>NC_143052.1:312617500-315117500 GCF_052426305.1 Pelodiscus sinensis
GATGCTGGAATAGTTTCTCGATAGTTAACTTTGTTAAAAATATCATGAGTTATATAAATTGATACAGCAATTCTGCTTACGGTTTTTTCCTTTTTGTTTTGTTTTGTTTGACCACTAGATGGAGAACTGTACTAAGAAGTTTGCATGCTGTCTTTTTTTATTAAATGCATGTTGTTCCTCATGTTGGGTATAAAATTGTAAATTATAGGGATGAAGACAATTGCCTGACTCGTACATTATTGCCTTGTCTTCTAGATCTCATTATTGTCAGACTTTAGAAAACATTTAAAAAGTAGGTAAATGTCATGCAGAATCCTTGGTGACATGATGCAGAAAACAGCTTCTGCAGTCTCAAGTTCTACACTTTCATCTCACAAATCAGGATGTTGGCATTTTTATTTCGGTAGTAATGTTAAATCATTTGCTGTTTTATTCTTTGTTAAATGTCGCAATATATATTGTGACGAAGTGCTAGCCATTCCCCGTGGGTCTCGCGCTAGTGGCAGATAGTGTTAACCTCAGAGGCTCGCTGTGGCTCTCCACATGGCTTCTTTCTCATTACTAGAAACAGGAGCTACAGCCTACTGAGCCATACTCATCACAGGCTGGTTATAAGTTTGGTGTAAAAATCCCCTCTGGAGTGCTGATCTCCCTTTTCAAGGCAGAAGTTGAGATGTTGTAGGGAGGTTGGGGGAACTCAGGCCCGCCCACTACTCTGAGTTCTGGCCCAGGAACCCTAAGGCAGTGGCAACAGACAGGGTTGCTGCCTCAATCTGGCAGCTTTTCCCTGGGCCACTTCCCCAAACAATCCCTTCTAGTACTTTTCCTTTGGTACCTGCTCCTCAGTTCTCTGCTCTCACCCACACCGCTCCTGCACACAACACTTCCTCCTTCCTGTCCTTCACTCTATTCCTTCTAGCTTCCCTACTGGGGGAGAGCCTTGTTAATGCAGCACCACAGGCCTTAATTGACTTCAAGTGACTAATCTTCCTGTAGCTTCTAGCAAGTTCTAATTGACCCCAGGTGCCTGCCTGATTATGCTGGACTTAGGCTTGGCCTTTTTTAATTGAGGAAAGAGAAAGCTGTTCACCCAAGCTCCGGCATGTATTCCCTCCACCAGTGAGCAGCAGATAGCTGCTCTGGGTCTGTTACAATATGTAATATAAAATGTAGTTTTAGAGAAGTCAATTTCTGTGTGTATAGTGTTTGCTAAATAGTAGGTCACATTGGTGGCTTGTTCATATAATGTAGGGGTGGGCAATCATTTTTGACAGTGGGCCACTCTAAGATTTTGAAAAGTGGTTGAGGGCCACACTCTTCCATGATATTAATGGAGGAGATGCAGGATCTGGGATGGAGGTTGGGTGCAGAGGGGAGTATGGGGGTAAGGGATTTGGGTGCAGGAGGGAGTTTGAGTGAAGGAGGTGGTTGTGACCTAGGGCAGGGGACTGGAGTGCAGGGGCTTGGGATGTGACCTAGGATAGAAGGGGATTGTGATCTGGGGCAGGAGATTGGGGTGCCAGATCTGGGAGGGGGTATGGGTGTAAAAGGGGCACACAGGGTTTGGGTATGTTGAGTGGGTGAGGGCAGAGGGTTGGGCAGGGAGGGGCTGGGGTGTCAGAGGCAGGCTGTGGCCAGGATATTTGCCAGCCCGCACGCAAACCAGCCTGCCTGCTTGCAGAGCTTAAAACGTTTCCTAGCCAGCCTGCCTGCGTGCTTGGCCATGTGCTTCAGTGAATAACTGAGCTGAGGAGAGGGGGCGTGGTTCTTCTTGGGTGCCTGTTATTCCAACAAGCAGCTCCCATTGGCTGGTTTGTGGCCAGATGAAGGATCTCAGAGGGGCAGCCATGTTAGTCTGTATCTGCAAAAACAGAGGAGTCCTGTGACTAACATTTATTTGGGCATAGCCTTTTGTGGGTAAAACCCGCTTTGTCAGATGCATTGGAGCGATACTCAAATAAACCGGTTATGGGCTATCCACACAGTGGGAGGTTGACAGGAGCAAACACTCCTGTCGACTTACCTTACTCCTTGTGAGGAGCAAGACTGCTGCCACCGGTGGTGGCACCCTCTCAGTTCAAATTAGCGGGTCTTCACTAGACCTGCTAATTCGAACCCTGGAAGATTGACTGCAGCAGTGTCAATCTTCCATGTAGTGTATACATGGACATGGTCTTTAAGGTGCCACAGAACTCCTCATTGCAGAGGAAGGATGTCAGGTACATCAGAGGTAAGCCCAGGAACGATGTAAAACACAGCAAAACCAGAGGGAGATAGCCACACTTCTTTCTTCTCTGCTTTTAATGTGATTATGAAAAACTATGTGCCTGGCCTAGTCTGAGTCTAGGAGCAAGTCCCTCTGCTCGCACTACTTCCCGCGCCACGGGAAACAACTTGGGTTGAAGGACGTGTTGGCTGAGAGGCTCCACACAGATCCCCTGTAGTACCGCTGTGGACCACAGGTTGGGAACCGCTGGTTTAGACATACCCATAGGAAAGGATTTTTGTGGGGCTTTTGTGAAATGCAAAACCTAACTACAACTCCGTGTACTTAAGCAAAACCTAAATACAACTCACATGAAACTTGTGATATTTGTGTTTTAAATGCTGTTAAGCAGCCACAGTGTTACATATTGTGAGCTAAGAATGTAAGGAATTATGTGTAACTTTATAGTTGTGCAGGTAAGTTTAATAGTTCAGATAATAATGTACAGCGTAATCTGAATTTGTCTTAAACACAAAGTTTGTGCTTATTACTACTGTTTTAGTTTTACAAATCAGTTAAACAAAAAAATAATTATGAATGATTGTTCTTAAGCCTTGTTTTATCTTTTTTTCCAGGATGCAAGCTGCTATATAAACAAGATTTTGCAAGACGGTTAGGATTGAGATGTGTTACTTGTAATTACTGCTCACAACTGTGTAAAAAGGGAGCAACTAAGGAACTTGATGGTGTAGTAAGAGATTTCTGCAGTGAAGAGTGTTGTAAAAAATTTCAAGACTGGTACTTCAAGGCAAGTAACTTAGAATTTTTCACAAGTGCGCCAAAGTAAAAGACAAAATGCACTTGAGGATATGTTCAAGGACTGTGTAGCAAATATGGCTTGCTTAAGCACAGCATTTGCAGTACAATAATCAAATGTTCTTTCCATCATTTCAGTTTTCTCACAAGTCAGTGCAGCGTTTCTGCCTATCAGTTACCCAAGTTTCCTTTGCCAACTGAGCAAATAAAGAATATGTTTGTTACTTTACAGATACCAAAAAAAGCTGCTGGATCCTCAGTTGATACTTTTGCCAATCAAATATTATTTTAGTTTATATTTGGAATGTTCAGGAAAAAAAACATTAATAATGTCTGACTGGTACCTCAGGTAGACTGGTATTAGATTAGGTTACCTAAATTCTCTCTCTTTGTTCCTATTTTTGCCTGTCCCCCTTTTCCCCAGTTTGTGAACTTCAGAGGCTTTAATCCTAGTGCAAAAGATGCCAAAGTGAAAAATGAGACCAAATGGATATCTTATAAAAGTGTAAAGCAACTGTGGTGCCTTCTTTTTTAAGTTCCCTGGGTTTAACTGTTTTGTTATGCACAACCAGCAAAGATTATGCCTTCAACTTCTTTACCAAAAGTTCTTAAGTGAAATTGGACTGGATTTAACCTGCCCTTGGTGCTATGAATAAAATATTTGAACTCTGGTGTGTGGACTGCCTGAAAAAATGTTTTGATATATCAAAACAAGAGCTACGTTTGTGGATGCAAATGCAAAAACCGAAAGAGTACAAAATTCATCACCTTTCCAAAACTATGTACACAGCCTGGAAATAAGGCAATCAAACAAATGAAATATTAGAGGTTCAGGTACAGTCCAGTTATCCAAGATAAGCCAGCCGAAAAGAACCAAACTTGAAGAGACTTGATATTTTTGAATGCAGTTTCCAGAGGTTTTATGGCTTAGTGTTCTGCAGTCTTTATTTAGAATAATATATATGTAGGGTCCATTTAGGAATCCCCGAAAGAATACCACTGCAGACTGCATTGTTTTGTTGTTGTTTTTTCTCTGTTGTCTCATGTGAAAGGTTGAGGCTAAAAATTGGCTGCAGTTTTAAAAACAACATACGTTATATTAACTGGATGAAAAAGTTTTTAAACTCAGAGTAAGAGATTGAAATTTATCCCATATAAAAAGTGCCTACTGATGTGAAAATATGCTGCAGCCCGGCTATATTTGAATCAGTCTCTTGATTAGGCATGTCAGCTATGAAGACAGTATTGGGCTATTTACCTGACTGACTTAAAATTTCCAAACTTTCAGGGAGATGGGATTTGGTTTGGGAATTCCTTAAACTATTACTTCACATGCATTTCTGTGTGATAAGGACATGCCTTAGATGGGTCAATGAATCTGCTTTGCAATACAACGGATTGAATTTTTCATTATAGTGGCTTTGCCTTAGTACCATAGTGCGGCAAAGACAATGTAATTTAAGCAGCCTTAATGGTCGTTAGATGCTCCTGATAGAATTGTACATCATAAAGTTTCAGATTTTTTTCTATTTTGGGATTTTACGCTTTTGAGGGAACACTAGCATCAGGTGATATTGTTGAATTGTTAATTGTTACAGTTGTATTGTTTTTCAGTGCTACTTTTCCTAATTCAGTCATGGTTATAAAGTTTGATTTTTTTTCTGAGGAAGATATGCATACATTCAAGTGGTTTTTGGAAATTCGTGCATCTTGTTGAAAAGGGTCTCTGCCTATACTTTCCAAATTCCCCCCTTTTTTCAGTTAAAAAAATGGCCACTCTATGTATCTCTTTGGCTTTTTGCATTCTAAAGTTACATTGTATTACTTTTAACTGTTAGCTAAATATCCTTTCCTACCTGCTAATAGATAATTTTAAAATGTCGAAAGAAAGAAGGAATGAACAGATGTTGACCCCCTCCTTCTCCATTCCTGATTTGTACTTCATTTGCTGTTTTTGTCTTTTTTTGAGGTGGGGGCGGGGGAGAGTTAAAAGAAAAATTATTTATGCTTGAGCTGTTAGTTTCACTTATGCAATGTCCAATGTTATGCTGGAGTTTCAATAAAGTTAAATATATTTAGTTAGTAAAATAAGTAGCAATGCTCTAATAATGTTTAATACCAGCATTATGTTAATTAAACAAGTGTTTATTTCCATTTCCTTTGTTGTCTACTTTTTTAAACTGGAAAAATGTCTCGTGTACTTGCAAAATAGCAGGTGGGGCCTCTTAATTTTCACATGAAATGGCCTCAAAATAGCAACCCTGGGGACTAAAATTCTCTCCACATAGCAAGTATGGCAAAGGTCAAGGTCCCTACACTGTCATTCTCTATGATGCCACACTGCAGATTCGAAGGATAAGACTGTCAGCCCTCATGCTTCGCTGAAAGACCTATGAGTTTGTCAGTGCCAGATGTTAGTAATGGCTTTTGAAATATGAATACCTATTGATTAAGGAAAAGATTATCTGAAAGTAAAGGATTTTATATGCTGAGGCCAGCTCCCTAAACTACTGAACACCTTTGTAATTACTACTCAGTGTAATTACTAGTGATGTTAAAGGTTACTGGGTCAGGCTTACCAGTTCCGGTTATCCATTAGGGGCTGCTCCAGCTCTGTGGGCCCTGCTGGAGCAGCCCTGGTCATGGTGAGCCCCCTAAACTCTCCCCCCTCCCCTTCCCATAGGTTACACACGAGCTCCTGCAGCAAAGCCTCATCCCCTGGGAGTGGGGTTGGCAGCAATCATGCTGGTTCCATTCCTGGGGAGGCTTTGCTGCAGGCTCTGCAGTATGAAGCTTATTTAATTATGATTTTTAGAGGTTACATGGTTACACTTTTAACCGCATTTTTACATCCCTAGTAATTACATCAATTGATACAAAAGCAATGGTTTGGATATCATTCTAGGAAAAATACCAGTGTACCTGAGAAAAATAAAAGCTAATTTTAGTTGGTTTGTGGCATTCGGTCACAGTTCCAATAAAGTAATTTTGATTTTTACTGTAAAAGAGCACTGACTGGAAAAAAAAACTAAGGATGATAACATAAAGGGTTTTCCTCAATTCTGAGTCAGGAATTTTTTTTTTTTCTTTATGGCTTCTCAACCATTGTTGAAATGGTTCAGAAGCTTTAAAAGAAAAGGTGCACCTCTCTTTTGCCCATCTTTAGGGGTGACCCAAATTTGTCATGGGTCAATGGGCTAATCATGTATACTTGATAACAGCAATGGTATTGAGAGGGATTCTTTCAGATGTTAAGTTAGTATGCCATACATAATAACTTTTTGTGTGTGGTCTTTTACACGAGCAATATTATAATATGATTTAGAATTGAATACAGTTTACAGAGTTAGATAAAAGTAGATAGAAAGTAGGTTGAAAATTGAAGCCATAGCTAAGGGAGAAAAGATACTTCTTGAACTGAGACATCGGAAATTGAGAGTTTCAAGGGCAAACACATAGGCAAACTATTCCAGAAGGCAAGCTGTAGAACAGAGATCTCATACTCCTAGCCCAGGGGCCATCCACAGCTGGAGCATATTCGCAGTTTGACCTGGGAGTCCAAGGAGGCATGTCTGTTCCCATCCCTCAAACCTCACCCTCCGCCCCACCTTCTCTCCAATTACTTCTCGTAATGCAAGGCACGCAGCCTCATGAATTACAGGAGTGGGGGCTGGTGCAAGGTGGCAGCAGCAGTTAAACATAACAGCAGCCATACTGGGTCAGACCAAAAATCCATCTAGCCCAGTAACCTGTCTTCCGACAGTGGTCAATGCCAGATGCCCCAGAGGGAGTAAACAGAACAGGGAATCATCAAGCAATCCCTCTCCCATCACTCATTCCTAGCCTCTGACAGAGGGTAGGGACACCATTCCTACCCATCCTAGCTAGTAGCCATTGATGGACCTAACCTCCATGAATTTATCTAATTTTGTTGTAACCCAGCATCAGGAGCTTCAGGGAAGCTGAGCGAAAGTGCAGTCTAAGTGTGCATCATCACCAGGCAGGGGTGGGGGAAAGAGAGGGACTGCTGCTGCAGGCATCCCTGTAATCTGGAAAAGGCAGGGTGGTGGCAGGAAGGAAAGGAGTTTGGGGACAGGGATGGACACTTCCTCCCCGGGCCACTGGGATTTGTGAATATGCTCTAGTCATAGGTGCACAAGGGAGAAGGGGAAGTAAAAAAGACACAGAAGGAGTTTGGACCAAGTTCAGGAAGCACTTTAAAAAAAGAGAGAGAAACTAAAAACTATCCTCATGTGCAGAGGAAACAAGGATAGTTTGAGATTGGGAATAATAATGTAGTTACACTTTGTACATTTGAGAAGGCAGGAAACATGTTTTATATGCTCTGGAGTTAGAGAACTACGTTGTGGGAAGGAAGCAAGAAGAGAGACAGAAACGGATAAAAATGTCAGCAAAGGTGGAGCCAAGGTTGAAGTATGGACAGTCAGTCTTGGGAAAGTGATGATAGGCAATGATGATAGGCAGTGATGTAGGAATTCTGGATCAAAGATGCTAATATTCAAGATAGAGGCAAATGGAAGGGAGGAAAGGGGGAGAGATGGGTAACAGAAATGTTTGAGACAATGGTGAAAATGTATTTGGTTCAAGGAAAGGAAGAGGGTGTTTATAGGGAAGAGTTACTAACGGTGTAGAAAGCTATGTGGGTTTGAGTAATCAGTGTGAAAGCAGTAACTGAGGTATAAAGATAAGAGAAGATAGAAAATCACAAGAGATGAAAATTGAACCTTGAAGAGCACTATGAAGAAAGGCCTCTGGGAGCAAAGCTGACACTACTGCCAAAGACAATATAGTTTGATTGGTAGAAGCAGAAACAAATGTCTCTGCATAACGTAAATATGGGATAGTCCTAGAAGGTACAATGATCCACGGTGTCAAAAATTTCACTGAGGTGGAGGAGAGTATGGAGGGATAAATCAAATATCTGCAGAAAGAACACTTCCTCTGTATTTTCAAGATCTGATTCTTTATATTTGCAATGAGGGATTAAATGGAAAGAAAGGTGTGCTGCTAATCAAGCTCCATCTATAAGTCCAAAGTAGATGGATCTTTCTACGAAGCTTGTCAGCTGAAAACACCTGTCAAAGAGAAAGGGGGCAGTTTGCAACTCTCAGAACTAATATTTCCGTCTTTTTGTTGACTTTGGAAGAGTCAATGGTTGCATTGAGTTACATCCAGATGGGTTAGAGACACTTTAAATGCAAGTATTTTTGAAAACAGGTGCCTAAAATTATTCCTAAGTCCACAGATAGTCACCGTAATAGTTCAGAATCTCAGTCAAAAATCCTATATTCCACAGAACTTTTCAGAGGGCCACCAGAGAATATCAAGCAGAAGAGACTGAATACACACATTCTCTCTCTGTACCTACCTCCCCCCCCCCCCCCCAACCTCTCTCTGCACACCACTTACTCTCTTTGTGTTTGAGAATGATACCAGGCCAATTAATTGTAGTTACCCTGCAAACATCTAATGCTGCACATTTCAATTCTTCAACAATCAGATCCTCATATGTAACTTCAGTGCTATATCTCTCTTGACAAATTATCATATCTGTTGCACCATGCTTTAAATGGATTTTTGGGTTATTTCATTCAACAAATCTATCTGGTATTTCCAAGTACTCATAAACCTTGTTTCCTGCCCCCTCTGTTTTTTGGTATCATTTGGCATGTAGGTGTGAACAGATGTGAAGAGCAATATGGCTATGAGTATTTGCTTGCTTGCTGGGGAACTGCGGTTGGTGCCATCAATATTCAGATTATAACGTAGTGTGACTGATTCACTTCAGTGGGTTTAATAGGAAAGAAACCTATCTTTGGTTGGCAAACATGCCCAAGTAAAGTTGTCATGCCAAGTGTGCAGACCTACAAGATTCCACTTAGGATCTTCAGTTATATGCTAATTGTTGGGACCAGAGACAGTGAAATGACAACTTGAGCTTCCTATTAGATTTACTATGTATATGTGCTCCTCTTAAACTGAAGAAATTTACTTAATCATATTAACATATATAGCACAAATTAGATAGACACAAGGTCTCGGGACCAAAGAGCTTACAATATAATTCAAATACAGGAAATTGGACAACAATATTGTTGTTTAATTACTGTTTCATTGTGGTTTGGAAAGAATCCTTATGGAAGTCTCAATCTCTGTCCTTCTCTCTTGTTTTGCAGAATGTTTCAGTGGACCTTGTAAAAATGGCTTCATGGCATATAGATATCTTGCTGAATATATAAAGATGAGCTAGTTTTATGGACTTAAAAGTTTGTAAGCAAAATGAAGCCTGTTGATCCTTTTTTTGGTTTTATATAGTTGAAAACCAAATGACTAATGTGTCTTTACATACAGATCAGAAGGTAACACAGATATTGCGGCAAAGTAGATGTCACAATTGAAAACAAGTCTTTACAGTTTAAAAGTACTCTAGAATAAATTAATAATAGCCTCACCATTAAATATCCCCTTAAATGTAAAATGTTTAGTTCTTTTTCTGAGGTTTCTTTCCTAAAAAAAAAAAAAAAAAAAATCTCCCTTTATGTTAAGGCTGCCAGGTGTGACTGTTGTAAGTCTCAAGGAACTCTCAAAGAAAAAGTGCAGTGGCGTGGAGAAATGAAACATTTCTGTGATCAGCACTGCTTACTGCGTTTCTACTGTCAACAAAATGAACCTAATATGACAACACAAAAAGGACCTGAAAATTTGCATTATGGTATGTAATATTTCATAGATCATAAATAGCAGGACTATATAATCATTTTTCTGTAAGGATTTTTTTTAAACAAAATTCAGCTTCAATATTTTTTACTCACATGACCTCTACAAGTAATATGAATGAGTAATTTACGAAGGATCAACTTCTGTTTAAAGAGAGATCAGAAATTGATGAGATTATATACCAGCCACATTGTGCTAGACACTGTCCAAACATGTTTTACTGTCAGAAATTTGCTTATTGTGCTATTCATATTGGATTTTTGATGTTAGCTTTTCATTTTATTGTCCGTTTCGAGAGTGAAATATTATGTAACTTGCCAATTAATATTCTCATTCCTCGGACAGGTGTTCAGTACATTGCATGGGTAGAACTAAATACACAATTTCTGTTTAATGTTAAAGGAACTAATTTATCAGCAGATAGTGATAAATAATTGCCCTTTACTACATGTTTATTCATATAGTAAACTTACTTGTGCTACAAGATTCACAATTTTGAAATTCAGTTCTGAGGCCAAACACTGGTTAAAAAAGCAGAGTAATCTCCAGAAATGAGGAGGTAATGGAACATTCTCACACTCATTTCTTCTCTTCAGCTCCAGTGTAATTTTGCTTTTAATATGGTCGATAAAGGATAGGGAATCCTCTTGTCTTCCCTCACTTCCAGTTTGTCCTTGCTTGTACTTTGGAGTCTTTTGCTTTCTGAGATCCTGGGGAGTGGGGTAACACCAGGGATTAGTGGTGAAAATATTAAAAACATGTTTTTCTCCAAATGAGAACTGAATTTGCAACATCTTTTTAAATTGTGTAATGCTCTGTTGTTGTTAGTACAAGGAGGCAGCTAAAACCTTTGAAAGAGCAGGAAGGTCATATACATGTGGGGATCATAGTGAACTTAGGGCAGGGGTGTCCAAACTTTTTTCAAAGAGGGCCAGATTTGATGAAGTGAACATGCGTGAGGGCCGACCATTTTGCCTGACATTCTTTGAACCATTAAAATTAAATGCAAATTAACTATTTTATGCAAAGTTTATTGCAAATGGCATACTTTTCATTTCGTCACATGGATGACAAATCTAAACAGGTGTTAAATCACTCTGCCTTTCATATCTGAAGGCCAGATGAAAAAAAAAATCCAGGAAGCTGAAATATATGTTAGGAACATTGTAAAGTACATTACATATTATTGGTAATAAAGGTTGTCTGTCAACTTTTAAGTTAAAAAAATATGAACAGGAACATAACACTAAGTATACATGTTGTATCCAAATATATTTATAACTGATTTAGACCAACTGACATTAACTGAGATTTTACAATGTATTCATCTCAATACATATGGATTCGTTGGGGGCCATAAAAGATAGATATTGCCAAATTACCTGGGGGGCCATATTAAACCAGAACACGGGCCGCAATTGGCCCGCAGGCCGGACTTTGGACATGCCTGACTTAGGGGCTTGTCTGCACACAAAAATGACAGCAGTTTAATTAAATTAGTTTTAAAATCTGTTCAGATTGGTGCAGCATCTTTGTGTATGCATTTTTAAATCTGAGTGGCCATTATTAATTCAGCTCAATTTAAGATAAATTGATATAAGACAGTTTTAACCAGATCAAGAGAATATTCACAGAGCATTGCACTGATTTAACTCAGTGGGTTTAGAAACCACTTAAGTAATTTCTGTGTCTAGGACTGAGCACAAGGGTCATAGAGCGTTAGCTCTGCTTATCTGTCAATACTATGATAAGCCAGCAATCAGAACTGCTGCTATGGTGCTAGCTACCGTGATTATAGTAACTGTCTTTATTTTTGTTGTTGAAAGTTTATTTTATGTACTTTTTATATAAACGGATAAAATAAACACTATTAATTTTGAATCTCTTTACATTTTAGATCAGGGTTGTCAAACTTCCAGAACAAAAATGACAGTAAGTATATAAAATATAATTAGATACATTAAAATGTCCTCTTCAGTTCTTTAAACACCAACAAAATACATAACGCTTTTAAACTATTAAAATAGAAAATATAAATAATAGGTTTTGCTTTTTTTGTCGTCATACTCAGTGAAACTAAATTGAATAGCTTAAGTTATTAAAAAATTGTATTCATAAGTCTTTATTGCTGACTTATATGAGAGTATCCCTTTAAAGATAATTAAGAAAAACATAAAGGTTTTGTGGGTTATGTTGTGGGCGGAGGAGCACTCGAAGCCTCCTCTCACCCTGTGAAAAGCACGTAGCAGTCTGATGTTCCATGCACTCCTCACAGGGCTGGGGCAGGGTTGCAGGAGGCTTCACACGCTCCTCCAAGCCCCAAGGCCAATCAGGGTCTGGGAGTGGGGGAGCTGCAAGAAGCTTCCTTTGCCCTGCCTGCACCTTGTGTAAGTGTACAGCACTTTGAAGTGCCACGCACTCCTCACGAGTGGGAGGGGAGACGAGAGGGCAGAGAAAACTTTGCGTGATTCTCCTGCCCCCAAGCCAATCAGTGCTTGGGGGCGGGGCAGCACAGCATGTGATGGCTCCTCCCGCCCTGCATAGCACTTGAAGTGCAGTGTGCTCTTCACAGGGCAGAGGAAGTTTCACACGCTCCCCGCCCCCAGGCCTCAATTGGCAGGGCTTCTGCGGGCCAGATCAACCCGCTTGGCAGGCTGGATCCAGCCCTTTTGCCCACCCCTGCTGTACAGAGTCCCATTTACTCCATTGAATCTGTATGTGGGAATAACAAAGTATAACTTTTTGAAGGGCTTGTTCCTGTGTAGTGGAAAGCAAGGCATAGCATGAGTGGACCATGGAGTAATCTCAAGTTTGAATTTTAGTAGGTTGTATCAGGTTGGCACAAAAAGGGGGATTAAAATGGTCTCTTCCTCCAGATTCCCTTATTTTAATTTTACACTTATTTATTTCTGTCTCTCTTTTTGAGACCTTCAGAATGTTCCAGCCAGACTATATTGGCTCCTTCAGTTTCCTTACTGCTCTAGAAAAATATATTTAACCTTAAAGCTAAATGTTACACCTATATAAAAAGCATCTTAATTTGTTTAGTTTATGTATAAATATGTATGTATTAAACTTTTGGGAATTGTTTTATTAATTGGAAATGTCAGCTATAATCTTGATTAAAACTTTTGAGCACAACCATAGAAAACTGCGTCTGAACTCATTGATTCAGTCCATAGTTTTAAAATAAAAAGTAACCAAAAGCCTTCTTGACCTAACTTTTACTTTTAAGGGAGTATACGGCCAACTCTTACAGTATTTTTAAATGTTTTACTATTTGATAATATCCGTTTGGAAGTCTGAACCCCTTTCAACTAAAGAGCAGTCACTGGTGCTACTGTGCTTTGCCTTTTTTTTCCAGTACTTATATATGTTTAGAATACAAATATTAATTGGTGTCTGAAGTAAAAAGCTGAAACAAATCAATAATGATGCAGTTATTTGCTTGTTTGTAGGGTTCAGCACCACCCCCTTCTCCAACACCTAACAAAGAGATGAAGAACAAGGCAATTCTTTGCAAACCTTTGACAATGACAAAAGCCACATACTGTAAACCTCACATGCAGACAAAATGTTGTCAGACAGGTAACTAATGAATATTAGTAGAAGTAGAAGTTGCTTCATTTCACCGTTCATGTATTTGAATTTAATTGACTTGGAATATGCTATAGTTTCTTTTCTAAGTTGGTATTGTAAGACACTTTTAAGGGGCTATCAGTATTGTGGCTTATTTTTATAGAAGATGATTGGAAGAAAGAATATGTCCCAGTGCCTGTTCCTGTACCTGTTTATGTTCCGGTGCCTATGCAGATGTATAGTCAAAATGTTCCTGTTCCAACAATGGTTCCTGTTCCAGTAAGTCATGCCTTAATTTTAAGCTGAATTTCATTCAACTGTAGCTAAGAGAATAATTTGTGTTATTCTTTGTTAGTCATTAGTTGTATGTAGCTTCAGTGATGCTACAGAACTTTTTTTATGTAGGTAAGACCGTATTTTGCCAATGACACTTCAGCTTCCTTGCCATTCTTCTATAAAAAACCTGCCTTCTCACATAAATGCAAGCTCTTAGTGTGCTGTGCTGCTCCAGCAACCTTTTTGACTATTGCCATCTATGCTAGATGGTCGAACATAGCAAAGAGAAAGATAGTATGAGAAATGAAACTTGTAGGAGGGAGTTGAAGTAAAGAGGGAATGACAGGGTTGTACTGGAAATCAGGATAAGATTTGAATTTCGATATTTCTTGCAAAGTAAGTTTCTTAATTGTTATCACTTGCAAAGCATTCCACATCTAAGTGATTTGCTCAAGTGATAATGCTGACAACGTTTCTTTGACTTAGAAGGCAAAAAGAATGTTCCTCATTTTCCAGATGGGGAAATTGAGGCAAGCAGAAGAGAGTAATGACTTGTCCAGGGCCACAAAAACTAGGTAGATGAAGTCAGACCTGGGATTAGGCGTCAGGAGGCTCCTGGCACGTTTTTTCATTCTCACCACTAAATTATACTACTCTGGTATTTTTGTTCCCTCCTTTTTCTCCTTCTGGTCATCTGTATTCATTGTTTTTCAATTGTCTTATCAATTGTTGTGTTTTTTGTTAACAATGAAATTTTTAAAGAGTTATTCATTCCTTTCTCCTTAGATACCAGTTCCGGTTTTTCTACCCACCACTCTGGATAGCAATGAGAAGATTCTTGCAGCAATAGAAGAGCTGAGGGGTAAAGTTCCTTCAAATGCTCTGGAGGCTGAACTACTGACTATAGCTGAGATGTTGCCTGGCGATGATGGAAAAATAGAGACTACAGATGTGAACAGTATGTTTTATTGCTCTGGCCTTTGAATCCACATGTTTTTACCTCTGTGTGTTTGTCTCTATGCAGTATTCTTATATGACAGAAATTAAATACAAAACTGCTATTTGTGAATTCTAAATTTAATTGAAATATTTTTCTGTTTATACACATTTATAGAATATTTCATCATATTTGAGATGCAGGTAACTTTCAGAAATCTGTTGTGTGGCTTGGCTGGCAGCCATGTAGATAGATGCTGGAATCCTCCTCACCTGCTCCTAGAGCCAGGAGGCTGTCACCCAGGATTTTCTCTCTCTGCAAAGCTCCTGTGTCTAGTTCGGCTGTTGTTTCATTTAAAAACCCCCACAAATGCAGGAAAGTGACTTCTGCAACTTGGTCCAACCACCATTTGTCTATCAGCCAAAGGAGGCTAAAGGATGAACAAATTAACTACTATTATCCTTGCAGTAGCACTTTCCTAGTAGGCATCTTAGGTTATTTATTAGCTGAGGGAAAAATTCACTACCTCAGTGGAAAAAGTAGAGGCTGAAGTAGTTTTTGCAGTTGTGAGTAACAAAGTCAGCTTCTCAGCATGCCTAAAGACCGTTATAAGGGGTCATTTTTTAACTGAGACAGTAATTAACCATTGGAACAGTATACCAAGGTTTGAGATAAATTCTTAATTTGTAAGTCAAGATCTTAAATCAAGAGTGCATGTTTTTCTAAAACACTAACCCTAGGAATTATTTGGGGGATGTTCTATGGCTTGTCTCAGACGAGATGACCAAAATGGTCTCTTCTAGCCTTAAAATCTATGACAATGTGCAAGAGCAGTCTCTCCTTGAAGCAGAACAAGGAAGCAGTAGGCATATAAGGCTGCAGAATTTCCATGTCTGCTAAAATTTAGTGCTCACAAAACCAGAGCCAGGGCCACCACTTCAGCTGGAGCGTTGAAGGTATTACTGGAAAAGCTTTGCAAAGTTGCCTGCTCAGGTTCCCTTTGCTCTTTCACCAGCTACTGTTGTCAGGACATACAGATGTTTGCAGACAGTGCCCTTTGATTGTGTAGAGCTTGTATGCTCCATATTTGACTGGAGAGTTCTGTGTGCTCACAGCTCTACTTGTGCGAAGTTGGTGAAGAGGTCAAAGACTGCTGTTTCACTTCATCTTTTCCTTTTCTGGTTTAGCCTCTTGTTTTCTCTCTCTCTCTGTGTTTTGTTAAGGTCTCCAACAAAGAGGCCCAGAATCTCTGCTGTTGCAGGCAAAGCCACAGAAAGACAAAATACATTCCTACTTTATATGAATTTGCTTTTCGTGGCTGGTTGAGGCAGCCTAGATTACACAGGAAAGAGCTTTCCAAACCTGGACGTTGGCAAGAGAATTTCTGTAATTAAGCAGGGCAGGGTAGGCTAACAGGTATCTTTCTAGCTGGGAAGGAATCTTATTAGAGAGCAGAATAGAGAGGTCCAGAATCTGGGCTGCTGATTTGCCATCATCCTGCTTGGCAGTGAATATGTGAGGGGGAATTGAGTATCTGTGTTGTCTAGGGATGTAAAAGTGTAGTTGATTAACTGATAAGCAAAAGCTTCTAGGTTAATGCTATAGACTACATGCATTCACCCCCTTCCCTCCTCCCCACACACACGCCAGTAAATGTTTTAGCAAGCTGGCCAGCAGCCCTGCTCAGTTGTGGCTTGCAATGGGTCCAGGACCTACCCCCGCTGTAGCTCTGCATTTAAAAAGTATTAGGAGCCAGGTGGGCACGCAGCCCAGCTCAGTTCTGGCTCGTGCCAGGTCCGGGAGCTCAGACCACCACCTAGACATGGGCTGTTGCCACCCGGCACCACTGCCGCTTTAGCAGAGGCAGCAGCACAGGGCAACAGGCAGCCAGATCACAAGGGGAGCTAGTTTTTAAATTGGCTCCCCTCATAGAACAGCTCTAAAGAAATTATGGATCTTAAAGTGGAGGAGGCCTGGAATTATTTTAAGTTAAAGTTGCAGAAGCTGTCAGAAGCCTGTATCCCTAGAAAAGGGAAAAAATTTATAGGCAGGTGTGTTAGACCAAGCTGGATGAGCAAGCATCTCAGAGAGGTGATTAAGAAAAAGCAGAAAGCATATAAGGAGTGGAAAATGGGAGGGATCAGTAAAGAAAGCTAACTTATTGAAGTAAGAGCATGTAGGGATAAAGTGAGAGAGGCTAAAAGTCAGGTAGAGTTGGACCTTGCAAAGGGAATTAAAACCAATAGTAAACTGTTTTATAGCCATATAAACAGGAAAAAAAACAAAAGAAGAAGAAGTAGGACCGCTAATTACTAAGGATGGAATGGAGGTTAAGGATAATCTAGGAATGGCCCAATATTTGAACAAATACTTTGCTTCAGTCTTTAATGAGGCTAATGAAGAGCTTAGGGATAATGGTAAGTTAACAAATGGGACTAAAGATAAGGAGGTAGATATTACCATATCTGAGGTAAAAGCCAAACTTGAACAGCTTAATGGGAGTAAATCGGGGGGCCCAGATAATCTTCATCCAAGAATATTAAAGGAACTGGCACATGAACTTGCAAGTCCATTAGCAAAATTTTTTAATAAATCTCTAAACTCAGGGGTTGTACCATTTGACTGGAGAATTGCTAATATAGTTCCGATTTTTAAGAAAGGGAAAAAAAGCGACCCGGGTAACTATAGGCCTGCTAGTTTGACATCTGTAGTATGTAAGATCCTGGAAAAAATTTTGAAGGAGAAAGTAGTTAGAGACATTGAGGCTAATGGCAATTGGGACAAATTACAACATGGTTTTACAAAAGGTAGATCGTGCCAAACCAACCTGATCTCCTTTTTTTGAGAAAGTAACAGATTTTTTAGGTAAAGGAAATGCAGTGGATCTAATCTACCTCGACTTTAGTAAGGCATTTGATACAGTACCACATGGGGAATTATTGGTTAAATTGGAAAAGATAGGGATTAATATGAAAGTTGAGAGGGGGATAAGCAACTGGTTAAAGGGGAGACTACAGCGGGTCATATTGAAAGGTGAACTGTCAGGTTGGAGGAAGGTTAATAGCGGAGTTCCTCAGGGATCAGTTTTGGGGCCAATTTTATTTAATCTTTTTATCGCTGATCTTGGCACCAAAAGTGGAAGTGTCCTAATAAAATTTGCAGATGACACAAAGTTGGGAGCTATTGCCAATTCAGAAAAGGATCGGGATATCATACAGGAAGATCTGGATGATCTTGTAAATTGGAGTGATAGCAATAGGATGAAATTTAATAGTGAGAAGTGTAAGGTTATGCATTTAGGGATTAATAACAAGAATTTTAGTTATAAGCTGGGGACATATCAGTTGGAAGTAACGGAGGAGGAGAAGGACCTCGGAGTCCTGGTTGATTATAGAATGACTATGAGCCACCATTGTGACATGGCCGTGAAAAAGGCTAATACGATCTTGGGATGTATTAGGTGAGGTATTTCCAGCAGGGATAAGGAGGTATTAGTGCCATTATACAAGGCATTGGTGAGACCCCATTTGGAATACTGTGTGCAGTTCTGGTCTCCCATGTTTAAGAAGGATGAATTCAAACTGGAACAGGTACAAAGAAGGGCCACTAGGATGATCCGAGGAATGGAAAACCTGTCTTATGAAAGGAGACTCAAGGAGCTTGGCTTGTTTACTTTAACCAAAAGAAGGCTGAGGGGAGACATGATTGCACTTTTTAAATATATTAGAGGGATAAATACCAGGGAGGGAGAGGAATTATTTAAGTTTAATACCAATGTAGACACAAGAACAAATGGATATAAGCTGGCTAGTAGGAAGTTTAGACTTGAGATTAGACGAAGGTTTCTGACCATTAGAGGAGTGAGGTTCTGGAACGGCATTCCAAGGGAAGTAGTGGGGGCAAAAGATATATCTGGTTTCAAGATTAAACTAGATGGGTTTATGAAGGGGATGGTTTGATGAGATAACATGATCTTGGTAACTAATTGACCATTCATTATCGGTGGGAAATAGGTCAATGGAGGGATGATAGGAGTTACTATAGAGAACTTTCTGGGTGTCTGGCTGATGAATCTTGCCCACATGCTCAGGGTTTAGCTGATCGCCATATTTGGGGTTGGGAAGGAATTTTCCTCCAGGGTAGATTGGCAGAGGCCCTGGAGGTTTTTCGCCTTCCTCTGTAGCATGGGGTACAGATCACAGCTGGAGGATTCTCCGCATCTAGGGGTCTATGATAATATCTGAGATATAGGTGAGAGGATTATTCTAGGAGGGGTGGGTGAGATTTTGTGGCCTGCACTGTGCAGGGGGTCAGACTAGATGATCATAATGGTCCCTTCTGACCTTAAAGTCTATGAGTCTGAGTCTATGAGCTCCCACCTGGCACCTTGCATTGCTGTCTCTGATATAGTGACAGCAGTGCGGAGTAGCAGGGGTCTTCTCAGAAGTGAGTCTGAAGCACACTGGCTACTGGCCCAGCCCCCAGGGATTATAGAATAGACAAATAACCAATAAGAATTCATGAGGTTACCTAACTATTCAGTTAACCAATATTTAATATCCCTAGTGTGGTCTTGACAGAGCCACAAAATGAAAATTAACTGTTAAATAGTAATATTTTCTTTTACATAATTACAGGTGTAATAATCGATACAGACTTGCTAACTTCTGGGACAGAGATGCAGACAAGCTTGCCTGATATTCCGTATGATCCAGACCTTGATATTGAAATTGATTTTCCAAGAGGTATTTCTACTTTTTTTTTTAAATAAATGTATCTGAATGAAATTGTCTTTATGGGGGTGCCTTTATGGTTATTTTGGTTGTGAACTATACAGTTAATATAAGAAAACCCATACTTGTACATTGAGCCTCTGTCTGAGAGTGGCCAGTGTCAAATGTTTGAGAAGGAATGAGCAGACTAGGGAATCTTGAGTGATTCGTACTCTGTAATCCAGTCCTAGCTTCTGCAAGTTGGAAATTTAGTGGCAGTGGGAGAATGGGGCTGCATCCCTGGCCATCCTGTTGTATTCCACTACGATTATGCAGGTTCTTGGACCTGGGGTTTGTCAAAGTAATAGTATCTGTCAGTCTACACATGTGCCCTTGTACAATCTCATGATTTCTTCTGAGGCAACTATAGAACACTAGAACTGGGAGGGATCTCGAGCGGTCATCGAGTCCAGTCCCCTGCCCTCACAGCAGGACCAAGTACTGTCTAGACCCGTGGTCACCAACCAGTAGATCGCGATCTACCGGTAGATCTCCGGGGCTCTAAGAGTAGCTCTTGAGCCCTCTCTGAACTGCACGCCTGCGCAGTACATTTACATTAGATTTCCTCATGTAATGTAGGCGGGGCTTCAAGGAAGGGGCGGGGCAGTAGATCTTCGCCTGTTCTGAGTCTTAAAAAGTGATCTTGGGTGTAGACCACTGGTCTAGACCATCCCTGATAGACATTTATCTAACTTACTCTTAAATATCTCCACAGATGGAGATTCCACAACCTCCCTGGGCAGTTTATACCAGTGTTTAACCACCTTTACAGTTAGGAAGGTTTTCCTAATGTCCAACCTAAACCTCCCTTGCTGCGGTTGAAGCCCATTGCTTCTTATCCTATCATCAGAGGCTAAGGAAAACAATTTTTCTCCCTCTTCCTTGTGACACCCTTTTAGATACCTGAAAACTGCTATCCTGTCCCCTCTCAGTCTTCTCCTTTCCAATTCTTTCAGTCTTCCTTCATAGGTCATGTTCTCTAGGGATATGTCTACACAGCATTCCTCTTTCGAGAGAAGAATGCAAATGCAGCCAAGCAAAATTGCAAATGAAGCATGGATTTGAATTTCCCGCACTTCATTTGCATAATTGCGTCCGGCCGCTATTTCAAAATACCCTATTTCGAAAAAAGAAATGCTGTCTAGAGATGGTTATTTTTGAAAGAAAACCCTTTTTTTGAAATAACCCTTAAACCTTATTTTATAAGGAGTAAGGGTTATTTTGAAAGAGGGGTTTTCCTTTGTAATAACTGCGTCTAGATAGCGTTTCTTTTTTCGAAATAGGGTATTTCGAAATAGCGGCCGGACACAATTATGCAAATGAAGCGCAGGAAATTCAAATCTACGCTTCATTTGCAATTTTGCTCAGCTGTATTTGCATTCCTCTCAAAAGAGGAATGCAGCGTAGACATACCCTAGACCTTTAATCAAGTTTGTTGCGCTTCTTTGGACCTTCTCCAGTTTATCCACATCTTTCTTGAAATGAGGTGCCCAGAACTGGACACAATACTCCAACTCAGGCCTAATCAGCACAGAGTAGAGCAGAAGAATTACTTGCTTTTTTTGCAACAGCATCACACTGTTGACTCATATTTAGCTTGTGGTCTACTATGACCCCTGGGTCTCTATCTGCAGTACTCCTTCCTAGATAGTCGCTTCCCATTCTGTATGTCTGAAATGGATTGTTCCTTCCTAAGTGGAACACTTTGCATTTGTTCTTATTAAACTTCATTCTATTTACCTCAGACCATTTCTCCAGTTTGTCCAGATCATTTTGAATTATGACCCTATCCTCCAAAGCAGTTGCAACTCCTCCCAGCTTGGTATCATCTGCAAACTTAATAAGCATACTCTCTATGTCAATATCTAAATTATTGATTAAAATACTGAACAGAACCGGACCCAAAACAGACCTCTGTGGAACCCCAATTGTTATACTGTTCCAGCAGAATTATGAACCATTAATAACTACTCTCTGAGAGAGGTTATCCAGCTAGTTATGCTCCCACCTTATAGTAGCCCCATCTAAATTGTATTTGCCTAGTTTATTGATAAAACTGTCATGTAAGACGGTATCAAATGCCTTACTAAAGTC
Source organism: Pelodiscus sinensis (assembly GCF_052426305.1). NCBI lineage: Eukaryota > Metazoa > Chordata > Testudines > Trionychidae > Pelodiscus > Pelodiscus sinensis. Next base: position 312,638,919 of record NC_143052.1, read on the forward strand.
TAGGTGTACCACATCCACTGCTTCTCACTTATTCAGAAAACTTGTTATCCTATCAAAGAAAGGTTATCAGATTGGTTTGACATGATTTGTTCTTTAGAAATCCATGGTGTCTTTTACCTGTCACCCTATTATCTTCAATAAAGAGTTCAAGTTGGAGCCTCTGCTGTTTTCTCATCCTTAGTGGCATGATGTCCAAATTTTACAGAAAAAAACAATTTTTATTCTTATACCTAAGATTTGACTATTTTTATAGTGATTTCTTGTGATTAAGGACTTTGAGATACAGCTTTTTCCAGATAGTGGATTTTTTTGGAAAAACTACTGAAACAAGACTGTGCCCGTTTTCACACTATTTTGGAGGAGAGCAAGTTGGTTACTAGAAACCTACTTCAGGCTGTAGCTGATTCCGCAGAAGCATCCTTATGGCAACAGGAATCATCATGAGGGAATTACAGAAGACAGATGATTCCTTTCACTTACTGAAAGACTCTAGAGCCACCTTGTGATTGCCAGTATGGCTTATGGGGAGGCAGGAATCAGGATCTCTCTTGGATGCACTCTTCCTGATACAGATACATGCATCTCCCCCCAACCCCCCTCCTATTGCTTCTGAACATGCTGTGGAAAATCCTTCATGAGGCCACACTAATCCTGTTGGCTCCAACCTGACCAAGATGTACCTTGTACTCAGACTTGCTCAACCTCTTCTTGGCACCCCCAGTCATGATCTTCTGGCTTAGAATGGAGGTGAGATGCTGCAAACCAAACTCTGTCTAACCATATGGATGCTTTCTGGTTGACTCAGACAGAGGTCTTGCTTGCTGGAAGTGCAGAAGGTATGAAAAACAACATATAGGAGCTAACAAGAATGACTTATGTGTTGGAAATGGATGAGATTCTCCAAGTGGGCCCATTGGTGGCATATTCCCTCTGTTCAGGAAAGCTTTAATTGAATACCTGTGTCAGTTAAAGTGAGTCTCTCCTAAGGTTCCTGGCAGGTGCACCAGGTGGCCATATCAGCTGGCTGTCCATCCCAGTGACTGATCATTCCTTTATATTCTTACAATTGACAGCAAGTTGAGATTCCTGAAAGGCATCTCTGGTCTCTTCACCACTTAATGACTCTGATGGAGCATGGGACCTGAATCTAGTCCTCTCCATGCTACTGAAAGCCCTTTAGGGCAATGTGCCTATTGCCAGTAGCTCAGTCTCAACATAAAAGTTGATTGTTGGCCGTCATATCAGCCACTAGTGTTGAAAAGACTTGGACATCTATGGTAGGACTCTCCATATGCCATCATATATAAGGATGAGGGGACAATGAAGTCCTTCCAAGATTTCTGCCAAAAGTAGCGTTGAAATTTCACATTAGTGAGACCATCAAGCTTCTTACCCATGCTCTTCCTGAAGCTCATGCAGCAAGAGCAGTATAGTGTTTGTACATATTCCAGAAACTACCCTGGCTCTTCTTTTGTTTATAGGGAAAGGATTATGGGTCAAATAGTACCCACCCAGAAAATATCTGGGTGGAGCTTTATGCCATGCTTTTGACTCACAGGGATTCTACTTCTGTACAAAGTGTTAATATATTCCTCCATACACAGTGGCCTCTTTGGTGTGACTTCCCGTCAGGTATATTTGCAGAACGGCAGCATGGTCATCTGTCCACACATTTACAAAACATTATATACTGGTGTAGGTGACCAGGGATGAGGCTGATCATGCTATGGTCCTGTGAGGACTACTGTTTGGGAGTAGCCACCTGCTGTTACTACTGGTTTGGAGTTCCACAAGCTTCACCGAGCTCTGAAGGAACCAAGGGTTATGAGATGGCGCCAACACTTTTACCTTCATTGGAATGCTTGAAAATATAAGGGTGCATGCAATGCCTCACGGACAATGTGGACTAGAAAGTTTTTTGGTTCATGCACTGCCCATACAATCAATCACAAGCCGTTATGATTTGGACTACACATCTTAAAGAATATCAATGGCTGAATAGCTGAGCACCTTTTCCTTGCATGTGTGGCATAAGGCTGTTCAGCCCCACTCTGAACTCAGTCATGGCCTGGTAGTTAAAGGGAAAGTCAAGCCTTTTAATGTTAATAGTCAATAAAGTTACAGCCTGCAGCTTTAAATCCAGTCTGCCTTCGTTTTGCTGTGTGTCCTAATAAAAATTAGTGACTCTTTCCATCTTTCAGGGGTTTAATCAGAGATGCAGTATTGGGGCTTTATCTCATAATTACTAATACATTTTAACTACTAGGAGCACTAGTTATGGACTAGATCCCATTGTGCTTTGCAAACACAGAACAAAAAAGACAGTCCTGCTCCAAAGTCTCAGTAATGTTTATAATAAAGTGTTAACAAAAATAAATGAATAAAGTACATTTTGTAATGTCACTCTAGTTGTTTGTTTTCTACAGTTCATTCTCTAAAGGTATGTTTACACAGCAACTAGATACCCTGCAGTCTGAGCCCTCTGAGCATGAGTCAGGTGGCATGGAGCAGCCATGGTGTCTAGTTGCTATATAGAAATACCATTAATTGCTAATTCACATAACGAGATCAGAGCTCTGATAGAAAGCTTGCACAGGTGAAAGAAGAACTGTAAAGCGATATGTTATGTGCCTGACTTTCTTAATAGAACATAAGAATGGCTATACTGGGTCAGACCCATCGTCCACCTACCCCTGTATCCTATCTTCCAATGGACCAGTTCCAGTTGTTTCAGAAATAATGAATGGAACAGGGCAGTTTATCAAGTGATCCATATTCCATCATCCAATCCCAGCTTCTGGCAATCTGAGATTTGAGGATGTCCAGAGAATAGGGTTGTGTTCCTCACCATCTTGTCAAATCACCACTGATGGAGCTTCCCTCTGTGAACTTGTCTAAGTCTTTTTTTAACCCTGTTTTACTTTTGGCCTTCATAACATCCTCTGGCAATGAGTTCAATAGGTTGATTGTGTTTGTGAAGAAGTACTTCTTCAGGTGATGTCCCCATGGGTGCTCCACTGTTGGTGAGGAGTGGTCCCTGGAGCCGCAGTTCAGAGCTTTTCTTAGCAGTTGACATTTGGGCTGCGCACACACAGGAGGCGCCTCACACCATTGACAGTTTGGCGCCTTGCGCAGCAACCTGACCCCACCTTCAGTTTCTCTTCAACAGTCCTTGGTTGCGGATGGAGCTCTGACCTCTCTTACCTCAGGTATTTGTCTCTTCACACATACTTGTTACTTAATTGCTTTTTCCTTTTGGGCCATTGCCCTTAATTGACTACTAATTACAACTTCAAAGAACGAACTGCAAAGAGAAAGAACATGCTGTCCTAGCCTCCTTCCCTTCCCCATAGACTACCTGCAGCTTTAATCCCTATCGCTCTCTGCTTCACTCCCTCAGATGGGACACTCTCTTAAAAAAAAAAAAAGAGAGAGAGAGAGAGAGAGTGAGGAAAGGAGAATTAGGCAGCCCGAGATTCAATATCACTCGGCATGCCCAGCCCTACGGTCTTTAAGAAATGTTTAAAATTTAATGAGCCCATGCCAGCCTCAGATGGGCATGAGGCATGTATAAGATGCTTGGGGGAAGCCCATGACCCCCAAAAATTTGATCACTGCAAGAGCCTCACAGCCAGAGCCAGGAAGGATTGTGAAATGCGGCTCCGAATGATTTTATTTGAAAGGGCGCTGCAACCGTCGGATGAGCCCAAACCATTGGCAAAGCATGGAGACCTGAAACACAGGTGTCTCCATTGCCCTATAAACAAAGCAGGGCAACAGCCTCTCCAGCCATATCACTGCCGGCAAAACCGTTCCCCAGACTAACCACCGGGGACGCCTTACACACAGCAATGAATCCCACTGCCAAAGCCACAACCTGCACTAGCTCCGAGCTGGCACGCACGTCAGCAGCACTTTGTGGACTATGCTGGCAGATCACGGCACTGCTGCAGCCGGCACTGCAGCATTCAGTGCCGCGAAGGAGCATGTAACTGCCTGCCAAACAGCCCCACAGATCCTCAGCACCTCCTTCTCCTGAGCCGTCACCTACAGAGAAGCCTTTCACACTGGAGACTATAGCACAGACGCAGCAGCATAAGAGCACAGTGCAAGCTAAAGTTAATTTTGCCTTAACAGCTAAAAAATACAGCAGTCAGCTGAGCTCCTTTCCCCCCCCCCCCATTGGGGGTCCCCCACAGCTAGCTGACTCTCCAGGTCCATCCACACATGGCACTAGATCCCTGCTGACACTGATGAATGTTGCAGTTACAGAATACGATCAAAGAAATGTTTTCTTCTCTCAACATTGATCCCCAACTACAGCTCATCAGTTTCAGCAGTACCTTTTTTCCCATCCCCAGCCAAACTCACTGGTGGTGTATGCAGCGAACCAATGGTCCAAGGCTCCCCAGATCAAATCTGCAAGCAATGAAAAAGAGTACAAGAAACTAGACATCTTTGGCAGGAAGACCTACTCATCTGCCACACTGCAGCTTAGAATAGCAAACTATTCTGCACTGCTAGCTAACCATGACTTCGACAATTACTCTAAGCTGGCATGAACTCATGGAACACCTGCCTGACTCCAGAAGGCCCTTTCTCAGAGCAGTCATCCATGAGGGACACACTGTCACCCATACTGCTTTACTAGCAGCCAGAGATGTTGAAGACACAGCAGCCAGAGCAATGGCCACAGCTGTGGTGATAAGGAAAGCCTCATGGTTACATGTAGCAGGAGTGCTGAAAAAGCTGCAGACAAAAGTGGAAGACCTCCCTTTCCATAAACAAAAACTGTTTGCAGCGAACACAGATGAGATCCTGCATAGCTTCGCATCCTTGGCATGTACAAATCACCATACCGGAGAAAGAGGTACTCTCTTACAACAGAGATAGGGACAGCTACTACAACCATCCTCAGCAAAGGCCATATGAGTATAACCAATCCAGGCAGCGGCCCAGAGGGAGTGCCCACCTTAAGCACACTCCTCTAGCTCACAGACCACCAAACAGCAGACTTGAGAAGTTGGTTGAGGGTTTCCCAACCTCCTCAACCATCCAGTGTCAATAAGCCAGAAATGCATCATTACCTACAGTTTACATCCTTTTTTCCTGGGACTTAATAACATCAGATCAGTGGGTACTAAAGATAATCCACACAGGATACTCCATACCCTTCACGTTCCTTCCCCCCTCCCTTTCCTGTCCCCCTTCAGGGACCCCTCTCACAAGACCCTTCTCATGCAAGAAGTCGACTGCCTCCTCCAGATAGATGCGGTAGAGAGAGTACCTGAACCCAATAAAGGAGGAGGGTTCTATTCAACCTACTTTCTCACCCAAAAGTGTACGGGGGCTGGAAGCTGATTTTGTATCTTTGCAGGCTAAACAAATTCCTACAGAAACAGCATTTCAAGATTGTCACATTGGCTTCAGTAATTCCAGCACTGGACAAGGAGGACTGGTTTTCAGCCCTCGACCTACAAGACACATACTTCATCATAATACAACCCTCACATAGACGTTACCTCCGTTTCACGGTTGGGGACACCATTTTCAGGTTCTTCCCTTTAGACTTTCTTCGCCCCCCCCCCAAATTTTCTCGAAGGTACTTGCAGTTGCAGCAGCCTGTCTTCACCAACAGGGGGTCATCTTTCTGTATCCCAACGGTTGCCATGTCAGGGGTCGATTGCGAGGAGAGACATAGGAGATGGTCTCCAAGACCAGATGCCTGTCCGATTACCTCGGACTCATCATAAACTAACAGAAGTCAACTTGCAAACCAACTCAAGACATTGAATTAATCAGAGCTTGCCTCAATTCTATATCAGCCTGGGAATACTTACCAAACCAATGATTCAGTGCACTCTGGAACTTAGCGACTACCTTAGCCATGAATCCGTCGTCTATCATACATACCTGCCTCCAATTGCTGGGCAATATGGCAGCTACTATGTATGTTGTCCAGTATGGGTGTCTCCATTTCCACGCTATGCAGCACTGGCTGACTTCTGTCTACAAGCCTTCTTGATACTCTCTTGGGAAGTAAGTCACCGTCCCGGCATGTGTACTAGACTCTCAAGTGGTGGGCTTCACATCACAAGCTCCTCACAGGAGTTCCCCTCCTGCAGCCAGAGCTATCAGTACAAATTACCACAGATACCTCACTAATAGGATGGAGAGCACACCTGCAACAACACAAAGTGCAGGGAAGGTGGTCACCGCATGAAGCTATGTTGCACATCAGCCTTCTCGAACTCCAAGCGGTCAGGAATGCATGCAGACACTGTCATCCAGCCATTATGGGCTGCACAGTACGGACCCTAACAGACAACACAACGACCGTGTTCTACATAAACAGGCAGAGCAGCACATGTTCCTGATCCCTTTCCGCAGAAGCTATTCGCCTATGGAATTGGTGTATCCAGCGTGGGGTTGTCATCAAAGCATCTTACCTACCTGAAATCAACAACATTGTGGCAGGCAATTTGAATTGAAGTTTTACAACAGACCACAAGTGGGGACTACATCCAAGAGTTACAGAGTCTATCTTCCACAGGTGGGACTACCCAGTAATATATCTCTTTGCAACCAAGGACAATTCCAAGTGTTGCCGATTTTGTTCTTGAGCAAGACTGGGCGAGGGGTCTATGGGAGATGCCTTTCTAATTGTCTGGAACAAACCTCTATACTATGCATTTCCCCCAGTCCCACTGATCCCCAGGATCCCGTGGAAAATTCAGTCGGACACGGCTCGAGTCATCTTAATAGCCCCACTGTTTTCGTTAAGGACAAAGTTATTATAAGGCCACATCGATCGTTTGTGCCAAAAGTCAGCGCCTCCTTCCATATTAATGAGACCATAGTCCTGCCTACATTCTACCTGAAGCCTCACGCATCCCACAGAGACCCTATCCTTCACAATTTAGATGTTCAGCAGGCTCTAGCTTTTTACATCCACAGAACACAACAGTTCTGTAAATCTCCCCATCTTTTCTTGTCCCTTGCAAACCATTCCAAGGGCACTCCAATTTCAATGCAGCGCATTTCCAGGTTGATAGTAGCCTGTATGCTACATTGTTACTCTCTTCGGAATAAACACCTACCAGCTCCACCTACCGCCCATTCCACTCGTGCCGCTGCAACATCAACCACCTTCCTTCATGAACAGTGTCCCCCTGAAGGACATATACTGGGTGGCCACATGGTCTTCCGACCATTCCTTTGCCAGACATTATGCTATCATGCCTCAAATAGCAGCTGATACAGCAGTGGCTGCCATGGTACTATATTCCATTGCTAAGCAGTAACTCTGAGTCCCACCATCCTCATGGATTACTGCTCTGTAGTCACCAACAATGGAGCACCCATGGGGACATCACCTGAAGAAGAAAAGAAATTTACCCTGTGCAGTAACGACTGTACTTTGAGGTGTGTGTCCCTGTGAGGTGCTCCATGACCCTCCCTTCTACTCGGAGTTTTTAACAACTCAGGTGTAGACGAGGAACTGAAGCGGGGGGGGGGGGGGGGCGGGCAGGCTGCTGCACAAGGTGCCTCCTGTGTGTGCGCAGCCCAATTGTCAACTGCTAAGAAAAGCTCTGAACTGTGGCTCCAGGGACCACCCGTCACCAACAGTGGAGCACCCACGGGGGGACGCACCTCAAAGAACAGTTGGTTACTCCAGAGGATGCGTAACTTCCTTTTCTTTGTGTTAGTTTTAAATTGTATATTAATTTCAGCTGGTGTTAGTGTTCTGTGAAAGAGTAATTGTTAAACAGCACTGATTCCAGAACAGATCCAAGAGGAGCCTTGCTATTTACTTTCCTCTATTTTAAAAAATTACCATTTTTTCCTGCCCCTGGTTTCCCATCTTTAAACCAGTTACTCATCAATGAGAGGAATTTGCCTTTTATCCTTTAACTACTTACATTTTTACAAAATCAGTACTGTCCCTTCCCCCAACATAATATGTTAATCTGTGTGTCTGATAAATCTTTACTTTTTTACTATCATTGCAACCAGTTTGCCTGGTACTAAAGTTAGACTTACTGGCTTGTATTTCCAGGATCATCTCGGGAGCAATTTTAAAAAATCAGCATTACATTAGCTAACCTTCAATCATCTGATACAGAGATTTAAGCGATAGGTTACATGTCATATTTAATAGACTTACACAGTCTTAAAGATGTAACAGAACACTTGAAAATTTTTCTTCATCATTTAATTGTTTTGAAATTGGTATTTCATATAAAATACAAGTTGAACCTGTGTAGTCTGGCAGTCTCTGATCCAGCAACATCCGTGGTCTGACATGATTTTAGTTAGCTGGATGTCCACTTATCATTGGTGTGGCCAAGTTTCCCATGGTCCCCTAAAATTTGTTTACAGTCACTAATCTTCGCGCTCAGTGTCCTGTGCTGTTATTTAGCTCTAATTTACCTTCTAAATGTCTTCTAAGAGCCCAGTAATCTGTGGAAAGATTCAGCAAATCCTATAGTTAAGCACTGGTCAAATCCTAAGTGTGCTGGACTAGACTCTAGAGAGTTTCAATCTGTATCACAAGAGAATGAATAGCTTCTTCGGAAATCCTCCTCTTGTTACTCCTTCAAATGTTAGCAGTATATTATCATTTGCGTGCTTTAGTAGACTCCTTATATTAGCATGATTTATGTAATTCATAATCTTGGAATGTGTAATCTTTTTGAAATGTTATGAAACTTTGTTTCTAATGTACTTGCAGCGGCTGAAGAGCTTGATACAGAAAATGAATTTTTGCTGCCTCCTGTCTTTGGGGAAGAATATGAGGAGCAGCCGAGACCTCGATCCAAAAAGAAGGTAATGAACATGTAATACACGTACAAAAAAGCTTTGCTACACTGCAGGTTGACTAAATTTTAGATCACGTGTGAGAACTGAAAATATTGCTAATTAAAGATTAATGTATAATTTCTTTGGAATGAAATAGTACATTTGTTCAAGTAGTAAAATCAATTCAGTGCCATACAGTTAATTCAGTATAATACTTATTCAAGACTTGTCATCAGGCAGAGTGAGAAGGAGAGTGGTTGCCAGTTCATTTCTGGGATTTAATCCCATCTTTGCCACTAACTTGCATAGCCTTTTACAAATCACTTCTGCCTCAATTCTACTATTTATAAAGTTGAAATATGAAATTGGGGGTAGCCAAACTTCCTGATCATTCAAGAAATTCCATCGAGTATAGGGTTTTACTTTGCTCAGCCAATAGTATAAATGTGTTAGCTTACTAGAGCTGCCTCTGTAAGTAAGGATAAGTATTTTTCAGTTCAAAATTTTCCCAAACTTTGTTTCCATTATGGAATGTTCCAGGTTTCAGGGCTAACCTACTTTAATTTTTGATTGTTGAAACTCTGAACAAAAACAGTTTTATCAATTTTGAGTATTGAGAGTTAGGGAAAATATTTCCCTATTATTTACGCTTTTAAAAAAATGTTGCCAAACTTAATATTTTGAAAGATAATGGTTGGGGTTAGAAAAGCTGAAATGTAGATCAAAAAAACGCTACTTGAGTAGAGTCTGAGTATTTTGATGAAAATTGGTGTTTTGATTAGCAGTTAAGATTTGTCAAAAATTGATCTTTGCCAGAGGCACAATAAGTTTTACACAGATTTTATCCTCCTCCCCTCCCAAACTCAAAGTCCAAAACTAAAATTTCTCTGGCCATGTGAGAAGAATTTAATAAAAGTCCCCTGTGTATGATGTAAATCATATGGGACCATTGAGATTGTTCATGTGCTGTCTTTTTAAGAAGGTGTAATGTTTGACCTGCTCTTCATTGTGTTTGCTGTTTTTTCCATACAGCAATTTCTAGTCTCTTTCAAGTAGGTATCTCTGTGGGTGCTCCATTCTAGGTATGCTTGCATCCTAGCATTGCCAAGTGTAAAACTTTGGTGGTAGTGTCCATTTGGCCTGTACATACACAGTCCTCGTACCCTGTAACCCATGGACTACCATGAGGCTAACCAGCGTGTACTGGTGAATTCACAGTTTTAGTTTCTTTCTTAACATCAAAGGACTATGAGTGGAAGAAAACAACCCATGGCCCCCTGAGGTAAGGCTTCAGAAAAGAGCTGTGAGCCCTGAGCTAACCAAAAAAGATCACCCACATATTTGGTATCTTTAGCATAACGATAGTCCAAACCTGAAACTCATTACCCTCAAGGGTCTGAAGTACCATTAATGTGCCTAAAGAGCTGATGGGCATAGACACTGAAGCAACAGTACCAACAGATAGCGGCAAGAATAGATACTGTGCTGCTACTAAGAAGACTCTGCCAGTATGGTCAACAGTGAACCAGCTGGCTATCACTCAGTGATAGCCCAGACAATGTTCCAATCAACACTTGATGCAGCTGCCTGGTCCATTCCTACAGCAGGGATTATACAGCAAGCATCCTTGTTGCACCTGTTTGGCTTCCCTAAAGAAGTGCAGATTACTTTTAAAGGCACTAAATTGTTTGCTGAGAAGACTGACACATCCCTCCACACACCTGAAGTCTCCAGAGGTGCTCTCCAGTCATTTAGTCTGCAGCCTCATGCATAAATCCCAGACACTACATTTTCTAATGCAATGCTATTATGAGCTTCCAAGGAAAAAATCCAGATTTTCCAAAATAAAGTATTAGCTCCTCTCCCCTGTCTTCCTTGTCACAAACATCCACTTCAAAACAATCAGTTTTGATATCTTGGTTAAGGTACTAACAGACCACTCCCCTCATCACCAACTGCAGCTGACCAATCCTTTGCACTATTTGCACTATTCTTCCTGATACCCAAGAACAAGGGAGGTGGGAGACCCATACTGAACCTCAGACCACTGAACAAATTTGTCAAAGCTAAAAAAATTCAGGATGGTCACATTAGCAGTGATTATTCCATCTTTAGAATGAGAAGATTGGTTTACGACTCTTGACCTGCAACATGCCTATTTCCACATACTGAGCCTACCTTCCCACAGACAATTTCTCAGATTTAGACCAGGTGTATACTAGAGAGCTTACAGTGGCACAGTTGTACCAATGCAATTGCACCATTGTAAGATCAACCATGTACTTGCTCTGTGCCCTCCCATGGACATAATTAAACCACACTGCTAAGCAACATAAGTGCTAGTGTAGACATAACCTTGTCCTGGGCCAGGACTGTTACCAATAAAATGTACTCCTCTTTGGCTCTCATCAGCTTTGAGAGAATCCTCTACTGTCTTCATTGTGGCAGCTCACCCTACATTCTCAGGGGTTTGTGATCTACCCTTGTTCAGTAAGGCTCGCTAGGTTACCCAAAGTGCTGCAGACTTGTTCATGTAACTGGGTCTCCAAATCAATGGCCAGAAATCAACGTTCATTCTCTATATAGTGCTTAGAGTTCGTAGGAGCCAATCTTGACTCATTACAGGCTAGGGTGCTCTGCCACAGCACAGGTTCTACGCCTGGTCACACTCTTAGAAGCAGTACAAATCAACCCTCAAATATCACCAAGGCATTGCTTCCCCCTTCTGGCGCATAGGGTAGCGGACACATCCATGGTGCCTTATGTCAGATTTCACATGAGGTGGTTCCGGATGTGGTGTATCTTGGTCTACAGGCTGAACAAAGAAACTAGAGAAACCTTTATTACTGTCCACCAAAGTCAGACACTCTCTGGACTGGTGGAAGTAGAAGGACCCAGCAAATGTCTAAGGATGATCACTTTTTTGCAACTTTGCCCACATTACTCCTCACTACCAATGCATCCCTCATAGGATGGAGCATACATCTCAACAATCTTACGAGAAAGGGTAAATGGTCCTCCCTGGAGATGTCTCTTCACATCAATATCCTCAAACTTAAGAGTCTTCAAGAATGCCTACACTCACTGTCTTCCGTTAATCAAGGGTACACACTAAAGTGCTGATGCAACACAGCATGTAGGTAGTATAAAACTACATAAATCAACAGGAAGGCATCAGATCATCCTCCCTTTGCATGGAAGCACTAAAGCTATGGAACTGGTGCTTTTCCTCCACTATCATGCTATAAGTGGCTTACCTGGCAGAAGCACAGAACTCAATAGCTGACCGTCTTAGCTGCAGGTTCCCACATGATCACAAATGGGAGATAAATTCAGCAGAACTACATATACTCTTTAGGAAGTGGGGGACGCTTTACTACAGAGCTGTTCGCTACTTACCTGAACGCTAATGCTCTAGGGCAAGAATAAGACAACACTCTTTGGAGATGCTCTCCTTCTGTGGAATAGGGACCTTCTTTATACCTTTTCCCTATGCCCCTTATTATCAAAAGTCATGTTAAAAATAGAGGGGAAATCATATTGATTGCTCCCACCTGACCAAGGCAGACTTTAGTACTCTTCCCTGCTTTATATCTGCGTGTATCCGAGTCTGTGGATGTCAGTGCAGATATCCACAGCTCATTTTTGGAGCTACAGATGTGGATGTAGATACAAATTGTGTATACGCACAAGACTCTACTTATAGGACCTAGATGGATCCTGATTGGCTGCCTCAAGCCTGCTTGTGATTGCCTCCTAGCCCTCTCACAAAGCTATTTTAACCCCATCACACACTTGTATACATTTGAAGAGTGGGGGACCAAGGTTACTCTCAGATCGCACCACAAGTTGCTGTCCGAGGTGACAGGACAGGACAAAGGTCCTTAGTCCCCTTAGTCTCCTAAGCTTTTCCTTTTCATTGCAGAGGTCTGAAGGTGCAGCAGTATAACTCAGAGGCTCTCCAAATGGGTCTTGAGCTGTATCAAATGTTGCTATGAGGTTTGCAAAATAATATCGCCATCCAGCATCCACACACTCCACAAGATCTTTTTCCTCCTCTTGCCTTCCTCAAGAATATCCCTATCTCAGAAATCTGTAGCACAACAACCTGGGCATCTGTGCATAAGTGTGCGGAGCACTATACAATTACTGGGGATTCTGCTTCTGATGCAATCTACAGCTCCACCATATTGTCATCCACAACAGACTCGACTCTGAAGCCTGGCAATCACTTACAGTGGAGCATCCCTAGGGACACTACTCAAAGAAGAAGTTATGCCCTTTATGCAGTAACTAACGATGATTCTTAAAGCACCTAGGGGTGCTCCACAACCCACCTTCCTTTGCTGTATTTTGGAGTTCTTGTCAGGCACTTTGTAGTAGAGAAGGAGCGGAGGGGGGTTTCCCATGTGCCCTGGTGAGCCTGGAGGCAGAACACAGGAGAGTATGTGGGCTCCAAATGGACATTACTATCAAAGCTCTATGAGCAGCAGGACAAGGACTCAAAGTGCACTTACAGTGAAGCACCCATAGGGATGCACATCTTGAAGAACAATTGTTACTTCACAAGGTGAATGACTTTCTCTTTTCTGAGTAGTCTCTCATATGGCACACACTTTGATGATTTGTCAGGCAAATAAGCACTATTGTTGATGCTGTTCTTTAAGCCTATCCTATAGATGCACTGTCACATGTTTTAATTCCCATCCTAGAGATTGTAGGGTGATACATCAGTATTTTTTCATTCCTATCAATTTCATAAAGCTATAAAATAGGATATTTGGGATGAAATTGGGAGATTGATTATGAGAGTTAAATCCACTTTTGGAGGGAGAGACTTGAAAGAAAAGGTCAAAAACGTCACTAGAAAAATATCAGTAGCTTCCTTCTATGTGAGTGGGTGGAGGTGGGGAAGATATACCAACTATCACCACTCTACAGAAGCAAAATCTTGAGATATCTAACTATGTAAGATTTACGAGAAGTCCTGTGGCACCATATAGACTTAGGGTGTGTCTAGACTACATCTCTGTCGACAGAGAGATGTAGATTAGACACGTCAAAATTGCTAATGAAGCAAGGATTTAAATATCCTGTGCTTCATTAACATAAACATGGCCACTGCTTTTTTTCTGACATGTAGCTTTTTTGAAAAAAACAAACAAAAAAAAAAAACCCAGTAGTCTAGACGCAGATCTGTCAAAAATAAACCCTTTTTCAACTGATCCGGTATTCCTCAAAAAATGAGGTTTCCAGGATCTGTTGAAAAAGGGTTTATTTTCAACAGATCCACGTCTAGACTGCCATTTTTTTCGAAAAAGCTCCGTGTTAGGAAAAAAGCAGCTGACATGTTTATGCTAATCGAAGTGCGGGATATTTAAATCCCTGCTTCATTAGCAATTTCAATGTGCCTAATCTACATCTCTCTGTCGGCAGCGAGTTATAATCTAGACCCATGGTCACCAACAGGTCGATCGCGATCGACTGCTCGATCGCGAGGCATCTTGTCCACCCCGTCCCCATTTCCCTCCCACCCCTGAGAAGCCCCACTACCTACCTCAAGTGAAAATGGAGGTAGTGTCAGCTTCCCAGGGATGGACAGAAGTCCCGCAGCTTAGCACCACTTCCGGTGATTCTGGAAGTACGCTAGCTACTCTGCCGGGTGTACTGCAGCAGGGAGCATCTGCTCCCTGCACCACACAGGAGGGGGGAGTCAGCCCCGGGGGAGGCGTGCACGGAGGAAGTCGGCCCTGGGGCAAGCACACGCAGGGCTTTCCTGCGCTGCGGCGGGGGGGTTGGCGCTGGGGCAAGTGCGCGTGGGGCTTCCCTGCGCGGGGGTGGGAGATCGGCCCAGGGGCAGGCACTCGCTGGTTTCCCTCAGGGGGGAAGGAGAGGGGTATCCTGGGTGGAGGCAGATGCAGGGGACTCTCTGCCTCCACTGGCACCCCGCTCCCTGGCCACAGAACGCTGTCCCCACTCCTGTCCCCAGCCACAGAACTGTCCCCACTCTCCTGTCCCCAGCTACAGAACTCTGTCCTTATTCCCATCCCCACTCCCTGAACTCTGTCTCCACTTGCACTCTGTCCCCTGCTGCAGAATCCTGTCCTCTGCCCTTCCAGCACCCTGTTCCCTCTCCCCTACCCCCAGCCGCAGAACTCTGTCCCCACAAAATGTATAATTATAAATGCTTCATTTTAGATTTAAATAGCATGAATAAAAAACAGACCATTTATTTCATAACTATAAACACGTGATTTTAATAGTATATATCGCATAATTTAAAAATAAACTGTTTGTTAGAGTGTGTAAGTAAGGGCTGGGGATAGCAAATGATGGACAAAAGCAGAATAGAGAGGGCGGGGCTTCAAGGAAGGGGCGGGGCGGTAGATCTTTGCCTGTTCTGAGATTTAAAAAGTGATCTTGGGTGTAAAAAGGTTGGAGACCACTGATCTAGACACAGCCTTACAGATTTATTGGAGCATAAGCTTTCGTGGGCAAAGACCCACTTCGTGAGATGCATGCATCTGATGAAGTGGGTCTTTGCCCATGAAAGCTTATGCTCCAATAAATCTGTTAGTCTATAAGGTGCCACAGGACTTGTTGTTCTTGCAGATTCAGACTAACACGGCAACCCCTCTGATATATGTAAGATTTGGCTTCCTTTTCTCTAACACTACAGTTTTAATAAAGATGCATTACATTATCTGACAATCGTACTTTTAATGTGCAAAATAACTGAAAGCATGTGAAGAAATGTCCATGTATGCTAATAATAACATCCTGATCACAACGGTGTTAGATTTCATTGTTTATGTGCTTCATAATCTTTTTGTACTTCACTCAGTTTAGGCATTGAAAATACATTAGCCAGATTCTTTTGTGCTTAGTCTGTTTCCAGTCAGTTCCCTTTATGGTGCACAGGCACCCACACAAACTTGTGGTGTTTGGATTACAAGAACTATAGTCTAGCATACTGTTTCATAGCATTTTGAAACGATGAAGAAAATTCTTTTAGGGTTTCAAAAACCTTCTGTATATTTAGCTTTCAAAATTTAAACGTGGGGCCCGCAGAAGAAATACCCGAGTCTGCGCCACTAGATCTGTTCATAGAAGTGCCTTCAGTATAAAGACCTACCTTCTTACTTTAGCTGAATAAAACAAATATTGCTACTTCTGTTTTATAATTCAAAATCTGGCTGGCAGTTTGTTATAGTTTGCCTACTTTTATGATTTTAGATAAGGGTAATATTACTGACTGTAAGTTAGATCAGTTTAATAAGCAGTAATATTTACAGATTTATTTTAATGACAGGGAGTGAAGAGAAAAGCAGTGTCAGAATACCAGTCTCATGATGATAGCTCTGAGAATTCGGAGTGTAGTTTTCCTTTCAAATATGCATATGGTGTAAATGCGTGGAAACACTGGGTAAAAACTAAGAGTCTAGATGAAGATCAACCAGTATTAGAGGAACTGAAATCAAGTAAGTATGGCCCACATATTTGTAATTAATTTTTATTAAGAACGTTTATATTTGCATGAACTCTTCACCTTTTATAAGCTAATTCTTAATATAAAATATAAACTAATGTTTTTCACATTTTAATTAAATCCTGTGTGCAACAGGTTTATTTCTAAAAATAGCTGTTTAACTCTTTTTCCAAGTCCCCACAATACCTTTTTCCTAAAGATACCATCTGCACTACATTCTGAGTCCTGGGCCTTGTGTTCCTAGTGTGAAACAGGATGGACCGCCCTAGCTCTCAGCATTTGTTGTGGCCCCTTGGTTTTCTAGCAGGCCCCTGATTCTCCATATTGCTTAGCCTGCCTCAGAGTTCACCAGTCTTTAGGATCTCCTAAACAACACAATAGAGGCATCCTAGTTCTTCATGCCTTAAGAGACCTTTAGCTGGGGATGGAGTTGTCAGTGCCCAGCTGCTAAGCTCTACCTGAATGTGGGGTGCTGCTCCAGTGGACTTAGGAGTTATGGAATGCAGTTGCCCTTCCTGCTCTGATACCAGCATTGATGTTAGACTCTGGGACCATTAATCTCATCTGTTAGTTTTTCATGTGCCTTAACGTGGATCTCCAGAAATGCAGACACTCTTTCCGAAACCTCCCTCGCTCACTCCCCATATTTAATACCTGGAGCTGTTCTCTGCCTCCACTTTTGCCCCAGCCATGAAGGACAGTTCTTCAAAATAGGTAATCTTCTCCCCATCACTGCACAATGCAGTGTAGTCAGTTAACGTAGTCTTGAATCTAGTGGCTTTGCTGTGCAATTGACATAAAATGTACCAGTTACAGCACTGAAACTAACTTATTAATGTTCTCAGAGACCATCTAAACCATCTCTTCCCAATAGCAAGTAATGTTAATATTGTTGTTAATGTTGTATTTATTTTATCTTTATTTTACAGCAAAATCTGTAAAATTAAAGGAAGATCTGTTATCGCATACTGTAGCTGAGCTAGACTATGGGTTGGCGCGTTTTGTCAATGAAATTCGAAGACCAAATGGAGAGAACTATACACCTGACAGCATCTATTACCTGTGTCTTGGGATTCAGGAGGTTAGTAATCTAGAAGATTCAGTAGACTGGAGCTGATGATTTGACTCTGTATTACACTTTAATGAAAGAATGGGGATAAGAAAATGTGGATTTATTAGTTAAGTGGCTAGGAGGCATTATGAATATATAGGAGCTGTGTTAGTTTGGAATGCAGAGAGATGATATAAACTACACAGTGGAAAAGGGTGTGCTTTAATTACACATATATCTGGAAATTTGAAGGAAGGATGGTAAAACACAATACTTTTAAACTTTTTGCTAAAGGTCTCCTTACGTTCACTTGTATATGACCAAAGTAATTTTTCAAATGTTGTAGTTTGAGTGGATTTTCTAAGATGATTTAATGATAAAGCAGAATGAAATAGTTAACTGTCTCAGAAAGTGAGAATTTTCACAAACTGTGATAGCAACATTGATCATAATAATGACTAATTTATTCATTAGTGGATGAAGGGGACAGTGCTTACTAGGCAAAGCAGCCTTTGCTTAATGCTGTTCACTATTGTAGCCTTCGTTATTTTGTGGTATGTAAAAAGGCTGAACAATTACAGAAAGTGAGTTAAAATTCTACCATACTTGAAATCAGAGAAAAGCTGTTATAATACCATTGCAGATAAAAACTACAAAAGACCACTTGATTCTTAGATAAAGATGTTCTGTAACATTTATCTTTGAAGTAGAGAGGCATTTCAATTTTATTTTCTGTTTGTGGTGCAGAAAGCAGACTGTAGATTAAACATTCTAAATTCTGAGCTGAAAACGATAAGGCTAAAAATTTCAATCAGTCCAAATTAGGATGTAAAATCCTGTTTAATTGGTCACAGCAGAGCTGGAGTAGTCCCCTGCCTGTGTTTTCCCCCCTGACACCTGGAGGAGCCTCTGCCTGAGATGCACCTTGGGCCACCTCAGACTTATCCACAGTGGGCCCTAGGAGGCTGCAGCAACCCAGTGTCCATGTCAGGTGGGGATCTGCTTCAGACCCCACCAATTAAGGGTGATGCTTACCAGTTAACTGGTTAACCTTTCACGTCACGAGTCCAGACATCATTTATATATGTATCTAATATAGAGTAAGAATGTAAAATCCTGGTTAATCAGATAACCGGATAAATGTTAGATTAACCCAGTGTTTAGCCAGTTAACCAATTAAGCTGGATCTTGGTGGGGGACTACTCCAGCCCATCTGGAGCAGCCCATGCAGCCCCCACTCCCAGGGGGACTAGGGTTGCTGCCGGCTGCCAGCTTCCAGCCTCCACTGGAGTAGCCCCAGGATGTGCCGTGCTGGGTTCCCAATGAACAAAGGTTGCTCCAGCTGCACTGGCACAGCCCCTCCTTATGGGGCGCCGGCCCACTGCAGACAGAACACGTAGTTTAATAGCAGGTAGCTTTGTATCATTGTCCTTGGAGTATCTTCTGTTACTCTGACACCATAGTCCCTGCTAAGGTTTGTGCCAGCACACAAAAAATTCTTCCCCCGCCCACCTCCTCTGGAGAGCTGCGCAGCAGCAATTGCACGGCAGGTGGCTGCTCCAGCGGGCAGGGTCAGCTGAGATGGTGTGTTGAGGGAGCCGCTGGGGTGGGTGTGCCTGCATGGTGGGGGGTGGGGAGGATGCTTGAATGCTCTGGGCTGCCACATGGCAGCGTGGGGGGTTGGGGCCTGTTCTGGGAGCCGGGGCTAGGAATAGGTCCTACCACATGGGGGTGGCGGTGTCTGCTTGGCAGCTGGGAATGGGACATGTCTCATGGTCTGGGGGGCGTAGTCTGCTCCAAAGGCTGGGAACAGGACATGCTGGGGGGGGAGGCTCTGCTCTTGCAGCCGAGAACATGTGTGTGTGTTAATACACTGGGTGCCATTGTGGCACACATTCAAACCAGTGCACATGACCTCAATATTGGTGCACCAGCCAAAACTCACTCTGCTCATGGTTGGAAAATCTTAGAGGGAACAGTCTGACACAAGAATTTTTTATTGAATTAAAAGGAATCAGATATGCAGTACTGAAAAAACAAATCATCTGCTTATAAAACAGTGCTCTCCAAATAGTTGAGCTTGCTTCAAATTGTTCTTTTTATCTCACTTACCCTGCGTATCATTACTGTTGCCAATATTATGCATATATCAAATTTAATGTTAAGGTCTTATAGTAAATGATTTGTCTTGCATGGACATTAACATCAGGAATCCTAACACAAAAATAATGTGATACTGGAGTAGCATTCTTAATTGATCTTGCCATTCCAACTATTATTTGTATTTGTGTTTCATATTTCAGTTGGGATTGTGCCCCTAGGTTTCAATGGGGTTTTGGACCCACTTGTGCTAGACATGTAGGAAAACATGGTCTTGGCACTGAAGAACTTATAGTCCACTAAGACAAAAAGGGGAGTACAGGATATACACATGAGCAGTTGGGGTGACAGCAGGCATCTTGCTTAATTCTAGATTTTATGCATTTTAAGGAAATAGCCTCAAGTGTCTTCCCCCTTCCATACAAGCAAAAGCAGGTTCAGACTTTCTCCTGGGCCCTAGCACTGAGAGTGTTTGTTTTTAAATTACAATGTACTAAATTTGATCCCTTTGTCCCTATGTACAACAAAACCCAGCTTACTTCTTACATCATTAAACTTCTTCCTACCATCTGACAACTCTAGACTGGAATCTGTGGAATGGAGAATAAATATAACTTCCAGGAAAACCGACTGTTAAAAGACTTAAACAAAAGAGGCTTTGATAACATAGGAAGGCTTATGTCAGATATTCGTAGTTAAAGGGTTTTGCTAGTATGATAAAACAAAATTAGTATGAAAAATCCCTCAGACTTGTATATTCAAATAAAACAGCTCTGTGGAAGAAAACTAAATTTGAGAGATCAATATATTGAGGGAAATTATGATTGCAATACATTTTACAGAAGAAAAGAGTTTGTTCTTTTCAAATCAAAGGAGTAACATTGACATTGAAGAAGAAAACTGAGAAATTATCGGGCAGGCAAAAAACTTAACAAAAAATTAAAGATTTGAGAACAGTATTAAGCCTTCACTCAGATACAATGGAATTTCCCATGCATCTAAATCAAATCAGAAGTGTTTTAGTAACTTAGTATCAAAACTTATACTAGGAGGAGAGAACATTTCTTTCCCCCATATTACCATAGTTGTTGGGATTAGATACTGTTGCAGGGATGAGCTTTATTCTCTAATCAGTGTAGACTCTGAGCATAGTGAGGGTGGTGCAGAAACCTTACTTGCATTAGTTTTTCTGACTAATGTATTTTGAAAGCACATAAGAATATTTTTAAAAGGGACACTTGGAAAAAAAAGTCAATATGTTCATGACCCAGATAAATATGTTAACCAAAACAAAGATGAAAAAATAAGTGGAGGGATTCTCTTAAGATATCTTATACAGACATTGCATTATCTGATTTAGAATATAATAAATTTAAATTGCATATCTTCAGTAATGAAAATATTTGGAAGGGTTTTAAGTTTTTAATGAAAGTATTTTTGTAAATGTATCCATTACATATCAGTTATCTGAACTAAAGTACTATGTATTCAGGGAAACTTCAAAGAAAGTGTACGGATTCATTTTTCCTTATGAAACTAAGTGATAAGGTAGGCAAGATATGCTGAACTTCTGCTTAATGAGTGCTGTGTTTAATGTTATTTCAAGGGTGTGTACAGAAATAGATACCATTTCCAGGAGCGAGGACATGTTTTTAGTCTGTCACCTTTATTGTATTCACTAGCAACAGACTTGTTTTCACTAAGATAATACTGAAGTGGAAGTTTTAAGAAACCAAAAGTCCACTTCTTAGAAATGTCTCCAAAGGGGATAATGTAAAATTCTAGTATAGTCCTCATAATTAATTCTTGGTCAGTGTTCAAAAGAGCAACAACTTTTGTCTGTAAAATCAAGAGGATTAAGAAAATTTTACTTTAGACTCCAGAATATTCAGGGGCTTTGCCCAGTCTACTAGTTTTTCTTGCAATGCTACATATTGTTACCATGAGTAAATACTTTTCTTTGCTCTGCCTTTGAAATAAAGGTAATTCTATTTGCATTATTTTTGTCAGTATTCACACTTTACATTTAAATGTCATCCTGCTAAAACGTTCTACTCTAATGACCTAGTTGAAAATCTCAGAGGGGGTATTCATGTTAGTCTGTAACTGAAAAAAACTTAAACAGCGAATACTTCTGCAGCACCTTAGCTATTTATTTGTACACTGAGCTCCTTTCTCCAGTCATCTGAAGAAGTGGATTGTACCCACGAAAGCTCATGATACCATCTACATTTTTTGTAGTCTCTAAGGTGCTTCACAACTACTAGTTGAAAATGAAAAATGAGTGTTGGTGCCATAACTAAATACTTTGGATTTCAGAGATTTTTAAAATATCCTGTTCATTGATATGAATTAGACTTCTAATTAAACCAATATTTTTAATGTTTTCCAAATATTCTTCTCTGTAATTTTGTTACATGTTATGTGACTTAAATGTTACACTATTTTGTTTTATAGCCAACCTATAAACTACTAAACTATTTTGTTGTATCGTGAGAAGAAAAGCCAGTTCATAACATAAGCTATTTTGTTACTAATTCTCCCAACACAGTAAATATTATTTGTTCTTATTTTTAGTACTTGTATGCAAGCAATCGAAAAGACAATATATTTATTAATCCAAGCTACCAGACGTTTGAGCAGGAATTAAATAAAATCCTTAAAAGTTGGCAACCAAGCATTCTTCCAGATGGTAATTTTCTTTTTTGTCATGTACATTCTTCTACTAACAGTTCTGTACTCTTAAGCATGCAGATATGCACAAACAACTATTTTGAGCTTTGTGTTGGTGATTGATGAAAATTAAAACAAATACAGTTGTAGGTGTCAGTCACCCCCTCTAACTGCCCCATGTTTCTCCTCTCACCCTTCCTCCCCTTGCCTCCAAAATCATTGCAAGGGATGAGGCCAGCCTACTGAGGAGCAGCTGTGCAAAGGAAATGCAGCAGCAGGTAGACCATTTTGGAAGTGGCAGGGAAAGGTGAACCTGTATTCCTGCACTCTTGTAAGCTATCTGTTACCATTGAGGGGAGGAACACCTGCACTAGCCATGTACACCCACCAGAGGAAAGAACAGAAGGCCTGGGTGGCATCACTTGTGCTACCCTCTCTCTGCCAAAAGGAATCTGGGCCCTTTCTGGAATATGGGGGGGTGGGGGCGTTGTATCAAACCTCACCGTTCCCCAGGTAGCTCTGGGGAGCTGTTAAGAAGCCTTTGAACCGGTGCAACCCTGAGAATAAGAGGAAGAACAACCCACTTTTGGAGGAAGATGGAAGAGCGTTGTTGTTTGTTACTTTAACAAAAAAATTTATGTAACTGACTTGTTTGTGTGGACATTCCTGTTGTCACTTCCTGAATCAGTGTGTTCCCATTTCTCCTCTTAGGGTACGTCTACAGAGCAGGGCAAAAGTCAAATTAAGCTACGCAACTTGAGCTACCTTAATTACGGAGCTGAAGTCGAAATAGCTTAATTCGGCTTTTGGCAGCAGGAAGTCGAAGAACAGTCTTCCTTCGATTTCCCTTACTCCTTGTAAAAAGAGGGCTACAGGAATCAGAGTGAGAAGCCCGTTATTTTGAAATTATTTCAAAATAACGGTCTCGCTTTGTAGATACACTCTTTGTTATTTTGGAATAACGTTATTCCAAAATAACACTGCTGTGTAGACGTACCCTTGGAGATGTAGGCAGGCATGTTCAGTGTTCAATTGAACACTTCTGTTTGATTTTTGCAGTTGATAGAAGTTACTGATTCTTTTAATAAATGTGAGTTGGTTGCCTCATCGTATTTTCTCTAATTTTTTTTTTCTGGAAGGGTCAATATTCTCTCGAGTTGAAGAAGATTATCTTTGGAGGATAAAACAGCTAGGATCACACTCTCCATTTGCTCTTCTGAATACACTGTTCTACTTTAACACTAAATATTTTGGCCTGAAAACAGTGGAACAGCATTTAAGACTTTCCTTTGGCACTGTTTTTAGACAGTGGAAAAAAAATCCTCGAACAATGGACAGGAAAGCTTGTCTTCAATACCAGGTTTCTTCTCTGTGCGGAGCTGATAGTGAAGGTACTATTGACAGTTTCAAAATAAGTATTATAGGGGCATCCAGATTTTGCCCAATTGAGGGCCACTTTGGCACCTGTCCAGGAGCCTGAGGACTGCACCTCATTTCCATAAAACTAAGCAGCTTTCAGCTACTGGATCTTTAATATGAATGTGGGGTCTGCAGAGACTACAAGGTCACTGCATTTAAATGTTCCATCTTGATTCAGCTGGCCTCCATGTCAAATGCTGAAACCTTGTGTATGGGCTACATCTCCAGTTTAGAGATGCAAGTGTCTGCATTGCAATATTCACCCTAATCTGTTATGTTAAATATAAAAATGAAAATAATTATATTAGCTAATGTTTTCAAGTTGTGGTTTAGAGGTTTGTTTTTTTCCTTTTTAAAGATAAAATTACTACTGGAAAAAGGAAACATGAAGATGATGAGCCAGTATTTGAACAAATTGAAAATACATCAAATCCTGCTAGATGTCCTGTGAAAATGTTTGAGTGCTATTTATCTAAGAGGTAAGTGTTTTCATATAATAGTATAGGAGTGTTTTTAGAGTTGTTAGGATGCAGAAGGAGAGACTATTATGGTGCAATGTGAAATATGTTTACACAAATTAATGAATGTAGTATTTGAGAAATATGCTAGATTGAAAGCACTGGAATTTACAGTATAAATTTCCTCTTGTTCTGCAGAAAGACACTCCCTCTAGGGATGAGTGTGGGGTTTGGTTTTCTATCTGTATTAAATCATGAGAATATCTGCTCCACTTGCCAATAGAGGAGGCCTAGTTCATTCAGATACTGATGTTGTGTCTTTTAGTATTGCATATCCATTCACAAAACAGTCTTATTTTACATAGACCTCCAGGAAGTCGTATAATAACAACAACTTTCAGTTACTACCGATTTCTGGATTTGGAAATACAGGCCTATAAAACTCCATTATCTGTCGATTTCTCTGTTTAGATGTTAAATGAGAATGTGAATTACGTAAAAGAAAACCACCAGGTATTTAAACTTGGAGAAATTCAAAATACTCAACACCAACGAAACACATTTTATTTATGGTGATAGTATATGGTTATTCCAAGCAAATATTCTCTATTTTTATTGAAGACAAGTATTTTAGGTTTTTTCTCTTAGTGACTGAAAGTCTTCAAACAGCTGTAATTCTACTTTTAATGGACTTTCACTGCATATTAATATTCTTTTGGTCTTTTTAGGTTGAAATAAATTTAAGTTTGAGCAAACATGATTATGTTCTTTATATTGCGTTCTTTATATTGCTTGTAAATTGACGAGTTGGTATAAAGAGCCCAATTGTGTGCTTCTCAGCCAGGCAAAAATGCCATTGAAAAATAAGTTTCACATTAATTACAATTTAATGAAAAGTTTTATTATGCAAGTAAATGTTATGGAGTAATTTAAAAATTCTGGAGTTTATTTTCATTGAAGACTGCCTATATGGTTAATTCATTTCAAGTTCAGATAGATTTGCAATAGCCCAGTCAAAATGCAGGGTTACATTTTTTTTTCACAATGTGAGTCAGCAGTTTTTGCACTGACTCATCATTTAGAAAGGGTGTATGACTTTCCTAAATTAATTGTTTAAAAAACAAAACAAAAAAAAGCTTTGGGCAGATAAAACTTGAAAATTTTCATTTCAGAAATTGAATATTTTGGAGATGTCTGTGGTAGAAAACTGTACAACTTAACATAGTAAACATTTTGCAACTTTTAAATGAAAGTATGACTGACAACTGCTGTGATACAAATATATAGCTGTCAATTGTTATGTTACAATCTTACGCAAACTGAGGAAAATCTCATTGCAGGTTTTGCAAGTGAATAATGTAAGTTCCATAGAAATTTCACAAAGTATAATATAAAGCCCAAAATGTTTTAGTAGACTGTACTTTAAAATTGAAGATATAATTTATGTGGCAGAAACTACATCTTTAGTTTCTCTCATTGTAATTTGCAATGTTCTATTATATATTTGAAAATCAGTTCCCATTAAATAGTCCTTGCCCTGCTAAAATATGTTTGCTTGAACATTAAAATCACTCACCCTGTAAGGCGCATATGCGATTGCATGTTGTAGAGCAATGGTTCCCAATTGCCAGCCTGTGAACCGCTGGCTGCTGGGCCATGGCACACTGCTAGGCCATGCCCATGCCTCGATGATTGGCTCGGTGGGACTCTGGAGCCAACCCAGCTTGCCCAGAAACCCCCCTTCTCTCTCCAGGATTGTCTCTTCTCCCTGGCTTCTCTACATGATGCTGCCTTGATGCGGGGAATACTGCCTGAGCCCAGGGTCAAGAAAGCCCCCAGGGACGGGGGCTAAAGCATGGCAGGTTGCTTTCTAGTACCCAGTAGCAGCAGGCAAGGGCTCTGGGAGCCAGGGCTGGTCTCAGCCCCTGCAGTAGGAAGTTACTCGCAGCCGCTGCTCATGGTGACTGGGGCCAGGAGCCTCTCCCAGGGCAGTGCCCCCAACAGCCTGGCCAGCCCCTGATCCCAGAGTGGGCTGCGCTTGGGGGGCAGGTAAAAGAAACCTCTCCATCCCACCAGGAGCAGTGCCCCAGGGCTGCAAGGGGGGGAGGGTTTGGTCCCTGACTGCTCCCAGCGGAGCTGGCTGCAATCCCTGCCCAGGGCCCAGGGAAACTGCTGCCAGCTCCCAGCGTGTGTGGTGCAGGGGGAGCCAGCCCTGAGGGGATCAGGAGGGGGCCGAAGGGAGTCGGGGCGGGTAAGGGGGAACAGGGATGTGTGAGGAGGGGGATACAGGAGGCGCTGAAGGGAGGTTGGGGAGATTCCAGGGAGACTTATGGGGTGAATGGGAGCAGGGGTGCAATGGAGAGAAACTCTAAGGGAGGGAAAGGGGGGATGCGGGATGAGGAGGCTGGGGGGAAACATTGGGAGCAAGAGCAGCCTGGCTGGGGAAGGAAGAGACACAGGGCAGAGGTTGTACAGTAGGAGATGGAGATGCAATGGCAGTGCCCCCACCCCAGAGGGCAGAGGTGGCTGATGGGTAGCACTTGGGGGGCACTAGCTTCTATGTCACTGACAACATTTCAGTTGCTAAATAGGGTGACCCACATGCCCCCTACCCCTGTGGGTGCCCCTCAGTGCACCCCTCCCTCTGCAGGGACCAGTTGCCCCTGAGAGAAGGGCTGCCCCACCCAGCAGCCAGAGGGGAATTCTTTCTGTGAATTCTTTTTAGTGTTGTAGATATCTGCAAACTCTGATCCGTTATGACATGTATTGTGTGCATTCAGACGCGATATAAAACAACACGTGACATCTTAAAATTAATTTCAATAATTTACATGCAAATACGTAAATAAAATGTTACCGATCCGCCAAAAGGTTGTTAATGGGTTTGCCAGTCCATGGTATAAAAAAGGCTGGGAATCATTAATGTAGAGGTATATTTTTGTTTACTACTACTACTACATAGCCAGTAAATGGAACATAAAAGACGCTTTCAAGAAGCTTACTTGAAAAAATGGAAAGGAGAGAAAAAAGCAAACAATTATAGAAGCATCCAGAATATCTCTTCTGTTCCTAATAATGTCATAATTTTAAAATAAAATACAATATTTTAGACTGGGACTGCAATTGTGGACTGTCTGTCCTGGTCTTGTTTGCTGCCATACCTGTTAATGCACTCATCCAGTGAAGGGGAGAAAAAGGTTTCCTGCATAGTTGAAATTATTTTGTAAAATATCGCTTTAAAACAATATTTAATTAAAACTCTTCTCTCAATTTCAAGTAGTGGTCTTGTAGTCTGTAAGTGGGTTTTGAAACTGGTACTTGAGAATCAGCTGAAAACCTGCATCTGGAATTTTCAAGGAAAGCCTTTCACTTTAAGCTGCTGGGAACATTTCATAGCCAGTTTCAAAATAAACAGGTCTTGTTGT
The DNA here is from genome assembly GCF_052426305.1 of Pelodiscus sinensis. NCBI lineage: Eukaryota > Metazoa > Chordata > Testudines > Trionychidae > Pelodiscus > Pelodiscus sinensis. The sequence continues at coordinate 312,666,336 of NC_143052.1, forward strand.
TGAGAATCAGGTGAGGAGGATATTACAAACTTCAAATATAATATCAAATCCAAACAACTTCCAAAAGGCATGTATCAGTACTATTGGTTTTGAAAATCTGTAGTATTTAAGGGGAGAAAATAATTTTAAAATGTAACAGTAAAATCCTCAACTTTCTCTGAGACTCCTCTAGATTGTTAGTTTTGTATTGAGAATTTTCTTCAGAATCTTCTTCACTGGCTTAAAGAAAGCTGACATGCATCTGAGCCACGACAGCACCAAGTTCACCAGATTTGCATGGCTCAGTAGAAAACTGCAAAGCACCTTCATAGGAAAAACGAGAGGAGCCATGCAATCATAGAATACTAGAACTAGAAGGGACCTTGAGAGATCATCAAGTTCAGTGCCGTGCCCTCACGGCAGGACCAAGCACGGTCTAGATCATCCCTGATAGATGTCTGTCTAACCTGCTCTTAAATATCTCTAGTGATGGAGATTCCACAACCTCTCTAGGCAATTTATTCCAGTGTTTAACTACCCTGACAGTTAGGAAGTTTTTTCTCATGTTCAATGTAAATCTTCCTTGCTGCACTTTTAAGCCCATTGCTTCTTGTCCTATCCTCAGAGGCTAAGGAGAACAATTTTCCCTCCTCCCTCTGAAACCCTTTTAGATACCTGAAAACTGCTATAATGTTCCCTCTCGGCCTTCTTTTTTCCAAACTAAACAATCATTTTTATTGTTCTGCTCTGGACCTTCGCCAATTTTTCCACATCTTTGTTGAAATGTGGTGCCTAGAACTGGACACAATACTCCAGTTGAGGCCTAATCAGCACAGAGTAGTGTGGAAGAATGACTTCTCGTGTCTTACTCACAGCACTCCTGTTAATGCATCCTAGAATCACGTTTGCTTTTTTTGCAACAGTGTCATGCTATTGACTCATATTTAGCTTGTGGTCCACTATGACCCCTACATCCCTTTCTGCAGTACTCCTTCCTAGATGTCCACTTCCCATTCTGTATGTGAGAAAAGGATTGTTCCTTCCTAAGTGGAGTACTCAATAGGGACCCAGGAGCTAATGGGACAAGATAATTAGGCCAAACCTTGAAAAGAAGCAGAAAAAGGGGATTTGAGCTTTTTCTCTAATTTTGAACTCATGTATAATAGCTTTTAGTTTGTAGAGAACTATAGCACTTTAGATTGAAAAGCAACCTCCGCTGGACAAGTATGCTTGAAGGAATTTATGCCATCATAAGGTTCCATTTTAAAAACATGAAGGCAGTATTTTTCTGAATTAATCCTCAATTTCTAATATGTACGTGCACAGTAATAGTTATATACACAGGATGTTAAAAATAAAAATGTGTATAAATATGAAATTTTGACTCATCTAACCATTTTTTCCTTTTAGCCCACAGAATCTTAATCAGAGAATGGATGTGTTCTATTTACAACCGGAATGCTCTGTTTCCTCGGATAGCCCTGTCTGGTATACTTCCACTTCACTGGACCGCAACACTTTGGAACATATGCTTGTACGGGTTCTTTTAGTAAAAGATATTTATGATAAAGACAATTATGAACTCGATGAAGACATAGATTAAAATAAACTTCCAAAAGCTGTCAGGACAAAAAGAACAGCATTAGATAGTCATGCTGCTAGACCTTTATTATGGAAAACATTTCAAGTTTACTCTTTGTTTTATGAGTTTTGTAGCAGTGTACCCTCACCTGGGTATTACCATGTAAATAATTTGTGAGTGAAAGTTGCCATTATTCTATGTAGTGATTTTAGGATACTTAACAAACACATTCAAATTCATTTTTTATTATTTATTTGATTAGGTATGTTTGTAACTTTTTACATTGCAAAATATGAATGAGAATGTGCCATGTGTAATTTTTTTCTTGTAGTAAGAAACATCCATATTGCACAACTCTACTGTTGAAAGCTTCCTTGAAAGGAGGCTCTTTTACTGGGTTCTTCAACCAGATGGTTGTGTATGGGTAGCACTACTAAAGTTTAGAACTTGCTGTGTCTTTCAGGATTTTTAAATAAATTGTAAACTAATAGGTTTTTTTACTTTTTAGTTACTGAAGCCTTATAAGGTTATGTAGAGAGATTCCATCTTATGTACCAAAAATAGACAAAAGAGAATGCTGTCAATATTGGTGTACTGTAATGTGAATCTATACTGGTGAAAACAACTTTTTTGTTGCCCTTATTAAAACCTTAGTGTCCTTTCCTTATTTGTGACTCTCTGAATTGCCCCTTCAAATAAAATATACTTTAAAAATGAGCATAAGTGTAAGGCATGTGATCATCTAGACATTTATTTTGTGAAAATGTCTGATGGCAATGCTATAATTTTCTTTTCCATTTTTATTTTGCCAAACATAAATGCTGGTACCTCATATTTCTATAAATCAGTCCTTCATAGCAAAAGGGACTTTAATGCAGTATTACAAAAAGTAATACAGTATGCTAAATTTTTTAACTTTTTTTGCTTGTCATTGCTATGTTGTACTTAAAAACTAACATTTGATTATGGGTTGTAAGAGTTCTTTTAACGAATGTCTTCATTAAAAATATAGAAGACACATGAAGTTACAGAAAGTCAAAACATACTTTTTTAAAACTGCTTTCCTTTGTGCTATGTCTTTTCAATATATTTATTTTGTATAAGGAATCTGATTTCCAGATGTATATGTTTAGCCTCTCAAGTTTTGTTTGTTCCCTGCTCTTGATTGACTATAGCAGGCAAAATGGTGGTTTGTGCAATGATCTTTCCTATAATACACAAGAAATCATAGTACAGCATTCGGCTATCAAGAAGGTAATTAGTATGGTATTCCTAATGATTTAAGTATCTATTGATAAGGATCAATTATTACTGAGATGAAGGAAAGAAAATTGTTTTATATAACTTTTTGCCATGAGATTAATTTCCTGCAGAGATGCAAATGTTTTTCATTTTCCGTATTTCATTTCCTGGACATATAGGGGGTGTTAACTTCTATAAAGAGAAATAAAGCTGCAAGTGCTTTGTTTTGATAAAGAAATGTATTTAAATTTCTGCTACTCTCTTCTGTCCATGAGTATATATTAACTTCAGATACATCACCAATAGAAAGGCAGATGAATATACACATTTTTAAATTTTTCTTTATTTTGATTGGCTAAATTGGTACTAGGTCTCCCAAAATGATTTCAGTTGTACTGTTGCCTTTTTCCAGGCAATGGTGCAACTTCAGTAACTAAAATTTAATACCTGTTTTTTCAAGTAATATTAGTCTAAAATATTCATGAGATAGAAAAGCTACTTGATTTTAAAATAAATTTCAAGCGTTATAATCACTATTTTAATAATTCTATGTTTTGAGAGCTAAGTTTCCAATTCAGTGAAGTACTTGAGTCCAAACTTAACTTTAAGTAAGTGAATAGTCCCAGGGTATGTCTATACTAGCCCCCTAGTTCGAGCTAGGGAGGCTAATGTAGGCATTCGACATTGCAAATGAAGCCCGGGATTTAAATATCCCAGGCTTTATTTGCATGTTCCCTTCTGGTCGCCATTTTTAAATTCTACTAGTCCGAAGTAACTTCCCGTGGCTACACGCGGCAGTCAAATGGTAATTCAAACTAAGTCCTTAGTTCGAATTAACTGTTACTCCTCAAGAAAGTACATAATGTTTGACTCTTGTGCTTACATTTCTGTATACGCTGGTATGTTTTTCCTGAACAAAAGCTGATTATGGATATCCTTTGAGTAAAAAATAAGGACTCTCGTTAATATGACATACTGGAGACTAATCTACATTGTTCTCTATTTCATAAGGAAGTAATTACTGAAGTCTATCACGTTATTGCCCTAAATTTCTTCCATTCTCTGAGTTCTACTCCCCAATTAAAATTTAAAAAACGTAATTTAGGCAGGGTTTAAAATAGACGTTTCTACATATTGAGCCGAGTTGGTAATATAAAGATGGCTGACATGAAAATAACTCTTACTCCAGAAGATGGAGCTCTTCCATCATTAGCAATAATGTTTATTTGGGTGTTTAGCGTGTTTAGATTAAACACTGTAAACTGTTGAGATACTGTAGTCAAGTACACATCATGCCTCAATGTATACATGTTGTTATATCATTTCTAAATTTTAATGGTGATACAAACTGCAATAAACAGCCTTAGCTCTAATAAATAAATAAATAAATAAATGCAATTTTGTAATAATTAGGAGTTCAGGGCAAATATTTTTTCTTTTTAAAGACTATTGCTAGTCCAGTTCTTGACCATCTTGGTTCCAAGGAACAATATGAAGATATGTGTAGGCCTGTATAGCCATCTTGTTTCACACCAGGTGTCTAGGTTAATGGCATACCTAAATAATTTGCTTGACCTCCCCCATCTTGTGCAGAGTAAAGAAAGAAGTATGAAAAAGTGCCTTGGCTTTCTTGGCCTTTAGTGTTAACTGGTACAGCTCACCTTAGTGAGAAGTATAACTTGGTAATTAATCAGTTGTATAGTTGGTGTCTGTGCGTTTCCCCCTTAGAGGGCACTGGCAACATGTGGTAGCCGAAAGACAAATTTTCTGCCACTTCCCAAAATTTGCCACCTTGTGCTAAAAGTCTCTTTTTCTGCATAGAAGAAACGTTTTATCTAGAAACTGACTCTCCAAAGAAACTTATATTTTTAATAATAATTAAAACTAAGATGGCAACTTGAAGATACTGAGAAAATTAGAGTGGCAACACTAGGCACGATGCAATGCAACTACAACTTGCAGTGAAAAATTTTATACAAACAAAAAGTTCCTTATTGGAAATTGTAAAAGTATTTGGTTTTCTATTAAAATGATGCTTTCTGTGCAGTGACATTGTGAGTGTGGAACCAGGTTTTTGTAGTTTTTGCCTTATGATATAAAGCACAATGAAGACTTGTAAGAGCCTGGCTATTAATTGGGAAAAAAGTAGTTGTGGAAATAACTTTCAACATTTAACATATCGTTTTTAGAAGGTTTTTGAAAAGGCTAAAAACAAATCTAGAATGCAATAATTTATGTGCTTCTTAGAAGCTCCATTATGGTAGGTAGAAATGTATTAAAAAGACCTTTGCCCCAAAGAGCTTGCATTCTAGAAAAAGGACATAGATAAAAAGTGTATGTGTGGAGAGGAAGAAAGATAACATACAAGCAGAATGATGCTAGGCACACATCTTAATTCAGTTTTTTCCTGTATATATTTTAAAATTTTAGCGTAACTACTTTTGCCTATTCTGTTTTTATTAATTTTGGTCCAATTTTCTATTAAATAGACAAAAATAAATATCAGACACCTTTAATCGATTTTATTCAAAAGTAATCTTATAGGGAATGTATATTGGGAACTTCTGTTCTCCCACTTGTAACATAAGAACAAGTGAATGATCAATGAATTACACAATAGCAAATTTAAAACTAATAAAATATTTTTTCCACACAACACATTATATCATTGAGTTCTCTAATCAAATTGTCATGGAGGTAAAGAATTAGCAAGATTCAAAGAGGGATTGGACATCTATATGGAAAACAAAATTATCTACGGTTATAACTAGTTCTAGCAAAATTTTGGAATGGATTTTAACATCATTCTTAAAACTTAGTTAAATTATCAAATTTGTTTTAAGAAAATAACCTTTTCTATAAAAACCTTTCAGCCTGAAAGGTCTCATGATATGCAGATCATACCAAGAATTCCTTAATCTGCTGTTCCGATGCATCCAATCTTGGTATGAAATGTGGCAAGTGTCTAACATACTATCACTACAAAGTGTTTGACAGATCAATATTTACTCTCTTGAGCCACCCAGAAGTATGTTAGGAACCTCACAAAGTCAAGTGGAGATGTGGGGTTTAAATTTTTAGCTCTGCTCTGCTTTTTGTACTGCTTAGGTAGTAAAAAGGGAATTGAAAATACTTTTTGGAGATGTCAAGTGTGGTCGGGGGGTGCGGGGGAAGTCCCCAATGGATGTACAGCCTCCCCAAAGGCAAGAAGAGGGTGGCTGGGGCATGCTGTACACCAGGTGTGCTCTATTTGTGAAGAGTCCATGGGGATCATTGCCAGATGGCTTAGAGTAGTCTGAAGGCTGTCTTGGGTTGCTTATGTAGGGTACTGAATGCAAGTTTGGAACTTGACAAATAATATTACATGAACTGTGTATAATGTTATAAGATATCAAACACCTTCAGGCTGCTCTAACTTAATTCAGCAGCTGGGCAGAAAATCTGGGCATTTTAACAGTTTCAATGAGGTCTCTTATTCTTTGTTATGCTGAATAGTTCCTGGCCACAGCAAAGATTTTAGCTCATGGTCCATACCCAAAAAAGTAAAAAATGTAACCTGGTACAACAGCAATTCCCTCTCATTTTTCCCACCTCTGAGAGGAATGAATTTTGTTACATGCACCAATATAGAAACAGAACCAGAAAGGACCTCAGGAGGTCATGTAGTCCAGACCCCTACACTCAAGGCACTAAGCACCAGTTAGTCCATGGGTGGGCAATAATTTTTGGTGGGAGGCCACTCCAAGATTTTGGAAAGTGGTCAAGGGCCACACTTTTCTGTTGAGGGGGTACGGATTCTAGGAAGGAGGCTGGGTACAGAAGGGCACACGGGGTAACGGGCTGGAGCACAGGAGATGGTATGAGGTCTGAGAGGGAGTTTGGATAAGGAGGGGGTTGTGACCTGGAGCAGGGGATTCAGGTGTAGGGTCAGGGAGGGAGTATGGGTACAGAAGAGGATTCTGGCCTGGGTGGAGGGATGTAGGACAGGGTGCCGAGTCTGGGAGGGAGTTGTGACCTGGGGTAGGGAGGTGCCAAAGGTTTGGATGGTGACCTGGGGCAAGGAATTAGGGTGCAAGAGGGGAAGAGGTAGGCTCTGACTGGGAGGCGCTTACCTAAGCATCTACTGGCTGGCAGTACCCCTAAGGCAAGATGGGCACCCCGCCTACTGCAGCCCTCGACAGCTTGAAACTGCAGGCTACTCCCTCTCATATGGCTCTCTGGGAGGGAGGAGAAGCTTGTGCTGCCCTATCTCCCAGGCTAATCTCTTAGCTCCTTCCTATTGGCTGGTGGTTTCCAGCCAATAGGAGCTAAGTGATTTGAGGTTAGTTCCTAATGGCCAGTTGTTTCCAGCCAATGGAAGGAGCTGATGATTGACCTAGAGGCAGGGAGATCATACAAAGTCTCCGCCTCCAGAGGAGAGAGGCCCAAGGAGCAGCCCTGTGCTTAGATCAGTGGCTGCTACGTGCCTGAGAGTCCCGGCTGGGGGGGGAGGGGAGGGTCTGCATGCTGGATCTGGTGGCTCAGAGACATATCTTGCCCACCCCTATCTAGTCCATCCCTGACAAGTGTTTGTCTAACCTGCTCTTAAAAATCTCCAATAATGGAGATTCCACAACTGCACTAAGCAATTTATTCCAGAGTTTAACCAACCTGACACAAAGATTTTCCTGATGTCCAACCAAAACCTCCCTTGCTGCAGTTTAAGCCCATTGCTTCTTGTCCTATCCTCAGAGGTTAAGCAGAATAATTTCTTTCCCTCCTCCTTGTAATACATTTTTAGGTTCTTGAAAGCTGTTATGCCCCTTCATATTAGTGCACAGAGCAAAATTCATGTGATAGGGGGCAAAGAGTTCTGAGTTGGCAGGAGGGGCTCACGTCTGGGGCATGAGGTTGGGGTGCAAAGGTATATGGGCTCTGGGATGGGACTGGGGAGGAGGAGCTCAGGGCTGGTAGAGTGCAAGAGGCTCAAGTTGGGGTGTGGGCTCTTGGAGGGGCTAGAGATGAGGGTCACAAGGGTGGGGATGCAAGCTATACAGTGAAGCTAGCTTGAAGGGTCTGGGAAGATGGAGAGTGCTTGGGGGTTCCTGAGAGAGGATTCCCCTCAGCTTTCTCCTGGCAGCAGTATGAGAGCTGTGTGTGGGGGGGAGACATCTTTCTTCACTGTGGCACCTCTGGGGCTGGGGCAGTAGGATAGGCATCCTCCTCCCAATCTGTCAGCTTCAAGTCAGGTCTGGGTTGGAGTTGGGATTGAGCCATCCCAGCCACAGCTGGGGATGGGTCTCCCCCATCCGCGGTGAGTTAAAGCAAGATCAGGGGATAAGTGGGGATCTGGCTCTTGAAAGGGGCGTAAGGGGTGGGGACAGGGCAGCGAGCCCTCTGCACTGCCAGGGCTCAGGCAGCAATTTAAAGGGTCCGGAGCTCCAGCCATCATGGCCACTGCATTAGTAGTGGCCAAGAGGCTCTGGCCCTTTTGAATTGCTGGGTTCTAGAGCAGTTGCCCTTTTGCATCACCTGTCGGCACCTTCAGGCCATCCTTCCCCTCGCCACAGCAGGTTGGAGGATGGGCTAGATTGTGGCTAGGCCCTCCTCCAGCTGCATAGGTACCCCCGGCAGGTTCCTTGAGCACCTGCATGTTGCTAGATAGGTGGCTGTGCAGCTGACAGGGAATGTAGGCTGGAATTTGAGGTTCATCAATAGCCAAAACGGGCAGATAGAGACAAGAAGGACTAGGATGTTTCTTACCTCAGTAAATGATCATTACATCGTGCTGTACCTTTTTTATATAGAGGGGAAGCCGTGTTAGTCTGACTCTGCAAAAGCGGCGAGGAGTCCTGTGGCACCTTATAGACTAACTGAAGTGTAGGAGCATAAACTTTCGTGGGCAAAGACCCACTTCGTCAGATGCATGCATCTGACAAAGTGGGTCTTTGCCCACGAAAGCTTATGCTCCTACACTTCAGTTAGTCTATAAGGTGCCACAGGACTCCTTGCCGCTTTTTTATATAAGCTCCCCTCCCTCTCCTTTCAATTCTATTAAGTAAGATGGCAGAATTGAATTTTCAGGAGGGATTTGAATGAGACAAGCTTGTGTGGCCAGCAGGTTTCAGAATGCAAACTAGATGTTGAGGCTGGTGACATAGACAGGCAGAGAGCTAAATGTGAAAGGAGATCAGTCAGAGAAGACTGTCTCTGTTTTGAACAGCTAAATAAATGTAGGAAGGCAGAATTCAGTACCTAATTCCAAAGTCAGAACGAACCCTTAGAACATTTTAGTCTTAACCCAGATATCAGACAAAATAAGTTCAACCATTTACCCCATATCCAATCACTGGAGTTGGAATTAGCTACAGTGTCCGTGTTGTAGTCTCAGTTGTTCAAAAGACCTGTATCAGGCCAGTTAAACATTTTAGTTTTCAAGATTCACACCAATGTATTGGTACTTCCAAAAAGATGAATAGCAAAAAGTCATGTGTCAAGGAAATGCTTTTATTTCATGGATTCCAGTTTTGTTTTATAGCTTCATTCAGTAAAGTTACTGACATAGTACTAGTGCTGTACTTCTGCACACACTATTCTAACTGGTTGAGATGCAGTTAGATCTCTAGCTGTCCATGAGTCTGGAGAACATTTCAACTACTATGTCTAAGTATACTTCTATTTGCAGCTAACCTTTCCCAAAATAATTCATGTTTGAGCTAAAGCATATCTTTTAGAATAACATCCAATGTCTAAATTAAAAAATTTCTAGTGATGGAGACTCCACTGTGACTCTATAAATTGTTCCAGTGACTAATTAAAAACGTGTTCCTTATTTCCAGTCTGACTTTCAACTTGCTGTCATTGGATTGTGTTACATCTTGGTCTGCTACAAATCACCCATGAACTTGTTACACTAAATAGACTACGGCATGTTTTCAAATTCTTATGGAGCTTCTGGGAATCCTCCAAATTATCAACATCATTCTTTGATTGTGGACACCAAGACTGGGCAAAGCATTCCTCCAGAGATTTCTCCAATACATTATGTAGAGGCAACATAACCTGTTTATTCCCACTTATGATTCCTCTGTTTACGTGTGCAAGGATCATAATAGCCTTTGGGCCACAGCATCACACTGGGACTGCATGTTCACTTGCTTATCCACTATGCTCTCCAAGTCCTTTTCAGAGTCACTGCTTCCTAGGGTAGAGTCCCCCATCAAGTAAGTGTGGCCTTTGTTAGATTTTCTCTATATTTAAAAAAATATATATTCCTGCAGAACGTCATCACGTCATCGTTGTCACCCACCCCCAGCCTGAGTTCATCTCCAGACAAGGCGCCTCACTGGCTGCTCTGGGCAGCTCCTCTGGTCTTTTCAGTGCTCCCCCACAGGAGGGGGTCATCTAAGGACATCACCAGCTCCTGCCCCCACCTCCTGGTCCTGGCCACCTTCTATGATGACTGGCCTTTTCCCCTGCAGCCCCTCCTCACACAGCACCATACTTCTATAGCTGCTGGCTGTTGCTCCCTTTCAGCACAGCTACTGTACATGCTCAGTGTGTCTGAGCATGCTCAGCAACCCTAAATCCTCCCTGGGTAGCACAACCCCATAGGGAGAAGCTCTGTACAAATCACTGGCCAAAGCCAAGACACCCACCCTGCTCACAAACAGCCCTACCAAGATCCTGCTGCCCCCGCCCCGCACAGGCTCTCAGTGTGGCCCTTTCCGGCTCACTCACTGCCTTGCTGAGACCCTGCAACCCTAGCCCCCTCACTCACTGCCCTGCCAAAACCCCATGCTCTCAGAGTCCTCACTCTCCACCGAGACCCCCTACTTCCTCAACCCCTTCCACTGTGATCCCTCAGCCTGCTCCTGCCCTCTCTCACTTGGCCAGACACCTACACCCACCTTTCTCTTGCACCTGCCCCCTCCCCCCTGGCCAGACACCTTTCCCCAGCCTGCTCCTGCACCCTCCCACAGGCCAGACAACTACCCCCCAGAAAGAGGAGGGTTGGCAGGCATAACTATAAAATATACATTTTAGATGTTTGTCAGAGTCCATTTGTTCAAAAACTCCTGAACAGTAAGAACTAGGGCACCAAATTTGATATGCAGCTTCCTCTTATCCTAACTTAAAGCAAAGTCAGGGTTTGGTTGTACCAGGAAAATTGAATGTGTCTGGAATTTGATAGTTTTCCATAACATGGAAAGTGCGGGGGAGGAGGGGGAGAATATGATTCTCATATGTGTCAGAGGGGGAGCTGAGTTAGTCTGTAACAGGAAAAACTAAAAAACAACAAATAGTCTGGTAGCCCTTTAAAGACTAACAAAACATGTAGATGGCATCAGGGTATCATACTCACCACTGGGGGCAGGAAAAAGCAATCCTACAGTGATCACTGTGAGCAGCCATACCACTAATGGAGAGGCCATCTGGGGATGGGACTCCACCTCTTTCCTGCCACTGGTAAGTGGCCTCCCTAACTAAAACCCTTCCCCTCCTCCTCTGCTACTCCTCCCCTGCTTCCCTGGGAGCAACACTGTGGCTGGCTAGGCCCAGTCCCATCTGCCCCACTGGTGGTCCCCTTACTTCTGGATTGCTGCAGGCAGCCTGTACTGCCTTCAGAGATGGAAGCCTCCGTCAGCAGCTACTACACTCCAGCTGCCAAGCTCTGAAAGCAGTAGTGCAAAAGTAAGGCTTGCATGGTATGGCATTGCCAACCTTACTTCCTTGCTGCTGTTGGCCAACATCCACTGTTCTCTGGCCAGTCAGCTCTGAAAGCAGCAGAAAAGTAAGGCTGGCAATACCGCAATCCCCACTAAAATACCCTTTTAATCTGCTTTTGTCAGGACCCCCAATTTGAGAAATGGATCTCCCCTGCAATGAAGATTTTGTTAAATATCCTAGGCTACATCTACACAGCTTCCCTCTTCTGCAAAAGCTTATGCAAATGAAAAACAGATTAGCATATTGCTGCATTTCATTTGCATAATTAATTAGGAGCCATTTTTGCGCAAGAGCTGTTTTTCCTTATTTTTTCAAGAAGAATGGCTCTTGTGCAAAAACGGCTCTTAATTATGCAAATGAAGCACAACAATATGCTAATCTGTGCTTCATTTGCATAGGCTTTTGCAGACGAGGGAAGCTGTGTAGACATAGTCCTAGGGTCAAGAACTAACTCCAGCAAGACCCCACTAGTAAACCACTTGCTCAATGATGATTCCCCATTTTAAATTGCATTTTGAGACCTATCAGTCAGTTTTAAATAAATGTAATATGTGGCATATTAATTTTATATCTTTCTAGATTTTTTTAATCAAAATGTGTGATACCAAGTCAAAGCCTTTACAGAAGTTTAAATGTTAAATCAGCCCTACTGCCTTTATCAATAAAACCTGTAGACTCATCAAAAAAAGAAGGTTAGTGTTACAGGAACTATTTTCCATTAATCCATGTTTATTGGCATTAATTATATTATACTTTAATACTTTATTAACTGAGTCCTGTACCAATGTCAGGGTGTCAGGCCCAAAAATGCTTGGCTTATTGCCTTTATCTTCTGGAAGAAAACTAAAGTTGTGCCCAGTCTTCTAGAATTTCAGTATTTCAAGAGTTATGAAGACCAACATTAATAGTCTAGAGAGCTCCTTGGCCATAACTTTTAAATCTCACGAATGCAAGAACAGAAACATTTATTGAACAGTTAGACTCTTTCTGCATTTTGTTTATGCTTTTTTCAGCATTTATATTGACACTTTCTCCTTCCAATAATATTAATTAATGGGAACGCCCTGTCAGATCTTACATCCATGCAGTTTAAATTTCACATCTAATTTGTTTCAGATCAATAAATATACTTTAAATGAGGAAATATTTTCTTGTCTCTCTCTTCTCAGAGAGAACAGAAAACTGGATCTGCAGACATGCCATCTACAGTCATATGGATTATGATTTTCCAGTTGTGCATCTTTTAAATAAACGGAGTAGCATGGTAGGCATGTTTGCATATGTATCCTTTAGCTAGTTATGTTTGTTGTATGATCTTTTGAAGTATTCTGTCTAAAATTTCATGGGGGAGCTCAGGGACACAGCTCAATATTGCTCCTAAATAGCATAGTAAAGGACTTTGACTTTCATTGCCAAATCAGCAGGCTGCTATTTCTGCATAAAAGTACCCCGAAAAGCAGAGGTCGGCAATAATTTTTGATGGGGGGGGGGCATGCTAAGAATTTGGTAAGTGGTCAACGGCTGCGCTCTTCCATGATATTAATGGAGGTGGTGTGAGATCTGGGATAGAAGTTGGGTGTAGAAGGGAGGTTGGGGTTCAGGAAGTGGTGTGGAATCTGGGAGGGAATTTGGATGAATGAGGGGGTTGTGACCTGGGGCAAAGGACTGGGGTGCAGGAAGTGGTACAGAGGTTTGGTATATGACCTAGGGCATAAGGTGGCCTGTGGCAGGGGACTGGAGTTCTGGGTCTGGCAGGGTGTATGAGTGCAGAAGCGGGGATGCAGAGGGTTTGACTTACATGGGGTAGGGATGCAGAGGATTGGGGGGCTGGAGTGCCAGGTGCAGACGATGTCTATTCCTGAGCAGGTGGGCTGCTTCCCATTGCTCCTTAGAGGAGAAGAGAGATCAGGCATTTCCTTAGAGGCAGTAATACGGGGGTCCTCCGAGAGGTAGAGCCAGGCCTAAACAAACTATTGGGGTAGAGAGGTAAATAAATTATACTGGTACCAGCAGGCTGGGAAAGTGCACATGATGATGGCAAGGGAACCAGCATAGGGGTGAATGTGCATGTGGTGATGGCAAGGGAAGCAGCAGCTTGAATTAGCTGTGTTGGGGACAGCCTGTTGAGGAACACAAGCCCCCTTCCTCCCCTCCTATGAGAAGTCCACCCATGGACTGTGTTTGGGATGCCCAGGTTGCCAGTCAGTCTGCAATTTAAAATTTACAGCAAACAAGGGAACATGTATCCAGTCATTTTGTCACCCCAGTTTCTCCCAATCTGAAGAACAAAGGCGGGTGATCCCACAAAGGAAGCAAGCCCAAGGCTTTCTGCAATCAGATGTCCATGGCACCTCCTTGCCTACATCAATTCTGCCATCTTTATTAGGATAGATAGTAAGAAAGAATGGTCAAGGGAGAGACCAGTCAGCTCAAACTGGCCAAGAAGGCTCCTGTATTTGGATCTAGTAGAACTTTCTCAGGACTCCTCCATAATGGATCCTAACAATCCTGAACTGCTCTACTGGTTTGCACTGCTTTCCCCTCTCCAGCATAGCTGAGCATCACAGCCTGACTGTAGAATGCAACAGAAGTGTAGCGAGGGTGTTATGCCCCCCCCTTCACCACCTCCGCGCAGTAGGGCCCCGAACCTGGTGCATAACTGAGTCCGACCCAGGTGGGAGCTTGTTCCACGTCTTCCCCCACCTCCTCTACTCCGGGACCGGGCCAGGGGTGGAGAGGCAGGGAGGAGGCTCCAGCCGCCTCCAGCAGAAGGAGGAGGAGCAGGCGAGTCAAGGGATGATGGGGAGCAGAGGGGAACTAAATTGGCACCCCCCCAGTGTGGCACCCAGGGGCAACTGCCCCCCTCTCCACCACTTCCTCGCTACACCACTGGAATGCAAAGGCTTGAGGAGAGTGTGGTTTCTAAAAGATTATGTAAACTCTACTTGATACAGGGCCTCCTATCATCTCCAAATATGCCAATCCCTGTGTGAAAATCAGAGTAGCCAAATCCCATACATTTTGCAATTGTAGGTTCTGTCTTAAAGGTGAGTCAGAGCCTTTAGGCTTCCTTCCCTCTGCTCAGTGCTGCTAGAGCTATGGGAGGCAGGTTTGCTCATTTCCAGCTCTGCCACCCAAATGAGTTAATTCCCTGCCTTTTAATTCCTCCAGCACAGGGAGCAATTGCTCTTGGCGTGTTTGGGTGGATTTGGCTGAGCCCAAAATAATCCCTTAACCCTTTGTTGCCTGCTGTGGGGTTTGTATACCTTATAACAAGATAGTGAGTAAAATTTTTGAATTACTGAAAAGAGGCCTGAAACTATGGTTTCTGGTTTGGATATATACAAAAGAGCATCATCTACATATAACATCAAATTATATTCTATGAAACTGTCTTGCATACCTCAGATATCTAGATTGTATCTGTGACTCAATGAGGGGAAAAACAATAACAGAAAATACAGACATGGCAGAAGTGTTAAATTACTTTTGTTTCAGTTTTCACCAAAAAGGTTAGTTGCAATTGGACATCAAACATCCTGCATGCCAGTGAAGATGTGGTACTATCAGAGGCTAAAATAGGAAAATAACGAGTTAATAATTACTTAGACAAGTTAGCAAATGAGGGGCAACCTAGACTGTTGAGTGGGCTGTGTAAGTGGAAGCAAATTTTGGAGAGGAAATTTTGGAGAGGAAAACACAGCAAGATTTGGACATAGGCGAGGAGGAAAGTTATGAGCTTGATACCAGGGTGGTCGGGGTTATGACAAGAATAACAGTAACAAGGAAAGGGTAAGCACATAGAAAGTAAAATGTGGAGCTCAGCTCTGGCTGTGTTAGCAGCCAAAATTCAGTAGTGAAGTAAAGGAGACAGGTCAGAAGCGCACAAGTAGATTTGTGAGTTATCAGCATAAAGGTGATAGAGTGTGTGTAGAAAAAAGCAGTGATGGAGACCCCTTCATAGAGTGAAGACCCTGAGGTGCAATAGTAGTCACAGAAGTAAGAGGAAAACCAAGACAGAACTCTAATGCCATGGGAGGACGTGATATCAAGGTGGAAGTTACTCATAGTGATAACAGTGAAGGGTGAAGAAGGCCTGAGTTTTGGCTTTTTTCCACTTAGTCTTAAAACTATTTTCAACAGGAAAAATATTTAAAATGTGGGAAAAAAATCCATTGTGAGGGGGTCTTTTAAAAACTCTGGGCAAACTCCTAGAAAAATATACTATAGGGGACATTGCTGAATTAGCAGAATGATACTCTAGATAATCTCAAAGGGCACATCTACACAGCAGTGTTATTTCGAAGTAATGTTGGGCTGGAGGACTTCTTACTCTGACTTCTATAACCCTCATTTCATGAGGAGTAAGGGAATTCGAAGGAAGAGCACTCTTCCTTCAACTTCCTGCTGTGTAGACAGAGCCAAAAGCCAAATTAAGCTATATCGACTTCAGCTACACAATTCATGTAGCTGAAGTTGCATATCGTTAATTTGACTTTTGCCATGCTGTGCAAACGTACCCAAGTGGATTTCCCTTGTGAACTTAAAGGGTTCTATTAAGTATAGGAGTTTTACAATTATTTTTGTCATCATTATAGGCTTTTAAAGTTTTATGCTCACAGTTGCCTATGGCGCAGAACTGAAGTTTAGTCAGTGATCCATGGGGAACTGATTTGGCTTGTCAGCTTACCTCACAGATCCAATGAAAAAAACCTATCAGGATCCGAGCTCAAGCACCCTTGCTTCTGATTTGTTCATGGTAATTCCAGATTTGGGACACTCCCTATTACTTTCTCATATTCTATTTTGTCATGTGGTTCTCTTTAAAAAAGAAGTCTGTTTTAGTTCTGGGTGCCTCCTGCAGAAACACAAACGTTTGTTTTTTCCCCTAGGACATCACTTTCTTGTTTGTACTAATTGGACCTGAACTGTGAAGGTTCAGATTTATTTGTATACATATCTCCCCCAAGTCTTGGAGAAGGTTTAAACAAATCCAACATTGGCTGTTACGTGAGCAATTCTTATAATCCATAGCTTGCTTTTTCCAGCTGTCAGGAAAAAGTAAATGCACAAATTATAAAAGTGCTTTCTTTCCCAAACTGTAAGTTGACACCATATTGTAGACATCAATCCTTTGATGTTAGTCAGCATGATATACTGCTTATATGGCAAAAAGAGAATTAACCACAATAAGCAGCAATGGTGTGTGCTGTACGTAGTTGATGTTAAATCAGGTTGCCTTGAGTATATGTCCTATATCTCTGTGAAGGCAGGTATTTCTTCCCTGGTTGAGTTGTTTCAATTCATTTTAAATACACCAGGAAGGATTTTTTTGTTTGGTTGGTTTTTTAGAAGATGGAGATTTCTATTAAGTGGTTTTGGCCAGACTCCAGATTTTTTCTATTCATTTAGAGCTATAATAGTACTGAACACATAGCTGTGAGTGTGAAAGCAATTTTCACCCCTGCATTTTTTGTTTCTGTTCATTCCCTTGTGCTTTTTGTCAGTATAATAAAAGTGCTTCGGTAAGCAGGGTCAAGTAGGATATGCCAGGGAGAAACGTGAAAATGAGACTATAGGCTGCGATTATGGGCTCTAGTGTGTGATGAATCCTTTTTAATCACATGATATGAAAACTAATGTCACCATTTATTATAAAACAATAAAGTGTCCAGCTACAGGAGGAACAGAATGGATGACAACGGCATTTTTAAATGTTCTTGTTTAAGCAAGTACAGTGTGATCATTTTAGACAAGGAAAAAACAAAGTTAAAATAATTGCAAGTATTTTCAGTGAGTTTCATTATAGGACTAGTGTTTCCTTTCTTTATGATTGGTCATAGATTCAGCATTCCTTACAATTCTTGGACTGTTTGTGATTCATATTTGGTCAATAGGGAGAAGTGAAAACTGAATTCTGTTAAGATCAAAAGTCATCGCTTAAATTATTTTAACTATTTATCGAACTCCCAGATTCAATACTGCTGTGAATTAAAAAGCACAGGGCACCAGCTGTAGTCAATATGTTTTTGTTTAAAATTATTTTTAATTGCTGGTAAGCTATTAATTTTTAAGCTACATTTGCACTCCACACTTGGATAAAACATTAACCCTTTGCTGTCCGACATCTTCAGCTAGCAACTCAAATGGGGATTCAAACTCATCACAAGATTTTGGTATATTTTAACACTTTAAGCACAAAAGCATCCTTCCTGTTGTTGTCCTCATCATAATAATCTAATTAATAAAAATGAACTTTTATAAAATTATGGTAACTACAATTAAAATATACTTTAAATATATTTACAAATTTACTGCATACAGATGAAAGTTCAAGAGACATTGCCACAGATTTTTCAGCTTTGGTGTAGTATATGAAATTCTAGCTCATTAATCACTAGAGGTATGTCCACACTTGCACCCTCTTTCGAGAGAGGAATGCAAATGCAGCAGAGCAAAATTGCAAAAAGAAACGCTGTCTAGACGCAGTTATTTCAAAAGAAAACCCCATCTTCTGAAATAACCCTTATTCCTCTTACAACAAGTTTTACCAGTTATTTTGGAAGAAGGGTTTTCTTTCGAAATAACCACGTCTAGACAGCGTTTCTTTTTTCGAAATAGTACTATTTTGAAATAGTGTCATAACGCAAATATGCAAATGAAGCACGGGAAATTCAAATCCACGCTTCATTTGCAATTTTGCTCAGCTGCATTTGTATCCCTCTCTCAAAAGAGGGTGCAAGTGTAGACATACCCAGAGGTAATACTGGAATGTAGCAAGAGGTCAGATCTGTAACATAGGCTGTAATGGCAGATACTAGAGTACCGATCCCTATCATGTGATGGTCACATTGGCCTTCATAGTCCTCATCAGCTCACATAACGAGGGCCAAACAATAAAGTTCATGGCACTCCTACACATCGCACCTTCCTTATATGCGTGTGGGTTTGGATCTGGGGATCTTGGTTCATCTCTGTCAGAATTTCAGTCTATGAGCATCTGGCAAGAGCACAAGGTAATATTCTGTACTGTACTTTAGTGACCGATGACAAAGTTTAGTGAAAAGTGTAAGTGAAATAATCAAGGAGGCTGCTGATTGCTAAACATACAGTATTTTCTTTTCCCGTACATGCTTCCTATCTCTCTCTAGTGATGACAGTGCCAGGAGTACAAAACGTGGCCACAGTAGAGCAGAAATATTCTCACTGCTGTGCTGGAAGAGGAAGGAAACTAAGGTCACCAAGAAAGGCATGCAACTATTTGCTCTCAGAATTTTTTTCAATGGTTTCTAGTATACTTGATCTATATGATTCTTACTATTGAGTTAACACAATAATACCAAACATGTCTACATCCCATCCAAATAATTAAAATGGAATTTTATCATGTCTTAAATGTATGAAGTTTAGCACACCAAGAGAAAGATCAGTCTAATAAAAGCACATTATAAACATGCCTGTTTGGAGCTATGGAATGAACCTAGATGAGCACTTTGCAGCAATGGAAGAACATCTGGCTGCTCATGATCATGAAAAGCAAACTAGACAGAGTTTAGGTAAGTACCCAAAAGGATTCTTTCCCTCGTGGAGTAGTCACTGTTAGGAAGCTTCTTCCCTCATGCTACATCTACACTACTAGCCTCTTGTGGAAGAGCAAATGCAAATGGAGTGCTCATTTACATATGTTGTGCTCTCATTTGCATTTCCTCATCCTTTCCCTTTTGCGCAAGAGGTTTTTGCGCAAAAGAGCGCTGTGTAGATGATGCCTTTTTGTGCAAAAAAACCCTTTTGCACAAGAGCTGTTCTTCCTCGTTTTTTGCACACAGCACTTTTTTGCGCAAAAACCTCCTTCCTCAAGAGGCTCGTAGTGTAGACATAGCTATAGAGGAACTGAGAGAATCAACATTTTAGGCCAAATACTATCCTCAAAATCTACAGGAAGGAGAGGGAAACTTCATAGGAAAGTTGACAAGTTTATCCTTATGGAGTTTTCTGTTTGTTCTCTCTTTCCAGGATAGGGGTTGGCTTTTTTGGGCAGGAATAAACCTCTGCAAACTCAGTAGAACTTGAGAAGCGCTCTCTCTCTCTCTCTCTCTCTCTCTCTCTCTTTCTATAGATAGATAGGTAGATAGATATGCTTTTGCACTCAACACAGATTGATCATAAAACCTGCCCCCTCCCCATTCATTGCAAGGCATCTTCCTACCACTTGCCCCAAGCCATCTCCCGGGGTTTGATTTAGCAAGTCTACTAAGGACTGTTTAAATCATCCACTGATGGTGCCCCTGTCAACCCTGGAACTCCATGGGGTCGTGAAGAGCAAGGAAAGTCAATGGAAGAGTTTCTTCTGTTGACCTCCCACTGTGTGAATGCCACAAAAATTCACCTTACAATTTGACAGGGAAAATGTTCTGAGTTGTGCTGAATTTTGACTTGAATTCTATTAGTAATTTAACATCAGGACAACCTTGTTGATGGAAAGATATTCTGGGAAAGATTCACTACTCCTTATCTGGCAGGGCTGGGCAGGTGGCTGGATGAATGACTGGATGTCTTACTACAGAACAAAACCCAATATGGCTCAGTAAAGCAGCCTCTAAAAGGCAAATTAAAAGGGAACACACATCATATTTTTCTTCCCTCCATCCTCACTTGCAGCTTAGCACACTTTATATTACAGTGAGGCCAATCAATGTCCACTGTCATGGAGAGCCATTGGAGAAGTTCCTGAATTAGGTACTCGGTGTATTGTTAGGCACACAACTCACTAGAAAGAAGATTCTGTAATTAACGTAGAGCTATATGGGACAACCAGAAAGGACATGAAGCTGACTAATGAAGATTCAGAAATAAAGAAGGTGTTTCCAGTACAATACTTAAGATTAAAGTGTCATAGTTTTTAAATGATTTCCTAAATAATTTGTTAGGAATAAATAGGGTTTCTTCACTGAACATTTATTACTATAACTCTCATTAAATTTTTAAATTATTTTGATAACTATTAACTTGTATTTTCTTCCAGGCCTAAACTTGTCTGCATCATTTTTACATGAACTTAAAAAGTAACTTTCCTCTATTGTGATAATCGGGCCTTCAAATATACCCTTATTGTAAACTCAACTGTAAAATGTGCCTGCCTGAAAGTTCATAAAGTTCATATAATAATCTATGAGAGCAAATGCTGATGAAGGTGCAAAAGTGAGCTAAAAAGAATGGATTAGTCCAAACAAAAAGGTCTAGTGATATAACTCAAGGACTGTGTTATGATTGTATCTGGTAAACAAGACAAGTGTAGACCTGGAAATCAATAAACCAGAATTTGTATGTTGGATGATAAATGAAATAATGAGGGGATAAATAGAAGCTATATTTTCCTATCTCTTCCTTTCTGTTTGTGTTTGACTTGTTTGATCCTTTTAGGAAATGGGATCAGACTTTTACAACAACAGCTCCAAATCATCTCAATTGACTTCTTCTGTTTTACCTGAAAGGACAGTTGTTACCATCTCTGATTCCATCTAAGAGTGTGCCTATACTACAGTTTTAAGTCAGCAGGTGTTCACGCTACACTCCTCTTGGGGGTATGAGTCCTCATCAGAAGTGCTTCCACTGACTGAAGGGAGTTCTATGTCGATGTAGCGGGGCACTAACATCAGTGGGAGCAAGGCTATAGTACTATAGACACTGTGATATTTAGGTTGACATCATTTACCTTGTGTCCACCCAATTTTGTTGTTTAGACCAGTGGAGGGGCATCTCTGGCTCGCAGCTGCATGCAATTTGTCAGGGTTAGCTGCTGGTGGGTCACCAGATGGTTTGTTTGCCTGAGCTTCTGTAGGCATGGAGCACTGCAGCTCCCAGTGTCCGTGGTATGCCATTTCCAGCCAATAGGAGCGGTGGGAAGCAGTGCAGGTTGGGCTATGCTGCTTCCTCCAGCTCCCATTGGCCAGGAACAGTGAACCATGGCCATTGGGAGCTGCGAGTGGCCATGCCTCTGGACACTCAGGCTACGTCTATACTACAAGTTTTGCTGGAAGAGGCAATGCAAATGAAATGCGGATTAGCATTTCCTCACACTTCATTTGCATAATCTCTTCTGGTCCATTTTTGCACAAGGGGTTTTTGCGCAAAAACAAGCAGTGTGGACAGGTCCGTTTTGCGCAAGATCCTTATACCTCCCCTGAACCCGTCCACACTGCTTGTTTTTGTGCAAAAAACCCTTGCGCAATAACAGACCCGAAGAGGTTATGCAAATGAAGCATAAGAAAATGCTAATCTGTGCTTCATTTGCATTAACTCTTCCGGCAAAACTCATAGTGTAGACATAGCCTCAGGTAAACAAACCATCTGGTGGCCTGCCAGCAGCTAATCCCAATGAACTGTGTGCAGCCCACAGGCTGGTGGTTCCCTGCCCTGCTTTTGGCCATGTCTAAGAGACCATCAAACAAGGGCTTTTTTTTCCTTCTAAAGAACTCTGTCCTGCTAAAGGGAACAGGAAATGTGATTAAAATGAAAACTTTACTTAATATTTCACATTTCAAATGCTTTAATGGATTTTTCCTTCTTTCCTGTGTTGCTAATGAATGTTTAAAAGATTCTAACAGTGTCTTTGTCATTGTACGAAGCAGGCTGAGCTCTCTTGTTTAACACAGTTTAATACTCAACAGTGAGAGTCACATTAATAACTTTGACTCTTCGGGTTCATTTAGTCCATCTAAATTACTGCAATGCCCCCATCTCAGCGAGTGGCTGAAATCATTCCTGTACAATATACCTAATCCACAAATAGTGATGATCACTGCACTTGGCTAAGCAAGAAAAATATCTTTATCTCCTCTTTACAGATGGGGAAACCGAGGCATGCAGCAGCAATATGACTTGCTCAGGACCACACAGTAGAGCTAGTAATAGAACACAAGTTTCTTCACTCCCAGGTATTGGACCCTGAACCATGTGCCCCTGGAGTCTAAATGCTTTTCAAATGAGAGTCGCTGAAAGTTTAAGCTATTATTATTATTATTATTTCATGTAAGAAATATAGTAAGTAATAATATTCTACAAAAGCTTCCATGACTGCAAGAATCCAGGATTGGCAGGAGGTCATTTTTATAAGAGGTTACTGTAGCCAAATCACATTCCCTTGGAACTACAGGATTTGCATCTATGGACAGTCTAAATTCCTAACCTTCATGCCATGAATTCTAGAGCAACAGATAATTTAGTCAATAAAGTCTACAAGTCAATTGGAGTTTTAAAACTCAAACTGCTTTTATGTAGGGGGATCCAATGATCTGCAGCCATTCGTTAAAACAAACAGATTGGGGCAGCACTCATTAGTAAGGGAAACAAAGCAGATTGCACTTCTTGGGTCCACTTCAGTGTCATACATTCCTTTCGCTGAGCAGTCTATTGATAACGCAGTGTTGTATATTGTAAGAAGAAAGTTGCTTGGTAACTATGCTACATTTTAGCCTTAACTCTTTACATGGACTATTCGGTGTGGCCATATTTCAGTTAATACAGCTACTGAAAGGCAGTCAATTAGTTAAGGCTTTGGCACTAACAGGCAGCATGTTAATTCACAATTGTTCCTCATATGTAGAAATTCAGGATCTTAGCATTAAAAGCAGACCATCCCCCACAGCCAGAGAACTAAAAGTAATTCTGAAAGATGAGCGTGTGCACATGCACACATGGGAAGGGGGCCCACCAGTGAGATCTAAGTACTGGTGCTAGAACTAGTGGTGCTGGGGATGCAGTACTTGAAACATTTTTCATCATACACAGGGGATATAGCTTGGCTCAATGGTTCTCTGCACTCCCACTACAAAATTTTTTCCTGCACCCCTGAGTTTAAGAGGAAAAATCCTGGTGATAAGCCCAGCTGCTGAAATTTCTACCAGTCCCTGGCCAGCAGGCATAGTTCTTGGACAATACCTTCAAACAGGCATAAAGAAGTTTCCTTTACTATGACAGAGGTATGTTGCTTGGGTCCATTTTTGTTTTTCTAGTATAAAAGAACCTTATGACAGAAGCCGGGCCTGGGGCCTCAAGCAAGGACTTTTGGGTTCAAAAGGAGGCAGAAATTTGTAACTTGTTCTGGTGCTTTGAGAAACGAACCCTTTGGGAATGTTTATGATCATACCAGTGTATTTTAGGTACTCATCACCCCGACTTCAAGAGAACCTAAGGGGTAGTGAATTAATGAAAGTGAATTAATTCCATTATCTGATTGCTCTACTTCCACCCTATTAAGGTTTTTTTGTTTTTGACTTTTTGTCTGGCTAACATAGATGCTATGCTGAAACACAATTTCACCTAGAAATGCATTGCCAGCCACTGTATGTTAGGTACATAATTCTATGTTTGTGAGTTCAACTTTCAGATAAAGAGATTGCACTACAGTGCTTGTAATGGTAAAACTGAAAAATACTTTTGGTTTTTTTACAATATAAGTGGTTGTAAAGAAAAATAAAGGTAAAATGAGTACTGTACTCTTTGTATTCTTTCTTATAATTTAAATCCATATGTTTGAAAATGTAAAAAAAAATAAAAAATTTAAATAAATGGCATTCTATTATTAACAGTGCAATTAATCAATTGAAACAGCCCTAGTGCAAATATTTGAAATGAAAATATAGACAGCACTGTACACTTGTATTGTTGTAATTTAAATCAATATATTTGAAAATGTAGAAAACATCCACAATATTTAAATAAACAGTATTATATGAACAGTGCAATTAACCATGACTAATAGTTTTAATTGTGATTAATATTGTTAATCTTGAGAACCTTACTTTTTATATCTTTGACTAAGGTATTGCAGTTTTTCCTGTTGGCTATGGACTTCACTAAAGTCATCCATGCATTTTTTTCTATAAAATAAATTACTGTAATGGAATCTTATCTTGAAGACAGCTGAGAAGCATCAGTCTGGTGCAAGAAAATTATAGCTGTGCTTCACAGTGGACGCAGGTCTTATTTGGAGTATGTCTGTGGGGCTGTGTGCTGATAGAGCAGCAGTCATGACTGAGCAGAACAGTGAGTCTGCAGCATGAGTAGAGTGGTACCAGCAGCATTTTGGATGCACAGCATGATTCACTGCCAAACTTTGGCACAGAAGTTGAAAACTGAAGTGCATTAGGCCCTCAATACTGTTATTAAAATTGTTAATTACATAAAAACCTGGGCCGTGAACACATGTCATTTAAGTATGCTGTATGAAGAAATGGGTCCTGACTGTACTCAGATCTGTTTTGCAGTGAGGTCCGCCAGTTGTAACATAGGAAAGTTACAGCGTTGCTTCAAGTTGTGTGGCAAAAATCAGAATTTTCTTCCTTGGGAATTGGGAACAGAGCCCTTGTAGATTCCAGGTGTAACATGGACTTCTTGACTATGTTAACTTATCTGGTGGACACAATCAGCAAATTGAATGCACTGAACCTCACACTTCAAGCTAGGATTATTAGACTATGTCTAGACTACAAAGAAAAGTTGGAAAAAGATATGCAAATTGTGAATGGCAATTTGCATATCTTTTTCTGCTTTTTTTTCAAAAGAGGCTTTTCTGAAATTTGGCGCATCTACACGGTGCCAAATTTTGGAAAAACCTGCCCTTTCCACACATCCCTTATGCCTCGTAGACCGAAGTTTACAGGGATGACGAAAGAACTCATCTGCTTTTACGAAAATTTTTTTGGACAGGCGGACGCAGTCCTTGGACATGGTATTGCTTTTCCAGCAGGTATCATGGAAAAGCACTGCAGTCTAGACATAGCCGTGGATGTGAAAGAGGAAATCAGGGAAATTCACGAAGAACCTGTGTCTCTGGAGATGACACATTGAAAAGGGAGTTACCAAGATGTTTTCAGTCTTTTTAAAAGAACAGAATAAAAATGATTACAACATAATTAAAGAACAACTATTAACTAATTTGTCTGTATTGTATTCCCATTGCCATGAATATTTTTCTGGAATTGCCTATGAAGCTCCAGATACCAATGGGATTTGAAACCCATTCTTGGTGACAGTTGATTCTATTCCAGGGAAGCCTCAGCCTTGTAAAGAAAGCTCATGCTGAATACCAAGTTTGCGGATCTAACAAAGTAGAACTTCTGAATTTCTGTTAAAGGAGAGCATGAATAACCCAGTGATGAAGCTATGAAAGTGCTGCTTCCATTTGCTTCCAGATATCTTTGTGGGGTTTTCAGCAATGATTTGTGTGACAGCTAACAGAACTCTCTAATAATGCCAATTTGGAAAACAGACTACATCTGACATTTTCAGAGGTTCAACCAAGCGTTGAGCAGCTATGCAGTTCAAAACAGCCCCATTCGTCTCACTAAAATGTTAGGCTGCATGAACGTGATAAAATCCATATTTTTCAAATTATAGTTTTAAAAATTTGGATTCTATCATATTATATAATTAAACTGTATGCAGTTGAATAAAGTCACAAAACCATTCACATCGTAGTGGTCCTTCCCTTTCCCATATCAGGACTCAAAATTCAAGAGGGAGGAGTATACGGTTGTGGGAAGCCACCAAGTTTTAAAATATCTTTTAGGGAACCGCAGCACTAAAACTTGGCATTATGACGCTAAGAGAATACATAATTTTTCTGACAACTTCGAAAGGTGTGTCTCGCCTCATTCACCAGCATGTTACCAGTGTCCCACTTGCCTCGTTCACGTCACATTGTTCATGGAAATGCTATACATCTAAATGCTATACATCTAGGGGTTGCAGGGAAAGAAGGCTGATTATTTTAACTAAAGAATCTATCAAGTGCATATGCACAAGGGGGCAGAGTTAAGCTTGAAAGTATCATCTTCACTTGGCTGTTTCCTATTAAGAAGTGTAACTGAAACTTTAATATTCTCGTCACAGTTTTTTCTAAGCAAACTTCCTGTGTGGCTGGGATTTTTTTTAAATAGGCCAAATACCACCAAAATGCTCTGTCATATATCCCTTACAAGTTTCAGAACAGGGAGTTTAACAGAAAAATGTTTACTAGCATTACCACTGCCAAATTAAAAAGTTTTAATAAAAGCGAGGTAGTGCAGACCCCAAGGATTTGAGGGAAGAGAGAGAAAGAGTGATGGTCCTTAGATTCACAGGAGTTCATTTCAGCTTGAAGTGCTCTGCCCACCGTTGCTTTCCCAGGGACATTTCTAAGCCTCCTGAGAAGCCCTGCAGAGGAAGTGTCTCATGGCAGACCATGCTCCACAGCCATGTGCCCAGGCTAATATTTACAGGTATCTTCAAAACTTACAGCTTGGACATTTACATTTCAGAGAAAAACTAAAAATAGACAGACTGTTTATGGGACAAGGATTCTAAATATACATGCATTTAGAATGTATATTGAAAATAGCGTGTTTCTTTCTGATGATTTATAACATAAAAAGACACCTATTTTTTATGCTGACTGCCTTTTGATATTATCCAAAGTAACAACAGAACCAGCAGCAAGAACTCAAGGAAAGAAAAATTCCAACAAAACTCACCCACCCTAATATCACCAATTGGTGGGACTTTCCTGTCAAACTGCCTTTCCCCACAGTCATTCATCACCATTAGTTTCCAACCTTTTCAGCCAACTGGAGGATAGATGGACCTTCCAGCATGTCTTAAAGGTCATCAAAGCTAATGTGAGTTGATTGTGGCTCATTACCCAGAAGACTCCCTCATGAATGGCCATAAATCAGTAGAATCCAAAACTATTGTGTTAGAATTTTCTATTATGTCTCCTCTCCTCTCGTCACAAGCACAAATGGACCTGCACTAATAAAGTCAACGGGAGTCTATAGTGGGAACATGATCACAGCCATAATTAACACTATCAGCAAGGAGCCCAGTGGCATTTTAAAGACTAACAAATGTATTAGGGTATTAGAACATGAGCTTTCTTGAGCTACAACTCACTTCCTCAGATGCTGAAGAAAAAAAGAAAGATTAAAAAAGCATACAGAGAGGGGACTGTGAAATCATTGTTAATTAGATCAGAAAGGATGTAGCTCATCTCCAACAGTGATGAGAAGGCAAGACTATCTAAGCAGAACATTACCTATTGTAATAGGAGAACCACTCTATGTGTTTATTTAGAGTTTTAGACCTTGAGTCAGTGTGAAATTTGCATATACGTTCCAGCTCAGTAGTTTCTCTGTGCAGTCTGTTCTTGAATATTTTCTGTCTGAGAATAGAAATGTGCAAGTCCGATACTGTGTGCCCACAGATGTTAAAATGCTCCCCCACTGGCTTTTGGGTGTTGCCATTTTTAATGTCTGATTTGTGTCCATTTATTCTTTTGCTTAGAGATAGCCCAGTTTCTCTGATGTATATGGCAGAAGGGCATCATTGGCACATGATGCATATTACATTAGTAGATGTGCACATGAATGAGCTTTTAATGGTATAGCTGATGTGGTTAGGTCCTATGAAACAGGTTTTGCTGAAACTAATATGCTGCCCCTCTGACTTCTGTCATAATTATCATTGATAGCCACAGAAGTTATAATTATGCATATAAAATAGATATGTAAGTATTTTGTAGGAATATCGTGCATTTTTAACCAACAAATATTTAAAGTGATTAGATCCCCTTTTAATGGTCCCTGACTTAATGGGGATTGCACGAGACCTAAAAACTGTGGTCCACAATTTCTCTTACTTTAAATTGAGTTAAAATGTGAATAATATGCTGATTTAACTCTAGTAACAACCTCTTTTATGGTGCTATTCAAACTGCTCCTCCCAATCCTATTTGCAAACTGTGCCTGGAATGATTTAGTTATTTTAAATGAGACTTTGTTTTAATCTTATCACATGACAAAATGTCACGCTCTATTAAAGCAAATTGCACTGCAGCAAATAACACTATGTTAAAACATTGATAAACTAGGCATCAGCTGTGTAGCATGTGGCATGGTTAAATTTAGAATATAAGCGTTGAGAGACTAGGAAATGACATTTTAAATTAGCTTTCTTTTTCCTGATTCTTAAAAGAAATAATGTAGCAGCTTATTTAAAGTTCAAACAATCTTTAGGACTGCATCTAATGATGAAATGTTAAACTCACACCACATTATATTATACTTCTTCCTTAGGCATGTGTCACTGTGGATCCCACTGTCTCATGCAGACAAGTTTGGATACTTTAAATTAACAGTGTCCATTGGGGCCACTCACCTGTCCTCCTATTTGAGAACTTATGAAAGTTGCAATCTTCCTTCACTTGTCTCCAACCACCCATGGCAACAAATCTGGCAAGTATCTGACCCATTACTCTTTTCTTGAGCTTTAAATTCATTCCAAATTAGTTTGTTTCTGGGAAGAAATCCCTCTTCACTTCCCTGATTTTTAATTCTCTTGATTGATATATACCCCTCCTCTCCCCAAAAAAAGAAAGAGAGAGAGAGAGGAAAAAGCTGAGGGAGACCTCCGTGTACATTGAGACATTGTGCTTCACACCAATTTACCATGGTGGATTCCAAGCATTCTAGATTTAAGCCCTGTCTGACCTATAATAACCTGATTCCTCTTGTTGATGGGTATAGACCAATGGTTCTCAAACTTTTTGGCCCGTATCCCACCCTGGCCAATGCAAACCTTTCTGTGGACCACCAGCCAACCACCCAAGATGACAAAATACATTTACTTATCTCTCACTACCTTAAATATTAAATTATTCATATTAGAACTACTGCAGCATAAAAATGTAAATATAAAGCTATAACATTAGAGGGCGTATATAATCGGTAAGAAAGTAAATATAATGAATCAAATCATTAAATAGATTAAGCACTTTAACTTTATCATGCTAATTTACCAAACTTCATTTTAAATAGAGTAAAATATTAATTTATATCCAAAACAAAAGCTTCAACACTGTTTTTATTTATGGCCAGGGTGAGGAACCTTTTCTGAGTTGAAAAATCAGTCAGGGGCCATACAAAAGTGAGAAGCCAAAAAAAAACCCAATTCTCATTGATGTGGCCCCTGACTGAGACACCTCATTCCCCTCATACTCCAGCTCCACAGTGGGGAGAAGGAGAAGGAAGGACTGAGGTCAGATTAACTCTTCTGGAGTTCCAGGGCTAACAGATTTTTGAGCCCCCCTCTCCCAGGCTCAGGAGTGGGGCTGAAAATAAGGGGTTCAGTTTTCAGGAGGGGGTGCCATGGAGTGAGAAAGGGTGAGGTGCAGGGTCTAGGCAGGCAGTGGGGTGGGGCTCTGGGTGGGAGGTAAGCTCCAGGAGCAGGCTGGGTGGGAGATAAGCTGCAGGTGCAGGGTCTTGGTGGGAGGAGGATGAAGGTCTGGGCATGAGGGGGATGGAGAACTTACCTGGCTCTTCACACCCAGCTGTTCCTAGGTACTGCCCTCCGCTGCTATCATTGGCCACCATTCTGGTCAATGGGAGCAGCAGGGAAAGCCTCCAGGCAAATGGTTCCCCCAGCCAGAAGGAGGGAGAGTGGCAGTGCATGGAGCCACTTCCTACCCCTGTGAGCTGGATTCGGCCCACCAGGCTCAGGGCTCCCTCTCACTCCCTCAGCAGGAAGCCGGCACTGGTGCTCCAAGTATGCGGAGGGAGGAGGGAACCTGCCAGGCTGAAGCACCAGCACAGACTTCCCACAGTGTGGGGAGGGGGAAAGGCATGTCTTTTCTGAAGAAAGTCATATCCCAAATAAGTGTGTGGTGTGTGTCAATGGGGACTGTGTCTTTAAGGGCTGAGCATCCTAGATAGAGTCTGGGTGAGGCCCATGAAACTTTTGTTGATATTATAAACAGCGAGCAGGAATCAGACACAGAATAAAAAGGCTTCTTGCAAGTGGCTTAAGCACGGAGGGATCGCTGAACACCACACTGTGGGCAAATCATTCTCATTGAGGATTTGGCTCACAAGCCTTCTTCCCAAAACTGCATTTGGTGCAGGGAGAAAAGAAACTGCACATACTAGACATATATTGGCCTGTATTATATGCCAGGACTAAACCATTCAAACTGTCACCCTTCTATTTCTTGCTGTAGCCAAGTGTTCAAAAGGCCAAGCTAGTGCATCTAAAAGTAGAGTGAACTGGATCACACAATGCACTGTGCTGAGTTACCCGTTGACTGATGTGACTCTCCCACTCAACATAAAGACTCATTCCAAAGCCCAAGGGAAATCTTGTGTCTGCTTCAGATGTGCTGATTTCAGAGATCAGCAAGTCAGTGACATGTTCTCTTGACATCCGCTCAATAGTTTAAATACATGTAATGGAGTATCTTGTTTTAAAAACCCTGGCTCTTCTAGATCAGGGATGGGCAATAATTTTTGATGGGGGGGCACTCCAAGACTTTAGAAAGTGGTCTAGGACTGCACTCTTCTATAATATTAATGGAAGGGGTGCAGGATCTGGGATGGAGATTAAGTCCAAAAGGGAGTTTGGGGTATGGGATTGGAGTACAGAAAGCAGAATGGTGTCTGGGAAGGAGTTTGAGTGAAGGAGGGAGTTGTGACCTAGGGCAGGGAACTTTTTGGAATATGACCTAAGGTAGGAGAGGACTATGATCTCGGGCAGGAGATTGGGGTGCCAGATCTGGGAGAGGGTATGGGTACATGTGGAATAGAGGGACAGAAGGTTTGGGAAAGGAGCGGCTGACATACCAGAAGGTTCTGGCCAGGAGACTTACCAGCCAGCAGCCAAATCTGTCTGCCTGCCGGCTTGCAGAGCTTAAAATGTTTCTGCCTTCTAGGCCATGTGCTTGAGTGAGTAACTGAGCAGGAGGGTTGTGCTTCATGGCTGCCTGTTATTCAAACAGGCAGCTCCCATTGGCCAGTTTCTGTCTAGAAACTGGCCAATGTGCTGGGGGTAGGAGCAGCGTCTGAATCCTTCTCCCTCCCCTCTGGACTCATAAAGAGAAAGTGCCTTGCAGCCACGTTTCTGAGTGGTGCACTAGGATGTGGAGCAAGCAGGGGAGCCTGCCTGGGGCTCCCCACTGCCTCTGTGGGCTGGAGCTGGTGGCTTGGTGGGCCAGATCCTGCCCGCAGGCCGTATTTTGCCCAGGCCTGTTCTAGATGATGTAGTCAGTGTGAATCTTACAACCCATTTTCCATCCCCAATTGTAGGAGTCCTCCACTATCATGGGCTTCAAACTACAAGATATTTGAGAGAGGGTTGCAGCTGCTCTGCCCTTCTGTTGTAAAGGAGCACAAGGAGGAACAGGGTGCGTGCCGAGCTCCAATAAACAGAGCTATTAAAAAAAGTCCAACTTTATATGCATGATATACCTGCACCCATACCTACAGTGGGATTCACACTAATGACATCTTGAAGAACCATAGTGACAGCAGGGTAAGTTCTTTTTAAATAACAATGTTAGGTAACACAATGTGTCACTTTTGGTGTAAATGAAAGCTGTATAGTGATCAAGCATGAGAATATTGAAATGTTCTAGAAGATGGCAGCATTAATTAAGTTGTTCAATGCTGAAGTAATCCATTCAGTAATTGATTTACTGTTTGCCACATTTTGCTGAATGTTTTGTAAATGTATATGATATCCTTTGAGGTGCGCGTGCCAATATATTTTGATTAGAAAGGCAATTGAAAGATTTTTACTGTTAATGAGCCATCTCAAAAACAATGTTTATTTGGTTATTATTTTCTTCAAAGATTTGCAAAGGAGTAAACACACACATGTATTAGAAACCACAGAATACTAGAACTGGAAGGGACCTCAAGAGCTCCTCATAGCAGGACTGAGTACCATCTAAATCAGTCCTGACAGTTGAACTAGAGTGGCTGTCTAAACAAAACTGATAGACCTGTGGTAGGCAACCCATGGCCTGTAGGCTGCGAGCAGCCTATCGGGGTAATCTGATTGGGCCATGAGACATTTTGTGGACATTGATCATCCACAGGCACTGGCCTCCCCTCCCCCTCGAAGCTCCAAGTAGCCATGGTTCTCTGTTCCTGGCTAATGGGAGCTGTGGGAGCAGCACCTGCAAGCGAATGAGCAATAAAGACTTGCTGGCCACTGCTTCCCACAGCTTCAACTGGCCAGGAACAGTTAACCACAGCCACTGGACATTGGGGAGAAGAGGGGCGTATGGTGGTGCTTGCAGAGGGTCAAAGTCAGCACAATGTCTCGTGGTCTGCAAACCAAGTACTCTGATGAGCTGCATGTGGCCTGTGGGCCACAGGTTGCCCACCAGTGCCATGGATAATGGTCATTCCCCATTTTCATATGCTCAGCAGACCAGCTATGTTCTCTAGGCAGTGTTTCTCAACCAGTGGTATGAGTACCCTTAGGGCTACTCGAGAGAAGTCTGGGAGGTACGTCAACACAACTGAAATCTGGAGAAAACTGATTTTTTTTCAGTTTTGCAGTGCTTTATTATTTTTGTACTTTTTACACCCAACAATTTCATTGCCTACCTGGCTATGATTAAATTGTTTACACAAATGTGTTTCAGTGGTAGAAAAAAATTTGTGTGTCTGAAAACTGTAGGTACTGGGGGTACTTATAATTTTTTAAAAGGGGTACTTTATAAAAAAAAGATTGAGAAACACTGCTCTAGACAAAGCTGAATGTGTTTAAAGTGTAATGCATTTAGTTGTGTATAGTTATATATGAATTATTGGAAAAGTTCCCTCAGGCCAAATTAATTCTCACTGCAACTCCACTGAAATCAGAGCACTTGTCATAAACATTAATTTGGCACATTATGTACACAAATTGAAGGTATACATTTTTAACTGCTTTCTATGCAATTGTGTTCACTGCAATCCCCTGAATGTGTCTTTGTTCTCCTAGTTATACCACAGTACTGGAGGTATACTGGATTTATACTGTTATAGCTGAGAAATTTTTTTCAGCCCCAAATAATCAGAAACAAGATGATAAAATATTTTATGTTTAGCTCATTGCACACCTGTATGCATCTTAAAAAACAGTGCACATTTACAGCATTATGTCTTTGTTATAGCAACTGTACCCTATATACATTTATATTCCCGCAAAAACTTAGTTGAAATATTTAGTGGTATTAGGGGAAGCTAAAAAACAGTTGCAATTTTTCATGTGAACAGTCTTTTCACTGAAAAATGCAGATGTAGGGTGGCTGGACTATTCAGAAATTGTAGTTGATTTTGGTGAATAGCTTCAATTAAAAATTTCAGACATGTCTAAATGAGAACATTACCTTTGAGTGTCAGGGACTAGTATATACTAAACTGCAAAAGTATGCAATAGTTTTGTGTGTGACCAAACTTTCTCATATCTTTTCCAAAAGTTTCTATTAAAGTAATTTTCTCCATTAATGTAATAGTAGAGATTAGACAGTCTATGTCTGGGGGAGAAATTGCAGATTTCAATTTTCTGAAAATAATTCCTTTGTCTATTAAAATAATTATTGAAATCCATTTCTTAATGCTAACTGGTAATACAGGCTCATTGAGCATTCCTGAGAGAGAGATCTTGAAAGGCAACAGGCTAATGATCAATCAATCTTGGGTAGATATTCAGCTTAACTATTTTATTCTCCCCCAGTAGGGACAGAGGAGATTCCATCATTATAGATCCTTAGAAAGTTCTTTTAATATGTAGTTCATTTGTATAGAAAAATGCGGGGGACTATTAGGACAAAATTTAACAGCCAAAGTTATTTCCTTGCATATTTGAAATGGAAAATACTGAAACTGGGAAGGATCTGGTTTTTTGTATATATCCATTGCTTTTGGCTTATTCCATTTAATGCATGCAACAACCAGAGATCTTTCCAAAAATATCAGCTACATTCAGTAATGATGACATTGATGAAGATGGATTCTTCAATAGATTCTTCAATGTCATCAGCATGTAGACTGATTTTGTATTCATTCCTTTTTATAGTCACACCTTCAAGGGCTAAGTGTGGACGTATGTACATAGCCAGTGTCTCAAGAGAGATTATAAAGAAGGGGTCCCTCTTTCTGTCTGAAATGTGGGAGAAATAATTCCGTTAGCTGATAGTGAAGTGGGGGGAGAGTTGTATAATATGCTGGCCCGATTCAGGAATATTGTCTGAAATCTGAAATTCATTTAGGACAGACATTAGATAAGGCTATTCAACCCTAGAGATAAGGCTCTGGAGGGAACATCTGGTATCTGAGCTTGCTGGATCAAATGAATTGTTTTTTTCATATTACCATCTGCCTTTGATGAAACTTACTAGATCAATGTGTGCAATTGATGGGATTATGGTGTTCAGTCATATTGCAAAAATGTTTGCAATTTGCATTCGGTAGAGATTATAGGGAAGAAGTCACCACAGTTGCAACCATCTTTGTTCTTCTTTAGTATTTAAGTAATACTTAAAGAGGCTAACAGCACTTTTTCATGGCTTGTAACCTTGCACCATGTGGGCAAAACTTTTAAAGTGTAGTAAGCTTGACAAAGCAAAGCATGGCCAGAAAAATGGAGGTCAGTGCTGGAAAGTCGAGTTAAAGCAAAAAGCTAACAGGATGGGGTGTATTCCATTTTTTAATAATGAATTGTTTTTTTATGTCACCAGGAGAGCTCTCTGTCATCAGCATAATACGGCTACACAAGTATTAGAATGGCACAGCTCTACTGGTGCTACTGTAAGCTTGTAAGTATACACATGGCCACAGAAAGGGCCTCCACCTTTGTTTACGTCCCTCTATCATAAAGCCCCCTGATTATCAGGGGTCCCTCCCAGGCTAGGTATGCTGCCTATCTAAAATGAACAAAATTTAAGAGCTTACGCAAAGGTTGGGATTTTTTAAAATGGGTACATGAAGTTAGACTCTAGGGGCATGTCTACACTAGGAAATTATTTCAAAACAACTTATTTCTAAATAATAACTCCCAAAATAATAATTTCAAAAGAGTGTAGCTACACTACAGGGAGACCTCGAAACTAGTCCAAGGCAGGTTCCTTAATGTAGATGCATGACCTCGACTTAGAGCCCCAGAAAACACTGGAGAGTAATTACTTTGAATTACTCTGGAGAGTAGTTATTTCGAAATTGCAGCAGTGGAGTGTCCACACTAATGCTATTTTGAAATAACTATTTTGAAATAAGTGTTATTCCTCATGGAAAGCAGGAGTTGTTATTTCAAAAGGAACCAGCCCCTTATTTCGGAATAACAGGCTTAATGGTATTGATGCTCCACTTGTTATTTTGAAATAACTCCCTAGTGTAGACCAGGGCTAAAAATATTAAATGATTGGCAGAGTAAGTGACCTGAGAAGTGACCTTTCCCCCAAAAATGATCCATAGCTATATCCAGTCCAGGACAAGATTATTTAGCTAGATCAACCCCAAATGCTTACTTCTGAGTTTTCTGCAGAACTTACATAGTAGAAACCATCACATAAGCCATATAAAATAAACAATAAGTTCCTCTAAGACAGCGGTTCTCAAACTTTTTGGCCAATGGACCACCTGGTTCAATGCAAATCTTTCCACAGATCACAAGTTACTAATAGAAATTCACCATTAATTACATAATTGCACCTGAGACATTTTGCTAGTGCTGCAGTTAGGGAGAATGGTTTAATTTAAATTATTAAAGCGATTAAGCACTTTAACTTTCTCATGTTAGTTTATCAAACTTCATTTTAAATAAAATAGAATATTAATTTATGTCCAATAAAATAAGTTTCAATGGTTTCTTTATTTATGGCAAGGGTGGGGAATCTTTTTTGGGTCCGGGGCCACTGACCCACAGAGAAATCAGCTGAGGACCACACAAGTGAGAAGCAAAAATCTCTTCAAAACCCCCCAACCCTCACTAATGTGGCCCCCAACTAAGACACCTCACTCCTTTGGTGCTCCAGCCCCACGGGGCAAGGGAAAGGGACAGGGAGAACTGAGGTTCAGGGCTTCCCATAGGCCAGATTTACTTTTCTAGGGTTCTGGAGTTAGTGGATTTTGTGGACCCTCTTAGGCTCTGGGTTGGGGACAAAAACGAGGAGTTCAGTGTGCAGGACAGGGCTGCCAGTGAGTAGCATAGAAATGGGGGTACAGGATCTAGGTGACAGGTGGGGTGCAGAAGCAGGCTGGGAGTAGGGTGTCTGGCTAGGAGAAGGGAGGAAGAGCAAGAGAGGGTGCAGTGTGTGGCCAGGAGGGAGGGTGCAGGAGCAATGGTTGGCGCAGGAGGAGGGTGGGGATAGGTGTGTGAGCAAGGGAGAGGTGCAGGAGCAAAGGAGGATACAGGAGGAGGCTTTGGGTAGGGTGTCTGGCCAGGAAGCAGGGTGCAGCAGCAAGCTGGATGGAGTGTGTCTGGCCAGGAGGGCAGCAAGGGAGGGTACATGAGCAAGCTGGGGGTGCAGGGTCCTGGCAGGGGGAGGGGAGTGAGGGGAATTGGGGCATGGCAGTATGAGGGGAGCCACTTACCTGGCTTTGTGCCCCCTTGAAGCTTTGAAAGTTTCTGGACAGTGTGCTTCCATTCCCTCAGCAGGGTGGGGAGAGGGAAGGAGCTGCGAGGCCGCAGCACCTGCTCTGGCATCCTGCTTGGAAGGTGGGGGGCAGGAGAGGAAAGGGGAAGAAAGCCCTAACTCGGCCAACCCCACCAGCCCAGCTCACGGAGAGTGGAAGAGCTAGTGGCTCCATGCACTGCCTTTCCCCCAGTGGGGTGGGGAGTGGCGGAGGGAGAGAGAACGGCAGCACACAGAGCGCACCTGCCAAGCCTGAGTGTACCCCGCAGCTCCCCAGCCAGACTCCACGTGGCCCCACTTGGGGTTCGGGCTGCAGCTCCAAGGCGCTGAGGTCCAAGAGCAGCTCCTCGGCATGTTTTGCTTCGGACCCGGCTGTGCCCACCTCCCCACAGCAGGGACGGACATTGTAACAAAGAACAACCAGCCACCTGCACATGTGGAGGAGAAAGCTGCGTGGCCAGATAGGGGGGCCTTGAGTGATATAGGCAGTCCTGTGGGGTGAGGAAAGAGGTCATGTGGCACATTGTGGTGAGGCAGGCAGTGGCGGGGGCTCGCTGGGTGGCATGCTGGAACACATTATTGTTTTTATTTTATCTGAATGAATTCTAAGTCAATTATGCCCAACTTCTATCCTATGCAGAAAAAAACTAATTTTTCCCCAGGTTGCCTCTGACTTGATGTAGTGTAGGGTGCTCAGAACTTGTAGTGACTTGCTAGACTTATTTTTGCCCTTTTTAAAACTATGTTGTTAGGTCTGTTTCTCTCACATGCTACACATTTTGACCAGGTCTTTTACTGTGTTACTGAACATCCCTAGCCCAATTCTTACCACATCCACTGTAAGGTCAGCACTTCGCTATCCCTCTAATGCCAGGTAACTAAAAATTCCATGGGAGCAGAACTAATACCCAAAGCAGCATTTACTAATTTATAACATCCAATGAAATTAGGGCTTGATCAGACCCTTTCAACACTGTTCATTGAATAATGCTATTATTATATGGCTCTAATTAAACCTTATTTGCTTTTTGAATTACAGCCAGAGAATTAACCCAGTGTATAGGTCATTTCCAAATGTGCATGGGATTACGGATGTCTATTTTAATGTAATATTCTCCCCACAGACATCCCCTTCATCTGCATTTCTGTGACATTTACAGAAAACCTCTCAAGGCCAGACATGATTTTAATTGTAACATAGCTGGCCCATCCACTTTTTGAAAATTAATACAGGCTTGTAAAGAAAATTAACAGTTTATTGGTCTTGTGCTGATTTTATGTCCTGAAGATGAAACAACTTCACTCTGGTTTTTGAATTCTCTTGTTAGTGTCCAGATGTTTCAGATGTATCGCCAAGCAAGAGAGATGCATCACTGTCTTGCTCTTTTCCAATTCCTGGAGACTCTTGGATTTAATTGTACAACAGCCCTTTCTCTGGAAGATTGTTTTTACATTGCATTGGTGACATTCCTTCATTTCTCATTTTCTCAATGAAATGATGTCACATGATTTATTTGTATATTCAGTGCATGCTCATTGTCAGACTCAATCTGCACTGGAATGTTGAAATCTGAAGGTTACATGGCAGTGAGAGAGGCTGGAGGAAAGTGTGCTGAGTGGGAACAGTGAGGAATGGGGAGCATGTAAATGTTAACAGGGAGCTGAGAAAGGAGAGGGGAAGACATTCGAGACATAAGTGGTGAGAGCAACAAAACCTGGGCAAAATAGACAGAGAGAGACGAAAGCCACCTATGAAAGTAGGTGAGTTCCTGGCTTCTGTATCTGTGCATCCAAGGCCCAGGAAGGGGCTAAGCAGCTGCCTGATCAGTTTTGTTTCAACATAAAATGCAAACTATATTCATCGCCTCTGACTCTAAGGCTCCAAGGGCCAAGCCTCCCACAGAGCCTCCCTCAGTGGGGTAGAGAGATGATGGGCAATATTTGTAACCATTTTTATATCGCCGACCATGCAGGTGGGTCCCTTTGCAAGAAAGGACTTAGTTCTGGCAAGGGAGAAGCAACTGTAGGGTGCTACAGAAATGATGCCACGTCCCTGGGGCTAGCAGACACATGGCGTGGCAGAGTCAGGTTTGACAAGAATAGGGTGCTCCGAGCCATCCATCTCTTAGGACTTATGCTGTGCAATTTTTGTACAGATTCAGGACATGCCAGAGGAGGAAGATTATCTTGTGAAACATTTCCTCCCAGCTCCCAATGTCTCTGCCAAGACACAGATCCTCAATGGTATTAGTGGGATTTGTGAATTAATAGGACTTAGGCACCTAAATACCTTTGAGTATCTGAGGCCCATGTTGCTAGCATTTGAAGTGGAACTCAACTTTTAAAGACAGGATATGGTACAAGTTTTACTAATTCAAATCCACCCCTCTTACACTAACAATATTTCCTATGGTCTCCACCAGGCATGAGGCAAAGGCAAACAACTATCGCTCTAGTAACAGGGTAGCTCTTACAGAAAGGGAGAATTTCATAACTGTCGTGCCGCTTTTCCAACATTTTTTTTTAAAGCGGATGCATTCCTTGGATATTGCAGAGCTTTTCCTGGAAACCTCCAGTATCCCAGAAAGGCTCTGCAGTCTAGACATATCCTAAGATTGTCCATCCATGAGTGGAGTGAGTTTTGTCTTGTGCTCCAATATTGAGGTCATGAGCGCTTCTTCGGATGTGTGCCACAGTGGCACCCAAGTTATAAACCTCTCCCTTTCCCTCTCTGCTGCCATGGCTTCAGTCCGCCTCTCGTCCCATCTGCTCCATTGGTGCCTGCTGCTGCCCCGCCCCATCCTCTGATGTCCTGGCTCCTGCCCTTCTCACTCCTCTCAGCCCCCCAGGACTTGCTCCACCTCCCCATCCTCTCTGACATCTGTACTTACTCTTCTCTTCCCCCCTGTGCTCACCCCTCCTCTAGCTCCCTTCCCCATCCCTTCTCCTAACACCTCCCTCTCTCTACCTGTCCTGCCTCTCTCCTCTGCCCATGCCAACACCATCTTGCCCCGTGACCCCACCATGCCCCCACCCATCACCCCATTGCCCCACGCCTGCACTCACCAGAGTGAGGCTGCCCCCTCTGGGGAGCATGGCTGTTACTGCTGTGTGGTCAAGGAGAGCAACCCTCGTCTTTCATACCCCCTCCTCCCCAAGCACGTCTTGTGCTCCCATGCATATAGAGGTGGAAGCACAGAGCCCCAGCCGGTCAACATTATGGGGAGGCAGGTGGAGGAGGGAGAGAGGAAGGTGACTCCTGCTCCCCCTCAACCCCAGTTCCGCTTCCAGCAAAAGTGGCTGCGCGGGTAGGGGGAGCAGTCATTGGCGGTGTGCGTGCCTCCCTCCTTCACACCCCCTTCTTCCCCAAACATGTCTCCCCAAGCATGGAGTGGGGAGGAGGTAGGAAGGCGCCTCTTGAGCCACCATGGCTGCTGGAGGTTAGCTGCCAGGAACAGTCAGCTTGAGCTCCAATAGCCTTCTTGGCCCAGCAGCAGGCTGCGTCTTGGTGGTTGGGAATGGGCTGCATAGAGCACAGATTGAGTGTTTTGCCAATGCTGTAGCAGTATCTTGTTATCTGTAAACAAAACATATCTTTGGTAGTAGTCCTTATTAAATAGAAATGGTAGAAGTATAAATAAAGCAGAAGAGGCAAAGGTGTTGCAGAAAATATTTATTGATTTGGAAAAAAC
Organism: Pelodiscus sinensis; assembly: GCF_052426305.1. Taxonomy (NCBI): domain Eukaryota; kingdom Metazoa; phylum Chordata; order Testudines; family Trionychidae; genus Pelodiscus; species Pelodiscus sinensis. The sequence continues at coordinate 312,706,972 of NC_143052.1, forward strand.
CTCCAAACAGATAGACAAATTTTATTAACTGAACATTTGAAAGCAAGTTTGAATTACAAGTTTAACAGTTATGGAGTGAATAGGGAATCCGGGGACAAGTTTCAATAAGAGGGAGGGTGAGTACGTAATGAACAAGGCCAGTAACATGCCGCTCAATCCCAATGTGCTTATTCCATGCCCTTTTGCTGCGTTACATGATATATCCAGTGGGAGTGACCCACACGTATAGCAGACCGGCATCACCTTGAATATACAAGTTGTGCCCTGTACATGGGTTGACAAGTACATATGCAAATTCTGCTGGATTACGGGTGGTGAGGGGTTAATTACAACAAGTGGATTTTAAGATACAAACAGAACATAAGGAGTATGACCCACATTGCCCCGGATTCAGGTGAGTGGTTGTTTTTAGTAACAGAGTCTATATTTAGTTGTGAGGGCACCTTCCCTTGAGAATAGGCAAACCATTTGTAATAACACAGTCTGTATTATTAGGGTAAGTGCACGTCCCACAGTATGGCCTATACCTATGTCCCAGCTTTTGTTTTGTTTTGGGGGGAGGGAGTAGAAAATATATTATTGCTCGGGGGATGAAGCCTGTGATTTCCCCAGCTCTGATCCTCATCAGGATTTCTGTGGTGCCCTCCTTCGTGGGGCCCACGACCACTAGAGGAGTGAATCGGGTGGTGCCCCTGGCCGCGTCCCACTTCGGTGGGTGGATTAAGGTGTCCCAGAGTCTTTTGGCGGGGAAAGGCCAATGCTTTCCCAGGTCTTCTGCATCCTTCAGTGTCCTCTTCTTCCATGTCCACGTCCTCTTTTCTTCTTGAGCCACACCTGTTGGTGGGAATGGGGGAAGATGAGTGGAATGCCCCTGGATTTGCCCTGGTTATGCCCCCCTCAGTGGGTGGTAATACCTCAGTCCATATGGGGGCAAAAGGTGAAAACCCAAGAAAGTCTCTTGTGTCATTAGTCTTTTGGTGGGGGAAGCTGATGCTTTTCCAGGCCTTCTGCATCCTTCGGCGTTCTCTTCCTCCACCTCCTTGTCCTCTTGTCTTCTTGAGCCTCACCTATTGGGGGGAAGATGGCCTTTTGGGGGGGATGATGAGTGAAGTGCTCTCGGGTCTGACCTGGCCATGCTCCCTTTGCTGGGCAATAGTAACTCGGTCCGTATGGAGGGAAAAAGTGAAAAGAAGGGGAAAACCCAAAAAACCCTCCCACAGTATTATGTGCTTCTAGTTGTGTTCTGGCTGTGCTCCCCCACCCCAGTGGGCAATAGTGTATAGCTCAGTACGTGGGGACAGAGTGTCACAATGTCCCATGTGACATTGGTGTCTGTGAAGTTTTGCCATTGAGAGACTTTACTTGGAAGGTTGGTGGGTGTGGCAGAGAGGTGGGTGGATCGCTGTGGTGGTGGTGGTGAGGGGGACTCCGTTACTCATCCCCGTATTGGCAGTGGCCCGTGATGTTCATGTAAATGTCATGGGACCACCGGATGATGCCTGAGACCATCAGCTCCCTAATGAGGCGGGTGTGCCTCTTCCTGATGCCAAAGGCCTTCAACACTGGTTCGTTCTGGGGGGTCCCATGAACTCAGGGCCTCCTCTAGCAGGACATGGATTTCTATGGAGTATCCCCAGGCTCTCAGGATGTCTGCTCGAGGGGTGCATTTCTCTATTCCTTGTTCTCACTGCTTGAAATGCCTCAGTCCGATTCTCAAATGGGAAGGACACATTCACCATGATGATCTTCTTTGCCTCCTTGTCGGTGATGACAATGTCTGGTTGGAGGAGACTGTCTGGGCCCGGCACGATGGAGTCCTGATGGACGTTGCCCAGGATCAGTAGCAGGGCTTTGACAATTTGGGCCTGGATATTATAACTCTTTCCATTCCCCTTCTATCTCAGTAGGATGTTAAATAGCAGTCACTTACCATTGACTTTTTAAAAATCAGCAGCTCCTGATAACTGTATCCAAGAATTTTAAAAGCGCTGGCTGCATAGTTTTCTGGACCATTAATGCTGATTTTTCAATAAGTCTTTCAAACACTGGGAGAATTCCAGGAGGCTGTAGAAAGCTAATGTTGCTGCAGAATTTTAAAAGGGAAAACATCATGACCCAGGGAATAATGTATATTTGTCAATCTGACATCAATCCTGGAATGATAATAGAGCAGCTGAAAGAGGCCTCAATTAATAAAGAATTAAAGGAGATTACTATAACTTAATACCAATCACCAAGGGTTTATGGAAAATAGATTGTGCCAAACTAATTTGATTTTTATGAGATTACAAGTTTGGCTGACAAATGTAACAGTGTTGTAATATACTTAGAATACTGTAAGGCATTGACTTAGAATCATAGAATCATAGAGCTGGAAGAGAACTCAGGAGGTCATAAAGTCCAGCCCACTGCCCAAGGCAGGACCAATCCCAACTAAATCAACCCAGCGAGGACTTTGTCAAACCGAGACTTAAAAACCTCTAGGGATGGAGAGTCCATCACATCCCTAGGTAACCCATTCCATTGCTTCACCACCCTCCTAGGCTGTGTCTACACTACACCCCTTTTCCGGAAAAGTCGGAATTGCAAATGAAGCGGGGATTTACATCTCCTGTGCTCCATTTGCATGAACATGGCTGCCGCTTTTTTCCGGCTCGGGGCTTTGCCGGAAAAAAGCGCCAGTCTAGACGGGGATCTTTCGGAAAATAAAGCCTTTTCCGAAAGGTCCCTTATTCCTGATTTTAAGAAGAATAAGGGATCTTTTGGAAAAGGCTTTATTTTCCGAAAGATCCCGTCTAGACTGGTGCTTTTCTCCGGCAAAGCCCCGAGCCGGAAAAAAGCGTCAGCCATGTTTATACAAATGAAGCGGGGTATATTTAAATCCCCCGCTTCATTTGCAATTCCGACTTGTCTCATCTGCATCCCTTTTCCGGAAAAGAGGTGCAGTGTAGACACAGCCCTAGTGAAATAGTTTTTCCTAATATTCAACCTAGACCTCCCCCATTGTAACTTGAGACCATTGCTCCTTGTTCTGCCATCTGTCACTACTGTGAACAGCCTTTCTCTGTCCTCTTTGGAACCTCCCTTCAGGAAATTGAAGGCTGCTATCACATTTCCCCCAACTCTTCTCTTCTGCAGATTAAACAAACCCAAATCCCTCAGTCTCTCCTCATAGGTCATGCACTCCAGCCCCCTAATCATTTTGGTCACCCTCCACTAGACCCTCTTCAATGCGTCCACATCCTTTCTATAGAGGGGGCCCAGAATGGGACACAATATTCCAGATGTGGCCTCACCAAAGATGAATAAAGGGGAATAATCACTTCTCTAGATCTGCTGGCAATGCTCCTCCAAAATGCACCCTAATATGCCATTAGCCCTCTTGGCTACAAGGGCACACTGTTGACTCCTATCCAGCTTCTCATCCACTGTAATCCCCAGGTCCTTTTCTGCAGAACTGCTACTTAGCCATTTGGTCCCCAGCCTGTAACAGTGCTTGGGATTCTTCCGTCCCAAGTGCAGGACTCTACACTTGCCCTTGCTGAACCTCATCATATTTCTTTTGGCCCAATCCTCTAATATGTCCAGGTCATTCTGGACCCTATCCCTGCCCTCCAGCATATCTCCTTCTCCCCCTACGTTAGTGTCATCTGCGAACTTGCTGAGTGTGCAATCCATCCCCTCATCCAGGTCATTAATAAAGATGTTGAACAAAACTGGTCCTAGAACAGATTCTTGTGGTACTCCACTAGAAACCAAGTGCCAATCTGACATTGAGCCGTTGATCACTACTCGTTGGGCCCAACAGTCTAACCAGCTTTCTATCCGTCTTACAGTCCATGTATCCAATCCATATTCCCTTAACTTGCTGGCAAGAATACTGTGGGAGACTGTATGAAAAGCTTTGCTAAAGTCAAGGTATATCACATCCACTGACTTTCCCATATCCACAGAGCCAGTTACCTCATCATAGAAGCTCATCAGATTGGTCAGGCACAACTTGCCCTTCGTGAATCCATGTTAACTATTCCTGATCACTTTCCCCTCTTTCAAGTGCTTCAAAATGGATTCCTTGAGGATCCCCTCCATGATTTTTCCGGGGACTGAGGTAAGGCTGACTGGTCTGTAGATCCCTGGATTGTCCTTCTTCTCGTTTTTAAAGATAGGCACTACATTTGACTTTTTCCAGTCATCCAGGATCTCTCCTGATCTCCATGAGTTTTCAAAGATAATGGCCAAAGGCTCTGCAATGACATTTGCCAACTTCCTCAGTACCCTCGGATGCAGTAAATCCGGGCCCATGGATATGTGTATGTTTAGCTTTTCTAAATAGTTCTTAACCTGTTCTTTCTCCACTGAGGGCTGCTTACCTCCTTCCCATACTGCGTTGCCTAGTGCATTAGTCTGGGAACTGACCTTGTCTGTGAAGACAGAGGCAAAGAAAGCATTGAGTACTTCAGCTTTTCCCACATCATCTGGTTACCTCCCTCATCCAGTAAGGGCACCATACCCTCTCTGATCACCCTCTTATTGCTAACATGCCTGTAGAAACCTTTCTTGCTACCCTTCACATCCCTTGCTAGCTGCAATTCTAATTGTGCTTTCTCCTTCCTGATAACTCCCCTGCATTCTCGAGTAAGGGTATGTCTACACTACCCCCCTAGTTCGAAATAGGGGGGATAATGTAGTCATACGGAGTTGCAAATGAAGCCCGGGATTTGAATTTCCTGGGCTTCATTTGCATAAAGCCGGCCAGCGCCATTTTTAAATGCCAGCTAGGTCGGACCCCGTGCCGCGCGACTACACGCGGCACGGACTAGCTAGTGTGGATTAGGCTTCATATCCGAACTAGCTGTACGCCTCGTAGGGGAAGTAGAGGTGGGTGACAAGGTGTACAGCTTGTGGAACGAGGTGTACAGCTAGTTCGGATTAGGAAGCCTAATCCGAACTAGCTAGTCCGTGCCGCGTGTAGCCGCGCGGCACGGGGTCCGACCAAGCTGGCATTTAAAAATGGCACCGGCCGGCTTTATGCAAATGAAGCCCGGGAAATTCAAATCTCGGGCTTCATTTGCAACTCCATATGACTACATTACCCCCCCCTAGTTCGAACTAGGGGGGGTAGTGTAGACATACCCTAATATATTTATACTCCTCCCTAGTCATCTGTCCAATTTTCCACTTCTTGTAAGATTCCTTTTTGTGTTTAAGCTCACCAAGGATGTCCCCGGTAACCTTATCTGGTTGCCTACCATATTTGCTTTTCTTGCTACGCATTGGGATGCTTTCTTCCTGTGCCTTTAATAAAGCTTCTTTAAAATACTGCCAGCTCTCCTGGATTCCTTTCCCCTTCATGTAAGCATCCCAGGGAATCCTGCCCATCAGTTCTCTGAGGGAGTCAAAGTCTGCTTTTCTGAAGTCCAGGGTGTGTATTTTGCTACTCTCCTATCTGCCTTTGGTCAGGATCCTGAAATCTACCATCTCATGCTCACTGCTTCCCAGTTTGTCACCCACCTCTACTTCCCCTACTAGTTCCTCCCTATTTGTGAGCAGCCGGTCAAGCTGCGCATGGCTCCTAGTCAGTTCCTTCAGCACTTGTACCAAGAAATTATCCCCAACATTCTCCAAAAACTTTCTGGATTGTCTGTGTACTCTTGTATTGTTCTTCCAATAGATGTCAGGTTGATTGAAGTCCTCCATGAGAACCAGGGCCTGCAATCTGGAAGCTTCTCTCAGTTGTCCGAAGAAAGCCTCGTCTACCTCAACCACCTGATCCGGTGCTCTATAGCAGACACCAACCCCAACATTACCCCTGTTGCTTCCACCTCTAAACTTAACCCATAGACTCCCAACAATCTTTTCTCCCTCTAAATACTGGACCTCCGAGCAATCATAGGGTACATCTAGACTACAGGGTTTTGTCTACAGAAGCTTTGTCGACAGAACATGGCAGTTTTGTTGACAGTGGTAAACCTCATTGTACGAGGAATAACCCTTTTTGTCGACAGAGTTCTGTCAACAAAAGGCTCTATTGCATCCACACTGTGCTTTTTCAAAAGACAGCGTCTAGACTCCCTGTCGACAAAGCGTCTTGCTTTGTCAACAGAACTGGCTGTAGTCTAGATGCTCTTTGTCGACAATAACTTTTCTTTATCCGCCCTCTCCATACCACTCATGATTTTATATACCTCTATCATATCCCCCCTCAGTCTCCTCTTTTCTAAACTGAAAAGTCCCAGTCGCTTTAACCTCTCTTCATATGGGACCCGTTCCAAACCCCTAATTATTTTAGTTGCCCTTTTCTGAACCCTTTCCAAGGCCAAAATATCTTTTTTGAGGTGAGGAGACCACATCTGTACACAGTATTCAAGATGTGGGTGTACCATAGTTTTATACAGGGGCAGTAAGATATTCTGGGTCTTATTTTCTGTCCCTTTCTTAATAATTCCTAGCATCCTATTTGCCTTTTTGACCGCTGCTGCACACTGTGTGGAAGTTTTCAGAGACCTATCCACGATAACTCCAAGATCTCTTTCCTGATTTCTCATAGCCAAATTAGCCCCCATCATACTGTACCCTTGTCTGCATGTTTGTTAACCCCTTCAAAGAACTCTAATAGATTAGTAAGACATGATTTCTCTTTACAGAAGCCATGTTGACTTTTGTCCAACAAATTATGTTCTTCTACATGCCTGACAATTTTATTCTTTACTATTGTTTCAACTAATTTGCCCGGTACTGAAATTAGACTTACCAGTCTGTAATTGGCAGGATCGCCTCTAGAGCCCGTTTTAAATATTGATGTCACGTTGGCTACCTTCCAGTCATTAGGTACGGAAGCCGATTTAAAGGATAGGTTACAAACCACAGATGATAGTTCAGCAATTTCCCATTTGAGTTCTTTTAGAACCCGTGGATGAATGCCATCCGGTCCTGGAGATTTGTTAACATTAAGTTTTTCTATTTGTTCCAAAACCTCCTCTAATGACACTGCAATCCGGGATAGTTCCTCAGATTCATCACCCACAAAGGATGGTGCAGATTTGGGAATCTCCCTAACGTCCTCAGCCATGAAGACTGAAGCAAAGAAATTATTTAGTTTATCCGCAATGGCTTTATCGTCCTTGATTGTTCCTTTTATAACTCGATCGTCTAGGGGACCCACAAGTTTTTTTAGCAGGCTTCCTGCTTCTAATGTACTTAAAAAAAATTTGTTATTTCTTTTTGAGTTTTTGGCTAGCTGTTCCTCAAAACCTTTTTTTGCTTTTCTTATTAAATTTTTACACTTGATTTGACAGTGTTTATGTTCCTTTCTATTTATCTCACTAGGATTGGACTTCCACTTCTTAAAAGATACCTTTTTGTCCCTCACTGCTTCTTTTACATGGTGGTTAAGCCACAGTGACTCTTTTTTAGGTCTCTTGCTATGTTTTTTAATTAGTGGTATACATTTTAAGTTGGGCCTTTATTATGGTGTCTTTAAAAAGTTTCCATGCAGCTTGCAGGGATTTGGCTCTAGTCATTGTGCCTTTTAATTTCCGTTTAATTAACCTCCTCATTTTTGTGTAATTCCCCTTTTTGAAATGAAATGCCAGAGTGCTGGACTGCTGAGGTGTTTTTCCCACCACAGAATTGTGAAATGTTATTATATTATGGTCACTATTCCCAAGTGGTCCTGTAACAGTTATCTCCTGGACCTGATCCTGCGCTCCACTCAGGACTAAACTGAGAATTGCCTCTCCCCTTGTGGGTTCCTGCACCAGCTGCTCTGAGAAGTAATCATTTAAGCCATTGCGAAATTTTATCTCTGCTTCTCTTCCTGAGGTGACATGTATCCAGTCAATATGGGGATAATTAAAATCCCCCATTATTATAGAGTTCTTTATTTTGGTAGCCTCTCTAATCTCCCTCAGCATTTCAATGTCAGTATCACTGTCCTGGTCAGGTGGTCGGTAATATATCCCTACTGCTAATTTTGTATTATTGGAGCATGGAATTACTATCCGTAGCGATTCTATGGAACATGTTAATTCATTTAATATTTTTATTTCATTTGATACTATATTATCTTTCACATCCAGTGCCACCCTGCCACCCACCCGGCCTGCTCTATCCTTTCAATATATTTTATATCCCGGTATGATTGTGTCCCACAGATTTTCCTCATTCCATCAGGTTTCAATGATGCCTATTATGTCAATGTCCTCCTTTAATACGAGGTACTCTAGTTCACTCATCTTATTAGTCAGACTCCTAGCATTTGTGTAGAAGCACTTTAAAAATTTGCCACTGCTTATTTGTCTTCCCTTCCCTGATGCATTGGATTCCTTTATATGCGGTTGTTTGTCTGCTCTGGCCCATGGTTTGTCCTCTCCCCTCCTCTCTTTCTGACTACAGCTTAGAGAATCTCTATCAATGGATTCTCCTCTAAGAGAAGTCTCCCTCTGATTTACGTGCATCTCCGCACCAATCGGCTTTCCCCCATCTCTTAGTTTAAAAACTGCTCTACGGCCTTTTTAATGTTTAGTGCCAGCAGTCTGGTTCCAACTTGGTTTAGGTGGAGCCCATCCTTCCTGTATAGGCTCCCCTTCTCCCAAAAGTGTCCCCAGTTCCTAATAAAGCCAAACCCCTTTCCTACACCATCGTCTCATCCATGCATTGAGACTCTGAAGCTCTGCCTGTTTACCTGGCCCGGCGCGTGGAACTGCAAGCATTTCCGAGAACACCGCCATAGAGGTCCTGGATTTCAGTCTCTTTCCTAGCAACCTAAATTTGGCCTCTGGGACATCTCTCCTACCCTTCCCTACATCATTGGTACCTACATGTACCACGACCGCCAGCTCCTCCCCAGCACTACACATAAGTCTATCTAGATGCCTCGAGAGATCTGCAACCTTCGCACCAGGCAGGCAAGTGACCATACGGTTCTCCCAGCCATCACAAACCCAACTATCTATGTTTCTAACGATCGAATCACCCACTACTAACACCTGCTTCTTCCTAACAACTGGCATTCCCTCCCCCTCAGAGGTATCCTCAGTGTGAGAGGATACCGCAACATCCTCTGGAAGGAGGGTCCCAACTACGGGATGGTTTCCCTCTGTTCCCATTGAATGTTCCCTTGAGACTTTCATCCTCTTTAAGAGCACTGGGGCTCTCAGACTGGAGGTGGGACAGTACTACAGTGTCCCGGAAAGTCTCATCAACATATCTCTCTACCTCCCTTAGCCTCTCCAGTGCAGCCACCCTGGCCTCCAAAGCCTGAACTTGGTCTCTGAGGGTTAGGAGCTCCTTGCAACAGGTGCACACATATGCCACTCGCCCACAGGGCAGGTAATCATACATGTTACACTCAACGCAATAAACAGGATAGTCCCCACTCTGCTGCTGGGCTTCTGTCTCCATTTTTCTTATGAATAAGTTTAAGTATAAACTGGGCTTCTTATTAAATGTCTAGAATATCGACTATAAAAGTTATGTTTAAAGAAGGTCAGAAGTCACTAGCGCCCTTTAACCTCCCCCTCTCCAAACTCCCTGTTAGCTGCTCCTGGTCGCAAGCTCCCTGGTCGCTGACTCACAGGCTTATGAAGCTCTGCTAGCCCCTCCCCCTGACTGAGGCTCAGCCAATTAACAGAGGCTTCTAGATTTCAAACCTTTTAGAAGCTCCTTCAAACAAACCAAACAGACAAACACAAGCTCAGCACACAGCAAATAACCCCTCCCACATACACAAACACACACTACAAATGATTTATAGCACTTAACAAAGAATGCAGGTCATACTTATGGGATGGGGGACTCTGGGCAGCAGTGACTCTGGAAAAGTTTTGGGGGTCAGGGTGGGTAATTGGATGAACATGAGCTCCCTGTGAATGCATAAAGAGTGGAATCTCAGGAGAAGGAGTTGAGGATATTTTACCTCTCTGTGTAGCCCGGGTGCAATTGCTGCTGCAATACTGATCCCAAAGTTCATGAAGGATGTTAATAAATTGGAGTGTTCAGAGAGGCGCCACTAGAATGATTAAAGGATTAGAAAACATGATTTATAGCACTTAACTAAGAAGCTCAATCCACTTACCAAAGAGAAGATTGAGAAGTGACTTGATAAGTCTATAAGTAGCTGCATCGAGAACAAATATTTAATGATGGGCTCTTTAGCTGAATAGAGAAAGGTATGACATGATCCAATGGCTGGAAGTTGAAGCTTGACAAATTCAGACTGGACGTAAAAGACAAGCTTTTAACAGTGAGTGTAATTAATCATGGGAACAACTGACCCAGAGTCATGATGGGTTCACTATCAGACAATTGTTATATCTAGACTTGGATATTTTTCTAAAAGATCTATGCGTATAACGGTTTTGTGGACTTCTATGGCCTGCGTTACCCCTGAGGCCAGAGTGGATTATTGCAGTGGTCCTTTCTGGCCTTGCAATCTATGAATGTAAAACTCACTGAAAGGCAATAAAGAGAGAAATGCATGATGAGAAAGTTTTAACTAATTTTAAAACATTACTCTAAGGTATAGAGCAGGGATGAGGAACTTCAGGCCTGGGGGCTAGATGCAGCCCCCAGCTTGCCTGGATCTGGTCCTTGAGGTTCAGCATTGGAGAGCTTGTGCTGGTGCTCCAGCCTCTCTGCCTTTTACCCAAGGGGCTGGAGCACACAAAATCTACTAGTCCGGGCCTCCCTAGGCTCTGGTATGCAAGGAGAATGTAGAGAGTATCTTTCTCCTTCTCAGTCAGGGGCATCTCACTTGCTTCTCACTTGTGTGTGGGCTCCTCACTGATTTTTCTTTTTTGGGCCCCCAACCCAAAAAAGGTTCCCCACAACTTGGCATAGAATGATAATAACATTTTTATTTCAGCTGCAATAGCCATCAATGGAAGTACTAATGTGCTTAAAGGTAAGCATGTGCTTACATACTTTATTTCATTGGCACCTTTGAAAGGCCTGCTGAGGCCTTTACTTTCAATTCATTTTATCATTAAAGATTAAGCCTATCACTTGTTACAGATGTAGAGGTGCCAATTCCCAGGGTCTTCACAAATTCTAATTTGTATAATTACATTTTGCCTGTCTAAATTCTCTTGGTACTTTAGCTCTTCTAGATGATTGTGTGGTATTACTCTGCACTGGTTAATCATTTATTCTAGTTTACAGCCACTTGTGCAGTGTGTCAGTGAGAGGACAGACTCAACTTTGGAAGCCTCGGGGCCACAATGATATGACACATACCAAGGGCCACAACTTAAGTGTGGTTGTATATACATGCAAATGTATATGTAAATATATGCAAATAGTTTCTTTAACACAATGCCCCGGAGCTCCAGGCACCTCCTCCCTGAGGACTAGAAACGCTGACACCCTATACACATCTGTTCCAGCCAACCCATCCGCTTGCATGTTTCAATGCTCACCCCTCCTTGGAGATGTCTCACTGTTGTGGAGAGTGTTCCTAGTGGAGGCCATGTTCAAGGCATCCCACCCACAGGCGGCGTGTTGAACCCCGCATAAACCCAAACCACACCGCGGGCCTCAAACAAATGGGCTGCAGGCCACATATGTTGAGTAGCCTTAGGTAAAATGAATCCCAAAATAAGCAACATGATGTAAAAATTAGTGCATAGCAAACAGAAACATGTTTTAAAATTCAATCACTTTTTAAGCACAAGGGGTTTGTTTTAGTACAGCTTGAAACCTCATCTAGAAGACAATGCCCATGATCTTCAGGTTAGTCAAGCCTTGAAAGACAGTTGCTTTTTCCTTCATTGGAACCCTCCTTCCTCAGGATTCTATGTCTGAGTGCCTAAGTTGAGGAGTCTTATTCTGCATTGTTTCTGATGGTAGATACTTTCAATCCAAGGCTGCAAGCATGCTAGAAACTTCTGTGTGAAGGGGGCCTGAGCTGTTTTTATTAAGAAAGTACAACCTTAGTATCTGAGATTTGAACAGGAAACACAAACATAACATCAATTTCTTTCCCCATGAGCTTCAGGATGACCTGATGTAAGAGCAAATGGTTTATATTAGAAAAGGTTTGCTAGTTAGCTAAACCAGCAAAACCTCTTAATGCAGATCTGCTTAACAGTTAAAGAGTGCTTTTGACTGTACAAGTTATATAGGTTCCTCAAGCAAAATAAGCTATCCCATCAGAAACACTTTTATATTGATAGTTGCAAGTAAATGAGGGAGCCTACCAATACAAAAGTGTCATTAAAAAAGGCAACACGCAAAAATAACCTTGTTATACCTGCAAAAGTTTTTAATGTAAATTTGGCCTAAATTTTTAAAAATCCACAGCTTTTGAAGAGCCCTGCTTAATGTCCCTGTAAATGTTTGTTTCCGTTGTATTCGTTATACTTTCTGCTTGTGTGGGCTGTTCATGGATCAGAAGGCACAAAGCCTGAAATCATTTTTCCTCACCCATTTATTTCCCTCCACATCTGCTTCTTTTAAAGGGCAACTTTAAAAAATGTGTTTGTTTATTTTTGACCTGTTGAATGTGAACCTCTGCATGGATAACATTAAGCAGTCCTTAACTATACATCTTGAAAAATCAACAGCAACATCAAGAATCCTACCTCAACCCATTCACTCAACCTTGATTGAAAAATCAGAGTTCCTTCCACTTCACTGTCTCTGATTATGGTTCAGACAATGGTGAACCGCAGAGGCTATAGATGAAGGATAGAGATGAAAAATCTTGGGAGAGATGAACAGTCACTGCTATCCATTATGATCTATTAAAGAGTCAAGACAAGTGACACTCATTCTCCATGTCAGGTTGATAGCTCATGGTGGTGGGTTTTTTCGGTGTTTTGTGAAGTCCAAAGCCAGTATATAAGAGATGATCTGTTATTAGCATAAATGCCCAGCCTGTAACAGTACATCTAGGAGAGAGGGCTGTTAAAAACTGAGCTAAATCTTCTCTAGCAAGTGCATCAACTTATTAGAACTGCTACAGAAGTAGATAAGTGAGCCACAGACTTTCTTAAAGAGAGATGATCCTCATATGTCAACAAAAATCCACAAGAACACTATCTTTTCTACCTCTTTAAGGAAATGGTCAATTGACAAAAATCAGTGCATTTTTCATAATAGGCTAGACATAAAACTAGATGGATCCGTGTCAAAGAAGTTTATTCATTATGGTCTTCTTCAGAAAAGGAAGGTTACAGACGATTAGAGATATTTCCAATGTCAAAAGGTTTCCTAACAATTGCTTCTTTTAGTGGTGGTTTTTCAAAGGGAGGCACTAATAATTCTGTCCAATAATGCACTTTCAAAGTCCTTGCTAGATTTTTATCATCCAGAAGGCATGTGGAACTAACTCAGATAATTTCCTGAGAAACATTCAAACTTCGAAGGCTTGCATTTGTTCCCTCCAAGAAGAAGATTTTGATTTCATTGAGGGGTTATACAACAGGAACTGATAAACTCACAATAAACAAAAGCTATTTCTGCCATGTAAATATCCTTCCAGGAAAATATAGAAAAGAAGCAATACTTTGTGCCTGATTGCGTACAAACATCTGTAAAGATTGCATAGTTGCTCTATAAATAACATTTTTCTAAATTACAAAAATATTTTCAATGGGGCATCAATTACTCTTTAACCATGAAATAAGATCACTTTATTATACATAATTCACTTGATGAAGATTTAAAATTCTGTGCAACTGGGACCTGATCAGGCAAAGAGCACTTAAGCACTTGCTTAAATACTTTTCTGGTTTGAGGTCAAAGTATGCAACAGTATATTTTGTAAAACTGAGTTCATTCTGAAGTTCTTTACTTTTGTTTGACATTTAATGCTGATGAATGATTTACTACCATTTAGTTTTTGCTGTATTTATATAAAAAGTGGGAGTAACAGCAAGTTAAGATTTGAATAAGTATTTGCATAATAGCTTAAGTTGCATAAGCAAACCCATTCTAGCCCTAGTCTCCAGTGACTTGTCGCTTTCCGAAAAAAACATATGTTGAGGAGCAGACATTTTGTAAGGCTGATCTCTTCACAAAGTTCAGGAAGTCTGAACAAAACTATTTCATCAGTTAAAGTACAAGGGGAGTGAAAAAGGTACAGTACTACACACACATGCATGCATGTACATACACACACACACAACCTTTCTAAGCAGATTTATAGCGTAAAGAGCTGGAGAAACTTGAAATTTGGCATGGAAACAGTCCTTACTAAAGAGAAGAGCCTTTGAGTGTTCTGGAAAGAACTGTTTTTTATTTGACTGAATTGTGAGCTTTAGAAAACTCTGTATGTGCACCATACATTTGCATGAATTGTATTAAGCTTCTATGTATATTGGTAAGTCAGGTTTCACTTATGTGTTTGCATAACCACTTAGGCCATGTTTACACTAGTGAGCTTATACTGGCACTGCTGCACTGATGTCAGATCACTTGTGTCGCTGCTCTAGGCTGACAGGAAAGAACTCTCCTGTTGACAAAATAAAACCACGCCCATTGCGTGGCAGAGTCATGTTGGCAGACGACCTCCTCCCCACCCCCCCACCCCCAACATAGCCCTGTGCACACTACCAACAAAACTATGTCACTGTGGCATGTTTTTCACATCCCTGAGCAACATAGGTTTTGTTAATGTAAGTGGTAGTGTAGACATGGTCAGTCTCATTTTGAAAAGGGTATTGAAGTATGTCTTGAGGCACAAACTCAAAAGAAACCCTTGAATCCAATTCCCTGTGAAGTTTGTGTAAAGGGAATGTAGAGGATTGCTACATGGTTGGCACTTTGGAGCCTTTGTACTATACTGCTGAGTCTCTAAAGCTCTTCAGATTCACAGGAGAATAGATTCCTGCTGTGGAGTTTTTAAGCCACTATTAATTCCGGTGGCATCTATCCAAATAGTTCCAGATTATGGAATTTACACGGTCAGCGTTTTAATAAACCAGTGGAGCTTTCATGTCCTGCAGCATGCAACTCCTTCATATTATGCTTTCCTTTCAAAACAAGTAGGGAATTCTACTCATAAAAGCATGTTGAACATGCAAGTAATATCATTTCAAGTACTTAAACTTCAAGAAGTGTGACAGTAAACTCTGATCTCTTGTGTATCTCTTACAGGATAGTCTTCAGTTATATTATCTTTTACTGTTTTTCAAACAATTCAATTGTAGATGTACCAAGTGATAAATCAGTATTCTAAAATCTCTTAACATGGATTAATTGATACCAGTCATTCATGAAGCACTGAAATTAGTTATCCTATTAGAGTATAATGGAGGGGGCTGATAGATCAATAGTAAAGGCTTGTTTTCATTTTTACCATCTCTGTGATGAAAGTACTATTTTAGTTAAACCAAAATGGTTGAACACTGAGTTTTGTTGGCATTGACTCACTGTAGGCACACAAAGCAAAAAGTGTTGTGGAGAAAAACTGGAACTTGGGTAAGCTCACCACTGTCCCAAATAGTTGTAACTTTGACTTCAAAAGAGTTAAACCTACATGATGCCCACAGTGAATAATTTGTTCACTTACTCTAACCTTTACATTCTTAAAAGTGGGGAAAGGACATCGTCATACAAACTTTATTTTTAAAATTACCATTTTTTTCATAAGTGAAATCACATAAGAGAAACAAAGGCTAGGGACACCATTCCTACCCATCCTGGCTAATAGCCATTGATGGACCTAACCTCAATGAATATGCAAATGTATGGTGCACATTCAGAGTTTTCTAAAGCTCACAATTCAGTCAAATAAAAAACAGTTCTTACCAGAACACTCAAAGGCTGTTCTCTTTAGTAAGGACTAGCTCTTTTTTGAACCCTGTTAAAAGTCTTAGCCTTCACCTCATCCTCTGACAAGGAGCTCCACAGGTTGCTATCTGCTGAGTGAAGAAAAACTTCCATTTATTTTATATCTGCTGCCTATTAATTTCATTTGGTGACCCCTAGTTTTCATATAGGAATAAGTAAATAACTTTTCCTCATTCGCTTTTTTCACACCAGTTATGATTTTATAGACCGCTCTCATATTCCTTCTTAGTCTCCTCTATTCGAAGATGAAAAGTCCAAGTCTTTTTAATCTCTCTTCATAAGGGACCCATTCCAAAGCCCTAATCATTTTTGTTGCCCCTTTTGGAACCCTTTTTAATGCCAGGATATCTTTTCTGAGGTGAGGCGACCACATCTGTACACAGTATTCAAGATGTGGGCATACCATGGTTTTATACAGAGGCAATAAGTTACTCTCTGTCTTATTCTCTATGGGTACGTCTACACTACAACGTTAATTCGAACTAACTTAGTTCGAATTAGTTAATTCGAACTAAGCTAATTCGAACTAACACATCTAGAACTAAAAACTAGTTCGAATTAGCGTTTTGCTAATTCGAACTAGCGCGTCCACATAAAGTGGACCCTGAAGTGGGGTTAAGGATGGCTGGAAGCAGTGCCGGCAGGGCATCAGAGGAGGACTTAGAGCGTGGAGATGCTGTCTCAGGCTAGCCGAGGGCTGTGCTTAAAGGGTCCCGACCCCCACCCCGGACAAACAGTTCTCAGGCGTGCCCCGCTTGCAAAGCAGTCCTGGCTTGGAGTGCCCTGAGTGCCCACACTGGGCACATCACAGCACTCGGCATTCAGCCTGGCTGCACTTGCCGCAGGCTGCCATCTGGGGAGAGGAGGCAATTGGGGGGCTGCAGGAGAGCTTCCACCCCCAGAAGCCCGCAGAGCCAGCCCAGTCCTCCCCATCGGGGGCTCGTGCCCCATTCCTCCCTCACCTCCTTCCACTTACCCTTCCCTAGCCCCTCTTCTTGATGTACAAAATGAAGGACAATTGTGTTCAAAAATGGAATCTGTCTTTATTGAACAAAACTGGGGGAGACTGGGAAAAGGAGGTGGGAGGGGGAAGAGAGAGGCTGGGAGAGGGGAGGACAACTAAAATGATCAGGGGTTGGGAACAGGTCCCATATGAAGAGAGGCTAAAGAGACTGGGACTTCTCAGCTTAGAAAAGAGGAGACGGAGGGGGGACAGGATAGAGGTCTCTAAAAGCAGGAGTGGGGTGGAGAGGGTGCATACAGAAAAGTTCTTCATTAGTTCCCATACTAGAAGGACTAGAGGACACCAAAGGAAAGGAATGGGTAGCAGGCTTCAAACTAGTAAAAGAAAGTTGTTCTTCACAAAGCAAAGAGTCAACCTGTGGAACTCCTTGCTGCAGGAGGCTGTGAAGGCTACAACTAGAACAGAGTTTAAAGGGAAGTGAGATCAAGTCATGGAGGTTGGGTCCATGGAGTGGTATTAGCCAGAGGGTAGGAGACATACCCTATCCCTTTTTAAATGATTCCTAACATTCTATGTGCTTTTTTGACTGCCACTGCACACTAAGCAGATATTTTTCAGAGAACTATCCACAATGTCTCCAAGATCTCTCTTGAGTAGTTGTAGCCAAATTAGTCCCCATAATATTGTATGTATAATATGCAATATAATACAACAAAGCTCTGGTTAGGCTAGTCTGCAAGACCCGGATTGAAACCCACCATCACCAGCCATTGCAGCCTGCATGACTTCTGTTTCCCTCTCTTACTCTGGTTCTGATTCTGGTTCTGGTTTAAACAGACTTGCACTAGGAAGGAAGGGAGAGGGGTCTCTTTGGTTCCACCCCAGGCCATGCCAGATGTGGCCAGATTAGACAATCTTTCTGTTGGCTTTCGCAAGCTGTTGGCCTAGCTACCTCCTCAGGATCATATCCTGAAGCCAGAGGGGCACTTCCTATATAGCAGCTCCAAAGAAGGAGCTATCATTTGGAAGGCCCTACTTAATGTGTGACATTGCAATATTAGACTTCCACTGCAATTTCATAAGCTAGGTGGTGCTGACAGTTGTGGGCTGACGGAGGAAACACTGGCTGACAACTCCAAGTGTTTAATGGTCATGTTTGCTGCTAGGAACCCCAGGTGACTGACAGCTGGGGCTCCTTCCGGTAGCTCCATGCATTAATGACTGTAATGCAGTTGCAGCAAAATGGTTATAAAAATGAGCAAGCATAATATAATATGTGCATGTTTATATTTTTCCAGCAATTTTTTTCTTAAATAAATAGGTCTTCTCTGGCTTTTCTGAACTGCTGAAAATAATAAAGGTCCGTTATTACTTTTTCATTAATTTCCAGGTCTTGTCCACAACTCAACGGCAATTATTTGACAGTCATACCACAATTCAAGTAAGACCTTAATCATATGCTTCTAGCATCTTTCTTCAGGAGAAATGACGCATATGTTGGATAGTTGGATGCTGTTGGATGCTGGTTCTGTCATCACAGCTCAGTAATATGTGTCTTTCCTTTTATTAGATAGGACATTTTTCTTAATTTTGAAATGATAAAAAACTAAAATATGAGAAGCTTTATGGTGTTTGGATACTGTGCGGTGGCTTAATCTGTCAATAGCTCATGATCAGATTTTGGCTTTTCTCAGTATGGGCAAGACAGAGTGGCTCATCCTCACGTCACACTCCTTGGCTGTGTCTAGACTGGCAAGTTTTTCCGCAAAATCATCTGCTTTTGCGGAAAAACTTGCCAGCTGTCTACACTGGCCGCTTGAATTTCCGCAAAAGCACTGACGATCTCATGTAAGATTGCCAGTGCTTTTGCGGAAATACTATGCTGCTCCCATTTGGGCAAAAGTCTTTTTCCAAAAAACTTTTGCACAAAAGGGCCAGTGTAGACAGCAGAGATTTGTTTTCTGCAAAAAAGCCCCGATCGTGAAAATGGCGATGAGGGCTTTTTTGCAGAAAAGTGCGTCTAGATTGGCCACAGACGCTTTTCCGCAAAAAGTGCTTTTGCGGAAAAGCGTCCTGCCAATCTAGACGTGCTTTTCCGAAAATGCTTTTAATGGAAAACTTTTCCGTTAAAAACATTTCTGGAAAATCATGTCAGTGTAGATGTAGCCCTTTGGTCTTGTTCAAATTGCTTGAGCAACTAATTGTGTAAGGGTTCATCTCCACAGCATGCTTCTTTTGGCACCATGTAGTGTACATATCCTAAGAAGCCATGTAGCTGGTGAGGCATGACTGAGGCAAGTAGAGGTAAGACATGCCTGAAGGATGTGGGTGTGTCTGTGGGTACGTAGCCTACATCAGTGATGGGCAATCTAGGTTAGTGAATGAGCTGCATGAGTGGCCCTCCTTCATCACAGTGGACTGCAAGATTGTCATAATCAAGATAGTTTCCCAGGATAGGGTAGTTTTGGTAACTGCGCTTGGTTACCTAGAATTTGTGGGGTATGCCAACTGAACCGTAAGGCACCTTGTTTGGCTGCAGAGGGAGCACATGGTTCTCACGGTCAATATTGTGTGCAATCAATGAGAACCTCACTTGAGTAATACCAGTAGGAAAAAAACTGTGCACATGGAAACCAGCAGAAAAGTCTCATGGGCCACACATAGAACCCTGATGAGCACGACTTAGCCAAGCCATGCCTCTCTTTCTATCCTGCTGTTTTTAGCAGTGTAGTTTCCTGCTTCTCCCTGATGCTGGAGCTTTTCCCCACTACAGGAAAAGACTTCAGGAGTAGGGAAAGACTCTAGCAGGGGGGAGGTAGTGGGAAAAGACTAGAGCAGCTCCCTGCTATTGGAGCATTTTCCCAACACAGCAAAAACTCCATCAACGGGGAGACAACAGGGAAAGGCTCCATCAGTTCCCTGCAGCTGGAACCTTTCCACACAGCCAGGAATGATCTGGCAGGGCACTTCTTCCAGCTGCCTTCTTCCAGCAAGAATTTTCCTCCCAGCAGACAAAGGCTCCAGCAGAGGGGAGCTGCTGAAACCACTCCCTGCTGCTTATGTGTCACAGATATGTATAGTTACACACCACAGTGTGGATTCAATTTGCTTTTCACTGGGGATTGAAATTGGAAATTCAGTGTGGATTGAAATTGTTTTTCAATTTGCAAACATCACCTAATACAAGATGCCAGGTGCCCATATGTATCTACATGTTAAATAGAAATTAGAGCATAAGGCCTTATCCTATAAACCCTTCTGCTAACATGAATAGTCTCCCTGTAGACCTTATGAGATTTCTCCTGTCAGTATTTTAATAAAGGTTGCAGGATCAGTTTCTTAATTCTCAAAATGCATATATGTTTGGCATTTAAGTAGAGAAGCAAATCAGTAATTTGGGAATACCAATAGGCTAGGTATTCTTTGTGTGTAAATGATATTTGGGGCCAAATTCAGGACATCCTAATCTTGAATTGCATTACTGAAATCAGCGGGACAGGTTATTTGATTCAGGCAAGCAGAAATTGGCCCCTTTACCTCATATGCATGGACAGAAAAAAAAAGCTAAAAAAGCAAACTCCCTGTAACTTTTCTAACAGCTCTCATCCATTCTGCTGCTCTCAGAAAGTTAGTCTTCTGGAAGCTTGACCTCCTGGTCCTGAGGAAAAAGCACCACTTGCATAATTTTCTTCCAAAATGCCATGTTTTATATACATACCTGGATTACATTACTTAGCCTGTGACTGAGATTGCTTTTCCACACAGAATAAAATTCCCTTACATCCTTTGCTTGAACTATATGGACCTTTGTGTATGAGCATAGAGCCTACCTGCTGTCTGTGGAAGGGATGGGAATGAGCAGGAAATGGATGGAGTTGTGGCCACACTCCCCATTTACAATAGCTGTGGAGAATGAGAATGGCTTCCCACAGCTTACTATTCCCAGGAGGAAAGATGAAGTGTGGGAGGAATTCTGACTCCAACATAGGTGCTGGAACTGTGTGTGTGTGTGCGCATGTGCACTGCAGCACTCCCTGGCTCAAAGTGGTTCTCATTATGTATAGAATTTACTGTTTGATTCAATGAATCACAGCACCCCCACTAAATACAAGCTGCCCCCGACTTGCAACGCGGTCAATTCCGTAGATAGCATCGCAAGTTGGGGGCATCGTAACTCGAGCCCGCATTTACGATAGGTGTTGTACGCCATTGTAAATGCGGGGCTGAGGACGTAAGTCAGGGGATTTCGGACTCTTCCACACTTACGGAAAAGGTCATAAGTGCAGGGGGTTGAAAAATGGGCTGTTATAAAGCGGGGGCCTCCTGTAAGTTGTTCAAGGGTCCCTAGACTCACGTGTATGAGTCAAAATCTAGGGTGAAATCCTGAATCCACTGAAGCCAATAGGAAAACTGCCACTGACTGCAGTAAGATTAGGGCGGTATCTCTTAGTTCCCCTCTGCAACAAGAACTTCCTTCTAGTGAAGTCAGTGAAAAATCTGCCTATGGCCGGTTCATAGGAATCAGCCTTTAATTTTCAGACAGGTCTTATTCAGTCAGCTGAATAAGAGTGATTGTTAAAAGAAAGCAGATTAACTGAAGAGTGGAAATTATCTAATTTAGTTTGATCCCCCAGAATTTTCATGGTTTTAGTGATCATCTACACATGGCAAATTCAATCTAAAAGAGACACTCTTATGGTACAAAAAGTTTATTTAGTAACAGTTTTGTAAACATTTGAGGTAAATTAACATTTACATCAACTTGTTCTTACAGAATTGAATACATAAGGCACTTCTTCAAAGACACCACTTGAAACAGTTTGCTGCTTTACGTGTAATTAAAAGTCCCTGACTGTCCAGAAAATTGTCTTCTTTTCTTGTGAGGTTCTGTCATGTAAAAGCGGGGGAGGGGGCAACAGACTTGTCAGTCTCCTGGGAAGGGGCGGAGTGGTTCTGTGCTTGTAGAAGAGGGGGGGCCTCAGGTAGAAAGGGCAGGGCTGGGGCAGCCAGCCCTCAGCACCACCAAGAGTGCACCACACCACACCAAGCCCCCTGCCAGCCCTCAGAGCCACCCAGAGCATGCCACTCGGTGCTCCAGGGACAATTTAAAAGCCTGGGGCTCCAGCCACTGCTGCTGTGGTCATGGCAACTGCTGGGCCCTTTTGACTTGCCAGGCCCTGGGGTAACTGCCCCCTTTGCCCCCTCTGTTGGCAGGCCTGTGTAAAAGACAGACATCCTTTTGGCAACAAGAAACCTCTGAGTAAGCCTTCTTATACAATACAACCTTTTAATTGTGAGAAACTGTAACTGGAAATAGGAATATGTTCCCCATGTTCAAATGTACCCACACTTGTTTCATATCTTTTAATGGGCTGACACCTCAATAATTAGCTTGCATATTAAAACAAATGTAGGCCCAAACCTGCAAATTATTATTTACATCAATATTGTTTTACTTATGCAAATAATCCTATTGCCTTCAATAGTACTACTTGCATGAGAAAAATTCACTCACATGTAAAGGTTTTTGCAGGACCAGACCCTTGCTTTTATCTGGAAAACAAAATATTGATCTTTTACAACATCTTCCACAATGTAACAGTACAGTGTTTTGCTACAAGTATTGTTTTGTGTAGGACTTCAAGCCATACTGTCAGTTTAGCACAGAGAGAACTGATGGCACTGCTAATTTTTGCCATTAAACAACCTAAACATGCATATAACATAAAAAGATAATAGTAAAACCTATATTTCATTTTGTGATAATTCAGTTCACGATGACATTTATTTTTTTCCACAATAATGTGCTCCCTGTATACCGTATATCAAGATCCTGTATTTGAAACCTATGTAGGAAACTGACATGTAGGTTACTAGTAAGAATTCCCAATGTGAAATGCATTTTCTTTAGTGGAACTGCCTTATATCTGAAGAGTTCTGTGTTTCTATTAAGACATTTTGTTTTAGGATTTGCATATTGGCAGCATCATAGCCTTAATTGTATTACATAGTATAAACTTCCAGAACAGTGTATTCAGTCCAAATGTACAATTCTGAAATAAAAAAATATAATGTAAACTTCAGGAAACCAAAGTTAGAAACAGAGCACACATTTCACAAGGAAAACCCGAGTAAAATAAAACAAATGCATTTAGATCAGCCTGTTTAATTCAGCTCTAGTAAGGAATTTAATAAATAAAAAACAAGGGGCTAGATCCCCTGCTTGTGTTAACCAATGGAATATGACAATTTATGCCAGCAGAGCAACTTGCTCCCAATCTAACTGGAAAAAAATACTTAATTTTTTAAGAGTTGTTTTAATTTTTTTTATTCCTTCTACCCTGTTAGATATTCCTCCAAAAAAATAATATGAAGAATTACAGTGTATCAGTGCACTTAGTGATGAGCGCATTCATGAAGAGCAAACATAATGAGACAAATTAATCCCTGAGCTGCAGCCATTAACTTCATCTATGCAAACCAGTTGACTGCTGCTATCACATCAGGAATAAATTTGGCCTATATTGTTTTTTCAGTGCATGCTACATGTTCGCAAGATGATATAGACCAATGCTAGGAGAGCTCAGTATTTAAAGATCACATTTTTCTTTTTCTTTATGAAAAATCATGAGTTGGACTTTCATACAAAGAATATTCAGTTTTTAAGGGTATGTTACCAGGCAGTTCTATCAGACTGTTTTCACGGAATCAAAATGTGAAGGAAGAAACTGTGCAGTTTGAAAATCTGTGCTTCATTTTCTTTTATATTAACAGATAGCGGCACTAACTAAACAGGCCCAGCTACAAAAAACAATATAAATATTCTGTTGGCCAAAACCCAATGTATGTATGTGCAAATACATTTTATAAAATGTTTTGTATTTATGCTACTTATTCAATTGTGAAAATACTGTGAAAAAAATTACTTATGAAATCTAGTGATTTTTAAAAAATGTCAGTGGATACTCTATACCTGGTACCTTGGCCAATGTGTGACATTTTCTGTCTTTATCTTTTATTTCACATATTTTAGCTTTTCCTTTTATCTTTACAACTTTAAATACCAACCATGTGTAATAAGCCTGTACACCACCATCTATCCACACAGTGAAGATGAGTACTTCTTTCAACTTTAAAATATCAGACATGATTCTATAGTCCTTATTGATGTTCCAATCCTGCAATGATCTACACACCTACTTAAAGTCAAATAGGAATGAGGCATGAGTAAGGGCTACAGGGTCAGGTCCATTTACAGTATCATCTCCCATTTTCATTTTTTAGACCAATGAAACAAAGTATGGCAGACAAAATGATCTGAAAAACTTACAAATATTTCCATCCATAGATGATGTTCCATTTCCCAACATTTGTTATTTCTTCATGTTTAATTGTTTTCTAAAACTGCTGTAAGGTACAAATTGAATTTGATTTTAAGTTTTATTCAAAAACATATTCTTCAGACAAATGTTCTCACTGATTTAAATGTATACCTTTTGGCATAAAATAATTGCTTGCCACATATAGGGCGTCCCTGCTATAAATCACCCTGGTATACATCCGTTCCTCACTAAAGTTGTTGTTACTTATAGGAGCTGATGCATTATAAGTCCTCCCATTCCCCGCTCTTAAGTCATGGAGGGGAAAAACCAACAACAACCAATTTAGGCAAATGGAAGCCAGCCATGGGGACAAAAATCCCCACTTTAAGTTGTTTCACTATAAGTCCAAGTTTTTTGGACTTTATCTTGTACTTATAGCAAGGACGGCCTGTGCTGAAAAAAACCCCATATCCTCTATAGCTTGAATCAGTGCTCTTTACTCAGGGAAAACTCTGTAACTCCAACAGGAGATTTACCTTAGTAAGAAGTGCAGGAAAGAATCCAGTCCAATAGCATTATGGGCTGTTCTTCAAAGCTGACTGAAATTAATGGACATTTTTCCTTTGATATCAGTGGGCTTTGGATCAGGCCCAATAAGCATATTAAAATATTATGAGTACTAGGCCAAATCCTGAGACTATTATTTTAGTCTTTACTTAGTAGATTCTTTTTTATTTTAAATGGAGGTTTTTATGAGTAAAGATTGAGTAAAACTCTCAGTATTTTCCCAGCCAATATTTTTAAATAAATTTGTTCACCTTTTTTATCCTACAGCCTTCAAAGAGACAATGTCCACTGAAATCAATTGACATTTACATCTGCAAGAACTGCAAGCTCAGATATCATGACTGAAATTAAGAAACAATTTATAACACTTTAAAGTGTGGTTAACCAAGAAGCTTGAGATTTTACAGTTGGTTTGGTAGAATTTACAGAAGCCTGTGTTCAAAACACAACCTGTGAGTTGTAGCTTTGCTTTGTTTTATCTACTATTTTTTTTCACACTATTGTTGATCTGGTCTGGAGGCTGTTACATCATATTTCTCCCAAAGGGCAATATTAGAGTTGAAAGTATCCTTTCCCACACCAAGCCTATATAACTGAAATAAATGGAACTTTTGCAAGGACAGCTGTCTAGTCCCTAACTATATATGAAAATGTCACATACCAGAAAACTCTTTGAACTCTGTACAGGACACATGTTAATCTGAAAATGGCAGAGTAAATATCAGTTGATTCTAAGCAAGTTATAACAATCTCTCCTCCTAGGCTTTTATATATAATATGGGCTCAATCCAGGGTGTTTTTGTTTTTTGTCTGAGTAAGGATTGTGGGATTAGTGACCCTCAGTAACAAGGAGTCATATTCTGCTTTGTCGGTACTCAAAATGCTCTTTTGAATCAAGGCCTTAGTTATCAATATACAGCTGGAGATACTTTATTCTTCACATAGGTGTAAATGAGCGCAGAATTCAGCCTTTTGATGCTGTTCTTTAAGTGTTATCATAATATAGAGGTGCACATTATGTTGCCTTAGCAATATATTGACCCAACATTCAGAAACTGCTATAAATGTTAGTAGATCTAAAAATGTTCAGGGTTAAATTCTGTCCTCATGTACATTCATATAATCTTATCAACTCTGTTAATTTCACTGTTGAATGGGTATAGCTCTGAGACCACAATTATTTTAGCTTGTATGTGCTTAAAACAGCTCATGAGTAGATGTCTTCAAACTGGACTATTAAATAATAGCTATCTGCTGATACTTGTTAATCAGTATATTAACAAGGGCTTTTAGCAGGACAGAGCTGCATCCCACAATCCTTTCTCCCACAAATAGGTAATCTGAAGTCAATGAGACAACTTGTATAAAGGTCATAAAACAGAGCCCTGTTCTTGCTCCATGGTTATTCAGAAGCAATTTTAAATCTGTTTAGGATATTTTTTAAAATATCACATTTTAGGCTGTATTGATGGGAGATACTCTTAATTGTTTAATAAAATAAATACATTCAGGAAAACATATATTAACAGTTGAACTTGTAGCCTTTAGCTATGCAGGAGCTGAACTCAGCTTTGTCTAAATATGTATTGTATGGCCAGGCCAACACACTTTGAACAGATTAACATTATTTATTTTAATTATGGAAGTTCAGGCTTATGTTTGCAGTGTTGTTGTAGCCATGTTAGTCCCAGGATATTAGAAAAACAAGGGAGGGGAGGTAATATCTTTTATTGGACCAACTTCTCTTGGTGAAAAAGACAAGCTTTTAAGCTTACACAGAGCTCTTCAGGTCTGAGATAGGTACTCTGAATGTCACAGCTAAATACAAGTTTAGCTTTATGGCAGCCAGAGGAATAGCACCAGACTTCAACTAACTGAAATGAACTCTTCAACCACAAGAACAAACCGTGGGTCTGAGTCTGCACACTTTGTACACCCAAATCTCTCACCAGCTTTGTCAGGAGTTCAAACTTCTGACGGCCTTATCTGAGAATATTTGTAACCCTGGGAATGAAGGATTGAGCCTCTTTTAAGGAAAGCTGACTCCTTAGAAAAATACCAATCACTTGTCTTCACTGTTTTAAAGGAAATGGGCCTAAGCCTCCATTCCTTGTTGCACCCAAAACTTCCTTTGATTTCGGATGGAGTTTTGATAGAATAAGGACTGCAAGATGAGAGGGCCCACTCCTGCTTCTGCGGAGGTCAACAGAAATTCTGCCATTGATTTCTGTGGAATCAGAATAGCCCTGAGGCCCCTAAAATGTTGCCATGATATTTTAGTCACCTTTTTTTGCAGTTCAGTATATTCTATGTCTGCTGTTTTTCAGTTTGTCAGAAGAGGTGAAAGTAAGCGGATGCGCCCTGGTGCGCAGATCTGGCAAGAGCTGGCTGAGCTGTGGCAAAAGCCAGAACGGAGCTATTTAAAGAGCTGGCAGGGACCTGGGTTGCAATAGGACAGTACCTGTAAGAAATTTTAAGTTACTTTCATTGCTGTTTGTAAGACATTACAGTTTGATGTAGGACACAGTTGAACATTTACAGCATACAGCAGGAAACAATGTTGCTTTGGACTTTCCTTTCTTTTCCCCTTATTTTTTTCCTGTGAGATCAAAGATCAAACTAAAATGTATAAGTATCTGTCTAGTAATTTAAAACTACATATTCAAATTTATTCTAAAAATGTTCAAATTCTTTAAAAGTATACACTCTCTCATTTTATGTCTATTATGCATTTTTCCAACTACCTTAAGCAGATATAAGCATGTATGTAATAGTCTAAAATGCAGAAATCTACTTTAACCTATTGTTTTCACGAGCAACATAAGGGTTCACAATGTACTGAAACCATAATCCTTTCTTCGTGAATTAAAATTGTTCTGTGTAATACTTCATGAGGGGTATGGTTTAGTTTCCTCAGCAATTTCAGAGGTTATCTCAAAATTTAACCAAACATATTCAGGAATACATGGGTTTAAAAACTGTGTGTGGTTGCGGTTGGCAAAACACCAGACAGAAGGTCAAACTGAACATTTCCTCATGGATCAGAGTAAAAAATTGTAATAATAATACAAAGATGCAGCTCTGAATACTAAAAGCTGTTAGAGGGATTACTCAAACTTTGCCCAACCAACAGGGTCGCATTGACAATGTGCCATGAGTGCAAAGGCGGCCCTAATTTGCATTAAATGGAAAAGACTGCTGTCACCCCGATGTTTAATATGGCAGGTTGGTCCGCAGAAATGACAGGTGCCAGCAGGCAATATGCCATCCTCATTTTCAAGGAGTTGGTTGCACAGGTCTACATGGGGTTTCAGAGGAAGGAAAGAAGTCAAGGCCTCTGCTCATGAAGTGCTTATATAAGACAGGATGGAAGTGAAGGTGAGAGCTAAGAGTATTAACCTTGCTCTTGGCAGAGCTTCCACATGAACACAGATGGCCAGCTGCCACCATCACCACCTGTTATCTGTGCAAGCCCTCCATATGGCTGCCGTTGGGATTTCTGTCACTGATGTCAATGACAAGAGGATTGGTCCCTTGGTCCACGGGCTGCACTTTGGCCACCCCTGACCTACTAGAAAATGTAGATATTTATCCCCACTACAACTCACAGAGTGCAAGAACAGCAAGCTTCAAAGTTTGGAACCCCAGCCTCCCTCACCCCCTGGCCTGGGGTGGTCTCACCCCCATCACCCTTTGCTTTCATCATCTGCTTCTCCCAGTGCTGGGGTCCACCCTACACAGCTAAGTCATCTGACCTGGCTCTACTGCTGCTTGACTTACTAGCCCTGCTTAAACGCCGAGTGTCTATGAGCTGCGGCGGCTCATGCATTTCTACTGTGGTGCAGGCAACTGACAATGGCCATGCCTTTGTGGCCTCCTCTTCACCTTCTGCATCCCACTTGCTGCTGCTTCCCCTGCTCAGGCTGGTGCTGCTGCTACTACTGACAGCTGCTACAGGTGGCAAAAGAGGTGGCAATGGCAGCGGCAGCTCACTGGCCTCCTCTTGCTTTGGAGATTGTTGTCGGGTGCTGCTGGGGGAAGAGGAGGTTGCTGAGCGGGCTGGTGGCTTCCTCTGCTGCTCTACTGCCAGATTGGCCCAGTTCTGCTCAGCAGCTAAGGCCTGGCTGCTGCCGTTGAAGTAGCAGGTGATGGCTTGCACAGGCGTTGGGACGAGAGTTGGAGTTGGGATTGGGGTTGAGGCTGGAATGGGAGTGGCAGTTTTGTGTAGTTCCTCGGCAAATGGAAGAGCCCCGGAGTAGCCAGCCAAGGAAACTGCGGTGGCTGGTTGTGCCCTAGCAGTGGCTTCAGCATAGTAAGGTGGCACAGTCTGTGACGAGAGCAGTGGCGTGATGGCACGGGAATCCGACAGAGCAGGTGGGACAGCAGGGAGCACTGCCGGAGATGGCAGTGGCAGAGTCAGAGGTTTGGAGTCCCTCACAGTGGTAGCTGGCGCCATGGCAGCGGGGTGTGGATCAGGTCTGTATTGGTTGGTCATGCCCTGCTTGAGCTTCTTCCATCCCAGGTGGTACATCTCAAGCATGTTGAGCAGCAGCGAGACACATGCCACCACCAGCATGAAGATGATGAAAATGGTCTTTTCAGTGGGCCGTGAAATGAAGCAGTCCACAGTGTTGGGGCAAGGCCAGCGGCTGCAACGGTAGAGTGGCTTTAGTTCAAAGCCATACAGGAAATACTGGCCCACGATGAAGCCCACCTCGAACAGAGTTTTGAAAATGATGTTAAAGACATAAGTGCGGAGCAAAGCCCCCCCAATGCGGATTTTACCCCGCTCATCACGGATTGGTGGCTTCTCCTTCTTTGGGGGTTCCTCCTTAGTGGTGCTGTTGTTGTTGCTACTCCCTCTGTCACCACTTAATGCTGCTACTCCCCCCTGGGGGCTGCTATTCCTGCTGCTTCCCTTCTTTTTTAGCTCAGCCTCTTTCTTCTTTTCCTCCATGCGCACAATGTGCAGCACATGGCCCAGATAGATGAGAGTTGGTGTGGAGACAAAAATGATCTGCAGCACCCAGAAGCGGATGTGAGAAATGGGGAAGGCTTGGTCATAGCAGACATTTTCACAACCAGGTTGCTGTGTATTGCATGTAAAGTCCGATTGTTCATCTCCCCAGACCTCCTCAGCAGCAGCCCCCAGCACCAGGATCCTGAAGATAAATAGTACCGTCAGCCAAACTTTGCCAATAACCGTGGAGTGCTCTTGTGCATTCTCTAATAGTCTCCCCAGAAAGCTCCAGTCACCCATTGTCTCAGATCTCTAACCTACAATAAGAACATTATAGCAGTGTTATAAAAAAAAATAGAAAAGTAGATAATATTATAAATCCCCACATACATATTTGACTATTATGTTTCATGCCAATTGACAGGTATTAAAATTGGAGTGAATATTTTCTTTTACAGAATATTGCATGTATGTGTGTTTAGAATTATATAGACCAGTGTAAAAAGTGACTATCAATGTAAGGAAATAGAGAATTCTGGGTTGCTAGTGTCTTACACCTCACTTGTACTGTGTGTCAACCATAGGAAGCTAGGCAGTAGAGACTCAGACCTGTAATCTGTAATAGAAGGACTTAAATATCAAAGTACTAGCCTGCTTGTTTCTTTACTTCCCTTATCTAGGAAATGCTGACCAATCAACAAATT
This sequence comes from Pelodiscus sinensis, assembly GCF_052426305.1. Taxonomy (NCBI): domain Eukaryota; kingdom Metazoa; phylum Chordata; order Testudines; family Trionychidae; genus Pelodiscus; species Pelodiscus sinensis. The sequence continues at coordinate 312,737,284 of NC_143052.1, forward strand.
GTTCTTGTCTATTTTTAGAACACCTTAATTTTAATCTTTGTATCATTGTTGTTAGTGAGATAAAACTGCCAAATTATACAAAGTTTGGCTGACACTATTAGATTAACAATAATAAATAAATAATAAATAATAATAATAATAATATAGCCCTGATCATAGTGCTAGATACTATTATGTTAGTTGTTATATAAACACAGAACAAAAAGATGGTCCCTTCCCTAGAGAGTTTACAATCCAATGTTGTAATTATGGCTGTGAATGTTTACTTGGACAATAAAAATGTTCTCTTGAAAAGTAAAATAATAGTTCAGTTTGCTTATTTTAAATCAGAAGGGAACATTTGATACAAGAAACTTGAAATACGTAGACTGCACTATTAGAAGCCATGAGATGAGTAGTATAAATGAATACTGTCCCCAATATCCTGTTCGTTGGCTTATATTGGGAATTAGTATTTCAATGAGATTATTTTGCCAAATAACATCAGACTGGAACCCAGGTGCTTGCTATATAAAGTTATAATTTAGCAGAGAAATTCCTCATGGTCCTATTGTTAGTCATAAAAATGGTAAGCCTGAACTTTCAAAAATGTCTAGTGGTTTTGAAACTTTAATGGGACCTGATTTTCAGGAGGCAGGTACTGCACACTATCTCAAAATCAGGCCCCTGATCTCAAATTGGGCACCAAAAATGGGAGCACCTATAATCATGAGTCATTTCAGGGTCTTGCAGTGCTTTGGGGTCATCATTATCAACAGGGCTTGACAAGCAGCGGCAAGTCCTGCTCACTAGCCGCACGGTTTGGCACGCAGCGCATGTGCAGACCGCACTGTGGCGCCGTGCTGGGCTAAAATCTACTTGCCACGGGTGATTAGATTGCCCTAATTGTTGAGCCCTGATTATCAAAATTAATTATCATTGTAGCTGTAGAAGGTGTAAGTGATAGGGCTGAATCTGTTATGACCTTTTGACACACCTCAGAAGCTGCCTTTCTGAATTAATCCATGATATCAGTTTGCTTGTATTCTGCCATTTTTGCATAAAAAGAGAGTGCATAAAATGCAATTGCATAACATGCTGGGCAATATACTAGTCCTGGCTACTAGAATAAAGATTTGAGTTGGGAAATATCAGAAATGCCGATTAATTGAGCTTTCTGGGTTAACTGAGTGCTGGATAACAGAGCTTTTATTGTACATACTATATGTGTGTGCATGCTGTTAGCTTCTTAAGTATCAAAGCATTTTCCATAGCTATTCTATTTATTTATTTATGCTATTCTGTTTATTGACACACATAAAGTGCATTCTTTTTATATTTTGTTGGCAGGGATTTATAGCAGTAGTGTCCAATGTTTTGCAAAGCTCTGGTTTTTCAAAATCTGCGGTAACAGTCTTCATGACAAATTGTAACGTGTATAACAGCTTCTGTACACAATTATCTAGACATTAACATCCTGTTTCATCACAGGAACTGATTTTCTTTAATGCATTATAATCATACGTAAAATACACCACTTTATTTTCTCAAGGGAATGAAGTAATGAAAGTGAATACTTGTTACTTACATTACATTCTATTTCTGATTCTATTCAGACCATTCTTTTTTTTTCAGAAGTAAAAATATCTCATTCTGCTTTCCTCCCCTCAAAAAATGTGCTTTTGAATTGTATAATATTATATGTTGTAGTATATCTTTCAATTACTCAGTTAAAATATATTCAATAGGATTGTGATTGGAATTACATAGAAATTAAATGCTTGTTTTTTTTCAAAATTATATTCTTTCATATACAAATGTGCAGTTGTTTTATAATTTAAGAAAACCATATAGTGCTCGCATTTTTTCTTCCTTCCATCACTGCAAAATTAGGTCTTCTAGAAAAATTAGCTATTGTATTGCTTATTAAAACACAATACCAAATGATTAATAATTGTGGCACTATACACTATGTGATTAAATTAAACTGATTTTTTTAAAAGGCACCCTAGATTTTTTTTTTAAATATCATTTTGTCTCAGTATATCATTACAAGGTAGAGTTAAGATTGTCTATCTTAATTGTACATTTCTGTACTTTAACACATTTACATTTCTTCCAAATTCAATCTTGCTTTCAAATCTCCTAGGTTTATAATATTTGTTTCAGAGGATATTTTTAAATTAAGGAGATTATTAATTTTGCAGAGATAATTAACCTTGTAATTTTTTGCCCTAAATGAATGTACAGGCAGTCCCCGGGTTACATGGATCCGACTTACATCGAATCCCTACTTACAAACGGGGTGAGGCAACCCCGCACTAGCTGCTTCCCCCAGCAGACCAGGGAGACGCAAAGCTAGCGCCTCCCCCAGCAGACCAGGGAGATGCGGAGCGGCTTTTCTCAGCAGACACCTCAGCTTGAGAATAAAGGACTGAGGGAAGTGAGGTGTGGGAGAATAAAACTGAGCTCTGGAGAAATGTTTGGCTAGAGTTTCCCCTACAATATGTACCAGTTCCGACTTACATACAAATTCAACTTAAGAACAAACCTACAGTCCCTATCTTGTACGTAACCCGGGGACTTCCTGTACTCTCACTCATAGTTCTATTTTCATGTATTTTTGTCTGAGTTTTTTATTATTAAAATGGTTATAAATGAAGAGTAAAATGAGTTTGATAATTCCAATGATTTGAAGATATGAACTATCAACCTTAAATCAAGCTACTTCCTTTCTTCTGTATTTCACATTCCTCTGCACACACACACACAAGATTACCCTTCCCTGCTCTCTCTATTTAGTCAACCAAGTGAAATAGGTAGTTTTTGAAAGATCAGTATTTAGGATGAAGGATAATTTTATCCCTAAATTTCTCTATCACTGAAGGCTGGTTCATTAAATCTTCTCCTTTGTAAAAACTCACTCATAATTACCCTCTTTCAAAATGGTTTCCTTCACCCATTGCTCTTGATGAAACTGAGGCCACAGGCTATCTTCAGTAAAGATGGCCACTGTCTCCCATTGATCCCAGTAAAAGCAACACCAAGCTAGACTGTTGAAAGTTGATGGCCCTTATTTGATAAGAAAAGCAGAAAGAAGAATTATGAGGGCATGGTGAATGGCAGTGATGGCAATCTTTGCAAAGGGCAACCTGGGGTTCAATTCTATCCAGAGCAATAGGAGATGGTGAACATTTTGAAAGTAGGTGTGTTTTTGGTGAATTTCTCTAAAGGATAATTATATTAGTTAGTATCTTGTAAAAAAGAAAATTGTATTTATGAAGGGTATCAGGGGAAATTACCAGTAAATTAAACAATTTATTTTCTATAATTTTTCCATTGCATCAGCATTATTAAAGAAATGTTTAAAGTTATGTAATGCCTGGGCTAAGATTATTGGGAACAAAAACTGGCCTGACAGAATGCTTAATTTCTTGACATACTTTTAAAAATTAATTCTAGCCCACATGTTAATTAATGGATTTTCCTGTGTATTATCAGAAAATGTATTCAATACTCAAAGAAAAAAAGTGTTCTTTGAGTGGATACAGAATATTCTTTAATCATAACAAAGCAATTGAATACCTGCTTGAAGTGTACAACTCAATTCAGTTTTAGTTATGTAGCTGTAATCAATGCCTCTATAATGTATATATTACAGAAATTAAAATGTGCCAGGAGCCTGATTTCCAAAGGTGCTGAGCATTGGCATCTCCAATTGACTTGGGAATACTCAACATCTCTGGAAATCAGACCTTAAATCTCCCATCAGGGTCCTAGCTTTGTTTGTGTAGCTTTGTCAATGATAGCAATGGTGGTGGAAACAGTCATCTTTGTCACCAGTTATCTTCACTTGCTCTGAGCAAAATCAAGCAACATGTTTATAAAATACTAGTAAAACAGTACCTGCAAAGATTTCAACAGTAGTTCCTTTGGGCCGTATTATGTCATTGAAAATTATGGAACTGTGCTTTAAAAAAATCAGTGAGGAATTTGGTTTAAAAATCTATGGAATGTTATTATAGACTTAGTATAATGGAAGTAATTGAATGAATAAGGAGAGAAGAACTTGGCTATTACAGTTTAAAAATATTCAGAAAATTCTATCCTTACACTATCCAAGCATCATAGTTGTCTGAGAAACAAACTTTGATACTACAAAATGGTATGACATCAAATGTGTGTGCATGTGTATGTGTGGGTGTGTAAAAGAGAAAAAAAGTATATATATGGCACTACTTCATTCGTGATATTGCAGATCCTGCAATGTTAGGCTTCTACTGCAATTTTGGTTTTAAATAGCTTACTTTACACAGTCCACAGTTTTGCAATTAATATTGCACTAACATTACATTGTACAAGCACTGAAAAGGCTAGTGACTGAATCTGATTTCTACTGTAGCTGCGTTAAGACTTTTAGTCTTCTAAATTTTATAGTATACTGGTCACTTTTTAAAATTAATGTAATATAGTTGCAGAAAAATATCTGGTTCTCAAAAAAAAACAAAAAATTAGCAGCCAATACTTGAGTGCTTTCATCATTCTAGCAAATTTTTCTTAAAAAATTGGTCTTCTTTGGATTTTCTAAATTACTGCTATTAATAAAGGTCCATTATTATTTTTCAGGGATTTATTCAGGTCCTATCTGCAACTCAGCCACAATTAAAGATATCATGACAGAGTACATTACATACATTGTGAAGGGGTATGACCTGATTTTATTTATAATTGTCTGTACATATAAATTGTAGAATCTCACAATTGTATCCCCTTGTTTTATCACCAGAACCATTTAGTTAATTCAATATATTACTCAAGGCTTATATTGCTATATCCATTAGTGAGCAAAATCACTCATCAATGGAAACATCTTTAAAATTGATAAGAGTTTTCACAATTAGAAATATTATACAACCATAAAGTCATTATTTCCTGACTCAGCAGCATTATCCCCCAAAAGAGAGAATGTGTGTGTAATACTTTGTCACATCTCATTTTAAATATATCAGAAATGGGGCTTTTGCCACATTCTGTGGAAGATTATTTTGAAACCTAATTGATGTCACTGTCAGGAATTTTCCTAACATAAAATCTAAATTTCCTTTCATTCTGTTATTCATAGTAATATATTTTATATCTTTATCTCCTATTTGTTTTAGATTGTATTTGTGAGAAAAATGGCATTGAGATGAGAGAACTTTTAAAACGAACTAACATCTAATTTTTCGTTAAATTACCAGACATCTCAGTCATTGTCCATTGTAGTTTTAATTCATTTTTAATTAGTAGAAGTGATTCACAGATGTGACATTGCACAAGATTTCCAGTGTGTTACAATACAACTGGAATTTAAGGATTTTTCATGTCATCTTTATTATATTTATGATCAGATGTCTTCAAATTAAACTGAAACTGAGAAAGGGTCAATACACTGTTTTATTTGCTGGGTAAAAATGGCTATAAATTGTACACAAAGAACAAACATTTGAACCAAACTGTCTTCCTTTCATGGAGAGGGATTGTAAACAGAATATTTCCTTTAAATTCAACTTGCAACCTCATTTAAAACATTAAAAAGTTAATATTCAGTCCTTTATGCCAACCATACATCAGTTGCATCCAGGAGGAATGCTACAACATTGGGATCTATCATATTTGTAACAGTGTAAAAACTCTGTGACAACAAATCATTCAAATCAGCTGACCTTACTTGGCTGTATTACTATCTCTGAGCCTGTTCCTGATGTCCTTAAAATTTCCACTGATTTCTCTGAACAGAGTTTTCCCAGAGTAAAAGAAAGGCACAAGGACCTCTGGAAGCAAGCCCATTAACCTGCATCTGCTGCATCCTTTTGTATAGTTCCAGAACAAATTTGTAGTGTTTACCTCCCTCAGGAAAAAGAAAAAACAGAAAATCTTAATTGCCACTTTAGATTTCTACAAATGAAGAGTTTTTCTGGTAAATTATTCTATTTTATAGATGTAGAACAATGGGCAGCGACCAGGGTACCGTAGAAACATTTTGGGACTTAAACGAAATCTGCTTTTAGAATGGCTGAAGCATGAATGTGACGCATCTCTCAGATGCCCACAGAGGACTAATCTCATCGATCTGAAAACTGCCTAATCCGGAAAGTTAGGAAGGATGGACAGACCCTTCGAGTTCTGAGTTAAAAGTGTACACTCTCCTCCCTCCTTGCAAAAAATGGCTTGCAGAGTCCCCGGGAGGGATGTGTAAGGTTTGTGAGAAATGCGTTTCAAAGCAGCTATTGGTGACTGTGATTGCTACAAGTTCGAAAAGAAACTAATTGTTTTGTCGTTGGGGGTGGGCTTTTAAAACTTCTTTTAGTGATCATGTTCCAAACCCTCTCAGGCATATCGCTACCCGAAGAAAATATTTGGATATATATTTTATTCTAAAATAGCTACCGCGGGATTTTATTTTTTCAGTTCAATGCTGGTTCCTCTCAGTCACATTTTATTATAAGGCAGTTCATGCTGTCACGATTTCAGGTAACAGTTCGATCTTACATGATTTCTTCAAGGAGAAAGGAGTCTGCCTAAAGAAAAATGCCTACTGTGTAAGTCTTACACGAGCAAACATTCCCTAACTGAACTACGAATCTTTCCGGGGAGTCAAAAGCTCATTAATGTCTCAAGTATTTCATAGTTTGGGATTTTGAACAATTGAACGATCATCAGATGCAGCTTGACGTAACGATTAGACCAGAGATTGTTGTCTGTGTAAGCACATGGTTTGGTATGTGTAAAAATACCTCCTAGTCTTTTGCTATTAATAGGTAGGCTCACGCTATGGGGGTCACCCCATCCCCCCTTCAAATAAAGGTATTTCAGCTTAGGAAAAAACCAAGCACATTTCTATCCTTCCGGGTAATAAAAGATATAACTGGAAAAAGAAAAACCCAAAACAATTGAGATACATTTTGTTTATCACATATTATTGAACCTTTTAAGAAGCTAAAAGAAAAACCCCGTTGGCTGAAGAATTTTCTACCACAAGACTAAAAAGGGAACTACAATGTATCTTAGGGCTACACTTATTTAAGAGAATAACTATAGTTTTCCAGCTGAACTTTGGCAGTAGCTGTGGTTAAATAACATGAAGGGAAGGGGGGAAATAAAAGACAAAATAGATAGTATCATTCGGGATAATACAACAGAGATATGGTACCGCTACATAAATGAAACAAGACTTAGTATATTCTGTACGGAACGCTGTTCTAGCATTGTCCGAAGAATGCTTAATTTACCATTTCATTATCTCAACGTGCTTTTTATGAATCCCTGCGTTACAGGTCTCTGGGTACCACCCTCAGCAGGCTCTTCTCTCAGCAGGCAGCAAACTGCTGAGCCAGCGCAATTAGTGCCAGGTCAACTGGTGCCTATTCCCAGCAGAGCGGCGCTTTTAAAAGAACATCGTTTCCCTTCCTCGCTCTTTTTACGTCTTTTCAGATTTCCTTGACCTCGTCGCTTCATAATGTGATTGGCAGACGAGACTGGCACTGCCAATAGAGACAACTGCGACACCTTTCCGGTGCACATCTGCACTGGCCTCTGTGCCAGCTCTCTGGCTCCTCCGACCAGGGCGGACACATTGATAAGAGTGTGTTTATGTTCAAGAGTAACTCCGGGCCTAACTGTATCTTCAGTGAGGCGCGATCACACACACAGACGGAGAGTCCCTATTTAATGTACAACGTAAAAACGCAGCCCTACTGACAGGAGTTCCCACACGTAACCCTCTATTGCAACATCGCTAAATACTCTCAACCCAGCACAGGCAGCATATTTGTATCGACACTCTGAAAGAAGCATCCTGCTCGGTCATAGCCAAAGCCAAAATCCGACATGTGAGCCTAGGCAGGGCTGTGTTTCCCCCCGAGGCGGATCACGCAAAAAAACCCCAAGCCCGTGAATGAGCCTAGCAAGCTTGTTGTTATTACTACCCCGAGGCAGGCCGGCCACCAGTACTTACGCTTTGCCGAAGTAGCATTACTGTCAAGGAGGAAAGCCTTAAATCCAGAGAGCATTGAGTCATGGCTCATTCAAAAATCCCGAAAGGAAAAATGTTGCTCGGCCCAATACAAAAATATCCCCCCAGGGAGCAGGTCCTGGCTCGCATTCTGTCCTGGGGACTCCAGAGAGCGCGAGCCAGTTAGTCACTGATAACGTTGCCAGGCCCCGGCACAGAACCGCTACCTTCTAACACTAGGGCAGTGGAGAGAAATGCTACAAAAGGGGGGGACCAAGAGGCTCTCTCGCGCGAATGCTGCCCAGCCCCCCCCCCGGCCCCCCGCGGCTTCCAGGCCGGCCAGCCAGGCTCCCCGGCAGGGGTGGGCAGACATACCAATCATACCTGAAGCTGGGATGCCACAAGTGGTTAACTGGAGCGTGCAGCGCACAACTGCCCATGCCGGAGTGCGACTTCGCAGGATTTCAGACACACGCGCCTATAGGCTGAGCGGGCAGCGTCCCTCCCTCCACCTCTTCCCCGAGCCCAATGCAGCAGCTTTGCCAGCTTACCACACAGCTCCCCCACCCCCGCCCACAAAGCCCGGCCCGGCCCGTGGCAGCTAAGGCCACTCTCTAGAGGGCCCTACCGGAGAGGGAGACGGACGGTCACACCCCTCCCGCCCCCACCAAACGCCTGGACGAGGAAAAGTTTGATGGAACTTAAGGTTTGACTCCCACCCAAGCCCGGTTCTCCTCTTCAGTCATCTCCGCGGTCCCGCTGCGCGCCCACGCGTGGCCGAGCCCAGCTGGGCGAACGCCACGCCCCAGCTCCGGCCACGGCGCGGCGCTGGGCTGCGGGACACGGGCGGAAGCCTCCTGTTGCATGGCGTGGCCTGGCGCTTTTCCAGCGCCCGTGACGCGGGAGGATCCGCGCCCTTCAAAGGCCGGGCCCCATCGGAACCGGACCCCCCTCCCCGGCACAAGTCAGCTCGTTGGCTTTTTCCTCCCGGCGAGCCCAGCCCCCTGCTTGGGGCTCGGATACGGGCCCGGAAAGGGACTGAAGAGGCAGCCCGGTGAATTCAAAGCCCGGGTTTGCCCATTGCCGTAACCACCGCTTCCTCATCGCCCAGTCCGTGGCGCTTACAGGGCCCCCCAACCCATGTTTTTCCTCGTCTTTCCTTTGGAGCATGTAGCCGCTGCCCGGCTGGATGAGCAGGCGTGCTGAGGCCAGGCGCGATGAGGGGGAGGAGGGATGGGACTGACAGGCTCTCGCCCAGTAAAGCCCCACGAGGCTATTTCTATAAGTTCATATCTTGAGGGGCATATGGCGGGTAGTTGAGTAATCATGATGGTTGGGGATATTACAAAGTCACCCTCACTGACATCTATTCAGCAGTAAATCTAGGCTTTGCAGGAATAGTACCACCCTGTGACCTCCAAGGCTAGGTCTACACTGTATGTTTCTCGCACAAGAAGCCTTTGGGGCAAGAGTTTTTGTACAAAAACTTCTTGTGCAAGAGCACGGCCACACCTCAAAGCACATCGCAAAAGCCATGTGTTTTTGCACAAGAGAGTGTGCACACTGCTTTCTTGCGCAATAGCTGTACCGCTAAAAGAAGTTATGCCTTAGAAAAGGAGATTTACCTATGGCAGAAAAAGCCCTCTGTTCTGCCATTTAAGTGCCCATTTAATTGCGCAAGAGCACATTTGAGGTGTGAACGCTCAGGTTTTTGTGCAAAAAGAGCTGTTTTTGTGCAAAAACCTTGTAGTGTAGACGTAGCCCAAGAGTCTAAGCAGACGCCTGAGCAGCCTTCAATGCTGGGCTCTTACATTCAGGCTACATCTACACTACAAGGTTTTTGCGCAAAAACCTGGAGAGCATCCACACCTCAAATGAGCTCTTTTGCAATTAAATGGGCAGTTAAACAGCAGAACAGAGGGCTTTTTCTGCCCTAGGTAAACCTTCTTTTCTGAGGCATAACTGCTTTTAGCGCTACAGCTATTGCACAAGAAGACAAGTGTGGACGCTCCAGAGGGGTGCAAGAAACCCCTATGGAAAAAAGCACAGGTGGTGCTCTGATGGCCATTCTGTGAATGGCCATCAGAGCTTTTTTGCACAAGAGTGTCCAGCAGGGTGGACGCTCTCTTGTGCAAAAACACATGGCTTTTGCAATGTGCTTTGAGATATGGACGTGCTCTTGCGCAAGAAGTTTTTGTGTAAAAACTCTTGTGCAAAAGTCTTCTTGAACAAAAAGCATGTAGTGTAGATGTAGCCTCAGAGTTAAAACCTCTCAATAACTCCAGCACAAGCTTAGTTTAATGGGATAGTTATTTGTATGTTTTCATAACCTATGTACAAGTTAGTGGATGTATCAAAGCCTTTTACCTGTATATCACAGGTTTCAGTTTGACCAACACTCTAAATATCTACCATCAATGGCTCTTTGGTGGCCCACCTGAAATGAATTGTTCTAGAAGACCTTTATCCACAGGAGAGAAAACAGCATAATAACTATTCACTGCCAGGAATTGCTAAGAAAGGAGCAGAGACTAAATAGGGATGGGAACAGAATTAACTTCACATCTGTAGATGATCTTGCAAGTCAAGAAATCTTTTCTTGCACCCCTTTCTTTTTGTATTTGCTGGTCTGAAACACTAATGATATTTTCACTGTTTTGTGTTCCTAAGTTCTGTTTGATTTTCAGCCATGAAAACTCTGGACTTCAGAATTTTACTGGTTGTTTTGTCTCATAACTCTTGGAGAATTAAAAAAAGACATTGGAAGTATTGTCTGTTCCTATTTCTCAAAGATTTTAGTAGACTTTCTGAGTCTGTGGCCTCTTTGACTTTTCAGTTTCCTTAGCTCTAGGCAAATTGGTTTTGTATCAAAGACAGCTAAGAAAATGGTGAGTTTGCAGCATCACAGTCTCTAGTCTGTGGAAAAATATGAAGGGAAAATTTTTCCAAAGGCAATTCTTGGGAGACAGATGGCTAGCTCCCTCTTACACCCTTGAAAATCTTTTCCTTCATCTTTATTTAACAATTATTTACATTAGAGCCACAAACATAAGTCTTTGCCAGTATTCTTTAGGGACTAATAAATAATCTATCGGGATCAATGGTAGTCTTCCCAATGGATTGGATCAGAATTCCACACAATGTTGAAAATTGGTCTGAATTCAACCAGATGAAATTCAATAAAGGCAAGTACAAAGAACAACATTTAGGAAGGAAACATTAAATGCACAGCTACAAAATGGGGACTAGCTAAATAGGTAAGTAGTACTGCTGAAAAGATGTGGGGGCTATAGTGGATCACAACTTGAATATGAGTCAACTATCTGAAGCAGTTGTGAAAAAGGCTAATATCATTTTGGGATTTATTAACAAGAGTATCATCTGTTAGATAGAGGAGGTAATTGTCCCACTCTACTTGGCACTGGTGAGTTCTCAGCCATAGTCATGTGTCAAATTCTGGGTGCCACTTTTAAGAAATAAATGGATGGATTGGAGAGTCCAGAGGAGAGCAATAAAAATGAAAAAAGGTTTAAAAAACCTGACCTTTAAGGAAAGATTTTAGAAAGTGGGTATGTTTAGTCTTGAGAAAAGCAGAGTGAATGGAGATGTGATAAAGTCTCCAGATATGTTAAGAGTTGTTATAAAGGGGATTGTCATCAATTATTCTCCATGTCCACTGAAGGCTGAACAGGAAGTAATGAGCTTAACCTGTAGCAAAAGAGATTTGGATTTACAAAAAACTTCCTAATTATAAGGGTAGCTCTGGATGAGTCTTCTAAAAGAGACTGGGGAATCCCCATCATTAGAGATTTTTAAGAACAGGGAGACAAACAGCTATGGAGCAAATGTGATGTGTCGGGGGTTGAGGAGGCATGTGGCCTCTCAAACATCATGGGCAGAAGGGACAAGGGTCCAGAGTCTGTGAGTGGCCCAGGGGACTAGAGGAGGGGCCTGCTTATATAATCTCAAATAGTGTCCTTCACCACATCATTAATCTGTGCCTGCATTTGTATGCATGCCAGAGCCAAAGAAACATTACTCTGGAGGGCTGCAAAAGCTTGCAAGAAGTGGAGCAGTCCTTTTGTTGGGATTGCTCCTATTTTTCTGTATGGAGCTTAGCTGTTCTGAGGCCACCCTCAGGGTATGTCTACACTACAGCGCTAATTCGAACTAACTTAGTTTGAATTAGTTAATTCGAACTAAGCTAATTCGAACTAACGCGTCTAGAACTAAAAACTAGTTCGAATTAGCGTTTTGCTAATTCGAACTAGCAAGTCCACATTAAGTGGACCCTGAACCGGGCTTAAGGATGGCCGGAAGCAGTGCCGGCAGGGCATCAGAGGAGGACTTAGAGCGTGGAGCTGCTGTCTCAGGCTAGCTGAGGGCTGCTCTTAAAGGGACCCGACCCCCACCCCGGACAGACAGTTCTCGGGGTGCCCCGCTTGCAAACCAGTCCTGGCTTGGAGTGCCCGGAGTACCCACACTGGGCACATCACACCACTCGGCCATCAGCCCGGCTGCACTTGCTGCAGGCTGCCATCTGGAGAGAGAGGGCAATTGGGGGGCTGCAGGAGAGCTTCCACACCCAGAAGCCCGCAGAGCCAGCCCAGTCCTCCCCATCGGGGGCTCGTACCCCATTCATCCCTCACCTCCTTCCACTTACCCTTCCCTAGCCCCCCTTCCTGATGTACAAAATAAAGATAACGTGTGGACAAAACTAGAAACTCTATTTATTGAACAAAACTCGGGGAAACTGGGAAAAGGAGGTGGGAGAGGGCAAGAGAGAGGGTGGGAGAGGGGAGGGGAAAACTGGGAGGAGGGAGCTGAAAGGGGGAAGCAAGGGAAAGGAGGGGGTGGGGAAACTGAAGGATCAGGGGTGGGGGTCTCGCCGGGCCAACCGCCTCCCAGCACGGCGAGGGAGGGGGCCTCGGCGTCCCGGGGGGGATGGGGTGGAGGGTGCGGAGGTTGAGGTGGGGGGTGTGGTCATTGAGGAAGAGGTTGTGGGGGTTGAGGAGGAAGAGGTGGGAGGGGGGGCAGGAGTGGGAGGAGGGACAGCAGTTGGGGGGGGGGCAGCAGGCGCAGGACCAGCACGGGGCACCATGCTCTGCAGCAGGAGCTGCAGGTTGGTGCTCAGCCCTCTGAGCTCAGCCAGCAGCTCGTGGCAGACCTGCAGGTCTTCCCGCATCCAGGCCTGCAGTGTGCGGTGCACGGCTCGCAGGGCCCCCAGGTGCTGGTCCCGGTACTCCTGCTCTGTGCTGGCCTGCCCCCAAATCTCAATGAGGTCCATGACCTCCGCACTAGACCAGGAGGCCCCGCGCCGTCTACGGCCCCTGGCTGGCCCCTGGGTGCTCGGGGACTGGGGCATAACGCAGTCACTCTCTGACTACGGTTATCCAGCCAATTATGCACCCACCTTATCGTGGCCCTATCTAAGTTATATTTGCCTAGTTTATCAATAAAAATATCACGCGAGACCGTATCAAATGCCTTACTAAAGTCTAGGTATATGACATCCACCGCTTCTCCCTTATCCACAAGGCTCGTTATCCTATCAAAGAAAGCTATCAGATTAGTTTGGCATGACTTGTTCTTCACAAACCCATGCTGGCTATTCCCTATCACTTCATTACCTTCCAAGTGTTTGCATATGATTTCCTTAATTACCTGCTCCATTATCTTCCCTGGGACAGACGTTAAACTGACCGGTCTGTAGTTTCCTGGGTTGTTCTTATTCCCCTTTTTATAGATGGGCACAATATTTGCCCTTTTCCAGTCTTCTGGAATCTCCCCTGTCTGCCATGATTTTTCAAAGATCATAGCTAAAGGCTAAGATACCTCCTCTATGAGCTCCTTGAGTATCCTGGGATGCATTTCATCAGGACCTGGTGACTTGCTGACATCTAACTTTCCTAAGTGATTTTTAACTTATGTCCTTCACAATATTTGTGAAAGCAAGAGAGAGACATTTCTGTCAGGATGGAGGGCTGAGGCTGACCAGATAGATCGGCAGGGCCTTTGAGCAGCTGCGCATGGCTGCTATCCAGCAGGCCCATCAGGGGCTGTGCGTATCTGTGAGGCCTTGTGGGAGAGTTTCACACAAGGACCCCAGTGACACTCTCTCCTGGGCCTCCCCACAAGGGGACTGTGCATTGCCTATCTTTGCCTTTCCTCCCCCTCCGCCTCCCCTTCCTGCACAGACAATAAACTACACTTCTGGTTTGGAAACAACAGACTCTATTTTTTCTATTGGGATAAATGTAACTGTGGAGGGACTGGGGAAAGAACCTGGGAGGGGGAAGAGGGAAGTGAAAGGGGGAGGAGAGGCTCAAGGATGAGGCTGGGAGTGGTGCCTGTGGTGGGTGATGCCACCACCTCATGTGCGGGGCCCTTGGCAGCCATGGGAGGGGCTAGGGGGAGAAGCCAGAGGGGCAGGAACAGGCATTCAAGAGGCCACCCGGTGGTTGATGAACATGTGGAAGGCCATGCAGATGGATAAGCTCTGCTGCAGCAGCTCCTGCCAGGTATCGTGGTGCAGCTGGAGGTCCTCCTCCAGTCTCCAATCCTGCCAGTCCATAGAGTGCTGTAGGACTCACAAGGAAGCAATATGCTCTCTCATGGGCTCTCTGGCACCAGCAGTTCATGTGGGGTCAGGAGGCTGGTGACCACTCCCCTCTTGCAGCTGGTCCAGCTGTGGAGAACAAAGAGATGGGCAGTTATCCCAGGGACACCATGCATAATGCCTAGGCCTCATCTCTGAGCCAAGACCAAAATGCCTTGGGTCAGACGAAGGCAATGTGCTTCGAGCAAGGCCACCTGAGTCCTAGGCTGTTGGCCCTTTCCTGCAGGGGCACAGATGTCCAAGGGGGGAGCCTCACTAACTCCACATTCAGGGGACAAGCAGGCCTGGGAAGGTGCCGGCCAGATCGGGGTCCTGCGGGCAGGAGGGGGACCATGGGGTAGCTGGGTTTCCCTCCATTCTGCACATGTTGGGTCTGGCAGTGGTGGTGTCCCACGGGGGGAGGACTTGCCAACTAGAGAAGAAGGGGACAGGGTGTTGGGGGGGAGGGGTGTGTGAGTGGCAGATGCTCCTCCGCCTTGTTGCGCTGGCCCTGGGAGCAGATGCTGCCCCAAGAGTGTGGGCATGCCCATGTGCTGTGTGCGGCACTCCTGAATATGTGTGTGTGTGTGTGGGGGGGGGGGGGTTATCTCCATGTCCCCAGCCTCCTTCTAGTGGTGGCTTGTGGTGGGAGGGTGTCCCACTCCTGTGTCCGGAGCAGTGTTCCCTCTAAGCATGGCAGCACAGCTTCAGAAGTGATTAATCAGCACCACCCAGTCAGTCAGCTCTGTGCACAGAGCCTTGTGCCTCTGACTGGCTGGGGCTGATCAATCACCTGTGAACCTGTGCTGCCATGCAGCTTAGAGTGAACACTGGTCAGGAGTAAGACAGGCCTTTCTAGACACCCTGTGAACCAGAGCACAAGGGTCCATCTGTTGCTGCCTCCTGGGGCTGTGTGCCCCGGACTGGTGTTCCACGTGCACCCACAAGGACAGACTGCTGCACGATCCCCAGGCTAAGACGGCGGAGCGAGGGGAACACAGCAGCCCCTCACCACCCACTGCCTCCACCCATGTGTGTCTAGGGAAAGTAATGGCACTCACCTGAGGGGCCTTCCCTGGCTTCAGATGATACCTGGTAGCCATCCTGGGAGGGGGTACCGGCTGCAGGGTGAGCATGACATCCTGGCTGGCAGGCATAGAGCTGGTGCTGGCGTCATCTGGCTCCTCCTCCTCCTCCACACTGGCTCTGCCCCCTGGGAGGGTGACAACAGGCATCTCCGAGTCCACAATGAGGGGGGAGGGAACTGCCCCTCCCTCCCAGGATGCGATGGAAGTGCGCATAGTAGGGACAGGTCTAGCATGCTGTCCCTGAGCAGGAGCTGTGCTCCCTGGGCTTTGTGTAGGCCTGGTGCAGTTCTTTGACCTTCATGCACACCTGCTCCTGGTCCGCATTCTAGGCATTATTCCTCATAGAATGAGGGTTACAGACTCTGGAATAAGACCCCCGCTATTTTGATATTATTTCAAAATAGCGGGCTTGCTGTATAGATGCTTGCAGAGTTATTTTGGAATAACATCCATTGTTCTGCAATAACGCTGCTGTGTAGATGTGCCCTTAGAGACTAACAAAGACAGGGTATGTCTACACTACCCCCCTAGTTCGAACTAGGGGGGGTAATGTAGTCATACGGAGTTGCAAATGAAGCCCGGGATTTGAATTTCCTGGGCTTCATTTGCATAAAGCCGGCCGGCGCCATTTTTAAATGCCGGCTAGGTCGGACCCCGTGCCGCGCGGCTCCACGCGGCACGGACTAGCTAGTTCGGATTAGGCTGAGGGGGGTAGTGTAGACATACCCACAGATGGGTAGACAGATGGTATTATGAGCTTTCATGGGCAAAACCCACTTCCTCAGATGGGCAGAATGGAGAGAAAGGGGAGGGACCCTCACAATTTATAAGAGAATAAGAAGGGGGGAGGGGGAATTACCTGTCTATTGTAATGCTGGTTGGTGCTAAAGAGGCTAATTGAGTGGGCTGAAAGTGTCCCATACTTAGCTTTTGATGTCAATTGGGTGTTGAATGTAAGGAAAGCAGGTTTTATAATGGGCCATCCAGTTCAGGTTTTTGTTTAAGCCATGAGAGACAGTGTTATAGTTGCATATGAAGGCCAATTCCACACACTCTGTAGTTGGCTTTTGAAATGCCTTTGTACAAAAGCCGATTAAGGGTGGGGCTTGCGGAAGGGTGGAACGGGAGTAGGGGCCTATGGTGGATGGGTTGCCCTTGGCTCAGCACCTGGGGCACTGACAGCAGAGGTTGCCCCAGGCCCTGTGCCCCCCTCAGGATGGCCCTGGCTACCCCACTGCTTAGTAGATGCAAATATGGGACCAAATGGAGTGGGAGAGGTCAGGGAAGAGGATTACAGTTAGCAGTTTTCACATAAAGGGTAAGTCTAGACTACAGGCTTGTGTCAACAGATACTGTCGACAAAGCTTCTGTCCACAAAGAGCATCTAGACTACAGTCAGTTCTGTTGACAAAGCGAGCTGCTTTTTCGACAGAGTCTAGACGCTCTCTTTTGAAAAAGCACAGCGTGGATGCAATAGCGCCTTTTTTCAACAGAACTCTGTTAAAAAAAGGCATTATTCCTCGTAGAATGAGGTTTACCGCCGTCAACAAAACTGCCGCGTTCTGTCGACTTAGTGCCGACAGAACATGACGGTAGTGTAGACGCAGGTATAGTTTTGTCGACAAAAGTCCACTTTTGTCGACAAAACCCTGTAGTCTAGACACACCCTAAAATAATAATTAAAGCAGTGAATATGAATGAGGCCATCAAAGAATGGGGCCTGAAAGGAAAAGAAAAAGGGACCAAGGACAAAAAGAACTATGGACTATAATATTGGGTTTAAAGCACACACACACAAAAGGAGTTAAAGCAATGAAAATGCAATTTTATGCTATTCTTAGGAGATATGATAGGATGAGGAAATATGTTTTGATTTTAATCTGAAGATAAGATGCCTCTCTCTTCATGAAATAAATATTAAGTATAAGAAAATGGAATTGCATAAAGTAGATTTGAATACAAATTGAGGTTTATCCTACATTGCTTTTATATAGTTTTAAAATGTACACCATGGCTGCATCTAGAATGACAAGATTTTGCGCAAAATCAAGTGCTTTTGCGCAAAATCTTGCTGCCTGTCTACACTGGCCACGAGTATTTGCGCAAGAACATTGACCTTGTACTGTACAAAATCAGTGCTTCTTGCGCAAATACTCTGATGCTCCCACTCAGGGATAAACCCTCTTGCGCAAGAGGGCCAGTGTAGACAGCAATGTTAATTTCTTGCGCAAGAAAAGACATGCTTTTGCGCAAAAGCATCTGTGCCAGTGTAGACGCTCTCTTGCGCAAATACTTTTAACGGAAAAACTTTTCCGTTAAAAGTATTTGCACAAAATCATGCCAGTCTAGAATTCTATTTTAAATGTTAGGGACTCCTTCCGTTCTGGATGGAGGTGACAATATAATGTGTAGCACAATAGTTTGGTGGACTCCTGGGATGTTTCTACACTGGTGCGATCTTGCGCAAAAGCAGCCGCTCTTGCGCAAAAACTTGCTGCCTGTCTTCACTGGCTGCGTGTTCTTGCGCAAGTAAACCGACGTTCTAATGTATAAAATCATGGCTTCTTGTGCGAGAACTCTGATGCTCCCGCTCAGGAATAAGCCCTTTTGCACAACTGCTCTTGCGCAAGAGGCCAGTGTAGACAGGCAACAAGAATTTCTTGTGCAAGAAAGACCTATGGTTAAAATGGCCATCAGAGCTTTCTTGCGCAAGAGAGCGTCTACACTAGCATAGATGCTCTTGCGCAAAAGCACATGCCAGTGTAGACACTCTCTTCTGGAAGAGCTTTTGCACAAGAACTCTTGCGCTAAAGAGTTTTTGCGCAAGATCACGCCAGTGTAGATGTAGCCCTCAAGTGTGGATTATAGTCTAATAGAAACAACATTGCCTGATATACCACACAGTTACAGAAGATGGCAGAAGAGAGACTTGACACAGAGTTAAAGTAGCAGGAAGAACTCCTGTTTCCTCCTGAAAGCAGAGTTGATGGGTAATCACACCAAGTTTTCTTTCTTTCTTTCTTTCTTTCTTTCTTTCTTTCTTTCTTTCTTTCTTTCTTTCTTTCTTTCTTTCTTCACAGAGATTGCTGGAGGAGCAGTCTTAGGGAGTTCTGAACAAGGAAACTGCCTGCTATTGTTTGTTTGTGCTGTAATCAGGGAAACACGTTTTGTAAGTAAACAAGATTATACAAAGAATATATCTGGCTTGCATCATCAATGTCTCATCATAATGGAAAGAATCCTACAAAGACCTAAAGACTGGCTAAGTACTCGGAACTATGGGGGCAACACTATTTTCTCAAACAGGTACAATAATAAGAGATCTCCTGCTAAAGAGACAGACAACCTTGCCTATGTCTGAAGAAGGTAAAAGAGGAAGGGAACGGCAGCACATGTGACACCTTGCCACTGCAGTACAAAAGAAACAATGCTCAATGGTGAGTTACTGATGTGAAACCTCTGCTAGATACAGTTTAGGCTGAGTTGTTAGTATATAGGATTGTTTGTCAACCTGATACTCTTATATGTTGCATTAATATGTGTGAACAAAGGGTTTGTTAGTATAATGGGAACAGAAGAGAACAGTTGAAGTGTTACAGAGTATGGTGGGAATGTAATAATACAAGCATACACTAGAAGGCTGCTTGGCTTCTCTCTCAAGTCAAGGTCAAGCAACAAGAAGGGCAAAGAGGAATGGTGGGAAGCATAAGAAACACTAAAAGACAAAGAAAACCTGGTGTGATCTAGAACACAACCCTCTCTCCTTACCCCATCCATGGGATATATAAGGGGAGGGATGAAGATCCCAGACTCATGACCCTGCAGAATAGAGCATGTCTATAAGTTGTAAGGGGTGGGACTAGGGGTGTACATGGTATACTTGGGCCTGCTAAGAAGAAGGAAATGAGGAATGGAATGAGGGCATGGGCAGGGCTCTGTGGTGTCAAAGCTGGGAAGGAGAACACAGGAGTAAACACTCTGCAGCATCAGAGCTGGGAATGGAACAATGGGCAGCAGCCTCTGCCAGTGTGTAGAGCTATGGACATGCTTACTTGGAACTAACCCGTGGAAACATCACATTGCTGCACTTCGGACTTCTGGTCTTCTGCTTTCTATGTGTGTGATTAGAACCAGAGGAGGGGTTAAGGGAAAGTCCTGAACATGCACTAACTAAGGCAACACTTGTATACTCTATGCTGAATACAATGTATTGAGCCTGAATATAGGCCTGTGGGTTGTTAATCTCCAAAAAGATTAAAAGGCTTATATAGATGAGTAACTCATGGATATATGAGCTCCAGGGCTGAAAGACCTAGAGGGCTAAAGCTCACTGCTCTCTCTGTTGTGAAGAAGGGAAAAAGCCAACTTCATTTATATGAATGATATGTTGTTTCTTCATCATTCTGCCTACTGATTTTAATTGTTTTGGTTGTGTAACCCTTCTGCCAGGCTGAGTTAATAGCAGTAAGGGATGGGTTCAGTATCTAGGGGTCTCCTCCCAACAAGGTAATACAACACTGGCTCGAGCCCACCCAGTGACCTGCGAAATCGTACATACACCCCTGGGTGCCTCAAAGAGGCAATTCTTCCCCTCTCGCAAGAACAGAACCTCAGTATAGCAGCAAATCTTTAATAACATGAGGTAACTGACATCAGCATTAAATTGGGAAAACACCACAACTTGGATTCATAGACCAAACATGAGCAAAGACCCACCCCCCAGCCACGAATCACCCAAAGTCCTACACCCCAAGAGTCTCTTGAGTCCAACAATCCAAAAATCACCCAAAGTCCCAAAGTCCGATATCCCAAAAATCTCTGCCCCAGGTCAGAGCCACCCCAGGGTTCAAAAGTTCACCCGGCAGGGTTTTACTATCCCAATGTGGGTGGAATGGCGGGGGCAGGGTCTGATACACCTTACGTGGTCCGCTGACAGCTTCGCCTCTCCATAGGATTCTGCTGCTGCTGTTAACGTGAGTCACTCCACCTGGGCTAGGTCTACACTGGTGCGATCTTGCACCAGAAATATGCAAATGAGGCTAAGCATGGAATATCGCCAAGCCTCATTTGCATATCTAATGAGCTGTCATTTTTGCGGCCGAGGCTCTTGCACAAGAAAAACCCTCTTACGCAATGCCATTACGCTGATTACTTTCAGGAATAATGGCATTGCGCAAGAAAAGGCAGTGTAGACACTCCTTCTTGGGCAAGAGCCTTTTCTGCAAAATGGCGGCTCATTAGATATGCAAATGAGGCTCAGCGATATTCACGCTTAGCCTCATTTGCATATTTCTGGCGCAAGATCACACCAGTGTAGACAAAGCCCTGCTGTCCTGTGAGCCACTCCAACTGTCCCACGACCTGCTCTGCTCCACCAGCTGTCTTGGTACATGCCAGCTGGTTGTTCCTGCAGCTGCTCCACTGGCTGCCTGCTGCCGCTCCTACCAACTGCCCGCCGGTCATCCCCACCAGCCGCTCTGCTGGCCACCTGCACCCACCAGTCGTCCCCACAAGCTACTCTGCTAGTAGCCCAGCAGCATAGCATCAGGCTCCCCACAGCAACAGTGATTTCAGCTCTTCCGCAGTATAGCACCAAGCTCCCCTCAGCACACAGTGATTTCAGCTCATAATAGAGGAGCCTCTGCTAGTGTTACATTGGCCCACAGTGAACACAGCTCAGCAGCTTGTAACTAGAGTGCTAATAGAATCCTAATTAGCTCTGATATTCTACAGTGGAGAAAGACAGCAGTAGCACACTCAGTGTCACTTAGACCCTCAAACAGGCTCCTCCTTTCCTTTCCTTTCCTTCCCCCCCCCCCAACTAGGTACAAAGACCTACACCCCAACTTCTCTCAACTTGACTGGGTTTGGAACCCATGCCCCTTATCTAGCAAGTGCTACTTAGTTTATGGCAAATCCCTCTGTCATAAACAGTTCCACTATTCCATTGTCCTTGATTCACATAATCAGGGTAACAACACTTTATCCCCTCTGTCTCAATAACAGCGAGACTGGGGATCCCACAGTGGCCAAAGTGACCATATGGGCTGCTGTGAGCACATACTAGGTGGGGTGGGTGTGCCTATGCAAATGAGACCAGCCCCTGAAGTTTGTTTGCGCCACTCGCCACAATTCACCACCAGATGTCAGAGTAGAGCTTATCCTGACCCTGCTTACAGTTGGAATTCACAAATTTTGATGAGTAACTGTGATGATAGATTAGTTTCACTGGTGTATTTATGAAAGGGCACCAGGTATGTGCAGGGTTTTTCACAAGTGTGAATTCTCCCTAGCTATACATGACAAAGACTCTTCGTGTCATTTTGGGTACAAAGTGCTGGCACTCTCCACTGGCATCATGGACCATGAGGAAGCAAAGGAGAAACACACAGGAGGAAAAACCCTTGGATTCTTGTAAAACAGACACACTAATAAAGTGTTCAAGTGATAAATAAAAAGGAGATGGGGAGCATGGGCAGTGTTCTGACATGAGGAGCTCTAACCCCTGGGGCAAGAACACTATCCAACTGACTTTCTCTTTTGCTCTTGGATGCCCCCTAAAAGTTCTGTCCTTCCTATAGAGGAATCTGTGGAGCTGCACCATCAAGGAACAAGGTGGAGTTGACAGCCCCATGAGGCCCAACTGAATTGCTGTGCGTGGTGGTAGGACAGAACTGACTTCACAGTGAGGCCCAATGTGACCTGTGGTAGTGATGATACTGAGCTGACTTCACAGAGATCCACCCTACAAGCCACTTGAAACCAGGCTGAAATCAGTTAACAGGACATCAGTGAAAGAGAACCACCGCAAGACTTCATACACTACTACTGGGATTAACTTGGACTGTGAGTGGAGTTCTAGGAGGATGGAATTTGTGGTGAGACAGAGTTTTCACCTTCATAAGTTACTGGTGTATTAACTGGGCTTGGGGCATTGACCAAACTCCTGGGGTGAGTCTAGACTGGCAAGATTTTGCTCAAAAGCAGCCACTTTTGCGCAAAACTTGCCAGCTGTCTACACTGGCCACTTGAATTTGCTCAAGAGCACTGACTTTGTAATGTACAAAATCAGTGCTTCTTGCGTAAATACTTTCCCGCTCCCGCTCAGGGATAAGCCCTCTTGCGCAAGAATACTTGCGCAAGAGGGCCAGTGTAGACAGGCACCTTAATTTTTTGCGCTAGAAAGCCTGATGGCTAAAATGGCCATTGGCGCTTTCTTGCGCAGAAGCGCGTCTAGATTGCTTTTGCACAAAAGCACTTTTTGCGCAAAAGCAACCTTGCCAATCTAGACGCTCTTTTGCGGAAATACTTTTCCATTAAAAGTATTTCGGCAAAATCATGCCAGTCTAGACCCAGCCCTGATGTATTGATTTGGGTTGCTCAGTTTCTTATAGTCAAAAATATATATTGGAGGGTACTTGGGTTTTATTTTACTAAAAGACTCTTGAGACGTGGGAAAAAATTTCCTGAAATAAGAGTATAGATATATATGCAGGGGAAGGGAAGAGCTAAGGTTGTGGTTTGATGTACAATAACCTCTAGAGAGATTGAACCTGACTCTTGTTGCTGCCTTTGGCATCCGGTTAGGGTGACCATATTTCCCAAAGGGAAAATGGAACATGGTGTTGGGTTGGCCTGAGACCGCTTGTAAATTTCAAAAAAAAAAGTGGCACCCTGCCGGGAAGATGCAAATCAAGCACGGGATATTTAAATCCCAGGCTTGATTTGCAATTCCGAATGCCTACATTTGCAGCCCTATTCCGAAATAGGCTGCAAGTGTAGACATATCTCAGGAAGAGTACTTTTCATAATTGCATAAGCACTCAGCTCAGACTGAGTTTGCTCAGGCTTCTGGAATCATTTGGTTTACACAGGACGTGCTCAGAGTCTTAATGTATCAATTAACAATCACTCCCATACTAACGCCAGCTCATCATTTTAGCATAGTCATTCCAACACTGGAGATTGTTGCCTGTAAATATAGGTATTTGCTAAGTTAAGGAAATAAAGCATTGAACCTACACGCCTCAATGCCTGTAAAACAGCAAGTTTAGCTAAACTAATTAAGGCATAAAGCCCAAAAAACCTTAGCATAAGTTGCTAACCAAGAGTAACACTAGATCATAAGATCTCACATGATGGAATGCTTTAATGTCCAAAGTGCTGGTAGATAACCACGAGATGCTAGTTTATACCAGCATGGTATATTTTTAGTGAGGGACATCAGCAGATGTCTGACCACAAGAATTTTGTGGTAACTAATTGACGTATGTACTAATAAATTTGAGATAAAAGGGTTAATATCCTATAGGAGAAGGGCATCCCAACATTGGTGGAGTGAGGAACTACAAAAAGGAAGAAAGGCTGAAACTCCTACTGAATATGTATTAAGGCATAGTGGAATTGCCATAATACATTGTAAAAGTTGTATCCCAGCCTGCGTGCATTGGGAGGGAGAGAAGTAGCCCTTGAGAGAAGCCAGGATGATGGTGAGGGAGAAGATGAAGAGGATGAGAACTGATACTTCAGGTTGTTTTGCCAGGGATGGTGTAAGTAAATGGATGCTCTGCTCATTTTATATTATTTCTACCTGCATTGCTGGGATGGAATGTTTGTGAATTGGCCAGTTGTGTTAATAAAACTATAATAGATAGTGTGATTTCCTGAGTGGAAATGTTGCAGCCATGTTCATCAGGGCTCCCAATTAACCAGTAATTTTGATGACACTGGGCCTGATCTTGGGACAAGCATTTACCAAATTTCAGGTTGTTAACTGCGGAAACTTAATCAGCAAATAATCACTATTCAATCAACAGAGCAGCCAATACCTGATATTGTTGGAGGCAAAGGAGAAGTAAGGGGACAGTTAAAATGGTGGTTGTTCTTTCTCACCTGTTAATGTGATTTGGTTCCTTAAACTGTCGGAGTGTTGTCTGTTAACCCCCTACCCCTTCCCTGAGTGAGTGCAGAAGAATGTCTGAGGTAAACAACAATGCACACGGCCCCCAGCAGAGTGTGCATACGGCCCCCAGCAGAGAGTGCACACGGTCCCAAGAGGCCTAGACTCAGAGGCTGCATGTGGCTGATCCTTGAAGGAGAGAGGGACAGAGAGGGACAGAGACACAGTGGTGGTGGACCATCAAGTGGAGCCTCCCAGAACGCCCTTTGCTCGGATCGCCTGGCCAGCGGACCAGCTTAGGAGTCAACTTGGGAAGATCAAAGAATATGAACTGCCTTCTGCTCGCCTTATCATCCTGCCTGGGACTGTAAGTGTGATTGAGTGTATGAATGAGATTCCCCTCCCTTCCCAGTTTTAATTGAATAAAAAATCCTTTACACTCCCATGTGGTGATCCCCTCTCCTTAGTGTTTAAAGCAGTTGCAATCCACATCCCCTTGCAACATTTTTGGTGGAGATGCCGGGGAGGAGGGGATAAGTAAAAGTCCTTTCCCCACGGGAAGTTGAGACAGTGAACTTTGGGGGACTGGGGTGCGTTGAAACGTGGTAGGCTAGCAACCCACGGCACACAGTCCAGGTTCCCGACAACAAGATGCCCATTTGGGGTAAAGGAAAGGGAGGTGTAAAGGACTCCCAGAAGGGAGGAGAAGGGTGGAGTGCAGCACCTACGCCCAGACCTCTGAGGGAATGGATCCAAAGGGGCTGACCCCTGGACTCAAGGGGCGGTGCTCTCTGGTGCTTCAGTGACTGATTTGGAACTAATGATGGAAAAATATGTGTTGTTGTATAAGCCAGACAAGGGAAGTAAGGAGAGAGCAGCTGCTTGGCTGCTATGGCAGGCAGTACATCAGTGGCAGGCAGCTAAGAGTCAGCTAGCACAGGATGTGGAGCAGTTGAAGGAACAGAAGAAGGAACTGGAGAAAGAATGAGATATGTGGAAAGCTCAGGTGCTTATAGCCAGCGCCCAAGCCTCTTCTCTTTCTGTTGCTGCCATACAAGTGGCAGCTGCAGAAGAAGAATGAGAGCATGTCCAGGAGGAGAATAGAACTTTAAGTGAAAGGGTGCAGTGTCTCAAGGAGTTAGTTTTGGGAGAGAGTAGGCCAGAGGGAAGGCTGCTTTCTAAGGGAAGAGTAGCAGCTTTAGGGCTTCCTAAGAGAAATGATCAATCCCTAGACTGGGGTGAAGATTGGGATGGGGATACTTGGGGTGACCTGGATCACCCAGATCCAGACCCTGGAGGGCCAGATCTCAGACATCAGATTGCAGCGATCCGGAGGGTGGTCCGGACTTATGGGCCCACGCCCCAAGGGGGAGGAGAGGCCCCGAATATTGGGCATACAGTGGCAGAGACTGAGTTGACCCCTGCACAGGCGGTGGAGTTGGCCAAAACCTTAGGAGGACCCTCTCGTTCTGGGTTCAGTGGATGGTCCCGAGATCTAGTGACTTTGTGCCTGGATCAGAGCCTACATATGAAAGAGGCTCGGCGGGTACTCAAGGCTGCATCTGGATTGGGAGGGGACTTAGCGGGGGTGGCCCAACAGCAGGCCTGTGATACTACACATAAAGATATATTTGAGATGCTGATGGGAATGACATCAGCTGTGGGACCACGAGCATTGCTGGTGGAACTGGTTTCAGCAGCTGCCGCACCGGGGGAAGACCCCACTAGGTTTGTGGAAAGGATGGTTCTCCTGGCATGTCTGTGTGGTCGGGGTGTGCCTGTTGAAGCAAGGAGTGGTACCCCCACGTCCATAGCCCAAATAGTTTTACCTGTGGATGAATTAAGGCTAATTGCACAGGGTCTCCCAATGTATATACAGCAGGCAATAGGGAGATGGAGGCCTGGGGAACCTGCAGACGTGGAAGCCTTGCTGGATGCTGTCCAGCAGGCTGCCCTTGTTACCCCACCACCCGCAGACAGGCCACCTCCTTAGCAGAAGCCCAAACAATCACTCACCCAGAAAACATTTGGTTCACCATGGTCAACTGAAGCGAGTGCCAGCGATTCAAGAAAACTACCATGCTTTATGTTAATCTGGCTATGTGAGTTTTCTTTTAAAACAGATGGTGCCAGTATCCTGGAGCTCAAGGGCGTTTGGACTTGCAGTTTTTCCCACCACCTGCAGAACGGACCCCATGGTGGAATGAGAAAACAGGCACGCATGTGAACCATTCCAACATTAATTCAACTCTGTGGTGTAAATCAGTAGACAAGTATCCCTCCATTCCTTTAAGGCCTTTTTTTGCAAATTATTGCCTCCACTGCTGATGGAACCGCCTTACCCATAATTGACCCATGTGGCCATTTAGGACCAAATCGGGGAGGGAACCCATCAAGAATAGGAGATTATTATAATACTCGTCTACACACACGATGTACACCTTGGGTTCCATGGGTAGGCCCAGTAACCCTTCAACTGATCTGGCGGAATGGCAATGGATCTTTTGCTGACCCAAGCAACTCTATCTGGTGGGAGGGAATCTGGAAGCACACTAATATGGTTGCACGAACTACAACTTGTGATTGGTTCAACCGGCTTCGAGCCCGGCTTCAAAGGTGGGATCCCACTACTTCCTCCATTTTTCTTTCCACCAACTTGAGCTCACAGCAGCGGGTTATTTTGTGGTCCCAATGGTGGGATAGCAGTGTCCAAGTGATAGAGCCATGTGTCAAAGGTATTCTAAACTTATATGTAAACTGTGGAGGCCAGAACCGCAGATTTAGAGGATGGCTGTTGCAACTGCGGGGGGGATGGGTACCTGGCCGGATAGTCCTGCAGGCCCCGCTGTCACCTCTAATTTGTGCCCAAATTCCCTCTCTACAGTCGGAAGCGGTTACGGTGGCTCAATTGGTTTTGTATCGGATTCAATTTGACATGTCTTTAATTAATGTGTCCACCGTGTGGCCCAATTGTTCTCGCCTGGTAGAAGCATGGTTGAAATTAGCTCTTAAACCCCCTTACCGTGCTAAGCGGGATTTGGGAGGGTGGGTTTTGGGAGGTTTGGGCATGGGAGCAGGCATTTTAAATGCTGTAGATATTGAAGTAGTGGCCAACGAGTTATCTGCCACAGGGTCCCTATTTCAAAAGGCCCAAAAAACGGCTGCTAGTATTTCAGAGGACTTGGCAGCTGGACAGAGTCTTGTTGCCTCAATGGGGGTTCTACCCCTCCATCTGTTAACTAATACCCTTTCGGCCTTGGTAAAATCTTTTGTCAATCATTCTTGGGCAGAACAGTGTTTAACAGTTCAGCAAGTTTTGTTTGTAAGCTGGTTCCAGCAACGTACCCTCCTAGACCAGGGTTTGGTTCCAGGGGTGGTGCAACAGCATTTTACTGAAATCAATTGGAAATACGCTCACTGTATATCCTATGTGCCTAAGGGGCCATGGACAGGGGTTTTGTCATTATTGGCAGTTCCCCAAAAGTCCGCACACTTTACCCTGTGTACCCTGGTTCCTATGCCCCAAGCTTTAGGACCGTCTCTATGGATTCCCCGTAGTGTTCACAGCCATCACCACCCACAACTGGGGTTTTTAAATTTAGGCAAAGAATGTGTAAGCCCAAGCTTTGGTCGATGGATATGTCCTGCCAAAGCACCAGCCAAAGATGACTGTTATTCCCCATGGGATGCCGAAACCATGTGTGTGTTGCAGCGATTACAAGAACCAGTAGTGGTATTGACCCCTAGTCCACTATTTATGTGTGTGGTTCGAGCAAATTTATCTACTGCAGTGGTGTGGACCCCATCTTCCAATGCTTCTTGGTGTGCACCCAGTAATTATACTTGTTGTGTATCTAACGTTATCGGGGTTGTAGTGGATGGTATATTTTCACCTGCCTTATTGCCTCCTCCAGTTGAGAATTTGGCTGTACAAGCAGTTATATGGTCATACCGACCTCCCCACCCCCAAGCATTAACTTTGCTGTTTGGGCTGAACTACAAAAGGATGCCCAACATAGTCTCAAGAAAGCCAAAGCTGTGGCACAACAAATTAAAAATAAAGAAATACACATTATTCAACAAAGTAAACGCCTCGTAGAAATAGGGGATGAGGCTGTTCAAATTACTCAACATCATTGGTGGGACATTTTTAAAGGGTGGTCAGGATCTGCCAGATCTATCCTACGAGTTCTGGTCCACCCTATTGTGGGACTCTTGTTATTGTTAATTGTGTTCTTTATTGTATTTTTATGTCTATGTTGTTATACTCGTAGATTGGTAAATAGAGTAGTACGCCTTCAACAGGTAACCTTTGCCCTCCAACGACATCACCTAATGGGATGATCAATAGATAAAGGGGTGGGGTGTTGGAGGCAAAGGAGAAGTAAGGGGACAGTTAAAATGGTGGTTGTTCTTTCTCACCTGTTAATGTTATTTGGTTCCTTAAACTGTTGGGGCTCGTCTACACTGGCCCCTTTTCCGGAAGGGGCATGTAAATTTCACTAGTCGTCGTAGGGAAATCCGCGGGGGATTTAAATATCCCCCGCGGCATTTAAATAAAAATGTCCGCCGCTTTTTTCCGGCTTTTAAAAAAGCCGGAAAAGAGCGTCTAGACTGGCCCCGATCCTCCGGAAAAAGTGCCCTTTTCCGGAGGCTCTTATTCCTTTGAAGTAGGCACTTTTTCCGGAGGATCGGGGCCAGTCTAGACGCTCTTTTCCGGCTTTTTTAAAAGCCGGAAAAAAGCGGCGGACATTTTTATTTAAATGCCGCGGGGGGTATTTAAATCCCCCGCGGATTTCCCTACGACGACTAGTGAAATTTACATGCCCCTTCCGGAAAAGGGGCCAGTGTAGACGTAGCCTTGGAGTGTTGTCTGTTAACCCCCTACCCCTTCCCTGAGTGAGTGCAGAATGTCTGAGGTAAACAACAATGCACACGGCCCCCAGCAGGGTGTGCATACGGCCCCCAGCAGGGTGTGCACACGGCCCCCAGCAGGGTGTGCATACGGCCCCCAGCAGGGTGTGCACATGGCCCCCAGCAGGGTGTGCACACAGCCCCCAGCAGAGAGTGCACACGGCCCCAAGAGGCCTAGACTCAGAGGCTGCATGTGGCTGATCCTTGAAGGAGAGAGGGACAGACACACAGTGGTGGTGGACCATCAAGTGGAGCCTCCCAGAACGCCCTCTGCTCGGATCGCCTGGCCAGCGGACCAGCTTAGGAGTCAACTTGGGAAGATCAAAGAATATGAACTGCCTTCTGCTCGCCTTATCATCCTGCCTGGGACTGTAAGTGTGATTGAGTGTATGAATGAGATTCCCCTCCCTTCCCAGTTTTAGTTGAATAAAAAATCCTTTACACTCCCATGTGGTGATCCCCTCTCCTTAGTGTTTAAAGCAGTTGCAATCCACATCCCCTTGCAACAGATATAATACTCGTTCTTATACCATATCATTAATTGCAGCCTTCAGAAAAAGAATCCCCTTTTCCCAAAGATATTTTTGTGATTCCTCCTTGTGATAACTGCTCTTTGATTATATATTTACTGCTCAGAAACATTGTTTATGCAGAGTAAATATTGACCCACATCACCTCATTCCAGAATGTCATGTGTACCTATATGAAAATCTTGGAAAACCAGGAAATCAAAGAATCCTAGAAATGTAAAACTGAAAGAGATTCTATAGGTCACTTATCAATGTAGTCCCCTGTGCTAAGAGAGAACTGTGATCTAGATTATCCCTGACAGGTGTTTGTCTAACCCAGTGGTTCTCAACCATTCCAGGCTACTGTATCCCTTTAGGAGTCAGATTTGTCATACATACCCCAACTTTCACCTCGCTTTAAAAATACAAAATCAGATACAAAAGTGTCACAGCATACTATTATTGAAAAAATGGCATACATTCTCATTATTACTATATAATTATAAAATAAATCAATTGGAATATAAATATTGTACTGACATTTCTGTGTAATGTAGACCAATATAAACAAGTCATTGTCTGAATAAAATTTTAGTTTGTACTGTCTTTCTTAATGTTTTTACATAACCTTTTGTAAAACTAAGCAAATATCTAGATAAGTTGACCTACTCCCTGGAAGACCTCTTTGTACCTCCAAGGGAATGTGTACCCCTAGTGAGAACCTCTGGCAGACTCTAACCTATTCTCAAGCTATGTCTACACGGGAAAGGTTTGATAACTAAAGGACTGTCGACATGCAAAAGTCAACAAAATTGAAAACTCACCAAACCTTTTTTTCTGTCATGCTTTATTGACATATCATGGCCACTTAGTTAGCCCCCTTGTTGACAGAAAGAGCAAAGCAATGTGCTGAAGCATCCCACAGTGCCTGGCGTCACTTTCAGTGCTAAGCACTGTGGGAATGCACAACAGCATGAAGCATGAAAAAATCCCAACAGCCATCTCTTTTCTTCCCAGCCCTGCTGGGGTTCTAGCTTACTTTCACATCACTTGAATGACAGTCCTTGCAGTGAACTCCAGCACCTGCTGTGAGAAATCATGGATCTCCCATATTATGTTCCATGTGCTTAGAACATTATGCATTACAACAGAGTAACAGCAGAGAACAAGGATTTGGAAGTGGACCACAATGTGAGTGACAGGAACAGCAGCAAAATACCATTGCATTGGGCTGTCACAGAGCAGCTGTGCACTTGAAAACATTGCTTTTGGGCTATGGAAACCAACACTTAGTTGTGGGGTCACATTATCTTGCAGGTGAGAGGTGAAGAGCTTTTGGATTTGTAAAGCAACCTTCCTGGAGCTGCGTGCTGAGCTGGCCCCTGAACTGCAGTGCAAAGACACCTGAATAAAAGCTGCTCTCTCTGTAGAGAAGCGTGTGACCATTGCTTTGTGGAAGCTGGTGGTTTCCAATTGCTACTGTTTGGTTGCAAATCAGTTTGGAGTGGAGAAGTCTACCATGGAGCAGCGTTTATGCAAGTGTGCAGCGCAATATATCACATTTTGCTGTGTAGGACTATGACTCTGGGCAATGTGGATGACACAGTGACTGGCTTTGCTGAAATGGGCTTTCCAAATTGTGGCAGGGCAATCAATGGCACGCATAGTCCCATTATAGCACAATCCCACCTTTCCTCCGAGCACATCAGTCAGAAGAGGTAGATCTCCATGATGCTTGCAGATCACCCTGGGTGTTTCACAGACATAAATGCAGAGTGGTCTGGAAAGGTGCATGATGCACGACTCTTCAGGATCAGTGGCCTGTACAGAAAACTATGTGCTGACACTTTCCAGACCAGAAAGTTATAGTGCGGGTATAGTGGGAGATGTGGAAATGCCTACAGTGATTCTGGGTGATGAGGCTTACTCCTTACAGCTCTGGCTCATGAAGCCTTACACAGGGCACCTGGGCAGCAGTAAGGAATAGTTCATCCACAGGCTAAGCCAGGGCTGGGCAAAATATGGCCCAGGGGCAAGATCTGGCCCACCAAGCCACAGGATCGGGCCTGCAGGGGCACACTGCCGTGACCCTCAGGCACATGCAGCGGCTGCTTTTAACACAGTCCATGTATTTCCCTGCTCTGCAGGGAGAGGGAGGCTTCATGCAATCTCCCTGCCTCCAGCCCAATCTTCAACTCCATTGGCCAGAAACAACCAGCCAATAAGAACTGACCTCAGCCAATCTCTTAGCTCCTATTGGCTGGAAACAGCCAGCCAATCAGCGCTAATCAGAACTGATTGATTGGCCTGAGAGACTGGGGCAGCTGGAGTTGAGAATCACATGGAGGAAGCAGCCTGTATTTTCAAGTGGGCTGGGGCTGCCAGCCAGGAGACACTTAGGTAAACTCCTCCTAGCCAGCGCCTGCTTCTGGCACCCCACCCTCTCCTACACCCAACTGCCTCCCCCAGATCACCATCCAAACCCTCTGCACCCCCTGGCCCAGGTGACAACTCCCTCCCAGACCGTGTACCTCCTCCACCCCTCCCCAGGCCAGAAACCTCTCCTGCACCCAGACTTCCTCCCTGACCCTACACCCCAATCCCGAGCCAGGTCACAACCCCCTCCTCTACCCAAACATCCTTTCAGACCCCACCCAGTCCCGTACTCCATGCGCATTCTGCACCCAGCCTCCACCCTAGACCCTGCACCCCCCTCCACAGAGAAGTGTGGCCCTTGACCACTTACCAAAATCTTGGAGTAGCTCCCCACCAAAAATTATTGCCCACCCCTGGGCTAAGCCAGTGCCTATGGCTGTTGAATGTGCCTTTGGCAGACTGAAAGGGAGATGGAGGTGTCTCTATGGCAGACTGGGCCTTTAGGAGGATTGTGTCCCCAAGGTGGTGGCTGTGTGCTGTTGCTTACATAAGTTGTGTGAGATTACAGGTGAATGAGACACAGCTCCTGCATGTGCAGTTTGAACAGCCAGCTGCTCGGGCTGCTAGAGGTGGCCATCAGTATCAGGGAGGCTCTAAAAAACCACTTTGACAATGAGGGGCACTGACTTTTCTATGTGTTCCTGCCTCAGCCCACTGCTCATCCTGATTGAGGCATTCCCATGAAATCAAGAGATATTACAGAGGGATTGGTATGGATTGTGCCAGGCAAAATAAACTCATAGAAATCTGCATCACATTTGTCTTTACTGATCCCTTTCAATCAGATGGATAGCACCTTCCAGCTGATGGTTGCAAAGTGCTTTGTAGACATTAGTTGACTCAGTCCCCTTGCTCCCCCTCACAAGGCCATAGCTTCTCCCCAACATGTGCGACCCATACCCACTAGGTATGTGGGTTACATACCACACACCTAGTGGGTGTGGGTCACACATGCACTGCCATGCCCAGACTTTTCAAGGTTTATTCCTTTAAAAGTGTATCAAATGAACAGAAAACAGTCTGAACTCCGTCCTTAGCCCCAGGCTTCAGGGCTACCTCTCCCACCCGTCTCTGGCATTAGAGCTCCTGGAAGCTTCCTAGCCTCAGCCAACTCAAGTCCTCTCCTGGAGCAGTAGCCACAGGGCTACTTCCCTGAGCATGTGGTTCTTGCTCCAGGGTCCCCCCAGAGGCTAGCTCCACTCCTATATGACTTTCCCTCCCCAGAGCTCAGCCTGTCTCAGTCCTCCCTTCTCAGCTGCCTACCAGCAATCCTTAGAGGTCCATGTATAGCCCAGCCCTCTTGAATTAGTTGGATTGGGCTCACCTGCTCCAGTCCAGGGATGCTGGGTTCAGGCTAGCCACAGGGAGCAGCTATCTGGTAACATAGCACCCCTTTCCAGGAGAAAAAAAATATTATTTTTCCTTCTTGTGAGGTATCCCTGTGACTACTCTCACTTCTCTCCATACAAAAATGCCTTTCCATCTTGACATGCTGCAACATCAGTCATTACAAGCCTTCAGGGCCTACAGTCTTTCTTAAACAAACCAAAACATTTTTCTCAGTGGTTTAACTTAATACCAGCATTCCCCTTGAGTCCTGCCCAGTCATGGAATGTTCTGAGACCAAAGGGCTGTAGACAAGTCTCCCCGGTCACAAACTCCTGGTCCCAGTCGCACTGAGCTTTATGTGATGGGGCCAAGGTCACATATCCAGGCTCACTACATCACCTTAGCTCCATATCTTGGACTTTGGGGTCACTGCATGCCTAGACTTTTCTGTCTCTGCACACAGAATCTTTCCTCCAGTCCCAATGGTATGAAGCATAAGGTACAGAGGTCCTCTTTCCTCCTCAGTGAATTGGACATGTGTGGCTAGTTGTTCTTTCTGGAACTTGAGGTCCTGCAATTTGCTTTTCAATTATTTCAGTCGTTCTGTGAGCTCATTGGCCATTGATGTGGCTTTGTTTTATGGCCAGCTCCCCCTTACTCTTTCACTGCTCTGGAGTCCTGTTTCCCACCCAATTCCTCTACATGAGCCTCTGCTTGTTGGAACATTGGACGAGATTTTGAAACAAGTTGATAAACTTAACAGTAACAAGTCACTGGGACCAGATGGCATTCACCCAAGAGTTCTGAAAGAACTCAAATATGAAATTGAGATACTAATAATTGTGGTTTGTAAGCTATCCTTTAAATCAGCTTCCATACTTAATGATTGGAAGACAGCTAACGTGATGCTAATATTTAAAAAGGGCTCTAGAGGAGATCCTGGCAATTACAGACAGGTAAGTCTAACAACAGAGGGTATTAAACAAACAGAAAACTCCATCCTTGACCCCAGGCTTCAGGGTCACCCCTCCCAGAGGTCTCTGGCATTCTAGTTCCTGGCAGCTTCCTAGCCACAGCTGGCCCTACCACAGAAGCTAGCTCTACCTCCTTGTGGCTTTCCTTCCCCAATGCCCAGCTTATCTTAGTCCTTCCTTCCCAGCTGCCCAATAGCAGAGATGAAAGTAAGTGGGTGCATCCTGGTGCACAGTTCTGGCAAAAGCTGGCTGAGCTGCAGCAAAGCCAGCAGGGAGCTATTTAAAGAGCTGGCAAGGGACCTGAATTGCAGTAGGACAGTACTTGTAAGAAATTTTAAGTTACTTTCACTGCTGCCCACTAGCAGCCCTCTTCTAGGCCCAGCAGTAGCTTAACATTCTTTAAATAGCTGGATTAAGCTCACCTGCTCCAGTCCAGGGGAGCTGGGCTCAGTCTATTCACAGGGACCTGCTAGCCTTTGAACTAGGTACATAAGCTGTGTCTAGATTGGCATGATTTTCCGGAAATGCTTTTAACAGAAAAGTTTTCCGTTAAAAGCATTTTCAGAACAGAGTGTCTAGATTGGCGTGGACGCTTTTCCGCAAAAGCACTTTTTGCGGAAAAGCGTCCATGCCAATCTAGACGTGCTTTTCCGTAAAAAAGCCCCAATCGCCATTTTCGTGATCGGGGCTTTTTTGCGGAAAACAAATCTGAGCTGTCTACACTGGCCCTTTTGCGCAAAGGGACTTTTGCCTGAACGGGAGCAGCATAGTATTTCCGCAAGAAACACTGATTTCTTACAGTAGGAAGTCAGTGCTTTTGCGGAAATTCAAGCGGCCAGTGTAGACAGCTGGCAAGTTTTTCCGGAAAAGTGGCTGATTTTCCGGAAAAACTGGCCAGTCTAGACACAGCCATAGTGTTTGATTTGTTTAAAGAGTCTGTAACAGAGCTAGGATTGGAACCCGCATCTTCTGAGTCCAGTCTTACACTTTTAACTCAAGAACAAAAGGACCTTGTGACCGAAAGGTTTTGATTGAATGGATGCAGGGATTCAGCTCAGACTGTAAAAGATGGGAGCAAGAATCCTGCCAATTTTTTTGTAAAAAACAAAAAACAAACAAAAAAACGTGGCTTGTGAATTAAAAGATGTTAATATTTCTTTCCCCCCCTTACTTGGGCATGTTAAAGGTTGAATATTTCTTTTATGATTATTTATGGTGTAAAGCTATTTCTCAGCCTGGTTTGTAGTCTTAGAAGATCTTGGGTGAAATTCTGACTGTTGTAATGGCAAAACTCCATTAACTTCAATGCACCTTTTAACGCCTAACCCTCCCCACTCCCATACTGCCTGGTCCTGATTCTCCATTATGTTGTACCTTGCAATTTAAATACACTTTGCATGGGTGTAAATGACTACAAAACCTCAGGGCATTGAATCCCCTGGATGGCCATTTCACCAGACTTGCTGCAAATAGTCTTTGAACTCATGTAGCTTTATTACTTTCATTCTGAAAAGATTTTAAGTAAGAAACAAACATTCGTAGTGCACTTGAGGAAAGCATACAGACAACTCTAGTAGAGAATTATATATTTATTTGAACAGTATTGCTCTGTAACAGGTCAGGCATGCAAAGGGGCTACACAAAAATGGGTTCACAAGGCTTATTTTCTCTGGAAATGTCCAAACACATGTTTCTACATGACAGTTCTCCAGCTACATAACAATACAATCAAATAAAATCTGTAGTTTGTTCTGCTAGCATGTCCTGACACATCTCTGTCCCCATACAATGCCAGTAAAGCAACCTTTCTGCAGAGAAGGTAAGACTTTTATCACCAGTCTTTCAAGCCATTGCTCTGATGCTATAAGACCTTCTATAGACAATCGATTGCTGCTGAAGGTTACATGTACATCATTCCACTACCAGCTAGCTCATAAAGTTGGCAATATAGCAGGCAGTGTAACTATTTACAAAACTAACTAACCTGACATGTAAGTTAAAATGTCTCTATTTACAGTTGCTCTCAGCTATTTACATTTAGAGCTTACATTTCCTGTGATAGTAAATGCACTTTTTCACTAGACAGTTGTACACCACAACACTTTAAGTAACATAGAACCTCAGACATTACAAAAGTTCCTGAATGATGTAAAAATGAGAGTTGTTATAAAACAAACATAATGGAGCATTAGCGATGTAGCAATTTTTTTTGTAGTTGGCCATAAAACTGCAGGAATCAAGCACAAGCATGATGCATGCCAAAGTTTTTGTTCATCACAGCTGGGTTAAGGATGGTCTTACACAGACAGTTTCCCATTTAGTTCTTATTTACTTTTCAAGTTTTGCTCGTTTCTCATAATGCTGCTTTGATTTCTTTTTCTCTGCCCATTAGGTTTCAGATTTCTGACTGTATGTTTTGAAAGTCCACCTAACCTAAGCCTGTAATTAACATACCTGGTTTGGGGCCCAGACCTGTCATCTGATACTCCTTACCTCAATAGTAGTAACTTGTGCACAGTGAGGTCAGGGCTGGCCTTACCATGAGGCGAACTGAGGCAGCCACCATGAGAGGAGTAGAACAGGAAGAAGGCAGAATTGAAACCTTTCAAAGTTTTGGCCCTAGCGAAGGGACATGAGGGCATCATTTGAGCTCCCTGCCTCAGGTGCCAAAATGTTGTGGACTGGCCCCGAGTGAGGTCATGCAAGTTAGCAAAATTTCCACAACTCCCCTGCCTAAATCAGTGCATCCTTATTTCCTTCAACAGCAGTAAATTGAGATGTATTGCAGGAGACAACAGGGCTACATCTACACTGGCGCGTTCTCACACAAAAACTCTTTTGCGGAAGAGTTCTTCTGTAAAAACTCTTCCAAAAGAGAGCGTCTACACTGGCATGTGCTTTTCCACAAGAGATGTGCTTTTGCGCAAGAGCATCCATGCCAGTGTAGACGCTCTCTTGCGCAAGAAATTCTTGTTGCCTGTCTACACTGGCCTCTTACGCAAGAACAGTT
The DNA here is from genome assembly GCF_052426305.1 of Pelodiscus sinensis. NCBI lineage: Eukaryota > Metazoa > Chordata > Testudines > Trionychidae > Pelodiscus > Pelodiscus sinensis. Next base: position 312,775,013 of record NC_143052.1, read on the forward strand.
GTGCAAGAAGGCTTATTCCTGAGCGGGAGCATCAGAGTTCTGGCGCAAGAAGCCCTGATTTCATACATTAGAATGTCGGTTTACTTGTGCAAGAACACGCGGCCAGTGTAGACAAGCAGCAAGTTTTTGCACAAGAGCGGCGGCTTTTGCGCAAGATCACGCCAGTGTAGATACAGCCCTAGATGTAAGAGGAGAATATTGATGCTCTACAGGTCGCCCCTAAAATATGCCCTCTCTGAGCATATCAAGTTCTTGTAGCTTACGATAGGAGTAACTGGGTCTTTGCGGTCACTTCTAATGGACAGGCGCTTGGGAAAAGTGCTGACGTTGTACGGCTACATGTAATACTGTAATTCCCTATGTAAATATGTAAATTTTAATGTTATAAAGATATCGTAAAGATACAGGGCCAGATGCACTCTTGCTAGTCCTTTACTTAGTTACGTGCAATTTACATCTTACAAGTGGGAACTTTAAACAGAAAAGCAGGTTCCTGTAATATACACATCTCCCAGATCAAGACAGTGTTGTTTTAGCTCTGTGGGGAACTTCTAACTCCTCCTGTGTACCTTGTGAAATGAGGGAAGAGTGATTCATGCTCTAAGTAGGAGTGATGAAGAATACACCCTACTGTGGGTTAGGTGAGGACTTGGAGAAGTAGTTATGGTTCAGTGCAACACAGAACGGATAGAAAGAAGAGAACTGTGTTAGAACTCTATGAGAGTTCATTCTGCAGTGTATTATGTAATGAGAGATGAAGTATAGTAGTTGACCTGAGCAATGCAAGATGGAATGATAACACAGCAATTTACCTTGCACAAATTTTTCAAATAAGCAACTGAAGGTGGGCCAGTCATTTAGTAAAAATCTCCTTTAAAATGTTAGAAACTGAACCTACCAAAAGAAGCCCATAGCACCATCCCTTCTGATGGAAAAATTTCTTGCAGGGCAAGAGTGGAAGAAGAAAACGCCTTTGGAGAGCTGGCCTCATGTTTTCTCTAAATTATGCTATGGGAAGGCGGTATTCGCCTTCTTGCTTCTCTCAGGCACCGAGTCAGGGTTCCAATTCTACTCCCTACAATGCTAGCTTCTGTAAGGTTGCCTATATGGAAGCTGCACTGTCATGGTTTGTTTCACCACTGGCTGACTGAACAACCCACCCCCTGAGAGCAGATCTAAAGGTTAGAAGGAATCTACTGAACAATACAGTTGTAGACTGTGTATGTGTATACACTATATATATACGCACATATATGTATAGTACATCCTCAGTGGGGCTTGAGGCCAGGAACAATACACATCCTTAATCCTTTCTCTTGCCTGCCCCTGCCTTCTTCACTCCCCAAACATGTATCTACAAGCCCACCCTCCATGTATGCAGGGATTGCTTGGAGAGAGAAACAAAGACCTTGCCATAGATGCAATTGACCCTCTGTTTTCCTTTCTTTTCAGTGCAGCAAGGAGAGTCTCTAGTACTATAGAATGTGTAAAAATGCCCAAAATCAAATCTCTGTCCCATTCACACCAAACCCCTCTTAGAAGCTCCATCACTGAAAGTGTCTGGTGCAATACACACTTCATGCTAGGTGAGCGCTGATCTCCCTGTTCTGGCCTCTCCCACAGCAAGAAGTGTATCACCTTTTACAATGACTCCCACCATTGGCTTCTTAGCACTAGAATCACAGCAGGGCTTTTCTCTACCATCAGTAGCAAACTTCAAAACTTTCAGCTTGCAGGATCAGGCTCTCTGAGTATTCAGTTAAGGGAGTATTCAGCATACACAGAGGATCTTTAAAAACTCATTAAGTTTCATGGGAGGGCTATCCAATTTTTAAAAGGAATTGCATTTTGTTTACTTTTTTTTCATTCAGCCTGAAAAATATCCCTGATCTGGAAGTTGAGAGGAAAAATATTCTATTGAGTGGGTTGCTATTTTAAAGTTGCTAGTTTCCTAGGTGCTTTCATACATAGTTTTATCACCAGATAACACAATTCAGCCATATTGAGCAGCATACAGATCCCAGACACAGAAAGCATGAAAATCGTAAACATAGTTTTCTCAGTGGGTCGAGAAACAAAGCAATCCACTGTGTTGGGGCAAGGCCACGCACTACATTTCAGTAAGCGAGGCATTTGGTATCCATCATACATGACGTAAAACACATACATGAAGACAGCTTCAAAGACCATTCTGAAGAAGATGCTGCAGGTGTAAGTCCACCATAAGGGGCCCTGAATATGAACCTTTTGTTTATTCAGTTCTTCAATATCCACTTTGTGACCACTTGTGAGCTGCCTTTTCTTCTCGTGTCTTCTGTGTGCAATGTGCATGGCCACGAGAAGTGCAGGAGTCGAGACAAAGATGAGCTGAAGGGCCCACAGTCTAATGTGAGAGATGGGGAAGAAGTGGTCGTAGCAAACATTTTTGCATCCAGGTTGCAGAGTGTTACAAACAAAATCATTTTGTTCATCTCCCCAGACTTTCTCTGCAGCCACCACAAGGATCATAACACGGAAAATGAAGAGGACAGTGAGCCAGATCTTCCCAATACTGGTGGAGTGTTTGTTTACACCTCCTAAAACCTTCTGCAATGTTCCCCAGTCCATCTTCTCTTCTGTATCCTTTGACCTAATAAGACAAGAGGAATACATCATAGGACCAATGATCAAGGGTTAGAAAATGAATAATAGAACTTCCGTGAACTGGGGAGGTTGGGGGGAGAGTTCCCGGCATTAGCACAGCATTGCAAATAATGAGACTAACAGGTAGATGCAATTAATTTTAATGTGCACTGTCTGTATATTAAAAAAATGATGGAATCACATGTTTTATTAAAGCTGTAATTATATTGATTTCTGATGGTGCTAACATTTCTACAGGAGCTGTTGGTTAAGACATCGTTAGGTCATCAAATAAGTGATCCCTCTTTTCTCACCTATGTCTTTTGATCTTTCTCAAAGCTCTCCATCTCTGTGGGAAAGTCCAGCAGTGGTTTGCGGCTTCTCTCTGAACCCTCCTCCATCCTAGAGTCAGGGAGAGGAAGGCTGGCATTGCAGGATAACCCCTACCTGGAGCAATGTTTTAAGCTCCTGAAGGGGCCAGGAGCATATGGCTGACCCTGCCTACATGCATCATCACCACTATCTCCATCTACACACTGGATACAGATGTTAGAGAAAGTAGATGTTATGCTAAAAATAATCAGCTAAACAGCTAGGTGGTGTCTAGACTGCATCCCTTTTCTGTAAAAGGGATGCAAATTAGACATACCGCAATTGCAAATGAAGTGGGGATTTAAATCTCCCCCGCTTCATTAGCATAAAAATGGCTGCCGCTTTTTTCCAGCACGGAGCTTTGCTGGAAACAAGCGCCAGTCTAGACGCAGATCTTTCGGAAAATAAAGCCTTTTAAATGAGGGATAAGGGATCTTTCAGAAAAGGCTTTATTTTCCGAAAGATCCACGTCTAGACTGGCGCTTTTTTCCATCAAAGCTCCGAGCCGGAAAAAAGCGGCAGCCATTTTTATGCTAATGAAGCGGGGGAGATTTAAATCCCCGCTTCATTTGCAATTGCGATATGTCTAATTTGCATCCCTTTTACGGAAAAGGGATGCAGTCTAGACACAGCCCTAATGTTCACATCTGATGTGTAACTAGGCCGTAGCTACACTACCACTTATGATGGCAAAACTCATGTTGGTCAGGGTGTGCACAGCGCTATGTCTGTGGGGGAGTGTCTTTCCCCGATATTGCTGACATTGCTACTGCTGCTCATGTAGGTGGCTTTATTGCATCATCTCTTGTGTGTAGCCCCTGATTGCTTTTTCAGTGGGTCAGCAGCTCCTGACCCCAAGAAAGGTTCCCCACCTCTGTTCTAGGCAGCCAGAGAACAGGGATAGGGAGAGGCAGGTGGGTGGACATTAAGACCCAGTGATGCCCACATTTTCAGGTGCCCTATGCAGCAGCTGGGTATTCTGCATAGGGCCCCATAAATCCTAAAGATGGCCCTCTGCCATTGGCATAGAGAGGTTACTCAAGCAATCTTATAGCAGTGTAGCTGCATCAGTACAGCTATGCCGCTCTAGGTTCACTAGTGCAGATGTGGCCTTAGTCTTCAGCATTAACACTAAATGAGAAAATTAAGGTTGGTCTTCACTAGAAAATTTGGTCAGCTTAACATTCAGGGATGTGGAAAATCCACACCTAAGTGGCACAGTCAAGCCAACTTAACCCCCAGTGTAGACAGCATTAGATTTATGGAAGAATTTTTTTCAGCCTAGCTACCGCCTCTCAGGAAAGTGGCTGATGTACACAGACAGAAGAATGCCTACACAGTGTACGTGGTGTCTACACTGAAGCACGGGAGCAGCTGCCACATTTTAAGTGTAGACAAGTTCTGGGAGTAAGACAAACCTCTCATTAGTGCTGTCTCTCTAGAGCACAGCAAATGTTACACTAATTCCCATTTGAATAGTTTTCTTCACAACCAGTGTAGAAAGTATTTTCATTTTAAAATGAAAGAGCAAATTCTGCTGATGCTGGAATCGCACCTTGAAACACAGATCTTTCACTGAACACAGCTGTTGGAAATTGTTGATGAACTAGACAAAGTCCTTTGAAACAGCAGTTAAAACTCTGGCAGGGCTGGTTCTTCATTCTTAAGATATAATGCTAAATTCTGTTGCATGGGAGACCCAAAAGCTGGCCCTGGATACAACCTGTAGGAAGGTGATAACATCCATTTCCTGGGGAGGAAGGATCATGCATTGTGTTTGTCCTGTAATACCCTGCAAGTATTGGGCTTTTCTGTTGCAAGGAAGGTGAATGTCTATATTAAAGACCTGTCTACACATACAAGTCTACTGTACTCAAGGATCACATAACAGTGTACTCCCTAAACATATTCTAAAATGGTTTATTGTCGTCTACACAGGCACGACCAAGTGGTATGCCAACAAAGAGAATTAGCATGTTAAAAGAAACACTGTCCCTTGATTTAGAACGGGTAGGGGACATTTTTCCTTGTTGGGGACCACTGACCCACAAACAAATCAGCTGGGGGCTGCACACAAGTGAGAAGCAAAGAAAAAAAACCCAAACCCTCACTGATAGGGCCAACTGAGAAAGAGAAAAACACTCCCCACATTCCGCTCACACACCAGAGTCTGGGGAGGCATGCTTGTAGATTCTGTGTGCTCTAGCCCTGCGGTGGGCTGGGGGAAGGGAGCTGGAGTTGCAGTGCAGGCTAACCAATGCTAGGCGGCAGCCCTGAGCCTTGGGGGCCAGATTCAGGCAAGCAGGGGGCCACATCTGGCCCCTGGGCCTTAGGTTCCCCACCCCTGATTTAGAAGATTTCCTTGTGTGAAAAGGCCTTAAAACAGAGGGGGCTATCCATGATGTATTACTGTGATAAGGGAAGGAGAAATTGAATGATAAAGAGAAAAGGCAGCCTGGAAAAGATAGCTGAAATTCTTTAGCATTCCGCTGGTCTCTCACTACACAAGTTGGTCACATTCTGAATTGCCTACTGTGATGATTTATTCCCTTGACCATGTATGATCAGATGCTACATATTTCTGCTAACAACCTACTCTCATTCATCACATAAGAAACAACATTTAAAAAATAACCTGGACTAGTCAGAACTGACTGTAAGTAGAAAAGAACTGCAAATATTTGATGTGCTATCACACATCTCACTTTAAAATTGCCTGAAGATCTCTGTGTAAGTTCTGTGTAAATTTAAAAGCTTGTCTCTTTCGGAAAAAAGATATTATCCCACCCACCTCCTTTCTTTAAAATTGTCAATGTGATATGCAAGATGAGCTCTGAGGAAGAGCAAATTAGCATTTCTGGACAATGTGCCTTCTCCCCTCTTTCCATCTATATGCAGACTTTTTCCATTCATGTGCAGAATAAATGTATTTATATGCAGAGACATGTGGGAATGTATACCACACAAACCTAGCTGTGGACTCTGCTAATCAGGAAGGTACCACTGAAATCTCTCCTGAGCTGCGCACAAGCACACAGCTTACAGGAAACACTAACTGCGATTTGAGACCACTTGTACCTGTAGAGATTTTGGACACGAAGCACTTTTCCCTTCCCTACTACCACAGTAGCATTTAATTCAGTTGTTGAAACTGAAGAGGTGCCCTGAATACTCACATTGTCACCATCTTCACAGAAAGTATTAGAAAATCTCATTTTTAAGCGTAATAACTAGCTTATAAAAACACAGCACTTATTCCTCATGTGTCCGGTGCTGTGTCTAGTTCAATCAATAGGGCAGAACTCCCAGGGAAATAAGTGAGAGCAACAGGAGACGCAATCTGACTCCTAGAAAAATTCAGGATCGTAAATACTAGGCTGGATTAATGCCAGGTAGTTGAATTATATATTGACCCAAGAGCAAATCTCCACTGAGGATCATTTCCTCAAGAGCTCGCTCTCTTCGCCCTGAAGGAACCTGCCTGTTTCTCCCGACAGGATTTTGCATGCACAAGCCAAGTAAGATTTGACGTGTCAGTTTTGCTTGAGTTACTCGAGCATATTTTCCGCTTTACTCATTAAAGTAATGCTGAGCCGTTCAGTCCCTGGGGCTGCTAACCTCTGCTCTCAATGCCCTGTCAAGTATTAACAGAAGGGACGGAGATCAAAATACGCTGGGCTGTGTGTCACACTGCAAAATTCCCTTTTACCCCCAAAGCCTGAACTTCCCTCCATTCAGCCTCCCCGGGTATATTTTGCTGTGGTTGATCGTTGTTTAAATTAGACGTTCCAGACAGTGTAGCAAAGAGCCTGCAAAAAGGGAAACTTCATCTACATTCAGCAAGAGTGTGTCTCTAATCCGGATTCCCGTCCCGTCCCGCATTCCACTCTGCTCACAGACGCACTGCCCTCCAATCTGGATTCCTTGCGAAGCGTGTTCCCCTCCTATATACAGTTTCCACTCCGCGTCCCTCTTCGAGTGCGAACACTCATACCTATTAATCCGGATTCCTCTCCCATAGGCGCGCGGACACACGCGTGCGCTCGAGCTACTCCGGATTCTCTCCCCTGAGCCCCTCACCTGTTTCAGCACCGCGCGGAGCCTGTGGCGGCGGCCGGCAGATCAACGCCCCGGAGGATGCGGGCGCCTTAGGTCCCAGCGTTCGCTGGCTCCAAACCCAAAGGTTCCTCCCGACAGCTGCTTTTAACCCGGCTGCGCCTCCTCTTGCAAAGCGCCTGAGCCCGGGGCGGGCGGAGAGGGCTGCCCTGAGCTCAAGCGTGAGTCGGGCTGTCCCGCCCCCTATGCTCCTCCTGGCCTGGCTCCAGCCGTCCCGCAACGCTCCAGTCCCTCCCAAAAGTGCAGCGAGGGGCCGAGCCGCTCACGGGAAGGGAGCAATTGTCCTGTGCATGGAGGAGAGAGCCTTACCCTTTGCCCCTCCTAGCTGCTTCACAGCCCCCCCACTCCTCCTTCATACACCCCCAACTCTACAGACTGGAGATTTGGTCCAAAACGCCACTGTGTACAAGTCTCAGAGATGTAGCCATGTTAGTCTGCAACTTTCAAAACAAGGAGTAGCCCTGTGGCGCCACAGAGACTAACAAATACATATCTATATAGTATCATGAGCTTTCCTGGACAAAACCCACTTCTTCAGATGAGCTTGCAGCCTCTGCTACTGCCACCTTAGTACAAACAACAGGAGTCCTGTGGCACCTTGAAGACTAACAAATCATTTGGGCATAACCCAAATAAAACTGTTAATCTTTAAGGTGCCACAGGACTTCTAGTTGTTTTTAACTTGTTTTTAACTTGCCCTTTACAATAGTATTATTGTAGGGCTCCTTCCTATTTATCAGCTGCCAGCAGTGTGACTGGAGCTGTAGAAGGCACAAAAGGAAAGAGGCAGTACCTGCAGGTAAGAGTTTACAGTCCAATAGACACACGCAGCTCTACACTGAGTGGGAAATCTAAGGACATGTCTACACTTACAACACTGCATCTTCGCAGCTGTGTCAGCACCTTTGTCATGATTTAATGCAGGCACATTAAATGGACAGGGTATAGCAGTCCCATAAGTTTAGCTAATCTACTGCCTGGAGAGGCAGTAGCTATGTTAGCAGAAGAAGCTCTCCCACTGACATAAGTGCTGGGGGTTAGGTTGGTATAACTCCTTTGCTCAAGGGTGTGGATTTTTCACAACATCTGCAATTGCTGGGAACTGCAGCTGACCCTCTACCTGCCATGGGCAGGGGACTCAGGGAATGGGGACACTGGCCAGGGGATGCTCAAGGCCCCAAATTAAATTAATAGGCAGCAGGTTTAAAACAAACAAAAGGAAACTTTTTTCACTCAGCACACAGTCAACCTGTGGAACTCCTTGCCAGATGATGTTATGAAAGATTAGGACTTTAACAGGGTTCAAAAAAGAGCTAGATAGATTCATGGAGGTTAAGGCCATCAATGGCTATTAGCTAGGATTGGTAGGAATGGTGTCCCTAGCCTCTGTTTCTCTGGAAATGGATGACAGTGCCTGCATGTACACAATTCCATTAGTCCTCAGTGTGCCTTCTTTCACTTGAGCTAAGTTAGCTCGAGTATATGTAAGTCATGCTAACTCTGCAATTAAGACATAGCCTAAGAATAAATGAATCTTTTGGAAGAATTTAAAGGAGAGGTTGGTGGATTGGAGAGTCAGGATAGGGAAGATCTGCCATGCATATGGGACAGCATGGGAAACACACACACAGGAAGAACTAGGGGAAGATGGATATGTTGACATCTTTGGTGGAGCAGAAGGAGCAACACAGTAACAAAAGTTATGAGACAGTTTTAGGAAGGCTAATGGTGGATACAGGAAACTTAAAACTTGATAAAAGCGACGAGAAGTCCTGTGGCACCTTATAGACTAACAGATTTATTGGAGCATAAGCTTTCGTGGGCAAAGACCCACTTTTTCTGATGCATGTCCTGCATCTGACGAAGTGAGTCTTTGCTCATGAAAGCTTATGCTCCAATAAATCTGTTAGTCTATAAGGCTGTGTCCAGACTCGGGGGTTTTTTCGAAAAAAGTAGCCTTTTTTCGAAAAAACTTCACCTGCGTCTAGACTACAGCCACGTTCTTTCGAAATTAAATGGAAAGAACGCGGATTTTCTTTCGACGGCGGTAAACCTCATTTCACGAGGAAGAACGCCTTTTTTCAAAAGTGCTCTTTTGAAAAAAGGCGTTCTTGAATGCCAACAGGGCTTTTTAGAAAGAGAGCATCCAGACTCACTCGTTGCTTTCTTTAGAAAAAGCAGCTTGCTTTTTCGAAAGTTCCGCTTGCAGTCTAGACGCTCTTTTTTGAAAGAGGCTTGCAGTCTAGACATAGCCCAAGGTACCACAGGATTCCACGTCACTTTTGCAGATCCAGACTAACATGGCTACCCCTCTGATACTTAAAACTTGATGTAGTGGATAAGAGGAGGGCAAGAGAGGGAACCAGAGAGGAACTGACATTAGAGCTGCTGGCCAAGAAAATAATAGTAGTTGCATACTCTGGATGAGCTGGAGGAGATGATAAAGGCATTGAGATTTTCAAAGAAGAGGAGGTTGCAATAAGCAAGACAAGAAATGGTCTGAACAAGGACAAGCTTTTTCGTGGTCAGGGAGAGGGGAGAGATTGTATTTCCCTACAATACAGAGGAAGAAATGGCAAATTCTGGGCATAGTTTGAATGTGTGAATGAAAAAGAGTGAGAAGTTGACTGTCACTGGGTATGTCTAGACTACCCTCCTAGTTTGAACTAGGAGGGTAATGTAGGCATACCGCACTTGCAAATGAAGCCCGGGATTTGAATTTCCTGGGCTTCATTTGCATAAGCGGGGAGCCGCCATTTTTAAAACCCCGCTGGTTCGAACCCCGTGCAGCGTGGCTACACTGGGCACGAACTAGGTAGTTCGAACTAGGCTTCCTAGTTCAAACTACCATTACTCCTCATTCCACGAGCAGAGATCGGAAGAGATAATAACAAAGGGTTTACAATGGAAAATATAGTTATTTTATAACAGTGATCAACTTGCTGTCTGTGAAACATTCAGGAAGAAATGTTGGCACAACCATTGACATGCAGCACTGGACAGAGAGGGACAAGTTAGGTGTGGAGAACCATAGAAATATATTTCTGGAAGGAACTTGAGAGGCCATCCAGTCAATCTGCCATGCAGAGGTAGGACCTAGACTATAGATTTATGAACCTAGCAAAGGCACAAAACAATTACCATTCTGGATCAGACAAGCACACATCTACTCTGGTGTTCTCTTTGTCAGTGATCCAGATGCTTCAGAGGAAGGTGTATGAAACCCTATAATGGACAATTATAGAATAACCTGCCCAGAGAGGAAACTTTCACTTAACCCCAAGGAACTGGTGATTGTTTATGCCCAGAAGCATGAGGATTCAGCTGTATTTTACCAACTTTAACTAGTATAACTGGATGTTATAAAAATGCCTAATCCTTTTCTGAATCCTATTAAACTGGGCCATATATCTTGCAGCAATGGGTTCCACAGGAACAATCATGCACAAATTGTATTTCCTGTGAGAAATTGTAAACATGTTGTCTTCCAGCTTCAGTAATAGACCCATTTGCAGCATGCAAAAAGGTTAATAGAAATACCCAAATTGCCTTCTCTATACCCTTCATTATTGTACATGCTGCTGTCATGTTCCATCTTATTTGTCTTTTATTTCTAAATTATGCAGTCTAATCTTTTCAGCCTCTCCTCAATTTGGAAGACACCCTTATTTCTAATGATTTTTCGTATCCCATCTCTGGCTCTCCTGTATTTCTGAGGTATCTCTTTGAGATAGCTGAAGTCATGTGAACTTGTTTGCTCAGATTTAAGGTATACAGGAGGGAAGCAAACACAGAATCTTTTACGAAAACACAGAATGGAGAAGGAGAAACAGCTAATGACCATACTCAAGGAACAGTTATAGAGGCAGAAGGAGTAGCAGAAGTATGCTATGTGACAAAACTAAATAGGCTGTCTTGAAGGAGGATATGATCAATTTAATCATAGTATGCAGTGAGATCAGGAGGATAAGGATGGAGTAGAAGCCCCATGATTTGGTCAGGGAGAGGTCATTGAAACCCTTGATGATGGTGGTTTCCATTGTATGGGTGACATAAAAGCCAGATTGACAACCTAGCTTGCAGGGTGTGGGCATTTGAGCAAAGGATTAGAATAATAGAATCATAGGGTTGGAAGAGACCTCAAGGGGTCATTGAGTCCAACTCTCTGCTAAAAGCAGGACCAATGCCCACTAAATCATTCCAGCCAGGGCTTTGTCAAGCGAGGACTTAAAAACTACTAGGGATGGAGATTCCACCACTCCCCTACATAACCCATTCTGATACTTTACCACCCTCCTAGTAAAATAGCTTTTCCTAATATCCAACCTAGACCTTCCTCACTGCAACTTGAGACCATTGCTTCTCATTTTGTCATCTGTAGCCACTCTATCATCTATAACAGTCTCTCTCCATCCTCTTTGGAACTCCCCTTCAGGTAGTTGAAGGATGCTATCAAATCCCCCCTCATTCTTCTCTTTTGGGCTGTCTAGACTGCAAGCCTCTTTTGAAAGAGGCTTTTTCGAAAGTATCTTTCGAAAAAGAGCATCTAGACTGCAAGCAGTACTTTCGAAAAAGCAAGCCGCTTTTTCGAAAGAAAGCAGCAAGTGAGTCTGGATGCTCTCTTTCTAAAAAGCCCTGTTGGCATTCAAGAACGCCTTTTTTCGAAAGAGCACTTTCGAAAAAAGGTGTTCTTCCTCATGAAATAAGGTTTACCACTGTCGAAAGAAAAGCTGCGTTCTTTCGATTTAATTTCGAAGAACGCGGCTGCAGTCTAGACGCAGGTGATGTTTTTTCGAAAAAAGGCTACTTTTTTCAAAAAAAACCCTGAGTCTGGACACAGCCCTGTAGACTAAATAAGACCAAATCCCTCAGCTTTTCATAAATCATGTGCTCCTGCCCCCTAATAATTTTTGTTGCCCTCCTCTGGACTCTCTCTAATATGTCCACATCCTTTCTAGAATGGAGAGCCCAGAACTAGATGCAGTACTCCACATTTGGCCTCACCAGTGCCGAATAAAGGGGAATAATCACTTCCCTAGAACTGCTGGATATGCTATTACTATTGCACCCCAATGTGCTATTTGCCATCTTGGCTATAAGATAAACTGTTGACTCATATCCAGCTTTTCATCCATGATAATGACCAGGTCCTTGTTTGCTGAACTGCTTCTTAGCCTGTCGGTCCCCAGCCCGTAGTAGTGCCTGGGATTCTTCCATCCCACGTGCAGGACTCTGCACTTATCCTTGTGTAACTTCATCAGATTTCTTTTGGTCCAATCCTTCAATTTGTCCAGGTCACTCTGGACCATATCCCTACCCTCCAGTGTATCTACCTTTCCCCCTAGTTTAGTGTCATTTGCAAACTTGCTGAAGGTGCAATCCATTCCTTGATCCAGGTCATTAATAAAATTTTGAACAAAGCTGGCACCAGAACCAACCCTTAGGGCACTGCGCTTGATACTGACCACCAACCAGACATCGAGCCGTTGATCACTACCAGTTGAGTCAGACAATCTAGCCAGCTTTCTATCCACCTTACAGTCAATTTATCCGATCCATACTTCTTTAATTTGCTGGAAAGAATATGGGGGAGACCATATCAAAAGCTTTGCTAAAGTCAAGATGTATCATATCTACTGCCTTCCCCATATCCACAGAGCCAGTTACCTCGTCATAGAAGCTAATCAGGTCTGTCAGGCATGACTTGCTGTTGGTGAATCCATCTTGACTATTCCTGATCACTTCCCATTTTCCAAGTGTTTTAAAATGGATTCCTTGAGGATTCCTTCTATGATTTTTCCAGGGACTAAGATGAGGCTGACCGCAAAGTTCCCCAGATTCTCCTTCTTCCCTTTTTAAAGATGGGCACCACATTTGTCTTTGTCCAATAGTTCAGGACCTCACCCAATTACCACCAATTACCACAAATTTTAAAAGATAATGGCCAGTGGCTCTGCAATCACATCAGCCAACTCCCTCAGCACCCTCAGATGTATTAGATCTGGCCCCATGGATTTGTGTATGTTTAGCTTTTCTAAATAGTTCTTAACCTGTTCTTTCTCCACTGAGGGCGGCTCACCTCCTTCCCATACTGTGCTGCCTAGTGCAGCAGTCTGGGAGCTGACCTTGTCTGTGAAGACAGAGGCAAAAAAAGGCATTGAGTATTTCAGCTTTTCCCATATCATCTGTCATTAGGTTACCTCCTTCATTCAGTAAAGGTTCCACCTTCCTTGATGACCCACTTATTGCTAACATGCCAGCAGAAACCTTTCTTGTTACCTTTCACTTCCTTGGCTAGCTGCAATTCCAATTGTGCTTTGACCTTTCTGATTACACCCTGCTCAAGCAATATATCTATATTCTTCCCTAGTCATCTGTCCAAGTTTACACTTCTCATAAGCTTCCTTTTTGAGTTTAATCTTGGCAAAGATTTTACTGTTAAGACAAGCAGGTTGCCTACCATATTTGCTTTTCTTACTGTACATCTGCATGGTTTGTTCCTGCGCCTTCAATAAAGCTTCTTTAAAATATATCGAGCACTCCTGGATTCATTTTCCCTTCATTTTAGCATCCCCCGGGATCCTGCCTATCAGTTCCTTGAGGGAGCTAAAGTCTGCTTTTCTAAAGTCCAGAGTGTGTATATTGCTGCTCTCCTTTCTTTGGTCAGGATTCTGAAACAGACCATCTCATGATCACTGTTGTCCAAGTTGTCACCTCCATCTACCTCCCCTACTTTTTCCTGCCTATTTGTGATCAGCAGGTCAAGATGAGCATCACCCCTTGTTGATTCGTTCAGCACTTGTACCAGGAAATTGTCCCCAACATTCTCCAAAAACTTCCTGGATTGTCTGTGTACTGCTGTATTAGTCTCCCAACAGATCTCAGGGTGATTAAAGTCCCCCATGAGAACCAAGGCCTGTGATCTGGAAGCTTCTGTTAGTTGTTCTGTTAGTTATTAGTAGTTCCTCCATGGAACCGGAAATGTGATATTTATATATGCTTACTTGTCATTGTAATTAGATATTTAAAATCATTCTTTTATTATTGTTGTCAGCAGCTGGCTCACTCAGCATCTGAGGAAATGAGTTGTATCTCATAACAGCTTATGCTTTAATACCCTAATATGTTTGTTAGTCTTTAAAGTGCCACCAAACTCCTTGTTGTTTATTAGAGAAAAGTAATTCAACAGGATATGCCAAGGTAGGTTACCTGGCACTCCAAATTCAAGCACTCTTAATCATGAAAGAAAAAGGGATGATTTGGTTTGACAATTAAATGGTTCCACCTGTCTATGCATCATACTTTCCTGATACTTTCATGCATGCAGACATGATCAGTACATTTTCCTCTTGCCAAATTATTCAGAGACAAGGAAGTTGAACTGGGTGTGTGAAAACCTGTCCTAAGGAAAAGTCACATAGAACTGAAGGAATTGCAATGAAGATCTTGCAAAACAACATGACTAATATGTGACAAGCTGTTAAAACAAGAGGACTATGTCTATTAAAAAAAAAGATTTCCTAGCCAAATGCTGTGAGAGGCACTTTCCTCATCATCCTTTATTGTTCTAGATTGTTCAAGAAAGTATGTATGCTCTCTGAACTGTACAACATATTTCAAAGGGATGGAATCTGGCAACAAGTTGCATGAATCTACTGAAAAGTTAAGGGCAGAGTTACCTCTTGCACCATTTTCAGTTCCAACTAGGGATTACAACTGCTAATGAAATACTTTGTTTTCATTTCCAAATGGTCACTTTTCCCATGACCTGAGGCCATTTCTCCCTGTGTCAAGACACAATGAATTCTAGAATAATTATAAACTCTATGGGGCAGGGATTCTGTCTGTAAATCAGTGAAATACTCGGGCAGAAGTATATCATCAAGGGCATGAGCAATCCTATCACTAGGACAACTCAGATACTTATAGCACATGTACTCAATTGCCTTGCGAATTGCAACACTGTGTTTGTAAAGCACCGTACACACCTCTGGCCCCACCCATATCTAATGCACAATATGCAAATATGAAGTTCCTGATTTTTCCTCCCAAAGGAAACTTGGACTTACAGAAGTACCTAGGGGTATGTCTACACTACCACCCTAGTTCGAACTAGGGTGGTAATGTAGGCAACCGGAGTTGCAAATGAAGCCCGGGATTTGAATTTCCTGGGCTTCATTTGCATATTGCCGGGCGCCGCCATTTCTAAATGTCCGCTAGTAACAGTAGTTCGGAATAGGAAGCCTAATCCAAACTACCTAGTCCGCGGGGCACGGAGTCCACACTAGCAGACATTTAGAAATGGCGGCGCCCGGCAATATGCAAATGAAGCCCGGGAAATTCAAATCCTGGGCTTCATTTGCAACTCCGGTTGCCTACATTACCACCCTAGTTCGAACTAGGGTGGTAGTGTAGACATACCCTCGGTGAGTTAGGCACTATTAGCCCCATTGAGTTCTGTCTGCATTAGGGACAGAACTCAATGCCTCCCCTCTCCTGAGTCCCGTTTGACCATTGGTACAGTCTAGGTCATATCTCAATTAACATACATTTTACCGTGGCTATCACAATTCTTATCAACATTGCAGCTGTGGGCAATATTTGGAGAGAGGTAAATAATGGAGTCCTCCAGGGATCCATACTGGGACCAATCTTATTTAGAATATTTATAAATGATCTGGAGAAAGGGGTAAACAGTGACGTGGCGAAATCTGCAGATAACAAAACTGCTCAAAGGTCTCAGAGCGGTAGCCATGTTAGTCTGTAACTAAAAAAAACTTAAAAAGAAACAATGGTCCTGTAGGGCCCTAGAGACTAACAAAAAATTATAAATAGTATTATGAGCTTTCATAGGCACAACCCACTTGTTCAGACAATAAATACAGAACAAGGGCTCAAAACTGCTCAAGATAGTTAAGACCACATCAGACTGTGAAGAGGTTCAAAAGGATCTCACAAAACTTGATGACTGGGCAACAAAAATGGCTGATGAATTTTAATGTTGATAAATACAAAGTAATTCGTATTGGAAAACATAACCCCAACCATGCATATAAAATGATGGTGACTAATTTAACTGTTATCACTCGAGAGAGAGATTTTGGGGTCATTGTGGATAGTTCTCTGAAAACATCCACTCAATGTGCAGCAGCTGTCAAAAAAAGCAAACAGAATGTTAGGAATCATTTAAAAAGAGATAGAGAATAAGACAGAGAATATCTGGGGAAGTCAGTGAATGTGATATACCTTAACTTTAGCAAAGCTTATGATATGGTCTCCCACAATATTCTTGCCAGCAAGTTAAAGAAGTATGGATTAGATAAATGGACTGGAAGGTGGCTGGAAAGCTGGCTAGCTTGTCGGGCTCAACTGGTAGTGATCAACAGCTCGATGTCTGGCTGGCGATCAGTATCACGTGGAATGCCCCAAGGATTGGTGCTAGGGCCAGTTTTGTTCAACATTTTTATTAATGACCTGGATGAGGGAATGGATTACACCCTCAGCAAGTTTGCAGATGACACTGAGCAAGGGTGGGAAGTAGATACGTTGGAGGGCAGGGATAGGGTCCAGTGTGACCTAGACAAATTGGAGGATTGGGCCAAAAGAAATCTCATGAGGTTCAACAAGGACAAGTGTAGAGTCCTGCACTTGGGACGGAAGAATCCAAAGCACTGTTACAGGCTGGGTACCGACGGGCTAAGTAGCAGTGCAGCAGAAAGAACCTGGGGATTATACTGGATGAGAAGTAGGATATGAGTCAACAGTGTTCCCTTGTAGCCAAGAAGGCTAATGGCATATTAGGGTGCATTAGGAGGAGCATTTTCAGCAGATCTAGAGAAGTGATTATTCCACTTTATTTGGCATTGGTGAGGCCACATCTGGAGTACTGCATCCAATTCTGGGCTCCCCATTATAGAAAGGATGTGGACACATTGGAGAGGGTCCCGCAGAGGGCCACCAAAATGATTAGGGGCTGGAGCATATGACTTATAAGGAGAGACTGAGGATATGTCTACACTACCCTCCTAATTCGAACTAGGAGGGTAATGTAGGCATACCGCACTTGCAAATGAAGCCCGGGATTTGAATTTCCCGGGCTTCATTTGCATGAAGCCGGCCGGCGCCATTTTTAAATGCCGGCAGTTCGAACCCCATGCCGCGTGGCTACACGCGGCACGGAGTAGCTAGTTCGGATTAGGCTTCCTAATCCGAACTAGCTGTACCCCTCGTGGAATGAGGAGTACAGCTAGTTCGGATTAGGAAGCCTAATCCGAACTAGCTACTCTGTGCCGCGTGTAGCTACGCGGCATGGGGTTGGAACTGCCGGCATTTAAAAATGGCGCCGTACGGCTTCATGCAAATGAAGCCTGGGAAATTCAAATCCCGGGCTTCATTTGCAAGTGCGGTATGCCTACATTACCCTCCTAGTTCGAATTAGGAGGGTAGTGTAGACATATCCTGAGGGATTTGGGGCTGTTTAGTCTGTAGAAGTGAAGAGTGAGGGTGGGGTTGATAGCAGCCTTCAACTTCCTGAAGGGCAGTTCCAGAGAAGATGGAGTGAGGCCGTTCTCAGTGGTGACAGATAGCAGAACAAGGATCAATGGTCTTGAGATGCAGGGGGAAGGTCCAGGCTGGATATTAGGAAAAACTGTTTCACTAGGAGCGTGGTGAATTACTGGAATGGGTTATGTAGGGAAGTGTTGGAATCTCCATCCCTAGATGTTTTTAAGTTCCAGCTTGACAAAGCCCTGGCTGGGTGATTTAATTAGGATTCGTCCTGCTTCATTCAGGGGGCTGGCCTTGATGACCTTCTGAGGTCTCTTCTAGCCCTAGGATTCTATGAATTTATGATTATTGCCTCTATATAAATACGTGGTACACCTACACCTTGAATACTGCATACAGTTGTGGTCACTTCATCTCAAAAAAGATAGCTTGGCATTGGAAAAAGTTCAGAAAAGGGCAACAAACATGATTGGGGATATGGAATGGCTGCCATATGAAGAGCGATTAATAAAACTGGGACTTTTCAGTTTGGAAAAGAGATGACTAAGGGGGGATATATATGATAGAGGTCTATAAAATTATGAATAGCATGGAGAAAATAAACAAGGAAAAGTTATTTATTTGCTTCCATAACACAAGAACCAGGGGGGTCAGCAAATGACATTAATAGATAGCAGGTTTTAAAAAAAACAAAAGGAAGTAAAATTTCATACGACACATTCTGGCAGCTAGGAGACAGTGGGAGGCCTGGACACTGGAGAGGGAACTGTGGGAAGAGGAAGAGGTTATTTTACGTTTTGGGGAGTGGGTAGATCACACCTTTCAGTGTTCTTGCCTCAGCCTGTCTGCAGACTGCGAGTGGTTCGCCCCTGCTCTGCAGCGCGGGACACATGCATGAAGCCCGCCATTCCCCTCCACAAGAGGGTGTCCATTGCCCTCTGGAAACTCTCCACACCGGATAGCTACCGATCCATCAGGAACCTTTTTGGCGTGGGGAGATCCACCGTCAGAGTGGTGCTCATGCAGGTTTGGCACTCACCGGCCACTGGGCCAGGACAGGGGGCTGAAAGGAGGACATGAGCTGCCCCAGGGAAAATGGCGGGGAGGTGGTGTAAGTGCCCTCCCCGGGAGGGGTCGGTCCGTCCCGGCTGCGCTGCAGACCGCCCGCAGTGGCCAGGATTGCAGCAGGCGTTGCTCCTGGGAGTGGGACACGGGGCAGTGGTGGGGAAAGAACACTCCCAGCCACCCGGGTGTCCCAGTAACCCTCGGTTTTGTGTGTCTCTCTGCAGGTGGTGAAGGCCATCAACAGGGTGCTGCTCCGCAGAGTCATCTGCCTCACCGATATGTACACGATCATTCAGGGGTTCGGCGCCCTCAGCTTCCCCAACTGCGGGGGACAATCGATGGGATGCACATCCCCATCCGTGCCCTGGACCACCAGGCCTCCCTCTACATTAACCACAAGGGGTAGCTCTCTGTGATCCTGCAGGCCGTGTCTGACCACTGGGGCCAGTTCACGGACATCAATGTGGGCTGGTCCGGCAAGATACACGACGCGCAGATTTACTGCAACTCCTCCGTGTGCCAGAGGCTGCACACTGGGACTTTCTTCCCCGACTGCCACATAAGGGTTGGGGACATGAACATGTCAGTGTGCCTGGTGGGGGATGCGGCTTATCACCTACAGCCCTGGCTCATGAAGCCCTACACGGGACACCTCAGCCTCTCCTGGCAGGCTTTCAATGCCAGGCTCAGAAGGGCCCGCATCATGGTCGAGGGGGCCTTCAGCCGACTGATAGCACAGTTTAGGTGCCTCCTCACCCACCTCAACCTCTCCCAGCACAATATTCCGCACGTGGTGGTAGCATGCTATGTGCTCCACAATTTGTGTGAGAGGAAAGGGGAGATTTTCCTGCCAGCCTGGATGGCGGAGGCTGACCGCCTGGCTGGCCAGTATGCACAGCCCCACACGGCTGCGAGCCAGGAGGCCCTTCGCGGGGCCATCTGCATAGAAAAAGCCCTGTGGGAGAGCTCCCAGGTGGATGAGGTCTGAAGTCCCCCTGGCGTGCCCCACTGGGGCCTGGGACCTTACATTCCTTCCCCACCTCCTTCCCTTTTCCCCTCCCTAACCCCCTTCCTGCTCTACAATAAAAACACCTGTGTTGCCACAAAAAAAAGTATTTATTTCACATAACTGGGGTGGGGGAAGGGAGGGAATGGGGACGGGAGAGGGGAGGGGGGAAACCTGGGCGGAGGGAGCTGGAAGGGGGAGGCAAGGGAAGGAAGGCGGAGGGGAAGCTCAGGGTTGGGGGTCTTGCTCTCCCAACTCACAGCACTGCGGGTGTGGGGGTGTCGGGGGGGAGTGGGGCAGGAGGGACAGGGGGTGTGGAAGAAGCGGGAGGGGGAACAGGGGTGGGTGGAGGAACGATAGCTGGAGCAGCCGCAGGGGCTGGAGCAGCAGGAGGCAGCAATCGGTTCGCCAGGGCCTGCAGGTGCTCGCGGAGGGCACGGCCCTGCTCCCAGAGCTCCCTCAAGCTCTCCCACCACAGCTGCAGGTCCTCTTGCACCCACTGCTCCTGGCTATGGACCTGCCATCCCTGCAAATGCAGCTGCTGCCTCTGGAACTCCTCCAGGTTGCGGGTGCGCCTGCTGGCCTGGGTTCAGGTGGAGGGTCCAGGTGGGGTGGTGAGTCCTGCACTTGCAGGTGTTGTGGCTGTGGTGAAACAAGAGAAGTGGTCAGTTCTCCCAGGGGACACAGTGGGTGAAACCCAGCCCCACTCTGCAAGGCGAGAACGGCAGGTGTCTGCATCATCACGTCCTGCTATCCCCGGGAGTGTGAGCTGGCCCAGGACTGCACCCCAGCCCCTTTCCTGCCTACAGTGTGGTGGGGGGGTGGGTGGGAGGGAGATGTGTCCTGCCTCTGTGTAGAGGGGGCATCTGGAGGGAGGACAGTGTACAGCAGTGGTCCCCAACCTGTGGAGGTGGCCAGGCGCCAGGGGGCGTGGCCGTTCGCCCGCCGGGCGCCAGGGGGCGGGGACGAGGGCGGGGCCCCAGGCGGGGCCCCCCTATAGCCGCGTGCCCCCCCCATAGCTGCGCCCGGGGCCGGCGCCCCCCCCCAAGCGCCACGCGCCCAGGGCCGGCGCCCCCTCCCCCTCCAAGCTCCGTGTGCCCGGGGTCAGCGCCCCCCCCTCCAAGCGGCCGGGGCCAGGGCCAGGGCCAGGGCCAGGGCCAGGCCAGCCTCGAGCACGTGGCGGGCGCACATGAATGCCCCCGCGGGCGCCATGGCGCCCGCGGGCACCGTGTTGGGGACCACGGGTGTACAGTGTCTCTCCCCGGGGTAAGGTCCCTGAGCTTCCTCTTCCCCGCCTGCCCCACATAAGGGAACCATGATGTCACTCACATGTGGAGGCCTCCCCGGCCTCAAATGAGGCTGCTGATGGGCTCTCCGGTTCGGCTTGGGGTTCCTGGGTGCAGGGCAGGCTCCCTGCAGGCTCCTGGCTGCTGTCGTCCTCCTCCTCCTCTTCCCCTGTGTCAGGGGCAGGGTCCCTGCCCTGGGGTCAATGATGATCAGGGAGGCATGGACCATCTGACCCCCCAGGATGCAGTCCAGGGCCTCATAGTAAAGTCAGGCCTCCGGGTCAGTCCCTGGTTGGGAGTCCCTGGCATAGGCCTGCCACAGTTCTTTTATTTTACTCTGCACCTGCTCCTGGGTGTGCATGTGGCCTCTGGTGGCCAGTCTGGCAGCCATGAGGCTGTAGACGGCCACATTCCTGCACCTAGTGTGGAGACCGTGGGCATTGGAGGCCTCCCCCCAAATCTCAATGAGGTCCATGATCTCCGCACTTGACCAGGAAGTCGCCTGCCTTTTGCGGCCCCAGGCAGGCTCCTGGGAGCCGCCAGCCTGGTCCTGGGGAGCAGTGGAGGGCTGGGTGGCAGCGGGTGGCTGACTCATAGTGTGCCAGGTGCACAGTCTGCTGGTTGTGTGCTGGCAGGCTGGCAACTGGTACAGGCATTGTGGCCAGAGTCTGCCCCTTTAAGGTTTGGCGGAGAACAGACAAGTTTTCCTGGTTTGGCCCTGAGTGGCCACCAGGGGAAACTGGGACGGTCTGGAGGCCCCCTCATTCGAAATAAGTGTCTACACAGCACTTATTTTGAATTAGCTATTTTGAATTAGGTGTTATTCCTTGTAGAATGAGGTTTACCTAATTCGAAACAGCAGTTTGTATGTGTAGACAGCTATTAAAGTTAATTCGAAATAACGTCTGTTATTTTAAATTAACTCTGTAGTGTAGACATACCCAAGCAGACATCACCACATTTGGTTCCCATTGTGTAAGTTTTCCTGGTAACCACAAGGAGAAGAACATCAACATGTTTAAATGGAAACTTAGGTTCTGGCTAACAACTGTATGGAGAATTCAAAAGGAAAATTGTACAGCTACTTACCTAGTTATACAATCACATTCTACCTGTTTATGAGAGTAATGGCTGGAGAGGAGTGCACTGTGACCCATAATCTGAACACATAAATGCATGGATTTGAAAATGGTGTAAGAAAAGTGTGAATTTAAACTTGCCTGGCCACTTTACGCTCCAGCCCTGTTAGTCACCTGAGCCTGTATCCTATCTCTGACAGTGATCACTATCATATGTTTCAGAGGAGGGCGGGAGAACTCTCAAGTGGGTAATTGTAAGAAAAACATTGGCTTCTCCTCTGAATTAGGCTGGCTTATCTCTCTTCCAAACTTTGACATTTATTTTTCTTTTAAAAGAATCCCATCTAATTTAAGTGTGAGTGTTCCCATTAACTCTATGGAAGTCTAGTTCTGTTCTGAACCCTCGAACTTAAAAATCTCATGTGGTAAAAAGTTTCCTGGACTGCATGTTGTGTGAAAAATTATAGCTTGAAATTTGCTGCATTTCATTTTCACTGAATGCTCTTTGCTCATTTTTCTGACTGAGGAGTGCCTGGTTTACCTTTTCTAGACCATTCATTATTTTGAATATGGCTATCATGTCCCCTATTATTTGTCTCTGTCCTAAATATTTCTCCTCTTTCAGCAGTCTCTCCATGCCTCTATTTTTGCTTTATCTTTTTATTTTTGAAATATGATATCCCAAATTGCATCCACTGTTCTTGGAAAGGGTACATGTTCCACTGACTTCTGCAATGGTATGATCAGCTTTTTATTATTGTTTTCCGTCCTTATGCATCTTAAAATTTTGTTTGCTTTTTTGGCTGCTACTGCATGTATTGAATTGTCATCAGTGACACTCAGGTCTAACTCAGGGAAGTTACATTTAATACACAACCCAGTAATTAGTAGTAGTTAAAATTATTCCTGAATATTCCACTGTATATTACTTGGGTTTCTCAAGGGTGATGTTCAGTTGTTGATCTGAAGATAGGACAAGAAAGATTTTAAGAATTATCCAGAAATCCGATCCCCCTATTTGCTTTGTCATTAAGATGAAGCTAACTTTGGAGAATGAGTTTGCAGAGAGCAGCAGAAGAGAGTACTGGAGGGGTTTGTTGAAGAAAGTGTATTGGTGTTGAAGATGATCGGGAGTACTTAAGATTCACCATTGGGCTGGAACTTTGTCCAGGACTCCTGAATTCTGAGTGCAGACACATTGCTCAGTGTCTGCCAGCTATGGAAGAGCCTTCCCAAAGGTGGTGGGAGGGGGGAGCAGAGATCTTTCCTCATCTGTGGCCCCTTTCCCTTCCCCTCCTTTTCCCAAGCCACAGACTCACCACTTACCCGGGTTAGAGTGACCGGTGTCCAGTTTTCAACCACAATACCCAGTTGAAAAGGGACCCTGGTGGCTCCAGTCAGCACCGCAGAGGAGGCCATTGACTGGTTGGTGGTACCACACATTGGGGTTAGCAGGTTCCCTGTTATCCTCTGTGCTGCGTGGCTTCCAGGAAGCAGTTGGCATATCCCCGCTCCGGCTCCTATGGAGCAGCCAGAGAGCTCACCATGCTCTCTCTGCACAAGTGGCACTCCTGACACTCCCATTGGCTAGGAACAGCAGCCAATGGGAGCTGAAGGGACTGTGCCTGTGGATGGAACAGCACATAGAGCCTCCTGGCTGTGCTTCCACATAGGAACCAGACGGGACGGGTCGCTGCTTCTGGGAACTATTGAAGGTAACACTGCCAAGAGTCTGCAATCTTGCCCTGCCCCCCTCCTGGGACTCAATCTCTTGCTCCAGCCCAGATCCCCCCCTCACTCTCTGAACCCATCAGTCCCAGCCCAGAACACTGTTTTGCAACCCACCAGAGCCCAGCCTCCCCAGCTAGAGCCCTCATCCTTGCCCTAACCCCCTATCCCGGCCCAGAGTCCCCTTCTGCACTCTGAACCCCTCATCCCCAGTCCTACTTTAAAGCCCACTCTCTCCTCAGGTGGAGCCCTCACTCCTGCTGCATTACAACCCCCTGAGTCAGCCCAGTGAAAATGAGTGAGTGAACGAGGATGGGGAGAGTGAGGGACAGAAGGAGGGGAGGCCCTAGAGAAGGGGCAGGGCCTCATAGGCTGGGTGGGGCAGGGGTGGGGGAAAGGTTCTGTGAAAGTAGAACGTTGCCAACCCTAGCCCCAGGTGGTGGTGGGGTTCAAGAGTAGACCTCAGCCTGTGTTCCTGCCACACAGGTAACTTCAATCTATGCAGGAGGATCTGCAGCTCCTCATAGCTTCCTGTGTGATTTTCATACAGGGGAAGTAGTCTCAGAGTTGTGGATCCTCCATCTACTAGAGTTGTCTGTAGGGCAGATTCCGTCATGGGCATGAGGGTGCTACAGGTACACTAAGGAAAAATTTCCAACTCTGCAATAGCTTTATTAGCACAATTAGCAAAATTACACACACTCCACCCAGCAAAGGAGATTGAGAGAACAAAATGAGTGTCTGAGCTGCCATCTACTAATTCACACCTTCCCTTGCAGAACAACTTGAAGTGTTAGTCATTATCTTCCTCTTCCTCTTCTTCCTTGTTGCCAACACCAGTGATTGTCATCCTGGCACCTCCCAAGGCTTTCAAGATGTGATGCAACTTTTATAATGACATCACTGTGCCTATGCATGTTTAGTAGGGATTTCATCTCCTTTTCCTTATTTGTATTTCTTCACCCTTCTATTGCTGGGGTGCCTTTCTTCATAGGTTACTAGGCCTTTTACCTCAGGTTCCTTAGCTTACATGTCCATTAGTTACTATGGCATTCTTATGGTCAGGCATCTGCTGATATTCCTAATTGTAAAATGTCCCAAGCTGGTTAAAAACTAGCAACATGTTACCTGTCAGCCGTTTAGTCATACTGGTGTATTACAGCCTATAGTCTTGTGATGGCTTATGATTGAGAGTGACTCCTGGTTAGTGGCTAATGATTAGGCTTTTGGGGTCATATGCCTTGTTTTGCCTTGTTTGTTGTCTTACAAACCTTGAGGTTTGTGGGTTCATTGCACTACAACCTTAATTTATTCCTTTGCCTTACCTAGCAAATGTGTATACTTATAGGTATCCCCAGCCAGCTGGAAACACCATTCTCTGAAAGCCTGCTAGTAGTTCAGGAATATTTTTAATGCCACCACCCATTGGTAAGTCACAGTAAGTCTGTGAATTCCAGAGGCACAATGGGAATTTAACCTAGACAGAGAAGATAACCTGGTGCTATTCTTTCATGCCTTTGTGATACCTCATGAAGAAATATAAAAGGGCTTTAATAGTAGTAATTACTTAAACATTTAAAAATTCAATGTAAAATCCTATAGAGGAAAATAGAAAGGAGCATAAATTCTGGCACGTCAGGTGTAAAAATGGAACTAGTCAGGTGAAAATGTTTTAAGTGCAACTTGCCAAAGATTCAAATACAAAGAACAAAAATAAAAAAGTTTAAGTACATCTTTGGGGCTACTGGATAATTGAGATGCTAAAGGAGCACTCAAGGAAGACAAGGCCATTGCAGAGAAGTTATTTATTTACTGCATTGGTCTTCACTGCAGAGATGTGAGGGAGATTCCTGCCCCTGAGCCATTCTTTTTAAGTGACAGATATGAGGAACTGTCCCAGATTGACAAGTTAGTAGAGGAAGTTTTGGAATAAATGGATAAATTAAACAGTAATAAATCAGTAGGACCAGATGGCATTCACCCAAGAATTCGGAAGGAACTACAAATGTAAAATTACAGAACTACTACTGAGAGGGAGATTCCTACACCTGAGCCATTCTTTTTAGGTGACAAATCCGAGGAACTATCCCAGACTGACATGTCAATAGAGAATGAATTGTTTTGTAATGAATTGATAAATTAAACAATATTAAGTCACTAGGATCAGATGTCATCCACTCAAAAGTTCTGAAGGAACTACAAATATGAAATTGCAGAACTACTCTTATGATATTTTTTTAAAGGCTCTAAAAGCAATCCTGATAGTTACAGGCCATAAACCTAATTTGCTTCAGGCAAATTGCTTGAAACTATAGTAAAAAACAGAATAATTGGACAAATAGTTTAACACAATTTGTTGGGGAAGAGTCAACACAGTTTTTGTAAAGGGAAATCATGCCTCACCAATCTATTAGAATTTTTCGAGGGAGTCAATAAACATGTGAACAGCAGTGTACTTGGACATAGTGTACTTGGACTTCCAGCAAACCTTTGCAAGGTCCTTCACCAAAACCTTTTAACCAAACTAAGCAGCCATGGGATAAGTTGGACAGTCCTCTTATGGATCAGTAACTAGTTAAAAGATGTAAAACAAAAGGTTGGAATAAATGGTCAGCTTTCAGAATGGAGAGAGGTAAATGGTGGTGACCCCAAGGGATCTGTACTGGGACCAGGGCTACTTGACATATTCACCAATATGGAAAAAGAGATAAATAGTTTATTTGCAGATTATACAAAATTATCAAATGCAAGTTGGACCTTCCTGGTTTGACACCCTCAGAACCTGACTGGTCCTGAACGAGGGAGTTTGCCAGACCGGGGAGGTCAGTTCCAGCCCCTCTGCTGACAGACTCCGGGCTCTCCTGGGCTCTGTCAGCAGACATTGTGTTATTTACGCCAACTGTTGCTGCCTTTCAGAAACCAGCCCGCAATGCCAAACAATATCAGTTAAATTGGCGCAAGCACTCCTGAGGAAGACCCATATTGCTGACACCAGGAGTGTTGTGTCGACATGTAAAAGCAATGTAATTACTGCCTTGGCTGTACATAAAGGTAAATTAGATCAACTTAATCTTGTAGTGTGAAGTTGCACTAAAACTGGCCCACTGCTCTGATGAGTTGACTATTTAAAAAGGCAACAGAGATGGGAGGACAGAGAATTGGGATAGAAGAGAGATTAGATTAGATTATAAATTAGGGTCTCTATGTATTTTATAATAATGAAGTATGAAGTAACAAGCCTTGTGGATAAGGGAGAAGCGGTGGATGTCATATACCTAGGCTTTAGTAAGGCATTTGATACGGTCTCGCATGATATTCTTATTGATAAACTAGGCAAATATAACTTAGATAGGGCCACGATAAGGTGGTGCATAATTGGCTGGATAACCATAGTCAGAGAGTTGTTGTTAACGGTGCTAAATCCTGCTGGAAAGGGATAACAAGTGGAGTTCCGCAAGGGTCTGTTTTGGGACCCGTACTGTTCAATATCTTCATCAATGATGTAGATATTGGGATAGAGAGTACGCTTTTTAAGTTTGCAGATGATACCAAACTGGTTGGGGTTGCAACTTCTTTGGAGGATAGGGACATAATTCAAAATGACCTTAGCAAGTTAGAGAAATGGTCATAGGTAAACAGGATGAACTTTAATAAAGAGAAATGCAAAGTGCTCCACTTAGGAAGGAACAATCAGTTCCATACATGCAAGATGGGAAGCGACTGTCTAGGAAGGAGCATGGCGGAAAGGTATCTAGGGGTCACAGTGGACCACAAGTTGAATATGAGTCAACAGTGTGATGCTGTTGCAAAAAAAGCAAATATGATTCTAGGTTGTATCAACAGGTATGTTGTAAGCAAAACTCGTGAAGTCATTCTGCCGCTCTACTCTGCACTAGTTAGGCCTCAGCTGGAGTACTGTGTCCAGTTCTGGGTGCCACATTTCAAGAAAGATGTGGAGAAATTGGAAAGGGTACAGAGAAGAGCGACAAGAATGATTAAAGGTCTAGAGAACATGACCTATGAAGCCAGGCTTCGTGAACTGGGCTTGTTTAGTTTGGAAAAAAGAAGATTAAGGGGGGACATGATAGCGGTTTTCAAATATCTAAAAGGGTGTCACAAGGAGGAAGGAGAAAATTTGTTCCTCTTGGTTTCTGAGGACAGGACAAGGAATAATGGGCTTAAAGTGCAGCAAGGGAGGTTTAGATTAGACATTAGGAAAAAATTCCTAACTGTCAGGGTGGTCAAATATTGGAATAAATTGCCAAGGGAGGTGGTGGAATCTCCCTCTCTGGAGATATTTAAGAACAGGTTAGATAGACATCTGTCAGGGATGGTGTAGACGGAGCTTGGTCCTGCCTTGAGGGCGGGGGGCTGGACTCGATGACCTCTCGAGGTCCCTTCCAGTCCTATGATTCTATGTTGTAACATGTTAAAATGAACATTAACTGATAAAACTAGATAATACTTAATCCTACTTCAGTGCAGGGAATTGGACTAGATTATCTACCAACCCCTTTTCCAGAAGATCCCTTATTCCTTTCAAGTAAGAATAAGGGCTTATTTTCTGCAAGATCCCGTCTAGACTGGCGCTTTTCTCCGGTGAAACCCCGAGCCGGAAAAAAGCGGCAGCCATGTTCATGCAAATGCCGCGGGGGATATTTAAATCCCCCGTGGAATTTGCAATTCCGAAGAGTCTCATTAGCATCCCTTTTCCGGAAAGGGGTGCCAGTGTAGGCACAGCCATTGTGTTATAAAGAAAATATGTAGAATGATTAAAAGTTTGGACTCTAATAGAAGCTTTGTATTAGAAGTAGATTGATACCTTACTAAGGCACTTGTATCCCTTTCCTCATGTGAAACAATTGTGTAGTTCCTGGTGAGGGGGAGTGAATTAGTTTGGAATGTGGGTACGTCTACACTACAGCGCTAGTTCGAACTAACTTAGTTCGAATTAGTTAATTCGAACTAAGCTAGTTCGAACTAACGCATCTAGAACTAAAAACTAGTTCGAACTAGCGTTTTGCTAGTTCGAACTAGTAAGTCCACATTGAGTGGACTCTGAACAGGGCTTAAGGATGGCCGGAAGCAGTGCCGGCAGGGCATCAGAGGAGGACTTAGAGCATGGAGATGCTGTCTCAGGCTAGCCGAGGGCTGCGCTTAAAGGGTCCCGACCCCCACCCCGGACACACAGTTCTAAGGGGTGCCCCGCTTGCAAAGAAGTTCTGGCTTGGAGTGCCCTGAGTGCCCACACTGGGCACATCACACCACTCGGCCATCAGCCCGGCTGCACTTGCCGCAGGCTGCCATCTGGGGAGAGGGAGTAATTGGGGGGCTGCAGGAGAGCTTCCACCCCCAGAAGCCCGCAGAGCCAGCCCAGTCCTCCCCATCGGGGGCTCGTACCCCGTTCCTCCCTCACCTCCTTCCACTTACCCTTCCCTAGCCCCCCTTCTTATTGATGTACAAAATAAAGATAACGTTTCTTCCAACATTGACTCTGTCTTTATTGAACAAAAACTGGGGGAGACTGGGAAAAGGAGGTGGGAGAGGGGAAGAGAAAGGCTGGGAGAGGGGAGGGCAACTAACATGATCAGGGGTTGGGAACAGGTCCCAGATGAAGAAAGGCTACAGAGACTGGGACTGTTCAGCTTAGAAAAGAGGAGACGGAGGGGGGACAGGATAGAGGTCTCTAAAAGCAGGGGTTGGGTGGAGAGGGTGCATTCAGAAAAGTTCTTCCTGAGTTCCCATAAAGAAGGACTAGAGGACACCAAAGGAAAGGACTGGGTAGCAGGCTTGAAACTCGTAAGAGAAAGTTGTTGTTCTTGACAAAGCAAATAGTTAACCTGTGGAACTCCTTGCTGCAGGAGGCTGTGAAGGCTACAACTAGAACAGAGTTTAAAGGGAAGTGAGATAAAGTGATGGAGGTTGGGTCCATGGAGTCCTATGAGCCAGAGGGTAGGAGTGGTGTCCCTGTCCAAAGTTTGTGGAAGGCTGGAGAGGGATGGCACGAGACAAATGGCTTGGTCATTGTCTTCGGTCCATCCCCTCCAGGGTCCCTAGGGTTGGCCGCTGTTGGCAGACAGGCTACTGGGCTAGATGGACCTTTGGTCTGACCCAGTACGGCCATTGTAAGCTCAGGGCTCAGTGTCGGGGGTCTCAGTGGACCCCCTTGATTTTCATGCTGGCCAGGCTGGCAGCTCTCCTGCCCTAGACGGCCACTTTCCTGTGCCTAGTGCGGAGATCGTGGACGAGGTCCACGATGTCCGCACTAGCCCAGGAAGGTGCCCGCCTCTTGCGGTCCAGGGCAAGCTCCCGGGAGCCGCCAGCCTGGTCCCGGCAAGAGGGGGTGGGCTGGGGGGCATCGGGTGGGTGGCTCTGTGCCGTGCCAGGTGCAGGCTCTGCTAGCTGGGTGCTGGCAGGCTTGCACCTGGCACGGGCACCGTAGCCAGCCCGTGCCCCTTTAAGGGGTCCGGGGCCGGGAGGGGGGCATAGAGTTTCCTTGGTGTTGGCCAGAGTGGCCACCAGGGAAACCTGGGGAGGGCTAGCCTCCCACTAGTTCGAACTAAAGGGCTACACAGCCCTTAGTTTGAACTAGCTAGTTCGAACTAGGCGTTAGTCCTCGTAAAATGAGGTTTACCTAGTTCGAACTAAGCGCTCCGCTAGTTCGATTCAAATTCGAACTAGCGGAGCGCTAGTGTAGCGCCTATTAAAGTTAGTTCGAACTAACGTCCGTTAGTTCGAACTAACTTTGTAGTGTAGACATACCCTGTGAGTGTTTGGAGAAAGATAACAACTTGAAGGCTCAGCAGTTTCAGAGTCCAGATAGTCAAAGAAGCTGGAAGACTCAGCAGCACCAACGTAACATCAATTGGGCCCAATATAAGACAGACTGGTGCAGGACAAATAGACAGCCTAGTAGTTAAGAGCAAGCACCCCTTTTAGATAAACACTGGGAAGGAGGCACTAACATAATGATGTCAGATGACAAAGAAAAATGACTTCCAGATAAACAGATACTAGAATAATAGAATAGAATCATAGAATCATAGAGCTGGAAGAGATCTCTGGAGGTCATCAAGTCCAGCCCCCTTGCCCAAAGTAGGACCAATCCCAACTAAAGCAACCCAGCCAGGGCCCTATCAAGCCGAGACTTAAAAACCTCCAGGGATGGAGATTCCACCACATCCCTAGATAACCCATTCCAGTACTTCACCATCCTCCTAGTGACATTGTTTTTCCTGATGTCCAACCTAGACCTCCCACCTTGTAACTTGAGACCGTTGCTCCTTGTTCTGCCATCCGTCACTACTGAGAACAGCCTCTCTCCATCCTCTTTGGAAATTCCCTTCGGGAAATTGAGGACTGCTATCAAATCCCCCTTCACTCTTATCTTCTGCAGACTAAACAACCCCAAATCCCTTAGTCTCTCCTCATAGGTCATGCGCTCCAGCCCCCTAATCATTTTGGTAGCCCACCGCTGGACCCTCTCCAATGCGTCCACATCCTTTCTATAGTGGGGGGCCAAGAACTAGAGATACAGGCAGTCCCCTAGTTACGCGGATCCAACTTATGTCGGATCCGCAGTTACTAACGGGGACTTTCTCACCCCAGAGAACTGGAGCGGCGGGACGCCTGGTCCCGCCGCCCGCCTCCTCCGGGGTGAGAAAAGCTGCTCCCCGTCTCCTTGGTCTGCTGGCTCCCCCAGCAGACCAGGGAGACGGGGAGCAAAGTGTTGGAGTACCCGGGGCCAGACCCGCGGCGCTTCCAGCTGATCTGGAAGCGCCGTGGTCCAGCCCGGGTCCTCCGCCGCTTTGCTCCATGTCTCCCTGGTCTGCTGGGGGGAGGGACGCAGCTAGTGCCCCCCCCAGCAGACCAGGGAGACGTGGAGCAAAGCCTGGGGCCTGTGGTAGAGCAGGTGGGGCGCTGCCGGTTGGTCCCGCAGCACCACTCCTTGGCGCTACTGGACCAACCCGGCAGCACCCCAGCTGTTCTGCCCCAGGAGTCCTGATTCAGCCGCTGCTGATCAGTTTCAGCAGCGGCTGAATCAGGACGCCTGGGGAAGAGCAGCTGGGGTGCTGCTGGGTTGGTCCAGTAGTGCCGAGGAGCGGCCGCGCTACTGGACCAACCCAGCAGCACCCGAGCTGCTCTGCCCCAGGCGTCCCCAAGTCAGCTGCTGCTGAAACTGACCAGTGGCTGACTACAGGAAGCCCGAGGCAGAGTTGCTCTGCCCTGGACTTCCTGGAATCAGCGCTGATCAGTTTCAGCAGCGGCTGTATCTGGATGGCAGTTCCGACTTACATACAGATTCAACTTAAGAACAAACCTACAGTCCCTATCTTGTACGTAACCCGGGGACTGCCTGTAATACTCCAGATGTGGCCTCACCAGAGCCGAATAAAGGGGAATAATCCCTTCTCTAGATCTGCTAACAATGCTCTTCCTAATGCAACCTAATACAGGCAGTCCCCGGGTTACGTACAAGATAGGGACTGTAGGTTTGTTCTTAAGTTGAATTTGTATGTAAGTCGGAACTGGTACATATTGTAGGGGAAACTCTAGCCAAACATTTCTCCAGAGCTCAGTTTTATTCTCCCACACCTCACTTCCCTCAGTCCTTTATTCTCAAGCTGAGGTGTCTGCTGAGAAAAGCCGCTCCGCATCTCCCTGGTCTGCTGGGGGGGGAGGGGCTAGCGGGCTAGCTTTGCGTCTCCCTGGTCTGCTGGGGGGAAGCAGCTAATGCGGGGTTGCCTCACCCTGTTTGTAAGTAGGGATTCGATGTAAGTCGGATCCATAAAACCCGGGGACTGCCTGTAAGTCATTCGCCTTCTTGGCTACAAGGGCACACTGTTGACTCCTATCCAGCTTCTCATCCACTGTAATCCCCAGGTCCTTTTCTTCAGAACTGCTACTTAGCCATTCGGTCCCCAGCCTGTAATAATGTTTGGGATTCTTCCGTCCCAAGTGCAGGACTCTACACTTGTCCTTGTTGAACCTCATCAGATTTCTTTTGGCCCAATCCTCTAATCTGTCTAGGTCACTCTGGACCCTATCCCTGTGCTCCAGCCTATCTCCCTCTCCCCCTAGCTTAGTGTCATCTGCAATCCATCCCCTTATCTAGGTCATTAATAAAAATGTTGAACAAAACAGGCCCTAGAACTGATCCTTGGGGCTCTCTACTAGAAACTGACTGCCAACCTGACATCAAGCCATTGATCACTACCCGTTGGGCCCAACAGTCTAGCCAGCTTTCTATCTGGGGGTATGTCTACACTACCCTCCTAGTTCGAACTAGGAGGGTAATGTATGCATACCGCACTTGCTAATGAAGCCCGGGAAATTCAAATCCCGGGCTTCATTAGCAAGTGCGGTATGCATACATTACCCTGCTAGTTCGAACTAGCGGGGTAGTGTAGACATACCCTATTACAGTCCATTTATCCAATCCATACTCCCTTAACTTGCTGGCAAGAATATTGTGGGAGACAGTATCAAAAGCTTTGCTAAAGTCAAGGTATATCATATCCACTGACTTTCCCACGTCTACAAAGCTAGTTACCTCATCATAGAAGCTAATCAGATTGGTTAGGTACGACTTGCCCTTTGTGAATCCATGCTGACTATTCCTGATCACTTTCCCCTCTTCCAAGTGCTTCAAAATGGATTCCTTGAGGATCCCCGCCATTATATTTTCAGGGACTGAGGTAAGGCTGACTGGTCTGCAGTTCCCTAGATTGTTCTTCTTCTCTTTTTTAAAGATGGGCACTACATTTGCCTTTTTCCAGTCATCCAGGATCCCTCCCGATCTCCACGAGTTTTCAAAGATAATGGTCAAAGGCTCTGCAATGACATTTGCCAACTTCCTCAGTACCCTCGGATGCATTAAATCTGGACCCATGGATTTGTTTATGTCTAGCTTTTCTAAATAGTTCCTAACTTCTTCTTTCCCCACCAAGGGCTGTCCACCTCCTTGCCCTGCGTTGTCTAGTGCACTTGTCTGGGAGCTGATCTTGTCCGTGAAGACAGAAGCAAAGAATGCATTAAGTACTTTAGCTTTTCCCACATCATCTGTCACTAGGTTACCTCCCTCATTCAGTAAGGGCCCTGCACCCTTTCTGATCACCCTCTTATTGCTAACATGCCTGTAGAAACCTTTCTTGTTACCCTTCATATCCCTTGCTAGCTGCAATTCCAATTGCGCATTTGCCTTCCTGATAACTCCCCTGCATTCTCAAGCAATATATTTAAACTCCTCCCTAGTCATCTGTCCAATTTTCCACTTATTGTAAGCTTCCTTTTTGTGTTTAAGCTCACCAAGGATGTCCCTGGTAAGCCAATCTGGTCACCTACCATATTTACTTTTCTTGCTGCGCATCAGGATGGTTTCTTCCTGTGCCTTCAAAAAGGCTTCTTTTAAATACTGCATGCATCTGACGAAGTGGGTCTTTGCCCACGAAAGCTTATGCTCCAACACTTCAGTTAGTCTATAAGGTGCCACAGGACTCCTCGCCGCTTTTGCAGATTCAGACTAACATGGCTACCCCTCTGATACTTTAAAATACTGCCATCTCTCCTGGACTCCTTTCTCCTTCATGTAAGCATCCCAGGGAATCCGGCCCATCAGTTCTCTGAGGGAGTCAAAGTCTGCTTTTCTGAAGTCCAGGGTGTGTATTTTGCTACTCTCTTTTCTGCCTTTAGTCAGAATTCTGAAATCTACCATCTCATGATTACTGCTTTCCAGGTTGTCACCCACTTCTACTTCCCCTACTAGTTCCTTCCTGTTTGTGAGCAGACGGTCAAGCTGCGCATGGCCCCTGGTTGGTTCCTTCAGCACTTGTACCAAGAAGTTATCCCCAATATTCTCCAAAAACTTCTTGGATTGTCTGTGTACTGCTGTATTGGTCTCCCAACAGATGTCAGAGTGATTAAAGTCCCCCATGAGAACCAAGGCCAGTGATCTGGAAGCTTCTCTCAGTTGTCTGAAGAAAGCCTTGTCTACCTCATTCACCTGATCCAGTGGTCTATAGCAGACACCAACCACAACATCACCTCTGTTGTTTCCACCTCTAAACTTAACCCATAGACTCTCAACGGGCTTTTCACCCTCTAAATACTGGAGCGCCAAGCAATCATACTGCTCTCTTACATACAATGCAACTCCTCCTCCTTTTCTCCCCGTTTGTTCTTCCTGAACAGTTTATACACTTCCATGACAGTGCTCCAGTCATGCGAGTCATCCCACCAAGTCTCCGTTATTCCAATCAAATCATAGTTCTTTGACTGGGCCATGGCTTCTAATTCTTCCTCTTTGTTTCCCAGGCTTCTCGCATTTGTGTACAAACACCTTAGATACCCAGTTGTTCGCCCTACCTTCTCCAGTCGAGTCAGGGGTCCTCCTTTGTTGCTCATTCCTACTTGTGTTTCTTCCCGGTAGCCGACTTCCTCACTTACCTCTGGGCTTTGGTCACCATTCCTCAACCAATCTAGTTTAAAGCCCTCATCCCTAGGTTTGTAAGCCTGCCCACAAAGATGCTCTTTTCTCTCTTGGTTAGGCGGATCCCATCACTTCCTAGCAATCCTTGTGCCCAGAACAGAGTCTCATGGTCAAAGAAACCAAAGCCCTCTCTCCGACACCACCTGTACAACCACACATTTACTTCCTCAATTCAACAATCCCTACCCAGACCTTTTCCTTCAACCAGAAGGATGAACAAGAACACCACTTGCGCTTCAAATTCTTTGATCCTTCTTCCCAGCGCTACATAATCTGCAGTGACCTGCTCAAGGTCATTCTTGGCTGTATCGTTAGTTCCTACATGGAGAAGCAGGAAGGGGTAGCGATCCGAAGGTTTGATCAGTTTTGGAAGACTCTCGGTCACATCCTGAAATAAAGTAGTGATTGATAAAAAAAATGATGCAGAAAAACATATAGACCTGAATGGGAAAAAAGTCCTATAAAAGATTGGGTGTCTTGTATGAATCTCCTGGTCTTGTCAAGATCGGAGCATGGGTCAGGACTCAGAGAAGCTCCTGTTCCTCCCCCTTGAATTTAACTCGCCTGGCCAGCGAGTTACTGTGAGCAACAAACTGGTAACTTTAAGCAACAATGAGACTGTGTGTGTGTGTGTGTGTGTGTGTGTGTGAATATGCATATAACGGAATAATGTTACACTGTCAATAAATGTGGCATTTTGCCTTATCCCCCTAAAAGATCCTGTGATTTTCTTTCAAGTATAACACCTGGACAGCATTAATTTCTGACAAATGCCTATTGAAAGGTGATAATTATTTCTTAGCTCACAAGGGTGTATGTAAAGAGCTTTGATGATGCAAAGTACTACATAGTATGTGCTCAGTAGTACTATGGGGCCAGTAATGGGGGACAACCCTTCCTAAGGGCCTGAAGGTCCAAACCCACTGAAATCAAATGCAGCAAGAGTTTGCCTATTGATTTCAATGGGCTTTGGATCAAGTCCTAAAATTTTAGCATAGCTGTGACATTTTAACATTATTTTAATACATCTGAGTTGTTGTGGGAGATAGAAGTGGAAATTCGGGGCCCCTGGAGAGCAGAAGGCTGCCTGGTGCACTGAGTCCACTTTCTGCAGCTGCCTCTCCCCTTTTCCCAACTGACACAACTGCCCCCATTGCACCTGTGGTTTCTACTATGCTCATTCTAGCAAAAGGAGTTAGGGATTGATACTTGAAGAAACCCAGCCTGAGTGGCACTTACTCTGGGTGAGCAGCTGCCAAAAGCCAGCATTACTCCACTGCTAGCACAAACAGGAAAGTGCAGCAAATGGTAGGTTGGAAGCAGGTGAAATGTTAGTTGAAAAATCACTGCTTTCTCGTTGGAAACAAGACATCAGACAAAACCTGCTTTAGTGTGATTTGAAAATCAGGTTACTTTTATTTAAATGCCTAGCATTAGACACACAATTTTGAAAGTGTGGGAGGAGACTTGACAAGCATTGCCTGGAACAGGGGCTAGGGTCCTACTCCAGTGGCCATGGTCTCTGCCTCTGGCCTTGGCTGAGATGTCACCAGCACTTTTGAAACAGTTGGCTGTTTTCTTCCTCCTAAATACTGGTTTAAACAGTGGAATAACTGGGTGAAAGCTAACGGCCTGTAATATAGAGGAGGTCAGGTCAGAAGATCTAATGGTCTCTTCTCACTTTAACCACTGAAAGAATAATAAATTTCTCTCCATTATGATCCCATTACCCACCAATCCCTTAATGAACTAATTTCACATAAAATGTGGACATTCACTCTACTGCAGAAGTAGAACACAGCTGATAATTACAGTAATTTCAACCCACGTGATCAATCTATAACAGCTTATATTTTCTCCAAAAAAGGGGATTTTTAGGGCAAAAATGCCAGTGCTGTGCCTTGGAGAAGTTTTCTGTGCTCAACATGTCATTAGAGAAATGCTTGGAAAATATGGGCTAGCCTGCAGCCACAGGTTCTCATTTTCCTGTTCAGTGGATACTGGTGGACCTGTCTTTACCTGTGAGTCACCACATGTTGTAGCTTGTATCCCATTAACTCACCCCTGGCCACACAGAACTCTGGAGTTCTGTACAAAGTTGAATGAGGGCAATTGCACTTTCTGGTATTGGAAGCTGCATGCAAACATGGGAACAACTGCTGAACAGCGATAATTGAGTTCTGGTTCAGAAACAGGGAATAGGTAGCTGGCAAGAAAACACGTTTTGCTGAGGGGACACTAGAATTGTGGGAAGGCTTTGGGGGCACATCTAGACTACATGGCTCCATCGACAGAGCCATGTAGATTAGGGTTGTAGGCAAAGGGAAATGAAGCAGCGATTTAAATAATTGCCGCTTCATTTAAATTAAAATGGCTGCCGCGCTATACTGATCAGCTGTTTGGTGGCACAGCGCTGTAGTCTGGATGCTCCCCGGTTGACATCAAAGGCATTTGTCGACCTCCCCGTTACGCCTCGTGGGATGAGGTTTACCAGGGAGGTCGACAAATGCCTGTGATGTCAACTGCGGAGCGTCCAGATTACAGCGCTGTGCCGCCAAACAGCTAATCAGCACAGAGCAGCAACCATTTTAATTTAAATGAAGTGACAATTATTTAAATAGCCGCTTCATTTCCCTTTGCTGATTAAACAAATCTACATGGCTCCATCGACGGAGCCATGTAGTCTAGACGTGCCCTGAGAAACTAGCCATCCTTGATTGTTGCATATGTAAGCTACAGAGAGGTGGTATTAGCAATTGAGCTCACTCAACACCCTCCCAATTGTACTGCCCAACTCATGCTATTACCATCACAACCTGAGAGACAACAGTTGTGTGTGAAGCAGTGACAGATTTAGAGTTAGTGGGGCCCTGTGCTCAGCTTCTTTTTTTCAGCTCCCCTGGAGACCCAGCCAAGAAAAAGAACATTCACTCTTCTTGCCCCTCCCATTTTTCATTCTTTTTTCTTCTTCTTCCTCCTATATTATAAATAATTAGAAGCAAATGAAAATAAATGAGGTACCTTGATTGTTTTTGTTGTCTAACTTTTTTTCCACAGACCATTTGAAAATTGCTGAGGGTCTCGGTGGACCACTTAATGATCTTTCCAAATATTGTTTGTACCATGAGCTAATTATTGTAGAGTATTTTGGATACGAGCTCTTTAGTTAAAAAAAAAAAATCTTTCCTCAGTCCACATGAATGGAGTTCTTAGAGCACAATTTGAGAACTTCTGGTCTAGATAAAAGTTTGTATTTGCATTAAGCTAATGTGAAAAATTTGTAAAAATGAAATGTATAGATGGCGCGTGAATAGAAAAATAAAAGTTAAGTTCCTCTGAAAAAACATATTCAATTCAAAAAAATATTTATTCAGATAGCTTTCTTTCTACACTTTTTCTTTACAAAATTGTCAATTAAGTCATCATAAGTAATATTTGTAAAGAGCAGGCCCGGCCTTAGGGTGAGGTGAGCATGGTGGTTACCTTGGGTCGTGCGCCTTCAGGGCTCTGCACTGCCTGGCGCCCGCCTGCCCCCACCAGATGCTCGCTCACTGCCCTGGCTGTGAGCCGCCCGGCCATGCAGTGCAGCCAAGCGCAACATGCCGCCTTGGGCCCCACAAACTCTTTGGCTGGGCCTGGTAAAGAGGCACTTTCAATTGTCAATATTGCTGAACTTGTCAAATGTTCTCGATTCATCGTACTTCGCAAATAATTTTAACTCATTTCAATACCGAAAAAAAACTTTCACCAGAAGCATTTGTGACAGGTATTGCTAAAAATATTTTCAGAATGGTTTCTACATTTGGAAAGGTTGCCTCAAATCACCATATACAAGTCTATACAAATCAACTAGTGATCTCGAAGCACAGACCTCATCATTTTCAATAAAATGAATAAAATATTTCACTTCATCTTAAAAAAGATTTGTATACATGTCCTCTCAGTAGAATTCACTTAATTTCTCACTGTAGTGGCTTTTAGCATCTTCATCTCTACTTCTGTCAAAACACATGCAAAATAAATGTACAGTTTTCTTTAGAGATTCACCTCTACTCTGCAATTGCACTATTATTGTGTCACGAATAACATGGGCAGTCTCAACAACGACCTTTCTCTTTCCCTTTTACATTGATTTCATTGACTCTAGTTTCATCAAAAAATAACTTCCTGAGGTTTTTATGCTTCTCATCAGATATATCAGAGGAACTCATCATTTGCTGTTAATGTTAGTGCCTCTGCTTCCACAGACCTACAGTCATTTCAAACTTCCATTTCAAAATTTGTAACTCAGGCTAACAATTGTGTAGCATTCAATAAACTTGTATGAACTTTTAGCAGTGATTTGCTGGCAGCATTAATTCTTTGAAGTAAACGGTTCCACAAAATAGTAAAAACAGCAAATATCATACTTTTCAAAATTTTCTGTTAAGGATTTTGCTTCTGTTTTTGCACATGGTTTTTCAGAATTTGATGGTGCCTATGTCTAATAAGGTTCTCTTTATAACATCATAGCTTATTTTCAAAGCCAAAACAGCAGCTACATGAGCAGACCACCCGCTGTCACATTCTTTTGACTGTCAAATGTTTTCCATTTGCCTGCTCCAAGCATAATTGTAACATTCTCCACCGATGTGTGGAAACTGAAAAAAAAGCATAAATGTTTTGAACAAAGTAAAAAAAATGTGTAGCTTCCTCACAAGATGCGGCTGCACCGTTGCAGATTAAAAGTAGGAAATGGCTGAAACATGGTATGAATAAAGCAGAGGGATTTGCATTGTTCAGTCATGCCAGTAGACCTGAATAGTTTCCTGCCATATTTGTGGCATTATCAAAGCCCTGCCCACAACAATTTTTTATGTTCAAACCTAAATATGCAATGGTTTCCAAAACCTCCTGAAGGTGAGGTGGGGAGACAGTTCCACTGGCCACATGAGCACTCCCCCTGCCTCAGGCTCTCCATCCTCTGACAGCTCTCCCTCTTGCCCCTGAGCAGCAGCCACTCACCAGGAGGCAGCCAACAGCAGTGCAACATTACAAGGGCTGGAGGACTCAGGAGGAGGGAGCAGTGCAGCCACACATCCAGCTGCTGGAGAGAAGTGGCACTTTTCCACTTCAAAGAGCAGCTTCTTCCTGCCAGCTGTGCATCTTGCGGGCTCTCCATCCCTCAGCCGCTCCCTCCAACCTCTACTGTGGGCAGCCATGGCCCATTGCCCTCCCCACCCTGCAGGCAGCCGCCACTCACCAGGTGGCAGCCAGTAGCATGAACACAGGCTGAAAGGCTTCAGAAGAGCACTGGGTAACTGCACAGCCGGCAGCCAGAGAGATGTGGCGGCTTCCCACTTCAAAGCACTGCTTTTCTCCAGCTGGCTGTGGGGCTGCTCTGTGCTCCTCTGAAGTCTTCCAGCCCGTTTGCACTGCTTGCTGCCTCCTGCTGGCTCTCCTGAGGCTGCAACCTCCCTGCTCTCCCGCTCCCCACCCAGCCCTCTGGAGAGGGACTGCTCCCTCCCACACAGAGCAGCTGCCCCATTTGCGGTGTGGAGGGGAGGGTGCCGGGCCCAGTGCTGGACTGCCTGGCCACGGGGCCCCGTGTCATTGGGGTCCTTGTGTCAGGGCAGGGTATGTGTGGAAGCTGCCGAGTTGCTTGAACACTTCACTAGTGTGTGATAACTCACCAGAAGAGATGAACCACTTGTGAGAGGAGAACCATGGGCTCCACCGCCAGCAAGGAAAGCCCAGCAGGCATCAGAAGACAAAGATGAGAGGTAAAGTGACCTTAATTGATTCGGGACAGCAGTTGTTACTTTTGTCAAGAATCAGCTAACTTGGTCCAATTGATGGAATTTAAAGGGAATGGTTATAAGTATAACCCAGTGTTTCTCAACCAGGGGTACGCGTACCCCTAGGGGTATGCAAGAGAAGTCTGAGGGGTACATCAACACAAGAGAAATTTGGCAAAAAAGTCTGGGATTTGCCCTGCAAAGGGGATCCGGGAGGGGGCGGTGGCATGTGGCTGGCACGTTGAATGTCCTGAGCTGGAGGCCCGGACATTAACAGCCGCTCCGTGCATGCGCCCCAGAACTGGTGGGAAAAGCGCTTGGCTGCGGCAGCAGTGGCTCTGGTGAGACCCAGGGCAGTTTGAAGTTGGGGGACGGGTTTGGGCAGGGAGAAGAAAAAAAAACTCACTTCCACAGCCACCTCCCCTAGTTCGTTTCCTCTCTGGCAGCCTCCACGGGGTGCAGCAGGGAGGGCAGCTGAACCTGGAGATGCACATTACCCCCAGCCCTGCCAGCAGCTCAGTACAATGCATCCCTATTGCCCTTCCCCATGGCGCTGTGGAGAGGAGCCCAAAGGTGGTGAAGCGGCACAATAAGTTTGCTCCAAAGCCCCCCTGCCCCACATCAATGGCACAGTGAGGGGGGGGAGGTTGCCCCCGGGTGCCATTCTAGGAGGGAGCCGGGCTGAGGTGGGAGCACATAGTCCCCCGTGGTGAGCCCAGCACTGGCAGGTCACTTGCTCCCTGCAGACAAGCTGCCGAGGCAGGGCTGTGCGGCAGAAGTGGGCACTTCAAAGGTAGGGTTACCATATGTCCGGTGCCTGGCTCTGGGGGAGAGGTGGGTGCATTAGGTTAGAGCGGTGGGTGGGGGAGATCTGAGGCTACTTTATTAAAAAAAAAAGGTTGAGAAACACCAATATAACCCATAGGGGCAAAATAATGGGTATATATTGCAGAGGGGACAGTAAGCCGGTGTGCCCCAGTGTGCTGCTCCCATAGGAGAAGCCATGGAGGTTGGGATGCTCCACTTCAGGAGGATGCAGATGTATTTCCAGTGCGGCTCCCAGGGATCTCCTGCAGGCTGCTGTGCTAGGTAGCAGCCAGCCAGGCTGGTGAAAGGGGCTGGAAGGGGCCACATACCATTTAGGATGGGCAGGGAGGCTGAACTCCCCCATATTCATACAATAACACTTCCTGTCTTTGTCAAGGAGCAAGGGGAAAGTGACGTTTGCTGCATTCCTCTCCCTTCTGGCTGCGGAGGCAGGGGCCAGGAGAGCAGTGCACTTACCTCTCACTCCGTGACAGTGACAAGAAGGGGAAGAGCAAGCAAATCTTAGGGGTTTTTCAACCCCACTGCCCTCCTCACCCCCTCACACACACCATCCCCCTGCCCTGAGCTCCTCACCCCACCAGCCATGACTCCTGCAGCCCCCACATCCACAACCCCTGTCCTGAGCCTCTTCTCACCCCCCAACTTTGGCTTCTCTCCCCCACACACTCCAACCCTGTACCATGAGCCCCTCTCCACACATCCCAACCCTGACTCCTGTGCCACCCAAGCCCCCTACCATGAGCTCCCCAAAACCCCATCCTCTGCCCTGATTCCTGCAGCCCCCACATTCCTAATCCCTGCCTGAGTCCCCTGACACTCTGATACTCCACAACCCCCCGCCTAGAGCCCCTCACTCTCTCCCCCACACTTAAATTTCTTATAGATACTGTCATATCACAACCCCTCCAGCCTCCTGCCATGAAGGGCAGTTGTGATATGACAGTACCTGTAAGAAATGTACATTATTTGCACCACTGCTCTGTTGTCAGATATGTGAAATCAGATGATGCCATTAGAAAGATAACGTGACTTGCAGAGACTCACAGTAACAGCAGAGGGCAGTACAGAGACTTGACACAGGACTACTTTATGAAGCAAACCTGATTCCTCTCAGAAGCAGTGTCAGAAGGTAGCCACCACACCCAGTCTTTTCTGTGAGGTGTTTTATAAAGGGAGTAACTCAAGTGGCAGTGTCATTAAGAAACAGGAAACTAATCAAGAAAACTGAGTCAATCAGGGGCAATGGCTTAGTCCCCTAGCAGATGATTTATTATTACTCATTGTGTTTATCATGGTAAGGGATCGGATAAGAGTACCTACCCCACCTCGTCCACCCATATTAGTATTGTACAATCAGGGACTTACTATGTTTATCATGGTAAGGCTTAGGGATCAGGGTACCTACTCCACCTTGTCCACCCCATAGTAGTACTAAACAACCAGGGGCTAGTAGATAGTCCATACACGGAAGGTCTTGCGCTCGAGCTACACCAGACAGAACCTGGGGAGGAGGATGGAGTACAGCGCTGAACAATATCAGAATGCCACATGTTTTATTTAGTGCTTTGTAAGGGGCTTTGGTGTTTGGCAATTAGCTAAATGGGAAAAAAATACAAATCAGGGCAGGAGTGGGGAATGGGGGAGGTGAGAGCCAGGAGCATGCAGGGCTGGTGGAGTAACACTGAGGTAGCCTGGGGGCAGGATGGAGGGCAGATTTGGAGGGCATGGCCAACCAGCAGAG
This sequence comes from Pelodiscus sinensis, assembly GCF_052426305.1. Classification (NCBI taxonomy): domain Eukaryota; kingdom Metazoa; phylum Chordata; order Testudines; family Trionychidae; genus Pelodiscus; species Pelodiscus sinensis. The sequence continues at coordinate 312,818,627 of NC_143052.1, forward strand.
GGGAGAGACCGTCCAGAGTGAAAATAGTGCAAACTGCCTGACACGTACATTGGTGTAAAACAGCCCCTGCTAATGTGGCTGCTTGCGAGTGCTCCTGTGTTCTCGCTATCCCCATAGCTGTTGCCACCTATAGTTTTTCAGTGGACCCGTATAGGTTGGGAAGAAAATGGCCCTCGATGAGCAGGTGGTCACCCCTGGACATAGGATGGGTCAGGAAATGGGCACTGAGATGCTGCTTGAAACTATGGAAAGTAACTGAGGGTATGTCTACACTAGCCCCCTAGTTCGAACTAGGGAGGCTAATGTAGGCATTCGAAGTTGCAAATGAAGCCCAGGATTTAAATATCTTCCCGGGCGCCGCCATTTTTAAAAGTCCCTTAGTCCCAACTCTGTGCCCGTGGCTACACGCGGCACGGAGTAGGTAGTTCGAATTAGGATCTCTAATTCGAACTACCGTTACTCCTTGCTTCTCACTTGTATGTGTCCCCCAACTGATTTTTCTGTGGGTCAGTGGCTCCCGACCCCTGCTGTATAAGAATAACTCTAGACATGACATATGCCTTTAGGGGCAGGGATAAACCTATGGGGCTAGATGTTCAAACTAGGCTGCCAGATAGTTAAAATCTTATGGGTAACTCCCATGGGAGTGGGATCTTAGGTACATGACCCTTTAACATATACTTCCATGAGTATCAAGAACAATATGTTGAATTGTGTTCTGTCCCATCTCCAGTTGACACACTTTGGTTGTGTTTACACTGGCGCGATCTCGCGCAAAAGCGGCCGCTCTTTCACAAAAACTTGCTGCCTGTCTACACTGGCTGTGTGTTCTTGCGCAAGTAAACCAACGTTCTAATGTATAAAATCAGGGCTTCTTGCGCCAGAACTCTGACGCTCCTGCTCAGGAATAAGCCCTCTTGTGCAAGAGCTCTTCCAGAAGAGGCCAGTGTAGACAGGCAACATGAATTTCTTGCGCAAGAAAGCCCTATGGTTAAAATGGCCATCAGAGCTTTCTTGCGCAAGAGAGTGTCTACACTGGCACGGATGCTCTTGCACAAAAGCACATGCCAGTGTAGATGCTCTCTTCTGAAAGAGTTCTTGCAGAAGAACTCTTCTGCAAAAGAGTTTTTGCGTGAGAACACACCAGTGTAGACGTAGCCTACGATTTTCTTTCTGGCATTAGTAGTCAACTGGTAGAGAGTTGAGAGCTAGCAGATTTATCCTAAGGGTACAGGTAGGAGGAGAAAGGGCATTCCTTTTTGTGGAGGAGTTTGATATTTTGAAATCTGGTTTCATTCTGATTTGGAAGGAAACCCCAAAACTTCAACATTCTTTCCTAAAGAAGAGGGAAGCTGATGTGTCATGTGTCCAGTCTGCTGGGTTGGCTGCGCTGAAGTTGTGGTCCCTGTTTATCCAGGCCATGCAAGGCAGGGAGCTTACTAGGCAAGCTGCAGACGATAGTGGGTCCATCAGCAATGCACTACCTTAGGCTTTAGGAGAGTGGGGTTCAATTCTGTGTTCTGCTACAGGCTTCTTGGTATAGAATTTTGCCTCCATTTCCATCTGTAAAATGGAGCTAATAGTACTTGTCTGCTTCACAGGAAAACAGTGAGGATAAATCCATTAAAGATTTTAAGGGGCTCAGATACTACATGACTATCTAAGATCCATTTGCGAACCAGAGTTTCCAAGCTCCCCACTGGTCTGGCTGCTGAGTGAACATACTGGCATGGAATCAGGAAGGTTTCTGATGGAATACCAATTTCAGTGCAGGTCTGAGTGAAGCTTAATATAATGGAGGAGGGTCAATTTCGCGAATAGAGATGTTTCTATGTAATTTACAGGAGTCAGGGGATGTGACATGGTTGTCAATATTTAAGGGGAGGTGGCATGTATTTTAACCATTACATCTTTTATGTCACAGCTAAATTCTCTTCTCAGTGACAACTGAATAACTGTTGATGTCAATGAATGTGCACCATTGTGACTTGGAAGAGAATCTGTATCTTTATTTATGATATGTCTGAATGCAGAATAGGTAAATAAAAAAGCAAACTGGTAAATAAAAAAGCAAATTGAAAGAGCCAGACGAATACCTAGAAACCATCTACTTCAAGACAGACCCAAGAAAACCAACAATAGAACACCACTTGTCATCACCTACAACCCCCAACTTAAACCTGTCCAACACATTATCAATAAACTACAGCCTATACTGGAACAGGATACCATACTCCAAGAGACAGACCCATAGTCTCCTATAGACAACCACCTAACCTCAAGATGATTCTTACCAACAAACACAGGACATACCACACTAATACCAACCCTGGTACCTTCCCTTGCAACAAACCCCATTTCCAGCTTTGTCCACATATTCATTCTGCTGATACCATTATTGGACCTAGCCAAGTGAGGTATAAGATCAAGAACACATATTCCTGCGCATCCAGAAATATAATTTATGCTATCATGTGCCGAAAGTGTCCGTCTGCTATGTACATTGGACAAATGTCTCAGACACTTCGCCAAAGGATTAATGCCCACAAAACAGATATCAGACAAGATCACAAAGAAAAAACAGTTTCTTGCCATTTCAACCAGAAAGGACACTCTCTCAATGACTTAACCACCTGCATTCTGCTACAAAGACCTTTTACATCTGCACTTGACAGGGAATCCTCTGAACTGTCATTCATGTTAAAATTCGACACTCTCTGGGAGGGAATGAACAAAGACCCAAACTATCTTACCCATTACCAAGATAGCTTCCCCAGTTATCACCTCTAATACCATTAGCTCACAGACATCTAACTTTCCCCACCTCTAATATCATTAATTCACAGACACTTACCTTCCTTCCTTCCTCCCCCTCCCGCATCCCCCTTCTGTTCTGAAATGTGATTTGTCCTTTTCATATGTATTCACTTTTATTTAATTGTATCCTTTGGTATATATGGTTGTGACTATTTTCTTCCACTATTTGATCTGAGGAAGTGGGTCTGGCCCACGAAAGCTCATCATCTAATAAACCATCTTGTTAGTCTTTAAAGTGCTACATAGTCCTGCATTTTGCTTCAGAATAGGTAGGAGCTGTAAGTCCATTAGCTTCTGGCCTTTCCATTTGTTGGACACCAATGTAACATGTGTGGTATAAGAGCCTGAATAGAATGCAGCTTATACAGGGAATTCACTTCTATTTCCGTCAGCTGTTGCAGTTTTAGGCAATGATGACATCCTGCTGCCTCCAGTTTCCATTTACCTAGGCTTAAAATAATGACACAGCAAGAATAGCTGCACAGGATTTAAAGCTGCACTGGCAAGAGTATTCTGCAGGAAAGACAAACTAAAACCACCTTTTATAAATATTAGAAGCTCAATGTGGAAAAAACACATGAAGTGATTGCCACATCCAATTTTTGCACTTTGGTTTGCACATTGATGTAAATAGAAACTAACTGAATATCTATTTAAGGAGGATGTAATATAAAGAAGGTACTTGGAACTCTTTCTGGATAACTTAAGGTTATTTCAAATAGATTACTGAAGATGGTTAATGATTACTTCTGATAATGTCTAATAACTTTTTTCACCTACATTGATGAAACCCTATCAAGAGGATTGCTCTGAGGAATATAATTCTGTTCCCATCCAAGCTTGTTGTATCTGCTTGTTAGTCTTTAAAGGGCTACATAGTCCTGCATTTTGGGACCATGTTATCTCATCCACAGAAGAAATATTTCTCCACTTACTAGGCTATGGCTTTACAATTCCTTCCATAGCCGGGACATTCATGCACTGTCACAGCATTGTCCCCTGTGCCCTCCTGCCTACACACAGTGTACTGGTGGGTCAACAATCCACAGCGAAGGAGATCAAGAATAAATCCAGAAAGACATTCATAAGCAGCTCCTCCTTGAAGTATTTTCAGAGGTTCAGGCTTTTGTAATTCACAGTATTGCTTTTACCCCAGTTGCCTGCAGGTAAGTTTATCAAGTAACAGCTTTCTCCACCAGACTCCTGCAATATCAAAATCAATCCACTGTGTCTCCCAGTAGAACAGGGGGTGTGAGTTAGAGATCTAAGTTAATTAATTGTCAGTACTCATTCCTAGTGATTTAAAGAAAAAAAATCCTCCACCAAACACACTTCAAATTTTTTTCTCTAGTGCAGTGGTCATCAGCCAGTAGATCGGGATCAGCCAGTAGACCTTGAAGCCTCTGACAGGTGATCCTGACTGGTTTGGCCAAAAGGCTATCAAGTGCAGCCACTTCAACTGCCCCTCCCCCCACTGCTGTGCACCTCCTGCTCTTTGCCTTGTAGCTCTCCACTCCCTCCCCCTCAACGGGGAGCCTCCTGCTTGCGGTACAGAGCAGGAAGGGAGAGGAGAGGGTGCTGATGTCAGGACGCCCCTTCTTCCACCCTGTATTCTGTCTCCACAGTCCGGGGGGCGGGAGGGAGGGGAGCTCAACAGGGATGGGGATGGAGGGAGTTTGCTAGCTACTCATGAGAGTGGTGCAGGGCCAGGGCGGGGATGATCCTACCTTAGCCCCACTGCACCACCACCCAAGAGCCACCTGAGGTAAGCAGTGTCCAGTTGGAGCCAGCTCTGAACCCCTGCCCCAGTCATGAAACCTCCTCCTGCACCTCAAGTCCTAGCCCTGAGCCCCTGGACCCAAACTCCCTTACAGAGCCTGTATCCTGAACCCCTTCCTGTACCCCCACTCCCTGCCCAGGCTCAGCTCAGAACCCCCTCACACTCAAAATCCCTTAGCTCAAGACTGTGCTCCAACCCTCTGCCCCTGCCTGATGAAAAAGAGGGAGAATGAGGGAGAGAGGAAGGAAGGAAGGAAGGAAGGAGTGAGCAGGGGTAGGGCCTCGGAGAAACAATATGAAGGAGGCGGGGCAAAGGTATTTGGGTTTGAAGTAGATCTTACATTGCACTTAAATTCAAAAAGGGATCTTGTGCTTAAGAAGGTTGGAGACCCCTGTTCTAGTGACTTGGTCAGTTTAAGGAGATCATCTTAAGAAACCCATGGGAGCAATCTACAGTGATTTATGCTAGTGTAAAACAGCAGTAAATATTGAGTTCAATGGGTTTACATGTTTATACTGGTAGGGAGATTCACAGCCTTTGGGTGGAGACAGAATAGAACAAACAACAAAAGACACCAGTACAATTTGTCCTCTGCTTTGTCTGCCCTCACCCTGAGCACTGCACTACTCTTTTAAGTGCATGATCAATCACCACTGTAGCTAAAATCTGGCAAGGTACTCCACCATATCCACATACCAGGGAGTTAACAGGCTAGAGATATACAACTATAATCCTGGCTCCCTTCTATCCTGGGTAGAAGCCATTCTGCCAGCTCTCTGTGACAGAGACTTCAAAGGGGTATAAAGTGGTGAAACTAGAATGGTAGTGGGTATGGGCCATGTGTTTTTTGCTTGCATAGCCCCCTACCCAGGAAATAGCTCGTGCATGTTTTTCTTCCTTTGCACCCACCCACCCCCACCTGCAGGAGTTGTGGTCATTGTTGGCCAGATTATGTGCCTGTTACACATTCTGGCTACGTTTAGACTGGCATGATTTTCCCGAAATGCTTTTAATGGAAAAGTTTTCCGTTAAAAACATTTTTGGAACAGAGCATCTAGATTGGCACGGACGCTTTTCCGCAAAAGCACTTTTTGTGGAAAAGCATCCGTGACAATCTAGGCATGCTTTTCCGCAAAAAAGCCCCAATCGCCATTTTCGCGATCGGGGCTTTTTTGCAGAAAACAAATCTGAGCTATCTACACTGGCCCTTTTTGCACAAGACTTTTGTGCAAAAGGACTTTTGCCTGAACGGGAGCAGCATAGTATTTCCACAAGAACACTGACAATCTTACTTGAGATCGTCAGTGCTTTTGCGGAAATTCAAGTGGCCAGTGTAGACAGCTGGCAAGTTTTTCCCGGAAAAGCGGCTGATTTTCCGGAAAAACTGGCCAGTCTAGACACAGCCTCTATGTCTGAATGTCCAACAGCAGATTTTCCACCAGCAGAGAGTTTGGCTGTAGGGTTTTTTGAAGTTTCACTTAAGTATTTGAAAGCAGGGAATGTGAAATAACTGTCAGCGTGTAAAATCAAAGTTCACCAAGAGCAAAATCTTTACAACGCTCAGATATAAACTGTCACTCCACTGCTCAAGGTTACAGTGTGTGTCTTTTATTTAGAAGACCTTGTTCAGATTCTAGCTTTTTTTCCTTCTAGCTGAGACAAAATTTCTTCATGCTGACTTCAACCAGAGAGCAACTTGTTTCACACCATTTTGTCATTTTCAGTCCACAAATTAAAAAACAAAATAACCCCCATAATGGTCCCATGACTACCAGAACAATTCATTTGAGAAATGAACAGAAAATAACCTACTTTATTTCCATATCTATGATTGTATAACACTGTGCAATGTAAAATATTAATAACATTATTTACAAAAGGTCTGCTAAATGTTTACAATTAATGTACCTTATTAAAATGGGATTGGAGATTACATCTGTTTTTCTGGTAAAAACAAAACCCCATACTCCTCAGTCATATACTATCACATTCTAAATAACATGGAATTTCAGACCTTACAAAAATACTTTAATTATGAATTCACAAGTAAAAACCATCTTTTAATACTAGAATATCTAGCATGGAAAGTGCTACCAGACCATTTGTTGTTTTTAGCATGGAAAAAGTTTGTCCTTGTTGCTGTTGAATGTGTAGTTTTTATGCAGAACTCAAATCTGCATAAAAAGGCTAGATTCACAAAGGGACTCAAGTGTTTTAATGCCTTTTTAGATGCTGCTTATAACCAATCACGAAAGCACTTTTCAGGTACTGCTTAACCCTGAAGGTTCTTAAATTTCCACCTGATGCCTCCTCACAGTTAATAAGTTGGTTGAAGTCCTATCTTATACAGCAGGTTTTGCAAACTAGGTGTTCCCATGCCTAACCTGCACAGAGACAGTAAGAAATTTGTAGGTGTGGCCACAAGTGTGCTCCCCTCCAAATACTCAATAGACCAATCATAGAACACTAGAACTAGAAGGGACCTTGAGAGGTTATCGAGTCCAGTCCCCTGCCCTCACAGCAGGACCCAATACCATCTAGCCCATCTCTGGTAGATGTGTATCCTGCTTTTACATATGTCGAGAAATGGAGATTCCTCAACCTCCCTAGGTTAGGATACTCACCTGGGATGTTGGACACCTGTTTTTAAATCTGTGTGGAGCAGGGATTTGGAGCAGTGACTGAAACTCAGATCTTCCATGTCTGGTAAGAGTGCCTTAGGTCATTAGGTTATTGTCTACAAAATATTTGCTTCTCCCAACATCAGTTTTATAGAATGCATTTAATCTCCAAAGTTCAAATGTTCATGTTCTGTAATGCTTCAGAATAGACATTACAGCAAGGGGAAGGGGATCTCCTGTTGCTGTCATTAATCCACCTCCAACAGCCAGTAGGATTCTTCTGTTGACCTAGTGTTGTCTATATATGGGTTAGGTCAGCTTAACTATGTGGATTTTTCTTATCTCTTAGCGACATAGCTGGATCAACCTAACATTTTAGCACAGGCCAGGCCTCAATCTCTTCCCTCTTGAAACAGGTCACCTTTGTATAAATAATCAGTAGGTGATTGATTGTACAGTTCACTAGTGAGAATATTTAGCTGATCATGTCTCCCAAATTTCAAACGGGGGGGGGCGGGGGCGAAATCAAGCAAGGTAGGGATTTAAAAATAGGACTCCCATGTCCCACTGGTCAATTGGCTTGAATTAGCTCTGTCTTGCTCTCATAATGAAAGAGGGCTGAGCTGTCTTAGACACCTAATTCCAGGAGAGGGTTCAGGGCCCAGAATTCCAAGTGGAATTAGGATCCAAATCCTCAAAAGTGCTTTTCATCTGCATTTCACTTCTAGTTAGCTCTAGTTCCCTGCTCAGCATGTTGGCTTCTGAGAAACCTCTTCTTGGTCCCATAACTCTCCTCATGCACTGGGAATTGCACTGGTCCCAAGAGTGTTGTAATGTAATGCCTAACTCCTAAGTCCCTTCTGTGACTCTAACCCAGAGGTATGGTGAGTTTCTGCTTGTCATAAGAATGTTCTTAAGGCACTTATGGAAACAGTTCCCTATTTAATCCTTATATACCATTCACATGTTTATGCTGCCTTGACTCTTTAAGATAGGTGTTTAAGATTACATATCAAACCTTCACCCCACTTGGTTTAATGTTACTGATTTTTTTGGCAGCTTTTTAAGAGGAATATTGACTCCACCCATTTGCATCATGTTAGCTGTTTTGCAATCCCAAAACTGTGTTCTGACAGCTACCAGACATTAGCTCATTCATTTCATTTTGTTTACTTTCCTCTTTAGTCTCATGGTTGGGGTGATGTCTTGGAGATGCTGCTCTTCTGGATTTTTTAAGGAAAACCTTCATCAGCAGATAGCAGAATTCAGCCACATTTAACAAAATGCAAATAGCAGACACAGCAATCATGAAAATAGTGAACACTGTCTTTTCAGTGGGCCGAGAGACAAAGCAGTCCACTGTGTTGGGGCAAGGCCAGACGTTGCACTTCACTAGTCGTGGCATTTGGAAGCCATCATACATGAAATAAAATGCATACATAAAGAGGGATTCAAAGATCATTCTGAAGAATATGCTGCTGGTGTAGGTCCACCACAAAGGACCCTGAATAGGAAATCTTTGTAATTTTATTTCTTCAATATCTTTATATTCGCAGGTCTGCCCTCCCTTTCTTAACTGCTTTTTATTCTCATGCCTCCTGTATGCAACATGCATGGCTACGAGAAGTGCGGGAGTTGAGACAAAAATGAGCTGAAGGGCCCACAGTCTAATGTGAGAGATGGGGAAGAAGTGGTCGTAGCAAACATTTTTGCATCCGGGTTGCAGAGTGTTACAGACAAAATCATTTTGTTCGTCTCCCCAGACTTCTTCTGCAGCCACCACGAGGATCATAACACGGAAAATGAACATAATGGTGAGCCAGATCTTCCCAATACTTGTGGAGTGTTTGTTTACACCTCCTAAAATGGTCTGCAGCGTTCCCCAGTCCATTGTTGCGTTTCAGTCCTTTGACCTAACAAGAAAAAATGAATATATCAAATGATCCTAAATCATGTATTAAGAAGTCAATGTCAACAAATTTGTGATACAAGATGTATAACAACACAATATTTATGGGCTGCAGTAACAGTTTCACTGCTAGTTGGCATATCATTGTCTTACATGGTAACTACAAGTAGCCATGCTGAGATCACATTTTTACTCTTAACTAAAATGGCTGATTTGTTTAATCCATGAATTCTAACCTACTGATTCAAGCAGAAAGAACTGATAACAGTAGCTGTGTTATGCACCAAACCTCAAATCACTGCCTGCAATACACAACAAGTTAAGTTTATAGATGTAATCCAATTTGCGCCCCCTAGTTTTTCATCCTTCCGAAAAGGATGAACGAAGCACTATGAAGTTATAGTGTGAAGTCTTTTGGAGGAGACCTCAAAAAAGACATTATTCCTCTGGTCTGCTCTACATAGACATAAAGATCTTTTTTTAAATAATGTAACTTATCTATTTAAGAGCAAGGGTTTAACCTGGTGGCCTGGGTCAAATTTTTCCATCCCCTCTGGCAGCCAAGTGGGCAGCCCTTTGCACAGTGTGTGTTTAAGTGTACCACATAGAATTTGCCCAGAACTTTCTCTCATAGGATCATCCAAAGTACCATATAAAAAGTTATGATCTTGTGCTATAATCTTCAATCAACCAAGGTCTCAGGAGACACAAAAAGTAAGAACTGGGGTTTCAGATAATCAGGGAAGTCGTCTTAGCAAAATTTGAAGTGTGAAATCCTCAAGAGGGACTTCAAGGCCTGTTGGCTAGTATCCTCAGAAAGACCATCTAGCTCTACAGTTCTGAACCATAGTGTTTTTGCCATTCTATGATACAGAGCTTTTTAGCCATAAGCATCTTCACATCTTGCCACATGAGCCAGCCACCAGGAAAGCCAACCAATTCCATTACCAAATATCACCAACACTGAAGTTGGAACTCTTCAGATGGCAAACTTCCAATAGGCAACATTCAGATAAATGAGATAGTGTTGTATGGATTATGCCCTGTTTGTCTCCATACCAAAGTGCCGCAATAGATTATGGGAACCAAGAGCAAACGATAACCAGAATGGAGTTCTCCTCACATAGAATATTGACTACTATTACTCCCCCTCACTGATTTACAGAAGTTTCATTTTAAGTCTGGCTAGCCATTAACTCACTTATTTTTACAGGATAAAAAGACTAGTTAGAAACTGAAGAATTCTGTTCTGTCAGTAAGAATCAAACATTTTGATCTGTAAATGCTGGGGGAGTGTGGCTAGCATCAAACCCAGCATGCATTAAATTATCATTGAGCTGGAGAGAAAGCTTTGAATTTGGTGTACACTCCATTTTCTCCAGAGATTTTTCTCCACAGTCCTGAAGGAAATGGCTGATAAAAAGCATTAGCTCAGTGTAGGCAGATTGTTTTCATTATTTTAATATCTCCAGGAAGAGGAAAACCCCAGAAAAATCAAGCAGACAAACAAATGAACCAGAACACATTCCACAAATCTGGCTTATTGGTCTTCTTCCCTCCACCCTTTCAGCAGTGTCAAGCATCATCCTTTGAAGTTCCCACTCTGTGTTTTCTCTTGGCTTTGAAATTTCTGTACCAAGAGACTTTTCTGATGTTGGTTTTACTATTTAAGAAAATACTAGGGGGCGCTCGCTACACTCACCAACCCCTCTCCCATCCTCCCGAGCACCAGGGAGAGGGGAATGGGAAGGCTGTGTGGCTCCATTCCCCATCCCCCGGAGCACCTGGGAGGCCACATGGCTGCTGCCGTCCCCCCAGAGCACCGGGGAGACAAGGGAGGTCACGTGGCTGTCACCCCCCTCCCACCCAAGCACTGGCGAAGCTGTGCGGCTTCTGCCCCATCCTCCAGAACACCACAGAGGCCACTTGGCTGCTGCCCCAAGCATTGGGGAGGCCTCACAGTTCCTGCCCTATCCTCTGGAGGGAGGGAGGAAGGACACCCAGCGGCTGAGTGGGGAGGAAATGAGATCAGTGGCTGAGAGACCAATCCCTTAGTACCATCACTCCACCAATAGGTCACACTGGCTATCCCTACTCTAAGGAAGCTCCAAATCAAACACTGGTCATAACATTATGTAGGGTAGATGACAACAAAATAGTCTAGTAATCCTAACTGAAAGAGTTCAGGGAAAGTTCAGTTCCTTTGATTTACTTCCACTTCCCTCTGAGTATTATGAGCTACTCTACTGACTCACTATTATTGATCATCTTTATTCCAGATATTTGTTTCTCAGAACCTTTTACTGATGAAGTAAGTAAAATATTAACTATCCTGCTGAAAGAATGAAAAAATTAAGGCAGTCTGTGCAAGGAAAGAGAGTCAGATCAGCCTATGCTTTCATAGAGCCAGCACTGCTCTGTAACTGCCAGGCCACTGTACACACATTGGGTCCCTGATCCAGAAAACATTTAAGCATGAGCATAACTTAAAGCATACAAATAGCCCCATTATCTTAAATTCTTTGCTACATGAAGGCCTGGGAGTGTGCCCCCTTATCACCTGCAAAAGGCAGCAGTAGACGAGGAAGGAGGTTCTGTGGAAATCTCAGGCAGAAAAGGGAAGCAAAGATATACAGGAAAATGTAGAGTCAAAAGGAAGGAGCTGAGGAGACTACTGTGCAGGGACGGAGCCACATAACTCAAGGACACCAAGGTCTGGTCTACATGGGCACATCTACACAGAAGGGCTAAGCTCAAAATAAGCTATGCAACTTGAGCTACGCTAATTGCTTAGCTTAAGCTGAAATAGCTTATTTCAACTTTTAGCACTGTCTATACAGCTGTGATTTCGAAATAGAGCACTCTTCCTCCAACTTCCCTTACTCCTCATACAATGAGGGTTACAGGGGTCAGAGGAAGAAGCCCGTTATTTTGAATTTATTTTGAAATAATGGGCTTGCTGTGTAGACACACACTGATGTTATTCCAAAATAACGCTGCTGTGCAGACAAAGCTTATGAACCCAGGAAGGTTGGCTTAAGGTACGCAACTCCAACTATGCAAATGCGAAGCTGGAGTCAGCTTACCTTAAGCTGAGCTTGGGCTCCCGTTGGCCTCCTGCTGCATGGATGCCGCCAATGCTCTCGTTGGCTTTCCTTACTCCTTGCAAAAGAAGGAGTGCCAGACGCCAGTGGGAGCTGCCCTCAGCATTCAATTTATGGGTCTATACTACACACGCTAAATTGAACATTAGAAAAATCAACCTCTGGAGTGTCAATCTTACGCTAAGTCTAGATGTGTCCTGAGTAACTGAACTTTCAGTCTCCACTGCGGAGAAACTCCTCCCTTAAATAAATGTTAAAAATTACAAACATTTCTATATCAACAATGGTTTGAAATGGGGAAGAAGCCATTGCACATCTGAGCACCAGTCACAGCAGCATTACCGCACTGGTTATTCTGCTGGGATACCCAGGGGGCCAGGATATCAACGTGATCACTAGCAGCAGAGGGGTACTGCACGCCTACTTAACATAACATCAGGATACTAGAGTCGAGAGCTGCAATTGCAAAGTGAGAAGGCACTTTGTGCTTGCATTGCGGAGCCCTAGGATAATAGGTCTCAGTGCTGGAATCATCAAGACTCAGTAATTCAATTACAGTCACTTCCCTCTTAGCAGATGCCTTTCTCACTCAGTTAAAAGCTGGATACAACAGGTGGTCTTTAATTAGAAGTTAACAATAGCTCTTCAACAAACCAGATGTTCGACATTGCAGTGTATGCAGACATGCTAGGTTTGTATTAATAAAATGGTGAAAAAGATAAAACAATTACATTCTTTTCACATAAAGCTAACTATTGTGGAACTCCCCACTACAGAATATTATCAGGCAAATATCTTACTAGTAAGATTAAAAAAGAAGCTCATATAATATTCTCTGTTTGTATTACAGTAGGACCTGAAGAAAGCCAGTCATGAATGCTGTCCTATTGTACTAGGCACTGTACAAATTCAGAATAAGATCATGCCCTATACCTATAAATAGGATCTTGATTTACTCATTTCCCCAGACTTGCATATGGACATGGATGATGACTATAGTGCCTCTACTGGCTTATCAGGCTCAGGTTTCATATGTTTGGCATCCCATGAATGCCCCATTGTTGCCTTCATAATAATGCTTTTAGATATTAAATATGACTACATCATATCTGATATGACTTCCTTTTGACTCTACAAAAATATCAGATACATCAATTGATTTAGTGAAAAAACACTAGCAATCAGTTCAAATTAAGGTTTCATACTATGACATTTTACTGTTCTATATACTATACATTGAAATGTGAATGCAATATTTTATAATTATATGGTAAAAAATGAGAGTGAGCAATATTTCAGTAAAAGTGTGCTGTGACACTTTGGCATTTCATGTCAGATTTTGTAAGCAAATAGTTTAAGTGAGGTGAAACTTGGGGGTACGCAAAGCAAATCAGACTCCTGAAAGGGTTACAGTAACCTGGAAAGATTCAGAGCCACTGTACTAATTAACTCAGAAGCAAAAGGCTCCGAGATAATTAGACCTTTACTTACTGGATTAAAATGTAACACTGCAAAGCATGTGGCAAGCAAGTATACATTTGTCAAATAATTATTTATTGACTAAAGGCTCAATCCTGTAAGATGAAGTATCTTCAGCTCCCGTAGTGACTCAGCACCACAAAGGATGGATTTGGCAAGGATCTGTGGATATATGTCTAAAAATATATGGATTTTTTAAAGAGAACTTTTAGTAGTTTTTAGAAATAACTTCCTTGGTTTCACTCTCCTTATAAACAAGAATGATTAAAGGTCTAGAGAACACGACCTATGAAGGAAGGCTGAAAGAATTGGGTTTGTTTAGTTTAGAAAATAGAAGATTGAGGCGGGACATGATAGCTGTTTTCAGGTATCTAAAAGGGTGTCATAAGGAGGAGGGAGAAAACTTGTTCATCTTGGCCTCTGAGGATAGAACAAGAAGCAATGGGCTTAAACTGCAACAAGGGAGGTTTAGGTTTGACATTAGGAAAAAGTTCCTAATTGTCAAGGTAGTCAAACACTGGAATAAATTTCCCAGGGAAGTTGAGGAATCCCCATCTCTGGAGATATTTAAGAGTAGGTTAGATAAATGTCTATCAGGAATGGTCTAGACAGTATTTGGTCCTGCCATGAGGGCAGGGGACTGGACTCGATGACCTCTCGAGGTCCCTTCCAGTCCTAGTATTCTATGATTCTATAACAGTGGATTAAGCTATTATTGCTTGATGAGAGATACATTCATAATACTTTTCCACAAGATCCCTTCTCATTATTCAAAGTAGGACACAAGGCAAAAGAATCCTTGTCTGAATTCAGTCACTAACTGTTTTTTTTTCCTTGCAAAATTCATCTTGCAAGAGTTCTGAATTCCCCAAGACATGTTCACTTTGATTGTAAGTGCATGCAGCGACTCTGAAACAAATGAATTATATCTGCCTGCTCGATCACTGAATTTGGATTTCTGGAGCCTACTCTATATCAAGCTATCAGACTATAATCTGAATAATTCTATTTAAGATGTTCATTAAAAGATTTTGTGCTGCTTTAATCTTCTGTGGCCCTGTGTAATTACCAGCACTGACCAAACCAGTACTGTATTTCCAAAACTTCTGAATGAGCATGCATGCAAACACACATACCGACCTCCCAAGGATAGCACTCTAGTACTTTAAAAAATAGCCTAACTAGCATTTCCTATACTACAGCATGTTATAAAATAATTCATTCTTCTCTTGAGCTAGTGCTGTCTACTCAGGAACTTAGGTCAGCTTAATGTTGAAGTTCATAGTTAAACTGACCTAATTTTCTAGTTTATACCAGGCCTTACTTTTCTAGTACAGCTTATCAGCCCTTCCAACATTTTTCATTGTATAGATCAGGTGTGTGCGATTGCTGGTCAGCAGAGGGCCAAAAATCAGAAATTTTAGGAGACTTGCCTGGTCATGGAACAATGGTAAATAGTCTCAGAGAAAATTAAAAGTATTTTTTTTTAATTTGGATGTGAATTTAGTCTGAAGGGTATCAGACTGACTCTTGGAGACTGACATCTTCTATTTATCACAGAATTTGGACAGCACCGATAGAGCAAGCTTCCCCATGATGCCCTGCAAACATGTCGCTAGCCTTGCTTTGAAGAATCATCTCTACAGGCTTGTGATACATTCACAGGGCTGTATGGAGAAGCTTGTACTGCTGCCACCTGGTTCTCTGAGCTGAAACTAGGAACAAGGGTGATAGCCTGGGAGATATGTTTATTGGCATTTCTCCCATATTCATCTCTATAGTATCTCAGCACTTTGCAAAGTTATTTTTCCTTTGGAATATTATTATCCCTGGGTTACAGATGGGTAAATAAAGGCAAAAAGATATTAAGTATCAGACAAAGTCTGCAGCAGAATCAGGAACAAAGTCCATGTTCCATTCTTGAGCCCTACCCATGATAACCACACTTGCACTCTCAAAATGAAAGACTCTCTAACCCATTACCCAAGTCCTTGAACCATCCTTCACTGAGAACATTCCTGTGTTACATGAGAAAAAGGGATAGATACAATCTGCTCTATTCATGAAAAAGGAAAATAGGACAGAGCCAGATTCTGCAGTACAAAGACCCTGGTATTGTGATCTGATTGTCCAGAGACCTTGATGGGAGCAAAGTAATTCTGTCCAGAATGCCCTAGGGAAACTTTCAACTACCATCTTCTTCAACCGTCTATGTCCGTAGTGTCCAACCAGTTCTGAAGCAGTAGCCACTATAGTGGCTACAGCTACAGCAAACTAGCCACACTCAACTGGCCAAATAGCCTCATGTGACTAGTGTGTTGGACACCATGGGTCCAGGACCAGTACTGTAACCCTTTCTCAGGCAAGACTTCTGTTAATAAGATCTTTGCGTAACTAAGGATTTAGGACTGGGCCTTAACATGACTTCAGCCAGTCAAAAGTGAACAGGAAATATTTATCCTGATTCACACCTTTCATTTCCTAATTCAATTATAGGAGTGGTCTACTCTGAACTGGGATAACAGGGTGTGGATAGGATCTGTCCATTAGACTGATGCAAGCCTGATTACTTTATGGAAATCTCTTTAAAAACAAAACACATAGGCATGCCACAAATTACCTTTAATTGCTGTTGCTTTTATATTGCTTGTTGCTTTAATTCTCTGAAGTTGCTTTAATTCTCGTATCTGTCTTACGAACTTACAGATACATTTTTCAGTGTTGATAGCTAATAACAACAGAAGTGTTTAAAAAAATTAAGTCTCATGAAAAAAGTTACATTAATGCAAATTTTTGTATTTAAACTTTCCCTTAAATTCCTTCATTCCCAAAACAGTAACTTCAGATTGGTGCAGGAGAATCAGAAACAACCAGAAGGGAGGCAAAATTTAAGTTTACTAATCTAGTTACACTGTCCAGGCTGCGTAAAGGAATGTAAAAATAATGTAAATGTTTTCATATTTAATATTTGCAGTGTTGCTATAGCCATGTAAGTCCCAGGATATCAGAGTGACAAGGTGGGTGAGGTAACATTTCATACTGATGGAACTTGTATTTGTGAAAGAGACAAGCTTTTGAGCTCCAGAGAGCACTTTGTCAGGTCTGGGCCTCCCACCCACAGGGGAATGCATATGTTTTATACATACACTTTGCATTTCTGGAGAGTCTTGAGTACAAAAATGTCAAGGTAATTTATAAGCAGTAACAAATTTAGCCTCACAGTCCACTTGTGAAGAATTATTCTACCCATTTTACAGATAAGATTAAGTGTTAAATTAATTCCTGAGAGAAAGGAAAGCCTTTTGGTTAGGGTTTGGGAATGGTAATCAAGACACCAGCATCCTGGTTCTGCCGAAGAAGTCTGAAGTAATCTTGGGAAAATCTTAAGCAATGAGAAGTCCAGTGGCACCTTGTAGACTTAACAGATTTCTTGGAGCATAGACTTTCATGGGCAAAGACCCACTTCGTCTGAAGAAGTGGGTCTTTGCCCATGAAAGCTTATGCTCCAATAACTCTGTTAAGTCTACAAGGTGCCACAGGACTTCTCGTTGCTTATGCAGATTCAGACTAACACAGCTACCCCTCTGAAACTTTGGAAAGTCAGTTAATTTACAGACAAGGTGTCCCTTCAAGGGCAGTACTGGAGTATTTCATTTTCCCTGACAAAGTTAGCAACAAGGGAAAGACAGGTAAGAGCAAGAGGAACATCCAAAAATAGATACTACAGGAGAGCAGCCCTTTGGAACAGTCAGTTTACCAAACCTGTCATGCAAGTACATTAAAAACCAGTCTTTTTACAAATCTCAGCCGGACACTTCACCCTCTTTACCCTTCCCTTCAGATGCTGCCTGCATTACAAATATCATCCAATTTAACTAAAACCCTGTATACATTCAACACACTGGGCAGGTAAGATAATATTGTCAAAGGCTGCAGTCTTTTAAACTAGTTAAAAGCTGCTCAATATCATGTAAGTTACAAACAGAAAGAATTTATATTAAAAAATTATCCAACTCTGGGTGCACAGGGTGCATGCACAAACCCATATGGCATACAATGTAGGACCATCACTGGAAGAAGAATGCTTGAGATTCCTAAGGATGTTTATACTACTCAGGTTTTAGCAACAAGGCTAAAAGTCAGTGTGAATGCAGTTTGTCAGCACTTTTGCAGACAAAATACTTGTTTTTCAACAATGAGTGGTTTTCAAAGCAGCGTTCCCATGTGCACTTGCCCCAGCAAGTGGTAGGGGTGGGGGAGTGTTACATACCCCTGAACGACAAAAGTTTTGTCAAGTGTAAGTGTAGACAGCCTAGAGTCCAACAACCCCTTATCTCCAAGACTGTCCAGAAAAGAAGACAGAAATACCTGGACCACCCACCTAAAAAGAGGAAACCTGAGTGTCACAGAGTCCTGGCTGAGCTGTCAGGGTAGCTGAAAGGACACAGATAATGGACACAGACAAAGCAGCCCTTTGCGGAGCAAGGCAGTGAGAGGGGAAACTTAGGGCGCTTAACACAAGGGGCCCTGCAGCATGCACCTGGGTAGGCAGGGATGAGGAGCCTGCGGGGTTAGATGCAGGAGTCACAGAGCTGTCAAAGCACAGACTCCAGGAGTGGTGCAGCTCAAGGTTTTCCACAGATGAGGGGTCTCTCCGGGCTCGGGGCCCGATCCTGTCACCCCTCCCCCGCTTTTCCTACCCTCTGAGGAAGGACCGACAGGATCGGGCCCTAACTCCTCGCTCCCGAGGCTTAGTCCGCGCCTGCCCCCACCCGGGTCCCGCCAGTAAAGGGTGTGAGAAGATCCGAGCGTGTCCAGGCGCACTCAGCCCCCCGCGGCCACGGGAGAGCGGCCCCGGCCCGGCTGCAGCGTGGCAGGGCGCCCAGGCAGAGCCCCGCCCGGCAGGGGAGGGCGCCGAGCTCACCTGTCTCAGCCCCGCGCAGCGATGAGGGGCGCCGGGGCGCCGGGCACCATGGGCAGGAGCAGCCGGCTCAGCCCCGCTCTGCGCGGTCCCCTCCGGGCAGTTGCGCGTTTCGGTGCCTCCCGCGGAGCCTTCAAGGACTTGCCGGGTTCCCGGCCGGCAGCGGCTTTTAACCCGCCCCTGAACGCTGCGTCTCCTCCCCTGCGCGCTAGGGCAGCCCCGAGCCCCGGTGCGAGCCGGGCTGTCCCGCCCCTTGCTCCGCCAGCCCTTCTCCCAGCCCGGCCACACGCGGGCAGTGGTCTCCGCCTGGCAGCCGGACACTCCCCAGTGCCCAAGGGGCTGCCCCCTACTGTCTCCTTACCCCCTCCCACCGCCTCGCCACAGCCAGCCCAAAGCCGCTGGACCTGCTGACCACACCAGCCGAGGCAAAAGCACTTCACGGTGAAGACACAGCCCTCCCCCGCTGCTTTGGCCCATTGGTTTCAGTGGGAGTGGGGATGTCCGACGAGACTCAGGGAGCATGACGGGGGCTAAAGTCGGGAATGTCCTGCCCTGCCTAGGAGTCAGGATCGGGTTATTTTTCAAGTTAATTCTATCCCTCCCCATTGAGCAGGTTTCATATAGCCACTTCCCTTTACCCCCAGAGAGCCTAACTCCCTGCCTCAGGAAGAGAGGGGCTTGGGCCATTTGGGCCTTTCACCATAGAGGAAGCAGTGACCACAGTCTGCAGAGCTCCCTTCCAGCCAGGCCATGCAGTCTGGAATAAGACAACCTTTGTCAAACTATTCAAGAACAACTTATACCTCCAGATCAGCGGCACAGCCATGGGTACACGCATGGCCCCACAGTATGCTAATATCTTTATGGCTGACTTAGAACAACTTTTCCTCAACTCCGGTCCCCTTTTACCCCTTCTTTACTTACGCTACATCGATGACATCTTTATGATCTGGACGCATGGCTAAGAAACACTGGAGACATTCCACAGAGATTTTAACAACTTACACCCCACCATCTATCTCAGCCTGGACCATTCTACACTAGAGATCCATTTCCTGGACTACACAGTACAAATCACCAATGGAAAATTAGACACCACTCTCTACAGAAAACCCACCGACTCATACAGTTACCTACATGCCTCCAGCTCCCATTCAGAACACACCATACAATCCATCGTCTATAGCCAAGCCCTTCGATACACCTGCATCTGCTCTAATCCCACAGACAGAGACCAGAAACTTCAGGAACTCTACCAAGCATTTATAAACCTCAATTACCCACCTGGAGAAATAAAAAAACAAATTGAAAGAGCCAGACGAATACCTAGAAACCATCTACTTAAAGACAGACCCAAGAAAACCAACAATAGAACACCACTTGTCATCACCTACAGCCCCCAACTTAAACCTGTCCAACACATTATCAATAAACTACAGCCTATATTGGAACAGGATACCATACTCCAAGAGGCTCTGGGAGACAGACCCACAGTCTCCTATAGACAACCACCTAACCTCAAGATGATTCTTACCAACAACCACAGGACATACCACAGTAATACCAACCCTGGTACCTTCCCTTGCAACAAAACCCATTGCCAGCTTTGTCCACATATTCACTCTGCTGATACCATTATTGGACCTAACCAAGTGAGTTATAAGATCAAGAACACATATTCCTGCGCATCCAGAAATATAATTTATGCTATCATGTGCCGAAAGTGTCCGTCTGCTATGTACATTGGACAAATGTCTCAGACACTTCGCCAAAGAATCAGTGCCCACAAAACAGATATTAGACAGGATCACAAAGAAAAAAAAGTTTCTTGCCATTTCAACCAGAAGGACATTGTCTCAACGACTCGATTACCTGCATCCTGCTTGAAGACCTTTTAAGACCACACTTGAAAGAGAATCCTCTCATGCTTAAATTTGACACTTTACGCCTAAGTTTAAACAAAGACATTAATTATCTTACCCATTACAAAGATAGCTTCCCCAATTATCACCTCTAATATCATTAGCTCACAGACATGTACCTTCCCTCTCTATCCCCGTTCTGTTCTGAAATTTGATTTGTCCTCTTCATATGTGTTCATTTTTTCAATTGTATCTTTTGGTTGTGACAATTTTCTTCCACTATTTGATCTGAGGAAGTGGGTCTGGCCCACAAAAGCTCATCACCTAATAAACCATCTTGTTAGTCTTTAAAGTGCTACATAGTCCTGTTTTTTATTCAAGGTCAGGGATGCTGAACTGAGGATGTTCAAAAAAACCCTCAAATACAAAAGGCAGGAAGAAGTGAAGGTAAATAACTCAGTCCTCAAGTCCTTAGTAATCCTCACTATAGTTAATGGGAGTTCTTCCACTGTCCGCAGGATAGCGTCCAATGTGAACATGATCTGTCAACAGAGGGGCCAAGTGTACACATGCATTGGTGACTTTGCCATTAACAATTTCTGTGTGTCGATATTAGTTGCCTTGACAAAACTTGATAGTGCAGACACACCTTAAACCCTCACAAACCAGGTACTGAGCCCAACTCCCATTTGCCAGTGGCAAAATCTTCTTGACTTCATTGGGAGAAAACCTGGGTCCCTTTTGCTGAGCAAAAAATGCCAATGGCCAGTTTTCCCAACAGAAGCCATGTTGCAGCATTTACACACATACAAAGTTTTGTCACCAAAACACACTTTTGCTCAACAAAACTTGCCAACGTAGACAAAGCCTTAGCTGTTTTAGGTGGGAAATGTATTGGGAATTTGAAGTTTACTGTGAAGGAGACCGAAATGTTATAGCAATTATAGAAACATCAAAGCAAGGCTATGGTTCACTCAGTTTTCAGTTCCCTTCTCATGGCTGAAGAAACACCTTATTTTTCATATCTAGAAGAAACAAAATTCCCTATCTTTGTACTTTTAGAACTTTGTCACACCCATATGCTTCAAGCAATGATTTTAAACCCTTTCCCCTTCCAAATAAAATGTACAATTGGCTAGCACAGTTCCCTCCAGCTTTGGATGAAAGTTGGACATGTGTTTGTACTTGCTAGGAATACCAGCACAAGGGTGCAGATGATCAACAGCATCTAGCTAAATTCTTCTGCCTTTCACTTACAAAAATAACAAATAATCTCACAGAAATGTTCTAGTAGTAAATAAATGATCACCAATATCAGTCCTTCAAGCAAATAGATATGGGAATGCCTAGCATAAGCAATTTAACCGTATACTGGGATCATTCTAAATTGTCATCAGTTGACATCAATAGAGATTTTGCCATTCATTCCAGTTGGGTCAAGATCATAACCACTGTTTTGTGACAGCAGTCTGAACTAGAAAGAAGTAAATACTTGGCTCTGATCCTTCTCCTAAAATCATTGACTTCATTGGAAGATCTATGTGCATGGAGTGCCTGCAGGGTCAGTCCCATAAAACTCAAGAAAGATATGTCACAAAAGGTTTGGGTTATTTACAGCCATGAACTTCTGGTTTAAAATGAAATCTGGGACTTTCTATGTTGAGGGTTGGTCTACACTATGGAGATAGGTCAATCTAAGCCATCTAATTTGCGTTATGTTAGTAGCATAACTCAAATCAATGTAGCTTAGATCTACTTTCCATGAGGGCTACACTGTACTGGGTTGTCAGAATAAATCTTCCATCAACTCCCATTACTCTTCTTGCTCTGATAGAGTACTAGAGTCAATGGGAGAGCAGTTGGCGGGATGCAATAAATCAGCCCCCACTGGATTGATCCTTCCCATAGTGAAGACATGTCCTAAGAGTATTGATCATTGAACAAATCACATCCTACTCTCATTAACAAATCACAGAAATTTACATCAGTTCACTACATGCCTGCTCCATCAACTCATTTTATTTAAAGGTCAACAATACTGTGAACAATGAACAAGTCTATACTATGGGTAAGTCTATAAAAGTAAGTTTCCATAAGTTATATCATCATACAGCCATCACAGCAAATGAATTAGATTTACATGTCCACACTGCGACCTTGTGTTGGTGGTGTGTGTGTCCTCACCAGAGCGCTTGAACCAATTTAACTGCCAGTGTGGAGTATTGTGTGATGGTTTCTGAAAGGCAGCAAAGTTGATGTAAGTAGGGTGACTGGGTAGCAAGTGTGGAAAATTAGGATGGAAGTGGGGGATAATAGGCTCCTATATAAGACAAAGCCTCAAATACTGGAATTGCCCCTATAAAAACTACACTGATGCTGCATCAACCTAACTACCTCTGCTTAAGTGCTGTGCCTCTCATGGAAGTGGAATTGTGGGAGCTACATTTTAGTGCTGACCAGGGCTGGCAACAGATTTTGCCAGACCCTGGGCAATGTGTGTGCGCGTGTGTGAGGGGCTTTGTTCTAGGGCCCCCAGAAGAGGTGGGGCCTCAGGTAGAAGAGGCGGGGCTAAAGAGGATCCAGCCCTCAGTGCTACCTGGACCGTGCCACAAGGGGCTCTGGTGGTGATTTAAAAGGTCCCGGAGTTCAAGGCCCTTTTAAATCATTGGGCTTTGGAGCCACTGTCTTTTCCCTTGCCCCCCTTTATCCCCGGGTGGCAGCCATGGCGGAGAGGTATAAAGAGGTCAACATTAGGGATGTAAAATCCCCTTTAATTGATTAACTGGTTAAACATTTATTATCAGAAACATTTCCAGGTTGGTGCTGGGAAATACACACTCTGACTCTAGCCAGGAGTGGTTCAGTGCCTCCCACCCCTACCCATTTGGAATACATTCCTGTACTCTATTGACATGGGAGGGTTTTCCTCATTGGCAGTTAAAGCCTTCTGGGTTAAATATTAGTTTAAGTATGATTGCTTCATTGTCCACCTTAAAGGTAGTTTATTGTTGAGATCAAGGGGCCCTCAGAGTGTCAGGCTTGCCAACAGGGGGAAGGAGACAAAGGGGGCAATTATCCCAGGGCCCAGAGATTGAAAAGGGCCTGGGGCTCCCAGCAGCTGCCCGAGGCCCTTTAAATCACTGCTGGAGCACCGCATAACATGCTCCAGCAGCACTAAGGGTTGTGCGAGAGATGCCACAGTTCAGGCAGTTTTGAGCGCTGGCTGTCCCTGGCCCCTTTCCTCCTGAGCATGGAACTGCCCTGCCCCTTGCCCAGTGACCCAGCAGGAATGTCAGTTCCCCTGCTGATTGTACAACTCTTCCACATATGCACAGTTCTGACATGTAAATAAGGGTTGTGGGATAAAAATTGTACAGTATACACATGCATATACAGAATCAAAGGGCTAACTACTCCTCTCACTTACAGTGGGTTAAACCTGGAATAACTCCATAGTCATGTAATTACATTACATTTATCCTGCTGTAAACTAGAGCAGAATTTGGCCAAGAACTTTAAACATTTCTATCTGCTAAAAATTAGACAGCCATGGTGAAGGAGTTTGATCAAGGACAGACACTTCCTATACAGGTAGCGATCTTCATTGGTTCCATTAGGTGCAGTTAACAACAGCTTTTTCAAAACTGAAGTGAATGCTTAGCTTTGTGAGCTAGTGAAACTACTTATATCTTAACTTAGAACATGCTGGTTGTTTTACTGTGAATAGGCTCCATTCTGTGGAGGAAGAAAAACGATTGCTTTAGACTTGATTATATGTTAAAAAAAAAGAAAATTTAGTAAAAAATGAAACTATCTTAAGATGTGAAACAAAAGCCGCGTTGGGTATGAGAGCCATTTTCAGTGGTCAAGTTTAACAGAACAGTTGCCGCATCTTAATTCCAGCCATTCAGAGCTCCAACCTAACTGCTACATTATATTTTTCTCCAACACCTACTAATTTTCATTTTTTGTCCTCTGCTCATCCCTGTGCTCATGAGCTATAACTGAAAGTCAGATACTATACAAAATAGGGATTGATGGTTAACTCTTTAAGGGTTGCTGGATCAAGTCCTAGACTTGTAATTTGTGAATGGATTAATGAAACTCAGGAGAGTGGGATCCAGATTAGTCCTATATGTGTTTATGTAATGTAGGCCCAAGTCCTCAAATGTATCTGGCTCTTATTGTTTCAGTGGGAATGGCAGCTAAATCTTTGAGGAGCTGAGCCTTAGCTTCATAAACTGTTTTCTCCCTTCTTTTATGGCTATTTTTAGATATCACATTGTTCTACAGCCCGCTGCTCTTCATCTAATTTGTCCATTTTTTTAATATATGAAAGGTTTTTCATCAGACAAGCTATGACCAGACCTGACAGATATGGCAATTTCCTATTATATCATTGGGAGACCTTCTTGAATTTCATTTAAGTATCTTTGTTGTCCATTACATGAAATGAATGGTTTAAGTATTATGGTAGGTAACCTATAAGTGGAGGGAGAAGTACAGATGAGAGACTAAGGGTGTGTCTAGACTACCTAGTTTTGTCGACAAAAGTGGACTTTTGTCGACAAAACAATACCAGCGTCTACACTACCGCGGAGTTCTGTCGACATAACGTCGACAGAACTCCGCGGTTTTGTCGACGCTGGTATACCTCATTTTACGAGGCAAAACACCTTCTGTCGACAGAGTTCTGTCGACAGAAGGTGTTATTGCCTGTAACACTGCGTCCAGACTACGGAGTTCTGTCGACAAAGCGGCTTGCTTTGTCGACAGAACTCCATGTGTCTGGACGCTCTTTGTCGACGGAAGTTTTGTCGACAGTATCTGTCGACAAAACTTCCATCGACAAAACGCGGTAGTCTAGACGTACCCTAAGGGAGGGGGGTTTCAAAGGACTGCACTGAATAATGTGCCAGACAAGAATGAACTTTTGAATGTAAAGTGTTAAGTGATTTTCCTGGGGAATATCTAGGCGGAGTGAATGCAAATTCCCTACCTCTGGTTATACAAAAACCCAGCCTTTTGGTGGTACATGCTCTGCTGGGCCATTCTCTGTGATCACTTATTAGAAGAGATCAAGATCAAAGGTCAAACTGTATAAAGGAAAGACTGAGCTAAACATTGGAGATTCTGGCTCTGAACTTGAGAGTTATGAACTTGTAACCACAGTGAAAATGCAGCTGTTAGTTTTAAAGGACTAGCACCTAGAAGAGCCTGAGGTTGGAATCGGGTGATCTCTGGTAAGCTTTTTAGCATATATGTAGGTTCTTTTACTGTTTTAATGTGTTTCTCTGTAACACTTTCTCCTTAAGAATAAATGTGCTTGCTTAGAAAGAGTTGTGTGTTAACAGCAGGCAATTATGCTGTTAGTATTCTTGGGAAAGAAAGCAAAGCCCAGATGTTGGTTTGTTGAGAGGCAGTCTGGCTTGCAGTGTAGACAGGGAACCGTACAACCTGGAAAGACCCTGGTCAGCGGGGAGAAAGACACAGGTTTGCCCAAGAAGGGCAATGGCTAAGGAGCTAGTAGTCTGGAGTTGGTGTCTTCAATGGAATCTGGAAGGAGAATATAGGTGCAGTTGTCCTGACCTGAGACAGGCTGTATATTATAGTCATGAGAGAAGATCCTTGACTTGGTCAGAAATAGAGGATTATGGTGAGATTTATTGAATATTTTCATTGGTCTCTGACTTCCCCCACATCATTTGTTAATCTCACGATTAAAAAAATTTATTCTGATTAATCATAGAAATAATTGCACAATTAATCACACTGCAAAACAATAATAGAATACCATTTGTTTAAGTATTTTGGATGTTGTATACACTTTCAAATATATTGATTTCAATTAGAACACAGAATACATGTTCACTGCTAAAAGTATAAACTTAAAAAACAATGACTAGTCCTGCAGCACCGTAGAGACTTTAAAAATTGTAAATGGTATCAAGAGCTTTTGTGGGCACAACTCAATTGATGATTCTACATTTTTGTTAGTCTCTAAGGTGCTGCAGGACTATTCATTGTTTTTTATTTATTTTTTTCAATTACAGATTAACATGACTACCCCTCTGAAACTGCTGAAAGTATAATTATTCCCAACAAAATAACCCTAACTATTATCGGGAGTAAGTAGGTTGGGGACTAACTCTGTAAATGATTACTTCTAACTTTCCTAATGTCCTGAAGGACAAATATAGATAAAACAAAAGATTAAAGGACAGATCCTCAGCTAGCATCAATTGTCATATCTTGTTTGACTTCAAATGGACCTCTGGTGCCACCTACACCAGCTGCATATCTTCCCCTTAATACCTGGTCCTGCAAAACATGTAGACTTATGTGAGCAGCCACCAAGACTGTGTAAGTAAATATTCACATATGGAAGTGTTTGCAGAATTGAGCCCTAACTATGCAATGCTACTTATCCCGAATCATGATGATTTCATGCTGCATTAACCGAAGTGACAACTGTACTAGTATATGAAATCTCCAATAATATCTTTGACTAAGTGAGCACACAAGACAGAGGAGCCAGTAATCTCCCGGTCAGAAAGTGGCTCTCATGGTCAGGAATAGAAAATCTAGCTGAGATTCCATTTTTTTTCTCATTAACTAAAGTAAATATTTACAAGTGTTTAACTTGTTGCTTACTCTTATTTTTTTCAGGATAAAGAGCAAAGAAACTGCCCCATATCGGTTCCCAGCTTTACCACAATGTTCAGTTTGAGTTTGGTGGTCTAATTCTAGCTTACGGACTGTCAGGATTCCAGTATGTTGCAAAAGTTTACTATCTATTTTTCAAGGAACAAAAATTACACATTAATCTCAATTTTGGCATCTAATCGGAGGGAACAATAACAACCCCCAAAGTAAACAATGAACAGAACCTTGAAGATGTGTACATGCCTGAGCTACCAAATAGTCTAATTACTGTCACCGTTGCCCTTCCTCTCCCTTCTCCACATCACCCATGTCTGTTTATTCCCCTTGGTGTGTCCTGTCAAATCTAGACAGCTCTCTTCAAGGACTATATTTTTATTTGCTTTTGTGAAGCATTTGTTAAAATTAGTTACCACATATTATAACACTAGATTTTTTGATTCTCCAGGTTCAAATCAACTGCAAGACTTTGTAATGTGCAGATTTTTATCACAAGCTGTTTCCAGCATATACACATTCAACTTCTACTCATAGTAGGGCTGTAAAGTGGTTAAAATTATGATTAATCTTACAATTTAAAAATTAAATATGATTAATCTCATGACTAGCTGCACAATTAATTGCATGGTGAAACAATAGAATACCATTTGTTTAAATATTTGGATGTTTTCTATGTTTTCAAAATATTGATTTCAATTAGAACAAAGTTAACAGTGCTCAATTTATATTTTTATTACAAATACTTGCACTGTAAAAAAAAGAAATAGTATCTTTCAATTCACCTAGTACAAGTACTATAGTGCAATTTTATCATTAAAGTTGAATTTGAAAATGAAGAATTATGTAAAAATACTGCATTCAAAAATAAAATAATGTAAAACTTTAGTGCCTACAGGTCCACACAGTTCTACTTCTTGTTCAGCCAATTGCTCAGACAAATGAGTTTGTTTACATTTTCAGGAAATAATACTGCCAGTGCCTGCTTCTTGTTCACAATGTCACTTGAAAGTGAGAAGAGGTGTTCACATGGCACTGTTGTAGCTGGCATCACAAGATATTTTTGTGCCAGATGTACTAAAGATTCATATGTTCCCGCATGATTTACTCACCATTCCAGAAGACATGTGTCCATGCTGATAATGGGTTCTGCTCAATAACAATCCAAAGCAGTGCAGACCGACACATGTTTATTTTCATCATCTGGATCAGATGCCAGCAGCAGCAGACTGATTGTCTTTTTTGGTGGTTCAATTCTGTAGTTTTCGCTTTGGAGTGTTGCTCTTTTAAGACTTCTGAAAACCTGGATGGGTAGGCTCTAAAGTTTTACTTTTTGGGAAGGGGATTGGTTTCTGAGTGAAGTTATGTAACAAAAAATTCTACATTTGTAAGTTACACTTTCATGATAAAGAGTTTGCACTACAGTACTTTTATCAAGTGAAATGAAAGATACTATTTCTTTTTTCTATCATTTTTACAGTGC
Source organism: Pelodiscus sinensis (assembly GCF_052426305.1). Classification (NCBI taxonomy): domain Eukaryota; kingdom Metazoa; phylum Chordata; order Testudines; family Trionychidae; genus Pelodiscus; species Pelodiscus sinensis. The sequence goes on from NC_143052.1 coordinate 312,847,263, forward strand.
AAATATTTGTAATAAAAATATTAAGTGAGCACTGTACACTTTGTATTCTGTGTGGTAATAGTAATCTACATATTTGAAAATTTGGAAAACATCCAAAATATTCAATACATTTCAACTGGTATTCGATTGTTTAACAGTGTAATTAATCATGATTAATTTTTTTATTACAATTAATTTTTTAGTTAATCATGTTAGTTAACTGTGATTAATTGACAGTTCCTATTCACAGGTGCATCATGGAAACTTTAATAGGGTTGGTGGGGAAGCACTTTTGTATGCAAAGCACAGTATAGAAAACATATGTAAAAAGAAAAAATATTGCACTCTTTAAGCATATAGTGATCTTATTACTAATTTATTTTTTAAAATAACTCTGAAAAGTACAGATCCATTTTCCAGGTTCAACTACCATAAGCACATTTTTCTCAAGTTGGCAGAGTTGAACTCAGTCACAAAACACAAAACTGAGCCAAAACACTAGCTATATTTTCCAGCTCTTAGTCTGCATCTAGACTGGCATGATTTTGCGGAAATACTTTAACAAAAAAGTTTTTCCGTTAAAAGTATTTCCGCAAAAGCGCATCTAGATTGGCACGGATGCTTTTGCGCAAAAGCATCGGTGGCCAGTCTAGACGCGATTTTGTGCAAGAAAGCCCCGATCGCCATTTTAGCCACCAGGGCTTTTTTGCATAAAACAGTTCTTCCCTGTTTACACTGGCCCTCTTGCACAAGTATTCTTGCGCAAGAGGGCTTTTTCCTGAGCGGGAGTGCGAAAGTATTTGTGCAAGAAGCAATGATTTTGTACATTACAAAGTCAGTGTCTTGCGCAATTTCAAGAGGCCAGTGTAGACAGCTGGCAAGTTTTTGCGCAAAAGCAGCTGCTTTTGCGCAAAATCTTGCCAGTCTAGATGCACCCTCAAATAATATACTAATACTACACGTACTGTGGCTAACTTCAAACGTGAGTAGCCCTAATGACTCAGTGGGATTGCTCATGAGATTAAGGTTAAATTTGCAAGACTGGAACCTATATCAGTGGGGAAAAAAAGATGTAAAAAGATTTCAGTGCAGCCTTGAATACATAGGATTGCATTTAAAGAGGGTTGCCGGGCATCCAGTTTTTGGCCAGAATGTCAGGTCAAAAATGGGCCCTGGTGACTCCAGTCAGCACTGCTGATTAGGCCATTAAAAGTCTGGTTGGAAGTGCAGTGGGAGCTCGTTGCTAAGTCAGGCTCCCTACCTGCCCTGGATCCATGCAGCTCCCAGAAGTGGCTTCCAGGTCCCTGATGTTTAAGCACAACACTGAAGCTCCTAGGCGTAGGGAGGCTCCATGCATTGTTCCTGCTACATAGCTCCCACAGGCCAGGAATTGCAACTGTGAGCCCTCAAGTAGGAATTTTCTTTATGATTTGTGCTTCTACAGTACGTCATACTGGTCATAGTTTCTGGCCAATGGCAGCTGGGAAGGCAGTGCTTGCATGTGCGAGGATAGTGAATGGATCCTCCTCGCAGTTAGGAACCTCATGGGCATGGTAGCCACTTCCAAGTGGTCACTTCTCAGGATCCATGGCACTGTGACCCCATACCCTGAATCCCTTTCTAGACCCCAAGCCCTTTGCCCCAGCCTGAAGTCCCCTCCCACACTCAAACTCTCTTCCAGAGCCCACAACCTATACCCCCATACTCCAGCCTCCTGTCCTAGTCCTGAGTCCCTTCCCGTACCTCAAATCACTTATCACTGACTCCACTCCAGAGCCTACACACCCAGCCACAGTCCTCACTCCCCCACCCCCTAGCACCTTCCACTAGCCTGGAGCCCTCTTCTCGTGGAATCCTTAACCCAGTGGAAGATTTAGAGTTAGTAGGGCCGTGTGCTCAGCTTAATTTTTGGGGTCCCCCTGGGGACCCAGCCAAAAAAAGAAAATTCACTCTTCCTGCCGCTCCCATTTTTCATTCTTTTTCTTCATCCTCCTCCTATATTATAAGTAATTAGAAGCAAATGAAAATAAAGTGATACACCTTAATTATTTTTGTAGTCTAACTTTTTTTTCACAGACCACTTGAAAACTGCTGAGGCTCTCGGTGGACCACCTAATGATCTTTCCAAATATTGTTTGTACCATGAGCTAACTATTGCAAAGTATTTTGGATAAGAGTGCTTTATTTAAAAAAAAAAATTCCTCAGTCCACATAAATGGAGTTCTCAGAGCACAATTTGAGAACTTCTGGATAAAAGCTTGTGTTTGCATTAAGCTAACGTGAAAAATGTGTAAAAATAAAATGTATAGATGATGCATCAATGGAAAAATAAAGTTAAGTTCCTCTGAAGAAACTTATTCAATGTGAAAAAAATACTTATTCAGATAGCTTTCTTTCTCCCCCTTTTTTTTTACTAAGTTGTCAAGTAAGTCATCATAAGTAATATTTTGTAAAGAGGAACTTTCAATTGTCAATATTGCTGAATTTGTAAAATGTTCCTGACTCATTGTATTTAGCAAATAATTTTAACTTGTTTCCATACAGAAAAAGAACTTTCCCCAGAAGCATTTGCAACAGGTATTGTTAAAAATATTTTCAGAATGGTTTCTGCATTTGGAAAGTTTGCCTGCAAACCGTCATATAAAATGTTTTCTTTCATCTTAAAAAAGATTTGTGTCCATGTCCTCTCAGTAGAATTCACTTATTTTTTTACTGTAGTGGCTTTTATCATCCTCATCCCTACTTCTGTCAAAAAACTTGCAAAATAAATTAAACAGTTTTCTTTAGAAATTCACCTCTACTCTGCAATTGCACTACAGGCAGTCCCCGAGTTACGCGGATCCGACTTATGTCGGATCCGCAGTTACGAACGGGGATTTCTCGCCCCCTGAAAACTAGAGCAGTGGGACGCCTGGTCCCACCGCCCGCCTTCTCCGGGGCGAGAAAAGCTGCTCCCCATCTCCCTGGTCTGCAGGCGGAGCCAGCAGACCAGGGAGACGGGAGCAAAGCGGCGGAGCACCGGGGGCCGGACCCGCGGCCGCTTCCAGATCAGCTGGAAGCGGCGCGGGTCCGGCCAGGTGCTCCGCCGCTCTGTTCAGCGTCTCCCTGGTCTGCAGACCAGGGAGACGCTGAGCAGAGCGGCGGAGGACCCGGGCCGGACCCGCAGCGCTTTCAGCTGATCTGGAAGCCGCGGGTCCGCCCGGGTCCTCCGCAGCTTTGCTCCACGTCTCCCTGGTCTGCTGGGGGGGGGGAGGGAACGCAGCTAGTGCCCCCCACAGCAGACCAGGGAGACGTGGAGCAAAGCTGGGAGCCTGTGGTAGAGCAGGTGGGACACTGCCGGTTGGTCCCGCAGCACCGTTCCTTGGCGCTACTGGATCAACCCGGCAGCACCCCAGCTGCTCTGCCCCAGGCGTCCTGATTCAGCTGCTGATCAGTTTCAGCAGTGGCTGAATCAGGATGCCTGGGGCAAAGCAGCTGGGGTGCTGCTGGGTTGGTCCAGTAGCTCCGAGGAGCGGCCGCGCTACTGGACCAAGCCAGCAGCACCCGAGCTGCTCTGCCCCAGGCGTCCCAAAGTCAGCCGCTGCTGAAACTGACCAGCGGCTGACTACAGGAAGCCCGAGGCAGAGTTGCTCTGCCCTGGGCTTCCTGGAATCAGCTGCTGATCAGTTTCAGCAGCAGCTGACTTGGGGACGCCTGGTGTTCTTACCTTGAATCTGTATGTAAGTGGAACTGGTTTCCAGATTCAGCGGCTGTTGAAACTGATCAGTTTCAGCAGTGGCTGATGCCAGTTCCGACTTACATACAGATTCAACTTAAGAACAAACCTACAGTCCCTATCTTGTACGTAACCCGGGGACTGCCTGTATTATGTGTTATGAATAACACTGACAGTCTCAACAATGATCTTCTCTTTCCCGTTTAAATTTATTTTATTGTTTCTAGTTTCATTGAAAAATAATTTCCTGGGTTTTTTAATGCTTCTCATCATATATATCAGAGGAACCTATATTTGCTGTTAATGTTAGTGCTTCTGCTTCCATGGACATAAAGTCATTTTGAACCTCTATTTCAAAATTTATAACTGAGGCTCACAATTGTGCAGCATTCAATATATTTGTATCAACTATTTGCAGTGATTTGCTAATGGCATTAATTCTTTGAAGTAAACAGTTCCACAAAATAATAAAAACAACAATATCATACTTTTCAAAATTTTCTGCTAAGGATTTTGCTTCAGTTTTTACATGTGGTTTTTGCTGAATTTGATGTGGCTATGTCTAATAAGGTTATCTTTATAACATTATAGCTCATTTTCAAAGCCAAAACAGCATCTGCATGAGCAGACTGCCTGGTGTCACAAATTCTTTTAACTGTCAAAAGTTTTCCATTTGCCTGCTCCAAGCACAATTGTAACATTGATGTGTGGAAACCAAAAAAAAAAAAAAAGCATAAATGTTTTGAACCTAGTAAAAAAAATGTCTAGTTCCCTCACAAGATGCGGCTGCATCATTGCAGATTAAAATTAAGAAATGGCTGAAACCATGGTATGAATAAAGCACAGGGATTTCATAGAATCATAGAATCACAGAATCATAGAATACTAGGACTGGAAGGGACCTCAAGAGGTCATCGAGTCTAGTCCCCTGCCCTCATGGCAGGACCAAATACTGTCTAGACCATTCCTGATAGACATTTAACTAACCTACTCTTAAATATCTCCAGAGATGGGGATTCCACAACATCCCTGGGCAATTTATTCCAGTGTTTGACTACCCTGACAGTTAGGAACTTTTTCCTAATGTCCAACCTAAACCTACCTTGCTGCAGTTTAAGCTCATTGCTTCTTGTTCTATCCTCAGAGGCCAAGATGAACAAGTTTTCTCCCTCCTCCTTATGACACCCTTTTAGATACCTGAAAACGGCTATCATGTCCCGCCTCAATCTTCTCTTTTCTAAACTAAACAAACCCAATTCCTTCAGCCTTCCTTCATAGGTCATGTTCTCTAGACCTTTAATCATTCATGTTGCTCTTCTCTGGACCCTCTCCAATTTCTCCACATCTTTCTTGAAATGCAGTGCCCAGAACTGGACACAATACTCCAACTGAGGCCTAACCAGCGCAGAGTAGAGCGGAAGAATGACTTCTCGTGTCTTGTTCACAACACACCTGTTAATGCATCCCAGAATCATGTTTGCTTTTTTTGCAACAGCATCACACTGCTGACTCATATTCAGCCTGTGGTCCACTATAACCTCTAGAGCCCTCTCTGCCATACTTCTTCCTAGACAATAGCTTCTCATTCTGAATGTGTGAAACTGATTGTTCCTTCCTAAGTGGAGCACTTTGCATTTGTCTTTATTAAACTTCATCCTGTTTACCTCAGACCATTTCTCCAATTTGTCCAGATCATTTTGAATTTTGACCCTATCCTCCAGAGCTGTCACAACCCCTCCTAACTTGGTATCATCTGCAAACTTAATAAGCGTACTTTCTATGCCAATATCTAAATTGTTGATGAAGATATTGAACCGAGCCGTCCCAAAACAGACCCCTGCGGAACCCCACTTGTTATACCTTTCCATCAGGATTGTGAACCATTAATAACTACTCTCTGAGTATGGTTATCCAGCCAATTATGCACCCACCTTATAGAAGCCCCATCTAAGTTATATTTGCCTAGTTTATTGATAAGAATATCATGCGAGACTGTATCAAATGCCTTACTAAAGTCTAGGTATATGACATCCACCCCTTCTCCCTTATCCACAAGACTCATTATCCTATCAAAGAAAGCTATCAGATTGGTTTGACATTATTTGTTCTTTACAAATCCATGCTGGCTGTTCCCTATCACCTTGCCACCTTCCTAGTGTTTACAGATGATTTCCTTAATTACTTGCTCCATTATCTTCCCTGTCACAGAAGTTAAACTAACTGGTCTGTAGTTTCCGGGGTTGTTCTTATTTCCCTTTTTATTTGCATTGTTCAGTCTTGCCTATAGACCTGAATATTTTCCTGCCATATTTGCAGTATTATCAAAGTTCTGCCAATGACAATTTTTGATGTCCAAACCTAAATTTGCAATGATTTCCAAAACCATTGTCTCTAGACATTCAGAAGTGTGGGATTTTAGTGGGACAAAACAAATAAAATACTCTAATCTACAACTTCACCATTGCTGGTCACATCACTTAAAATTAATGTTAATTGGTCTACATGACTCACAACTGGTGTTGAATTGACTATTATGGACTCATACTTGGCATCCTTTACTTCATGAGTGAATTGATTTCTGAGCTGCTCTGCCATTATAGTAATGAATTCATTGTAGGTTTGGTGCATTAAAAAGTTGGTCTTTCCAGAGCCACAATACTGATAATTTCTCAAATGTTCATTGAGAAAATTGTCAAATTCACTATCCTATTTAAGGAAGGTAAAAAAATTACCTTTTTGATTTGACAGATGATTCATCATGTGCTCTTACAGCAGTGGTCACCAACCAGTAGATCAGGATCTACTGGTAGATCTTAGAGCCTCTGACAATTGATTCTGACTGGTCTGGCCAAGAGGCTATCAAGTGCCAGCACTTCAGCTGCTCCTCCCCACACTGCTATGCAACTCCTGCCCTTTGCCTTGGAGCTGCCCCTCCCTGCCCGGGAGCCCCCTGTTTGCTGTGCAGAACAGGAAGGGAGAGGAGTGGGCACTGATGTCAAGGTGCCTCTCTCCCACCCAGTAGTCTATCTCCACAGAATGGGGAGGGCACAATAGCACTTGGGATAGAAATTGTTTGCTGGCTGCTTTTGAGAGTGGTGCAGGGCCAGGGCAGAGGTGAGTCTGCCTTAGCCCCACTGCACCACCACCCAAGAGCCACCTGAGGTAAGCAATATACAGCTGGAACCAGCTCCAATCCCCTGCCCCAGTCATGAACCCCCACCAGCACCCCAAGTCCCTGCCCCAAGCTCAGTTCAGAGCCCCTCTCACACTCCAAATCCCTTAGCTCAAGACCAGAGCCTGTGTCCCAACCCTCTGCCCCTGTGTTGTGAAAAGGAGGAGGAATGGGGGAGGGACCGAGGGAGGATGGAGTGAGCAAGGGCAGGGCCTCAGATAATGGGCACAAAGGAGGTGGGCAAGGGTATTTGGGTTTGAGGTAGATCCTGGATTGCACTTAAATTCAAAAAATGACCTTGAGCTTAGGAATATTGGAGACCACTGTCTTAAAGGTGGTCCCCAAGAAGACAGCAGTTTCACAATGGCAACAACACATCTCAGCACTTTCCTCCAATAACAACACTTCTCAAACTGAGCCGATAATACTGAATCAATTCTTTCAGATAATTTACATCTTTGAACAAACTTACACATAGCATTAATATAAACTTTGGAAGTTTCATTATCAGCAATATCACTTGCAACATTTATTTAATTAAATAAGATAAAGGGCATGTCAAAGCCTTAAAGAATACACCCCAATACACCCCTTTCCTTAGGAATCAGCAAACTAACAAAATAAGGCCTGATTCACCCTTAAAATTACACTGACCTACCTATGTTATTCAGGTTTATGGAAAAATTTCTAGTGCAGGCATTCCTAGGAAATAATAGAAGAATTTACCAAGGGTGGTGAGCAATGTTCCCTTTCATTTTTTAGGTCAATAAATTTTGTTATGTGCACTGAGGCATGTGTGGATGTGTCTCACCTGCCACAGCAATGCTAATCTGGTGCTCTGCTAATCTGGTGGGTGGCACCTGAATCTCTCCTGGGTGGCCACCCAAATCTCATTTTACAGAGAACACTGGTTGCGAGAGATTTTCCATCACTGTCAACTTTTAAATCAAGATTGGATGGTTTTCTAAAAGATCTGTTCTAAAAATTATTTGGGGGAAGTCCGATGGCTTGCGTTACACAGGAGGTCAGACCAGATGTTCAGGCCTTTCTGGCTTTGGAATCTATGAAATGGACAGAATAGCCTGGCCTGCAGAACATTTATTACTGTTTTAATGATGCTGCACAAACTGGAAAGCTCTCAGACACCAGAATGACATCACAGGGCTGAACGTGAGAATAACCATACATTTCCTTGTTAACTGAGCATATTTGATCTGGAGATGCAATAAATTCCAGAGTGCCACAAGGACATGGATTTGAGGATTATCTATGCATTACGAGAGAATAAGTGTCAATCTTCCCGTAACCTGGATCTGTTTGGCAATCCTGATGTTCTACCTTCTGGAAGGACTAGATTGCTACACAGAGATGCATGCAAGGGAACAGAAAAAGTTGGGGAAAATTCCCTGTGGGCCAATAAAGCACATTTCCGACTCTTCTTGCTATTTCAAATGCAGTAGAACAACATCAAAGGGCATGGCTTTCCCACATTGCTAAATCCCTGCCCACTCATGGGTGTGTGTGGTTTGAAGGCTCCATACCAAGGGCCAGGGATCACTTCATTCTTGTGCTAAGGAAGAGACTTCAGGGGCGTTTAATTGTAAACCATTATTGCACAGTGCCAGAAGTGATTTTCTAGAAGACGAATTATCTACAAAGCATATCTCTGATTTACGTGTATGATTCCGGTAATGTGAACTAGAAGTTTTATCTAAACAGTTTAGCAGCAGTGATTAGAGTCACGTGTTATTGTCACCCAAAAATATTCTGTGGATAAAAATGTAAAGACGTATGGAAACCATGTTGACAAGTATCATCCGAATACCACAACTCAGATCCAAGTTTCAGCCATTCCCTTGTACGGATCCTGTAAGAGATAACCCTAGGAAATGTGTAGTGCAGGTTAACATAATGCCATGAATAGGAGACCTGCCAGCTTAAACTCAATCCTCATGCCCAGCACTTCTTGTACACACAATTCTCGATTATCTTCTCAAAGTGTGCATAAGCCACGTCTTTTAACATGCATGGCAGCTGCACAAGCATGAAAAGAAAGAAACAGGAAATAGGCAACATCATTCAAAACAAATAGTTCAGTAAAGTCTGATTCTAATGTGCAACATCCCAGAGCACATTGCTGTCATGATCTTATTCTCTATAAGCCAGCCAGTATAGTTAAGGAAATACAATTTCTTTTCTGATGAACATCAATGCAATGTTAGAATGAACTTTTATTTACAAGCCAGGATGTTTCAAATAAGTAGGTTTCTATTTTTTTATAGTGACTCATTTCTCTCATCTGTTGCTCAGCTAACCGTATCTGATCATGCAGGCTTGGGCTAATTGATGATGAAAGATTATTGACTGATATTGAAATGAACATGCCATGAGGGTGTGCATTAAATCCTTGTTGTTTACGAGCTCTATGGCCTGAGTAATCTGACCTGTATGTTCGGGATAGGAACTTGCTTTTTTGTTTTACTGTGAGTTAGCCTGCTGTTGTCTCAGAGCAAACTAGGATCCTGCACAGTCTCAAAAACCAACCTGTAAGACTTCATATTAGTAAAATTGAATTGAAATGGGGAGTGAAATTGAAATGTCATGTGACAATCTCATTATTGAGCATGAGCCAATTTATAAATAGAAATGCTGTGGTTAGAGATTTCTCTCTGAGCACATGCTTTTTTTTTCCCCAAAGGGGAGTACCTATCTGCTAGAACTAGAAGAGACTGTGAAAGGTCATGAAGTCCAGTCTGCTTCCTTCACAGCAGGACCAAGTACCATCCTGACAAATTTTTGCCCCAAATCTCTAAATGGCCTCCACAAGGACTGAACTCACAACCATGGGTTTAGCAGGCCAATGCTCAAACCACTGAGCTATCCCTTCCCCTCCCTGTTAAAATACATTGAAGTTTAAAGTCATTGTTATCTCCCTTTACTTGGCATTTGTCACACCCAAAAGGACCTGTTAAAATACTGTTCTACACTGGAATCACGCTTCAAAAATCACCCAAGGCTTACTCTTTTCCAATGACATTGCCATGGCATCAGGCAAGAAGGGGGTCTGGGAGCTGCATACAAGCACCAGTCAACCCTTCAGAGATGTTTTAAATAAGGTGAGTCAAACATATCTCTTCAGAGCATAGTTACAAAACAAGGAAACAGCTGATGAGTAATGGCCTCAGACAGCCGTAATTAATATTACTGTATTTTTTTCATACATGCTTCCATTCATGGAATAATAATGATTAAATTTTTGCAAGTCCATGTAACACCTGCAACCACAGTGAATGCAAAGGCTCCAATACAGCTGGCTGGAATGGCTCCTTCGTTTTCTATAATACGGGCCTCAATATTCTCATCAGCTCCCATTTACATAAAACATGAGGGCTGTGTCTACACTGGCCCCTTGAATTTCCGGAAAAGCAGTGACGATTTACTGTAAGAAATCAGCTGCTTTTCCGGAAAAACTATGCTGCTCCCGCTCGGGTATAAGTCCTTTTTCCGGAAAACTGTTCCGGAAAAGGGCCAGTGTAGACAGCCCAGTAGTCTTTTCCGCAAAAAAGCCCCGATCGCGAAAATGACGATCGGGGCTTTTTTCGGAAAAGCGCGTCTACATTGGCCACGGATGTGTTTCCGTTTTAAGCATTTCCGGAAAAAGGTGTCAGTGTAGACACAGCCGAGTATTTTGTATGTGCTGCAGTAGGAAAGAGGACAGTCAGGTGGGACTGTCTAGTCCAAAGCCGTCATGCAGCAAGGGATGGCTGGAGGCCTCCTTGTCTTCACAGCCCCCATTGTCTGGTGCATTTTTTGTCTGGCTATTATTTTTGCAGGGCCTTCTGTAGAGGGGAGACAGCATCAGAGGAAAGGGAACTCTCTGCTTGGGGAGCATTATGTCCTATAATTCCGATGGCAAATGCTGCTTCACACTGAGTAGGTTTGGTAAATTACAGCTATACTACGAGGCTGCAGTCCTTCAAGGGTTGATAGTCTGGGACAGTGTTTCCCAAATGGGGTTCCACAAAGTAAAAATAAGGGTTCTGCAAGAAAATTCCATTACAATAACATTTTATTATTAAAAAAAATAATTAATATGATGTGATTTTTGTTTTAAAATATGTGCAATTAAACTAAATGTTGATCTCATGCCCTTTTTTATTATTATCCTTACTTATTTGTGGTCTACTTTTTTAGCTTCATATATTAGACTGTTATTAGGAGTTTCACAAAATTCTTTTGAGTTTAAAAGGGTTCTGGGGCCAAATAAAATTGAAAAACATTGGTCTGGGAAGAAGTTAATGCTGAGGAATCCATGGGATCCTACCGTTGTGCTTTACCCTGCCTCCAGCCACAGTTCCCTGATAATGCTTTGAGAGAAGTACTTGGGGTGGCATCCACCAAAGGACTTAGGCATTACAATGATGACCATCACCGTGCCTGACTTTTAGGCATCTAGAAAATCCGCCAAAACACTGGGATCCACAAAGCGAGTTAGGTGCCTAGACTCCCTATAGAGTGGATGAGGAGTGAGAGGCACCTGAAAATGGACCCACAAAAGCCAGCATGCAGGGTAAGGAGCCACTGACACTATGTAGAGGGAGATTCTGACAAAAAGAGTGTGTTGAGCCCTGCCCCCTCATGGGGCATAGATGGACACCTTATTCTAGGCTGCAGGGAGGCACCTGTCTCTGCTTGATATCTATGACCAGTGCCTGAAGTCAGGTGGCATAAGCCACTTCTCTGTGGGAATGAGGTAGGTGCCTGCGCCACACCCAGAACTTGGGGGAGCAGGTGGTGTCATCCCCTGCTTATAACTTGTAGCCTAGTGGTTAGTGAACCCATTTCTCTACCAAAAGGGGGAGAAAACTTTTCAATTGGGTCTCCCCCCATTCCAGGAGAGTTCTGCTGAGCTATGGGCCATTCTGAGGTAGGGGATTCCTCAATCACTGTTCTTGAAGCTCTTCTACTGTGACTAGCTAAGGAAAGAGTCATTGGAGCAGGACTGGCCCAATGATCTCCCCCCTCTGTCAAAAGTGGCTGTCCCAACAATTGAGTCATTCCTTCACTCTTTACTTTGCAGGCTGTTGCTTTGTGGATACTTACATAATCACTGGGTTAGAAGTGACTGCATAGGACAAATGTTAGGACAGTTACCTGGTAGATCAGAGACCATGGGGCCAGGCCCTCTTATCCAATGACTCTCATTATTCAGTTGTGTTCAAATCCTTTCTCCCCCTTCTTCAGAGAAGGGAAATTGAAACTGGGTCTCCCGTACTGAGGTGAGAGCTCTGATCACTGGGCTACAATTTATAATGTGGATGGCAGCACTGCCTTCTCTGCTTGTGACGATCAGCTGATCCAGCACAGCGTGGCGGCCATGTTTATTTTAATGAAGCAGGGATTATTTAAATCCCCCCTTCTTTGACTATGCCGAATAAACTAATTTACATGGCTCCATCAACAGAGCCGTGTAGTCGAGACACGCCCTGTTTCAAATGGGACCCAATCCAGTAGCTTTGCTTAGAGGCACCTACTGGATTGGGGTCCCCATACAACCTAGGTGGCTGAATGCCTATTTCCCCCTAGACTGTGAGCTGCTTTGTGGTATAGATGAGAAATTGGCTTCTGAATACCTAGAGAAGAACAGTAGGGTGCATGCTCCAGGGGTTAAACTTAGGCAGGTAGGGAACTTTTGCTGCAGAGAGCCAGGTGAGTTAGGGCATCAGCAAGAGGGAGTTTTGTGGATCACAGTGGTGCTCTGCATAGGGACCGACACCCAACTGTGGAATTTAGGCACCTATGCTGCTTCGTGGACCTCACCAATGTTCCTTTGGGGAATCTCCTTGCCTGATGCTGCTGCTCCTGACTCACTACATTTTCAGAGTAACAGCTGATGATGAAACTCAGATGCCACAAAACGATGCATGACAGGAGTGGGTGGGTCTGGCCCTGTGCTTAATGTGATCTAGCCCACGGTGTGCAGACTTGCCATAGGCAGGAAGCTCTGAGCATGGGTGTTCCCCCCACCCCCCACATTCCAGCAGGGCTGGAATTGCAAGCTTCAGCTCGCCCTGCTGTGGGGTGCCCAGGGTTGCTCCCTGTGGCCCCTAGGCAACGGGATTCTGATGGAAAATCAGGGAAGGAACAAGGAAATCTTCAAGAGCACGCATACTGCCTTGTCTCCACAGCTCCCATTGGCCAGGAACCATGGCTGATGGGAGCTGCAGGGGCAGGCCACACACAGGAAGCTTCCAGGAGTGGCACGTGATCAGGGCTGAAAGTGACCTGTCTTAGTCCCTCTGTGCCGCCTCCTGGGAGCTGTCTGAGATAAGCAGCACCAGCTGGAGCCTGCACCCTTCACGCTGCATCCCCACCCCTAGTTGGGTTACTAGTGAAGTTCCTCAAGAATTGGTCTTATTTACATTTTTTATTAATGAATGAGGCTAGTGGGAGAGTGCTAATAAAATCTTCAAATGACACAAAGTTAAGAGATATTAGCAATGCAGAGAAATAATGGAATATTGTAAAAGAAGATCTGAACGACTCTGAAAATTAGAGTAGCCAGCAGAGCCAACAGCCATGCCAGGCCCCTGGGCAAGAGGAGGGGCCAGCTCCAAGCTTCTGAAAGGGGCGGGGCCTCAGGAGGAAGGCACGGGGCGAGGGTAGCCAACCCTCAGCGCCTCCTTGACGCTGCCCCTCCCCCAACTCTTATGGCCAATGGGAGCATGCTGCATAGGGCTCCAGCAGTGATTTAAAGGGCACGTGACTCTGGGCACTGCCATAATGGCACTGGTGGTGGATGGAGCCCCAGGCCCCAAGGCAAATGCCCCATTTGTGCCCTCACCGCTGTAGGCAGGCCTGAAAACAGTAGAAATGGAATTAAATTTATTAGTACAAAGGTCATGCCTTTAGGGACAAACAACAAGGAATTTTGGTATAAGCTAGAGGATATCAGCTGGAAGTGACAAAGAAGGAAAAGACTAAGGGTACTGGCCAATCACTGGATAACTATGAGGTGCCAATGTGATGCTGCCATGAAAAAGGCTATTGCAATCCTAGGATGCATAAAGTGAGGTATTTTCAGTAGAAACAGAGAAATGTTAGCATTATACAAAGACCCTGGAGAGACCTCATCTAGAATACTATATGCAGTTCTGGTCTCCCATATTTAAAATAGATTAATTCAATCTGGAACAGATGCAGAGAAAGGGTACAAAGATGATCAGAAGGTTGAAGAACCTTTCTAACAAGAGAAGAGGCATCTTGGCTTACTTAGTCTGAAAAAAGAAAGGCTGAGAGGAGATATACTTGATCTCTATAAATACAGCAGAGGGATTAACACTGGGTTACTAAAATAAGGGCCAAGAACAAATGGATATGAACTAGCCATAAATAAGTTTAGACCTAAAATCAGACAAAGATTTCTAACAATCAGAGGTGTGAAGTTTGGAACACTCAAGAGTAGTGGTGGAGGGGAAAAAACTAACTTGTTTTAAGATTGAACTTAATAATACGTTTATGAAGGGGATAGTATGATTAGATTGCCTATGATGACATATGGCCCATCTGTAACCTTTAGTGCCAAATGTCTCTAACTCCCCAAGATGGGACATTAGTGGTAGAGGGCTATTGGTTACTAAAGAGAATTCTTTCCCAGATGTCTGGGTAGTAGGATTGGCCCACATGTGATATTCAACTGAATGCCATATTTGGGATCAAAAATAATTTTCCACCAGGTCAATTGTAAGAGGACCTTTGTGGTTTTTCCTCTGCAGCATAGGGCACAGGTTACTTGATGGTTTGAACTAGAATAAATGACAGATTCTCTACAACTTGAAGCCTTTAAATTAAGATTTGAGGGCTCCAGTAACTTAGCCAGAAGTTATGGGCCTACTTCAGAAATGGGTGGGTGAAGTTCTGTGGCCTGCAATGTGCATGAAGGTCCTTAAACTCTAAGGGCATGTGTACACTTAAGAGAAGATCAATGTTTGGGAGGATGATCTTCTAGTGTTCAATTTAGTGGGTCTAGTATAAATTCTTAAATCGAACACTGAGGGCAGTCTCCATTGGCATGTGGTACACCTCCTTCTGTGAGGAGTAAGGGAAGCCACCATGGCATGGCTAAAATTAAGCCAACTCCAGCTATGCATAGCTGGAGTTGCTATCCTAAGCTGACCTACCTTGTCTAGTAAAGACCAGGCCTAACAGTCTATCACATCATACACTTGGCTCATTTAGGCAAATTTAGTTAAGCAAATGCCCTAACCTCTGCCCCACTCCAGGACCCACCCCACCTCCCTATATTCAGCGTGTTCCTTATCCTGCCTTCTTAATGCCGGAGCCAGCTCCATTCCTGGAGGAGCCTATGTCTAGGCTATTGCTTCACAGTATGCTAGAATCAGCACTTGGTATTTTGAGATCACAGTAGAAGACTCTGTTATGTAAGTGGAGAGAATCCCATGCTTTGTGTGTGAATTATAGGGTAAGTAGTGAAGTGCTGTTTAGCAAGAATGCATTACAACACACACTGTGATTCATAACACACTATACAGTGGGGTAAAGGGGAAATCACACTTTTGCTTGCACAAACATTTGTTAAGATATAAAAAGAAATAAAGCCAGGATTATTGCAGTCAGCAAATGTTGAACATTAACTAAACACTTTATTTTCTAAACTATGTGAATAAATTCAAATATTATAAATGCAATTTATAATGTATCTGGATTAAGCTATTGGAACAAGTGTGTATAGAGTATCAAATACAACAATATTTCAATATCTTTTCTCTGTCTTTCTTATGAAATGTTTGTTTCAAAAACCAACTGGTGTTGCTAAGTGAAGATAAAACCCAACGGCTTAAAAGAAAGGAATTGACTGCTTAAGGACATAATAAGACATAATATTGCCCACATAGGATACATGCACTTTATTATTATCAGGTTCAACAAAATGCATGTTTCATCACACAAAGCCTTACCCTTGACAAAATGTACCATATAATCCATTTGTACAAAAGGAACATAACAATTGAATATGGGCACACAGAGAGATGAGCCTCAAGTACAAGTCCACATGCATACGTACTATAATTTTAGCATACATTGACAATGTTATTCACTTTTCCTGATAAAACAGTGTGATGCAGAAGCCCATTTGTTTTTCACTCCTCTGGGTCAGCAACTCATCACATCTGACCTACTCATAACATCTCACACCTGAGTGACATCGCATTTATTTAAATGGTGATATATAATATAATACTTGAATCTAACACCACATTGATCATTAAATTCACTGTGCAATGTTTGCAACAACTTGGTAAGTGAAATGTTTAATACTCTCTGAAATTATGTCCTGCAGACTGGAAACAGACAAAGGCGACAAAACAGGTTTCCTCTATATGAAAGGAAAAGAAAATATGGTGGACGATTCCCTGTCTAGGAAAAAGGGCTCTGACCAGCTGCCTGTGCGTGGCTAACTCTCCTGAACCTCTGTGATCCTAACAGCATCTCAATGCTTGAGAAAGGGCTTATTGATGGTATCAGGTACTGAGTTCCAACTGTCCTGACCAAATTCAATGTACCCCAACTCATTATGGTGATAATCTGAATGTAAAAAGTGTCATGTAACAGATCATTGGCAAACTAGTAATTCACTGATCATTAATTATGTTCATATGCTGGAATTAGAAATAAAGTGTGTTAAAACCAGGTAGGTTATGTTAAACAGGTCTGTCTAAGACAAAGGAATGTATGTTTGATTCTCTGACCAGCCCAACTTTCCAGCAAAGACTATTAAGGTCTTATTTTACATATTAGGTAAACAAAGCTATGAAGCAAACAAGTGGGGGGAAGAGAGAGTATGGAACTTTCTTTACCACCAAACTCAATGTTGCCTTCCTCACAGCTTGAATAAGATTTACATTGAGAAGCAGCCCTCAGAAGGAGTCATTTCAAAGGTTTACTAGTCTAAGACGACAGAGGAACTGAAACTAAAGTGAAACACAGTTGAATCAATTGATTGCATACAGTATTACTGCATCATAAATGGGAAGTGAGTGAGGTCTTTCCTGGAAGCTGATGACACACTAATGATTAATATCATGGTGAAATGTATGCACTAATATTATATGAAGAAATATGAATACTTAATCATATTATGTTTTAAAGTGTGTGACCACTTGGGGAGAAACAGGCTCCCTCTCAGACAGGAGAGAAGGGAGTTATTTACCTGTCTCTTACGTAAACTAAACATAATATAATCAAATCAATTAACTTGATTTACATAATTTACATGATGAAAGCCCACAGGAAGTGGCATGAGGTCATCCTATCTCTTGAAACAAAGCCACTGTACACTGGAAGATATAAGCAGAGACAGGAGCCATCACTAGATAGACACAGGGAAACAGAGGTCTGGAAAATTGAGAGAGGTCTCTACAGGAGTCTCTAGAAATTGGATATCGGCAAAAAAACATCTGGAGCAAACCCTGTAACTTGCTAGATTACATTTTATATTTTCAGATGTGTGTTTTCACTTTTATTGGCTTGTAACCCTTTCTAATGTTACTCATTTTAGTTGGCATCACTTAACCGATGACCTGTTGTTAATAGATTTGTTTGGTTTTTTTATACTAAAAACCAACCCAGTGCTGGCATGAATTTAACCCAGTTAAGTTAATAAGATTTCATGTGTGTTTGTATCTTTAGGGGAAACAAATTAAACTTATTTCTCTGAACTATCCAAGAGAGGGCTGGACATTACAGAGCACATGGTTTTGGGGAATTTCAGGACTAGAACTGTGTTGGGGGTTACCCTCCCGCAAATAACCCAAACTGGTGAAAGACAGATTGGGGCTGAGGAGCTGTAGGCAGATTTCTAGATTAGAGCTACTGAACCAGGGCAACCTCATACACAAACACTCAGGGTGTGACTTGCATGCTTGTAGGCTGGTTGTGAGCAACCCAGTTTGGAAACGATGGCAAAAGAGCACTGTGAGGCACACCAGGTTCCAGGGCAGGTGGGGACACAAACACACACTGCTCTGGTTTGTACACCTCAAACCCAGTAACAGATAGCGTTGTATCCTAGATACACAACAGTATTCTCAGAAAACTACAATTATAATTAGGTTGTGTGACTGTTAGGGTTACATGATTTTATTTATTCATTGTTAAAAAAAGTGTCATTTAAAACCATCGGGTTGTATAATCTACATAAGCCTTCAGTACAGAAAAGCACAGGCTGAACTTGAATTATCCTGTTCATAACCCAATCCTACTCATATCAGTACGATTGCTCATGTACTTAAAAGTTAAGCAAATGAACATAAGAACAGCCACATTGGGTCATACCAAAGATTCATCTAGCCCAGTATCCTGTATGCTGACAGTGGCCAATACCAGATGCCCCAGAGGGAGGTAATACAACAGGTAACCATCACATGATCCCTCCCCTGTCATCCATTTCCAGACGAACAGGGGCTAGGGACACAATTCCTACCCATCCTGGCTAATAGCCATTGATGGACTTAACCTCCATGAATCTATCTAACTCTTTTTCGAACCGTATTAAAGTCCTAGTCTTAACAACATCCTCTGGCGAGGAGTTCCACAAGTTGACTGTGCACTGAGTAAAGACAAATTTCCTTTTGTATGATTTAAACCTGCAGCCTATTAATTTCATTTGGTGACCCCTAGATTTTATATTGTGGGAATAAGTAAATAACTTTTCCTTATTCACTTTTTCCATACCAGTTATGATTTAATAGCCCTCTATCATGTTCCCTCATAGTCTCTTCTTTTCTAAGATGAAAAGTCCAAGTCTTTTGAACCTGTCTTCATATGGGACCTTTTCCAAACCCCTAATAATTTTTGTTGCCCTTTTCTGAACCTTTTCTAATGCCAATGTATCTTTTTTGAGATGAGGCAACCACATCTGTACGCATTATTCAAGATGTGGGGTACCATGGTTTTATATAGAAGCAATAAGATATTCTTTGTCTTATACTCTATCCCTTTGTTAATGATTCCTAATATTCTATTTGCTTTTTTGACTGCTGCTGCACACTGAGTGGATGTTTTCAGAGAACTATCCACAATGACTCCAAAATCTCTCTCTTTAGTAGCTGTAGCTAAATTAGTCCACATCATATTGTATGTATAGTTGGGATTATTTTTTCCAATGTTCATTTACTTTACATTTATCAACATTACATTTCATTTGCCAGTTTGTTCCCCAATCATTTAGTTTGGTGAGATCTTTTTGAAGCTCTTCACAGTCTGCTTTGGCCTTAACCATCTTGAGCAGTTTGGTATCATCTGCAAATTTTGCCACCTCACTGTTTAGAAATTTATTCCTACCCATTGTTTCCTGTCTTTTAACCAGTTATCAATCCATGAAAGGGCCTTCCCTCTCATCCAATGACAACTTACTTAAGAGCCTTTGGTGAGGGACCTTGTTAAAGGCTTTCTGGAAATCTAAGTATACTATATCCACTGGATCCCCCTTGTCCCCCTCAAAGAACTCTAGTACATTAGTAAGGCATGATTTCCCTTTACAGAAACCATTTTGACTTTCCCTCAACAAATTATGTTCATCCACGTGTCTGACAATTTTATCCTTTACCATAGTTTCAGCTAATTTGCCCAGTACTGATGTTAGACTTACTGGTCTGTAATTTCCAGGATCACTTCTAGAGCCTTTTTTAAATATTGGCATCAAGTCCTTTACTAATCTAACATTCGTTACTGGATCAAAGCCTAATTGTGCTATGTCACTCTCCATTCCCTAGACATTTTTTTAAATCAAATTATCTGTTGCATACTGGGAACTCTTCAAGAAAGAGTGTTTATATGGGTATCTGTACAGTGCCTACCAAAATGGTACCTCAATCCTGAGGACTCGTGTACTACTTCAACATGAATAACTATAATGATAATTAACAACAATTAAAAGAACTAAAAATATTATCAGTTAATAAATATATTAATGGATTACTTTCCCCTTAACATAAAGTAGTAAAAATAATCCAGGGGTTAAAAGGAAGGTTATGCTTACTTTTCTTGTAGTCGATAAGAATAATGAGTTTATCTGGGCATTGTACCATTTATAATGTTTTTAACTATTAATTTCCTTGCCTTTAATAGCTATATTTTGCAAAAGTAGTAATGGAAAACTACATTATTGTAATTTAGCAAATGTAACATGTTCAAAATTAATGTTTTTAATTATCACTTTAGAATATTTTATTTCCAATTGAACAACTAACTACCTACCTATTACTCAAGGAGCATTATCCACATGACATTTAAAAACTCGGCCATCTGAATTATCTATCTTAAAACTCATGAAATACAAGGAAAGTATTCCTTCTGTTTGTCTAGTTCAAAAACAGCCGAACAGACCCAACTTCTGACAAACAAATCACTTTTTATTGGGGATGAGGTATATAAAGTGTGACAAGTTGGATCACAGAAATCCCCTTAAGACAATCGGGTGATGGGCCGATCATGCCACTGTGACCACCTACCTGCCCTCTGAGGTGCCCCACCACCTGGTCTTGATAAGCCAAAAGCTCTGGTCTACCCAAGCAAAGGCACAGAGTCAGTGTACCAGTCTCCCAGCAGAGTAAAACAGACACTGATAACAGCTCCACTTTGGGAGGGCTCAGTTATAGGGACTTGATGGCACCCAGGAGCATAGCCCCAATAGGACCAAAATGTCAAATAAATCCATCTTACCCTGTATATTTACACACAGAAAACTCATAAAGTTTGCTCTGCTTGACAGTGAAAGAGAAATATGCACAGTTGTTGTCCTCTCTACCCCCCCCCCCTTGCCTCTCCTGGAAACATTATTTACACTGGTTCCGATCATAAACAAAAATGATTTTAAAAGGTATAAACAGTAGGATTCAAGTGGCTGCACGTGATAAATAGATTAAAGTAAGTCACTAAGCTAGAATAAAACAAAACATGCCAACTAAGTCTAATACACTAATAGAAGTTGTAACTAATAATAGTTTCTCACCCTAGTTCGCATTTCAGGTAAAGTCTTTTCAGATGTGACCTGGGACCAGCAGCTCAACTTCACTCCAGTCATCAGAGTACATTTGTTTTCAGATGCTTTCATATATCCTCTCAGGGTTGGGAACAGTCTGTGAAGCCAGCTGAAGACCATCACTCTTTGCTTCCTGTTCCTTAAATAGAATTTCCCTAGTGTGGAAAGTCTTTGTCCCATTCCCCTCCCCACTCCTATGGAAAAATACCAAATTCACAATGGCTTCCAGCACCAGGTAGCATGGCCACATATCTGTAGGACCAGCCACAGATAAGATTTACAGAAAAATAATAAGACTATTCATAGATCCTTGTCTTGAGCACCAGGCTATTACATTTCTTCAGTACCACTAATGGCTTTCACTAGAAAAGCTAGATTAACACACAGGTTTACATTTTATATTTCTACCTTCACATATAAGTTACAGATTATCCACCCCATTTTGCAGAAAGCATATCTGAGTTGTGCATACACACTTCCCTAAAAATATGGGGACACAGTGTCATATAAAGTTTCAGTTCAAAAGGAGATATTTAAGAAAAAGTGACAAGAGGAGGTTATAATGGAAGTTGGGTTGCAGCTTTGCTATGCCATTTCCCCCACTTAGTATTTATATGCAACTCACAGCCTCTGCTTTCATAAGACAACAAGTTCCATGTGAAAATGCCCAAGGATGCTATCACACATTTTCTTCAGTGGAAGCATTTCAAGAATAAACAGTTCTTGGGAAAGTTGAAGTGGATTTGTTCTTTTTTTATAACAACTCCTAATCTCGACCCATTTCCCTGGAACTCCTCACAAAAGGTCAGTCCCATTTAATGAGACAAAAAGTCCTCATGAGTAATACATGACATGTGGCAAAGATTTAGCTGGAGTTGGGCTACTCCCAGAGTGACTCTCTGATCATCATATCACTGGGCTGGGAGAGAAGTGTGACCTACATAACTATTTACTCTTTACAGCAGCACTTGCAATGTGTTGGTGCTTTCCGGGGAGATAAGATGGCATGGTCCCTTATGGAAATGATTTATAGTTATAGCTTTGCCAGAAGGCAAGCAAAATCTAATATGGAAATTTCAACAGATCCCATGACACAAAACAGGATTTTCACAAGAGGAATTACTAAAGCTATGTCTGCACTAACGAGTTTACAGTGGCACAACTGTAGCGATGCAGCTGCACCACTGTAAAAGCGCTTGTGTAGCCACTCTAAGCCGAAGGGAGAGAGCTCTCCCATCATCATGATTAAGCTCCCCACCTCCAATGAGCATCAGAAGGTGAAGGTGTGGGAGATACACAAGACCTCTGTAAAATCATGCTCTAGGTATCTATAGATCAATACTCAAAACCGAAGCACCCACAATCAGAGGCCACTTTTGAAATCTTGGTCCCCAGTGACTTGCCCCTGGTCACCAAGAAACTAGCTGAAGAGATGGGAATAGAATCCTGGTGTCCCCACTAATCAGAGCAGTACTGAGTGAGGGAGCAATAGTAAGGCCTTGCCTACACAGCACAGGCTCTGCTGATATAACTAGATGAGGACAGCGCTCTTTAATGTAGACCCAGCGCATGTCAACAGGAGAAGGAACGCTGCCAGTAAAATAACGTCACCTCCCTAAATAACAAAAGTTATGCCCGTAGAAGTCCTATTGTACTGGCATAAGTGGGCCCACCTTGAGGTTTTACTATCTCAGCTATGTCAGCTAAGGGTGTGGCTTTTTCTTATCCCCAACGGACACAGGAGTGTCAACAAAAATTTGCACTGCAGCCCTGGTCTGAGTGATTGCCACTGCTTACAATGCAGTCTTGCCAAAGGGGCACATTACCCCCACAATTTTTCCTGCTTTTTTTAACTTTATTGTAAAGGCCCATCATTACATCTCTTCTGAAGCATGGTATGTTGCCATGACTGCAGAAGAGAGGGCTTTCAGGGACTGATCCCACCAGAACGTGCTCTTCGGTGATGCCACAGCAATATGGAAGAAAGACAACTCAGAAGGCTGCAACATTGGTGAGCAATTTTCTGAATTTAAAGGCATATTAAGAAAATGCTTCAGAGAGGTGAACAGCCCCATGTATTAAGATCCCCACAAATTAAATTGTCTGATACATTTGCAAAACAAACCACTGGATTATGGAGATGCCACTTTACTTGCAGTGGGGCAGGCGCTGAGAATGTGCAGAATGAGACATGCCTTTCCCACACTATACAAAAGTGTAACCAGCCAGTTCTGGTTGTGCAGTATGCACAGATCTGTCAACCCACCTGCATTGGACAAGACTTCACCTGCAGCTGCCCTCCAGTCACCCACAATCAGATCAGGGCCAGAAACTGTTAAGAGTAGCTCAAGATAACATATCAGAGAGTGTGTACATCATGAGTACAAAAACAAGTTATTGACTTCAGCTTATTCAAAGTCACCTTGTTTTGCTTCTAATGTGTTCTGATGTAGGACACTGGCATTTCTTTCCTAACTTTTTGTCAAACTACCAGTATTGTCCTTTTTTAAATGTAATATGCAGATTATTTTCTGTTCTCCAGTTTATACAAGATATTTGGAGTCTCAGTCTCCATTACTTTGCACTATGTGCACGGTGTATCTACTCTTCTGATGTGATAGCATTGTAAAATACAAGGGACAAGGAAGTGTATCACATCCTTCCCAGTAGGATGCTGTAGGTAACATTTCACTCCCCGCTAATATTAGAATAGCCAGCTAAATCTTGTCTCTGGAGTTTTGCTTTTATGCACTCTGATTATCTACATTTTAAGTGCACACGCTTGAGTTCAAATTGTTCCTCTCTCCTATACACGGAGCATCAGTTATAAGGATCAATACAAACTCCTCCCATTTGATCTTCACATCTAAAATGAGCTGTCTACTAAAGCATCAGTTTTCTAAATCAGAGACACATAAAAGAAAACCTCTTTCTTGGAAGGCAACAAAATTGTATCAAGGATTTTCAGGACAAGAAACATGGATCAAGCTAAAACTGGCTTTAAATGGCAGCCTAACAGGTTGTACAATTGTCCAGGTCTTACTGAGTAGCCTCTTGAAGCAGGGAGGATTTTTTCCCTTACCTTTGAAGGTACTGAAGAAAACTGAAAGAAATCCTTATCAAATGGCTTGATCCAAAACCCACTGAAGTCAATAAGAGTCTTCTCATTGATTCCAATGTATGTCTTTCCATTGTTTTCAATAGACTTTGGATTGGGACTAGGGATGTAAGCAACTAGTCAACTATCTGACAAGCATATGTTTATTGGATAGTCGCTCAACTAGTCGCTTCCTCCCCCCTCTTGCTGCCTCTCTCAGAGAGAGGCAGCAAAGGGGGAACAGGATTTGGTGATGGGGGGAACCAGCAGGACTCTTGCTCCATTTCAAAAGCAGAAGTGCCACCGGAGCAGGGAGTGAGCGGGGGATTCAAGCAATCCCCCGCTGGCTCTATGCTCCCTGCTTTTGAAATGTACAATAGCCATGGAACTAAGGTTGACCAGGGCTCCTATCTGCTGAAAATCTGAACCTTAGGCTTATTTTGTTTTGACTCAAATTATTTTTTTAAAAAGTTTTATAAAGCATAACTAGGGTTCTGATTTCTAATGTATACAGGACATCAGATTCACTGTTCCCTGGCCTACAAGAAGAGGTACATAGGGTAACACGTCATTTAATAACATTAGGATAGCCAAATATATCACCACCACCACGCACTCACAATGTTACTGTCCAAGCACCAATGTGACGCAACACTAATTACACAAATTTACAAGTCGGGTTCTATTTGCATATATTTACAGTCAAACCTTTGCTGTAGATTTCATAACTGCTATTTGACAGTTTAACTCCTCAGACTGTACAGTGAGGACAAAAGGGCAAATAAAAACAGTATTACTTTAATTCTTCAAAGAAAACCTGATGTCATTGAATGTTCATGGATTAAATATTCTCTATTTAAGCCACTTCCTTGAAGATTCAAAGGGGTGCCTGAGAGAAACATTGAATTTTCTTTATAAAAGCAGATTAAAATTGTTTTTATTTACCATTTTGTTCCCAGTTTATACCACCTATGGAATTTAATTTCCAATTAGACGTTATCCAGTCTAAACTAAAATAAAGGTTTGAGTGTGATTCTACCCTTTCAACATAAAGCAGGGAACAATTCTAATAGGTTATGTAATATACTGAAGCTATAAATTGAATATGGATTAAAACAAAATATTTTTCTTAGTTTTACCAGTTTGAATGTAATGCAATGAAGAAGTGGATTAATGATGTAGAATTACAGTGGTTACTTAGGCCTAAACTGCACAAAAACGTGATACAAGACTTTAAAATGTGTGATTATATAGAAAGAACTCAGCTATATTTTCCTTCAAGACGATCTAATAATTCATTGCAAAGAAGTGTCTCAAAAGTGTTTGATATTTTATTAAATAGCACTACACCAAACCGGATAAGAATCACTCACTTCATTTCTTGCTCTTTATCAAGAAAGATGTATAGTGGCAAGTGGGACATTTATAATAGTTAGAGTTGTTTGTTTGTTTGTTATGATTGTTCAGAAAATAAAACCTGGGAGTATCATTTTGGTTTGGGGTAGTAGATTGCAAAGGACTGAGACAATTGTTATCTTTTACATAATACCCAGTAATATTACATAGCCATATTCAGTTGTTAAACTGTTATATATGCATCTGGATTACATAGATCAAAGCACAGATCAAGTATAATTTATAAACACATTTCTGTATTACCTTAAGAACCTACATGCACACACATGGGAAGAAAGGAAGGGCAGTAATAAGATTAGAATTATTTTAATGAAATTGATTCCCTAAACCAGGGTCAATTTCAGAGCCAGGATTTTAACCCCCGATACATTATCCAGGCCTGACCACTTCCCTTTCTTCCAGCTGGCACATGCTGGTGAGCTGTCCCAGCAGGACATTCCTATTAGTGTTACTACTGTTAGATACTACAAGTTCTATCAACACTTAGCTTTGGAAGCACTTGGTGGTGGAGAGAATGGGGAAGAAGGAAAAGAATAGGAAAAAAGAAAAAGAGAGAAAACGGTCAAGAGAAAAATCAGAGAAGAATGTTTCCTGGGTGAGGAAGGAAGGAGTTCAACAGCCAGAACTCTGAAAAGCCAATGAAAACACTGGGAATTGGCAGAATTTGATTTAAGGTAAGAAAATAAATGGAGCCTGAACCTCTTTCAGAATGTTTTCTACTTTTGGCTACTTATGGAACATAGCCCCATGGTTACAAATCTCTGAAAGGAAAGTAACCCTGCTCTACCAATGGTTGCTAGTTTGCATATTTATTTCCACACAAAAACCTCCTTTAAACAGTTTCCGTGGAAGCAGAAAGGTCCTGCCTCATAAAAGAACCTTTCTTCTCCACAGTAGTCTTCAAATGTCTCTGGAAAGATGTATCTTTGAATCCCATACTGACAATATGATATCTCTTCTCTGTCCTCTGACATTCTCTGAGGGTATGTCTATACTTGCAGCCTAATTTGAACTAGGGCTGTAAATGTAGGCATTCAGAATTACAAATCAAGCCTGGGATTTAAATATCCCATGCTTGATTTTCATCTTCCTGGCCATGCACCATTTTTGAAATTTACAAGCCCGATGTAACTGCCCGCGTCTACACATGGCAGTGAAACGGGTGTTCGAAATAAAGCCCTAGATCAAACTATCTGTTATTCCTCCTGCAATGAGGTTTAATAGGTGGAGACACAGGCAGTTACTTCAGGCTTGTAAATTTCCAAAAATGGCGCCCGGCCGAGAAGATGCAAATCAAGTGCGGGATATTTAAATCCCGGGCTTGATTTGCAATTCCAAATGCCTACATTTGCAGCCCTAGTTCGAACTAGGCTGCAAGTGTAGATATACACTCAGTGCTTTAGCTGATAGGGGAAGGGAAGAGAAGAGAAAGGGGAGATGCTAATCCCAATGGGAATGACGATTTATCACTTATCCACCATTGCATCCTCAAGGAATTACCATGATGGAGGGGCACTTACTACAAGGGCTTTCTTATTGAGAAAAATTTAAAGAAATTAACTAATTCAATTCAAAATCTAGTTAGTAAATGCTTTTAACCCAGTATCTCCTTTCTTAAAATCTGCTCCTCACCTCTTTTTCTGCTTTAAATTTGTATATCTCTACTCCTTGCTCCATTCATCTGAAGAAGTGGGTTGTACCCACTTCATTATACTATCTATACTTTGTTAGTCTCCAAAGTGCTACAGGATCGCTCAATTTTAAAATGTCCTAAAATCCATTTGTCTTGCATTGATAACTTGCAAAATTAAGCAAAATTAGTAAAAGCAAGGAATAACATGGTGTAAAGTATATGTACATCAATGCTTCACAGTTGATGTAGTTAAAGCAATGAAACATTACCGTCTGAGGCAAATTTCATTAATTTCAGGTTTACTAAAAGGTGCTGTGAGACCCTAAATAAGATGTACCAACTTTGTTTTGCAAGCATGTCCTTGCATATTCCTCCATCCTCCCTGAAATTCTTGTGTATTTAAATACCTTGTCTGCAGATGAGAACAGAAAAGACAAACAGTTTCTGTCTACAGTAACCAAAATGGAGGTCAAGAAATGGTTGGTTGTACCACTGAGCATCACCAGTAAAACTGTGCCCTCACCCCAGGGCCATCAGACCACTGACTGGTAACATAATGATATGTCTATACTACTAAGACCATGTTTACATAACACGCACTACCGCAGCACAGCTACAGTGCTGCTGCTGTGCCACTGTAATGTGGATGCTTCCTACACTGACAGAATGGGTTTTTCCGTTAATGTAGATAATACACCTCTCTAAGTGGCAATA
This sequence comes from Pelodiscus sinensis, assembly GCF_052426305.1. Lineage (NCBI taxonomy): Eukaryota > Metazoa > Chordata > Testudines > Trionychidae > Pelodiscus > Pelodiscus sinensis. The sequence continues at coordinate 312,875,051 of NC_143052.1, forward strand.
GCAAGGTCAATGGAAGAGTTCTTCCATCAGCCCAGACCCAGATAAACTGGTGGTTAGGTCAACATAAGTATGTGGCACAAAATGTGAATTTTGTAACAGCCCTGAGGGATTTGGTTAGGTTGCTCTAATTTTTAAGTGTATACCAGGCCTGAGACCGTACCAGTATAACTATATCAGTGTAACTTTGCCCAGGGGCTCTGGAACGGGGAGGCCATGGTCTCACTACTTTTTATTGGCTGTACGGGCAAACACTGGGAGGAGGGAAGGGTGAAGGAACACAGAATTGAGTGTGTAGCGGTGTCTTGGAGGGTTAATGAGGTGGCATGGGATTGGAAAGCCCTCTTCCATCAACACAGCTGTGTCCATCTTCGAGAGTTTCTTGATACAGATAGGCTGTGGCTATGAAGATATAACTTAGCAGTGTATACCAGGTCCAAGTCTTTTGTTCATATTGGTGGTTCCAGTGAAGCTTACAATGGTATTTTCAGAGTGGAAGGGAAGGCATTGGAATCACATGGATTCTGTCACTTATGAGAGCTCTATCCTACCACATAGGATCTCCCTTTTTGGCCACTGTTCTGCACTGTGTCCCCTTTCAAGGCTTTCTATGAGGCAATTTGACAGGAACCCCCTCTCTTCTCTTAAATGTCTGGCACTTGCACTAGGTGACAATAGTGCATACTCAGTACTCAGGATCTATTTCTGTGACATTGTACATTATTTCTTGCTGATTTGATTCCAAACTGACCTCAGAAACATTTTTAATCAGCAAACTTATCCCTAACACACTGGGGCATGCAGGATCATGTGCCTCCCCCCCCCCCCGCCCCAGACAAGATGGCTGGTCCACAAAGGTGAGTAGGGGTGGAGATGGCACTCCCTCCCCAAGCCTTGCCTTGCACAACTGGCCCCACTGAGCTCCATGGTGACTTGTGTCACCTGTCCATGACTCTGTGCCCTAGGTGGTAAATCCATTTGCCCCATGCAGGTTAGGGCCCTGAGTGTAACCAGTAAAATATCACACAGGGCCTTTGTGAAAGTCAGTATATTTCATTGGAACCTTTTATTCATAAGCAAAGAGAGAAATGGAGGCAGATTTTTGATGATGAGATAAATTTACAATGATGTCAAAACAAGCTAAAGCAAAGCAAAGCAATATATCAGCTAAAATGTCATGAGACTTGAACATAGCAAAAAGGAAATAATCTTGTTTAAAAAGAGTTATTAAAACCTTCTCTGACCTCCTCTAGAACAGGGAGAAATGCATTTTTAAAATGATATTAGCTGCCAGGGTTTGAAACACCATACAACATAGCCACTGTTTTACACCGTCTACGTTCTGTGGATATAAAGTGGGTAGCTGCAGATTTGCAGAGTTCTATGTATTATTTATATTACTTTAGTGCTCAAAGGTTCAAACCAAAATCAAAGCTTCACCATGGTAGGCACTGACACAGAGACCGTTCCTTCCCCAAAGAGCTAACTGGTACACAAACAAAAGGCTAGAGACAAAACAGAGGCAGAGGAAGAAGTGAGTCACCCAAGGTCACACATGTCAGTGGCAGAGCTGGGAAGAGACTGCAGAGCTCAGCTCAATGTTCACTACACCCTCTCACCTCTTCAGGTAGCTAACTCAATTTAAAAATAACACTAATCACCTTTTTATCACTTCTAGAGAGACCTAAATGGGACATACTTATTCTGAATTTCTAGGTAGCAATAAACAACTGGTGGCATAAAAAATGGCTGACTTTGTTCAGGGCAGTCATGGGCTGTCAAGTACTCAGCCTGAAAAACCAGGTGGGGCCCTGATGAGTTCTATAGAAGCTGGGGGGCAGGGAGAGGTTCTTCTCTGTTCTATTCAGGTACTTACGCCTTCTCTATCACCATGGTATCTAAGTGCCTAAGGGAAGGAGGAGGGACGGGAAAGTTATTTTCTCACCAAGCTTGTGGAATTGCTACTGAGCCGGGTTGCACCAACCCCAGAAGCTATTTTATGCTCCTATTCTGTGGATCCTTTTCTGTTCCCTATATGCATTCCACAAATTCTCTTTTCACCCCAATGCAGTGGAATTAGACAGAGCTCACCATATCAACAGACGATTATGGGGAGCAGAATTTGTTCCATAATGATAAACAGCTAATGACTGCCTGTCCCTGGACCCCAAGCACGGCTGAGGCTACATATCACCAAGCAAGATTATAAAATGCATCATTTTAAAAATCGTGTGCCTGTCTAGTATACAGTATTAATAATGCTGATCCTAGCTAGTATTATAGAGACCAGGTGGGTGAGGTTATACTTTTACTGGATCAGCTTCTGCTCTCTCTCACCAAGAGAAGTTGGTCCAATAAAGTATATTATCTCACTAACTCACCTTGTCTCTCTAATATCTTGGGACTGGCAGGGCCACAAATCTGCAGAAGCTAGTATTAAAGCATTTAGAATAATCAGATGCAAAGTTTTTATGAATTAGTTTCTTGTCACTAATTAATAATGTAATGGCCGTTTGGATCACATTTGGCAAAATTCACTGCATGCATATTGAGTCACCTGCTCTGTACCAGCAAATACAGATTTTTGCCTATGGAAACAGAAGCACCCACTTTTGTGGAGACCTACAAATAATTTGCCCCTGTGTATTATAGAAAATGCAACTCAGTTGGATTTCATTTGTTTCTTCAACTTGGCAAGGCCCATAAGACATTCATCTCTCCATGCTCTCCTGGCCTTGAGGTGTTCTGGATCAGCTGGAGTTTTTTCACTCATGGCCTATAATAAAGAAAATAGAAGATTAAACCTTATGTTGGAATTTCTTCCCAAGATTGTTTTTGTCTTTTTTCCCCTCTTCAGAGTAACAGTCATGCTGGTAACTGTCACATCGGTTCTGATTCTGATGATAACATACAATAGGGTCACAAGGGCCACTAGTTGCCTGTTTAAATCCTTGCCTGTTTAAGGCCAACATGCCTCTTTTCCATGGAAAAGAGAATACTGTTAATTCATACTTTAGTTTATTTTCAGGCTGTCTGATGCACTAGTTGGTGGTTAGTTAATCTCTATAGTGGAGAACCTGTTCTTGGAGGTGGGAGCTCTCATCCTTCACTACAGTAGAGTAGCACTGGTAGTGAAACCTGGGGGTATGTCCATACTAGAAATGCTACCGTGGAACAGCTGTACCTCAATCTCTCAGGAATCTGACTCTCTCACATCCCTGAGCAATACAGCTAATTCAGCCTAACATCCTAGTTGTAGACCAGCCATATAAGCTTATAAGCAGCAACTCAGCATTCACCTGTCTGCTTGGTTTGCCCACAAGGCAGCTGTCAAGCCCTTCTGACAGAATCCCTTTATTAAATAGAAAGGAGGAGATCTGGCCTTGGCCTTTTTGGCAGCAAGATACATGCTCTAATTCAAGTACATATGTGGGAGTTTGAAGATTTGACTTTTTTCTATATATACTCCTCTCAAATTATGTTCATGACAGTGTCATTTTTGGGGAGTGCAGTCTAACAGAGGTAAAATTATGAGGTGACACACATCTAAGAAATGAAGCGATCACTTCCTGCAAGGGTAGGGTCAGGAGCAAGCTTAAGTTATTAAACAGGCTCCAACTGCTAGAAACCATGACAAGGCAGCAAGCTGCAACTAGAGGCAAAAACAATACTCAAAACGATGTGCAGGAAAGTTGATGGTAGTGGTTAAGTGTAAGGATTAAAGCTTTAAATATCTATATGTTAAATAGATAACTGAAGGAAGAGGAACAGCTGGTAGTAGAAATGAGGAGGAACCCTGTGGCACCTTGAATAACAGATTTATTAGGGCATAAGATTTTGTGGGTAAAACCCAGTTCATGACATGAATTAGAGTGGAAGTTACAGAAGCGGGAGTATATATGAGGAAGAAGTTTCTTGCGTTAATGAAGCTAATCAAGTCAGGGTAGAAGTGGGCCATTCACAACATTTGGTGTGGAGATGTGAATATCCAGAGAAGGGAAATTGCCTTTATTGATAGTGTTGAATTGTTGTATATGGCGGTCCTGACATCAGTGCCGCAAGCTCACTGACCCTACGGGCTGATGTTATAGCAAGCAGGAAGACTAACTTGAGCGTCAACATCCGAAGTGATGAAGTGGCCAGGGGCTCAAAGGGGGGCTGAGTAAGAGTGTCCAGCACTAGGTCTAGGTTTCAGGATGGGCGTGGGGGTCTACGAGGCGGATTAAGGTTTGTCAATCCTTTCAGGAACCTCTTCATAGTTGGGTGTGCAAACACCAAAGTTCTGTCTATCAAATGGCGAAAGGCTGTAATCGCTGCAAGGTGTACCCTCAAGGAAGCAATCGACAGACCCGTTCGTTTCAGGTAAAGAACATAGTCGAGGATCTGGTGTATAAGTGGGGCATGTGGATTGATTCCATTCACAGAGCACCACGAAGCAAACCTTCGCCATTTGGACAGGTAAGTAGCTTGAGTGGTGCTTCTCCTGCTTTGCATCAGGATATCTTTGATTTGGTCCAAACAGAGACTGCTAGGAGCCAAGCGGTTAGATGCAGAGTGTGGGGCTGCAGGTGCAAGAGGGAGCTGCAGTCCAGGGACAGCAAGTCCAGGAGGCTGGGAAGGGTATATGGTGGCTACAGAGACATTCGGTGAAGGACTGAAAACCATGTTTGATGTGCCCAGGCGGTGGCTATGAGAATCAGCTTGGCTGTGTCCGTGTTGACCTTGTCCAGAATCCTGGGCACGAGCATGATAGAAGGAAAAGCATATAGAAGGGAGTCCCCCCAATGGAAAAAGAAGGCATCCCCAACTATGCCTGCCCTAGAGCAGTAATATTGGCATTTTGCATTCTTGCAAGTGGCGAAGAGGTCTATCAGAGGGAAACCCCATGATGAAAGATATGCTGGAGTATGTCGGTGTGGATCTCCCACTCATGGTCAGGTGTGAAATGTCTGCTCAGCGAGTCTGCCACAACATTGTTGGCGCCAGGTAAGTAGGATGCTATTAAAGTGGTCTTGTTGCGAAAACACCAATTCCAGAGACAGACCGTCTCTGCGCAGAGGGATCAAGAGTGTGCTCCACCTTGGTGATTTATGTAATACACTGTGGCAATGTTGTTGGCGAGTATGCTGATAGTTGTTGCACGGATGTATTCCTCGAAATGTCTGCAAACACTGAAAACCGCTCTCAGCTTGAGGTGATTTATATGGAGGGTTGTCTCTGATGGTGACCACCTGCCCTGCATGGATATGTCATTTATATGGGCTCCCCAGCTGACAAGGGAAGCGTCTGTAGTAAGTTGTGCTGAAGGCTGAGATCAGTGAAATGGAAAGCCCACCAAGAGGTTGTGTGGATCAGTCCACCATTCAAGGGAAGTGCACACTTTGGCAGAAGGAGAAACCATTTTGTGTATGTCTTGTAAGAGTGTACACCGATGCCAGCAAATGCTGAAGGCAGTGGAAATGTAGTCTGGCGTGAGGCTCTACGTAAGTTGTTGCAGCCATATGGCCCATTAGTTGTAGGCAAGTGAGAACTGAGACCTTTGGGCTGGTAATCAGTATAGAAATTAGATCCTGGATCGACTGGAACCTTTGGATGGGTAATTAGGATCAGGCTGCTATGGAGTCGAGTCGAGCACCTATAAAGTCCAGGGTCTGAAAAGGGGTAATTGTGGACTTTTGTTCGTTGACAATTAGGCCTAGAGAGTCTAAAGTCTGTCTGGCCATTGCCACCATAGGTTGTGTTTCCACCCAAGTGAGGGCTTTTATTACACAGTCATCGAGGTAGGGGAAGATTATAATGCTTTTTCGAAGCAAGTACGCTGCCACCACTGCTAAAGTTTTTGAGAATACCCTGGGGACTGATGAAAGGGCAAAGGGAAGCACTCGATACTGGAAATGTTCCCTGCCTACTGTAAAATGTAGAAATTGCCTGTGTGCCGAATGGATGGTAATGTGGAAGTAAGCATCCTGGAGGTTGAGGGCTGCAAACCAATCCCCGCTGTCTAGGGCTGGTAGTAGAAATGTGAGGGTCACCATTTTGAACCGTTGTTCAAGAGATCGAGAATGGGTGTCCAGTCTCCTGTTTTCTTCTGTGTGAGGAAATAGCAAGAATAGAACCCTTTTCCTCTGAACATGTCCGATACCTTCTCTATGGCTCCAATGGATAGGAGATGATGGACCTCCTGTTTCAACAAGTTCTCATGAGTAGGGTCCCTGAAGAGGGACAGGGTGGGCTGGAGGCAGAGAAAGGAATGGGTTGGTGAAACAAGACAACACGATCTCCAGAACTCAACAACTGGAGGTTATGGTGGTCCATTTGTGATAAAACAGCTTCAGGCAATAGTGGAAAAGACCTGAGGCGTGATGCTCCGGGATGACAACTGGGTCTGGTTGGAAGCCCTCAACCAAAGAGTCAAATCTGCTGCTTACTTGCCTGTTGATTAGAGGTATGGATGGTTTGATTGTGCCTTCTTTGGGGATGCTGCCTTGATCGCAACTGGTCAAAGCCATATTGCTGTTGTTGCTGGTTGTACAGGTAATCATGGCATCTCTGGTATGGCATGTATCGTTTCCTGCGATTCTGAGACGTGTACATATCCCGCATCCGAAGGATATTATGAGAATCTTTTCCAGAGTGGAGGACTTTGTCTGTCTTCTCCATGAAAAGCTTTTGTTTGTCGAAGGGGAGGTCCTCCACTTTGCTCTGCAACTCCTTCGGAACTCCCATCAACTGTAGCCATGAAGACCTCCTCATTGCAACTGCGGTAGCTGTAGAATGGGCAGCAGTGTCCATGACATCCATGTCGATCTGAAGGCTTGTTCTGGCTGAGGCATAATCCTCCTGTACTATAGATTTTAAAATTGGTTGTTTGGCATCTGGGAGATGCTCTATCAGTGTAGTAAGTTTGGTATACTTGTTGAAATTGTGATTCGACAAGAGTGCTGCATAATTCGCGATGTGCAGTAGTAGAGTAGCAGAGGAGTATACCTTTCTACTGAAAAGGTGTAATCTTTTGCTGTCTTTTTCTGTTATCATGTTCCTATATTGAGGGGCCTTAGACCTGTGTTGGACGGTGTCTACTACAAGCAAATTCGGCTGAGGGTGGTTGAATAAGAATTCCAGCCCCTTTGATGGCACAAAGTATTTCTTATCCGTCCTCTTAATTGTTGGCAGAGCAGAGGCAGGTGTTTGCCAAAACTCCTCTGCAGCCTCCATGATCGTCTCATTGACCGGGAATGCTATTTTGGCCCGCTGTGTGGGCTGGAGATTTTTAAGGAGGTAGTACTGCTTTTCCTGCACCTCAGCCAATTGAACTTCCTGACTTGATACAACTCTCTTAAGTCCTGGAACTGCTTAAGATCATCAGTAGGTGGCGGGGGGAGGCGGATGTGTCACTCGGAATCACAGCTTTGTCAGGAGAGGATGATGATTGGTCCGTAGGCAAAGTGTCAGGTTGTTGTTCTTCAACCGCTGACAATGGTCCCTCCTCTGGTTCTGAGTGGTGCACTTGAGATAGCAGGCTTCAGTGTGGTGATGGGGAAGGATGTCGATCTCACGGAGTTACCAAGGAAGGTGTATACCTAGGAGATCTACAGTAGCAGGGGGACCATCTCCTGGAATGATGACAGTGGTGGAAGGAATAATGAGGTGAGTGCTCCCAATGACTATGGTGAGACCGACCCGGTGATGACTGCCTAGAGGAGCAGGTATGCCTGTAGTCCCTTCTATATGTTGCATGCGGAGACCGTACAGGTGAGAGCAGGGAAAAACTACAGAGACCCTGGAGGAGGGGGGTGAAAAAAGAGAGAGGTGTCTGGCATGGTATCGGGAATCTCTGCGTGGTATGGGGATGGAGACCTGACATGCAGGGAGTATGCTGGTTCCTCTCATTTCATGTGATAACTGTGCAGCACCGGTGATCTCTGTGCCAGTGGAGAGGGTGACAGCGCCGGTGAAACTGTAAGGGAGACTGAAATAGGAGTAGGACTCCTATGCAAATTGGTCTTCGCAGGCACTTTCCTTAGTGCTGGGGAAATGTCCGACCTTTCCAGCGCTGGCTTAGACTGCAGCACCGGCGCTCTAGTCGCGTGTGCAGGTGGTACCACTGAGGCGGTCATAAATATCAGTGCCAGTGGTGCCATTGGAGCCAGGCTGGGTGCCAGTGCCCTAGCTGATGAGGTCATTGGTGCCGTTGTTGACCTTGGTGCCGTTGGTACCACAGCTGGTGTTTTCTTAGATCTCACGGCTGAACCCGCCTTTGCATAGGAAGAGGCGGTGCCAGATGTTCCAGGTTTGTCCCCCATGCTTACCCTGATCAGCAGGGCCGGCGGCAGAGAACGCACCAGTGAAACCCGCTTTCTTTTTGTTGGGGCTACCCTCGGAGATGATGCCCTATGTTTTTGTGCCACAGCAGGGTCTGAGACAGACGTAGACAAGGCGTCCGATGGCTGGAGTGCCTTGTCAAATAAAGTGATAGAGATGTAGCCGTGTTAGTCTGGGGCAGCTGAAGCAAAATGCAGGACAATGTAGCACTTTAAAGACTAACAAGATGGTTTATTAGATGATGAGCTTTCATGAGCCAGACCCACTTCCTCAGATCAAATAGTGGAAGAAAGTCACAACCATATATACCAAAGGATACAATTAAAAAAAATGAACAAATATGAAAAGGACAAATCACATTTCAGAACAGGAGGAGGATGCGGGGGGGGGGGGGGAGGAAGGAAGGTAAGTGTCTGTGAATTGATGATATTAGAGGTAGGGAGAGTGGGATGTTTGTGAGTTAATGGTATTAGAGGTGATAATTGGGGAAACTATCTTGGTAATGGGTGAGATAGTTCAAATGTTTGTTGAGTCCTTTTTGGAAAGTGTCGAATTTTAACATGAATGACAGTTCAGGGATTCCCTTTTTTTAATTGTATCCTTTGGTATATATGGCTGTGACTACTTTCTTCCACTACTTGATCTGAGGAAGTGGGTCTGGCCCACGAAAGCTCATCATCTAATAAACCATCTTGTTAGTCTTTAAAGTGCTACATTGTCCTGCATTTTGTCAAATAAAATCATTCGAAGGCACATTTTTCTGTCGCACCGAGACCTGGCTGTCAATTTTGAACAATGGGCACATTTCTGTGTCACATGAGCCTCGCCCAGACAGCAGATGCAGGACGAATGGCCATATGAGGCCGGCAAAGGCTCCTGGCAGAGATGACATTTTTTGAGGTTTTTCTCTTTTGCTGTGGTCTGAAGGCCAGAGAAACGAAGAACAGCTGAGGGTTTTGGTTTTTTAAGACTAAAACTATAACTATGACTATTAACAATAAACAGGTAACCTTAACTACAACTAGTAACTAAAACCTACAAATTTTTCCTTTCTGACTAGACAGATATGAGAGAGAGAGAGCTCCGTCTGTGACCGAGGGTGGTTGAGAGGAACTGGTGGGAGCTGGACCGCGTGCATGAGGCAAAAGGTGCGAACAGTGCAAGACGCTCACCACGCATATGCAGTCCGGCCAACTATGGCTATTGAAAGTCTCTAATCTGCAGCGCTGGGATGGGCCTACAGTGGAGCACCCACGGGGACAGAACTCAAAGAACCACCTCTGTAGTGGGCAGGAGGTCCTTTGCCTGAAATTCCTTTCTTGCATGGTGCTGGCGGCCCACTTGATTTATACTGCTTCTTTGGTACTGATGAGGGGGGATGGTGCCAGGAGAATTCTGGAGCTGGTGCTGCACTGTATACTGAAGCCACAGTGTCAGGTGGAGATGCTGAGCGTAAGAGATCTGATACCATCCACAGAGTGGCCTCCATGAGTCCAGGGATAAAACTTTTTGTAGGTCTTTTTGTAACTTTTCTATGGGATTGCCCCAAACATTTTAAATAGCTATCATGAGGGTTACTGATGGGCATTGGATAGTTGCACTTAGAACATGGCTTGAAGCCTGGGTAATGGGGCATGCCCTTCTCCAGGATAAAGTCCCAGCTCTGACTACTAAACTACTACTAAAACACTTACCAGATAACTAATTACTTAACTACACAACAAAGAAGAACAATCTGAACAGTGAAGATCCATTAATGCTCATGCAACGCAAGACAAGGTGCTCTAACTGACCATCACAGGAAGTAAGGAGGAACTGCGAGTGCACAGGGCCTGTGGCACCTGAGATATTACCACATGAGCACAGCACTTCAGAAGGGCCACAGCCAGCCCTATGGATACTGCTATGGCAGGATTCTCTGACAACTATACACAAGGGCATGCACACATCTAAAATGGAATTGATGTGAGCTCAAAGAAGAACAAGAAACTGTTATCAAATATTATTCATAACATGTCAAATAGGTATGCCAACAATCAGATTTCTAAGTTCTGTTCATCAGCACAGACAGACATGAACAAAACATGCAGAAAGCATATCTCGTACTGTTGTGTACAACCACCAATTGTCTATGAACATTGTGAGATGCATCAACACTAATGCTCAGAATTCTACCAAGGCATAAAGAAAAGCTTATGATAATGCTACAAAACTCTTAGGGTACGTCTAGACTACATGCCTCTGTCGCCAGAGGCATGTAGATTAGGCTACCATACATAGGAAAATGAAGCGGCAATTTAAATAATCGCCGCTTCATTTAAATTTACATGGCTGCCGCGCTGAGCCGACAAACAGCTGATCAGCTGTTTGTCGGCTCAGTGCGATAGTCTGGACGCGCAGGTGTCGACATTAAAGGTATTTGTCGACCACCCAGGTAAACCTCATCCCAGGAGGCATACCTGGGTGGTCGACAAATACCTTTGATGTCGGCACCTGCGCGTCCAGACTATCGCGCTGAGCCGACAAACGGCTGATCAGCTGTTTGTCGGCTCAGCGCGGCAGCCATGTAAATTTAAATGAAGCGGCGATTATTTAAAGCGCCGCTTCATTTTCCTATGTCTGGTAGCTTAATCTACATGCCTCTGGCGACAGAGGCATGTAGTCTAGACGTACCCTTAGATAAGATTTAAGGATAAGCACACTGGGGTAATTAAGTACTAGAACAAATTATCACGAGAGATTGTAGAATCTCTATTATTGGAGATTTTAAAGAATATATTAGCCAAACACCTCTGAGGGACAGTCTAGTGGCAATACTTAGTCCACACTTGGAGCAGAGGCTAGACTAGATGATCTAGCTACACTCCTTCTAGTCCTACACTTCTATGATTTTTCATCCATAGATATCAAAGCGCTTTACAAAGGGATTTATGTTATAATGTAAATTCTATTTCAGCATTTTCATTTAGTCCAAGTGCATACTCTTGCTGAGAAATATAGATCAGAGGCCACTCAAACAAGTGATCACTATAACAAAATTAAAGCCAGTATTTGTTATTTTGAAGTAATGAAAAAAGGCTGTATTAGATGTGTCTGATGCAATGGGATATCACATCAATTCAGATTTGTACACTTACCTGGCTGATTTTCTGCTCTGTTTCACCTGAAAAATCTGGTACTGGTCCAAAGGTTTTCAGAACATGTATCATTCCTTCCCGGTATTTCTCACAATAATTTGTCATTCCTAAAACAGAAGTGGAAAAAAAGGAGTTGGTCTGTTTCAGAACAGAAATTCCTACAGTTTGTTTAAAAAGTATAACCATGTGCTTAAGGACTGTCCTAAATAGCGTGCTTTCAGCACTAGTAGTTTAGATACATGCACACACCCCTATGTTAAAAATAAAAACACTTGAAATTTGCAAAGTCATGCTCTCGAAAGTCAGGAAATGTCAGATTTAGGGTTGTCTGTGCAACTTATTTCACACCACTTATGCGTTTTTCCATTTTTCCCCCCCCAAAGGGTCCCTGACTCATTCAGTGTACAGGAGAGACAGTATTCTGGGAATGAATCATGAAGCCCTGTCTACACTCTACGACAGATCTTCCAGAGTTTGATTTAGAGCAGGGGTGGGGAACTTCAGGCCCAGGGGCTGGGTGTGGCCGCTGGATTGCCTGGATCTGGCCCTTTAGGCTTAGGGGCCACGTCAGTGAGGGTTTGCTTGTTTGGTTTTTTTCTTCTCCTTTGTGTACGGCCTCTGACTGATTTTTCTGTGGGTCAGCAACCCCAGAACTAAAAAAGGTTCCCCAACCTTGATTTAGAGAGACCCGCTAAATCGAACTCAGAAAGTGCCCCCTTCGGTGGCCGGTATTCCTGCTCCTGCAAGGAGTAAGGAAAGCTGACAGAAGCAAAAATGAGACATTTCACAAAAATATATGTAAACCTGGTGCCTTCCTCAAGAAGCATGGACTTCATAATCAACACAGCACAAGAAGTGAGTGTTACAAATACAGCTGGCCAAAAAGAGGAACCCATTTCCACAACACTTTTCATGTTTTTAAGTAAAAGTTTACTCCCAAAAAGAGATAAAACATTAAAAGCATTAAACTTTTTGCAGAAAGGGATTTTAAGAAAAATTCCACTTCAGGAGAGCCTAAACAGAATTCTTTTGTTTTATTATCCTAATAGAGTGAGAAATAAATGATAGATCAAAGGGAGGATATTTCATGGCTTGATCACGTAACACTAGTACTCAAATCAAAGTTCTTCCTCACCCTAGAGTAGATCATAGTAAGTTTGGGAAGTTCTCACATTTTGCTTGTTTACCCATAGAGCAAAAGTCTAGAACTTGATTAAAATTAGTTCCCTATATGGTAGCACAAAGCACTTAATCACTGAACCAGTGTGCAAAACAACACAAAAACATCTATACAGCTGAGTGAAATATATAGTACAAGCCTGCATTTCAATTATAATTGAGTATACAAAAGCCACACCCAGCTGTATTTTATGAAGCCCAGAAAAGAAAGTGACTCTGAATTATTGTTTGTGGTTGATTTTGATATTTAGTGCTTTTTACATTCCACACTCTATTCACCACAACCCTACCCATCTTGAGAGATTTCTAAAATGACCAAGGATGCCCAATAGTGGTAGAAAAATAAGTTTCACCATAAAGTAGAGATCCATGTGCTGCTGTTAATCTCCATGAAATTTATGCTGACATCAATGGAAATCCCCATAGTGGATGGTGGACAGGATATTACCCTAAACCAGCATATTATTATTTTTACCCTCACACTAGCTAGAAGTCCCTCAATCTCAATATTCAGCACAAGTGCTAGAGCTCTGCTTCCCAATCACAGAATACTAGAATTGGAAGGGACCTCGAGAGATCATCAAGTCCAGTTCCCTGCCCTCATGGCAGGACTAAGTACCAAGATCATCCCTGATAGATGTCTATCCAACCTGCTCTTAAATATCATCAGTGATGGAGATTCCACAACCTCCCTAGGTAATTTATTCCAGTGTTTAAACACCCTGACAGTTGGGAAGTTTTTCCTAATGTCCAAACTAAACATCCCTTGCTACAACTCTTGTAACACTCTTTTAGGGTATGTCTACACTACAATGTTATTTCGAAATAAGCTATTTCGAAATAGTTAATTTGAAATAGCTTATTTCAAAATAACGCATCTACACACAAAATGCATTTCTCAATAGCATTTTTCTATTTCGAAATAGCATATCCACACTGAGTGGATGTTGAATTGCATTTAAGGCTGATTGGAACCAGTTCTGGCAGGGCATCAGGTCAGAAGTTGCCTTGTGGCCAGGGCAGAGGCCTGGAGGCCCCCTATTTCGAAATAAGCGTCTACACAGCGCTTATTTCAAAATAGCAATTTCGAAATTGGCACTATTCCTCGTGGAATGAGGTTAACCAATTTCGAAATAAGCCCCCCGCTATTTCGAATTAATTTTGAAATAACGGAATGGCTGTGTAGACGCTAGGAAAGTTATTTCGAAATAACTGCTATTATTTCGAAATAACTTTGCTGTGTAGCCATACCCTTAGATACTTGAAAACTGCTATCTTGTCCTCTCTCAGTCTTCTCTTTTCTAAACTAAACAAGCCCAATTCTTTCAGTATTCCCTCATAACTCATGTTTTCTAGGCCTTTAATTTTTGTTGCTCTTCTCTGGACCTTCTCCAATTTTTCCAGACAATGTTCTAATAAACATTTTGGAAACCACTGTGCTAGAGTTAGCAATGTTATGGCCAGGTTCTGGTTTTGGTTTCACTTCTATAAATGTAGAGTAACAACACTGACTGAGATCAGAAGAGCCTATATTCCCGCACGCTCCTTTTCAGATTTAAACAGGCAAAAATTATATTCATGACTGTTTACTTTCTTGTTTTACAGCTGCTTTTTCACAGAGATTAAAGTAACTCTTGAAGCTTCAAAACAAACATATAATCTTACAGAGTCTGGACAAATCTCAACAGATTAACAGATAGCTCACTGTGTATACAAGGAGGTACTGTGTGTATTAAAATAACACTGTGATAGATAAATGAGAAAAAGACTCTGAAGTACTATATTGATGTTGATTTCCAAGCAAAGGGCTGATGGCATTGCAGTGTGGTGGTACCATGCCAAATCTTAAAATAACCAACTCAGTGGTAAGGAACTTATTGGAGCTGAAAGCAACTTAAACCCTCATCATGCTAAATGTCCTTATAGTACTTCCCTTGTTTTCATGGGTTTCCATTCTGTCTATTCCCATTCAGTTCTCAAGTTTCTGTCTCATTGCCTTTAGTGATTTGAGATTGGCATATGTTCTGTATTCAAGGCTATTGGCACAGTACTGTACTCTTGATTGACTAATAGGGCAAAGTGCCATATGCAATATCCTTTGGTCAGTAAATTTGCAAACCTGGAAGTAATAAGAGACAGAGTAAAGGGGCTGAAGTACTGTGGCATTTGCAGGTGGATGGTTTGTAGGAAAATCTTGGGGATATCCTTCCCACAAATGACCAAACAAAAGAAGCGAACACTGTCCTCTAGGAGTATCCTTATGCATCTCATTCTCCTTTCCCAAAAGAGAAGAACATCACTCCCTTCTCTTCTAACAGAAATCCATCTCCCCACACCCAAAATTTCTTCCTTCATCTCCTCCCCCAGGAATTCCATTTTTATCCACATTAAATCCTCCTGTATCTCACCTCAGCATCTCACCTTCCAAATCCTATGTTAACTCCCTCTTTGCTTACTGAGCTGAAGCAAGACTAGGAGCTAAAGGAGCTGCTGGGGTGGATTTCTGGATGACGAAAGATGCAGGCTGGCTGCAGACAGCTGCTGTTAGGTTGGTGGGATCTGCTGGGCTAGGCAGATTGGTAAGAGAACAGAAGAGTTCACAAGTCCCTTCCCCTATTTGTTGCAAACTGGAAGGTTATATCAGTGTTGGAGATCTGTCCTAGGGAAGGAAGAGGAACTTATCACTGCTAGTTCTTACATTATTTAAAGCAGTGTCGGAAAGCAAGGAGAAAACTGGCACAGAATTGCAGCTGGTGCCCATTGGTTGCACTGTGGAATGGCATCCAGCAAATGACACTGTTAACCTTTCTCTTATGAGTGCAGTCAGTGACAGCCTGAGTCTGATTGTTGGATGTTATGCAAGCAGATGCTTCCCACTCCCAGCCTGTATCAGCAGTACTGGGAGTGGATCAACACTCCATATGATGAAAGGAACTGAGTAACCAGGCAAATGCCCTGTTGTCTAGTGACTCGGTCAAGGACTGTACTGAGTACGTGATTGTATTTTTTACAGGGGAATTATAAACAATAGATTATCTACCCACAATGCACTCCATTTTAATTTTGCTCAATAATGTTAAAATATTGTATTTGTCAAATGTTACTGCACATCTATTGTAGCATCTTTTGTACATGGGCTACGAGACTGCAGAGTAATCCTTTTCTGTTACAAAATTTTTCCCTCACCTGATCTATATCACTAGCAGATATAAAGCAATTTTAGTATTAATTTGTTAGTGGGATATACTCTGCTTTTACATTGCCAGGATCTTCAGATAAAACAAACAAACAAATCACTCCATAGTACAAGTGATTAACTAGAGCTAGTTTGAAAAAGGAAAACCTCACAACTCTCGTGTTTCTTGCAGAAGAGAAGAAACAAACATGAGTTATGAACAGGCAAAAGGGGAAATGTAGATGCTACCCTATGTGCTCTGTACCTTTTCCTTTTCTTAATGTTTATTATGAGTTAAACTGCATTGAAGGAATATGCAGTGTGAGAATGATAGTCTATAATGAATTACTTTTTTAATATTAAGAATACAATTTTATGGGCGTCCAGGTATAGTTTGGAGTCTGAGATTAGCTTAAAATCTTCTGGTAATAAGAAGACTATACTCCTGTAAAGAGTTTTTTTGGGACAGAATCCTTAATCACCAGGCTCCTACCCAACTGAACAGACACTTGTCAATTTGAAACATAAACCAAGGTGAGAGAAATAAGCGCAAGGGATCTTCATTGCATGACTGAAAGGAAAAAAATAACAGAGATGTAATGAATAAAGATACACACAGCTTCTGTGCCTTGCCATTTCACTATCTGTCCTCTGAACCAAGCTAAAAGAAAATGTCTAGGTGATTATAAGCTTAGTTATAAACCTCCAAAAAGGAGGATGGAAAAATTGTAAGAAACCAGCAGATCAAAAATGAAAAAAATAATCTAGAATGGACCTTGCTCTCCGGAGTGAAGATGCAGCTTCACAAAAGCAAGCGACAGCACACAATTTAAGTGGTGTTTGCAACTGGATTGGCACATTGAAGGAGCTATATTGAGGAGCCATAATTACATACTGGTACCAAAATTGCCTATTCAAAGAGTAGAGATGCAAGCCAAGTTTCCATTGTGTGAATAACTGAAGGTATAGACTTAGGATAAAATTATTACTGTGCCATTATATTATCTGTAAATCTGTATTTTGGCTAAGCAAGCTCGTGCTTCAGGGCTTTAGCAATCCACTCACAGTGTTCAGTATGGATTCCCACAAAGCATTCTAGAAGATTTATTTTTTTAAATTTTCTCTTAAGCATCAAGGATGGTCCTGGATGCAGATAGGACACAGAGTGGGATCGGGCCAGGCCATTCTCTCTTTCAGGTGCATGGTTGGCTGGTTCTTACTCACATGGTCAGGATCTAAGAGATCGCCACATTTGGGGGAGGAAGAAATTTTCTCTCAGGTCAGATTGGTAGTGACCTTAGCGGTTTTCTCCTTCCTCTGAAGCATGTGAATGAGGATTATTCAATAAGGTTATCTGGGTATATCTCACTTAATCATTTCCTTTCCAATGAAGGGGCTTCGGGCATTGGTACACCTGAGTCCCTCTTGTTGTCTGCCTGCAGTATGTTTAGTCTCCTGTGGGCTGTAATACTTTGGCCTAATTTTGGTTGTTGGGTTTATTGGTTGTTGGGTTTAGTATGCAAATGGATGGGTGGTGTTGATGGCCTGTGACATATAGAAGGTCAGGCTACATGATCTGATGGGCCCTTTCTGGGTTTCATATCTAGAGCCCTTTATGGATACAAAAATGAGCTGTGGATATCTGCAGATGCGGATACCCATAGATGTAAAGTGGATATCTGCAAATTTGCAGAGCTCTATTAATATATATGACTCAGACTAATACAGTATCTTAGAAACCTTTGAGAAACATCTAATGGTATTGTTAACTGATCAACTGAAGTGACTTAGGGCATTACACATACCACTTATTGCACTCACAGCACCGACATACATTTTGCCAAATTGGTATCAATATGAATTAACCTAGAACCCCTGTACCCACCTGAAGAAAATGATCTTATATTTGCACTCATCCTCTGGTGAACCATTCTGTCTTATTTCTACTGCTACTAGACCTAAAAGTGGGCTGAATTACACAAATGAGAATGTGTCCAAGGGATTGGGACAAAAATTAGTAATTCATCCTAAAAATCATAATCCGAACTCAGATAAAGAATTGCTCCATGTCCACCCCTTCTGTGACGGATATGGCAATCTGAAATATCCTTGAAAGCTTATATCATGTATATAATATCAGTCAGGATTGAATGTAACCTCAGGGAGGAGAAAGAAGGGAAAGGAGACAGATTTCTGAAGTCCATTGTTTTAAATGGATGATTGTGTTCTACTCCAGGGAGAAGGGCACCACAGCTCATCCAGGAACTAAACAACAGGTAGCAATGAAAGCAAATCAGACAGTTGGAATCTCTCAAAGAGGTACTACCTCCACCCTGCACATCTCTTCCCCACACACCACTGGCCCCTAAGTGTCCCTCCAGCAGCCGCAACATGGGTGGGCAGCTGTTGGAATTTAAATTGAACTGTGCGGCTTCTCTGCTGTCCATGGTGGGGGAGGAGAGGCGAGTGGAGGCTTGGTTGGAGGAGGCGCGTGGGAGCCTCGCAGCCCCACAGGGACTGGGGTGGGGGAACGCACAGGAGCCACAAAGCTTTGCAGGGGCTCACATGAGGGGAAAGGAGCACACAGGACATGTGTGGCATGGCTGGTGGTCCAGGGGGGAGGGGCGCACCAGAGCCACGTGGCCTTACCCCTCACCAGCGGGGAGCCATAGCGGCATGGCCTTTCCCTCCTCATAGCCATAGCTGTGTGGCCTCCAGAGGGAGAGGGCCAGGCATCACGCCCCTTTCCCCCTCCTGCTGCCCACCAGAGGGAGAGGGCCGGGTCAGCTGCAGCCTCAGCCCATCCCAGCTCCCAAGCAGCCAGAGGGGAGAGATCTGGCCCACCCCCAATTTGTGCCCCCTCCCCCAGCAGCCGGAGGGAGAGAGCAGGGTCAGTCATGGCCTCGGTCTGACCCACCCCCACCCATCCACACCTTGGTGGCGAGAGGGGGGGGGAGAGCTGGACCAGGCCAGGACTGCTATGCCTCGACATGGCACTCCCCAGCAGCCAGGGGAAGAGCTGGGGCTGCCTATCCCCGGAGAGGGGGTTTGGCGAGTGTAGCAAGTAAGAGGCACTGGCCCCTAATTTAATGCTTAAGGAAAAAAACTTCATACCTTCTGCATTGAGATGCATCGTTTCAAACGGTCCTATAAATGCATACCGCATTCCCAATCCATCAGACATCACAAGGTCTAGATCAGCAGGAGATACTACTCCTTCCTAAGTGGCAAAAGGGGAACAGAAAAATCTCAGTACAAAGAATTTTATAGTTTCATTTAGTTTATTTAGAATATAACCTGTTATAGCAAAACACCTAGTACTACCATTAGAGAAAGTGAATCATTTGTAAATAGAAAAATAGATTCCCAGACACATCTCTCTTATGACAGGCCTTGTTGTTGTTTAGTACTTATATTAATGAGATCATTTAAGAGGTGGGTTTTTAGAATATATGATTGGCTTGTTTTAGCACTAAATTATATTATTTGTAAATCTGAACAGATGAGACAGTGATCCCATGGTCTGCTTAGTATTTATTTTTGAAGAGGCATAACCAGGAAGAGATATGAAATTGCATGGAAGTTCTGTTTTAGTATATTAATATTTTACTTTATTCCTTCTCCCCAAAACAAAAATAAGGGAAGATCCAAAATACACAAGAAGTAAAGGGGTGGAAAAGGAAAAGAAGAAAGGAGGCAGGAATGGGAAGAGAGCGACATCTCAGTTTCCATCCACGAGGGATTAATAAAATATTTCAAAAAAGTCAGACCAAATCTTTTCAAATTTATCTACAGTTCCTCTTCTCCAAGTATTACCCACTCTTTTAGCTGTCAGGGCAGCCAAGTCGCTGAGCCATGCGTCTATTGCTGGAGGCAGTCTGCTCTTCCACCTAAGCAACATGAGTTATTTGGTTACAAGCAGTGCTCTAAAGAACCAAGCTTTCTATGAGTTGGGAGAGATTCCAACCTGATGGGACAAATCCCAAAACACAGTTCTGGGAAATAATTTTTAAGGAGCTATCCATTATCTTTTAATCCTTCTGCCTACTTCTAGCCAAAGGGAATGTATCCTGGGGCAGTTCCAAAACATGTGAGCCAGTGTGGCTCTGGGAGACCTATCTCTCCAGCAGCAATATGTTCTCACAAAATCCAGGTATTATACCCTATGTAAGGATTGATGTAAACAAAACTATATTCTTCTGTTGGATCAACCTTCATCGCAGATCTAAAGTAGAGCCGTTAATGTATTGCAAGGCAGCTCCCCATTGGCTAGGGTTTAAGATAAACACAAATATTTGTAGCAGGCCTGGAACAAGACAGACAATCTAAATTAGAGAGGTTTTTGTGGACCAAGAAGTTGCAACAGGCTACAGCTGGTCAGCTGAACCTATGGAGTTCTCGCCACATCAACAATTCTGAAGTCTCTGGTGCTCCCAGCACATCAGGACCAAATATGTCCTTGAAGAGATGCTTAAGCTGCTGGTAATGCCACACAGATTACATTTGCATTGGAGTGACTGGAATGATAGCCAATACTGTAGGGGACATTTTACAATCAGAGCTAAGGATGTTAAAGAATGGTTATTTTGCTAATTGTGTAGTCAATACAATTTGTATCAACTACACAATTAGTTGATAAGGGGAGCTGCTCTGCAGAGCTGCACCAGGGTTATCTCCTGGAGCTGGCACAAGATGGGACTGAGCAGTGCCAGCTTGCACTGGCTCCAGACCGCTGCGCTTCTTCATTTTAAATGTATTAAGAGACACTGGGCTCTTACTATATTTAAATTGCAGAGCAGCAGCATGGGTGGCTCCTGGAGCTGGTGTAAGCCAGGACTGCTCAGTCCCAGCTTGCACTGGGTCCAGCAGCTCTGGCTGGCTGCAGGCAGAGTCTGCTCTGGCAGCAGCCCCTGTCCATAGTCAGCCCGAGCCGCCATGAACAGGGGCTGCTTCGCGGCAGCAACCTCTGTCCATGGTGGGGGAGGGAAGCTCCCCACTCAACCCCCCCGCAGACAGGGGCTGATGCAGGAGCAGCCTCTGCCCACGGTGAGCCTCAGCCCACTGCGGGCAGAGACTGCCCCTACCATATCCCTACCATCCCCTTCCCCCCACTGCCTCTAATAAGACAGGCAGCACCACAGAGATGGTACTGGGGGGGAACAAGCATTTAAGCTGGCTCCCCTCAGCACCAGTTCCTGCACCTTCCCTCCACCTCTCCCCGCTGCCTCTCATACAGAGGCAGCCAGGGGAGAGGAGAAGCAAGTAGCCGAGTACTCCACTCGAGTGCCCAATAAGCTTACTCTTATCAGGTAGTCGAGTACTTGACTACTCACTTACAGCCCTAATCAGAATATTAACATGCTGAACCCACTATTTCTCACAGTGGGAGGGGATGGGCCCACTCCCATTCCAGAAGCAGCATGCTGAGCATGATATCATTGGAAGAAATTGATCATGAGATTATTATAGCAAAATTCATACACTGCAGCACAACTTTTGATACAGTGATAGAGATGTAGCCGTGTTAGTCTGGGGTAGCTGAAGCAAAATGCAGGACAATGTAGCACTTTAAAGACTAACAAGATGGTTTATTAGATGATGAGCTTTCGTGGGCCAGACCCACTTCCTCAGATCAAATAGTGGAAGAAAGTAGTCACAACCATATATACCAAAGGATACAATTAAAAAAAATGAACAAATATGAAAAGGACAAATCACATTGCAGAACAGGAGTGGGATGCAGGGGGGGGGAGGAAGGAAGGTAAGTGTCTGTGAATTGATGATATTAGAGGTAGGGAGAGTGGGATGTTTGTGAGTTAATGGTTCAGGAAGTTCATGCTCTTCTTTTATTCTCTAGGGGTACATCTACACTGCATCCCTAGTTCGGACTAGGGATGCAAATGGAGACGACTGAAGTAGTTAATGAAGTGGGGATTTAAATATCCCGCGCTTCATTAACATGATCTCACCGGCGTGCTAGTTCGAATGACAGCTGATTCGAACCAGGAAGTGCGTGCCGGGACACTTTAGTTCGGACTAAAGCCCTTAGTCCAAACTAATGTTACTCCTCAAAAAATGAGGAATAACGTTAGTTCGGACTAAGGACTTTAGTCCGAACTAACACATCCCGGCACACACTTCCTGGTTCAAATCAGCTGTGATTCGAACTAGCGCGCCGGTGAGATCATGTTAATGTAGCACGGGATATTTAAATCCCCGCTTCATTAACTACTTCAGTCGTCTTCATTTGCATCTCTAGTCCAAACTAGGGATGCAGTGTAGATGTACCTTCACATTTATCTTCCCCAACACACACACTTGTTGGTGGCTCTTACTGCAAAAAAATCATTTTGAGAGAGGAGGCAGGTTTCTCATTATCTCTGAAGCTGCTCCAAGGAATTAGCTGGAAAAACGATGATTAAGGAGAGACAATGCAACTGCCACCCTTTTAACTAGAAGCTGGAAACCTCAATCTGACTGAGTTCTTAAGTTCATTGTCCACCTCAAGACTCAGATCTGGCAGAACACCAAGCCTGTGAGATGGAGAACCTTCTTGCAGAAAGCTAGGCACAGCAGACACACCCATTGGGTACACTTATAAAGAAGTCATCACACCCTCATAACCAGTTGGGACAGGCACATCATCTTTTCTTTACTACAGGTTACAATGTATTGCCTCAAAGCTTTTCCTAAGAATAATGTTTACTTTATAAGGAAGTTTCTTGCCCTCTCTTGGATTAGAAAGTGAAGACTGAACTAAAACCATGTCCTATCTCATTCCATCAAGCCAGCCTCCTTCTTCCCAATGGACTCTCCATTGTTCTCCTCCCTCCAAGAAAGGTAGACAAGTTGTTAGACTTCTTCTACCTTTTTCTCCCCCGTCTTGCTGTTTGAAGGGAAAGGGATGCTATTATTCTCCTCTCCTGATGGCTCTCTATCTGCTTATCTCTTCTCCCTGGATGATAAAGCCAAAACCTAAGGGCACCCACTGCTTCCATTGGGAATTAAGTCCATTCAGCATGTGTTAGGATGAGGCCCAACATGAGGATCCATCTGTCCTTTTGCTGAATGCTATAATTCAGTCACTGAGATGCTGAAACAAGAACTTCATTGTAAATCCCATAAAGGCATAACAACATCATGCTTTACCTATCACATCTACAAGGCCGGATAAGTATACAACCACTGAAAAGCAGAATGACACCATAAGCCTTAAAGTTGCCCATGTACTAGATGAGCAGAGAGTACAAAAAATGGAGAGTTCACCATCACAGCCTTAAAAGGAGCCATTTAAAGGTCTCAGTGTCAAATGTTATGCAGCACTTGTTCTGTTAGTGAAGGTAGCACTCAGCTGATTCATTGTTGCAGGTGGCTTGTCAGCATCACCCTGTAAGGAAAAGGTCATACAATTATTTGTTTTACAGTAATGCCTGAGGCCCTAGCTAAGAACAGTCCCTGAAAAGCTTGCAGTAGACAGGACACACAGTGATGGAAGAAGTGAACCATTTTAGAGACAGGAAACTGTGGCACAATGAAGTAATTTGCCCGAGGTCACACAGAAAGGCTGTGGCAGAGCTGCAAACTGAACACAAGTCTCCAGACCTCAGCTCATGCTTCAACCACAATATCATCGTTCATCTCTAGAGAAGCTTTAAACTGAAACAACTTTTTGAAGCACTCTCAACTATGTAAGAAATGTTTGCATTTGCAAACTGGGGCAGATCAGTGTAGCCCTATCAGGGTGGGAGGAGGCAGGAGGCCCATTTGGCCCTGGGCCTCAGGAGACAAAGGGGCCTCAAATTTTGACTTTTTTCTACCAAGTCATTTCCATTTATTATACATCTTGCAGTACAACAGAAACAACAAAAGAAGCTATATATACACACCTGCAAAAAACTGATTTAAATCATCATGGGACCTTGGGCCTTCGCCAATTTTTCGATCACATACGACTTTTCATCTGCATGACTGAAGACTCAAAGCATCCATTTTGAAGCACTTGGAAGAGGGGAAAGTGATCAGGAATAGTCAACATGGATTCACAAAGGGCAAGTCATGCCTGACCAGTCTGATTAGGTATGAGGTAACTGGCTGTGTGGACATTGGGAAGACGGGGGATATGATGTACCTTGATATTAGAAAAGCTTTTGATACGGTCTCCCACAATATTCTTGCCAGCAAGTTAAGGGAATATGGATTGGCTAAATGGACTATAAAGTGGATAGAAAGCTGGCTAGATTGTCAGGCCCAATGGGTAGTGAACTGTAGTTCAATGTCAGGTTGGCGGTCAGTTTCAAGCGGAGTGCCCCAAGGATCGGTTCTAGGGTTTTGTTCAACATCTTTATTAATAACCTGGATGACGGGATGGATTGCACCCTCAGTAGGTTAGCAGATGATACTAAGTTAGAGAGAGAGGGAGATATGCTGGAGGGCAGGGATAAGGTCCAGAGTGACCTAGACAATTTAGAGAATTGGGCCAAAATAAATCTGATGAGGTTCAACAAGGATAAGTGTAGAGTCCTGCAGAATCCCAAGCATTGTTACAGGCTGGGGACTGACTGATAAGGTAGCAGTTCAGCAGAAAAGGACCTGAGGGTTCCAGTAGATGAGAAGCTGGACAGGAGTCAACAGTGTGCCCTTGAAGGCAAGAAGGCTAATGGCATATTATGGTGCATTAGGAGAAGCACTGCCAGCAGATCTAGAGAAGTGATTATGCCTCTTTATTCAGCACTGGTGAGGCCATATCTGGAGTACTGCATGCATTTCTGGGTCCCCTGCTACAGAAAGAATGTGGATCCATTAGAGAGGGTCCAGCAGATGGCAACCAAAATGATTAGGGGACTGGAGCACATGACCTACGAGGAGAGGCTGAGGTTTTGGGGCTTATTTAGTCTGTAGAAGAGTGAGGGGGATTTGATAGCAGCCTTCAACTTCCTGAAGGGCGGTTCCAAAAGGATGGAGAGAGGCTATTCTCATTGTGACGAATGGCAGAAAAAGGAGCAATGTCTCAAGTTACAGTGGGGGAGGTCTAGGTTGGATATTAGGAAAAACTATTTCACTAGGAGGGTGGTGTAGTACTAGAATGGGTTACTTAGGGAGTTGGTGGAATCTACCTCCTTAGAGGTTTTTAAGTCTCAGCTTGACAAAGCCCTGGTTGAGATGATTTTTTGCGATTGGTCTTGCTTTGGCTACTGTTTTGCCAACAGTAGCAACAAATGCAGAATCTATGCTCATTTTAGAAACTGTGCAGGCAGAAAACGAGGACCTCAAGAGATGCTGCACAGCAAGAGCAAGAACTTATAACTAGCACAGAACGCAGTGTAACAACAGTGGCATCAGAACCTGATATTGGACTTCTTGATAAGAACAATGTTGCTGAAATCCAGTCGTTTCTCAAAGTTAGTTGTTTTCAGATTCCAAGTAATATACTGAAAGATGTTGAAAAATCATGCTTTTTCCACTCATCTGTTGACAAATAAAACTCTCCCAAATGAAGAGATCTACACAAAAGAGACTAGCTCTGCTAGAATATGAAAAAGCACGCTCTGTACTGTGTATCTTATTTCATTTTTAACAGTAATACTTCAAATACATTAGTACTGTCTGATCCATCCAATTAGAGCATTAGTAGAGGTTGGAGGAAGTTGAAAGACTGAATACCTGCACATGAAACTTCAGTATGACATAACGATAACTATGTTACATGGAAATCAGCTAGCAGAGCAGCACTAGTTGACAGTTCAATTGAAAACTTACTCCTGAGTGAAATGAACACAGAAACTGATAACTGGAAAAAAACTCCTTGAGTACATATTGAATGTCATTCCTTTTCTTTCTGAACAGGGATTAACTTTATTTGGTTCCAGTCAATGTATCAGTAACCCTACAAAGAGAAACTTCCTTGATATACTTGAGCTTCTTAGCAAGTATAACCTACTTTTATCAGCCTATGATAAGCATTTTCATGAATCACAAGAGAGCAGAAAATGCATGCAAGTCCATTATCTGTCTACCAGAATACAACATCAGTTTATTGAGCTGTGAGAGACATTTGTGCAAACAACAATTCTTGAACATACACAACATGTGAAGTACTTTTCAATTATTACTGATGCAACTCCAAACTGTTCCCATAAGAGCAGATGACATTGGTTATTTGATATGTTAAAATTGCAGGAAGTTCAAAGGTTTTGACTGAAGAACAGAATCATTTTGTTTGATAATTTTACAAAAAAAACTGGAAAAGAAATTGCTGCTCATATATAAATTTTCAAGTCTGCATGGACCATGCCTATGACAATGGATTCAATATGGCTGGGAAGTACAATGGAGTACAAGCAGTCCTTCCTGAGCAAAATCCAAATGGAATTTTCTCCAGTTGTGGCAACCAGAAATTAAATCTTGTCAGCACTGATTGAGCTGAATCATGCAAGGAAGCAATCACATACTCTGGAACAATCCAATAATTGTACAACATCTTCAGAAGCAGTCCTCTAAAGTGGGAAATTCTGAAGCAGCATCTGCCTGTTTCCCTTCACGGCATGTCAATGAGATGGTCAGCACGAATTGATAGTGTTAAACTAGTTGCACAGCCTTTGGACTCTGTGAGAAAGACTTTAAGGGAACTTAAATCTCTTACTATCACAGCGCAGGCTCATACTGAGCTTAAGTCAATTCAGAAATTTACATCCAAATCTGAATGCATTTTAACGTCGTACATGTGGATGAAGCTGATAAAAATGATTCACAAAACTAATCTTGTAATTGAAGCATGCAATGCTACAACTAGATGTTAAGAGGAATAACAATGAATGATTTCTTAAAGATATTCAAAAGATTCATGATCAATGGAACCCAATCTTTTCCGAGTCCAAATCAGTAGCACAGAGTACAGCTGGTGCCCAAGTTACAGACGCATCGACTTATGACCATTTGCATTTATGACCAACCTCCTATACAGCTGGAACCCAAGTTATGAACGAAATCCACACTTACGAACAGCGCAGCCATACATCAGTGAATATAATCCAACTTATGAACAGATCAAGTTACGACCTAGTGTTTGGTACGTAACTCATTCGTAAGTCAGGGACCGGCTGTATTGACATTGCATCTGAGTTTTCCACCAATCACAGCCTAACATCTCAATCTGATGAAGAAAAGCAGAATCAAGGCAATTTTTTTTGTTTGTTTTTGTAACTGACTCCATCAAATCTGGTCTTATGCGTCGATTTGAGTCACTGCGACAAATTTGTACCCTTATTGGATTCATTTGAGAATTCAGAGAACTAAGTGATGAAGATCTATATTCCGCAGCTAAACAATTTCAACAAAGGTACAACAACAAAATTTCAAGAGATCTCCGTGACAAGATTGTCTTCCTAAAATGTATACATTGCACCAACTTTAAACTGGACTGCAAGCCAAAATAAATGCTTCAAGAAATATTTGATCTTGGCCTGTTGATTGTATTTCCTAATACAGGCAGTCCCCGGGTTACGTACAAGATAGGGACTGTAGGTTTGTTCTTAAGTTGAATCTGTATGTAAGTCGGAACTGGCGTCAGCCACTGCTGAAACTGATCAGTTTCAACCGCGGCTGAATCTGGATGCCAGTTCTGACTTACATACAGATTCAACTTAAGAAACCCAGGTGTCCCCAAGTCAGCTGCTGCTGAAATTGATGAGCGGCTGATTCCAGGAAGCCTGGGGAAGAGCAACTCTGCCTCGGGCTTCCTGTAGTCAGCCGCTGGTCAGTTTCAGCAGCGGCTGACTTGGGGATGCTTGGGGCAGAGCAGCTGGGGTGCTGCTGGGTTGCTCCAGTAGCGCGGCTCCTTGGTGCTACTGGAGCAACCCAGCAGCACCCCAGCTGCTCTGCCCCAGGCGTCCTGATTCAGCCGCTGCTGAAACTGACCAGCAGCGGCTGAATCAGGACGCCTGGGGCAGAGCAGCTGGGGTGCTGCCGGGTTGGTCTGGAGCAGCGCTGCGGGACCAACCTGGCAGCCCCCAGCTGCTCTACCCCAAGGGTAGGCAAGAAAAGCCTGGTCTGCTGGGGGGAGGGGGCACTAGCTGCACCCCCCCAGCAGACCAGGGAGACGGGGGTGGCGGGACAGCCCAAGTCCTCCACGGCTTTGCTCCGTCTCCCTGGTCTACTGACCTGGGAGACGGGGAGCAAAGCCGCGGAGCACACCCGCAGCGGGACAGCCCAAGCGCGCCCGGGCTGTCCCGCTGCGGGCGTGCTCCAAGGCTTTGCTCCCCATCTCCCTGCAGACCAGGGAGACGGGGAGCAAAGCCTTGGAGCACGCCCGCAGCGGGACAGCCCAGGCGCGCTTGAGCTGTCCCCCTGCGGGCGTGCTCCAAGGCTTTACTCCTGTCCCCCTGGTCTGCTGGGGGGGTCCAGCAAAGCCGCTGAACCCCCCCCCCCCCCAGCAGACCAGGGACATCAGAGCAAAGCCGCCGCCTGGGCGGCTTTGCTCCTGTCCCCCTGGTCTGCTGGGGGGGGTCCAGCAAAGCCGCTGGACCCCCCCAGCAGACCAGGGAGACCGGGAGAAGCTTTTCTCGCCCCGGAGGACACGGGTGGCGACCCACCGCCCGTGAGCTCCGGGGCGAGAAAAGCCCCATTCGTAAGTGCGGAAAGTCGGATCCGTGTAAGTCGGGGACTGCCTGTATCACAATTGCATTATATATTTTTGGCACTCTCCCTGCATCAGTGCCTTCAGGTGAATGCACATTCAACGTGTTAAAACAAGGAAAGAGATATCATCATTCTACAATGGGACAAGAGCATTTGAATGGGTTCGCAATGCTTAACATTAACAGTGATGTTGCATGTAAATTAGATTTTTCTTCAATTATAAATGAGTCTGCACAACAAAACCTGAAAAGCATTCCTAACATGAAGAGTTTTGCTTGAAGTGAAAACTCAAAATTAAAGTTACATTTTTAATACACGCTATTGGTATAATGCAGGGGTGGGCAACAATTTTTGGTGGCGAGCCACTCCAAGACTTTGGAAAGTGGTCAAGGACTGCACTTTTCCATGGAGAGATTACAGGGTTTAGGATACAGGTTAGGTGCAGAAGGGTGCGCAGGGTAAGGGACTGGGGTGCAGGAGATGGTGTGAGGTCTGAGAGGGAGTTTGGGCAAAGGAGGAGGTTGTGACCTGGGTCAGGGATTTGGGGTGTAGGGTCAGGGAGGGGGTATGAGTGCAGGAGAGGATGTTGGCCTGGGGTAGGGGCACTAGGAGGAGGTGCAAAGTCTGAGAGGGAGCTAGGACCTGAGAGAAGGGGGAAAGGGTATGCAGACTGCAGAGGGTGTGGGTGGTGACTTGGGGCAGGGGATTGGAGTGCAGGGTGTGGGAAGGTGTTTGAGTGCAAGAGAGGATTCTGGCCTGGGGAGGGGCGTAGGAGGGGGTACTGAGTCTGGGAGAGATTTGTGACCTGGGGAAAGGGGGTGCAGAGGGTTTAGATGGTGACCTGGGGGACGGAGTTGGGATGCAGGAGGGGCAGTGGTGCCAGAGGCAGGCTCTGGCTGGGAGGCGCTTACCTAAGCCAGCAACCCAAGGCAGGCTGGGCTACCCGCTTGCTGCAGCCCTGCTTGAGCCTGCAGGCTGCTCCCTCCACATGGCTCTCAGCTCCAAGAGGGGAAGAGATTTGCACTGCTTCCATCCCCGAGGCCAATCGCTCAGCTCCTATTGGCTGGTTGTTTCTAGCCTATAGGAGCTGAGAGATTGGCTGGGGTCAGTTCCTTTTGGCCAGTTGTTTCTGACCAATAGAAGCTGAGGATTGAGCTGGGTGTGGGGAGATTGCATGAATCTTCCCCCATCCTACAGAGCAGAGAGCCACATGGACTGTGCTTTAAACCGCGCAGCTGAGTGCCTGGCAGGATGGTCCACGAGCCAGATCCAGTGGGTTGGCAGGCCGTATTTTGCCCAGCCCTGGTATACTTCATTGTTAATAAACAAATGTCTCAAGTGTTCATTTTCATATATTCTTTTGGTTTTAGTGTGATCCTGTGGATGAGAAGTTAGTTATGTTGGAGGGCTGGGGCATCGAAACTCAAAGTGGTTCAAGCCTCTGTCATTCTCTGAGAGAGCCTGCAGCCATGTTAATCACTCAAAACTGTTTGCAAATGGAAGCAGACTTTGGATGTAAACATAACAAATGACAACATTCTAACAAAATACGGAGCTTTGATTAATGTTTCATTTAAATGAAAAACTGTAAATATATTATAAAATTTCACTCCAGCATCAGGCAGTATTCTCACAATTACTCTGAATCATGGTAAGATCATTTTCAAATTAGAAATAAATTAGTCTCTGCTATTGTAGAGACACCAGTTTCACAATGCTAATGTATTAAGAGCAATACACTCAAAATCATAACTCTGCTCTAGTCCATATTTTCCACAAACCTTGTGGCTTACTGAACCTGAAGATGCTATATCGTCCAGTGAAAATGTTAGTAACAGGAGTAGATGGCCTTCCTGTTGGAAGCATGACAGATTCCTTCAGCTGAGGTTTCACATTACCTTAGTGAAGTGGGTTCTGTTAAAAGAAAAATTTTGCTTCTCTGCTGCCAACCAGAGCTCCATAAAACTAAAACCCTTTGTTGTCTTAACTTTATCACTTCTTCAGAGATTAAAGACAATCAAACAAGAAAACCACTAAACTAATTCCCTTGAGAATGTTCTGGCTCCCATTTAAAGCAAAAGAGAGTGGTAGCTGATAGAATGATTCATCTAAAGAAAAAAGCTACAGCCAGCAAGGTACTTTCCTCAAGGGCTGGTGCCCACGTGAAGAAAGTAAATGACAAAGATTCCCAATCCACTTGGGTGTGGAACCCTACCTTCCTGAAGGCATACTCCCCTTCTGACTGTCTCCCAAGTAGCAAGTGACCAGTCTGGCAGCTGAGCACTTATGCAAACAACAAGAGGAAGCTGAACTAGAGTGAAAGTCTTGCTCACCAGAAGACGGTGGTAACTCTGTCATGCAATGTCATTGACTTTATGGGCAATAGGGTTAGCATCTTAGTTAGAGTCCACTTTCACACACATGTTAATGACCTCTTCCTGGTTATACTGCAAGGCCTTTGCTCCATCCTTGAACTTTAAGCTTCTTATGATGTTTTCACATCCTCCTTAAAATTTTATTCTTCCTATGCTGCTGCAATATGGTCCTCACCCCAGCTCTCCTCTGATCTGTCTTGTCCCTGCAGTGCTCTTACTATGGAAGGATTCTTTTCTCTATTGGGCAGGGGGGGTCTCACAGGGATCCACCTATGGTCTTAAACTGCTCTCGCTGCATCACTTCTCTAGTTGAGCTTATTCACTGCATGGCTTTAACCACCATCCATAAGCCTGTAACTCACAAGTCTACCTTTACCCCATCTCTTCATCCAGTCCCACATGTTGGCCCATCACTCTGACAATGGCATACCAGCACCTTTCCTTTTGCATGGCCAAAACTGAATGTTGCCTTTTCTCTCAAATCCTGCCCAGCAGCCTCTTTCTGTGTTGACAGCATCACAATCCTCTGGCCCATACCTGAGACTCAGTCATCTTTCTTCTCCCCCTCGTTTAAGTGTACTGCTTCTTCCTCCACAACATGTTCAAGATTCAGCCATTTCTCTTCCACCATCACTAAGACTTTCATCGAGGCCCTCATTTCCAGACTGACTATTGTCGCTTCTTCCTCTGGCCTCACTGATACCTATGTCACCTTCAAAACACAGCTGCTAAGATCACCATCCTGCCTGGTCATTCTATGTCACTCCTCAATCCCTCCAACAACCCCCATTTTCTATTTAGCTACAGTCAAGCTTATTATTTTTACCTTTCTGGCCCTGCACATCTCTGATCCTCCTAACTTCTGCTCATGAACCTTACTCCATTGCCCCTTAGTCCACCCCATTTCCCAGACTCAGCCAACAATTTATCCACTTTTCCCACTGACATTCCAAACCATTTTTCATGCATAGAACACCCTTCCCAAATTAGCCAGTGAAGCCATTCTTGTCCTCCTTGTTCTCTCTCAGAGGTCCCCCAGGTAACACTGTAATACAAATAACACAACAGATAATGATTATAGAAATAAAGATCTCTGTCAACATTCAGGACATGCCAAAGCTATTCAGCTGAGAAGAGAGGTACACAGGTTAGGGAGTGAAGCCAGTGCACCTGGTTGCTACGAAAACTAACTGGACACACAATCACAAAAAGTATTTTGTTTTTGCAAGAGGCTGGAAAGGCCCAAATTACAGAGATTGCTCCTTAAGACTAGACAAGCCACAAGCAACTTACTTTTAAACAGAAAATAAATTGACACTGTTACTGGGGCTCACACGGTCACTGGGGCTCACAGAGAGACAAATTAAACAATCTTAAAATGTACACCCAAGTTCCCTTGGGGAATTTTTTTTTTTTAACTCAGAGCTCAAGTCTCATTCTGCTGTCAAGATTCTTAGTGTGAGCAGATCATTACCTCCTGAAAAAACTATCTTGTTACTCTTCACAATTTCCACAGCTTTGTAATATGAACCACGCCAAACACCAGCCTGGCATTTATAATATGGTCTGGATCATCAGTCAACAAAAGGAAGACAGTCCTCAATTTTCAAAATAAGACCAAACTATCTCAAAGCTACTATTGTGATAAATGACTCTGAATAGCAGGAAGTGTTACCCATAACTTTACGAGTATCTTTTGAATAAGATATCAGCTGTCTAATTTTGCAATATAGTCCTATGCTACAAAGGTGCAGTACAAATGGATTCCACTGTTATTTATACAATGCTACCGTTGTGCACAGTGCTTAGCAGACAAATAATATTGATGGTAACAAGGATCTTACCATCTAAATTAGGAATGTGAACGTGTACCCAGGTACATAAATTAACTGATGAGCCTGAGCTCATTGCTTAACCCTCATGGTCACACGCAGCCTCTCCTCCCCTCCATGCACTCTAGCAGTCGGGGGAGAGAGTAGGTGGGAGCTCGTACATGCAGGGTGCCGGCTTTCAAGCCGGCTCCCTGCATGTACCAGCTCCCACCAAGCTGACTGCCCCTCCCCCTGCGCTACTGCCTTTGTATTAGAGGCAGCAGCACAGGGGGGCAGGTGAGAGCCAGTACATCCGGGGAGTTGTTTAAGCCAGGCCTCTCAGAAAGGCAGCAGCACAGCAGGGGCAGAGGGCTGGGAAATGGGAGCCAGTGCTTGCAGAGAACCAGCTTTTAAGCTGGCTCCCCGCAAACGTTAGCTCCCACATCCACCCCCCACATATACGTGTAAATGCTAAAAAAATTCAGCGGTTACACGTTTACAAAAATAAACACATTTTAATATCACTAATCTAAATTAGATATAATACAGCAAGAATGATAATGGAAATAAGGTGCAAGGTCAAGAATTACAATAGCGAAAAGTCTTTGAGACATGCTAACTGTTCACCACCACCCTCCCATAGGGCACCCCTTATTCCAATGATGTGATTTTGGCTATTACTGGGGAGGCCTGACATGGGGCGGCATCAGTGGTTGTGCCCCCCCAGCAATCTCCATGGTGGCAGGAGCCATGGGGAAGCAGAACAAGTGTGCCTGACAAGTGTGCTCTGCTTGAGCCACAGGGAGTGCAGGCGGATCCTGATCACTGCTGCAGCCCTGTGCCAGGCCCCGCTCCTCAATAATCCTGAAGCTCCGTCCTCGGGGGCGGGAAGGGGCAGCCTCCCCTCCTGGTCTGCTGGGACTTCTGGGCTGAATTGTGCAACTGCTCTGGCCAGGGATGGTCCATAGGCTGGGACTCTGAGACCCCTGATTAAGTGGTTCAATATTATAACCATAATTGTTTGAAACACAGTTTCATTATAAAAGAGAACTGCAGGGACTGGGGTAGTGGTATAAAAAGGAGGTTTGGATGAAACCTAAATAAGCAAATTTCATGGTTCTTTCTCAGCTCCAGCCAGTAGTCAAAGTGCAACCCTAATTAAAAAAAAAAACACCTAGAGAATGCAAAACTGCAAGTCAACATTTTAACAATCAACTAGGAACTTTCAAGTTCTTAACACTTCACTGTCAGCATTTTATCATGTGTTACCAAAACTTTCAGAGTTAGACACCTAAAAACATATTAAGCACAAAGTCAGATGTCTGATTTTCCATATGGACACCCAGAATTTACAGTGAATTCAAAGGGACTGGTGTTCTTGGCATTTTTTGTAATACATTAGCTTTTCAAGATCTCTTGAAAGCACCAGGAATAACAATAGCTCAGAACTCTACATTTTGATCAAAAGTATAGAGGAAAGCACAATCCCTGAGGGAGCCAGATGCTCTCTTGCCCCTCTGAGCACATCCTCTTCCTCCTGAGGCTCTACATCTCCTTTCACAGCAATCCCTCAAATTCCAATCCCTCATCTTCAAGGCTCTATATGCCACTGCTTTTCCTACATTTTCCTCTTGCACCACTCTGCCATTCAGGATTTATGTTGCACTAGTTCTGCTTCATGTCCTCTTTGCATCCTCTAGAACCTCTGTGATATTTCCAATTTCTCTCCACTTGTAATATCCTCGATCTCCTTCATTCAAACTCCTCTTCAAAGCTCACCTCTGAATGGACTGTTGGAAGGGATCTGACAAATATACATAAAACTGACTTATCCACTAACCACACAGAGGACAATATGACAGACTAAGGACTCTTCAATATCTATTTAAAAGTCCACAGTACACCTGCCCTGAACATAAAAATGCTGGAGAATGAGACAGATCAAGGCCTTGCAGGTATTTAGGTTTTGGTGGGAGAGGCTTTATCTGTTCCTTAGGCATGGAAAGGCACATATCACCACGGTATCCAAGCACTTATTAATCTACATTGTTCACTAAGTGTGTGAACACCAGTAATACAAGCATTTCTATATAAAGACGGCCTATAAAATTATACAAAGAAGTCCGTAAGGTCTGACTGAAGTGCGAAAATTATGGCAAGCATAAATGGCAGGCAAAAGTGAGACTAGATGCTGAGAGTAGAAAAAAAACCAAGCATGATTAACAAATGCCAGGAATAAGGTCCTCAACTTTCTAAACCTCAGTTTCACTTGAGAAAATGATCCATTGGAGAGGATTGCAAAGCTGAAGGCAATATACACTCACTTATGAGACAGATGGGGAAAACCCCCGTCAAAATCATGAACCAAAGATTCTAAAAGGGCCCTAAGAACTTAGAACTACTAGGGCAACCTAACATTTGTGGATGAGTGTTCAGTTCTCAGAGGTTAAACTATCAAGGATTAGAACACTTCACTGCATTACACTCTTTTTAATAAAGTAATTGTCTTATCTCAAACAAAAAGCAGGACTACGTAGCACTTTAAAGACTAACAAGATGGTTTATTAGGTGATGAGCTTTCGTGGGCCAGACCCACTTCCTCAGATCACATAGGGGAAGAAAATTGTCACAACCATATATACCAAAGGATACAATTTAAAAAAATGAACACATATGAATAGGACAAATCAAATTTCAGAACAGAACAGGGCTAGGGGGGGGGGAAGGTAAATGTCTGTGAGTTAATGATATTAGAGGTGATAACTGGGGAAGCTATCTTTGTAATGGGTAAGATAATTAATGTCTTTGTTTAAGCTTAGGTGTAAAGTGTCGAATTTAAGCATGAATGACAGTTCAGAGGATTCTCTTTCTGTCTCACTTATTACAAATAAAAGACAACTTAAACTAGGGCATCCGAGGGGAACCCATGCCGTAATATGGCAATTAGAACCACAGCATTGTTACACTTTCTTCTTCAGCTACAAATTTTAAATATCCTATATTTCAGAACT
Organism: Pelodiscus sinensis; assembly: GCF_052426305.1. Taxonomy (NCBI): domain Eukaryota; kingdom Metazoa; phylum Chordata; order Testudines; family Trionychidae; genus Pelodiscus; species Pelodiscus sinensis. The sequence goes on from NC_143052.1 coordinate 312,910,691, forward strand.
TCAAGCACCATTCTGTTCACTATTTGAACATGTTTGTCAGAATTGGTTATAATAAGCAATTCCCATTATACATTGAAGGTCTGTCAATACGCCATAACATGGTGTAAACTGGATGCAGCCTTCTCATTCACTTTCTGATGTAAACTGTTAGATACTATTCCTGTAGGAATTTGAACAGAGGCTGAGCATCAGTTATGGGTGAAATGAAATATAAATATAAAATGTGTGAAGTGCTTTGGGATCCTTCAAGATGTATGGTGAACAAACATCTGGTTATTGTTACTCTAATTATGATAACTTATGAATTTAATATTCCTGTGCTTTGCAATTTTTAAACAACTTGAGAAATCAGAACATTTTTCAAGAGAAAAAAAACTGGCCCTGTCCAAAATACAATTTAATTTCCCTCAGTAATAGTGGGCACACTAGTCCTCTCCTGCTGAAAGGTCATACTTAGTTGCACAGAACATGTAGCTGTGGGAAAAGCTTCAATGTCACAAACAAATGATTATGAGCTAAAGGCCTGAACGGGCAGGAGGTGGAGAAATCTGTCTTTAAATACTAGTATCAAATAGCTCCCTGAGAGAGGAATTCCTGAAAGGTAAATGAGTTTCTATTTAAAATATTATTTTAATTACCCTTTCACTGAGGGAAAAAAAATAAAAAAAAAGCTAACAAACATTCTTTCAGAATGGAGAAAAAAAGAAACAACCTGAAAATCAGTCTTGTCGTTTTTGACCTTTTAACTTTACTCTTCTGTTTGTGTTAAAAATTACAGAATTTTGGAACAGCTCTAGTGTTTCTCGTTTTCCTATTACTTAGCTTTTCTTTCTCAGTCTTCAGTATTTGAAAGCATCAAAATCTCTAATTTTTGTAAAATGTACATATCTGTCTTTATTTTCATATAATCTAAGTGGCTGGGTGTTTAGTATGAAGACAAAAAGCTTAAGGAAATTTAAACACTACAGTATTGCTTGTTTGTTGTGTCTATAAAACCAGTAGTGCAGGCAAAGAAAATTAAGTTACACGTACACCTACAAGCCTCCATGCCTCACTAATAACTGCATACTGGAGACGGTTCAGAGCAAACCCATCTATCTCTTTGGTTAATCTGATGGGTGACTGTCCAACCTTCTTCATCAGAGCATGAGTTTTATCCATTGTAGATGGCTCTGTTTCTGGATGTGGAACCAGTTCAACCAGCGGCACGTAATAGGGCGGATTTACCTTGAAGTAGACCAACAAAAAACATTGTATTAATTAACATTGTTACATTGAACCATTTAAATGTAAAGCCTCTTTCTGTACTTTTTGACAATAGAATGGGCCTTTTCCATAAGCAAGAAGGTCCTGATTTTCAGAAGTACAGGGCATTCACAAAGTCAGTTGACAACAAAAATGGCATGAACTCAACATATCAGAAAATCAGGTCCAGGAAGCCAAAACCACCACAGCTGTAATTCTTCTAAAGTCAGCGGAGTTACACCACACTTGAGTTCACTCCAATATTATCAGTGCACTCTATGTCAAATCAATTAAAATCATTGACTTATTCTTAACTTTCAAAACTATTTGTTATTCAGATGCTGATTATAAATAACATACCTCTTTTCAAGGGAGCATCTCAAAAGAAAGATTTTCTGTAATAATGTTACTATTAACATTGTCCAAGCAGCCTACACAACTTCTTTTCAAGATTCATTTTTTTTTTACTTACTAATTTATATTGACCTGCTCCTCTAATACACTCTGGGTATGTTAGGGTATGTCTACATACAATTTTTATTTCGGAAGAAGGATGCATACTTTATTTTTTCAAAAGAACCCTTATTCCTCCTACAGTGAGGTTTACAGGGGTCTTTTGAAATAAGGGTTTATTTTGAAATTCAGCGGCTTGTAGACGCAGGTAAATACCAGAAGAACCTCTTCCGAAAAAAAGCAGAGGATGCATGCAAATGCGCTGCGGTACTTGCATCCTTCTCCCAAAATAAAAATTGTGTGTAGACATACCCTTAGGCTACGTCTACACTGGCCCCTTTCCCGGAAGGGGCATGTTAATTTCACAGGTCGTAATAGGGAAATCCGCAGGGGATTTAAATATCCCCCGCGGCATTTAAATAAAAATGCCCGCCGCTTTTTTCCGGCTTTTAGAAAAGCCGGAAAAGAGCATCTACACTGGCCCCGATCATCCGGAAAAAAAGCCCTTTTCCGGAGGATCTTATTCCTACTTCAAAGCTGCTTTTCTAAAAGCCGGAAAAAAGCGGCGGACATTTTTATTTAAATGCCGCAGGGGATATTTAAATCCCCCGCGGATTTCCCTATTACGACCTGTGAAATTAACATGCCCCTTTCGGAAAAGGGGCCAGTGTAGACGAGCCCTTAGTGAATATCACATAAAACACTATTCCAAGAAAGCTACAAGACAGTGCCTTCCAAAGCTATACCCATTCATTTAACTAAAAAGAGACCTCTTCCAGCCATATCCCAATCCCAAACAGCATTTCTCGCCACAGTCAAGAACTTTATTATGTAAAAATTATGGAATAATTAAACAGGTCATTAATGTTCTGGAATTCTGAAAGAAAGTCCTTTCCAGCAGTCCATGGAGCCACAAGACAACTGGTACCCTTGTGAGTTTCAGTTCAAGGACTGCATGGACATACACACATTTCTATCAGTGGCTGGTCCTCATGCCCTGCTCTCAAGTTCTTGTAAGCACAGCTCTCGTGCACACTAGCATTGTCTGGCAAGAGTACCCAAAATGCTACTATTCGTAGCATTTGCTTGCACTGGATTGTATTAAAACATCAATGCTGCCACCCCCCTACTACAATTACAATCACATTAACTTTTCCTCAGCTGTGCTTATCTCAGTGCAGACTTTGGCAAGCAATGTGCACCATTTTCCAGATTATCTCTCTCTCATTATCTACAGCTCTCATTACCACCTCATGCTCCAACATTTAAGAAAGTACAATGATCACCATTTTACAGAGGGCAAAATGAAGCATAGAGAGACCAAGTGACCTGCCTAAGATCACTCAGAAAGACTGTAACCAAGCACAGACTTGAACACAGGTCTCTCATATGCTAGACTAGTGGCCTGACTGATAGACCATCCTTCTTGTTATGCAGAAGCCTTTCTATATAACTTCTAAGAAAATAGGGGATCTGATTTTTAGACACCTGAATCCCCTGGTGACTTCAGCTGGAGTTGTAAGCCTTCTGAAAGTCAAGTCCTGAGTGCTCAGCATTAGCCCTTGGGCACTGGGCTTCTTTCAGGAGCACTGAGCAGCCTGCAGGATACCACCCTGACATTAACACTCAGATTAAATATCTGGGATTAAACATAAACAGAGTCCATTGGAGTACTTACAGGATGTGCCACAATGCATTGCTTCACATGTTTAAGGCCAGTAAACAACTTAGTAGGCAAAAGAGTAGAAGTAGAGCTGCTTAGGATAACATCATTATTGACAATAAGATCTAACTGACCAAAAATCTCCTTTTTTAATTCCAGTTTCTCTGGTATGCATTCCTGGAATAAAAAGCCATAATAAAAAGCATTAGAAATCCTCCAGTTAATACTAGTTATCAATACATTCATTTATTTTTTCCAACATATATACTGAACATCCAAAAAGATCAAGGCATCTAGGCAAACAACAATCTAAAATATGTATGCAGATTTAGATGTACCTGCCGGCCATAATACTCTTGTTAGATCAACTCATCCCCTTAGGGCAGGCTTACATGAGGAAACTGAGAAGCATAGCTATACTGACAATTTTTTTCCTATGGACAGGCCAATACAATTCCCCTACGTGGGTGCTCTACCCTGGAATAAAAGAGACTTCATTTCAGAACAATTACTATTCTTCAGCATAATTCTGCAGTAACAATGCCAGTCAATCTTCCTACGTAGGCAAGTCATAAGTCAGGTGTGGGGAAATTCTGGCCCATGGGTCGGATTCAGCCCATGGCAAGTCTTCATACTCTGAGCCAGAAGCCTTGAGCCTCAGCCATCCCTGCAGGGCTGGAGCACAAGTGCCAGCTGGCTGGAGCATGGCAAGCCCTGGAGCCCTGAGCTGAGTATGAATGAGGTGGGGAGCAGGTGAGCGAGGTGCTTTTGTTTTATTTTGTTGCTTTTAATTTGTGTATGGCCCCTAACTGATTTTTCTGTGGGTCAATGGCCTCTGACGAAAAAATGATTCCCCACCCCTGCCATAAATGAACAGATACACATTGCAGTGTGCCTTAAAATGTAGGCAAACTCAGGATATGTAGGACCAAGTGGGGGATGAAGCAAGTTTCAGAGATCAGGATACTTCACTGGTCTCATCTCAATTGCCCCAGATGATTCTAATTGTCAAAGAGAGAAGAGCACTGTGTGTCAAAATATTCCCAATAATATTCCCAGCTGGAAGTTAATACAGTCTTTGAAGCACTTGTATAAAACTCTACAAAGTGGGTGGACAGCCATGTTCTTCTCTGACTGAAGTTCTTAAATGGTATCCAAGTGCAACCACATGCAGAGCATGCTGCAGTAAGCCAGTCTAGAAGTAACAAAGGCACAAAAGATGACTGTAGTGCAGTCCATCTCCAAGAGCAAAAGTTGCAACCTCTTTGCCAAGTGAAGATGGTAAAACATAAAAACCAAAATGCACACACTATTCTTTCCCAGAGGCTATGGTTGCTCTCTGTACACCCAAAACCAGGCAATGTTCAAATAGGATCCAAATTCAAATGTGAATTTCTGTAACAAAAGGCAGGACTATCCCCTCAATAAAAGCAGATAACATTTCCACCATTTCCTAGGATCAGATCCCATACCCAATCATCAGCATTGCTCCCCTTTGTTACATTAGGAGAAGAGACGGGGGAGTAGGCTTACATTTGGTTTATATAACTTCAGATGGACTCTGTGTGGCTGTTTTGGGGTACGGAATTCCACCAGACTGAACACAAATAGGTTAAAAAAAACTTTAAAAAAATCAGTTTGTGTGGAATTTTACTAAGCTCTAAGTCACAAAGCGACAATGATTCAGAAAGGATAAGTGAGGTCATTTAAGAATAGATAGAACCCACTGTAATAAATTCCATTATCAAAACAAAATGATACTCGGTTTGCAATTCCTGGATCAGTTAAGATAGCAAGTTGGTTACATTTAAGTAGTTTCTTTTAGCAGACACAGATGAAGAGAATTCTGCAGACACTGTTCAAACTAATAAAAGAGTTGCACTGAATTGCTTTATTGTGAGAACTTATTGTGAGACTCTCTGCCTGAAACACTATGCCTTCTTTCAGATCATATGATAATCAAAAGGGGAAAGCTCAAAACTGCAGGAAACTCAAACCAGCTATGATTATGTAAGGTTTCTGAATGGAACATTTGCTTGAAGTTTCTTGTATAGGGACACAATTGTATTCGATTTGTTGGACAGGTGGAATAAAGTTTCTGTCCTTGTGAAGCATGGAATTATTTTCTCAGTCAGGGATACTGACTCCTTGAAGGACAAAGAGAAAGCTAAGCCCTAAACAAACTATTAATCAGGAACTTCACTTGCTGTCAATTACAGAACTTGGAGAAGTCTACAGCTATTCTGTTTACCCTGAGAAAAGAGAGATCAAATAATAGGTAGATAAAATAGAGTACTAAGCCTATCATATGCTCTCTGTAATAGTCAGTGCAATAAGGTTAGAGTCCTTCTGAATGCATTTTAAGTGACACTATATATCTGTGCTCCCCCCTCTGTTTTTGAGATTATCACACTTCTCATTTGCAGCAAACACTACACCCTTATTCCAAGGCTCTAATGCCTAAATGAGATTACTATAACCCAACTTTCAATTTAATTAAACCTCACCATAAACATATTTTGTAACAGCCTGACTAGAATCTGCCAATTTGTTGGCTTTCAACAATACCCTGGAGAGGCTGCACTGTACAGAAGTTTGTGAGGTACCTTTTAAAGTTCAACTCTCAATGGATCTAAAGTATAAATTAAAACACTTCAGTGTAAATGCACATTCAGTCTGAAAGCACTGACTCCACCTTGCCAATTTAGAGCCTGATCTTGAGAGACGTGGCAATTCTAAAAGATGAAGCTGTACACTAGAATTTTGTACATCAAGTTAATGTACTGCTATGCCTTAACCTTAGGTAAAGGACAAAGTCTGTAACCCAGAACAAAAGGCCTCTAAAAACTTAGCAACCTCCAGCTAATTGGCAATCAATTAACTTGAAACCAGAAAGCATAGTGTGGACAAACCCAAAGACTGGAATGTAGGCTGAATGCTCTAACACAACTTTGTTAGATTATGCATTCAATAAAACTTTTTAAAAGCCTGCACCAACCTCTAAAAGGTCAATGTATGATACTCAAAAACAGCTAGAGGTATTTATTCATTATTAGTACCTATTATTGTCAACATCTGATACTAGCTCAATTCTTTGTAAGACAGAGCGATCGGGACATTCTCCCAAACTAGGGGCTTCTGTAGGGGACAGCTTAGGTAAGTAAACAAACCAACATGGCCAGTTAAAAACACTAGTATAGGCGAAGGGGATTGACCCTATAGATCTCATTGAAGGATTGTGGCTAAAGTAATCCTAAGAACAGTTTTCAGTACGGGCTTGTCTATATAATTGGGTAATGTATCTAATGTGGATACGATTTCTAAAGCACACTAATTAGTTGCACATTAATTGGTCTTTGATGATTCTGCCAGTGAGAATTTTTTTCTGTAGCCATACTTTACGTCCTAAGTCTAAGGCAGTGGTCACCAACCAATAGATCGGGATCTACCAGTAGATCTTGGAGCCTCTGACAAGTGATCCTGACCAGTCTGGCTGGGAAGCTATCAAATGCTGGCACTACAGTTGCCGCCTTCATCCACTGTCATGCAGCTGCTGCTCTCTGTCTTGGTGCTGCTCCCCTGGGAGCCTCCTGCTTGCTGTGCAGTGTGTGGGAGGGAGAAGAGGTAGGGGCGCTAATATCAGAATGTCCCTCCTCCCCCACTCCCATACCCCATCTCCACACAGAGAGAAGGGGTTGGAGGGAGCCTGGCAATGCAAATCTCTCACTCACACACACTGTGTGTGTCTGTCATTCTCACAAACACACACTATCCTTCACTCTCATCTCCTGACCCAACACATACATGGGTTGCTGTTGTTGTTACCTCTTTTAACAACAAAAAAGTGTTTGCAAAGTGTGTTATTTTTGGTTTTTACTGGTCTGAGCATTTCATAAGTTTCATTTCTCTTTTATGTTTACATTTAATTCTTTGAGCAGTGAGTTCTAAAATGCCTAACCTGTCGTGGCTGGAGTAATTATCCCTATAGTAATTGCTGCTCCTAGAAGTGGCTGGCATGACCCTGCAGCCCCTGAGAAAGGCTGAGCAGGGGGTTTTCACATGCTGTCCTTGCCTGCAAAACCCACTCCTGCAGCTTCCGTTGATCAGTAATGGGGAACCGTACTCAACAGAAGCTGTGGGTCAGTGCCTTTAGTTGAGGGGCAGCACATGACACCATGGAGCCACTGCTGTACATGCCAACTGCTTTCAGGAGTTGTGCAAGGCCAGGGCAGGAGTAAGCCTGCCTTAACCCCACTGCTCCACCACCCAGCCGCAGTCTCAGTTATGTGATGCCCAGCCAAAGCCTGCTTCCTGAACCCGTCCCTGCCCTGAATCTCCTCCTACCCCCAACCTCCTGCCCCAGATATGAGTCCCCCTGCACCCAAACTCCTTCCCAGAGCTTGCACCCTGAATTTGTCCACAAATTTATCACTTGTATCTAGTGATAGATTAGAAATGATGAATAAGGTTCTCCAATATTTGATGCTCGAGAGTGCATGAGTATAATTTGGTTAACTCCATGAACCAGGCTAACGGAAATCTAATACAGCTAAAAAGAATTTCATCCCAGACTGTGGGGGAGGAAAGGATGGGTATTACAATTGTGGGGCAGGACTGCTACACAAATCAGTCTGACTCAGGCAGGGGTAAGAAAGGAAAGACATGATTAAGTCACATCTCCTTAAATTCAAACACCTGAAAGGACAGGAGCCAAATGACAAGATCAATAAAATATTGAATACAAGTAAAATGTACAAAGTGTGTTGTATTGAAGGAACAGTGTGAAGACAAGACCCTCATGCAAATATTTGTTTTTCCCTATGCAGAGAGAAATAGGGAACGCAATAGAAAACGTATTAATACATACTTGCATATTCAACAAGATGGAACTACTATAATCAGCAGCCAGCTCTCTTGAGCAAGAACGTTACCTTAGGAACTGGGTTTGTCAGCAGAGACTCACAATAAATAACCTAGAGAAAGGACTAAGATCACTGACAATTTGTGAGCTATGCTTTGTAACGCCAATAATTTGGGGCCTATATGGGGAAAGCTAGGTAACTTGAGACTGAGGTGTCTGTGCATGCTATTTTATGCTAAAAAGTTATTTCTTCTTCTTCTCTAAGGGTACATCTACACTAGCCCTCTAGATCGATCTAGGGAGGCTAATGAGGGCAACCGGAATTGCAAATCAAGCCCGGGATTTAAATATCCCATGCTTGATTTGCATGTTCCAGGCCAGTCGCTATTTAGAAATTGACTAGCCCAAAGTAACTGCCCGCGTCTACACGCGGCAGTGAAACAGGATTCCAATTTAAATCTTTAACTCAAATTAGCTGGTATTCCTCGTGGAATGAGGTTTACCACCTAATTCTATTTAGGGGCTTTATTCCGGAATCCCGTTTCACTGCCGAGTGTAGTTACTTCGGGCTAGTCAATTTCTAAAATGGCGACCGGCCAGGAACATGCAAATCAAGCGCGGGATATTTAAATCCTGGGCTTGATTTGCAATTCTGGTCGCCCTCATTAGCCTCCCTAGATCGATCTAGGGGGCTAGTGTAGACGTACCCTAATAAAATTACTGCTTAGAAGATCATCACAGTCTTTCACTGTTTGGGGCATATCCATGCAGATATATCCTAAGAGAGAAAAGCAAAAAAGAAAACAAAAACAGAGGATCCTGGTATCTAAATCCAAAAGGGCTCTCCATTCAAGGCAAAGGACTAGACAGGTCTTTCCCATAGTGTGTATCTGACATCAGGGATGCACATGCAAAAACAACAATCAAGGATGAAAAATGAGCTAGAGCTGCATAAAAGAGGCAGAATGACTAAAGAACAATTAATAAGAAAGGAAGCTCCCATCTCCATCTAAAGTAGGTGAAGATGCAGAAAATGTAGTTCAGCATCTGAATGCATGGGAAAGGCAAGGGTTTTTTACCAATTGCACAGTAAGTTGAGATAGATTAGATGGGGCTCACTGATGCCATTCCCAAGTCATCTGCTGCAAATAAAAAAGCAACATGAGGTACTTATGCCACATCTTTGAAACAAGCTGATGAGCTGGAGCTACAACACTCCCAGGCACTGAGCACCCAGGAAAAAAAACAGAATTAAGTCTGAAACCAAGATACTTTCTGGGTGTTCTTACATAAGTGAAATAACAGAAGCCCAGGAAAGACAACTGCTAACTTTTAAAAAAACCCGAGTAGTTCTGTAGCACCTTAGGGTGTGACTACACAGCAGGGCTCAACTCGAAATAAGCTACACAAAATGAGATATGTCAATAGCTTATTTCCAAATTGGAAGCATTTACACAGCACTCATTTTGAAATAGAGCTCTCTCCGTCCAACTTCCCTTACTCCTCATTCAATGAGGGTTACAGGAGTCAGAGTAAGAAGTCCACCAGCTTGACAGTACTTCCACATTACACAGCAGGCAGTTACTTCAAAATAGACACGGACTAAGTTATTTCCAAATAATGTTGCCGTGTAGATGTACCCTTACAGACTAACAAATTATATATTATAAATATATAATCATGAGCTTTCGTGGGCAAAACTCACTTCCTCAGATGAGCAGAATCATGGGAAGTAGGTTTTGCTCTCAAAAGCTCATGATACTATATATTTATTAGTCTCTAAGGTATCACAGAACTACTTGGTTTTTTTAAAGTCGCAGACTAACACGGCTACCTCTATGAAACTGCTAACTCTTTAACCATCCTGAACAAGGCTCTAAATCTTTGGCTAATTATAGCCCTGGAAGAAACGCCTATAATCAGCCTATATGATGATATTTTGAAAAGACTGATGAAAATGATGTTCAGAAGGGAAGCAGTGATATGATCTTAGCTCACTGCCACAGACCCATCTATTTGGTTACTTTTATTATATAGGTATTATAAAGCATCCATTAGAGTGTTGGTCAATCTAGCTGATTTTTAATATAATGACTAACTCCTAATTCAGCTGCTGCAATTCTGCTCAAAACTAAAGAAGCAAAAAAACAACTACTCAGATATCCCAAATGCTTTAGCTCATACTAGCCGAAATTTGATGCTTGCTAAATACGTGAGCTCTTAAAATAACAGGAAAAATCTCTGCCCATATGATATTGCACAGATAATCACTAATTCAGGAAGGTGACATCCAGAATCATGAAAGACACATTCTGAGCTTTTCTACAGTTCAGAAAACAAAATAAGGTTTCAGTGTTCTCGTTCCTTCAATTTTAGATTATGGTACTTGTAATATATACTGCATGTTGTTCAGCACAAGTATCAGCCTTGCAAGTGTGTCTGTTCAACTTTACTCAATATGAAATGTAAGATAGGGCGCATGGACTCTAATTTTCAGAACTACATTACTTAACTACTTTCTCCCCTCTTCCACTACAGAATTGTATCCGTTAATGTAGTGTATTAATTAGCTAAAGTATTTTATACGTGTACGAGGGGGCTGCACTCCCTGCTCGCTAACCCCTTCTTGGCCAGGGAGGGCCCTGGGCCAACGCCACCCGACCCTGGCTCTTCTCTCACCTCCCCCACCGCTGGAGAGGGTACAAGGCTGCCCTGGCCCAGTTCTCTTCCCCGCTGCCTCTGGCCGCCGGGGAGTGCCCATCTCTGAGGCCACCCCAGCCAGCCCCAGCTCCTGGGTCCCCCACAAGCCCCAAATTTGCCCCCTTCCAGTCACCAGGAGAGGCTGGGCCAAAGCCACACCAGGCCTGACTTTCCCCCCAGCCACCAGGAGGGGTCAGGCTGAGGTTTTTCTCCTCCCCTCCCCTGCTGCCAGGGAAGGTCTGAGGCTGCCCTGGCCCTTTTCCCCTCCCTCAATCGCTGGGGAGGGCCCAGCTCCAAGGCCACCCTGGCTCTTGGGCCCCACTCCAGCCCCGGCTCTTTGCATTCCCCCCCCCCCCCCCGCAGCCGCTGGTGGGGGAGAGGGGCAAAGATGCACGAGGCGTGGCTTTCCCCAGGGCTAGGTCCAAGCTGTGCCAGGCTCAGCTCTTCCCAGGATCTTGGCCCAAGGCCGTGCGGCTCCTTCCGCCCCCACCATCTCAAGCACAGGGGAGGGTTGAGTGTGGAGGCCGCATAGCTCATGGCTCCCCAGAGCACAGGAGAAAGGGGAGGCCACACAACTGAAGGTAGAGGGAGGGGCTGTGGGATGCAGAATGCCACATGACATAACTCTGTCATCCTGCAGGAAAAGTTTTTTTTATATATAGAGAGAGATAACAGAAACAAGGTGGGTTAAGCAATATCTTTTATTGGAACAACTTCTGGGCTTTCAAGCCTCTAGTCTCCTGGGACTAACACAGTTACAACATCACTAAATTATATAATGGACAGATATCCATCATGATCTTATGCAAGGAAATCCTTTAGAGAATTTTATGTTATATTTATTTACTTTGGAAACCCTAGAAGAGAGGAGAATGATGCAGTTCCACAACTCAAAGCTCCTAAAATGCCGAGGCCGCTGTTACAATGTAATACCAGGCTCAAACCTGCAAAACAGTTTGATGACCTAGCCCTTCCAGACGAAAGCATTGAACACAAGCAAATGAACAATTTGTAGAACTGTTTTCCGTCTTTGGTTATGGATGTCACCAACAAAATGCTGGAGAAAAGCCATCACAGCCCCCAACATCAATGGCTCAGTCAACAGATCCTGGATAAATATAAATAATGAGGTACAACTTGCTTAAGGAGGACCAACCAAGAACAGCTCTTCAATACCTTGCAGACTACAGCTTTAAAACAGGACAGTAAGACATTTTAGGCAAAGAAGGCTCATCTGATTGAAGCTGCATCTGCAGGAAACAACTACGACACTGTCTATAAAGAACTGCAAAACTTAAAAGCCAGTCCACGAAACAAAGCCTTGCTTGTCAAAGACAGACGCAGTAACATACTGAACCCCAGGGCAGAACGTCTGAGTAGATGGAGAGAACACTTTCATGAGCTTCTTAACCACCACATCAGAGACGCAGTTGTGTCCACTGACTGCCTTTCCAGATGTTAAAATATATTGGGGTATATAACTTGTTTTTACATTGCAGCCTCCTAGAGACAGCTTTTCCTGCACTGCAGCCTCTTACACTGCACTCTACATAAAAAAATTACTCATTCTTAGTGAAGACCCTCTGAATATGCAATTATAGTGGTTTGCCCCTTATTCCTGTTTTTAAATTCCAATAACTGAAGTGTGGTGAATGAGACACAAAGAACTTAGTTTGGCCACTTTTTACAAAGTTGTGTGCAGTGAAGGGTGCAGCCTCACAAACAAGACAACAGGAATAAAATGGTGCAGAGATTCTTACATTCAAGCAGAAAGTGAATAAGATGAATTCAAATAGTTTTTCATGTTTAGCCAATACTATGAGGTAACATTTGATTCTAAAAGATCAAACTTTGCTAATGGGTTATACCAGAGCATAGCCAGCAAATATTAATATGAGGCCGGATGACAAAGAGTGAGGATTTTAAGTCTCGTATTACCCGCATGACAATTTTTTCTTCAAATAAAATGGAGTTAAGAAGATAAATGAAGAAATATATATATATATATATATGGTTTACTGCCTCAGTATGCATTCAACAGTTTTCTCCCAAATGAGAACCACAAAATATTGCAGGTACATAATCTTTCCTAGAAACAGGAAAGTCTCAACTCACCTGAATGAAAACTGCCCCCTCTATTGCTGTCTTTAGGTCCATACAGCCACTAATAAGAGACAATTGCTTCTCTGCACTGAGAGTTCCTTTCAGCATTCCAGACTTTTCCAGCTCCTTCATTTCTTTGCTAGTGAAAGCACACAGAATACACCTATAAATCTATTACATCACATGCTCTTTTTATCAGTTGGCAGCCACTTTTAGCCATACTTTGAAAATTGAAGACATTTCTTCAAAATTCTAACCATATTTTTGTTATTTTACAATATTTCATAAGCGTAAGTCACACACTTAACAGTTAATGCTTCCCAGATGAAGGAGAGAAAAGAGATAAGGAGAAAAGAAGCAAAATCACTGGGGAGGAAGTGGTGAAAAGTACGTGATCTCTAGACACGGCTCTTTAGTATCCTACTTATGTCCTCCTCAATGTGGCTTTAAGGTCATGCTTGGGTCCCTCAAACTTTTTAATAAGCAAACATTGTGATCCTGCACCACTGAAATCAATGAGAGTTTTGCTATTTCCAATGAAGTAAAGATAATTATGCCTTTACTGTAGTTGCGCTGGTGGTAAAAGAGAGACTCAATAAATGATCCATCCTGAATGGGCCTATTATCATCAAGTTCTGTGCAGGAATGCTAGATGACAATACACAAAGTGTCTGTATTTTAGGACAGATCAATTTCTATAGAAAGAGGGAACATAGTCAATAGTTCATTAATGCAACAAGAGTATTAAGCGCTATTTTATGAAAATGGAAGTCTACTCTGTATTATACCTGCTATTTCATGTTTTTGTAACATGAAGCTAGCTATGGTTTATTTTAGGACTAAGAACACGGTCATAACCTGAAAATAGGGCATTTTCTATTTTTCCTTTTTTTTCAATAGGGAAAATACTATTGTTAGAGAAATCTTCTACACTAGTATAACTTATAAATATTTTATTTTTAAAGTACTATTTTGTGGGATACTTTTCTGTGTTGTCCCTTACGTACTTTCTCTAAATCAATTATTCTGTCTTCCTTCAAATCTCTTTTAAAGGTTGAAAAGATTTGGAGGAAGTTTAGGTTGGATATTAGCAAAAACTATTTTATTAGGAGGGTGGTGAAGCACTGGAATGGGTTACCTAGGGAGGTGGTAGAATCTCCATCCATAGAGGTTTTTCAGTGTTGACTTGACAAAGCTCTGGCTGAGATGATTAGTTGGGATTAGTCCTGCTTTGGGCAGAGGGTTGGACTCAATGACCTCCTGAGATCACTTCCAATCCTATGATTAATTGCTATTATAATCAGGGCTTGCCAAGCCACGTCGAGCCCCACTCGCCAGCCGCGCTGTCCGGCGTTCTGCGCATGTGCAAATCGTTCTGCGCATGCGGCAGATCACCCAAACCCAGCTCTTCCGGGATGTAATCTACTTGCCACGGTGAGTAGATTACATAGATTGTTGAGCCATGATTATAATGTTGTGGTAAACTGCAAATTAATACATCTGGGGGCTCTGTTCTGGAAGACAATGACACAAAAAAGATTTTAAGGGTCATAGTGGACAAACAACAAAACATGAAATGCCAGCATGCCAAAGTGGGAAGTAGGGCTAATGTGATCCTTGGACAGAGTCAGGGTTTTATAAGGTTCCTTATTCTGGTGAAGAAAGAGCCAATGACTGGAAGCTGAAATCAGACAAATTCAAACAGAAAGTTACATTTTTAACAGTAAGGGTGATTAACCATTAGAACGAGCTAAAAAGAGAAAGTCTTCCCATTACAATATCAAAGAGAAATCTCTCAAAATGCCTGATTTTTGTTCATCTACCAAGAACACAAATTGCTAAAAATAAATATTGGAAAAATGAAGTTAATAAACCCCAAAGAAACACTAGTTGTGGTCTTTAACTCAACATATCAATAGATTATAAAGAAGGTGGAAGGTTAAAGCTAGTCAATGTTTGAAACATGCACAATGTCTGCATGTATGCTGCTCATCATTTTTAAAATAATTTTTTTCCTATGCTCCTTTTCTTTAACTTTAAATAATATTTTAAACTAACACTGAGTAAGTTTATTGTACTGTGAAATTGACAATGCCAACAGAAACAAAAAGAAAATGGATCAGCGACAATGATCTTTAACTTCCAGTTTTAGAAGTGCAAGCCTGGTGAACAACCAGTGATATTGCATTCCTATTCTCTCTTGAGCATCTGTACTGAAAAAAAAAATCCCATAGTTTAGTCTTTGTTAGGGAAATGAAATCAGAAGTCTGAAATGAAAACAAAAGGTCTGGGCTTAATTTGGCTTGCAATGCCTTGCAGTTGCTTAAATCCATAATCAGCATTAGAATTTACATATTAGTAGTACAGATCTCAACTGGTAACCGGTTAATCACTTACCCAGTAAGCATCACCCTTAATGGGAGATGCTTACCAAGTAACAGTTAACTGGTACGTGGGACGAGTCCCTCACCAGGCTCCCACATGGGGCCAGCAGTCAGCAGCCCTGCGCAGAGCCAGTAGAGCCCCCCACCTTACCCCACCCGGGCTGGAGAAGCCCCCCACCACAGCTAGGGGCTGCTTTGGCTGGGCTGGAGCAGCACCTGCCAGCTGCGGGAGGGCCGCTCCTGCCCCCGGCTCCTCCTTTAATTGATTTATGTTTAACCGGTTGTGTTTAACACTATGTTGAACTGGTTAACCAATTAAACAGGATTTTACATCCTTAATTAGTATATGCACATTTTAAACCTTCTGCTGAGACTTTTATTCTCTTCATAAATTCTTGCCTGTTTTGATTACAAATGCATCTACAATATTCAGAGTTCAGTGTAAGTATGACAGAGAGCAGAAATTACTAACCTGTAATTGGAGATTTTTCAAGATTTGTTGTTCCTTTCTATATTCCACAAGCAGTATGTGCTCCACACAGCTGAGACTGAAAATTTGCGAAAGTAATGTCTGTTGGTCCGTGCATGAGCAGTTGTACTACTCATGCTCCGAACCAAGGGCAATGAAGATCGACACCTTTCCAGTTCCTGAGATGGGATCCAAAACAGAGGGGAGGGAGAGGAGGTAAAGAATTGACTGTGCATTGCATGAAGTACTTCCTTTTGTTTGTTTTAAAACCTGCTAGAGTAACTTTTAATTTCATTTGGTGACCCCCTAGTTCTTATGTTATGGGGAAAAGTACATAACTTTTCCTTATTCACTTTCTCCACATCAGATGTGATTTTATATACTTCTATCATATCCCCCCTTCAGTGTTCCCACTAAGATTTTCCATCCATGAATGGAGTAAGTTTTGTCTTGTGCCCCAATTTTGAGGTAATGTGTGCTTGCTCGGATGTGTGCTACTTTGGCATGCACCAATTACTAACAAATATCACATATATTTAAAATGTGATTGAAGAAAGAATACTAAAACAATGGATAATTAACAAAGTGCATGACTTTAAATATTTATTAAATATGAAATCAAATAAAAAGAAAATTAATACTTCAAAATGTTCAATAGCTAGTTGATATCTTACATGTATCTGTTCCTTTGAGGCATAAAACAAAATTGTTCATTTTCTTGACAAGGCAAACAAAATATTTTATCAGTAGTGCTAGAGAAGAAACAGGCAATCCAGAAGCAGATGGAGTAAATGGAACCACTGTATTGCCCAGGCACGTTTACCTCGGACATTCATTCAACACAACGTCCAAGTGGCAACAACCCTTTTATCTACTTTAGTATGTTAATTCACATGTCTATCACTACTTTTCCTACAACCTTATTTAGTAATGTTAACTCTCATAAAATGAATATTAATAAATAGGTGATTAATACAATTATACCTGCCCCTAATTACTATTTACAGAATTTCTAATTAAATCACTTTGTACACTATAAACTTTCTAAATCAGCAGGTTATAGAGATTGCAAGAAAGTTAACCCTGAAGATATTTTATACAGCGCCAATGAGGATAAGCAAAAGACATAACAAAATAAAGCAACTCCACACTTATCTGGTTTCTTAGGCTACAAGAATGAAGAGAAAGAACATGTTTATACATCAGAAAGAATAATCATGGTTTTGACAAGACTCTTAATCTAGCTTCCCAAACTACAAAAATTCAGAAGGAAAAAGCATATTTAAAGGGCAATGCTGCGGCTGACTCCTGAACCACTAATATAGAGCAATTTCAGACCCTTATTAATTTTTTTACATATCCCAACAATTAGTATTAACACATGAAAAGAAATAGTTGTTACAGTTTATGCTTGAAATGAATAATTATGTCTCTTGGCTTGACACATGAAAAAAAAGTTAGCACCTTTCTATATGCAAAAGTGTATTGATAGTCTCTTTTGTTGTTGTGACTTGGGAAATGTTTTATTTTCTTTATTTAAGAGACCAGTGCACCCCAAACCAAAAATCCATTATTTGCTTAGACCCCATCTATACTTACCCACCAATCAAAGCTCTAGAGGTCAATCTTCTGGTGTTTGATTTAGTGACTCCAATAAGGACCTGCTAAATAGAATAGGCACAATGCTGGTGCGCCTACTCTTCTTGAAGAGTAAGAGGACAGTGCCAAAGTTCAAATTAAGGTATGTCAGCTCCAGCGACATATTTAATGTTGCTGGTGTTGCATATCTTAATTCCAATTTACCTGAGTAGACCTCACCTTAGTTTAATTGGTTTCTGGCTCTCTTTTGGAAAGGATCTCTATTCTGCTTCAGAACCCACCCCACCACCAGAGGGTCCCTTATCCTACCTTCCAAATGCAGAAGCAAGCTCTACCCCTGGGGCAACCTGTGTTCACTGTCCAGCCACTCCTAGGGTGGGATGGGGCAGGACATGAACCCACCACCCTGTGCTCCTCAGGTGAATGCCTGTATTGGCTGTCCTGCTACTCCCATAGCAGACAAGACTTGAACTCTCCACCCTATACTGCCCAGGTGAGTACCCTAGCCCCAAGGCCATTCCAGAACCAACCCCAATACCCTACCTTCAGAGGATCCCTTATCCAGTGTTGGCTGTCTGATTACTATTTCTTTTTGAAACTTCTGCACCATTGCATGGGTTAAGAGGTGATCACATCTGTGGAACTCATTCACCAGATAGATTTCTGTTTGGGGAATGGTTAACTAAATTCAGAACCAAATTCAGTCCATTCTGAGAAAAAGGAGTTTTTACAATTCAAAAATTAATTGTTTGTTTTCAGTACTAAAATGCCATTTCATCAAATTCCATGAAGAAAGAGATTTGAAACCCCCAGTGCATCTCTGTAAAATAGATGCATTTTCTTTTTAATTGCTCCCACTGATTTCTGGTAATCAGTGCCATAGGCCAATTGTAAATGTGGACTTTGAGCTCCCTGACTAGAATATAGCCTGGTAAAGTTGTGTTTAACAGCTGAAATGATACCCTAAAGCTAAAAAACAATTCCTATATGATTATTAAACAGAGAATGTCATGCTCAATCAACTTCATACACCCATCCAGGGTTTTTTTTAAAAAACCCCTTCCTGTTACTGCATTTGTGGATTGGATTTTTTTATTGAGTCTGATTTGTAACTGAAAAGCATCAAGCATGATTTAAGTTAGTGATAAGCAAACACAGAAATACAGGATTTTCTAGGGAATGTGCACTTGCACTTCTAACTGCTGCTAGAGAGCAGGCAACTCGTTTTTAAAAAGTATCCAAAATGTCTGTTAAATATGACTAATACCATACCATCCACACTGCTTACTATAGTAGGCAGAAAATAAACCAGAAATACTCATTTGCCCCAGATTGCCACATACCTCACAGTAAAGAAATTATGGCCATATGCATGTAGGAGGAACCATGAAATGTATTAAGTAGGCTACCCAGAAGCTCTTGGACAATTAGGTTGCAGCAAAATCAAAAGTAGGCAATTAAATGCTACTTTGGGTGTGGACTTTTTCCATCCTAAATTGGACTCCACACCATGGCTACTAGATTGCTGAGATGTTACACACAGTAAGAAACAGAGTGGGTCTGTAGGTTCTTACAGGAAAGGGAGACATCTACTGGTGGTAAAAAAAATAATAAGGATTTTAAAAGGACAGCGAATACAAAACCTGCTCCAGGATCAGACTCACTGCAGTTCCAGCACATGGAACAGCTGCCTGCCATGCAGCCCTGCCCCAGGAGCAGCCAGGCAGCCACCACAGGGCCAGCTCTAGGCACCAGCAAAACAAGCAGGTGCTTGAGGTGGCATATCACCAGGGGCGGCATTCCAGCTTGCAGGAGGAGCAGGGTGGCGGAGATCCCTGCGGAGGCCGCCCCAAGCTGGGAGCCCCGTGCCTCCCTGCAACTCCCCCTCCCCCGCTCTCTGTGTTCTCTTCCCCGCAACTCCCCTGCCTGTGAACCCCCCTTGCCCAGCTGTCCCTCCCTGGCCTGTGTGCCCCTGCCCATTGTCCCGTGAACCCTTCCCCCGCCCCCCGCTATCTGCCCCCTCTCTTCTCCTACCCCGGCTCGGCCTCTGCCCAGAAACCCTACCTCCTGGCCCACTGCAACCCTGCTGGGATCCCGCCTCCCGCCTGGATCC
This sequence comes from Pelodiscus sinensis, assembly GCF_052426305.1. Classification (NCBI taxonomy): domain Eukaryota; kingdom Metazoa; phylum Chordata; order Testudines; family Trionychidae; genus Pelodiscus; species Pelodiscus sinensis. Next base: position 312,930,281 of record NC_143052.1, read on the forward strand.
CCGTCTCCTTTCTGGCTCTCTAAACAATCCACCCTCCCCCTACTCTCTGTGCCCTCCCCCCACTTCACCCCACACACACACCTGCCCAGGAACCCAGCCCCCTGGCGCTGTGTCCTGACAACCGCACCCCTGCCTGCGACCCAGGTGATTCTCCCTCTCCCTCTGTCTGAGGAAGGGGAACTCTGGTGTTCGCGGTACCAGTGTCCCCAAGTCCCTTCCTGTTTGGGGCAGGAGAGCTTTATTAAAAATGGAACTGTGATCCCATTTAAATAGGCTTTGTTTTAAATAATATACCTTTAAAATTAAATTAAAAATTGTCATGGCCTAAATTTATCATCCTATTTAAATAACTTATGAATTAAATTTAAAAATTAAATAGAACATGTCTCCTGTCAACTTTTAAAGAAATTCTACCAGTTCACTAGTATAAGTACCCAGAACCAATGTTTACATTAGCAGTAGCTTCTTCTGCAGGTGAAGAGAGAATGTTTTTATCACTTTGGTTTATTTTTCAGCTAGTTCAATTCAATGATTAGTTCATTCACCATTGCAAAACCAAGAGTTGACAAACCAGAAAAACTTGTTTTCCTCTTCTCTCAGTAAAAAACTGGTTATGAGAACATTCTAATATTTGAAGACCATGATGACTAGATTCGATCTGTTAAATTCACTATGGATATTTCCTTTGTTTAATAAATGAATTTTAGATGCAAGATGTGTTTGGATTTTTTTTGTTATGTGTCCTTCACATTTAAGGTAGCTTTATTTCATACAAAAATTAAGCTGGTTTTGTTTATTTTAAATAGAATTTCCATCCAGACAGAAGTAGATGCAAACCATATGTTTTAAAAAAAGTAGCCACTACTTAGCAAATAATAAATAGGGTAAAACCTGTCTCTGAAGTGTTCCTCTTACACACCATTTTGTAATAGAATAAAAATGTAAAAATTAAGAATCTGATTACATGTAAGTTACACAATTATTTGGGCATTTATTTAGTTGGTAGCTGTACTAAGTATATTCTCCTGGTTAGTAAATAGAAGCACCAAATTTGGCATAAAGGTTATATTTAGTTGTAAATCGACATGTTTTAAAGGTTGCTAGTCAATAAGATGCAACTATCCATTAGGAAAATTTTTAAAAGTATAATTTAAATGATTAATTGCTCATTTAAACCTAGGTTTTCTGCTTGCCGGTTTAAATCATGATTAAAATTAGAGATTTAAATCAAAGCTATTTAAATCAATCCACCCTGCTTCAGAGGCTGTTTGGTCCGTCCCTGAAGAAGAAAGCACAGGGCTGCGCTCATGGAATAGGTCCTAGGCTAGCAGGGTTTTGTTGTCTGGTGCCTGTCTTGTTCTGGACACTTGAACTGGGGAGTTGAAACAAAAGTTCTCTTAACCCCTTTGAACTGTTTCATTGTATAGTGAGGCTGATTCTTGTCCATGGACACCAAGAGTTGGACAGCTCATGTGTTGGGGTTGGTGTCTGAGTGATTATAAGGCTTCTAATAAAAAAATCCCTTTGCAGAGTGAGGAGTAGGACCGGGACTCCCACACTAGGTGATGTGAACAGCTGCATGCTTTGGAAGTCTTTAACTGACTTGCTGTGGATGAACCTGCCCTCCCATTGTTCTAACGTGGGGAGTCCCTGGTGCTCTCCTAGGAGATGAAAATGCCCCAGGGTTTGGGCTCCCCCTGAAGCACACATCCCACACCCCAGGAAGCCGTGCAAGCTGCATTTGCACGTGCACCCTCCCTGGACAAAAAAAGGGGAGGGGGGAGCGACCACACATTTTTTTGCTTGGGGTGGCAAAACCTAGAGCCAGTCCTGGGCACCACACAGCCCTGGCCTCAGCTCTAGCTCTGGGGAGAGCAGAGAGCTGCCCAGCTTTACTGAGGCTTTTTTTTACGCAGTCCCCACTCCTCCACCAAGCCCACCACCACCAGTTTACCCACTGCTGTGCAGCTCTGCTAATAAGGTGGGTGGGACAAATTCTTTCTGCACTCTCACGGAGGTGCACACCCTAAAGGGAACTGTGCCCCCTTAGTCTCTTTTCTAAGCTGAAAAGCCCAAGTCTTTTAATCTCTCTTCATATAGCAGCCATTACAAACCCGTAATAATTTTTGTTACCCTTTTCTGAACTTTATTCAATGCTAAGATTTTTTTGAGATGAATACTGCATACAGATGTGGTCACTTCAAGATGTGGATGTACCATGGATTTATACAGTGGCAATAAAATATTCTGTCTGATTCTCTATCCCTAACATTCTGTTTGCTTTTTGACAGCTGCTACACATTGAGTGGATGTTTTCAGAGAACTAGCCATAATGACTCAAAGATCTCTCTGAGTAGTAATAGCTAATGTAGTCCCCATCATTCTGTACATATAGTTGGGATTATGTTTTCCAACATGCATTACTTTGTATTTATCAATATTAAATCAAATATTATCATTTGCCATGTCTCCTAGCTTAGTGAGGTCCTTTTGAAGCTCTTCACAGTCTGCTTTGGTCTTAACTATCTTGAACAGTTTAGCTTCATCTGCATATTTTGCCAGCTTACTGTTTACACCATTTTCCAGATCATTTATAAATATGTTGAATAGGACTGGTCCCAGGATGGATCCCTGCAGAACACCACTAGTTACCTCTCTCCACTCTGAAAATTGATCATCCATTCTTACCCTTTGTTTGAACCACTTATCAATCCATGAGAGGACCTTCCCTCTTATCCCATGATAACTTACTTTACTTAAGAGCCTTTGGTGGAGGACCTTGTCAAAGGCTTTCTGGAAATCTAAATACTCTATACCCACTGGATTCCCCCTTGTCCAAATGGTTGTTAACGTCCTCAAAGAACTCAAGCATATTAGTAAGGCATGATTTCCCTTTACAGAAACTATGTTGACTTTTACCCCAACAAATTATGTTCATCTATGGCTGTGTCCAGACTCCATGCCTCCGTCGACGGAGGCATGTAGATTAGCCAGCTCGGAAGAGGGAAATGAAGCCGCGATTAAAATAATCGCGGCTTCATTTAAATTTAAATGGCTGCCCCGATCTGCCGATCAGCTGTTTGTCGGCAGATCGGGAGAGTCTGGACGCGATGCCCCGACAAAGAAGCCTTTCTTCATCGACACAGGTAAGCCTCGTGAAACCAGGTTTACCTGTGTCGATGAAGAAAGGCTTCTTTGTCGGGGCATCGCGTCCAGACTCTCCCGATCTGCCGACAAACAGCTGATCGGCAGATCGGGGCAGCCATTTAAATTTAAATGAAGCCGCGATTATTTTAATCGCGGCTTCATTTCCCTCTTCCGAGCTGGCTAATCTACATGCCTCCGTCGACGGAGGCATGGAGTCTGGACACAGCCTAAGTGTCTGACAATTCTATTCTTTCCTATAGTTTCAACTAATTTTCCCAGTACTAATGATAGCCTTTCTGATCTGTAATTTCCAGAATCACCTCTAGAGCCCTTTTTAAAGATTGGCATCATATTAGCTATCTTCCAGTCATACAGTACAGAAAATGTTTTAAAGGCTAGATTACAAACCACAGCTAGTAGTTCCATGATTGCACAGATGGGTGAATGCCATCTGGTCCTGCAAAAGTGACAAGGAGTCCTGTGGCACCTTACAGACTAAGGGTATGTCTACACTACCACCCTAGTTCGAACTAGGGTGGTAATGTAGGCAACCAGAGTTGCAAATGAAGCCCGGGATTTGAATTTCCCGGGCTTCATTTGCATCTCGCCGGGCGCCGCCATTTTTAAATGTCCGCTAGTGCGGACTCCGTGCCACGTGGCTACACGCGGCATGGACTAGGTATTCGGACTAGGCTTCCTATTCCGAACTACCGTTACTCCTCGTTTCACTCCATCAGTTTAGGATTAAACAAAGACTGTGAATGGCTAGCCAACTACAAAAGCAGTTTCTCCTCTATTGGTGTTCATTCCTCCAGATCAGCTGCTAGAAGTGTGCCTCACCCTCCCTGACTGAATTAACCTCATTATCTCTAGCCTTATTCCGGCCTGCATATTTATACCTGCCTCCTGAAATTTCCACTACATGCATCTGATGAAGTGGGTCTTTGCCCACGAAAGCTTATGTTCCAATACATCTGTTAGTCTATAAGGTGCCACAGGACTCCTTGTCAATTTTGCAGATCCAGACTAACACGGCTACCCCTCTGATATCTGGTCCTGAAGACTTGTTACTGTTAGTTTATCAATTTGTTCCAAAACCTCATAAGTTTAATGTTGACGTGGAAGAAAAATTGCTCCATAAAGCATGAATCAGTGACCTTAAGAAAAATACTTATAATTTAGTGGTACATTTCCTCTTTAAGTCTCATAATAACTTCCCATTATGGTAGATAGACGGGGTAGCCAAACTGTGACTTGCGAGTCACATCTATCTCTTTTACTGTGAAAGTGTGGCCCACACAGCCTTCTTCCCCCTATTCTCTGCTTACCAGATGGGGGTTGGGGAGTTTGGGACCTCTGCCTAGCTGTGGGGTGCTGGGGTAGGAGCTTCTGTCCAGTGTGGAGGATGGTTGGGACTTCAGTCCTGCAATGCTCACCTGCCACGGCTCAGGATTTCAGCAGGTGCAATGCTGAAGATTGTCATATGCAGTTTCATGGGCAAATAAGTTTGGCCATCTGGTATACAGCAGCCTTTGTGCTTTTTCATAAGCAAATAAAATATTTGTGAGTTCTGTGTTTAGTCTCAGAAACAGAAACTTACTTATTCTTCTAACACACTACCTTTCAACTTTAGCACACTGCCCTCAAAGAACACTGTACTCAAACAGAAGGGACTGCTACTTGCAGGGAAAGGAGTTTGATGACTGGTAAAAAGGCACACTTTACTCAACAAGCTGCACTGTTACTGAACAGTGATCATGGGAGTTTAGCTATCAGTGTGGTGTGAAATTCTTCATTAACTTGCCCATTCGACTAAGCAAGAATAAGCTGCCCTAATACAGTGAATTCTTGTTAAGAATGTTACTACTGTTAGTTCTAGCTGGACGCATGTCACTTTTAGAGCATGACCTTCCCTTTTTCCTCCCATTTCCTCTGTCAGGGCTCTAACTGCTGTGTGTCTGATAACAATAAACTAAGCAGGAAATCTGTCTCATTTATGCCTTATACATTCCTGATTCTTTACCTTATGCTGGTGTATCATAGTTGTGCTTCCTATTCATATACCTCCATATTTCCAGTCTTGCCACAATGCTCCCAAATGTCATTACTTCATTTATTATTTCCTAGCATATAACTAATTTATTATTCAACACACCTGCCACAGAGCATGCTTTACATTTTCTGAACTGACACTATTATGCAGGTAGAATTATTTATATTCTAGTTCCACTTGAATTGCCCCTCCAGTCACAGAGCTATGTATGATGGAAACAATTCAATCTGTTTTACAGATGCATACAGGATAATTAATATCTATTGTGTAAGATTTGCAAGAAACCTGAAACACTTGCTTAAAATATGGTTTGCAACCAATTTCCCGGGGTTTTCCTTTTATAAACAAGGTTTACGTCCTAAAATATATAATACCCAAGTTTTATTCCATTTCTTTGCACAAGTAATTTAGCATCTGCAGTCATTATTTTTAAAACACTTTGTCTCTTTCTAAAATGGGTGATCTGAATTTTTTTTGGCATCCTCAAATTTCTTATGGTTTTAAATAGTTGCATACAATAAATCCAGGGTCTATGAACCATAAAACAGTAGATATTTGATATAAACGCTAATTATAGTGGAACAAAATTTCGTCAGTTCCAAAAGTGTATATGTAATGTGCTAGATATACTGACCTCTTGCCAATTTTCTTTTAAAGGAGTCAAAATTAAGGAAAACCAATAATACCAAATTCGCAAAGGAGTAGCTCTTAACTTGTTTAGTAGAAGACACAGTAGTACTTGCCTTCAAGAACACCATGTAAAATAATTGTTTTTACTTAGCTTCCACTGTAATTAAATATTTCAGCTACTGTAGCAGAACCCAGTATCATAGTAGTAGTTCAGAATGAATTATAGCAGTTTGCTATAAAATCAGCATGTTAAGAGTTTTCATGCTAATGTGAGTTTTAACTATCTATATAATTTTATCATCAATACATCAGCTAATATAACTGCACAATCTGTTTTTATTCAAATATTGAATGAGTTTCAGAAAATCATTAAGCAATCTACTTTATTAAAAGATGCTATGTCAGTGAGTTTCACAGATTAAGTCTGCTTTCACACAATACAGTTGTCTTGACATGTATCAGAATAATAGAATCACAGGATTGGAAGAAACCTCCAGAAGTCATCGAGTCCAACCTCCTGCTAAAAGAAGTACCAATGCCAACTAAATCATCCCAGACAGAACTTTGTCAAGCCAGGACTTAAAAACCTGGCTAGATTCCACCACTTCCTAAGCTAACCCATTCCAGTGCTTCACCACCCTCCCAGTGAAATAGTTTGTCTTAATATCCAACCTAGACCTCTCTCATTTCAACTTAAGACCATCACGCCTCATTCTGTCACCCGTCACCACTGAGAATAGCCTTGCTCCATCATCTTTTTAACTCCCATTTAGGTAGTTGGTTGAGGAGGGATTCGATAGGAGCATTCTTCTCTTCTGTAGACTAAATAAGCCCAAATCCTTCGGCCTCTCCTCATAAGTCATGTGCTTCAGCCCCCTAATAATTTTTGGTTGCCATTTGCTGGATTCTCTCCAGTGCATCCATATTCTTTCTGTCATGGGAGGCCCCATATTAGATGCAACAATCTAGATGTTGCCTAACCAGAACTGAGCCAAGGGGAATAATCGCTTCCCTAGATCTGCTGGCAATGCTCCTAATGATGCACCCCAATATATCGTTAGTGTTCTTGGCTCCATGAGTACACTCTTGACTGATATCCAGCTTCTCATTCACTGTAATCCCAAATTCCTTTACTGCAGAACTGATGCTTAGCCAGGTTGTCTCTAGCCTGTAGCAGTGCTTGGGATTCTTCTGTCCCAAGTGCAGGTCTCTTCACTTGTCCTTGTTGAACCTCATCAGATTTCTTTTGGCTCAAACCTCCAATTTGTCTAGGAGGTCACTCTGGACCTTATCCCTACCCTCCAGCATATCTATCTCTCCCCCTCGTTTAGTGTCATCTGCGAATTTGATGAAGGTGCAATCCATCCCCTCATTCAGGTCATTAATAAAGATGTTAAACAAAACGAACCCCAGAACCAATCGTTTGGGCATTCCACTTGGTACTGACTGTGAACCAAACATTGAGCCCGACAATCTAGCTGCTGTCTATCTAATTTACCCAATCCATGCTTCTTTAACTTGCTGGCAAGAACACTGTGGGAGACCGTATCAAAAGCTTTGCTAAAGTCAAGCTATATCACATCCCCCACATTCCCATATCCGTAGAGCCAGTTACCTTGTCATAGAAGGCAAATAGGTATTGGTTTTTACTTCAGAGTGCCTTGTGAATTATGCATGAAGGAAGAGACTATTTGGAGCATCTAACTAGTCTATCTCCTTTTATGCTTCTCTCTTCTGAGCTAATAGTGAAATACTGACTTCACTAAAGTCAATGGGAGTTTTGCCAGCTTTTCACATCTAATCTTTTCTAAGGATACATCTACATTCAAAAATAATGCAGCTGCGCCACTCTAGCAGTTAAATGTAGTATAGACACATGCTATAGCAATGGGAGGGGTTCTCCAACTTCTGCAATTAATTCCTCTCTCCAAGAGGCTTTAGCTAAATTGACAATAATTCTTCTGTCGTCCCCTTTCAGCACTATCTATACTGGGGGTTAGGTCAGTAGAGATACATCTTAAAGTGTATGAATTTTTCAAAGAGAGGTAGCTATACCACTTGACGCAATCAGGTTAGTCCAGCCTTTACTTTCCTGTAGATACTCTAAATCCCTCACAGCCACCATGTATGTCTCTAATTCAGAAAGATTCAATCTGTAATCCTCAGACCACAGAGAGTAATTTGTGAACATACCACTTATTATGCACAATCACCATGTAGAGAGGAGGAGCTTGAATTAAAGAGATAGCAGATAACATGGCAGCACAGAAAACATCAGGTATAAGGCTTGAAGGCTCCTAAGGCCTCCAGGAAGCCAATGGAGAGGCAAAGAAACAGAGGAGGTAGTTAGAGGGGTAACAAAGAATGAGGCAGAGATGAAAGGGAACAGAGAAATTGCCCCACTCCCATGCAAAGCATCAAATAGAGTTGCAGGGAGTCACAAAATAATTGTGGCATAAAGGAATTTACATTGAGTTATAGTGTCACCACAATATAAAGAAGTTAATGTAACAACAAATATAACAAAGCAACAACAAAATAGCATGCCTACAGTAAGTGGATTCATATAGTTTAGGGCTACACAGTGCATTTTAGCACAACTCTGAGTAAGACAATGTTTAGCTGCATTGCATCCCTAGCAGCCACACAAGATGTTGTCCTATCCTGCACACCCTGTAGAGGCTCACAGGCTTGTAATCTGCAACAACCCTTTTTGGTTTATATTACTCTTTCCAGCCAGCCAGCCCCAGTTCCACCCACCAGAATCATGGCTCAACCTACACATCACCATTCTGCAAGATGGAATATAGTACAATAAAACCTATGTGATCCGGCATGCTTGGGGATTAGGGCATTCCGGTTATCTAAAAATTCCAGTCATCTGAGGGTCCTATCAACTTAGGAAAAACCAATGGACAAAAATAGAAAAACTCAAGTTTTTAATATTAGTAGTTTTGTAGTGTAAATATAATAATCTCATAGAACTGGAAGAGACCTTGAAAGGTCATTGAGTTCAGTCCCCTGCCTTCACAGTAGGACCAACCCTGACAGATTTGCCCCAGATCCCTAAATGGTCACCTCAAGAAATGAACTCTCAAGCCTGAGCTTAGCAAGCCAACACTCAAACCACTGAACTATCCTTCCCCTCTGTGAGGCTGTTGGGCTCACATTTCTATTTTGAGTTAAAGATGATTAGTACTTCTTAAAAAAATGTTAAGTCAATCATGGTAAACCAAGCCAGGCCTGTGCGCCTGAAGATGTGACAGTATTGTGGCTGAGGGCAATGCCAGTTAAAGTTTTCTGGTTGACAGAGTACTGGATAACAAAGGTTTCACTGTATCTGGTTCTTAGCCTCTGTCTTCCCACAGCACTTGGAGGTAATTTCAACATAGGTTTAACTTTGCAGACAAAATGCAGTAGGAATAACTGTTATGATGGTATGATGACATAACAGCTTACATAACATAACTCTTACTGTTATGATGACATAACAGCTAGTGTGTGACTAGGCTTCTTGCGCAAGAGCGCATCCACACTGGCAGGACGCTCTTGTGCAAAGACCTCCCCCCTGGAACCACTTTGGACAGGGCAAAAGGGTACCCGTACCTTCTGGGGAAAGGGGCTGGAGCCCCTTTGAGACATGCTTAAAGGATTCTCCCTGGACAGCCATTTCTCTGCTGCTGCATGCTTTGGGACCTCTGGTAGGGACTGAAAGCTGTAGCAGTGCCTGTTGTGGTTGCCCTGAGCCTCTTTGGACACCATAGCTTGTGCCCTAGTGCCTTTGGGGACTTGTAACTTCTGCTTGCTGTGCCATGGAGCCAGGGATGGCTCCATACCTGCTCTGGTCCCACATGGCCATTTTGGAGTACGTGCAGCTGCTGCTCTACATTGCCTCGCTACTCCTGCATGAGCTTGATGCCAAGCTCAATCTGGAGTCCCTCTCCCTGGATGCAGCAGCTTCGCTGTGGCATCCCTACCCCTCCGTGGAGAGGTGATACTGGAGACTGGATACTAGTTCTGACTGGTGGGACTGGCTGGTCCTGGAGCAATGGGACGACCAGCAGTGGCTCCCGAACTTTCAGATGCAGACACAGACGTTCCTGGAGCTGTATGGCTGGCTTGTCCCTGCACTCCTCAGACACAACACCCACCTGCAGCTTGCCATCCCTGTCAACAAGAGGGTCACCATCACCTGGTGGCCACCCCGGACAGCTACTGCTCAGTGGCACACCAGTTCAGGGTGGGCAGGTCCACAGTGGGTGCTGTCTTGATGCAGGTAAAACTCTGGGCGGGGGGGCTGCAGTCCCTGTCCAGGGGGAAGGGAAAACTCCAGGCTGAGGGAGGAGGGGGGTGGGGTGGGAGAAGCCCTGTCACCTGGGGTTGGTGCTTTCCCTCCCACACATGGCCCTGCTGGTGGGGGAGGAGGGGTCTGGGGTGAGGAGGCCCAAGTGTGTTGGGGGGGGGGAGGAAGGCCTCACAGGGGGCCAGGCACCCTCCAAGGGCTCATGTACCTGCCCGGTCTCATTCTGTGTGTTCCCTGTGTGCCCTTGAGCAGGATGTAGTGGATGGCTTGGACAACCTGCAGAAGAGAGTCATCTGCCTGCAGGACATGGACGCAACCATGGCTGGCTTTGCCGCCCTGGAATTCCTTAACTGCAGGGGAGCCATGGATGGGACCCACATCCCCATCCAGGCACCAGAGCATCAAGCGGCCCACTTCATAAATCGGAAGAAGTACTTCGATAGTGCTCCTGGCTCTTGTGGACCACTGAGGCTGCTTCCTGGACATATAGATGGGGTGGCCAGGAAAGGCACATGATGCCCACATCCTCCGAAACTACAGCCTGTTTTTCAGGATGAAGGCAGGCACTTCCTTCCCCCAGCAGGAATTGACAGTTGGGGATGTTCGCATGCCCCTGTGCATCATGGGGGACGCAGCCTACCCCCTCATGCCCTGGCTGATGCAGCCGTACATTAGACACATGGACCCCAGAAGGGAAACATTGAACCAGAGCCTGAACTGGGCCCACAACTAGGTGGAGTGCGCCTTTAGATGGCTGAAAGCAAGATTCCGTTGTCTGCTCACCAGTCTCGAAATGATTGTCACAGCATGTTGCGTGATGCGTGATGGACCAGAGGGGGAGGCCTACCTCCCGGGGTGGATGGTAGGCAAGGGCCGGGCATTCAAGGAGCCCTGTATAGCCGCCATCCGGCAGGAGCACTATGATGGGGTGCGCATCCGAGAGGCCGTCAAGGAGATGTTCTCCCAGGCCCCACACTAGGGTCACTTCCGTCTGGCGTCCACATCTCCCTCCCATCCCCAACTCTTCCCTCCAGCCTTCCCTCACCTCACAATAAACACAACTGGTTTTGGTTAACAAACAAGAAACTTCATTATTTACATAGGGACAAAGAGTGGGCAGTGGGAGGGGGAGGAGGAAGGGGCTCTGAACTGGGAGGGGGAAGTTATTGCTGGGAGGTGTGGCTCCTCCCAGAGCATTCGCGGATGCGGAGGCCTCTGCGCCCTTCAGCCCTGGTTGGGGCAGGCAGCACGGAAAGGTGGGCAGGACGGGGTGCAGCAGGAGGGGGCCTGGGCATGGCAGGAGGGGCAGCAGGAGGGGCCATGGCCACGGCAGGGAGGGTAGCAGAGTGGGGCACGCCATGCCATAGTGCACGGCATGGCCAATGTGCGACATCAGCACAGCAATGCTGTCGCACACGCCGTCGCAGCAGTGGAGGAACTGGCCCCACACCTGCTGCCACCACTCCCGGTCAGTCCGCAGTTTGGTGCTGATCGCCTCCTCCATCCCCTCCACGGCCTGAACGTGATGCTGAAGGAGCTGTTCATGCTGCCTGGCCCATCGGACTGGTGCCTGGGTGGTAGGTGCCGCTGCTGCAGGGTCCCTCGCTCCCAGGTGGTCCTGCTGCAGAGAACACAGAAAAAGGCAAGGCGGTCACTCAGCCCTGCCCATAGTGTCCCTGAGCCCTCTTCCCTGAGCCTCACGTGACACCACACAACTGTGGCTTGGGCCCAATCGATCCCCTGTGTGTGTGTGTTCACATAAAGGACTAGCTCAAAATCCTGGGAGCGAAGTGATCCTCCATGGATTATAACACTTGGGAGACATCACTATGAATGAAGACCCCTTGTCTGTGTCGTAGCCAGTTGGCATGCTGTGTCTGTCTGTCTGCATAGCACTGTCTACATTCCCTCCCCACAGTAGAGCACATGGCTTCTACTCTTGTCACTATCTGAGAGCATACACCATTGATGCTGTAGTCATGTTTGCATGCACATCCCCACAATGCATGGGAGCAAGTGTGGCAGATAAGGTCTGGGTTCTCATACTACTGTCACTGATTTCCTCGGAGATGGAGCCAGGGCTACTGGGAGTGTACCGTCCCTGCAGCAAGTCTCAGTGGGCCACAAGCCCGGGCTGCCCGCACTCCCGCTCCCTCTCCCTCAGCCCTCGGACAACTAGCCCAGGGAAGTGTGTGGCTACAGCGGGGGTGATTCCCACGGGGGCAGCAGAGGGGTCGGGAGCAGCCTAGGGTCTCCATGGGGGCCACAGTCATAGGGCTGGCTCGCTGCACTTTTCCCAGGAGCAGCTGTGTGTCACACAAGCAGGCATGGCTAAGTGCTGTCTTTGTGCAGCATCCTTCAGGATGTATGGAGTGTGGCCTGCGCCATTGGAGTGTGGCTGCTTCCAGCCACCATCTTCCCTCCCTCCCCCGGGCAGGACGTGTGTGAGCAGCAGGGTCCAATGCATGCCCTAGAGCTGCCTACCGCATCCAAGTGCCACACAGTCAGGCTGCACGTGCTGCGTACTGCTGCACAGTGTGCAGCTCAAACTGCCTGCGTGATGCTTCCTTCCCACCCCGGGGCACCTGGCTCCCCCGCCCTTGCAAGTGAGAACCACAACACTCACCAAAGGATCCGTCACCAGCCTCGGACGAGGCCCGGGAGACGTCCCGGCTGCTGGGCACTGACTCGAGGTGGAGGGTGATGGTGCGGTCTTCTCCCTTGTCCTCCGATGCAATTGTCAGGTCACCCTCCGCCTCCAGGTCAGGCAGCCTGACCACCGAGATGCGCAGTCCGGTGTCAACCACTGGCAAGGGTCCTTGGACTGCCGTCTCCCCAACAATGGCATGCAATTGGTCATAGTGGGGGCAGGTGTCGGCTCCTCCCCCCCCCGCCCTCAATAGCCCTGACATAGCCCAGGCGCAACTCCTTGACCTTGTCCCGGACCTTTCAAAGGTCTGGGCCGGATGTCCCTGGTCCGTAAGCACCTGGGCCATGCGGCCGAAGATGCTGGCGTTGCGTCGCCGGGACCAGGGGTCATGGAGAGCTTCCTCCTGCGCCCAAAGGTCCAGAAGGGTCTCCACCTCAGTCCCAGACCATCATGGGGCTCACCAATTGCTGCCCCTCCAAGCCTGCTGGAAGCCCTGGGGTGGCTGCTGGGAGGAGGGTGCAGGCTCACGGGGTGGCTCACGGGATGGCTCTGGAGTGGACATCTGGGCCTCCTGGGTGCAGCAGGCAGAGCCATGAGGTGGAGAGCTGCCAGCTATGCTGCTGCTGCTGCTGCTATGCAGTATCTGCACGGTGCCTGTGCCTTTAAGGGAGGGGTGGGGTCCGACAAGCAGGAAGTAGTGAGCTGTGAATCCGGTTACAGAGCGTCCAAACAGCCATCTGCATTTTTTCCTGGGAGGTCAGTTTTTGTGCAAAAACTCCCTGCTGCCTGTCCACACTGCCCACATGTGCAAGAAGGCTTCTTCCTCATACGGAGCGTCAGAGCTCTTGCACAAGCCCTCTGTTCTGACACTGTACTGTAAATTTACTTGCACAAGAACGCGTGTGCAGTGTAGACGCTGTGCAAGTTTTTGCGCAAGAATGGCCGTTCTTGCGCAAAAAGCCTACAGTATAGACTTAGCCCTAAGGTGGCTAATAGTTTTTTAGAGCATTCCCTCATTTTAATTAATAACTGAGTCATGTGTAAAACTTGCTAACTCACTGGTCACTGACAGGATGCTGTAGATATAGAATACTGAAGCCAGTAGCAATCACTTAGGAACACAACTATTGACAACTTTACATGATGAAAACTGGAACTGTATTTAGACTCTGCTTTCTTTTCATTCAAAAGTCTCTGTGTGTAGGTTTTCAGATTACTATTATAGAATGATACCAGATCTTCTCAACATTTCTTAATTATGAAATCAAGTTTACAACTGGTGAGTGACTAAACACCAAGATCCTGTAGGACAACATTTTCAAAAATAGGAAGTTAAAATCCATATCCATTTTAGGCAAGAATTTTCAAAGCCCCTAAGGGTATGTCTAGACTGCACCCCTATGCCGGCAGAGGGATGCAGATTAGGCTGGGCGAAATTGCTAATGAAGCAGGGATTTAAATATCCCTCTGTTTCATTAGCATAAAAATGGCTGCCACTTTTTTCCAGCACGGAGCTTTGTCGGAGAAAAGTGGCAGTCTGGAGGCTGATCTATCGCTAAAGAAAGCCTTTTCCAATAGATCCCTTATGCCTCGTAAAACAAGGTATACAGGATATTTAAATCCCCACTTCATTAGCAATTTCGCCCAGCCTAATCTGTGTCCCTCTGCCGGCATAGCCCTAGAGCTATGTCTACACTCACGGCTTCTAGCGCAATATGCAAATGAGGCTAAGCGTGGAATATCGCTGAGCCTCATTTGCATACCTAATGAGCCACCATTTTTTTCAGAAGAGGCTCTTGCACAAGAAGGAGCATCTATACCGCCCCTTCTTGCGCAAGAAAAATCCTCTTGCGCAATGCCGTTCTTCCTGAAAAGTAATAGGTGTAACGGCATTGCGCAAGAGGGTTTTTCTTGCGCAAGAAGGGGCAGTGTAGACGCTCCTTCTTGCGCAAGAGCCTCTTCTGAAAAAAATGGTGGCTCATTAGGTATGCAAATGAGACAGCAATATTCCACGTTTAGCCTCATTTGCATATTACTCGTGCAAGAAGCCGCGAGTGTAGACATAGCCTAGGTGTTTTTAGAGCAGAACTCCACTGAATTCAATGGTACTCGTGTTCCTAGGTCACTTAGGCACTTGGAAATTACCACCCAACAAGCTAACTTTAGCTACTGTGGGGATTTTTTGGTTTTGGTTAAGGATTGTGGTCAGAATATTTTCAAAATTGTAAATATTAGAGTGGAATAGAGATTTTATGTTGCAAAGCACATTTGTCTCAGCAGAAGAAATCAGGTGACCTACCTAATGTACTCCAGAGCGCTTGTTATCTGTGGTTGTACAACATCATAAAGTTTCACTCTGAGGCCGCCACCAGCAAACACCATAGCCCAGCTGCGACCAATGATTCCGCTAAAGAGAACATAAATAAATGTTTATGTATATAACTACATAGTTCACTTCTGCACCACTGAAAGGATTGCATTAAATGAGTATTGACTTTTGCTATCTGGGGAAAATGTGTACTGAATGAAGTACACTACAACATAGCTTTGATTTGTCTGAACACCATTATAAGTATACAAATAACCAACTGCTGCTGCACAGCCAGCATAGGATTTCTGGGGGGCAAATGTAGAGGTGGGACTAGAAAAGAAGAAAGAAAAATAAAAGAGGGGAGGACAAAGAGGGAGCACAAATAATTATTACTAATATTTTTTATTTAAACTGTTAAAATAAGCGCTCAATGATAAACAAATCACTGAAAACCTAGTACAGTGAAACCTTTGTTATCCAGCACTCTGTTAACCAGAAAACTTTATTAACTGGCATTGCCCCCAGCCAGAATACTGTCACATCTTCAGGCACACAGGCCTGGCTTGGTTTACCATGCTTGGCTTAACATTTTTTTATTTAAGAAGTACTAATCATCTTTAACTCAAAATAGAAATGTGGGACTAACTCCCTCACACTACAAAACTATCAATATTAAAAACTTGAGTTTTACTATTATTGTCCATTGGTTTTTCCTAGGATGATGGGAGCCTCAGATAACCAGAACACCTTAATCCCTGAGCATGCCGGATAACACAGGTTTTACTGCACTCTGTTCTAGGGATGTGAATGTTTAACTGGTTAACCATTAAGTCTCACTCCAAACAGGTGAGGTTAGCTGGTGCAGCCCCTGCCAGTGCTTGGTCAGTTACTCTAACCTGGCTAGAGTGGCCCCCTCACCAACCCCATCTTTAGTTAGTTAACCAATATGTTTAACCAGTTAACCAATTAAATGGATTTTTACATCTCTACTCTGTTCTGAGCTACACTTCCTGGACAGGGCAGTTCAGGAGGTACAACAGAGTATGAAAAAGGGATAAATGTGGCTTTAAGGTATCTTTGCATTCTGTAAATTCCTGATACACCCCTAAACTTGAATTAGGAGTGTCTACAGACTGAATGTCACACTGAGATGCAACAACAAGGTGGCATTTATGCCAAAAAACTCAAGTCATCAGCCTTTGCACACATCATGTCATTGTTTGCAGCATGCATAGTAAAGATGAATGGAGAAGAGCACAATGAGAATTCATATTTCCATAGTATCTACCCTCCCAGGATCACAAAGTGATTCACAAGTACTGTATAAATAAATTAAGCTTCACAATACCCATTATCCCTCTTTTACAAATAGGGACACTAATATACAGAGTGGTTAAATGATTTGACCAATGTCACACAGCAAATCTGTAACAAAGCCACGAATAGAAACCAGATCTCCTTATTTCAGGTCTTTTTATTTTTGTTAACTATTTCACCATACTTCCTCATTTGTTGCTAAGACAGAAATTGCTCTTGTATTTTCCTTTGTACTGCATGAATGCCACAGACTTAGAAAGTTTCATTCTATAATACCACATGACCAACAATGAAGAAGGACATGAACAATAGAACCAGCAATAATCCAAGGGCAAAGGAGAGGATGAAGATAAAAGAAAACCAGGAAAGCATTGCTCCAGACTTCAGTTAAAAACAAAACAGGAAATTTTTCAAGGAAACAAAAGGACTCAACTGAAATAATTGGAGCAAAACCAGATTTTAACTTCATGTTAAATGTTGGTTAACTGGTACAAAACTGTTCTCTCCTCTTTCCCTGAAAAAGGGAACATGATTCCATTAAAAAAAAGTTAAATAAACCCACTTTCATCAATTTTTAAGTGGTTTATCTATGCAGATATGGCACTAAAACTTGTTAGCCACTGTGGCCACCTCAAATCATGGTTATTATTTTATTTTCAAATTAGGTATTTGTCAAGTGCTTTTTAAACTGTTATAAACTTCTTACTATTTTGCAGTTTTAGTGTAAAAGAGAAATTCATATATTGTGAAGTCCTGATCCCAAGTAAGGGCCAAGTTTTGGAAAACTTTTTAAAATCTTCATTCCATTCTTTGACTAACACACTCAGAGAGCATGGCTCTTGTTAAATGTCAACACAACACAGGTACAGGATGCCCTTAGATTCCAGTAGGCATGGTGTGCCATCTCTCACAACATTCCCACACTTTGTCTTGGTTCAGCTGAATTGTATGGTTGTGCTATAAGTTACATACAGACAGGACAAGCCTTCTGATCTTCAGCACAACTATGGCAAATGTTAGTAACTAAGTGTGACTACTATTAGTCTGGTCGCTGTCATGTGACACCATAAAGTCATGTGCCTGAAAATAAAACTCAGGCCTAAAATGTGGCAGAGTACACAGCCAGTCAGTAGAAGGTGCCCAGTTACAGTTCTTACTCAGAGCCATGGATAAATCTGAAATAGCTGGAAAAAGCTATTTTTAAACTAAAAAGCTATTCAGTTTTACCTGAAAAACAAATTGAAATGTGACTTGTATTAATGCTTTAGTCCCACAATGTTATACATCATGTCTTGCTGCAAATAAGTATCATTGTATCGTATATCTAATTTCTGTACACACTTTATGACCCTTACATAAACCTGAACGCAACTCTATTCACCCACACATAATGCAGACAGTACATGGAGGGTTGAGCTTCAACAATAAATGACTATGGAGAAAATGTGCACATGCTCACAAAGCTATAAAAAGACATAGCAAAAGGGACTCTAGCTGCAGAACGAAGTTTTCAGAAGGATTCAAATTTATCAGCAACAGAATGACACATGAATGAAGAGTAAACCAAACGCATCAAAGCACAGGAAAATCATTACAAAGTTGACGCCACCTGTACTAATTGTAATTTTCACTGCTATATAATATATATATATACACAGTATGTTACTCTGTGTGATTATATAATATACACTCAGTTAACATCTTGCTGTGGTATCTGGCTGCTGTTAAATCAGCAAAAACTAATGCAACATTTTGTGCCTGCCCTCATTGGCAGCGCACTGGCTCCATCAGGAATCAATTCCAACAGCTCGAAGTCCAGGGCTGAAGTGAAACGCCCAACCCCTTTGCACTTCCCCGAGGCGTTTGTGGCTAGAGCCCCTGGTGGCTCAGCACCGCTAAGCAGGAAGTCTGGAGTCGGGCCCCCCTGCCGGCAATCAAGACCATTGGAGTTTACCTGCCAATCACCACAACCTGGGCCGGCTCCATGTCCTGCAGGGACCCCTGCCGCAGCAGGAGAGGCGCTAGAGCTGAAGGAGCGGGACGCACCACAGAAGCAGTAACCTCCTGGGGCAGCTTCCCAATTAGGGACGCTCTCGCCTCATCCTGCACTGGATGTCACAGCCTCTCTGATTGGCTCCCTGTGCAAGGGTTCCGATTGGCTCCTCAAGGGGCCCCTAAGCCGCGGTTTCTATAGAGTCCCTGTGCCGAGTTGTTTCGCTTACCCAATGGGGAGAGGGGGAAAAAGGGGCGGGCGGGCGTGCACGACAACCAGCTGACCCATCAACCCGTAATTAACAGACGTTAGGAGAGTGGTTCTCTTCCTGTCTCATTGCGAGAGCGACTGGGGAGGGGGGAATTTGGAGGCAGAGAATCTCCCACAAGGTTCTCCCTGGTAATGGGAGCCCAATCTCCTAGTTCCCACAGACCCTCATACAAAGTCCCTTAGTGCCAGCTCCTACCCCCCAATAAACTCCACTCCCATCTCTCCTCCTCCTCCACCCCCCAGAAATGCCCCCTCTTTCCAGCTTCTCCTGTGCCTCCCCATCAGCTCCCTGGGTGGTGCCTCTTCCCTATTCCTACCCTACTACCATGGGCAGGAGGATAAATTGGAAACATCCCCCACCTTCCCACCAGGCAGGGCAATCACTGCTTAGGCCTAGGCACCAGCGCACTGCACATGTGGCAATCAGCATCCTGCAGTGGAGGATGGATGTGAAATTCCAACGTGAAATTCCAACCATGGCCCATAGGCAAGAACAAGGGGACACATGCTTCCCCACTTCTGACCTGGTTGATGTCCCCTCCACTTTAACCTGTAAAAATGGCAAACTCCTACTCTTTGCTATGGCATGTATAATGTCCATGCAGTACAGGCAGGATTTGAGCATTTAAGATCCTTTGAAAGAGCTACACATGTTAAACTGCAGGATGCTCAAGTGCATTTACAATAGAAAGAGCTCACCCTCTTTGTTTAAATTAAATGCTTCCAATAATGAAATTGGTAGGTCTTTTCCAACACACCTGGACAGAAAGAAGTACTGAAGTTTGTCAGGCCATTGTTGTCCTTATTTCCAAACAAACTATTTGTCTTAAGCCTAACAAGTGTTGCACCTTGATAGCAGTTCCATACCTATGCTGAGACAGTCAAAAATAATTCTGTGTATTTCTATGGTAGGACAGTAAGTTTCCACTAGAACTAAGAAAAAATAATGGAAATATTTCTGTTGATCTAATTTTGTGAAAATGTATTTAAAAAACAAAATGTTATGCCACATTTGACTTGATAATATTCATTTAATGCCTTGAACTGATTTATAATATCCACTGTGGTGCTCCTCTGTCACCTATTACTGTACATTAGTCCTATGGATTCACTACTTGTCTAAGCGTTCCCTCTTGTAATCTTAGGGCAGATTTTCCTAAAAACAAAACATAAAAAGTTTAATATTTTAAATTTGTGTATTATAAAGACAGGAGGGATCACTGTGATCATCAAGCATTGCCTTCTATATACCACAGAGCTTTGGATTTACGTCAATTAATTTTTTGTTTGAATTGGAGCCTCTTTTTTAGAAAAAATAAATCCAATCTTGATTTTTAAAGTGCCAGTGTTGAAGAATCCACAACAATTAACAATTTGCACCCCATTTCTAGTCTGAATTTGTCTAGCTTCAACTATTAGCCGTAGGATCATGTAATATCTTTGTCTGCTAGACTGAAGAGCCCATTTTAAATATTTGTTCTCCATATATGTGTTTATCAACTGTGATGATGTAATCTTTAACCGTCTTTTTTCAAACCTGCTCTTAAAAGCATTATGGTGTTACATTGCAGTAGTAGTTGAAAAGACATTTCCTTTCTAAGCACCTATTTTCAGGAGCTTATAATTTTCAGGGAAAAAATGGGTTAAAAATTATTATACTCAGCCCAAATGTGAGTGTTTATTGTTTCTTGGCAAAGTCTGGTGATCCTCTGTTGAGATAATTCACAAATGGTCTAGTTTAAGGAATATTTTAAAAGAAATTTTCACATATCCTTTTAAATTCTCCAATAAATTAATTTAAAATGTCATTTCCTAAATGTTGTTTATTGTGATTATATGATTATAAAAAGTTAATGTAAAAAACAAAGGAAAGCCACTCTAGTATTATTTTGCCTTCATTCAAGGTTGTACTTAAAAGAAAAATTAAATAGTACATAAAGCAACAAGAACGTGTGTGTAAGAAGCCAACTGTGCTTTCTAGATAGAGTTTTAAAAGTAACTTCACCATCCCCTTTTGGTAAATGTTTTAGTTGTATCTTCCAAATGTTAGTCTAGATTATTTGGGACCAATCACAATTTTGAGTGACACTTCCAATATCAGTTTTTGTAGATGGACAGGACAGTGATTATATATTAATTAGTTTTGTGCCATTTTACTGTACTCAGTGTAATAGAGACAATAATAGATTTTTCAGTGTAAGCTCAAGACAATATGCATATTTCCTGATGTCACTAATGATTAGGCTCGCCGGTGCTTCCACATGGCCAATGGGCAAGGATAGGAAAAGAACAATGTCAAGATTAGGAGAGGAAAAGGGGAGGACATAGGTGAGATTTTCAAGGTCAAATTGACAGGAGAGAGAGTGGAAGAAGGGAAGAGTTTCCTTGTCCGTCATGGCATAAATATTTGCAGGCCTATTAACTTGAGTAGATGGCTGGTGATTGGTCTTTTTCCTGATACTCAGAGGGGTAACCCTGTTAGTCTATAACTGAAAAAAACTTTAAAAACAGTGAATAGTCCTGCAGTACCTTAAAGACTAACAAAAAATGTAGATGGTATCTTGAACTTTCATGGGCACAACCCACTTCTTCACACGAAGTGGGTTGTGCCCACAAAAGCTCACGATACCATCTACAGTTTTTGTTTGTCTCTAAGGTGCTGCAGTACTATTCACTGTTTTTAAAGTTTCTTCTCTTTCCTGTAAGCCCTATAGAAAGATCAGAAACCTTAAGCTTATTTAGCAGAAATGTGGTGAAAGATTCTGAACTTAATTAGAAAAAGAAAGCACCCTTTTTTTTTAAGTATAAAATGTCCAAGTGGAGCAAACATGCACTCACCAAGGTGGGTGTTCTTCCCTCACTACTCATATTCTTTCTCCTTAGTCTAGAAGCAGTAGGAGAAGTTTTTCACAGTTTGGCATTGAGCAACAAATATGACTTCTCCATTATTTTTGGTATGTATTGAACATGTTCCACTTCTAAACCATATAAAGGCAAAAAAGCTGCTATTGGCTGGAGACAGTGGGCAGGATCTTACTCTACAGGGAGGAGTTAGGGCTCTATAAGAAAAGCTTGGACAAAGCAAAGCAGGGCAAAGTATTCCATTAAACAGCCTGAAATGGAAATATGCAAGAAAATAAATGCTTGTTTCCTCCAAGGAAAGCAAGAAACCAGGTATCTGAAATACAAAGTGTTTCTTAAGTTAGGAAAAAATTACCAAATTCATTGGAGTGGAATGAAAACAGAAGCATAGTTCACATCTGTTAAATATTAACTGTGTTTATGTGCTTCAGGGGGTAGCCGAATTAGTCTGTTACAGAAAAAAACCAACAAATGATCTGGTAGCACTTTATAGACTAACAAAATATGTAGTCATTATTAAGTAAATGCTTGCCATTTCAGCCAGACTGACCATTCTCTCAATGACCTTAAAACATGCATATTGCTTCAGAGAGATTTTAACTCCAGACTTCAAAGAGAAGCTTCAGAATTGTCATTCATGCTTAAATTTGACACTTTATGTATGGGTCTCAACAAAGATGCTAACTATCTCACCCATTACAAAGATAGCTTCCCCAATTATCACTCCTAATGTTATTACCTCACGGACACTAACCTTCGCCCCTCACCCCCACTCTGTTCTAAAATTTGATTTGTCAATTTTATATGTGTTCACTTTTTTTTTATTGTATCACTTTGGTATATATGCTCGTGTCAATTTTCTTCCACAAATTGATCTGAGGAAGTGGGTCTGGCCCACGAAAGCTCATCACCTAATAAACCATCTTGTTAGTCTTTAAAGTGCTACATAATTCTGACTTTTGTTTCAGCTAGACCAGACTAACACGGCTGCATCTCTATTAAAATATGTAGATGGTATCATGAGCTTTCGTGAGCACAACCCACTTCTTCAGATGACCGGAGTTATGAGTTTAGGATGTGCACACCCAAAATAAATGAGAGGGGAAGGGGAGGGGAGAGGGAAGAAAAAGGGAGGGAGCAGCAGACAGGGAACACCAGTAAGTATCTGAAGATTGGGTAGTTAAACTGAAGCAGATAAGAATCAAAGTAAATAGATAGACACCCATGTCAGGAAGGATACTACCCAGAGAGCTGTTTGCACCTTCAAAGGCTGTTAAACTGGTAATGTCCCAACCAACTTTCCTCAGAGTTTATTAGCATGTGAATTGAATTTGCAGATGAACTGTAATTCCAATGCTTCCCTGTGGATCTGGCTTGTTGAACTTGTTTGTGACAAGTCAGATACTTGGAGATCTTTCAAAGTGTGATGTGGAAGATTGAAATGCTCACCAATAGGTTTCTGTATGTTTCCTTTACATATATCTGATTTGTGTCCATTGATTCTTTCCCTGTCCAGAGACTGTCCAGTTTGTCCAATATATAGTAGTGGGACACTGTTCGCATTTGATGACATAGATCAAATTACTGGATGTGCAGTCAAATGACCTTTTGATTTGGTGGCTTATGTTGTTGGCTCCTGTGATGAATCCACCAGTATAGATATGTGGGCAGAGTTGGCATCCTTTTTGGTTGCAGGGCTGGGTTCCTGGAGGCTTATGATGTGGTTGTGTGGCATGGTTACCAGAAAGCATGGTAGGTTATGTGGTCACTAAAGCAATCAGAAACAGCTTGTTTCAGTGGAAGCAAACTAAGGTATGTTGCTAGTTACAATACTAAAACCTCAGACAAAATTGATCTGCTGAAGAGTGAAAAGTTAGTTAAAATGCTTTTAAGTAGCATGTATCCATTTTTGAAGAGCTAAATGTAGCTGGTATTGCTCAATGAAAATTGTTTTATTCTAATTTAATACAAATATTGTATGTAAAAATACTAAGATCCTGTAAAAGACTATCTATATGATGCAAAAGAACAAGGGTAGTAGAAAGATAGATGTTACAAAGGATATGCCATTAATGTGATTTAACAGTACTAAAAGACAAGGAATAACACTGCTATTTCAATAGTAAAAATGTCTTAGCTATGGATTTCCTTTTTAAATAACATGCTTTTTACACACTGAACTATAACACAAGCACTGTTCATAATATATGTCTTTTTCTTTATGTATCTGAGATTAAATTTTTGTCAGATTCCATGTTGGATCATTTTATGTATTTAGGTAAAGTTATATTACACTGAATTGCTGTTTGGAATAATGTAATATTATATATATTAGATTAGCTAGTCTCAATACTATTTTATCATGATAGATTTTGCTATTGTGCTGTATATTTTACTCTTCTAGATCAGTTTTAGAAATATCTGCTGTTGACCACTTTTAGTGCAGTAAGGAAGACAAGAAAAAAATGTCATTGTGGTACTCTCTCATTAAAGGATCCAGTTCTGAAAATCTTACTGGGCCTAGTGCTTACTGCTGGTACTATGGGTATCCTAGGAAGGTTACCATATTTGAACTTTCAAAAAAGAGGACACACAATTCATGTGAGTTGGTACATACTGATACAGATACACTCCCTCTCAGGCATGTCCTCTTTTTTGAAAGTTCAGATATGATAACCCTACCTAATGGACTTCAGCACTATTTTCTGACTTTTATTCTCTTAAATAAAAAAAACAAAATAATATCAGTACAATTTATAAATAAATCTTTTAGAAAGCTAAACATGCAAATATTTTCTGCCATTACTTTAATTGGGACACTTTGCACATACAGGGGGAAAAAGATTTTTTAAGTTAAAATTGCTATAATAAGTAATAAGCATTGGAAGAATTGAATATTAAGAATGGTGAAAAAAATCAACAGTACTGATATTGGGTTGATGTGTATATATATATATATATATATATCCATATTGTTCTAACAAACACACATATAAAAGTCAACAGAACACATTGTGCAACATTTCCCTCCACCCCCGAAAATATAGCACTGAAGAAGCTTATCAGTTAATTTATTATATATAATTTTAAAAAACTGATTTCAACACATTATCTGTATTGAGTGTAGTTGTCTAGTAGCTAGTTACATAAGTAATAGCTTCAACCATATTGCGTACATATCTGCAGAACACTGCTATAATGTAAATATGTGATTAGGCAAACATTATGCCTAGGAAGAAAGCCCTTGAAAAATGCCATCAGGATTTCAACAACTTCCATCAACCACAGTCCACACAAGAGATCCACTTCCAGGACACTACAGTACAAATTAATGATCACATAAATACCACCCTACATTGGAAACCTACTGACCACTATTCTTGCCTACATGTTTCTAGCTTCCATCCAGGACACATCACACCATTCATGGTCTACAGTCTGCTCTAAGATACAACCACATCTGCTCCAATACCTCAGACAAATACCTACACAATCTTTATCGAGCATTCTTAAAACTAAAATACTCATCTGGGGATGTGGCGATCAGATTGGCAGAGCTACAGGATTCTTCATTGTTCTGGAAATGTGGGTAAAAATTAGGTGGGCAAATTTGCAGATGATACAAAACTGTTCAAGATAGTTAAGTCCAAAGCAGACTCTGAAGGAATCACAAAACTGGGTGAGTATGCAAGAAAATAGAAGATTAAATTAAATGTTGATAAATATAAAGTAATGCACAGTGGCAAACACAATCCCAAATATATATACAAAATGAGGAGGTTTAAATTAGCTGTTTCCAGCCAAGCAAGAGATCTTGGAGTCGTTGTTCATAGTTCTCTGAAAATATCCACTCAATATTTTAAAAAGCTAACCAAATTTTGGGACTCGTTAAGAAATGCTTTTTTTTTTTTTTTTTTTTTTGGCTTGAGCTTCACAGATAAGGTCAGCTCCCAGACTGCTGCACTGGGCAGCATGAAATGGGGATGAGGTGAAGAGCCTTCAGTGGTGAAAGAACACAGTAAGGACTATTTAGAAAAGCTGGGCATGAACTAGTCCATGAGGCTGGATCTAATGTATCCTAGGGTGATGAGACAGTCGGTTGATGTGATTGCAGAGCCTTTGGCTATTATCTTTGAAAACTCATGGTGATAAGGGGATGTCCCAGACAATTAGAGAAAGGAAAATGCAGTGACCATCTTTAAAAAAGGGAAGAAAGAGAATCTCGGGAACTACAGACTTGTCCGCCTCACCTCAGTCCCTGGAAAAATCATGGAGCAGGTCCTCCAGGAATCCATTTTGAAACATTTGGAGGAAAGGAAGGATATCAGGAACAGTCAACATGGATTCACCAAGGGCAAGTCATGTCTGACCAACCTAACTGCCTTCTAGGATGAGATAACTGATCGTGTGGATATGGGGAAAGTAGTGGATGTGATGTATCTAGCAAAGCTTTTGATATAATCTCCCACGGTATTCTTGCCAGCAAGTTAAAGAAGTATAGCTTGGATGAACAGACTGTGAGGTGGATAGAAAGCTAGCTTGATCATTGGGCTCATTAGGCAAAAGCTTATTAGTTAATGCTGAAGACTACGTGCATTCCCATGCCCCTCCCCTCCAGTACATTTTTTAGCAGGCCTCGCAGCAGCCTGGCTCAGTCCCGAATTGTGCTGGGTCTGGGACCGGCCCCCAGTTGTGGATCTGAATTTAAAGTGTATTAGCAGTTGGGTGGACAGGCAGCCCAGCTCAGTTCCAGCTCATGCCAGATCCAGGAGCTCAGGTCCCCTCCCTCTCTAATAGGGGCTGCTGCCACCCCGTGCTGCTGCCTCTGTATCAGGCAGCCAGTCTGTGAGGGGAGCTGATTTTTAAACTGGCTCCCCTCATGGATCAGCTTCCGCCCGGCACCTTGCACTGCTGCCTCTGATACAAAGGCAGCAACGTGGAGTGGCAGGGGGTTTCTTGGGAGTAGGGCCAGAGCGCACTGGCTGCTGGCTCTACCCCCAGGGACTATAAAATAGTAGAGTAACCAATAAGAATTCATGAGGTTAATCAACTATTCAATAAACCAATATTTACCATCCCTAGTCTATGGGTCACACCCCCATAGCTCGTGGCAAAACTGTCAAAGATGCTGTTGACGTTGCCCAGAGTGATGACTCTCCATAGCACCACATGGTTTATGGCCTTCGATACTTGTATGAGCATGGCCCCAATCATGAATTTCCCCACACCGAATGGGTTCGCTACAGATTGGTACCTGTCCAGCATGACGAGCTTCCACAGGCCGATGGTGATACACTTCTGCACAGGGATGGTGGGTTGCAGTCAGGTGTCCTGTCAACTGAGGTCAGGGGAGAGCCACTCACAGAGCTCCAGGAAGGGGGTCTTCCACATGTGGAAGTTCTGGAGCCCCTGCTGGTCATCTCATCTGTCATGATTATGAGGGTTAGCCAGCAGCCTGGGGATTAAGGGGTTAACTACACCTAGCCAGGTGGAGTGGCCAATAGGAATGTAGGTAAGACTTTCAAACTGGGACAAAGGAATTTGGGTTTTTCCCCTCCTTTGTCTCTCGGGGTGAGTCCTCTGCAGCTACAGGGAGGGACAAGCATGTCTCTCTCTCTCCAAGAAACAATTCTTCACTTTCTGTAAGTAGGGTAAAGTTTAGGTTGTTTCGTTAGGCTTTATTGTTTTAAGGGTTGGGTATGGGATCTGATATCTGGCACTGCTTAAGAGATGTTTGGTTTTTCTTTTTAACTAAGTTCTAGCCCATGGTGTAATTCCTCCATGAGTATATTTTGTTACCTTTCTATCTGATCCTTATGCTTGCAACAGGAATATTGTTGTAATAATAAAAGTTTTCTTCTTTTCTTTTTATTAACCTGGCATTGGTTACTTGTGTGTCCTGATTTTTATAATAGGGGTGAGACTTCCCAAATGATCTTTCCCCTAATCTCGTTATTAACATTTGGGTGGTGGCAGCGGAAGTTTTATTCACAAATTTAGGTTTTTAAGATTTTGGGGAAGTTTTATACCAAAGCCTGGTAGATAAGGCTTTGGGGTACACTTGCTGGCCCCCACTTCTGCATTTATCATGCCAGAGTGGGGAAGGAGCCATACCACCATCACTGCAGGACAATGCAGTCCCACCAGTCTAAACTGGTCTCCCTCCACCAGAAGCGGTATTCCACCGCGTACAGAGGTTTTGAGGGGCATTTACAGCAGTAGGCGCAGCAGGACCTCAATGAATAGGACCTCTGGTCTGAACTGGTTATCGTTCTGCTGGGGCAGCATGTGGACAGTCTGGACGAACTGCACCATGAGGAGGAGCACAAGGCCTGTGAGCCTAGCACTGCTTTGCAGCAGCTCTGGCTCCACATTGTAAGTGCTGTGGCATCCACAAGGGCAACCAGAGCACACTGCATCCGTTTTGTGTCCCATGAGGGGATAGGCAGAGAGGGAGTGGCGTGTGAGATGCGGCCATAGTGAGGAGCCCCTGAAAGCACACGTCTCGGCTTGCCTGACCAAGCAGCCACAGGAAATATCCACCCTCCTGTTTCTCTCCCCAGAGTGCTTCCAGGGGCTGTAAGTGTGAGGCAGGCTCAAATAAGTGTGGATGTGCTATTTCAAAATAATTCCGAGTAATTTCGATGTTCCCCCATGGTGGGGACATGCTATTTCAATTTTGTTATTACAGGAGTTATTTCGATTTTACTTGTTTCAAAATTGTTTCTAGCATAGACATGCCCTTAGTGACCCAATTAGTTTTGCTGCCCAGAGCCACCAGGATTCCTTTTCAACTGGGTGTTCTGGTCAAAAACTTGGTGCTTGGCAACCCTAACCTAAGCTAAAATATGGTTCCTTAACATGGCTATAATAGTGGAGGGAAGGGTTCTTTCCATGCGGGAAAGACTACACATGTTATAACGTAATTTAGCTATAATTCTATTGAACATGTTTATTTCTGGAATTGCTAACCAATAAATACAACTATGATATCATTGGTATTACAGAAACCTGGTGGGATGGGACGCATGATTGGAATGTTGGTATGGAAGGGTACGGCTTGCTCAGGAAGGACAGACAGGAAAAAAAGGGAGGAGGGGTTGCCTTGTATATTAAAAATGTACACACTTGGACTGAAGTGGAGATGAATGTAGGAGATAGCTGTGTAGAGAGTCTCTGGGTTAAGCTAAAAGGGGTAAAAAACGAGGGTGATATCATGCTAGGAGTCTACTACAGGCCACCTAGCCAGGTGGAAGAGGTGGATGAGGCCTTTTTTAAACAATTAACAAAACTATCCAAAGCCCAAGATTTGGTGGTGATGGGGGACTTCAACTATCCAGACATATGTTGGGAAACTAACACAGCGAGGCACAGGCTATCCAATAAGTTTCTGGACTGCATTGGAGACAACTTTCTGTTTCAGAAGGTTGAAAAAGCTACCAGAGGAGAAGCTGTTCTGGATTTGGTTTTAACAAATAGGGAGGAACTAGTTGAGAACTTGAAAGTGGAAGACAGTATAGGGGACAGTGATCACGAAATAATAGAGTTCATGATCTTAAGGAAAGGTAGAAGGGAGACCAGCACAATTGAGGTAATGGATTTCAGGAAGGCAGATTTTGATAAGCTCAGAGAACTTGTAGGTAAGGTCCCATGGGAAGCAAGACTGAAGGGAAAAACAACTGAGGAGAGTTGGAAGTATTTCAAAGGGACGTTGTTAAGGGCCCAAAAGCAAACAATTCCGCTGTGTAGGAAAGATAGAAAATATGGCAAAAGACCAGCTTGGCTTAACAAGGAGATCTTGCACGATCTCAAAATAAAAAGGAGTCATATAAAAAATGGAAACTAGGACAACTAACAAAGGAGGAATATAGGCAAGCAACACGGGAATGCAGGGGCAAGATTAGAAAGGCAAAGGCACAAAATGAGATCAAACTAGCTACAGGCATAAAGGGAAACAAGAAGACCTTTTATAAATACATTAAAAGCAAGAGGAAGACCAAGGACAGGGTAGGCCCACTGCTTAGTGAGGAGGGAGAAGCAGTAACAGGGAACTTGGAAATGGCGGAGATGCTCAATGACTTCTTTGTTTCGGTCTTCACCGAGAAGTCTGGAGGTGTGCCTAACGTAGTGAATACAAGCAGAGAGAGGGTAAGTTTAGAAGATAGGATACACAAAGAACAAGTTAAAAATCACGTAGGAAAGTTAGATGTCAGCAAGTCACCAGGTCCTGATGAAATGCATCCCAGGATACTCAAGGAGCTGATAGAGGAGGTATCTGAGCCTTTAGCTATGATCTTTGAAAAATCATGGCAGACAGGGGAGATTCCAGAAGACTGGAAAAGGGCAAATATTGTGCCCATCTATAAAAAGGGGAATAAGAACAACCCAGGAAACTACAGACCGGTCAGTTTAACGTCTGTCCCAGGGAAGATAATGGAGCAGGTAATTAAGGAAATCATATGCAAACACTTGGAAGGTAATAAAGTGATAGGGAATAGCCAGCATGGGTTTGTGAAGAACAAGTCATGCCAAACTAATCTGATAGCTTTCTTTGATAGGATAACGAGCCTTGTGGATAAGGGAGAAGCGGTGGATGTCATATACCTAGACTTTAGTAAGGCATTTGATACGGTCTCGCATGATATTCTTATTGATAAACTAGGCAAATATAACTTAGATAGGGCCACGATAAGGTGGGTGCATAATTGGCTGGATAACCGTAGTCAGAGAGTTGTTGTTAATGGTTCTAAATCCTGCTGGAAAGGGATAACAAGTGGAGTTCCTCAAGGGTCTGTTTTGGGACCCGTACTGTTCAATATCTTCATCAATGATGTAGATATTGGGATAGAGAGTACGCTTATTAAGTTTGCAGATGATACCAAACTGGGTGGGGTTGCAACTTCTTTGGAGGATAGGGACATAATTCAAAATGACCTTAGCAAGTTAGAGAAATGGTCAGAGGTAAACAGGATGAGGTTTAATAAAGAGAAATGCAAAGTGCTCCACTTAGGAAGGAACAATCAGTTCCATACATACAAGATGGGAAGCGACTGTCTAGGAAGGAGCATGGCGGAAAGGGATCTAGGGGTCATAGTGGACCACAAGTTGAATATGAGCCAACAGTGTGATGCTGTTGCAAAAAAAGCAAATATGATTCTAGGTTGTATCAACAGGTGTATTGTAAGCAAAACTCGTGAAGTCATTCTGCCGCTCTACTCTGCACTAGTTAGGCCTCAGCTGGAGTACTGTGTCCAGTTCTGGGCGCCACATTTCAAGAAAGATGTGGAGAAATTGGAAAGGGTACAGAGAAGAGCGACAAGAATGATTAAAGGTTTAGAGAACATGACCTATGAAGCCAGGCTTCATGAACTGGGCTTGTTTAGTTTGGAAAAAAGAAGATTAAGGGGGGACATGATAGCAGTTTTCAAATATCTAAAAGGGTGTCACAAGGAGGAAGGAGAAAATTTGTTCCTCTTGGTTTCTGAGGACAGGACAAGGAGTAATGGGCTTAAAGTGCAGCAGGGGAGGTTTAGATTGGACATTAGGAAAAAATTCCTAACTGTCAGGGTGGTCAAATATTGGAATAAATTGCCAAGGGAGGTGGTGGAATCTCCCTCTCTGGAGATATTTAAGAACAGGTTAGATAGACATCTGTCAGGGATGGTGTAGACGGAGCTTGATCCTGCCTTGAGGGCGGGGGGCTGGACTCGATGACCTCTCGAGGTCCCTTCCAGTCCTATTATTCTATGATTCTATGATTCTATGATTTCTGTTGTATATATGGGGTTGTAAAATGCAGAAATCCCTTGTTCTCAGTCCAATTCTCAGTTAAATAGATCACGCTGCCTCTTGCTGGTTTTGGCTTCTTCTTGTTGATGTACATTGGCTTAACAGCTGAGTCAGCTCAGCTACAAGCAGACGTCTAGAAGGGAACTGTAGCAGCTGTACTGTCAGAAACTGCATCCTGAAAGGCAGTGCCTCATGGAAGCTATGAACTTAGCAGGCATTCTGCCAAAAATTAAAGTACCTTTGGCCCTGTTTCACCGGGACACCAGTGCCCAGCTGCAGGAAGAGATCATGAATGCTATGCTCTTCAGAAAGACAAAAATCTGATGGCAAACTTTCAGTCATAGCAAATAGTTTATATCAGGATATATTTGCAAGGAAAGGGGACAGAAAACAACATTTTTTAAAAAATGAAGTAGTGGTGTAAGAGAGGTGAAAGAGTTGCTGTGGAATTTGCAGAGCCTAGAGACTAGCTTCTGGTTGGGTCATTTATTTACAAAATTATATCATCTTAAATCCTAATTGCAAGCTTTTGAAGACAGGGTTCTTATCTTGTTGGCCATGAGATGTGACCCAAAACTGGATCACCAGAATGTGTCAAAGGGATGTGGAGGCCCTTGAGGAGAGGAATTGGATCTTGTCCCCCGGAGTTGTGGGAGGCTCGGGATTTAAGAGGTTCAGAGCTTGCATTTATGACAGAGCAACAGCTCCCGTTGTTCCAATTTCAGATTGCCAGCATTCCCCAGCATCCTTGCCAGCATCTTTGTAAGGAAGGGATTTTCTTTTGTTATTTATTTAAGGTATAGTGCAAGAAGATCTTAATTCCTATTTGGGGATCTCAGCCACTACAAATATGGAAAGAATAAAAGGTACAATTCCTATAAGGTAGTGTTCAAGGCCTTTACAGTATAACCTCTCTCAGCTGTCAAGAAAACTAGATAATTACAGCTGACCTATGTTCTTTTATTAAGTAAACATGCTAAAATTTGTTCCCAGCTATGATCTAATCTAAGTTAAAATGTACCATAACCATTTAAAATATGTATCAGTCCACAATCTGGTGATGGATAGTTTGTTTATTAATGATATCTTGCTTTGGCCCAATGGAAGAAAAAAAAAATGTTTGCCTCACTAAGATCCCATCTATTCATGAACTATTGCCAGTGTCCATTCAGTTTGCCACATGAACATTAAACAGTTATCCTGCACATGCTCAGAAAGTAATTAAATCAATCTGTGTTGCTGTCCAGTGTCTGGTGTATGCTTTCATGGGGATACAAAAGATAGGACAACTTCCTGTGACAGTCACTCACTCACTCGTTCATTCAAAGAATAAGTTAAAAATTACTTAGAAAAGTTAGATGTCTGCATGTCACCAGGCCCTGATGAAATGCATCCTAGAATACTTGAGCTGATGGAGGTATCTGAGCTTTTACCTATCAAATTTGAAAAATCATGGAGATCAGGAGAGATTCCAAAAGACTGGAAAAGAGCAAAGATAGTGCCCCTCTATAAAAAGGGAAATAAAAACAACCAGGAAACTACAGACCAGTCAGATTAACTTCTGAGCCAGGAAAGATAATGGAGCAGGTAAGTATGGAATTCATCTGCAAACATCTGGAAGAAAATAAAGTGATAGCTAGCAGCCAGCATGGATTTGTAAAGAACAATGTCAAACCAGTCTGATAGCTTTCTTTGATAGGATAAAGTTTCAGAGGGGTAGCCGAGTAAGTCTGTAATAGGAAAAACTTTAAAAAAAAAAAAAAAAGTCTGATAGCACTTTAAAGACTAACAAAACAGGTAGATGGAATCATGAGCTTTCGAAGGCACAGCCCACTTTCTTCAGATGACCGGATCATCTGAAGAATAGTCCTCCATACCTAATCGGGGACTATCCAGTACCTTTGAACACCTGCATCCAGCCAGCAAACATCTCCAACCTGTTCAGTCCTATATATTCCTGTGGGATCTTTCCCAGTCTTGGCTTACGGCTAAATTTCTATATCCCCATCCTGAAAGGTATTTAAGTCTAAAGTATCTATTCCTTTATGTAGAGATTTTCCCTGGGTAGTTACTGCTTCTATTTGTTCTACCTCCACTTAGGTGTGTCAGCGTTGCTGTGCACATGGCCCAGAGAAATTTGGTAGCAGTCTCCAGCTGCTCACACATGCTGCGTAATTGCGCAGTCATTCTGATTGACAGGCACACGCGGGCAGCCATTCCCTCTGTTCCTTCTCTTTGCCGGAGTGTGTTAGCCCAGAGCAGAGGGGAGGAGGGTGAGCGTGGATGGAGCATCTGCAGGGACACATCTCAAAGAACTCCAGTTATTGTACAAGATGAGTAACTTTCCCTTCTACTTCGAGGGTCCCCATGGGTGCTCCACTTAGGTGACTACGCAGCAGTATTCCTGCTTGGTGGTGTTACATGATTTGGATGTTGAACAGTATGGTACATCCAAATCTCTTGTCTGAGTTCTGCAAATGGCATCTATGGGAAGACTCTTAAGGAATGCAAGGGACATGATTCAGTTTGTGCATAAACAAGGATATAGAGGGAAACAAGATACTTTAAATAGAGTTAAAGATACAGGCTGGAGGCCAAGCATGAAAATGGATGTAGTCAGCAGTGTGATAATTCTCTGCAGTGTGCCATGGTTAATGCTGATCAACAGCAGTGTTTCCTCTAAGCCAGCGGTCTCCAACCTTCTTAAGTCTGAGATCACTTTTTAAATTTAAATGCAATCCAGGATCCACCTCAAACCAAAATACCCTTGCCCTGTCTCCTTCCTGCCCCTTCTCTAAGGCCCCGCCCCTGCTCACTCCATCCTCCCTCCCCCATCCTCACTCATTTTTATCAGGCTGGGGCCAGAGGGCTGGAGTGCGAAGGGTGGGGATGCAGACACTAATCTTGGGCTAAATGGAACGTGGGAGGGGTTCTGAACTGAGCCTGGGGCAGGGAGTTGAGGTGCAGGAAGAGGTTCAGGGTGCTGGCTCTGGGAGGGAATTTGGGTGCAGGGGAACTCAGGGCTAGGGCAGTGGTTTGGGGTGCAGGAGCAGTTCAGGACTGGGGCCGGAGTTTGGAATGCAGGCTCGAGCTGGGCACCGCTTACCACAGGTGGCTTCTGGGTGGTGCTGCAGGGGACTAAGCAGGCTTACCCCTACTCTGGCCCTGTACAACTCATAAAAGCAGCCAGCAAACTCTCCATCCCTGCCTCCGTTCTGCTCTGTGGAGATGGGGTACAGGATGGAGGGAGGGGCACCTTGACATCTGCAACCCTCCTCTTCTTCCTGTGCCCTGCACAGCAAGCAAGAGGCTCCCAGGGCGGGGGCAGGCAGCTACAAGGCAGAGGGCAGGAGCAACATAGCAGTGCTTACAGAGGGAAATGAAGTGCTGTCACTAGACAGCCTCCTGGCCAAACCTGCCAGGATCACCTGTCAAAGGCTCCAAGATCTACCAGTTGGTGACCACTGCCCTAAGCTGTGTGGCAGCACAGCTTCACAGGTGATTAATCAGCCCCACTCCCGTCACCCATGAAGCTGTGCTGTGGTGCATGTTAGAAGGAACACTGATTGTCAGTTTAAAAAAAAAGGGGCACTGATGAAACGAGGGTGAGGGCCCTGGTCCTGGATTAATTTAGATTATATAGGCCCTTTATCCACGACAAGTAGAGGGAATAAATACTGCCTGATAATAAAAAACTTAAAAAACAACAAATCAGTGTTTCTCAATCAGTGGTACAAGTACCCTTAGGGGTACTCAAGAGAAATCTGGGGGGTACATCAACACAACTGAAATTTGGAGAAAACTGAATTTTTGTTTTAAAATTTACAGCGCTTTATTATTTTTTTACTTTTTACACCCAAAAATTTCATCGCCCGACCAGCTACGATTAAGTTGTTTAAACAAATGCATTGCAACGATAGAAAAAAAAAAGTTTGTGTCTGAAAACTGTAGGTACTGGGGGTACTTTTTTTTTTTTTTTAAGAAGCACTTTATAAAAAGAAGGTTGAGAAACACTGGTCTAGCAGCACCTTAAGAGACTAACAAAACATGTAAATAGTATCATGAGCTTACATGGGCACAACCCACGTCTTCAGATGAATGGAGTATTAAAAGTCCAGTTCCAAAACAAATAGGAGATGGGCGGGGGGAAGAAGGAAGGGGAATATAGTGAATTAGAGTGTTCATGTTACAGGAAGCTGATA
Organism: Pelodiscus sinensis; assembly: GCF_052426305.1. Taxonomy (NCBI): domain Eukaryota; kingdom Metazoa; phylum Chordata; order Testudines; family Trionychidae; genus Pelodiscus; species Pelodiscus sinensis. Next base: position 312,965,808 of record NC_143052.1, read on the forward strand.
GAGAAGGTGCAAATTGTTCTTAAGTACCCATTGTTCCCCCCATGTGGCTCTCAGCTCTGGGTGGAGTATATTATGCAAGAGCAGGGTTGGGCAAAATATGTCTTGGGGACCGGATCTGGCCCGCAGACCGCCCTGACGGGACCCTCGGGCACAGCTGCCACACTTAATACAGTCCCTATGTTTATCTGCTCTGCAGGGAGGGAGAGCACCCAGCCCAATGCTCAGCTCCTATTGGCCAGAAACAACCTGCCAATAAGAACTGACCTTAGCCAATCTCTCAGCTCCAATTGGCTGGAAATAGCCAGCCAATCGGAGCTGAGAGATTGGCCTAGGAGATGGCTGCAGGGCAAGCCTCATCCCCCACCCAGAGCTAAGTGCCTTGTACAGGAAACAGCCTACATTTTCAAGCACCTAGGGCTGCAGCAGGCAGGGGGTGCTGCAGGCTGGGAGATGCTTAGATAAGCACCTCCCAGCCAGAGCCTGCCTCTGGCACACCTGCCCCTCCTGCACCCCAACTCCCTCCCCCAGCTCACCATCCAAACCTTCTACACCCCACTGCCCCAGGTCAAAACACCCTCCTTCACCCAAACACCCTCTCAGACCCCACACTGTCTCCTGAACCCCAGCCCTTATCCCATGTGCTTTTCTGTACCAGCCTCCATCCTAGACGGCACAATCCCTCCACAGAAAAGTATTGCCCTTGACCACTTACCAAAATCTTAGAATGCCCCCCCCCACCAAAAATTATTGCCCACCCCTGTGCAAGAGTAATGTAAAGATTTAGGTATTAAGCAATATTTCCACATAGCTGGACACCCTGAGTCCTCTGGACAAGTTGAACAAACTAATTGCACGCTAAAGGAAGCTGTGAAAAAACAAGTCATGAGCTCAGGAAGGGATTGGGATGAAAAACTACTAATCATCTTAATGACTCTAAGAAGCTCTAAAGCAATACAAGCATGCACTCCCTTTGAAGTTATGACTGGAAGGCAAATGTGCATGTCTGTAAGTTGGCAATTGGGAGTGTAACTGCCTAGTGCATGGATGGACAAGAGGCAGCTAGCGGGCCAGATCCAGCCTGCCAAGTCCTCGGTCCACGGCCGCCTTGCTGAAACCCTTCAGCACAGGGCAGCTGCCGCTGCTTTAAATATGGCTGCTGTATGCTGGGAGAAAGGAAAGAGGCTTTGTGCTCTGTCCCACCTGCCAACAAAATTTCTCAGCTCTCATTGACCAGTTTCTGGCCAATAGGGGCTGAGAAATTTTGCTGGCAGTAGGAGGGCCAATGAAGCCTCCTCACACCCTCTCTACCTCCTGCTGGGAGCAGAGCCACATGGAGCCCCTTGCAACTGTAGCCTTCAGGTTCCTGCAGGACTGCTGGCTGGGAGCCCCCTAAGTAAACACCTTCCAGCCAAAGCCTGCCTCTGCAGCCCACCATCTCTCCCCCCAACTACCGGCCTCAGGCCATCTCCCAAACTTTCAGTCCCCCTTTCCCCTAGGTCACAACTCCCTCCCAGACCCTGCACCTCCTCCTAAAGCCCCTCCCCCAGGCCAGAATCCTCTCTGACACCCACACCCCCTTCTGGACTCTGCACTCCAAGACTCTACCACAGATCACAACCCCCTCCTTCACCCAAACTCCCTTTCAGACTCCACAGCCCCTCCTGCATCCCAGTTCCCTACCCCAAGCTCCCTTCTGCACCCAATCTCTGTCCCAGACTCCACACACCCCTCAGTAGAAATGCAGCCCTTGACCACTTGCCAAAATCTTGGCGTGCCCCTCCCCCCCCCATTGAAAACAATTGCTTACCCCTGGCCTAGTGCCTAGGAAGCGAAAGTGGTAACAGATGAACGGGTACAAACCTTGACAGAGATTATAGCTGCATTACATAACTAAATGGCCACACAGTTAAGCATATTACAGCAAAACAAGGGAAAAAACCTTTACAGTGAACCCTCGTTTATCGCGGTAGATAGGTTCCAAACCAGACCGCGATAGCTGAAAATCCGCGAAGTAGGATCCTCAAAGCCTCGGGGGAAGCCGGCGGGGGAGCAGCCCAGGCGCGCCTGGGATGCCCCCCCGCCGGCTTCCCCCGAGGCTTTGAAAGCCGCGGAGGGGCTCCGGCGGGGGAGCAGCCCAGGCGCGCCTGGGATGCCCCCCCGCCGGCTTCCCCCGAGGCTTTTTAAAGTTTTGGTAAGGATCAATTTTATGTTCACAGTACAGTGAACCCTCGCTACTTCGCGGTTCGACCATCGCGGATTCACGTATATACATAATGTAATGAAAAAGTCCGCGAAGTCGTGAATCCGCGATGGTCGAACCGCGAAGTAGCGAGGGTTCACTGTAATAGGGAAATTAGGTCAACCAGTAATGTACAAATAGTTTTCAGCAAAAGAGCACTCTTTGACAAACACCTGGGATGGTCCCTGCTTAATTGTACTATTATACTAGTAATTGGTCTGGTTATACTGGTTTGCTGGATCCAACAACTGATGTGGTGGCTGCAAAGGATTGAAGAACAGATCTGGTGCCACAGAGTAAAGATGAGATGGGTATACTTGCTCAGCCCAAGCACGCCATCAACAGGGGAACTTGTTAACTACCATCTCTGTGTTCTTGGGGAAGCAGGGCATAGTATCCAGCCTGTCTGACTCATGAAAGACCTCCCTTCCCCAGCCTCTGCTTAAACCAGGGGTCAGCAACCCCCGGCATGCATCTCATAGGTGGCACACGAGTCGATTTTTACTGGCACTCGGGGCAGGAGCTCATTCCTGCTTCTCCTCCCCCACACAGCGAGAGCCTGCACTGCTGCTTGAGCCTTGTGGTTGGTGAGCAGCTGCAACACCAGTTCTAGGGGGCAGACAGAGAGGCTGCAGATTGGGCTGTCTGCCAGCCAGTGGTCGGTGCTCTCCACCTGCCCAACTCCATTCTAGAAGTGATCCAATGGAAACAGCAGTGAGCCGGTGAAAGCAGGTGGTGCTGGTGGTGGGCATGTAGGGGCTCAGCTGGGCAAGCTCCAGTGGCCAGCTCTTGGGCTACATGGGGCTGAGATTGGGGTGGGGGATGCTCCTGGGCAGCAGGGACCAGGGCTTGGACCATGTGGCTGTTCCTCTGATAATGGAGCCACAGTAGTGGGGCTGAGGCATCCTGGAAACCCGGCTGGGGACAGGGTGAGTACATGTGTGCTGGCTCCACAGCGGGAAGCAGCCCTCCAAAGCAATGGAGCTGCAGTAGTGGGGCAGAGGCAGCCAAGCAACCCAGCTGGGGACGGGGGCTGCACATGTGTAACTGCATGGGATGGGTGGGGAAAAGAAGATGTGGGTGGATGCTGGCATTAACAAGGCTGGCTCAAACCATTCCTGTGCCCCGGGCAGCTGGCGTGTGACGCATATGCGGCTCCGCCCCCCAGGTGCACAGCGCATGCGTGGCCCTGCCCCCCTGGTACACTGTGCACCTTACAGCTGCAATAGGGTGTGCAGCACCTGATTACAGCTCTAAGGGGCGCCGCACAGAGGCTTATGTGCTGTTTAAAGTATTGAACTATGAGCCCAAGATCAGAGAACTCAACAAGGCCAAGGATCAAACTAAATGGTAAGATCTGCATAGAATCATAGAGTACTAGAAGGGACCTCGAGATATCGAGTCCAGTCCTCTGCCCTCATGGCAGGGCCAAGCACGGTCTATATCATCCCTGACAGATGTCTGCATCTTTATTTATTTATTAATGAAGCTGCTGTAAGTAGGACTATTATTGACTTTTAAAAGTATCACCAGCACTTGGACTCTGACATACAGGTGAGTAAATTAAACCTCGGCACACCACTTCTGAAAAGTTGCTAACCCCTGGCTTAAACCAAAGCTGATCAGAAGAAAGGCATACAAAAAGCAATGAAAAAGCAGAGGAAGACACACCCAAATCCCTCTGGACAAGGGTGACAGGATTAAGGAAATACCCCCTATCATATATAATCGGGCTGGGACAAGATCAGACAAACAAAAATTTTTATAATTCAGAGAATGGGAAAGTGCGAGACTTCATCACCATCTAGTGGCCACAGGAGATGATATATCCTTCACTGCTAGATTAAATATTTGTTCCCCATGTAGGTAACTGTATGTAGACTAATCAAATCAGCCCTTAACTTTCTCTTTGTTTAACTAACTAGATTGAATTCCATCGGTCAATCACTTAAAGCTATGTTTTATAACTCTATAATCATAGTTTTTTTTCTCTGCACCATCTTCCATTTAGCAACATCCTTCTTCAATTGCAGGTATCAGGACTGGACATAGTATTCCAGCAGCAACTGCACCAGTGGCAAATACAGAAGTAAAATTAATTAATCAATTCTCCTTTATGCATCCTAGGGTTATATTAGCTCTCTCGACCACAATCTGGCACTGTGCACCAGTGGTGAAAGTAACTTAACATTTCTTACAGATACTGTCCTATTGTAACCCTGGTCCCTGCCACCTCTTTAAATAGCTCCCTGCTGGCTTTTACCACAGCTCAGCCAGATCTTACAGGAGCTATGCACCAAGTTGCACCTGCTTAACTTTCATTTCTGCTGGGCACTCACGTTCAGCTGATCATCCACCCCAAAATCTTTTTCTTTGCTAACTTTGGATGTGGGTCAATGAAGGAGCTGCTGTTTTGTGCGTGTGGCTCCCTCTCTATTCCACATTCAGCTCGGCCAGGGACCACGGCTGTCTGTTGTCTTTTGGGATGAGGGTGGCTTTTCTGAAACAGAGGGCTGGGAAGAGGAAGACCTGCCCCAGAAGCAAGTCTCCAGCATGCAGGTGGCTACAGCTTCCTAAAGCGACAGGCATGGGGTAGAAGCAGCCTCTGCTAGCACCGCCCCGTGTGTGGAGCAGCGCAAGCCCCGCGGACCCATCGCTGCCCCACTTTGGCACAACTCTTATCCTGGCCCCCCGGCCCTGCCTAGGGAGCTGATTCCGAGGCGGCCAGCAGTATGTCAGACACGGTTTCCAGGCTTGCTACTGAGCATGCGCTGATCGCTTGCGCATGCTCAATCAGCGCAGAGTCCCATAGGAGGCTGTTTTTGATACCACTAGGGGCTGGGCCCTCACGAGTCGCTCTCGTCTCTTAGCAACCGGATGCGTTGCCCCCACCTCCGCTCGCCGCGGCGCATTATGGGATCGCGTGCCTTGGGTGTTCCGAGTGTGCGACCACTGCCCGGAGCCCGTGCGGTGCGGTCCGTTACCGGCTCCTCTGCTAGCGGGGCTGCCGGGCGAGGTACGGGGGGGAGGCGAACGACGCGGTGCGGCGCAGGAAGTTAAGTCGATGCAGGAGCAGCCGGCGGAGGCGATAGCGGGATCCTGGAACTAACGGTGCCAGGATTGGCCCGCTCGGGGCTGGCCTTGCCGGAGCCGGCTCTCCGGGGGCGGCCCGAAGCCGCGAGCCAGCGGGTGATGGGCACATCCAGAGACCGCTGGCGCAGGGCGGCCCCTAGCGTGTCGCTGCTGCTAAAATTTAAATGCAGGGGTGAAAGTAGCCTCCGTTTCTACGGTACCGTCCTATCGCCCCCCCCCCCGCCCCGCCCTGTAATACATTTGCGGGGTGGGGAGGGGACTTACGGAAGGCTGTTGGGGTTGTGATGGAGCTCCAGGCAGGACGGGGAGTGAGAGCTCAGGGCTGGGGATGCAACCACCACACTCCCTGCAGTGAAACCTGGCGGCACTGTTCCCTGGGCCCCAGAGGCTGGGGCCTCACCTCCCTTATCCCAGCTATCCAGCACTGGGGACGGGTCACGGGGGATGGTTTGGGCTCCTGAAGGCGAGGAGAATAGAAGGGGAGGGAGGGTGAACAGCAGGGGAAGGGTTGGCCACCCATGTCAATCACCTGCACGGGAACTATACTAAGGATGTTATGGACTAGTTTACCAGTCAATTCCTCACCCCCACCCCCTGCTGCCTCTATCAGATAGAGGCAGCAAAGGAGGGGGGATGAGTGGATACTTCAAAACGGCAGTGCTGCACAGAGCATGTACTTGGGATCCATGCTTGCCCCGGGAGTCCGCAGCTGACCTGGGCTCTGTATGGCATTTCAAAGCGGCAACGCAGCATGGAGCCGGGGTCAGTGGAGGACTCTTGTACATTTCAAAGCTGCCACCCTCTTGCAGCCTGGAGTCAGCGGGACTTCCTGCTGGCCCTGGTCTGCACATGGAGTTCCACATTCCTCCACATTCCATTAGGGGCTCTTGTACATTTCAAAGGAGGAATGTGGAAGTGCCTGTCAACTAGTCGAGTAGTTAATGAAGTGCCTATCAACTAGTCGACTAGTAAATTACTTGATATTTAATATCCTTAAACCATACCTGTGTACAGAGGCTGGCAGCATCCAGAACTCCAGCCCCAGTTGGCAACTCTCTTACCAGTACAGCCCTGCAAATCAGTGGATATCCACTTTACACAGTAAAACTCTGATGGTCCGACATCTGATGGTCCGGCACTCCTGATGGTCTGGCACCATCAGGAACCCGGAAGTGCTCTGGGCAGCCGGACCATTGGGGCTGCTCTGCCCCCAGCTTCTCCGATTCAACCGCTGCTAAAACTGACCAGCGGCTGAATCGGGGAAGCCGGGGGCAGAGCAGCTGGAGTGCTGCCGGGTAGGTCCCGTAGCGCTGCCCCTCGGGGCTGCAGGACCAACCCAGCAGCACCCCAGCTGTCCCCGATTCAGCCACTGCTGAAACTGACCAGCGGCTGACTCCGGGAAGCCCGAGGTAGAGCTGCTCTGCCCCGGCTTCCTGGAATCAGCCACTGGTCAGTTTCAGCAGCAGCTGACTTGGGTACACCTGGGACAGAGCAGCTGGGATGCTGCCGGGTTGGTCCCCTCATCGCCGAGGTGCGGCGCTAAATTGAACCCAAAAGATCGATCCTCCGGTGAGTGGAGACAAGGGCTGGGAAGAGTGACCATTCAGAGGTAGTAACACTCAAGCTTAACTTCTGTATCCATGCAACAGCAGAGACAGAGCACAGGATTTGCCAGACTGGCTAGAGCAGTGAGTCCATTTTCCATGCCCTGGATACTTCAGTCTGCTCAGAAACTCTTTGACTTCTGTGGGGCTTGTTAGTGTTTCAAACAGACTAGATTTCAAGTGGACAATGCCTTTGTAAGTCTACGTTACAGCTTTTTGTCAGGGTTTGATTTGAGGTTTGGATTAGGCAAAAGTTTTAGTGCTTGTGTACTAAAAAATCTTTAGTACTTTACTGTTCATATTTTACAATTGTAAGTAGACTTATAATGCTGAGAAGATATTTTACATAATTAATGTTTCTCAGGTAAAAATGATGCAAAATGTCCACCTAGCACCCAAAGTAGATGAAGATGATCTTTATTCTGGCTACAATGACTATAACCCCACCTTTGACACAGAGGTAAAACTACTTACTATTTCTCAGATTTTATGTATGTATACCAGTGTTTCTTAAACTTTTTAAGACTGAGGAACACCAAACAATAAGGTTTTTTTTATGAGGAACACTGAGGATTTTTGGTTGACCAAAAAAAAAAGTCTGGGGAAAAGGGTTGGGGGGAAAGTTGTTGAGGGAAAGTTATTGAGGAAAAAAAAAGTTGCCTACTCCTTTAAGGGCAGCCATTTTGAATTATTTTGTTCTCTACGACACACTTCTGACTGCCTCGCGACATACCGGTGTGCCACAGAACACAGTTTAAGAAACACTGATGTATATCATACTTTTGTTTATGCTATAAGGCAGTCTTCACTGGAGTTGGCATTCTAATGCTGCTTTAGATATTATTAGAAACAAATCAGGAAGCATTGCTGCTTTGAAGTTAGTTTTTCTCCATCCAGATTTATTCAAAGTCTCAGATCATTTTCATTAGTTATAATTTCACTAGTGATGTGAATGACTAATCAACTATCCGATAAGCAAATGCTATTGGCTAGTCAACTAGTTGTTCATCCGCCCCGCCCCCCCATTTGCTGCCTCTATCAGAAAGAGGCAGCAAGGGGGGTAGGGGATGCTTCAGAGTGGCAATGCCGCATGGAGCCTGGGGCCAGACCACGGGCTCCATGCTGCGCTGCTGCTTTGAAACACTGCATTCAGCCTGGAACCAGCTGGGGTGTTCCCAGGCTGCACGTGGCATTTCACAGTGGCGGCACTGCATGGAGCCCAGGATCAACTGGGGACTTCCCCGCTGACCCTGAAATTTAACATCCCTAAATTTCACTGATGATTTTCTATTCGGAGACAGTTTTGTTATGCACCTTCAACTACTGTCTATTTGCTGTAAAGATTAGAATTTATGAAATATTAAATTGTAACTTTTTTAGGAGGTTTGTGTTTTGGCACCTGAGGTGAAATCCTAGCCCCATTAAATTCTATGGGAATATTCATGTCACTTTCAGTGGAACCTTTTGGAGCCTGGGATCAGCTGTGCAGAGCTGCCCCTTTGAAACACTGCTGCAGTGTGGGGAATCCCCACTTGATTCCAGCGTCCGTGTGGCACTGCCCCTTTGAAACGCTGTGGCATTTAGTCAATTACACAATATTTAACATCCTTAATCAGTGCTGAATTACTTGAACTTTTCAGTCCAGTATTCTAGAACTCCTTTCTTTTGCCCGAAAGCTGTCCCTCAATGAATGTTCCTATATATGAAATAATGGAATAATAGTAATAAGTGATATAAAAGGCATAATAGGTCATCTAGTCTACAGTTAATTATTGTATATTTTAATGTACTATTTCCTCCTCCATAAGCTAGTGAGATTTAAATCAAGCTCAGTTTTCCCCCAAGGTTTTATTGCTCTTCAGTGGTTACTCTGTTTTGATATGACTCTGTATAAGTTAGAAGCTTTCAATAAGTTGTGTTATCATAGCTTATTGACATTACAGACTGTAATTTGGTAATATCCAAGAGCATCAGAACAGAGGGCTAGTGCCCTCACTGTGGAAATATTGTGAGGGCTTCATCCCCATATATAATTGTGTATGTCTTTTAGGAGCCAGGGGAGGCAGAGGTGAGGCTGGGACCAAAAGGGACTGCTACAGGGCCCAAAATTAGGCCAGGGAGCAGATAGGAACCCCTAAATTCTCCTTCCCAGCCTGGAACTGGCTCCCTTCCTCCCCCCAAAGCCAAGCCTCAGTACCTCTTCTCACTCCTTCTTTTAATCCTTATTCCCCTGGCAATAGTAAAATACTGTACAAGTAAATTGCATATTTTTTTATTTATCATCTTTGGATAGTTCTTATATTTTTTGTTTTGTTTCAGGATTTAGAAAATGACACAGCTTTTCAGCAAGCTGTGAGAACTAGTCATGGTAGAAGACCCCCAGTAAGTAAACTTTAAAATATATTGGAACATTTGGAAACATTCTTAGGATGTCTGGTTTTTAATCTAGGCTCTGGCACAAGCTGTCTTTGGGCAAGTCTCAGTTCATTCATAAAACGATGATAAAACATTTAGCAATTTATGTAAGAGAGAAGCCCAAAACTATTAGAGCTATTGCCTGAATTTTTAAACTTCCACCATATAGTGTTTATTGTTCTTATACATTATTATTTCTTAAATATTTGGATGGGAAAAGTGTGACCAGGGAGATGGGAGAGGCACCGAGAAGGCATCCACAGTCAACCTGTGGTATTCTTTGCCAGAGGATGTGGTTAAAGCCAAGACTAATAGGCTTCAAAAAAGAACTAGATAAATTCATAGTGGATAGGTTCATCAATGGCTGTTAGCCAAGATGGTTGGGGATGGTGTCCCTAGTCTCCGCTTGCCAGAATCTGGGAATGAGGGGCAGGAGATGGATCACTCAGAATTTCACCAAACATTTGTCACTGTGGGAGGGACAGCACACTGGCCTAAATGGATCTTTGGTCTGATCTAGGGATGTGAATAGTTAACCGGTAAGCGTCACCCTTAGTGGGTGACACTTAACTGTTATGGTTAACTGGTGGGTTGGAACAGCCTGCCACAGGCAGGGGCTGCTCCAGCCCTGTGGTGCCCACTCCAGGTTGGGGGTTCTCCAGCCCAGGTGGAGCAGCCCCCCTGTCCACACCCATTACATCGGTTAACTGCTTAATCATAACATATAACCAGATTTTACATCCTTAGTCTGATCCAGTATTTTCATCTGTCAGGAGGCGAGTCTTTCCAGCACATTCCTATGAGTCTCCCACCTTGGGTTCTTTCAGTCACTTACCAGACTTATATTGATTCAAGAACATGCACTCCTCTGTGGAGTCTGATTTTATTACATTTTCTAGAAAGTGTGACTTATCTGAAGTAAATAGCAAGTCACCTTTTTCTGGCTCCTTATAAAAGTCCTCCGCAGCTTTTTGTCTCATTTCAGGAGACCTTTTCCTGGAGTTGAGGTTATGTTCCAGACAGTCCCTCCTAGAGCAGGGATACGTTAATGAAAGAGTCAGTCACTCTCCTCGTAGAAAGAGCTTCAGCCCTCCTCCTTGGGGCTCAGTTATCATAGAATATTAGGACTGGAAGGGACCTCGAGAGGTCATAAAGTCCAGTCCCCTGTCCTCATGGCAGGACCAGTCTAGTACTGTCTAGACCATCCCTGATAGACATTTATCTAACCTACTCTTAAATATATCCACAGATGGAGATTCCACGACTTCCCTGGGCAATTTATTCCAGTGTTTAACTTTTTCCTAACATCCTCCCTTGCTGCAGCTTAAGCCCATTGCTTCTTGTTCTATCCTCAGAGGCCAAGATGAACAAGTTTTCTCCCTCCTCCTTATGACACCCTTTTAGATACCTGAAAACTGCTATTATGTTCCCCCTCCATCTTCTCTTTTCCAAACTAAACAAACCCAGTTCTTTCAGCCTTCCTTCATAGGCCATGTCCTTTAATCATTCTTGTTGCTCTTCTCTGGACCCTCTCCAGTTTCTCCACATCTTTATAATTTAACCAGCTGTAGCATTTTAGACAGCTTCTGCCTCAGCTGGCCTCTTTTCCCTCACTTAATCCTGAGGCTAGAAGGATCCAGCAGGCAGCCTTCTCTCCACCTATTCAGGGGCCGCCTTATTCTCTTCAGTGTCTTTATGTTGGATTGGTCATGCCATATAACAGAGTGGCCTAACCACTGGGCACTACTGTGTGATTCCTATATGATAGAATGAGCCAGAAGCTGATTAGAATGAAATGACAGATTCTAAAGAGTCCCCGCATAGTGCATCCAACCAGAAGGAAGTTGGCCTTGATCTGAAACCTCCAGGGTGGGCTAGAGAATGGAGTATAATATACAGATTTATTTATAAGAAATGTTTATATATTTTTTAATATGTATTTTTGTAACTTAATTGTATTCAAATTATTTTGATGACTTTTATTTATTTATAACTTCAAAACTCGTACAACCTTTTGGAAAAGAAGTGGAAAACTGACATGTGGACCCTATTTGGAAATGTACACTCTATTGTAAGGACTGCATGCTTCTAAACAAGAACTGAAATTTTCAGGATTCATGTATAGTTTAATCACCAGATAAGTACATATATTCAAGAGGAAGCGATGGCTTATACAAATAAAACTCATAGAGATATCACTGTAGAACTTTCTGTACTCTTTTTAATACATGATCATTTCTGTGAACTCATTTTATTAACCTGTGTAAAAAAACTGAGTAATCACATTTCGATTAACTGTGGTTGGTTTGTTTGTTTTTTGCCAAGATAACAGCCAAAATTCCAGGTACATCAGCTTCACGACCTTTAGCTACTGGGCTTGGGGTAAGTTTTAATTCTGTGTTTTAAACTTAATCAAAGAGAGGCTTTACCAGGAGTTTTGAGTCTTTACAACTCCATAAATGCTACATAGAGTATTTTCTCTTTGTCTCAGTCCTTTCTCCCAGTGAGCCGCACTCATTGTTTAAAATGCATTATACAATATTGATGCAGTTCAACTTCAGTTTGTACGGAGCTTTACAAACTGTCCCAAACCAAAAATACCTTGTTCGAGGTAAATAACAAATGATTTCAGAGAGAGAATGAGTGTTGAGAGTGAAATATATATACAGTTAGATGTGATTTAAAAAGACATGGACTCAGAAACTAAGGCAAAGAGAGATACTACACAGGGATAAAAAAGCTGGTAGAGTTAGCAAAATCAGTCAAGAAGATGTTCTGATTGTGGTGTTTACATACATTTGTTATCTTGATTCTTGTTTTATGTTAGTGTAATAAAATATTCACCTCGGGGAGGAACACTGTTTTAGAGCAATATTAAATATGTTCCTTTCACATACTCTTCAGTCCATTATTGCTGTTTTGTTTAGATCAAACTCTCTTTTCCCCCCTAATCCTCCACCCCAGCTTTGTGGTCAAACTCCAGTTTTGGTGCGCATAAAAGAAAAACAGTAACATATGGACACAACACCAGTACTTATGGGTGGGATTTTTGGACCCCTGCCACTGGCCCCCCTGGCTTGGCCTCTGGCCTCCCAGCCAGCTCCCCACTTCCTACTGGTCCTGCTGCTCTGCCAACACCGCTGGGGCAGCTGTCACCTCTGGGGCTTTGGGGCAGCCGTGCGCACAGTGTGCTGGGGCTCCAGGCACAGGCAGCCATACACCGGGTCTCCCAACCCCACTGGGCAGCCCCGCCACTGCCCTGTCCACCCTGCAGGGATCCTTGCTGCTGGTCCTCCACTGGGACTCTCTGGGGGTATGTCTACATTTGCACCCTCTTTCAAGGAATATCAAGAGATATCATACCCTCTTTCATATCTTAGATACATTATGTGAAAGAATCTCTAATGGAACAGAGTTAAAGCTGTGGTTTGTAGTCTGTGGTATACAGTAGTTATCACCACAGTAGAGTGGGGGGTTTATGGGTAGAGAGTAGGTGGTCTTTACTGTCAAGTAGATTAACATTTAATTTACTTGTGGTCATATGTGTTATGCGTGCAACAACCATAACTGTTTATAAATGAAAATACTAAGTTGGCAGGGAAAGGGGCAGAAAAATATTGCTGATGGAGAACATATTATTAAATAGTTGTTGCAATGTAACCCTTTTCTGTTGTAGGGTAAAATGTGACAGAAAAGTGTAGCTCACAGTGAAGAAGCTTTTATGGGCAGCTGGCCCCATTTTATCAGGTTTAGATATAAAGCATATCATTTACAGTTATAACATGAACAATAGCCAAAGTGCTCCAAAATCTAATTAAAAAATAAAAACTACCTATTGTACCAGGTCTTTAGGATGCACTTCTCTACTAATTTTTGTACAGGTTGACAATTTAAAAGAAGTCAATAATGCAATGTACAACTGCCACGGACAAATTTCAACCAGAGTCCATTAAAAACTTATGGAAAGAGACCAAACAAAAAGTGTACAGAAAATTCAAAGGGTGTAAAAAAGCCTGTCTTACAGAAATTTAATTAAATTTTAAATTCATTTTAGAACTTAGTCATAATTATGGAGACGCCACCAAGTACCTTTATTTTATGTATGTCCTACAGTGAAAGTATATCCTACCTCAGTGAAGTCAATTGGAGTTTTGCTATTGGTTTCAAGGGGAACTGGATCATATTAGTAAGTTGTACATTCATGAGACAAAAACAACCACATATTTAAGTATTTATAGTTTTGGTTCTAAACTTCTAATGTAGAAAAAGAGCTATGATTGTTAATTTTATTTATTTTTTGTTTGGTAGTCAAAGACAGCATTATCATCATCCATGGGAAGACCAATGACAGGAGCCATACAAGTAATATTTTATTATTTACTTTGAGTGTGGGCTGAGTATGCTAAAGTTATATTGTGACTGTTTTTTTTTTTAATGCAAATGTTTCAGGAGGTGGATATGTTGGCTCTTTGCCAGGTGCAGACTCTCCCAAGCTTGGGAATTTCTCAGCCACTGAATTATAGCTGGTTTCCAGGCAGTATATGCAACTGTGAGTTAGACTGGAGAAGATAATCTGAGCCATAATTTTTTAGGCCTCTCAATCCTTGCTGTCCAGGAAAAAGAAAGATTGTTTTCAAACTCTGACACTCAGCCTGGCAGTACATTATAAAACATAACCAAATCATTAGTTTAACAGGCCAGCCCTTAAGAAGACTATTTTAAAAATCAGAGGCTTTTATATTGTGTCCGTTAAAACTACTGGCAACAAAACCAAAAAAGATTGGTGTTATCTATTGTAAAAAGGCATTTGGAATAATATATGCTGAATAAAACTCTTTTTGTAACATTTATTGCTTAGTAATAATTCCAATATTTATTTTGCTACTGTAGACTGTGTTATAATATACCTCAGGGTTGTGAAAGACACTGGTTAGTCTAAGCAAGGCTTACTAATATTAGGTCAATCTGTATCAACTGTAAAGCATGCTTTCAACTTATGTTTCAATATGTAATTTATCCTCCTGTTACCCTCATTTTTATTTATTTATTTTTTTATTTAAGGATGGAGTTGCTCGACCTCTGACAGCAGTGCATGCAGCAGGTTACACTAAAACAGCTTTGAGAGGTAGGACTGATAGAATTCTCTGTCATGGAATTTACTGTCTGTCAGGGAATTCACTGTTCTCAATGCCTTGTATTAATTTGCAGGATCTGTTTTTGATCCTCTTGGTCAAGCAAGAGGTCCTGCTCCTCCTTTAGAAATGAAAAATGAAGATACGTATGTATCCCCATTTTTTTTCTCTTGTTTTGCAACAAATAGTTTCAACATTTTTAGAAAAGTTACAGCAACACGGTACTCAGGAAACCAGGGGTCAGATTCTCTCTCTGCAGAAAGAAGCCTAGATTGTGTAGTCATGCACATACTTAACTTTACTAGATTTAATAGAGTAAATGGCCAGAAGGGACCATTAGATCATCTAGGTTGTCCTCTCCATTAAATGTCTCCTAGATATCCTTATGTTCAGTCTAGTTATTTTAGATAGACTAAGCATTTCATTTCTTGGGAAACTAAACTGTTATGTGCCTCCGGCAAAGAGCAGGAGAGACTGAGGTGCCATCAGTGCCCGAGGCCCCTACAGTGTCAGGGAATTGATTATGCCCAGATGATCCTAGAAAACGATCAGTGCTAAAGAGAAAGATGAAAACCCCTGAGGTTTCCTGGAAGTTTTATCTAAGGGAAAAAATTCCTTCCTAATCCCAAATCTAGTCATCAGTTTGACCTTCAGCACGTGTGCAAGAAACTCCAGCCAGGTGTTATGCCCATACAAAGCACACAAGATCTTTTATAGGGGAGAAGGAGCATGCCGCATTTATTGAGAATACAACAGTTAGCATATGCTTTTCAGTCACCCACACATACACACATCATGCACACAGTCCCGCCAGTCAATGTTATAGTTACCTGTCCAGAGTCTGGATCAATCTAGTGACCATCCAGATTGATCACAGAGGGGAGCCGAGCTTTGTCGGTTGCGATCCGATGCTCCTGAAGTTGGTGGCAAGACAAACCCAAAGTCCCATGGCAAAGCACCCTGTTCTTATAGTCCGTTTTCTCTGTTGAAGTCTATGGATTTTGCTGTGTCAGTTTGTGACCGGTTACTCCTTAATTGGTGTTATCTTTTGATGTTAACATTCCAAAACACCTCCGAGAGGGTCATCTTGTCCTGGATTGAGTTAATCAGTTGTCTTTAGGGGTGCCAGCCTCCACCTAAGGGTTGTCAATCTGCCCTTCCTTAATCATGGATGCGTGTTGATGGTTCTCTGGCATCGATAAGTCTGGTTAAATTTAGTCACCCTTTCTCTCTTGACCATCTGGTTTTAACAATAGCCTTCACACCTTATATTTTTCTGATGCATTCATTCCTCCTTCACACAAACAGTCTTTTACAGAGATCTTCAAAGGTATACAAACAGCAGTGTGTTATTTTGAGCAATAAAAAAGCATTGTAAATTAAACCTTACTAAATCTTGTAATCAAAACAGTTCACATTGTGGCCTGGGCCTTCAACATTCCTCTAGTCTTATTAACGTAGACACAGTATAAGATCCTGTCTCTTACTTACTAAACCTTAAAACAAAGAAATGTATATTTAACTAAAGGGCCTAATGGTCTGTTCCTGCCTTAGACTGCCAGTGTCTGCACTGAAGTTGTCAGATGCATTTCTACCAATGCCCCAGAGGGTCACAAAAAAGGGTGGCTGGCAGGATGAAGTTAAGTCATACATAACTACATTATTAAACCTGAAATATAAATATAAAATCCCACTCCTACACAGGCATCTAAGACCGATAATTCTCTGTCTCAGAGCTCTAGTCCACTCCATGGGTATTTCAGATACAGGTAGGCGTAGCCTCTGATGGTTTGGAAGAAAGTGAACCCCATCCCCAATCCGATTGTGCATCAGGTCAGGAGATTCCTCCCTGTTCTCTACAAGTGATCAGCTGAAGCTCAGAATCATGGGATTTGATTATTTTAATTGTCGTAATGTGGAGCTACAAGTGTTAAGGGCATGCTGAAGGCAACGCAGTGATCTTGTTCTCTCCATTGTCCATGGAGGAAGGGGATGACCAGGGAATTCATAGATTTCAAGGTTAAAAGGGACCTCCATGACTATCCAGTCTGACTCTCCCTCCCCAGCCCAAACAGGCTGTCTCCCTCCCCAGCCCAAACAGGCTGTCTATAATTTCTCCAAGAAGATGGATTAAATCAAATATTTCTAAAAGATATCTCCCTTTTAAAGGCTCCAAATTATGGTGAGTTTACCACCTCCTCTGCAAGGTATTCAAATACTTAACCACCTTTACTGCTAGGAAATTGGATGAAGGTTGAATTTCCCCAACTTCTATCTACTGGATCTTACTAGGCCTTTGTCAGCAAGTTTGAAAAGCCCCTCCCTGTCAGATATCTTTCATACATGTAAGTTCCTATATATGGTAATCATATCACCTCTGTCAAAAAATAGTGCTTTAGTCTCACATTGTAAGGTTCGTTTTTCAGCCAATGTTGTGGTCCTCATTTGAACTCTCTTCAGATTTTCCACAACATTCTTGAAGTGTTGACACCAGAACTGGATATAATATTCTAGTAGTGATCTTACCAACATGCTATAAATACAGGCAGTCCCCGACTTATGCGGATCCGACTTATGTCGGATCCGCACTTACGAACGGGGCTTTTCTCGCCCCGTAGCTCACGGGCGGCGGGTCGCCACCCGTATCCTCCGGGGCGAGAAAAGCTTCTCCTGGTGTCCCTGGTCTGCTGGGGGGGTCCAGCAAAGCCGCTGGACCCCCCCAGCAGACCAGGGACACCCGAGCAAAGCCGCCCAGGCGGCGGGAGTCCCGCTGCCTGGTCGGCTTTGCTCATTTGCCCCGGAGCAAAGCCGCCCAGGCAGCGGGACTCCCGCCGCCTGGGCGGCTTTGCTCCTGTCCCCCTGGTCTGCTGGGGGGGGTTCAGCAAAACCGCTGGACCCCCCCCCCAACAGACCAGGGACACCTGAGCAAAGCCGGCACCTGGGCGGCTTTGCTCCCGGGCAAACGAGCAAAGCCGCCCAGGCGGTGGCTTTGTTCTGGTGTCCCTGGTCTGCTGGGGGGGTCCAGTGGCTTTGCTGGAGCCCCCAAGCAGACCAGGGGGACAGGAGCAAAACCTTGGAGCACGCCCGCAGCGGGACAGCCCGGGCGCGCCTGGGCTGTCCCGCTGCGGGCGTGCTCCAAGGCTTTGCTCCTGTCCCCCTGGTCTGCTGGGGGGGGAGTGCAGCTAGTGCCCCCCCCAGCAGACCAGGCTTTTCTTGCCTACCCCTGGGGTAGAGCAGCTGGGGGCTGCTGGGTTGGTCCCGCAGCGCCGCTCCGGACCAACCCGGCAGCACCCCAGCTGCTCTGCCCCAGGCGTCCTGATTCAGCCGCCGCTCGTCAGTTTCAGCAGCGGCTGAATCAGGACGCCTGGGGCAGAGCAGCTGGGGTGCTGCTGGGTTGCTCCAGTAGCGCCGAGGAGCCGCGCTACTGGAGCAACCCAGCAGCACCCCAGCTGCTCTGCCCCAGGCATCCCCAAGTCAGCCGCTGCTGAAACTGACCAGCGGCTGACTACAGGAAGCCCGAGGCAGAGTTGCTCTGCCCCAGGCTTCCTGGAATCAGCCGCTGATCAGTTTCAGCAGCAGCTGACTTGGGGACGCCTGGGTTTCTTAAGTTGAGTCTGTATGTAAGTCAGAACTGGCATCCAGATTCAGCCGCTGTTGAAACTGGTCAGTTTCAGCAGCGGCTGATGCCAGTTCCGACTTACAGACAGATTCAACTTAAGAACAAACCTACAGTCCCTATCTTGTACGTAACCCGGGGACTGCCTGTAGGCAAGATTCTCTTAACTATTTCTATTTGATATTCTCCTTTTTATACCTTCACATATTATATTAGCACTTCTTGCCACTGAATTGCATTTACAGCTCATGTTGAGGTAACTGTCTATAATGACCTGCTTGGCCCTTCTGAGTCATTGCTCTTCCATCCTGCTGGTATAAACTGCATTCTTTGTAAGTCTCTTTGTTCAAAAACTTCTCTTAAACTATAAGAGCTATGACCACCAAATTTGATATACAGCTTGCTCTTATCATGACTTAAAGCAAGGTCAGGATTTGATTGTGCCAGGACAAAGGGATGTGCTTGGAATACGATTGTTTTGTGTCAAACAGAAAGGCTACGTCTAGTCTGCCTCCTCTTGTGCAAGAAAATATGCAAATGAAGCAAAGTGGTGAACATCGCTGCGCCTCATTTGCATACTTAATGAGCCGCCATTTTGCACAAAAAGGAGCCATCTACACTGCTCCTTTTTGTGCAAAAACCCCCTCTTGTGCAAGAGCTGTTCTGCCACTTTTTTTCAGGAACAACAGCTCTTGCTAAAGAGGGGGTTTTTGCGCAAAAAGGAACCATGTAGATGGCTCTTTTTTGCGCAAAAGCCCCTTGCGCAAAAATGGTGGATCATTAAGCATGCAAATGAGGCACGGTGATATTCACTGCTTCGCCTCATTTGCATATTTTCTTGCACAAGAGGGGGCAGTCTAGACATAGCCAAAGAGAGGGGTGTGATAGCAGTACAGGCAGTCCCAGAGTTACGTACAAGATAGGGACTGTAGGTTTGTTCTTAAGTTGAATCTGTATGTAAGTCGGAACTGGCGTCCAGATTCAGCCGCTGCTGAAACTGACCGCCAGTTCTGACTTACATACAGATTCAACTTAAGAACCCCAGGCATCCCCAAGTCAGCTGCTGCTGAAACTGATCAGCGGCTGATTCCAGGAAGCCCGGGGCAGAGCAACTCTGCCTCGGGCTTCCTGTAGTCAGCGCTGGTCAGTTTCAGCAGCGGCTGACTTGGGGACGCCTGGGGCAGAGCAGCTGGGATGCTGCTGGGTTGCTCCAGTAGCGCGGCTCCTCGGCGCTACTGGAGCAACCCAGCAGCACCCCAGCTGCTCTGCCCCAGGCGTCCTGATTCAGCCGCTGCTGAAACTGACGAGCGGCGGCTGAATCAGGACGCCTGGGGCAGAGCAGCTGGGGTGCTGCCGGGTTGGTCCAGTAGTGCCCAGAGCGGCTCTGTGGGACCAACTGGCAGCGCCCCAGCTGCTCTGCCCCAGGGTCCACAACGAAAGCCTGGTCTTCTGGGGGGGGGGGGTGGGCACACTAGCTGCACCCCCACCCCTCCCCAGCAGACCAGGGACACGGGGAGCAAAGCCTCAGAGGCAGCGGACCGCGCCGCGGCTGCGGCTTTGCTGCCGGTGCCCCTGGTCTGCTGGAGACGGTCCCCAGCAGACTAGGGGCACCGGGAGCAGCTTTTCTCGCTCCGCAGGTCGAGGTGGCGGGACTGCTGCCTGCGAGCTCCGGGGCGAGAAAGCCCCGTTCGTAAGTGCGGATCCGACGTAAGTTGGATCCGCGTAAGTCGGGGACTGCCTGTACTGTTATATTAATGAATGAGCATGGGGGTAGTAAGTGCCCTAGCTCTGGGCAGCAGCTGCTATCCAACAGTTTGCCCCCTCTGCTGCCCTGGACTGCCCCCAGACCGACCACAGGGAAAAACCAGCAAGCAGGCTGTGCAGCCTCCACCCCACTGGGTTGACGCTGGGGAGAACCCAGAAGGTGGGCCATGAGCTGGCCTGGACCTGGGCAATGCCAGATAAGTCTTCTAGTGGACTAATATGCAGCTAATTTTTTGTCACAGATTACATAATCCTGGGTCAATCATAGTTTTTGATAAAATCTGTAATTCTGAAAAGTTGTGCTGTCACTGTTAAAAAATTATCATTACAAATTGAATTTCAGCTGCTTTTGATTAAACTGGCTTTTTAAAATAGTAATATGCAATTTTGGATTTCCATGGGGTGCATAAGTTTCACCCAATGTATGTATCTATACTTTCTTCACTCAAACAGCTCAAATTGAGGCTTGCTATATTAAAAGGATCCGAGCCAAATTATGCAAACCTCTTTTCTGTCGTTAAATGGATTGCTGAATATAGTAAAACTGTAGGATCTTCTCTTCACTTTCTTCACTACCTTGCATTGCTGATAGAACTTCTGGTGGTGAAGTAAAAATGGGTCACTTACACAGTTGTATGGTCTGTCAAGTAACGTCATTTGCTCTGGCATGTTAATGAGATCCAAGACAACTAGAACAGTTTATTTAAAGGATTTATCTTCAAACATATTTGTTTTTATATCGGTATTTACATGTGATAGATGATCCATTATTTGTCCAATTTTAGTCCAGAAGAAAAGATTAGACAGTTAGAAAAAAAAGTGAATGAGTTGGTTGAAGAAAGCTGCATTGCCAACAGCTGTGGAGACTTAAAATTGGTAAGTTACCTGGGTTTCATTTGTTTTTCAATACAGAAAACGCTTGCCATTCACAGTGTATATATGAAGATATACCTATGTCATAGAACCAGAAAGGACCTTGAGAGGTCATCAAGTCCAGTCCCCTGCCCTGATGGCAGGACCAAGTACCATCCCTGACAGATTTGCCCAGATCTCTAAATGGCCCTCTCAAGGGTTGGACTCACAACCCTGGGTTTAGTAGGCTAATGGTCAAACCACTGAGCTATCTTTGAGTGTGTGTTCCTGGCACCATCGTGAATGGTGAAATTCATGTATACTGGTAGCCACGTTTCCCAGCCACTGCAGTGAGCTCCTTGTGGCTCCCAAACTCACTGTTGGGACCAGGAACCATGCTGAGTTCCTCTCCCTCCCAAACTGGGACAGGAGATCCCTGCAAATACACAGAACCACAAATAGCAGAATACCTAACACATACGCACACTTACACACACGCGTGCTTTTTAAATACTAAATTGACTTTTCAATAACATTTTCAGTTGTTACAGTTAGGTTGTTGTTGTTATGGCTGATCTTATGGTCTTGTGGTCATGGTCTGCATTGCCACAAAGGAGACAGAATCTTCAATATTTGATTGCTCTATCTCCACCCAAGTCAGTGATATTTGGAAATGCTGGAGATAATGTGCTTCACATGGTATAACAATAATCACTCTGCTGTTACGTATTGTCTTAAGGCCACGTTTTTAAAGGTCATTAGGCCTAAATACCTTTAAAAATCTGGCCTTAAGTAAAATAGTGTGACTGATTTTTTTTTTCACTCTTTGTTTATAAAATTACTTTTCATGCTCTTTTGAGATCCCTGCATTAACTATGGTGATTAGAGTATTATGGAGGTTGTTTTACTGAATTTTCATTCAGAATATTGTTTTAATCTGAATATGCTTTTGTGTATTATTGCTGCTTAGGAGCTATAAGTTGTGTGTGCACACGTTCTCCCTGTGCGTAAAGGAAGTGTGTATGAAAATAATGTATTAATTTCTGTTTTAAATATATGGGAGTGGACCTTGAGAGCAAAGTGAGAAGGCAAGGCTAAACTGTAATATCTACTTTAAGGCTCTGGAAAAGGCAAAAGATGCTGGAAGAAAGGAAAGAATGTTGGTGAGGCAACGTGAACAAATTGCATCTCCAGAAAACATCAACTTAGATCTTACTTATTCAGTAAGTGCTGAAATGTCTGTGTGTCTGAATAAGATCCAGGTGTAAAGTGTGCTTTCCAGTAATATGCCTTTTTAATGAAGTTCAGTGTGCTGTAATGCACACATATTGTTTGTTCCCAGATTAACTTTCCAGATCAAATACATTGTATATTTATAAATGTTTTAGAAAATACTTTCTGTAATTATGGAAAATAGCAATTAAAGTGCACTTTGTTGTTGTTCTTAACACTCCTAAAGAAGGGTTTGCCTTCAACTCCTTTAAATTGGTAGTAGGCTTTTTAAAAAAAAGATTATGTAAGGCAGTGTTTCTTAAATTTTTGAAGACCGAGGAACACCAAACAATTTTTTTTTAAATGGGGAACAGCAAGGATTTTTTGTTGAGGGGGGAAAAAAAAGCCCCAGGGAAAAGTTGTCGATGACCCCTTTCCCCAAAAAAAGAGGTTTCCCCCTTTAAGGGTGGCCATTCCCCAGGGAAAGGTTGTTGACAACCAAAAAAAAAGCCTCAGAGAAATGTTGTCCACCAAAAAAAAAAAAAAAGGAGGCTTGCCCCTTTTAAGGGTGGCCTTTTTTAACTCTGTTCTCTCCATGGCATACCTCCAGCTGCCTTGCAGCACACCAGTGTGCTTTGGAACACAGTTTAAGAAACACTGATGTAAGGTCTCTGCCCTAATATTTCGGGAGAATTTAAAGTTGTATACTAGTTGATGCTGTACTGAAATTATTTTACAAAGAATATGTTGAGCCAGGCTATGCTGATAATGTATTTGAAGGCAAGTTTAAAAATAAAAATGAGAAAATGATGGATGTAATTTTTCTGGATACAGACAAGGTTTTTCTGTTTTTCTTAATGGCATATTGCAGAAGTCTCCCTTCATGAGTAGATAGATCACAAATAGTTCAACAAGATGTAGGCCCCTATGCTAGAATTACACATATTGCACTTCAACTGTAAAAGAACCGTGTGCAGCTCAGGAGTCATGGTTTGCCCACCCCGATATAGAGTGGAACTTCTGTTCATTCTCTTTCTCATAAGAACAAAGGCCATTAAAGTCAGTTGAAAGTCCAAAACTATTCAAAACTAATAAAAGGAAATACTTTTTCTCCCAACATACAATTAGACCATGGAACATATTCCTAAAAGATACATTTGCAGATAAAAATGTTTTATATTTGTCCTATGTGTTCTCCACAGCCTATGTACAGATGTCTTTAGGGTGCAGAATGTTTGCTACTTCTTCCTTAGATAATTTGGAAAATAGGAACTGTGAGAGACATTGTGGGCAGGCCTGCCAGTGGGGAAGGGACAGCTGCCCCAGAATTTGGGGATTCAAAAGGGCCCAGGGCTCTTGGCTTCCATCACTGCTGCTATGGCAGCGGGAGTCCCGAACCCTTTAAGTTGCTGTTGAAATTCCATGTGGTCTGCTCTGGGCAGTGCTGAGGGCCTGATGGACACTGATGGCTGGCTTGGGAAGGCTAGTTCCATTCCCACCCCTTCTGCCTGAGGCCCTGCCCCTTCCAGGGGGTATAGAGACATTCTCTCCTGCTGCCCAGGAGCCTGGTGAGTCTGTTGGCCCCACTGAATGTTGGAACAACTTCTGTTGGTGAAAGAGACACATTCTTGAGCTACACTGAGCTCTTCCTCAGGTCTAGAAGAGATAATGTGTGTCACAGCTAATTATAAGGTAGAACAGATGGTTAAGCATAAGAAACCATTCAAAATGAAGTGGCTTTCTGAAGTTTAAACAATGTACCCACTAACTCTCCTATGGCTTATGACTTCAGGAGTGTTAATTGCCCACTTCATTTTGAATAGTTTCTTGCAATTCTTCATGCTTAACAATCTGTTACACCTTTTTTTATCTGTGACATTCTGATTATTTTTCCCAGAGCTGAAGAACAGCTCTGTGGAGCTTGAAAGCCTAAGTCTTGCCCTCACAGAAGTTGGTCCAGGGGTGGGCACAATACAGCCTGTCACTGCTCATTGCCCAAAGGGAGCCTTGGGCAGGCTCCCTACCCGCTGCACCGCCACACACCACTTAAAACAGTTAGCTGCAGGGGCCATGTGCTCCCTGTGTGCCACATGCCCCTGTGGGGGAACTTTGTGTGCTGCTCCCACCCCGAGCACAATCTCACAGCTCCAGTTGGCCAGAAACCAACCAATGGGAGCTCCCTGGGCCATCCACAGGCAGCACTCATCCCTCCCCCAAAGGGTGCATGATGTGCAGAGAGCACATGGCCCCCTCAGCTGATCACTTTGAGTGGTATGCATAGGTGTGATGGGCAGGGAGCTGTATGAGGCTTTCACAATGCTGCTGTCTGGGAACCACGTAAGGTGAGCATCTCCTGGCCACAGCCTGCACCTGACTCTCCACCTCCTCCCTCACCCTAACTCCCTACCCTGAGTCACAAACCAAATCCTCTGTACCCCCTCCTGCACACCTGCCCTAGGTTACAATCCCCTTCCAGACCCTGCATCCCCTCCTCCAGGTCACAATTCTTTCCTGCAACCATACTCCCTTTCAGACTCTATACCTCCTACCCTGTGTCCACTACTACATCCCTCCTCCAGGTCCGAATCTTCTCTTGCACCCCTATCTCCTCCAATAACCTGCAATCCACCCAGACCCTGCAACCTCTCCTGCACCCCAAACTCCTGTCCTTCACCCAAACTCCCTCCTCAACTCCGCACCCCCTCCTGAATCCCAGTCCCTTACCCCAAGCTCCCTGCTGCACCCAACCTCATTCCCAATCCTGCAATTTCTCCATTAATATCATGGAAGAGTGCTACCCTTGACCACTTAACAAATTCTTGGAGTGCTCCCCCCCATCAAAATGATTGCCCACCCCTGAGTTGGTCCAGTAAAAGATATTACTTTCCTCACCTTGTCTCTCTCATATACTGGGACCAACAAAGCTTTAATAACACTGCAAACAACTAAGGAAATATCTCAGCCAACAAATATATTAAAGCATCTAGCTATCTATTTTATATATTGAAATTTTTCTAATGGCTGCTTTGATTGATATTATTTGCTTTTTGAGAGAGAGATGTGATTGTGTTGTGTTCTCATTTTTTCCTACAGGTTCTTTTCAACTTGGCCAGCCAATATTCTGCTAATGAAATGTATGCTGAAGCACTAAATACTTATCAAGTCATAGTGAAAAATAAGATGTTCAGCAATGGAGGTAAGTAACCCAGAAAAATGCCTGATATTAATGGCAACACATTCACTAACTAGCTATCTAACTTCACTTGTGAGATGCTGAGCACCTCATGACTGCCCTTGACTCCCATGGAAGTCAGTCATATTTGACAACAAACACAACCCTGTATTGTCAGATCCCATGTCCTTGGATGATTTGATGTGGTTTAGTCCTCCATCTAATCCAGAAAGTCTTCCTTTTCCAGGCTAAGCATAAGTCTATATAAAAAAAATACATTCTTTGCCCTCCATAGGCCACACTTCATCACAGCTGATTCAAGATTAGTCAGTACCAACAATAGTTTTTCCTTTATAGACTGAATAATTCAGTAGCCCTTTTCATCATTGTCTGCTTTGGTTTTCCCTTGTTGATTCTGAAGTGAAGGGGAGATTTTGTCCCATTTTTTGGAAGCCCCAGCCATTTTTCCCAAATTAGGAAGCTAATGCTTGCCATCTTGAACCCTTGTTCCACTTCCTTCATTTCCTTCTTCTCAGCTTCTCCAGTTTTATTCTGTATCTTGCTTGTCTCTAGGTCTCTTCCAAGAGTTCCTCCTGTTCTGCTTCCCCAAACTTTCTCAGCAGAGAACATCACAGCAAATCCTGTGTCTCCCTTAGTGAGAAGCTTGTTCTGTATAGTTGTTCCTTTCCCAGAATTCCTTATGATCTTTCCCTGAATTATCTTCATTATGAATAGAAGTCAGGAACAAGCTGTTCTGGATTATGCCTTACTTTAATGGCCAGCAGGCCCTGTTACATCTTTTACATTAGAAAAGATGCTTCTGCAGTCTTATTGATTATTTTTAAAAGGTTAGCATATAGCTCATTCACTTTATTTTTGTGATAGGAAGACTGAAGGTGAACATGGCAAACATTTATTTAAAACAACGGAACTATTCAAAGGCTATCAAATTCTATCGTATGGCTTTAGATCAGATTCCAAGTGTCCATAAAGAAATGAGGTGAGTTTATTCTGTAGAAGTTTTGAAATTCCTTTTGTTTTAAATATACAGATGATTGATTGAAAATGGTACTAAACAGTGATTTCTTTAATTAGGATTAAAATAATGCAGAACATTGGAGTTGCATTCATTAAAACTGGTCAGTACACTGATGGCATTAGTTCATTTGAACACATAATGAACACATCTCCAAACCTGAAAGCAGGTTTCAACTTGATCCTTTGTTATTTTGCCACTGGAGACCGTGAACAAATGAAAAAAGCTTTCCAAAAACTGATCGCTGTTCCACTGGAAATTGATTATGATGACAAATATATTTCACCAAATGTAAGTATGAACTAAGAAAAATCTTCAACTTTTATTTGTAAAAAGGGAAAATTTTGAATTATGAGGAAAAAGAATCGATTGTATATAATGTGTATGTACATATCTGTGAACACATATATACACACACAGCGGCGAGATGTTTTACCAGCATGAGTAGAGGATGGCAGTATTTCTCAAAACATTTCCAAAATACTTCTGCTTAGCAACTTTTATATTTATATATATAAAACACTAAAAGATCTACCCAGCACTGCTCGGGTTCTTAATTCCATTTTTGGTTTTTCTGGAAAATAAAATAAAAATTTACATGCTTCATTTAAATCATAGTTCTGGGATGGGGTTGCGGCTGAGGGTTCAGAATGCTGGCTGCCCATGGAGAGAGGACTACCCCACCCCTCTCTCACCGCAGCAGCTTGGGACCAGGTGAAAAGTGCCTTTCCTTGGTTGCTGCGGCCTTCAGCAGGCACAGCAAAGGGAGGGGTGTATGACCCCATCTTGGGCAGATCCAGCTTCATCTGTCTCCTGTGCTCCCCACTAGAATGAGGAATGCAGCAAACTGTGCACTTTCCCCTGACAAAGGGAAACAGCCAGCAATGTCCCCATATGAATCAGGAGGTACGGGGATCATCCCTCTCTAAAGGGCATCTGGGGGGTGGGAAGCTCAGGGATGGGGCAGTCCCAGATAGGAGGAGGCAGCCCCCAGCCAAACCCTTTTACCTTCCTAGTGATTCTGTCTTTTTTCTGTATGGTTTCTGAGAATCATTCCCATTTCAGGCACATCCCATTTTCCTGGCATGACCAAATCCTTACCTTGCTTTAAGTGAGGGGTGGGGGACCCATACAAAAATCAGTTGGGGGCCACACACAAGTGAGTAGCAAAATAAAACAAAAAAACAAAATCCTCACTGACTTGGCCCCTTACTGAGAAGGAGAAAGACACTCCTCACATTTCCCCTTGAACAGCAGAGCCTAGGGAGCCCTACCTAGTAGATTTTGTGTGCTCCAGCCCCGGGGTGGGGCGGCAGGGAGGCTGGAGTGCCAACATGGCTCCCCAAATGCCCTGGACCTCAGGGCTTGAATCCACGCAAGCTGGGGGCTGCATTTGGCCCCCGGGCCTGAGGTTCCCCATCCCTGCTTTTTAAGTTATAATAAGAGGAAGCTGCATACCAAATTTGGTGGTCCTAACTCTAACCATTTAGGAGTTTTTGAACAAACAGAAGGACCGATGGATGGAGAAACAGAAGGGCAGACAGACAAACTCTCTCAAATATGTAGTAGATTTACAGAAAATACTTGTTAAAATAATAAGAATGAAAAATCAATTTGGAAGTTATGCAAGTCATCTCAAATGAGTGCCAGTAATGTAAAACCTATAATAACACAGCACACACATTATACAGAAAAATAATTTTATTAAAGTTTTACAAAGGATTTGGTTTTAGTTCATTTTAATGTATTGGAACTAGTCTTTTTTTAATATCCTTCCACTAGTCATGCTTTGCTCCCTAGTCCCATGAGACCAACTGTTCATGACTCTGAGGAAAGAACAAATAACAAATAAACTTAAGACACATCTTAAAATGGCCTAAAATAGTTTATTCTGTCCATGGTCATGATTTACCAGGGCTATAAGCGAATCCCCTATATCCTGTGGGAAAGTTGTGAAACTTTTTTTCCAGAGTAAAATTCTATTTCTATTCCTTTAATAGAATTCTAGGGCTGGAAGACACCTCAGGAGGTCATAAAGTCCAGCCCCCTGCCCAAAGCAGGACCAATCCCAACTAAATCATCCCAGCCAGGACTTTGTCAAGCCGGGACTTAAAAACCTCTAGGGATGGAGATTCCAACACTTCCGTAGGTAACCCATTCCAGTGCTTCACCACCCTCCTAATAAAATAGATTTTTCTAATATCCAACCTAGACCTTCCCCACTGCAACTTGAGATCCTTACTCCTTGTTATGCCATCCATCACTAGTGAGAGCAGCCTCTCTCCCTCCTCTTTGGAACCTCCCTTCAGGAAGTTGAAGGCTATCAAATTCCTCCTCACTCTTCTGCAGACTAAACAAACCCAAATCCCTCAGTCTTTCCTCATAGGTCATGCGCTCCAGCCCCCTAATCATTTTGGTCACCCTCCACTGGGCCCTCTCCAGTGCGTCCACATCCTTTCTATAGTGGGGGGCCCAGGACTGGATGCAGTACTCCAGATGTGGCCTCTCCAGTGCCGAATAAAGGGGAATAATAACTTCTCTAGATCTGCTGGAAATGCTCCTCCTAATGCACCCTAATATGCCATTAGCTTTCTTGGCTATAAGGGCACATTGTTGACTCGTCCTGCTTCTCATCCAGTGTAATCTCCAGGTACTTTTCTGCTGAAGTACCCCAACCTGTAACAATGCTTGGGATTCTTGTCCTTGTTGAACCTCATCAGATTTCTTTTGGCCCAATCCTCTAATTTGTCTAGGTCACACTGGACCCTATCCCTGCCCTCCAATGTAACTACCTCTCCCCCTTCTTTATGGTGGACCTTAAAGATGTTGTAGGACTAAATATTGCTTGTCATTCAGCATAATTTTGGAATAAAATTCCACATCTGGTAGAAAAGAAGATACTTTTTGTGACAGATTGATGGGATGGGCAGGAGCTTCTTTTAACCTACTATGAAGTTTGATCTTTTAAAAATAATCCTAGACAGCCTAATCAATGCTCAAAGGCAAATCAAATTCATTTATCACACACACTGACATTGTTTGGTAAACTGGGCATAAGAAAAGCATGTGTGTTTCAATGTGGCCAAAATGTTAAGTCCTTTCTAGGAATAAAGAATATAAACATTATTAAAAGGATGGAAGGGAGATATCCTTGGAAGCAGTGACTCAGAAGAAGACTGGGTGTCATGGTAAATAATCAGCTGAACATGAGTTCCCATTATGATGCTACATCTAAAAGAGCTAATACAAATTTTGGATGTGTAAATAGGAGACTATCAAGTAGGAGTGGAGAGATTATACTCCTGCATTTGGCACTGGTGAAGAGGCCCTGGAATAGAGTATCTAGTTCAAAGGGCTCTATCTATTTGGTTTTCAGAGAGAAGGCTAAATCACTTTCTGTAAACACCTATACAAGGAACAGAAATTAGACTTGAGAGCATTTTACCATCTATCAGACTAAGGTGTACAACAAGATCCCAAGGTGGAATTTGAAGCTGGCCAAATTCAGACTAGAAATAAGTGCAGATTTTTAACAATGAGATTAATTAGTCACTACAATAACTTAGCCAGTATTGTAGTGGATTTTCCAACCCAGGAAAGTTTTAAATCAAGATTGGATCTTTTTCTAAAAGATATACTGTACTGCGAACAGGAATTGTAGGAAATTCTATGGCCTATATTCTACAGGAGGTCAGGCTACATGATTGCAGTGCTCCCTTCTGGTTTAATAATATTTGTATTGATTAGATATCCTCAGCAAATACATGGGGGGGAGAGAGTATGTGTGTGTGTGTGTGTGTGTGTACACAATTGTTTTTTAGATGTGCTGTGTGTGACACAAAAGACTTAATAGACTCTAGAGATGAAAAAGGCCAATGATTATGTATAATCATAGAACCTGAAGATAGAAAAGGTCTCTTTTACATATCATAGTCAGACTCCCTGTCTACCAAGGTTTCCTGTACGTTGTGTGCCTGCACAGGTACTCCACCCTTTTCTGAGCTCTGCCCAGAAGTGCAGGGAGCTCAGCTGATTGGTTTGAGAAGTGGGGAGGCACTCACCCTCTCAGAGGAGCAGAATCAGCAGCAGCTGCTGCTGCTATCTGCTATAAATGGAGAAGCTGGCCCCAGTCTCTACTCCAGAGCTGGGCAGAAGATGATCAGCGGGCCTAATCTGGCCATGAGAGCCTCAGCTGGCTCCCTGCCTGCCCCATGAACTACCTTGGCACTCCGGCTTGTGTGCTTGTGATTGCTGAGAACCTGGAGGGAGGGGAGACAGGCTTCTCATGCTGCCTCTGGCCCCAGTAGCTCCCATTGGCTGGCTTCACCCAATAGCAGCTGCCTGTTTGTGAGACAAAGGCAGCATGTGAAGTGCCCTTCCTTCCTCATCCTCCGGGCTCACAGCATTCAGTTTAGAGCAATAAACATGGCTCCTGCACCTCCCTTGAATAGATACTGGTCCTGGAAGGCAGGGAGCTTGGCTAAGAAACCTGCTGGGCTGCTGGCTGGGAGCCAGGTAAGATCTCTCAGCTAGAGCCTATCTCTGGCACTCCAGCCCCTCCCTCCCCCAACCTTCTGCCCTCCTTTCTGCACCCCTACCTCATGTAACCTTCTTCTCCACTCCTCCAAGCTCCATACACCTTCCCAGACACTGCATCCCCTCCTACACTCTTCCTCAGGTCACAACCCCCTTTCAGACCTTGCACCCCAGTCCCCTCTCACAGCCCAAATCTCTGCACCCCCTTGTGTACTTCTGCCCTAGGTCACAATTCCCTCCCAGGCCTTGCACCCCCTCCTTACACCAGTCCATTATTCCAGGTCACAATCCCCTACTTCACCCAAACTCCCTCCCAGATCCCACACCCCAGTCCCTTACCTTAAGCTCTCTTCTGCACCCAGCCTCCATCCCAGACTCTGCACCTCCTCCATTAATATAATGGAAGAGTGCAGCCCTCAACCACTTACCAAATTCTTGGTGTCTCCCATCAAAAATTATTGTCCACCCCTGTGTTAGTGGCTTAAGGTAAGAAAGAAAAAGATTCTTTTAACAGAATTTTGTTGAGTGTTGCAAGATACCTAAAACTCTGTTCTTAATGATTTTTTTTTAATCCTGTGTTACTAATTATGGAGATATACCTACCTCATAGGGCTGGAAGAGACCTTGAAAGGTCATCAGATCCAGTCCCCTGCCTTCACAGCAGGACCAAATACCATCCCTGACAGATTTGCCCCAGAGCCCTACATGGTCCCCTCAAGATTGAGTTTGCAACCCTGGGTTTAGCAGGCCAATGCTCAAACCACTGAGCTATCCCTTCATACATGGTAATTTGTATTGCATTAAGACCAGATCTTTGCTATCTGCTAGAGTGCTGGCTCTTAGGAGTCAGAAGCAGCAAGTACTAAGTGTGATGCTAGCTTTTTTGTAGGATGAAACCTTATATGCAAGATCTTTGAAACATGCATCTGTAGACAGAAAGAGTGATAATACATGTACTCCAAGGTCTCAGAGGGATAGCCGTGTTAGTCTGTAACTAAAAAATTTAAAAAACAGCGATCATCCTATAGAACCTTAGACTAATAAAAATATATAAAAAATTATAGTATCATGACCAGGGCTCGACAAATAATGTAATCTACTCTCCTGTGGCGAGTAGATTACAACCTGGAAGAGCTGGCGCAGAGTGATCTGCACACGCGCAGAGTGCAGAACAACGCGGCTGGCGAGCAGGGCTTGCCACTGCTAGGCGAGCCCCGATCATGAGCTTTCGTGGACACAACCCACTTCTTTGTCCAATGGTACTGTTAATTTTCTTTGATTTCATATTAAATAATTATAAGCATTACTCCTTGTTAATTATCCCTTGTTTTAACATATTTTCTTTCACGCCTATGGACTATATGTATGTATGTATGTAATATATATATTTATATCTATGGTTTTGTATGTACTGGTGTGTACACATCCACATACTAATCAATATTAGTGTTGCACGTAAGAAATTTCAATCCACCCAAAAGAAAATTCAACCTGCCCAAGGATGGAAAATCTTAAAGGGAACATTGCTGTCAACCTTGCTGAATTGGAGCCTCTATGCAGCACTAAACATGTGCCTGACTTGAAGCATATGAGTTATCCTATTGCTTCAATGGGATGACTCATATGCTTATGAACCTTGCTGAATCAGGGTCATAGATTTGATACACAAGAGTACTATAGTTGGTGACTTATGTGGTTAAGGTGAAGTATGATCCACATACTGTAGCAGAGAAACAGTACAAGGCTACTAGTCACAAATGTAAGTATTTTTAATTTTGTAATTAGAATTCATTAACTACAACCAATAGTTATTAGTTCAAAGGTCAGAGGATAGCAACCTATAAAATGGTAAACAAAAAAACAAAAAACCCCAAACCATCTTTTATACAAAGTTCTTTAAAAAATGACAATCTGATTATTCAGTTGAAATATGCCTTTTAAAAATGTATAGAATGTAATATATCAGTTGTTTCTTATAGTCTGTATTAATGTACATATATGGATATACCTTATATATAAATATACATTTCCAAAATTTATTTTCAGGATGATCCACATACTAACCTATTGATTGAAGCCATTAAAAATGACCAACTAAGGCAAATGGAACGTGAAAGGTAATACTGGAAACATAGGTCCCTATCCATTTCAAATATGCCTTCATGATTGCTAACATGTGGAAATTGCCACCAGCTTTCCAAGCTGCAAAGCACAAGAGCTATTCCTAAGGCCACATCTATACTTGTCTTACATGGAAGTTCGAATTAAGATACGCAACTCCAGCTAGGTTAATTACGTAGCTGGAGTCACTGTGCCTTAATTGGAACTTCAGCTCTATCTCTACTGTTGGAGATCAATAGGACGAAATGTTCCTGTGAATTTCCCTTACTCCTCACAATTCAAGGAATACTGCCATCAACGGGGGATGCCCTTAGTTTTGATTTTGCGGGTCTTTACTAGACGCAATAAATCAAACTCCAGAAGATCAACCACCACAGCTTCAATCTTCCAGGAAGTGAAGACATGGCTGGATGGAATGACCTTAAAGTACTATGTAAACTTCCTGATAATGACTGCTGGGCTTGTGAAAGTATCAGAAGACATACTAGATTCACTAAAGCAGATGGGCAGTTTTTGGTCTAGTTGTCTGAGAAATAGCCAAGGAATAAGATTTTTAAGGGACCTTCAGAAACCAATTTCCTTGTGTAACATCTCCATTTTGAAGCTCAGCCACGCAGAACATAGGGTACCATTGTTCTGAAGATGTCTTCCAACTCCTAACTGTTAGTTAGGAACTGGGGAGGTATTTGATTTAAAAAATAAAGAAGCAAAAATAGAAAAAACATGGCCATTGGTCTCAATCCTGTGTATCCCTTTGGATTGGGATAGGGAAGACCAAAAAAATGAAGACCAAGACATTGTAAACCACTTGTTTAGGCAAGTTCCCCATCAGTGAAGTACACTGTTCAGGGGTTAATTTTCTGAACCCTATGCAAAAGCCACATGGAAGTGCATATGAGCATGTTAGATCACTGCAAAATACCCAGCATATGTGGTGTACTGGCACTAAAAGACTAAATACTAGACTGTAGGGGTATTATGTAGTGTAGCTGGGAACAAGCCTCCCAGCCTGGGTAAGCCAAGCTTGAACTAGCAGGAATCAAGCGAGTGTGCTAAAAATAGCAATGTGAACACTGCAGCTCTAGCAGAGGCTCAGGTTCACCACCTTACCTCAGAACCACGGGTTTGGTGGTCTTGAAAGCTCAAGGTGTTACTTGAACTACAAAATCCATGCTGCTATTTTTAGCATGCTACCATAAGTCCCGCTAGCATGAGTCTGTTCTACCATGCTTACTATCAGCTGCCCTATAAACATATCCCATGGGGCTTTTAATATTTGGAGATATTTTTTCTGTATGATAAATTATTATGCTCCTATCTCATATGCTGCAGTAGGATTGTTATGTAATGGCATATTTTAGTGGCTAACCTCTCTCTTGGATTTGTACAAGTCTCACAAAATTTCTGGCCCTAGGAAATACTGTAACATCCCCAATCTAATATATTACTCATTGAAAGGTGTAATATTATCATTAAATTATACTATTATTTTACTGGTGTCTTGCTTAAACAATAATATAGATGTTCAGATTTAGTTGGTGAATAGCAATTCAAGGCACGGGATAAGATACCGGTAACCTAGTTTTTTATGTTTTTATATATACTTTTTCTAAACACTGATATTGAAATATATCTAATTTAATTCCTTAGGAAAAGCATGGCAGAAAAATATATCATGACAGCTGCTAAATTGATTGCACCAGCAATTGAAACCTCCTTTGCCATAGGCTATGACTGGTAGGAGATAGTTTTCTTCAGTTTAACTATGCATACCAATTTCTGTCCATAATCATTAAATCAAGTTCACAAAATTAGAAACCTGGGAAATGTAGCATTTGAGTTGCACTTTTCAAACAAAGCATCCAATGTACTTTCCGTCACCCTGATTGCAGTGCCCTGAAAAAAATCAGAAATACTGTGCTTTACCATGTACAAAACTATTTACTTGCATCACGGACCATAGAAACTCAAATGTCAGTCATATAATTATTGACTACATTCATACGAAGAACTTGTACAAGAATCTTACAAATTCCGTATTAGACAGATCACATACAGAAGATAATCATTTTGAACTGTTCATTAAGTGCCTAAATGTGACATGCTGAAGACATACGTGCCTTACTCTTCTAGTGCTAATGACTTCACACAAGATCAGGGCCTCTGATACATATACAGATCAGTTGTTTAAATATTATTAGAGCTATCTTGTCTCCATTTATAAACCTTATGCCTAGATCATGCTATTAGAATATTTGCACAAGTATAAAAATTAATGTGATGATAAAGCACTCATTAGCATCAGAGATGTATATGTACTAATATATTAAAATAAAGTTTTCTGGTACATATACAGGCAGTCCCCGAGTTACACAGATCCGACTTATGTCGGATCCGCACTTACGAACGGGGCTTTCTCGCCCCGGAGCTCGCAGGCAGCGGGACCGCCCAGAGCGCAGCGGTCCCACCACCTCGACCTCCGGGGCGAGAAAAGCTGCTCCCGGTGCCCCATGTCTGCTGGGGACCGTCTCCAGCAGACCAGGGACACCGGAAGCAAAGCCGCAGCCACAGCGGGGTGCCGCGCGTCTGAGGCTTTGCTCTGGCAAAGCCTCAGACGCGCGGCACCCCGCTGCCGCTGCAGCTTTGCTCCCCGTGTCCCTGGTCTGCTGGGGGGGTCGGTGCAGCTAGTGCACCCCCCCCACCGCCAGCAGACCAGGCTTTTGTTGTGGACCCTGGGGCAGAACAGCTGGGGTGCTGCCGGTTGGTCCCGCAGTGCCACTCTGGGCACTACTGGACCAACCCGGTAGCACCCCAGCTGCTCTGCCCCAGGCGTCCTGATTCAGCCGCTGCTCGTCAGTTTCAGCAGCGGCTGAATCAGGACGCCTGGGGCAGAGCAGCTGGGGTGCTACTGGGTTGGTCCAGTAGCGCCGAGGAGCGGTGCTACTGGAGCAACCCAGCAGCACCCGAGCTGCTCTGCCCCAGGTGTCCCCAAGTCAGCCGCTGCTGAAACTGACCAGCGCTGACTACAGGAAGCCCGAGGCAGAGTTGCTCTGCCCCAGGCTTCCTGGAATCAGCCGCTGATCAGTTTCAGCAGCAGCTGACTTGGGGACGCTTGGGGTTCTTAAGTTGAATCTGTATGTAAGTCAGAACTGGCGGTCAGTTTCAGCAGCGGCTGAATCTGGACGCCAGTTCCGGCTTACATACAGATTCAACTTAAGAACAAACCTACAGTCCCTATCTTGTACGTAACCCGGGGACTGCCTGTAATACTCTTCTCAAGAACAGAAAATAGTATGTAAACTCTACATGGAGAGAGTAAAGGTAATAGGGTGTCTTCTCAAATTGCAATTTGAATTCTAGGTTTCTGATCAGAGATGCAGGAAATAGGGATACAGTACCCCCTGTTTTACATGAGGCCCTGGCTGCCAGCCCCAGCCTTGGCTCCCTTACACCTCTCCAGGTCCCCCAAAGACATGGTCCTGGTCAGCAGGGTGGACAGGGGTTAGGGATCTGGCTTTCATCACCCCCACTATTGGAAGTTACTGAGCACTACAGTTTCTGATTTTTTGAAGAGATTATTGTTTGTTTAACTGTAATATTCTTTTAAAAATATGCTCTCAAATGATTGATATGTGCCTACAGCTTCAACTTCCCCAGAGGATGATTTTGTGTGAAATGTCCTTGGTATTTGGGATAATTGTAATATGGAAGTGAAGCAAGTTTGTTGAGGAAAGAGGGCTTTTGCCTACTCATTTCTCCTGCCCATAGAAATGAAAATAAGTTGCCACTGTTACCGCTCTATATTTATAAATATACATAAGCATAGATTAATTTATTCATCATGCATTGTCTGTGCATATCTGTAGGTTCATGTAGGCATATGTACATTTATTTTTTCATTTTCATTCAGCTTTCCCTAATACTGCCTCTGTTCACTAAATGTTTGCCATGAATACACATATGCCTGTAGTCAAATATTGAAAAAAGTTATTCTTTATGTAATAACTTATGACAAAGTCAGGGATATTCACTTAGTGGTTAATTAAATGACTTTTGATTGAGCGTTTGTGTATATTGGGGCAGATTCACTTATATACTCTATCTGCCTTGCCTGACTCCATCCACAGAAAAATATTGAAAATCTAGTTTACCCAGACATTTAAAATGAGTTTTCAGCTACTTTGCATTGAATTCAAGGCATATTATGGATACATCTGTGCATAATCAGATGAATTTTTTAGAAAAATTAAGTACTGTAGGCATGCTTATTATGTAGATTTCTTGACTTGTTATTGAGGTCTCTCAAACTTCAGTTAAAAAAGAAGTTTGTGCAACTTACTAACGAGACTATTGTCTGATGTTCCATGAGGGATTGATGCAGTATTCAGGTCTGTTTGTCTCTTTTGGTTAAATAAGGTTTTAAATCAGGCCATCTCTGGCTTCTTCTCTCATAGTCTATTTTGTAATGTTTTCAATACAATCCCTTTCCTGTGATGCCAAGAGGTATCTATGGACTTTCTTGAGACGTGATTTACATGCCATACAAGCTATAACATCTGCTATGTTTGATGGTGAAAATTTGCAGCAATAAAAAAGCATTCACTTCCAGAGACATGCCAGAGAGGGGATTCTTTAATCAGTTTAAGTCCAGACCATCTAGAAGATCAGACTGTCTATATAATAAAGATCCTAGCCCATACCACCAGTCCTTTCCAGAACATATCACCCTAAAAAGCCCAAAGAAGTGCTGAGTTGAAGAGATTGCCTCAGTGGATGGAGAGTTATAAATGTTCAGTTCCATGTCTGCTTTCTTTTCCTGGTACCACGGAGTCAAAATAATTAAAGACTGTTCTACAGGGAATGAACAAGAAGAGGGGATGACTGTTTAGCATCATGCTAAACATTGCATCACATGAATTGATGTGACAGTGCAGATACATTTTACTTATATTAACTATTTCTGTGGATTCCTTTTTGTTGTAGGTGTGTCGAAGTAGTAAAAGCTTCCCACTATGTAGAATTAGCCAATGATCTGGAAATAAATAAAGCAATTACATATTTGAGGCAAAAGGACTTCTATCAGGTAATGTACCTTTTAAAAACATTTTTTGAGTATTGTATTGGTGAGGCTATGTCTACAATGTTTTTGGGAATAGACGGATTCATGCTAGTTAGTGCACAAAATAGCACTGTGGATGTTGTGACATAGGCAGGGACTCAAGCTAACCACCCAAGCTCAGATCCAGAAGTTTGACTAGTGTTGAGTCAAGGTGCTAGCCTGAAACATGGCCTATGCCACAATGTCCACACTTCTCTTTTCAGTGTACTAGTTCTGTTCAAATTAGGGCGAGTTTGTCTATCTGGACTAAGAGGTGTACTCCCAGCTCCAGTGTAGACATACTTTTGTAAAGAACCAAGGCCATATTTGTCCAGCAAAAGCTTCCTTTTTAATAGTCACTCTGAACCTTGATAAGAATGTTAATTGGTCTTTATTAAACTAATTCTACAAAACATTAATTGGAGAGGGCTTTACCTACATTAAATTTGTCTGTTGTCACAGGAGTTACTAGGAATTTGGGGGAGATGGTTGGGAGATGACAAGGTAATCTCTACGCCAGATTTTAACACTGAGAGGGAGGAAAACAAAGTAAGAAAGGATATAGCTGGGGGTAGGAGAATGAACATGAGGAAGGGTGGGGTGGATACTAGTCTAATAGGTCATATTGGAGGTATAACATCTGTGCCAAATTGGGTAAAGAATGTGAATGAGGCCAAACAGCAAAAATTAAGATGTTTGTACACCAATGCGAGGAGCCTAGGTAACAAAAAGGAGGAACTAGAGCTATTGGTCCAGGAAGTGAAACCAGATATTATAGGAATAACAGAAACATGGTGGAATACTAGGCATGACTGGAGTACAGGTATTGAAGGGTATGTGTTGTTTAGGAAAGACAGAAATAAGGGTAAAGGTGGTGGAATCGCATTGTATATCAAAGATGAGGTAGATTGTAAAGAAATAAAAAGTGATGGAATGGAGAAGACAGAGTCCGTTTGGGCAAAAATCACATTGGGGAAGAAAACTATCATATCCTCCCCGGGGATAGTGCTTGGGGTGTGTTATAGACCACCAGGATCCAATTTGGATATGGATAGAGACCTCTTTAATGTTTTTAATGAAGTAAATACTCATGGAAACTGTGTAATCATGGGAGATTTCAACTTTCCAGATATAGACTGGAGAACAAGTGCTAGTAATAATAATAGGGCTCAGATTTTCCTAGATGTGATAGCTGATGAATTCCTTCATCAAGTAGTTGCTGAACCAACAAGGGGGGATGCTATCTTAGATTTAGTTTTGGTGAGTAGCGAGAACCTCATAGATGAAATGGTTGTAGGAGACAACCTTGGCTCGAGTGATCATGAGCTAATTCAGTTTAAATTAAATGGAAGGATAAACAAAAATAAATCTGAGACTAGGGTTTTGGATTTCAAAAGGGCTAACTTTAGTAAATTAAGGAAATTAGTTAGGGAAGTTGATTGGACTAAAGAAATTATGGATCTTAAAGTGGAGGAGGCCTGGAATTATTTTAAGTTAAAGTTGCAGAAGCTGTCAGAAGCCTGTATCCCTAGAAAAGGGAAAAAATTTATAGACAGGAGTGTTAGACCAAGCTGGATGAGCAAGCATCTCAGAGAGGTGATTAAGAAAAAGCAGAAAGCATATAAGGAGTGGAAAATGGGAGGGATCAGTAAAGAAAGCTACCGTATTGAGTTTAGAGCATGTAGGGATAAAGTGAGAAAGGCTAAAAGTCAGGTAGAGTTGGACCTTGCAAAGGGAATTAAAACCAATAGTAAAATGTTTTATAGCCATATAAATAGGAAAAAAACAAAAAAAGAAGAAGTAGGACCACTAATTACTAAGGATGGAGTGGAGGTTAAGGATAATCTAGGAATGGCCCAATATTTGAACAAATACTTTGCTTCAGTCTTTAATGAGGCTAATGAAGATCCTAGGGATAATGTTAAGTTAACAAATGGGACTGAGGATAAGGAGGTAGATATTACCATATCCAAGGTGAAAGCCAAACTTGAACAGCTTAATGGGAGTAAATCGGGGGGCCCAGATGGTCTTCATCCAAGAATATTAAAGGAACTGGCACATGAACTTGCAAGTCCATTAGCAAAAATTTTTAATAAATCTCTAAACTCGGGTTGTACCATTTGACTGGAGAATTGCTAATATAGTTCCGATTTTTAAGAAAGGGAAAAAAAGCGACCCAGGTAACTATAGGCCTGTTAGTTTGACATCTGTAGTATGTAAGATCCTGGAAAAAATTTTGAAGGAGAAAGTAGTTAGAGATATTGAGGCTAATGGCAATTGGGACAAATTACAACATGGTTTTACAAAAGGTAGATCGTGCCAAACCAACCTGATCTCTTTTTTTGAGAAAGTAACAGATTTTTTAGATAAAGGAAATGCAGTGGATCTAATCTACCTCGACTTTAGTAAGGCATTTGATACAGTACCACATGGGGAATTATTGGTTAAATTGGAAAAGATAGGGATTAATATGAAAGTTGAGAGGTGGATAAGCAACTGGTTAAAGGGGAGACTACAGCGGGTCATACTGAAAGGTGAACTGTCAGGTTGGAGGAAGGTTACTAGCGGAGTTCCTCAGGGATCAGTTTTGGGGCCAATTTTATTTAATCTTTTTATTGCTGATCTTGGCACCAAAAGTGGAAGTGTCCTAATAAAATTTGCAGATGACACAAAGTTGGGAGCTATTGCCAATTCAGAAAAGGATCGGGATATCATACAGGAAGATCTGGATGATCTTGTAAATTGGAGTGATAGCAATAGGATGAAATTTAATAGTGAGAAGTGTAAGGTTATGCATTTAGGGATTAATAACAAGAATTTTAGTTATAAGCTGGGGACATATCAGTTGGAAGTAATGGAGGAGGAGAAGGACCTCGGAGTCCTGGTTGATTATAGAATGACTATGAGCCGCCATTGTGACATGGCCGTGAAAAAGGCTAATACGATCTTGGGATGTATTAGGCGAGGTATTTCCAGTAGGGATAAGGAGGTGTTAGTGCCATTATACAAGGCATTGGTGAGACCCCATTTGGAATACTGTGTTCAGTTCTGGTCTCCCATGTTTAAGAAGGATGAATTCAAACTGGAACAGGTACAAAGAAGGGCCACTAGGATGATCCGAGGAATGGAAAACCTGTCTTATGAAAGGAGACTCAAGGAGCTTGGCTTGTTTACTTTAACCAAAAGAAGGCTGAGGGGGGATGTGATTGCACTTTTTAAATATATTAGAGGGATATATACCAGGGAGGGAGAGGAATTATTTAAGTTTAATACCAATGTGGACACAAGAACAAATGGATATAAGCTGGCTAGTAGAAAGTTTAGACTTGAGATTAGACGAAGGTTTCTAACCATTAGAGGAGTGAAGTTCTGGAACGGCCTTCCAAGGGAAGTAGTGGGGGCAAAAGATCTATCTGGTTTCAAGATTAAACTAGATGGGTTTATGAAGGGGATGGTTTGATGAGATAACATGATTTTGGTAACTAATTGACCATTCATTATCAGTGGGAAATAGGTCAATGGAGGGATGATAGGAGTTACTATAGAGAACCTTCTGGGTGTCTGGCTGATGAGTCTTGCCCACATGCTCAGGGTTTAGCTGATCGCCATATTTGGGGTCGGGAAGGAATTTTCCTCCAGGGTAGATTGGCAGAGGCCCTGGAGGTTTTTCGCCTTCCTCTGTAGCATGGGGTACAGATCACAGCATAAGGATTCTCTGCATCTTGGGGTCTTCAAAGTATTTGAAGGCTTCAATATCTGAGATATAGGTGAGAGGATTATTCTAGGAGGGGTGGGTGAGATTTTGTGGCCTGCACTGTGCAGGGGGTTGGACTGGATGATCATAATGGTCCCTTCTGACCTTGAAGTCTATGAGTCCAGAGAATAAGCAGATGCACTTGCTGTTATATTATCACTTGTGATATTGTAACAGTGACATCCTGCATATTTACTTCTGCACTCCATTAGGGTACCATAATCTGTGTCAAAAGGCAGTCCATCTTCTTGTCCTTCCTTGCAAGGACAAACTTAGGAAACAGAGATAAGGCAGTGGCCCCAAGAATTAAACATTAGAACATGTTTATACAGCAGTGTTTTTCAAAGTGGTCCGTGGACTCATGCTGAGAAAGCTGCTACTGGGCTGCTCTGGTTTGTTTACTTACTGGCTCCACAGCTGCGGAGCCTTGTGGCTCCTATTGGCTGCAGTTTGCCATTTGCAGCCAAGGGGAGCCGAGGGCTTGGCTGCAGTTCCCCATTTGCAGCCAATGTGAGCTGCAAGGCTCTGTGGCTGCAGAGCCAATAAGTAAAAAAAAAACCGGAGCGGCCCGGTAGCAGCTTTCTCAGAATGGCTCCATGGTCCACTTTGAAACACACTGCTATAAAATATAGTCTTTCCATACTTAGACTTTTTGGGGGTAGGAAGAGACAGAAGTCTGTCTTTACTATATTTTTAAATTAATTCTATTGGAACAAAAAAAGTGAACCTAAAATACATATATCTTAACAATAAAGGGTTTTAGGGTCACCTTTCTATTTGATATTCTAAGGGCTTGTTCCTCCTCAAAGTAGCACTGGTTTAACCATTTTAATTCATTTTAAAATGATTAGTAAA
Source organism: Pelodiscus sinensis (assembly GCF_052426305.1). Taxonomy (NCBI): domain Eukaryota; kingdom Metazoa; phylum Chordata; order Testudines; family Trionychidae; genus Pelodiscus; species Pelodiscus sinensis. The sequence continues at coordinate 313,008,307 of NC_143052.1, forward strand.
CCCGTGCAAACACTGGTATGGACATTCCGATTTAAACCTGGCTTATTGTTAGCATAATTCAATTAGGATTTCCATCTGTCTAAGAATTGTGTACCTTTGTTACCCAGTCTTTCCTGCTTTAGCCCAGACCATCTGTCTCTTCTACCTGTTCTGTCTTGTCTTTTAGACTGTAAGGTAGGGTAGAGTGAAAGAATTACGTCTCGTGTCTTGCTTGCAACACTCCTATTAATGCATTCCAGAGTCATGTTTGTTTGTTTTTGCAGCAGTGTCACACTGTTGACTCCTGTGTAACTTGTGGTCCACTATGACTCCTAAATCTCTTTGTGCAGTACTCCTTCCTAGACAATCACTTCTCATTATGTATGTGTGAAACTGATTGTTCCTTACTAAGTGGGTACTTTACATTTATCCTTATTAAACTTCATCCTGTTTGCCTCAGACCATTTCTCTAGTTTGTCCAGATCATTTTGAATTTTGACACTATCCTCCAAAGCACTTGCAACCCCTCCCAGCTTGGTATCATCTGCAAACATAATAAGCATACTCTCTATGCCATCATCTAAATTGTTGATGAAGATATTAAACAGAACCAGTCCCAAAACAGACCCCTGTCAAACCCTACTTGTTATGCCCTTCCAGCATGATTGTGAACCATTAATACTCTCTGAGAATGGTTATCCAGCCAGTTATGCACCCACCTTATAGTAATCCCATCTAGGTTGTATTTCCCTAGGTTATTGATAAGAAGGTCATGCGAGACCATGTCAAATGCCTTACTAAAGTCTAGGTATACCACGTCCAACGCTTCTCCCTTATCCACAAGACTTGATATCCAATCAAAGGAAGCTATCAAATTGTTCTTTACAAATCCATGCTGGCTTGTTACATATTGCCTTATTATCTTCCAGATGTTTGCAGATGGATTCCTTAATTACTTGCTCCATTATCTTTCCTGGTACAGAAGTTAAACTGACTTGTCTGTAGTTTCCTAGGTTGTTCTTACTTCCCTTTTTATAGATGAGCACTATATTTGCCCTTTTCCAGTCTTCTGGAATCTCTCCCGAGTTCCATGATTTTTCAAAGATGATTACTAATGGCTCAGATACCTCCTCTATCAGATCTTTGAGTATTTTAGGATGCATTTCATCAGGTTGAGGTGACCTGAAGACTTCTAACTTTTCTAAGTAATTTTTAACTTCTAAACCTACCCCATTTCCACTAGCATTCACTATTTTAGGCATCCTGTCACAATCAAACTTCTTGGTGAAAACTGAAACAAAGAAGTCATTAAGCACTTTTGCCATTTCCAAGTTTCCTGTTACTCAGTGAAAAGGGAGAAACAATAATAGACCTACCCTGTCCTTGGTCTTCCTCTTGCTTCTAATATATTACCCTGTATGTCTCTAGCTAGATTAAGCTCGTTTTGTGTCTTTGTCTTTCTAATCTTGCCCCTGCATATCTGTGGTGTTTGCTTATATTCATTCTTTGTAATTTGATTTAGTTTCCACTTTTTATACGACTCCTTTTTGATTTTTAGATCATGTAAGATCTCCTTGTTGATCCAAGATGGTCTCCTGCCATACTTTCTATCTTTCCTATACAGTGGAATAGTTTGCTTTTGGGCCTTAATAATGTCCCTTTAAAAAAATGCCAACTCTCTTCAGTTGTTTTGCCTCTTAGTCTTGCTTTCCATGGGACCTTAATCTTAGCAGCAAGATACTAAGTGTGGTTTAATTGTGTGGTTTTTTAAATATAACTTTTGCTTTCCTCTTGCTATTGCTACTATCATTGTGTGTGTCACATTTTATTTGATATTGTAAATATAAAAAGGGAGGTACAGTATTAAAATATGGCCCTTAAGAACATAAGAACGGCTATACTGGGCCAGACCAGAGGTTCATCTAGCCCAATATCCTGTCTGCCAACAGTGGCCAATACGAGATGCCCCAGAAGGAGGGTACACAACAGGTAATCCTCATGTGATCCCTCCCCTGTCACCCACCTCCAGAGAAACAGACTAGGGACACCATTCCTACCCATCCTGGCTAATAGCTGTTGATGGACCTATCCTCCATGAATCTATCTAGCTCTTTTTTAACCCTGTTAAAGTTCTAGCCTTCACCACATCCTCTGGCAAGAAGTTCCACAGGTTGACTGTGCGCTGAGTGAAGAAAAACTTCCTTTTGTTTGTTTTAAACCTGCTGCCTATTATTTTTATTTGGTGACCCCTACTTCTTTTATTGTGGGAATAAGTAAATAACTTTTCCTTATTCACTTTTTCCATACCAGTCATGATTTTATAGACCTCTATCATATCCCCCCTTAGTCTCTTCTTTTCTAAGCTGAAAAGTCCAAGTCTTTTTAATCTGTCTTCATATGGGACCCCTTCCAAACCCCTAATCATTTTTGTTGCCCTTCTCTGAACCCTTTCCAATGCCAATATATATATTTTTTAAATGAGGCACCACATCTGTACGCAGTATTCAAGATGTGAGCATACCGTGTTTTTATATAGAGGCAATAAGATATTTTCTGTCTTATTCTCTGTCCCTTTTTTAATGACTCCTAACATTCTCTTTGCTTTTTTGACTGCCGCTACACACTGAGTGGATGTTTTCAGAGAACTATCCACAATGACTCCAAGATCTCTCTCTTGAGTAGTTGTAGCCAAATTAGTCCCCATCATATTTACATATAGTTGGGATTATTTTTTCCAATGTGCATACTTTACATTTATCAACATTAAATTTCATTTGCCATTTTGTTGCCCAATCACTTAGTTTGCTGAGATCTTTTTGAAGCTCTTCACAGTCTGCTTTGATCTTAACTATGTTGATCAATTTGGTATCATCTGCAGATTTTGCCCCCTTTCTGTTTACTCCTTTCTCTAGATCATTTATAAATAAGTTGAATAGGATTGGTTCCAGGACAGACCCTTGGGGACCTCACTAGTTACCGCTCTCCTCTCAGAAAACTTACCATTTATTCCTACCCTTTGTTTCCTGACTTTTAACCAGTTGTCAATCCATGAAAGGACCTTCCCTCTTATCCCAGGACAATTTACTTTACCTAGAAGTCTTTGGTGAGGGACCTTGTCAAAGGCTTTCTGGAAATCTAAGTATACTATATCCACTGGGTCCCCCTTGTCCACATGTTTGTTGACCCCCTCAAAGAACTCTAGCAGATTAGTAAGGCATGATTTCCCTTTACAGAATCCATGTTGACTTTCCCCCAACAATTTATATTCTTCCATGTGCTGACAATTTTATTCTTTACTATAGTTTCAGCTAATTTGCCCAGTACTGACATTAGACTTACCAGTCTGCAATTGCTAGCATCACCTCTAGAGACCTTTTAAAATATTGGTGTCACGTTAGCTATCTTCCAATCATTGGGTATAGAATCTGATTGAAAGGATAGGTTACAAACCACAGTTAATAGTTCTTCAATTTCCCATTTGAGTTCTTTCAGTACTCAATTAATTAATTAGTCCTTAATTTGCTTTAGTCTTCTAGTATAATTAGTAATGTGGCAAAGTTTCCTTGCTACACTCATAATAGAGTAAGTAAAATAGTACTTCTACTGGAAGTATTATTAAGGTTTTGTGTTTTATTTACACTCAGTTGTATCTTCCTGTTTCTTGATATATATAATTGGATTGACCCCAGAGGAACTATTTCAGAAGAGCACTTTTTTATCATTCAGATTCTAGGCCATTTTCTTGCATTCTTATAGTCTTCATTGTATTCAAATAATATCCAGTTGCTGATTCCCATAATACCCATGTTAGGGGGGGGGAACATAACAAAGAGCTGCTGCTTACTGTGTGTCATATCCTAAACCTCACAAATATTGAACTCTGCTGGGTTTCTATTGGGAGTTAATTTCAGAATTCGGTGTCCTACATTGAGAACACCACTTTCCTTTTCTTTAAGAGTTCAGTGTTTGGCGTAAAATAGCTCACCTACGTCAAACTGGTTGTAACTGTCATAATGAGATAGTGGGAAAAGATAACTGGGGTGAAAAAGCCTCTGGAGTCACTTGGTTTAGCCATTTTTATGGAGCAGGAGTTTCCTCTACATTGGTCTCTCACATGTACATATTTATCTACTCTTAAATACCCCCAAATGGTGATGCCTTACCTCCCTCTTCAGCTCATCTTATTAGTCCCTTGTCTCTAACTAAATTATTTTTTAAAAGGAAGTGTTTGAAGTCTCTCTCATTTCCATTTCCTCCATACTGCATCACTGGTATCCAGTCTTACAGGTGATGTGGTGGAAGTGTTTGCAGAGCATTACAATATTATCCTGTAATAGAATGTGGCCCAGTTCTGATGATCCACAACACACAAGTACTCTGAGAGATTTTGGATTTGGGTTCTCTCCCCTCCCCCGACAGTTGTTTGTCCATTTTGTTTTTTAACTCAATATTAATTTTTTTTTCTCTGAAGTAAATTTTCACTTAAAAAACATGGTATAGAATTATATTGAAGATTGAGGCAAATGCTTGAGACAGATGGAAAATGTTAGTTTCTTGTGTCCTCATCAGAGTGATAGAATGAGAATGTAGAATGTTGACTACCATGGTTTAACTGCAGAAGATTCATTGTCTAAAGTTAAAAAAGAAAGAAATAATATTGAATAATAGCATGTTTTAAAGCAGAAACTGTACTGTCTTGGTTTCCTACAGGTTGGACTTCCCTGATTCAGCACCCTCGGGACCTAAGCTGTCCCAAACCAGGGAGTTTGCTGGACCAGGGGAGGTCAGCGCTTCCGTGCTGACTTCCCCGCTCTTGGTCTCTGGCATGGGCTCTCCACACTGCTGCCCCAGGGTCTCCCGGGGTTCCCAGTGGAACCCGCTTGGCCACTGCCAGCCCCACTTGCCAGAGGGTGTTCCCTGGGGTTCCCAGCTGGGTCCACTTGCCGCCGGTCCTGTTGCACTAGCTCTCCAGCTGGGACTGCTCAGCCACCTGGCCCCACAAGGAGGGCCACCCAACTACCACTGGGGATTCCAGCCGCCTGCCTCTACCAGAGACTGCTTAGTCACCCTGGCCCCACTGCCACAAGGGGCTTCTCAGGATTCCTGGCTGGGGCCACCTGGCCACCAGCAGCCCAGCTGCAGCTGGGGATTCCTTGATTGGGGCCGGTCACGTGGCCCAGCTGATGCTGGGGGGTCCTTGGCTGGGGAGGGAGCTCCCAGGCGCTGCCTGGCCCCATTAATGCCAGGGTTTTCCCAGCCAGGAATGGGGATCTCCAGCCACCTTTGCTCTGCTAATGCAGGGCGGGATGGCTCCGCCGATGCCACGTAGCCCAGCCAGGGCTCCCCAACCCATGTGTTGCTTTCTTCTCTGGAGCTCTTTGGTCCACCAACATCTGTGGTCCTGCCGGTCCATGGATGTTGCCGGACTGGAGAGTCCTGGATTTGGGAGGTTCCACCTATACTGAATTATTAAATCATAAGACTAGAAGGGATCTTGAGAGGTCATCTAGTCCAGTCCCCTGCATCAACATGAAAAATAAGCAAGTGTAGTAATATGTTAGAGGATTTGGTCTTTTCCAACCTGTCCTGCAATATGCAAACATTTGCTTACTCTTTCCTTTAAATAAGTTCTATACTTCTTTCATACTTTTTGAGTTCAATTAATTGCCTGTACAAAATCTATCTGTGGTGGGTATAAAATATTAGGTCCCTGGATGATATTAATTCTGCCAAGAACCCCCCTTTTAAAATTGTTTTTTTGACACAGCTATTTTAACAAGACAACCAAGAGGCTTCCTATGACCTGACAACTTCCATGTTCCATGACCTGACTAAATGTGAAATATACGTAATACATAAGTGAATTATTTTCTTAAACTGGATACCCCATACAGATTCAAATTCCTGGTAGCTTTGCACTCCACACTCAGAAGACAAGAAATGTGAAATTAAGAGAATGCACTACCTTAACACTCAATTATATATATATATGTATTATGATGGTCTTTACTTACATGATCATAAAATTTCTCAAATATATAATGAAAAAATTCTATAACTTTAAATATAAGTTAAGACAACCTGTAACCATGTTACTATACACACAGAGAAATGGTGTACACATAATATGCTCTTCCCTAATTTTCACTTGTCCTAAATTTCCAACTTTTGCATTACTCTAGCATTTTATCCAAAGAAAATATAAAAAAAGAAGTCCAGTTCCTGGGGTAAAAGTTTGGATAGAATTTGATAAAATTCAAAAAAATGTGCTTTGTCTGAACAACAGCAAACTCAAAAACAACAGGTGGGCTTTTTGCTCAGACTTCCAAAAACAACAACAAAAACACCTCACGCCATCATTCTTCTTTGGCTGAAGAACAAACATGGAAAATTTCAGTCCCTGAAGTAAATTTTTTTGAGAAGTTTTATACATGTGAAAAAAGAGGTCACAATGAAAAATTTCTATTACTATAACTATAATGGGTGCAACGGACTCACTATAGTGTACATATTGAGCCACACATTACAATTTTAAAAATAAGCAGAAAAAAGTAATAATTTTGCATTCACCTTAAAGTAATGCATCAGAAATTTTGTTTCTCTATATTTTGGGTTTTTTCAAGGAGCAAAAATGTAATTATAAAATATGACCTAATGCTGCTGTGAAACATCCATTTTGAATTTCTTGATCTTATTTGGTATTGGAACTGTTTACATGAATTAGATGCATACTTATATCCAGGGCTTGATAAATTATGGAAAACCCTACTCGCCAGACAAAAAAGGGACTCAGCACCCCGCCCCCCGCAAAAGTGTTTTTAATGTCATAAATTCCTAATAAGAATAAGAACAGTAATTACTCATAAGTTATTAATAAATATCACCCAAGTTATTAATAAATAACTTATAAACCTCTACCTTTTCCCTCTGCTGCCATGTCTCTTCCCCTTGCTCCATCAGCTCCCCTGGTGCCTGCTGCCCCCCAACCTCTCACCCTCCTCTGCTGTCCTGACTCCTGCCCTTCTCACTGCCCTCAGCCTTCCTGAGACATGCCCCCCTCCACCAGCCCTTCTCTCCCCCCTGTGCCCACTCCTCCAGTAGTCCCACTCAGATCATGTGAGCTACCCCTCCTCATCCCCTCTCCTAACACCTCCCTCTACACACCTGCCCTGCCTCTCTCCTCTGGTGCTGGTCCCTTCCCTGCAGGTGTCTGCCCTTCTGCTTCACCCCCAGAATCCCCTGGCACCTGCACCTTCTCTTACCCCGGCACCCTCCTGGTGCCTCTCCCTTCCCTCATTACCCCTGCCCCTTTGCCCTCTTTTTCCCTGATACTCACCACCCTCTGCCCCCATTCCCCTCATGCCACCTCTTCTTTCAAGCCTTCTCCCAGCACCTCCCTCTCCCCCCTCTAGTCCCCAATGTCCTTACCCTCTCCTCTCTCGGCATCACCCTGTCCCCCTCCCACTGACACCTCCCCTCCTGCCCTCTTCCTCATTGTCTGCACTTGGCCCCCTGGCATTTTGTCTTTCCTACACCCCTGGCCCTTGGTGCCTTCCCCTTTCTTCTCCTTCTTCTTCTCCTGACCTCCTCCCCTCCCCTCCCCTCCCCTCCCCTCAGCACAAGCCCCTTCTCCATATTTTTCCCCTCCCCTCGCCTCCCCTCAGCACAGCCCAAGCCCCTCTCCTACCTGGCTTCTGCCTTCCACTTTGCGGGGTTGCCGGAGCCTTTTTTAATCCAGGGGTCGCCGGTCGTGACGTCAGGACACCACGTCATGCCAACATCCTGGTGTCTGCCGGCATCCCGTCCTCTGGCTCACGCCCTGCCTCCTTGCACCAGAGCTACATGCAGGCAGCCCAGTGCTGAGAATCGCCGCACTTCCCCCTTCCCAGCAGTGCTCTGCTCCTCCACCGGCCAGCGAATCGGATGGGGCCACGCCACCCGTAGTGCGGGCTTCGGCCAGCCCATCACAATGGCCCACTGGGCCAGTCCGCCCCTGCACTCGCCAGCTGGTAAAATCTACTCATCGCGGGCGAGTGTATTTGTCAAGCCCTATCTAAAATTATATTGGTAACTCTTTTATGTGGTTTGATTTATTGTAGATCCAAGGGAAACCAGGAAACTCCAAAGATCACTTTCTTATTTATTGCAAGCTTTGAGCGGTTAATATAGTTGCTTAAATTTCATCAGCCTTAAAAAACAATAACTAAAATTTATATCTTAAATACTATAAATTCTAAAGCAATTAATACAGCGCAAAGCAATGCAAAAGCAATTAATAGAAGATTATTATAATACAATAATTAAGCCTAGTTCACTTTGACTTCACCCATATGCCACCTACAGTACCAGGAAGGAGGTCATGGTCCCTTTGATTCCCACTCATTGGGACGCCATGCACTGCTGTCGCCAGTGTGAAGGGTCTATTAATTCTAGTCACAACAAGCAGGACCTTTGGATCAATCTTGCTCACTCACTCCCATCGATTCTTCTTAATAAGCCCATTGTATAGCAAAGCGAGACTTGGTCGTTCTAATAAAATTTACCAATTGATTACCTACAATGCCCTTATTTAGGGTTACCTCCTGCTACTCAGGATGTTGCAAAAACTATGTGCATGATTAAGTTTTATGGCTTCATCTGTAATTTTTGCTGATCAAAAATAGAAGTACCAGTACAAGTTTGATTGTCGTGTGTTCTTGACGTGGTCTTGCTGAACTATGCTTAATCTGCATTATTATGTAAAACATTCCTGCCTCTCAAAGCTTCTCCCCCAAGCCTTGCCTGCATGCTTACTTGAGACAGGCCTGGGTTTTGCTTGTTAGAGATCTGCACTGTGGTCAAGACAGACATCACCATTTATTGTCAAGGCAGGGCTAACCAGGCTCCCCTACAAACGCCTTCTAGCATAATTTCTCAAAGATCTTTATGAAAATGTATTCATTAAACCTCATAAAAGCATCCCTCTAAGGTAGAAAAGTAGGTAAAAGGTGGCATCTTGAACTTTCTTGACTTACTCGTGGAAGACACAGATATAAAAGCCAGGGCTCCTGGTTCCTTGTCACCTATTCTTACTATCCAACACACTTCAGTAGTTATTGATTAGCATTTCTACTTCCTTGCCCCAGTTCTATGCTTCTTTGTATCAAACAGTTTTTCCATAAATCCTACTGAAAACTACTAGAGAAATGAAACTATAGATGTGAAATGTAAATGGTATTTCTGTCTGTGGTGCTAGTACAGGGAATGTTAAACTTCTGAAATGCAGAATCACTCCCTTAATTGAAACCTTATACAGAGTTTGAGATTGGAAGGATATACTGTGAAATAGTAACAGAAATCTGAAGTCAGAGGACAGTTAAATCATGAAATATTTTTCACATGAAGGACACGCATTCTGAAGATCATTATTAGTGGGTAGGATTGGGGACTCGCCACTCTAGACATTGCACATTCAGATAGTAAGATTGTATCTGCCCAGGAGACTTTATAGTCTAATTTGACACAAGATTTAATATATGACAGTAGCAGTGACAAGAGCACAGGGTTATGTGGACTAGATGGTTTCAGGTCAAAGGTAAATAAAATAGTTATTATTGACTAGCTACCTAACATTTCAGACCTACATAGTATTTTAGAATAATTTTTGTGTTATAGTGGTGTTTGAATCTCTCTTAATTTTTTGACATGTTTTTTAAATAAAATTTTAAAGCAGAGCATTGGAATTTAGCCATATGAGTTCTACGACAATGACTGGGAATCCACAACTTAGGCCAGGTGCATTACCTTTAAACTTAGTCCTTGAACATAATTAACATGTCTACAGTGGAATCCATTACAGGCATAAGGATTGGTTTTGACTGTGTTTTGATGATTGTGTCCAATTGACCATTACCCTCAAAATACAAAAATAGTGAACTTTCCAAATTGAGATGTTTATATAGAATCAACATTTCTACCTTACAGTGATAGAATGAATACCACTAAAGCATTTTAATGCTAAGGCATTTTAATAAACTTCTAACTGTATGTGTCACATGTCCTCTTAAGCCACACTAAATCATGTGTTTTGTATAATGTAAAAATAGCATGTTTGTGGATCATTTAAAAAACTTGTATTTTTTCCTCTGCCTTGGCGCACCACCAGAGAGCGTTATGGATTCACATTACTATCATAAGTACATAAGATTTTAACTTGTGTAGGAGAAAAGGAGTATTTTTAATTGGTCAAATAGTGGGCTAGCCTGAAGTCATTACATTTGCATTGATCTAATAGAGAGTGGAACTATGGCAAAAGTATCATTCAACAGTTTTCTATGTATTTAATGTAAATATTTAGTAGAAAATTAGCCAAAGATGTTGATATATATTTGGTCTATAGAAATAAATATTCTTATATTGCTGAAAAAATTGTCCTCTATTTTTAAATTTGTTAACATAAATTTGTTACATTATTTGTCACTCTTTTCACATATCAATATCACTTAGCAAAAATTAATTAAATTACTTTCTGATGTAAAAAGGGATGAGTAAAACACCTTAAACTTGAATATGTATTGTAATTAATCCTCACTTCTCTGAGCACTTTGTATAATATGAGGAATGAAAATGATTGGTCATTTCTATTATAAATACACAAAGCAGAATTTCTGTTTGTACTACAAGCTTACTACAGTAAAAGCTTTGTTATCTGGCATGTTTGTGATATGAGGGGTTACAGATAATCAAATATTCTGGTTAACTGAGAGTTATACTTTACCAGTGGAACACCAATTTCAAAGAATGAAAATACAGTAAAATGCATACAGTATAAAATAATGTGCAGGTACTCACCAATTCCATAGTAGTACTGCACTGCAGAGTGGTTGGTTTTTTTGAAGCGCTTAGGTGTATACAGGTAAAGTTTTCTATGAAGTACACTACATATCTCTATGAGCAGTGCATAGTGTACATCCAAATCACTAAAAATACTCTTAACACTAAAACTATACTGAACATAGTGTAATCTTTCTTCAATGATTCCATAGACAGTTCAGGATCTTGCAGTGACTCAGCATCATCATCATTATCAACATCAATTATCATTATAAAAGACAGGACACTGCGGCACTTTAAAGACTAACAAGATGTTAGTCTTTAGAGTGCTGCATAGTCCTGTCTTTTGTTTCAGCAAGACCAGACTAACATGGCTACATCTCTATTAATTATCATTATAGATGTAGAAGGTGTAGGAGATTGCACTGAATTTATAATAACCTTATAACACACCCTGGAAGCTGACTTTTTGAATAAAGTGTGCAAAATATGAAATTTTATAACATGCTGGGCAGTATAATAGTCCCTGTCACTAGATTGAAGGTTTAGATTGGGATATATCAGAAATGCCAGCTAGTTAAGCTTTCTGGTTAATTGAGTGTCAGATAACAGAGCTTTGAGCATAATGTGTTACATACTTTTTGTTTCGTTACAGCCATATCTTTATGCCTGTGAATCTTTTAAGAAGAAAATCTGTTATGTAAAGATAGAGGAAAAAGTGAAAATATTTACACAATATAGGTAGTCGACAAAAAGAAAACATGTCAGTGAAGCTTGTTGGGATTTTTAATAAATAAAACTTCTGTAGGAAGGTGTGGGTATTTGAAGAGAAAGTTCAGGTATTTTCTATATCTAATCCATATGCTTGATAACAAAACTGCCCGTAGTGTGGGAATTTTAAAAGTACAAAATTTCAAATATTTTTCAATAGAAACATTTATGTATAATTTTCTAAGTAGTAATTAATTAATTGCTAACTAGTAATTAGTAATATAAGTCAAGTAGCAATTTTAGTTGTTTATTACTTGTGCAGATCAATACTATGATTTTCTGAAGGAATATTTTGAGTAAGTGTATTACATTATGGTAACCTGCTTGTAAATTAATTCTAGGCTGTAGAGACTTTAAAAATGTTTGAAAAAAAGGATAGCAGAGTAAAAAGTGCAGCTGCAACAAACCTCTCATTCCTTTATTATTTGGTAAGTATGCTTTTGTCATTGTTGTTATTATTAACTATGATCTCAGGATCCTAAGCTTATATAGCAATTACGGTATCTTTTCTTCATGTTTTGTCTCTGCGTTAAGAGAAAATGCTTATGAAAATGAGAGGTAAGAAAAGAGATCATTTTAACTAGTCAGTGTCTATTCAGACCTTTGAACAATTACGTGCTATGCTAGAGCAAAATACTTTATTATAAATGTCAAATTTAAATCCCAATTGTTGCCTTCACTAGGGATGTAAAAGTGTACATATGTACATGGTTAATGGATGAGCCTGGGCTAATCTGTTAATCTTCACAGTTACATGCAGCCTCTCAGAGGCAGGAGCACGTGGCAGGGGGTGCAGGAGCCAGTATGTGCAGGGAGCCAGTTTTTATTTACGTAACCTACATAAATGCACTTTAACATCCCTAGCCTTCACTTCCTAATTGAAAATAGGGGGTTTGGGAGCAGAGATGCTTACTTCCTTAGTTCTTAGATGCTCACCCTCATGCTGATCTAAACCCTATTCCCATTCCAAACCTTACTCCTGCTCTGCCTCTTCCCATCCCTGTTCTGCCTCCTCCCTGCCTCAACCTGGCCTATTCTGCCTCCTGCTCCTGCTCCTCCCAGTCGCCTCCAGTCCCTCCTTCATGCTTCTGAACAGCTTATCACTGGAGGGGAAGTGGAGGAGCTGATTGGTGAGATTGATGATGGGTGATTATTGATTGATAAGAAGTTATATATTGTATATATTTTGTGTACACAGGAGAATGAATTAGTACAAGCAACCAATTATGCAGATTTAGCTGTGAACTCTGATAGATACAACCCATCAGCTCTCACTAATAAAGGAAATACTGTGTTTGCAAATGGAGACTATGAAAAGGCAGCAGAGTTTTATAAGGAAGCTTTAAGGAATGATTCTTCATGCACTGAAGCACTTTACAATATAGGTAATATAGATGTATTTGCAAGTACTAATGTGTTTGAGATTCTGTTTTTCAAACTTATCCTTTTTAGAAATGTTAATTGAAATTAAAATATGTTCTGTCATTTCCATTAAACTGTTAATTCTTTAATCTCATGCTTCGAGATATAGAGCAGGGGCAAGGAACCTTTTTTAGGTTGGGGGCCGCTGACTCACATGAAAGTTAGTCAGAGGATACACACAAATGAGAAGCAAAAAAAAAAAAAAACCCAAAGCAACAACAACCACAACAAAACACTCACTGACGTGGCCACCGACTGAGAAGGAGAAAGAGACTCCCCACATTCACCTTGCGTGCCATAGCCTAGTTTGGTCCAGGCTAGTTAATTTTGTGTTCTAGCCCTGCAGGGAAGCAGTGAGGAGCTGGACTGCCCGCGTGGGCTTCCCAATAGGAATGTTAAGGACTAGTTGGCTATCCGATAAACAAATGCTTATTGGATAGTCAGTCGACTAGTCGATTCTCCCGCCCCTTGCTGCCTCTATCAGATAGAGGCAGGTCATCCCTAGAGCCACAGTTTGGAGCTTTTTCCCTAGCAGTTTACTGTCAGGCCACACGTGCAGGAGGCAGCTCACGCCATTGGCAGTTTGACAGCTGCCTTGCATGCAGTCCGACCCATCAGTTCCTTTTTTACCGCCTTCGGTCACAGCAGGAGCTCCTCAGCTGTTTCTCTCCTCAGAGACATTCCCTTTGACATTCCCTTAGTATAGTGCTTGCTTCTTTCAGTTTTTGCCTCAGAATTTACCCTCTCTTTATTCCTTCTGATAAAATAGACAAAATAGGGGTGGGTTTTTTTTTTTGGTCCATTCAGACCACTTCATAAGCGGCAACTCCACTTCTTCTCAGCCAGCTGCCCTTCTTCTCTCCCTCCCCCCCTTCTTCCCTTACTATCTATTATTTACCAAGTTTCAGAGGGGTAGCCGAGTTAGTCTGTAACAGGAAAAACTTAAAAAACAACCAGTAGTCTAGTACAAGTGTTTCTTAAACTTTTTAAGACCGAGGAACACCAAACAATAATTTTTTTTTATGGGGAACACCAAGGATTTTTTTTGTTGAGGGGGAAAAATAAAGCCCCCAGGAAAAAGTTGTTGAGGAAAAAAAAAAGGAGGCTTGTTTCTTTAAACACAGACATTTTGAATTCTCTTCTCTCTGCAGCACACCTCTGACTGCCTCGTGCCGCGGAAAACACTTTAAGAAACGCTGGTCTAGTAGCACCTTAAAGACTAACAAAACATGTAGATGGCATCATGAGCATTCATGGGCACAACACACTTCTTCAGATGACAGGAGTATTAGAAGTCCAGAGCCAAGAATAAATAAGGGAAGAGGAAAGTGGAGAGGAGGAAAAAAGAGAGACCGTGAGTAGATGGTTCAAATAGTTTCTTATGCAAATGGTATGAAGAGGGACATTGGCTGGCTTACACACTACCTTCTACATCCTAATGACTTAATCAACCAACCAAAGAATAGAGGTGCTAATTGTTCTTATCAGCCTCTTGTAACTATTTGAACCATCTACTCACTGCCTCTTTTTTTTCCTTCCCTCCTTTTTTCTCTTTTTTTTCATAGGCTGTGCCCATGAAAGCTCACGGTACCATCTACATGTTTTGTTAGTCTTTAAAGTGCTACGAGACTATTTGTTACTTTTTAAAACATGTGGATGGCATCATGAGCGTTCATGGGCACAACCCACTTCTTCAGATGACAGGAGTATTAGAAGTCCAGATCCAAGAATAAATAAGAAAGAAGAAAGGGGGGAGGAGGAAAAAAAGAGAAAAAAAGGGTAAATTCTGAGGTAAAAACTGAAAGAAGCAAGCACTATTCTAAAGGAATGTCTCTGAGGAGAGAGACAGCTGAGGAGTTCCCTCTGCAATCAAGGGCGGTAAGAAAGCAACTGATGGGTCAGACTGTACGCAAAGCAGCTGTCAAACCACCAGTGGTGCGAGTCATCTCATGCCACATGCACGGCCCGACAGTAAACTGCTAGGGAAAAAGCTCCAAACGGTGGCTCTGGGGATGACCCATCACCAACAGTGGAGCACCCCCAGGGGGACACACTTCGAAGAACAGTTGTTACTGCACGAAGTGAGTAATTTCCTTTTCCCCACCCCTGCTCTAGCTGTTGCATTTCTGCTTCATTCTTCTTGATTATTGTGCTAAGTTACTATACTTGTACTGTTGTTTGAATTTAACAAGCAAAATCATTTTATAATTTTTATTTTTAGGTTTAACGTATAAAAAATTAAACAAACTAGATGAGGCTTTGGATTGTTTTCTGAAACTTCATGCAATCCTTCGAAACAGTGCCCAAGTTCTCTACCAAATAGCAAGCTTGTATCTTTTTGCTGGGTCCTGATGCCTAATATTAAATTTAAACTGCATTAGAGGACTAGATGAGATTTATCAAGACAGAATGGTTGTTTTTGTATAGTTAACATTTTTACATTTAATCAAGAGACATTCCTGTAGGATTAAAATATATTTGGTGTGTAAAAATAAGGCCTGATTCTGATTTTGGTGAGCAATAGTATTAAAGCCAGTAGACTGACACACATGAGGATGGCCTATTTGTACAAAGATAATTAAAGTTAAAGAGAACCCTGTAACCCTTTAAAGATACAACTGCTGTTATTTTTAAAATAATATAACATATAAATATGGATGTAAAATCTAAACAAAATATTATAGTTAATTACAATGTTCTACTTTGACAAGGGAATTTGTAATAATAGCTCTATTGTTGTTTGTTGTCTCAGTTTCTTCCAGGCCAGGTCTGTTCAGTTTACATGTAAAAGCATAATCATGTATCAGTGCTGCAAACAGTAAGAGTTAGGACCACCAAATTGGTATGCATCTTCCTCTTATCATAACTTAAAGCAAGGTTAGGGTTTGGGATGTGCCTGGAGTGTATTTGTTTTTCATAACACAGATAGGGAGAGAGCTGCTAGCAGGAACAGTTAATCTGTGTAATGACCACAGGGGAGGAGGAGGAGGAGCAGGGGGTCAGAGATGGGAACAAAAACAGCTATAACCGTATTGGGACAGCAGAGGGAAGGGGTGGAGGTAAGCTTCCTGCCTACTGTGGCTAGGCCCAGGGTGCCCCCTGGCCATCATGGCTCCTGCCATGGCCAACACCAAAGAGCTGCCTCTCAGTCTCCACTGTGGCCAGCCCCAGGGAAGAGCTGCCCAGACAGTGCAGCCCGTGCCAGCTTCTGCATCCCCCACGCTCCCAGCCTCCTACTCTGAGCCTCACCTCAACCACCATTCCTGACTCCTTCACCTCACATATGCCCTCTACCCCCTGCTCTGAGCCCCTCCATGCCTCCAACCCTGACTGTTGCACTCCCATCCTCCTTACCCTCTGCCCTGATCCCTTCATCACCCTCAAACCCTGACTCCTGCGCCCCACATACACCTCAGGCCACTGCCCTGAGCCCCTGCTCACCCCCATCCCGGACTCCTGCACAGCCCCAGCCCCCTGCCCTGAGTCCCCTACATCCGCAAACCCCTATCCTGACTCCTGCAACCCCCATACCCTGAGCCCCCTGCTCTGCAGGTCCTGAGCAACACTGGGTAAATCTTCTAGCACCAACATAAAATTAGTGAGAAAGAGGAGAACCAGGCCAAAAGTGTTTTTATGGCTGAAAGAGCCGCCTAGACTTTTAATACTTAGTTTACTATAAATAATATAGTTAAGGTACATATGAGTGGGTAGAAATGGTGAAGTAAATGTGCAAAAATCCCAAATATATATCTACATTGCTATATCTGGCAAATCTTTCTAACATGCAACTTTTGGATTACGTTTACATTATATAATATGATAAGGATTCCCCTTGATGAAACCAAATATGGTCCTTAACTGAAGATACCTCAGATATGAAATAATGGAGGATCCCAACCAAGCCATAGAATGGCTTATGCAGCTTATCAGTGTAGTTCCAACTGATTCACATGCACTGTCGAAACTAGGGGAATTGTATGATAACGAAGGCGATAAATCCCAAGCTTTTCAGTATTACTATGAGGTATGTGACCTATACATTTTCTAATACCTATAGAAATAAAATTGTACAATGGGCATGTGACAAGGTAATGTTTATTTACAGTAGTAAATAAAAGTGCCAAAAATATGTACAGAAAGTAAGGAGAATCAGGTTCTTTCCTTAGGACAATACGATTCTTTGTAAATAAGACTTTTACCGTCAATTCTTTATAATAAGGAGAACACCAAGGGTATGTCTACACTCGCAGCTTCTTGCACGAGTAATATGCAAATGAGGCTAAGCGTGGAATATCTCCGAGCCTCATTTGCATACCTAATGAGCCACCATTTTTTTCAGAAGAGGCTCTTGCGCAAGAAGGAGCATCTACACCACCCCTTCTTGCGCAAGTAAAATCCTCTTGCACAATGCCGTTACACCTATTAGTTTTCAGGAAGAACGGCATTATGCAAGAGGGTTTTTCTTGCGCAAGAAGGGGTGGTGTACACGCTCCTTCTTGCACAAGAGCCTCTTCTGAAAAAAATGGTGGCTCATTAGGTATACAAATGAGGCTCGGTGATATTCCACGCTTAGCCTCATTTGCATATTATTCGCGCAAGAAGCCACGAGTGTAGACCTAGCCCAAAAGAAGGCTATGGGACAATCAGATGTGAGACTCCCTCAATCTCTCCTATTGATATTGTTCCTCTTTAATTAAGCAGTTTAATAATTAAATATTAACTGGATTAGTGAAAAAATTGGAGTGTCTCTATAGCCTAATGAATAGGTCACTCATCTGAGAGGTGGCAGTTCTCTGTGCAGTTTACTTCTTTGCATTCCCATTTCCTCATTAGGTAATAATGGGGATTTGAACTGGAGATTCTTTGAGAGAGGCATCCCTGGGTGTGCTCCACATTAGGTGCTGAGTGTCCCAACGCCTCTAAACGGATTTTTCTCTAGCAGTGCATTGGAGGCTGCGCATACGCAGTGCGCACAGGCCTCCCCCAGTGCCATCATGCATGCACGGCCCGCCCTCCCTTCAGTTCCTTTCTACCATCCCCGGCTTCAGACAGAGCTCTTCAGTGCTCTCGCAAAAGAATTTCTCTTCACACTTTATTGATTCTCTTCACACATTGCAGCCAATATACCCTAAAAAAGGACCCTCTTTACTCCCTTTCTGCTCTCCAGGCCCAATCTGGTAGGTCACAGAGTCTGCATGTGATTTAGGTGGCTGAATGCGTACCTTCCCTTTGTTTGCGAACCACAAGCAGAAATAGGTGCCCTGCCTGCAGCTTCGGTTTAGCACCAAACACTGGAGCGTGGGGGGACATTAATTCATGCAGTCCTGGTTGGCATCTCCCATTGGCTTGATTAGCTGGCTCCCTGTCTAGTGGTTTCACAGACCACTTTGAGAAACACTGATATACAATAATGATCTAAGAAAGCAAACTTTTTTGTGTGTCGGAGGGGAAGGGGGGGAGAAATGTTGCTGCTGCTAAATATACTAAAATAATAATTCTGTTAAGGACAGATGGAAAAAGCAAAACTCATCTCAGGTAACTCTTCTTAAAAATTATTTTCTAATTGCAAAATCTGACATTCTCTTTAGGGATTAGCTAATATAGTACACTGCTTTCATTCATGTATTGCTTACTTTTGGCAACTGGAGAATTAAACACTTAAATGAGTAAGATATTCCAGACATAAAATAAAGATATTGTTTATCATTAGAATTATATTTCTTTCACCTTCCTTATTTTGTCAGTCATACCGGTATTTCCCTTCAAACATTGAGGTGATTGAATGGCTTGGAGCCTATTACATTGATACCCAGTTTTGTGAAAAAGCCATTCAGTACTTTGAGAGAGCCGCACTTATTCAGTAAGTAATGATTGTTGTTATATGTTTAGTCAAATATCTTGTATTGAGCGGTTTTTTTGTAATTATATCTCATGTTATATCTGATATGTTAATTTGGTCATATGCTACCAAGCCTGTATGCAGGAATTTCTGGGTGTGTGTGCATTTTTTGTAAACATGAACCCTAAGGGTGCGAGCGCACCCTCCATGGTTCCCCAAGTAAGCATGCTCCAGCTGGCTGGGGGAAGTGTCTGAGCAATAGCACCTGTTAGAGTAGCAGTGGCCCCTCCTGCAGCAGCTCCTATATATCCAGGAGGCAAAGGGCAAGGAGTGGGGCACTCACCTCAGCTGAGGGAGGGGGGAGAAGCTACACTCTTGGCCCTTCCTGCTACAGCCAGCAGCCCCCCCCAGCCAGTCACACCACCTGTCCTGGGGCACAGAGTGTCTGTGGGCTCTCACACTATTGCTGCGATTAGGAAGACACTAAGCAGAGCAGCATCCCCCACTCCTCTCACTATGAGACCTTTGAGACTAGACTCAAAATGAAGGTCTCAGAGGCCTCCCACTTTTGCTGTGCATAGAGGTAGTTCATACTAGGAGTGGGCAATAATTTTTTATAATGGGAGGCCACTCCAAAAAGTTGGAAAGTGGTCAAGGGCCATACTCTTCGGCTACGTCTACCCTACAAGTTTTGCCAGAAGAGGCAATGCAAATGAAGCCCGGATTAGCATTTTCTTGTGCTTCATTTGCATAATCACTTACAGTCTGTTTTTGTGCAAGAGGCTTTTGCACAAAAACAAGTAGTGTGGACGTTTTCTTTTTGTGCAAAAATCCCCTTTTGTTCAAAACCGTTATGCCTCTTTTTTTGAGGCATAAGGATCTTGTGCAAAAGGATTTTTTTTTGCACAAAACGGAAAAGTTCACACTTCTTGTTTTTGCGCAAAAACCCCTTATGCAAAAACAGATTGGAAGAGATTATACAAATGAAGCGTAAGAAAATGCTAACCTGCGCTTCATTTGCATTGCCTCTTCCAGCAAAACTTGTAGTGTAGACGTAGCCTTCTATAATAATGGAGGAGATGAGGGTTCTGAGATGGAGGTTGGGTGGAGAAAGGAACTTGTAGTAAGGGAGTAGGATGCAGGAGAGGGTGTGGGGACTGAGAGGGAGTTTGGGTGAAGGAGGCAGTTGTGACCTTGGTTAGGGGACTGGAATGCAAGATTTTGGGTTGTGACCTTTGGCAGGGGACTAGGGTGCAGGAAGGGGTGCAGGGGTTTGGGTTGTGACCTAGGGCAAGGGATTGGGGTGCAGGAGGAGGGGCAGAGGGTTTGGGTTGTGACCTGGAGTAGGGGATTGGGATGCAGGATCTGAGAGGGGGATATGGGTGCAGGAGGAGGGACAGAGGGTTTGGGTTGTGACCTGGGGCAGGGGATTGGGCTGCAGGATCTGGGAGGGGATATGGCGGCAGGGGGGTAAAGGCATCGGGGTGTCAGAAGCAGGCTCTGGCTGGGAGACTGACCTGCTTGACTCCCAGCCAGCAGCCTTCTCAAGCAGACTGCCCCTTCTCTCCCTGCCCCTTCTCTCCCTGCCTACCCCTCCCTTCTTCGCCCCCATACTGGCTGCAGGGGCCATGTGGTTTCTGAACAACTATGAGCCTGAGGAGAGAGGGCAGGGTACTCTGCAAGCTTCCTGTTTGTTTTTTTTATACAACTTCGATACAACCGCATCTGCTCTAATCCCATTGACAGAGACCAGAAACTTCAGGATCTCTACCAAGCATTTATAAACCTCAATTACCCACCTGGAGAAATAAAAAAACAAATTGAAAGAGCCAAACGAATACCCAGAAATCATCTATTTCAAGACAGATCCAAGAAAACCAGCAATAGAACACCACTTGTCATCACCTATAGCCCCCAACTTAAACCTGTCCAACACATTATCAATAAACTACAACCTACACTAGAACAGGATACCACACTCCGAGAGGCTCTGGGAGACAGACCCATAGTCTCCTACAGACAACCACCTAACCTCAGGATGATTCTTACCAACAACCACAGGACATACCACACTAATACCAACCCTGGAACTTTTCTTTGCAACAAACCTTGTTGCCAGCTTTGTCCACATATTTACCCTGCTGACACCATTATTGGACCTAACCAATTCAGTTATAAAATCAAGAATGCATATTCCTGCTCATCCAGAAATATAATTTATGTCATCATGTGCCGACAGTGTCCGTCTGGTATGTACATTGGACAAACGTCTCAGATGCTTCCCCAAAGAATCAATGCACACAAAACAGATATCAGACCGTATCACAAAGAAAAAACAGTTTCTTGCCATTTCAACCATGCTTCAAAGGCATTTTAACACCAGACTTGAAAGAGAAACCTCTGAACTGTCATTCATGCTTAAATTTGATACCTTATGCCAGGGTCTTAACAAAGACGCTAATTATCTTACCCATTACAAAGATAGCTTCCTCACATTTGATTTGTCCTTTTTATATGTGTTCACTTTTTTTATTGTATCCCTTTGGTATATATGCTCATGCCTATTTTCTTCTAAAATTTGATCTGAGGAAGTGGGTCTGGCCCACAAAAGCTCATCACCTAATAAACCATCTTGTTAGTCTTTAAAGTGCTACATAGTCCTGTTTTTTGTTTCAGCTAGACTAGACTAACACAGCTACATGGAGACAAAGCAGTGAAACTATTACCAGTGAAACAATGATTTAAAGATTTGCTATCATGTTGTTCGGTGAAGATACCAACCACCTTAAAATTTGCAATGCAGTCTAACTGTTGGATTACATGTGTTGGCACTCTTAGCCCATTTTAAAACGCTAGAAAGAATACAGCTGAAAAAGAGGAAAAAATGCATACTGATTTCATAATCATCTTCTGGCACAGACCTAAACATTTAAGGCCTAATACTCTAAACGCTCAATGCATGAAACTTTGTGTATTACATATAGATTGTAAAGTATTTAA
Organism: Pelodiscus sinensis; assembly: GCF_052426305.1. Taxonomy (NCBI): domain Eukaryota; kingdom Metazoa; phylum Chordata; order Testudines; family Trionychidae; genus Pelodiscus; species Pelodiscus sinensis. The sequence continues at coordinate 313,030,130 of NC_143052.1, forward strand.
AATTGTTATCTTCTGAAATTTTTGATTAATCTGTGTAATTACGTTATTTATGAGCATGTTTCCCAAGAAAAGATGATTGTTGATTTGTAATTGTAGCTAAAAGAACATAACTATTTGAGAACTTCTTTGGTGCTAAAACCTGTAGGCTACATCTACACTGGCACCCTTTTCCGGAAATGCTTAAAACGGAACAGTTTTCCGTTATAAGTATTTCTGGAAAAAGCGTGTCTACACTGGCAGGATGCTTTTCCGGAAAAGCACTTTTTCCGGGAAAAGCGTCCGTGGCCAATGTAGACGCGCTTTTCCGGAAAAAGAGCCCCGATCGCGAAAATGACGATCGGGGCTTTTTTGCAGAAAAGACTACTGTGCTGTCTACACTGGACCCTTTTCCGGAACAGTTTTTCCGGAAAAGGACTTTTGCCCGAACGGGAGCAGCATAGTTTTTCCGGAAGAACACTGACAATTTTACAGTAGATCGTCATTGCTTTTCCGGAAAAGCAAGCGGCCAGTGTAGACAGCTCGCAGCTTATTCCGGAAAAGCGGCTGCTTTTCCGGAATAAGTGGCCCAGTGTAGACACAGCCATACAGTCCATTCTATTTGCAAGTTGTTAATCCTAACAGGGTACATCTCAGTTATGTAGATAACTGACTGTAAATAAAATGACATTTAAATGATAACTTTGCCTCAGGCCCAATCCCCAGTTTTCAATTCTGTTTCAGTGGAATATTAATTCCAATCATTCAGTGGTATTTTATATTTAAATCATCTCCGTTAACAACATTTTAAGATGTAGTCTGAAAGAATTCAGAAATTGTATTTTCATGAAGCTTGCAGGGACAAATTTTAGCAACTTGGGCAATTCAAACCATAGTGGGAGTTGTGGAGCTTAATTCTGTGCCCTAAAATGTAGGATTTTCATAACATGTTGCCTACTAATAATTTTATTACAATAGAGATGTGTAAGCTGCTCATTTGGATTTCATTGCTGTCTGAAGTAGGCATACACGTGCTATAACTGAGAAATATGTAGCAGACTTCTCTTACATAAACTTACTTTCCAAAGCGCTAGACTGCAAACAAATAGAGAAATTATTTGGAAGTCAAATTGGCTTGAGCTGTGGTTTTGAATAATTAAAAATGAATAATGAATGAACTGTATAGCCAGTAAGGGAAAGAAAAATGCTAGGTTTTTACCAGAGAAGCCTTCCTACAAATTTTGAGTGTGCAATATCTTTGAAGACATATTAACAATCAGACAGAACTATACAATCCAAATTGCTTTCCACATGTGGTTTCAGTCAGCTTTGAAGAATTGACATGGCAGCTCACCAGCCCATACACAGCCATATCTTTATTATCTTTTAACTTGCTATCTTTTAATGATGAAAAAATACTATTAGTTTATGTGCCCTTGCTAGAATGGATTCATCCTGAGTGAGACAAAAGGTGTAGAATTTTTTGTGAGACTGATTTAATAGTGGATCTGTACCAATACTTCATAGAAGAACTTATCTATTTCATTATTTGCTATACTGAATGCTTTTATTTATTTATACACAGACCAACACAAGTGAAATGGCAGTTGATGGTCGCCAGTTGTTATAGAAGAAGTGGTAAGTGTCTCTTCTTGTTTTGCGATTTTTTTTTTTATATATATAATTGATTGGTTGTTTTTTTTTTTTTACTTTGAATTTTTATCTGCTAATCTTTTGTACATCTGCTCTGAGATCTTGGTTCTAACATCTCCTTAGCCAATAGCATGCTTTTGCTTTCTGATTGTTCTACCAAAATAAAAAAGCATGACCTTCCATGAAATGTTGTATTTAGTCTCTCATGTTTGTACTATCTTGTATGTATGAGTGCAGCAGTCATGTGCAAGTACGGAGAACAGGCCAAACTAGTATAAATAGTCATATTGTATTTGATTGATGTCACAGTCGCCAAGCAGGAAATTTCTAGAGTTGCTCAGGTGAACAAACCAGATTTACAATATCTGTACTGGGTACAATTTCTAGATATTAAAAACTCTGAACATTTAAATTGTACAAACAAAATACACACTGCCACTATGAGACTGAACTCTCACCTACTGAATTTTATAACAGATTCTACAATAGAATCTGCCATATCAGAACACCAAAACACACTTAAGACATTTAATAAATGATACTTTTCTTTCATGCTATTCCACTGTTTCCACTCTTTTCCTTCCTTATTTAAAATCTTACAGAACAGAACCAAATAACAAATTTGGTTTGTTTTTTGTTGTTTTCCCTGGTACCTAATTGTAGGGGATGGAGGAGTAGAAGCTGGAAGACGATGTGAATTGAAAGATAATGTCAGCACTAAGGATGTTAAGGACTAATCGCCTCTGTCAGATAAAGGCAGCAAAGTTGGGGGGGGAGGGAGTACTTCAAAGTGGCAGAACTGCATGGAGTGATGCGGCATTTCAAAGGGACAGCGCCACAAAGCTGATCCCAGGCTCTGTACAGCGCTGCCCCTTTGAAATGCTGCCGCAGCATTTCAAAGCAACAGCGCCGCATGGAGCTGACACCAGGATCAGCTGTGCGGTGCTGCTCTTTTGAAACACCGCAGCCTTTCAAAGGGGCAGAGTGCACAGCTGATCCTGGGCTCAGTGCGATACTGCCACTTTGAAAAGCTGCCCCGGTATTTCAAAACAGCAGCACCGCCTGGAGCCTACGGACAGCTAGGCACTATCCAGCTGACTCCAGGCTCCATGTGGCAATTCTGCAGAATCCATGTGGAAATGCAGCGTGGAGCTGCGATCAGCTGGGAAGTCCCAAGCTGACCCCGAGCTCCATGTGGCATTTTCACAGAACCCAGGATCAGCTGGGGACTCCCCAGCTGACCCTGGGCTCTGCAGAAATGCCATATGGAGCCCTGGATCAGCTGGGGAGGTCCAAGTTGACCCCAGGTCTGTACAGCAGGGAGCCCGGAGTCAGAGTCCCCCGCTGATTCCAGGCTCCACGCAGGTGTTTCCCCGGAGGCTCTTGTGCATTTCAAAAAGTAAGCGCCCTCATGAAGCCTGGAGGCAGTGGGACTTCCCACTGGCCCCGGGCTGCGCACCGAGTTCCGCATTCCTCCTTTGAAATGTACACGAGCCCCTACATTTCAAAGGAGTAATGTAGAAGTGTCTATCGACTAGTTGAGCAGTCGATGGAAATTGCATCTACTACTCGACTAGTATATTAACTGGTATTTAACATCTTTAGTCAGCACCCAACCGAAAATCAGCATAGCAGAGCTTTCCCAGCAGAAGAACAAGATAGTTGGCTTTAATTATGTTCATTTAGGCATGCTGACAAAATCCCCAGATTGTTCTGCCAGCACATTCCAGTTCTCTTTGAGCCCTACCCATTATTTAAAAATATAAAGTTGATTTTTTTTCAAACATGTACAACCAGCCTTAATTATTTGTAGTCAAGTAATAATTAAAGAATGCCAACTTTAACTGTAGCAGTTGTGATTGAGGATTATTAAAACACGGACTCTTAAAAATAAAGCAGCTGAAAAAAGCTTGAAGGTGCTGAGTTTCATCCCTTTCTTGTCTGATGCTGTGTAATTGTACAGGTGTGTGTGTGATGTTTATTTTGTTTACAGGTAACTACCAGAAAGCTCTAGATACATATAAGGAGATTCACAGAAAATTTCCAGAGAATGTTGAATGTAAGTTGTTTCATTGAGTGGTGCAGCTTTCAAGATGGAGGAATCTCCACTCTATATTGAATATATTTATTAGTAATCCATATTATGTACACATTTTTAAAATATAAAATATTCTCACAGGCTACCTTCTTTCCCAAAACTAATTCTGCACATTCCTTATCATCACTCTAGGACTTAACTAAAGTAATATTAGGACAATATTGGGGAAAGAACATGAAAATAAACTTGCTTACTAACTTCCTTTTAATCTCTTCCTGTAGTTTTATAGCTGTGCAGTTTGTTTACTTTTCCGGGTATGTGTATACTAAAACTGCTACAGTGGACAGCTGCTGCTGTTTGCTGTAGTGCTTCAGTGTGGACACTACCTGCGCTGCTGGGAGTTCTCCTGTTAGCATAGGTTATCCACGTCCCTTACAGCTGCGTCACTGTAGCTCTTCTGATGAAGACGCTCTAATAAGTCCACCTCTTAGAGGTGGTAACTATGTTGGTAAGAAATTCTCCTTCCAACATAGTGCTGTCTGCACGAGGGATTATGGTCAGTATAACTACATTGCTCAGGTGTGGATTTTCCCATCTCTAAGTGACATAGTTATACTGAAGGAAGTGTGTCGTATAGACCTTAGCCTGAGAAGCAGGTCAGCAGAAATCTTCCATCCATCTAGTGCTGTCTACACCAGGGGTTAGGTCGCCATTGCTGTCTCTCTCATTGTTACACCCCTGAGAGATGTAGCTATGTTCATGTAAGTTCCCAGTGCAGTCCAGCCCTTTAAGTTTGATATGTGTTCTTATATATAACCCCTACTATTGTAATCTCTCCAGACCAGATTATTTCTCTTCTTTTGTGAGCCATCCTTCCATTTGATAGTCCACAAATCTTACTGTGATTGAAAGTTTAATCAAAACCAAGTCTAGCAAAAAGACATGACGCATTTTTTAAAGTTTAATTACTCAAGTAGTCTCTTAAAACTCTTAGAGTGCATCTACACTCCACCATAGGTTGAAATAAGATACACAATTTGAGCTATGCAAATTGCATTTCTTAGTTCAATGTTATTTCAAAATGGCTTATTTGAAAATTTGGCATTGTCTAAGCAGCACTTATTTCAAAATAAATCGCTATTCTGAAATGCCCCATACTCCTCGTGGAATGAGGTTTACAAGGATGTTGGAATAGCAAGCCCATTATATTTTGAAATAATGAGTATGCTCAAAAGATGCAGAATAGCTATTTAGGGATACCACCAGAATCCTTAAATAGCACTGCAGTGTAGATGTTGCCTTAGAGGGTGTCAAACTGGTGATATGTGATAGTAGGAAACATCACTTCTTGAAGACTAATAGATGCTTCACTACTGGCAGAAACAGCTCTCTGGACTGAATGGAAGAGCATCACAGAGCATGGTTTGGGAAGTATTGCTCTATGTCATTGTAGACCTTTTATCTCATTCATTGTTTTAAACCTCACTACTACAACAGTCAGTTTTCCACTTACCAGAATTACAGTTTTAAAGGAAAAACATTTACTGTATTTTAAAAGTAGACTTCCAGGTTTTCTTAAAGTCTCTTGAAGAGCAAACTTTTTGGAGATCTATTGTAATAGGTCAGGTCTACAGTCAGAGGGAATGTTGAAGCAAGATACTCAGCTCCAGCTATGTTAATTACTCATCCCCACAGCAGGAGGCTGACAGGAGCAAACACTCCTGTCGGCTTCCCTTGGTCCTCACACAAGCAAGAGTACTGGCTGCTGGTGGAGTCGCCCTCTGAGTTCAATTTAGCGAGTCTTAACTAGATAAACCAATGGCCTTAGAAAAAACAATTTTTTGCCTTAGTTAAATCTACAATGGCAACACAAGTTTAGCAAAATAGTTTCTCACTTTAAAAACTATAAGTAAAAAAATACAAGGCATGTTAATATTTGTTGTGTGTGAATCAAAGGAGTGGACTGTCTTGTAAATCTTTCAGTAGTTCTAGCATTCTTTGAATCTTGCTGGCTGGCACAAATCCGTGACGCGGAAGATGAAATACAGAACTGCAAGGAAGGTGGTAGTTTTTCATCATTATCCTGTTAATTTGTAAAGGCAATGAGGAAAGAAAGCTTCTGACTCTCCCTTGGCTTCATCAGCTGTTGCTAAATCACTTTTAGCTAGTTGTTGAGGTTTTGTTCTGCTTATTGGTTGATAGTATTTAAATAGGTGTCATTCCATGCTGCTCTGCCTATAGATAGTGGCAGCTATTTTCCAAATTTTCCCTAAATTCTTCCTATTTTACCATATGAGCCTGTGCTATACTGAAAAGTTCTATCAGCATAGTTACATCTGTCCAAGGTGTGAAAAAACACACCCCTGACTGGCATAGCTATGCTGACAAAGCCCCAGTGCAGATGCAGCTGTGTCAATGGCAGAGGGCTTTGTTTAGGGAAGTGATGTTCCCACAGAGATAAAAAAACATCTGCTGTCAGCCGAGGCAGTTTCTGTACTATGGGGCTATGTTGGCATAGCTATGCAGGTATAGGTTATGTCTAAACTAGCACTTTTGTCAGTAAAAATGTTCTCTGCCAGTGATGTTAAAAAACACACCCTCGACTAACATAAGGTTCACCAACAAAAGAGCTGGTGTGGACACAGATACATTGGTGGGATACGTGTAGTGTAGAGTCTCCATAGCATAAACAACCATAGATACATTTAACCTTCATATCAATTTTTGAATTTTATAGAGACTGATATTAACATAGGTGCTAAAAGACCACCCTCCATGCGTATGAAGTGCTGACTCAATACTGGAGTAATTAGAAAATGTTACCGTGCTAGTATCCATTCTTTTCAGCTCATTGGCATTAATGGCTTATTTTCAATAAAATGCTATTGGGGAATGGTTTCTCGATAACAATTTAGCATATGCATAATGCATTTTTAAAGCATTTCACAAACACTTAGTAACTAAATTTTACTAAAACCCTTAATCTTAGTAACCAATCTACAGTCAATCTCAGAAAAATTAAAGTTGATTGCATAAGATTCCAGCTTGAGTTGTTGGTATTAGAAAGCAGGAACCCCTGTTCCCCAATCCTGTGTCATGCCCAGAAGACCATGCTGCTAGTATATAAATTCACTGGTGGGGGTTTTTCCCATTTTTTTTAGAATCACTTTTCTAAATATATTTTTAATTTACAATTAGGTCTACGGTTTTTAGTTCGTCTCTGCACAGATATGGGGCTGAAAGAAGTTCAAGAATATGCAACAAAGCTCAAGAGAGTAGAAAAGCTAAAAGAAATAAGGGAACAGGTATGTTTGTATTTCTTCTATGAAAAGTAGGTTTCTTTTCATTTTCATTATATAATTTCACTGCCTAACACAGTGAAAGGTAAAATAATGTTTTCTGTAGTACTTTAGCTTAGCTAGATCAGAGGCAGGCACAATACAGCCTGTGGGCTGCATCTGGCCCACAACCATCCCATGACCTAGTGGGAGCCTCAGGCAGGCTCCCGGCTTGTCATGCCCCCATGTGCCACTCAAAGCACCCAGCTATGGTGGCAGTGTGTGGGAGGCTATATGCTCTCTATGTGCCACAAAGTGGAGGGGCTACGTGCACTGTCCTCATCACCAGCACAATCTTGCAGTTTCCATTGGCCGGAACTCACCACCCCCTCAAAGGGAAAGTAATGCAAAGAATGCACAGAGCCCCCCACACCTGGCACCCTACCTCCTCTTTCCCCCCAACCTTTTGCCCCTCCTCCTATACCCCTGTCCTGGGGCACAATCCCCTCCCAGACCTTGCACCTCTCCTCCAGATCAGAATTCTCTCCTATACCTCCCAAACCCTGAAACCCAATCCTCTTTCCCATGTTGTAGCTCCTCCTGCCCTAGGTCACAACTCCCTCCCCAATTCTGCATCCCCTTCTAAGCCCCTCCTCCAGGTCAGAATCCTCTTCTGCACCCATTCCACCACCTGGACCTTGCATCCTTTCCTACATTCCTCTTCCAGGTCAGCAGCCTCCTACCCACTTCCCAGACCCTGCACTGCCTCCTGTACCCCAATTCCCAGCCCTAGGTCTCAACCCCTCCTTCACCGCAATTCCCTTCCAAGACTCCACACCATCTCCTGCACCCCAGTCCCCTGCCTCGAGCTCCCTTCTGCACCCAACCTCCATCCCTGACCCTGCAGTTCCTCCATTGATATCATGACTACTTAAAAAATTCTTAAAGCAGTCCCCATTCAAAACTATTACCCGTCTCTGAGCTAGATTGTACCTTCACTTCCTGGATTACAGACATTTACGTTAGTTCTTCGAGTGATTGCTCGTGCATTTGAATGAGGTGTGCGCGGACCACGTGCACAGTTTCCAGAGTGTTTTTTCCCCAGTGGTACCCATTGGGCCGGCAGTTCGCCCCATGGAGTGGCACTCCCCCTATAGCGGAGCATAAATACCCCTGCTGGCGCTCCCCCTCCCCAGTTCCTTCTTACCGCCTGTGATGGTCGTTGGAGCTTCGCTGTTAGTGCAACAGATCCTAGCAAGTGGGTGCTGGGCTTCCGACAAGTGGGTGCTGGGCTTGGTAAGGATGCGTTACTCCATCCCCTTTCTCAGTTTGCCACCTTCCCTCCCAGTCCCTCCCTCCCTCCCAGTCCCTCTTCAGGGACCCTTGTCATGAGTTCCTGCTCCATCAGGAGGTCCTCTCGCTCATCGAAAAAGGAGCAGTAGAAAGGGTTCCACCTCACTTGGAGGGCAGAGGGGGTCTATTCCCATTATTTTATTATCCCCAAGCCGAAGGGTGGGCTCCGGCCTATCATGGATCTCAGAAACCTCAACAGATGGATAAGGAAAACGAGGTTCAGGATGGTGACGCTGGCCTCCATCATTCTGGCCCTAGAAATAGGGAACTGGTATGCGCCCCTCGATTTAAAGAACACCTATTTTCATGTGACCATTCAGCCAACTCACAGGAGATTCCTCCAGTTCATAGTGGCGCAGAATTACTTCGTTTACCGTGCTCCCCTTTGGGCTTTCCAATGCCCCAAGCGTTTTTACAAAATGTATGGCTGTTGTGGTGGCCTTTCTTAGAAGACATGGGGTACAGGTTTTTCCGTACTTGGACGACTGGCTCAATTGAGGCCAGTCCAGGGACCAGGTGGTAACCCATATATCATTTACAAGGGCCCTTTTCAGGGAGCTCAGGCTCATGATAAATGAGGAAAAGTCATTCTTAACACCTTCTCGGGACATAAAGTTCATGGAGGCTTACATAGATGCCAGAAGGGGGCGGGCTTACCTCCCCAAGGCCAGATTCCTGGCGATGGCTTCCATGGTGCACAGCCTGATGCTGTCCCTGCTCACTACGGCACGGACTTGTATGAAATTGCTCAGGCATATGGCAGTCTGCACATATGTTGTTCGGCACGGCAGGTCGAGACTCAGATCGCTGCAGGCCTGGCTAGCGAAGTCTTTCAACCAGGCCAGATTTCATTAGGACTCCGTTCTGACGTTGCCTCAGGAGGTGGTCAGCTCCTTGCAATGGTAGACTCGAGAGGACAAGGTGTGCAAGGAGGTGCCTTTTCTGACGGAGGTCCTCTCGGTCATGCTAATAACCGATGTCCCAAGGGTTGGGGCATATGCACATATGGCGTACCACAGGATAAAAGGGCTGTGGGATGCTCTTGAGAGAGAGACCTACATATAAACCTCAGGGAGTTGAGAGCTGTCAGAAGGGCGTGCAAGGTCTTCCTAGCCAATCTCTCGGGGAAATCTGTGTTGGTACTACTGGAGAGCATGGCAGCCATGTTCTATATAAACAAATGGGGGGGGCTCATTCCTCTCCCTTCTGCCAGGATGCAGTTCTCCTGTGGGAGTTCTGCATAGCCCACAACATTCGTCTCCAGGCAGCATACCTGCCAGGTTGCAAGAACACACTGGCAGACGCATTGAGCAGGTCCTTCAGAGCCCATGAGTGGTGCCTGAAGGACGCAGTTCTTCTACCTCTTTTCCAGAAGTGAGGTCATCCCCGGGTGGACCTGTTTGCCACAGAGGCAAACTAGAAGTGCCCTGGTTACTTCTCATTCCTGGGCATGGGAATGGAATCCAAAGAGGATGCCCTGGTCACACCTTGGCCACAGGGCCTGCTGTATGCCTTTCTCTGGTTCCCCGTTATTCCCACGGTTCTAGCCAAAATCAGGAAGTCCAAGTCTCGGGTCATCCTGATAGCCTCGGACTGGCCCAGACAGTTCTGGTATCCCATCCTGTTGGAAATGGTGTGGGACAAGCCATGACCTCTCCCGCTCGTTCTGCAGACCTGGGAGGGAGGTCTCCTTTATCACCCTAACATCAGATCCCTCCTCCTGACAGCTTGGCTTAGCCATGGCTGACAGAGCCAGAGCTTGCATGTTCTGAGGGTGTGCAGGCGGTTCTGCTGGGGAGCAGAAAACCGGCTACCAGGTCATCCTATGCAGCTAAATGGAAAAGGTTTTCCCTTTGGGCAGCCAGGAGGTAAGTAGACCCTTGCTCAGCCCCGATACCGGCTGTCCTTGACTACCTCTTTGAGCTGTGCCAAGCAGGCCTATCTTCCTCATCTATCAGGGTCCATTTGGCAGCCTTGTTGGCCTTCCACCTTGGGGTGGGCAACAGATCCCTGTTTACTAACCAGGTGGTTAAGAGGTTCCTCAAAGGTCTCAACAGGTTGTTTCCACACGTATAGGCACCTGTGCCTCAGTGGTACCTTATCCTGGTACTTACTAAACTTATGTCTCCCCCGTTTGAGCCGCTAGCCACATGCTCGCTTAAGTACCTGTCACTCAAGGTGGCCTTTATAGTAGCCATTACTTTGGCGCACAGGGTGTTTGAGCTCAGGGCTCTGACTGTAGAACCTCCTTACCTAGCGTTCTCCGCAGATAGGGTCAGGCTACACTCCCACCCAGCCGTCCTTTCCAAAGTAGTTTCCTTGTTCCATATGTCACAGGGCATATATTTACCGGTCTTCTTTCTGAAGCCCCACTGCTCCCCTAAGGAACAGGCCCTATATTCTTCTTCGAGTGGTTGCTCATGTCCATTCGAAGTAGGTGTGCGCACCGCATCTTCCGGAGCGTTTTCCCTAGCGGTATCCGTAGCGCCGGCAGGGCACCCCCTGGAGTGGCGCCGCCATGGTGGGGCATAAGTACCCTTGCCGGCGCTGCCCCACCTCAGTTCCTTCTTACCGCCGTGACGGTCGTTGGAGCGTCTCTGTCTCTCTTAGTCTCTAGTTAGTTAATGGTTCCCATTCTATCACTTATCTGTAAATAGTTCTATTAGTTAGATAGTTAGGTTCTTTGTTTTATCCTTCCCCCCTCTGGGGGTGAGGAATGCCAGGGCCGCAAGGCTTCAAGGTGTGCACTGACTGCCGGAAGTTTATGCCCAGAGGTGACCCATACAACAGTTGCCTTAAGTGCCTGGGTGAAGCTCTTCTTGCAATTGCTTCCAAGATCTGTAAGTCTTTTACGACCCGCACGAGGAAAGAAAGAGTTTCCCGCCTAAAGCTTCTCCTCATGGAGACAGCACTACAACCGGTGCCGCCGGAACAGCCTACGGTGCGCAGTGCACCGGCTTCCACGCGTGAGGCCCCTCACCGGCACTGTGCGTCGGCGTCGAAGTCTCGGCACCGGTCTCATTCTCCCCCATCCAACAGGGTGAAAACATCCCGCGGACGGTTCCCAGCAAAAAAGTCGGCCTCGGTCAGGCACGGCGGTGCTGGCTCACCGGTGCACACATCGCCTGTGGCGCACTGCAGTCGGTGGGGAGACCCCGATAGCCCCGGTCGCCTCCCTTCGCACCGACCGTCCACGCCAGACACTTTTGAAATGGCCCAAGACCTCATTAGCCTCACGACCTCCCCTCCGTCGTCGGTTGAGACGGAAGGGTCGAGATCCCCCTCGCCAGAAGCTCAACTGCTTACAACTTCGCCCAAGCATGGCCCAGGTCGGCATGCTAAGGCAACCCATGCGTCGGGACCACCCCATGTGGGGTCAGTACCGATCGCTACCACGGCACCGTTCTCGACGCCGGTTCGCCAGTCCCGGTCAGTTTCGGGCCGCGCTCGATCTTCGGTGCAGCCCAGCTCCTTGCCAGCCCCCCACCTGGTGGTACCGGTGCCGTACCCCCTTTCTATGTGGAGTCTCTCAGACGTTTACTCAGGCGTCTCTCCCCTCCATGGCACCGGGCCTCCTGGAGTTGATGTCCATCGCCGCGCCCTCACAAGCATCGGATTCAGCCCGATGGCAGTCGGCGGCTCCTACGGCACCGCCCCCGGTACTGTACGTGACGGCGGCGTCTTTCCCGGCACCTGGCCTAGGCACCCCGGTGCCGCAACTAACACTATCCACACTATCGGTGCCGGGCCTGAGCACCCCGGTGCCGCAACTGCCTGCGACTATCCTACTGGCGCCGGGCCTGGGCACCCCGGTGCCGCAGCTGCCGGCGTCGACTCTCCCGGCACCGGCCATGGGTCCCCCGGTCCCACAACTCGTCCGGCCCCGCCATACTCACGCGGGCAAGCCAGAATCTATGGCAAGGTTTGCCCCACACTCCTCTTTGGCTCCGCCTTGGCCGGAGTCCGATTATTCGTCAGATTCCAACGCAACCTCTGTTCGGTCAGGGTCCTCAGGAGCTTCCTCGTCCCACAGGTCTCAGTCCCAGCACCGGTGGGACCGTCCTCAGCAAACTTGGCCTCCGCATCCGCAGTGGCCATTCTGGACTCCCTGGGCCTACCATCAGTGGCAGGGCCCGGCGCCCCCTCCTTCGGTGTCGGAGCCGTCGGGTCACCGCTCCCAACCTTCGGCGTCCCTGTCTCAGGCCCCCTCTCCACTTGGAGTGTCACAACCAGATCTGATGGCGCAGGCACCGGCAGCGGAGATGTACCCGCAGGGTACGCAGGATGTACAACCGCCACCGCACTTGGCGCCATCTGGCTCTATCCCAACCCAGGAGTCGTCCTCGTCGTCGTCCCCCAACGAGGCTCTAACAGACCCAGCACCTAGTCTGCCTACCATGGATGCCCGTATGCACTAGGAACTTGTCCGGCACATGGCATTGAATCTAGCCATCCCAGTGGAACCTGTCGTTGAGGACACGGATCCAATGATGGACATCATCACTGAGGACGCGCCCACGCGGTTGGCTTTACCGCTCAATAAAACGGTGACCAAGATCTCTAAGGCCCTGTGGCAGACGCCGGCGACCCCTACCTTAAAAGGGGTCGAGAGGCGCTATTATGTCCCGCACTCGGGACATGAGCATTTGTATTCGCAACCCATCCCAGGATCCTTGGTCGTGCAGGCCACGGCCCAAAAGGAACGGCTCCCTCAGCCTGGCCCATCTCCAAAGGCAAGAGAGCCTAAATGGCTGGATCTGATGGGCCGTAAGGTTTACGCCACAGGGGCACTACAGCTCCGCATCATGAACCAGCAGGCGATGTTAAGCCGGTATGCCTTCAATACCTGGCAGGCAGTCGAAAAATTCAGGGATCGGCTCCCAGCGGAGGACCGCCAGGAGTTCGCAGCCATTGCTTCCGAGGGCAAAGTCATCGCACGAACTGCCCTCCAGGCATCCTTGGATACCGCTGACTCAGCAGCCCGCACCATGGAGACCGACGTCTTGATACGTCGCGTAACTTGGCTGCACGTGTCAGGGATTCCCCCTGACGTGCAAAATACAATCCAGGACTTGCCGTTCGAGGGAAACACTTTGTTCTCGGAGCACACCGACTCTAGGCTCCACACCCTGAAGGACACAAGGTCCACGTTGAAATCCTTGGGCATCCACACGCCTGCCCCGCAGCGTCGACAGCTGCTCTATCGACAGCAGGGGAGAGCACAGTCCCAGGTCCCCCGGTGGAGGTTCCGGGGCGGTTGTCCACCCCTAGCGCGCTAGGGGTCGGCGGCGTCGCCCCAGGGCGGATAACCAGCGGGGATGTCCCCATGGCCCTTTCCATCAGGGCAAGCCACAGTTTTGACGCGCTATTCGAGGGTCCTGTACCAGTCTCCCACCCTGGGTCCCCGTTTGGGGCCAGGTTATCCCTTTTTGCCCGTGCCTGGGCACTAATTACATCATACGCCTGGGTTTTAAACATCGTAAATGGGGGCTATACCATCCCATTCCTGGGCCCACCGCCTTCAAACCCCCCTTCTCCATTCCCACTAAGGGACACTCCTCACGAACACATCCTGCGCCAGGAGGTGTCTGTGCTCCTTGTAAAAGGGGCAATAGAGGAGGTTTCCTTACACCTGCGGGGAAGGGGATTCTACTCCTGATATTTTGTTGTCCCCAAACCAAAGGGAGGGGTCCGTCCCATCTTGGACCTCAGAAATTAGAACAAGGCGGTCATAAAACACAGGTTCAGAATGGTGACCCTAGCCTCGGTCATCCCAGTGCTACAGTTAGGAGACTGGTACACGACCCTCGACCTCAAGGACGCCTACTTCCACGTGGCAATCAGAACCAGCCACAGGAGGTTCCTCAGGTTTATGGTCGGCCAACACCATTTTCAGTTTATGGTGCTCCCCTTTGGGTTATCCACGGCACCAAGGGTATTCACCAAATGTATGGCTGTGGTTGCGGCGTTCCTCCGCAAACAAAGGGATACATGTGTTCCTGTACCTTGATGATTGGCTAATCCGAGGTCGCTCATACGAGCAGGTAAAAGCTCACGTGACACTCACGAAGGCCCTCTTCCTAAGACTCGGGCTTATGCTAAACGACGAAAAGTCGTTCCTGACTCCCTCCCAGCATCTGGAGTTCATGGGGGTCCTTCTCGATGCGAGGGTGGCAAGAGCTTTCCTCCCCAAGAGCAAATTCCTCTCCATAGTGGAGCTGATCTCGGGGTTAACCCGGTCCCCTATCACGACCCCTCGGGTCTGCTCCAGGCTCCTGGGTCATATGGCGGCTTGCACGTACACGGTGCGCCACGCCAGAATGAGAATGAGACCCCTACAGGCTTGGTTGGCGAAGACCTTCAACCAGTCCCGGGGTCTTTGGGACTCAATTATAACCGTGCCCCCGGAAATCCTGACCTCCCTCCGGTGGTGGACCCAGGAAACCGTGGTGTGCAGCGGGGTCCCTTTCACTGCCCCTTTCCCCTCCCTCACGCTGGTCACCGATGCATCAGACCTGGGCTGGGGAGCACACCTGGGGTGACACAGGACTCAAGGCCTTTGGTCCCCCTCGGAACATACCCTCCACATAAACGTCCGGGAATTGCGGGCGGTGAGGAGGGCCTGCAAAGCCTTCCTACCAAGGCTCTCTCACCGCTCGATCCTGGTTCGTTTGGACAATACGGCAGCGGTCTTTTATATCAACAAGCAAGGGGGAGCCCGGTCACCTCCCCTCTGCAAAGAGGCCCTGCTGCTCTGGCACCTGTGTGTGGAACATGACATCAAGCCACGGGCAGAGTACCTTCCGGGATGCAAGAATCTGTTAACAGACACCCTGAGCAGATCCTTTGGAGCCCACGAGTGGTCGCTCAAGGATGCCGCTCTCCGTCGGGTTTTCCACAGGTGGGGTTATCCCCTCCTAGACCTGTTTGCATCGGAACACAATGCAAAGTGCCGGAACTATTGTTCCCTACTGGGTATGGGGAAATATTCCCTGGGGGATGCCCTGATGACTGTGTGGCAGAGGGCATTCTCTATGCCTTTTCCCCGTTTCCCCTAATTTCCAGGGTTTTGACCAGGGCGAGGACCTGGTCAATTAAGGAAATCATATGCAAACATTTGGAAGGTAATAAAGTGATAGGGAATAGCCAGCATGGGTTTGTGAAGAACTAGTCATGCCAAACTAATCTGATAGCTTTCTTTGATAGGATAACGAGCCTTATGGATAAGGGAGAAGCGGTGGATGTCATATACCTAGACTTTAGTAAGGCATTTGATACGGTCTCGCATGATATTCTTATTGATAAACTAGGCAAATATAACTTAGATAGGGCCACGATAAGGTGGGTGCATAATTGGCTGGATAACCGTAGTCAGAGAGTTGTTGTTAACGGTGCTAAATCCTGCTGGAAAGGGATAACAAGTGGGGTTCCGCAAGGGTCTGTTTTGGGACCCGTACTGTTCAATATCTTCATCAATGATGTAGATATTGGGATAGAGAGTACGCTTATTAAGTTTGCAGATGATACCAAACTGGGTGGGGTTGCAACTTCTTTGGAGGATAGGGACATAATTAAAAATGACCTTAGCAAGTTAGAGAGATGGTCAGAGGTAAACAGGATGAAGTTTAATAAAGAGAAATGCAAAGTGCTCCACTTAGGAAGGAACAATCAGTTCCATACATACAAGATGGGAAGCGACTGTCTAGGAAGGAGTATGGCGGAAAGGGATCTAGGGGTCATAGTGGACCACAAGTTGAATATGAGTCAACAGTGTGATGCTGTTGCAAAAAAAGCAAATATGATTCTAGGTTGTATCAACAGGTGTGTTGTAAGCAAAACTCATGAAGTCATTCTGCCGCTCTACTCTGCACTAGTTAGGCCTCAGCTGGAGTACTGTGTCCAATTCTGGGCGCCACATTTCAAGAAAGATGTGGAAAAATTGGAAAGGGTACAGAGAAGAGCGACAAGAATGATTAAAGGTCTAGAGAACATGACCTATGAAGCCAGGCTTCATGAACTGGGCTTGTTTAGTTTGGAAAAAAGAAGATTAAGGGGGGGACATGATAGCGGTTTTCAAATATCTAAAAGGGTGTCACAAGGAGGAAGGAGAAAATTTGTTCCTCTTGGTTTCTGAGGACAGGACAAGGAGTAATGGGCTTAAAGTGCAGCAAGGGAGGTTTAGATTGGACATTAGGAAAAAATTCCTAACTGTCAGGGTGGTCAAATATTGGAATAAATTGCCAAGGGAGGTGGTGGAATCTCCCTCTCTGGAGATATTTAAGAACAGGTTAGATAGACATCTGTCAGGGATGGTGTAGACGGAGCTTGGTCCTGCCTTGAGGGCAGGGGGCTGGACTCGATGACCTCTCGAGGTCCCTTCCAGTCCTATGATTCTATGATTCTATGACCTTTCGGTCCTCGATCATTCTCATAGCCCCCAGGTGGCCCAGACAATTCTGGTTCCCCATCCTGGTGGACATGCTTGTCCAGGACCCAATAACACTCCTTCTAGTCTGGGATCTGCTAACTCAACCCTGGGGCGAAGGGATCATGGTTCACCCGGATCTCCGGTCTCTCCACCTAACGGCATGGTTTATCCGTGGTTGAACCAACCTGAAAAGGAATGTTCCCAAGAGGTTCAGATGGTTCTCCTCAGTAGCAGGAAACCCTCTACTAGGCGGTCATACGCTGCCAAGTGGTGGCGCTTGGGCGTCCTGGAGAGGAGTACACCCGTCCTTGGCTCCTATTCCAAGTATTCTTGACTACCTTTTCCAGCTTTGGTCTAGTGGCCTATCTTTCTCTTCTATCAAAGTCCATGTGGCATCTCTCTCCGCCTTCCATGTTGGTATGGCAGGAGTCTCCCTTTTTTCTAACCCAGTGGTTAAACATTTTCTTACTGGCCTGGAAAAACTGTACCCCTCGGTGAGGGCCCCGCTTCCCACCTGGAACCTTAACGTGGTCCTCCACAGACTTATGCTACCTCCCTTTGAACTGCTGGTCACATGTTCCCTGCTGCACCTTTCATTGAAGGTTGCTTTCATTGTGGCTATTACATTGGCTCAAAGGGTGTCAGAACTAAGGGCGCTAACTGTAGACCCGCCCTACCTTGTTTTTTCCCATAACAATGTAAGGCTACGGCCTCATCCAGCCTTCCTCCCGAAGGTGGTATCACCATTCCACCTGTTCCAGGAGATTTATCTCCCGTTTTTTTCCCCAAAACCTCATGCCTCCTCTAAGGAGCGGATTCTGCACTCCCTGGACGCCAAGCGGGCACTGGCATTGTACATTGATAGGACCAAGCCGTTCCGTAAATCACAACAATTGTTTATTGCATTTGGGGACAGGGTGAAAGGGTCTCCTATTTCCACGCAAAGGCTATCAAGATGGGTGGTGCAATGCATCACAGACTGCTATCACCTGGCTGGTAAAACCCCACCCAGGGTGAAGGCACACTCCACCAGGGCGCAGGCGTCCTCGGTGGCCTTTGGTGCCCAGGTACCAATCACAGAAATTTGCAGAGCAGCCACCTGGTCTTCCCTTCACACGTTTGCAACACACTATGCGCTACCTCAGCAGGCCAGGGAGGATGCAAGGGTGGGCTCTGCAGTCCTCAAATCTGTGATGTAAATATGTAAATATGTTCCGGTTGTCTTTGTTCTTAAATGGTGCCTTATAAGTGTTGAACTGTTCAAATAAATCCGTTTATTGTTCACCTCACTTCATGACTCCGGTGGTATGACTGCTCTGACCCCTCCTCCGTGGGGTTAGCTTGGTAGTCACCTACTTCGAATGGACATGAGCAACCACTCGAAGAAAAGAACGGTTACTTACCTGTAACTGTTGTTCTTCGAGATGTGTTGCTCCTGTCCATTCGACTCCCACCCTACCTCCCCTTCGTTGGAGTGTCCGGCAAGAAGGAACTGAGGTGGGGCAGCGCCGGCAGGGGTACTTATGCCCCGCCATGGTGGCGCCACTCCAGGGGGTGCCCTGCCGGCGCTACAGGTACCGCTAGGGAAAACGCTCCGGAAGACATGGTGCATGCGGTGCGCACACCTACTTCGAATGGACATGAGCAACACATCTTGAAGAACAACAGTTACAGGTAAGTAACCGTTCTTTTCTCTGGATGCAAAAAGGGCATTCGCTTTTTTCATAGATAGAATGAGGCATTTTGCAAATCATCTCATCTTCCTTTGCAGAAAGGCTGAAGGGATTGACTGCCAACGGACCATTGTTTGGAGGTCCAATTCAGAAGTGAAGCCAGTTGAGAGAAATGGTGATAGAGACAGCGAAGTCAGTGCGTGGTCCTAAGAAACGCAATCAAGACTTGTTTGATGAGAACATGAGGACCTGCTTGCCAAGAAGAACAAGGCATTTATGGAGTGGCAGAATGACCCAGGCTCCATCTCTAAGAAAGACAGGTTTAAGTTCCTCCAGGCCCAGGCTCAACGAGAAATCTGCAAAATGCACGATCAGTGGTGAGAGAAGAAAGCTGAAGAGGTGCAACATTGTGCTGACTTAAACAACCTAAGGGAGTTCTTCAGCTCTATCAAGTCAGTCTTTGGTCCTTCCAAGTCTAGCTCTGCCCCCTTGTTGTCTGCAGACGGAGCCACGTTGATCAGGGATAAGGCTGGCATTAATAACCAGTGGAAAGAGTATTTTAGTCAACTCCTGAATCGTTCATCATCAGTCAGTCAGCCAGCACTGGAGAACAGATCCCTCAGAAACCAACCCAGAAGACCTGGGAGATCCTCCATTTATTGATGAAGTTAGAAAGGCCGTCAGGCAGATGAATTATGGCAAGGCATCCGGCAAGGATGGAATTCCTGCAGAACTGTACTAGGCATTTAATGAGGAGTCACTTAACGTTTTTCATAATGTCTTGACCAGTATTTGGGAAGAGGAAGAAATGTCATCTGACCTCCATGATGCCGCGATAGTTGCTCTGTACAAAAATAAGAGTGCAAGAGCCGACTGCGGGAACTACAGAGGTATTTCACTGCTTTCCATTGCCAGGAAAATCTTCGCCCGCATCATCCTGAACAGGCTTATTTCAACAGTTTCAGAAGTGAGTTTCCCCGAGTCACAATGTGGTTTCCACCCTAATCGCAGTACTATCAATATGATCTTTGTAATGAAACAGGTGCAAGAGAAGTGCCTTGAGCAGAATATGAACCTCTACTCTGTCTTCATTGATCTGATGAAGGCATTCAACCCGGTTAACAGAGATGCATTGTGGATCATCCTCAGGAAGCTGGGTTGCCCACCGAAGTTCATCTCACTCATCAAGCTGTTTCACGAGAACATGACAGGAGAGGTACTCTTGGATGGTGTGCCGTCTGAGAAATTTAACATCTCCAATGGCGTGAAGCAGGGCTGCGTACTCGCCCCGGTGCTTTTTAACTTGTTCCTCACTCGAGTCCTCGTGCATGCTGTCAGAGACTTAGATCTTGGTATTTACATCAGATACCGTTGGGATGGTTCACTGTTTGATTTGAGACGCCTTACTGCAAAGACCAAAACACTGGAGAGAATTATCACCAAAGCGCTGTTTGCTGATGACTGCGCCCTTATGGCACACCAAGAGAACCACCTGCAGACCATCACTGACAGATTCTCTAAAGCATCCAAACTGTTCGGTCTCCCAATTAGCCTCGGAAAGACAGAAGTCCTCTTCCAGCCTGCATCAAAAAGTGCTCCTCCACAGCCATGCATCACTATCGATGGCAAGGTAGTGGACAACTTTAAGTATTTGGGCAGCACAATATCAAGTGATGGGTCCCTTGACAAAGAGATTACAGCAAGGTTCCAGAAAGCCAGTCAGGCACTTGGGAGATTATGTATTAAAGTTCTCCAGCACAAAGATATTCGCCTTTCAACTAAACTCAAGGTATATAATGCCGTGGTCCTCATCTCTCTCCTGTATGGCTGCGAAACACAGATCCTCTACCGTAGGCACATCAAGTGGACGGAGCAGTTTCACACGCACTCCCTACAATCAATCATGCGAGTACGCTGGTAGGACCAAATTACTAACCAAGAAGTGCTTGACAGAGCTAGTTCCACAAACATAGAAGCCAAGATCCTCCAGACCCAGCTTCGATGGTCTGGCCATATTCTCCGCATGGACGAAAGCAGGATCCCGAGGCAGCTGTTCTACGGGGAACTGGTACGTGGTAGTTGCAAACAGGGACGCCCGAGGAAAGGTATAAGGACAATCTGAAGACCAACTTGCAGTGGACAGGCCTTCAGCCTTGACAATTTGAACTAGTTGCTGCAGACAGGATTAATTGGTATTCCCTTACAAGGAAAGCGGAGGCAAAGTTTGAGGATGACAGCTGCCAACGCCTCGTAGCTGCATGTGAAAGACGACCTAGAGCTGCATTCTCTCCTGTCCTAACATCCGGCATCCCATGCCCTATCTGTAACTGCATGTGTGCTTCGACATTTGGGCTCTGGAGCCACATGCGTTTCCACAAATGAAATGCACAACATGTCTTCTTCGGCTCCCGAGAGACAACCAACAACAACAAGACAGAACGAGGCATTTTGCAAATCATCTCAGCTATTTATTTCCTTTGCAGAAAGGATGAAGGGATTGCCAGTCTCGGCCTAGAGATTGTCCTCTTGGATATCCTTGTGTATCATGTGGATACACATGAGCAATCACTAAAAGAAGAAAAGACAGTTACTTACCTGTAACTGTTGTTCTTCAAGATGTGTTGCTCATGTCCATTCGATTTCCCCCTCTACTTCTCCTTCGTAGGAGTCTCCGGCAAGAAGGAACTGGGGAGGGGAGCACTGGTAGGGGTATTTATGTTCCGCTATAGAGGCGCCACTCCAGAGGGTGACCTGCTGGCCCAATGGGTACCACTGGGCAAAAGATGCTCCAGAAACCATGCATGCGGCACACACACACCTCATTCGAATGTACATGAGCAACACATCTTGAAGAACAACAGTTACAGGTAAGTAACTGTCTTTTTTTGCCATAACTGGGGTTCTTTTCTGGAGGGAGAGAGCACATTTAGTCAACCTTAACATTGGCCTCAATGAAGTTTTTTGGGCAGTGAATTTCCCTTGGTTTTTGAGGAAGCGGTAGTAAGTGAAGGGAGCATGACTGGAAAGCACAAGGTAGCTGGGACACTTCACTGTCACTCAGCTACTTACTCTGCTCTCCTTTGTGCCTCCTCGCACCAGCAGGATCAAAGGCAGCAAAGGTAACCCTGTGCGAGGGAGGGAGGGAGAGCACGGGAGAGTGGCAGAGTGAGGGCACCCGGCTTCACATATTAAAATCAGGTGCATGTGATCCCTCCTCCCCTCTCTTCCCCCCCCCCCCCATATGTTGCCTATAAAGGACAGTTAGGTGATTTTAAAAGAAAAAGCTAGTAAAGAGCACATCTACCAGATGGTGGTAGCAAAAGTGAAAGGAGGATAACCCCAAAGTCTGTATTGCACTCTTGGGATGAGCTTAGGGTGAAGGGGTTCTGCACAACTTGCAACATAGGAGGATTACAAAAGTGTGAAGAGATTCATTCATCTCAAGGGGACATTTTCAGGCAAATCCAGACACTCCATGGAGATGAATACAGCCTGACAATGGCTCGAGTGGTGTGATCTGGACTCATTCATCAAAATGTATTTCTCCCTCCTCCTTCCCCAACCCAAAATCTACCTCAAACCCAATTATGCAAAGAAAATCTTATCATGCACATAGAGCAATTTGAATACTAAAATCACCTCTTTATTAGGAGAGAGAGAGAGCTGTATCTGAGGGTATGTCTATACTGCCACCCTAGTTCGAACTAGGATGGCTAATGTAGGCATTCGAACTTGCAAATGAAGCCCAGGATTTAAATATTCCTCCTGCAAGGAAGTTTAACGGTAGTTCGAATTAGGAGCTTTAATTCGAACTACCTAGTCCGTGCCACGTGTAGCCGCGGGCAGGTAGTTCGAACTACGGGCATTTAAAAACAGCGCCCGCCCGTGAACATGCAAATGAAGCCCAGGATATTTAAATCCCAGGCTTCATTTGCAAGTTTGAATGCCTACGTTAGCCACCCTAGTTCGAACGAGAGTGACTAGTTCGAACTAGGGTGGTAGTGTAGACGTACCCTAAATGATTCCAAATTTACCCCAAGAAATATTCCCTGGTCCATATTGTGTCATACCAAAGATAATCTTACTAGTTACATATATTTCACTGCATGTTGAAAAAGGAAAGAAGTTCATAGTGTCGGTTATGGTTATTGGGAACTCCTCGATCAAATAACTGCATACTTGCATCACACATTCTGCCCCAGCCCCTGTTGCAGCATAACAGTTTTGAAGACAATTTCCTGAAGGCTAGCATGTTGGATTTAGTGCATTTAGAAAAATTGATAAACAATTAGCAAAGCTCAGCCTTATCTTAGGTGGTGCTATCTCTCCACTATTCTGACATTAATAATAAAAAAACAACCTAAACAGAAAACGTTACCTTTTCAGAGTATAACTCCAAGAGATTCTCAATGAAAGGAGTTAAATTGGTTCTGCTTTATCTCTTGTGTGTACTAGTACATGTTACAAACACATTCACTTTGCCACAACATAAAATAACTGGAAAACTCTACTCAGGAAAGGTCATTGTCTAAATTTATATAAAATCTGGATTAATTCTAAACTGGAGGAATGGAGGTCTCTGAGGTTAGAAGGGTAATTACTCACATGTATACAATGCCAGCACTACTTTATCCTTGAGTTTTAACTTCTACAGCATAGGCGTGCAAGAAAAGTAAGAAAAGCACTTTTTTTCTTTAATAATCATACTTTTTATACAAATTCTCTTTTTGTTTGGTGGTATGTTTTTGTTTGTTTTTAACATCTTTACTTGATGTGAATCTGAGTTTTCTGGACTTACTACTTATACGCGTTAGATTATTCGTGAAAATATTTAAACAATTACATTGCTTAACTTAGTTGTTTGAGATTATAGTAATATGTCAGTGATATTTAAAATGTGAAATTTTATTTTGACTTGATACATTAAGTAAAATCCAGGGCTTACCTGCTGAATACTGTAGTTCTCATTTTAATCACAAGATAGATATACAGATGCACCACCTCTAATACAATCATTTTATGCTGCTATGGCAATTTAATAGTAACTTGAGGAGGTTAATTTGCAGATGACTGGAATGTTACATTAATCACCACACTGCATCATTCCTACATGTTCAGTCATGACACCAGCGTTGCAAGGCAAAATGAGGGTCTCCCACTATGTCTACATCTAAACTACATCACTTTTAGTAAGGCTGTATTAGCACAGTCAAAGTTGGGAGGTGTGCACCTTTGCTGACAAAATATTTCTAGCCCACATAAGCAAGAGAGTGAAAGATGAAAGTTTTGTCGATCAGTTGCAAGTATAGACAGCCTCAAATTCACTTTGTGCTTCTCCAATTTCTAAAGGTAGAGTTCTGTAGCTCAGAAATTATAAAATTCACCCCTTACATTTCCCAGCCAAACACTGATTTCAGTCCACAAAGGAAGACACCGTTCAGTTATTGTTCTCAATTTTCAATAGCAGTTTAAACTCAATTTCCCTTCCTCAATATTTTGGACCAAGCCATGATCCGAAATACTTCTGGAATATGCCCTGCTTTTCAATGGCTCTTACTAAGTGAAGTCTTATCTATAGTTGGAAATTGTTCAGCTATTCCAAAAGGAGAAGAGATATTTGATATACGTTTAGTCAGGCCACAATTTTATTATTTGATGTCTGGGACTACCTTTCAGATAACATGTACAGTGCAGATAACCTCCCCATGTTTTCTCCTATAATAAACTGGGTTTGGGAGATGGGAGA
The DNA here is from genome assembly GCF_052426305.1 of Pelodiscus sinensis. NCBI lineage: Eukaryota > Metazoa > Chordata > Testudines > Trionychidae > Pelodiscus > Pelodiscus sinensis. Next base: position 313,054,275 of record NC_143052.1, read on the forward strand.
GTGTCTTTACTAGTTTCCCCTCCCTTTTTCTACTCATGTCCCTCCAGCAGATCCATTGTCAGAACCTTACAATGTCTGGGGGGCTTCAACCAACTTTCCCTCCCTCCATTTCCATTCAGGTCCCTCCAGCAAATACATTACCGGGACCTTATCAACCTCTCCCCTCATAAGAGGGGTGAGATGGACTATAATGATGGAGGGTTGGTTCCATGCTGTACAAATCATAGGAACCCCAACTCGCTCAGTTACTGAGCACCTCTCCTTGAGTCCTTTCCCCAAACCATTAATCTGTTATTGTATGCCTTCTTTTATGGAGTACCTGCACTGAACATCCACTACACACTTAAATAATGAGTTGTGACATATGGCCTTCAGCCCTCCATGTCATCCATTAACAGAGCCCATTTGAACCTACTGTGAGGAAAGTGAAAAAACCCATGATCTCTTTACTGCTGTGCCAAGTAGTGAAGTAATAAATAAATCTGAAATATGCTTTGCTCTTCAGTGCCACTTACTACGGTCTTGTCTACATTTGGAAATTTACCAAAATCTCTGTTCTGGAAAACTCCCGTGTGTCCATTCTATTCTGTAATAAGAGAACCCACACAGGGGCTTAGATCAAAATAACTAGTCTATAATAACAATTTTAGTAAAATTTAAAGGGTAGACAAGTGTTTAAAGGTATACAGTCAAAGAGCTAGAACATAAGAACGGCCATACTGGGTCAGACCAACAGTCCATGTAGCCCAGTATCCTGTCTGCCGATAGTGGTCAATACCAGATGCCCCAGAGGGAGGGAACACAACAGGTAATCCTCACGTGATCCCTTCCCTGTAACCCATTTCCAGACAGAGGCTAGTGACACCATTCCTATCCATCCTGGCTAATAGCCATTGATGAACCTAACCGCCGTTAAACTACATAGCTCTTTTTCAACCATGTTAAAGTCCTAGCCTTCACCACACCCTCTGGCAAGGAGTTCTACAGGTTGACTGTGCGCTGAGTGAAGAAAAACTTCCTTTTGTTTGTTTTAAACCTGCTGCCTATTATTTTCATTTGGTGACCCCTAGTTCTTATATTGTTGTAATAAGTGAGTAACTTTTCTTTATTCACTTTTTCCACACCAGTTGTGATTTTATAGACCTCTATCATATCCTCCTTTAGTCTCCTCTTTTCTAAGATGAAAAGTCCAAATCTTTTTTAATCTCTTTTCATATGGGATCCATTCCAAACCTCTAATAATTTTGGTTGCTTTTTTCTGAACCTTTTCCAATGCCAAGATATCTTTTTTGAGATGAGGTGACCACATCTGTATTCAAGATGTGGGCAAACCATGATTTTATGTGAGGCAATAAGATATTTTCTGTCTTATTCTCTATTCCTTTTTTAATGATTCCTAACATTCTATCTGCTTTTTTGACTGCCGCTGCACACTGAGTGGATGTTTTCAGAGAACTGTCCACAGTGACTCCAAGATCTCTCTCTTGAATAATTGCAGCCAAATTAGTCCTCATCATATTGTATGTATAGTTGGGATTATTGTTTCCAATGCACATTACTTTACATTTATCAACATTAAATTTCATTTGCCATTTTGTTGACCAATCACTTAGTTTGGTTAGATCATTTTGAAACTCTTCACAATCTGCTTTGGACTTAACTATCTTGAGCATTCTGGTATTATCTGCAAATTTTGTCACCTCACTGTTTATCCATTTCTCTAGATCATTTATAAATAAGTTGAATAGGATTGATTGGTCCCAGGATAGATCCTTGGGGGACCCCATTAGTTACCTCTCTTCACTCTGAAAACTTACCATTTATTCCTACCCTTTGTTTCCTGTCTTTTAACCAGTTATCTGTCCACCAAAGGATCTTCCGTCTTATCCCATGACAACTTACTTTACTTACTTTGGTGAGGGACTTTGTCAAAGGCTTTCTAGAAATCTAAGTATACTATATCCACTAGATTCCCCCTTGAACACATGTTTGTTTACCTCCTCAAAGAACTCTAGCAGATTAGTAAGGCATGATTTCACTTTACAGAATCCATGTTGACTTCCCCCAACAAATTATGTTTGTCTCTGCATCTTACAATATTATTCTTTACTAAAGTTTCAACTAATTTGCCTGATATTGACGTTAGACTTACCAGTCTATAATTTCCAGGATTGCCTCTAGAGTCCTTTTTAAATATTGGCTTTATGTTCGCTATCTTCCAGTCATTAGGTACAGAAGCTGATTTAAATAATAGGTTAGAAACCACAGTTAATAGTTCCGCAATTTCAGAACTCTTGGGTGAATGCCATCTAGTCCTAGTGTCTTGTTACTGTTAAATTCAGCTAAAAACATCTCTGCGGTGGGTGAATATTCACTTGAATATTCCTCAGTGTATTAGCATTTTCCTTAGTATTTTATTTAAAAGAAATGTGAACACACACTATTATTGGTACACTAATTCGCAAAATGTTAACGGCATTGGTTCATATACAAGTAGTAGCATTGCATATTTATTTTGTAAGTGACTTGAATGACTGAAAATGAGCAATGACTGAAAATGATAAGCTGTGATACAAGCCAGGGATAATACGTACAGATACCACATGGTTTTCTTCAGAGCATCTCCGTTCTAATATACAATATATTTCTGCACTTCCAGTCCTGAGCCTTTCTTGACCAAAGGCAGCCAAGTATGCCAAAAAGAATTCTGTCATCCACGTTGGGGATGTAATGATGTAGTTGATTAACCAGTAAGCAAAAGCTTATATTACATGCATTCCCCCTCCCCTTCCAGTAAATTTTTTAGCAGGCTGGCTAGCAGCCCAGCTCAGTCCTGGCTCATGCCGTGTCCGGGACCTACTCCTGCTGCAGCCCTGCATTTAAAGTGTATTAGGAGCCAGGTGGGCAGGCGGCCTGGTTCAGTGCTAGCTCATGCTAGGTCTGGGAGCTCAGCCTTCTCCCCAGAAAGGGGCTGCTGCCACTCTGTGTTGCTGCCTCTGATTTTTTTTTAAACTGGCTCCTCTCGTGGTCCAGTCCCCACCTGGCACCCCGTGCTGCAGCCTCTGATACAGTGTAGTCGAGTAACCAATAAGAATTCATGAGATTAATTGACTATTCAGTTAATGTAAAGCAAACTCATTTGCATTTGTGACCCATTAGAGAATTTCATCTTGTGTTTTCACAAATGAAATGCCAATACATAAAACCTACTTATTCCACAGTGGACCCGCTTGCTTCATTTTCTGTTTTTTCTTTTAAATTTGCCCTTATGTTTGAAATACTCAAGAGCTTTACAGTGCAATGGATATATTATTAGAAAGTCATGTGCCCACACTTTGTATGTTAGACAGTACATATTGCTTAGAGACTGTAAGGGTCATTTTGTAGCTGCTCAGTCTCCAAAATGTAAGTGGTTTTTTTTTGTTTGTTTTTTTTTTGTTTTCAGTTTTACATGATGCACCCATTAACTAGAGGTCAAGATAAATTAAAATCAAGTAATAAAAACTGCACACAAAGTAAAACTAGATCCTTTGCAGAACATTAATTTGCAAGGATTTCATAAGGAAAATAAATATGTTCAAGTAAAATGAATGTGTATCTTTAGGATACTTTGAAAAGATTGGTTGTGATGAAGGTAATATGTAACCCACCAGATACTGTTATATTTATAGTATATCCGATGGCAAAGTCCCCAGTCCTGTAAATGCTTAACTTCTTGTGTGTAGTTCCACTAAATTCCAAGGGATTATTCCCTTCCTTAGAACTACTAGATTATACTTCATGCATGAAAGTGAAAGATGTACATTTTGTTTCCAAAACCAGGTCCTAAAATTTTATGGCCATAAAGAACATAAACTAACTTGTTACTCAGTTAAACAAGTTCAACTAATATTAAAACAAATTGCTTAGGAAAGTCCATGTTGGTTTTCAACTAAGGGCCTGTAAAGTCTACACATTCCTTTTTAAAACAGGTTCTTATTTTTATATACTGAATTTAGATAAAGCTTTTTTTTAAAGAATGAACAGATGGAGGCTCTAAATATTGAATCTTTGAAACTATGTCCATCAAAAAGCCCTTTATTAAAATATATATTTTCTGTAATTGACAAGATATATGTATCAGAATATTGGGATTATTAAATTAGAGGCCCCGTCAATCATGCAATACAGAGGTATTGCTTGGATAAAATAACAGTAACATTTTTTAGATAATCCTAAAAATAACACAGTTGGAAGGTGTTTGTGGTCCTTTCTTCATTCCAAGAGAGCTGACGTTTTAAACATAGTTTTTATAGTATTTACCATTGCCTTCATGTTAGATTTAGCACTCAACAACAAATTAAATTAACTTTTCTTCCTGAAATACCATGCTGTGGCAAACATTAGAAATTTAAGACCTGTGGGGTAAATATTTCGCTTTCTAAATATTCTTCCTTCCCACTTGAATCTTTGCAATAATAAAACACTTCTTGGATTTACTAGATGTTAGTAGGCTAATACTACTTTGAACTCACGTAGAAGAGGATACCTTGAGAATTTTTTCAGCTGTACTAATCAAAACTTCATGTACGGTATTTTTATTCTTATATAAATGTTATCTGAAATAACAGATTTTATTGAATTTTTTTTGTTTTAACTTCATTAGTTCTGTGTAAATATTGATTTAACACTGATTTTAAATACAACTTTTTATATTGAAGAAATAAGATTTTAGTTGCACAATACAGTATTACTGTTATTTAAGCCCAGTTTAGTGTTCTCTAATGCTTACAGCAGTAAATTGAATTTTGAGCTTCAGCAATTCTATCTAATATAATTATGTTAAACAGGTTTTTTGTGTTTGTTTTCCTTCAAACTTATTTCACTTTTGCTCTAGCGTGTTAAATCTGGCAGAGATGGCAGTGCACGTAGCCGCAGAGAAGGGAGTGGTGGCGGGGGTAAGTACTTTGAATAACAACTTTGCTTAAATGTTAGAGTTCTCAAGAAAAGATTCAGAGGGGTAGCTGAGTTAGTCTGTAACAGGAAAAACTTAAAAAAACAACAAGTAGTCTAGTAGTAATTTAAAGACTAACAAAACATGGAGATGGTATCGTGAGCTTTCGTGGGCACAATCCACTTCTTCAGATGACCGGAGTGTTGGAAGTCCAGATCCAAGAATAAATAAGGGAAGGAGGGGAGGGGGGCAAAAGGAGAAAAAATTGAAGGGGAGGAAGAAAAAAAGACAGTGAGTAGATAAGCTCCAGAGGGATAGCCGAGTGAGTCTGTAACAGGAAAAACTTTAAAAAACAATTAGTCTAGTAGCATCTCAAAGACTAAATAGTTAAAAGAAGCTGATAAGAACCATTAGTTAGCACTTGGAAAGGAAGATGACCAACACCAGATTCTACACAGACATCAAGAACCATCAGCATCTTCATTGATTGGTTGGTTGATAATGTGCAAGCCATCCGATATCACTATTCAAACCATTAGTATAAGAATTAAACTTTGTGAATGAAGTTAAGCTCCAATCCTGGAATTGGTCTGAAACAAAACAGTGACTTAGAGATCCATTAATGAATGTCCAGGAATATTAAAATGTTCTCCAACAGCTTTTTGTGTCTTCAGGGGGTTGCCAAGTTAGTCTGTACAGGATAAACTTAAAAAAACAATAAATAGTCTGGTAGCACTTTAAAGACTAACAAAACATGTAGATGGTATCATCAGCTTTCATGGGTACAGCCCACTTCTTCAGATGACCCTATATGTTGCCTTTTCGGATATCTGATTTATGTCCATTAATTCTTTCCCGTGGATGGTCACATCACATTAATCGCTCATGGTTTGCCAATTATGACTTATGCAGGTACCAAATCTGTGCTTAGAAAGCCTTCATACCACCTATCATACATTTTGCTTAGACTTCCTGTTACAAAAAAACATTATGTGGAATGGTTCAGGAAGTTGTGGGGCAATTATAAAAATTGGACTATTTTTCTTATCCTTTTACCTTCAGAGCCAGGTGTCTTAATTCACACTGATTCAACTGTACAAGGCTCAGTGATATAACACTTACACATTTTATATCTATTAAGTCTCCTGTTTAAATATTTGAAACTGAAATTTAAGATTTTTTTTAAATCCTATGATCTTGAAATTTACCAAAATGGACCATGAATTTGGCAGGACCCTAAAGGAAGAAATTCGCCATAGTGGACTGGGCCCAGACAAAGTCTTGTGCACTTATGGGCTGGCTGCAAACTAGCCATGAAGGATGAATAGTGGACCTCATGTTTGTTTAGGTAAAAATGGAGGACAAAGGTGGGCTCAGAGCAAAACAGCGGTCCTCCTGATTTCCATGTAAGTGTAGCAGAGGGGTCCCTTCATCTTTCACAAATATGTTCTGTCATATCTACCCTTAGTGAAAAAATGGAACATCACCTAAGAGAGAAAAGGATGTTTGGTAGTTTAATAAATAAGGACGTAAATGCTTGAGGACAGCTAATAGGATAAATAATTAAGGTTCTAGGTGAGAAAAAGTTAAAACAGTATTAAAGACTCTTAGCGTTTTGTCAAAACTTCTCTTAAGGACAGCAAAATATACGTGGAAATGGAAAGACTGTTGAACCCATTAGAAACTTCTGCTACAAACTCTAGTAATTCCAAGGCACTGAGTTTTTTCAACTCCACAGATTCATACATCAGCTAGACCATATCTGGACAGTTGGAACACTAATATAAGAGATCAAATCTCATAAGAGTAATGAGGTCTGAGTTGAGCTACAACCGCGTACTCTTCCATATTGATTCTGATTTTTGTGAAAAGTTCTACAGTTATTGTATTTAACTCCTGAAAGACTAAAGAGAGTTTATACTTTGGGAACACACCTTTGTAGGAAAAGGGACTAAGGATGCTCATATATGCAAGTTTGGTGTAACTGCCCAAAGATCAAATAGTTTTTCAACTAGCTCAACATATAAGCAGAATTATAAAGGAGGCTCTGTACTGAGCCTGGAAGTATTTTTACTGGGACTCCCAATTAAAAGTTGAGACAAGATGTACTACTGAAACTTCTCAGAAGCAGTCGGTCACCATATATGCTAGCCCTGGAAACATAACCAGTGAAGAAGTTGGCACACAAGAGGAAAGAGACATAAGTATTATAGTATAGCTCCAATTTACAAACTTGCAGTAAGATCCAGTGGGACCAGAAATCCTAAATATTCATTTTTTCTGAGCCTGGCATAGGTAAACAGGATTGTTGCAGTTTAAAAATTCTATATACACATTCTGCCTGAGGCACATAATTAACATACATGTAGGTTACTTTATTCAAGATTTTTTGGATAAACATTTCATATGTTTATTGCTAAAAATGTAAATACACAAATTTGGCGATTCATTTCCTCAGTTTCCTTGCAAAGACCAGTGGGAATAATTTTCCTGCACTATTCTGGAGACTTGATGGTCATTAGCAGATCCTGGAGAAATGTTGGATCCTGAATTCAGTTCTTCTCTGCAAGTAAAGGAGGATTGGTTTTTTAACTTTACTCTCTAGCAGCCAAACATATACTTTTTCAGATGTTTTATGCGTATCTACTTACTTACAGTTGAGGTTAAGATTCTCTTCTAGGAATTTTTATTAGAAGTCAGGGACAGGTGGCAGCCAATAAACAAAAATTCACAGAAGCCCCACAACTCACCCTGATTTTTACTAAAAATTCCTTGTAAGGGAACAAACAGAGCACTGCCAGGACTTGCTGCTGCTCCAGCCCTACTGCTGCTTCTGCGGCAGGGGCTCACTACTGCTGCTTCAGCTGAGCCAATCACAACCATTGTTCTGCCAGGCCCCCTAGGCCCCCTAGGCAGACTATCATTCCAGGAGCTGCTGCCCTGGGGCTGGCCACCACCATAGTTCTGATAGCTGCTCCAGCTCCCAGAATCCATGACCTTCATAACAGAATTGCATGCTTGCTTAGAGTAGAATCAGTAACAGCACAAGCTTCCCTTGTTTTGCACAGTGACACTGGAAACACATGCAGAAGGAGACTACTGGGAGAATTAAGTGGACTTGGCTAACATAAAACTAAAAACTAATTTACTATATTTCAGAAATTAAACTATACAGAAAATGCTGGTGAAACATAACAGCATAATCCTAAGAATTCAACTCTTGTCTGCATACATATTATAGGTAGAGTACAAAAAGGGGATGCCAGAAAAACAAAGATCTGCAAAAGTGTTCAGTGGAGGACTGTAACTTCTATCTGTAACAAAGAAAAGCGGTTAAAAATTATCTAGTCTCAGTTGCTTTTGAAGAGTTATTTTGTTCAAATTTCAAAAATGGGAAGCAAGTTGAGTTGAAATCACTGTAATTTATTTTTGTATTATTGGCAAGCTTTTACAGAAGAAATATGTTCCTCCAAACCTTTTAAACAGTTTCTGGGTTCTTTCTTTTTCCAATGCACAGCTAAGGAGCATTTTGCTACAACAAGGAGCTGAGAAAGAAGCTTGGTAGTATTTATTTTAGGGTACAGCTACACCGGGGTGGGTAATAATTTTTGCCTGGAGGCCACTTCAGTAATTTTTTAAGTAGCCCCGGGCCACACCGTAAGGGGCAGGGCCTAAATGGGAAGGGGTGGGGCTACCCTTTGCCCCCTTTGCTCCCCCTTCCCACTAGGCACCCATTCCCTGGAAGAGGCTTGCCACACTTCCCCACTCCAGGCCAATCAGGGCCTGCGGGCGGGGGAGTGCAGGAAGCCTCCTCCCGCCCTGCTAGGAGCTCATGGAACTTTGAAGTGCTGCAGGTTCCTCCCAGGGACAGGGCAGAGCAAAGGAAGTTTCCAACAGCTCCCCCACCCTCAGGCCCTGATTTTCTCGGGGTGGGGGAGCGCACAAAGTCTCCTCTGCTCTCCCCCTCCCGCCGATCTACAAGTAGCGCATGGTGCTTCAAATCGCCACATGCTCCTGGCAGGGCTAGGGTTACCTGGTAGCTTCAGAAAAAATATTGGACACACTTGATGTGGGGGGGACTGGCCAGGAAGGGAGCGGGGTTGGCTGGGGAGATGGAGGGAGGTGGACAGGAAGAAGGGCTGATCAGGGAGGGGTCAGGGGCAGCGAAGCTGGCCAGGGGAGATCGGGAGGAGTAAAATTGGCCAGTAGGAAGCAGGGCTGGCCAGGAGAGGGTCGGGGGTGGGGGTGGGGGTGGAGAATCGGCCAGCGGGGAGCGGGACTGACCTGGGCACATGCAGATCCCAGGGTGCTGCCTGCCCCGCACACGGTCCCAGCGAAGCACGAGCGAGTCTGGCTACTGCTCCACAATGCGCTTGAACAGCGCTCAGGAGTACGGACAGGGCTTCTCCTCCTCCCCAAGGCATCACTCCTACGTCAGATGCAACCAGAGGCTCCCAGTGCTTATTGCGCCCCGCCTCCCAGCCACTCCCCCCGCCCGCCTCAGGCTTCCATCGGGTGCCCAGATGAAAATCAAGAAAATACTGGACATTGCACATGTCCGGTATTTTCTGAATTTTTTTTACCGGACAGAGGCCCCAAAAACCGGACTGTCCGGTAGAATACCGGACACCTAGGAACCCTAGGTGTGGCAAGAGGAGGCTCTGCGTGCTCCCCCACCGTCAGGCCAATTAAGGCCTGGGGGCAGGAGAGAGCACAAAACTTTCTCTGCTCTGCCCCCACCCTGTGTACAGCTCAAAGCGCTGCATGCGGCTCGCAGGGCGGGGGCAGAACAGAGAAGGCTTCATGTCCTTCCCCGCCCCCAGGTCCTAATTGGCCTGGGTGCAGGGGAACAGCAGAGCCTCCACGGGCTGGAGCCACCCACTTAGCAGGCCAGATCCAGCCTGCAGAGGCCCTTTTTCCCACCCCTGGACTACACTGTGGGGGAGCAGTTTCGAAGAAGGTATGCAAATTGTGCTTGTATTTGCATATCTTCTTCCGATTCTTTTTCCGGAAGAGGATTTTCCAATATTTGGCCTGTCTACACAGGGCCAAATGTCAGGAAAAAAAACCTCTTTTGGAAGTCCGCTATACACCTCGTTTTATGAGGAATAAGGGGGCTGCCGAAAGAGGGGTTTTTTTCTGACATTTGGCCCTGTGTTGACTGGCCAAATATCAGAAAATCCTCTTCTGGAAAAAGAATCAGAAGAAGATATGCAAATGCAAGTGCAATTTGCATACCTTCTTTGAAAAAAACCAATCCCACAGTGTAGCCATATCCTTACAGGAGGAATCAGAAGTATCGCTAAAAGATGTAGACACAATCTGGATTTGGCAATTTCAAATATAGCTAAAATGAAAATCCAAAATTTGACCACTTTGGTAGAAAATCTGTATCTTTTCTTAGCAATCATCAGACTTGCATTTTGAAATCTTTTTTTTTTTTTTTTGTGATGGGAGTTGACTCTTCATATTTTTACACTCTTCAGTAGAGCCTACAAGTAGTTCCATGCGTAAGAAAAGGGCATGCGAATTTTAGAGCAGTGAAGGGCAATAGGCCTTGCAGTGTAGGTCTGCACTCTAAGGCAAGAGATTTGCAAAAAACCTTCTCATGATCTTAAGGCTAGGTCAGGCAAAATAGGAGCCGCAAGCTGGATCCAGCCCACCAAATATTCAAATCTGGCCCACTATGATACTCTGGGCCACCAATGTCCTGCAGCCCAGCCAGACCCTCAGGCAGGCTCCTTCACTGCCATGTCCCTACACTCCACTCAAAGCTGCCAGCTGCTGGGACCAGTCTGTATGGTGTGTGCCCCTTGGGGCAGGAGGGGGTCTCCATGCGCTGTGCCTGCCCCAAGCACAATCCTTGCAGTGCCTATTGACCTAAAAGTGGCCAATGGGAGCTGCCCGGGCCAAGTTTGTGGGTGTGTGCAGTGCAGTGACACCCCTGCCCCCAAGTTCACACTGCACAGATACACACACATTGGTCCCAGCATCTTTGAAAGTCATGTGGCAGTAGAAAAACTTTAAAAACACTGAGTGGTCCTGTAGGACCTTAGGCTATGTCTACACTTGCACCCTAGTTCAAAGTAGGGATGCAAATGTAGACATTCGAAATAATCAATGAAGCGGGGATTTAAATATCCCATTCTTCATTAGCATGATCTCACCGGCGCTTTACCCCAATCAACAGCTGTTTTTAAAGTGAAAGTGCGCTCCAGGACGTGTTAGTTCGAACCAAACCTCTTGGTTCGAACTAATGTTACTCCTCAAAAAATGCACCCAACTTCCATCGCAGACCCAGGTCCCCCTCCATTAATATCATAGAAAAGTGTGGCTCTTGACCACTTACCAAATTCTTGGCATGGCCCACCCCTATCTTAAGGCAAGATCTTCACAATTAGTTGTGTTATCAGTCGGTTTGGGGGGGAGTGGTCTATTCCATCCTTCACGCTCCATTAGCTCCAAATCCTCATATTAGAATAAATTGAACACATTTTTCGTGTACAGTTATGTCCTATGGGTTAGCTTAACTTTCATGCTAGAAATGGTTTGCAGATTTTTAGATAAAAGACTTTGTATTGGGTTTTGGCCAAGCCAAACTCCCTTTTTCTTCATGGACCCCCAGAATCACCCAAAGTGTGAAGGATACAGAGATGCATTTAAACACATTTTGGGTTGGTGAAGCATCCTGATTCTCCGTTAAGAACTTTAGTGCACTAGGCACTTTATTTAAGACATTTGAAATTTTTAATATGACTTAGATCTAACTTATCAGTTTAATATGTAACTAAGTGATATTAGTTACGGATATCTACTAATATCCTGGGAAACAAAAGTATTTCATGCATGTTCTGTGTGAAAAAGAATTTTTAAAAAATAGACTTAATGCATTCTGTGATATTGGAAGAACTGCTTAAGTTGTAATTAGACTTATGACCATTAAAATTTGCTTAGAAATACCATCTGTAAACCTGTACAGCTTGACTGATGCAATGTAAATTTAACTAATCTGCTGATTAAAAAGTATACAAACATTTGTAGAGAAATTTAGAATCTTTTCATCTAGATAGAGCAATGCCAAAACCTTCAACTATTCCAAAGTAAAACTACATATATAAGATTTTGCTGTACTAGTCATTCTTCCAAAAAAAAGGTTACTGGTTTTTACAGCTGGTTTTGTTTTATATGTTCATTCTTTTTAGTTTATTTTGACCATCGAGCAATGTGCATTATCATCTGTATATACAATCAACAGTAGCTTTTAAAATGTAGTTGAAAGTACATGTATGAACATTAATAAATGTACACATGTATGCATAATATATACATACACTAAATTTTACATTACATATATGATGACTTAAGTAGGTAGGAAAAGCAGAGACACAAGTTGTGTAGGTAATATATTTTATTAAATCAACTACTGATGGCTAGAGGAACAAGCTTTCAGCCTTATACAGAACTCTTCTGAGTAAGCTCAAAAGCTTGTCTCTCACCAAAAGAAGTTGGTCCAGTAAAAGATATTATTTCACCCTCCATGTCTCACTAATGTCCTAAGACCAACACAGCTACAACAGTACTGCATACAGGAAAATTAGAATATTGCCACTGTATCCTATACCCACTGGATTTGTGTATTGCAAATGTCAGATAAAAGCATATGTGATTGATTTATTTGTAATGCTTTGTGTGCTTAGTTTTAACTGGCTTACAAGTCCATGACACATAAGTATAAAAAAACAAAGCTATAATCATGAAAGCTCTTATACAGAAAGGAATATAGTCAGCAGATCTCTCTGTTTAACAAAGTGTTACAATATTACTGAGTGAGTGTGATTACAACTTTAGGAGGCATAGCCATGTTAGTTTTTTTCAGCAAAAACAAGTAGGAGTCCTATAGCACCTTAGACTATGTCTACACAGCAGCATTATTTTAGAATACAGGCAATCCCCGGGTTATGTACAAGATAGGGACTGTAGGTTTGTTCTTAAGTTGAATTTGTATGTAAGTCGGAACTGGCGTCCAGATTCAGCCGCTGTTGAAACTGACCAGCGGCTGACTACAGGAAGCCCGAGGCAGAGCTGCTGTGCCCAGGGCTTCCTGGAATCAGCCGCTGATCAGTTTCAACAGCGGCTGAATCTGGACGCCTGGGACAGAGCAGCTGGGGCGCTGCCGGGTAGGTCCCCGCAGCACCGCACCTCGGCGCTGCGAGGACCAACCCGGCAGCACCCCAGCTGCTCTTCCCCAGGTGTTCCCAAGTCAGCCACTGCTGAAACTGATCAGTGGCTGATTCCAGGAAGCCCGAGGCAGAGCTGCTGTGCCCAGGGCTTCCTGGAATCAGCCGCTGATCAGTTTCAACAGCGGCTGAATCTGGACGCCTGGGACAGAGCAGCTGGGGCGCTGCCGGGTAGGTCCCCGCAGCACCGCATCTCGGCGCTGCGAGGACCAACCCGGCAGCACCCCAGCTGCTCTCCCCCAGGTGTTCCCAAGTCAGCCACTGCTGAAACTGATCAGCGGCTGATTCCAGGAAGCCTGGCGCATCGACTATTCGATTAACCAGATAATCGAAATTTTACATCCCTACTGTGAGGCTGACAGACTAGCCTGGCCCCTGGGCAAGGTTGGTGGGGCAGTTCCACACTCCCGGAAGGGGTGAGGCCTTGGGTAGAAAGAGAGGGGCTGAGGCAGACAGCCCTCAACCTCACCCAGAGTGCATTGCGCCCCCCTGTCGCCTCCGTCCCGTAAGCTCTCCAAACTACCCAGTGCTCCAGCAGCGATTTAGAGGGCCTGGAGTTCTGGCTGCCCCGTCTGCTGCAGTAGCAACAGCCAGGAACCCTGGGCCCTTTTGAATTGCTGAGCTTCAGGGCAACAGTCGTCTTCCGCACCTGTTCCTCCTCCCCTCCCCTGCTACTAGCATTTTGGATAGACCACAAATCAGTACAGTGTAAACAGCCCTGCTAGACTAATTACCATGATGCTGTACTAATGGTTTTTTGTTTTGTTTTTTAAAGAGGATGACAAATTGCTCCTTTGGAAATTAAAGTCACTTTATTTTCACTGGAAATTAGTTACTGACAAGAAGAGCTCATTTGATTTGTCTCTATACATGCTATTGTTAAATAAAGTATATAATTGACTAACATTTTGTGACCAAAATTTTGGATACAACAAACTCTGTTATTGTTATGGGCAGTAACTTCAGGGTTTTTTGGGTTTTTTTAAGTAAATGAGAAAATTGCTCTTCTTACTATTTGTACTGCTCCTAGAATAATATAGGCAGAACTTGTTTGCAGTCTGAGAATTGTTTGCAGTGGATCTTTACTGCAAGTGCTTGTTTAATTTTTCCAACAATCGCACAATTGTTCTAACTCAGAATCTGTACTACCTCATGTAAAACCTCTTGCTTCCATAGAATTTCCATTGCCATCCTTTGTCTTAATGTTAAATTTATATATTTTTTCTTTATAAATGCCTTCTGTCAACCAGTGGTTATAATGGGTTGTGAACTTGTCCTGCTTTTGATTTTTTACTCTTACTTTGAATGATCTCTATCTTTCCTTCCATTTTGGCAGCTGTCTTCTCCCAGAAACTAGGTGCAGTCCTTTTTCAGAACTGTTTATAAGATCTGTGTAAATTATTCTTTAATCAAGTGTTATGCATTTTAGTAACACGTTTTTGTTAAATTTTCCAGACTTTTCCTTTTTTTCCTTGGCTAGATGGGCAGAAGTGAGTGGCCATTTTTGGTGAAATTTAGTGTCATTTCCATAACTTACAAGTGAGGAATGCACATTAAAGCAAACCAGATTCTCTGTTGACTACAGACTAGAAATCTCACTTCTATAACAAATGCACATTTGTGCTAAAATGCTTTAAAAGCCACCTTCTGCTTTGAAATTCTGCCCAGTGTGGGGTCCCAAGATCCTAGTCTACATTACAAAATTAAGTTTCATGAAGGTGGCCAAATTATACATTTAGAGAGAAAGTAAAACATTTATATATAAGATTTATATGCAAAGAAAACTACAAAATGTAAAATTTTGAGACAGATATTCAAAGACTTACCAATCGTATTATAAAGCTCTCAGTAAGCAAGAGTATTAATTACTATCCACTGACAGCCAAGTCATGAATCCTTTGCTAAGGTTTAACACCCACTGCAAGCAGAGATTACCCTAATGATAAGTGAAACAAAATACAGGACTATGTAGCACTTTAAAGACTAACAAGATGGTTTATTAGATTATGAGCTTTTGTGGGCCAGACCCACTTCCTCAGATCAAATAGTGGAAGAAAATAGTCACAGCCATATATACCAAAGGATAGATTTTTAAAAAAATGAACACATATGAAAAGGACAAATCACATATGATTTGTCCTTTTCATATGTGTTCATTTTTTTTAAGGGTTTTATTTTCGAAAGATCCTTGTCTAAACTGCCGGGGTGGGGGGGGGTTGTTTGTTTGTTTTTCAAAAAAGCCCCATTTCGGAAGAAAGCGGCGGCCGCCATTATGCAAATCCCAGCTTCATTTGCAATATCGACGTGCCTAATTTACATCCCTCTACTGAAAAAGGAATGTAGTTTAGACACAGCCTAGGGGTGGAAGTTTTTTGCTGGCAAAAGAGCCAGCAAACTAGCAGTGACAGTGGGTGACTTCTAGCACACAGTTGTAGCAATGCAGCTGTCTCACTAATAACTGTGTAGTTTAGACAAAGCCTTAGTTATGGAAGTAAACTATAAAGGACAGAACAGTTGATTTCGGAATTATATCAGATATAGATCTCTGCTTCTCTCGAGCTAGCTCAGCATCACCAGAGCATGTCTTTAACAAATTCAGATTGGTTTGGTTGTAACTTGGTAATAGGCTAGCTGTTGAAAAAGCAAATAACTTGGTAGAAGTTTATTAGTGCTTAAAAGCCAATACAAAAGAAGGGGGTATATGGGAACTCTCTTTATAGTCCTGTATTTTGCTTTGAGAATTTAAAGCTTTTCATTTTATACAGTGGGTGCAACTTTATGTGTAAGGAATAAATATGCAGACAAAGCAAATTACAAAGAGCATGTTGTATTTCACTTCAGTGAACCTTCAGTTTTCCAGTCTGCTAGTTTTTGTCCAAAAAAATGGTTTCTTCTGTTGGTGTAGCTGCGGTTTCCCCAATGTTTTGTTCAGTCATGAGTCCCATTAAGTTAATGTCATGGGAATTTTGCCTGAGTAACAGGTAAGCAAAAGCTACATAAGGACCAAAGTATTCTGTCCAAGAGGCCTGATAGTTAAAACAGCTCAATTTAAGATGCTGAAGTACAAAGTTTATTTATGAGAGATGCAAGTGTATTAGGTAATATCTTTCACTGAATCAACTTCTACTGGTGAAAGAGACAAGTTTTTGAGCAACACAGAGCTCTTCTTGAGATCTTCAGTTTATTTATGGTGTGTTTGCATGCATTTATGTCTTCCTATTTATTTTCAGCTCTTCTCCTGCTTTTCCCTGATGCTTTTTCCTTGCAATACCTCTAAATTATGCTTCTCTGGCCCTTTTAATGATCAGAACCCTTTCAAAAGCTACCTGGATTTTTTTAGCTTGGTTTCAGCAACATCCTTCTCTCTGAAACTAACCTATTAAATCTATACAATTGATGCCTTGAGTCTTCTTCTCTGGCAGTTCCAGACATGCCATTCACCTCTTCACATCTCTTCACTGTCCCTCTTCACATCCCTTCCTTTCCTCTCACTTTCATCAAGTGAAAACTTACTATCTTCAGAGTCCTATGGCCTTATTATTATTTATTATTTTTATTATTGCAGCACCTAGGTGCACAAATCTTACCTACTCTCATTTCTCTTCACAGACCCTTTTTACTTCTTCTCCACTTCTCACCTTCACACCTTCTTCCAGCTTGCCAGTTGCTAAATGGCCCCTAGGTCTTATCCAAAGCACACTGTAGTCAGTAAGGTTGCGTCTACACAGCACCCTTACCTCCAAAATAAGCTACGCAATTTGTGCTATGCACATTGTGTAGTTTATTTCGATATTATTTTGAAACAGATTATTTCCAATTTGGTGCTGTCTACGCAGCACCAGATTTCAAAATAAGGCACTATTCTGAAATGTCCCTTTTATTGTTTCTGCAATGAGGTTTACAGGTACGTTGGAAGAGCGAGCCTGTTATATTTCAATACAATGGGCTTGCACTTAAGACTCAGAATAGTTATTTCAGGATACCAGATAGCTCCACTGTGTAGATGTAGCCTAGGAAACTTCCATTGTCTTCACTGAGCTTGGGATTAGACCCCTTGTTTCCCAAATGATTTCTATTTATTCAAATCCCTCCTTAAAACGCATTTAATCCATGAAGCTTTTTTATAGCAATCCATAAAAGATAGATAAATAATAAATCCTTCTTCTCACCCTATACCCCAAACTGCATTTTCTCTCTTCAGAGGGGTAGCCGTGTTTAGTCTGTAACTGGAAAAACTTAAAACAACAAATAGTCTAGCAGCACCTTAGAGACTAACAAAACATGGAGATGGTATCATGAGCTTTCGTGTCTGACTTAGATTATATGTTCCTTGGAACAGAGGCAGTGTCTTCCTGTAGGCCTTGTAAAGGGCTGAGCATGCTGCACTCAGCCAGTAATATCAGAGTAAATAAATATTTGTCATTCTTGGGGAAGAATACATTTGTAAAAATTATAACAATTTATGAACAAAACATTTGTAATATGGGAATTACCATTTGTAGCTAATTCTTGACTTCATACCCGTTGCCTGTTCCCTTTCAGCTGGGAACATTTCTAATTATTGCATGTTGCAAAGATGTGCATTTATATTTAGATGTGTGGTATAAGTTACTTTTTAAATACACCAATCCAAAACAAGGGGCATTTTCCCCTGGAAGCCAAACATTGAATCACAAATTGTTCCAACGGATGAAATTGAAAGTTTCCTATAAACTACAAAAAAGCATCAAGGCTGCCCTATGAATAGTCAATAGTCTGTTAGAGGGTCTGGAATACTGCTGTGGTAAAAGAATGTTAATCTGACAGTGTCTAGGTACTAGGCAGACATCAGAACAGTCACATTCCATGGGGCCCCATTGCAAACTGAGCTGTGAATAGAATGTTTACAGCAAGATGCAGAGCCAAGATGTACTGGATGTATAAACTGTGCCTGACTGCCATGCTAATAGCACATGCCACACAGACTTTTCTAATGAAAGGCAAAGTAAGTGTTCTGAATTTAAGACTGATAGTCTGACAGGTGGATCATCCCCAGTGTATGGATATACATGTCTGAAATGTTTGCATGCATAGTAAAAGAGGCATTGTTTGTGGGAACCATGTTTTAAATCTATTTACACCCTTAAAAATTACTTCTCCTTAATTTTAATAGATGTTTTAAGATGTTAGAATTTAAAACTAAAAAGATTCAGCATAAAAAGTTTCTTTCCCACAGCATGAGCTGTATTTATTTTGGCACACATACATGTTTCAAAAGTCTCAGCTATGTTAGTTTGTAAGTGGGAAAACTTAAAAACAAGGAATAGTCTTGCAGTACCTTAGGGTATGTCTACACTAACCCCCTAGTTTGAACTTGGGTGGCTAATGTAGGCATTTGAACTTGCAAATGAAGCCTGGGATTTAAATATCCCGGGCTTCATTTGCATGTTCCCAGGTGGGAGCCATTTTTAAATCCCCTTAGTTCAAACTGACTGCCTGCGGCTACACGCGGCAGTCAGAAGTTAATCCGAACTAAGTCCTTAGTTCGGATTAACTGTTACTCCTCCTGCAGTGGGGTGTAACAGTTAATCCAAACTAAGGACTTAATTCGGATTAACTTCTGACTGCCGCATGTAGCCACGGGCAGTCAGTTCGAACTAAGGGGATTTAAAAATGGCTCCCACCCGGGAACATGCAAATGAAGCCCGGGATATTTAAATCCCAGGCTTCATTTGCAAGTTCAAATGCCTACATTAGCCATCCTAGTTCAAACTAGGGGGTTAGTGTAGACATACCCTTAGAGACGAATATAACATGTAGATGGTATCGAGATCTTTCATGGGCACAACACACTTTCATCTGAAGAAGTGGGTTGTGTCCATGAAAGCTCATGATACCATGTACATTTTTTGTTAGTCTCTAAGGTGCACAAGGCTATATATGGGTCACAGAGGCTATGTTAGAAATCTGTTTTAAAATATAATATGACAACTGTCAGGAGAGTAATGGCTTAAGATAAAAAAAAGTATTTCATGATTGCCTATATTATTTTCATGAAATGTCATAATGTTTTCTTTTGTTTTTCTGATCTTTTTTCCAGATAGCGGTGGTAGTGCTAAAGGGGAACGGCTAAGTGCCAAGCTAAGGGCTTTGCCTGGAACAAATGAGCCCTATGAAAGCAGTGGCAATAAAGAAATAGGCAAGTGGACTGTGATACCTTCTGAGTTTCCCCATATTGCCTAGACAAATTGAATGAGAAAAATAATTGCTGAAAGCTATATTGAATTGCATAAATTGTGGAAGCATTTTCATCATGAAACATGAATGAAAATTAGTTATAGCCTTTGTTCCCAGGTCTACCATAAAATTAGTAACTTATGCTTATATGTTGTCAAAGGATCATACCTAGTTCAAAAAGCGATTTAAACTATTGAATCTGCTCATTGCAATCCTCTGCCAGTTTTTGTAGTTTCACAATCATACATCCTTATTTTATTAAAGGGAGCATTTTGTTTTGTTAAGGGGAGCCTAAGAAAGACAGGCACCTAAATCCCATTGAAATTCATTAATGCCTGGAATTCCCTTACCAAACTCACCCATCATTCCTTCTCTGCCAGGCTGCTTCCTAAAACCTATTTTTCTAAATCTTGTATATTAACTATCTAGCTGTAATAAAGAAATAGAAATAATTTTGAAAAGGAAACTATACCCACCCAAACATAGGCATGACCACTATTGTTCTTTTCCTCATCTCATCCTCTGTGTTGTTTCCTCCTGTTCTCAATGTAGCCCCCAAACCTGCATATACTCTTAAACCCAGAGGCTGTGTCTAGACTGGCCAGTTTTTCCGGAAAATCAGCCACTTTTCCGGAAAAACTTGCCAGCTGTCTACACTGGCCACTTGAATTTCCGAAAAAGCACTGACGATCTCATGTAAGATGGTCAGTGTTCTTGTGGAAATACTATGCTGCTCCTGTTCAGGCAAAAGTGCCAGTGTAGACAGCTCAGCTTTGTTTTCTGCAAAAAAGCCCCGATCGCGAAAATGGCGATCGGGGCTTTTTTGCGGAAAATCAGGTCTAGATTGGCACGGACGCTTTTCCGCAAAAAGTGCTTTTGCGGAAAAGTGTCCGTGCCAATCTAGACGCTCTTTTCCGAAAATGCTTTTAACGGAAAACTTTTCCGTTAAAACCATTTCCGGAAAAACATACCAGTCTAGACGTAGCCATATAGAATCCCATTGACTTCAGTGACACTGCACGAGGGTGTAATGCTTTCAGCTAGTAAATCCCAAAGCAGTAAACTTGTTAGGGCACAAAATCAGTGTCATTGTCTGGATATACCTGGGACACTTAATATGAATTTAATCAGACTGCAACATTAGTATATAAATGTCTGGGACTATTCAACGGATAAAGTGTACAGTACAGGCAAATCAGTGTTTATTCAAATCAGCCCTCCCTACATTTTCCATCCAGATCCCTCCAGGCAACCCATGGTTTGGACCTGACTGTACACCTCCCTCATAGGAGGATTTAGATGGGCTATGAGAATTGCGGAATGAGGATTGGCTCCTTGCTGTACCAATCATAGGAGTCCCCACCCCCACTCTCCCTATTCTGTTCCTTTATCCAGCACCACCTTTTAAGTCTTTTACTAGGTCATTTATCTGTCACTGAATCCCTTCCCTATGGAGTGGGATTGGTCCTGCCTTGGGCGGGGGGCTGGACTTGATGACCTCCTTAGGTCTCTTCCAGCACTATGATTCTATGAGTGCCTGCCCTGCTTCCACCACCCACACTTATCAGATAGGTTGCAACATATGTCCAAACCCCTTTTCTTCTTATCAGAAAGAGTCCTCCCTGAAAAATTCTGTGGGGAAGGGAGAAAAAAACCTCACATCACTTGAAGCCAATCTGATGGTGCAGGAAAAATTCTTTCCCAGCTCCCCTTTGAAAGAAGCACAATGCTCATAGTAGGTCCTAACCCAGCCTGATATCTACCTCTTTTAGGGCAGAGGGGGTGAGTACTGCCTTGCTTGCTGCATGGAACAAAGGAGCTTCCTCATGTCCAGGGCTTGCACATTCCTTAGGGTGACTCAGACCTCACATTCTTGGGGATGATTCAGCACCACAAAGCTGACCAGTCCACCTTTTTCTGTCTTTGACCTCAGTCTCCCTTTTCCCCCAGCCATAAAGCACAGCTGCCCTTCCTCAGTAAGCCCAGCCAATGTATGCCCCACTGTAAGTGCAGTATAGTCATTTAAGCTAATTCTTGATTTAGTATCATATGAGTTATAAGCTAACTTACTTTAAAATAAAGCTTATGTTTCAACTCTTTTCTTTTTAATCCTAGATGCTTCCTATGTAGATCCACTTGGGCCACAAACAGAGAGACCAAAAACTGCAGCAAGAAAAAGAATGGATGAAGATGAGTTTGCTGATGAAGAGTTAGGAGAGGATTTGCTTCCAGAATAATGTGTAGTATATGATAACATTTATGTTTTTTTCTACTTTTTTTGTGTGCAAAATATTCAGAGATGATAATTTTGTATTAAAATTTGATTAAATGACTAAGAAAAAATATATTATATTTATTCATAGTAATGTGTATATATAAAATTGTGAATTAGGAGTCAAGAATTTCTATTATAGTCAATAAAAATGGTAAATTTTGATTTTTTTGTTTTGGCCATGCATAAAATCAGTGCTCAGGCACTTTTTTTTAAACAAACCAGTTGTACATTGTAGAAAGCTTTTATTTGCAGAGATGTTACAAAGATATTGCAATAGTATGAAGCATAGATGTCTCTTTAGTGAGTTACATTTTTATAGCATCTTTCAAACCCAAATACTTCAAAGATCATGCGAGAAGGATAGGCGTTTCACAGACTTAATGAGAGGTCTGTTTCCTTATCAACTGATCTACTTTAATAGTGTCACATAGTCATAAGGCTCACTTCAGCAAAACACATAAGCAAATGCTTAATTGAATGAGACTTAAGCACATACTTAAGATCAGGCTTAAATGATTTGCTGAATTTGGACCAAAATGCAGCTACACTCATACTGCAAAATTGGCACCTATTCACTCAAGAGATCAAGTTCCTTGAGGCTATGTCTAGACTGGCAAGATTTAGCGCAAATACTCTAAACGCAAGAGTTTTTATGTTAGAGTATTTGCGCAAGAGACCGTCTATACTCGCATGTGCCTTTGCGCAAAAGATTTGCTTTTGCGCAAAAACATCCATGCCAGTGTAGACGCTCTCTTGTGCAAGAATGCTCCGATGGCCATTTTAGCCATCAAGCTTTCTTGCACAAGAAATTGATGTTACCTGTCTATACTGGCCTCTCGCGCATAAGGACTTATCCCTGGGTATGTCTACACTACCCCCCTAGTTCGAACGAGGGGGGGTAATGTAGTCATACAGAGTTGCAAATGAAGCCCGGGATTTGAATTTCCCGGGCTTCATTTGCATAAAGCCAGCCGGCGCCATTTTTAAATGCCGGCTAGTTCGGACCCCGTGCTGCGCGACTACACGCGGCACGGACTAGCTAGTTCAGATTAGGAAGCCTAATCCGAACTAGCTAGTCCGTGCCGCGTGTAGCCGCGCGGCACGGGGTCCAAACTAGCCGGCATTTAAAAATGGCGCCGGCCGGCTTTATGCAAATGAAGCCCGGGAAATTCAAATCCCGGGCTTCATTTGCAACTCTGTATGACTACATTACCCCCCCTCATTCGAACTAGGGGGGTAGTGTAGACATACCCCGAGTGGGAGCGTCAGAGTATTTGCGCAAGAAGCACTGATTTCATACAGTAGAATGTGAGTGTTCTTGCATAAAATACTCGCGGCTAGTGAAGACAGGCGGCAAGATTTTGCGCAAAAGCGGCTGCATCAATGTAGATGTAGCCTGGATGTTTTAGAAGCAAAATACCTTATTTTTGTCATTTTTCGCCTGTTAGCCTAGTGTGTGGCCAGAGCGTGCTGGATTTTATTCTAGCATATGCATCGTCAACAGAATTGGTAACTAGACTTCAGTTGCTGAATACAGCCTCTTCCCGACTTACTACCAATTGCTCGGTCCGTAACCGGTTCGTAAGTCAGACCCCATAGAGTTACACGCGACTGCGTTGTTCGTAAGTGCGGCTCGTGTAACTTGGGCTCCACCATTTACGACAGCTTCTGTCGTAACTGCAAACAGTCATAAGTCGACTGTTCGCAACTCAGGGACTGGCTGTATTAGTTTTGGACTGGGCATCATTCTCAATAAGGGCTAAGTTCTATTTTCAGATCCAAGGTTATGTATTCAATGCTGACAAATGTCATGATCCAAGCAAAGTGATACGGAGTTATGGAGGCACAATACAATAAAACAATACTGGGGGACTCCATGATTTACAGTCACTTTTCAAAGCAGTACATTCTCATAATAATTATCATTCAAATATGTTGTAAAATATTGTTTTTAAGTAGTGGGAATTAAATAGTGTAGAATCAGTTTTTAAACATATTTGTCTATTTCATTTTCAATTTAGACTTTGGTATTAGTATATTAGGGCTCAGTTTTTTTTACAATTCCATGATTCACAACTAGATTGTATGAAGAGTATTTCCCTGGTCAATCACCCTGGCTACGTCTACACTGGCCCCTTTTCCGAAAGGGGCATGCTAATTTTCAACTCCAGAATAGGGAAATCTGCGGGGGATTTAAATATCCCCCGCAGGATTTAAATAAACATGTCCGCTGCTTTTTTCCGGCTTGGGGAAAAGCCGGAAAAAAGCGTCTAGACTGGCCCGATCCTCCGGAATAAAGCCCTATTCTGGAGGATCTCTTATTCCTACTTTGAATAAGATTTCCCTATTCTGGAGTTCCCTATTCTGGAGTTGAAAATTAGCATTCCCCTTTCGGAAAAGGGGCCAGTGTAGACATAGCCCCTCTGTTTGGAATGTTCTCTCCATTTCTGGGTGAGACATTCTTGACTTGTTGTTTTAAAAGTATTTCCATAGTTCTTCTGCAGTAGATCTTAGGCCTGATTTACACTTTTGTGCAATAAAATATGCAAATGAGACAAAGCGGTGATTATTGCCATGCCTCATTTGCATACTTAATGAGCTGCCATTTTTCCAGAAAGGGCTTTTGTCTACATGGCTCCTTTTTGTGAAAAACCCTGCTCTTGCACAAGAGCTGTTCTTCCACTTTTTTTCAGGAAGAACGGCTTTTGCGCAAGAGGGGGTTTGTGTGCAAAAATGGCAGCTCATTAAGTATGCAAATGAGGCATGGCAATATTCACTGCTTTGCATCATTTGCATATTTTATTGCACAAGAGAGCACAGTATTGATGTAGCCTAGGGCTTTACACCAAATTTTTAGCCACATATGGTTGATTTTCTAAACAATGAGTCAACATTTCCAATCTGTCTCGCCAATGGTGGGCCACTGAAGTCAATGTCGGTTACTCCTGATTTCACAAGGAGTTATGCTATTCCCAACCTTGCCTGGTTGAATTTATGATAGTGTAGATGCAGCATTGGCAAAAGTCAAAGCTATTGGCCTCTTGGAGACATTCCACAGGGTCCTGCTTTGGCCAGAACTTGCGCCTCTACTGTTCTCCAGATGAACAGGAAAAGCCCTGAGAAAATTTGAATTTAGTTTCCCATGAGGGCAGTGTTGCAAGCACATCTCAGCATGAGCAGCACACCGTGGCACACGTGGCCATGATGCAACAGCTAAAATACTTCAATGATTTCAAAAAGTTTTAGTCCCATGGGCTCCAGTTCCCAGGGGCTGCCTTGCCTAAATAAAAACACATGTTTTCTAAACAACAGTCTCTTTATTGCTTATACTGTAGGGGTGGGGTGGGGGATTAAAGGCAAACACAGGGGCTGTGTCTAGACTGGCCAGTTTTTCTGGAAAATCAGCCACTTTTCCGGAAAAACTTGCCAGCTGTCTACACTGGCCGCTTGAATTTCCGCAAAAGCACTGACTTTCTACTGTAAGAAATCAGTGCTTCTTGCGGAAATACTACGCTGCTACCATTCAGGCAAAAGTCCCTTTTGCGCAAAAGTTTTGCGCAAAAGGGATAGTGTAGACAGCGGAGACTTGTTTTGCTCAAAAAAGCCCAGATCGCAAAAATGGTGATTGGGGCTTTTTTGCGCAAAAGCATGTCTAGATTGGCCACAGACGCTTTTCCGCAAAAAATGCTTTTGCAGAAAAGCATCCGTGCCAATCTAGATGCTCTTTTCCGAAAATGCTTTTAACGGAAAACTTTTCCGTTAAAAGCATTTCCGGAAAATCATGCCAGTCTAGACGTAGCCAGGGTGTGCAGGGGCAACTGGTTGAGAGCAACATGCATGAGTCTGAAAACTGGCCATTCATAAAACTTCCTCAAAGCCCCTCTGATGTTCAGCTGCTCAGAGTCTCTGGCCAGGTGCTCTGCCTCAGTCCCCGCCAGATAAGTTTCCTCTTTGCTTTCACAAATATTATGGAGCACACAACAGGCTGACACCACAAAGGGAATGTTGCATTCACTGAGGTCTAACTTAGTCAGGAGACTCCTAAACCTACCCTTTAAACATCCAAAACCACATTCAACCACCATTCTGCACTTGCTTGTCACTGGGGTTCAGGCTGCCCAGGCATGGCTTCATAAGCCACCAGAGCAAGAGGTAGGCTGGGTCACCAAGGATCACAATAGGCATTTCCACCTCTCTGATTCTGATTTTCCTGTCTGGGAAAAAAATTCCAGTGTGTATTTTTCGCTTTCTAAAGAGGCAGGAGTTCCTAAAGATGCACGCACGCATCATGCACTTTTCCCAACCATCGCACATTGATGTCTGTGAAATGGCCCTTGTGATCCACCAGCGTCTGCAGCACCATCAAGAAGTACCCCTTGCAGTTTATGTACTCCGTCAGAAGGTGGTCGGGCCCAAGATGGGACTATGTGTTCCAGCTATTGCGCCACCGCAGTTAGGGAACCCCATGACAGCAAAGGTATCCACATTTCCCAGAGTCACAATCCTCTGTAGTAAAATGGTATTTATCACGTTGGCTACTTGTATAACAACAGCCCCCACTGTAGACTTCCCTGCTCCAAATTGATTCCCAACTGAACAGTAGGGCTGTGTCCAGACTGGCAAGTTTTTCCACAAAAGCATCTACTTTTGCGGAAAAACTTGCCCACTGTTTACACTGGCCACTTTGAATTTGCGCAAGAACACTGACGATCTAATGTAAGTTTGTCAGTGTTCTTCCGCAAATATAATGACTCTCCCGTTCGGGAAAAAGCCCTCTTGCGCAAATGCTTTTGCGCAAGAGGGCCAGTGTAGCCAGCTGAGAACCGTTTTGTGCAAAAAAGTGCCGATGGTGAAAATGGCGATCGGGGCTTTCTTGCACAAAACTGCGTCTAGATTGGCACGGACGCTTTTCCGCAAAAAGTGCTTTTGCACAGAAGCATCCGTGCCAATCTAGACGCTCTTTTCCACAAATGCTTTTAACAGAAAAACTTTTCCGTTAAAAGCATTTGCGGAAAATCATGCCAGTCTAGACGCAGCCTAGTTGTCTAGCATCACAAGCTTCCAAAGGGCTATTGCCCTGCACTTCTCCATGGTCAGTGTGGGTCTCATTCAGTTATTCTGGTGTTTTGGGGCAGGGGAAAGCTATTCACAAAGTTCAAAGAAAATGGCTTCGTGCATTCGGAAGTTCTGCAGCCACTGCTGATTATCCCATCTCTGAATCACAATCCCGTCCCACCAGTCTGTGCTTGTCTGATGACAACAGAACTAGCATTCCACTGTTTCCACAGGATTGACTGACTGGCTGCTGCGCTTGCATCAGCACCAGCACTTGTATGAACAGCGACTCCATGCCAGCCTGAGATTCGTCTTCATCCTGGCAGAGCGACATGCATGCACTCCTGAAGAACTGCACAAGGGGGTAGAGATTACACAAGTGCATTATGGGATGCTGACAAAGTGAACCCATAACCATTCACTGCATAGTTTTAGTCTAAGCAGGCACTAGGAGCATAACCCAGAATGCAAAGTTCCCCACGATGCATTACTGTTGATGAAAGGCTCCCTACTGGGGCTGCACTACTTTGGACTATATTGGATTCTTCCCTGCAGGGAGGACACAGACCTTCAACTTTTGCAAAATCAGGTGACCAAAAATTGACCATAAAAGGTTCGACCTCATCTCATAATGTAGACATGGCCTTAGATGTATCATTGATTGTATCTCTCTGTGTGAATCTTACATTGCAGTTTTTCAATTAATGGTGAGTTTTCCTATGGCACATATAGCCCATCAGACAAATTCAGCTGTCAGAATCCACAGATTACACTAGCTTTCCATTCAGAAGCATGAGTAGATCACTCTATTGGAGAGTAACATAGGAGATGGATGATTTTGAATACTCTGGGAGCAGTCCTTAGAGTAGGGAGAAGATGACGACCCCAATCTGATATGCTAGCTATAAATGTGCCAGATTCTGAGAAATAATTCTGCTAGAAAAGATTTTGATAATACATTCTATAAGGTAGCTGGGAATTCAAAGCTCAAACGACCTAGAAGAGCCCTATGATGTGTATCTTACATCGCTACTTCAGCAAATGAAAAAAGATCCGGAGTGCAGGGGAAGTATACACCTTCTTGTTTGAGAAGAATAGCCAGTCAAAAGATATTTTGACAAGAATATCTTTCTTCTTTCAAAAATATTTCTGTAAACACCCAGATAATACCCTTGCAGAAATATAGAGGATGTTATTGCAATTTACATGGAAGAAGAAGAAAAGATCAAAAGTGAATGCAGAGACTTTGTACAGATTCCTTAAACAGGGTGGACTTGCTGTTCAAGATATCCTGTGGTACAATTAAACTAGCCACCTCAAAGCACTGCTGGATTAGGCTGTTCTAAGACAGCCACACACTAGTTCTTTATTGAACAAGAAAATTGTAACAGTGTAAACATTGCTAGGCTACCACAGATTAATAAAATATAAAATCACGCCTTTAAGAAATATATGCATGTCCTTTAGTAAAGGCTACTCTATTTGTTTGGGATAGACTACAGATAAAATAAGTTATTTTCCCTTACCAACAACACACACAAATTGGAGAGCTTTAAAGAGTGGCAGAGCTGTAGAATACAAACAGTTGGCCAGCAAGTCAGTAAAAATACTTGTTAACTGAGTTAGAGCTCAAACTTAATGTTATCTGGCCTCAGGTCTCTTTCAAATCAGGCACTGTGCTTCTCCACTTTACAGAAAAACTGTTTTATAAGACAAGCTAATTTCAATTGAATGGATGGCACCTGGTCAGTTAGGAAACACAAATAACTCATTTACTGTTCATCAATCTTAGCAGAAAGAGGACACATGAAGGAAAAGATCTGGATAGATAAATTACCCCAGAGGAATGACCAGAGTTTTGAGCTGGAAAAGATGACCAACAACAACTCTGTAGTTGTGTTTTTTTAAGAGTGTTTCAGCAGTACTTCATACCAGTCTGGAAAATATATACATTTTAGATTGCAATGGGAAAAATATTGGCGAAACCATGGTGAAAGAGGAGATGGTGTGCATATATGCTGAATCAGTCAGTCAGAAAATTGGGATCCAACTTATAACCAGATATTACAAATTATTGAATATTGATTACAAAATTATTTTTTGCTAAACCTCTTGGGACTGTCCAGTGTAAATTACCGCACCAAAGGAAAAGTAGTAGTAATCTTTCATCTTCTAGTAGCTTCTAAGCTACTCATTGGAAAAAGATAGTCCAACTATAGAGGAATGGTTCAAAAGTATGGGAATTTAATTTTTCCATATGCTTACATTCATGTATGAATTACCCAGCAAAACAGAGGAAAAATACATACTTAGATTCAATATTCAGAAAATGTACAATCTCCTGGATGCACCAAAAAAAAAAAAAAAAACACCCACAGAGTACACCCTCTTTTTTTTTTTTTTTTTTTTGGTTGGTTGGTTGAGGGGGAGGAGAGTTGTCAGTTGGTTGGTTTTTAGTATTGATACTCAATAGATGCATCTGCTCTGTTAAATAAGTAATTAGAGGTTTCACACAATTTAATACACTTAGAAACAAAGTATTGGATGTGTTGTAATGATGCTCACTCTAATCTGATAAATACCCAAATAGCTCAAATCACTATTACTGTAGCAGTTACTGTTTTGTTTCTGATATGAACATGGCAAACATTTGTAAACATTTTTATGTCCTAAGTAATTAGTTTATAAACAAGAAAGAGAGACTTCTGCATGGAGGGAGGGTTTCTTGTCTTATTTCTGTCAATCCTCTCTGCTACAAAAAAAGGGGTTTTTCTCTTTTCTCCCACCCTCAGGAAAAGAAAGCAACCACCCTTCTCCACTGTAGCCTGGAATGGGGAAGGAGAGCAAAGATGTCTTGATGCTATATGAGGAAGTGGATAGTTTAGCAGGATGTCACACCAGAAGCATTTTGTGGTGATTAACTCCACCGAATCCCATTGAAGTTAATAGGAGACTTTCCATTGACTTCAGTAGGCTTCTGATCAGTTCTTAGTAAAGTCCTGATTTTCAACTTTGATTAATAGCCGACTGACTTACAAATATTGAATAAATTTTGTGTTGAATAGTTTTATTAGATTCTAGATTTAGTTATTTGTTCATAATTGACCGGTAATGTGGTAGTTGGTCTCTTACTCCCTCTTTTCCTGTATCATTAGTATAAGAGAACAAAAAGGCACTTATTTTCTATCTGTCCTTACCAGAGCAGTGCTGTAGCAGAAACTTACAATGTGGTCAGATCCCAGCTTGGCAAACCAGTGGGAATCACAAAGTATGCATCTGTGTCACATATAAGTAACAAAACTTCTCTTGTTGTACAAAATTAACAGACATCAGGCATCCAGTTCACAAAGTCAGTCCAATATCTGGATAACCTACTTAATCCGAAATGTCTAATGGGGATATCACATGTAACACTCATGGTAATTCTCTGATCAGATTACACCACTGCTAAAGGCATGTGTATAATTCTGGGCTTGGCGCTACAGGAAGAAAATAAAGATGGGGGATGTGCCCACAAAAGAGCAATTAGGATGATAAAAGGTTAGACGGAAATGTGCAAAATGGAGCAGTGAATAATACTTATTGCCCTCTAGACAGCACTTTATGGGTGGGATGTTGAAAAGTTCACAGCTGGTCTACTTCTGCTCCTATTAAAGTGAATGGTTTGCTGAGTATTTCTGAAAATCCCACTATTATATCTTCAAAGTGCTATATAAACTGTAGATACAGATCCAAAGGGGAACTAGCTGCTATTCCCACAGAAATCAGTAGGAGTTGCAGGTGCTGAGCACCTTTTGGAATCTGTTCAATTAACAATTTAATCCTCTCAGTGCAACTGTGAAGTGATTAAATAGAACTATTTTCATTGTACTGAGAGCCTCAGTGAAAGTCAATGGCAGGGGAGTTCCTGATCCCCCACTCTCTTCTTAATTCTTCCACACCAGCCTGATTTTCTTGGCAATTAAATACCTAAAGCCTGGAAAATGGGAAAGCTAGCTCTGGTACTTAAGTGATTGTTACAATCAGGTGTGAAGGCTGATTTGGCATTGATAACCACAACTAACAGATTTAATATTAATCATAAGATCAACCAGGCACTCAAACAGCTTCCAAACCCATGGCTGAAGGATCACCTATTGGAGACATCTTTGGGGTAGAACCATGAAACGAAGACAGATTCCTGGCCAGGCACTAGAGCCAGGAGATTCTCAGAGAGCTAGGTGTTGACATTCCTTTGGGGGAGCTGAGCCTCGCTGTCCCATAGTAGTTCTATCCAGCCACAGTAGTTTTCATTAAATATAACCTTGTCCCAAATGTAGAAGTTTGGAACATGAGAAAGGAGGTAACTCTGGGGCCCCAGCTGCCTCGATCAGCAATTCCTGCAGTTCTGGGCTTACAGTATTAGAAGCGATTGGAGGCCTTTCCTATGGCACTCACTGCTGCCACATCTCAGCACCTTGCTCATGTGTGGAGCCATTGCACAATGGTCGGGTCAGAATTTTGCATTTCTCTGTCCCTCTGATGATGTAGGAAACTGGGCATGTCATGCAGCTGCTATTGTGGGCCTCCCCCAAAGTCCACTGATGTCAAACTACAAATCAAAAATATAGGGGTGAAAGAACTAAGTACAGTGACAGATCTCCACGCTTAGGCAAAGCTTCATTTGGTTACAAAATTACAAGAGAGTTCAATGGGAGACCAGAAGATTGTGCAGTTAATTAATTGTCATGGTCCTGCGCAACATAATTTGGATCTAAATCTGAAATTTCCCAGCATATACAGATGACCCACAGATCTTCCTTTCTGTCAGCACATACCAACCACTGCCTCCAACTCAGCCCTTCAATTAAGAACAACTGGCTGAAGCTGAACCATGAGCAAGGTACAGATGACGCCAGTGGTCAGAGGAAAGTATTTGGAAGATTTGCAACAACTGGTCAAGTCAGCCTGTAGTCTAGGAGCAGCACTCTGTCCCCCCTCATTGAAACTAAGTGCTCACATAGCAGCATCTGCAAGCAATGCTCTCTGCTAGCCAGGGGAGCCAACAGCCA
Source organism: Pelodiscus sinensis (assembly GCF_052426305.1). Classification (NCBI taxonomy): domain Eukaryota; kingdom Metazoa; phylum Chordata; order Testudines; family Trionychidae; genus Pelodiscus; species Pelodiscus sinensis. The sequence continues at coordinate 313,086,042 of NC_143052.1, forward strand.
TTCCCGTGATGGGAGCCCAACTTTGTTGTCCCAGAAAGGGTGGGGCCTTAGGTGAAAGGGGCAGAGGCAGGGCTGTGAGCGTGCCACACTGCCCCCCCCCCCACCTTAAGAACAGGGGTGGGGAACCTAAGACCCAGGTGCTGGATGCAGCCCCCCGCTTGCCTGGATCCAGCCCCTGATGCTCAGGACTCCCAGCATTGGGGAGCCTGTGCTGGCACTCCAGCCCTCCACCGTCTCCCTGCAGGGCTGGAGCACACAAAATCTACTAACCCAGGCCCCCGACATTCTGGTGTGCAAAGGGAATGTGAGGAGCATCTTTCTCCTCAGTTGGGGACCCTTTCAGTGATGGTTTGTTTTTTTACTTCTCGCTTGTGTGCAGCCCCCCAGCTGATTTTTCTGTGGGTCAGCAGCTCACGACCTAAAAAAGGTTCCTCACCCCTGCCATATAGCCACCTGGACTGGCCATGCGGTGCGCCAGCGGTGACTTAAAAGGCCCAGGGCTCCGAGCCTGATAGAATAGTTGGATTCTAGGGCAATTGCCTCCTATTCCCTTCCTCCCCCCACATTGGCAGGCCTGTCTCTGGTTAACAAGAAGACACTGTCCCATCCTAGTGGACAATGAACTGACACTGAGGAAATGTCAAGTAATATTGAACACTGCAGCACTTCCTCTCAGCAACACAGGCTGAGTCGAGCACCTCAAAGCTCACCTCTGCTCTCTACTGAATGTAAAATCAAGCCCAACGGTTCTGTCCTTATGTAAAAGAAGCTCCATTCCAAAAGGCCAGCTAAAGCTCCGGGATAAACACTGGTCATCAACTGGTCATCCCTGCACAAGGGAATTCCTTCCAATAAGGGTATATTTTGTCTGTGAAGAAGCCAGAGATTTTGCTCTCCTGGGAAGAGAGGGGTGAGAACAAACAAACACATAACAGATGTTAATCACATTGCTTAATGCACTCCAGGAAAGTGTTCAGTAAGTGATCAGTACAATATAACAACCCCCTGTAGAATAGATCGAAGTTTGTTACAATCCATTAGAAACCAGGGCTAACAGCAAAGCTCAGATCCAGTTCTAAGGTGTTTGGTTCAGAAGTGCTGATCCTGGTCTATGGTCTTGAAGAATTGTTCCATCATTTGCAATTAGACCTGTACTCATTACTAGGAATCTCCATCCTCCAGACCACAGGATGCAATGTTTTTACTCTGATCTGTAGAGCAGCAGTTGCTTAAAGTTGCTTAAACTTGTTCCTTTCATTTATCCCACGAGAGTAGACTGAAAGCAATTCCAAATGCTTTTCTGATCAACTTTTGAGGAAAAAATAAAAATTGGATATGTCCTTCCCACATCATACCATCCAAGTAAGGAGAAATTCTAATGGCTCTGCACCAAAACAAGCCTGACCTCAATGGAGTGCATATGAGTTGTGCAAAACCCTGGAGCCAGCCATATTTTTAGCCTCAAGCTCCCAAATACAAATGCCAAGTAGAGAATTAGCTTTGCTGCTCCTAGTGCACACACATATTCTGGGACTTGGCACGTGTTCCCTGAAAAACCTTAGTTGAGCAATTCTGAGTCCCAAGACAAAACAGATAGAAAGTGAACATAGCTACATCTGCTTCACTGGAAAAATCTGGCTATGGATGCCTCCAGCCCAACAGACCTGGTAAAATACACTGGATACATATCCTGCCAAACTTTCAACCCAGTGCCCCCAAAATCTACTCTCAAAATGCAAGAAAAATGAAGCAGCCCTTAGTACATCAAAAATCCAGACCATTCAGCAAACAAGTTCAGCAGCAGCACAACAAGCACACAGATAAACATACACTATAGATCCACTACACCCAGCAAGTTTTATAAACACCAATCTCAAAGATTCTCCAAGCTACCTAGAGAAATGCAGCTGCTCCAAATTCACTGAAAAAAATCCACACCCATCATAGCAACCCTCTTCAATGATTCTCCAAAGGAAAGTAACCAGCACCTGGAGCCAGCAGGGTCCTATTACCACACCCCCAAATATTATGATTAAAATAGATAACAAAAAGTGCAGGTTCTGCCCCACCCCTTGTAAGACTGATGCAGAAACATATGGGACACCTGAACCATGCCACACACAGAGGCTGTGTCTACACTGGCAAGTTTTTCCAGAAAATCATCTGATTTTCCGGAAAAACTTGCCAGCTGTCTACACTGGCTGCTTGAATTTCCGGAAAAGCACTGACGATCTAATGTAAAATCATCAGTGCTTTTCTGGAAAAACTATGCTGCTCCCGATCGGGCAAAAGTCTTTTTCCAAAAGACTTTTGCCCAAAAGGGCCAGTGTAGACAGCACAGTACTGTTTTCCACAAAAAAGCCCCGATCGCGAAAATGGCGATTGGGGCTTTTTTGCAGAAAAGCGCGTCTAGATTGGCCACGGACGCTTTTCCGTTAAAAGCATTTCCGTAAAATCATGCCAGTGTAGACGTAGCCAGAATGTTTTGGGCCACAAACCTCTAAATACTAGAGCTAGAGTGCAGCAGCTCCTAGCTTGGTATGAAATGCTCCTCCTCGATACATGCTGGCACATTAAAACAAACAAACAAACCAGATGGAGCTGGATCCAAGAGGGCTGTACTTATTTTTCCACCTAAGCCCACCAAGTTTTACCTTCTGATTACCCTGAAATCTTGTACATTAAAGGACTCGAGCAGCTGTGTTTCAAAGGAACTTTAACAGCCAGGTGCTTTTACCATGGTCTTTCTAGTTACAGCTAAATTTCATAACATCACACTTAGTTTGCAGGGGGACTGATCACATTGTGTGGTAGCTAGCTGGCTATCTTAAATGAGCTTTTCAAAGCAGTGTGGGGATTGAGACATCTATTCGATTATTTTTAAACACATGTTAATAGTAGGTGAGAATCAGCAACATCCATACGTGTGGTGTGCCAGGATACAGTCCGTCTGGGTTTTTCCATGTTCATTGTTCAGCTTGCAATCTAGAGCCAAAAATGCCAAATCTAGCTGGATCCAAAGACAGAATATGTAGTTGTGCAGGGCAGTGGTTCCCAAACTTTTTCATACTGTGGAACAGCAGCATTTTATTTTCATATTCATTATATAAATAATGAATATGCAAATAAAATGTTACCGGTCCGCCAAAAGTCCCAGCTCCCAGAGCCACTGTGAAGAGCCAGCTTCAGTTCCAGCTGTCACCACGTGGTGGGCGGTTGCTGCAGCTGAAGCTGGCTGTTTGCGGTGGCTCTGGGGACCAAGGCTGGGGTACATCCCAAAGCCCAGAGCCCCCCCAGTGCCAGGCCTTACCCCTAGAGCCCCCGCCCCTCCACTAAACCTCCAGTGCCAGCCACTGACTACAGAGTCCCCTGCACCCAACCCTAACTCCCCCTGGTGCCAGCCTCCCACCCTCAGAGCCTCCCAGTGCCAGCTCTCCACACCAGAAGCCCCAGTGCCCCTCCACCTCTTAGAGCCCCCCATCCCTTAGAGCTCCCCAAAACTAGCCCTGCCCCAACCCCCCCCCCATTAGCTTCACCCCCAGAAACCCTCAGTACCTGCCCCACCTCCCTCACCTAATCCTGCGCTGCCTCTGAGCTGCCAGCTGAACACTGCTGCCTGGGTCACAACTGCTCTAAGGCTGCGGTGCCGCGCGGCCCTCCTGTCACACAGCAAACCGCTCTTCCATGTCTGGGAGATCTTGGCAATGGTGGCTGCGAGGCAGAGCAGGACATGCCTCTCCCAACAGCTGCCACAGGAGGGGAGGTGCTGGGCACATCCCAGCCCCACCCCCAAGAGCTGCTGCAGCTGGGCTACAGCCCAGCTATTGGGAATCACTGGTGTAGGGCACTGAAAATGTGGGGCACTGCTGGGTCTTAATAGCCACCCATCTGCCTCTTCCCCTATTTCTGTCCCACTGTGTCCTGCAGAGAGGTTCTAGCTAACTTAAAAGTGAAAAGCCTGGCAGTGCTATTAGCAGAACACCCAACCTGTGAAAGAGCCATTGGAGTGGTGAGAAGCCATTTGCTAGCCCCAGGTATATGCTGTCAGTTTCTGAATTTACAGTAAAAACTTGAAAAAAAATTAACAGAGAGTCCTGCAGCACCATATAGACTAACAAACCCTGTAGATGGTTTCATGGGCTTTCTGGGCACAACCCACTTCTTCAGATGAATGGAGCTAAGGGGTCCAGATTCCCCCCCCCCTCCCCACACGGGGCTGCCGTTGGGCATAGGGGCACCTGTTTAATCCAACTGCAGGGGCCCATAAATCCTAAGGGCAGCCCTGAGGGGCCATAACTGGACTGTTCTGGTGCTCACGCCCCTTTCCAGACTACTGGGCTGGAGGAGGCAGCTGGCCTGGTTCCCTATTCAAGTGGTAGCGTTTGGGGACCAAGGACCAACATTTGCCAGATCCAGCCGCGGCCAAGCGCCGCATAGGGGGCGAGGGGGTCGGGGGAGCAGGAGGGTCTCTGGTTTGACGGTTCTGTTCAGGGGCTTGGGGCTCGACCCGGGCAGGATCCAGGTGACCCGGCAGGTCCCCCCCCAGTCCCGCGGCGCTGGCCATACTCGGACCGGGCCCGCTGACACCCCAACCCCGGGCCCGGCGAGCGGGCGACTTTGAAACCAGCCTGCGCTGGGCGCCGCTCACAGGTTCTTGGCACCCGCGGGCGGGAGCCGCAGCGAGGCGCGCGGCACGTGTCCAATTCGCTCCAGCTCCTCCAGCGAGCGAGCCCGGGCCACGAAGCGACTCCGCAGCCCGCCGCTGTCCCCCGCCGCGAGCCAGCCCCGCCATGCAGCAAGGCCAGGTAAGGGGGGGGGCGCTTCTCGGCTCCGTGGTGCGGGGCAGCCGACCCGCGGACAGAGCCTCGCACTTCTCTGCCCTGCGACCCGCTCCCTCCCCTCCGACGCTCTTTGGGCAGCTGCTGCCCGGGGGCTCCCGCCCCGCGGGCTGGGTCGGAGGCAGCCAAAGCTGCAGCGCGACAGAGCGGCTCGTTTCCGAGCGCTGGGCTGAGTAGGGACCGGCCGGAGGGCTGGGAGCAGCCCCGCCGCGCTGCGCTCTCGGGGCCAGGTGGGGGGTGGGGAGAGCAATGGGGCTGGGGAACGCCCTGCCACTCCGCTGTGCGGCCATCGGGTGGGGCTTACAGGGGGCCCGCGGGGCAGGGGCCATAGAAACGCGTCGCCCTAGGGCTCAGCAGCAGCCCACGAGAAAGCGCCGAGTCCCGCTGTGTTGTTCCAGGGCTGGGCGCTGCTGGCAGCTCTTCTCCTCGCTGGGCTGGGGCACCCCGTAGCAGAAGCCTTCAAGGTGAACAGGCGCCCGGTGCGGACTCGAACCTGCGCCGACCGGCCGGAGGAGCTGCTGGAGCAGCTGTACGGGCGGCTCAGCGCGGGAATGCTCAGCGCCTTCCACCACACGCTGCAGCTGGAGCCGCTGGAGAAAGACCAGAATGTCAGCTGCCCGGCAGGGGGCAGAGCAGCCAGCGAGAAAAAGTACCGCCTCCCTATCAACCTGCACAGCGTCTCCCCCTGGGCCTACAGGTGACTCCAGCCCCCTTTATTTACTCTGCTGCACTCCCAAGTGTGGGACTCGACCCTCACTGCATTTGTCTTCTTCACAGGCTGTTTCTTGTCAGATCAGAGCCACAGGAATTGCTGAGGTGGGGCTCATAGTGCATGTTGTGCAGCAGGCCTGACTAGATGATCATAATGGTTCCTTTGGGGCTTAAAACCTACTCCTCTGGCAGCCTAAGATCCCTTATGCATAAAGGTTTCTGTAACTTTGTGGCATGATTCTACATTTCTTGTAAGGACCTAGCTCCATTCAGAGATGCCTCCCAGTAGAGATGTGTTTAGCATCAGGGTCTCTAAGAGACTGTCTCTCAACAATTTGCATGTGGACTAATGATGTTGGGATACATGAGCGAGTGTAAATGCTTGGGGTGAAATGCTGGCCCTCTGGGCACTTTGCTACGGGCTTCAGTGGGGCCAGGATTGTACCCCTAACATTGTCAGTAATGTCAAAAGCCCCTTGTTCTCCTCTGCCTCTCCAAGAAAAAGGCTAAAGCCCATTCACTTCCCAGCTGCTGTTAGTGCTGACTTAAAACTCTGCAGTCTCAACATAACCTATCAGAAAAAGATATGCAAACTACAATTTTTGGCCAAATTTTGGAAAAAACTCCTCTTTCAGAACATCCTTATTCCTCTCACTGAGAAGAATAGAGGGATGCCAAAAGAACCTGCCCTCTTTTTCGGAAACTGTTCTGAAAAAGCGGACATGTTCCCTGGACCTGGTAAAGCTTTTTTGCGATACCTATACCAGAAAAACTCTGCAGTCTAGACATAGCCCTGGTCACCATGACTTTCCCTTTGGTATCTCGGTTGGTTATTAATGGTCTGGCCTACTGTTCCACAGTCTCAGAATAACTAAATGAAGGGTGGAAAGCTGTATTCAGTGGCATTGATCTTGGGGTGTGAGAAATCATCTGGGAGGACAGTGATTAAAAAGATATTAGAAAAAAAGAGACCAAGAGTTAAAAACAGGCAAGAAAATAGTACTCTTTGAGGTCACAGTATAAAATGAGAAATGCATAAAATAGGGCAGAAAAAGAAGTGAACAAGAAAATGAAGTTGGCATTAATCTTTTTTCTTAGTTAGAAAGTTGTTCACCACCATCCCTCATAGAAAACTGCCACCAAGAATTCCCCATGATTTTTCAGCTGTTCCAGAGAGATACACACCCACAGCAGATTTAGTCAGGCTATAGTTCAGGAGCAGTTATACACCCCTCATTGACCTGAAGCTTTATGCCATGTGGGACATGAGATAGACATCATTTGGAAAGGGAACATTGGATACAAATTCCACAATCTTTTCTGGTTAACGAACTGCACCTTGTGAAAGGAGGCATTTGACTGGTTGTCAGAGGCTATGATAGAGTAGGAATCTGATATACCTACAGAGACTGGCACTAAAGGACAGTAACCACCTCTTCAGTGAAAAGCTCTGAATGTTCAGGACATTTGTCAATTATAGCAGGAAATTACAGAGAAAGGTAGGGTGGAAACATGATTCGATTACCTAAAATTTCACTGAAAAGTAAACAAAGGAAATCCCATCCAAGGTAAAGTTAAACATTTAGGAGGCATTTGGCGTTTAGCAGAGAAAATAAATGATGAAGAAAGCCAAGAGGAGCAGAATACCAACAATGGTGGGAACCATTAATGTTGTAGATAGTTTCCTCAAAGAGAGACACACTTGTACACTTTAAAAATCTGGTAATAAAGAAAAGCTACCATACTCTATATTGCAGTCATACTCTGTATGGTGATATCAGCAATACTATAGGACATCATGTTTGGCTCCTATGGTCTTCAATACCATATCAGAAACTTAGAAATAAACAGATTGTTTCCCTCTGAGAATGGAAGGCCCTACTCAAGGAAGTAAAATAGTAGTTTTTGTACTTCTCTGGATATTGTGCCTGAAGAAGGAATGGGAGGACTGAGGCCTTTATTTTCAATCTTCTACCAGGAGATTGTGAACAATAGAGAGTTAAAAAGAAGCCCAAATCCAAAAGAACTTATATTTCTTTTTAAATTTCATACAAGCTCCTGTTGTAATGCCCTGAGTGAAGGACAAAGTCACAGTCGTTTAGCATGTGTGAATATAAAAATATCACCTAGTTAGGGAGCTCCAGTAAACATTTACTTTGTGGTATGTTCCATGCTTGTGTTTAGCTCAAAAATAATCCTATGTGAGATAAAAACAGTTCATTTCCTCAATGAAGCCTTTATAGGCAAACTAACATATTTAGGAATATTACATTTTCTTGTACATATTGAGGATTTTTATAGCTACATAAAAATGCACAGAAACCCCAAAAATGTTGAAATGCTAAGACTAGTACATACCAATAACTTAATTAACTCACACCCATTTGTTCTGCCATATCTTTGACCTCTCTGGATGTTATTCTACCTGGGATAAGAATAACAAAACAAGGCCTCAGTTCTGCCATCGTATCTGTGTGGGCAGACATCTTTGACTTCAGTGGAGCTCTGCACAGCAGTCCTCCTAGCACCAGTCACAGGTATGGAGCCAGTCTTCAGAAAAGGGGATCAGAAAACAGATCTCTCTCTCTTCCAGAGGTCTCAGACTGCACCAGACAGCCCTAATTTTTCTCTAGCCATTCCAGTAACTCTAGACCTTTAATATTTAGTGTTTTACTGTGTCACCTAGAAGCCCCAGACAGTGATCAAGAGCCCAGTGTGCTAGGCACTGTACAAACAGAACAAAAAGACTACCCCCAAGAGTTTACAAGCTATTTTTGGTACAAGATGAGACAACAACTGGCTACAGTCAGGCATAAGGGAACAGTATTGGTTAGTGTGAGAAGCAGTGGTTTTTACATGTCATTGGCTTCACCATTTCTATTAGCATTTTGGGAAAGGGGAATTTTGAAGCAAAGAGGAATTTTGAGGAGGGTTTTGACGGAAGATAATGAAGTGACCCTTGGGGATGTTCATGAGGAGCACCTCCCAAGCTCCAAAGGCAACTTCGGAGAACGTACAAAGTGTTGGCTAACAGAGAGGCCCGCATGTCCTGTAACTATGTGTTATCTATTTTTAATTTAAATTTTCAGTTGGAGCTCATAAAGAAAAACAAAGAATGTTTGACCTTAATGCACAATTGGAGGGGAATCCTGGGTCTGTGCTGCAAACCTACTGGCCCAGTGATGTAGAGATCTAGTGTTCACTGCCTAGAAATAGATCTCATTGGCACAACATTTTGCCTGATAGTCTTTTATTAGATTTATGGTCGCTGCAGCTCCAGTGAGCACAGCCAGGGGAAGGGTGCATGTGCCCTGACTGGGACAGGTCCAAGTTCATCTACCCCGTTGTCCTCCCCAGCCAGAGTGAAGAATGCAGCAAACTATGCACTTTCCCTTCACTCCCTGACAAAGGGAAATCGCCAGCAATGTTCCTGTATGAATCCAGGGGGTAGGGGAGAGCTACAACCCCCCTATCCTCCCTAAAAGGAATCTGGAGGGAGGCTCAGGGCTGGGACAGTTCCAGACTGAGTCCCCAGCCAGCCCCTTTCACTTGCCTGGTGATTGTGTCTTTTCTGTATGGTTTTACGAGAAGCAATCCCATTCTAGGCACATCCCATTTTCCTGGCACAACCAAACCATTCTCTTGATTTAGTTATGATACAAGGACACTGAATACCTAATTTGGTGGTCCTATCTCTACCATTTAGGAGGAGTTCTTGAATAAACAGACAGATGGAGGAAAGGATAGGACTCTCTCAAATATATACAGGCAGTCCCCGGGTTACGTACAAGATAGGGACTGTAGGTTTGTTCTTAAGTTGAATCTGTATGTAAGTCGGAACTGGCGTCCAGATTCAGCCGCTGCTGAAACTGACCGCCAGTTCTGACTTACATACAGAATCAACTTAAGAACCCCAGGCGTCCCCAAGTCAGCTGCTGCTGAAACTGATCAGCAGCTGATTCCAGGAAGCCCGGGGCAGAACAACTCTGCCTCGGGCTTCCTGTAGAAGCGCTGGTCAGTTTCAGCAGAAGTTGACTTGAGGACGCCTGGGGCAGAGCAGCTGGGGTGCTGCTGGGTTGCTCCAGTAGCGCCGCTCCTCGGTGCTACTGGACCAACCCAGCAGCACCCCATCTGCTCTGCCCCAGGCATCCTGATTCATCCGCTGCTGAAACTGACCAGCAGCGGCTGAATCAGGACCTGGGGCAGAGCAGCTGGGGTGCTGCTGGGTTGGTCCAGTAGTGCCCAGAGCGGCGCTGCAGGACCAATCGGCAGCGCCCCAGCTGCTCTGCCCCAGGGTCCAAAACAAAAGCCTGGTCTGCTGGGGGGGGGCACACTAGCTGCGCCCCCCCCCCCAGCAGACCAGGGACACGGGGAGCAGAGCCGCAGCGGCAGCGGGGTGCCGCGCCTCTGAGGCTTTGCTCTGGCAAAGTCTCAGAGGCGCGGGACCCCGCCGCGGCTGCAGCTTCAGTCCCGGTGCCTGTGGTCTGCTGGGGACGGTCCCCAGCAGACCACAGGCACCGGGACTGAAGCGGCAGCAGCGGCGGTTCCCCGCGCTTCTGAGGCTTTGCTCTGGCAAAGCCTCAGAAGCGCGGGAACCCGCCCGGTGCCTCTGGTCTGCTGGAGACGGTCTCCAGCAGACCAGGGGCACCGGAGCAGCTTACGAACGGGGCTTTCTCGCCCCGGAGCTCGCAGGTAGCAATCCGCCACCTCGACCTCCAGGGCGAGAAAGCCCCGTTCGTAAGTGCGGATCCGACATAAGTCGGATCCGCGTAAGTCGGGGACTGCCTGTAGTAGATTACTATAAACCGGGCTCCAGGAATCATCACAAGCAAACAATAAAAATGTATTCTTTTATTTAAGGCATGTATTGTCCTATCCTCTGCTGTCTCTGATACTGTACATTCTTCATGTCAGTCTATCATTTCATAGATGTCTGAACCCAGAAGGGATTATTAGCTCATCTAGTTTAACCACCTGTATATCACAGGCCGTAGAATTTAACTCCATAATTTCTGGATGTGGCCTGCACTACTTTGAGTGATAGTGGATCTTTTAAAAAGATTTGAAGTCTTTATTTAAAAATTTTAAGTGATGGAGAATCCACCCCCATCTGTGGGTATGTTTCAGTGGTGAACTAACCTCGCATGTGCCATCCTAAATACTTCCTCTGCCTCCTTGCTGTTTTCATTGTTTGAATCATTGTAGACGATGATCATCACCACATTAGTAGTCTCTTAGACATGTTTCTATTTACTCTTTCCCTGCAAGCCACTTCCCGCCTCCTCTCTGACCCACTGTTGCTCTGTTCTGAATTTGCTGGGTGGAGTGAGTTTTCTGGTGGCAGAGTGACCCCAAGTGAGAGGAGCATCCCAGTGCAGAGGGACTGTTCCTCCTCCATGCCATGCCATGCTACCATGCTCTCTAAAAGCACACAGGCTATTCCACAAACACACTATCACCCTGATCTCTAGCTGCCTGACTGCTTTCCACTTTTCTCTCTGCCATTCATAAACTATATTAGAGTCTTTTTTCTTTCCAGGTGCTTAGTTTTTCAAAACTTATGCATCTGCCCCTGATTTTAATCTGTCTGGGATCTATGGTTTTATTTCTCTGTCTTCACTTGACATTTGGAACAGCTCCCAATGTGGTATCAGCTGCAGATTTCATTATCCCCCAGCATTAATCCTTACTCCCATCATTAGAAGTGAATACATTAAGTCAATCCAGGCCTAGCTCTGAGCCCTGCAGTACTCCCAGGCCACCTGCTCCCAGCTCAGCACAGTGCTGTTTATCACCGTTCCTTGTTTAACCCCTCAGTTCACACGCGAGCATTCCAAACTGAGCCACCTTGGATTTGCCACATAAGAGTTTGTGAAGAAGAATCAAATGCTTCACCAAAATCCTAGTGTCTGATGCTCATCTACCATATTCCCTCATCCAAGTGGGTAATTTTATATCCATCTACATGGATACTTTTTCAAAGCAATCAACTTAAGCTGGAAGGATGCACGAAGGATCTATCTGCAGCCTCTTCCTTTGTCTTTGTTCTGCATTTATTACTGCTTTTCTATCCTTTGGGCTTTCGTTTGCTAATACAAACACCAAGACTTACATCCTGTTTTGGCTCACTACCCCTCAAACACAGGAGTTGCCAAACTTGCCATATGGATCCGAGCATAGGCCCCTCTGATCCAAGATCCTGCTGCTAGCAGTACCTAACCTTTGGGGGCGGAGGGTGCATGCAGTACATCTGCCTAATACTGAAATCCCATCCTGCTGGCCAAAGCACATCAGTCTACTGACCTACCTGGAGCATGAAGTTTAATTTCCCGTATCACACTGTTACTTTGCAGAGCTAGAGACCCAATAAACTGGAGTCATTAAATTAAAGTCAATGGGAATTGAGCATGTGCAGGATCTCACTCGCTTTGTTGAGCACTTCACAAGATGGGGTCAATAATTATCCATGCCCATGAACAGGGAGACCTTTGGATTGCTCTGGATAGTCATATTTCTACTCATGAGCTGCTCTTCCTTTCTAATGATATGACATGGGCATTTATTGGGGCCAACTGATGGCTACTTTAAGAGGAGCTGGCAGGCCCTGTGTTCCTTGCTTATTGCTCAGGTTCAGCACTGCTTCATAGTGCTTGATACTAGTGCTTGGTTTGCCAGGTGCAGGGTGCTGCTTGCCCCGAACAGGAGGAACTGCATTCACTTAAAAGTAAGACGCCACACACTGTACTGACAGCCACAGAAGCAATGCAGAGGCATTCAACAGAAGGAAAGCTACACACTACTACATGTTTGAAATCCTGGCCCCACTGACATCCCTGGCAAAATTTCCACCTACTTGTGATGTAGGAAGGGGTGCATGAGGCATTTCACTAGAGCATTTCACTGGGCAAAGTGTCCATGCTAGCTGACCTTAAAGCAGGCGTGCAGATTTAGATTGCCTTAATTTTTCTGCTCTGTACAGTATCCAGCTCATTGTCATTGCTAATAGAATAATCATCTCCTTTTGACAATATACTTGGACATTACTACTTCTGTGGTGGGTTACCTAATAAGATATACAGTAAGCTAAATACACTAACAAACTTCTCCAAAATTTCCTAAACAGGGACTAAATTGCTGGGCATTTCTTCATCTTCCTACTCTACTGTTGAGTCCTGCTGAACAACACTTAGTAAAACAAAGTATTTAAGGTAGGAGGTAGATGAATTTTGCTACAGAAGTATCAATTGTGATCTGACCTCTTGATGTCTCCTCCTACATCCCCCTTTGCATTTGTGGAAGGTGATAAATATCTTTTATTTTTTAATACCGGTTTCTTCATTCAGCATATGCACTTATTTGATCACATAATCTTATGTTGTCATCTTTTTCCTAAACGATAATGGATTTTGTTTCTGTGCTTGTTTTGATTTTTTACAAATGTTTTTTCTCTCTACAAAAAGGACCAGTTCTAGTGCTCAGGTATTTAAAATTCTAGTAAAGTATTACAGGAGGAAATCCATCTTCATCTTTGCTAATGCTTAGAAAACTGTAATACTTTAAAAAATATACAAAGGAAGGAATTTTTCTTGTGAATAAATTGCCATTGACTTTTTCATGCACCATTTCCAGAACATTTTACAGAGTTCAGCATTATTATATGATACAGTGGAATAATGCAAAAGTGCAGCAGAACACAGATCTGCTATTAATCAGATCCTTAATTTAATGCAGCTGTGTATGATCAGTTGAACTTTATCGGAGTTTAGAATGCAGAGCATCCTCCCATTACTTAACATTCTGAACAATTTACAGGATGGAGATTTCATTGCTGTTAGTTTTGCTCTGGGCAGGCATCTCCTTCCCTGCTGGAAGTGTTGCTAGGGTTCTTCCATTAATTCACTTTACACTTTAATTTGTTTTACATACCTATTGAGACAACTCACTGCTGGTGTAAATAGACACACTGACACTGACTTTGCAATTCAGTAGAGTGGTGCATGCTCATCCCTGCACTGAATCTGTCTGAGTTCATGTAAAACACTTGGAAATTGTAACATGCAGTATAAATGATGAACAATGATTACAAAGATCACCTATAGACACAGACCTATAGGACAACCAGATCTTAGACAAGTCAATGCTTTGCACGTGTTGCTGACACAAATGGCCTGTCAGAGTTTGCAGTCATGCTAAGCAAACATCAGGAAGTTTGCTTTTCGTTGGGAGTTCTCAAACACTCAACAGGGTTACAGGAAAGAGCAACCCAAGAACTAGTCACATTTCACCAACCATTCCAGTTTAATACAAATTTAAATTTATTTACAACAACCATGAAACACGGCCTCTGTGCAGAAGTGACTGCCAGGAGATCACTTCTGTCATCTTTTTGTTTGGCCTGATGTCTAACAGCCATTTAGCATTAACCCCGCAGTCCTGGTCTACACTAGGGGATAAGTTCAAATTAAAATACACTACTTCCGCTATATTAATTATGTAGCTTAAGTTGAAGTATCTTACTCAAATTTTGGTGCTGTCACACTGCGGGAAGATGAAAGGAGCACACTCTCCCTTCGACTTCCCTTATTTCTCATAGAAGCAGGTTGACCAGAATTGACAGGAGCACCCTCTCAGTTCAAATTAGCATGTCTTTACTAGACCCACTAATTTGAACCCTGCAATATTGACTACAGTTGCTTCAATCTGATCTGTAGTGGAGGCATGGCCCCAGTGACATAGTAAGTACATGGTCACATCTTTAGTCACATGGGGGAAGGTGTTCATGTGAAATTAAAGTACTATTTAGTACTGATACTTCTTCTTTGAGTGATGTCCCCGTGGGTGCTCCACCGTAGGTTTCAGGCTCGTCCCAGCGCTGCAGATTGGAGTCTTTAACAGCAGTAGTCAGCTGGACCTCACATGCACGGTCAGCGTCTTTTGATGTTCACTCCCTTTTCCTTATGTGCGCAGTTTGGCTCCCGCCAGTTCCTTCATTGCTGCCCTCAGTCGCAGACCAAGCGAGCACTTTTGATCACAGAATAAGAGTTCTGTTAGTTAGTTAATTGTTACTGTTCGTAGTTTGTAGTTGTTAATTAGCTTATCCGTCGTTCGTAAAAAAACCCATCAAAAAGCAGTTTTTCAGCTTCTCGCCACTTTATTGAGGAGAATAAAAAAGAAAAGGAAAAGAGAGAAACTACATAAATTGAGGTGAACTCAGAGCAGTTCCCCTCCCACAATGCCAGGTTCACCAGGATTTAAGAAATGTGACATGTCGTGAGGTCATGCCAGCGTCGGACGGACACTCGTTTTGCACCCAGGTGCCTGGGAGAAGCTCATGTGCCTCAGAAGTTTCTGCATTGCTCAAAGCTCACAGCTAGAGCTTATTGGGACAGAGAGGTGCGATTACGCTCCTGTGGGATAAAGTGCTTCAGCCTGCGGACACTGCACCATCCATGACTTCATCAGAACTCCCTAACGCTCAAAAGCATAGAGCTTCTTCCCCCACTACGAGGTCTTTACCAAAGAAGCACTCTTCTCCGGCACACTCCTTGCTGCCTGTACCGATGAGCAGGGTCAGTACTGCAGAATAGCCCGGTACCTCCGGCACCGCTTTGGCATGCTCCAGGTTGCTCTCAGACCTGAAAACCAAGCACAGAGCACCATTGGTGCCGACAACGGGAACAGACTGCCGGCACGGAGGCACTGGCAGCTACAACTGCAAAGGCTGTGGCATCAGCGCTGCAGCCCATGGCACTGACACCACCAGCTGTGCCAGCATGGGCACCTCACCCTTCCCCAGCACTGGATTCACCCAGCACACCTTTGGCACCAAGGAAGGCACGTGCAAAAAATCGGATAAGCCACGCAGTCCTAGACCCCCCTCGGCAGCCTCAGCTGTCCGCTCAGATCACTACGGACGCCTCTCTTGTTGTCTGGGGTGCTCATATGAACAGCCTATCCATTCAAGGGCAATGGACACCACGGGAGGCAACCTTTCATATCAGTGTTCTGGGACTCAGCGCTGTCCTTAATGCCTGCAAACATTTCAGAGCATATATTTCCAGTACCACGACCAGAATTCTCACCGACAGCATTGCCACGATGTACTATCAGCCACCAAGGGGGGAGCCCGATCCCATTCCCTTTGCGCACAGGCCGTTTGCCTCTGGAACTGGTGCAACCACAACAAGATCGCACTCATAGCTTCATACTTACCAGGAGTCAGCAACACTGCAGCGGATGCTCTAAGTCCGTGGTCACCAACCTATTGATTGTGATCGACTGGTCGATTGCGAGGGCTCGACCAGTCGATTGCAAGGTGTTTGCTCCCCCCCCCCCCCCCAAGACGCTCCACTACCTACCTCCAGCGACAATGGAGGTAGTGCAGGCTTCTTTCAGGGTAGATGGAAGTCCTGTGGTTGCACCACTTCCAGGGGTTCCGGAAGTGCGCTGGTTGCTCCCTGCCCCCAGGTCTGTGGCATGAAGGGATGTTGGTAGGGGGGCGGGCAAGTCATCCCTGGAGGAGGCACGCACCGGGGCTTCCCTGCTCTGCAGGAGGGGGGATTAATCCGCAGAAGAGGTGCATGCCGGGGCTTCCCTCCTCTGTGGGAGGGAGGGGGAAGAGTCCCAGGAGGAGGCGGGTGCAGGGGACTCCCTGTCCCCGTCCCCTGCCCCCACTGGCACCCTATCCCCTGCTGCAAAACTAGGGTGCAAGTGTAGACATACCCCTAGAGAAGATCAAAAGGGACAGAGCCAAAGTAATTCTTATAGTGCTGTCATGGGCTCGCCAACCGTGGTTTCCCGTTCTTTATCAGATGTCTCTTCTGCCACCTTATCCCCTACCCAAATTTCCAAACTTATTGACACAAAACCACAGGATCCTTCTTCATTTGCAACCTCTCATTCTCCAGTTGACAGCATGGTTCTTTGTTGTTTCTCCAATACCGAGAACCACTGCTCTTCTCAAGTCAAAGAATCCTGATGCATAGCATAAGTGGGGTAGATTTGTCTCCAGGTGCACCAGCAAATGCGTGGACTCACACGTGGTGCCTCTACATGAAATCCTCGAATATATCCTATCCTTACAACACTCTGGGTTAGCTATAGCATCACTAAAAGTGCACTTGGCGGCTATTACTGCCTTCCGACAGCCTGTGGATGGCACATCCATTTTCTCGCACCCCACCACCAAGCGCTTCTTCAAGGGGTTAACTAACCTCAAACCTCCTCACTGGACCCCACCACTTCCATGGGACTTGGACCTAGTCTTGGACACCCTCATTAAACCCCCCTTTGACCCACTGGCAACAGTACCTTTCCCAATAATTACAATGAAGGTTATTTTTCTACTGGTGATTATCTCGGCCCGTAGGGTCAGTGAGCTGGCAGCCCTGATGGCAGTACCACCATGCACTGTCTTCAACAAACACAGTGTAATATTACGCCTGTTACCCAAAAAATATTCTCACTGGAGACCACCCAGGGTTACACTAGTATGGGTTTATTGTTTCAGGAATTAGCAGTCCACTATTTACACTACAAGATTAAACCAAAGAAGATAGAGCTTCTTCCAGAGTCTCCTTCGCATGGGTCCAGATGATGAAGATGTTATCAATGTAGCATAGGTAGAGAAGGGGCCACTGGTTTGGAGGTATATATTGTCACCAAATCTGGGAATCCTCACACACAACTATTTCAGATTCGGTGACAATATATATCCCCAAACCAATGGCACCGCTATGGGCACCCACATGACCCCACAATATGCCAACATTTTTATGGCTGACCTGGAACAATGCTTCCTCAGCTCTCGTCCACTAACACTCCTTCTCTACCTACACTACATCGATGACATCTTAATCATCTGGACCCATGGGAAGGAGACTCTGAAAGAATTCCACCACAATTTCAACAACTTCCACCCCACCATCAACCTCAGCCTAGACCATTCTACACAAGAGATCCATTTCCTGGACACCATGGTGCAAATAAGTGATGGTCACATAAACACCATCCTATACTGAAAACCTACTGTCCGCCATTCCTATCTTCAAGTCTCCAGCTTCCATACCGGACACACCACATGATCCATTGTCTACAGCCAAGCACTAAGGTACAACCACATCTGCTCCAACGCCTCAGACAGACACCAACACCTACAAGACTCCACCAAGCATTCTTGAAACTATGATACCCGCACGAGGAAGCGAGGAAACAGATTAACAGAGCCAGACATGTACCCAGAAGCCTCCTACTACAAGAGAAGCCCAAGAAAGAAACCAACAGAACACCACTGGCCATCACCTACAGTCTTCAGCATCACCTCTCCAACGCATCATCAGTGATCTACAACCCATCCTGGACAATAATCCCTCACTTCCACAGGCCTTGGGAGGGAGGCCAGTCCTCGCCCACAGACAACCCACCAATGTGAAGCAAATTCTCACCAGCAACTATACGCCACACCACAATAACTCTAACTCAGGAACCAATCCATGCAACAAACCTCAGTGCCAACTCTGCCCTCATATCTACACCAGCGACACCATCACAGGACCTAGCCAGATCAGCCACAGCATCACTGGTTCATTCATCTGCACATCTACCAATATAACATATGCCATTATCTGCCAGCAACGCCCCTCTGCTACATACATCGGCCAAACTGGATAGTCCCTACGTAAAAGCATAAATGGACACAAATCAGATATTAGGAATGGTCAGGGCTCGCCGAGCCGAGTCTCACTTACCAGCCACGCTGTCCGGAAATCTGCGCATGCGCAGATCACCCAGACCTGGCTCTTCCAGGTTGTAATCTACTCGCCACAGGCGAGTAGATTACATAGTTTGTCAAGCCCTGAGAATGGCAATATACAAAAACCTGTAGGAGAACACTTCAGTCTTCCTGGACACACAGTAGCAGCTTTAAAAGTAGCCATCCTGCAGCAAAAAAAATTCAAGACCAGACTTCAGAGAGAAACTGCTGAGCTACAGTTCATCTGCAAATTTGACACCATGGCTGCGTCTACACTGGCATGAATTTCCGGAACTGCTTAAAACGGAATACTATTCCATTTTCAGTTTTTCCGGAAAAGGAGCGTCTACATTGGCAGGCTGCTTTTCCGGAAAAGCCCTTTTTCCGGAAAAGCGTCTGTGGCCAATGTAGACGCGCTTTTCCGGAAAAGAGCCCCGATCGCCATTTTCGCGATTGGGGCTTTTTTCCGGAAAAGACTACTGGGCTGTCTACACTGGCCCTTTTCCGGAACAGTGTTCCGGAATAAGGACTTATGCCCGAGCGGGAGCAGAATAGTTTTTCCGGAATAGCGGCTGATTTTGTACAGTAGAGCATCGTTGCTTTTCCGGAAATTCAAGGGCCAGTGTAGACAGCTTGCAGCTTATTCCGGAAAAGCGGCTGATTTTCCGGAATAAGTGGCCCAGTGTAGACATAGCCCATCAATTTAGGATTAAACAAAGACTGTGAATGGTTAGCCAAGTACAAAAGCAGTTTTTCTTCTCTTGGTGTTCACACCTCCACATCATCTGCTAGAAGTGGGCCTCATCCTTCTTGACTGAATTAACCTCGTTATCTCTAGCCTTATTCTGGTCTGTATATTTATACCTGCCTCTGGAAATTTCCACTACATGCATCTGACGAAAGTGTGTCTTTGCCCACGAAAGCTTATGCTCCAGTAAATCTGTTAGTCTGTAAGGTGCCATAGGACTTCTTGTCGCTTTTAAAGATTACAAAGATTACAGCAAGTTGCAGTGTTTGACAAAGATTACAATGAGTTGCAGTTTAAAACCTTAGACCTTGCAGTTAGTGTAGTTTCAGAAAATGCATGTGTAAAATAAAGTAAGCTCAGGTGAAGGCTTTTTTATGCAACAACGTCCATGCCCAGCCTTCATCCCTAAGGTATGTTCCCAGTTTCATATGCACTAACCTGTAGGCATTCTGGGGACAGAGTGTTGCTGCCCCCAGTGCCTGCTCTCTCCATGCTCCAGGACGGGGAGGCTGGAGCCATGTGCCCTCCTACTTCCCCAGTGGTCCGAGGCTGGAGCCATGCCACGTGCCCACCTCCCGCCTCTGGTGCTCTGGAGCCGGGGATGTGCTGTGTGCCCTCCTCCTTCCCTGGGGTTGGGGCCATGCGGCATACCCTTGTATAAATACCCTACTCATCTTTGACTCTTGGACTCTTGCTAAGTTTATATTCATAGGTTCATAGATTCCAAGCCCATAATGGGCCACTGATTATCTAGCCTGTCCGCCTGAATAACCCAGATCATAGAACTGTCCCAAATGATTCTTAGCACAGATCTTTTAGAAGAACATCCAGGCTTGATTTAAAATGGTCAGTAATGGAGAATCCACCATGACCTTTGGTAAACTGTTCCAGTGGCGAATTTCTCAAGCTGAAAATGAGCTCCTTATTGCCAGTCTGAATGTATCTAGCTTCAACCTCCAGCCATTACCTTGTATTATAACTCTCTCTGCTAAATGGAAGAGCCTGTTATCACATATTTGTTCCCCATGTAGCTAGTTACAGACTAAACGGTTATGCTAAATATAGGGATTGACTCGAGGAGCTCAGTCAAGGGTATGTTTTGTAATCTTCAAATCATTTTTGTGGCTCTTCTCTGGACCCTCTCCAATTTATCAACATCCTTTGTGAACTGTGGAGGCAGGATTTCAGCAGTAGTTGGACCAGTGTCAGATGTAGAGGTAAAATAATCATCCTGCTCTTAATCAAGATTCCCCTTTTTGTGCATCCTAGGATCAAATTAGCTCTTTTGGCCAGTGTCACACTGGGAGCTCATGTACAGCTGATGATGTTCCATGACTTTCAGTCACTACTCCCCCACCGATCTTCCGCCATAATCATGGCCTACCTTGCTCATTCCTAGAGGTACACATTTACATATAGCCATATTAAAACACATACAGTTTGCTTGCACCCAATTTACCAAGCTTTCCAGATGGCTCTGACTCAGTGAACATAAGACTGGCCATATTGGGTCAGACCAAAGGTCCATCTAGTCCAGTGTTCTGTCCTCCAACAGTGCCTGGTGCTTCAGAAATGAACAGAACAAGTAATCATCAAGTGATCCATCCCCTGTTGCCCATCCAGTGACTTGTCCTCTTCATTATTTACTACTCTCCTAATTTGTGTCATCTGCAAACTTTATTCATGATGATTTTCTATTTTTGTGGTCTTACTAACATCCTGTAACAATGAGTTCCACAGTCTAATTCTGCATATTTTTTCCTTTTAGGTGAAGGTTGGGTAAGGTCCTATAATAAAAACAGTCTAAGACAACTCAGCAGAGATCAGGTCCTACCAGAGAGAACAGGGTAGGCAGAAGCCCAGGGCTGCCTAGGAGTTCTGGACCATGGACATGTCTTATAGTTTATGTAGCCAGTTCTCCCTGAATCTACAACTAAACCATTATTGCTTGGCTGATTTCTTATTGGTGGCACAGCAGAAATGGCTCTTGAAGGATTTTGAGGTTAGGGGAGTTGGCCTGTCAATTAATCTTTATTTACAAGCTGCTGTCGGACTAACTGCATTTCTCTCTCTCAAAAAAAAAAAAAAAATCTGTGAAAACACAACTGCTACCTCATAAAATGGCAGGAGAGGACAAAAATAAAAACAAAATTGGTTTTGCAGTTCATCTCTTAAAGGTGAGCACTTAGGGTTGGAGTCACATAGAGACTTTCCAACTGTCTATTTAGCTGCCACTGACATTCACAGGAGTTCAGGGGTAGCCAAGTGAGTCTGTTACAGAAAAAACAACAAATGGTCTGGTAGCACTTCATAGACTATCTCATGCTACCATCTACATGTTTTGTTAGTCTATGAAGTGCTACCAGACCATTTGTTGTTTTTACTGACATTCATAGAATGCCTGCTCAGCTGCCAGGTCATACTGAAGGCACCTAAATTCCCACAGTTGTCTAAGGTTCCACCAGGGGGCAAATCTGCCTAAGTCCTGACATGCTTCTCTGTCCCCCATGCTCACATCTAAGCACTGCAGGGTTCTTATTCCCCTTCTTATCACACTAGTAGGGCAGGAGAGATGAGTTCTAGTACATGCTTTAACTTGAGCAGAGCTGCAGGCCTCTCGCAGCCCTGGTGGGTGAGTGTCCCAACCACTGGGAAGCTGGGCGTGGGGGAGACTCTCTCTAGTGAGGAAAGCCAGCTGACCTGGCTAAGGTGCCTGCCTCCAGGAAGGGGATCAGCAGTAACAAAGGATATTAATACTCTAAAGCTGTGTCTGTGGAAAACCTCAGTGAAAGAAAGCCCAAAGATGTCCTGTGTTAGTCTCCCCTCGGTGTACCCCTTACTTTTCTGATGAGTTATTCAGAATGGCATTTTTAGAAAATAAAGCAAGTCAGATCTCAGTGTGCCAGGCCCTGATCAGTTCAGTAAGCTGCTCTGCACTTTTTCTTTCCACTTTTCCACGAAGCAGTACAACAGCTAGAGCTATTTTGCCTGGCAACTCCCCCAATGTTATATAATGTGATTTGATGTCAACATTTGCTATAATGTTTTCCAGATGGCTTACATAAAAACATGACATGAATATTTATTATTTACTTCCCTGCAGAATTTCCTATGACCCCACAAGGTATCCCAAATACATGCCTGAGGCATACTGTCTGTGCAAGGGCTGTCTCACTGGGATTTATGGCGAGGAGAATTTCCACTTCCGCAGCACTCCAGTGTACATGCCAACTGTCATCTTACGCCGCACTTCAGCATGTGCTGGGGGTCGCTACGTGTACACAGAGGATTACGTCACTATTCCCGTGGGTTGCACTTGTGTACCTGAGCAGGAAAAAGAGACAGACAGTGTCAATTCCAGCATAGATAAGCAAGAAATGAAGTTGCTGGTAAACCAGAATGACAAGCCAGCATCTGAATGAGACGCCTTGAAGGAACCCTGGGTACAACATTGGCTTCAAGTTAATATTTTGCTGACTCAAGTGATGATACAGCAATAGGGAAAAATCATTTTGTCTTTGTAGCTACCCGTTGCAGTTATAAGGGGTGGCTGGGCTCAGTAGATTGCTACTCAGCCATGCAGACAAGATGCAGGAAGCAAGAAGGATCTTTTCAAAGTTCAGCTTCTTTGTTTTATTTAGAGTTAAACAAAATTTAATCTATCCTTGCTTATGTTGGGTGAATTTTATAAGGGGCTGTAACCATGCAAAATGCCAGCTACTTTTATAACAAACTACTTTACAATCATCGTATAGGCTGCCTTTTGATAATTCTATGTAAAAGTCACTTACCTGCAGCATGTGTACCATTGTGTTAGAAGTAGAAAGGAAGCCAGTAATTCTGATTGCTGGGGTCCTCCTGTTACCTTGCAGACTTTAAAACTCCCAGTAAGATTCTTGGCTGCTACAACCTTAGCTATTTAGAGTCTACACAATGGGAACCTTTTCCACTTAATGCTTTTCAGCTGTGTTGAATTGTTACAAATCACCCAGACAATACTCCAAAAAAGGAGACACCCTCTTTACTGTCATTGTTAAATTCTTCACACAGCTACAAGCAACAGACTTGCGGATGAAACATTAGCTAGAATGTTACAAACCTGTAATAGTAACTTTTCTTATATGGTTTAAATCTTTCTACTAGTAAAAAGAGACAAATATAATAAAGAGACTGATGCTGGGACACAAGTATTCCCTCTTCTGCTCTTTACTGTTAGACATGACAGCTGTATCCTTTAAAGCTGCAAGCCTTGTCATGTTGACCATGAAGCCCACTGAGAGAAATTCAATAGGAAAGAAAGCAAAGGCAATTCAGATATGTGTACAACTTGTGTTATTGTCTTTCGTGTGCATGATCAGTAATGGGATAACAGCCTAGGAAAGATCTGTGGTTCTGCAGTCAGGGGCACTGGAAGAATTTGTATAGTATGGGTGGGAGCATGCTGAGAGCCATTAAATACAAGTATACACCCTTTATATAACGGAAACCAATTCAGGGCAGGGGATGGGGCAGCACCTCTAGTTTCAGCACCTATGTATGCGGCAGCATTTGGTGTAATATCCCCATAAGGCAACAGCCAGTGGAAAGCAGTAAGAGCTCATGTTCTTGCAGAGGTCTGAGGTTCTAGTCAGTAGAACTTATCGTGGTACCCACATGCTGTTAATGCATCCTAGCCATCTGAAAGACGGCATTTCTCCCTCTCCAGACAGCCACAAGAGGCCAAGATTCCACTAAGTGAATTCTGTAGCACAGATACTCGCTGGGCACCCACAGCCTCCCAAGGAAACTGCACTCTCCAGCAACACCAGTTCTCTCGCCCAAGACAGTAAGACACAGCTTTTTCAGCAGGAGGCTCCTGATAATGCAGATAATGTGTTTGTACAGTAATATGTTTGCTGCATCAATATCCTCAGAATTATGCTTGATCCATGGACGTGTTCTTTGTATTAGACAAAATTACCAATGCCTGCTGGAAAGCAAGACGCTGCCCAAACCAACATTTATTTTCCTGAATCTCCACAGCACATAGGGGGAGTTGTGAGGACTAGGAAAACCCATGAGCAAAGCAGAAATTAACAAGCTGAATAAGCAGCAAAGTAAAAATCAGTCATACTACACTAGGTGTCTCTGGTAGTGTGTAGTGATAAAGATTCAGATTTTGTCACTGGTATATTAATAAAAGTCATGGACAGGTCACAGGCAAAAAAGATGGAACCAGGAAACCCACAAGCTGTCTTTGACTTTTACTTAAAATACCTGGGGAAGACAGGGTATGTCTAGACTACATGGCTCTGTCGCCAGAACCATGTAGATTAGTTTACTAGACGTACCCAAATAAAGCAATGATTTAAATAATCGCTGCTTTATTTAAATTAAAATGGCTCCCACGCTGAGCCAATCAGCTGTTTGTCGGCGCAGCGCGCTAGTCTGGACACTCCACGGTCGACATCAAAGGCATTTGTCTACTGCCCCGTTATGCCTTGTGGGATGAGGTTTACAGGGGCGGTCCACAAATGCCTTTGATGTCAACTGCGGAGTGTCCAGACTAGCACGCTGAGCCGACAAACAGCTGATCTGCTCAGCGCGGCAGCCATTTTAATTTAAATGAAGCGGCGATTATTTAAATCGCCGCTTCATTTGGGTATGTCTAGTAAACTAATCTACATGGCTCTGGCGACAGAGCCATGTAATCTAGACATACCCTTGGAGCCCCTCTGGGGACTGATTGCTGGCCCCTGCTCCAATCTGGGATACTGCTCTTGGGGCAGAAGCTGACTACTGGCCTCAGAGGCTGCTCCAGGCCTAGTGACTGCTGCTCTGACCCGGAGGGCTGACCTGGCCCTAGGTTGCTCGGCAGTGGTAGCTGCTGATCCTGCTGTGCAGGCTGACCACCAGCTGCTGGTTCAGCCCCTGGCCACTGCTCTGGCCCATTGCTGCTCCCCTAGGCAGAGACTGACAGCTGCTTCAGCCCTTCCGCTGCCCTCCACTGTGGCGGACAGAAGACATAGAAGCCACAGAGGCCTAATGAAGTTACAGAATCCATGACAGAATTGGATCATAACAGTGGCCGAACTGGGTCAGCCCAAAGGTCCAATCACGGCCCAGTATCGTGTTTTCCAACAGTGGTCAATGTCAGATGCCCCAGAGGAAATGATCAGAACAGGGAATCACCAAGGCTCATCTACATTGTGCTTTCTTGTGGAAGAAATTATATAAATGAGCCGCCATTTTTGTGCAAGGGGCTTTTGCGCAAGAAGCAGCAGTCTATACTGCTCCTTCTTGCGCAAAACTCCCCTCTTGCGCAAGAGCCGTTCTGCCGCTTAGTTTCAGGAGCAGTGTAGACTGCTCCTTCTTGCGCAAAACCCCCTTGTATGCAAACTAGGTGTGGCAATATTAATCACTGGGCCTCATTTGCATATGTTCTTGCCCAAGAGAGCACAATGTAGACGTAGTCCAAGTGATCCCACATCTGCTGCCCATTGCCAGCTTCTGGCAGGCAAAGGCTAGCTATCCTTAAGAATGTTCATCATGCCTTTTATAAGTTGGTACAGTAAATCAATATTTTTGTATTGCTGCTAATCCCACTTCTCATAAATCCACTAGAAATCCACTAGAACATGGTTGTGACTACTTTCTTCCACTATTTGATCTGAGGAAGTGGGTCTGGCCCACGAAAGCTCATCATCTAATAAACCATCTTGTTAGTCTTTAAAGTGCTACATTGTCCTGCATTTTGCTAGAACATCCTGTCCCCTTAGTCAAAGGCTGCTTTGGGATTTTTTGTTTAGATTATGCTGTAATCTCAGAAACATGTTTCTTCACTAACCATTGCCCTAAACTTTGCAGCATACGGAGCTCGGAGCTGTTATTCTTGAGCTAAATTTCTTTATGACATTGTTCTCTTTTTCTCTGAGGCTACATCTACACGGTGGCTTTTTTTTTTGGCAGAAGATATGCAAATGAAGTGCTAATTTACATATATTGCACTCATTTGCTTATCTTCTTCTGATCCTTTTTTGCAGAAGAGGTTTTGCTGCTAAAAAGCTGTTTAGATGGGGCCATTTGTCAGAAAAAAACCCTTTATGCAAGATCCCTTATTCCTCAAAAAATGAGGTTTACAGGCTCTTGCACAAAAGGCTTTTTTCCCAACAAATGGCCTCGTTTACATGGGGCTTTTTAATGGCAAACCCTCTTCCGCAAAAAGGATCAGAAGAGGATATGCAAATGACAATACAATGTATGCAAATTAGCGCTACATTTGCATATCTTCTGCCGGAAAAAAAGCTGCCATGTCGATGTAGCCTGAGAGTGAAACTGATCCTTCAGGCTCAATCCTATGTGAAGAGCATTCCCCATATTTACAAAAGAGAAAAAAATAGAATTTGATAACCATCCCAAATAAGTGTATTTGTCAGTTAATGTGTTGATGCTCAACATATCCAAGTCACAGGATCCTGAATCAATCTCCATCACAAACATTCTTTTGTTCAGACCTTCTTTGGGTCCAATATACAGATGTCTACCACTAATCAGAAAAGGTGGGTGAGAGAGTATCTTTTATTGGCCAACTTCTGTCCAGTCAATTACAATCCATAGTTGATGGGGAAGCATATTCTGAATAAAATGTTTTCCTGAATTGCTTCTTCTGGCCTTCAAACAAATCATCACACCAATTCAAAGTGGCACAAATCCCTGCCAGAACAAATGCAAAGTCTGTAGATATAGTGCCACTACTACAATGATCAACACCCTCCACAAAATACTGGACCACTGTTCATGCTCAGGATCATGTGTCCTATACATGACTATCACTCCATGTGGCATACCTCCGCCAGTGCACTGAATGCCCCAATAACTGTATGGGTAAAACCAGAAATTCACTACACGCACAAATGAACTCATACAGAAAACTAATAAAAGACAAAAACACCATCTAATCCACAGGCGAATACGTTTCACAAAGGGTGCGTCTACACAGCACCATAACTCGAACTACGGTATGCAATTTGAGCTACACTAATTGCATATCTTATTTCAATATTTGGCACTGTCTACACAGCGCCAACTTTCAAAATAAAGCGCTATTCTGAAGCATACCTCAGTCCTCGTAGAATGAGGCTTACAGGGACGTCGGAATAGTGAGCCCATAATAAGGGGCCTGCTGTGTAGATGCAGGATACTCTGATATCCTGAAATAGTGGTGCAGTGTACACATACCCAAAGTGATCATTCCATAGTTTTCCTCTCAGTCCTCATCCTCAAAGAAAACTTGCATATAGGCCAAGTATAAAATTAAAGATTTAAAATTAGCTTGTTGGTTAAAGCAAAAAGGAATGAAGTAGGCGAAAGTGTCTGGTTCAAAGACTAATTAATGAAATAAGGAGAAGTTTCTAAAAAGGCCTCTGACAAATATAGGTGACTAGAGATGGCTTTAAATCAAGCAAAGAGACTCCATCTTAAAATGGGCATGGCCCTTTCCCACACCACATACTCACATTATCTTGTATGTGAACTCAGGTGCCATGAGAAAGCTCTTGGTCCTTAGAATGGTAAGGAAGAGATAAGGAGGAAGGGTTTGGGAAGGTAGGAGGCTGTAAAACTGATCTGGATTAAAAGTGGAAATAAGGCAAACTGTCTCAAAATGTTTTAGCTGCTATCAGTAGTTGGAACTGACATCACTTGCTTGTAGAAGGGCATGAAAGATCAGCTTTTCAAGGGTTCATTGCTAATACCTGCCTGACCATGCAGGAGAGAGCAAACCAATACGGATCCAAGTATCCCTAGAGTTAGCCTATTTGCAAGTATCGTGATCAAATGCTTATAAATGGCTTGTTACTGTTTGGCTGTGGTAAATGGCTTTTTAAGAGCAACTGCATAAACACCATTTTGTCTTTGAATGCAATAAAGCAATTTATGGTTAAATTAATGTTGGGTGATTTTCCATTAATATTAATAATCTCCAATAGTAATAATTTCCAATATTAATAATAATTCTAACTACACAGCACTTTCTAATGATGAGCCTGGGGATTTAAATTCAAACTCTGCTAGACACCAAAAATCATGAACGTAATAAAGACACTGGATTTATGGTGCACTACAACAATCTGTAACTCACTAACCCATCTTTGTTCTGAGAGTTAACTTCAGCTCTAATGGTCTCTTGAAATAAAGGTTAATGCTTTATTCCTAACCCTGAGAAAGTGTCCTGGGTAGCCTGAAAGCTTGTTTTTTTTTTCACCAACGGAACTTGGTCTAATACAAGATACTACTTCACCTCTCTTGTCTAATATCCTGGGGACAACACACCTAGGGTATGTCTACACTACCCCGCTAGTTCGAACTAGCGGGGTAATGTATGCATACCGAACTTGCTAATGAAGCCCGGGATTTGAATTTCCCGGGCTTCATTAGCATAAAGCCGGCGCCGCCATTTTTAAAAGCCGGCTAGTGCGAACCCCGTGCCGCGTGGCTACACGCGGCACGGGCTAGATAGTTCCACGAGGCGTACAGATAGTTCGGAATGGCTACCTAGTTCGAACTATCTAGCCCGTGCCGCGTGTAGCCGCGTGGCACGGGGTTCGCACTAGCCGGCTTTTAAAAATGGCGGCACCGGCTTTATGCTAATGAAGCCCGGGAAATTCAAATCCCGGGCTTCATTAGCAAGTTCGGTATGCATACATTACCCCGCTAGTTCGAACTAGCGGGGTAGTGTAGACATACCCCTACATAGCAATGCCAACTATTAGTTATTAGTGGATTTATTCACATGAGATGAAGGGAAGAGCAGAGGTTAAATAAACTGGTGCACCCGGTGTGCCACTCCAGCAAGAAGGAGCCTGGCTGGGGCGCTCGGCTGCAGGAAGAGGTGGGCATGCTCCCAGCTGGGCTCCCAGGACTGCCACTCCAAGCAGCAGGTAGCCAGACAGATGAAGAGGACTGGCTGGGTACCCTGCCCATGGGTTCAGTGCTGCCCCAGTCTCAAGCCTCTCCACGTGCCATGTAGGGATGGTGGGGTAGGCTGAAGTCTCCCCACTCTCCTGAGATTTATACCAGGATGCATCCTGCTGCTGTTCCCCTTCCCTCACTGCAAGGGAAAAGTGCAGTTTGCTGCATTCCGCACCCTCTGGCTGGGGAGGGCAGGGGGCAGGCAATCTGTGCAGTTTTCTCTTGCTCCCTGACAGGGACAGGAAGAGGAAGAGCAAGCAACCACCTGGTATGAATTTTGGGGGAGATTCAGACCATTGCCCTCCCCGCATCCCACACACCAACCCCCTGCCCTGAGTCCCCACATCCCACCCATTGCCCTGACTCCTGCACCCCTCCACATGCACCCCAACCCTCTGTCCTGAGCCCCCCCACACATACCAACCCTGACTCCTGCACCCCCACACTCCAACCCTCTGTCCTGAGCCCCCCCACACATACCAACCCTGACTCCTGCACCCCCACACCGCAACCCTCTGTCCTGAGCCCCCCCACACATACCAACCCTGACTCCTGCACCCCCACACCGCAACCCTCTGTCCTGAACCCCCCCACACATACCAACCCTGACTCCTGCACCCCCACACCCCAACCCTCTGTCCTGAGCCCCCCCACACATACCAACCCTGACTCCTGCACCCCCACTCCCCAACCCTCTGTCCTGAACCCCCCCACACATACCAACCCTGACTCCTGCACCCCCACACCGCAACCCTCTGTCCTGAACCCCCCCACACATACCAACCCTGACTCCTGCACCCCCACACCCCAACCCTCTGTCCTGAACCCCCCCACACATACCAACCCTGACTCCTGCACCCCCACACCGCAACCCTCTGTCCTGAACCCCCCCACACATACCAACCCTGACTCCTGCACCCCCACACCGCAACCCTCTGTCCTGAGCCCCCCCACACATACCAACCCTGACTCCTGCACCCCCACACCGCAACCCTCTGTCCTGAACCCCCCCACACATACCAACCCTGACTCCTGCACCCCCACACCCCAACCCTCTGTCCTGAACCCCCCCACACATACCAACCCTGACTCCTGCACCCCCACACCGCAACCCTCTGTCCTGAGCCCCCCCACACATACCAACCCTGACTCCTGCACCCCCACACCCCAACCCTCTGTCCTGAACCCCCCCACACATACCAACCCTGACTCCTGCACCCCCACACCGCAACCCTCTGTCCTGAGCCCCCCCACACATACCAACCCTGACTCCTGCACCCCCACTCCCCAACCCTCTGTCCTGAGCCCCCCCACACATACCAACCCTGATGTGACGGCGCGTTGGGGGTCCCCCGTCTCCTGCACCCCCGAAATGGCATGAACAGACTCCACCAGCCAGTAGAATAGAGGTGGTTTATTGCTCCCCCGGTATACAGCACAGCACAGATGTCATCAGGTTACAGGGCAGGCCTAGGATGCCTCAGCCCCCCTTGATATGGGGCAGAGTTCTCAGCTTCTAAACCCCCCAGCCTTTGCTGAGGCTGATTCCTCCATGCTCCCAGAAACTAACCTAACTCTCCTCCAGCCCTGCCCCCCAGCCAGGGCAGCATCCACCTTCCTTTGTTCCTCTCCATGGGGGGTGGCTGGTCAGACAGGTTGAGACACCCTTTGCATAATGACTCATCCTGTTTTGCTGGGCCGTGGTACCAACTGCAGCCAGTGGGGGTTACCCCAGAGCCAGCAGCATAGAAACCAGCCAGGTACCCCCACTATGTCACACCTGACTCCTGCACACCCACACCCCAACCCTCTGTCCTGAGCCCCCCACACATACCAACCCTGACTCCTGCACCCTCACACCCCAACCCTCTGTCCTGAGCCCCCCACACATACCAACCCTGACTCCTGCACCCTCACACCCCAACCCTCTGTCCTGAGCCCCCCACACATACCAACCCTGACTCCTGCACCCTCACACCCCAACCCTCTGTCCTGAGCATCCCCCACACATATCAACCATGACGCCTGCACCCCCAACTCTCTGCCCTGAGTCCCCCTACACTCCAACACTCCCTGCCATAAGTCCCCTGCACTCCACCCCACACTTAAATTTCTTACAGATACTGTCAGAATACAATCCCGCTACCAATGCCCTGAGAGAGGGGTTGAGATACAACAGTACCTGTAAGAAATGTAAGTTATGTTCACCCTTGGGAAAGCAACTCTATTTCTTATAAAAGTATTTCAGTGATTGTGGTGTTTAAGGTGTGTTAAGTATGACTATCTGTTAATCAATTCTCCAGTCTTTCATGCGTAAGCCATGAGATCAGTTTTGGATTTTCAAGTCACAAGCACATGTTCTTGAGAGCTACTGGGAATAATGGGCTGAAGGAAGATCAGGTAAGTGGAACATGATCTGGCCAAGTGAAACCAAGAAAAATTACACATGCCTTGGCTTAGACTTGAAAGTTTTGCGAATTGGCTGACTCAGAGGAAAGTATTAGACTGGTGCAAAAATCTCAATGGATCAATAAATTATGTGTGCGAGAGGCCTCTTCCTCTTTGTGCTGGGACAGGTGCAGAACACGGCTCCTCAAGGTTACACGTGAGCTCATGCTGAATGTTGTCTGAGTTACAAACCTCCTTTATTAATTCATTTCTTATCCTCTTGCGTGAATAATTTATTGGCTGAGCCAGTTTGCTTTCAAACTAGATGCCTGGTTTTTGGAACTGTGCTGGCAGTTTCAGAGGGAGCAGTTGTTTGCTACTAATGCTGAACATAAAAATCAGTTTACATCTCGAAAGCACTGTACAATATTAATTCTCCCAGCACATAGTTGCCTAACATTTCAGAAACTCATTTATGAAGATGTCGACTTTTTTAAATCGCCAACCCCTGGGGAGGATGCCCCCTTTGTTCTCCCCTCTGTCGGCTAGTCTGCCATCTCTAATTTATTTGTACAGCATTAGGGGTTTGAAGTTAGCCATTTTTTTAAAAATGATCATGTTATGGACTTATCACAATCTGGAATCAGCTGTGATGTGACATACTCCAGCTCTTAGTCCTGAGATACCACCACCGTAGCACGGCCTTACGTTTACATGAAAGGGGGGGGGAGTTCGTTGGCATTACTTCAATGCGCACAAATTGTTGACACAAGGAAGACATGATATGCCTCATTGAACCCAATTCAGCTCCAATAAAGGCAAACAATTCAAAGCTGAAACTATTTGGCAATTGTTGATTATTTGATCCCTTTTTCTTTGTGCCAGGAAAATGTTTTCCCTTATTGAGGTTGTCCCTGGAATAAATTAGGACCTGCAAAACATGAAAAAGCCTGGGAAAAGCCTCTCCTGTACAGTAAGAACATGAGTGAGACTGAGCGCATTGCACAGCCCATGCTCAGATACAGGAGCCAGCATGCAACATAAAAGCCAGTGCTGCAGCACAGCTTGGAGTGGAGCTTTTGTTGACCAGTGGCTTTTGGAAGATGGATCTGTGACTCATTTCAGACCCATGTTTCTTTGAGACACATGCTTGTGACTGATGGTGCCTGACTTACACAGATGTCTTACGCAGCTGTGGTGCCTGATGTAAGTGGTATGTAGTTGTATGGCAATACATGTGGAGTGGACAGAGGAGCCAACCTTGCTGAGCCCCTGGGCAAGGTGTGGGGGGACCAGCTCCACACTCCCAGAAGGGGTGGAGCTTCAGATGGAAGAGGCAGGGATAGGAGCAACCAGCCCTCAACACCACCCAGACTGAGGCATGCACCCCTCAGCACTGTCTGGAGTGCACCACACCACGCCCCCATCTCTCCATGCAGCCCCGGAGTATCGTGCTCTGGCAGTGATTTAAAAGGGATGGGGCTCCAGACACCACTGCTGCTACAGTAGCAGTGGCAGCGCCTGGGCACCCTGGTCCAATTTGAATCACCAAACCCTGGGGCAGTTGCCTTGGGCTCCCTCTTCCCTCTGTCAACAGGCCTGGGGGTAGCCACTGTCCTATCCCTCATGGATATGCAGACACTGCCTTCATAAAAGTCACATAGCCAGTCCCAGACACAGTTGTTGGCTGTTCCACTGTATTTAACTACAAAGAGAGATTTTAAGGGAGAACAAATACAAGGTATTCAAGTCTGAAATGATTTCAAGAGAAATGAAGACAAAACATTTTCTGTATCTAAAACTTAAACAAGATGTGGTTCACAGTAAAATCCTTACTATGTGGTCCCAGTAACAGACCTAATTCTCCAGTCAGCATTCACCACCACAAAGTCAAAGGGCTGATTCCTTTGTCTCCATAAATGAAAAACAGAGAAAGGGAGAGAAAAAGACACTGGAGCATTTCATAGAATCATAGAACCGGAAGAAACCTCCAGAGGTTATCAAGCCCAGTCCCCTGTGCTCATTGCAGGACCAAGCACCATATAGACCAGCCCTGACAGGTGTATCTCTAACCTGCTCTTAAAAATCTCTAATGATGGAAATTCCCCTGCCTCCCTAGGCAATTTATTCCAGTGCTTAACCCACCTTAACAGGAAGTTTTTCCTAATGTCCAACTTAAACCTCCTTTGCTGCAATTTAAGCCCATTTCTTCTTGTCCTGTCATCAGAGATTAAGGAGAACAATTTTTCTCCTTCCTGTTTGTAACAAACATATTTACTTTTGTTGCTCTAGTTTGGAAAAGAGAAGACCGTGAGGGGACATGATAACAGCTTTCAAGTACCTACAGGTTGTTACATCTTCTCCTACACCTCAACTGCCTGCCCTAGCCTAGTGAAAGAGTATGAGGGTGAGCAGTGGACGGAGGGAGAATGGAGCAAGGAAGATGGAGCCTCAGAGAAGGAGTAGACTAGAGAGCAGGAAAGGTGGTTGTTTTGTGCAGTTAGAAAGCTGGAAACCCTACTGCCCAGCTCTGAAGGCAAAGTGAGGAGTGGTGATTGGCAGCTAGTTAGGTGCCCATTTCTGAAGGGAGAAAGATGATATGGTTGCTGGTCACAGATGACAGGTGGTCCTTCTTCAGATTCTTCATAGTTAAATCATGGGGTGGGGGGGATTCTGTGGCCCCTGCAAATAGTCATTTGTGAAAGGCCTTTCTTTAGAGATGGTTGTTAGGGCAGGTTTTACTGTAGGTATTACACATCTCAACCTTCTTGACATCAACAGTTATTAGTTCTCCTTCTCCACTAACTAGAGGGTCTACAGTTTAGTTCATCTTTCTCTTGCCCCTAACATATTTAAAAAAACCTTTTTATTGTCTTTTATGTCCCTTTCTGGGCATAACTTATTTTATGCCTTAGCCTTTTTTATTTTGTTTCTACCTACTCAATGCTATTCTGTTTTACTCCACGTGACAGACAATTTCCCACAATATGCTGTATTAATTTCACTGAATTAAATTAATCCTTATTGAATTCAGGTTAATACTTTTGGCATACAGTGTATTACAACACAATTGCATATGAGTATTGCAGGACTGTATGCATTCCATAAAGTGTAAACTGGAGATCAGCAGGGGATGCTTGAGCAAACTCACTCAGCGTATAACAGCTCCAGAAAAGTCCCCACACCTAGAGAGGTTCACATATACTAGTTCAAACTGGATTCCCCTGGTGGACCAATGGCCATAAAAGGGTTTTTGGATAAATAGCCTGGTTTAAAACTGACTCAGGGCTTCTTCCTGATCTAGCAAATGGACTGGATGGATGGCTTAGAGCCCTAATGCTTAGGATGAAGGTGGAAGGTCTGGGCCCACTGAGATCCCATAAGCCTGTTAGATGAAGCTATGATGAACTTGTCGCCATAAGAAACTGCCTTGGCTGGAGGGTTGAAGGACCGCTCCTACCAGGGCCAATGTTAGGGTGAACTCTATTAGCAGCCTGCAGATAGGTTATTTTATTTTTTATATTTTATGTTTTTTACATTATGAACTAAGTAGGCTTGCATATGAAGTGCTGTGATTGCTTATAACTGTAGCAATCACACTTGTTAACTATCCCTGAGGAGAAAGCAAGCAGGTGATCTTGGGCAGCTTGTCTGTGCCAGGAATACCACAGTAAAGGTAAGGAATCATACAGCCTGGAAATAAGAAGAGAGGGGTAGGTTTCCATCAGGAAAGGCAATAGCTAGGGGGCTGGAAGTCTGAGAGCAGGTGACCATATTGTACATTGAGGAAAAATAAAGGTGCAGTTGCTCTGACGTGTCTCTCCTTTTTAGCAATCCATCCATTTACACTTATTAGTACGACTCTCTTTTGATTTTCAGATAATTAAAGGGCTTGTGATGGAGCCATACTAGTCTCTTACTATTTTCCTATCTTTCCTGAGCATTGGAAGAGTTGGCAATAGTGCATTTAATAATCATCTTGAGAAACTGTCAGCTCTCTTGAACTCCTTCATCTCTTAGATTTCCTGCTGTACCAGTTCTCTGGTAGGGAAGTTCAAATTTGCTTTTTTAAAGTCCACTGTCCTTATTCCAATGCTCCCACTCCTTCCTTTCCTTAGAACCATGAAATCTATCATTTCATGATTACTTGCACCTAAATTAACTTCCACCTTCAGATATGCAACCAAGTTCCTGGTCAGATTTCAGATAGCTGTCCTCTTAGTTACTTCCTCCACTTTTTGAAACAAGAAGTTGTCCCCAGTACATTGCGAGAATTTAGTGGATGTTCTGTGTTTTACTGTATTGTAATGTAAGAATAGCCGAAGACTAACATTTAGTATATACAGGCAGTCCCCGAGTTACGCGGATCCGACTTATGTCGGATCCGTACTTACGAACGGGGCTTTTCTCGCCCCGGAAGACGCGGGCGGCAGGATCGCCCAGACGCGCCGCGGTCCCGCCGCCCGCATCCTCCGGGGCGAGAAAAGCTGCTCCCAGCAGACCAGGAAGACGCGGAGCAAAGCCGCGGAGGACCCGGGCGGCGGGACCGCAGCGCATCTGGGCGGTCCCGCCGCCCGGGTCCTCCGCGGCTTTGCTCCGCGTCTCCCTGGTCTGCTGGGGGGGGGGGCGCAGCTAGTGCGGCCCCCCCCAGCAGACCAGGCTTTTCTCGGGGACGCCTGTGGTAGAGCAGCTGGGGCGCTGCCGGTTGGTCCCGCAGCGCCGCTCTCGGCGCTACTGGACCAACCCGGCAGCACCCCAGCTGCTCTGCCCCAGGCGTCCCCAAGTCAGCCGCTGCTGAAACTGACCAGCGGCTGACTACAGGAAGCCCAAGACAGAGTTGCTCTGCCCCAGGCTTCCTGGAGTCAGCCGCTGATCAGTTTAAGCAGCAGCTGACTTGGGGACGCCTGGGATAGAGCAGCTGGGATGTTACCGGGTTGGTCCCGGCAGTGCCCCAGCTGCTCCGTCCCAGGCGTCCAGATTCAGCCGCTGTTGAAACTGATCAGCGGCTGACTCCAGGAAGCCTGGGGCAGAGCAACTCTGTCTCGGGCTTCCTGTAGTCAGCCGCTGGTCAGTTTCAGCAGCGGCTGAATCTGGACACCAGTTCCGACTTACATACAGATTCAATTTAAGAACAAACCTACAGTCCCTATCTTGTACGTAACCCGGGGACTGCCTGTACCTACTATATCTTTTTACAAGAGAACTAATGATGGTAGAACTCAAAGTGGCAATTTAGTACAGTACTAGTGTACACTTGTACTGCTGTTGTAAAAATATCCATTTTAGATAACTTATTATTTGAGATAGGAAGAACTACCATACCTACAAAAGGGAAAAAGTGTTACAGTACTATTATTCAGAGAACATAGCTGGGCTCATTAATGTTATTAAAAGGGGGGTAGATAGCTGCTTTGAAAGGTAGCACAAAAGCTCAGTTCACATTTAATATCATGCAGCACTCTTCATCAATATGCACCTTTTAGTTTCTATCTGGTGTGATAATGCAGGGCTCTAGGAGAGACAACTGAGGTGACTGAATTAGGGTGCATTGCAAGAAATGGGACAGCCCCTCCCCAAAGCTAGTGGTTATTCCAATATTTTTATTTACCAAGACGGCACAACACAACTTCTGTATTACCTTATTGGTTAATCAGAAGTCCAAACCATACAATTCCCTTCAAGTACCCAGGCCTAGGCCACCATCCAGACACCCAAGTCAGATAAAGTTCTACAGATCCCAAAGGAGTGGACACCTTACCTTCTAGGTCAATGAATATTTCAGACCTTATCCCAACATGCAATTACAGCCAATTCTTCTTAACTAGACTAAAATTTATTTAAAAAGTAAAAAGAGAAAGTATTGGTTAAAATATCAATATACACACAGAAGTGAGTTCAATTCTTGAGGTTCAGTTACGTAACAGAAAAGGTGATCTTGTAGTTGCAAAATGTTCTTTTAGAATTTAATGTGTGGTTACAGTCCGAAATCCATATCCAAAGTGAGTCCAGTCAATGACTGGAACCAATGACTTAGGTTTCTCCTGTATGAAACCTCAAGCACATCTGAGACCCTAAGTCAATGTCTATTAAAGGTGCACCAGAGATCCTGGGATCTCATTTCTTATGCCTTGTAGCTTTCCCCAGGAGCATCCAAATGTCACAGACTGCATGCAAGTGACCTCCTCTTCTTGGTTCTACAGGTTCTAATCCAATTTTAGAAGTACCAAGCATAAAAGAGATGGTTTAAGCACAGTCATGTTCAGCAAATATGTGTACAAACCCGAGGCAGAACTTCGTTAGAACAATAGTGGCTTGGATCTGCTCTTGTAGCATGGTTTCCATATGTCTTATGTGACCTTGCCAAGAGCTAAAGAAAATAGTTAACTTACCCGAATGAGCTCTGGCAAAAGTTTGGAACCTATGTGACATCAACTCTATGTAGCTTTTAAAGCTCTTCATAACATAGGAATCTTGGTATTTAGCCATGCAAGCAGTATGGTAGTGTGCGTCAGTTTCCCTTTTCATATAGTACGTTAGTTCTGGAATGTCTTGTGTGAAAAGTTCCAAGACTATTTACACACATCAACTGAATCCAGATAAGACCAGGTCCTGTGGATCAGGAAGCCATCTGCCCAGGATCGTGGTGTATTACCTGTTCTGGACGAGGTTATACTCTTCCTGAAAGAACAGGTACACAGCCTGGGAGTCCTCCTGGACCTTCTTCTAACATTTGAAAATCAGATCTCCTCAGTGGCCAGGAGTGCTTTTGGGCAGCTTCGGCCGATCCACCAGTTGCAACCCTTCCTGAATAAGAACGATTTGGCTACATTGATTCATGCTCTTGTCACATCCCAAATAGATTATTGTAATGTGCTCTAAGTGGGACTGCCTTTGAAGAGGCTTCAACTGGTCCACAATGCAGCTGCTCAAGTTTTAACTAATACTTGTTATATGGAGCACATTATGCCGGTGCTCCGGCAGCTGCACTGACTTCCGGTTATGTCTCCGGGCACAATTCAAGGTCTTGGTTATGACTTATAAAGCCCTAAATTGGGTGGGACCGCGGTATTTGAAGGACCATCTCCTCCCATACAAACCCACCTGGGGACTGAAGTTGGCTGGGGAGGCTCTGCTCTGAGTTCCACCACTTATGGAGATAAGGTTGATATCTACAGGGAGCAGGGCCTTCTCAGCCTTTGCCCCAAGCTATGGAATTCTCTCCATCAGGACATTAGCTTGGCATCAATGTTGGCATTGTTTCAGCACCAGGCCAAAGCCATCCTTTTAACCCGCACTTTTATTGGTGTTTAGGTGTGTGTCTTGAAGAAGTTTTAACAGACTTTATGTGCCCCCTTTGAGGTTCTTTTATTTATATTTATATATACATTTATATATAGTCTTTTAAAAAAATTGTGAGAGGGGCAAGGTAAAAATATTTTAAACAAATAAATAAATAAAACTGTGAAATATCAGTATCATGAGGTCTTTAAACAAACTCTGTCCTCATGTACCACTCTTAACATGTTCAATGGTTTTTCCAAAATATCAGGCACAGTGTACATTATTACAGTTTTTGGAATCAGCAAGACATTAGTCACAAAAGTCAACATTAGTGATAAGAACAAATCCATTACAAGTATACATTTACAATAATTTTTGTCACACCACACCTTTGGCTCAATACTACTGGAGTTTTGGCACTTTAGGGTTAAGATGTGGCTTTCCTTTTCAAAATTAAGCTCTTTCCTTCCTTCTTATCCAGTAGAGTCAAATTCTGATCTCTCTTGCTTAACAGAATCAGTTGACTAGCTGGGTGTATCCTCTGTGCTAACAATTGCCAACAAGCCTTTCTCTCCCAGGTCTGTCATATAACTTGCATCAACACGGATGCTAATCTGTTACCATTTTTCAGATTCTCAACTCATGCATTTTCACTGGCATGTTAGACTCACATTTCTTTTGTCCTTTCATCACCAACCTCTGATTCCAATGAGAATAGGATGTCAAATCCACTAAGAAATTACAAGACATGTCCAAAGTATCTAGAGATGAAACTTTACCTGCCATCCTCTGCATTCTTGAGAGATTAAATGCACAGCTGTTCTGCTCTGCGCACTCAGTTCTCCAGCCTTTCCTCCCAATCCGACACACGCAGTGTTCACTTTACAAAAATCAACATGGAAACATTTCTGTCCCAACCACACTGACTTCCCTGTAAGCTGGTCAAACTCAACCACTTGGTTATCACCCAGCTGCTCAAATGTCCTGACAGTTTTCACTTCATTTGAAAGAACTTTCAATCCATTTGAAACCTCCTCAAAACCGCCATACGGGATCTTTCTGAACCAAAGGCACTGGAGTCATTTTTTAATAGAAAATTTCTGGCTGTTAGGAACTGAAACAAGTCTCTTAACAGCTAAACTGTAGCTTTTTACAGACAGACATTTTCCCTGATTTCCCTCAATCAATCCTTTCCCACTCCCTTCAGCCACAGCAGACTGCTTGCAAAAACTACCAGGAGGATTTTCTTCCTTATGAGCTTTAAGCAGCAATTCACCTTCACCTGCCTCTACAGAAGCATAGCTCTGCTGGGTCACAACCAACTCCTTCCGGGTTTCCCTTATATCCCAGAATCATCTCTATCACATCAGGTAGATATTTACACAATCCCCTTAGACTCACTAGGTAAAAGGTCAGAGGCACTCACTTTCCTTTTGAAACTTTCCTTACAGACAACATTGCAAGTTTCCTGGCTCAGCACACACAAATTTAGGAATCACTTCCTCCTACTTACAAATTTCCACAGTTAGTAAAATTAAATCACCTTCCACAAAATTAAATCACCTTTATGCTTTCCTTGTGCCCTGGCAAGGAGAGCACCCTGATCGGAGTTATGTCAGCCTTTCCCAGCAACACATTAGCAACAGGCATCGTACAAGCACCAGAATTGCTTGATGGATTCCGTCATGACACTAACTTAATGCAACCTAGTTAGTCAGGATCAACTGGTGAGGAGAATCCGGGGGGCCACCAGCTTCATGACCTCCCCCAACCTGAGGAAGGGCTGGGACAATCCCCTTCCACCCCAGATGTCCCTCTCTCTGCCTCCTCCCAAAAGTGAGGTGGCCTGAGGGAATAGCAGGGCTGGGGTCCAGCTCTCTCTGCACTCCCCAGAAGCAGTGGGGGGGAAGAAGAGGAGCAAGGTGGCCCTGCTGCTTTGCTCCCCCAGCTGCTGCACTGCTCTGCTCCCCTCCCCCCTTTTCCAGAGCAATGTGACCAGGAAAGAAAAGTAGGGGGGCCACCTTGCTCTATTTCCCCCATAGCTGCTGGTGAGTGGCAGGGGGCTGGACCCACGCTGCCAGTGCTAGCCCTCCCCGCACTAACCCTCCCAATGTCTGCTAGCTGGTCCCTCTTGACATGGCATTTGGGGGCGCAAGTGGCAACCCACACATTGCCCCTGGTTACAGTAACGTTCTCTCTAGTAGACACAAACTTAGGACTATTACCTGCCTGGGCTTCAGCTGTATCCAGAACCAACTCTGAGACAACTGCACTATCTTCAACCATCACAGGCTGAGGGACACCTTCTGTGTGTCCCACAGACAAAGAACGGAAAAGCAACTTTCCCTTCAAAGACACAGAATCATAGAATCAGAGCTGGAAGAGACCTCAGGAGGTCATCAAGTCCAGCCCCCTGCCCAAGACAGGACCAATCCCAAGTAAGTCAACCCAGCCAGGGCTTTGTCAAGCTGATACTTAAACACCTCTAGGGATGGAGATTCCACTACCTCTCTAGGTAACCCATTCCAGTGCTTCACCACCCTCCTAGGCTACGTCTACACTGGCCCCTTTTCCGGAAGGGGCATGTTAATTTCACAGGTCGTAATAGGGAAATCCGCGGGGGATTTAAATATCCCCCGCGGCATTTAAATAAAGATGTCCTCCGCTTTTTTCCGGCTTTTAGAAAAGCCGGAAAAGAGCGTCTACACTGGCCCTGATCCTCCGGAAAAAAAGCCCTTTTCCGGAGGATCTTATTCCTACTTTGAAGTTCTCTCTTTGAAGTTCTCTCTTTGAAGTTCGTTAGTTGGAATTAACTTTAGTAGGCGCTACACATGCAAACTGCTAGTTCGAACTTAATTCGAACTAGCGGAGCACTTAATTTGAACTAGGTAAACCTCATTCTACGAGGACTAACGCCTAGTTCGAATTAAGTAGTTTGAATTAAGGGCTGTGTAGCCACTTAATTCGAGCTAGTGGGAGGCTAGCCCTTCCCAGCTTGCCCTGGTGGCCACTCTGGGCACAACCGGGGAAACTCTTCTGCCCCCTTCCCGGCACCGGAGCCCTTAAAGGGGCACGGTCTGGCTACAGTGCCCGTGCCAGGTGCAAGCCTGCTAGCACCCAGCCAGCAGACCCTGCACCTGGCACGGCACGAGCCAGCCACCCGCTGCCACCCAGCTCGCTGCCTCTTCCTGGGATCAGACTGGCTCTCCCAGGAGCCTGCCTGGGGCCGCAAGAGGCGGGCACCCGCCTGGTCTAGTGCAGACATCGTGGACCTCATCCAGGTTTGGGGGGAGGCTTCCAACGTCCACAACCTCCGCACTAGGCACAGGAAAGTGGCCGTCTAGGGCAGGATAGCTGCCAGCCTGGCCACCAAAGGCCACATGCAAACCCAGGAGCAGATTTGCATGAAAATCAAGGTGGTCCAGTGAGACCCCCGACCCTGAGCTTAGAACATAAGAACATAAGAATGGCCGTACTGGGTCAGACCAAAGGTCCTTCTAGCCCAGTAGCCTGTCTGCCGACAGCGGCCAACACTAGGTACCCTGGAGGGGATGGACCAAAGACAATGACCAAGCCATTTGTCTCGTGCCATCCATCTCCAGCCTTCCACAAACAGAAGCCAGGAACACCATTTCTACCCCCTGGCTAATTCCACTCCATGGACCCAACCTCCATGACTTTATCTAACTTCTCTTTAAACTCTGTTATAGTTCTAGCCTTCACAGCTTCCTGTGGCAAGGAGTTCCACAGGTTGACTATTTGCTTTGTGAAGAAGAACTTTCTTTTATTAGTTTGAAGCCTGCTACCCATTAATTTCATTTGGTGTCCTCTAGTCCTTATATTATGGG
Source organism: Pelodiscus sinensis (assembly GCF_052426305.1). NCBI lineage: Eukaryota > Metazoa > Chordata > Testudines > Trionychidae > Pelodiscus > Pelodiscus sinensis. The sequence continues at coordinate 313,128,555 of NC_143052.1, forward strand.
AACTAATGAAGAACTTTTCTTTATGCACCCTCTCCACACCACTCATGATTTTATAGACCTCTATCACATCCCCCCTCAGTCTCCTCTTTTCTAAGCTGAGAAGTCCCAGTCTCTTTAGCCTCTCTTCATATGGGACCTGTTCCAAACCCCTGATCATTTTAGTTGCCCTTTTCGGAACCCCTTCCAAGGCCAAACTTTCTTTTCTGGGGTGAGGAGATCACATCTATACACAGTACTGAAGATATGGCGTACCATAGTTTGATACTTCCCCTCCTCCTTCTTCCCCTGGCTTCCCCCTTCCAGCTCCCTCCTCCTAGGTTTCCCCCTCCCCTCTCCCACCCTCTCTCTTCCCCTCTCCCACCTCCTTTTCCCAGTCTCCCCAGAGGTTAATTCCCCCCCACACACACAGTTTTGTTAAATAAAGAGAGTTTCTATTTTTGAACAGACGTGTCCTTTATTTTGTACATCAGGAAGGGGGGATAGGGTTGGGTAAGTGGAAGGAGGTGAGGGAGGAATGGGGTATGTGCCCCTGATAGGGAGGACTGGGGTGGCTCTGCGGGCTCCTCGGGGTGGAAGCTCTCCTGCAGGGCCTCCTGGATCCTGACAGCCCCCCGATTGACCCCCCCGGATGGCAGCCTGCAGCAAGTGCAGCCGGGCTGACGGCCGAGTGCTGTGATGGCCCAAGTGTGGGCACTCAGGGCACTCCAAGACAGAAGCTGTCCCTCATTGAGGTAGACAAGCAAGCGGGGAACCCTGAGAACTGTCTGTCCGGGGTGGGAGTAGGATCCCTTTAAGCACAGCCCTCGGCTAGCCTGAGGCAGCAGCTCCACACTCTAAGTCCTAACCTGATACCCTGCTGGCACCTGTTCCGGCCAGCCTTAACTTCGGTTCACGGTCACTCAATGTGGACATACTAGTTCAAATTAGCAAAATGCTAATTCGAATTAGTTTTTAGGTCTAGATGCACTAGTTTGAATTAGCTTAGTTCGAATTAACTAATTCGAATTAAGTTAGTTCGAAATAGTGCTGTAGCATAGACATACCCTAGGTTACCTCCCTCATCCAGTAAGGGCCCCACATCCTCTCTGATCACCCTCTTATTGCTAACATGCCTGTAGAAACCTCTCTTGTTGTCCTTCACATCCCTTGCCAGCTGCAATTCCAATTGCGCTTTCGCCTTCCTGATAACTCCCCCTGCATTCTCGAGCAATATATTTATACTCCTCCCTAGTCATCTGTCCAAGTTTCCACTTCTTGTAAGCTTCCTTTTTATGTTTAAGCTCACCATGGATGTCCCTGGTAAGCCAATCTGGTCGCCTACCATATTTGCTTTTCTTGCTGCGCATCGGGATGGTTTCTTCCTGTGCCTTTAATAAGGCTTCTTTAAAATACTGCCAGCTGTCCTGGACTCCTTTCCTCTTCATGTAAGCATCCCAGGGAATCCTGCCCATCAGTTCTCTGAGGGAGTCAAAGTCTGCTCTTCTGAAATCCAGGGTGTGTATTTTGCTACTCTCCTTTCTTCCTTTGGTCAGGATCCTGAAATCTACCATCTCATGATCACTGCTTCCCCAGGTTGTCACCCAACTCTACTTCCCCTACTAGTTCCTCCCTGTTTGTGAGCAGCAGGTCAAGCTGCGCATGGCTCCTGGTCGGTTCCTTCAGCACCTGTACCAAGATGATCTTCAGCACAAACAATGGGAAACATTCTCTCCTTTGTCCCAGCACCCATGGGTGATTTCACACACACCTGGAAATTGAGACAGCTTCCTTCACAGACAAATTGCCACTCTCAGCAGATAAAACTGCTGTTCACCATAAACAGTACTGGTTCCATGGTCCCCCAGCTGAAGGAGACAATATACCACTAGCCTTAGAAGGTGCTTGTGAGAGAGGTCTCTGAAGAGGCACCAGAAGGTGGAGATGGCAGTGGAAGAAGTAAAGAGAGTGGAATAGCCTAATCATATTATTTCTAAGATCCAATGGTCTTGTGTGATGCACTTCTATGGCTCGTAAAAATTTTGCAGGTGGTGGCCAAATGGGCAGATAGGTGCTAGTTTCAAAGGGGGGTTGTTCAAAACCTCAAGCAAACCTTCAAACCTGTGGTTTGCCTCTAGCATGTTGAGACATGGATTGTTGTGGTTGTGTCTGCCGGCACCAAGCTGGTCTGTTTCTTTGTCTGTCCTCCTCATATGGTCTGTGTTGAAGATGGGTGCATGGAGTATCTCTAGCTCATTGGTAGGGTTAGTATTTCTTCCTCTCATGGGGTGGTGTGTATATTTCGAGTATGCATAAGTTTGAATGCAAGTCTTTAGTAGCATGGAAGACTTCATCTGTTTTGGCAGAGAATAATTTGTTTTTATCAGTTGCAGTTCTTTAGATATGCCAGAGGACAAAAGCCAGGAAGCTCTATGCATGACTATAGCTGTAGCCTGCAGTATCAATCATGTCTAGGACTGCTTATAGGGCAGTTCTCAAGACCAACTGTCCTTCAGTAAGCATGAGCTAGAGTTGTGCTCTACTGTCTTTGGGGATGTCAGAAGTAAATTCAAAAAGTTTGGGATGATTATCATAATCATATTTTGAAAAGAGAGTATGTTATGAAATTTCAAGGTTAAAGAAGTGTAGACCTTGCAGTCCAATAAGTCTAGGTTTGTGTGGCCTTTATCCAATCGTGTTGCCCTATTAGTTGCAGCGTCCACCATGAGAGAATTTGGTTGCATGTAATAAAAAAAAGAAATCCATTTCTTTTGCAGGTATAGACTACTTTCTGTCTGCCCTCCTACGTGTTGGGAGAGCAGTGGCTGGTGTCTGCCACACAATTTCTGCAGATTTTAGGAGCACATAATTTAGGGTGCCAGCAATTTTCAAGGTAGAGGATGACTGCAGTATCTTTAGCTACTCATGTTGGTTTTCCTGTACCTCCTCCAGGAAAATGTCTGGCTGAGAGCTATTCTTAATTTAAACAATCCCTGGAATTGTTCAGTCATCGCCAGTGTCAGAGGAAGCACCATGATGGCCTCACTGGGAGAAGAGGAGTTATGTGAAAGTGAGACAGCCTCAGTAACTGTTTCCTCCTCAAGTTCCTCAATCACCTCTTCTGGAACCACTGATGTTATAGGTACTGGAGATGTTGGTGGAGAGTGCAGTTCCCTCATTGCTGGTGAGGAGGTTCTTGCATAGTGGACATTGGATTTGGCTCAGAGGTCCCGCATTGACTACTGCATGTGTAACCCCTCCTGTTGGCTAGCCCAGTGTGAGGTTATTCAGCATAGAGGAAGCCTTGTTACTTCTTACACCACTGTGGGGCTGTGTCATTTTCTGAGGAGTACAGGAGCTGCCGGAAAAGCTCCTCACTGTCAGCAGAGCCGCGGCTACACTTTACTTTCACTTTCAACACTGAGCCTGATTGGCACAGCATCAGAACGTGAGTATGCAAATGAAGCCTGAGATATTTAAATCCCGGGTTCATTTGCACTTTCAAAGTGTTTGATTTGCATCCCTCTCTCGGCAGAGGGATGCAGTCTAGACCCAGCCTGGGAGGCTAGGCCTGAGGCTGCTTGGTGTGCTCTGCGCTGGGTATTCTGGATGTGGGTGCACCTCAGACCAGACCCACTCAGACAAATCACTAGGAACAGGCTTTATTCTGTAAAAAACATAAAACAGGATCACAGTTCAGCAGCCACTCCTCTCAGCATACAGCCTGTGTGCTGTTTCTAGCACAGTCCCTGCTGAGGGCAGAGGGCACATCCTGGAAGGACCAGGAAGTTCTCCCAACATGCTGCAGTTTGTAGTCCACAACTTGTAGTTCCCAGGGCTGCTGCTGAAACACACTGGACCTTGGGCTACACCCGTAAAAAACCTGGGGGGGGGGGGAGGAGGGGACAGCCAAGGGTGGCCGTAGCATGGATATGGTGGTTTCATCTGACTGTCTTTTGGCTTTAGTGAGCTCCCAGTTTCATTCCTGTGAATTATGAGGGAGCGTGTGGGGCAAAAGCTCCTTGTTCCTCATTGTCACTGTTGGTAATTATCAACAATACTGTGGGACAGTGGTCCTCAACCTTTTGGTTCTGCCGGGCACCCGCGGGCGGGACCGCACACACGCCCGGTGGCGAGGCCATCCATATGCTGTGTTCCCGGAGCTGGCGCCACCCATGCGCTGCACTCCCAGGGCTAGCGCCGCAACTGTGCTGCACGACCAGGGGTGGGGCCGCCCATGCGCCATGTGCCCGGGGCCGGAACAGCCCATGTCCCACGCGCCTGGGGGCGGGGCCACCCCTATGCTGTGCGTCCAGGTCAGCGCCTCCCATACGATGCAAGCCCGGGGCCGGCACAGCCATCGCGCTGCTCACCCGGGGGCAGGGCCACCCATGTGCTACACGCCTGGGCCAGCACCACCCATACGCTGCATGCCTGGGGCCAGAGCTGGCACAGACCTCACGCTGCGCACTCGGGGCCGGCACTGACCATGTGCTGCTCGCCTGGGACCAGCACCACCAATGCACCCAGGGGCTGGCTCCACCCATGCGCCACATGCCTGGGGGCGGGACCAGCCCCGATCACTTGGCGGGCGCACAGAAATGGCCCGGCGGGGACCACTGCTATGGGAGATGTAGGCTGAGTAATAAGAGGTGAGCCATTGGTGCTGAGAGCAAATTGTGGAATCAATGGTACGTCTTTCTAGGACAGGAATTGTGATGCCGGCAGCAGTGAAACCAAGGGAGTTGTTATAATCAACAGATGTCAGTTAATTTGTGTGTCGGCTTTGCTGGTGCTGACTGACCCTCTGTAGACTACGTGAGGTAGTCGAATACATTGGTGCTGAATACATTGACGGTGACAAAATCGTGGTCAGCACTGCAGGAATTTGCATGACTGGTGCCATCTCAGTCGCCAGTCCTGTTGTGGTCAGTGCCTTGAAGACGACATCACTGGATCTTGGTCTCTACTCCTTGGCTTTGGGCTCCAAAGCATGGCTGGTGCAGGAGGGACCAGGAGAGTCGTATGTGCTGATGGTTGAGACCTTGCAGGGCACAATTTATGTTGTGCAACTCCCTCTGCAGAGAACTCAAGGGGCTCTTCCACTTCTCAAGAAAAGATGGATTTATGCTCTTTGTTGGTTCAGACTGTGTGGGTGAGCACTTAGCGAAGGACTTTTGTTTGTACTTCTCAGTCTCAGATCTTGTCTGGAGTGACTTCTCCATAAGGATTACCCATATGGGTTCTTGCCTTCAAATTACTGCAGTGGGTTCACTGAGATGGCATGTGTGTTTCAGTGCGTGAGGTGCGGATGTTTCTGTAAGAGTGCTCATCAGACTGACATCAGGAGTAACATCTCTTAAAGATATGTGTTTTCCTCACAAACACAATGAAATAACAAAAAAACTGAAGTATTTTTATTTAACTATAGGGAGAGGCGATGTCACACTGTTCCAAGATCCATCTTCAGCCAAGGACAGTTGGGAAGGAACTGAGAGATTTGGGTCATATGCATGCTGATTGAGACTCCAACAGTTGCGAGACAGCTGCTGTGCACAGATGGCCCATCTAATGTTCCTTCTCATCTTTTTCATCCAGGTGAGGACATTTTCTATCCATGTGCGTAATAATTTTTTTTGCATTCACCAAAACATGTGCAAATGTGCACTACCAGTAGTACAAAAAATCTAGCTTTAAGTGCTCTGCAAATCAGTTGGGTAATAGTTGAATCTCTCCTGAGTGGCCACACAGTGTCCAGCTTATGACAAACTCTGGCCAGCTTATGACAAATTCAACTTATGACTGATCAGGCCCTGCTACTTCATATCTCTGATCAATAACATTGGAAATAGTGTTACCTGAAGTGGAGCACCCATGGGGACAGTACTTGAAGCATAAAACATTACATCTGTCTATTTCAGGGGACAAGTTTATCAATAGGTTCCTCAGTAAATTTATAAATGCCAACTACCTCTGAAATACTTCTAAAGTGATTGTGTTTGTCGAATAAGAAGCAAATATTTAAAAATGAGATTTTGGAAATAAGGCAGCAAGTTCTTCAAACTACGCACTTGATTCACCTTATAAATTGTCTTCACTTTGATTTTAAATCAAAGTGCCAGCATTTTGGCAGATCTCTTTACTCAGATTCACTGCTGGGCATGATTTTAATACCCCCGAGTGCACTGTGAGCATTAGAGCAGCACACAGATAATTTATGCCTAACTAGAATGCTAGCTCAAACTGAAACCATATGAACACAGTTATGAAGCAGTAAAGTGAATATTGGCTAGTTCTGTAGTAAACAAAAATGTGATTGCCTCATTTGTGTAGAATTTTTAATGAAGGTCAAGCTCCCCCTAATGGGGAAGTAAGTATATTGTTTTCTTCACTTAAATATAAGTTTTACAGTACCCCTGGAACAGAAATATGCCTGTCTTAAGAATCTAAAATGGGCTCTTTTAAAAATCCTAATACAGTATATAGCATTCCAAATGTGTGCACTCAATTTCTGCAGAGAGTTGTTTTATTAGTTAATAAAACATTGTTTCAGAACAGCAGATGTTCATCATAGGCCAATTTACTAGGTGAGAAGCACTAATGAAAATATACGCAACTTGCTACTAAAAGTGAGAATTTGTTTTAACTATTCAGAAATATTGAAAATTAGCTGTGTATTTTTAAAATGTGAATCAATAGATGACAGGCATTTGATATGTCAAACTGAAATGGTTTCCATAAAAAGTAACAGCAAATTCCAAATTAATCCCTTTTTATTTACATAATTAATTTTCAGGCATAAAGTAATAGATAAATCTTAGCTAGTTCAGCTTCTGAAGAGGCCTCTCAAATTTGCTTTTAACAATCTGTTAGTGAAATAACTATTTCTCTTCCGCTCAAATAATTATTGTTTGTGAAATGTGCCAAGTTGAAAACTATGGGGACCGAACATGACAAGTACATGTTCTGGAGGGACAATTTCTGGGAGTGAAAAAAATATTAATCCGTCTTTGTGCCTAGTAGCTAAGGTGGCTGTTGAGACTACTTAGAGCAAATTGTGATGGTATTCCCTGTCAAAGAGGCACCTGTGCATTGGAAATTAGACTGCTTCCACAAACTCATTCTATCAAGGCCACTGAACAGCCCTGAAGCACAACCAGAATTGACCTAAGGGGGACCAGATTATTTGCCAAGAAGCAGGGGCATTATATGTGCATTATGGCCCAATTTCTTCCTTAGTGGGATCCTGTTTTTATGCATGCATTGCATTCTGAGAGATGTGTGTAGGGCTGAATTAACCATCTCTGGCCCTAGGCAAACATACACACCTGGGTCCCTACCTTCTAATGTGAACAACTAATCGCTGATAAATGGAGAGAAGGGGGAAATACACGTCAGTACTGCTTGCTCCCATATATTTTACGGCAGTAAATTCCCATTCTAGTCTGTTCATTTACTACTGTTTGAGAAGGAAGTGATTTCTTTACCTTGTGCTCGCCTCTGCCATTCCCAACATAGCCTAAAAGTAAGTCTTAGCTATGTGTGAGGCATGTCTTTACCTACTCATCCACTAGAGCAGATTAGTGTGTGAACAGAGAATTTCACTTGAGTGGTGCAGTGATCTGGCACGTGGGGTCATAATCCCACCTAAGTGTGGCCTGTTGGCCCCTCTTCATGACAGAGGGGTGCTGGAGTCAAATTTGAGTGCCACTGCGAATGCAACTTTGTGTGCCAGAGACATGACCACATACTCAAATGAATAATATTCCTTCAGTTTTTATTAAAATCTGCATGTGTTAAACCAAGCACAAACCAAAACAAGCAGCACATCTGGCCCGTGGACACGTGTCTGGGTTGCTAATGCATTCTTCCAGCCCTGAGTGCATAGGCATGCATGACATTACCTCTTGCACTGTTACACATGTCCTCACTGAGCTGCCATCTCTCCTTCTGGAATGAGCCCAGAAGCAAAAGAGGAAGAGAAAGAAGCATGAGGAAAGAGTGGCCTGGGGGTCTGGGAAGCAGGGAGCGAGGTCCAAGAAACCCCTCTCCTGGAGAGACCAGGATCTCTCCTTTCCCCTATCCCTCAGAGACCAGGGTTGGCTTGGATCTCTCCCCATCTTCTCACCAGAGAGACTGGGACTATGAGTTTATAGTACCATTGATTTATGGTTGGAGGGGAAAGCAGGGGTGCTGGACCAGGCCACTTGAACTCTCCCCCCTTTCATGGAACAGATTTAATATGGGAAAGGCTACTAATCAGGATCAGTTCAACTACCAAGGCCAGGTTTACACTACACCAACCTAATTCTCTAAACAGGGCTATGTCGATGGGAGAAGCCCTCCTGTCAGCAGAGATGCACCTTCACTAAAGTGCTATGGCTGCATTAGTACAGCTGTCTCACTGTAGCACTTACTACATGACGATAAGCCCTAAGTAGGATACCAAAAGAAATCAGCTGCAAACGTTGGCAGACTTAGCAGATTACAGCGTCAGTCACATTTAGATGTCTAAAGATAGTTGAAAAAACAGTTACCTGGAGCAGCACCTTTAATAAAGCAATGAGAATCACAGACATAATTGAAAAAAAGGAATGAGTGAACTTGATTGATACACTGTTTAGCTTATGTACATTCTGAACAGCTAAAATCACGGTCTAGTCCAGAATCATAATTCACATAACATCGAAATTCATTGGCTAAATTTCGAGTATGCTTTGGAATAAAATTGCACATCTTCACACCAAGATGCTTCGCTGCCTGCTCCTCCATGACGGCACCTGAAGCGGAAAAAATTAGAATTTGATGAGTAAAGAAGAGTAAAAGCACATTCTATGATTCTTCTTTAAATTGTTCCTCCAGTACCCCCCTATTTTACTTCCTTTCTACAAGCCTAAAGCTCTGTAACATCATACACTGTTGGGACATGCCATGGTTGGTGTCCCAATGGAGGGAGACGAAGGAGAGAAAGCAGGGAGAGTGTCTGAGAATGGTGCAAGGTGCTTTCTCCACTATCCCCTTCTCCTGAGGCTGACTGTTCTTCCTTGTATGAGTTCTTGACTGTAGATGAACAGCTAAATGAGAAAGACTCAAATTCCACACACGTTGCTGCCACTTGATGAGTGAGCACGATACAGAATGTTGTATTTAAAGCTATCCAATTCCAAAGCACAGATGCTCCAGGGTAATGGCCCTCAACCAGTGGTATGTGTACCCATAAGGGATGTAAAATCGTGTTTAATCGGCTAATCGGTTAAACATAATGTTTAACTGGTTAACCAATTAAAGGTGGGGGGGGGCTGCTCCAGCCTAGCTTGAGCAGCCCTGTACCCGCCGCTGGGCTGGAATGATTCTCCCTCCCATTATAAGCAGGGGCAGTTCCAGCCAGGCTAGAGCATTCCCTGCCTGCAGCCCACTGCTGAAAACAGGGGCTGCACTAGTTGGGATGCCGAGCAGCCTCTGCCTGTGGTAGCCCTGAGCATCCTGCAGGCAGGGGCTGCTTTGGTGTCCCACTCAGAGCAACCTGTGCCTGCAGGCTGCCCTGGCTCACTGCAGACAGAGGCTGCTCCAGCTGGGACACTAGAACAGCCCCTGCCTGTGGGGTGCCCAGGCCTGATGCAGGAAGGGGCTGCGCTGGAGCAGTCTGTGTCCGCAGTAGGTCCCGCGCAGGGCTGGAGCAGCCCCCTGCCTATGGCAGATGAGGAGTTGCTCAAACCCTACTCGTTAACCTTCACATCCCTAGTTCCCATGGGGGTACTTTGAGGTCTTCTGGGGATACATCACCTCATCTAGATATTTGCCTACAGGTTAAATAAAAAGCACTAGTAAAATCAGTGCAAACTAAAATTTCATAGACAATGATTGGTTTATACTGCTCTGTATACTACACACTGAAATGTCAGTACAATATTCATATTCCAGATTATTTTATAATTATATGGTAAAAATGAGAAAGTAAGCCATTTTTCAGTAATAGTGTGCTGCAACCCTTTTACATTTTATATCTGATTGTGTAAGTCTAAGTGAGGTGTACACAAGACAAATAAGACTCTTGAAAAGGATATAGCAGTCTGGAAGGGTTGAGAGCCACTGCTGTAGGGAAGTAACACAGCTGGTACTTAAGAGCAGAGGCTCCCAAATTTTACTTATTCAAATACCACTGTCTCAAAAAAATTGTGAAATGAATGGATGGAACATCAAGCTCCCATAGGACCAGTGTACATGTATCACAGATGAAGAACGTCTGCACTAAACACTACTATAGTACGGGAAAAGCAAGCCTTAGTATCATTTAAAACATGGGGCTCTACATTGAGAAGAGGCCCTGACCTAAGTTCCCTGTAAGCTGCATGGCTGCACAGCCCTTTAATGAGCCCTGTGCAGAGGCTCAGAGCACCCGTGCAGGCAGGGAGCACAGCTGACCAGCACGGGAAGGGGCATCTCCCTGAGCAGCTTCAAACAGAGCTGTCCGAAGCAAATGGAGGAGCTCCAAGAGCAGGAAGGGAGGGAGGAAGGGAGGGAGGGGAAATAATGAGGAGGGACCAAGGGAATAAGAAGCTGGGGGGAGAGTTGTAAGGTAGGGGAGTTTGGGGAAAGGAGGGAGGAGTCAGAGGGGAGGGGAGTTTAGGAAGTCCCGTCTGCACCAGGAGAGAAAATAAGAGGCAGAAACGCAGCACTCTCCTCAAGACTCCTGGGCTGGGAAGGAGGGACGGGGGGAAGCTGGCGGAGGCCGGGGGGGGGGGGGGGGGGGAAGGAGAGTTTGTTTGGGGCATCTTGATTCACTTGCTGCAGTCTTCTCTGTCCGTCTGAGTTGAAAGAAGCGTGGAGGGGAAAGCAGGCTGCAAGGGATGTGTATATGTGCCAGAACATTTGCATGATTACATTTCAAAGTTGACATAGGTGTTAACGGCTTAAGGTAAGAAAAAAGAATCTTTTTCTTCCTTTTTCTAACAGAATTTTTTTGGAGTGTTGCAGATACCTAAAATTCTGCTCTTAATGATTTTTTAAAATCCTGATACTAATTAATACATGGTATTAAAGCCAGACCTTTGTTATGTGGTAGAGTTCTGGCTCTTATGAAGTAGCAAGTACTAGATGTGATGCTAGTTGTTTGTAGAATTAAACCTTATTTGCAAGATCTTTGAAACATGCATCTGTCTACAAACCCTGAAGCCATGTGTTAACTTGTTCTCGGGCTTCTACTCTTTGAGTTGGGGGACACACACAAGGTGAAATTTTCAAACTAGGAGAACGTTTATCTGTTTTTACATGTCTCTGTTTCACTTGTTCTTATATGGCATGGATCCTAAACATTCCCCAGAGAAACTGTATAAGCTTTAGTGAATGCTTTTTACTCTCCTTTTCAGTGTCAGTAAATACTGTATCAATATTTGCAAGGAGAGCATTGCTACTTCTAGTTGACACAGATTTGTTTAGCATATTAAAGGTGAGCTATGTGTGGATAATATGCATTTTGGTGTGTTTACTAACTTGAATTGTTAGAAAGGATGATGATACATGAACTCCAAGGGTAATGTTAATTTTCTTTTTTATTTGAGTTCATAAGCATTGCTCCTTGTTAACTATCTCTTTTTTTAATATATTTTCTTGCACATCTATGGACTGTTTAAAAATATACATGTATATATAGAGAGGGGTGTGTGTGTGTATATATATATATATATATATATAAATAAATAAATAAATGTACGTATATGAGTATGGGTTTTTTTTGTATTGGTGGTGCACATTCACAGCATACCTCAATATTGGTATTGCACATAAGAAATTTCAACCTGCCTAAAGGATAGAAAATGTTGGAAAGAATACTAGCCCTGACAGGTACTGTTACTGAGCTGTAGGTTCTTTAGCTCTTCACATACATCCTCTAACATTTTCAATGCCACTATGCATTTTCACTGCCCAAAGGCTAAGGTTTTTAACAGTGGCAGAATCCTCAGACATTGCTGTTAACAATAAATGCATCTACTGACATATTTGTGTTTAAAGTGAAACTCTAACACTTTCATTCCTTTAGAAGTCATCATTGCTAAAACTTCCCACTTCGCTGATTAGATAGAGGCTACTGCAATTAGTTATCACTCACTCTACTGTCATTTTAGCTTAGCTTGGGCTTACCAGGAAAGAGCTAAGCAGTTCTCAAGCTTTGTTGTTCAACTCCAGAAATATATAGGGATTCCCAGGCACTGACTACATATCCCATATATGCACTAGGAGCATTAGGCATATAGATTCCCTAAGACTGCACAGCTCAGAGGTCAGGATTTCCTAATGCATTTTGTCCTAGTTGGGATGCACCTAGAGCAGTGGTTCTCAAACTTTTTGGCTCACAACACAAACATTTACACAGACCACCAACCGACTATGATGACAAAATAGGTGTGGGTGGGAGTCTGGCCAGGAAGTAAGGTGATTTCAGCCAAAGGAAGCAATGCCTCCAGATAAGCAGTGTCCTGTGCTGCCACTCCCGCAAGCTTGCCGGTACGGCAAGCGGCAGCATGCAGAGCCACTTCATAAGCTAGATCTGGCTTGCAAGAATCTCCCTCCCCCACGTAGCAGGAAGCCAGTACTGGCACGCCAATCTTGTGGGGTTGGAGCATGAACATAGGTTCCCTGCTGCAAGGGGACAAGCCCCAAGCCCTCAGCCTACCTGCAAGACAGTTGCAGACTTCTAGTGGTCTGCGGATGACACTTTGAGAACCACTGAACTAGAGCTAGACTAATAAAGGTAATTCTGTTTCATGGAGAAACGCATATGTATCAGTAGACACATTTATTGTTAAAGGTAATGTTTAAGGATTCTGTGACTGTTAAAACTCTCAGCCCTTGGTCAGTAAAAGTGTGTAGTTACCATTAAAATGTTAGGGGACATGTGAAAAGTTAAAGAATCTACAGCACAGTAGTGGGTATCTGTAGTTCTGACTCAGAACAAATCCCCCCCCGCCAAAGTTTTGAAGTTCTCCATGAAAGGGAAGGGAGCCCTGCTCTGAAACAGTCTGCCTGGTAGGTTGGTCCCAGAACCATGGATCTCAGATACTCCAAGATCCCTGACTCCAGGGCAGTCTGGCCTGGTCAGGAGCTGGCAGGAAAGCCAGCAGTAAACCTGTCCAGCATACAGGGTTCTGTTGGACCTCTGCCTGAGTTCCACTGGAACAAAACTAAAATGGATAATAAAAATATTTAGAGCAACAACATTGAGTATAGTTTTTCCATTCTCTCAAAAGACACAGATACTATACCTGTACAGAGCAGAATCTTTCCTTTTGTTAAGTATTTGATGGTCTCTGATGTTTTTCTGAGACATTCCTCAGACAGGTAGGGTGGATCTGCTAAAACCATGTCAAAACTGTGTGGTATGAGATTTTCAGGTATATTCAATGGATTGTTGTAATCATAGAAGATAAATTCCTCTCCATATACAGAAAATCTTCTGTCATATTCCAGTATACACACTGAAAAATCTTTGCCATCTTGTTCTTTCAGTTTCTGGTAAACACTTGGTACACTAATGCATGCTATTCTAAAATGAAAAAGAACTAATTTAGAACATTCTTTGTAAAGGGTAACAGGCAAGGATCATATGAGAATTGGGCTCAGATCACAAGATTTAGATTTCTAATCCTCCAAAGTGAGTATTTCAGTCCAGCCTTTATATTTAAAAAAAGGTCTATTTGCAAAATCAGATCTGGATTTTGACCTCTTTTCCAAGACCCAGAAGTTCTGGGGTATTTTGATCCTGGGTTTTGATCTGGGCCTCACTTGTATGTTATAATCTTTGGCTACGTCTACATTGCAGGCTTTTTGCGCAAGAAGCTTTTTGCAGAAGAGGTCGTCTGCAAAAACTTCTTGCGCAAAAGTGCATCCACACTACAAATGTGCATCGCAAAAGCAATGTGCTTTTGCACACGAGAGCATCCATACTGTATGGATGCTCTTGCGCAAGAAAGCTCTGATGGCCATTAACAAAATGGCCATCAGAGCACCTGTGCTTTTTCTGATAGACTCTTTTTACAGAAGAAACCCCTGTTGAGCATCTACACACCTTTTTGCGCACGAACTCATGCGCAAAGAGGAGTTATTCCTCATAGAAAGAGGCATATCTATACTGCAAAAAGCCCTCTGTTCTGCCGTTCCACTGTAAATTTTCTTGTGCAAAAATGTGCTTGAGGTGTGGGCGCTCTGCAGTTTTTTGTGCAAAAGCCCTGTGGTGTAGATGTAGCCTTTTTTACTTGGCTTTCTGTTTTTAATATATTCACTATAATTTTGCATGGAACAAACCAACCAACCAATCACAACAAGCCCCTTAATAAAAAAAAAAGCAATACTGTTGATTGTCTCTGCTGCTAGTACTCCATTATCATTAGTATGATGTAGTTCATTAACCTTCACAAACTGTCTATTAAAAAATACAGGATTTACATGCAGAGGCAGGCCTGGATCCCTGTTGGTGGACCAGACTGTGCTCAAATTAATGCACAGGGATATCTTTTGCATTACCTTGAACAACACAAGTTAGATTGACACAAGCAGCAGTGTAAACCTTCCTTAAGAGCAGAAGTTTAAAATAATGGACATGTTGAATAGTGTTCTTTTCTGTAAGCATTTGTAGAAAAACAAGATAATTGGAAGTAGCTTACTTAGAACATGTTAAGAGGAAGCATAACAAGTTTAATTTATAAAATAATTAATATAACTTACCTGCCACCTTTTCCAGCTGCCAGAATTGCTTCATTAGCGAGGCACAATGCAGTTTCATCATTGTACCAGAATTGGCTCAATTGCTGGGGAAAATCATGTACAAATAATTACTGACAAAATTGGTCCCTTCTGACTGTGCAGTATATGACTTACTTTTTGTTAACCAATATCAACCTCATTCTGGAAAACAAAAATCTAAAACAATTGTATGTAGATCATTCCTTTATTTAGTACCTTTGTCCTGTTACCAATGCTAAATCCAAATCCACAGATACTGTGCAGTGGGCAAATATTTTAACTCCCAGTCTTTAAGTGGTTTAAAATTGTATTAAGAAATCATTCATTCACTTTGAGGCAGAGAACAGTTTACAGTTTATACCAGCTCAGGATTGTGAGGGGCAAGGAGACACACGAGGGGAAAGATAGAAGAAGTCAAGAAAGAGGTATCAGGGAACAAAAGATGAGATAGAAGCTGCCCCTGCTTTACTACGCCTGCAGATCAGGGCTTGGGCAGCGTGTTTCTGTCTGAAAGCGACAGAGCTGGAGTCGCGGTGTCCCATGCACACTTCAAAATGGCCGCCTTAAAAAGGTAATGCTTGCTCTGCTCTTAAAAGGGGTTTGGTTTTTTTTTTTTTTTTGCGTGCTTGAGCAAATGCAGAGGCCCGGCTTTTTCCCCCCCTCAGTGCTTTGCGCTGTATCCACCATGATTTCGGCTCTTTGTCTGTAATGGGTTGGCCACCCCTGTAGTAGAGGGTAAGAAGGAGAAAGTCAGATGACAGAAATCAGAAAAAAAGGAAAACAGGAAAAAGAAAGCCAGAAATCCTCAAGGTCAGAATCAGTCAGCCACAGGTAAGAAAAGACAAGTCACCACCCAAAGAAGGCAAGTAAAAAACAAAGAGGCATAATTGGAGAGGAGAGGGAACAATGTGCTATTCCACAATGTCTTAATTTCATCTCTTTGACCTAAGCACTAAGGGAAAAATCTGTACCTCCTCCACTTTCCCAGTCTGGAACTAAAATTTCCTGAGAGTGCAGCTACTCTTGCTTTAGCATCTTTTCTACCTTCCTCCACATCAATTTCAATGAGTGCCAGATAGAAGAAAAACAAACAAACATACAAACATCCAGTTTCAATGACAAGTCAGGGAGACTGAATTTACTGATACTGCTTGCACACCATAAAATTCCCCCACTCTTGAAAATGCCCTTTTTCATTCCCGCTTCTTGGTCACCTCCAAAGAGACGCCTCATGTTTCTGCTCCTATGTAACGAAATACAACAATTGCATTGAAGTCTTTGAAGTTTAGTTTCTTACCCAGTCCTCCTCTATTGAGCCAACAGAATACTGTTTAAACCCTTCAGAGATCTTTGTGCCCCCTCTCTGCTGCTGATCTACATAGAACTCCTGCAGGGCAGCCAGTGTGTGGGATGAAAGCTGAGGGGTGTCGTCGTCATCATCATTATCCATTATCTGTTATTGGCCCAACTGGACAGTCTCTGCATCAAAGGATAAATGGATACAAATCAGACATCAGGAACAGCAAAACACATAAACCTGCAGAGGAACATTTTAACCTCCCTGGACATTCAATAATGGATTTGAAAGTAGCCATTCTGCTACAAAAGAATGTTTATCACCCAATTCAAAGAGAGACATTTGACCTGGAGTTCATTTACAAGTCCAACATTATAAACTTAGGCTTGAATAAAGATTTTAACGGGTTAACACACTACAAAGGCAACTTCTGCGCCTTTGATATTTTTTCTATATCACATACCATGAATGAGACACACATTCAGCTGGACTTACTTAGTTTCATTAATTGACAGGTAACTTATTTGCTATTATATATACCCTGCCTGGATTCTGTTACTTTCCACTCCAACTCATCTGATGAAGTGGGTCACAAAAGCTCACCTCTACGGTCACACAACTGCTTGCTGTTTTTAAAGTTACAGACTAACACAGCTACCTCTCAGACTTTTACCATTATCTAGATGTTAACAAGTGTTAAAACTCAGCTTTTTTTAATGATCAAAGCATTTATTAAAAACCAGCTCATCTGAGATAAAACATCCAATAGTTACACATAAACACCTATTAAACAGAACACTAAACTCCCAGAGGGTTAGAAGCTAACAAAAGAAAGCACATTCTCTCTCTCAGTATAAGATGGAAGTTGGATTGGATGGGTTATATTAAAATGTGCCAAACACCTATCAGTCAGCAGCAGATACTAAATAGTTCAGGGGTGGGCAAAAGGGCCTCTGTGGGTTGGATGCGGCCTGCCAAGCAAGTTGATCTGGCCTGCGGAAGCCCTGCCACTCCCCTTGCCCCTAGGGGGAAGGGGGAAGCACGCAAAGTCTCCTCCAGCCCTGTCCCCACCCTGCAAGAAGTGCCGGGTATTCCTGGCAGGGCAGGAGGAGACTTTGCATGGTTCCCCTCCCCCAAGGCCTGACTGGCTTGGGGGCAGCGGGCGGGGCAGGAAGTATGGAAAGTCTCCTCCCACCCTGTGAGGGGTGCGGCGCTTCTAAGCACTGCACGCTCCTTGCAGGACAGGGCCTAGACGGAAGGAAACTTCGTGTGCTCTCCCCGCCCCTAGGTCAATCTGGGCATGGGGCACTAGCTGCTGCTCAGCTGGCAGCTGACACTAAGCACGGCGCTCCCTTGCAGGATGGGGGCAGGGAGCAAGAGACTTCACATGCTCCCTCTTCCCAGGCCCTGATTGACCTGAGGGTAGCGGGAGGGAGGGGGGGGAAGAAGCACACAAAGTCTCCTCCCAGCGCCAGGGGCACAGGTACTCCTGTTCAGAACAGCTGGCGGTTCTCTCTGAGGAGGGCAAAGACTTTGCACGCTCCCTCACCCCCAGACCAATCAGTGTCTACGGGTGGGGAAGCATGGAAATGTCATGGCCCTGTCCCTTCTGGGGCAGCCTGGGGCCACTTCAAAAATTTCTGAAGTGGACCCCAGTCAAAAATTATTGCTCATGCCTGAAATAATCTGTTTCCAAGCAGAATCTAGGCAGAGAGGAGCTCCAGAACAATTCCCTTTCTATATAGTTTAGTGCTGACTGATCTTAGAGGAGTGTTGTTCTTCCAGGACCCCTCATCCTTTAAAAAAAAAAAAAAAAAAAACATCAGCATCTAGCTATTTATGTTAGAGCCTTGTATATTTTTCTGGTCCAGTAGAACTCCTGTTTTTGCTTTTAAACCTAAAAAAGTGAGATGCAATTAGTGCTAAAATAATTAACTAAAACACATCTCAATCAGGTCACCAATATAAAGCATGTTCTTTTCTGTTAACTTCTTGGAAAGGGCAGGCGGTTATTAATCGGGAAGAAAATTATCAGTTGCCTGCAGGAATAATAATTGACCATTTCTTTCCAAATATAACAGGCACAAAAGATCTGAATTACCAGGAGTGAAATGGGAAGGGGAAAGCAGACTCGGTTCTTTCTGTTTTTATCATTTTCATACTGAAAATTCAGTCACTTAACATACCACATGTGTGGGAATTTTTCCAGTGTTAATATGCTAACCACAGAAAACAGCCTCCCAGAACAGAGATAATGCTATAAAATATTATTAACATATTGTAAAATGAGAAGAACAGTGGGAACAATCTCAGCAGCTGATGACCTACAGCATTTTGGTACTGCATGGTAGGAAGAAAATTTCTGGATGGAGTTGATGGCAATAAAAGTCTATTTGAACTCACGCCTCAGCTATTTTTAAGGGTTAGCCATTATAATCCCTTTTTAAATGGCTCATTTCTGCTTCACATTTTAAATTGTACATCTTATTATTCTCATCTGAATACAAACCTTCTGGACCCCATTGTAATATTTTTTCTTTTGAATTTGTCTAGCACTGAACACCCAACTATTAAGATTTATTTTTAAGCATCCTTTATAATAAAAAATGTGTTAAAATGTATAAATTAAGTTTAAGCCTAAAGCATGGGGTTTTTTCAGATGAATTATAAACCCTTTACAAATTTAGGGCATGACTCTGTTGCCTTGTACTTGTGCAGTCATTTTCTAGCAGCAATATCTGAGTGTAAAACATTAACAATTCAGAATGGTAGCATTTAACCCCATTAAACCAAGCAAGAAAAACAAAACTTCCTAAGTATAAAATGAAAATGCCAATAAACTCAATAAATGCAGGACTCTACACTTGTCCTTGTTGAACCTCATCAGATTTCCAATTTGTCTAAGTCATTCTGTACCCTATCTCTGCCCTTAAGCGTATCTACCTCTCCCCCCAGCTTAGTGTCATCCGCAAACTTGCTGAGGGTGCAATCCATCCCCTCATCCAGGTCATTAATAAAGATATTGAACAAAACCGGTCCTAGAACCGAACCTTGGGGCACTCCGCTAGAAACCGACCGCCATCCTGACAAAGAGCCGTTGATCACTACCCGCTGGGCCTGGCCTTCTAGCCATCTTTCTATCCATCTTACCGTCCATTTATCCAATCCACAATCCCTTAACTTGCTGGCAAGAATATTGTGGGAGACCGTATCAAAAGCCTTGCTAAAGTCAAGGTATGTAACGTCCACTGACTTCCCCATGTCCACCGAGCCAGTTACCTCATCATAGAAGCTAATCAGATTGGTCAGGCACGACTTGCCCTTTGTGAATCCATGCTGACTATTCCTAATCACTTTCCTCTCATCCAAGTGCCTCAATATGGATTCCTTAAGGATCCCTTCCATGATTTTTCCAGGAACCGGGGTAAGACTGACCGGCCTATAGTTCCGTGAATCATCCTTCTTCCCTTTTTTGAAGATGGGCACTACATTTGCCTTTTTCCAGTCATCCGGGATTTCTCCCAATCTCCACGACTTTTCAAAGATAATAGCCAAAGGCTCCACAATGACATTTGCCAACTCCCTCAGTACCCTCAGGTGCACTAAGTCCGGACCCATGGATTTATGTACGTTTAGCTTTTCTAAATAGTTCCTAACCTGTTCTTTACCCACCACGGGCTGTCCATCTTCATCCCATCTTGCGTCACTTGGCGCAGAAGTCCAGGAGTCGACCTTTTCCGAGAATACAGAGGCAAAGAAAGCATTGAGTACTTCAGCTTTCTCCACATCATCTGTCACTAGATTACCTCCTTCATCCATTAGGGGCCGCACACCCTCTCTGATCACCACCTTCTTGTTAACATGCCTGTAGAAACCTTTCTTGTTATCCTTCACATCCTTAGCCAGTCGCAATTCCATTTGCGCTTTCGCCTTCCTGATAACCCCCCGGCATTCTCGAGCTATACCTTTAAACTCCTCCCTGGTCATTTGTCCAAGTTTCCACTCTTTGTAAGCTTCCTTTTTGTGCTTAAGTTCACCAAGGATTTCCCCTGTAAGCCAGTCTGGTCTCCTACCATGTTTGCCTCTCTTGCTACGCGTCGGGATGGTTTCTTTCTGTGCCTTCAATAAGGCTTCTTTAAAATACTGCCAGCTGTCCTGGACTCCTTTTCCTTTCATGTTAACATCCCAGGGGATTCTGCCCATCAGATCTCGGAGGGAGTCAAAATCTGCTTTTTTGAAGTCCAAGGTGTGTATTTTACTACTCTCTTTTCTTCCTTTGGTCAGGATCCTGAAATCTACCATCTCATGATCACTGCTTCCCAGGTTGTCACCCACCTCCACTTCCCCTGTTTGTGAGCAGAAGGTCAAGCTGCGCACGGCTCCTGGTCGGATCCTTCAGCACCTGTGTCAAGAAGTTATCCCCAACATTCTCCAAAAACTTCCTGGATTGCCTGTGTACTGCCATATTGGTTTCTCAGCAGATGTCAGGGTGATTAAAGTCCCCCACGAGAACCAGGGCCTGCGATCTGGAAGCTTCGCTCAATTGTCCAAAGAAAGCCTCATCTACCTCATCCACCTGATTCGGTGGCCTGTAGCAAACACCAACCACAACATCAATGCTGTTGTTTGCTCCTTTAAACTTAACCCATAGACGCTCAACAGGTTTTTCTTCCTCTATATACTGGAGTTCAGAGCAATCGTAGTGATCTCTTACGTATAGTGCAACTCCTCCTCCTTTTCTCCCCTGCCTGTTGTTCCTGAACAGTCTATACCCTTCCATGACAGCGCTCCAGTCATGCGAGTCATCCCACCAAGTCTCTGTTATCCCAATTAAACCATATTTCTTGGTCTGGGCCAGGGCCTCCAGTTCTTCCTGTTTGTTGCCCAGGCTTCTCGCATTAGTGTACAAACACTTCAGGTAACCAGTTGATGGTCCTATCTTCTTCAGTCGAAACATGGGTCCTCCTTTCTTGCCCCTTCCTCTCTGCATTTCTTCCTGGTATCGGACTTTCCCACTCCCCTCAGGGTTTTGGTCACCGTCCCCCGACGAACCTAGTTTAAAGCCCTCCTCACTAGGTTTGCAAGCCTGCCCGCGAAGATGCTCCTTCCTCTCTTGGTTAGGTGGATCCCATCTCTTCCTAACAATCCTTGCGCCCGGAACAGAGTCCCATGGTCGAAGAAACCAAAGCCCTCTCTGCGACACCATCTGCGCAACCACGCATTTACGTCCTCAATTCGACGATCCCTGCCCAGTCCTTTCCCTTCAACAGGGAGGATGGAGGAGAATACCACTTGCGCTCCAAATTCTTGGATCCTTCTTCCTAGCGCTACATAATCCGCAGTAACACGCTCAAGATCATTCTTGGCCGTATCATTAGTTCCCATGTGGAGAAGCAGGAAGGGGTAGCGATCTGAAGGTTTGATCAGCTTGGTAAGCCTCTCAGGGTATGTCTACACTAGTTCGCACTAGGAGGGTAATGTAGGCATACCGCACTTGCAAATGAAGCCCGGGATTTGAATTTCCCGGGCTTCATTTGCATAAGCGGGGAGCCGCCATTTTTAAAACCCCGCTTGTTCGAACCCCATGCAGCTACCGGTACACCTCGTTTCGGAATAGGAATCCTAGTCCGAACTACCTAGTTCGAGCCCTGTGTAGCCGCGCTGCACGGGGTTCGAACAAGCGGGGTTTTAAAAATGGCGGCTCCCCACTTATGCAAATGAAGCCTGGGAAATTCAAATCCCGGGCTTCATTTGCAAGTGCGGTATGCCTACATTACCCTCCTAGTGCGAACTAGGAGGGTAGTGTAGACATACCCTCAGTGACATCCTGAATGCGAGCTCCCGGTAAGCAGCACACCTATCAAGATTCCAGGTCTGGACGGCAGAGGGATGGCTCAGTCCCTTTTAGAAGGGAGTCCCCGACCACCACCACCCGTCGTTTCCTTTTGGGTGTGGTGGCCGTGGAACCTCCATCCGTAGGACTACGCATCCGATGCCTTCCAGTAGATGGTGTTCCCTTCGGGTTTCTTCCTTGTGAGGTCCCTTCCAGAGCTTTCGGCACTGCAGAGCCTGTGGAGAGAGCTTGAAAGCGATTGCTTACCTCTATAGCATCGGGGGATTCCCGTGCTGGCCTTTTTCCCCTTCTAGAAGTTACATGCTGCCAGTTCTCTCCTTGGTCACGTACTGCCCTCTCTGGCTCTTCTGCCTGCCGTGCTTGAAGGATTAAATGCTGCCTTCTATTGAGGAAGTCTTCATCCTCTCTGATCAAGCGTAGGGTCGACACTTGGGCCTCCAGTCCTCTAATTTTCTCTTCCAAAATGTCGACCAGCTTGCACTTGGTGCAGATGAAATCCGTTTTCTTTCTTCCGGGAGGAAGACAAACATGGCACACGCTGTGCAGGTAACAACAGCAGACCCATCACCAACCATCGCTGCTGTCCTGGAAAAGGGATTTAAAAAGGAAGGCCAGAGAACCTCCCGCCCTTCCCAACTCCCTCTCAAAACTCCCTGTTAGCAATCACCTGTTCGCAAGCTCCTTGGTCGCTTGCCCACTGCCTTATAAAGCCCCTCCCCCTACCAAGGCTCAGCCAATCAGTAGAGGCTTCTAGAATTCAAACTTTAATTAGAAGCCAACAGTTTCCACCTGCCAATCACAACCAATCACAGCACAAACTCCATCAAGGGGAGGGCAGAGGGAAGGTGGGGGGAAAAAAAACCAAAAACCTCACTCTCAAACACAGGGGAAAATAAATAAATAAATAAATAAACAAAAAACAAAAAAGAACACACACCAACTCACAAACACAAGCTCAGCACACAGCAAGAAAGCCCCAAACACAACACCCACTTCCCTCAAGACTCCTGTATCTGCTTCTCCTCTACCTGGAGAACTCCCCCTCTAAAGCCTCACTCAAACAGGGAAAGAAAATAAATGAAATAAAAAAAAAACCACCACACACCACCACCACACCAAACAAACACAAGCTCAGCACACAGTAAGAAAGCCCCAACAACAAAACACACTTCCCTCAAGAGTCCTGTATCTGCTTCTCCTTCACCTGGAGAACTCCCTCTCAAAACTCCCTGTTAGCAATCACCTGTTCTAGTATTCTAATAGTCCTAGTATTCTATGATTCTATCCTTCACAGAATATGTTAAATAGGTAAGTTTGTAAGGACAGCCCTTGCTGAAAGCAGAAGATTGTGTAAATGTGAGGTACAAAGGGAAGTGGAAGATTCTTCATTTCTTGATGTCTTCAAATCAAAACTGGTTGTCTTTCTGGAAATTACACTTTAGCCAATCATAAGTTATGCATTACTCAAACACATATCACGTAACTGGATGAAGTTTTGTAGCCTGTGATACACAGATGGTCAGCGTCGATTTAGTGGTCCCTTCTGTCCTTAAACTCTATAAATTTGTTTGAAGAACTATAAGACTTGTTTGTGAAAGTTAAACACAATTATTCTCTGATGGAAAACAGTGCCATCTGGTGGAGTAATAGGTCAAATAGAAATAATTATAATTATAATAATTATACACCTGATAATTAAAAAGGAGCAGATAAAGAAGTTTTTTCTTTCAACAAATATGTTTCCCCGAATTCTGATAAGAATTCAACAAAGTAATACTAATATTTAAGAACACAGTAGTACATATAACCTGAAATTAATACAAGACTGTAAATTGAGAAATATAGCCTCTTCCACGCAGAAATAATCATTGGAAGTTGTGCATAAACTATCCCTTAACTTAGGTATATGCTTATATATTATCTAAAAATGTGTAATTGCATTATGATAATTTGCCATAAACTATTCATAAATACAAATATCCTAGTTACAACTCTATAGTCACCTCCCAAAATTCTGTCTTTAAAGCACTTTCAGCAGAATAGCTATTCTATAGGGATGTAAAAAATAAAAAAAATATTAACTATGTAACCGATAAATTTGGTTTTCAGACTGGTTTAGTAGAAAAGGGAGATATCATTGATTTGAAAGTAGAAAATAAGTTCAAAAACTGGGATAAAAACCCCTGGCTTTTTTATGGCCCACTCCTCTCCACCCTGACAAAAAAAAAAAAGCGGGGGGCGGAGGGAGGTCTTTTTTACAGAGCCAAAAGCAATGGTGGGCAATATTAGGTGGCTCATCACTAGGGTTGCCAGGTGTCCGGTTTTGAACCGGACAGTCCAGTATTTGAGTTTTCTGTTTGGGAAACAATATAAGATAATATGAGAAAATATGGTATTTTCTAAATAAGATGTAATGTAGTTTCTGATGTAATGTCAAGTGTGTCCAGTATTTTTGTTGAAACCATCTGGCAACTCTACTCATCAGGGTAATCTGCTGGAGGGTCCCAAGGCATTTTGCTGTTAACTGCCTGTAGGCACAGCCCTTGTAGCTCCCAGCGGCCTTAATTTTGCCATTAAAATTGGGACACAACCCATTTCAGGGTCCCAGTTCGCTGTGTGGGAACTGCTGCTGAAGATCAGTGGTTCTCAGCCAGTGTCACACATACCCCTGCGGATACACAAAGGTCTTCAACACATCTTTCAGTATTTCTCAACCTGGGAGATTGCAGCCCTCAGGGGTGGGAATCACAGGATGGGTTTTGGGGATAACAAGAGTACAGCCAGCATTAGGGGGTGACAAGCAGGGCAAACACTCGGGGCTTCACGGCTCAAGGGGCAAAGCTAAGTTTCATGCTTCAGCCCTGCTGCCTGGGGCTCACTTGGGCTTCAGATAATTTCACACATGACGAACAGGCTCAAACCTCACAGTGGAACATACCTACAATATTTATCCTCCGACTGATTTATGTAGGACGACATGGAACAAACAAGAAAGCGAGCAATGTTTCCAGGAATCAGATACCAGGACTTTTTAACGCCTGACTTTTAATTTTTACACGAGGTGCCACGTACGGCTCCCACAAGACAAACCAGATTCCTGAAGAGGGCGCAGTAGCCTGGGAAGGCCGAGAATAGCCCATGGCCAGCTCTTGGGGTGGTCAACAAGCCCCCGCGCTAGGCCAGTGCGGCTCCAGTCCGCGAGCCAACCCGCCAGACAGACAAAGGCGGGGGGGGGGGGGGGGGAGACTTTCCTTCCACGCGCTCTCTCCGGCTAACAGACATGGGCAAGGGGCGACGTTGAAGCCAAACGTTTTATTTACTGACTACTTGACAGTCCACGTGCGGCGAGGCTCCCGCATTCCCGGGCCCGTCCCTCGCCGGAAGCTCGCAGAGGGTGTCTCAGGCGTTCGCCCACGGCCCGTAATGAAACAGCCCGAGGCGCAGACACAGCGAGCCCGGCGCTGGCGCAACGCTGCCCGAGTCCCCCACGGCCGTTAGGCCCGGAGCGTGCACAACGCTGACTCCGCCCCCAGTCAATCAGGCGCGAGGCGGCCTCCTCACTTCACTCACCGCGAACAGGGCTCCCTCCGGGCGCGCTCCCACCAGCCCCCGCCTCCCTGGGCCGCGGACACCCCGCGCGCGGGCGCGCTCCCGTTTTGGGCGTTCGGTCCTGCCAGCCGGGGCGCGCGCACGCGGCAGTGCGTTGGTCCCGATGCTGGGGCTGAGAGCGCGAGCTCTGGCGTGGCCAGCTCCCTGAGTCGGCTGCGTGCTCCGCGGGCTGCCCACGCGCACGGGACCCGCGGGGAAAGCGGCAGCCCAGTTGCAGCCCCGCGGTTACTAGCCCCTCCCTGGACCAAGGCTCGGGTCCGCTCCTCTGGCTGTAGGGCGGCAGCCCTGCCTGGCCCCACCAGCAGCCCCCACAGCTGCTTTAGTTTTGGGCCTCTGAGGCGCGTTCTCTCTCTCTCCCTGCCCTTTATTTAAAGCAGGGTTTCCTAACCCTAGGTCTGGACCTAATATAGGTCGCTCTTACATTTCAAAAGCGTCACCAGGTGTCGCCGCAGGTGTCTCTTAAGAAGCCATTCACACGTTTTTTTAATTGCCTTGAGTCACCTACTCTTCCTGCATTGTCAGAATGGGTCCCCATCTGGAAAAGGTTGGGAGATTGCAGCCCTCACGGGTGGGAATCACAAGCTGATTAAACGCCTACCTGCAAATAAGTGCTCTGAGGACACTTGTCTTCAGAAAGGGGCACAAGGAAGGTGGGGAGTGAATTAGAGGCCAGCCTACCTCCAAAGACCCCCAAAATAGAGGGTAAAATACAAGTTATGAACCATTAAAAAACAAGTCCTGGGGCACTTTAGAAATTAACAAAAATATATAGTATCAGGCATGTTCATGGGCAAGGACCACCTCAGATGAGCTTGAGTAGAAAAAAAAAAGGCCTTGTTTTCCTCTCTGCTCAGCTCATCTGAAGAAGTGGGTTTTGCCCATGAAAGCTCAGAATACAAAATTATCTATTTGTTAGTTTCTAAGGGTATGTTTACACAGCAGCATTACTTTGGAATAACTAACGTTATTCCAAAATAACAGAGTACATCTACACAGCAAGCCTTTATTTCGAAATAGCGGTCCATTCCACTTAGGTGATTCCCAAGCCACCCCAAGGAGGTGGGGTCAGAATCCTAAAGAGAAACGGGCTGTAGCACTGCTGCACCCACAGCTGCATCCTGCCTCGTCTGCTGTGTGATCGCAGAGTGGGTAGTGAACATGTGGACTGACAACCACGTGGCCACCCTGCAAATGTCTAGAATTGGCACTTGATGCCAAGGCCCTGGTGGAATGGGCCATGAGAGGAGGCACTGGTTTCCCCCTCAGGTCATAACATGCCCTGATGCAGGCAGTAATTCAAGAGGACAGATATTGAGCTGACACTGGGCAACCTTTCATCCTGTCTGCTATAGACACAAAGAGCTGAGTAGATTTGCGGAATTATCTCATCCTTTCCAAATAAAAGGTGAGTGCCCTCCTAACGTCTAGTGTGTGTAATGCTTGTTCCTTCCCAGCCGCATGCAATTTGGGGTAGAACACTGGCAAGAACATTTCCTGGGACATGTGGAACAGACACACCACCTTGGGCAGAAAGATTGGGTGTGGATGTAGGGTCACCTTGTCCTTTGAAAACACTGTATACAGCAGCTCCGAAGAGAGGGCACGTAGCTCTGAAACCCTTCTAGCTGAGGTGATGGCCGCCAGGAATGCCACCTTCCAGGATAGATGAGCGAGAGAACAGGTAGCTAACGGCTCAAACGGGGCTCCTATGTAGCCCCAAAGCACCAGGTTCAGGTCCCATTGGGGGATGGGTTGCTTAACCTGCAGGTAAAGTCTGTCCAGCCCCTTCAGGAATTGCCTGACCATAGAGTGGGTGAATACTGAACCTCCCCTCCCCCTTGGTATAAAGCTACGATGGCCGCCTGGTGCACCCTGACCAACGCAAAAGATAACCCCTGCTGTCTAAGGTTAAGGGGATAGTCCAGAATCATCTGGATGGGGGCTGATACCGGGTTCCCTTCCTTCCTTAGTGACCCAATCTGAAAACTTCCTCCATTTGGCCTGATAGGTCATCCTAGCAGAGGGTGTCCTGCTCTCCATCAGCACCAGATCCGAGCAAAGGAGCTCCCCTCCTCGTAGCCATGGATCTTCCAGGCAGTGAGGTGGAGGGACGGCAGGTTTGGATGACACAGGAGACCCTGACCGATGTCCTGTGTCGGCAAGTCCGGGACCAGGGGGAGAGGAATAGGGTCTTCTACCAAGAGGTTCCACAGGGTGGTGTACCAGTGCTGCCTGGGCCACGCTGGGGCAATGAAGATCAGTGTTGCTCTGTACCTTCTGACCCTTAAGAGTACCTCATGAATCAAAGGGAAAGGGGGAAAGCTTAGAGGAGGTCCTTCAGCCACCAAATTGCTAAGGCAACCCCCCCTGACCCCAGTTCCTTCCCGCGGTACGAGCAGAACCTGGGGCACTTCCTGTTGCACCTCAAAGCAAAGAGGTCCAGGAGGGGAGTTCGCCACCTGCCGAAAATATTGCTGACCACCTCACCCTTGAGATACCACTCGTGAGCAGAGAACACTCTGCTGAGCCGATCTGCCAGGGTATTGCTGGCCCCAAGTGTATACTGTGTGCAATGCATAGCTCCCAAAGGATTAAGCACCTCCTGGCAGAGGAGTGAGCACCACCCTGTTGGTTGATAAAGTACATTGCCGCTGTGTTGTCTGGACGGACGGAAACACAGTTACCCCTCAAATGGGGGAGGAATGTTTGACAAGCGAGCAGAACCACACAACTCCTTGACATGGAAATGCAGCTCTCCTCCTCGGACCACATACCTTGTGTCCGTAGTTCCACCAGGTGGGCTCCCCACCTGCGCAAAGGTCTGTCTGGCTACTATAAACTGTTGTACCTGTTCCCGAGAACGGCCGCTGATGAACCAATCATCGCGGTAAGGGTAAATGTGAAGCACCCTCCTCCTCAGAAAGTCCGCTACCACCACCATGCATTTGGTGAACACCCTGGGTGCAGTGGATAGTCCAAACCGTAGCACTGTGAACTGGGAATGGTCTCTCCCCACCACAAATTGCAGGAATCTTCTGTGGTGAGAGGTAATGGAAATGTGGAAGTATGCATCCTTTAGGTCGAGGGTGGTGTACTAGTCCCCTAGATCAAGTGATGCGATATTGGAGGCCAATGTTACCATTCTGAACCTTGATTTTATTTATGTAGGTGTTTAGCCCTCTCAGGTCCAGAATGGGGCACAGACCCTCTTTGGACTTCGGGATAAGGAAGTAGTGGGAATAAAACCCCTTCCCCCTGAAGCCAGATGGGACCTCTTCCACCACCCCCAGACAGGAGTGAAGAGACCTCCTGACGAAGGAGGTACTCGTGAGAGGGGTCCCTGCAGAGGGATGGGTGGAAGGAAGGGAGAGACAGGAACGGGATAGTATATCCCCTTGCCACAATGGCTAGGACCTAGCAGTCCAAAGTGATGGCTCTCCAAGCAAGCATGGTGGAAAGAGGATAGCCCGTCCGAGAAGGGGCGATCTAGAGCTGGGGCTGGTGCGTTGTCCTTGGACATACCTTCAAATTCCCGACCTTGGGCCCTGGGGCTTATTTGGGGGTCCCTGATTCTGGTCTGAGCCCGAGTGGGAGCATCTCCTGGAGTTCCTGGTGTTATTGCCCCAATTCCTATGCCTGTTGTTGAATCTGGCCCCAATTATAGCCCTTCTGTCCCTGTGGGTTCAGTGGGTGATGCTGTGGGAGTGGGGTATGAATCCCTAAAGATT
Organism: Pelodiscus sinensis; assembly: GCF_052426305.1. Taxonomy (NCBI): domain Eukaryota; kingdom Metazoa; phylum Chordata; order Testudines; family Trionychidae; genus Pelodiscus; species Pelodiscus sinensis. The sequence continues at coordinate 313,157,755 of NC_143052.1, forward strand.
TCAATGTCACCCTAGAATCTTTTAAGCTATGTAGCCTACTATCTGTCTGCTCCAAGAAAGGCCTGACCCTTCAAAGGGCAAGTCTTGAAGTGTCATCTGCACTTCCGGGGGGAATACCCGAAACCTGGAGCCAGGAGCTTTGGAGCATGACCATAACTCGTGCCGCAGAGTCCGCCGCGTCTAGAGCTGCTTGAAGGGCCAACCTGGAGACCACTCTTCCTTCCTCCATGAGAGCTGCGAACTCCTGCCGGGAGTCCTGCGGTAGTCAGGCTTTGAACATGTCAATGGCCAACCAGGAGTTGTAGGCATACCTGCTGAGCATAACCTGCTGGTAGACTGTCCTCAGCTGGAGCCCAGCTGTTGCGTATGCTTTTCTGCCCAATATGTTGAGCTTTTTTGACTCTTTGCTCTTGGGCATGGGGCTCATCTGCCCTTGTCTCTCCCTCTGGCAGGCAGCTTGCACAACTACTGAGCCTGGTGGTGGATGCATAAACATGTGCTCATGACCCACCTGAGGGATGTAGTACTGTCTCTCAACACCCTTCTGTGTAGGTGGTATGGATGCTGGGGTCTGCCAGAGGGTTTTGGTGATTTTTGCCACCATTTTATTCAAGGGAGGGCAATCTTGGTGGGGCCAGCTGCAGTGATGATGCCCACCACTGGATCCACCTCCTCTAACTTCCTCAGCCTGCATCCCTAGATTCTGGGCCAGCCTTTTGTGGAGATCCTGGTGTGCCTGCATGTCCATAGATGGCATGGCTGGGGACAGATCTGCTAGGGCTTCATCAGGTGACAAAGATGGAGATTCCCTCACCATCAGCTGTCCTTACGAGGGCATATCTCCTGCAGGTTGGGAGGGCTGCATCATGGTCTGGTCTAGTGCGATCGGTTGTTGTTGTTGCTGTTGGTGAACTGAAGTTCCAACTGACCCGGGGTGTTGGCTCTACCCTCTGACCCTGGGTCCCTGACAAGCAGGGTAGCAGAGGGGACCATTCTGAGACCAGAGTATGATGATGCAATGACTGACCCCGACCTTGTCGAGTTCTGGGCCTGGTGATACACCCATGGGGTTCAGAAGGGCCACTGAGGAGGTGGTTGCCATTGTGGTGGCCAAGACTGCACCACCGATGAGCTATGTGCTCTTGACTGGTGCCGGGAGCTCGATCAGTGCTGAGATCTGGATCAGTACCAAGACCTTGACCTGTGCGACCTGCCAGAGTGTCTCGAAGAGGCTCTGGAAGATAGAGACTCCACTTGCAATTCGGATGAGTAATCCGATGCTGACCATGATGGTGCCATCGGTGGCTCTTGGCCCCTCTGCTGGGTGTACTGGGCCATGGCAGATGGTTTGCGTCGGTGGTGCTGCCAGGGGCATGGTTTCACTCTCCAGTGCTGGTGAACACGGTGCCGGGGCCACATGTGGTCTGACATGCACCAGTACTGTACCACCAGAGTTGGTGCCAGCCACGTGGTCGGTGCCGGGTCAGTTATTCCTCCCGGAGCCAGAGTATGCAATGCTGGGGTAGCCAGTGCAGGAGGTGGTGGTGCCGGAGGAGGTGGTGCTAGAGGAGGCGGTGCCAGAGGCAGTACTGGGGCCATCGGGGCACCCTGTGTGTCTCAGCTTAATTGGACCTCTGCACCACACAGTGCAGTCCTGGTGATGCTGTGAGCTCAATGAGTTCCTGTGCTGCCACGAACGTCTGTGGAGTCAGCAGCTGCTGACCCTCCTCCATGGACAGGTCCAGGGTTTTGGGACTACTGTCTCTCTCTGAGAGCTTGCTCCTTCCTTCTGTCGCACCTCTATTCCTGAGGAAGGAAGCGCCATTGACTGAGTGATGAAAGGCTGCTATGGTGGCCGCATGCACTCTGATTGTGCTAAGGGCAAGGCCCAACTGTTTTAGGGATAGTAGGTAGTCCAGCAAAACAGGGAGGGGGGGCGGACTATGGGCATGTTTTTGTGGAGATCGTTATACCAGTGAAAGAATCTTTCATTTGTATAGGTATGATTTCCTTGTGGATTGCCTTCTACTATTAACTAGTATCTCTTTTACCAGTCCCGAACAGGCAATCTCGGCATCCTGGAGCCATGAAGGAACCAGGTGCGGAGATGGAGCTTGTGGAGGTCCAGGTGGAGAGTCATCCCATGATTGTGACAGGAAGTCATGCTGGAGCGGGAATGGGAATGGATCCGACAGTCATCCTGTGGAGGTTAGGATACCATGTCTGTCTGGGCCAAGCTGATGCCACCAGAATAACTCGAGCTCGGTCTGTCCCGATTTTGTTGAGGACTTTGTGCAGTAGGGGGAAGGGCGGGAAGGCGTAAAGGAGATGAGTGTTCCATGGGATGGAAAAGGTGTCTCTGAGGGAATGTTTCCCCAGGGCTCCTCTGGAGCAAGAGGTGGCACTTTCTGTTGTTCTTCGTGTTGAAGAGATCTATGTCTGGCTGTTCCCACTGGAGAAAGAGAGGGATTAGGGTGCATCTGTCTATCTCCCATTCGTGTTGATCATGAAATGTGCACCTTAGAGTGTCTGCTGTGATGTTGAGTACCCCTGGGAGATAAATGGCTATCAGAGGGACGTGGTGTATAAGGCACCAGTTCCAAAACTTGATAGCTTCCACACACAGGGATAAGGATCGGGTGCCCCCCTGTTGGCTGATGTAATACATGCACGTGATGTTGTCTGTCATGATGGTAATCTACTTGTGTGCAGTGTATTGTCTGAACTGTTGGCATGCATATCTGATTGCTCGTAGTTCGAGAAAGTTGATATGGAAGGTTTGTTCTGTCAAGGACCATTTGCCCTGTGCTGTAGCATTGCCCAAATGGGCTCCCCATCCCAAAAGGGAAGTGTCCGTCGCAATTGTCAGCACAGGAGGAGGATTCTGGAAGGGAACACCTGTCTGCGGATCTGTCCACCAGCGAAGGGAATTGAGAACATGGGGTAGGATAGCCACCACTTTGGAGAGCGGGTCTCTGGAAGGCTTGCAGGATGTTGCCAGCCATGACTGTAGACTCCTCATATGGAGTCTGGCGAGCTTGACTACATACATCGTAGAGGCCATATGTCCGAGAATTTTGAGGCATTGGTGTACCGTCATGATAGGGGTTAGACATGCCGTATTGATCAGGTCGCAGATGATAGCTAACCTGTGCTCGGGTAGGGTAGCTTTTCCTGCTACCATGTAGAGGTAAGCACCTATGAACTCTAACCTCTGTGTTGGAAGTAGAGAGGATTTTATATGGTTTATATGAAAACCCAGGTTGACCAGAAAGTGCATTGTGGTATCGGTCATGGCCTTGGTTTCTTGGAAGGAGGAACCTTTTATGAGGCAATCGTCCAAGTATGGGTATATCATGACCCCTTGTCGACGGAGTGCGGCCATTACAACTGCAAGGGTTTTGGAGAAGACCCTTGGAGTGGTCGAAAGGCCAAAGGAGAGTATGCGGTACTGGTAGTGTTGGGTACCTACGGTAAAACGCAGAAAACATCTGTGAGCAGGATAGATCATGATATGGAAGCAGGCATCCTGGAGGTCGAGAGCTGAAAGCCAATCTCCTTGATTGAGTGATGGGATTGTTGTTGCTAGAGTTACCATCTTGAAACGTTGGTAGGCGATATACTTGTTGAGTCGCCTCAAATCCAAGATGGGTTGCCATCCTCCACTCTTCTTCTGGGTTAGGAAGTAGGTTGAGTAGAATCCTCAACCTTGGAACTCTGGTGGAACTGGTTCTATGGCGCCCAGTTGTGGAAGGTGTGAAACCTCTTGATGGGGAAGGATTTTGTGAGATGGGTCCCTGAAAAGGGATGGGATTGGAAGATGCGTGGGAGGCGGGGAAGTGAATGGGATAGCGTAGCCATATTGGATCAATTCCAGGACCCATTTGTCTGATGTAATAAGGGCCCACTAGTGGTAGAAGGCCCGGAGGGGGTGGCGGAATTGAAAAATACTGGTTTTCAGAGCTGGAGGAGTGGCTTTCTGGCTCTCGATGTAATTTTCAAATCTGCTGCTTATTTGCTGGTATGGGTGATATTTCCCTCCTTCATGACATTCAACAGGGTTGGTTGGTTGCTTGCTTTCTTGTGTTCCGGGAGGTGTGGAAGAAGGTCCTGCAACTTAGAGTAGTTAGTGTGGTCATAATCTGCAATCATGGCAGTGTAGTTTGATGCTCTAAGGAGCAGAGGTTTAGACTTTGTGACCCATGATGTCAACCTTTTTATGGTCTCTGTCTTGTGGGGTATTTCTGAACTTAGGCTGTTTACCCTTATGTTTAGCAGAGTCCACCTCTAGTGAATTTGGAGGGGGATGAGTGAAAAGAAAATCCATATCTTTGGGAGCAATGAAATATGTGCGGTCAGCTCTTTTGTTTGTGGGGGCAACAGAGGCTGGGGTTTGCCAAATGACATTGGACGGATCCATGATGGCTTCGTCCATGGGGACCGCAATCCTAGAGGCCGTAGGAGGTTGCAACATATGCAGAAGCGGATAGTGCTTCACCTGGACCTCCTGGAGGTTTTGTTGTTGTGCCAAAGCCACACTTTTGAACAGGTCTTGAAATTTTTTGGCATCATCGCCTGGTGGTAAGGTTTCTGTTTTGACTGTGTCATCCGGAGACGACGATGAATCGTGCAAGGGTGACCTATCTTCCCCCTCAGAAAGGGAGTCCTGTGTGACGGAGTGAGGTGGAGAGGCCGGTTCAATAGCAGGAGCAGTAGATGGGGAGGCCGGTGGTGACCTACAGACAGTAGAAGGAGTGCGACGGTGGTTCTTTTTTGGATGTGGCTCCCAAGGTTGCCATTGAGTGGCATACGGCAGTGGTGGTTAGGCATACTGTTGAGCATACCACAGTGGCGGAGGAGGAGGGTATGCGTACTGCACTGTAGCAGGTTGCCAGGATGGTTATCTAGTGTGGGTCTGGAATGTTGTGAGGAAAACCTGCTTCTAGACCCGGCGCCTGTTTCACTTGGGGAACAAGAAACCACAGAGGATTGTCGAGACCGTACGGAATGAACAGAAGAGCCTGGTGAAAGCGGTGCCAAAGGACTATGGCTCCATGCAGGTGAGCAGTACCAACTGTGGCCCTCTCTTGGTGCCAAGCGGTGGTCTCTAGCTGGTACCCAGGATGGCATTGGCGCTGAGATAGTTGTAGATGCCAGGGGCACTGGAAGTGATGGCGGTATGGCAACCAGCTCTGGTGCTGGGCATTCAGGCGGCGGAGCATTGGTGCGTGGTTTCTTCAGTGAGGGCATCGGTGACTGTTTTGGATGTTGCTTTGGTGCCATTCGGTCTGAACCCTGGCCAGCTGTTACGGTCGGAGTCTTGTGTGGCCCTGGTGCCATAGATTGCGGCGCTGCTGGCCTCTGTTTCAGCTCCGAGTGGGCTCTCTTATGAGTCGGCACCGACTTACGTGGCACCATGCCCAAAGTCCCTGGTTTCTCTCCAGTGCTGACCCGTGCAGCCGTCAGTGGCGAGGGTAGCAAAGGAGTTGGGGAAAGGCCAGTTTTTGAGGCTGTATGGCCGGACTGCGTAGAGGGACGATTTTTATCCATACCCTTGCTCTGTGCTGCTGGTTTTGGGAGCTGCAGGAGAGTCTTCAGAAGAAGGGCGAAGGGACTACTCGTAAAGGAGTGTCTTGAGTCTATTGGCTCGTCACGGCGCGCTCTTGCAGTGAATTTAAGGCAATGGGAGCACTTGTGCATCTGGTGTGCCTTTCCTAAGCACTTTATGCACTTAGAGTGCCCATCAGAGACGGGGATAGCATCGCGGCATGCCTTACATCTCTTAAAGCCGGGCGAGCCGGGCATGAGGAGCCCGGGGGAAAAGCGGCAGGCCGCAACAGAAGAAAAATACATTTTTTTTTTAAACAGGCTGGGTAAGGAGAAAAGGGCTAAAAAACTTGGATGGTTAGGAAAAGTAGGGAGTTGAACAAGTATTTATCTATTTTTGAACAGAAACAAGGAGAACTCAGTGGCTCCATCTGCTGCCAAGGATAGTAGAGAAGGAACTGAGGAGCCTTAAGATTCCCATGTAACTAGAGGGCGCTCTGGTGTCTGCGCAGCATGGCAGAAACTGCTGGAAAAAGTCTCCGGTTGCCGGCGTGAGGATGCACCAGCACCCAGAGTGGAGCACCACAGGGACCACTTGAAGAACAACCGAGGTGATCCCGGTATAAGAGTCATCATCCAGTTGTCTCAGTGATGAAGTTTGCGCTTGCTCCCCAGTCTGCGGTATGAGGGAGTGTGATGTAAACAAGCATGGAGAATCCGTGCCCGGTGCCATCTCTGGTGCGGTCTCTCATGCCGTCTCCGGCGATGTCTCACTCTCTCTCTGAAGTGCTGTCTCTGGTGCTCGCTTTGTTGGTGCCGAATAGCACTGTTCCAATGGTGCTGAACTTTGTCTGTGCATGATCTCCAGTGCAGTTGATGGTGCCGGTGCCGATGCAGCACGTGTCGGTAGTGCCAACGCAACCGGTCTTTTGGGACTGGCTGGTGTCTCGGGTATAGGAAGCCGCAGGACGACTCCCAAAGTGCCTAGCTTATCTCCCCGGCTAAGTCTTGACATGGAAGAGGCAGGCAATGAGTGAGTGGGGGAGGCTCGTTTTTTCTTTGAAGCCATCACCCCAGGGGATGACGCTCTCTGCTTTTGTGCTGCAGCCGAGTCCGAAGGGCTATCCTCTGAAGGCTGTAAAGCCTTATCAAAGACTATCATTTTTAACGCATTTCCCTATCCCTACATGCTCTTGCAGACAGTTTTGAGCAGCAGGTACACTTTTAGGGAATATGAGACTCTCCGAGGCAGTGAATACAGGTGGCATGGCTGTCTGAAACAGGAATCATGTCTCGACACAGGGAACATTTCTTGAAACCTGGCAACAAGAGCGGCCCGAGGCCAGCTGCAGCAGCTGGTGCCCTAGGCAGGGCGGCCCAATCGCCGCCCCTGCCTGCACTGCCATCAATGGCCGTGACGTTATCATCGGGCGCCCAGGGCAGTGGCGCCCTAGGCAACTGCCTAGCTTGCCTAGGCTCACGGGCCACCCCTGCCTGGCAAGCCAGGCATAATGGGTCCGGGATGTAAACAGGACCCTGAATTAATATGACTAAGAGGCTAACACTAAGAACTAATAACTAAGTAAAAAAAATTTTTTTTTAAACTAACCAGAACAGTATAACAACTAGCTAATTATAAAACTCTAAACTGTAACGTTTTTCCAGATGACCAATTCTCACACTGAGAAGAAGGGAACTCTGCCAGCAACCGAGGACAGTTGAGAGGAACTGGCAGGTGCTGGACCACGCGACAGTAGGAAGGCGCGAATGGTGCGAGATGCTAACTGCGCATGCGTGGTCCAGCTGACTATGGCTGTAAAATCCTCCGACCAGCGGCACCGGGATAAGCCTGACACCTAGAGTGGAACACCCATGGGGACCACTCGAAGAACCGGGACTTGTGACAGTGCTCCTCTGGCCACAGTGGGACCTTTAGGGGTGGAGTGCTAGCCTTCTTGGTCATTGTTGGCATGCTGCCCCTACATATAACCGTGATACATGTTGATTTTAGCAAAGCTTTTGGTATATACCCCATGTGACAGTCTCATAAGCAAATTAGGGGAATGCAAATATGATGAAATAATAAAGTGGGTGCAAAACTAAAATACCATATTTGAAGAATAGCTATCCACACCGGTTCACTGTCAAACTGTGAAGACTTATCAAGTGGGATTCCTGTTTTATGTCTAGTATTAATCAATAATTTAATTAATTTAGATGGAGTATACTTAAATTATAAATGACACCAAAGTAGGAGGTGTTGTAAGTACTTTTGAATTCTAATTCTGTTCTTTAAACTACATTGATACACTGGAGAATTGAATTCAACAAGGTGAAATTCAGTAGACCAGAGCAGCATTAAGGGATAAGTAGCAGTACCAAAGAAGAGAAATAGGGAATGCCAATGGATCAGTACTGTGAGTTAATGTAATGCATTGGGATACGAAAATATTTTGTTAACAGTATTACATATACGCACAAGCTAGGCAATTTGTCCCATTTTATGCCAGGGTAAGGCATATATATCTCACACACACACAGCAGAGCAATGGTCTCCTACCTTTTTAAGCACAAGATAATTTTTTGAATTTAAGTCAGTCCAGGATCTACCTCAAACCCACATACTGTACCCCTACACCACCCCTTCTCCAAGGCCCTGTCCCTGCCCGACCTCTTTGCTGAAGCCCCGCCCTCCGTACTCCGTGAAGATGGAGCACAGGAGAGGGGGACAGAGGCTATGTCTACACTACGTTGAAGTTTCTAAAGAGGATATGTAAATTCCCCAGGAATTTGCATATCTTCTTCCAATCTTGCTTTCGAAAGTAAAAGTAGTCTGGATGCGGTTTTTTCAGCAACCCCTCCTTTTTCAAAAAGCTGCTCCTCAAAAAATGAGGTTTACGCAGCTTTTCGAAAAAGGGGGGGTTACCGAAAAAAACGCATCTGACTACTTTCACTTTCGAAAGTGCTGCTTTCGAAAGCGAGATTGGAAGAAGATATGCAAATTCGTCTTTTGAAACTTCAGCGTAGTCTGATGAACCCAGAGTGACTTCAATGTCCCTTGCCACTGTCTCCCTCACACTGCACAACAAGCAGGAGGCTCCCAGGGGGCAAGTCTGAGGCTCTGGGCAGGAGCAGCAGGAGGGGGAGGGAAGAGGCAGTTTAAGTGCTGGCACTTGAGAGCCTCCCAGCCAGATTAGTCAGGATCACCTATCAGAGGCTCCAAGATCTACCAGTAGATCCTGATTTCCTGGTTGGTGACCACTGCACCAGAGCAACACAATTTAAAAAGATTTGGAAAACCTGACCTTTGAGAAAAGATTAAAATAACTGGACATGTTTATTTAGTCTTGAGCAAATATGGAGAGGGAATCCACTAACAGTCTTCAAGTATGTCAAAGGCTGTAAAGATGACAGTGATCAATTGTTCTCCACATCCATTGAGGGGAGGATAAAACATAACCAACCTAATCCGTAACAAGGAGAGTTAGGTTAGGTATTAGGAAAAGCTTTTTAACCATAAAAAGGGTTACCTAGGGTAGTTGTGGATTCTCAATCCCAGGTTTTCTAGAATAAGGCTTTGTGTCTGCACTGGCTCTTTTCCATTAAAACTTAGCGCTCACCAGTGTGAAAAAGACATACCCCTGAATGACAAGTTTTAACAATCAAATTATTTTGTGCAACAAAAGAGGAACTAAATTGCTTACCTTGCAGTGGCAGAGCTGTGCCATTGTAAGGTGCACAATGGAGATACAGCTTCTGAGACAGAAAACACCCATCTGAGAAGGTCAGGTATACCTAATCCTACCTCAATATATGGAGTATTGATTAATACACCTCTTCTGCTTCTTTACAGTTCTATGAGTCTGTACTTAGTTGTGGGGCGGGGAGAGGGAGGTTCTCTCTTCCAACATATATCTTAATTAGATTATGCTCCATATTATTGAAAGGCTCAACTATAGTTATTGCAAAAACAGATATGGTATCAATGCCCATGAGTTAGGACTAAAACAAGAATAACATCTTTGACAGAACTAATTCTAAGCTGCTATAGTGTGAATGGGACATTTCTCTATGCCTTTTCCCAGTGCTACAATTGAGCAGATTGTAGCTGATTGAGGTATTTACTCAATTTTAAACAAGAAGGATTAAGGAACTGTTAGCATCTAAGTCCTATTGAAGTAAATGAGACTTAAGAACATGCTTGAAGTTAAATACAAAAGTGCCCTCGAGTCAGGACCTTCACACAAATTAGCAGCAGGTTATAGGTTAGGGGAAGTTGCCATTGTTGTGTTTTCTCAGTTGCCATTTTAAGTTTGCAGGGTTGAGCTACATCTGGAAACTTTACTACACAACGCTTGGTGCAACACCATCAACTGTAGCCAGTGGCTGGTGCAAAAATAGACTGTGTAGTTGATGACTACTTTAAGTTCCCCTACCATATTTGCATTTGGTACCATTTTCCAGCTCAAGAAGCAAGAGCACAAGAAAACTAGTAACCTGAAATGTGTTTTTAATAATGTAAGATACTCTAAATATTTAGTAGAATATAATCTATCAAGCAACCGTTCATTAATTCTTTTTGCCTCAGCAATATGTAGAATTAGAATTGGGCATCTAGTAGCTATAGAACCAACTTTATTCTGTATGGCGGATACTGAAGATTGCATAAATCCCAGAAAGGGCTACACGCTGTCGAGTTGAAGGTTCTTACAACCTTCACTAGTTCCATACCAGCATGTGTGTTATCTAAATCAAAATAACTGCCTTCTTTGAAAATCTGGCACTGTGAAGGATTCTACTAAGGATTCATTAGACAAACATCTGTCAAGGATGATCTAGATCAGAGTGGGCAAGCGCCAGTCAGCAAGCCAGATCTGGCCTGCTAAGCCACCAGATCTAGCCCACAACTGCCTCACTGGGACCCTTAAGAACAGTGCAACTGCAGCCACTTTAACTGTGACTACACTATGCTCTAGATACTGGGGAGTGAGGAGGGAGACCAGCCTTGCTGGCAAAATCTCTCAGCTCTCATTGACCAATTTCCTACCAATAGGAGTGGAGAAATTTTGCTGAAGGCGGGGGCAGACAATGAAGTCTCCTCCTTCCCTTCCTCCCCTCACACTGCCCAGAGCAGAGCCATGTGGAGCAGCTTGGAACTGCAGCTCAGGTTCCTGCAGGGCTGCTGGCTGGGAGCTGGCCTAGGTAAGCAACTCCCAGACAGAGCCTGCCTCTGATACCCATTCCCTCTTCCCCCACCCCAACTATCTGCCCCAGGCCACCACCCAAACACTCTGTACCCCTTTTTCCCAGGTCACAACTCCCTCTCAGACCATGCACCCACTACTACATCCCCCATACCTCCACCTGGACCCTGCACCCCAAGTCTCTACCCCAGATCACAACCCCCTCCTTCATGCAAACTCCCCCTCAGACCCCACACCCCCTCCTGCACTCATCTCCTAGCCCAAGCTCTTGTCCTAGACCCTGTACCCCCTTGGTAGAAATGCAACCCTTGAGCACTTGCAAAAATCTTGGGAGTGGCCCATTAAAAATTATTGCCCACCTCTGATCTAAGTGGTACTTGGTCCTGCCATGAGTGCATGGGACTGGACTTGACCTCTTGAGGTCCCTTCTAGTTCTATGATTCTGTGGCACCAATTAGCTTGGGGGAGGAAGTCCACTTCTGCTACTGTTTTTGTTATTTCCATTCCAGAACTTCCTTTGGGTTGCCAAATAATCAAAAATAGCTGACATTTTAAAGATGGTCACTTTCTACCTTAATTAATGGTACAGAACATTGTATATTAAGGATCAGCTCTCAATGTAATAAGTTATTTACCTACCTCAGTAAGATGCCATGGAGATTTAATGACAAGTATTTATGATTAAATGCTCTAAGGAATGTGTATAAGGCTTAAACAAAGGCACAAAGCAGAAGATAGGAGTTCTGCTTCCGATCCAGATTTCTCTGAAACAGTCTTCTCATGACTAAAAGTTTCCTCTTCCCTTCCAAAAAAGTTATTAGAAGCTGGATGGAATTAAAAGATTTGTGGCAATCAATCATTGATTATGGTTTGGGGCATTATTTGGTGACAGACAAAACCAGAGATCAAACTTGATGACTTTCTGTATGGCAGGAGAGTCAAAAGCCATGTTCATAAATAAATAAAAGGAGTGTCTGTGGTATTATGTGCTGCTAAAAGCAGCATCTTACTAAGGGGTATTCAGTTTCTTCCTCCCTCCCCGAGAGTAAACTCAGTTCTACAGGTTGAACCTCTCTTGTCTGGCACCCTCAGGACCTCTCCGAACAAGATAATTTTCCAGACCACCCAAGGTCAATATTGTTTAGCAGCATTACCAACACTTCCACTGCTTAGTGGGCGGTTAGAGGACATTTAGGGGTAAATTAGAGCTAAACAGCAGCACAGAACACTGACAGCTAGGACTGGTGGTTGTAAACAAACTTTATAGGACCGTGGGAAACTTGGCTACACTCATGAAAAGTGGACATATAGCTAACTAAAATCATGCTTTCCAGACCAGACAGTTCTGGACTAGAGCGGTTCAACCTGTAGTAAAATCATTTATTGTTCTCACAAAAACAGATATGGTATCCTTTCTTTATAAATACATCACTATTACCAAATTATTCAAAAGAATTCAATTGATTTCCTCTGACATTGTTATCTTTAAAAAATGGATAGATGTTCTAAAATCTAATTTGATGCAGAGAATTTCTACTTGTAAGCAAATGCCAATTTGGCTTATTTTGAATGAGCTTAGCTAGAGATAAGGGAAAGAAGCCGCTGCTTTGGTAGGAAAAATAATGCATTTTAAAACAATGCAGTTCTACTCTGAAAAGTAACCACAGCCTTATAAAAGAGCGAGTGGTATTCTATTCTGACCGGCACATCAATAACATTAAATTATAATTGCAGAATTTTTTTGTTAGTTATGTGTAAATCAGAAAAAACACAGATTGATTTTCAGGGCTGGTAGTTGGGAGGGAGGAAAAGAGGGGTCAAAAACTTCATTTATCAATAGTGACTTTCTCCTGGAAGCCTCTGGAACACAAACATGAGAGTCAGACTAGAATCTCACTGTAAAGTCTGTGAAAAGTAGCAAAATAAGAACAATGGAAATTGAAATTCCCAAGCTACAGAACCACCCCAGATGCATACCTCTTTCCTCCCCTCAGGTGAAGAGTTGAACAAGTGGTATAGCTCAGAGAAAAGTTCACCAGAACCCTGAGTGGATACAAAATTGCACATCTGCAAAAATATCCACATCTGCAAAAATGATCAGCAGATACCCATGGATTTGCAGGCTGTCCTTTAATTCTCAGTCCCTCTACTGAGAATGCAGATTAAAGTGTAAATTAAATGGCTGTGTTGATAATTGTGGTCAGACTTTACCACAGAAGCCATTAATAAATTAACCTTTGCCAGCCATTACCATAGATCTCCCATTCCAAGTATAAGGGAAGGGGGGAATTGTGTGGAAACTTGGTTTCTTAATCGTAACCAGAGGACTACTTTATAAATTCTTGCTATAAATGTAAACAAGATAGACTGTCTTATGTCTAAATGAACTAACAAAACATTTCATATATCAATAGACAATGCTATGTGGCATAATGTGAGTTTTTTTTTCTAAAAACCCAGTATAAACTATTTAAGGTCTTCCCAGAGTTACTAGAACATATATACTGTTATAACATGCAGATATGTTAGCCTTTGAAAGGCTGACAAAAGTGTTTTCAAGTGGCTTTTTTGAAACAAAGATGTAATCACACTCTGCCATTACAAGAAGCAGGAAGAAAAATATATAAAATATATTTAGCAAAACCAGTAAAATTAAAGCGGAACAAAAATGCAGTCAAGTAGCAAACATTTTGTACAGCAGCAGATTTTACACAAGTTTTCCTACAGATACGTCTGCACTTATTTCATATTTCCTTTTTGAGGAAGTGGAAGCAAGGAAAACTAAACTAATGTTTAAAAAATGTTTTTCTGAAAAGTAAATGGGATTAAAAAAAACCTAATTCAGACTATAGGTATAACAAAAGTACGAGACAGACAAAGGTTTCCATAAATTCAAGCTACACTGCCCTTCTTTTACAGAGGACGCTAGCAATTAAATACAATTACACTCTGGGATCTAGACATGATCTGGCCACCTTAAAAGATGTAGGTAACAAACATTTTAACCAAGATACAAAACAGGTATCTAATTTTTCTTGTTCCTGAGTCTGAGTGAGTTAATATTTAAATACATGTGCGCTTATCAAAATCCATATGCAAGTTACAGTACATTTTCAACAGCAGTTTTAAAGAAATAATGAAAGTGCATAAAAGCCTGAAGGCAGGCAAAGAGTACTTTAGAACAGTCTTTAGAATGGCAGAAATAAGCAAGCCTTCCCAGTAGTAGTGTTCATCTTGTGAGAGGACATCAGTGATCTTCCAAAGACTTCAAATGGTGTTTTTAGCAATTACAGCAATGGTTTAAAGTAACAAAATGCCACTGAAGAGTATTGGCATCTAAAAATAATTAGATAATGTGGACACAGTACTAAAAATAGAGAGTATCCTGGCAACTTATTAGAGCAGTATCTCTGAAGGTAGTTTTCAAATCAATACACTTTGCAGGAGTATAACAACTTCTTTCCATGCAGTAAATACCACACTCGACAACAGATCTGTGGTGGCTCTGACACACCAGAGTCCCATCTGGTATCTATTACCAATAATACCAATAAATGAGATAAAGCAAAACAAGTTTGTAACCTCTGTTCATTTGTAACAGTGAGTAGTAACTGCTAGGGTCAGATGCTTGGGAGAAAGAGACACACAATAAGCAAAACTGCTATATTTCCCTGCTAATTTGTAAAGGTGACTAAAAATAACTTTGATTTAAAATATGTTAATGCAGTCAGGCAAAGCAGTTATTTCATGAGACTTAAATGTGAGTGGAAGTAAGCACTGTGATTAGTAACAAATCACAATTTATAGTTGAAGTATTATCAGAGAATAACTTGACTACTGTATTACCCAGAAATATGTTTTATTACTATGAACGGAAAATGTTTATTTAATGACACTTGTTTTGGCAGTAACGGTCAGATTATGATGCTATTCTCTGAATGCAGATCTCCAAGGCGATTCCAAAACTTGTTGTGCATGTTTTTTTTTTTTTTAAAAAAAAGCACTTGATTAATTTAAGTTTCAATGTTTCTTTATCCCACCAAGATTAAATTGGATAACAAATTCAGTGACTTATTTTTAAAGATTAACTTCATGTTTTTTCACATTACGATTGCAGATTATTTTTGCTTATTTCCAATAGGAAATTTCAGCATTGTCTCGCTGATCTGCAAAACATAGCTAATTAAATCATTTCATTGATAAGACTAAGCTTCCCACATTTTTGTTACAACAAATGGCAACCGGGGGGGCAGAGGGAAGCTAATGAATTTAAGAAATCTACAATGCAGTCAAGGCAAGTAGTACATAAAGGCAAAAAATTGTTTTGTGCATACACTTACACAAATAAGTGTGAAAAAAGGCTTTACACCCAAATCATTCAAGTTTATTCCAGACCTCATATTTATGTAAATCAGATTAGCTCAGTATCTATATGAAAGGCTCTTTGATGCTCTGTTGCTTTAAAATTGTCAGTTGCTCTCCAAGATTTGCTACAAACTACTTAACACGCTTCTCTCCTTTACCCAGGCTTCCACTTGACTAAAACAGACCAATATAAATCTATTGTGGTCATAATTGTACTTCTGAAGCCAATAAGTTTAAAGTAATACATAGTTAAGATGTATAGCAATTCGTCACCATTACAGTTGTAGTGTAATTGTACTTTCAGGGTTTGTGAAGTAGTTCTTTGGAATATTTAAGGGTGCGCCTACACTGCACCGTAGCTTGAAATAAGATATGCAATTTGAGCTACACAAACTGCGTATCCTAGTTTGAAATAACTTATTTCATAATTTGGCACAAAAATTTAGAAATAACCCGCTACTCCAAAACTTACTCCTGACTATCCCTTACTCCTTGTGGAATGAGGTTTACAGAGATGTCGGAATAGTGAGCCCAAAATAACAGGGTTGCTGTTAAGATGTGGGATAGCTATTTTAAAATACTCCGGTATCCCGAAATAGCATTGCAGTGTAGACATAGCCAAAATGAGTAGAGGAGAAAGGGGAAAGATTCAGAGTAGTTGATGAATAACTGAAATACAATTAGATTACAGCACATGAGAAATCATTGTTGCGAAGTGAACATTTCTGAAAAACATCTGTAACATACATGTAGGTGTAACTTTATGTGCCACAGTGGAAGGGTAAAGTTTGGGAAACATTTCAGTGCCAAGTAGTAAAATAAACTATTTAGATGTTCAGGATGAATATAGATTTCTAAATCATGAATTTTGTTCTTATGCAATACATAACTGAAAATTCATTATATGCTTTTAGGCAATTGTACTTAACATTTGTCCCTTCCCCCTCTCGATGAAGATATTGAGCACTTGTTTTACCCTGTACCAGATAAACAAGTTGCATTTTCGATAGGTAAGGCAAAATTTCTGCTTCAGTTTATGTTGATGTAAATCTAGAATTATTCCATTAATTTTAATTAATCCCAAATTTGCACTGATATAATGGAGAGCAAAATCTGATTTGCGATTTCATAATATTCTGTTTCTGTTGGACAACTGTATAACAAACACTTATTTGGGGGCTTAAATGCAAGTTAAATATTAAAAACAATATCAAACAAGAATGCACATCACCACCACCCGGGCAAAACAAAATATAACAAAAATCTTTAGTGGAAAATGGTACCCTCCCCTTATTTATGAGGGTTAAATAATTCATAAAGTGTTCACTGTTAAATTGGAAATTAGCTTGTGACAAGGCTTGATTACATAGCCATTTGTTCTTATTGCTGTAATTTGTGAAGGATTGTGCAACTTCATACCGTCAACTGTAATGTTCAACTATATACAGGTAAAATTATACTTTGAAGTTAACTAGCATTTCAATCCCTGTTTTAAAACATGAAAGTCTTCTTAAAAGTTAAAATATTTACACACTGTGGCTGACTGACATACATTTGACATCTTAAAACTGCACATTCACTGCATGAAGGTTCCTTATTTCACACAAAGGGAACAACAAAATAAGTAATTTTATATTTTCCTAGTTGTAAAATCCAGAGCAATCCAACTGGTTATTGCAGTATCATGAGGGCTGGGCTCAGGAAGGATTATTAGCCGCCATCAGACAAAGTGAATGTGAATATAGTGTAGGTAACATATTTCATTTGATGATGGGAGGGTTACATAATCAATATATTCTAACTTCTCAAAAGACTAATAAGGGACAGAAGTTGTGAAAACTGAAAAGGAAAAGTAGAATCTTGGTCCATTGAGTAGAATGGAAGGCTCATGCCTTGATTCCTTGGACATAACAAAAACTGGTGAAAAAGATTCTGACAATTAACTGATAACTTAATATCCTGTTTACCCTGGCCAGTGAAAACATGTTAATACCTCTCTAGCACACCATACAGTGCTCATCATAAAACACTATCTTGTTTTCCTCAATCAAGGTAGACAGGATCTAAACATGCTAGAAGCGGATTCATTAAACCATGTGAAGACAGGCCGCTGGTACACTGACCACACACTCTCTCACCAGCAGAGAGAGGGGGACCTTGTAAAATGAAGCTAATGGCTTTAGTTTCTAATGGAGCTAATTGTTCAGATGGTACCATCCTTCCTCCCCACAAAAAGCAAATACTACCATAATTGGCACCCTTGCTGGCAATCTCAGTAGAGGCACCAAAGACTCAGCACAGAAACAACTGCCATCTGACTCTTTAGAGCAGAGCTGAGAGGCACATTGGTAGGGAAGCTTCCCTTATTTAAACAAAAGCACCATATTTTAGCAGAGCAATCCAAGCATCTAAAGTTTAAAGCAGGTGTTGTTACACTGATTAGATTATTACTGTGAAATACTGTAGTACTTCTGCTACCTGTGCTGTATCTGTTTTATGGTTACGAAGCACTTCAATTTTTAGTGTGGTCAATTTATCATAAGTAGTAAAATGAAAAAATATTTAGCACTTACACAGCATTTTAGATCTTCAAAGCACTTTACAGATTTCAGCTAATGCTCACAACACCCCCTGAAGTCTCAGAAGGGTACTCATGTTAGTCTGTAACCTTAAAAACAAGTAGTCCTGTGGCACCTTAGAGACTAACAAAAATAAATATATAGGATCATGGGATTTCCTAGATCAACTCATCTGATGAAGTGGGTTTTAAGTGGAAATAACAGAAACCAAGATAAAGCAGTTACCTGTCAACTGTAGGACTCGTGTTAATGAAGCTAATTAAGTAGGCTGGATGTGTTCCACTCATTTTTTATGTGAAAATGCAAATGTCAAAGGCAGGGAACATTGGCTTTGTAATGTGATAATGTCTTTATTCAAGCCCATGTAACTGTCAGATTTGTAAATGAATTCCAGTAGAATGGAATTGGAATTCATTTACAAATTTAACACTGTTACCATTGGCTTGAATAAAGACATTAGCTTGTTATCATACTACAAAGCCAATTTCCCCTGCCTTTGACATTTGCATTTTCATATCAAAAGCAATGAATGGAACACATCCAGCCCATTTAGTTAGCTTCATTATTACGGGTCCTACAATTGACAGGTAACTGCTTTTTTAATTGTATATATCTTGGTTTCTGTTATTTCCATTCCAACTCATCTGAAGAAGTGGGTTTTATCCACGAAAGCTCATGCTCCTATATATTTTTGTTAGTCTCTAAGACTAGGTCTAGACTACAGTCCTTTGTCGGAAAAAGCTATGCAAACTGTGCTCCACAATTGCATAGCTTTTTCCGATAGCTTTTCTGGAAGAGGCTTTTCCACCATTTGACCCTGTCTAGAAGGGGCCAAATGGCAGAAAATCCTTCTCTTTCAGCGGAACCCTTATTTCTCATAGAACGAGGTATACAAGGCTCCCCGAAAGAGCACGTTTGCTCTTCCTCTTTTTTTTTTTTTTTTTTGCAGAAGAGCAAACTCGTTCTCTGGACATGGTGGAGTTTTTCTGGGATACCAGAAACATGCCAGTCTAGATGTACCCTAAGGTGCCACAGAACTACTTGTTGTTTTTAACACCCCAAGTATGTAAATATTTTTAGTTTTACAGATGGGGGAAGAGAATTTAAGTGAGGTGTCCAAGGCAAAGCTTGTGTTAGAATTGGAAGTTTCTCATTCTCTGTCCTATGCTCAGTAGATTACTCTATTCTCATTTAAAAAACTAAAAAAACTAAAAAAGTAACTTTTTAAACTAAAGGGTTTAAGTCATTTCAGTTTCATTTACATAAAAATGCTTTATAATAGAAGTACTATTTTTAATTTTGACCAGACCTTTTAAAATTTGTAATTAGAAATTAAGATGATTTCCTTATAATTACATTTCTTTAAGAAACACAATGGACATTTTAGACCAAACTTCTTCTCTAAACCTGTATGGTTTAAACAACACAAAGGGCAATATCCAGGCAAATGTTTAAAACAATTCATGTTTAAAAGCTGTGACATAGGTAAGTGCTATACACTAGGCAGAAGACTCAAATTCAAATTCCAAACATTTTTAACTAGTAGGGTTTAGATGCAAAGAGGAAATAGGGTTTTTTCCCCTCCAAATTCTGAGGAAAACAGCAAGTCCTTTATCACTCAAGGAGAAAACTTCTTGCCAGTTAGGTACAGTACTAAACTGACTTCTTGTGCGATAATAAAGATGTAATAAGGCCCGGAAGTATAGGTTCTGTTAATACTTCCCTAGTCCTCAGGGACCTGTTCCTCCCAATTCTTATATTTCCTTGCCCAATTAGAATCCCTTGTTTGCAGGCCTCTAATCTTTAGAGGGTTGAAACATAGGGACATCATTAGGCTAGTGCTAAGAGTAGCTATGTGGGGTTGGGGTTGGGAAGCCTTGGAGCTAGAAATTATTGTATAAACCAATGAAGAGAAAAGTTATTTGGCTTGTTAACTTAACAATTAAGACTCTCTGATAGCAATCTCTTTTAGTAAAAAAATCTTAATTTGACAAAAATATATTATACTTATGATATATGGTTTATAATTAAATCAATTTGATTTTAAAACTGTTAATTTAAAAAAATCGACAATTTAAAAGCATTATTCACTTTGCACAGTGAATGGAAACTCAATGCAGTGATGTTAATCGCATCAGTGTCTCTAAACAGAGACCTGGAATCTGATTCCCAGTGACTTCAGTGGACTTTGAGTCTGCTGTATGGACTTTGGATCTTGCTCTGAGTGGCTGAGAGTTTCAAAGAATCTTATTAAAGGTTGTTTTTAAGACAAGAACATGATCAATTAGTTTAGGTACTGAAACAGCCAGCAAAAAGGGAATAAATTAACATAAAAAACTTATTCCCAGAACTTTAGTGACATCTATGATGAAATTATTACACAAAAATGCAGAGAGATATTTGCATTTGCTCTACAACAAACACTAGATGGGGTGGAAAGATCAATGTTTAACAGTCTGACATGAAAGGGAAAAAAAGAACAAAACAAGAAAAACATGTTGTCAAGCTTAAAAGACATACATGACAAAGTTGAAATTTGCAAATTAAAAGCACTGGTCAGCGTCTCTAACACAAAACACGCTTAAAATGACAGGGCAAACAAACTTAAAATTGTAAAGTACCAGTAATCTTTTACAACAATTTTTGAACATCAATGCTTGTAGCTATGAAAACAGCTACATTGTGTCAGTGCTCTTGAATACACAATGAGCTAGATTCATCTAAATGATAAGTTAGGTGTACTATGTTGTTTGAATGTTAAACTAGTTAGTTGATTCATTGCTAACTTAATTATACTAGGGAATCTCCACACTTCCATAGTTAAATTTGAAGTTTATTTACTTAAAATTTGCTCAATATAAAGTAGTTCTGAAAATATTAGAGCTATGTGTTATGTCACAGTGGTCATTACTCTTAATAAGAAATCTGCCTCAGAAGTTCAACTCTTGGTATTGCCAGGTGGACTAGCAATTACTACTGTGGCTCGGGTTTCTAGCACTTAATGCTCTTCAGTCAAAAGACTATGTTTTGAAGGTTGTTACCTTTATAAAAAGTAAAAACGCAGACATGAACTCTAAAAGTAGCTCCAATAAATTTGTCATCCATTTGCTAGAATAACTGAAAACAAGATGGAATAATGTAATTGGATACAATGGTGTTTACCCATCACTAGTGCAAAAGTAGTTTTGTTGCGCACACAAGAAATCTTAGAGAAAGGTGATAGGGTTTCTAGGAAGAAATTTAAAAACCATTCCCTGTCTTACAAATATTACTAAAAATATATTCAAACAGAAATATACAATATTAACTATAAAGAGATGTTATCTAACAAATTTTATGGTTACCTTTTAAGGTGTAAGTTTGCTCCAGCCCAGTTTTCAGATTAACAGGGGACTAAATTAAATGTGAACAAATTCTGTTCGCGAGAGGGCACTTTTGGCCCTTGTATTCCATTCATATTGTTACATCCATGAGTTTCTCTCAAAAAGTATGTCCTGAATCATTATGATTAGCACAGTGCTACAGACGTATGCCACTTTGGGGGTAATATGATTGGTTTTGAGATGAACAGTTGAAGGATGGCACAGAGTTGCAAACATGATGCTATACACAGCACTATAAAGGTATATATACTGTACATTTTATATAAATGTAAAAAACACATGGAAAACATTCAACAGCACAATTTAGCAGAGGTATCAAGCACAAGGCCCCAGGGCCAAATTCCCACCCACATTTCTCATAAGAAGCAATTTTATCTGGCATGCAGCATGTGTGCTTGCCTGGTTTTGCCAGGTGTATGACTGTTGGCAAAATAGGTCTTGCTTCCATACTCTTGTGTTACTCTCTCTTGTTGATCCACTATATCCATCTATCAGTTGGCAGAATGAAACATGTGCATCTGAACTGCTTACGTATTGATACACAAAACTGAGCGAGAGCAGAGAACACAACAAATCTGGAGGTGGCGGTGGAAAAAAAAAATCACCACAAATCCTAATTATCTTTCAACCCTTGAATCAAATGTATATGGCCCTTGGGTAAAATAGAGTTTGAAACCCCTAGACTAACATAATTATTTTATCTAATGCCCCAACTTAAAAATAGTTTGTATAAATCAATAATTTACACCCTTTGAATTGTTATTGCTTAAGCAAACAGTTCAGTGAGGAAATATGTTGCAGCTGTGTGCGACTTGGATGTGAATTAAAACAGATACTGAAAGTAAAATTACACATGAACATTGCATTAGACTCACACTCCAACATAACACACGTCAAAACAAAGGGCTGCAACAAGTACACAGCAGCTTAATGCCAACATTCTAATCCAACTCTGAAGACTCAAAGGTTGCCTTAGATTTCTTGTTTAAAGTATATCACTTTTTTGTTTTAAATTAAGGCAATGAAATGGCTACAGTTCCTAAAGTTCATTTTAGGGGAACAAAAATATACACCTTTTTTCCTTCTGAACTTTAGGCAGCAGAATATAATGTAGAAACCTGTATTACATAAAACATGCAACATCAGGTGATGTAGAAAAACAAAACTAAACACAAGTTAAAAATACCATTTCGTGTTTTCCCCTTGAATCATAAACTTAATCTTCAAAGAGAAAAAAATAAAGCTTCAATCGGCTACACAGTTTACTGTTTCGTATGCGTCTACATCATACTCTAATACAGTTTTCAGAAAAAAAAATCTGTAGAAGTTTGTCCAGCCACTTACGTTATAAGCTAAAGGGGAAAAGGCACTATTTGTCACTGTGCCCATATCTGTTTGCACATATATGGAATATTCTTTTTAAATTTCAATTTGTTGTTCATTCGCTACAACATACATGTATGACAGATTGTGATTAACACATAATAGCAGAAGCTGATTCAAAGTTGACCTCTCCTGTTTAACTGTGTTATATCAAACTTCCAGGCTCTCTGAAATCCGAGATGGCTCCAAAGAACCCAGAAACAGATACAAGGTTTAGTCAGTTTTCAGCATTTCTCAGTGCACTTTGCAGAAAGGGTCTAAATTAGGAATACAGTTTTGTTGTTGTTTATTTTACACAGAGGAGTCCACCAACATTTGCCATAAATTCTTCTAAACTCTTTAGGAAGGCCATCTTCTGCTTACGGTCCAGTGAAGGAGGAGTGCTGCTTGCAGTAAGTTTGTTAAATGCATCTGCTAACCGCTGGTAAATGACTGGATCTTGTTGACTTGATAGCAATGTTTCAACTAGTTCTGAATATTCTGCCTGTCGAAGAAAGAGCAGTGATTACTACAAAGAAAACAGAATACAAATATATCCATATAACTTCCTTTGTCAGGAGGAAAAAAATCTCAAACTTAGTTTGTGGTGGCAAGTTAGAAATCATTCCCAGGGATTTAGATAAGAATACCGAGGTACAATCATGGGCTGTGCAAAGCTTGCCTCCAGCCCTGCCCCTTCCACCCTCCTGCCAAAGCCCAGAGCTTTCCTCCCTAGCCCACTCACTAGCCCTGAGTCCCCTCCTATCTATCCCCCCTTCAAGCCCATGGAGAGCATAGGTGTCATAAGGCCATAGCCTCCCCAGCCCTGGAGCACAGAGGGAGTGGAGAGGAGCCACATGAGCAAGGGGCCTGTATAGGGCAGAGCCATGCTCAGCTGTTTGGGGAGACACAGCCTCCTTGAGACTATGCAACCTGCTGCCCCTGGATACAGTACTTCATATACTATTTCCAGGCTCACCAACAGGCACCAGAGGTAAAAGTGGAAGTGATATCCTTCGCCTGTCCCCAACTAGGTGAGACCTTCAGCCAGATCAAATAGCTTTCTTGATAAAGC
Source organism: Pelodiscus sinensis (assembly GCF_052426305.1). NCBI lineage: Eukaryota > Metazoa > Chordata > Testudines > Trionychidae > Pelodiscus > Pelodiscus sinensis. The sequence goes on from NC_143052.1 coordinate 313,181,270, forward strand.
TCTAAAAGCCTTCAGTTCTAGTCACTGCTCTCACAATTTGAGATTAAGTGCATCTGAATTCCTCCCTTTTCTCCCAGTGGTTCATTCCAGGAATGCAGAGTCTGGTCTTCAGCCATCACCTGCCTCAGGCAAGGACCATTATCCTGCTCTCTTCTGATTGGGTTTTACAACTGCACAGCTCCCTGCTTTGCACTGTGTTGTCACCACCAAGTCAATCTGCCTAAAGACTAGCACTTGTACTTTGATTTTTCTCTAAGAGCTATGAACAGTATTAAGTCACATTAATACTGATTTCAGAATCAAAAAGCTTTTCTGTGACTGCTGGTTTGTGAAAATACCTGGTTTGAACTAATGATATGAACATATAGACATTTAAACCATTAGCTGATAAGCTTAGGCTTATCAGTTAATCCAAATGAATACATACAACATCCCCCCCCCTCCCTTTGCTATATCAGAGGCAGCAAGAAGGGGGAAGCGGGAACTGGTGCTCAGGGGAAGTTGGCTATGAAGTCGGCCCCCTACATGTGCCAGTTTCAACAGAGCTACCCACATGAGCACCAGATCCCACGGAGCCATCTGACCTCCACCCCCTGTGTTGCTGCCTCTCTAACAGAAGCAGCAGCACGGGGGAGGAGGGAAGGTGGGAGCTCGTATGCACGGGGAGCCAGCTTTTAAGCTGGCTCTCTGCATGTGCTGGTTGCACAAAGTGGCCTGTCCCCACCCCTTTGCTGCATTCTACAGAGGCAGGAGCAGATGCTTTGGGGGTGCAACTAGCTTAAAAGCTGGTTCCCCACAAGCATGAGCTCTGCAGTCACCTGTCCTCCTCCCGCTTGCTTTCTCTGTGGGGAAGCAATGGGGGGGATCAGAGGCAGCAGCATGAGGTGGCAGGGGCTTTCCTGGGGGTGGGGCCAGGATCTCCTTAGGAGCACCACCTCTCAGATGTTTACAAGTTAAGTGATTCACCTTAATCATCATCCACTACTTTTGGTTCCTGGTGGAGTAGTGGTAACTTTACACCCTGCAGATGAATACAAGCCTTAGCACACAGTGATACATAAACCATAAACTTAATACAATAAGGTCCCCAAAGACATTACAACATCTGTCACAACCACCATTACAACACTGCAGTTGAGAGGCGTGTAGGACTATTGTTCCTCCTGCTTCTAATGAGTCTCCTTATGCCTAACTGCTTCCTGATCCCCATTTCTGTCAGACTCATCCCACAAACTGCTTTTCTCAAAGTCTTTTAATTCCTTTTCACCACTTTTCTTTCATCCAATCTCATTCCCTATCCAGTGTCTTTGGCAACCTCCAATCCCATTCCGCACCCTTTTCCATTAGCTCTTACTCTCATGCTCACTCATCTCCTCTACATACATACTTCTCTATCTACATCTGTATAAATAAACCTTTATTTTGAAATAAACCTTAAAGTAACAAAAATGGTAACATGAAATGTGCAGCAACCTGTAAGGAAATGTGTGACCTTATATTTGGCACCTTCTCTCTCCATTCCCTACTCCATTTTTTTATTTAACCTTCATTTGTCACATAATGCCTAATTAAACAAAGAGCTTTCTACAGTGTCTGCAAAGTGCCAATGACCCACATCTTTGTAAACTGCATGAAATAACTGCCATTTTCATGAGCACAGATTGAACATGAAAGCAAGTAAAGAGATAAAAAACATTTCTCACCAAATGATAAAGTAACAATAATAAAAGAGAGATTGATGGAAAGCAGTCTTGCTGTTCTACAAAAATATCTACTAGTTTTGTCCAAATGACTCCCAGTTACATGTATACAATTTTGTATGAGAGGTGCAAACACCTGGGCTAAAACTCCATGCAGTGTTTTGAAGAGATTTAAAAACTTTACTGAAGCTAAAGTTAAAAAAATGTACATAGTAAACAGGTTGAGAAGAAGAGTCTGTACAGCTGGGTGTCATCCTTGGCTTATCTACAAATATACGTTTTGCTTAATAATCATACGATACATGTATCATATAATCAGCAATAAGCAAGATTTAGGTGTGCAAGTTTAATACTGTTTGATGTGCCTGAATACTTGATTGCTGATATCCACTTATGGAAAGTTGTACAGAGTTGGTAGTGGGAAAGCAAATATATCAATGAGTGGAGATTGTCACATTACACAGGTTTAGAGGAAAGGCTCTATATATCTGGGGTCATGTTCGGATTATCAAAATTACAAGTTTTGATTAGCAAATCACAAGACACATACGGTACATAATCAGCATTGACCCAGATTTAGGTGTGCAAGTTTATAGACAGTAGGGAATAAGTGTTTGGGTACATCACCTCTGGGAAGTTTTATGGAGTTAGTCATGATAGAGCAGATATATAAATGGGTGGGAATTGTCCCTCCATCTGTCGGTATTGAGGTAGACTCTCTATAGAAAGATATGGTCTACCAAGAAAGAATGCTGATCTACTTCCCTGACTGTCCCTCGTCAGTGGCCCTGCTCATCTGTCTTGCTACTGTTGGTGTCCTGTGATGTGCTCTGTGCATATGACCCTTGACCACGTGATGGCACCGGACACCATAAGATGCCGCATCAGCAGAGTGTAACATCAACTGACACTGCATACTCTCAGCACTGACTTCTTGTTAGCGTCCCAAGTATCCTGGGCTCCAACAATCAGGGCATGGATTTGCACTTCATAGCCCTGGGATCTCAAGGTGTTGGCCAGAAGGGTGTACTTCTCCACCTTCCAAAGTTCAGGCCCAGTGGTAGGCTTGGGGTCCTGTTCTCAAAGGGCACCATGACATCCACCATGATAATCTTCTTCTGCTCCTCACTGGCTGGCTGTTCTGGGGATGGCTGAGTTGACTGAGTCCTTTCCCTGGGATGATTCTGATGAGCTGATCCTGAATGGCATTCTGGTGTGGTTTCCAGGCTTTGGAGTGGCAGCCACACAGGACATGGGGCAGCATCTCATTGGTAAAACTGCACCTCTTGATTGCCCCCCTCCCCAGAAGATATCAAAATGATACTAAAACTCACATCATTCTTTTTCCTACACAGGTAATTTCTGGAGTTATCCTGTTGATCCAGGGGTGGGCAATATGCTGGATGTGGCTCGCCAGGGTTAGCCCCTGGCAGGCTGCCTATACTATTTACCTGTGCTTCTGCAGGTACAGCCACTTGAAACTCCAGTTGCCTGAGGATCACCATTCCCAGCCAGCTCCCGCAGCTCCCATTGGCCAGGAATGGCAATCTATGGCCAATGGGAGCGTCTAACCTTGGCGCTTTACCTCTGGAGGTGCAGGTAAATAAACCGCCAGCAGCCTGCCAGGGGCTAACCCTGATAAACCACATCAGGCCTGCAAGACAGTTATTGCTCACTGCTGTGTTAATTCATACTTCCCAATAAATAACAGTTAAAAATCCTAAAGAGACTAGCACTTCAATCCCCTCTTCCCCCGCCCCCAAAAAAGAAAAAGAGATGGTCTATGCCTAAAAGGACACCTGTAGAAAAAAAATGCCCTCGTTTCAGTGCAGGGGCAGTAAACAAAAGTTGTGGAACACTGAAGATAGCCCAAAAGGCTGCTAGGAAGTGAAAATTAGTCAGAAAAGTAATTGTTATCTCTAGGCTTATAGGGAAGGTTGAACAGAATAGAATTTATCTGAGGCAATTTTAGTCTTTTTAATCTTTAATTTTCTTTTGTTCGGTGCCCAAAATGCTCAGCAATAGGGCACTCAATTGTGAGGAAAGAGGAGGATCAGACTTGCTTGTCATGGTTGCCAAACTTTCTTCATTTTTTCATTGAGTATGGAAAGTCTGTGTGTAACATTCGACTCTGGACATATCATTTGCAATTTTGCCTTGCATTTCTGAACTTTTGCATTATTTCCATATGGGGAAGTATGAATTAACAAATACTGCCTTTCAGGGCAAACAATTCTAAGGATGGCCTGTGGGATTATATCCATATGTGACTATCTACAAATAAATAAAGGTTATCACTAGGGAGAAAAATTATGGAAAGAGAATTAAGACTAACAGCAACATGTGCAGGACTAAACTAGTCAGTCACAGAAAAGAGGATTTATTTAGCATACCACTTAGACTGGAGATAGTAAAAACACCTGAATCATCAGAAAACAGGAAGGGATGATTTTATATCCTAATATTAATACGGAACTGGACATGAACAGAGGAGTTCTGGGTTACAAAACAACAACCAAAAACAAACACCAACCCCCAACCAAACAAAAAAAAACAAACAAAAAACAAACACAAACCATCCACCACCAAACACAAACAACCTACCAAAAACAAAATACTCCCCCACAAACCCCCCCGCCCCAAGAATTATATAAAGCCCAAGCCCAACTGCCTAAAAAGCTTAAGGGCTTCACCCCTAAGTGGCAGGGCCAGTACATGGTAGGCCAGGAGTCTGTCTTTGTTACAAGGGCAGCTGTATTCTTGATATTGATGACTACTAGTCAACACATGAATGACTTGGCATAACTGCTTTAATCAAGACTCATCAAACTGATGAGTCTTTGAGTAGTCCATGAGCATCAGTGAAGCCTACCACAGCTTGATACCCACCCATATTTGTCTACTGGCCAACAAAGGAGTGCTGAGTACTGGAGGTAGAACCTCAGTAGCTATTGTAAGGGTATCCCGGGAGGTAGAGGCTATGCAGATGGGGTTTAGTACTGAAGAGTGTACTGCCTGATGGAATCTGTCTGCATCCTGAAAAGCAACCTCTATATTGAGGTCTTGGGTATCCAGGGCACTGGACACCCTGAGGACAAAGGGTCCATTGATACCAGGTCCTCAGGCCCAAAACCATATCCCGTGCCTATTTCTTCATCAGTAATGTGGCAGTCAGAATTTGCAAACTGTCCTAAAGTTGAAGGAGCTGATAAACCTGGAATTGCTGCAGGTACTGATGTACCGCTAGCTTCTGTGTTATTGGAAATGCCAGCAGAGAAAAATAAATGTATTGCTGCCATAAAGGCTTGTGAGATGATAGCTACTGTAGAAGCTATTTTATGTTTAGCTAGAAGCCATCTTGTATAACAGAAACCATTTCAGCTTTTTGTCTTTGCACGTAGGCCAGAGTGAACTTTCTATCACCCCATGCGCCAGGCCAAGACAGATGTGCTATTGGAATGTGTTAATTGGGCTGGTTCAGAGAGGAGAGGTACTCCCTTGTACCTGTCTGCCATCTTGTTGATAAGGCTTTGTTTTTCCAAATTTAATTGAGGATTTCTGTAATTGGATGCCCTGACGTCAGACTGTTTGGCTAAGGGTATAAAGATACTAGGATTGATTGTATTAGCAGCTTTACTGGGCCCGACTTTGCTGGGACCACGTTTGGCTCACTTTGCTTTACTGGTCAATAAAGCAATCAGTTGTTAGCCGCCTAAACAGAGAGGAGCGTGTTTTTGCTTCGACACTACCAAAAGAAACAGTGCCAGACAGTGTACAATGATTTCCATAGGTATTGAAATTGATAGGTGTTTCTTGAGTCAATGGTATGGTACAGGATCTTCCTATCCTATTACTGGGGAGACATAGGTTAATGGGTTTTGATGTCACTGATAGCCTTTTCTGGACAAAGAGGATGACAAATCTCTGATTTCTGAGGGTGCTAGTTAGTTTTACGGGTGTTCTGGGGAACGTGAACCATCGCTTTCTCTTCTTGGAGCAGAATCAGAGTCCAGGGACAACCATAGTAGACATTGTCTCTGAAGGGCAAGCCAAATGAGCCAATGAATGTTCTGGTGCCAAAACAGGCTCTGTAGCCTATTCTATCAGGTGCTGTTTCAAGTGAAGGTCTCTGAAGCTCAGTGTTACATTTTTCAACAAACATTAGATATTGCACCTTACCTTAATGAGACATAGTAAGGAGCATATAGGCAGGTCATTGTTAGGAACAGAGACCCCACAAGATGTCTGGTGCTTAAAAACCTGAGAACACTGCATAACTTACTACAACTAACTAAAATGATGTTACACTATACTGCACAGTGGGTACTAGTGGCTACTGTTTACATTACAAGCTTTCGGCAAGTGCTAAGAAATAAACTGTGAGGAGAGAACTGCAGAGGGAGCTCAGACTTAAGCTGCTAGTGTTAAGAAGGAATAGGATAGGGTTTGGAGCTCTGCTATCCTTATATAGCAGGACTAGGCAAAATACGACTTGGGGGCCAAATCCAACCCGTGAAGCCACCAGATCTGGCCGCAGACCACTCTGCTAGAATCCTCAGGAACACAGCTGGCTTTAAAGCGTAGTCCGGCGGCCCTCTGCTCTGGAGGGAGGGGGAAGATTTGGGTGATCTCCCCGCCCCTAGCCCAATCCTCAACTCCTATTGGCTAGCAACAACCGACCAACAGGAACTGAGAGACTGGCCTGGGGGAGGGGGAAGCACAAGCCTCTTCCCCCTCCCGGAGCGGAGAGCCACATGGAGATATAAGGGGATACTGTACCTTGGGGGTACTGCAGGACTGCTGGCTTGATAAGCATCTCCCAGCCAGTGCCTACCTCTGGCACCCCTGCCTCTCCTGCACCCCAACTCTCTCCCCCAGGTCACCATCAAAATCCTCTGTACCCCCTTGCCCCAGGTCACAACTCCCGGACTTTGTTCCCCCTCCTACACGCCTCCCTCAAGCCAGAATCCTCTCCTGCACCCAAACACCCTGCACCCCAATTCCCTGACCTGGGTCCCAACCCCCTCCTTCACTCAAACGCCCCCTAAGTCCTTACAGCGTCTCCTGTACCCCCATCCCTTACTCCGTGAACCCTTCTGCACCCAACCTCCATCCTAGACCCCACATCTCCTGCACAGAAAAGTGCAGCCCTTCCAAAATCGTGGAGTGGCCCCCCACCAAAAATGATTGCCCACCCCTGCTATAAAGCCTCAGGGTGCCCAGAAGGAGGTGCAGAATATGCACGCTGCCCCACTGGGTACTGCTGCAGGGGGAAATGTCTCTGGCTCTCAGCATGCTAAGTATGGACACACCTGAGTGGACTACATCTACAACAACCACTTGAAGAACCATCACCTTTTCCCACCCCCTCCCACTTTGACCCCTAGTTGTAAGATTCCTAAACTGATTTAATAACTGTTTTGAGGAGACAAGTACTGTTAGGACACTCATGAGAAAAAATCTAGACTTCTGACCCTAAGGAAGGTAAGAGGAGAAGAAAGTAGAAATAGGGTAAACAGACAACAGGAGACCGGCAGAATTTTTTTCTACAGAAAGGCGTTTCAAGAAAACTAGATTTGTGCCAATGAGAGACAGGAGGAGCCATAGAACCTAAGTAATACAAGTCTTTGTATCGTGATTTTAAAAAGTGAATATGGGACAAATTTGTAATGTGAAAGATAAGAAATTTTCCACAGAATCACTACAGATACGTGTATTATTGTATTCCTAGAACTTCTAAGATAATACATATCTAGAAAATAAAATTAATTAGACCCTTGTTAAATTATAACAACCATTCCAACTATAGAGCCAAAAGGGACTTTTGGAGCTAAATTTGTTCACAGCTCTAAAATATGTATTGGAAAAAATCTAATCAGCAAATTTGATTTAATTTTGGTTTTACAAAGATGCTGGATGTCATGATCAACATGTCATGGAATAATATCTGCCAAAATGCTATCAAAATCAACAAGGAACAAGTAAATGATTACAATGAAGCCACATACCAAGGAAAAGCATATAAAGTGCAAAATCCACCTCTTCTGAAGCTATTTAACAAGTTTCTTTCTTTGTCTAATTTGCATTGGGAAAAAATGAATTGTTGCCAATATCGTCCTTTAACCATTGCATTTCAACTAGGTATACAAATAACCTAAACATTATTTTGCGTACAAAACAGCTTTTAAACAACTGTTTAAAAATAGGAAAAATAATACCATACCTGATGCAAACACACTAATGTGTAGAATGCTTCACCTGCTGCAGTTGTCATCTCTGTATTGTGCTTTTGTAGTACCAGCATATCAAAGACCATCTAAAGTGACAACACAAATTATTTATCAAAAATGTAGACTGTCAGGCTGCCACTATGTGATAAAGTAGAAGGGGAAATATTGTTTAGGAAGCTAAAAGGATTGAGGATGATAAGAGGCGGGTAACTGGGTAATCGTGTAGTCGATACAATTTGTATCAACTACATGATTAGTAGAGAAGGGAAGGTGCTCAGAAGGAGCTACCTCTGCTGTGGCTCTACAGTTTAAATGTAGTAAAAGCCAAGCATACAGGCAGCCCGGCTTTTACTACATTTAAACTGCAGAACCACTATGGGAGTAGCTCCTGAACCCGATGTGAGCTGGGATTGAGCTGGGCTTGCTCAGTCCCAGCTCGCGCTGTGTCCCACACCCCCTGTGGACAGGGGCTGCTGCGGAGCAACCTCTGTTAAGAGCCAGCCCTGGCCACTGTGAACAGAGGCTGTTCCAGCAACAGCTCCTGCCTGCAAAGGAGGGGGGTGGGAAATCCTCACTGGGACACCTCCGTGGAGAGGAGCTGCTGATGGAGCAGCCTCCCCACTCTGCTTCTTACAGAGGCTGCAGCGCAGAGGGGCAGCAACCGGCACCGCAGAGACAGTGCTGCGGGTAACCAGCTTTTAAGCCGGTTCCCCCAAGCACCAACTCCTACTTTCCCCTGCCCTGCTGCCTCTGATATAGGGGCATCAATGGAGGCGGGGGGGAGGAAATGCGAGTAGTTGACTAATCAACTACTCTTTTACATCCCGAAAAAGATTCAGACCAACTGAAGACCTCACCCCAAGACAAGTCTAAGTCCTGTATGGCTTTGTGGAGATTGAGTTATTGAATAAGATTTCTGGAAAAATATTTTAATATAGTTTATGCTTTTAGAGCCAGAAAACAAGAGAGGGGGCTATTGCTTTGTTATGTAAATGTGACTTGTTTGCAGTGAAAGCAGCATATTTACTAAGATTCAATAGAAATTTTCTGAGGAAAAGATTTGATTATGAAGAAAGGGGAGAAACGCTACATTTTCTTTACCAAAATAGAGCATAGATTCTATTGTGAATTAGCTGTTTAGGAAGAGGCACAATCAAATACCAACAAACACTATAAAAGGTGCAAATAATAGGATAACCATGTCCTTGTATTCACACAAAATTAAACTCACAATATCTTATTATCATGTATGATCTTTTATTTATCTGCTCATTTTATGATATAATAGAGGAAAGATTAAAAATGGGCATGTCTAAAAAGACTGAAGAGGGACCTAACAACAGTCTTCAAATATATACAGACAGTTATAAAGGGGACAGCAATCAATTGTTCTCCATATGTACTAATAGTAGCAATGGTCTTACTCTGCAGCAAGAGAATTTTAAGTTAGCTATTAGGAAAACCTAACGATAAGAATAGTTAAATATGAGATAGGATTCAGAGGAAGTTTTTAAGAACAAGTTAAACACATGCAAGCTAAGAATGGTCTAGGTATATTTGGTCCTGCCTCAGCACACCAAGCTGACTTAGATGAGTTTTCAAGATCCCTTCTAGACCTACATTTCTATGATTCTATAAACAATGGAAAGAATTAAAGAAAGATTTTTCTCTTCCAGAATAAAATGGGGAGCTCATTAATCAGATCTGTGAAAGATATTGTGATTTTGGAGAATCCTAAACTAAGTAGGTGAGGAAATGACTGAATGGGGTAGAAGTCAGAGAATTTAAGGTAGAAATTTAGGGAAGGGATTGAAAAATGAGCACACCCATTTGGAAGATATAACAGCTTTATTAATATTTATTTAAGCCTCGTTGTACAGTCTCTTAGCCAGTGTGATGTCAAGGACCCTGATATGAGAAAATTAAGATCCTAAGCAAGACTTGGTCTATGCAGAAGAGTAAGGTAAGAGATTTTTTAATAGACATTTAATCAGATTAAGCGCACAGTTCTTCCTATCAGGCAGTTTATGGCCAGGACGCAGCTGAACAAGGTGGAGGAAGTAGTCCAGAACAGCAAACAATGAACACTGCACTGGATTAAGGACCTATTTTTTAAATAAAAAGACTAACTAGAGAAGCATCTTCTTTTTTCCCCGTTTTAGTAATCATTTATTCCATTTCTCCTATCTATTCCTGTTGCGTCTTGCCCTCTCCACCCTTCAGCTTACAAGCAAACTTGCCCATTCTGTTTTAGTTCTTTGTGCCATACTTCATAGTGATTATTACTAATATATTTTAAGTTTCACTTTGAAGCCCATGCACAAACACAAAAATATGAGCTACAGAATGAGCGGTGCCAGGTCTGCCACTGATCTGGCACTACTGTAATAATACCAATAATAAATAAAACATGACAATGTAATTCGCAAATAGATATTTTACCTTAAGAAAGTGCCTTGTTGCTAGAAATAGTGATGAGTCTGTTTCCTGTGCTTTTGCACATTGTTCTGCTAATGGTGTTAAAGCTTCCAGACAAAGCTGGCATACCTCAGAACTCATTCTGATAAGTGAAGTGTCAAAGAATAAGCATCAAAGAATAAAAGTCAGATTTCCTTTTTAAGTTGTTGTACATTTCTAAACAGCATTATTAGAAAACACTGTAACGAGTACATGCTCCTTGACTTTTTCTTTACTATAGAGTGCTTTAACAAATTTAGGAATCTATTGCATCTTTAATACCCTCTTTTATTGACTATACACTGTAAAATATCTCAGTTATCCATGACCAAACATTTTCAGAAACAGTCCATTATAAGTAAGTGTCTCATCTGTTGTTGACATATGCTGCAAATTAGTGAAAATGGTACTCTCTATCATAAAGGGAGACCCTACTGGCAATATGACAAGAAATACTCAGAAGCTAGTCCAGTAGAACAACAACAGTATTTTGCATTACCAGCTGAGAAACTAATTCAGAAATAGCTTTGGGATATCACCAGAAGGCTTATGAAGTCACATTCTCTGTGAGATAGGGAGGAGGCAATGGAGGTTGCCAGCAAGAACATACACATACGAAACCACTTAAAAACGACATTAAAGAAATGTTATGGATATAATTAAATTCAGGTAAGGTTTGAAGCTCAGCTGACATTCCAATGACTCCAATAAATAATAATAATAATAATAAACTAGAATGCAAGGGCAAAATTGAAAGAGAAAAATTACTATAACACTACTTTTATATAAGCAGAGATAAATAGAAGCAAAAATGGAAAAAAGTGAAGAAAGTTAAAATGTCTTCATAAAAAAGGAAAGGCATTTAAAATTCATTAAAAAGGATACGATGACATCCCTAACTCCAATGAGTACATTAGCCTCTTAAAAAGGTCTTCCGGAAGCTGAGGAATTTTTTCAGGGAATATCTCACAGATGAAGGTGATTAATTTGTAGTACTGATTACACAGAGATGGAAACTGTCAAAAGAAATATATTGGCAATTTAACACTCAACTAGTTCTGTTTTAATAATTCTCTGAAATTTCTGTGGAACAAAGAGGCAGGACTGAGACTGATGTACTCTGCTGAGAAGAAAGATAATTATTAGCAGATATAAACGTCAAAGTTACAGTCATCAGTATGTTTTTATTCTGTTCATTTGATTTCTACTGTCATATACAATAACTATATGCATATGACTTTAAAAAATAGTAAAAAGCCAAAAATAAATTAGTGTTATCCTGGTGGAAAAAAGTACACAAGTAATCACAAATACAAAATATGATAAGAAACAGACAAATGAAAAAACATCTCATTCAATCACATCAAATGGCAGACAGCTAGTGACAAGTGCTTGTAGAAAATAAAAGGGGTTAATGAAAGTGCCCCTTATTGAATGAGGATATTGACATAGTAGTCATCAAAGAAAATTGGTGGAATAAGAATAATCAATGACACACAGTAATACCAGGGTACAAAATATATTGGGGAAAAAAGATCAGGTTGTGCTGGTGGGAGACTGGCACTAAATGTGAAAAAAACCAGAATCAAATTAAGTAGAAGTCTTAAATGAACCAAACTGGTTTCATAGAATCTCTATGGATAGTAATTCTATGCTATAATAATATGAATATAGGGATACATTACCAACTACCAGACCAGAATAGTGATAGTGATAGTGACTATGAAATGCTAAGGGAGATTACAGTGGCCATAAAAATAAAAAAGAAACCCTCAATAATAATGGAGGACTTCAACTATTCCCATACTGACTGGGTACACATCACCTCAGGATGGGATGCAGAGATAATGTTTCTTGACACCTTAAATGACTGCTTCTTGCAGCAGGTGTTTCCGGAACCCACAAGAGGAGAGGTAATTCTTGATTTAATCCTAAACGGAACACAGGATCTGGTCCAAAGGGCGAATATAGCCGGACCACTTGGAAAGAGTGATCATAATATAATTATATTTAACATCCTTGTGACAGAAAAAAACAACACAGCAGCCCAACACTATGGCATTTAATATCAGAAAGGGGAACTACACAAAAATGAGGTTAGTTAAACAGAAATTAAAGGGTACAGTGCCAAAAGTGAAATCCCTGCAGCTGCATGAAAATTTTTCAAAGACATCATAATAAAGGCTCAACTTACATGTATACCCCAACTTAAAAAACACAGCAAGAGAATAGAAAAAGTGCCACTGTGGCTTAATCAAGTAAAAGAAGCAGTGAGAGGTATACAGGGATTGTTTAAAAAGTAGAAATTAAATATTAGAGAGGAAAACAGAAAAGAACAAAATCTGGCAAATGAAGTGTGCAAATATAACTAAGAAGGCCAGTCAATAACTCAAAAAGTAATAGCAATTTTTTTAAAGTACATTAGAAGCAGGAAGCCTGCTAAACAACCAGTGGAGCCACTGGATGATCGAGATGCTAAAGGAGCACTCAAGCATGAGAAGGCCAATGCGGAGAAATTAAATGAATTCTTTGCGTTCTGAGGATGAGAAGGAGATTCCCAAACATGAGCCATCCTTTTTAGGTAGCAAATCTGAGGAATTGTCCCAGATTAAGGTATCAGAGGTGGCTTTGGAACAAATCGATAAAACAGTATATGTTGCCAAAAATCAGATCACATTCACATGAGTTCTGAAAACTCAAATGTGAAATTGCAGAACTACTAACTGTAGTTTGTAACCTAGCCTTTAAATCAATGACTATTAGCCAAGATGGGCAGGAACTGTCCCTAGCTCAGGGCTAGGCAACTTATGGCCTGGGGCCTAGATGTGACTCGCTAAGTCATCGGATCTGAATGGGCTGAGAGAGGGGCTGAGAGATTGGCCTGGGGAAAAGGGGCAGTTCAAGCCTCTTCCTGCTCCAGAACGGAGAGCCACTTGGAGAGAGCAGCCTAAAGTTTAAAGTGATCTGGGGCTGTAGCAGGCAGGGAGCCCAGGCTGCCTTAGGGAAGCTGCAGGGCTGCTGGCTGGGAGATGTTTAGGTAAATGCCTCCCAGCCAGAGCCTGCCTCTGGAACCCCAGCAGTGTAGACATGCCCTAACAGAACTGTAGATATTCTCATTCTCCATATAAATGTCTAAATCTTTTTTTAATACTGTGATAAAATCTCAACTCAATTCAAAATAAAAAGACTTGTGGTAAGACTGCCTTTTTTTTTTTTTTTTTTAAAGACAAAATTCGTTTACATCCTCCATGTATATAGCTCTTCTGAGGTTATCTGGAGCCAGAGAAAAATTTCTTGCATATACAATAAAATAAAGCTTAGAAAATGTATTGTATTTAACTTTCAGGTTACATAAACTGCTCTAACAACTTCAAAGTTTAGAAACCACTTCAACATTTATACCCTTTTAGAAGAAGTTTCCATATTAAATGTATGTGCACGCATGTGTAAATACATATATGTTAAAATACACTTACTTTCAGCAAATCCTGTGACATTAATGGCAGAACTAGATTAACTCCATATAAGACAACATCTGCTGCTGACACAGATCTATTTGCAGCTTGTCCTGGCTCATGCCCTCTAAATACTTCATCTATAAAAAACACATACATCTTTACAGTTAACATATTAAATATAAAAAGACAGATCAGACATACTGAAGTGTCACATTTTCATGCAAGAAGCCATAGAGTTTAAAAAAAAGATAGCAAACACACTAAAGAGGAATTAAGACAGTTAAGGCTGCAACTTCATCCTATGCTTAGGCCCATAGGCTATGTCTAGACTACATCCCTTTTTCGTAAAAGGGATGTAAATTAGATGTATCGCAATTGCTAATGAAGCGGGTATTTAAATCTCCCCCGTTTCATTAGCATAAAAATGGCTGTCGCTTTTTTCCACGCACAGAGCTTTGCCGGAAAAAAGCGCCAGTCTAGATGCTGATCTTTCAGAAAATAAAGCCTTTTCCGAAAGATCCCTTATCCCTTATTTCAAGAGGGATAAGGGATCTTTCGGAAAAGGCTTTATTTTCTGAAATATCAGTGTCTAGACTGGCGCTTTTTTCCAGCAAAGCTCCATGCAGCCATTTTTATGCTAATGAAGTGGGGGAGATTTAAATCCCCGCTTCATTAGCAATTGCGATACGTCTAATTTACATCCCTTTTACGAAAAAGGGATGTAGTCTAGATGTAGCCATTGTGTTTAGGCATCACAATATAGTACTCCAAAAGATCCTATAAGAACAGGAAATCTCAGGTACTAGGAGTATGCCTTAGCATTTAAAAGTATGTTAGAACACAGAAAACTATTTATTTCAAAGTAAGGTTTCACAATTGCATTTCCTATCAGTTGACACACCAAAAAGCAAGAATTTTGATTTAACTGGTGATGTAACTTCCACACAAACTTTAACTCATGTCTTACCCCCTAATCATAATTTGGAAATGTATTCAGACTCCTTAGTTTCATGACAAACTCCCTTTCAAATTCTTCCACATAACCAATCACAATGGCAGATGTTCAATTCCTCACAGCCCTGACTCAAACACTGCAATCTGAATTGAGATTAAGATACAATGGCTACAGAAAGTCCATGACACTTATTTGTAGATTAAAAATCAGGGACCAGAATTCAGACTGTGCATTTGAGTGTGTATAGAACTATATATGTGCACTCAGAGCTTGTGATGGGCATTAACAGAAATACCTAGGCAGATGGATACCATTTCCTTTTGTTCTGCGTCCTCTGCACAAAACTTTCTAAAATCTGGTAAAGTTTGAACATTGGGTTAACATTTTTTAGCTTACTTAAAAAACGATTTAATATAATTAATTTACAACTAGCATATCAGATTTTCAACAGCAGAGATTATAAAGAGAAAAAGACTGGGACAGAAGAGAGAAAATATAACTAAACACTAACAGCGTACCACAGTGCCTGTTCTGCAAATTGCTGAATATCTACACGTCTCCCTGAAGTGTAGCTGGAATGATAGAACTTCCATCACACTGAAATGTCTACATTTTCAACTATACCCTAATTTTGATTTCACTGGCTTTGTTTTTGATAACTACCACTCCTTTATTTCCACATTAGTGGCTTGTTCTAGTTCAGCTTTCAAATTGTTCAGTATACAATAGCAATGCAAAAAGAACAATGGGCCATGAATTACATGCATGCTTCTCTGAGGTACCAGAATCTGAATAGTAAGTGCTCTCTCAATATGTGGAAACTAGACTCCCTAATCTCTACTTTTACATTACTTAGATAATTAGTTCTCTATCCACAATATATTTTGCTGATTTAAAAAAAAATCACTAACTCCTCAGAAGAAAATTAAAGTATTACTGTGTGGACCATAATTTTTGCTCAGAACTACCCAGAGTAGTTCACCAACACTTGAATCTTTTCATCTCCAATTCCTTCATACCTGTATCACTGAAATCTATAAATTCTTTTGACAGAAGGTTAGTTAGAAGCTCCATAATAAGAAGAAGATCCTGGTATTGGTCTTCTTCCGCTGTAACGTCTATTCGCTGCCGACCTAAATTATTCTTGGAATATACTTGAAGAAGAGTCAGGCAGGCTTCATACAAATTCATGGCTTTGGACTGCGACAAAGAAACAAAACAGGAATTTAAATAGGTTATATATTACATATGCTCACACGCTCAATATTGACTTTTTATTGCTGCTTTTGGAGCTACTCGGAGGACAATACACGAGTAATTTTGATTTCATTTCTATTAACTGTTACTATTTAGAGTAATAAATACAAATAAAATTGTTAAGAAAGTGGCTTAAATAACATAACTATCTTGCCTATTTACTCAATCAGCAGTGACTACAATACTTCAGTAATACAACCATGCTTTTAGCAGTCTCCCCAGACTTTAAAAGAAAATTGTAAAGCAGAGTCCATATATAGAATGGTTTTGGACAGGATGACATTCCTTGCCAAACTCGTGAAATAATTTAGAATTGCATACTCAGAATCTCTAAGGTTTTATTCACACTAGCAAATTTTATAGCTTTAATCCACCATTATGGCAGATCCAATGGTGATAAATAGCATTTGTCCAGATTAGGAAAATTTCCATAGGTATAACCACACTAGTATAACATCCCCTGCACTGATACAACTTACCAGGGTAAATTATACTGGTGCATGCTCTGTTTAGCATGAATGCAGTGTTCTCTACATTACAAATTTGCATCAGGAGTTATACCAGTGGCAAGTTTCCCATGACAAACTTTCAGAGAAAGTTAAGCATGGTAAAACACCCTGAATTGATAGAAGTGGACTAATGATGAACAGGTACATTTGTTAGTGTATGCACAGTCTAGCTGTACTTTTGGGTTACCTTTGAAGAGATAATATATGCACTCTCACTTATAGACAAGGAAAGATTATTTAGTACATCCAAAAGCTTTCTGATTGACATAAGAGGCAAAACTGTGGGATGCTCTCTTTTTCCACTCTCCAGTCAGTGTGCTTGCGTTTTACTATAGTAGAAATCTGTAAAGGATTTGCTTGTTTTATCAAATCTGTTTTCCTTTAAAGAGGTCTATTTCCTTTGAATAACATATCAGTTTCAGTGAATAATGTTCATGGATTCTATAAAAATAAGTTAGCAGATATATTATTTTAGAAGATCAATTATATCTTTTGATGTCTATTTTTAAATATATTCACTCTTAACAGTTATTCATTTAAGAGGGCTCAGCAGTACAACGTTTCTTCCTTTCAGCATATAAAATCATTGTGGTTTACTTGATTTAGAGAATAGGATCTTATTATGCATACACACACACACTTTTTTATTGTGTTTACCTCTCCAAGATAGCATATTTGTTTATGTGCAACTTCAACAAAAACTTCTATTATGAGGTTAACAGTCTCTGGTGTGTTTTTGTACACCTCCATTAATCCAATGCAATTGGTAAGGAAGTCCATTAGAAAGTTAAAGAGGATTGCTACATTATCTATCTGGGTCGCCTCAGCAATGCCACAAAGTGCTTCTAGTGTGGCAGTGATTTCCTGTTTCACCTCCTCCTCTTGACAAATCTGTTGAAAGTTTTCTTGGTTTATCACATTCAAGAATCGCTGTTGAAGTGGCTGTAGAACCTAGAGAATAAAAAATTAAACAGCCATTTCTGAAATGTATTATTCCAGTTTAAATCATGTAGTACTCACATTTTCCTATTTATTCATTAAAAATTAAAGCCTTTATGGCACACAACCTTTCCCCCTCTTCAGACCTCCAAAATACTGGGAAAATTTACTGTTATTCTAATGCAACTTCAACAATTTCAATGGAATTAAAACTCACATAAAATTATAACAACATAGTAATTAATCTTGCCCAGTAACTGAATTTTAACTTAATCTTGCCATGCACTATCTTCGTTAAGAGTTCTGTTTCAACATTATTTCTTGCCAATTTATTTTCGGCTCTCTTGTGATGTTAAATTCCTCTCTACTGTGCCTTTTTCTGTCCTCTCTTACGTGAATCTCTTCCAAATTCTGTATAATCTTTTCTCTTCTAGCTAATTAATAAAATTGTTAAATAAGATCAGTCTTAATTATCTTTGTGGTACCACACAACACACTGCCATCTATCTTTTTTTAAACAAACTTTATTTAGGAAGTTGGTAAGTTTACCAACCCTTGTCCTGTAAATACCAGAGCAAATACAATAATAATTACAAAGTGACCTTTTATTTATAGAAATATGAAATCTCCCAATTTACATTCAATCTGTATGACACTGTTAATAGCTAATTTGATCTTATTTTTGTATTTAGTTTTTCAAAACAGTAATAGGCTTTACAAAAACCCACTGTGTTACCAGTACCTCTGCTAAGTTCTCTTTCAGTTATTTATTCGTAATTTATTAAAAAGCGATCAAGTTTTTCACAAGATTTATTCTTTATAAACATATAGAGCTTATTGCTCATGTTTCAGTTGTCCTTTAGGACAAGGGTGGACAAATACTGGCCCATGGACTGGATCTATTCCACCAGAGTTAACTCCTGGTGGACCCCCACCACTATATTTACTTGTACATTCACAGGTACCAGAGACTGCAGCTCCTGTTGGCTGTGGATCACCATTCCTCAGTCGATAGGAGCTACAGGGGTTTCCTGGTCTGTGGCACTTCCTGCCACTCCCATTGGCCAGGAACAGTGATTTGTGGCCAATGGGAGCTGCGATCGCTGGTACCTGTGGCCATGCAAGTACATTTAGCAGTGGAAGCCCTCCAGGGGCTAACTCTGGTGAACTGCCACCATGTCATTGCCCACCCCTCCTCTAGGGCCAAGATGCTTCATTATTTTTTCTCCTAATTAACTGTATTATTTTACAGTGGAACCTCAGAGTTAATAAACTCTAGAGTTACAAACCTACAAGTCAACTGCACATCTCATTTGGAACCAGAAGTACACCACTAGGCAGCAGCAGACATATCTCACCCCGTTTAAAAAAAAAAAGAGCGACAGTACATTACTGTGTTAAATGTAAACTACTAAAAAATAAAGGGAAAGCATCATTTTTCTTCTGAATAGTAAAGTTTCAAAGCTGTATTAAGCCAATGTTCAATTGTAAGCTTTTGAAAGAAGAATATTGTTTTGTTCAGAGTAATGAATATTTCAGAGTTATGAACAACCTCCATTCCTGAGGTGTTCAAAACACTGAGGTTCTACTGTACTGTTACATTTTGTTAAGCCTGACATAATACATAACATCTTACAACAATCATTTAAACTAAAAAGTTAACAGGGAAAGAAATGGGACTTCAAAAGACTTCAGATTTAAGGAATTTTTTCTTTTTCTGATAATCAGTCCTACACTACATTTGAATTAAACCATTTGAGAATGGTTTAAAAAAATTTATGAAATAATAAAATGATCCTCAATGTAATATTAATTGGTCACCTTTAAATATCTAGACTCTTACGTACCCTATAACTGGCACCTTATAAATGTCTAGCTACAATAAGAATCAGTGAAATTCTAAAATTAAAAAAGCCTTTAAAGATGCTCAGTGTTATCATCCCTGGGCAACAGTAATGTTGAATTAAAAAACTAACTTGGAATTTAGTTTCATTGCTTGCTGAAATGAAGGCGACAGAAAAAATGTCTTACCTCTGTCCAGTATTGCTGTTTTGTATCAGTGTCCATATGACCAAAACCTCCTAAAACTAGAGCTTTCATTAGTGTTCTCTGCACAGAGCTGGACAAAAGGTGAAGAGGTGGGCTTCTCCTTGCAAACTGCTTAGCTAAATTCCACCAATTCTCACACTGAATTACTAAATTTGCCCTAAAATAAAATAAAAAGTAAAGAACTGCTTACTCACAGAAAATCCTTTAGAAATACATATGCTTCTAGCAAGTATTCTTACTGTCAATTTAGTTAAAACTTTTTATATTCACTAGGATTTGTACCTAGTCTCTATTCTTTCTGACACTTGTGCCTTTTTTTTAGATTTCTATAAAATTTACTTTAGAAATCATTTAATTAATAAGAGAAAAAAGTGGGAAAGTACTTTGTAAAGGTGTATACTACTCTTTATTTGGCATCTCGCACTTATTGAGCTCAAGCATCATGTGATTCCAGGAGCTAAGAGCTCAACATGGTTTAAGTGCCTATGCCTTAATCCAATGGTTCTCAGCTTTCAACACCATGATCCCATTTCTCTCTCTCATATACCCACTCATCCACCCTGTCTAGGCTCAGAGTTATATCTTAAATTTTAAAGAATTTACAGGAGATTCAGATTAAGCAAAAGCAAAATCTATTTTATTCAGAGCGGTTTAACCAAAAGAAAATGCAATAAAGTCTTTAGTTACTGTTCCTTCTTGCAGCTTGTAAATCTGTACACATCAAAATAACATAAAAGAGGGCATCTCTTGTTTATCTCCAGAGCTCCTCAACTGGTGTCTGGGCAGTAAGATTCTGGTCACAATAGTAGTCTAAGACCCCTTTCGGGTCTGAAACCAGCTAGACTCCACCACACAGTGATTGCCTCTGCTCAGGGAAACATTTCTAGCAGGATCAGATTAAGACAAACCAAGGCCCTTCATACTCCCACACATCCAGCCTCTTGTGCACTGTTGCTCTCTCTGATTTGGCCACCAGTGGCAGGGGCCACCAACATAAAAGCAAAGAATATATTTTGAAAGACTGGTTTGCCTTGCTTCCCTTTGCATAAACTAGGGCCTGCCTCATCTGTAGGCCACCACTCTCTGCTTTCAGGTTAGTTAGGTCCTCTCCTGAGCAAGGAAGAGCTCTGCATGTACCTCAAAACAGCACTCACTGTTACTACCTGAGCCAGCTTATGATAGGGTACATGCAGAAAGGCTGCTCTGTGTAGGCTCTCTCTCTATTTTTCCTGTGTACAGTGAAAATGCTTGCCTAAGCTCCGGTTTCAAACCTATCTGCTGCTCCCATTCCTTTGCTTTTGTCATTTCATCTATTCCGTCATTTATTCATTTCCTCTCCTTCTGCCTTGATTCATTACAGATCTCATATCCTACTTGCTGCTCCATCACTCAATTTCTCCTTGCTTTTATCATCTCTCACATATTTGTTAAACTTGAGCTATCATGGTCATTTGTTCCAAGCACAAAAAAGTGAGGAAGAGAGGGCAGGGTGAGAAGGAAAGGAGGAAGTTGTAGGATCTCCCAACCACAATATAGGCTGCAAGCAAAAAAATATGGGCTCTCATCTTTCCAAGTCTAATCCCTGAGCACCCCTCGGGGATTCCTTCAGTCACAGAAAAAAGCAGGGAAAACCCCTCCTTTCCTTTACAGCAGCAGAGTGGTCATCCCAGAGCTGCAACAGCACAGGACTGATCATCTGGTGGCTGGAGTGGGACCAGGAAACCTCCTTTCCATGTTCATGGCTACTTGAAGATACAGGCAGCCAATGCGTTAGTTATACTCTGGTAATGTTTGCAAGATTTGTGGGGGGGGGGGGGGGGGGGGGGGTTAAGCTAGAAATCTTTATGGGAAGGGATGTTAAATCAGAGTGGAGATTTTTGACCTCATCATGTGATTCTAAGTATTAGGGGATCAACATGACTCTGTAGTGCCTCTGCCTTAATCCAGTGGTTCTCATACTGGATACTGCAATCCCATTTTACACAGAAAACTCAGGGACACCTGGAGGATCTTCCTTGACTAATGTAGTCAAAAATGGAGGGTGATGACCCCCTTCAAGTTTCCCTCTAGCCTGAACACATGGTTTGATCCCCGGATTCCAGACCTGACTTCCAAATGAGACTCAATTCCCTGCCAACCTTAACTAAGTGTACGTCTAGACTGCAAGCTTCTTTCAAAAGAAGCTTTTTGGAAAAAGCTTCTTTCGAAAAAGAGCATCCACACCTCAAAACTGGGTCGAAAAAGTGATCTGCTTTTTCAAAAGTGTGTCCAGGCTGCATGGATGCTCTCTTGAAAGAAAGCCCTGATTGCTATTCACAGAATGGCCAGAGCATCTGTTCTTTTTTCAATTGCCTCTTCTTTTGAAAAATGTCCCTGTTCTGCATCCATACATGCCTTTTTTTGAAAGAGCTCTTTTGAAAAAGGCATTCTTCCTCGTAATTTGAGGTTTACCAACATCAAAAAACCCCGTGTTCTTTCAATTTAATTTTGAAAGAACGCGATTGCAATGTGGACGCAGGTGAAGCTTTTTTCAAAAAAAGGGACAGTTTTTTCAAAAAAACAATGTAGTCTAGACATACCCTAAAAAGCCCACACTGTTATAAAGCTTCCTCTAAGTGTTGGAGCAGCAATGAGAGAGGCAGGGTTATGGGACCTTGTAGAGATCACTGAACAGTATCAGCTCCCAGCTAACACTAAGGAGTTCAGAACTGACTTTGGTACTTAACGCTTGAGAAAGGATGTATCACAATTAAGGAAGATCAATGCTGCTGTGAAGAACTAGATTCTACTTCTTTCTTTGCCAGAGTGCCTATGTAATACTGGGCAAGTGACTTAAACCAAGTCTTTTACATCATTCATTCATTCATCGATCATGTGTTCCTCATTTTCTGAGTGCCTGACTGAGATCCTGGTGTCTGATTTGCTGATGGGCTGAACACTGACAACCAAAACTGTTGCACCTCAAATTTAGCATCCAAAATTTAGTATATACTTTTTACTTTATTCTCGCTGAGCCTCAGGTTCCCATATGTAAAATGGGAATAGTATCCCTTCATTTCAGAGAGGTATTGTGAAAATAAATTCACTAATATTTGTGAAGCACTTCAGTTACTATAATGATGAGCACCACAGAAAAGAGAATGAGGACATTAATAATCCTGTCTTCAGAGCAACATTTGAATAATGTGCAGTAAGGTGGCACAGGGCCATATACTAAACATCAAGTGGAAAACAAAATACTGAATAGTTGCTCATTAAATCAGCACTATCCGTTTTGTGCACTGAATGAGGCAAAGATTCAGTGTGAAAAAAAAATCACAATTAAATACTGCATCATAATGCGTATGTATAAAGGGGTGGGGATTAAGGTTGCACATGCAGCTTTAATTTTGGCTTTTTCAAATATGCTTGCTTGACTTAGCAAACATAATAATGTTCTTTTAACACAGTACATACCGAATACATACAACTATTCTGTATTAGCCCACAAAAAGATAAAACTTCCAAGAATTTGCAGCAGTACAGCTTTTAGCTCCAAACAATGCTTTGAAATTCATCACCCTCTCCAAATTCTACATGCTTAAAATTGTTTAAAATTTAAAATGCTTCAAATTATATAAATTTAATATTATTTTACAACATAATTATATTTTCATTTGATTTTTCAAGCCTAAGCAGTTATTTCTACAAAAGTAAATAGCAATGTAGAAATCTTCATTATGGGATGGGTGAGGGGAGGTAGAGTTAATTCTTCCTAATCACTTAGGCTACGTCTACATTGGCATGAATTTCCGAAAATGCTTTTAACGGAAAAGTTTTCCATTAAAACCATTTTCGGAAAAGTGCATCTAGATTGGCAGGATGCTTTTCCGCAAAAGCACTTTTTGCGGAAAAGCGTCCGTGGCCAATCTAGACGCGGTTTTCCGAAAAAAAAAGCCCTGATCGCCTTTTCGTGATCGGGGCTTTTTTGCGGAAAACCGTACTATGCTGTCTACACTGGCCCTTTTGCGCAAAAGTCTTTCGGAAAAAGACTTTTGCCCAAACGGGAGCAGCATAGTTTTTCCGCAAAAGCACTGATGATTTTGCGGAAAAACGTGCCAGTCTAGACACAGCCTTAGTGATTGAGCGGCATAGGGGAAGAATAGCACATTTCATTATAATATAAACTCGAGATGCTCATTTAACTGGGCTGACAAGCAATGACAAACTGATTCTTCTCTCCATTATACCAGGTTTATGTTTGGTGATGCTCCACTGAAGTTACAGAAGCATACAACTGGGGTAAAAGAGGAGAATCTGGTCTTGAATTTATGTACTCCACAACATGGTTGTTTTATGTCATAAAAGGAGAACAACTTAAAGTTATCTGGTTGGTATGGAAGTATGTACATATCTTGATTAAAAGCCTCACATTTTATCCTAGAACTTGAACAACAATTTTTGAAAGTTTTTATACTCAACAGAAAGTGCTCTTAGCTGTTGAAGACCTATTTACAACAGGAAAATATTCTAATGGGGAATATAATCTGTATTCACTTTATTTTTGGCCCAATATATTTTAAAAGATTCAAAAGAAAAAACTGACATGTATAAGCCTGCAGTTTACCTCTCTCTCCTTTCCACTAATGTTACTAGCAACTGTACAGTGTCATTTGCAAGGTCCTGCTCAGAACTCCATACTGCCAGGTTACTGATTACTTTTTCTAAAAGGTAACCCACAATCCATTGGGAACCCTCTGTGTCTGCACCAAATGCAGTATTAAATGGCAGACTTATCTGTAAGAAAAAGAAAACAAATGAGTACATTTCATAAGAAAATAAAATAGTAATTCATTTTCAGACCTTCACAATCCTTGCTTCCTTAACGTACAAAAGTTAAGTTGACAAAAAGGAAAAAGTATCAGAAAAGAACAGATAGGAAACCAAACTTACCTCTTGCTCTATGCCAAAAAACTGGAAGTAATATCAACTTTTTTATAAAACCCTATTTCAAGTATCCTTATATCTAACTTTCAACAACACATTTAAAAGAAAGATTTCTGATGTATGAAATATTCTTGCAGCTGTGTTGGTCCCATGAATTAGAGACAAGGTTTGGCCCACTTTCTGTTGGTGAGAGACAAGCTTTTGAGCTCACTCCTCTTACCTGAAGAAGTACTCTATGTGAGCTTTCTCTCTCTCACCAACAGAGGTTGGTTCAATAAAACATATTACATCACCTACTTAGATACTTTAACATTTCCCATATGTAATCCAAAGGGGCCATGAAGGAATTCTTGCAGTTCTTCAGAACTAAAGATTCTTAATAAGGAGGACTGGCTTACACTACCCCATTGTAACTTACATTGCACAGGGGTGTGAAAGAGACACACGCCTGAATAACAATTTATATTGACCTAAGTGCTAGCCATATAGTGTCATGTGCAGATACAAAACTTTGCATCCGCAAAAATGAGCCACGGAAATCTGCACCCTCATCCACAGACAAGGATACCTGCGAATATAAAGTGGATATCCATGGATTTTCAGCTCTACGTATCAATGCTATATTGGCAGGAGGAGACACTCTGCCACTGAAATCACTTCTACCTCTCTGGCGGAGATGGAGTCATTATGCTGATGGAAGAGTACTCTCCTGTCCACATAGCACATGTTCACCTACAGTACTACAGCAGTGCAGCTGTGC
Source organism: Pelodiscus sinensis (assembly GCF_052426305.1). Lineage (NCBI taxonomy): Eukaryota > Metazoa > Chordata > Testudines > Trionychidae > Pelodiscus > Pelodiscus sinensis. The sequence continues at coordinate 313,206,510 of NC_143052.1, forward strand.
CAACGTAGCTCTAGTGTAGACCTAACCTGATAAACCAGTTCTATAGTGCCAGAGTTCAAGGTAACATCTTGCAAGATATCATACAGATTTTTTTTTTTGCAACTTCTCCCTACATTTGTTCCATTTTTTTTTTGGGGGGGGGGGGGGGAAGGAGAGGGACACAGAAAGGAGAATCCAAGCATACAAAAGGCTATTACAAAGAAGGAGGGAGAAAAACTGGTCTCCTTCACCTCTGAGGATAGGAAAAGAAACAATGGTCTTATATTGCAGCAAGGGCTGTTTAGGCTGAATATTATGAAAAACTTCCTGACAAGGTAGTTAAGCACTGAGTCTAGAATAAATTGCCCAGGGAGATTGTGGAATCTCCATAGATGTAGATTTTTAAAAGCAGGTTTGACAAACACCTGCCAGGGACAGTCTAGAATGAGGCCAGGGCCACAATATGAGGGAAGGTCAGCTTAATGTACGCAATTCTACCTACGTAAGAAACATAACTGGAATCGAAGCTGTCCTCACAGCGGGAGGTCAATGGGAGTAATGCTCCCATTGACTTCTCTTACTCCTTGAGAGGAGGAGTACCGGCACTGATGGGGGCACCTTCAGCATTCGATTTAGCAGGTCTTTACTAGACACACTAAAATCAAACACTAGAAAACTGACCACCACAGCATTGACCACAGTCTTCCTACAAGTGGAGACGTGGCCTAAATAATATTGAATCCTGCCATGAGTGCAGGAGACTGATAACTTTCCAGTTCTATGATTCCATATGCTCTGTAAGAATAAAGTTTCTGAAAATAATCTCAGGAATTAATAATTTTGCATGGGGACTCTGCACCTCTGAGTCCTAGAATCGCAGAATCATAGAACCATAGAGCTGGAAGAGACCTCAGAAGGTCATCAAGTCCAGCTCTATGAGCCTAATCAATTTCAAATTCTCAGTTATTTTCAAATTTCAATTTTACAGATTGTCAGTAAAAAAAATTTGAATCATCACCTTCAGAGACCAATATTATACACAAATTAAGGTGGATACAAATGGATTTTGTGTTTAAATAAGGAAACTGTTATTTGTAATTTATATTACATATAGATTTATTCAAATTAAATGTGAATTTTTCATACTATGTTAAGGTCTAAATTTACATACAAAAATAATATTAAGCAATGCATGTGCATGTTTGTTGCCACGTTTTAAAGAAAGTGAAATCACTGCACTGGTTGGAATTACTCACTAAGTACCTGGAATCAGAATCTTGATGAAGTGCTCTTTTATGGTTGCAGAAAGAATACTTTCTTCGTGTCAGTTTATTCAACTTGCTCAATTGAATGACTAGTTCATTCAAAGTTAAGAAACCAATTGAAAAAGCAGGAAAGCTTTTCTTCTTTCTCTTCTTCTTCTAACCCGTGAATAAGAAGTAGATGTGAGAAGATGAGGTCTACTATTACCAAAAGCTCAAAAGGTGTGGTGACCAGAAGCAGTCAGTTCAACTCACTAATGTACATATAATACTTCCTTTTTTTAATAAATCAGTTTTAAATGCAAAACATGTTTTGATAACCTGTGTTCCTAGAACAATTAAGGTCATTTTATTTAATTAAAAAAAATAAAATGCTGTTTTTGTTCTCCATCCAAGTAGAGCGTGACAAATGACAATATTATCATCATCTAGTCAAAAAGAAATACATCTGTCACTATTTTTATTATCATAAACAATGTAAAAACTAAGATTCTGAATAAATAAAAGTTAAGTTATATAATTGCTTTAAAAATTTATATAGATATATTGCATTTTCCTGGTTCACAAAAAATTTTAGCAAAAAACTATATTTAGTTGCAAGTCAACATGTTCTGATGGCTCCCAACCAACAAGAAGAGCAGGTTGCTTACCTGTAACTACAGCTTCTTCCTATAATATGGTCCCATTTGTATTCTAATCATCAGTGCACATGCTTGTCATGTCTGGAGCTAGAAGGTTTTCATAGCAGTGTCCAAATGGAGTAAGGCTCTCAGTGTAAACACAAAGATCACAGATGACCAGGGATTCCAACTTCAGCCATGTGACAGTAAGTGGGAATCGGAGAGGTGCTGACCAACACAGACTATCATAACCATGGCTGGGAGCACAAGGAGACGCACTGTGCATGTGCAGGTCAGTGGACACTGTTCTGAAAACCTTCAGGCTCCAGCATATGTCTTGCATGCACTTCAATCTATCAAAGAAGAATTAGTCTTTCTTTAGAAAAATAACTAAAAATACAAAACTATTAAAAGATGAAGAAGGGGTCTTTAGTATCTCAAATTTCACTACGGATCATCTTCTGAGAATTTTAATATCCCTGATCAAGGAGGGCATGGTGACTACATTTTTATAGCTTCTATTGCTGTAATAATCAGTGCAGGCCAGTAAGTCTTCTACTACTGATCTGAAGTTCAATTGTGTCCACTGTTACCAATCAGCATCAGAGCTTTATTGTATTTGTACTGTACAAAAAACATATATGTCTGTCCATGCCTCAAGGACAGCCACTGAAATAATGGGTGAGGTAAGATCTTCTATTGAACCAACTTCTGCTGGTGAGAGAAACCTGAAAAAAAGCTCTGCGTGGCTTGAAAACTTGTCTCTCTCACCAACAGAAGTTGGTTCAGTATAAAGATATTGCCTCCCCACCATGTTTCACTAGTATCCTGGGACCAACATAGTTACAAATACACTGTATATTAAAATAGTGACAACATGGACATGGAACATATTGGAGTGAGGGGGGAAGGCATGAAAAATTACTAACAGGATTACACAATTGGGAATCTCCTCAAGTTTGGGGGTCCCCCCTATCTCTCCTTTTTAAACAAAAATCCAACTAAGTGAATAAGAGAGCTTACCAAACTCTAGCAGGACACCTACCTAACCATTATTATTAGTCCATGTCCTGTGACCATTACAGTGGAGATTAAATCTCAAACAGAGATTTGTAGAGAATAATGGCTCAGATAGTTTATTTGGAGAAGGTATTCCACCAGGCAACAACATGGAGGAACAGAAATGTGTCTGCTATATCAAAGCCTGAAAAATGGTTTAAAAAAAAAGTTATTTGTACGTTGAGAGTATAGCTATTTCCTCCCAGGAAAAAAAAATTAAAAGAAAATTTCCAGGCTATCATTATGTACACTACATTCCAAAACAAACAATAACTAATGTTGTAAATCCTGGAAACATGAGGTTTAAAACAGACTCTTTCATGAAGTAGTGTTAGTGATATATATTCTATATAGTCCATTAATGCAACCAAAATTGCAGTTAACATCTTACCTGGTCATACAGTTTTTCATCCACTAGGAGATAGGTCTTTGCCCAACGCTTAAGAAACCATACAATATCTTTTCCCATTTGTGGACTCAGCAGGTGTGTGAGATCCGCCCTTATTGCTCGTGATTCTACTTCTGAAACTCTTAGAATAGCAGATAATAACCTGCAGATATGAAGCACAAATAAGATATTTGACTTGGGGGTTTAGTGGGTTTTTAACTTTGGAGGTTTAAGCAGGGTCAATTATCCAAGCAGGGTGGTATGGCTCCTCCAAAGATTTCCACTCCTCATGCAAAGAGGTGGGAGAAGCAAGACAAAATCAGCTATTTCCACTCTCTACTAATGGAGTGTAAGCAGCCTCAAGATGTTCTCTCTTTAAACATGGATGGTGGGATGGGACAAAGATTCAGGGGAAAATTTTCCAATGGGAACACTGCCTATAGAACTTAAAAAGCTTGTATTGACACTGGTATTTTCCCCCTCCCTCACATTATTACCTGGGCAGCCCAGGCTTTGCCTGCCCCAGCCCCAGCGCTGGTTCCTACAGGCAATGGGCTGGGCTGGGCAGGGAAGAGACTCTGTCCCCTCTCCCTCGCCCCAGCACTGCTCCCTGGAGGCTGCAAGTCCCAGTGCTGCTGTCCTGCCGGTGAGTGCACTGGGGGCACAGGGATTGCACTGAGGGACATGGGGTGATGAAGGGGATCATGGGGCTGAGGGGAACAAGGCTGGAGTAGAGGGAAGATGAGGGGGGGGGGATACAATTTTACTTTGAAGAAGTTGCACTTTCCTTTACTTCCCATTTTTTTGCCGCCTTCTCCAACTAGCTATTTAGCTGCATTTTCACCCTTTCACCATTTTCTGCGTTATTGCCCCAACTGCCTCCCACCCCCAAACTCCCTCCTGTATCCCTACCACATATCTTCTTCTGCCACTAAGCTCCTTCCAGACCCTGAACCCCACCTCCCACCCAGATCCTGTATCCCTATCCCTCTCATTGGCAGCCCTGTCCTGCACATTCAGCCCCTCATTTTTGTCCGTACCCAGAGCCTAAGGGGGTCCATAAAATCCACTAACTCTGGAACCCCAGACAAGTAAATGTGATGTATGGGAAGCCCTAAACCTCAGTCCTCCCTGCCCCTTCCCGTGGGGGTAGGGTGGGAGCTGGAGTGCCAGAAGAATGAGGTGTCTCAGTTGGGGGCCACATCAGTGAGGATTGGGGGTTTTGGGAGGAGTTTTTTTTGCTTTTCACTTGGGTGGTATCCAACTGATTTTTCTGCAGGACAGTGGCCCCCAACCCAAGAAAGGTTCCCCACCTCTGCCATAAAGAAAGAAAACATTGAAACCTTTTGTGTTGGACGTAATGTTTGATTTTATTTAAAATGAACTTTGATCAACTAATATGAGAAAGTTAGAATGCTTAATCTGTTTAATCATTTAAATTAAACCATTCTTCCCAGCTGCAGCACTAGCAAAATGGCTCGGGTGTAATTATGTAATTAACGGTGAGTTTCCATTAGCAATGGGTAATCCGTGGAATGGTTTGGAGAGGATGGGGCCTCAAGAAAGGGATGGGGTCTCAGGGAATGGATGGGGTAGATCCTGTCTTGTCCTGATATGTAAAAAGTGATCTTTGGTGTAAAAAGGTTGGAGACCATTGTTCTATCACAACACATGTTAACAAGTCTATGACATTCCACCACTACTTCTTGGGGCAATCTCTGTCTTCTTCCTTCAGTCTTGATCTACTGTAATTCTCTTACCTTCATACCTATCAGGACGGCACTTTGCAGGACCAAACCATATGAGCTTACCCTCCCTCATTCTTTTGTTTATGGGTTTTACTTTGAACATGTTTTTAACAGACACATTCCTCATTTAGTCTAACTCCATTCATCCGTCTTAACGTTTGCATTTCTGTACAACAGATCATTCGCTCATGTTTCCTCTTTGTTGCCCAACACTGAACACCATACACATCATTCTTCTTCCCAAAAAGGATGGAAATCCCTCTGAACCCCTCACATTGGTCCTTAAAATAGGCCAGCAACCGAGTGTCTCAGTGACAGCATTCTTTCCCCGCAGAAGGCCAACAGGGTTGCTTCTGGAGCAATCCCAGGGACCAACCGTTCAGGACAGAAGCAGACAATCCCATGTAATACTTTGGAATGCTTTGCAAATCAATGTCATTTTGTTTATGCATACTATAGAAGGCAGTATGCAATTAATCCATATGGTCTTATCTAGATATTTTAACTCAAATGATGAATCAAACATTTAATTTCACATATTCAGAAAAGAAACTCTATTTATTTGGTTTTTTTATATTTACTGGCAAGGACAATTGTTTCTACAAAAATGTTTCTCCATCTCTATTGCAAATCAAATACAACATTTCTCTCTACAGGAACTTGCTCACCTTCCCCTGATGATTACCTATTTAGCTGTTCGCTTACTCTAGCTTTCTACTGTTGGCACTTTTCTTGAGTCTCTCATTTTTGTTGTTGTTGTTATAATTCTGATAGTCCCCCTTTTTTCCTCCACTCAAGCTCATTTGAAGAAGTGGGTTTTGCACACAAAAGCTCATTATACTGTATATATTTTTGTTAGCGTCTAAAGTGCCACAGGACTCTAACTCCTTGTTTTTCCACATTCTGGAGTTAGAAGAGTAGTCACTTTTACCTGTCTTGCCCCAGCTTCAGCACTTTCCAGTCCTAGCTTTTCCATGCCACTGAGTCATCTTTATCTTAAAACTTCACCTTAAAACTGTTACTTTAACCTACAACTGATTTAATGCTTCCTACTTTTTCTCTCCTACCTTTATAGCATTACCCTCATTATCCCCGGTACTATAACCAATCTGACGGAACATCTACTTGAATTTTAAAAGAGGCAAAGAGATTTTTTTTTCTTTCCCATGCTCAATGTTTATGCATTGGTTCCTTTTTCCTACATGCTTGAAACCATCAATATTAAAGTTTTATCTCACATCTATCTATACATATTTGTTCTGAGATGCTCTGCATGGACATTGCTATACACAGTGTTGTATTCTTACCTAATTACTGAATCAGTTCTGTTGTACCCTGGTATAGAAGCAGCCTTTTCACCTGGAGATCCCAGAATCTGAAGTGTTGTATTGATGTCAACCTCAGTTGAATGCTTAATGGAATATTCCATTACTTCTGGAGGTATTAGTGGAGTCTCTCCCTGAGTATCATTAGCTAAGAGGTAGCCTAAAGTTGAGAGAGAGAGAGAGAGAGAGAGAGAGACCATACTTTTTTTTTGCCCCGAGTTAAGTTTTTACATTTTAGGACTCAGTTTTTCAGTCTACTGGCTTTACATCATATTTTAAATGGCACTGGAATCAATCCTGACTAACAATGTTAAATGTATATTTTAATTATGTACTGTGTATACAGATGAGAGAAGAGAATAAAATTATAACAGGAAGCTAAAGATGAAAAGTAATCCCTGAATAAACAAAATATAGAATATTTGCTTGACTTATGTTTACCAGAACTGATGGCTCTGTAGAATAGAAATGTAGTATACATATTTTTAATAGCTTTTATTCTGCAGCCACAGGATAAAATGCGCTGCCTACTAATTAGTCAAAATTGAGATTTCAAGCCTCTTAGCAGCTTTCAAAAGAATGCCAAAAAAAATTTACCACAAAAAGTTTCTTCCTTTCCATAGCATGTGTAGCTTACGTAGAAGGTTTTTAAAAGTACAGTAGTCTGATGTCCAGGACAGGCCTTATTCATTCCTGGTTTAGTGACAACTGTAGTGTTGGATATATCATAACTCACCAGAACTAGAAATAAAAACTTTATCCCATATGGCTAGTAAACTATATATCATATTTGCATCAAGATCTGGTAATCACTAAATAAGACATTAAAAAAACAACAAAACCCTGTATTAAACACCTTAAAAGATGTACATTTTTATTTTAGTATTTCTGCCACTGTAGCATGCACATAGTGACTAAGGCAATTTGGCTTTATATATCAATATAAAGAAGGTAGTATCAATAAAAAGTATGAAACTTAAAAATGTTTCAAAAATAAAATTGCACTAAAATGAAGCAAAATATGTCTGGTGCTATGTGGTTGCTTTAGCGTTTTATTGGCATTCTATTTGGGATGATCTGTGTAACACGCTCAGGTCTTTTGACACTTCCCAGTAACATGGCCATCAAACTCATGCCAGTAAGTTCTTTATGCCATTACATACCTCAGATAACTCTAGTTATGATCTTCCATTGACAGCAAGCTATTTGAATATGGTGATTGACAACACTTAAGACAACAAGTGAAAAGTGTATGACAAAATCAATACAAGCACAAAAAGCAAGATGGTCTATCATAATTAACATAAGGAAATAAGAAAAAAGAATGACAAAGTAACCCAGTATAGCTGAAGAGAAAATAATGTATTTGCCTCTAATATGTGAAACTTCTCTATGAGGAGAAAGATCACGAATGCATACAAATCAGTTCTAAGGTGGAGACATATGAGCTGACAGACATTAGGAATGTAAAATCCCATTTAAGTTTAACTAGTTAACTGATTAAATGGGGGCAGGCTTGTGCAGGTTGAGAGTCAGCAGCTTCGTATGTGGCTGGAAGCAGCAGTGGGGAGTGGAGGGCTGTCAGCTCCCAGGTCATGTCTGAAGCCTCATGTGGGACTGGAAGCTGGCATCCCTACCCTGCCCCCTGCTGCTGCTTCCAGCCCCACACAAGGCTGCCGACTCCTGCACAGGCTAGGAGCCGACAGCCCCACAGGGCTGGAGCAGCCTTCTGCATGTGGTGGGCTGCAGACAAGGGGCTGCTCACCAGCTACCTGGTTAACCCGTTACCTGTTCACATCCCTAATAGACATATTGCAGTTTTGGCTCAAGCTCTCCAATTTCATATGCAATATACCAATATTTTATGTGTAATATTTTCCACTAACCTGTGACTAAAATAAGCCAATGAATATCCTCATACAGATCATCAAGCACTTTATTATCAATTGACCCGGATCCTGGTGAGGCAAGTAACTGCTGCTGATGTCTTTGTAACTGACCATGGAGCCTTGTCACTCTGTCTTCTAATAAACTGAAAAAAAAGCAATGAGCAAACTTTATGTAGTCATTTACATATATTAAGGTTATATTAAAGAATTAAACTCTGCTTCATATGTGATTTTTTGCTTTAATCAGACTAAATTACAGTGCACTTTTATAATAATGTTGTGTACCTTGTAAGAAGAGGTATACAGTGTTCTGCAGTAATTCTTCCTAGCATGCCTACACTGGCCAGTTGGTCAGAGAACTGATCTCTGTCATCTTCCTGCAGTTCACTTATTTCTTCTTCCTCCCGAGAGGCTACACCATTGGCAGTCTGATGTGATTTTAAATAAGTTAAAAATTATCAATGTATATAGTACAAGATATCTACTGTGTTAAGAATATCATACAACCTAAAGATAAAAAAAAAAATCACTTTTCTACATCATGTTCAGTTTTCTTGTGTTAGAAGTGTAAATTTAAGTTTTATCTTACTATATATTTCAGAAATGAGTATCTGTCTGTCTATTCCTCCATGAGTCCATTTGTTCAAGAACCCCAATGTAAGAGCTAGGGTCACCGAATTGGATATGCAGCTTCCTCTTATCAACTTAGAGCAACGTCAGGGTTTAGTTGTGTCAGGATAATTGGATGTATGTGGAATGAGATTGTTTTGTATCAAAAGGAAAGGAAAAGGAAGGGTATGATAGTAGGGACAGTTATACTCATGCATGACCACAGGGGAGCACCAAACACAGGGGACAGTTATACTCAACGAATTACTACGGGGGGCAGCAAGTGCTCCAATGAGCAACTGGCCCTCGGAGCACCGGCAGCCAGCCTGCTGGGCCAGCTTCAAAGGTCTCAGAGTGTAGGCTGCGCATCCCCCCCCCCATCCAGGGAATAGCAGCAGGTAGGCCGTATGCCCCCTCCCATCCCAGGCAGGGTGCATAGCCTCCCCCACCCCACCACATCCTGGACAGGCCCTGGGGAGAAGCTGATGGGTGGGCCATGCACCTCCCCCTGCCCTAGACCAGCCTCAGGGAGAAGCCAGTGGTCACCCCCAAACCTGAGTCCCTCCTCACCCCCCAATCTTGACTTACGCACACACGCACCCCTCCAGTCTCCTGCCTGAGCCCCTCCTTAACCTTAAACCCTGACTCCTGCACCCGTATACCACCAGCCTCCTCCTCTTAGCACACAACATCTCCAAAACCCTGCCCTGAATGACCCAAGCAGTGCTGGGTAAGTCTTCTAGTAAAATATATCTAGAAAAAGTAAGAAAGCAGTTGGTGACCTAGTGCTCCTAGTTTTCTGACATCAGGAGTGGGATTAGATCTTGCTTCTGAAACAACCATCAAACTATGAACTTAGAAATCCTCTTATAAAACTAGAACACAATAATACAAGTCCAGATATTAAATAAGACTATTTCTAATAAATGGAAGAATGACAGACAAAACATGATAAAAGAAACAGGAGGAAAAAAGGAGGAAAAATATCCCACTTGTATCCCAAACTTTTCTATTGAATCAGGAGCTCAAACAAAATGGAACCTATGATAGGCCAAGTGAAAATGGCTTTAGGTACATTTGGCTTACTCTGTTGATCAGAGGGGACAGGTTCAACCCATTAAAGACAGAGGCAAAATATACAGTTTGTTCTCAAGGACTAGCTTGAAATGTGTCATCAACATAGCATAAACATTTGCAAACTACAAACTGAGCAAAAAGACTGTCAAATTCAAACACACCACTACCAGTACAGAGATACACTTTAGACGTTAGCCAAGTATGAGTTACTCAGTTTTCTATTTGAGTATACACACAAGAAGCCAAGAACTAATATTTTAAGCTATGAAAACACAAGCTAGATATTTTGTTTGCCACTTTCAAACACAAGTCATAACAAAGACAACTTCATCATTTCTAGGGATTTTTATTACAAGTCTTGCCATGTAGGATGTGTTAAGGGTTAAAAAAAAGTAAAGACTAAAAGCTCACAAAATAAAAAGGGAAATAAAAACCACACTACATTTTTAATATAATGATTTTAAGCAAATCAGTTTTTGAAAAATCATACTGGCAATACTGCAAAGATCCCTTGAGTAACATCATAACTCATTTCAAGAATATAATACATTTCTACAAAAATGGATTTCAGTGAATATGAAGTTGCAATAGTTGATGAGAGAGGACTATGTGTCAAAGAAAAATCTCTTTTTGCTCTCATTTTAGAAAGGAACTGGGAAACTGAATCCAAATCTTAACCCCTTCCAAAGTGCTTTTAAATGCCTCTTTTCTTTATCTAAACTGGCAAATAATTCTCTTCTGGCCACTTCAAAGTTGCAGCTGCTTACTGAAGAGTGCTTTTCTATTTGAAAGTTCCAGCCACTGCTTTGATATTGAACAAGAAGCATTCTGAAATGCCAGCTGTGGCTTTTAAAAGGTTATTGGGATAAATGACTTATCTCACAGAAGGACATGAATTAACCTGTGTATACAAGTTATGTCAAGACTGTCTGTTATGAATTCAAGGTCTCTTGTAAAATAGTCTTCTCCATATTGACACTTATACGACCATCTGTTATGCATCAAGAGAACTAAAGTAGGTTTATATAGCATTTTTCAGAAGTAAGGTATCTCAAAGCCCTTTAGATACGGCCACCTTCAATACCATTGATAAAATTACTTTATAAAAAACTGGGCAATCATCAATATGCTCAAGATTTACAATCAGTCTACATCAGAGCCTGTTTTAAGAGACAGATTATTGGGAAGGTCTTTTCCCTGTGAAAACGCCACGGGATGTTTAAAATTTCCTCTTGGACAGCTATCAAGAAAAAATTTGGTCCGGGCTGGACTTGATGACCTCCTGAGGTCTCTTCCAGCTCTATGATTCTACCACATAAAAGCTGAGAACCCTGGTTTACCATTTTATCCCTAAGGACAGTATCTCTACTATGCAGTTTCTCCTAGTGTGAGCCTATTAGGAATCTGATAAGTTTACATATACAGGCAGTCCCCAGGTTATGTCAATCTGACTTATGTCGGATCCCTAGTTACGAACAGGGGGGAGAGGGGCGCAGCTAGTGCTGGGTGCCTCCCCCACTGTCGCCACCTCTGGCAGTGCAGGGGGTGCTTCCCCCCAGCAGATCAGGGAGACGTGGAGCTAGCGCCCTCTCCCCCCCCCCCCCCCCAGCAGACCAGGGAGACACCGAGCGGCTTTTCTTGCCATGGAGGACGCGGGTGGCGGGACCAGAGACGCACCGCGGTCCTGCTGCCTGCGTCCTCCACGGCGAGAAAATCTGCTCCGCGTCTCCCTGGTCTGCTGGGGGGGGGGGGGCGCGCAGCTAGTGCGCCCCTCCTTCCCCAGCAGACCAGGCTTTTCTCGCCGTGGAGGACGCGGGCGGCGAGACCGCCAAGACACACCGAGGTCCCGCCGACCGCGTCCTCCGCGGCGAGAAAAGCCTGGTCTGCTGGGGGGGAGAGGGGGCCACGCACTAGCTGCGCCCCCCCTCCCCCAGCAGACCAGGGAGACGCGGAGCTAGCGCTCCCCGCCCCCCCAGCAGACCAGGCTTTTCTCGCCGCGGAGGACGCGGGCGGCGGGACCACGGCACGTCTCAGCGGTCCCACCACCCGCGTCCTACGCTGCGAGAAAAGCCTGGTCTGCTGGGGGGGGGGGGGGGCGCACTAGCTGTGCCCCCCCCCCCCCCCCCAGAAGACCAGGGAGACGCGGAGCGGCTTTTCTCAGCAGACACCTCAGCTTGAGAATAAAGGACTGAGAGAAGTGAGGTGTGGGAGAATAAAACTGAGCTCTGGAGAAATGTTTGGCTAGAGTTTCCCCTACAATATGTACCAGTTCCGACTTACATACAAATTCAACTTAAGAACAAACCTACAGTCCCTATCTTGTAGGTAACCCGGGGACTGCCTGTATCAAATAAACTTAAAATGGTACTAACTAAATAAGAATTTGGTTGTTAAGTACAGAGAGAACTAACATGCGCTCTACCAGGTACATAATTCTATTGAAGAATTTTTAGTTTCATCATAATTCCCAAGAAAAGGTAGTAATTTTTTTTTTGGGGGGGGGGGGGGGGTCACTAGACCCAAAGATGGAAGGATAGCAGGCAGGTAGGTAATTTTTTTAAATTATGGGTCTGTTTTATATATTTACTACAGCCAAGGTTTTAAAAACATTCTTCACCATCGTGCCTCCCTTATTTTCTCTTTAAGATGAGAGAAACAAGCTGTGGAAGAACCCCCTCATGCGTCAAACTCACCACAATGTAATTGCAACTAATTTTTTTTTTCAATCACTAATCCAGAACATGTTAGAAATGTGCTACTTTCTTTAAAAATTACTTAAGTAGTTTATATCTAAGAAATATTTAACTACTGTTTACACTAACACCCCAGATTGCGAACTTACCAAGTTCCTTGTACCATCAGGAGCAGCTAGGTGGCACTGAATATAAGAATTAAAAACCTGAACAGCATGTTGGGTAAAGAAACCTTTGTGGAAATGTTTGTCATCTTGTACCAAGGTAAGCCAGGATTCCAGCAATTTATCGTATGCCTCCATGTATACCATGTCATCTTTGTCTAGCTGTAAGAAAAAGATTATTACCAAACTCAAAGAGAAACACCAAAATTGCATTAAAGATTATAAATCTTGAACAGATATTCTACACATTTTTATAAATGGTGAATATAAAAATTTGAGCTGAATTCAGTTACAATCTGGGAGGCTGTCAGAGGAAGGGTTCCCAGTGGCTTTGAAGAAATTGGCCACCACCACACTTTAAATAAATAAATAAAAACCAAGAAGGTGAAAGAATCCTCTAATCTGGCCAGAAGCACTGTTGGGATTTGAATCTTCATAGTACACAACTAAATATTGCAGGGATCATTTCACAAGACCACATACAATAGACAATTGTAAGTGCTGGTAATATGAACATATATCGAACGTTACTTTCAAAGGTATTTGAGTGGAGGTTACCATTTACAATTTACACACACAAAAATCCAAGGGAAAAAACCAGGTCTCAAAATGAAGTTACTTCAGACAGATGAGGAGCCCCTGTCTGAAAAGTTTCTTTAACACTATTGAACCACATGACTATACTAAGGCTGAATTTAAACAATAATGGTTAGTATATATATTCAAATGTCACTTAACTGCCTTTCTGAAGTACAGCTGGAAAAATATTCCAAGTGTACTGCTGCAAGACCTCCTTTTACTAAATGGTCCTTATGACCCTTGAGCATGAGGTCTACCGTGGTATAATAATTTGGGACAGTAGAACATAATGAATTGATGACTTGATAAAATAAAAAGAGTGACTATGGCGCTAAGCCTGCTCCAGATAAAAGCTTGATGTCCTTTTTACAATAGGCTTGTAGTGAAAGTCCTCACTGTAACAGGTGAATTTCTATCCTCATGCACATTTTATCCTTTCCTCTTTAAAGCAATTTTTAAAACCTGGTTACTTATTGTATCATTGTGCATTTACCTTTTCTACTATGTAAAAACTTATTAAAATGTACTGTTTTCCTGGCATTAGTTCTTTCTACTTATTCTTCTCCAATATACAACTGACTTTTTGCCATTTTTATTTTCCATTCAATATCATTTTTCTACATTTCATAACTGCTCTCTTTCACCCTCCATTTCCTCCTATCCCAAAAAAATATGTTCGCTATTCTTCCAAGTTTCTAGTCTTTCCTCACTCTCCCTTTAGAACTCTTCTCCTCTGGATACTTGTGGTGGTAACATTTTTAGTACAGGTTGAACCTCTCTAAACTGGGATTTTCTGGTCTGGCAACATTGGACCACGGATGTTCCAGGGCCAGAGATTCCCGGTGGAGGGCTGGAAGCTGGGAGCCCCGTTGGCTGGCAGGGCAGCAGGCTGCCAGCAGCCAGGATAGAAAGCCTGGCATGCCACAGTGGGGCTGCCCAGTAGGGCCGGGAAGCCCAGTAGGGCTGGCAGGTTAGCGGGGCTGATGTTAGGCTCCAGCCAGGCCAGGACTAGGGACTCTAGTGATGGGGGGGGGGGGGGGGGGGGGGGGGGGGGGGGGGGGCAGAAATAATGAGGCAAATTCCCTCATCTGGGACTGATCAGGTCCTGAGGGTTCTGGACCAGGGAAGTCCAACCTATATGTCCAAAAATAGTTATACAAAGGTAAAAGTACCCTTTTTTTAATGTGTTGGTGTAATTACTGCCAAAATATGACTCTCTCTTGGAGTACAGGATTTTTTCTAGTAAATTAGCATTCTGAATGAGTCATGAAACACAAACAGGTGTCATATTAATTTTGAAACTCAAAATCATTTATGCTCATTTGAATTTTCACTCTGAACACACATTCTGATGGACTGTCTGTTCCTGATGCAACACAATATAGGAATAAGTCTTGAACTAAAACAAAAACATCTGACTGATTAAATGAAACTTTTCAGGTGCCAGAAAAGTTCCCAGAATATCATATCAACTAGCTGGTAAAGTAACTTCATCAGTCTTCAAATCTACTACATATTTTAGAGAGTTTGTGCATCTGTATGTCTGTGTGTGTGTGTCTGTCCATCTGAGTCCATTTGTTCAAGAACTCCTCCTAAATGGTAAGATCTTGGACCACCAAATTTGGTATGCAGCTACCTCTTACCATATAAAAGCCAAGTCAGGATTTGGTTGTGCCAGGACAATGGGATGTGTGTGGAATGAGACGGTTTCACTTCAAACAGAAGGGGAGGGGGTGAGAGTAGGGACAGTTATACTCACATGTGACCACAGGGTGGCAGCAAGCACAGAGGGCAGTTATACTCACAAATGACCACAGGAGGACAGCAAATGCTCCAGCCCCAAGGAGCAGCTGCTGGCTGGCAGCACAGCCTCTGTAGCCCTGGGTTTCCCCCAGGGAACAGTCACCCACCGTGCCATGCACCTCCCTCATCCTGGGGAGAAGCTGGTAGGCAGCCTGTGCACGCACACACACGCACACATACCCCTCGTGTGTTAGCCCTGGAGAGAAGCCACCCTGGGCTGATCCAGACTGAAGCAATGCTGGGTAAGTCTTCTACAGGTTGGACCTCCTTGGTCCGGTTCCTTCAGAACCTGACCCATCCGAGATGTAGTTTTCAGACCAAGGAAGGTCTTGGGAGGGTAGGAGGCCCCAGCCCTTCAACTGGGCTCCTCTCCCCAGCTACCTACCACTGCTGCCTTAGCCCTCTGGCTGTGGCGCTGAGGACTCTGTGAGCTCCAGCAGCCCCAGCCCCCCTGCCAGCCACACAATCTCTGGTGGTCCCACCAGTTGTGAAGTCTGCAGCCATCCCCTTCTGCCCCCCCACCAACTGCAGGCTCAGTGGCCTTGACCCCACCCCGTGGACTTCAGCAGCCCCACCAGCTTTCTGGCCCTGCTGGCTGTGAGCTCTGTTGCCTCTGCTGGCTTCCCAGTGTGGCTGGCTGCAGGCTCTGATGCCCTGCAGGCTACTTCAAGACCACTGATGTTGCTGGACCAGAGAGTCCCAGACCACGGAGGTTCAACCTGTAGTATTTTTACTATAAAGTGTATTGAACACTAGGGCCTGATGTTCACTTCAACACACTGAATATGTCACTGCCAAATCATTAAAAAAACCCTTAAGCTCACAGGTACAGAGCTACTCTTCTGACAGCATACTAACAGTATGTTTTGCCTAGCTGTACTAGATTTTTTCCCTTTCCTGCCAACTAGTTGGTCATTAAAAATATCCTGGCTGCCACCATTCATTCCCACACCTGCAGAATTTTCTAATCACAATATTGCATTTCCCAGATACATGGCCACAAATGTTACAAGATTGTAAACATGTGGTGCAGACTGAAGCAATGCTGGGTAAGTCTTCTACAGGTTGGACCTCCTTGGTCCGGTTCCTTCAAAACCTGACCCATCTGAGATGTAGTTTTCAGACCAAGGAAGGTCTTGGGAGGGTAGGAGGCCCCAGCCCTTCAACTGGGCTCCTCTCCCCAGCTACCTACCACTGCTGCCTTAGCCCTCTGGTTGGATGAAATAACAGGATCTTGGTAACTAATTGACCATTCATTATCAGTTGGAAATAGGTCAATGGAGGGATGATAGGAGTTGCTATAGGGAACTTTCTGGGTGTCTGGCTGGTGAGTCTTGCCCACATGCTCAGGGTTTAGCTGATCGCCATATTTGGGGTCGGGAAGGAATTTTCCTCCAGGGTAGATTGGCAGAGGCCCTGGAGGTTTTTCGCCTTCCTCTGTAGCATTGGGCACAGATCACAGCTGAAGGACTCTCTGCATGTTGGGTCCTTCAAAGTATTTGAATGCTTCAATATCTTTGATATAGGTGAGAGGATTATTCTAAGAGGGGTGGTTGAGATTCTGTGGCCTGCACTGTGCAGGGGGTCAGACTAGATGATCATAATGGTCCCTTCTGACCTTAAAGTCTATGAGACACAAACCCAGAACTAGTAGAACTGTTTCCTTATTGAAAATCTGAGACACATCAGATGGTTGAAATGTAACCATACAGGCATGGTAAAAAGTGCAACATTAAATTCACCAGATACAAAAATCTATTTCCAAGATCTAGAATTATTTTGAACCCTGCTGTTATGAATATCAGTAAAATCCCCTTTTTTCTTTCACCTGGCAGCATACTTTTCTAAGAGTCAATGAATGTCTTGCAATCTCTCTTCCTCATGCTGCTGAATCTGAAAATATTTAAGAGCAACACTTAAGAGAAATTGCATCAAAAGCAATCCTGTATCTCATTACATACTCCTAGGGACTCATGTGTTTTAGGTAACCACGAGCCATTATGAAAAGAACACTAGCTTGCATCCAAAAGATAAGTCATCCCAGCAAATATTGTTCAGTTTGGCCACTTGCTGCAGATTTTTGCAGTTTGTGGTTTTACTGAGAAATGGTATACCCCATTGCGAGTCTAATAATCACTTCTGGTATGCATAGGTGGATCCTAAGGATGATTCATTTTTCTTAGTACTTCAGAAACAAGAGGGAACAATGGGTGGCTTTCCTCCCTGTAGGTCTTCATCTTTTCTCCAAAAAAACATCATATATACATATTTTAGGGATTTGTGCACCTGCAAGTCTATTTGTTCAAGGACTTCTAAACAGTAAGAGCTAGAACCACTAAATTTGGTTTGCAGCTTTCTCTTTTCCTAACAAAGCAAAATACAGGTTTGGTTGTGCCAGGATAACCAGAAGTTTTCCACAACATGGAAAGGAAGGGGCTGTTCAAAGGGACACTACTGAGAGTTACTGGGGGCAAAAAATTGGCAGGGGAGAGCTTTGCTGCAGAGTATCCACTGGTGGTAGCCAGACTGAAGCACCTAGGGTTGCCAGATGGTTTCAACAAAAATACCGAATGCCCCACCACCACCACGAGAAAAAAAAAAAACACACCACCCCACACACACCTGGGAAAAAATTCTGTTGAGGTTGAAAAAAGAGGGGGCCCCAAAAGTTATTAACCAAAAAAATAAATACAAATAAAACAGCATTAAAATAGCATGACCCCTTTAATTGTGTGCAGAGTCAGAACAGGGATAGGAAGAGAAGGGGTTGAGCACTAAGACCCAGGGAAGGCATTGCTTCCCCTTGTTCAGGTCTTTAGGTTTTTGTCAGCGGCCATCTTGTTTTCTTGATCGAGCCAGACGGTGCTTCCCTGCAGAACCAGGTAAGCAGGGGGCTGGGATCGGAGGGATCCCGGGGGCTGGGCCCAGTTGCTGAGTGTGTCACAGGGTTGCCAGGTGTCCAGTATTTTTGCCTCCTGGCAGGGAAAAAAACCCAGAAAATACCGGACATTTCAGGTGCCCAGAATTTCCTAAAAAAATTTACTGGACAGGAGGCGAAAATACCAGACTGTCTGGGTCAATACTGGACCCTGGCAACCCTAGAAGCACCACCATTTTGCCTGTCAGCACACTAGGTAAATAGCCCCCCGCCCCAAACTCTTTCCTAGCCTTTGGCAACAGAGCCGGGGGGGGGGGGGGGGGGAGGAGGGCCTCTGGCAGCCAGCGGAGGGCTGGGGATAAAGAAAAGGCCTGTGCCAGATGGGGCCCTCTGCCCTGAGCCCCTCTTCACCACAGTCTCCTGTACTGCCCCTCTCCCCCCACACACACTCCCAAGGTCCTACACTTTCTAGTGTAGAAAGGTATTTTCTAATATAAAGTGCTAATTGTAAAGATCCGTCAACAGCAAAGGCAGGAGAACTCAAGCCCTTCCAATTATGAGAAAACCTCCACATAATACATTTTAAAAGCTTTTCAATAAAGGATTTTTCTAGAGTTTTTATTGGTAAAGCCCACAGATAGAAAGTCGCCTTTTTTATAAGCATATACACTTATAACTGTTATTCTGAAATAACTATGTGAGCGTGTACACAGCCATTCTGTAATTCGAAATTATTTAGAAATAATGGGTGGCATACTCCGAAATCTGAAAGCCTCATTCTACGAAAAATAGCACCTATTCCAAAATAGCTATTTCGAAATAAGGCATGTATATTTCCACTGCTGCTATTTCGAAATAGCCCCTCACCAGGGCCATTCTATTCCTCTAAATCAAGATAGCACATCTACATTAGGGAAGCCTGACTTGGACTAATTTTGAAGCTTCCCTGTAGTGTAGACAGGCTATTTCGGAATAACTATTCCAGAATAGCTTCTTTCAAAATTGATGTGCAGTGTAGATGTAGCCTAAGGGTATGTCTACACTATGCTGCTTTTAATGACAAGGCTGTGTCGACACAGCCCTCTTGCTAAAAGAATGGTTAATGTGAATGCTTTGTGTCATCATTTTTGTCAACAAAATACTTCCACCCCCAAGAAGTGGGTTTCACTTTGCTGAAAGAATATACATGTGCACTTGCTTCAGCAAAACCTTGTCATTTGGAGGTGGTGGATGGTTAAGCATCCATGAACAAAAAAAAAAGTTGTGTCAAGCAAGTGCAAGAGCTTGACATAACATAGGATGAATAGGATGGGGGAAGTAATAAGGAATGTCACAGCATCTGTATTCACTTAAAACGGATGTTCAAGCTTCGGGTAAGTTTTGCCCATATGTGCACATAGGCCATTCCAAGCTTTCGAATCTATAGTTTGTTAACTGTTTATAAGCACTTCTGAGAAGTTCTACCTGAACACTTATGCCAGGGGTTGGCAACCTTTCCAAAGATTGGCATGCCAAGATTTAACCCTCCTACCTTGGCCCATACAGCTCTCTCAAGAGGGAAGGGGCTCTCTCCACTGCACACCCTGTGGGCCACATGGGTCAATGCAAACCTTTCTGTGGACCTCTAGTTGCTAATGGAAGCTCAGTGTTAATTTCATAATTATACCGGAGTAATTTTGCTAGTGTTGCAGCTAGGGAAAGTGGTTTAATTTAAATTAAACAGACTAAACATTTTAACTCTCTCATGTTAATTTACCAAACTTCATTTTAAATAAAATAGAATATTTATGTCACATGTTTTCTTTATTTATGGCAGGGGTAGGAAACTTTTTTGGGTCAGAGGCCACCGACCCACAGAAAACTCAGTTGGGGACCACACAGTGAAAAGCAAAACAACTCCTGCAAAAACCCCCAACCCTCACTGATGTGCTCCCAACTAAGACACATCACTCTTCCGGGGCACCACACACCAGAAGGGACAGAGAGGACTGAGGTTCGGGGCTTCCCATTAGCCAGATTTACTTTTTTGGAGTTCTGGAGTTAGTGGAATTTCTGGATCCCCGTAGGCTCCGGGGTGGGGACAAAATGAGGGGGTCAGTGTGTGGGACAGGGCTGCCAGCAAATGGGATAGGGATGGGGGCAGGATGTGAGAGGGAGATGAGGTGCAGAAAGGGGAGAGGTTGTTAGGTCTGGGTGGGAGGCAGGGTGCAGAAGCAGGCTGGGAGTAGGGCATCTGGCCAGGAGGAAGGGTGTCTGGGTCAGGAGGAGGGTGTAGAGTCTGGCCAGGAGGGAGGATGAGGAGCAAGGGAGGTGACAGCACAAGCTGGGGGTGAAGAAGCTTGCCAGGGGGAGGAGAGTGAATGAGGGGGATTGGGTGTAGGGGCATGGGCATGAGAGGAAATGCTTACCTAGCTTCGCATCCCCTGCAGTGGGAAAAGCTTCTGGACAGCATGTCACGGTGCTGCCATTCCCCCAGTGGGATGAGGAGGGACCTCAGCCCCCACCCTGCTGCGGGGAGCTTGTGCAGCCCCAAGGCTACAGCACCAGCTCTGGCTTCCTGCTGGGAGGTGCGGGGTGTGTGTGTGAAGAATGCCCAGACCCCATCAGACTGGCTCATGATTCTCAGCAGAGCAAGCAGCTTCGTGCACTGTCAACCCCTAGCAGAGTGAGGAGGGACGGGGGAGAGAGAGAGAGAGAGCGGAAGCGCACCTGCCAAGCCTGAGTGCGCCCTGCCCCACAGTGCCCCAGCCAGGATCTGGGCAGTTTCTGCAGGGGCTGAAATGGCTGCTTCAAGGCACTGAGATCTGGGAGTAGCTCTGCTGCATTTTGTGGCTGCCTCGGACCCGCTTGGCACCCACCCTTGGCAGCAGCCATTGTAAGAACGAACAAGCAGCCACGTGGAGATGAAGGAGGTGGCGACGGCACGGCTGGGGCCCCGCTTGCCAGAGTGTCCTATGGGGGGAGGAAGGGAGCTGCACGATGGCGGGGAGTTGCTGGCAGCAGCATCTATCACGCTGGAACTGGGGAATACTGTGGTGTGAGCCAGAGCTCAGAGGTGCCTCCGAGCACCCAGCTGCTGTACATGCAGCCTAACCTGCTGCTGGGGAAGGAGGAGGGTGCCAGCAGCAGATTTAGGCTGTATGCACAGTGGCTGGGCGCTTGGAAATCCCCCTGAGCCGGTTATGGCTGCGTGTGCCACTCAAAATTGGCTCATGTGCCACACGTTGCTGACCCCTGACTTAAGCCTATTAAAACTTGCTAGTGGAGCTGTCAATTTAAAATGAGGAAATTTAACAGGCATTTTAATCAACATGAATTCTAGTTTAAATTAGACAGACAATGATTTAAAGGTGCATAATTATTTCTAAGGCTCTTCATTATTAATCATATTGTTCTGAGCTCTACACGCATCTCTTAAATCTGATTACTGTAATATAAATTTAACTAAAAGTTAGCAGCAACTTTCAAACAAAGGAACCTCAAAACCATTACAGAATGGGGCTAAGATAGCCAAACATTACTAAGCAATAACAAATTGATTATGTTAATTTGATGTTCATTAATAAATTCAATAAAAATGAACACCTCAACTTTTTCAAGAATCAATTACAGTTTAGGAACTGTACTCACCACTTCTTCTAGTGCAGCACTTCTTCCAAAAGAACAGGTGAGGTGTGTGAGGCAGTTAACAAATGAAGAAAAGAGTTCATTTGGAATGGCAGTTAAAACATTGCGAGGAAACACAGTTATCAGGTTGCTGAAAACACTGGAGATTCCCACTGCTTCAGAGTCCTCTATTTCAATTCTATAGATAGAAACAGCAGGTGGTTTGTTCCTTTCTTTCTTTTTAGGAAATTAGGAAAAAAGCTTAAAATTTATAACTTTATGGCTGAATTTTCTGCATTTAAGAAACTATATATACATTTTACTCTCTTCAAGAAATGCTTTTTTAAAAACAATGTTATTCCATTTTAATAGTCCAACTCCAAACACAAATTACGCAAAGAAATAAACCATACTGGCTCTCTCCCTTCTCCACGCCAAAGAAAAGATTAAAAGATGACATCTAAAGTTAAAGGGCAAGTGTACATACCCATTGATAGTATTCAGTAATCCCTCAATGAAATGTGCCAGATAATCAACTTGTGAACCTTCATCAGGGAAGACTGGCCCATGCAGAGAAGCTAGCTGTGCTAGGCACTGTAGAGAGTCTTGTGCCATATCTGTATCCTCTCTGACTTTTCGATGTACCTTTTATGAAGTGAAATAAATTAATAATGGAAAAAATAGTGTGGTCTTACAATAGTCACATGGGTCTCAATCTAAAAGAGCAGACACCAAAAGCACTTAGTCTGTTTTCTAGTAAATCTGAAATAGCATGGTTTCTAGGGCATTTCCATAACCTAGAGTAAATGTCAAGATTGCTCCTCAGTTTATTAGTGTCATAAACCACGACTTAACTAACCAAAACTAACACTTAACTACATTTTAGAAATTTAGATGTCTAGTGCATGTTATATCTTAGAGAGAAAAACAGATGCCAGCCACTCAGACATACTGCTCCTTCTAAAAACAGCAATAATGACAGTCATCTGTATTATGCTAACTATGCCTAAGCTACCGCATCTTGCTAAAGTTAGTTGATAAGTTCAATCAAGATTATATAGATGCTTCTTTAGCAGAGGTAAACACTGAAGGCACACAAAACAAGTGCACTTCATCCTTGGCACCATCTTTGTGACTGCTAGTAAACTTTCTTCATTTATGAGAATGAAGTGTTACATCACTTCTTGTGTGGTTATCAATTCTGGATTAAAATAAAAGTCTCACATATCAATATATTTAAAACACATTTTAATATATTATAGAATTATGAAATACGTACTCCAAAGCTTTTCTTAGTACAAGCATTTTGTAGGATATAACAAATAGTATGGTACAATAAATACTATTATAGTCAGCCTCTGGGGGAAAAACAGTCTTATTTAGTTGATATATATAAAAGCAATGTTAAAATCTTTTTGGACATTTCTCTATTTAGCCCATCGAAATTTTATCCAAGCAGTAACTGTGCAACTAACACAAACCTCTAAATGATTCAGAAAGATAAGTTATAACTATTTTAACTTTGGAAAGATTAAATCACATGAAAACAATTTTGGAATTAAAAAAAATCATTCCTATACCACCTTACTGAAATAAATCTTACCCCACCTAGAAATTAAATTTTTTCTCCTTTAAAATAGCAGTCTTACAAAACTCAGAACATTTCAAATAATTAGTTCAAATAAGTATGCAAATTATCACTATTCATTTAACATTTGTATTTTAACAAGAATTTGATATTTACAGACGCACAGGCTACATTACTTCAAAATGCAAAATTAATGCTATAAGAATTACGCATTGCTACTTAGAAGTAACAGTGTGCTGTTTTGATTTTTGTTCATTCACAAAATGATTTAACAAATTGATGTATTCTTTACTTTCCATTAAATAAAATAAATATTTAAGATTCAGAAACATTCATCTACTGTAGATGACTGATAAGGCAGTTACTCAAAATTTAATACTGAAGAAGAAATTGTTTAACTTAGGAACTACTAAATACAGTTAAACCAGAAAGGGTTAACCTGTAAATCCAAAAGTTATTTGCATTAGAGATTCACAGCTGACAGTAGCAACTGTCTAGATTGTCTAGACAGCTGTTCATATTGCATGTAGCTGTTAAGCGTTCTGCCAGGAAGTTTTTCACCTTTTCAAAAACTGCTGGAGTAACATAAATTTTCAAACATATGAACCTCCTTTATGAAAAACTGAATATAGATGTGCATTCAAACTCACTTCAGACAAATCACTTTTTGTTCTAGAGACTTATATATGCTACCTAGTAACAACCCCAACAAAATTTTGGGTATATTACTGCTCCACTTTGCAAAAGCAACCCTAGCCTGAAGAATGTTGAGCTATAAGATCCCAAGAGATAGGATATAAAATAAGATTAGCATAGCAGTTTACATAAACAATTTGAATGCTGTTGCTGGGCTGCCTGCAAATATTAACAAAAATCAGTGGTAGAAAGTTATTTTACCCAACTTTAATATCAGGGGTTTTGTTTTGTTTTAAATACGAAATAATCTTGTGTTGCTCAGCTATTTTCCAGTTAGCAGATCCACTATGGACATTTTTTATTTCTATCTAGCTTATAATGTATGAAGTTTTAGGCTAAACCTGGATACGGAAATACAAAAATATTGCTATTTTTCAACTGTTCTATCAATCAAAGTGTTACAGCAGCAGTGAAAAACTGTTGTTCAGCAGGATCTTTGTTGAGCAGCAACTCCTTAGTACAAAAGGTAACTGATAACACTGCTCATTCGTTATGCTCACAATTTCATCTGATGAACAGATATGTCCAAGATAAAAAAATGAATACATGATTAATTTTGAAAGGAAAAATAATTTAAGATACTTTATATGCAATGTATACCTTGATTACCTGATAGGAAAAAATTCAATGGTCTATCACCTTAGAAACTTGCTAGGTAAAAAATGATGTTATCAGCCTTGGTCTTACCTGGTACAACAGGAAGAATCCAACAATGTTTTAAAAGAAAAAGGAGTTGCTTCTGTGTGACTTGTATTATGAAAGTTGAAAAAGAATAAGACTTACTGTAAAGAAAAGCTCCATAACTCTGCTGTCCAGAAGGGTTTCACGCCACAACTCTGTTGGCTTTAGCATCACATTTTGTGAGGATTCAAACATAGCTATATAATGTCTGCCCAGTTATCTGGTGTCAAGGTC
Organism: Pelodiscus sinensis; assembly: GCF_052426305.1. Lineage (NCBI taxonomy): Eukaryota > Metazoa > Chordata > Testudines > Trionychidae > Pelodiscus > Pelodiscus sinensis. Next base: position 313,231,388 of record NC_143052.1, read on the forward strand.
AACAATAACATTCCTACTTGTCTTTAAAAAAAAAAAAGTCTAGATACAACAAGATCCATTCAGAAAGAATGTAATGGAAACAATCTTTAAGCCTCTCCACATACACAGCATAATTCATGCATGAGGCCAAGGAATAAAAGGTATTAAGTATTGAAAAAAAGAATGCTCCAGGAATGTTAGATAACAGTTTGATCATAATTATGAGACATGCCATAGTGATATGATCACTTTGATAACCAGGATGTCTAATGTGACGGGGAAGAAGGGAAAAAAGCAACCGCAATTAACAGGTGTTAAAATTTATGCAAAATAGGAAGTCATTTTCAAAAAAAATTTCCTGGCAGCTTTTATAAAGGCTTTATGATTGCTAAAGATAGCTCTCTGAAGCATATCCTATTTTGCTAAATAGCTAAATATGCTTCACAGAACGAAAATATGTTCTCCCATATTACTCTAACTTTTTTATTATGATAGAAAGAATAAAAGCATAAGGCACCACAATTTTTTTTGTCTATTAAGCATATGTTCTTAAAAGAGAAACCAGGGAACTACATACTGCATCTATGAATTAATTGCAGAGAACCATCTAATTGCACATTAAATTAGATGCATGGAACTCGGCAAAAGTCCTAAGGTCAATTTATGACTATACTAAAGTACATAAATATTTAGAGAAACATTGAAAATACACCACACAATACGGTCTGTGGTTAAAGGCATCATATATATCCTAGATCTCTCAAAATATGTAAAATTCTAGACTTTAGAGTTTATACAACACTAGTAGACATCAATAAGCTCTACCATATTGATCACAATTCAAAAGAGTAAGCAAGTGGATTTTTTTAAGACAAAAATCTAAATATATGTGGCATTAACAAAAGTGTGAGCACAAAGCAGGATGCAACTCTTACTGCCACTTGTTTAGGAACACATGAGTACCACAACTCCGACCTTATGGCAGTAGCGCCAAAACAGAACCTCACCATCAACATATACAACTGAACCCTCTTAAAGTAATTTTTTCCATAGAGCAATTTCACCGTATGTAGGAGATTCACTAAAACCAGAACTGCAATAATTCAGGACTTACTACTACTTCAATACAAAACGAATTTCATTACTTACAAATTTATCAAACAACGCGAACAGTATGGAGATACACAATAGACTATTTCATAGAGAAATATAAGATAACGCAGTCTTTTTGTTTCATTTTATTTGAGAATATAAATAAAAGTTTAAGGTATTTATATAAAGTGACTTGATAAAAGCATTTTTGTTTTTGGATGAAAATAAATACTGATGTAAATTATTATAGAAAGTGATACTCTTTCACCAAAATTTTATAGTTATTCTCAGGTGCATTTCAAAGCACTTAGTAGTAACCTAAATTGTACAATAAGTTATGAATTATTGTCTCCACCCATGATAATTTAATGAAGAAAATACAGGAAGACAAATTATTCTTTATTTATAAAAATGCTCTTCTCCTTAATTCTGTGATGAATGAATATGAAATATACAAGTACCAGAAGAGGATTAAAAATGCAATTTGCTCATTAGTAGGTTTAATTTACAAATGGAACCAGTTATATATACGCACCTAATTAGGAATGAAAGAAGGGCTGGTTTACTGTCACTATTTTAACAAGCCTCAGTATTTAGTGGTCATATCCTGTTATTTTTAGAACTGAATCTCATACTAATGGCCTGATGACACATCTTACAATAGAAGATTTGTAGGTGAAATAATGTATATGTTCACTAAACAATCCAAGATGAGAGTATAGCTATACCAGCCAACTTAGAACCCATTTTCCAGAACAAGCATTGCACTAGGGCTAGTAAATATGTAACGGCTACTGTAGATAGGGCTCAGGCATGCTTATCATAGAGACATAAAAACCTGCTTCAGGGACACTATGATGAAATTCCTGGACTATGCTATGGTTTATACAGTTATTAGCATTGGTGCATCTGCACCGGGGCTGAAGAATGAGTACTACATTTAATAGAGCACATGTAGATTCTGACACTATCCACGATAAATGCTGGTTTTGTAACATGTTACCAAAATGAATTTGAAGACTGTCAATGCTCTTAAAGCAATACAAATATGACTAACTCGTGCAATAATGTTTCCAGATATTCAGGCAGCAATACAGTTTAAAAATAAACATGCCACTGTATCCTCTGTAATCTCACAGGAAAACGAAACTCAATTTTTTTCAACTAACTATTCCAGACAATAACAATTAAATCACTCTGATAAATAACAGTTTATTTTTAAGATCAAATCCTTAAAACATCAAACAAAAATAATATCAGAAAAATGCACATTAAAAACTGCATTTCATAGAATCATAGGACTGGACGGGACCTCGAGAGGTCATCGAGTCCAGCCCCCTGCCCTCAAGGCAGGACCAAGCTCCGTCTACACCATCCCTGACAGATGTCTATGTAACCTGTTCTTAAATATCTCCAGAGAGGGAGATTCCACCACCTCCCTTGGCAATTTATTCCAATATTTGACCACCCTGACAGTTAGGAATTTTTTCCTAATGTCCAACCTAAACCTCCCTTGCTGCACTTTAAGCCCATTACTCCTTGTCCTGTCCTCAGAAACCAAGAGGAACCAATTTTCGCCTTCCTCCTTGTGACACCCTTTTAGATATTTGAAAACCGCTATCATGTCCCCCCCTTAATCTTCTTTTTTCCAAACTAAACAAGCCCAGTTCATGAAGCCTGGCTTCATAGGTCATGTTCTCTAGACCTTTAATTATTCTTGACGCTCTTCTCTGTACCCTTTCCAATTTCTCCACATCTTTCTTGAAATGTGGCGCCCAGAACTGGACACAGTACTCCAGCTGAGGCCTAACTAGTGCAGAGTAGAGCGGCAGAATGACTTCACGAGTTTTGCTTACAACACACCTGTTGATACAACCTAGAATCATATTTGCTTTTTTTGCAACAGCATCACACTGTTGACTCATATTCAACTTGTGGTCCACTATGACCCCTAGATCCCTTTCCGCCATGCTCCTTCCTAGACAGTCGCTTCCCATCTTGTATGTATGGAACTGATTGTTCCTTCCTAAGTGGAGCACTTTGCATTTCTCTTTATTAAACCTCATCCTGTTTACCTCTGACCATTTCTCTAACTTGCTACGGTCATTTTGAATTATGTCCCTATCCTCCAAAGAAGTTGCAACCCCACCCAGTTTGGTATCATCTGCAAACTTAATAAGCGTACTCTCTATCCCAATATCTACATCATTGATGAAGATATTGAACAGTACGGGTCCTAAAACAGACCCTTGCGGAACTCCACTTGTTATCCCTTTCCAGCAGGATTTAGCACTGTTAACAACAACTCTCTGACTACGGTTATCCAGCCAATTATGCACCCACCTTATCGTGGCCCTATCTAAGTTATATTTGCCTAGTTTATCAATAAGAATATCATGCGAGACAGTATCAAATGCCTTACTAAAGTCTAGGTATATGACATCCACCGCTTCTCCCTTATCCACAAGGCTCGTTATCCTATCAAAGAAAGCTATCAGATTAGTTTGGCATGACTTGTTCTTCACAAACCCTGGCTATTCCCTGCTGGCTATTCCCTATCACTTTATTACCTTCCAAGTGTTTGCATATGATTTCCTTAATTACCTGCTCCATTATATTCCCTGGGACAGACGTTAAACTGACCGGTCTGTAGTTTCCTGGGCTGTTCTTATTCCCCTTTTTATAGATGGGCACAATATTTGCCCTTTTCCAGTCTTCTGGTATCTCCCCTGTCTTCCATGATTTTTCAAAGATCATAGCTAAAGGCTCAGATACCTCCTCTATCAGCTCCTTGAGAATCCTGGGATGCATTTCATCAGGACATGGTGACTTGCTGACATCTAACTTTCCTAAGTGATTTTTAACTTGTTCTTTGTGTATCCTATCTTCTAAACTTACCCTCTCTCTGCTTGTATTCACTACGTTAGGCACACCTCCAGACTTCTCGGTGAAGACCGAAACAAAGAAGTCATTGAGCATCTCTGCCATTTCCAAGTTTCCTGTTACTGCTTCTCCCTCCTCACTGAGCAGTGGGCCTACCCTGTCCTTGGTCTTCCTCTTGCTTCTAATGTATTTATAAAAGTTGTTCTTGTTTCCCTTTATGCCTGTAGCTAGTTTGATTTCATTTTGTGCCTTTGCCTTTCTAATCTTGCCCCTGCATTCCCGTGTTGCTTACCTATATTCATCCTTTGTTATTTGTCCTAGTTTCCATTTTTTATAGGACTCCTTTTTTATTTTGAGATCATGCAAGATCTCCTTGTTAAGCCAAGCTGGTCTTTTGCCGTATTTTCTATCTTTCCTACACAGCGGAATTGGTTTCCCTCATTCCAATTTATGCACCTACCAACTTCAAGATGAGCATTTTTTTTTTACAGCTTGTATAAATAAAACTTTATTTTCAAACATCAGATTTGGCGGTGGGTCCTCATGGCCTTTTCCGGGTGAAAGCAAACTTTGCCTCTTCTCAACAGAACAAGGGAGTAGCTAACAATTAATGCTTTGATTTCCTCTCTCAGAGATTTCTCCCACAGGTATCTCTGCTAGAGAGGATGATCTTGTGCATTATGAGGTATTTGTTTCAAAGGTTCTTTTTAATCAAGCTTTAGGACTTGTTTGGAGAAAATGTTTCAAGAACAATAGAGGTACTCCAGAAATATTTCTACACGTATGTTTTACTGATAAAAAATATTTTAAATAAAACCTAAAAGGTAGAAATCTGCTGCTCCACACTGTAATGCCAATATACTTATTATATTTAGAGTTTATAGACTGTATCTTGTTTGCAGTTCTGCCAAGCACATGGCTGGTGCTGAGAATAACTCACTAACATTGACTCAGAAGAATAGCCGTGTTAGTCTGTAAAAACAATGATCAGACATGCGACACCTCAGAGACTAACAAATTGATTAGATCATGAGCTTTCATGGGTAAAACCCACTTCACCAGATGAGTTGAAGTGGAAATTACAGAATTCAGGGTACGTATAACAGCAAAAAAAGTTGTCTGTCAATTGTAGGACCTGTGTTAACAAAGCTAATTAAGTCAGGATGGCTGTGTCTCATTCACAGTATTTAGTGTGCAAATGCGAATATCAAAAGGTAGAGAATTCTTTTTGTAGTGTGTTAACCAATTAAGATCTTTACTCAAGTCTTAGTTGATAATAATGAACTTATAAATGAACTCTAGTTCAGCTTCAGGGGGTAGCCGAGATAGTCTGTACACGTTTTGTAAGTCTTTAAAGTGCTACCAGACTATTTGTTGTTTTTAAAGTTTATCTAGTTCAGCTGTCTCCCTCCATACTCGTGTGATAAAATTCTTTTATTGAAGGATGGGTTCAGGTGACAACACAAATCACATCAGAGGTGTTACATCTGCACATCCACTAATGTTGTAGCTTATGTGGTTAAGTTCTGTAATGGTGTGGCTTGTATAGATATGTGGACAGAGCTGGCAACAAGGTTTGTTGCAGGAATAGGAATGCAAATGTTCATAATTCTGAACAAAATTTATGTTTTTTTCAAAATTTTACAACTGAAACTTGACTTGATCCAGCTTTGAAACTGGACTATGCAGAAGATTTAAATGAGCTCCAGGTCAGCTGCTAACCACTTCAGGAGCTCTTGATGTGCCTTGGAATCCTTGTGCGGTACTAGATGCAGGGGGCTTTGAATGGACACCAGTGCTGCCACATCCGTCTCCTCCTCCTGCAGGGCAGAATGTTGGCTTGCTGGTGTGCCATGGCTCAGTGTTGTACCTCTCTCAAGAGCTCGCCACTCCAAGATTCCAGAGGTGGGGCATGCTGTTGAGTGAACCCCATGGATTCCAGGGGAAACTGGGGCATCAGCTGTTGCCCTTGCAGCCATATTTGCGGGGGCATATTGCAGATGGGGTGGTGCCACCAGTGCTGGAGCTTTGCCCAGAGGCAGGGACTTCTGTTTAGTGCCAACCTCCAAGCCATCTCCCTCGGTATCTAGGGACCCACTATGGGAAGGTCTTTGAGTATCTGGTGACTGGCTCAAAAGAATCTGACGCGTCTCTGTTTTGGGTCCTTGAAAAGTGGCACAAACTGGTGGATCAGTGACAGGAGTTCAGCAATCATCGCCTCTCAATGTCTCAGTACTGGGACCGAGACATGTGGCCCACAGACTCTCTCCACCATGACAGGCATCAAGAAGGGGACTGGTGTTGGGGTGATGATGACCAATGGCACCCATGTACCGAGTGGTCTTCGGAGCATTACAGAGGTCTCTGGAAAAATGAGGACCAACCCCGGGGTGCTCTATAAGAGGCCTGGAAACTCATCCATGGTCTTTGGGGCTCTGATGAGAGTCATCCTGAGTCCTGCCTTCTGCCCTCAGGAATCAATGACACAGAAGGGCACACATGAAATCCTTCTCCTATTATCTGATTCTTGGAGGCTTGTATTGGGGAGCACTGGCAGGATGCTATCTTGAGAGGGGACTTGGGCCCCTGGGAAGGTGGTGCCCACATTGGACCATGACATAGTCTGGACCAGCAAACTCAGTATATCCTATACTGCCCGAAAATCCTCCATTGTAGACAACTTTCATGTGCTGGAGGCCTTCATCACTATTCAATGTCACCAGACTGGCATGGGAAGGCCTTGGCCACTCTGCCTGAAATTGCCCCCGTTCCCAGAGTGCGTTGACAAGATGCCTGCCACTGGTCTGGACTCTTCCCCCATTATCCCCTTGCCCCTGCATGACATCGAGGAGTGACCTCTTGCCGGCATTTTCACTTTTCATGCTGGGAACTGAGAGGGGTAATGGTGCAGAAATGACAGAGGTACTGACGGAGTTCCCCACACCAAGGTTACAGTGCTTGAGGCCAAATCCAACCTGCTCTCCAGTACCATGGCTAGCACCATCTCCATTAGAAGCACCTGGAGGAGAATGTCTCATTCTTTTTTCATTCAGGGCGTGAATGGCTTGCAAATGCAGAACTTGTCGCTAATGTGCCCCTTGACCAAACACCTCAAACAGTGGTTATGCAGGTTACGAATCAGCACAGAGTGTTTGCATTCTAAATGTGGCTTAAAACCTGTGGGCCAGGGTATGTCCCTACTTTCAGTCCCATCCAGGACAATAATTAGGTTGACTTACACTAACAATTAACACTACTCAGAGAACTATCTATACAAAGAACTGCCTTTCCGGCAAGAAATGAAGCTGTCCAGAGCACAGCAGTTCCAGTGCACCATCACTGCAGCAAGAAGGAACTGAGGATGGAGGGAGCATGCAACACCCCTTATACCACACCATAGATGCACCACGCCAGGGTAGCTAGGACTGCTCCCCTACAGGTACTGCTGAGGGAAAAATCTGGCACTGGTGCATATGCTGAACTCTAGGGATGTAAAATCCCATGTAATTGGTTAACTGGTTAAGTGTGACATTTACTTCATGTTTAACTGTTAACCAATGGCGGGGATTGGGGGGAGCGGCCCACTGCTGCAAGGCTGGAGCAGCCCCTGCCTGTGACGCATGCGGGCTCATGGTGGACAGGGGCTTGGTCATCCGTGGCAGGCCCCATAGGGCAGGAGCAGCCTCCTGCCCATGGGGGGCAGGGAGCTACTCCAGCCCTACCGGGTAACCAGAGCCAGTAAGTATCACCTATTAAGGATGATGCTTACTGGGTAACCTTTCACATCCCTAGTGAGCACACACACCTGTTGTGGAATGGATATGAGCAAGCACTCAAAGAAGCAGCCTTGGATATTAGAAAGTATATTGCAAGTTAGAAAAATTATGACCCAGTAGGGGTCTTTATGATCTTTGAGTTTTGTAGAAGTTAGTCACACAAGATTAGATAGTAGAGTATACTTTGTAGCAGTGCTCTGAAGCCAGGTTTTTCTTGACACCCTTTCTCCCCGGTGAGTGAGCAACTGGTCACACTGAACCTGCCATTAATTACTCAATACCATTCCAGATGTTAAATAAATAACTGGGATGTTCTAAGCTTATTGCTTATGCCTGTGTGTGCTTAAACCTAATAAGCTGAAGTGTTAGATAAGAACATGCTGACTAGCATTTAATCCTTCCTCAGAGAGAATAGCTGTGTTCCTATTGATTTATTCCTGACACCATCTGTAGTGAAGTATTTAAGTTGCCCTTGCTGTGGGTTCTGAAAATCCATGGCAATATATCTGCTCCATTAGAATTATTGATAAATGTTTCCAACGTGGATTGAAATCTTCAGAGCCAATGGCTGGAGTTTGCCATTTAAGCTGTTTGGGTACTAAAGCCTCCTTAAAAGTCTTACCATGGCTCAAGGAATAAAAGCCACTAAATAGATTCAAGGAGAATACCCCTCATTTGTGCATTTAAGGCAATAGGCATGCTGAACCGTTAAAGACGTGAGAGCAGATTCTCAGATGGTGTAAACTCCCATGGTTCCATTGAAGGCAGTTATGACAATCTGCATCAGCTACACAGTTGCATCATATGCTAATAAAAACAGCAGATGACTTAATATTCCCTGTGGAAGAGACCCAAACCCTTCAGTAGAGCAGAACTTAAAACTAAAGCAAACAAAAAAACTAGCACTAAAGTAATCATTACCACAGAATGATTATTAAGCTATTATTAAACTTTAAGTCTATTTACTAATACTTATAAAAATGTACGTCTTAATGAGTCTGACGTTCCATGGCTGAACTTGCTGACAAAGAAATTAATACAATTTTGGTAGGAGACAGGAAGAAAAAAAATCTCATGATCTCTGTTAAAGAACTGTTAGGTCTGTGGACAATTCATAAAGTCGGGCCTCTTAATGATGTTACTGATATCAGTAGTTTCATTATTTGCAACTCAAGGCATGTGACTTACTGTAGAGAAAGCAGGAAAATCTGCAGAGGCAATATCATGAGAGGGACAGGTTACAAGGGGACTATGAAGGACAGCTTAGTTGTATGTGTCAAGGTGCATGAGCCAATGGTATATATTTCTGAAACGGGATGTGTTAGATACAACATGTGGCTCCCAGAGTGGGAATCAGCAGACACAAATTTATTAAAAAGATGGATATATATCACATTACTAGTTCTGAATTATCCAGTCTCCCCAAAGGTTGATTTAAAAATAAAATAAAAAAGTGATCAGGGCCAGCTTGATCCAAGTGAACAAAACAATGCTAATAAACAATGGTGTGTCAGTACCATAAAAAGCAATGATTACAGAAGCCAACATACCACTGCAGACTGCCACGTCCTTAGTGCAATAGGAATTCTAGGTTACCACAATTTACAATTAGCACTGCCAAGAAACCCTTCAAGCATTCATAAACACCAGGTGAATGAGTATCTAGATATTTTTATCCGTTACTTCCAAGAATAATAGCAATTGATAAACTGTCTGCATGTTATAAAGTGAGATGGAAGAAGCAGCATCTCTCAAACCAACTCTTTCCATCACTAGTACCTCAGTTTAAATACAATGCTGCCATGTGCCATCTGTGATATACAGATGTTTCCTGTAAGAAACTGCATTTAGCCAGCAAAAGCATCCTACTCTTGTATGAACACTCTTAGACAATGACTAAAAGTAATTTGCCTTAATACAGTTTTCAGGAGATTACACTGAATTATGACCTCTGAAGATTAAAATTCTCTTTGATTAGTATTGATTTCTTCATCTGTTTGCCACTTCTTTTAAAGATACAATAATTAACTAAGAGATAAATATATACTGCAAATTAACATCATGCCGTAAATAAAGAACACAGGAATAAGCAACAGTATATTTTACCTAAAGTAGTATAAAATGCAATGGCAAAATCTATGAAGCACAACTGATAATTATACAAATCCATTTCTAAGGTCTGCTAACTGAGAGCATCTGTTATGACAAGTTTTAAAAAGTTATTCATTTTATGTATTTTGATGTAGTAAAAGTGTACTCATATTCAGGTTTCTGAAATGTGCACAATAATTATAAAAATACAAAACAACTAGGGACCAAATGCAAAGACCCATGGCTGACTGTCACATTTTTTAAAGTAAAGATTAAGAAGTTACACAGTTGGAATTATTTAATGTTTTCTTAATTAAATTTAATTAACTGATACTAAATACGTTTTTCATATAAAAATGCAATGCCCAGCAGAGATAAAGATAACATTTTCTCTTCCCTTTGATTATAAAGATACAATTTACTAACTACTGTATCTTGAAAGTATCCAAGTGACTGAAAATATTGCCAGTACTAATGCTATTGTAAGGCCTGATTATATCAATTACCACCCATTTACTGGCACAGAACAAAAGCCATTTCTGATGACATACAGCTATAAATGGAAGCTGGGTTACCAATTTAATTCTCCAGTTTTGTTTGCATCCGTATAATTGCACCAGTTGTAACTGCATCATTTCAAACTTTCAATGTAGATGCACAGCACTCACATAAACGATGCTGTTCCAGCATAGTTCCCTCTAAGATGCATGCCTGTGTGGGTGCGCACAAAGAATTCAAATCCCGCCCACGTCCTCAGAAGAGCTGCGCAGCGGCTGCGCTGGGGTGGGTCAGTATTGTGGGCAGCTGCCCGTTCCCCCGGAGCATCTAGACAGCCACTACGTGGCCGTGGCACTGGCCCTAGCTGCAGCCCTTTGACAGGACTAGAGCAGTGGCCAGGGTGGGCTGCATGGTGGCTGCCGGGGCTGGAGCCAGGGCTTCAGTGCAGCTGCTCCTGGGGCCAGGACCACAGTACTAAAAATAGCACCGTGACCCTGGCCCAGGGGCAGCTGTACTGCCAGCTCCTGTCTTGGCACATGGGGCAGCCACCTGCCATGTGGCCCCGCCCCACATGCTGGGACTGGAACCAGGGCCACGGTGCTATTTTTAGTACTGCAACCCAGCCCCAGCAACCGCCATGCAGCCCCAGCCCTAGCTGCTCTCAGAGCTGGGCTGCATGGCAGGCAGCTGCCCCATGTGCTAGGACTGGAACAGGGGCCGCAGTGCAGCTGCTCCTGGGTTGGGGTACTAAAAATAGCACTGCAGCTCCAGCTCCAGCCCCGGCACATGGAGTAACCTCCCGCCACGCAGTCCCATCCCAGGAACAGCTGGGCAGCCACCACATGACTCTGGTCCCTACTTCAGCCCTTCCCCAGGACCGGTGCTGCAGTTAGGACTGCATGGTGGCTGCCCACCTATTCCCAGGGCGGGCCACATGGACCCACGCTGCTGGGAAAGCTATGCCTGGAAAGGCAAGTGTGTCCCGGGCACAAGCCTGAAGTGGGAAGCAAAGTGTATTGATGAATTACTGGACAGGGGAGCAAGGTTCATGAGGGGAGTTGGGGCTCATGCAGGGCGGCAGCATGGATGTCAGAGGACTAAGTTTCTGTGGGTTCTAGCCTTTATAGTAAAGGCCAGGTCCAGCCTGTGATCACCCATCCCCCAACTGGCACCAATGGTATCCCCCACCACATTCTGGATACTCCTCCTTGTGCACATACCACTGCTGTACAATATTGTACCGTTTCTTAAAGACAAAGGACTAAACTATGTGTCGTTTGTTTTGCTGGTTTCCTAGTGTCTCTGAAGTGAGATGAGCAATGCTCCGCTTTATACATAATTCAAACACCCCCACCACTATTTCTATCTGGCAGCTTTAGCTGTTTTTGAGATCCAAATAGACCTTCCGGTGTGAAGAATGGAGATTTAATAGCACAGTAATAACTATGGAACAAAAATAAATTTAGGATTTTTTATCTGATTTAATTAAGTCAAGTATCTCTGTAGCTAGCATTTATTTGAAACAATTGTGCTTATTGCATTCACAACACAAAATACAGACTTCTTCAGCCGGACGATTTGCAACTAAGAACATGGAGTTAGTGATCAGACAGCAGTTGTCTGTAACTTGGAACCAACAAGGTAAATGTCTGCATAATGTATAGAAATGTAACTCGATATCTATTTTAAATAAAAGAGGACCATGAAACATCTTTCCCTACAAGGACCTTTATCAGTTCTTGTTTTTATATATACAAAAATATAGAGAAAATATTTTTCTTTGAGTACTTTGAATGTCTTTGTTAGAGGACAAAATGAAGTAAAAGCCATAATACGTCACTTTTTTTAGTTAAATAATTTACTTCAAAACAACTGATTTAAAATAACAGCTTTAAGAACCAGATCCAAAGTCCAATGAAGTTAATGGAAAGATTCTCATTAACTTCAAGGAATTTCAAAACAAGCCTTAAATGTCCTTTGTTTTCTTTTTGGCTTGATTTTTTTTTTTATTTAAAACTGCAATAAATTCCCATCCAGCATGTGCTTAGCTTTATACAAATTCCTTTGATAACCTTTCTATGCAAACAAACATATCTTTACTTTGAGGAAAAATAAGAACTCTTGTAGTTGAGTTGATGACTTGAAATAATACTGTCAAGTGCCTGTGCACTGTGGCATAAAGAAAATAATAGTGTCACCTTTTTATACAGTATTTTTATTAATAGACATTCAAGCTTTGAAGAATGCTTATGAGTTGATCAAATCAGACAATTAAGGGAAATCCGTACTTGATTCATCGGAGAGCAGATCTGCAGGGGAGAGTCCCTGGTGGCAGTGAGCAGTCAGCGTGGCGGAGGCAATGCTCTAGTGGCCGAGCGGGTGGGGGGGAGGGAAGGTTGCCACATGTGCCGCAGCTGGAGCTGGGCCTCAGTGAGACTGTGCACCTGGCATCAATATTGGTGCTCAAGATAAAACTCATTCCACTCACAGATGGAAAATCTTAGAGGGAACATTGGCCCTGAGACACAATGTGAATGGGGGAAAATATTCAATAAGCTGTTGTCTAAGTGTGCAATGGAGAGTGTATCCTACACAAGCTCAGAAATAAATTTAAACAACAAATGGTCTGGTGGCACTTTATTGACTAACAAAACCTATAGATGGTATCATGAGCTTTTGAGGGCCCTCAAAAGCTCATGATACCATCTATAGGTTTTGTTAGTCAATAAAGTGCCACCAGACCATTTGTTGTTTAAGTTTATCCTGTACAGACTAACTCGGCTACCCCCAGAAGCTTAAGCTCAGAAATGTTAGTCCGAAAGGCCAATTAACATAATTCTTTGAAAGAAAAGCAAGATTTAATTGAGGAGAAAGCCCAGCTGGGGTAGGATCTGGGAGAGGGCTATAAACAGAGGAAGTTGGCTACTGAAAATTTTGCAGGATTGATTTTATTTTATTTGACTTCATATTAAACATTTAAAGTCATGCACCTTCTTAGTTATCCTGTTAGTATTTTTTCTTCCATAACGTTTTAAAAAAATATTTGTACGTTATTTATTAATAAACTTGGATGCAGTGGCACACATCCGAGCAAGCACACATGATATCAATATTGGTGCACAAGACAAAAAACTCACTCCACTCATGGATGGGAAATCTTAGAGGGAACATTGTGTCCCAGTGCAAGTCTTATCCTAGTTTTCAACTGTGGTATTCTTCTCCACTACATTCAAGGTGGGGAACCTAAGAGGCACAGACTGGATCAGGCCTGCGATTTGCATGGATTGGGCCTGCAAGGCTCATGGCTTCTCCACCACAGTAGAATGACCCAGCACTTGTGCTCCAACCACGTGGGGGATATTATGGCTAGAGAACCAGATCTCCACTGCAGCGGGGAGCCCCAAGCCTCATGGGCCTGATTAAGGCAAGCCACAGGCTGGATACAATCCACAGGCTCTGCTTTGCAAGAGGAACGAAGCGGCTCTGTACAGTGCAGGGAAGCACTCCACATAGGCACCATCCCCCGCAACTCCCATTGGCCAGGAATCATGGTGATGGGCAGTGCTTGCAGAAGCACTTCCCTGCAACATGCACAGTTGCACAGTACAACCTATGCCCCCTGGGAGCTGCGCCAGGCAGACGCCCCCTTACTTACTTCTTCCCAGCCCACTTCTACACTATCTCCTTTCCAGACCCCACATTCCCATTCCTGCACCATATCTCCCACCCAAATCTCCACCCCACTCCTGCACCCTACCTCCTACCCAGACTCCGTACGCCTACCCGCAGTACACTCTCCAGAAGTTCTCTCCCATACACTGAACCCCCTCATTTCTGGTTCCACCCCAGAGCTCTAAGAGGCCCCACAATATCCACTAGCACCAGGGCCCCAGAAGAGTTAATCCTATCCTGGGAGAGGAGGGGGTAAACCCTGGGCCTCAGCAACTTCTCTTTCCCCTCCTGTGGGTGAAGGATCTTAAGGGGAGTGTCTTTTTTCCCTCCTCCTCAGTTGAGGGCCAAGTGAGGGGTTGTTTTTCACTAGTATGTGGTCCCCACTGATTTTTCTGTGTATCAGTGACCCAAAAAAGGTTCCTTGTCCCTGGAGTAGGGTAAAGCAACACCAGTGGGAAAACCCTTCATCACATAATAGCTTAGACATGTCCCTCTTCTTTGGATGCTGTCAAAATGCAACAGGTCCTTACAAAAGACATCAAATATTCTGCAAATCTCAAATTTTCCTTACACAATGTCAGCCCATTCAGCAGTTGGCTTCCAGAATCAGTCTTCAAAGCACATTTCTGGATTAACTTCACTGACGTTAGCTGAGTTAAATCAGGGCTATTAATCCAGTCCACTGGAGTCAGAACTGCAAAACCACTGAATTTCAGAACTGCAAATAAATGGACAAAACCCTATGAATGTCCATTTTCAAGCATGGAACTCTCACTTTTACTATCTGTTGTTTCACACACACAGAGAAATCAGGGCCAAAAAAACCTCAACATGTTTTGATCACCCATAACCACAATATTTCTGCCAGCAATAAATTCCTTATGGGGGATTCAGGTATAACATCGAAGGACTTTTTGTAGTGTGTGTCATCCACTGCAAATAGATTTGAAAAGATTTATAAGTCTGGGATGAAAGTCACCCCTGGCTGTAAATGCTCAGCACTATTTACACACAGAAGTTCCTTGTACTTTAATAAGTTCCTTGCTTCAACTTATTAAAATGTTTAATTGTAGCTCTGCCATTTAATTTTTTGTTGGATAAATGCAAAATGAAGTTTACTGCATACACTGATTTTCTTCTAGTACATTTACACACACACACACACACACACACACACACACACACACACGTACGTACGTACGTACGTTTATTTCCTGGTATATCTATTCCTCTTTTGTTATTTCTTCCCCTTCCTCCATGACTCTTCCCCTTTCAGTCCCAGCATTATATTCCTCCCCTTCTTCATTTTTTCAAACTTCATCCACTTCTTTGAGTTCCCAAGATTAGCTACCTATCGCACAAAGGAATGGGGGGGCAAAGGGACTCTTTTAAGGCAACCTGAAACTTGTCAGGGGGAAAGGGAAGATGTGTTTTTCTTAGTAGGATTCTAAGATGCTTTTCTCCTGCTCATGGAAAAAGTAGTACGGATTTCTCTCCTAACTTGCAAAGAAGCCAGAGTGGGGTACTCCTTGGATGGTCTCAGTGCTACATCAATCTCTCTCAGAAGAAAGGAGGTTTCAAATACACAAGAATTAAAAGCAAAACAAGAGCCCTGATCTACTCCCTGCTGGTTCTGCCTGGCTTCACATTAAAGCAGTAGACTAAAGTTCCCACTCTGATTCATCCAGACACCCGCCAGACAGTCCAGCAGCCCATAACTAGATGCTCCCTCTATGAGCTAATTTTACTCATGACAAATACTTACAACTTTACAGAGAAAACAATAATAACTTGAATAGATAGTAAATATTAGCAAGTACAGGAGAGACTAGTAAAATGCATAGTAAGAAGGTATAAATTACCCCCAAACCTGGAAAAAATTCTCTAAATATTACATTTTCTAAGGCTCCAATCATCAATCACAGGTGAAGTAAATTAGCTGAAGCAAAGGTTCAAACATTAAAAGGATATAATTTGGAGGAAGAAAGTTCCAGCTTAAGACCTGATTGGCTAGTGCAAGATAACGCTGAAACACTGAAGACATCTGAGCACTGAGGTTTTCACGTCTGCTGAATTCCTGTAGTACCTCTACAGTTAGCATGAAGATCTGCCGAAGGTCATCCTCCTACAGTCAGGAAGAATTCAGGTACTATTAATGGAGTCTCACATTCATGAAGTAAGTTCTTGAACAGGCAAACAGTGAGGAAAAATTAAATTAAATTCTCTTTAGAAAAATATGTGATTCTTTCATTATCTTAGAACATGTCTTCTATTTTAACAGAAACAAAGCCTTTACCATCTGCCTATGCAATGTAACTTTTAAAAAAATAGCTTAAACTTTATTAATTATAAACATCAGGCATTATAAGAAAAATCTGAAAATATATTTCTCTAACAACTGGCAGAAGAGGAGAGATTTGGTCTTTGGTATGAAGAAGTTGATAAGCTGTTCCACAACAGTTACAGAACTTAAAACTATGCCATCACAAAAACATTTATCATAGCCAAACAATACATCTGAGACAACCAGACCACACCATCTGCGATAATATTTTTAAATGCATAGCTTTCCTTGGCTCTTAACCAAAGCTATATTTAAAACTATCATTGTTCCAAAGAGTATTAGTTTATTTGCTATAGACAGGGAATTAAGATTCCTACTGTATTTGTATGAATCTGTAAAATTCATAGCTTTACATTCATGAAACAAAAATGCATCACACTTTTTAAAACAAACACTTCTAGTATTAAAAATGTTTACTAAACGAGGAAATAATACATATTTGAATGCATTTAATGATTTATTATATAGGAGTCTTTTGTACATACTATAATTTTAATGCATTTGTTGGAGCATGAAACTTTTCTTTTACAGTATTAACATTTCTATTTATCAGAAATATAGATAGTGCATATTACTTTCAGTTTTTACCTGAAATATTCGTTTGCAGTTACCATGGAACTCCATGCTTAGTCCAATGTTGCTGGTTTTACTTGAACTTGAGAACTCGATCAACAAAGCAGTTAAAATGGAACAGGCCAAAGTTTGCTATATAAGGAAGAATATATATTAAAAGATATTCAATAAAGTAATACTGCTTAAGATGTAATATAAGTTCTTAGAATACTTCTATAAGTTATTCTAGTTATTTCAACCATCTTCTGACTAACTAGAGCACTAAGTAGCTCCATTTCTCCTCAGATTCTGAAGCACAGAACGTAAAGCTCTCTGGATGGACCCCTCTTCCTGTGCAGATTCTACATCTTCTCTGAGGGGACTTTAGTACATGGTTAACATGAAAAGGTAATATTAGAATGAAAACAAATCTGCTTTAAGACACTCATGTTTCTACTTAGTTATCTCAACCCATTTTCTATACATGCTGTTTAGTTATCTTCCTGTGCATAAGGCTTTACAGTCATTAGGGACATGTCTACCTGATTGAGCTTATGCTGCTTTAGCTACGAGAACATAACCCTAGTGTAGACTCAGCCTACACATACAGGACTTCCTTGGTTTAGGAACACCACCTCCTTGAAGTATGTTAGTTATGTCAAAAAGCCCTCTTCCAACAACATAGGTGTATCTACACGGAGATTTCTGTCGGCATAGCTATGTTGATCAGGAGTGGTTCACTTTTTATTTCCAAATTATGCCAACATCGTTTTTAAGAGTGTACAAAGCCTATTATTAGTGAAAGTTCAACTTTCTGTTGTCTATTTGTCTAATTCGTCCAGGTCACTTTGCAGCTTGCTTTGGCCCTCCTTTGTGTTTGTTACTTTTCCATGTTAGTGTCTGATCATGATTAAATTTGTACCAAGTGACAAAGAATGAGATATAGCTGGTCAAAAAACTCCTCCAAAGTCCAAGCGCTCTCACTTACCACCAAAGAAAGTTCAGAACTGGGACAGAATTAGCAGAAAATATAACTGCTTGAAGACCGACCAATAATTCCCTACTGACAGAGGTAGTTATACAAACCATAATAAAGTACCCTGCCAACTAAGATTGGGGCTCTGGTTGTCCCCTCATTCACAAAATTTAAGATAAGGGTCAATATTTCAACAGTTTTTAAAGCTGATCTACTTAAAAGAAATTTGTTATCCTAAAATACAAGTCAACACTACACTCTTCTTTTGCTCAAATATGCTGCAAAAACATTGATTTTACAAAACACAAGCTTTACTCCTGATGCCAAAATCCATTAATCATCTTTTTCAGTTCTCATTTTCCCCTATATTTTACCATGGTTTATCAACACTGATAAAAATAAAGTAAACATCTTATAATGGACAGGTGAACTACATTTCACAAAATATTTACACAGGAAATATAACAGACACCTTTTGTTGATTAAATCAAAATATTTTTGCTTAGATGTACCAAACAGTTACAACTTCAAAGTTACTGGCTAGTTACTCCTAGACTGTTTGGAGCCAAGGTGCCAAGGATGGAGAGAGGGGTAGGAATTGTTAAAGGGTCATACATGCCGGCAAGTGTCCAGGGGTTAAATGGAAATATGCACACTACCTCTGAACACCCGCAAGATTAAAGTTGAGATACTATTTATGCAAGCTCATACAACAGCTGAAAGCAGTGCCATCCACCCACCAACTGCAACATCTTTGTTCAGAAATGCCTCTGATGTCAGTACCTTGACCCTACAGACAACTAGTTATCTTAGCCAGTACACATTAAATTAAAATTCTTACTTGCTAAATAAATCCCAGACAGATCAAGCAAGCATGGTTGTTTCATGCATCTTTGTGGACAATTGCTTACTGTACGTTCAAAATAAATGTTGTCACTTTACTGTAACTGATTGCTAAATTCAAGAATTTATTTCAGTTCAAGGTAATTCTTTTAATTTCAATTCTACTTGACTATTTTTTGTATGTTTGTTAAATGATGAAAGTTGTATCTTTTCCATATTAAACAAAAAATCAAAACCTTAAATTGCTACAGCAGCAGTGAAGTCTCTTTACTTTTTGATCGTATTCAATAATTCAGCTGTCTCTTAAATGATTCAGCAGTTTTAACATTCTCAAGGCTCAGGCTAGTTACTGCAGGGACTGTTGGTTTGGTTTTTTCAAATTCAGAATTGAATCAAAATTTGAATTAAAACAAGCACTTACATTTTAAATCAAACAACAAAAACATGAAAACACCCTATAAAAACAGGTGCTCTAAAAAAGTTAAAAATACATTTTAAAATTTGAACTACTGTTCTACAGCCAAGGATTTGTGATGCCTTTGCAAGATATATTTTTAAAGAATAATTCAGAGTTGCTAGAGGATGCTATACATTTTTGCATTCTATAAAATGATAATGCCTAGTCCAGACTTCTATAAATACATATATAACATTTTCATTTATTACTTGAATTACCCAGCCATCAATATTTGAGGCTCTAGGAAGCACTGATGCAAAGACAGCTTTAATAGCAATTACTTTAATTCCATATGTGATAGGTACACTGTATTGTTTTTGGGATACAACAGCAAACAAAGTAAGTCATCTCTGCTGTATCATATAAAGAATCTGATAACCCTCTCCCAACAGATTTATTACACAAAACCTAGGACAACTAGAGCAATGACATAAGTTGGAAACATTCATAAAGCTAAAGTCCAAGAGTGTATAGTGGGAGCTAAGAAATATGAAAGTCAGGGCATGGAAGGGTGGAGAGAGCAATTTAGTGTATACTGTGGTAAGTTAGAATGACCTTGGAAGTTTCTTGTTAAGTAAAAACTTAAACAACAAATTAGTCTGGTAGCACTTTAAAGACTAACAAAACATATAGATGGTATCACGACCTTTCATGGGCACAGCCCACTTCTTCAGATGACCAGAGTGTTGGATGTCCAGAACCAAAACTAAGGAATGGGGGGGAGAGGAGGAAAAAATGTGGGGGAGGTAGTGGGGACATAAATATCAAAGAGAAAGCCAAGCAGTATGACATTTTTTCAGTTTGTTTACTTTGTACATGTGCATAGTCAGTTTCATTGTCTTTGTCAGTTGCATGCCTGGTCTCATATACTAGCATGCTGTCTCCCCAAAACACAGGGTGTTTCCTAGTGGTAGAGTGACCAGATATCCTGTTTTAAAGTCTCCTGCAAGTGTTCCAACTTAAAAAAAAAAAACAGGCAAGTTGTCCTGTATATCCTGTTTCTACTCTCCTCCATCAGTACTGGTGGATCCTGCTGCTAGCTGGATCACTGCTTACCTACTATGCAGTATTTATTTTTAACAGGAGCTCAGTCAACTTGATCATTTGAAATCTGTACGACACAGATTGATTCCCACTGAACTCACATGAGTACAAGTATCAGGTGTCCTGAATTCATCAGAGAAATATGGTCACCTTACCAGGTGCTGAGAGATTGATTTCCTTTTCCTAAAGGAGGGAAATCAGTTTTCTAAAATTTGAGATTAGTGATGCTAATGCAGTTTCTCTCTTGTACTGCTTTGGGATACACAGTTCATGCAAGGGCCTGTGTACCAGTAACAGCAACTGTAAGGCTGAAGCTGATATGGCAGCCAGCAAACATGAGAGGGTGGGTAAAGAGAGAGCAACAGCTGATTGGTTGTTTTAAGCACTTGGGATTACACTCAGATCCACCTCAAAAGTCTCTTTCTAAAAGCAACAACAAAAATTAAAAAGAAAATTATTTAAAAATATACTTAAATTTTTAAAAAATAAAGTAATGCCAGGATTTACTAATTAAGGAGGCTTTTCAGAAAAACATTTTACGTTAGTTTTAGGATATTCAAGTTTGTTCCTTTCACCGAACTAGTTTTTAAAAGATATAACTTGAACAGGTCATATCCCTGTGGACTGCCGTTGAAAGATTAGGGGTTCCCTACACATGGAGTTATTCAGGGAAAACTATACTTGAATAACTTCATGTGTGGTTTTCCACAGTAAGCGTTCTTGGTCCTGTTTAGCTTAACCCACACTAAACAGGAACAAGATAGCCTTATTCCAAAATAAAACTGTACAGAGTTAACTGGACATAGCCATTCTCAGGAAGCTCCACGTGCAGTGCAGATAAGCCCTTAAAAATATAAACAGAAACAGTGTGTTTGCTGAAGAATCCCTTCTGTTGGTGTGGTGTCTGCACTGAAGTGGTACAGCTGCATCACAGTACTGCATCACCTTTAGGCAACAATTATGCTTGGAACGGGGCAGATGATTCATAGTTTACATAGACATACCTGGGCCACTGCACTACAAACAGCAGTGCAGCCCTGGGAGCACAGATGCTCAGGTTAGCATCTGCAACTATGTACACACCTACACCCCCGAGTTCATACTCAGGTATATAAGCCCAAGCCACAGCCCTTGTTACTGCAGCTACAATGCTATTTTTTTTAAAAAGATGTGTTCTTAAGCCAAGTTTCTTCTTGGCTTAAGAACCTGGGTTAGCTAACCTGAGTTAAGAGCACACTGTTTTCCCTCCAGTGTAGACATACCATAAAATAATTTTCCAAAAGTAAATACTATAAGACTAAATATATTCGCACATGATACATTACCAATTTCACACAAATGTGAAAAAAAGTCCAATTATCTGAAATGGAGCTATGTAGAACCACCTCTTTATAGCTCATCAGAAGAAAAACTGCATTTTTAAGACCTTTCTATCAAGAGAACTCCCTGATGCCTGGCTTGATACATAGTTACTTTATCAGACAATCTTTTGAAAGTCCAGTATTTTAAATTTACAAGTGTCTTTTGTACAAAGGGATCTACAAAGCATATGTTAGTCATACACACTAGCTGCATTACTTTAAGTCTAAGAAAATCTCATGAAAACTTGAAAAACGAAGTTATTTAAGATCAACCAGTACATCACAAACTGCTTGTTAAAAAAATACACATCTGAGTTACAAGATGCTTTTAAAGGAACCACATTTTAGGTTTTTTGGCTTTTCACATTTAGTAACATACCACAAAATAGAGATAATCAGATGCCACATACTAATGGTTAGAAAATGTGAATAATTCTGGTCATATTAAAAGTAAAATCTCTATGTTCTAACTTCCCAGTAAAGTCATTAACTTCATGCCAGTAAGCGTATACCTCATGAACCTAGCTTGTCTCACTCACCAGCAATTTCATTAGTTCTGTCACAAGAACATACCCAAACAATAACCACATCTGACAAAATAAAATACTTCAGAGCATGTATTGTTTCTTAGAATAGCCTGGCACTTAGCCTGGTTAGCTTTATTACCAGTAATAAATTTTTGAAAGGTTGAAATACATAAAACACTCTCAGCTGCTCCAACAGAAGATCAATGAGACTTGTGATAAGAGATTAACTTAGCAATCAGACACCCAGGAGCAGCATGGCTTTAGAAAATTAGATATTTTTTAAAATTTGTACACAACATGAAAAGAGCTGCAATATGAAATATATTCATAATTTTGAAACTTATCTGGCAAAACAGCATATATCATGAAGATCATTCCATGAAAGCATGCCCTATAAAATGTGACTCATTCCTTCCAAAGGAATGTCACTTACACCAAACGTTAAACCCAGAATGAACATTTGTGGGATTTCACACAAATGTCTGGGCACCCCACTGAGTATGTGAACTGATTTATTTGAGGATAATTAGGTTACAAAATGTATAAAAGGAAGAACCCTTCAATTATGGGTTAGGGAAACAGGAGTTTGCACACAACTATCTTAAATCATAAAAGCTGACCCAGACAGAGCAGAATTAATTGCACAGCAAAACTGTTATATCCCAGTTTTGAACTTCGATGCATGGATACATTCATGTTTAGAGATGATTGGTTCAAGCTAGTCATATTCACCTTGCTGCAAATTCTAAATGATCAAACTAAAGAAGAAATCCAAATTTGGAGGAAGTCAACATCATCTATTTTCTTCTATATATTAGATAACTGAATTTCAATTAACAGTATATAACAGCTTATTCCCTTCACAGAACATGAAGCTAATCCTATTAAATAATTTTCAATTACTCCTATTAATGATTTATAGAGCTGCAGTCTTCTTTCCCTTCCCACAACAGAATCTTTATTGTCAATGTAGGGTGTCACAAGGAAGGGGGAGAAGAAGAAGTTACTTACCTTGGTGCAGTAATGACAGTTCTTTGAGATGTGTCCCCCTGTGGGTACACCACAGATTGGAGATTTGTCAGCAGTGGTCTGCCGGACCATGCATGCGCATTAGGTGCCTCATGCCATTTGCGCAGTTTCTTGGAGCACACAGTCCAGCTCCCACCAGTTACTCCTAATCACCGAGTATCTGAAAGACATAAAGGAGAACTCTGAAGCAGGGAGGAGGCAGATAGTGGAGCACATACAGGGACACACATCTTGAAGAACCATCGTTACTACACCCAGGTGAGTAACTTCCTCTTCTTCTTCGAGTGGTGTCCTAGTGGGTGCTCCACTATAGGTGACCTAGTAGCAGACACTCCTTGATAAGGAAGGCAGGAATCAGAGTTAAGGGTTCACTGCTGCGGATAACACTATGGAGGCAACCACTGAGTGAAAACGTTGAGGATAGCATAATGTTTCACAAAGGTGTAGTTAGAGGACCATGTAGCAGCTTGGCAAATGTCCCAGAGGGGAACTCTCTTAAGGAAGGCTGTGGAAACTGCTACTGCCCTGGTAGAATGGGCTCTTTTTTGGTGCTTCAGGTAGAGGTTTGTTTTGTAATGAATATCAGCGAGTCATACATGAAATGATGAGCTTGGAGATGCGTTGTGCAGAAAGAGGATTGCCTTTAGATCAGTCTGCCACAGAAATCAACAGCTGTTGAGACTTTCAGAAAAGTTGGGTTCTATCGATATAGAAGGCCAATGTCCTGAACACATCTAATCTGGAAAGCCTAGCGTCCCATTGGGAGGAATGCGGTTTGGAGTGAAAGGTTGGAAGAATGATCGACTCGATGTGAAAATCCGAGTTTATTTTTGGTCGGAAGATCAGTTGGGGGTGGAATATAACCCCCTGACTTGTAAACACTGCATAGGGAGGTGTATCAGAAAGAGCTGAAAGCTCTCCTACACTGCGCGCAGACATTATTGCTAATAAGGCCACCTTGGTGGTTAATAGGGGCAGGTCACCAGGGGTTCAAAGGGTGATCATATTAAGGCATCCAAGACCAATTCTAAGTCCCGTGGTTGGGGCAGTTCTCTATGAGGTGGGTAAAGATTAGTCAACCCTTTCATGAATCTTCTAGTGATTGGGTGAGCAAACACCAAATAGCCCTCTACTGGCTGTCGGAAGGCAATGAATGCAGCAAGGTGAACCTTAAGAGATGACAAGGCTAGGCCGAAGTGCTTTAAATGTACCATATATTTGAGAATGTGATGGATCGGAGCAGAGGTCAGATCTAGGCTGTCGTCTATGCACCAAGAACGAAACCTGCGCCACTTATTCAGGTAAGTAGTCCGGGTGGTTTTCTACTTTGTAGTAGGATCAATTTGACATCTTGGGAACAGCTCATTTCTGTGTTCTGGAACCAACTAGGAACCACACTGTGAGGCGAAGGTGATCTGGCTGAGGGTGCACTAGCATTTCCTGGTCCTGGGTCAACAGGATAGGGTGGCTCAGGAGATAGGGAAGCCATGTCTGACGGGGCCAAAACGAGGCTATGAGGATTACTATTGTGTTGTCCCCGGTGATCTTTTCTTCAACTCTCGGTATCAGAGGAAAGGTGTAAAGCAACTGACTGCTCCAGTCTAGAAGAAAGGTATCTCCCAGGGGTCCCGGTCCAATTCCTGCTCTGGAGCAGTAGCATCAGCATTTTGATGTGTGGCAAATAGGTCTATAGTCGGGAAGCCCCAGAGACGAAAAACATCTTGTATTACTCAACAGTGTAGTTCCCACTCATGGTCTGAGTGCATCAGCAGTGAAGTTGTCTTTGCCCAGTAAGTATGCCAGAATCATTACGTCGTGCCGGATGCACCAGTTCCATAGGCATGTTGCCTCTGCACAGAGGGAATGCAATCAAGCTCCTCCCTGACAGTTACTGTATAAAATAATGATGCAGCCCCAGATAAGAGTGGCAAAGTGTTTGCACGCATTGAAAACTGCTTTCAATTCTAGGAGGCTAATATGATGGGAGCTTTCTTTTATGGGCACGTGGTTCTGAACGCAATGGCCGCCGAGATGTGCTTCCCAGCCTACCAAAGATGCTTCGGTCGTAATTTGCATCATGGGTTGAGGCTGGTGGAAGGGTACACCAGCTAACATATTGGTGGGGACAGTCCACCAAGCCAAGGACTTCACAACTTTTGGTGGCACTGTAACTCTTCTGTGTACATTGTGTTTGCCAGGAACGTGGACCACAGCTATCCAGTGCTGAAGGCACCGCAGATGAAGCCTTGCATGCACTATGACATATGTGGTAGCTGCTATGTGCCCCATGAGTTGAAGGCAGGTAAGTACAGAAATCCTGGGGCTTGTGGAAAGAATCTGTATAAGATCCTGAATAGCTTGAAATCTGTGTAATGGCAGGTACACTCAGGTAGTGGACAAGTCTAGGTGCGCACTGATGAATTCCAAAGATTGTTGTGCTGATATCAACAATTTTAGGAAGTTGATTAGAAGACCAAGAGCTTTGAAGACTGACCTCGTCCTAACGGTGGATTGTAGCATGTTGTCAAAGGATGAGCTCTTGATCAAACAGTTGTCGAGATAGGGGAAGATAATGATCCCAGCCTGGTGAAGGTGCGTCACAAAGAATGCAAATGTCTTCGAAAACACTGGGTGCTGAAGACAGACTAAAGGGTAAGACCCAGTATTGGAAGTGTTCGGCTCGGACAACAAACCTTAGGAAACGCCTTTGCGCCAGATGAATTGTGACATGAAAGTAGGCGTCCCGCAAGTCGAGGAATGCAAACCAAGTCCTGCTGTCGAAAGCTGGGATAACAGATGCTAAGGTCACCATACTGAATCTCTGTTTGCGAAAATATCGGTTGAGTCAGCAGAGGTCTAGGATTGGCTTCCACCCACCTGACTTTTTCTCGGTAAGAAAATAATGGGAATAAAAGTCCTTCCCCCTGAACTTTTGGGTACTCTCTCTACCACTCTGATGGTGAGGAGACGCAGGACCTCTTGTCTCAGAAGAGTCTCATGAGAAGGGTCCCTGAAGAGGGACAGGGAAGGTGGGGAAGGAGGAGGGATAAAAGTGAAGGGAATCGAGTAGCCAAATATTACTAGTTCAGGAACCCATTGATCGGTGGTGATGGCGGCCTACCATCATTGCAATGGTCAGGCAGTGATGAAATAACTGGGCCTCTTCACATTGATGACCAATAAGTGGGACGATTTGCAGACCCTCAACCAAAATGTCAAACTTCCTGTCGGTTATTCTGCTGGTTGGATGTCCTGTTGTTCTGGGGACATTACTTTTGTGGACGCTGTCTGGGATGGTGCTGATTGAATGCTCTATGTTGAGGTACAGAGTAAGGGAAGGACCTATGCCCTCTGATATGGGGCATAACGTTTGCATCTGTACGGTGGTGTGTACATGCCCAACATTCTTAACATAGTTCGTGAGTCCTTGTTGGTATGGAGGACTTCATCAGTTTTCTCAGTGATTAGTCTGTGTCTATCGAAGGGGAGGTCCTCCACCTTCGATTACAATTCTTTGGGTACTCCTATGGACTGAAGCCATGAAGCTCTGTGCATTACCACTGAGGTTTCGGTAGATTGTGCAGCTGTGTCGGCGATGTCAAGCACAATTTGAAGAACAGTACGGGAAGCAGTGTACCCCTTCTGTACCACAGATTTTAGAATCTGGCATTTGCTATCTGGGAGGTGCTCTATAAGCACGGTTAGTTTTGTATAATTATCAAAATTATGATTCGCCAAGAGAGCCGCATAGTTGGCCATTCTCAATGTTAAAGTAGCCGATGAATAAACCTTTCTATAGAAAAGATCCAACCTTTTACTGTCTTTGCCATTGGCACTGTTCTTATATTGTGGGGCCTTGGCACTCTGCTGTGCTGCATCAACCACAAGGAACTTGGGTGGCGGGTTGTGAAGAGAAAATCCATCCGTTTAGCGGGAACAAAGTATTTCTTATCCGGCTTCTTGTTGGTCGCAGGGACTGAAGCTGGTGTTTGCCATATATCGTCTGCCACTTCTAAAATAGCATCATCAATGGGCAAAGCGACCTTTGATTTTTGAGAGGGCTGTACATTTTTTAAAAGATGGTGCTGCTTTTCCTGCACTTCAGTAAGTTGGACTTCTTGACTGTCCACACCCAGCTTAAAAAGGTCTTGAAACTGTCGGAGGTCATCAGTCGGTGAGGAGTGTCCCAGAAATACCGCCTAGTCATGAGAAGACGAGGATGGGTCAATTGGAGAAACTCCCTGCTGTTGTTTGTGGTCAGAGAGTTGAGCTTCTTCGGTTTCAGAGTGTTGAGGTGGCTGGGATGCGCTTTATGAGGGAGTGGGAGGCTGCATGACGGCTGGAGTAGGCGAGTTGATATGGCTTTGTCTGGACTCTGATCGGAGGCAACAAGGTGATCAACACTGGAAATAGCAGGACAGAATGGAATGATGTGCCAGACAATGGTGTTCATAGTAGGTGTGACCATGGTGGCGGCTGCAGTAATGTCTGACAGGTGAGGAATGTCTGGAGGAGAATGTGCTCCTATGATAGTCATGGTAGTGAATATAGGCTGAAAGCATGAGCAATCTAGGTGACCTGGATCTGTGCCTTGCTGACATAGGTGATAGAGATGTGCATGACATGATAGCGGTTTTCAAATATCTAAAAGGGTGTCACAAGGAGGAAGGCGAAAATTTGTTCCTCTTGGTTTCTGAGGACAGGACAAGGAGTAATGGGCTTAAAGTGCAGCAGGGGAGGTTTAGATTGGACATTAGGAAAAAATTCCTAACTGTCAAGGTGGTCAAATATTGGAATAAATTGCCAAGGGAGGTGGTGGAATCTCCCTCTCTGGAGATATTTAAGAACAGGTTAGATAGACATCTGTCAGGGATGGTGTAGACGGAGCTTGATCCTGCCTTGAGGGCGGGGGGCTGGACTCGATGACCTCTCGAGGTCCCTTCCAGTCCTATTATTCTATGATTCTATGATCGGTACCCACAGTAGTAATGGGGTGAGAGAGAGCTGTGTGATGATGTACTGAGCTATTCAGTGGTAGGATGGTGCCGCGAAGGATCAGCGGGTGGAGCCGATGGTAGCGGTGAGGGAGAAAGAGGCTTCGGGGAGAACGAGATATGCTCCGGGCTGGGGGAAGGAGTAGTGACCCTGTGTGTTTTATGGTGGGCCTTAGCCGGTGCTTACTATTGCGCTGATGCGGTCTCATCTGTAGGCTGAGAAAGAACGGTTACTTACCTCGTAACTGTGATTCTTCGAGACGTGTTGCTCATGTCCATTCCAATATAGGTGTGAGCATGCGTCATCGGAAGATTTTCCCTCAGCAGTACCCTTACAGCCAGCAGGGAGCCCCCTTCAGTGGCGCCAGTATATCAGTGCATATATACCCCTGCTGGTCCCTTCCCCACTCTGTTCCTTCTTACCAGTATGCTACTGGCAGAGAAGGGGGGGGGGGGGGGGGTTTGGAATGGACATGAGCAACTCATCTTGAAGAATCAGTTACAAGGTAAGTAACCATTCTTTTTTCTTCGAGTGATTGCTCATGTGCATTCCAATATAGGTGATTCCAAAGGAGAACCTAACTGGGGGGGAGGAGGGGAAGGAAGAAATTGCCCTTGAGCTAAGGACCGCTTTACCTAGGGCGCCATCCTCCCTGGCCTGCTGTGGAAGGGTATAATGGTTAGCAAACGTGTAGACCGAAGACCACATGGCAGCCCTGCAGATGTCCAAAATGGGGATCTGCGCGGCAAAAGCAGTGGACATCGCCCTCATGGAGTGTGCCCTGAGGGGCGGGGCAGGTGTGCCCACTAAAGAGTAGCACTCCCTAATGCAAGCGGTTATCCATGATGCAAACCTCAGAGTGAATCCTCCCTTCATACGTTCCGCAATGGCTACAAAGAGCTGCTATGACTTACGGAAGGGTTTAGTTCTATCTAAATAAAAGGCTAACGCCCTTCGAACATCTAACATGTGCAGAACCTATTCTTTCCCAGATGTGTGAGGTTTAGAGAAGAAAACTGGGAGGAAAATATCTTGGGAAGCATGAAAAGTGGAAACCACCTTCGGCAGAAAGCCCGGATGTGGGCGGAGTCTGACTTTGTCTTTAAAAAATACTTTGTAAGAGAGATCACATGTGAGTGCCCTAAGCTCGGATACCCGCCTTACGGATGTGATTGCTACCAGGAGAGAAACCTTATATGATAGGTGGAGGAGCGAACACGTAGCCATCGGCTCAAATGGGGGTCCCATAAGCTTAGAGAGGACCAGGTTTAGATCCCACTGTGGGACAGGGAGCCATACATGTGGGTAGAGTCTATCCAGGCCTTTCAAAAATCTATTAACCATCAGGTTGGTGAACAGCGTTTTGCCCCCTTTCCCTGGGTGAAAGGCTGATATGGCTGCCAGGTGGACCTTAATGGATGAGGAGTACAGGTGTTAGAGCCTAAGATCTAGTAAGTAGTCTAGAATCCTGGGAACTGGTACCCATCTTGGGATGCCCAGGAACAGAAGCGTTTCCATTTAGCCAGGTAAGTGGATCTTGTGGATGGTTTCCTGCTGCCTAGCAGGACCTCCTGGACCCGTTGGGAGCACTGAAGCTCCTGAGCCGTTAGCCACGGAGCTTCCACGCTGTCAGGTGGAGGGACTGCAGGTCCGGGTGGGCAGGCTGCCCAAGTCCTATGATATGAGGTCCGGGACTAACGGGAGGACTACGGGCCTCTCGCACGAGAGGCTGAGAAGCATCGAGTACCAATGCTGTCGCAGCCATGCTGAGGCAATTAGGATTAGCAGTGACCTGAATTCTCTTCACCTTCAGCAAAACCCTGTTGACTAGGGGAAACGGTGGGAAAGCATAGAGCAGGCCCTGTGGCTAATGAAGGAAGAGAGCATCCCCTAGGGAACCCTGTCCCTGTCACAGGAGGGAGCAATAGCGGGGACACTTGGCGTTCTGGGCTGTGGCAAACACGCATGGAAAAATGATTGGGCTATGTCCCAACTCAGGGACCACTCGTGACTCACAAACGACCTGCTCAACCTGTCCGCCAGGACATTCTGGGAGCCCAGGAGGTACGAGGCCGTCGGGTGGATATCTGCCCTGATGCAGAGCTCCCAGAGGTGGAGTGCCTCAGAGCACAGGCGGGGGGAGCAGGTCCCACCCTGTTTGTTTATATATGCTATGGCTGTCGTGTTGTCCGACAGAATGAGGACTAACGCTTGGGCCCAGTGCCGGCTTTGTTTTATCTGGGCGGTGAGTGGGAGCTGTCCCTGAAGTGCCCAGCTTGTCCCCAACACGAATATAGGTCGATGGCAGTGATCGAGTTGGAAAGGACCTCTTTTTCACAAAAGTGCGAGACCCTGCCGTAACAGCCTGCCGCTTCTCGGCTCTAACTGAGTCCAATCTGGGCAGGGAGGGCTCCGTTTGTGAAGGCTGCAGTGCTTTATCAAATAAAAGCATTCTGAGCCTCATCTCCCTGTCCCTTCATGCTCGTGTCATTAGTTTGGAGCAGTGAGGGTATTTGGGGGGGAATATGTCCCTCACCAAGGCACCTGATACAACGGAAGTGCCCATCCAAAGCGGGCATTGGCCCCCGGCAAGCGTCACATTTTTTTAAAACCGGGCAATCCCAGCATGGTTTCTCTCAGATGGTTCTCTTCTTTTCTTATTCATTTGTTGTTTGTTTGGGTTTTTTTTCTATTTGTAAGCGCAGTACTGTGATGTCTATCTGTCCCTTTTTTTAAAAACCACTACATAACTATGAACCAACTGCTAAGATTAACTAAGAACTACTAACGTAATAACAAACTACCTAACAATTAACTAACAACTATTTAACTTCTGACAGGATCCGATGAGAGGGAGCTCTCTCCATCTGCAACCAAGGGCAGTTAGAAGGAACTGGCGGGAGCTGGACTGCGCGCTCCAAGAAATGGCGCAAATGGCATGAAGCATCTAATGCGAATCTGAAGTCCGGTAGACCACTGCTGATGAATCTCTGATCTGTGGTGCTGGGACAAGCCCAACACCTACAGTGGAGCACTCACGGGGACACCACTCAAAGAAGAAAAATTGTTCTCCTGGTCCTCTGATAAGACAAGAAACAGGGGTATGTCTACACTACCCCCCTAGTTCAAACTAGGGGGGTAATGTATGCATACCGAACTTGCTAAGGAAGCCCAGGATTTGAATTTCCCGGGCTTCATTAGCATAAAGCCGCGCCGCCATTTTTAAAAGCCGGCTAGTGCGAACCCCGTGCCGCGCGGCTACACGCGGCACAGACTAGATAGTTCGGATTAGGATCCGAACTATTTAGTCCGTGCCGCGTGTAGCCGCGCGGCACGGGGTTCGCACTAGCCGGCTTTTAAAAATGGCGGCGCGGCTTTATGCTAATGAAGCCCGGGAAATTCAAATCCCGGGCTTCCTTAGCAAGTTCGGTATGCATACATTACCCCCCTAGTTCGAACTAGGGGGGTAGTGTAGACATACCCCAATTGGCTTAAATTGCAGCAAAGGAGGTTTAGGTTGGACATGAGGAAAAACTTCTTAACTGTTAGGGTGGTTAAACACTGGAATAAATTGCCTAGGGAGGTTGTGGAATCTCCATCTCTGGAGATATTTAAGAGCAGGTTAGATAGACATCTATCAGGGTCTAGAGATGGTGCTTGGTCCTGCCGTGAGGGCAGGGAACCGGACTCAATGACCTCTCAAAGTCCCTTCCAGTTCTAGTGTTCTATGATTCTATGAATGTAGCCAATGTTTCGGGCCACAGGAAGTATATGCCGAAAGCAATGCTTCCGGAATGTTAACATAGTTGATAGAGTAGAAAAGGGGCACTGAGACAGAAACAGTTGGCTCGTTCTTGGCTAATGAACCTTCATGCATATAAGTAATAAGGATTTTCTAGACCAAGTCTTTCAGATGTGAGACTTCTCTTGCAAGACAGGTCTACAATGAGATGAGACCATGTTCCTGCTCCCTGCCCAGCATTCCTCAGACATACTACTACGTTTACAGACATCATTTCAGATCATTTAAACATAACAGAATTTACTTTCTTCAACAGTTTTGTCCAATGCACTCTTTTTAAAGCTGGACCTTCTAATGTTCTACTAGTTATGCAAACAAATGGAATCCCTTGAGTTATATCAGGGAACAAAACAACAAAACCAAATCACACAGCCTGTCACTCATATCAGATATTCATTTGAAGCCAACTGTTATATACACTCACATTCTAATCTGGCAGATCACACTCATGGCATGTGATTAATCTGTTAACTTCTCAAACCTGCTTCATCTTCCCAGAGGACTTATCCTATCCCAAATTCATGCTGCAGCCAACATCCATTCTAATACAGGAGGTCCCCAACTGACGAATGGGTTGTGTTCCACAAGTTCATTTGTAAGTTGGTTGTTTGGAACTCAGAATACATTTTCCCATAGAAACAATGTTATAAGTGGTTGTTAGGTTCCCAGACTACTAGCCCACAAAAGCTCATAATGTAGCTGAAATTGAGTACATTTGCAATGAAAAGAGTAGAAATACTTTTTATTTAATCCTGAATGTTAGTCTTGAGGAAAGGCACATTTAATTAGAGGAGCATGAGGAAGTAGGTGGAAATTCTGAAGGGGACTTCTGGGTATTCCCCAGCCACCCCCTCCCATCACTGGCTCTGTGCTGGCCTCTGCAGCCAGCCCCATCCCCTGTCCCTCCCCCCGCCCCGCAGGTTACAATGACTCTCCATTGGAGAAGGTGGCGAGCGGTGCTAACAAGAGCCAGAGGAGTGCCCAAATTACAACTTATACATCCATGAGTCTTGGTTTTTAATACCAGACCAATCACTGTAGTTATCTAAGCATCTAATATTTAACTGCAAACTCTGAATAACCAGAGCCAAGCAGCTCTTCAGTCACTATTATTAGTCAACATTCAAAGAGTGTTTCATTATTGCACTGTCTGCTGAACAGGGAGTCATATTGCTCTGTGGGTGTGAAAGAAAATGAACTGATTGTTTATCTACTGACCTTTCATAGATCCTCCTCAGATGGTTTCATTACAAGTCTGCTAAAACTAAATGAATTAAAGGCAAAATACATTTGCGATGGGATGCAGTCGCAGAAGTCTCCTTGAAATTGTTCCCCAGTGTGCTGACCATGCCACTGACTCCTGCTTTCTTGCTCTCTGGGATTCTCCACCACTCTGTCCTGCTAGGTCAGATCCTGTGTTCTCCCCCAGACCTCCCACAGACAAGACACAGAGTTGGGATTACAGCCCCCCATGCAGAGCTCAAACACTGAACCACTTCAGCTCTGGAAGGACACAGTTCTAGGGCTCAGCACCCAGGAAACCAACCTCCCAAAGGGATCAAAGGACCAAAAATATCCTTATTTCTCTGTGTACAAGGTTTACACAGGAAAAGCTTGAAGATATCTACCCTCTATCAGAGAGAGAGATGCACAGTAGTTGCTCTTCCAGATAATTATTTACACTGGAACTGATAATGAAAACACTTTTGCTTACTAAGTACAAAAAAGTAGGATTTAAGTGGTTGCAAGTGAAAACAGACAGATCAAACTAAGTTACTAAAACACATAGCTAGTTCTAATTCATCAAGACATTTGTTACATGGAAATTCTTATCCTAAACAGCTGTTCTTATTTCAGGTATAAACTTCAAGTCAGAGCTAGTTTTTTACTCCAGCCCTTCCAAGGTCTTAGAATCATAGAATACTAGGACTGGAAGGGACCTTGAGAGGTCATCGAGTCTAGTCCCCTGCCCTCATGGCAGGACCAAATACTGTCTAGACCATCCCTGATAAGACATGTATCTAACCTACTCTTAAATAGCTCCACAGATGGAGATTCCACAACCTTCCTGGGCAATTTATTCCAGTGTTTGACTACCCTTACAGTTAGGAACTTAGTACTAATGTCCAACCTAAACCTCCCTTGCTGCACTTTAAGCCCATTGCTTCTTGTTCTATCCCCAGAGGCCAAGATGAACAAGTTTTCTCCCTCCTCCTTATGACACCCTTTTAGATACCTGAAAACTGCTATCATGTCGCCTCTCAATCTTCTCTTTTCTAAACTAAACAAACCCAATTCCTTCAGCCTTCCCTCATAGGTCATGTTCTCTAGACCTTTCATCATTCTTGTTGCTCTTCTCTGGACCCTCTCCAATTTCTCCACATCTTTCTTGAAATGTGGTGCCCAGAACAGGACACAATACTCCAACTGAGGCCTAACCAGCGCAGAGTAGAGCGGAAAAATGACTTCTTGTGTCTTGCTCTCAACACACCTGTTAATGCATCCCAGAATCATGTTTGTTTTCTTTGCAACAGCATCACACTGCTGACTCATTCAACTTGTGGTCCACTATAACCCTTAGATCCCTTTCTGCCATACTCCTTCCCAGACAGTCACTTCCCATTCTGTATGAATGAAACTGATTGTTCCTTCCTAAGTGGAGCACTTTGCATTTGTCTTTATTAAACTTCATCCTGTTTACCTCAGACCATTTCTCCAATTTGTCCAGGCCATTTTGAATTATGACCCTATCCTCCAGATTAGTCGCAACCCCTCCCAGCTTGGTATCATCTGCAAACTTAATAAACGTACTTTCTATATCAATATCTAAATCGTTGATGAAGATATTGAACAGAGCCAGTCCCAAAACAGACCCCTGCGGAACACCACTTGTTATGCCTTTCGAGCAGGATTGTGAACCATTAATAACTACTCTCTGAGTAAGTTTATCCAGCCAGTTATGCACTCACCTTATAGCAGCCCCATATAAGTTGTATTTACCTAGTTTATTGATAAAAATATCATGAAAGACTATATCAAACGCCTTACTAAAGTCTAAGTATACCACATCCACCGCTTCTCCCTTATCCAAAAGGCTCGTTATCCTATCAAAGAAAGCTATCAGATTGGTTTGACATGATTTGTTCTTTACAAATTCAAACTGGCTGTTCCCTATCACCTTGCCACTTTCCAAGTGTTTACAGATGATTTCCTTAATTATTTGCTCCATTATCTTCCCTGGCATAGAAGTTAAACTAACTGCTCTGTAGTTTCCTGGGTTGTTCTTATTTCCCTTTTTATAGATGGGCTCTATATTTGCCCTTTTCCAGTCTTCTGGAATCTCTCCTGTCTCCCATGATTTTCCAAAGATGATAGCTAGAGGCTCAGATACCTCCTCTATCAGCTCCTTGAGAATTCTAGGATGCATTTAATCAGGCCCTGGTGACTTGCAGGCATCTAACTTTTCTAGGTGATTTTTAACTTGTTCTTTTTTTATTTTACCTTCTAAAACTACCCCCTTCCCACTAACATTCACTATGTTGGGCATTCCTTCAGACTTCTCGGTGAAGACTGAAACAAAGAAGTCATTGAGCATCTCTGCCATTTCCAAGTTTCCTGTTACTCTTTCTCCCTCCTCACTGACCAGTGGGCCTATCTTCTACTTGGTCTTCCTCTTGCTTCTAATGTATTTATAAAAAGTCTTATTGTTTCCCTTTATTCCCGTAGCTAGTTTGAGCTCATTCTGTGCCTTTGCCTTTCTAATCTTGCCCCTGCATTCCTGTGCTCTTTGCCTATATTCATCCTTTGTAATTTGTCCTACTTTCCATTTTTTATGACTCCTTTTTTATTTTTAGATCATGCAAGAACACGTGGTTAAGCCAAGGCGGTCTTTTGCCATATTTTCTATCTTTCCAACACATCGGAATAGCTTGCTTTTGGGCCCTTAATAATGTCCCTTTGAAAAACTGCCAACTCTCCTCAGCTGTTTTTCCCCTCAGTCTCAATTCCCATGGGACCTTACCTATCAGCTCTCTGAGCTTACCAAAATCCGCCTTCCTGAAATCCACTGTCTCTATTTTGCTCTTCTTCCTTCTATCCTTCCTTAGAATTTTCTTTGCATCCACTTAGCGTGTGCCAAGAAGTTTCAAAAGCCAGTCAAAGACCAAGGGCTGATAGCTTCCCAACAGTTAAATAGGCTTTTCCCCCAAGGTGGGAAATTAGGAATGTACTTGATCCGTGGGGGAGCCCAAGCCACCAGCTGACAGAGGCTGCTCTATCATCCCAAGGAGCAGCCTCTACCTCTGGTGAGCCCCGGCCCACCGTGGATAGAAGCAGTCCCCATCTGCAGGGGGCCCAAGATTAATATGGACAGGGGCTGTTCTTGCATCCCGCCTGCCCCCACACCACTGCCTCTGCAGGAGTTCCCCCACAGCATCATCTCCACGGTGTTGTCTGTGGGCTCTCTGTGGACAAAGGCTGCTGCCAAAGCAGCCTCTGTTCACGGTCAGCCCCAGCCGCTGGGATCAGGGACTGCTGCTAGAACAGGACTGCTGCTTACACTGGGTCCAGGACCACTGTGGCTTTGCATTTTAAATGTAGCAAGAGTCTGAGTAATTGGCTGAACAAGAAGTAGGACTGAGCAGACCGGTAGGCTCTAAGGTTTTATATTTTGAATGCAGTTATTTTTTGTACAGAATTCTACATCTGTAAGTTCAATTTTCATAACAGCTTGCAATACAGTACTTACATTTTGTGAACTGAAAAAGTTTTTCATTGCAATGATTTATAATTAAAAGTATAAAGTCAGCATTATACACTTTGTATTAAGTGCTGTAACTGAAATCAATACATTTGACAACGTATTATTACTGCTTTGGATTATTACCAAACAGAACGCATCATTAGCATGAATGCATGTCCTCTGAAAAGGTGACTGAAGTATGAAGGGACATATGAATCTTTAGCATATCTCATGTAAATACTGCTTAGCATTTGATAATGATCCAAAGCATTTGATAATGTAGACAAATATTTGAATAAATAGTATTCTATTATTATTTAACAGCACAATTAATCATGCTTAATTTTTCTGCTCATGTGATTAATCCTGATTAATTTATAATTGCTTGGTAGCCCTAATTTTAATTAATATATAAAAAAGTTAAATATATGGAACCTTTCAGAAAAGTACAGACCTCATGCATTCTTCATGGTCAACCTCATATTTTTAATGTTCAGCTTTAATAATCATGCTAGCTGCAGGTCTGATTCTGCAAACAAGCTCAAGAATAACATTCACACAAATAGTTCCACTGATTTTAAAGAGTACTTATATAAAAAGTGGTCACTGAATACTGAGGAGAGGCCTGTTGGGAAGCATGGGAGGGTGGGGCAAGAAGACAGAGTCAGGTAGCTACAAGAAAGGAAGAAAGCGGGGATTTATCAGTTTGCTTCAATAGAAGGACCATACTGCTTACAAGTGACTTTATAAAGTTAAATACTGTTCCACAGCTGGAGAAATATTTTATTTATTTATGTTCCAGGGGAAAGATATGCACAGAAATGCCTGTACTTTTATAGTGGCAATATTTGATTTACTTTTATTTTTCCTATTCCATTCCTGTTACCCAAGAGATATAGCCCCAGCCTACACTTGTACAAAGCCGTTTTCAGATGTATATAGATCAATGTTTAAACACTTAAAATATAAACTGACCTGTTGCTGACCCCTAACTCTGCTGCTGCAGTTGCTGAACTGAGCCAGGATGTAGAAGGAGACTGAAGAGTGGGTTCAGAAATAGTGTGGAACAGGTGCCTGGGAGGGTCACAGAGGCAGAGACTAGGTATAGGAGAGAGTTAGGGACCATCAAAGGATAACACAGCTGTGCTCCCCAGTCTCAGAACATAGGAGGCTTTGGGTAAGAATATGTACAGGAGCCTGGGGAGGTATGAAAGGTGAGAGAGGAGGTAAAGGGGATGATGAGGCAGAGACCGTCTCTTCCCCATACCTTATTATCTCACCCAGGTATAACTCTTCCTCTTCACCCAAAAGAAGCCCAATGTAAAGGGTCTCAGAAGTTTTGTTGGAGCATGACTTCCTAGAAGTTACATCTATAAATGGACAGTTAATAGTTCCAGCCAGTTCATCACTGCCATACAATCCTTCAGTCTTATTAAATTTTATAATACAGTAGCTCCTTGAGGGACCATCAGGAATAAGGATGCTAAATATTGACTAACTGACCAACCGAATAGTCGATAGGACGTCTTCACCTTTGAAGTGTAGCAACAGCCTTAGGACTCCCCAGCTGATTCTGGGATCCATGTGGCACTGCTGCAAGAAGCCTGATGCCGGGCTCCCTATGGCATTTCAAAGCAGCAGCGCCGCATGGAGCCTGGGATCAGCTGGGGACATCCCTGCTGAACCCAGGCTCCATGCAGCGCTGCCACTTTGAAATGCCACGGGGAGCCTGGCATCAGGATTCTCGCGGCATTTCAAAGTGGCAGCGCTGCATGGAGCCTGGGGGGGTCTGTCCCTGGCTTCAAGAGGCACTGCTGATTTCAAGTACCTCCTCTTCTTCTTCCCCTCCCCACTGCTTCTTTCTGATAGAGGCAGCAAGGGGAGGAAGTGACTAGTCAACTAGTCTTTCGCATCCCTAATCAGGAACAGGCTCTGCTGGCTAGGTGCTGTACAAACACAAGCCAGCATGATTCCTAACCAACTCAGGATCACGATCAAATATTAACTGTCTACTTGACTTTTTCTGTAGGTTTACACACATATTTAGGTTTACACATTTAAATACTAGCAAATGCTAGTTTTTGTAGCAAATAGTGTAGTATATGTTATAGTGGATTAGAAACAGAAATATCTTGAGAGGTGACATTTTATAATTAAGGAGGATTTAAAAACCTAAGTTTATAAGTACCACCTTCCTTAAACCTATGTGTATTTAGCTCCAAAGAACTTGTGGAGATTGGGCAATATTTGTGGGTGGAGGAAAGGAGGAAGAGGAACACATAGGTGAAGTCAAGGGGGATAGCTCAGTGGTTTGAGCATTAGCCTGCTAAACCCAGGGTTGAGAGTTCAAGCCTTAAGGGGACCATTTAGGGATCTGGGGCAAATCTGTCAGGGATGGTACTTGGTCCTGCTGTGAAGGTGAGGGCCTGGACTTGATGACGTCTCAAGGTCCCTTCCAGCTCTGTGAGATATACCTATCTCCATAAGTCTGATCTGTTAATACTGGAAGTAGGTGCAAATTGAGGAAAGAAGTGGAAAACTGGCACAAGGCAGAGGTGAGGTTGTGATACATTGTCAGTAGCATACAAGGCCTGTGTTCATGCCAAGGTGAGCCTGTGGGTGGAGGAAGCATAAATATTTACTATGTATAACCTTATTTCCTTACTTTTTTAGGTTTTGTACTATGTTTTTACATAGTGTCTGTCCATCTGTCCATTCAAGAGCTCCTTCTAAACAGTAAGAGCTAGGACCATCAAATTTGGTACACAGCTTCCTCGTATCATAACTTAAAGCAAGGTAAGGGTTTGGTTATGCCAGGACAATGGGTTGTGTCTGGAATGCAATTGTTTCTCATAATACAGAAAGGAAGAGTTTTGCTAACAAGGATGGTTACACTGTATAATGACCAGAGAGAGGCAGCAAGGGGTCAGAGACAGGGATTGGGATAACTGTAACCTGATTGGGACAGCAAGGGTGTAGAAGGGAGCAGCTCTCTACTACATATTTCAGAGAGTTTCTGTCTGTCTGTCTATTCCCCAACTGGGGAACATACACTCCTTCCCTGGTGTGTACACTGTACCTACAACAGCCATTGACAGGTGCGTCTCAACTGCATCTCAGAGCAATGACTTAAATGAATAATAATAAAAATGATTTCATTTAAGGACCCGAGCAACACCAGGTAAATCCCTCTAGGACAGTGGTTCCCAGCCTGTGGTCCACTGACCCCTGGTGAACCACAACAGTACTGCATGGAGAGGGGGTCAATAGAAAGTTTAAAAACAAGGATCGAGCCCACCACAGTGGGCCCAATCCTTACTTTTCTCTTCCTCTTTTTTCCCTCCCCCAGGGAGGGGGAATCTGTGAAATTTTAATAGATTGAAAAGGGGTTTGTATGCTCAAAAAGTTTGGGAACTACTGCTCTGGTATTATATAGAGCGCAAACTTAAATGACCTACAATGTAATGTCTGTTCATATTAATATATACACAGTCTCAGTTTTGCTATTTGATCTGAATGCAAGAGCTGGTCCAATGACAATTCCTCTGATATACCGCTTTGTACATGACCCACTCTATCATCATTGGTTAAAATGAAATAACTTTCTATATACATACATACACACACACGTACAGAAAAAAAACTTCCACATAATTATCCATCTCCACACAACATCCTATTATAAGTTAATGTGGGTTTTAATATGCTAATTGAAGGGATGGCAATGTTATTCTTTATACCAGTGATCTTCAACCTTCTTACGCCTAAGATCACTTATGTCAGAACAATACAAGATTTACCACCCCATCCTTCCCCCAAGACCCGACCCATTCCTTGAAACCCCGCCCTCTCTGTTCTCCTCTTCTCCATCACTTGTTATCTCCAGCTCTAATACAAACTCAGGGCATGGCTACACTGCCGCTTTTTTTTTTTCTTTCCAATTCTTCTCTCTTACTGCATATATCTGCTGTGATTTTTAGAGGTGCTGAGACTGTCTAGGTGTCATCTACCTCAAATAGAGTCCTAAATGTTCAGCAGTTGTGAACGTCAGGTCCTTTTTATGGGCTGTGAATAGTTTTAATTGAATTTTGTTTTGTTTTGTTAACATCTACATTTGGGAAGAAAATAAAGTTTCTTTAATTTGTAGTTAAGTTGGTTTAATTTTTAGATATATTTAGATAACAAGTTTATCACTAAAGCCTCCATTACAAACTATTCTAATCTTATCTCCTGGCATAGTAAATGGAATTTAACTAAATTAAATTGACAGCGTGTTTCCACTTTGAGCACAACAAGGAAGAGAACACTTACCCCAGTCTGATTCTAAATCTAGACTGAACAAGTTTTGTATTTCCACTCCAGTTTTTACTCTCACAATCCTTTCTCCCCACCTGGCCCAACTCCCAGAGAATGAAAAAGGTCTGTGGCTCTCGCTCAGTAGACAATCCCAACAGCTGAACCAAAACAGGGTGCAGCAATGGAGAGATGTATGCAGAAGAGAGTCCGTGCAGAATCACTGCTAGCTAATGGAAAATCCCTTTTTGTATCAAGTGTCAAGGCTCTTGAAGCAACTCAGAATGGAAACAAGTACACTGGATTAATTGTAGCTTTCAGTAAAGATTACTCCATACTATGAGTGAGAGAATAATGGGATCAAACACGTTAGTGTTAAAATACACGTTCAGAGTGCTCCCTAACATGTGTCTCGTGACTGACAAATAAAAATATACCCTTCCCAATAGGACACAGAAATGTGTCATAGTGTAATAGGCTAAAGTACTGTAAATACAACCTGAATTACAAGCTTCTTCAAAACCCATTTCTCACCAAAAAAAAATATCCCAGATTTAGATAGTCAAGCAGCCATTCATTATTTCATTTGATTGGGATTTCTAATTTTCTATTCTGGATATGAAAATAATCTACCCAAATAGTGTACTTGAGATACAATTTACAATGATCATATATTTTAAACAAGAACTTACCACAGTAGGGTTACCACTGCTTATCAACTGGCTGACTTCATGGAAAATGCTCTTGCAGTCAATCGATTTGTCTAATGATCCTCGTTTCACTATTACTGCTACTGCTAATAGAATCTGCTCTCGAACATACTTTTGAAGGCTGTAAACATAATACAAATATTAATTTCTCACCATTAAGATGAATAGCACAAGGCTTTTGTAAAACAGAATATTCAATCTGGGTTCTTTTCCCTCAAGTACAAAATAAAAGCTTAAATGAAAATTGACAATTCCACATTTTTTAACCACCCATTTAGACATTAAAGAATCACTACTATTTAAATATCTCTATCTGTTAGCCTAGGATTAAACAAAGGCACATCATGGTTTATGCACATATTTTTGGAAGTACTTCCATCTGTACTTACTTAGGCCTTTGTAAGATATAGGTTAAAAGGAATGTTCTCAGTGACTCAATGCTACTTTTTTCCAAGAGAATCCATTCTCGCACAACTGCTTCCATTATTGCTGTGGCAGCTTGAAAAAGGACATAGTCCACTTTACTAGTTTCTGTTAAGACCAAAGACATTATTCAATTATCACATGATATTTTCATTGCACATGCTGGTTAAAATGAAAAAGTATTTTTTCAGTCCAAAAATAAAGTCAGCCGTAGTTTTGTTAACTGATTTTTGCTATATCAGGGGTTAATTCCTTTCACTTGTGATAAAGAGATAAAATTACCAGAATCTTATGACCACATATTTTTCTGAATGACATAAGAAGTTTTAAAGAGATGCGAACTGAGATGAGAAGCCTAAGGAGTGGAGACTAACTAGCTAGGCAAAGAAAATGGCTATTAGCCAGGATGGGCAGGAGTGGTCTTCCTAGTCTCTGATTGTCATAAACTGAAAATATGCAATGAGATGGATCACTTGACTATTACCAGTTCTGTTCATTCCCTCTGGGGCATCTGGGCATTGGCCACTGTCAGAAGACAGGATACTAAGCTAGATGGACCTTTGGTCTGACCCAGTATGACTGTTCCTATGTTCTAAAATGGGTTT
Organism: Pelodiscus sinensis; assembly: GCF_052426305.1. Classification (NCBI taxonomy): domain Eukaryota; kingdom Metazoa; phylum Chordata; order Testudines; family Trionychidae; genus Pelodiscus; species Pelodiscus sinensis. Next base: position 313,274,081 of record NC_143052.1, read on the forward strand.
GGCATGAGGAATCAGGGGAAGAGGAAAAAAGACAAGACTAGTCACTGAAAAAGGCAGGAGTCCGGAGAAAAAATACAGCAAGCATCCATATAATTAAAAATTATATCATAATGCCTATGCACATGGAATAGGAATTAATGCTGCATAATAAGCCTTAATTCTTGCATCGTTTAACTTTTGAATGCTTGATTTTACTACCTTAATGTAGAATTTGGGTGTGAAATATATATAAGTAACATTGTTTTTTAGGATTTTATATTCAATGTTTATAAGGCATCCTCTTTATCAAATCTATTCAGATGTTTGCAAACAACTTTTAAAAAAAGATTTGAAAAAAATCAACTCCTGACTTATAAATTTCTTTTTTTTCTAATTTAGGGGGGGAGCAGAGTGGGAAAAAAAACATAAAAGGAATAGTATGCAAAGAAATGTCTACGGAGAGGAAAGGGCAGAAGCAGTCAAAGAAAGAGGATAAAGAGCCGTGCTGGGCAGAGCAAGAATTGTTGTATGACACTAAGTGTCCCCTGTACTCTCACACTACAAACTACTGTAATAGTCTTTGTACAAAATATGTCTAGTGCGGTGTCATCTGAAAACTAGTAACTCACTGACATTAATATTCTTGCAAGATGTATGCATGCATGCGTTTATTAACAATTATGAATAGAATTACCATATTTTCCGGCATATAAGGCTACTGGGCGTATAAGACAACCCCCAAATTTTTTAGTTAAAAGATAGGTTTTTGTCTTATACCCCAGCGCCCCTCTGCCTCCCCGGCTTTGCTCCTGGTGTCCCTGGTCTGCTGGAGACGGTCCCCAGCAGACCAGAGGCACCGGGAGCAAAGCTGCAGCAGCGGCGAGGTCCCGCGCCTCTGAGGCTTTGCCAGAGCAAAGCCTCAGAAGCGCGGCACCCCGCTGCCGCTTCAGCTTTGCTCCCGGTGCCTCTGGTCTGCTGGGGACCGTCTCCAGCAGACCAGGAACACCGGGAGCAAAGCCTCTGAGGACGCCCCGGCAGCGGGACAGCCCCGGCGCGCCTGGGCTGCCCCGCCGCCGGAGCCCCTCCGCGGCTTTGCAAAGCCTCGGGGGAAGCCGGCGGCAGGGCCCCTCCGCGGGTTTGCAAAGCCTCGGGGGAAGCCGGCGGCGGGGCATCCCAGGTGCGCCGCCTGTATACCCGGCGTATAAGACGACCCCCGATTTTTGGTACTGGAATACAGTACTGGAATTACAACTAGGATGTGTGTGTAAATCAAATATATTGGGGGACTTTAACAGGCCCATCTTAAAGGAATCTGTGTTTACCTCAGTTCACATATAAACTGTAACAGACACATCAAGCTAACAAAGGGTGGAGGCAAATCTCACACAAGTGTGGGGAGAAGACAGCATGGCATCTACACCTTGCAGCTTGGTCTCTGTTTCACTTTTCAGAAGAAAAGAAGAATCAATTTCAAATTCATTTACTTGTCTGTAGAAGACTAAGGGGCTGAACCTCAAGTGATAAGCAATTGAATCAACTGAGCACACACAATATTACTGTATTATAAAAGTATAGAGAGTAAGGTCTCTTCTGAAAACTAGTGACACCCTGGTGGTTAATACATATATTTCACAATATTAACACTATAAAGAAATATGAATATTCATGGATATTAGGCCATACAGTCTGCTCAGACAGGAAGGAATGGCACAACTACCTACCTGTTGTCTCTTATGTAAATTCATCATGGGGAAATCAAACAATGCAAGTCCCAGTCATACAGAAATCATACCGGGACAGAGGAGCACACAGAAAGGGAAGAACGGCATTAAGTCCTCCTGACTCTTGGAATAAGGTCATTAAACTTCGGCAGATAAAAGAAAGAACAGAAGCTAGCTGTGTCATTCATTATTAGACAGGCACAATAGGCCAGAGCTCCTGAAATCTGAGAAAGATGTGTCCTTCCCCCAAGATGGTGAGAGGAGGGAGCTCAAAGTCTCTAGAACTGAATACAAGTCAGAAATGCTCTTAGGCAAAGAATACAAGAGAAGCCAGCAACTTGTACTTTTGTAGAAGATCCTGACTAAGGAGAAAGTCAGTCATGTTTGGGAAGAAAAATGACTAGTGAGAGAAATCAGCTCAAAGTCTGCATCTTGCTATATTTGAGTATTTAGCCCTTTAGAAACAAGTTTAGTTTTACTTGTAACTTTGTATCTTAATTCCTTATTACTGAATTCATTTACTCCTATGTATAATTTTTCATTCAATCCATTTTTACCATAAATGGACTCATTTCCACATTTAAATGGACGTGTTTATTAACCTCAGTTAATAACCTCAGGTGCATTCTTGTGTTTGTAGAGGAACAAATAAATCAGGATTCCTAGCTTTAATTCCAAGTTTTAGAGAGAAGTGTTCTCTGTGGTTAAACACTCTTCTCCTCTTGTCCCTGCCTGTCCCCCTATTTCCTCCTATTCATCACCATCCACCCTGTCTTCGACCCCTTGCCCTTCTGTTCCTACATATTCCTCTCCCACTCCATCTAACGGTTGCTGCTTTCCTCTCCCTTTGTGCTTATTCTTCGACTCCCTTGTTCTGGTCTCAATCTCTCTGAGTACTTGTCCCCCCACTATCGCTCAGGTCCCACCCGCACTTTGAAACCTCCAACCCCATCTCATTGACCCTCATTTCTGAACCCTCTGAGTTCAAACAAGCGGCCTCCTCCTTCCATCCACACTATCTGGGTGACAGAGGAATCACAGAGCACAGGAAAGAGTCTATTATCAATTCCTGTGCCCAACATCACAGTACTCCAAGGGAAGCAAGTGCAAGAAAAGTCTTGCTCAGACCCTTTTTTGTAATTCTGAGTTGGAATGTGTCCATTCATTCTGTGATGATGGAAAACACACACGCTGATCGACATATAGAAGTTGAATGATAATAGTGCATGCTCTTTAGAAGTAATTTTGCTACCAAGCTATGTAGTCTCCGCATGAACTGAAATTTTTCCAGAGGCTGGTCATCTGCCTAACTTTGAGCAAGTTTTCACAGACTTTACAAAAGGTAGAACCCTGATACTAACGTCACGTGAAACTTCCTGTCAAATTTCAAAGCATAGAGGCCCTAGAGTTTAACTAAATGGATGGTGGGGGAAGGAGTTTGATCATGGGTAAAACAGCCTATCTCCCTGTAATCTAATTCTCAGTAATTGAATGGACATTTTTGTTGAAATCCAATACAAATATTCAGTCTGAGACAAAGAACTAATATAGGAAATTTCCACCCATATTGTTAAAGTTTGATAAAGCCATAAGCAACAAAAAACAGGGTCTTACAATGGAAAATATCAAGCAACCTTAACTATAGATAGTATTACCAGTTCCACATACAATGTATTCTCAAACTAGAATAAAAGAATCCTTTCAAGGAAACTGCATCTATTTTACTAAATCAGTTTCTACATCAAATTTAGAAATTCTCCAGCAGAAGAAAATTCTTATCAATACCTTCACTAATTCCATGAAATTCTGAAGTGACAGACATTTTCCTTTGTAGACCATTTTTAAAAACATTTTGCAAACATCACACAAATTACAGATAAAAATCAAGGATTTAAGATTACACATACTATATTAGGTTGTAAACCAAGATCCAAGAGCTCTATTTAACCTTTCATTTTAAATTTAATACTGTACAGTAAATGAAAAAATATCTAACTTGAGGTTCACATTCCTAGATGCAGAAGACTAATATTTTCTATTACTTGTTAAATTGATTACATACTAAAGCTTTCAAAAAATACAGGAAACACTTACCCAAAATATGCTTGCAAACAGCAAATGGTGATTTTGATTTTCTAAATGATAAGAATATGTGCTCAGCATGCTGGCGTTGTTCACTATTGACCATGGAAGGTGGTGCCTACAAGAAAATATTAGAAATTTTTTAAGATGATAAATATTTGCCTTGGTAAAAAATACAAATAGGAATAAAAATCTGCAAAGGCAAGGTGCTTCTTATTTCACAGTATTCCTTGTGCACCTATACTCCTACAGCAGGCTGTAAAACTCTATGTGCATATTCAAATGGCATGAAGACAATAAATCATTGTAAATGCTTCTACATTGCTAAAATATATTTAAGGTAAGGTAAGGTAAAGTAAATGGAAAGGAACATTCAGAGTGTACTTAATACTTTTTGCAAAGCCCAAATCAAATAATAGCACATGCTCTAGCACAGATAAAACCCATCATCAACACCTAAACATAATGAACTACTGAAATGCAAGTTACCGTAAATCAAGAGAAATGAGATAAATTACAGCTAAATTCACAAAAAACAGTTTTAATAGTAGTACTGAATTCTTCTGGAGGTTTAAATTTAGATTAGAGATTTTGAATGGTATAGTACTCCCAAAAGGTTGAAGAATGTGTAATCTGATTAAGAAAGCAGAGCCATTATTACTGACATGCTGCCCTCTAGTGTTGAATATTAGAGTCAGCATATTGCAAAGAAACTAAGTTATTGCTAAGCACTTACCCTTTATAGCAGGGGTGGGGAACTGCAGGCCGGCGGGCTTTCCTGGATCCGGCCCTCAAGGCTGGGGAGCCCATGCTGGCACCCAGCATCCCCTCTGCAGGGCTGGAGCACACAAAATCTACCAGGCTGGGCTCCCCTAGGTTTTGTTGTGGAAGGGGAATGTGGGAAGTGTCATTCTCCTTCTCAGATGTGGGCCACAGCAGTGAGGGTTTTTTGGGGGGTGGGGGGTTGGCTTCTCACTTGTGTGCAAGCCCTGACCCAAACAAGATTCCCCACTCTGGTTTTACAGCATTATTAAAAACAGCATGATAAAGTTCTTTGCTGTTTACAAGTAATCACATAAGGAAATTCACTGGTACCAAGAGCCTTACTTGGTTCTAACAAATATTAAAGTTATACTAATCAATTCATCTAGGAAGAGAATTTTTTCTATCAGCTATTTCAATTCAAGTTCCTTTAGGATGACATTTTCATGCCTACATTATAAAATTTTCTTGTCATTTTATTACACTTACATTTGTAGCAATGATGAAAACAGCAAAAAGTCCTACTGTATTTTTTCCTTTTTAAAACCTCAATAGAAAAAAAATTAACATAAATACCTTAATTTTGTTACTCCTGCTTGTAACACCTTAAAACTAAATCTGAATCTGCTTAGTATAAATCTATTAGAGCAGGTATCAGTTTTTCAAATTGTAAACTCAAACTCACTTCAACAACTATCCTCTGTAAAAATATCATTCCAGAAATATCCATTACAGTGGAGCAAAAGATCATCTGGAGTTGAGCATCACTTGTTCAAAAGTTGATTATTCTAAGCACTCTAAAAACCTACACATTTAGTCTGCCTTGCATGTGGGTAGGATTAGTGACCAAATTTGGGTCTATATGAGCAAGGGATTTCCAAAATACAACCCCTCCTAAAGTTATATGTTTACAAAATCCGCTGGTTCTCTTTCATTTGCACATCCTATATCTCTGGGTATGTCTACACAGCAAAGTTATTTCGAAATAACAGCCACTGTTTTGAAATAACTTTACCAGCGTCTATACAGACAAACCGCTATTTCGAAATTAAATTGAAATAGTGGAGGGCTTATTTTGAAATTGGTAAACCTCATTCCACAAGGAATAATGCCAATTTCAAAATTGCTATTTCGAAATAAGTGCTGTGTAGATGCTTATTTCAAAATAGGGGGCCTCCAGTCCTTCCCAGGGTGCCCTGGTGGCCACTCTGGGCACAACCAAGAAAACTCCTCTCCTTTCCCTCCTCCCCGGAGCCCTTAAAGGGGTAGACTCTGACCACCATGCCTGCGCCAGCTCCAAGCCTGCCAGCCCAGAGCCAGCAGTCGCTGCACCTGACCCAGCGGCCCCAGCATGAGCCAGGCAGCCAGTGCTAGCCAGCCCTCCACTGCTCCCCAGGAACGGTCTGCCAGCTCTCAGGAGCCTGCCGGGGGCCGGAAAAGGCAAGCGCCTGACTGGTCCAGTGCAGAAATCAGGGACCTAATTCAGGTTTGGGGGGATGCCTCCAACATCCATGATCTCCACAGCAAATGGAGGAACGCAACCATCTACAGGCGGATGACTGCCATCCTGGCCACCACAGGCCACATGCGAACCCAGGAGCAGATTCACATGAAAATCAAGGAGCTGTGGCAGGCGTATGCCTGGGCCATGGGGGCAGCTCCCAACCAGGGGAAGACCCAGACTCCTGCCCTTATTTTGATGCCATGGACCGCATCCTGGGGGACAGGACGGTCCGTGCCCCCAGGTGGTCATCGACCCTGGGGCAGAGCTTGTTGCCTCCTGCTGCTCCAGCCCCTGCTGCCTCCCCGTCTACCACTCCTCCTCCCATTCCTCCCCACACACCCAGGGACACCGAAGCCCTCGCACTCACGGTGCTGGGAGACAGTTGGGCCGGTGAGACCCGCAACCCTGAGCGTCTCCTCCCCCTTCCTCCCCTTGCCAGCTCCTTCCTCCCAGGTTTCCCCCTCCCCTCTCCCACCTTCTTTCTCCAGTCTCACCTCAGTTTCATTCCCGTCCTCCTCAACCCCAGTTTTGTTCAATAAAGAGGCTTTGTTGTAATGAACACATGTCTTTTATTGTACAGCCGGAACGGCGGTTAGGGAGGGGTAAGTGGAAGGACGTGAGGGAGGAATGAGGCACAAGTCCCCAGTGGGGTACACCAGGGAGACTGTTACTGACTGCAGAACGTGCTGCTAGGCTCGCAGCAACACATCCAGGAGAAGCACCAGAGTGCCCAGGGACAGCTCCAGCTCCATGCTGCAGAGTGCTGTGGTATCCTGAGTGACGGCAACCAGAGCATGCAGAGGAAAAAAATGCTTTGCTGTCCCGCAGCAAGGTAGGCAAGCAAGCAGGGAAACCTTAGAACCGTCTGTCTGGGGGAGGAGGGGATGTCCCTTTAAGCACAGGTCTCAGATAGCCTCAGGCAGCAGCCACACAAGGTAACTCCTGACCTGATACCCTGCCAGAACCAGTTCCGGCCAGCCTTAAATGAGATTCAGCGTCCTATCAGTGTGGACACGTTATTTCGAAATGCATTTTGTGCCTAGACACATTATTTCGAAATAAGCTATTTCACAAATAATATTTCGAAGTAATTCTGGAGTGTAGACATACCCTCTGTTTCTTTACAAACTGAACTCAGCCATTTGAGATTTATCTCAGCTAAAGCATGGCACCCACTACCGCCTTTTTGGGAGAAATAATATTGAAAAAGTTAAGGGTAAAGTTCTTAACTACAGGTTGGCAAAACCTAACTGATGTGTTGTCCCTAAGCACAAGTGCACTTCTGATTGTGCATGCAGTTTAGATCAAAGAATTCATCCTAGCAATGTCCACTTGGTCTGTGCAAGAGCCCTTGCCTTCTCAGTTCCTTCTCCACTAAAATTCCCGAGACTGGGATCTGAGGCACAGGGGAAAGAGGATAAGCAGCACATACCACCACATTTTGAAGAATTCCAGGTACAACAAGTTAAGGACTCTCCTTTAAGTGATTGTCCCTGTTCATAGCACGCTTCAGATAATTCACACAGTGATCTCTATTATGGAGGTGGGTGTCCAGAGCATTCCCCAAGTGCTGATTGAAGGACTGCTTCTCTGCCTAGGGTAACATCAAAGGCAGCTGCCTCTATCATAGCAGAGTGGGCTCTGAAGGCACAGACTGAACCTCACGTCATCTCCTGCAGATGTCAATGTTTAGAACACCCTTGTGGGATGCAGTTTAGGTTGCTTGGATTTTCTTTATATTGGGTGTGCTCTCATGCTGCCCTCTCAATACTTTGTTCGCTTCATAGCAGAGTATTATGCAGCCAAGGATTCATTTTGACCTTTTTGGAGTGGATGTTGCCTCCCTCTTCTTTCCACAAATAAGAAAGCTTTGATTTCCAAAACAGTGTGGTCCTCTCAAGGTAAATGGACAGGGTCTTATATACATCCAAGGTGCATAATCTCACCTCTTCCCTATTGACACATGACAAAACACAGGTGCTCTGAAAGTTCAATACCACCATAGGGAGGAACCTTGAGTGCAACCTCAGATGCCTTGTCCTTGTGGAAGATCAAGGCAAAGATGGGTAAACCAAAACCTAAAATCCAAGAAAATTAGCTACCCAAAAACTTAGTTAAAACAGAGATAAGTTTGCCCAGTAATGCCTTTTGCCTTTGCAAAATGTTGCATTCGTCTACACTCAAACCTCTGAAAACCAGAAAATGAAAGAATACAATAAGGTAAACTTCTAGAAACCAGAAGTACAGAATTAAGATATGTGGGTACCTCTTCTGATAGCGCAGTGACAATTCTACCAACCTACTCCAACTAATCCCATCACCACTCAATAGACCACTACTGGGCAATATACCTCTGCATTAACTGCATTAATTTTTACTCAGTTATAATGTAAAGTGTAATTACATGCATTAATTTCATTAGGTTCTCAAATATGGCCTACTTTAAAGGTTTTTTTTTTTTAAACTACCATAAGGCAGAGAAATTTTAGATCATCCATAACATTATTTTTGTATGTTCTACATCACATCACCATGAGAGGGAGCTTAAAGACAAGTAACCCTAGTATGAAATAGGAATGTAATACTATAGTCGATTAACCGACTGACCGATAAGCAAAGCTTATAGGATAATGCTATAGACTACACGCATTTCCCTCTCCCTGTCAGTACATTTTTTAGCAGGCTGACCAGCAGCCTGGCTCAGTCCTGGTTTGTGATGGGCCCGGGGACCTACCCCTGCAGTGGCTCTGGATTTATAGCGTATTAGGAATTGAGCAGATAGGCAATCTGGCTCAGTCTTGACTCACGCTGGGTCCAGGACCTACCCCCTTTTCAGCTTTGCATTTTAAGTGTATTTTGAACCAGGCAGGCAGACAGCTCAGCTCAATTCTGGCTCGGGGAGCTCTGACCCAGCCTAGACACGAACTGCTGCCATCCCAACGCTGCTGCCTCTCTCTGAGACAGCAGCACAGGCAGCTGGTATGCAAGGGAAGCTGGTTTTTAAACTGGCTCCCCTCTCAGACCAGCTCCCATTGGCACCCCATGCTGCTGCCTCTGATACAGTGGCTGCCAGCTCCACCCCCAGGGACTATAGATTAGTTGACAGACTGAAAATTTAATGAGGTTACTTGACTATTCAGTTAACCAATATTTAACATGCCCAGTCTGAAAACTACTATATGATAACAGTGCTGCTGGTGCACTCACTATACTTGTGCATAGGCATTGACAATCACATGATCACACTTTTTCCATAGGGAGCCTGCCTCATTAAGTGAGCAGAATGGATGATGTTCAACTAATTTTATTTATACATATAGTATCAGTTACAATTATGTCAAGTCTTTAAGAATAAAATTAGTGTATACAAATTCTATTGGCATTAAAAAGAATATAGGCTTTGTCTTAAGTCTGAGATTCTTCCACTTCTTCCACTTGTAGGCACTGAACCATTTTAAGTCTTAGAAGCATACACTTGTGATCCACCACTCGAAGTATTATTTCACACTTGCAGGACTTTCTAATCTGTACAACCATCAATGTACTTGAACTAGTCAGACTGGCTTAGGGCACGTCTAGACTACATGCCTCTGGTGACAGAGGCATGTAGATTAGGCTACCAGACATAGTAAAATGAAGTGGCAATTTAAATAATCGCCGCTTCATTTAAATTTACATGGCTGCCGCGCTGAGCCGACAAACAGCTGATCAGCTGTTTGTCGGCTCAGTGCGATAGTCTGGACGCGCGGGTGTCGACATCAAAGGTATTTGTCAACCACCCAGGTAAACCTCATCCCAGGAGGCATACCTGGGTGGTCGACAAATACCTTTGATGTCGACACCCGCGCGTCCAGACTATCGCGCTGAGCCGACAAACAGCTGATCAGCTGTTTGTCGGCTCAGCGCGGCAGTCATGTAAATTTAAATGAAGCGGTGATTATTTAAATTGCCACTTCATTTTACTATGTCTGGTAGCCTAATCTACATGCCTCTGGCGACAGAGGCATGTAGTCTAGACGTACCCTTCGTCTCACTACATTAATTTCTAGATCCAATTTCATTGTGGCACCTTTATTGACCCACACGACGTCAGTCTTAGTCATACTCAATTTCATCCAATGGCAGGCTAGCTGGTCATAGCTCTGGTTTACTATTTCCTCTTTTGAAACTGTTCTTATTGCTACATTGTCTTCATATGGCCGCTTCTCACTTTTTCTCTTGGAATTTTCCCACTATCACTATCCATCAATATAAACAGCAGTGGATTTAGAGCCAAACCCTGGCCTAGTCCAACATTCACTTCAAAGGAATTTAGGATTTCAAAACGCATTTGGATCTATATAGGACATTCATCATGTATATTAAATCAGACACTCCCCGTTTCCTTAGCACTGGTGTGAGCATACTTCTTTCCATTTTATATACCTTTGCCAAATCTATAAAAGCCCAAAAGCTATTCTACTGATACCCTAGCCACTTCTCTATCCCTTGCTGAAGTACTAAAAAGGCACCTGTGCTTCGTTGGTCTTTCTTAAAGCCAAACACTACTTGTTCAATTTTTTGTTCACATGGTCCTCACATTCCTATCAGACACTGCTTTCTAGGCTTCAGGCTTCCATTTTGTAGGTATGGTCTGCAATCTTTGTTTCTCCATGTATGGACTTGCATTTGGGTATATTAAAAAAACATTTTAATGGGCCCAGCATACCAAGTGATCCAGATCATATATCTGCCTTGTCATCCATCTTTATTGACTAGGGATGTAAAATCCTGGTTAACCGATTAAGCAGGATCCTGCTCCCAGCCCTACCCCACCCTCATGCTTGGATCTGCTGGCAGCAAGAGCTAGCATCCCCAACCACAGGGGGCCACCTCCTGGAATCCCCTTGCATGGGGGGGGGGGGGGGAAGAGGTCAGGAGCCGGCTCGCCCAAAGGTCTGTTCTTGAGTACCAAGTACCCAGTTAACTGATTATCCATTCACATCTCTATTACTGACATTATCAATCTTTGTGTTTCACCACAAATTTCATTAGCAATAATTTAATCATTTTCTCAAGACCATTGACAAAATATTCAACAGACCTAGAACCAACTCCTGAAGAAGCCCAGTAACACCAACCCCATTCAGTAATTACTATATCATCTCTACACTTCCTCCTATTCTTAACAGAATTAGAGGAATTGTGCCATAGTCCACGCCCCAGAACCACCATCATTTCCAAGCACCAACATATGTGGTAGTAATCCCAATCAGCAGGGCTCGCTGAACCACGGCGAGCCCCGCTCGCCAGCTGCGCTGTCCGGCGATCTGCGCATGTGCAGATCGTTTTGCGCATGCGCAGACTGCCCGAACCCGGCTCTTCTGGGTTACAATCTACTTGCCCATGGCGAGTAGATTGTATAATTTGTCGAGCCCTGCCAATCAGCAATCTCCTATAAATGGCCCTGTCACCTCTTCAGAGGCATCAGTTCAGCAGCACATGGAGCAGAGAAGACAAGTACACCCAACAGCCCTGTTCTCCCAACAACCAGCATATTGATCAGCACAAAGAGCTACTTCAGGATATTGTGGCCCCCAATGACTCTCTCAGCACTAGCACATGAGGCACCTAATTCATGGACAAACTCTCAAGAATGACATAAAAAGGATCCCAGCTCTCAAGAGATAAAAGTCCAGCACTGAAAGTAGCCTATGGAGTGCACCTTTATAGCACCAGCAGCAAGATGACACCATCTGGACAAGTCTTCGCTGAACTTCTCTTTCAGACTTAGGCAATACATCTTCACTTGGCTAAGAGACTAAGCAGTGCAAAAAGAAAGGCAAGCTCTCTTAAGAAATAAAAAAGCAGAACTGAAATTACATTTAAGTTACCAAAGTCACACTGGGTCCTAACAACATAGGAATTCCCATAGTAAATCAGACCCGTGGTCATTCTAATCTGGTGTCCTCACACCCGTAGTGGAGAAACCAGATACTCCAGAGGGAGATCAATAAGGTGTATACAGGAAAGTATAAGGAAAGTAACACAAGTAGTGGTTTATGCCCTGAAATGTGGAGATATAAATTTTTCTTATAAACATTTCCCCTAGCTAGAGTAATTCTGGTTGTTTTTATTTTTCATATAAAATATCTAGTTGTTTTTTAAACCCTGCTAGTTTCTTGGTCTGACATATAGAGAGTCCAATAGGTTAATTACACATGTAAAAAAGAAGTCCTTTGAGATTTTTAATGCATTTTTCCAGTTTCACTGAATATACCCCTCTCCCTTTCGTATTGAGAAGATAAAAATACTTGATTTAATTCCTCCACACTATAGATGTTAAAATGAGGTTAATTTACTAATCTAGTAGTCAATAGAATTTGTATCGACTATTCAATTATTCATTAGGGGAAGGCAGCCCACTCAGTCCCAGCTCATGCCGGGTCCGGGTCCAGACTTCATCGCAGCTCTGCAACTTAAAAGGAAGCAGAAGCCAGGTAGCCTGCCCCCTAGCTCCTACTGCATTTTAAATTGCAGAGCCACAGCAAGGTTAGGTTCCAGACCTGGCGTGAGCTGGGCTGCCTGCCTGGCTGGAGCAGCCTCTGTTGCAGCAAGCCTGGGCCTGCCACAGGCAGAGTCCACTTCAGCATCAGCCACTGTCTGCGGGGGTGTCCCAGCTCCCCAGAGACCCTCATGGACGGGGCTACTGCCAGGGCAGCCTCCCCTGATCCTTCCACACCACTCTGCTGCCTCTGATAGAGAGGTACTGGGGGGAGGGATGCAAGTAGTCCACCTGACTAACCAATAAGCCTACGCTTATAGGTTAGTCAACTACTCACTTACATCCTTACTGCACACAATTCATTATTTTGTATATCTCTATCATGTTGCTTATTATTTGTTGTTCTGTAAAATAAACAGTCTTGATCTTTTCATTTTCTTTTCATGCATTAGAGAATTTCCACATCTATTCACTTTTCGCTGTACCCTTTTCTATTTCTAGTATAACCTTTTTGACAAGGAGTGTGATCAACACTGAACACATTTCCTAGAGAAGGTGCACCAACAATTTACATACATCATTAAAAGAAAACTAGACAGCTCTAACTTAGAAAAATAAGAGGCTTAAATTCAGCAAAGACTAACTATATAGGCATAGTCAGACTAAAATCGGTAGCATTTTATAATGAATAGAAAATAGAATGCAAGTGAAAAGAGAAGACAAAATGACTTGTTGCCAGAAAGAAAGGGGAAAGGATGGGTAACTGCACCAACACCAGAAAGAGGCAAATCTGTTATTGGGGACTCCCTACTAAGAAAATAGACATGACTGTTGCTAAAGTTAATCTAGAGTTAATCTACATTAAACACTGTCAAATCAAGGGTAAAAATGTAATAAAAAGGCAAAAAAAGATTTTGAGGAACAGCTAGCCAAAAATTCAAAAAGAAATAGCAAAATGTTTTTTAAGTACATTAGAAGCAGGAACCCTGCTAAAAACCAGTGGGTCCTCTAGACAATCGGGATATAAAAAGGAGCAATCAAGGAAGATAAAGCCATTGTGGAAAAACTAAATGATTTCTTTGCTTCAGTCTTCACGGCTGAGGATGTTAGGGAGATTCCCAAATCTGCACCGTCCTTTGTGGGTGATGAATCTGAGGAGCTGTCCTAGATTGAAGTTTCATTAGAAGAGGTTTTGGAACAAATACAAAAACTTAACGTTAACAAATCACCGGAACCGGATGGCATTCATCCAAGGGTTCTAAAAGAATTCAAATGGGAAATTGCTGATCTATTATGTGTGGTTTGTAACCTATCCTTTAAATCGGCTTCTGTACCTAATGACTGGAAGATAGCTAACGTGACACCAATATTTAAAAAGGACTCTAGAAGCGAACCTGGCAATTACAGACCGGTAAGTCTAACTTCAGTACTGGGCAAATTAGTTGAAATGATAGTAAAGAATAAAATTGTCAGGCATGTAGAAGAACGTAATTTGTTGGACAAAAAAGTCAACATGGTTTCTGTAAAGGGAAATCATGTCTTACTAATCTATTCGAGTTCTTTGAAGGGGTTAACAAACATGCAGACAAGGGAGATCCAGTAGATCTACAACAAGCATTCTGTAAACTACGATACCCACACGAGGAAGTGAGGAGACAGATTAACAGAGCCAGACGTGTACCCAGAAGCCTCCTGCTATGGGACAAGCCCAAGAAAGAAACCAACAGAACACCACTGGCCATCACCTACAGTCCTCAGCTAAAACCTCATCATTAGTGATCTACAACCCATCCTGGACAATTATCCCTCACTTTCACAGGGCTTGGGAGGCAGGCCAGTCCTCGGGAGGCAGGCCAGTCCTCACCCACAGACAACCCGCCAACCTGAAGCATATTCTCACCAGCAACTTTACACCGCACCATAAGAACTAACTCAGGAACCAATCCATGCAACAAACCTTAGTGTCAACTCGGCCCACATATATACACCAGCAACACCATCACAGGACCTAACCAGATCAGCCATACCGTGTCTGGTTCGTTCTCCTGCACGTCTACTAACATAATATATGCCATCATGTGCCAACAATGCCCCTCTGCTATATGCATCGGCCAAACTGGACAGTCCCTACATAAAAGAATAAATGGACACAAATCAAACATTAGGAATGGCAATATACAAAAACCTGTAGGGGAACACTTCAATCTCCCTGGACACACAATTGCAGATCTAAAGGTAGCCATCCTGCAGCAAAAAACCTTCAAGACGAGACTTCAAAGAGACACTGCTAAGCTACAGTTCATCTTCACGTTTGACACAATCAATTCAGGATTAAACAAAGACTGTGAATGGCTAGCTAACTACAAAAGCAGCTTCTACTCTCTTGGTATTCACACCTCCAGATCAGCTACTAGAAGTGGGCCTCATCCTCCCTGATTGGATCCACCTCGTCATCTCTAGCCTGATTCTGGCCTGCATATTTATACCTGCCTCTGGAAATGTCCACTACATGCATCTGACAAAGTGGGTCTTTGGCCACGAAAGCTTATGCTCCAACACTTCGGTTAGTCTCTAAGGTGCCACAGGACTCCTCCCCACTTTTCCAGTAGATACAGTGTACTTAGATTTTCAGAAAGCCTTTGACAAGTTCCCTCACCAAAGGCTCTTGTGTAAATTACATTGTCATGGGATAAGAGGAAAGGTCCTTTCGTGCATTGAGAACTGATAAAAAGACAGGAAACAAAGGGTAAGAATAAATGGTAAATTTTCAGAATGGAGAGGGGTAACTAGTGGTGTCCCCCAAGGGTCAGTTCTGGGACCAATCCTATTCAACTTATTCATAAATGATCTGGAGAAAGGGGTAAGCAGTGAGGTGGTAAAGTTTGCAGATGATACTAAACTGTTTAAGATAGTCAAGACAGAAGCAGACTATGAAGAACTTCAAAAAGATCTCACAAAACTGAGTGACTGGTCAACAAAATGGCAAATGAAATTGAATGTGGATAAGCGTAAAGTAATGCACGGTGGAAAAAATAACCCCAACTATACGTACAGTATGATGGGGGCTAATCTGGCTACAACAAATCAGGAAAGAGATCTTGGAGTTATCGTGGATAGTTCTCTGAAAACTTCTACACAGTGTGCAGCGGCAGTCAAAAAGGCAAATAGGATGTTAGGAATGATTAAGAAAGGGGCAATAAGATATTATCTGAAAATAAGACACAGAATATCTGACTGCTCCTGTATAAAACTATGGTACGCCCACATCTTGAATACTGTGTACAGATGCGGTCTCCTCACCTCAGAAAAGATATTTTGGCCTTGGAAAGGGTTCAGAAAAGGGCAACTAAAATGATCAGGGGTTTGGAACGGGTCCCATATGAAGAGAGGCTAAAGCAACTGGGACTTTTCAGTTTAGAAAAGAGGAGACTGAGGGGGGATATGATAGAGATATATAAAATCATGAGTGGTGTGAAAAGGGTGAATAAAGAAAAGTTATTTATTAGTTCCCATAATAGAAGAACTGGAGGACACCAAATGAAATTAATGGGTAGCAGATTTAAAACTAATAAAAGAAAGTTCTTCACACAGCACGTAGTCAACCTTGCCAGAGGAGGCTATGAAGGCTAGAACTATAACAGAGTTTAAAGAGAAGCTAGATAATTTCATGAAGGTTAGGTCCATAAAAGGCTGTTAGCCAGGAGACAGAAATGGTGTCCCTGGCCTCTGTTTGTCAGAGGCTGGAGATGGATGGCACGAGACAAATCGCTTGATCATTGTCTTCGGTCCATCCCCTCTGGGGCACCTGGGGCTGACCACTGTCGGCAGACAGGCTACTGGGCTAGATGGACCTTTGGTCTGACCCAGTATAGCCATTCTTATGTTCTTAGATATCAGAAGGGTATGCAGTCTGACAGGAGCTAAGATACAGAATGTGTTCCTGAGGTTAAAGAGGGTTCTAATGTGAGCAAAACAGACTCCAGTAATTGTCCTTCATATGGAAACAAATATGGTTAGATTCTCACTGGAACACATCAAGGCAGATTATGCTGGGGAAAGAGACTTAAAGAAATGAGGCTCAGGTGCTCTTCAGTGGGATTCTACCTGCCTCTAGATCTAGAATGAGGAGAGCAAAGGTGAGACAAGATTATAATGATCAACAGATGGCTTAGGGAGCAGTGCTGTAAAGAGGGATTTGAGATGTTTGACTACTAGGAGACATTGACAAACAGACAGAGAACTGTTCTCAGGTATTAGACTTCAGCTGAGTATGGAGGGAAATAAGACTTCTGTGAGGGAGGTTAATAGAATTGATTAAAAGAGCTTTAATCAAGGAATTCAGGTGAGACAACTAGGAGATGCTCATGTAATCTCTACACTCAATGCCAATACTGAGCAGGAGGGGAAAGGGGAAAAAAAAAAAAAAACACCACACACATGCTGCGCTGGGGGAAAATAGATGCTGGTACACCGTCCCACGGCTACTGCTTTTTTGTTGTTGTTGTTAACAACTTTTACCCGGGACTTTGCGGTCCTGCCCTTTTTTTGGGGCTCAACAACTTTGCCCCGGCTCTTCACAATATCTCCACTGCTATTGTGACTCTCAAAAAAAGCACTTGGAAGGGTTGAGAGGTGCAAGCTCTGGGAGGAATTTGTGTGCAGGAGGAAGTAGAGAAGAGGATGCCGGCTCAGGGAAGGGGCTCCAGGCTGGACAGTGTTGGAGTCAGGTGGAGAGGTGGGGTGCTGAGCAAGCCGCAGGCTTGTGGCTGTGAGGGTTCAGGAGTTTGGGCTGGGGTGCCTGAGGGGCTCAGGGCAGGGAGGCTGAGAGTATGATGGGCTCAGGACACAGATTTGCAGTGTGTGGATGGTGCAGGAGTGTTGTGGCATAAGACTCGGGATGTGGGGATGCAGGAGTTTGGGGATGTTAGAGGCTCAGGACAGGGGGGTTCCAGTGTATGATAGGCTCAGGTTTGGGGTCTGGGGGGTGCAGGAGTGTAATGATGCTGCGACCAGATGGGGGCTTGCTGGCCAGGCTTCATTTTTAAATAAAATATGTCAAACGCAAAATGTTTCAGCGTTGTCTTTATTTATGAGATGGGCGGGGAACCTGTTTTGAGTCAGGGGTCACTGACCCACAGAAAAGTCAGTTGGGGTCACACAAGCGAGATGCAAAAAAAAACAAAACAAAAAAAACACCCTGCTCCAAAACCCCCCAAGCCTCACTAATGTGACCCCAACTGTGCTGGTGGGGGCAGTAGACGGGGTGCTGGAGCAGGGTACTCGGGGGGAAGGGGAGGAAGAAAGGGTGAAGGTCTGGCCAGGGGGAGGGGACAGAGACAGCTGGGACCAGAACCTGGGAATCCCAGGTCTCAGGAAGCATGCGGGCTGCTCTTCCCATCCCCTAAACAGCTGGTGCGCTTCCTGAAATGCCTGATCTGTCTCTCCACCAGGAACTTCCTTCCCCCCTGATGCCTGCCTGCGCAGAGTGTGCGTGTGTATGTAGGAGTCCCAGGTCTGCACACCAGCTCCAAATTCTCAGGAAGTGCACATCCTTCCTCTGCTCTCCACAACAGCCACGTGCTTCCTGAGAAGTTGGAGCTCGCATGCAGTCCCAGGATTCCTACTCCTTCCCCCATCCCTCCTCTGCGCAGGCAGGCAGCAGGGGGAAAAGTCCCCAGTGGTGCGACAGACCCGGCATTTCAGGAAGCGCGCCAGCTGTTTAGGGGATGCTAAAAAAAGCCAAGAAATACCTGAAACCCAATTCCCCTCTCCTCCCCTTCCCCAAAGCCAGGCACACACACCCCAACCCAATCCTCCTCCCCCCACTCTAATCTAATTCTCGGGTCCAGAAACCACCGCCCCTACAGCCATGCGTCTCCCTCCAGGAACTGGAATACGTGCGCTGAGCGGCTAGCTTTGAGCATGAACTGGCCGAGATGTCATGCGCAACCCAATCCCCCTTTCTTTTCCTTCCCCTCCCAATCCCTTCCCCAGAGCCAGACACCTCCCCTCCCTGCTGTAACCCAATCCCCCTCCCCCCAACCTTATGCTCGGGTCCCAGAGCCAGAGCTGCTGCGCTGCATCCAGGACGCCATGTGTACCACCCATCTCCCTCCCCTTCTCCAGAGCTAGGCATCTCTCCCCCCAACCTTATGCCTGGGTCCCGAAGCCGCTGCCTGAGCTAAACGGCCAGCTGCTAGCACATGCAGGCTGGGACCCTGTGTGAACTCAGCCTGCACGTGCAGAATGGCGCAAGCCGTGAGCACGCATGTGGCTCACAGCAGCTTGGCCATGAGAGCGGCTGACCTGAGCAGTTCCAGATTCCATCCCAGTTCCGTCAGAAGCCACAATATTTTCTTGCGAGCTGCATGCGGCTCACGAGCCTCAGGTTGGCCACCCCTGGTATACAGGAATTTAAAGAGGAACAACAAAACAGGAAAATTGACATTCTGAGGAAAGATGGCACCAATACTAATCAGACTGAGTCTCAAATAGGTGTTACTAGAATGACTAATCAGGCAAGAAATTGGGCAATGCCAAACTGAAACAATTAAAATGAATGTACACCAATTAGGAATGTAAAAAGGGTAAAAAAAAATACTAACCATGTAACTGATTACAATTCCATTGGTTAAACGGGCTCTGAGGGCTCCCGGTCCCATGGGCTTCTGACACTGCTGCACTTTTATAGCCCCACTGGCAACCACCGGCACCAGAGAGTTGAACCGTTAACAGGAACCAATAAGCATCAGATTATCAGTTAATGAGTTAAACTCTTATGTACCTAACACCAATTAACCTGAGTAACAAAATGAAGAAACTACAATTACTGGTGCAGGAAGAATAGTGATAGAAATGTAGCCGTGTTAGTCTGGTGTACACCAGACTAATTCCTGTATTTTGGTGCAGAAAGTGAAACTAGATATTACAGTGATAACAAAACATGGTGGAATAGTAGTCACGACTGCAGAATAAGTATTTAAGGGTATGCTGTAGCCCGGGTCCTCTGCCGCTTTGCTCCGCGTCTCCCTGGTCTGCTGGCTCCCCCAGCAGACCAGGGAGATGGGGAGAAGCTTTTCTCGCCCCAGAGGAGGCGGGCGGCGGGACCAGGCGTCCCGCCGCTCCAGTCCTCCGGGGCGAGAAAAACCCCGTTCATAACTCCGGATCCGACATAAGTCGGATCCGCGAAACTCGGGAACTGCCTGTATGTTAATGATGAAGAATACTGTGAAGAAATCAGAAGTGATGGACTAGATTAAATGAAATTAGTTTGGGTCAAAATTAAAGTGGGGAAGAAAGCTAAGAGATTCTCGCCTAGGATAGGGCCTGGAATATGCTACCAACTTCCCAATATCTGATTTGGATATTGATAAATACCGCTAATATTTTTAACAAAATAAATGATACTGAGATTTTAGTGATTATTGGAGACTTCAAATTCCCAGATATATATTGGAGGATAAAAACAACTAATAATGGCATTTCTTCATTAAATTGTCACTAAACCAACAGGAGATGACAATTTAGATTTAATATTGATAAGTTGCAAAAAACCTCAAGAATTGGCTGTAGAGGGCAAATCTGGTTCGAATGATCATGAACTAATTAAGTTTAAACTACACAGAAGGGTTCAAAAATAGGTCTGGAATTAGGGTCCTTGATTTCAAAAGGGCATACTTTAAAAAATTAAGCAAATTAGGGAAGTGAACTGAAGAGTTCAAGGATATGAATATGGAGGAATTATTTTAAGTTGCAAAAACAATCTGAAGACTGTATCCCAAGCAAGGAGAAAAAATTCATACAGGAGATCAAACTGGATAACCAAATCTCTCAAACAGGTGATTAAGAGAAAGGAGAAAGTCAATAAAGAATGAAAGATGGGATAGATCAGAAAGGAAAGCTACTTCTTGGAGATCAGAGAGCATAGGGATAAATTAAGAAATGCCAAAAGGCAAGCAGGGTTGGACATGCAAAGGACATTAAAACCAACAGTAAAGAGGTTTTGTAGATAAATAAATGAAAAGAAAACAAGGAAAAAAGTGGAACCACTAAGTATGGAGGATGATCCTAAATAAATACTTTGCCTCAATTTTTATTAAGGTAAATGAGGAACTTAAGAGTAATGGCAGAGTAGCTAATAGGAACGAGCCTATGCAAGCATAAGTTACTACATCCAAGGGGGACCTCACACAGCTTAACAGACAATGGGGTCCTCAATAATTTCCATCCAAGAATATTAAAAGAAGTGGCATATGAATCTGTAAGCCCAATAGCAAGGATTTTTGAAAAATCAAATGGAGGGGTCAGATGCTACGACTGAAAAGTTAATACAGTACAGTAAACTTCCGATAATCCGGCACCTTTAGGACCCAGGGGGTGCCGGATTATCAGATATGCCGGACTATCAGAAGGGGGGGGGGCTATGAGGGGTCTGGAGTGGGGTGGGAGGGGATGCCACCCCAGACCTCTCATAGCCCCCCCTTACGATAGTCCCGCTCTGCCCCAGGCGTCCCTGATTCAGCCGCTGCTGGTCAATTTCAGCAGCAGCTGAATCGGGGATGCCTGCAATAGAGCAGCTGGGGTGCTGCCGTCCTTTGGCGCTGTGAGACCAACCTGGCAGCACTCCAGCTACTCTGCCCCAGGCGTCCCCAAGGGCATGGGGTGCTGCCGGGTTGGTCCCGCAGCCCCGAGGGGCAGCACTACGAGACCAACCCAGCAGCACCCCAGCTGTTCTGCTCCCGGCTTCCCCGATTCAGCTGCTGGTCAGTTTCAGCAGCAGCTGAATGGGGGAAGCCTGTCCGGCTGCCACAGCACTTCCGGGTTCCTGATGGTGCCGGACCATCAGGAGTCCCGGAGCACTGGATGCCGGACTAATGGAGTTTTACTGTACTTATTTTTAAGAAAGGAAATGAAATGGGCCGGGATGCTGCTTCCCACAGATTCCTTTGACTGCAAACAGAGTCAATGGAAACCGCAAGGCTCTGGGGCTGCGGAGACAGTAAATAAAAATAAACATGGAGTGGTCAGGTAGCAGGTTTCTCAGAGTAGTTTTATGGACCACTTTAAGAAACACTGCATTACACAAAAAGGTACTACTGAGACCTCATCCGGAATACTGTGTGCAATTTTGGTCTCATGTTTAAGATAAACTCCAACTGTAACAGGGGTAGAGAAGAGCTAGTAGGATGATCAGAAGAATGAAGAACCAACGTTATGACAGCAGACTTAAGGAGCTTGACTTATTTAACCTAATTAAATGAAGGCTCAAGCAAAATACAACTGCTGTCTATAAATACGTCAGAGGGTTAACCACCAGAAAGGAAGCGGAGTTATTTAAGGGCCAATGTTGGCATAAGAATAAATTGATATAAATTGGCCATCAGCAAGCTAGGTTTGAAATTAGATGAAGATTTCTAGCCATCAGAGCAGTGAAATTCTGGAACAGCTCCTCCACAGAAGCAGGGATGTATTTTAGATGTACCCTTTCTGGTCTGAAGTAGAATAAATGGTTAATTCTCTATAACTTGAAGTCTTTATATTATGATTTGAAGACTTCAGTAATGCAGCCAGAGATTAAGAGTCTAGTTCAATAGTGAATGGGTGACGTGCGGTGGCTTGCAATGTGCAGGAGTATGACAGCAATGCTCCCTTCTAACCTTAATGTCTGAGTCTACAAGAATGAAACTTAAAACAGGGAAATGGTTAAACAAAAATGGACAAGGGTTATAACCTGATAATCAAATGGGCACAAATTAAAAATCTAAAAAGGCCAATATATCAAATGAAGAGCACTCAATAACAGAAAAAGAATGTTTAAAAGGAAGAAAAGATTTTTTAACACACAAATCTGTATATGTAGCCCACATGTTCAGAAATAACCTAACCACATCTTCAAGCCCAATGTGTTCTAATTGAACAGACAAGTAGCTCTGGGACAGGACTTTGTTTTCTTAGATATCTAAAGTGCCCAACACACTTTTGAACTATATACTGAACAAAAACAATACAAGTCTCTTGTGTTTTTACATGAATTTCAGCTCACTGGTACCACCACTGGTCACTGAGTATTACAGATGTCTAGTTACATATAGCATATATAGATATATACCTCAAGTTAATAGCATTTAATATTTATTCCATTGTATACTTTAATAGTCAATTGATTAAGTTTTCTATTAAATCATATTTTAGTTAATCAGTTTGTACCATTATCTCAGAGATGCATGTTTTTGTTAAAAACATCTGGCGTACTGGTAAGCAGGGACCAGAGATATTGTTTTCATTCTTTGTAGAAAGATTTACTGTACTAGAATAAGGCTATGTGCATTTTCACAGCCTTTACATAATGTAAAAATACAGCAAATCATGGTTACATTAATTTTTTTAAGAAATGTCTCTATTATGGCAAGAAGAGAACTCTAAAAATAATTATTCTGCTGTGTAGCCATCTTAAGTATTCTTCCAGGTCTTACTAGTTTTTAAAAAGAATGACAGGGATGGTGCATTGCAGTGCTTTAGACTGGTGTACTCAGTCTTTCCACCTACAGAAAACATACCGTATGAACAATGTAGGCTAAATACAGCACTAAGAGAAGGCAAATATGCCTACCGGAGGACTTTCTTGAAAAAAACTAATAAAATTGCTCCCACCTGCTGCTATTCAAGCCAAGTCTGTCTTGCCAAAGGCAATGTTTACGTCTGCAAGAAAAATGAATTGCAAACTTGTCAAGAGTAGAAATAAAAAAATCCTTGGGCTCTCTAGTAAGTGCGATTTAATGAAATTAACACTGCACTCTCTCCAAACTAATCCTGCTTTAATATTGGGAAAAGTCTTTTCTTCCCTACAGTCAAGTCAAACAAGACAATTATTCCAAAAGTTCCAGGGACCTTTACTGGGTTGCAGAGACAGTTGATCACAAACTTCCACAAACTTCAAAATGGTATCTAGACATTGCTAAGAAGAGGATTTTGGAAGCCTGTAATAGTCAAAAACAAGGAGCTAGCCAAGCTGAATCAGCATCTCCATAAAAGAATTTCAATTTGAGATTAAGCCTAAATTTTGAGCAAAGGCTATATTTCAGATCTGCAAAATACAATGTAAGGGTACCTAAGGTTTTCTAAAAGTATCTAGGACTTATTTTCTTAAAGTCTTCCAAAATGAATTATGATACAACCTATTTAAGCTCCCAGTGCCTAGCATTTTTCAACTTATATTTGGAACCCACGCATGACTATCAGGGGAACTACCTCCTACATACTTACTATCTCAGATCTTGCTATCATGACAATTTTTAACTTCTCCCTCTCTCACAGCAGGGCTTTTACTCAAGAAGTCTTTTAATTAAGTCCTTTGCAAGTTGAAATATGTGCTAAATTTTATTATGAACAGCAGTTCATTTTCATTCTTTCTATATAATAGTTTCATTTAATGGATATAAAAGCAATATTTGCCTGCATCTCCTTCCTATACCACTTTTTAGCACTCAGGTGTTTCTCACCACCTTTGCCACATTTATTTTTTTCCTATACATTTTCTCCTTTACCAAACTCCTTGCAGCCTCTACCATCTTTTTTATTTGAGCTTTTAAAGAAAATAATAGCAGGATTTTCACAATGCCCCATCCTCAAAGCACTAAATTACAGAAACTGTTGCTTTGGTTAAGCCCTGACACTGACCAGAGAAAAATCAATTCCATTTTAAAGTGAACAAACTTTTGAAACGTCAAAGCTTTTCACCCTGCACTGGAATAAAACCAAAATCTCTCTTATGTTATTGCAAAAACAAAATTGTGTCAAAGTATCTGGCTTTTGTTTGTGCGGGATTTATTTTTGTTTGTTTGTTTTTAACAGAACCTGGGCTTTACAACTCAGGTACAAAGACAGGTAAGTTTGCATAAATTATTTATTTGGTTAGAATACTGGCTTGGAATGTATGAAACCCATGTTCATGTCCCTGCTCTGTCTGATTCAACTCTAAATTAGATACAATTCTTGCACTATCTTGTCCATTCAGTTGGCCAGATAAAGCCATTAGAGAGCAATGTGATAAGTGTCAGTTAGCATTAACTACTACACTACAACCTCAGAGTTACAAACATTTTGGGAAGGGAAGTAGTTCATAACTCTGAACATTATGGTTGCTCTTTCAAAAATTTACAACTGAACCTTGATTTAATACAGCTTTGAAACTTTACTATGTAAAAAAACCTGCTTTTAATCATCTTAAATGAAACAAGCACAGAAAAACTCTTTACTTTGTCAAATCTTTTTTTTTAAATGCTCCCTTTTTTAACATAGTATTGTACTGCATTTACTTGTCTCTCTGCTGTTACCTGATTACATACTTCCAGTTCCAAAGAAGGAGTGCGGTTGACCAGTTAGTTCTTAACTCTGGGGTTCTACAGCAGTGGTCACCAACCGGTACATCGTGAATGACTGGTCAATCCTGGGGAGTCTCCCACTTGATTACTATCTGCACTTAGCAGGCTCCTTTCCTTCACAGGCCCCACACTGCTGGCCGGGGCTGCTCCGGTGTCTCGGCTGAAACAGCTCCTGCCTGCAGGGGTCCTGGGCCCATCACAGGCAGGGCCAGAGCAGCCCCTCTGGGGCTTGAGTAGCCCTCTGCCCACGGCAGTAAGGGAGCTGCTCCAGCCCCCATCAGTCACCCTTAACTGGTTAAACATTCACTTCCCTACTTCTAACAAAATGATCCCAGGTTCTGAGATAAACAGCGCCAAGATTCAATTCCTTCTAAATAATCACTTTAAGCAGGGAATGAGGGTGCCGTAAAAGTAAAGCCCTAACTTTTTCTGTACAGGCAGTCCCCGACTTACGCGGATCCGACTTACGAACGGGGCTTTCTCGCCCCGGAGCTTACAGGCAGCGGTCCCGCCGCCTCGACCTCCGGGGCGACAAAAGCTGCTCCCGGTGCCCCTGGTCTGCTGGGGACCGTCTCCAGCAGACCAGGGGCACCGGGAGCAAAGCCGCAGCAGCGGCGGGTTCCCGCGCTTCTGAGGCTTTGCTCAGTGTGCCCTCCCCCCCCAGCAGACCAGGCTTTTGTTGTGGACCCTGGGGCAGAGCAGTTGGGGCGCTGCCGGTTGGTCCCGCAGCGCCGCTCTGGGCACTACTGGACCAACCCGGCAGCACCCCAGCTGCTCTGCCCCAGGCGTCCTGATTCAGCCGCTGCTGGTCAGTTTCAGTAGCGGCTGAATCAGGACGCCTGGGGCAGAGCATCCCAAACTAGAGATGTTAAACTAATCGACTGGTTGATGGATTTTTCCTCATATTCCAGTCACATACGACTCCTTTCACCCTAATACACCACGTCTGTTGACTTACCAAAACTGGAGAACACAGACCAAAAGATCAAGAACACACTTTATTTTCTGAGGACTTTTTAAATTGACTTAGAGTATACTTTTGGGCTATGTCTAGACTGCCCACTCTTGCGCAAAAAATATGCAAATGAGGCAAAACATGGAATATCGCCGCACCTCATTTCCATAATTAATTAGGCTACATTTTTGCGCAAAAAGCCCTCTTGTACAAGAGCCATTCTTCCTCTTTTTTTCAGGAAGAATGGCTCTCATGCAAAAGCCTCTTGCGCAAAAATGGAGGCTTATTAATTATGCAAATGATGTGTGGCGATATTCCATGCTTTGCCCTCATTTGCATGCCCAAGAGTGGGCAGTCTAGACACAGCCCTCGTGTTTATTTAAAAAACTGGGTGCCTCTGACCTTAGTAGAAGATTTGAACTCATTGTACTTGTTCCCTTAAACCAGCATTTCTTAAACTGGGGTTTGTGGATCCCTGAGGGTCCCCAAGGGTACCCCAGAGAGTCCATGGGCCCTGCTGATCAACTCCTCTCCCTTCCCCCCCTCAACTCCTTCTTCCCGCCCAGCACCTCCTGCATGCTAAGAGTCCAACAACACAGCAGGGCTAAGGCAGGCTTTCTACCTATCCTGGCTCTGCACCATTCCCAGAAGCAGCCAGCACATCCCTACAGCTCCTGGGGGGTGGGCAAGTAGGTCTCCTTGTATTGTCCCTGATCAGAGCACCAACTCAGCAGCTCCCATTGTCCAGAAGCTGTGGCCAATGGGAGCTGCAGAGCAGTGCCCACAAGCAGGGGCAGTCCACAGAGACCCCATGGCCTCCCCACTCAGGCACATCCCTCTGGCAACAGCTCCTATCACTTTCAGGAGACAACTCAGGTAAGCAGCATCCAGACAGAATCCATGTCCCTCACCCCATTCCACATCCAAACTCCCTTCAAGAACCTCCACACCACCACACTCCACATCCACTCCTGCACACACACCTCTGCCTATGAAAGTGAGTGAAGGTGGGGGAGAGCAAGCAACAGGGGGAAGAAGGGAGGGAATGGAGTGAGCAGAGGGTATGGCCTCAGAGAAGAGGGCAAGGCTAGGGATTAGCAGGAGAGTTAGAGGGCCCCCCAAATTTTTAAATCAAAATGGGAGTGCTTGGGCTGCTAAAATTAGAGACCACTGCCTTAAATTACTGAATAAATTGCTTGGTGTTTGTCACACAAACAGTTTCTACAGAAGTAACAGCTCACACAGATGGTGCTTGTGTGCATTCAATGCAAGAAGCTCCTAGCCCTCCAGACTACGTTCAGGCTTTGGAGATCAGAACAGCTGAAATGGAGAAACTAACAGAAACAGAAGCGTATAGATGAGACTTTCAAACACACAACAGAACAGTCCCATTCCCATCTGACAGCCTCTGTGCTGTTTAGGAGAATGAAAGTCTCAGGGAAGAATATCCAACTGGAGCAGAGGGAAATGATCTCATAGTTGAGACCCTCCTTCCAAATGATGTTGTGGCATCCTCCAGGGAGAGAACTCCAGTTATTAGCAATGGATAGGTAATAGTTATGGGCGGATATGATTATTAGAAACATAGGTAGCTGGGTTTGCAATGACTGGGAGAATTGCACGGTGACTTGCCTGCTGGGTGCAAAGGTTGCAGACCTCCTGAGACATCTGGATGGATGGATGTGTAGTGCTTGAGTACCCAGTGGCTGTGGTACATATAGATACCAATGACATAGGGAAAGGATAGGAAAGAGGTCTAGAAGACCAAACTTAGGCTGGTACGTAAGAGATTGAAATCCGGGAACTGAAAGGTAGCAGGCTTCCCACTTCTGTTGTACTTTAAAAATAATACTAAAAAACAATCCCACACACATTATTACTTTGAGTTTTTGGCAAGCTGTTCTTCAAATTCTTTTTTAGTCTAGTTATATTTTTACATTTCATTTGCCAAAATGTATGCTCTTTTCTATTGTCCTCCAATGGATTTAACTTTCGCTTTTTAAATGATAAACTCAAAAGATATATAAAATAGTAAATTTGAGCACATAAATCTCCCATTCTGAATACCTGAAACTGTTTGACATCCATATCACACCTTCTAATCCATGCAAAATACACATGCTAAGACCATCTTCCTTATCTGTCATACTGAGTATATCACAAGACTCTTTTGAATCTCTCCATTGCCACTTGCCCAACTACTGCTCCCAGTTACAAGGCAGAAAAATTCAACCTGCAAGGTTGTTCATACTCTATTCCTCCTTTCTTGTCTATTCATATCTTATTGCAGGGTCCCACCCACTTATCTCTGCTAATAATGCCAGTTTCACCAAGCTTCTCACACAAACATCTCAGTACTTTTTCTTCCTACTTTCTCTCTTCACACCCTCTTGCAAATCAATAGTTCTCCACCCATTTCTTCCAGGCATGTGAAGGTGTAGATGTGGACAATTATCCATTCACAAAGACTCCCATCCACATTTATTATTCCCTTTATACACAAATAACTTGAGACATTTACTTCTCAGACCAGAAGTAACTTGCTGTTAACACACAAATTGTGCTACCACAGTTTCTGGGATTCCTATAATCATGTTAACACTGAATCCTGCTTTGGGAGCCTCTTTTTCATAGCTTTCAACTCAATTGTCTGAACAGTTTGAATTCTCCATTCTACCACCTAAAATATCTTCTGGTAACTGGAAAGGGAAAGGAGGATTAGAGAGAGCCTCCAGCTGTTATGATGATAGTCTCTGCTAATTTATCCCTCCCTCCAATCTCTAAATTTCCCCCTAAATAGTTTTAGTGCCTGTCTCTTACTCTGCTGCAGAAGACTAGGATAACAGAGGCAAATGGCCCTAAGTCTTGTCAGTTTTAATTTTTCCCCACAAAGTTTACAGTAACAATAGCAAAAACAGATGAAAGTCTAATAATGTTTCATTCTAATACACACTGAAAATGCTACAGGTAGCAGCAGAAATACTCGAGCTGCATACTGCTCATTTTTCTGTCTTTGTAAGCATTACCATAAACAGGGCTAATTTATTTTTACCACCATTTTAATGGAAGTTTCATGTGGAATTTCCTCAGTCTGTCTACACTACCATTTACACCAGGGGTGCTAACCCATTTAACAAGGAAAGCCAATGCAAAGAGCTGCACCAGAATTGTCAAGCCAAAAAAAAATATTTTTTTTTAATTTTTTTTTTTAAAGGAAGCTGCTCCTTTAAGATGGCCGCCATCTTGGGCACCATTTTTTTAAACCCCACAGCTCCGACCCAGTAAGCACAGGGAAGCCGGGGGCCGGGAGGGAGCCGGCAGGGGCTGTTGTAGGGGGGGCACAAGAGCGGCTTCGCAAGCCACACTTTTGGGGCTCACAAGCTGCAGGTTGGCCACAGCAGATTTACACTAGCACTAGCACAGAAAAACTACACAATACTAACTGAATTTACACTAGTACATTTAGTATCTGTTTAACATTTGGAAGGTTACATTCTACCAACATTAGGGATGTCAACATATAGTCGAACACCTGACTACACGCATCCCCACCTCCCATTACCTCTGTATTAGAGGCGGGGCGGGGTCCTCTGATAAAGGAGCAACAGTGCAGAGGGTGAGGGGGCCAAGGCCAGCTCTTGGCGTGTGCCTGCCTCCTTCAGAGGTGGCGGGAGGCAGGAATTGGTGCTTGGGGGTGGGGATCAGTCTTAAAAGCCAGCTCCCCCAGCACTGACTGTGGACCCGCCTGTCCCCTCCCCTCCGTATGGGGGAAGTGGAGGAGAGACAAGGGAGCTGCCTCCGAGCAGCATCTGTCCACGGTGAGCCTAGGCCTGCCGCAGACAGAGACTACTCTGTTCTGTGTCCAAGTTCCCCGTGGACAGAGGCTGTTCTGCATCCTACAGAGCAGCTTCTGTGCACGGGAAGCCTGGCCCATGACGGAGCAGCCTCCGTCTGTGACTCAGACTTCTTGCGGACAGGGACTGCTGCCACCCCATGCTGCTGCCTCTGATAGAGAGGCAGCAGCACAGGATGGCAGGGGGCTCCCCAGGAGTGGGGTCAGAGCCCACTGGCTGCCAGCCCCACCCCGGGGACGATTTGATGCAGTTACACCACTCTTCAATTCACTTACAGTAAACTTCTGATAATCCTGCACCTTTAGGACCCAGGGGGTGCTGGATTATCAGATATGCCAGACTATCGAAAGGGGGGGCTATGAGGGGTCTAGGGTGGTGTCGGGGGGGATGCTCTGCCCCAGGTGCCCCCGATTCAGCCGCTGCTGGTCAGTTTCAGCAGGAGCTGAATCGGGACGCCTGTGGCAGAGCAGCTGGGTTTCTGCCGGGTTGGTCCGGTAGTGCTGCCCCTTGGTGCTGCAAGATCAACCCAGCAGCACGTCAGTTGCTCTTGGGGACACCTGGGGCAGAGCAGCTGGGGTGCTGCCGGGTTGCGGACCAACCCAGCATCACCACCCCAGGCATCCCCAAGTCAGCCGCTGCTGAAACTGACCAGCGGCTGACTCCGGGAAGCCCGAGGCAGAGCTGCTCCGTCCCAGGCTTCCCAGAGTCAGCCGCTGGTCAGTTTCAGCAGCGGCTGAATCGGGGACAGCTGGGGTGCTGCCGGGTGGTCCCGCAGCGCCGAGGGGCAGTGCTATGGGACCTACCAGCAGCGCACCAGCTGCATTGCCCCCGGCTTCCCCGATTCAGCTGCTGGTCAGTTTCAGCAGCGGTTGAGTCGGGGAAGCCGGGGTCAGAGCAGCTCCAATGGTCCAGCTGCCCGGAGCACTTCCGGGTTCCTGATGGTGCCGGACCATCAGATGCCGGACCAATGGAGTTTTACTGTACACACTAACATCCCTAACCAACATGCAACTAAAAATTTGTTTTTAAGATGCAAAAGTTAATGGCACTCACCTAAAAAAGGCTTCCTAATCATCCCTGTCTTCTGCCCAGTCCTGTCTGTAACATCTATACACCTATAATATCTGTAACAATACACTTCTATTATTAAATTTCCTTTATACAACTAAATACTTCTACCTCCATAATCTGATATGCTCAAAAAGGAAGTCTAAGATCGGTAGCTGAATGTCTAATATTTCTCATCAGTTTCAGAAGTATGTGTACGAGACGCACCGTAATTCAAATCTTTAAATACATTACCTACATTTACTATAATCTGCAGGGCTCGACAAACTATAGAATCTATTCGCCCATGGTGAGTAGATTTCATCCATGTGCCCTATTTACCGGCGGCACGTGCATGCACAATGCGGCTCTTGCGCTTGCGCAGTGTGGGGCTGGCAAGCAGCTTTCACCGCCGTTTGTCAAGCCCTGATAATCTGCATACATCTAATTTTTGTTATATTTTATCTACAATTCTTGGAATTTATTTTTTATATTGTTTGCTATTAAAGAGTTGGCTACACTTGAAAATTTACCAAAATAACTACTCAAGAAGATTTATTCTCAAACAATTTCCCCAATCCAGTCTGGAATAGTGTCCCAAAATAACTCCATGTGGACACTCTTACTCCACCCTAAGAGTGCCCACCTTAGAGAGTTTTTCCAAAATAGCTACTATGATAAAATTTCCAAAAAAAGTTCTTGTCTTTGGAAATGTAACTAAATACACTGTTGTGTGTCTGAGAATACACATTTAACTTTTTTAAAGTCAATGCTGTAGAGTTATACTGATGAGTAACAAAAAGAGTTACTCACACGCAAAATAGATTCTAAGCATTTAGTTTCAACACTCAGGAAAATTAATCCAAATTAACTAAAGTTGTAAATTAGGGATGCTAGCATATAGCGTGTAAATGATTAACCGATAAACCTCAGCTTATCGGTTAATCCTAACAACTATACACATTCCCCTACTGTATCAGAGGCAGCAAGGAGGGAGAAGGCAGGAGCCGGTGTCCATGAGCTGGCTCCCTACAAGCACTGGATCCTGCAGAACCACCTCCCCCACCCCATTCACATGCTGCTGACTCTGACAGAAAGGCAGCAGCAGCAGGCAAAGTGAGAGGGGGCAGGCGGGAGCTGTCACACCTAAGGAGCCAGCTTTTAGTGCATGCCGGCTCTGCAGAGCCACCTTCCCCCCCCCCCCCCCCCCCGCTGCATCCTACAGAGGCAGTGGGGCAGGTGGGATGCAAGTGCAGCCCCTGTCCATAGAAAGGTTGGGCCCCCTCCAGATGGGGACTGCTGCCGCGGAGCAGCCTCTATCCACAGTGGGCTCGGGCTCACCGCAGGTAGAGGCTGTTCTGTGGGATGGCAGAACAACCTCTTAACGGGGAGCTTGGGCCCCCCTGCAGACCGAGGCTGCTGCTGCCCACCACTGCTGCCTCTGTTAGAGGCAACAGCACAGAGCAGTAGGCGGCTTCCCAGGAGTGTGGCCAGGAATACACTGGCTGATGCCCTCGTTGTTAGGGTCTACTGAATAATCATGTAACCAGAAGATTTGGTGCCATTACACAATTATTCAAGTAAACAATATCCAGCATCCCTACTGTGAACTTAAAACAGATTTATTTTAACCCCATTGAATCCTTATGTGGGCTCTCTTATTCAGAATTAAAAGTAGTTTTAATTTTGGTTAGTGTAATTCACAGGAAATTAGACTGTTAAGTATTTGGGATATACACGATTTCAATACGTGCAGCAGGGATGTTAAAATATGTGTAATTAAGTAAATGTGTAACAATTACACGTGAGGCAGCAGTCAGTTCCCCAGGAGTCAGTATGCACAGGGATCCAACTTTTAAGGTGGTTCCCTGTACATACTGACTCCCGCCTACCACCCTGGCCGCAGCATGAGGCAGCAGGTGGCTGCCTCAGGAGTCAGTACACATGAGGAGCTGGTTCCTACCGGCTGCCCTGCACATACCAGCTCCCACCTGCTGCCCCTCACCACTGCCTCTGTATCAGAAACAACAGCATAGGGCAGTAGGCAACTCCCTGCGTGTAACTGTGAATGTTAACCAATGTACCCAGGCTCACCAGTTAACCACTTACATGGTTATATTTTCACATCTCTAATATGCACAATACCTCATACCATGCAGCCAGCAGGCTCTACTTTAGTATAAATATTTCAACTAGACTCCTAATTAACTTATGTTCAGCTACACTGAACTCCCATCAAATCGTCTTTCAAATGATCAATAAGGTCAGAATTTTTACAGACATCAGAAAACAACACTGCAGGAAAAATTTTACAGCCAAACATTATTAAAACAGATTTATGTTTGAAACTATTTATGTACAACTTTTTATACAGAAAATCAAAAAGCACTCCGTTTTATATAAAGTTTAATTAGCTAATGCCTGGTATATGAGTTTATTTATATTTTCAGCACTGTACAATATTCAGTGCCAGAAACCAAAGCAATTCTCAGTTGAGGGCAAAAAAGTTCAGACCACCAAAAATAAAGTCAGTTGAATAACTGCATAGTTCTAATCCACCTCTCTTTCATAAATATTGAATGATTGTGACAATTTTTACCCCTCACAAACTCTGTAATAATTGAAACACCACCACCACCTCTGAAAATACAAAACATGACTTAGACAACAGCTCACAAAATGTGTTTGCTACCTAAGAGTTCTACACACTACATCACTATATAAATATCAAAACAATACCAGCTTTGTTATAGTGCTGCTGGTACTTTAAGTGGAGTACTTTTGTTTGTTCACTACAAAGCCCTTGAGACTCCTTGAGTGTATTTCACAACACAGGGCAGATAGAGTCACACAAGTTCTTACCTCCATACATCTCATATACAACACCTTCGTGCGGCCTTTATAACCACAAATGACATTACAAACTATTCAGGAACCACTTCACCAACCATTAAACTCAGCCACCTCTTATGACATGTTTGCAATTCACCCTTGGGGTTCCAAGTTTCCATTACTGCAAGGAGAGAAAGATGGAACAGGCACTTCTAGCCATGTTTTATGTAACCCCCACACACAATAGTTTGCACAAGCAGCAAGAGGAAGAGATGGGGGGAGGGGGGAGAGAGCAGAGATTTCACTCTGCCAGTTTCCCAAGGAGTGGGGGAAACACGAATGGTGACAGGAGGGCAGTTTGTGAGGAAAGGAGGTGCAAGTAGAGGGGACCAGCAAAGAAGGGTCCCCTAAAGGAAATGGGTAAGAAGAGACTAGTACAGTGGAGAATGCTGATTGATGGGTTGGGGCTCATGGGAATGAAGGTATATAAGCGGCCTCTCTAGTGAGACTTTCCAGAGTGGCAGGCTCCTGCGTGTGGAGAGTTGTGCTTGGGAAGGGGAAAAGAGGGTTAGACGAGGGAAACTACCGAAAAGAAAGGGGGGTGTTGAGAGAACAGCGGCAGACTGTCCAAGGCAAGATAAAGGAGGCAGGGGAAGGAATTCCGGGAACCACACACGGAAACTGCCCTGGGGGGCATAAAAGGCTCGGGGGGCATCCAGCACAGCTCTGAAGAGGAAGGGGCGCGTGGAAGGCACTGGGGGGGCCGCGGGCCCGGCGCTGCCTAAAGCCCCTCCCGTCTGGCGCGGGGGCGCCCTCACCATGAGCACTTTGGCCGCGTTCTCCAGCTGGGCGATCACCTCAGGAGCCCCCCCCGCAGCCACGGCCGCCGCCATCATGGTCTCTCTTCAATGACGCGCCATGCGCTGCATTGTGGGACGAAGCGGTCGCACAGCCAATCCGCCGGCTGGCGGGGAAGCGCCCGGACCCAGCGTACCGGCGCCGACCGGCAGCAGCGTGGCTGGCCGGAGCAGCAGGGACACGGGCGGAAGCGCCGGGCGGGACTGCCGCAGGAGCCGCCCGCCCTCTCCCCCGGGGCGGGCCCAGGGCACGCGGCCACAGGCGGGCCAGGGGCGGGACTAGGCCAGGTCAGGCCCAATACAGAGTCCGGCTCAGCGGGGGGTAGCACCGCCCCGGGCGAGAAGGGTCGCATCGCTTCGGAAGCTGAGCTGCAGTTTTCTGATTAACTTTGCTGGGGAGCGCGTGGACACCTGCTGCGTGGGGGGGCTCGGCTCCTTGCACGCGCACCTGCACCCTTTAGCCTGCTGGAATGGGGGGCTCAGCTCCTTGCACACGCACCCTTTAGCCTGCTGGAATGGGGGAGGCTCAGCTCCTTGCACACGCACCCTTTAGCCTGCTGGAATGGGGGGCTCGGCTCCTTGCACACGCACCTGCACCCTTTAGCCTGCTGGAATGGGGGAGGCTCAGCTCCTTGGCACACGCACCCTTTAGCCTGCTGGAATGGGCTCCCTGCATGCGCACCCATTAGCCTGCTGGAACTGGGGGGCTTGGCTCCTTGCGAGCACACCCCTTAGCCTGCAGAACTGGGGGCTCGGCTCCCTGCACGTGCACCCCATAGCCTGTGGGAACTGGGGGGGCTTAGCTCTTTGCACATGCACCCCTTAGCTTGCTGGAACTGGGGGGGGGGGCTCAGCTCACTGCACATGAACCTCTCAACCTGCTGGGACAGGGGGAGGGGCATGGCTCCCTTCACCCGCACCCCTTAGCCTGCTGGAACTGGCATGCAGGGTAGAGATTCAGTTCTCAGCAATTGCATACACACCTAGTTTGGTCTGACTGAAGAGGGCTGTTCTTTAAACTCTCCCAGTCAAGGCAGGCAGTGAGAGCTCAGTTTACTTTATGCTTACTCTAGCCCACCCACTTCCCTGCAAACCTCCTCCCCCGCCAGTAAACTCAGCTTCTCCATGCACACGCCAGCCTGCAAGCTAGCAGGGCAGAAGTGCTCAAGAGGGGGCCACAAACAAGTATGTTGCTAATTGGGGGCAGGAGTCCCGTTACATAGAGAGGGGGTCCTGGAATGGAAAAGGGTGAGAAACTCTGACATAGGAAACTTGGAGTTCAGCTCCCTTCCATCCCTCCAATAATAGGGCATCAGCTCCATCCTAACTTCAGGAGAGCCTTAACTTTTTTCATCTGTTATACCTAGTCTGCAGGCTCAGCCTTTCCACAAATCAAGAGGGGCAATGCCTTAGTTACCAAGGCAGAACATAAGAACAGTCAGATTGGTCAGGCCAATGCTCCATCCATCCCAGTATCCTGTCTCTGGATCGTGGCCAATGCCAGATGTTTCAGAGGGAATGATAAGAACAGGCAATTCTCTAGTGAGCCATCCACTGTCACCCATTCCCAGCTGCAGGCAATCAGACTACGGCAACCCAGAGCATGGGGTTGCATCCCTGACGATACTGCATAGTAGCCATTGATGATGAACCTATCATCCATTAATTTATCTAATCATTTTTTAATCCAATAATAGTTCTTGCCTTCCCAGCATTCCTGGCAGTGAGTTAGTTCCAAAAGTAGACTGTGCATGGTTTTAAGCAGCCTTGCACCTGCTCACTTGAATCACTGCCCTCAACATCATGCTTCCACGCATGTCAGTTCACCATTTGAGGTCCTGGCAGTGTTCCCTGTGAGTTCTGAGCTTGAGCGGGCAGCTAGGAGAGTTTCAAATGCTATCCAGCTGATTAGCAGACTGCCCAGAGCTACTCATAGCTGCTAGCCTGTGTTTCTATTGGTGGTGCACATCCACACATGCCTCAGTGCACATAAACGTTTATTCTGCATATGGATGGAAAAAATTAGAGGGAACATTGCTGGCTGGAGCTTCCTGATATGTAGACATGGCATAGGATGAAAGGAGCATGACTCTGGACTCTTAACCAGAACTAGGAGACTCCTATCTTGGGTATGCAGAGAAGTCCAAACCAAAGAGTATTCAAGATAAAAGACAATTCATCTGAAGTGGGCTGTGCCCACGAAGCTCATAATACCATCTACAG
The DNA here is from genome assembly GCF_052426305.1 of Pelodiscus sinensis. Taxonomy (NCBI): domain Eukaryota; kingdom Metazoa; phylum Chordata; order Testudines; family Trionychidae; genus Pelodiscus; species Pelodiscus sinensis. Next base: position 313,310,761 of record NC_143052.1, read on the forward strand.
CAGTGGTCCCCAATGCGGTGCCCGGGGGCACCATGGCGCCCACCGGGGCATTTGTGTGCGCCCGTCGACAACCTAGGCCGGCCCCACCCACGGCACGCGGGAGGCACCGGCCCCAGGCGCGCGACATGCACCGGCGCCGGGTGTGCAGTGCTCGGGCGGCCCCGGGGCACATGCAGGCGCTCGGGCACGCGGCGCTCGAGCGGCGCCGGTGCCGGCCCCAGGCACGTGGCTCGGGCGGCGGCACAGGCCCACGGCACAAGGCGCTCGGGTGGCCCCGGCCCTAGGGCACATGCCAGTGCCGAGTGCAAGGGCATCCCAGTCCCCTGGCGTGCCCCCAGACGCGCGGCCCCGCCCCCGGGCGCCCGGCGCGTGAGTGGCCCCCGCCTCCCGGGCGCCCGGCGCGTGAGTGGCCCCACCTCCCGGGCGCCCGGGAGCCTCTAAAAGTTGGGGACCACTGATCTACAGTACATGTTTTGTTAGTCTATAAAGTGCTACCAGACCATTTGTTGTTTTTTAAGTTTATCCTGTACAGACTAATTCGGCCACCCCCTGAAGCTGCTATAGTTATGCTACCACACAGTTCTTTCTATGCTAGCTTTTTTTTATTCTTAAGGGAAAGGCATTACAGGCAAAAAAACATTAAAATCAAAAAAGGAACCTGCTAATAAGCTTATTGGAATTCCCTAACATGGGCTCTGGTAGGAGCAGTCCTCCAAATCCCAACCCAAGGACAGTCCTCATGGTTACAAATTCATGACAGCTTTAGCTCTGAATGTGCACCTAGTCTTTCAGACCCTCAGTAGGCTCACTCCCTCCAACCCTATCTTTCATCCTTAGGCTTATGCAGCTGCATAATGCACCACTAAATTTGGGGCAAGTGGTTCCATCCATGGCCAGCACTGGTTCCAGCAGCTCTAATCCCTAATCCTCCTATCCCTGCTCCACCTCCCAGCCCTGAGGGCCCCAATCCCCATGCCCCCTGCTTTGCCTCACAGCTCCAGCTGGTTGTGCTGCTTCCCCTTCTGCCTGCTCCACCTTGCAACCCACAGCTCCGGCTGACAGAACTGCCGGTTCGTGGCACTGCTTGGTCCACCTGTTCCCCTGCCAGCCACCCTGCCCAGCTCCTGCCCCCCGTAACCCTAAATAGGGGTATGCATCCATCAGGTCAGCATTTTGGCCTCCTGCCTAGGCAGGGTTCCTACTCTGCTCTCCCGTCCCCTCTCCTCCACACACACATCTCCCTTTTCCCAGCTCCTTCCTCCTCCATCTTAATTTGCCTTAACATACCACCCTGGGAGTGGCTTCCTCTGTCGCCCTGAATGCCTCATCTTGTTGCACCCTCTGCAAGTGTCTGCTCCTGCAGTCCTTCAGTAGTAATGGCTTCAGGGTGGCAGCTTCAGTGGTAGCTGATCCTGTCCTAGCAGCCTGGCACCAGTCACCCAATGAAGCAGCTAGCCAACATATTAGATGGCTGCCCAGCTCCTCCAACCTGCTAGGAAGAGCAGCCTCTGTCAGTGTGCCATTATACATCTGAAGGGCAGGGCTCGCTGAAAGGGACCAAGGAATGCTCATTGCATGGCAGTTAAACTGCCATAACTATTTCTTGATTAAAACAATGGTGGGTAGGTTGGGGAGGGAAAGCTGCTGAGACCCATCCTTCTCTAAGAGAATCTGTGGAAGGGGGAATTCAGGAATATGTTGTTGAGCACCTACAGTTTTCTGAGACAGACTGAGTCTTCAAACATGACAAAATTGCTGTAATATACAACTTGAGGATCTTGAGCCACGTATGTTTTCTTTTAGTCTGTGCTGTGGCTCTTCTCATATCCAAGAAAGGCAACACAGATGCAGGGGTAGATGTAGATTGACCAAAAGAAAAAATGTTAGTTTAATATAAACACAGGTGGACAGAACATAAAAACAGAGGTAGACAGCAGTAATGTGTCTAGAACCAGATTTCTGGAGTCTCAAGATAGGCTTCTAATCCCAGCACTCTGAGCATACATCTACACAGCAGGGCAAAAGTTGAACTAAGGTCTGTAACTTCAGCTACATCAATTGCGTGGCTGAAGTAGAAATAGCTTAATTCAACTTCTGGTGCTGACTACACAGCAGGAAGTTGAAGGAAGAATACTCTTCCTTCAACTTACCTTACTCCTCGTGAAATGAGGGTTACAGGAGTTGGAGTAAGAAGTCCTCCATCTCGACATTATTTCGAAACAATGGCTTGCTGTGTAGACTAGGGTTATCAGATGGTTTAAAAAAAATGCTGGACACACTTGATCTCAGATGGGGGCAGGGACCAACCAGGAGGAGAGCGGGGCTGGCTGGGAGGAGGTTGGGGGGAGCAGGGCTGGCCAGGGAGGAGAGCTGGCCGGCGGGGATCAGGGCTGGCCTTGGCGCATTCAAATCCCGGGGTGCTGCCCGTTCTGCACATGGTCCTGGCAGGGCACACGGACAAGTCCGGCCCCGGGGATTCCATCCAACCCCCCCCCCTCCTCTCTACTGCGTAGTTGCATACTGCCTGGCCAGTTGTCACGCTCATGCAGTGTGAGCATGTCTAGCAGCCAGGCAGTACGCAACTACATACTGATACTCATGATAATAAAATGTACTTAATTAAAAAATACCGGACATTTATATGTCCAGTATTTTCTCAATTTGTTTCCCAGACAGAAAGCTCAAATACTGGACTGTCTGGTTCAAAACCGGACACCTAGCAACCCTAGTGTAGATGCACACTATGTTATTTCAGAATAATGTCAGTTATTCTGAAATAGGCTACGTCTACACAGCAGCATTATCTTGGCAATAAATAATAGTATTCAGTGACACTGGAACATTTTTAATAATGGAGGTGCTGAAGGCCAGTCCCCTTACCTCTGTCCACCAGAACCACCCTCTCCCCTCCCCCCCCAAAGCTGGGTCTAGGAACAAAGCCATATCTCCTCAACCCCTGCACTCCCAGTTCCCATACCTATGATAGTATTCTTATTGTATGTTTTTATTCAGCTGTTTGATTATTTGACACATTACCTTTGTTACTTCATGGTAAACTTACTACCTTCATTCTTATATTTTAAATATGCTTCATTCTATTGTCACTCTGATTTTCCAACAGGCTCTGGATCTAGGGTGGGCGTGTATGTGTTGGCAGAGAAAGCTTGAAGGAAGCACAACAACATCATCACTAGGTTTAGACATTTTGACCTTCAATCTTATCTTTAGGATTTGCAGCTGGTTAACTAGTACAGCCTGCTTATAAATAAATTTATCAGCAGCAGCTTTCAGTAAGTATTTGAACAACATGCTCTTGGTTTCACTTCATAACATCTCTATTGACTGCAGAATGAATTCTGGGGTATTCATAAAAGTTTTGCTAATATGCTACACAGGAGACTGGTGAGTTATGGCTGACAAGTTTGATTTACACATTTCAAAAAATCCTTTTGTACTATAGTTTTCTTTTCTCTCAAACTTGCACAATGCCAACTCAAAATTTTGAAAAGTTTCCTTCAGAGGAACACAAAAGCAAAAATGATAAGGTTGTAACCTGGAAGGCTCTCTTACCAATCCAGAAAAAGGAATGAATGTTTTAATTAGGCTTGTTGCTACAAGAAGGCGATATGAAGCCTCCTTAAGCTTGAAAAATCATGCCTCCTTAGCACCCCAAAAGTAGACCACACTGAGCCCTGACACTAGGGCTATATCTACATTGGCAAGATTTTGCGCAAATATTCTTTAACACAAGAGTTTTTGCGTTAAAGTATTGTGCAAGAGAACGTCTACACTGGCATGAGTTTTTGTTCAAGAGATGTGCTTTTGCACAAAAGCATCCGTGCCAGTGTAGACGCTCTCTTGTGCAAGAAAGCTCCAATGGCCATTTTAGCCATCGGGCTTTCTTGCGCAAGAAATTCATGTTGCCTGTCTACACTGGCCTCTTGCGCAAGAGGGCTTATTCCTGAGGTGGAGCATCATAGTTCTTGCGCAAGAAGCACTGATTTCCCAAATTAGAACATCAGTGTTCTTGCGCAAGAACTCCCTGCCAGTGTAGACAGGCAGCATGCTTTTGCACAAAAGCAGGTGCTTTTGCGCAAAATCATGCCGATGTAGACACAGCCTAGGAAGTTATTTTGAAATAACTCCCCTTATTTAGAAATAACAAGCAGAGTGTCCACACTACCAAGCCCATTATTTTGAAATAACAGGCTAGTTATTTCAAAATAACTCCTGCTTTCCACGAGGAATAACGTTTATTTCAAAATAGTTATTTTTGAAGTGAGTGGACTAATAGTGTGGATGCTCCACTGCTATTTTGAAATAACAGCTCCCCAGAGTCATTACTCTTCAGTGCTTCCTGGGGCTCTAAGTCAAGGTAGATTAGTGAGAGACCCAGGTTGAAATCCTTGCTCTGCCACACTCTTTCTATGTGATCTTGGGCCTTTCAAGTAGGAATAAGGGATCTTCCAGAAAAGGGCTTATTTTACGGAGAATCGCGTCTACACTGGCGCTTTTCTCTGGCAAAAACCCCGAGCCAGAAAAAAGCGGCAGCCATGTAAATGCAAATGCCTCGGGGGATATTTAAATCCCCCGTGGATTTGCAATTCCGAAGTGTCTCATTGGCATCCCTTTTCCGGAAAGGGATGCCAATGTAGACACAGCCTATGTCTAGACTGCAATCTTTTTCCAGAAGAGGAAATGCAAATGAACTGCTCATTAGCATTTCTTGTGCTCTCATTAGCATATTCTCTTCTGATCCTTTTTGAGGAAGAGGTTTTTGCGTAAAAAAAACCCTGTGTAAATGGGTCTTTTTTGCACAGAAATCCCCTTTTGGGCAAGAACCTTTATTTCTCAAAAAATGAGGTTTTACAGGTTCTTGCACAAAAAACTCTTCTGCAAAAAGGATCGGAAGAGGATGAGCGCTTCATTTGCATTTCCTCTTCCAATGTGCACCTGCCAAATCATCTGGGCCAGCCCTGCCCCCGGTGCACAGCACATGCACGGTGCCGGCCCCAGGCGCGTGGCGCATGGGAGGCCCCTGCCCAGGGCACGTGGCATGTGGGCGGCCCCTGCCCTGGGTGCACGGCACATGCACAGTGACGGCCCCGGGCACGTGGCGTGTGGGCGGCCCCGCCACCGGGTGTGTGGTGCATGCATGGCCCCGCCCCCGGAAGCATGGTGTGTAAGCAGCTCTGTCCCCGGCAGCCCAACCCCCGGGTGCCCAGCAGCCCCAAAAGGTCTAGACATAGCCAAGGTGATTAGAGAACCCTCTTGGGAGTAGAAAGACACAGCATTCAACCCTCCAAGAATATCCTGTAACTCAGTGGCTAGCCCATGCTCTTAAGAGAAAAGACACGGCTGTTAAAAATCTTCCACCTTAGCAAATTGGGGGGTGAGATTGAAGCTAGTTGTCCTTTCTCTAACGTGAGTGGACTAACAGTTATAAAATGGGCACCGATGCCTCTCCTCAGGAGAGGCGGCCTGTGACTATAGGCAGATTCGGGCGCCGCCTTCAATGGGATGCCCATGGCACCCGATGATGACGTCAGTCCATTGACAGCCCTGCAGGTGGGGGCGCCGATCGCGCATTCCACCTGGGGCGCCAGCTGCCGCAGCCTGCCTCAAGCCGCTCCTGTTCCTCGGGTACCATTCAAAATTTGGCCTGATTCAGTGGGTGGTCTCTGAGCACACATACCAGATCAGGCCACCCCGCATTAGGCTCTTACTTTCCCTGATTGTGCACATGCCCAGAAGCAAAAATTTAAGCCAACAAGGGAACTACTACCTTGAACATTTAGGCTATGTCTACACTGCAGACTTCTTGTGCAAGAACTTTTTGCAGAAGAGATCTTCTGCAAAAAGTTCTTGTGCAAGAATGTGTACACACTGCCATTTGCTTTTGCACAAGAGATGTACTTTTGCACAAAAAGAGCGTCCACACTGCCATGGATGCTCTTGCACAAGAAAGCTCTGATTGACATTCACAGAATGGCCATCAGAGCACCTGTGCTTTTTCCAATAGGGGTTTCTTGCTCAAGAAACCCCTGTTGCCCTTCCACAAACATCTTTTTGCAGAAGAGTTCTTGCACAAAAAGGTTTATTCTTCATAGAAAGAGGAATAACTCTTGCACAAAAAGTCCTGTCTTCTGAAGATCTTCTGTACTTTTTGTTGCGCAAAAACGTGCGTGTAGTGTGGACGCTCCATGAGTTTTTGCACAAAATTGGCCATTTTTGCACAAAAACTCTGCAGTGTAGACGTAGCTCTAGTGATTAAGTGGATTTAGACACCTAGAGCATCCAGTGGGAGTTTTGTAAAGCTCAGTGGAGCATAAATCTGGTGCCTTTATGAATCTGAAAGTCTTGATTTTTTTGACCCAGATCCACAAAGATATGATTCCTAACTTTCATCTGGGCCTTTGTGCCTCCATTCCCCATATACATAAAATGGGGATAGTAGTACTTTCCTACTTCATATGGATATGAATGAGGATAAATGTATGAGGATAAATGTATTAATGATTATGAGGGAATAGATATTATGGTAATGTTACGCATATAAGTATAAGATCTTTAGAAATATATTTTAAGACTATTAATCTTAATAGCATCTGTAGATTCCATTTCAGCTTGATCTCGTGTACTTTTTATAATGGGTTATTTCTCCTTAGCCTTCATAGGCGCTAGGCTTCTTAAGAATCTGTGATGATCAATGCAGACAGCACCTCCACCAGTAGATGGTGCTGTATCTTTATCTGATGGTGAAGATGTTATTAAGTTGTTGTGTCGGGGTAGGCCTTTTAAAGCAGGGTTGTTGAATATGAGGCCCAAGGGCTGGATTCAGCCCCTGAAGTTCAGGGCTCCTCCTAGTACTGGGGAGCCTGCATTGATGCTCCAGCCTCCCCCTCCCATGAGGCTGGAGCACACAAAATCTACTAGCCTGGGCCCCCTAAGGCTTTGGTGTACAGGGGAAATGTGGGGAGTGTCTTTCTCCTTCTCTATCAGGGGCCATCTCACTGAAGGGTTTGGGGTTTTTTGCTTCTCACTTATGTGCAGCCCCCGACTGATTTTTATGTGGGTCAGCAGCTCCTGACCCCAAAAAAGTTCCCCACTTCTATTTTAAAGGAAGGTCAGTCCTGCCAGTGTGTATATAGAAATTGCCTTGGGTTGCCAGCTGCCTCATAGTATAAGGGATAGCCTTATTTTTTTAAAAAATGTCTTGGCTTGTATTAAATATGGGACACCTTTTGTCCCATATTCCAACCAGGAGGCAGTTTTGGCAGTGCTACCGGTGCAGTCTGAAGCATCGTTCTATCCCCTGAAATCCAGGATAGAGCAGCACTCCAGCACTTCATTTTGCAAAATGCTGCTGTTTGTTGACTTGACCTGGCACACAGGGTTACAACACCACTCAGATTACTGATGGAGAAGCGGCTGGGTCAGATTTGAATGGCATTGCAATCCCATGAACCAGGTTGTTGCAATACCATTCAAAATTACACTACTTAGATCTGACCTGCCACTGAGCTATAGGATATTATTCTACAGGAGCCTGAATAGGAGCTACAGCAGCTGCCCAGCCTGGTGCCTAAGATCCTGAGTTCTCTGCAGTGCCCAGAGCTAGAGCACCCTCCCCAATGATGGGGGAGAAGGGACTCACCACCAGAGATGCACATCTATAGGGGGGACATCAGAGGTTTGTCTCTGTCCCATGGTTTTTTTAATTACAATATTAGAGAAACTGATCTGCCCTCCACAAGTTGGCCCTGACAACTGAACCCTGCTCCTTCTCTACAGAGAGTTTTTAATTAGTGACTTTCTAATCTAAGGTCCTCTCCTTTGACAAGCCAGCCAGCTAACTCTGCTTGATGCCTAAAAATAGCACCTTCCCAGTTAATGTCCCTACCATTGATAAAAATGAGTAATCCTGTGGTGCCTTAGAGACTAACAAATATATATATAGTACCATGAGCTTTCGTGGGCAAAACCTACTTTGTCAGATGAGATGCTGATGAAGTGGGTTTTGCCCATGAAAGCACATGATACTACATATATTTTTTGTTAGTCTCTATACCCTTATCTATACTAGGGGATAAGTTTGAATTAAGATATGCAACTTCAGCTATGTTAATTGTGTAACTTAAGTCAAAGTATCTTAACTCAAATTTTGGCACTATCCACACTGTAGAAAGCCAAAGGGAGCACACTCTCCCTTCGACTTCTCTTGCTCTTCATAGAAGCAGGCATTGACGGGAGCACGCTCTCAATTTGAATTAGTGTGGCCTCATTAGACCTGCTAATTTGAACCCTGGAAGATTGACTGCAGCTGCTTCAAGCTTATCTATAGTGTAGACATGGCCTGTGGTGCCACAGGACTACTCGTTTTTAAAATTATAGACTAGGCCTACTCAACAAAAGGCCCGTCTGTGTGCGGCCCACGGGTGGTAGCCAAAACAAAGAAGTAGTCAATATAATGGTCTTCTGTTGATATGTGTTTTAGTAGTTAAATTCCTGGACTACCATTGCTCATTAAAAGTGCTGTCATATGGGTGTAAATTGGATAAATATTGCATTTTATGAATATCAGCAGAACTGACGTAAATGGGGCCTGTGCGTTGTGTAGTCTTGCCTTAATCTTTGTATTCATGCCCGTCAGTGTGAAAGAAGCTATTTGCATATATATTTGCAAATATATGCAACCACACTTAAGTTGCAGCCCTCGGTATGTGCTATGAGTATCGTCGTGGTCCCTGGGGCCTCCAAAGTTGAATAGTCCTGTTATAGACTAACACAGCTACCCCTCTGAACCTAGTATTGTTCTTACTCTCTTGAAATTGTTTATCCTTCAGGTGTTTTATCTCCAGCCATTGTTTCATTTCCTGCATGTTCTTCCTAAGAGTCCATTTTGAGTCAGCTCTATATAGTCTGGAAGAATATCATGCAGGTAAACCTAAGGACACAAAATTTTAATAAAAATAAGAATCTCTCTTATCAAATCGCCCTTTGTTTTCTTTCTTATGAGGTAAGGAGAATAAACGCTCTCAATCTACCTTTTCTAGACTATTCATTATTTTAAATACTTTTATCAAGTCCCCTGTTATTCATCACCTTTCCAAGATAAACAACTCCAATCTTTGTATACTATCATAGAAGAGTATTTCTAGGCCACCAATCATTTACACAGATGAGCACCCTCTCATTCTGCACTATTCTGTTTGAAATGGCGTGATCAGTCGTGTGCACAGTGTTTCAGATCAAGACACAGCTTTAATTTTTATAAATGTCATTGTAATATTTTCCCTATGCATTGTAATGTCTCCTTTTTTGTCCACCGCTGCATATGGCACTCAGGTCCTTTTCAGAAGTTGTCTCAGTGAATTTAGAACCTTGAAAGGTATATGTGCTGTTTAAATTTTTCCCTCCAATGTACTTTACCTCACATTTATCATCACTGAATTGTCATTTGATATCATGTTGTCCATTCACCTAGCTTAGCTAGATTTCTCTAAGTTCCTCACAGTCCTGTCCGGTCTTGACTGACTTAAATCATTATGTCATCTGTAGCAATCTCTCACTCCTCACCCCTTTTCCAGATTATTAATAAATTATATTAAAGTTTGGATCTAGTATGGTACCTTGAGCCACTCACACTTAATTATATGGCAGTTTTCATCATGGCAAAGATTCTTCTCTTTTTTTTGGTCTCATAGCCAATTTTTATCCATGACAACTTAGTTTCTTTGGTCTATTCCTGTGAAGGACTTTGTCAAAGGTGTTTTGAAAGTCTAAATAAATGTCAACCAATATTACTTTATCCATTGCTTTGAAAGATCAAAGAATTCATAAAGATTAGCAAAACATGGTTTTCCGTTTCTGAAACTGTGCTAATTATACCCGATCCTATCATGACATTCCATCTATTTTAAGGAATAATTTCAATCATTTGCCAGATACAGATATAATGCTAACTTGTTGGATCACTTGGATCACTTCTTAAAATATAGGTACAACATATACAGTAGCTATTGTTAAAGAAACTGTGTATTTTTGTTAGCAGCTCAGCTACTATATACTTGAGTTCCTTCACAATGGATGCACATTCTCTCCAGTTCCTCACTTTGGAGAGAACCTTCTCTTTATTTGCAGAAAACAAATAAAAGGACGTTCTTCTTCACACAGCACATAGTCAATCTGTGGAACTACTTGCCTGAGGAGGTTGGGAAGGCTAAGACTATAACAGAGTTTAAAAGAGAACTAGATAAATTCCTGGCGGTCAAGTCCATTAATGGCTATTAGCCAGTATGAGTAAGGAATGGTGTCCCTAGCTTCTGTTTGTCAGAGGGTGGAGATCAACAGCAGGAGAGAGATGGCTTAATCATTACCTGTTCAGTTCACTCCCTTTGGGGCATCTGGCATTGGACACTGTCGGCAGACAGGATACTGGGCTGGATGGGCCTTTGGTCTGACCCAGTATGGCCATGTTCTTATGTTTTAAAAGAGCAAGTCTATAGCAAGGATCTCCCCCATAGCTCTGTAACTATTGTCAAAGTCCCTTAATTTCTCAGCAGTGTCATTATTTTCATTGACTGATCTCTTCAGACCCCCCTTGATCCAGTAAACCCATCAATTCTGTTGTAGGTTTCTCGCTTCTGTTATGTTTAAATAATCTCTTGTTGATAGCTTTTACATTTTTAGCTATTTGCTCTTCATGTTCCCCATCTAATTTTCTATATATGCCTTCTGTAATTCATTATCCTAATTATTGGCTTTGCTAGGTTTGAATATCCAGATTTTTGCAGGATCACTGTTTGGCTCAAGTAGCCTCTTTGGTCAATTGCGTATCTTATTTCAAAGTAGGGAGAGTCTACACAGCACTTATTTAGAAATACAGCACTCTTCCTCTGACTTCCCTTATTCCTCGTACAATGAGGGTTACAGGAGTTGGAGTAAGAAGTCCTTCAGCTTGTCAGTATTTTGACACTATTTCAAAATAACTGCCTGCTGTGTAGATGCAAACTAAGTTATTTCGGAATAGTGCTAGTTATTTCAAAATGGTGTTGCAGTGTAGACATACCCTTAGGGTGCATCTAGACTGGCAAGATTTTGCGCAAAAGTAGTAGCTTTTGCGCAAAAACTTGCCGCCTGTCTACTCTGGCTGCGAGAATTTGCGCAAGAGCACTGACGTTCTAATGTAAGAATTCAGTGCTTCTTGCGCGAATACTTTGACGCTCCCACTCAGGGATAAGCCCTCATGCGCAAGAATACTTGCGCAAGAGGGCCAGTGTAGACGGGAACCTTAATTTTTTGCACAAGAAAGCCCGATTGCTAAAATGGCCATCGGAGCTTTCTTGCGCAAAAGCGTGTCTATACTGGGCACGGATGCTTTTGCACAAAAGCATCCGTGCCAATCTAGACGCTCTTTTGCGGAAATACTTTTAACGGAAAAACTTTTCTGTTAAAAGTATTTCCGCAAAATCATGCTAGTCTAGACGCAGCCTTAGTGTTTAGTCCTTCAGTTACTGGACAAAGTGTCCTATTTCTAGAACAAACATTTTCCTCAACAAACTACATCTTAAACTGTGGAGCTAACCAATTTGTTTAGGCCTAATGATTGTACCATTTCTGTTTAGCATAAAGGTTGATTCCCTTCATGCTAATAAGGTCATAATGGGAAAGCTTCTCCATGAAAACTGTAGGATGCAGTTAAAAATTAAGAGACTATAACCTTTGAAGTTATAAAATGTAATTCTCTACAGTTATACTGATTAAAATTTGTCCTTTTTTGCTGCTAGAAAAAAAGAGATTATTATTCATGCATGCTTTCAAGAATTCCCACACATCCAAGATGGACATGGATACACAAAGTTATATTATATTGCATTAGACTCATTTTGTATATATTAAGAATAAAAAAAGGACTGATGCATCGAGCACAGTGCCTATGTCTTCAGAGGAGATGACATGGGATATTACTGTGTTAGTAGTCAGTACAATTGTCAAATTGGTCTCAGATTATCACTATCTATGATTTACTATATTGCCCTTCTTTTAGTTACTTCACATTGCAATGTTTCAGCTCCATTAAAAGTTTTGTTTTCTAGCGTAACTGTAACCTATAGACACAGTATCTACATTTAAGACTATTTCTTTAGCATCATATAGATAGAACCGACTTTACTGGTAATAAATTCAAGACCAAAAATGCTGCATCACAACTGACAACAAGCATTTCTTAAGGCACTATCACCTGAACATTCAGATAAACAGCACACAACAACCATTAGCAATAGCACCATCTGGTGAAATCCAGTAATGTGGTACATTTCTATTCTTGATTCAACTTCTTTTACTTTCTGTAGTGCTAACTTGAGGGTGTTTTCTTTTTATAGAATAATTCTCTGAGGTTAAATGATCTTTGGAGCAGAAGGCAGAGATGATTAAGGCAAATAAAATCTGAGATTAAAGAGTATATTAGCTAGAATGAGTTTGTCACAGTTCTGGAGTAACTGCACCTCTGACTCCTTCATACTTCTAGTCATCACTTTTCTTTAGTTGAGAATTTGCATGCATTCCCCCAGATTGGGAATTTAGGCTGAGATTCCTCCTCCTGCCCTTCACTGTGATAATGTAATAGACTATAGAGCATATCAGGGTCCCTCTTTGTCTTGCCTCTGCTCCAAAAATCACTCAGAGGCCTTCTGGCTGAGCAGTAACTAGTGCAGTTTTTTTACACAGTCCACCCCCTTGCCCCACCTCTCACCACATAACGCTGGTTCCAGCCTTTGGGGCTTCTCTTTCTGGCAGCCTAGAGGGGAAAGCTACCCCTCTCCTTCCATGCTCTGACTTCTTCACCCTTTGCTTCCTTCCTCAGGACCTATATATAGCCCCAGGCTGGCAGCTGTTCCACCTCCTCCACACCTCCCTAAACTGAGGCTAGTGACAGGGGACTGGCTCAGCATTTCCTGGTCAGCACCCTGTCCCAGATAACCTTAGCAAATCGGAAGTTACTTGAGCACACGCAGTCCTATTATCCCCCAGAGACAATGACAGGGTTTACTAGTGGATAGACCGTGTTCACAAATCCCAGGACATTTATTCAGGAGAAAATCATTACCGAGAAAACAATAATGCACAGCTGTCTGCATGCACACTAAGGTTGTCATACTTGCAAGAATTCCCACACATCTGAGGTGGACAAGGAATAGAGAACACACACACGCAAAGATACATACAATATTTGTAACATGGATATGAGCGTCTCAAAGATATTGCCTTTGTAATACAAACAGGTGGAAAGCATGCTGAAAGCTGGTGCACCAACTCACTCTCCACAGTTGTACAGATCACTCGGTGATTTTCACAGTGGCACTGACATCTTTGAGGAGTGGTGCCAAGTGTTTACATTTTGTGTGTATGTGTGAACAGACAGGTTTTATTCCAAAGCTAATTCTACAGTAATTCCCCCTTTATTTGGTGAAGACATAAATGCTTTGCTCCCTTTTTGATTATTAAATGTCAATGTAGCAGTAGTGAAAGTTGTCAGAATAACACTCCTACACTCTGAAGTTGCCCATCTGTTTGCAGAGCAGCCATTAATAAGCTAGCAATAGCTTAATCTGTGACAAGGCCCATGAATAAAGGTTACCTGCTTTCACAGGAAGAAAAGGTAAGGGACTGTGTAAACCTGGATGTTCTTTCTGAAAATATATTTTAAATACTTGTTGTTTTGTACAACACTGTCCATTTTAAAGGCTAAAAATATAATGAGCCTACAAGATAAGTCAAATCTGGTAAGGATGAATTAGCTATGTAGGGAGTGGTACAATCCCTGAAGGAGTATAATCATTTTCACTATTCCTTCTGTTTTGTGGCAGAGGTTTTGACAGAGAGATCCCAAAAGCTCCCTCCAGCATGGATAGCACAATGAAAGCTTTCACGTTCATCAGCTCCAACCCATTCCTCTTCTAGGAATGACATGAGAATTCAGTCTCCATGGTCCATTTAATTCTTAACCCTCTACAGACACTGCCAATTAACTTGCCATTAATTGCTAGCTGCAGTGCTGTTCTTGTTGTAAAGACCTATCCTCTAGGAACTGGACTGAGGATACCATCTCAATTCACATGGACCACTAGATATCACATCCATAGATTCCAAGGCCAAAAAGGACCAGGGGATACCTAGGCTGACCTTCCATATAACAGGCCATAGAACTTCCCCAAAATAATTCCTAGCTCATATCTTTTAGAAAAACATCCTGTCTTGATTTTAAAATTGCCACTGATAGAGATTCCACCACAAACCATGGTAAATCATTACAATATTAATTAATCTTATGGATAAAAAATTGTCTATCTTCAATTTCCAGCTATGATCATGATATCCTTTTCTCTGCTAGACTGAAGAGCCCATTGTCAAATATTTGTTCCCCATGTCCGTACTGGCAAACTCTAATCAGTTCATCCCTTAACACAGTTTGATTACTTATCTGTTCTGGATACAAGTTATCAGTCTAGAACAGAAAAGTTCTATATTAGCAGTTTTGGTACATAGACCACTGCGGTTTCTCAGACCACCTGATGATCCCTGGATAGCAGACTGGTCACATTGCGCCAGCCCTTCTGGTTTCCAGCTGCTAAACTACACCAAGAGACAGATAAAAATACATGTACTTTTTAATATTACTTTCCCCATGTAACTAATTGCTCCAGTTGAAGCAGAGATGTTATGCAAGTGCAGCTGTTACACCAGTGGGGGAATAAGGTGTGGGAAGGGAGCACGACTCTTCATCTGTTAAAAGCAGAGGGAGAGCTCCTGTTCCCAGAGCTGCAGGGCCGACTTATCCATTAGGCACAGTGCCTAGGGCCCATGATACTTTTAGGGGCCCACGAAAATGTTTTAATTTCTTTTAAAATCAGAAGAAAAAAATGAACTTTTAGGGTCGAAGAAAATGTTTTAATTTTTTTCTCACAACAGAAAAAAAAAAAAACTTTTAGGGCCCACGAAAATCTATTAAATTTTGCCTAAAATAGAAAAAAAATAAAAGGTTGAAGTATTTAAAGTTATATGAAAAATAATTTTTAATATTTTTTTTATGGAGGAAGGGGCCCACGAAGGCAAAAATGAGCCCACGAAAGTCATAATGCGGCCCTGCGGACCTGTCCGGATCATAGGACAGTTTGGGGTGGCCTCCCCAGGTCCCACCCTTTGGAGGACCCTGCAGCAGCCACCTCAACCATCCTAAGGGCAGGACACAGGGGAGTACCTGGAGGCCTGGCATGGGCAGCAGCAGAGGTTGCCTCCTCCCCACTCTCTCTGTAGCAGCAGAAACCAGAGCAGCCCTGCAGCCTGCTCTGCTCCACCTTGCCCTGCCATCCTCTCCTGGTCTGCTGTGCCTGTCTTCTCTGCAGCAGCAGGAAACAGAGAGGCCCAGCCTCAGGGCATTCCACTTCCTGGTACTGCAGAGAAACTGCACAGTGGACCAGCAGAGGGCGGCAAGGCGGAGCAGGCTGTTAGGCCACTCCCGCTTCTTCTGCCACAGTGAGTGCATGGAGGGAGTCAGGGTGACTCCTGCTGCCACCTAGTGCCAGGTCCTCGGTAAGCCTCCAGCTTACATTGCGCAGGCAAGAGGATAGGGGATGGAGCAGAAGTGGAACAGGGCCTGCAGAGGTGGGAGTTGCCCTGGACCCTGCACCCTCCAGTGCATGGTCCTGCCTCTTCCTCTCCCAATCTTGGTTGAGCAGTGCTCCCCTAAAACTTTCCTTCACAGTGCAATGAGTTGCCCCTCCTGTTTCAATCTACTTTAACCACAGTACAATCAAGAACAGAAGAGGAGTGGCTACAAAACAATCACTCTTAGGCTGGAGCTTTGCAAACTTTCATTGTGTGGACATCTGTCTCCCATTACCAGTCTCCAAAGTCATGCATTAACTTCCCTGTGTTTTATAGCTTGAGGGTAAAGTGTTTTCCATAGGTACTTATTTCTTTTCTTGTTTCTCTTGAAACAAGCCATTCTTGAAACATTGCTGAAAGTTATTTTAGGTAGAGGATTAATTTTTCTTAGAATATCTGCTCTTTGCAAAAAGTTGGATATTAAATCTGATATTTTAAAAGTGCCATCTTTAAATTAGTAACAGTGAGCAGATTTTAAATAGAAAGTCCATCTTTAAAAGGTGAAGACAGTATACCTGAATGGTACATATGAGTTACAGGTAGAACTGTGCAAACTTTTCATTTCTCTGTCCAAACAAATTTTTTTTCTTAACAAACTGTTCCAGATCTACCCACTGATAGCAGTGCTGCCGACCACCACTCTCTTTATACCCTGTAGACCTAAGGTGTGAGACATCCAAGTTCAGATCCTTGCAGTGAATCAGAGGGAGTTGGGACCCGAGAGAGCCTATCCCATAGCCGAAGTGAGAGCTCTAATCACTGGGCTATGGGACTCTTTCAATCTCTGCTGTTAAAAATGCTCCCTGTTGTAAAACTAAATATTCAGTAGTCCAGAAAGAGAGAGAATGAGAAGATTTGCCTGGATTCCAGTTCTTTCTCTGAATGTTAATTAGCTTGCTCTGATTCAAAGGGAGTTGCTGATGTCTTAGCTCTGCTAGAGAAAGCACCATTGAAACTACCATCATTACAATACCAGTGGGTTATTCAGATTTAAGGCCACCATTTTCATTCCCTCAGATGGCCATACTGCAATAAATTAATGTATAAAATTCTGGCCTCAAAGAAGTTAGTGGTATAACTTCCAATAGGGCTAGGATGTCATCCAATGTGGGGACTATAGTTCAAACAAACAAAAAGTTTGGTATGTAGTCAGATATTAGTTTCTCATTTAATGAAATTATTATAGACAGCAGTATGGTTTATAACAGCATTTCCCAAACTATGGGCCGTGGCCTGGTACTGGGCTGCAGGAAAAAAATACCGGGCCTCAGCGTGGTTGCCAGGGTGTTCCAGGCTCCCGGAGTGCTGTCCGGGAGGGGGTTGAGGGAAGTGGGGTTGGCCAGAGGCGCAGCAGGGGAAGAAGTGGGCGAGCAGGACTGATCCAGCCATATGCGGATCTCGGGGCGCTGCCCCCCCTTCCGCCCCTGCAAAGTACAAATGAGTCTGGCCCAGGGGTTCTATTGTGCCCCCCTTCCACATACCCCCTTGAGTAATTGCGAACTGTCTGGCTGGTAGACACATTCATGCAGCCTGAGCACATTTACCAGCCAGGCAGTTCGAAACTACAAACTGATACATCTAGTAATAATAAAACGTACCTAATGAGAAAATACCAGACATGTTATATGTCTGGTATTTTCTGAGTTTGTTTTTCATGTGTTTATATTTTTGGGCTGCAAAAAACAGTACTGAAAAAAAAAGGGTTCCAACTAAAGTAAAAAGTTTGGGAAACCCTGGTTTAATGAGCTTTCTGTCTGTCTTACACTCCATTATCAATCCATATTCCTTAACTTGCTGGCAAGAATATTGTGGGTGACCATATCAAAAGCTTTGCTAAAGCTGGCACTGGGGGCTTTGGGAGGACCAAAAACAACTTGTTTGAATATTCATCATCTGATTAATGAATACGCAAATATGCAAATGAATGTTACAGATCTTCCAAAAGTTCGTGAACGGATTTACTGGTCCCTGTGTCAAAAAGTTTGGGAACCCCTGGTTTATAAAATATATTAATCATGCCTACCATTCTTAAAATGACATTGTTAGGTAAATTAGATCCCAAATTTGAAATATTAACAATATAAGTTTTACAAAACTTATATTAATAGAAATCACTTGTGTTTTATTTTTCTTGTCAGCTCAATGAAATTTGTTTTTATGGATACATTTTTTAAATGTTACCATGCAGTGTTTTCAAACCACAGACTCATTATCTAATCTGAACGAAAAGGGAATCAAATAGTACTTTTTCTCTTAACAATCTAAGATATTAGCAGCAACATAAGAAAGTTGTGGAGTTTTTATTCAGTTAAGATTTTAAAATTAATGGTATCTATTTCAAGCCGAGCCTCTTTTAAAGACGTATTAAGCAATATTACCACAAGATGGCCCCTACCAACCACAGCTAAAATATATAGATATTGAAACTTAAACTGCTGTGTTCTTTGTATCATGGTTCTATCCATTTCATAGCAAATGTAAAGTACAATAATTTTCTACATGTCTCTGTTGAAACATTCTAACAAAGCAAACCTTTGTGCAGTGGTGTTAAGTCCTTGGGTTCTCAGAAAGATTTATTCCTAACTCTGTTAGGTGTCTAAAAAAGCATGAGTTGTTGTGAAATATACATTTTGAACATAACCACCACCAAATAAAATGTTTAAAGATTGTGAGGAATAGATTACTTTGAAAATCAGCTCTAAGATAAATTGTGACTCTGTGAGTGCACATAAAATAAATGAAAAATTGGTCAATTGAGCTGTTCAGTTGGGAGGTAGAATCCAGCAGAACTTTGAAAAAAGAGTTTGGAAGAGGCAGTGGGACATACAAACAATGCTCCAAGACAGTGTTTCTCAAACTGTGCTCTGCGGAGCCAGGGGCTCTGCAAGGTTGACAAACTGGAAGCATCGATAGGTACAACACATACAATTAGTGGACCGCTGGGGCTCCACATACATTTTTACGCATGTAAAGGACTCCAGAGCCCAAAAAGTTTGAGAACCGCTGCTCTAGGAAAACAAATCAAATTTCCAGAACCTCATTCCTTAAACGATGTTGGAGTGATAGCATTCACACCAGAAGCTATTCGTTATTTAAAGACCCGATTCTGTGAGATCCTGGAACACCCTCAGTTCTCAATTGCAAGACCACTGGGGATCACTGTGATCTAGTCTAGTCTGACCTCCTACAGAACTTCCCCACAATAATTCCTAGGGCCCATCTTTTAGGAAAAAAAATCCAATCTTGATTTAAAAATTGTTAATGATGGAGAATCTACCATGATTTCTGGTAAATTGTTCCAATGGTTAATTACCCTAATAGTCAAAAAGTTGTACCTTATTTCCTATCTAAATTTGTCTAGCTTCAACTTCCAGCCACAGGATCATTTTATACCTTTTTCTATTATTTTTCCTCATGTTAATACTTTTACAGACTGTCATCACATCAGACCTTAACCTTTAGTTAAATAGACTGAGCTTTTTGAGTCTATCACTACAAACCATATTTTCTAATCCTTTTATCATTCTCATAGGTCTTCTCTTTCCAATTTATCAACCTACAGCTTGAATTGTAGACACCAGAACTGATCGCAGTATTTTAGCAGCAGTCGCACCAGTGCCAAATACAGAGCTAAAATAACCTCTTTACCCCTTTTTATGGTCATCTAGCTGCTAATCCACCTTGATCCCCAGCTCATTTTCAGAGTCACTGCTTCCCAGCATAGAGTATCCCATTCTATAAGTGTGGCTTGCATTCTTTGTCCCTAGATGTATGCATTTACATTTAGATGTACTATAATGCTTGTACCCAGTCAATCATGAGATCCCTCTGAATAAGTAATTTGTCCTTTCATTATTTATCACTCTCCCAAATTTTGTGTCATCAGAAAACATTCCCAGCTTTGGACAAACAGAGGCTAGGGCAGGGGCAGACAAATACCGGCCTGGGGGCTGGGTCCGGTCCCTCCAACCCACCATATTTATGTGTATCTCTGCAGGTATGGGGTATTGTAGCTCCTGTTGGTCGCAAATTGCCATTTCCTGCCAATGGGAGTTGTGATTGCCCATACATGCAGAGGCACAGATAAATATAGACTTTTATTGCCCACCCCCTAGCCTAGGGACACCATTCCTACCCATCCTGGCTCTTAGCCATTGCTAGACCTATCCTCCATGAATTATCTAGTTATTTTTTGAATTCTGTGAAAGTCCTGGTTTTCACAACATCCTCTGGCATGGAGTTCCACAGGTTGACTTTGTGTTATGTGATAAAATACTTCCTTTTCTTTATTTTCAACCTGCCTATTAATTTCATTTGTGATTCCTAGTTCTTGTATTATGGGAACAAATAAATAATTTTCCCTTATTTACTTTCTCCACACTACTCATGATTTTATAGACCTCTATCATATTCCCCCTTAGTCTCCTCTTTTCTAAGATTAAAAGTCCCAGTTTTATTAATCTCTCTTCATTTATCATCTGTTCCAAGTCCCTAATAATGTTTGTTGCCCTTTTCTGAACTTGCCAAGATATTGTTTTTGAGATGGTGACCACACCTGCATGCAGTATTCAATATGAGGGCATGCCATGGATTTATACAGAGGCAATAAGATATTCTCTATCTTACTCTCTATCCCAGTGGTCCCCAACGTTTTGGGGCTGCCGGGCACCTGGGGGCGGGGCCGCTCATGCGCTGGGCGTACGGGGGCGGGGCCGCTCACCGGCCACGTGACTGGGGGCGGGGCCAAGCATGCGCTGCACGCCCGAGGTTGGCACTGGCATGTGCCACGATCCCGGGCAGGGGCTGCCCAGGTTCCGTGCGGCCGGGGCCGACACGGGCACGCACGGCGCCCCTGGCGCTGGGGCTGGGGCCGGGGCCGGCAAGGGCACGCACGGCGCTCCGGGGGGTGGGGCCAGGGCCGGCAAGGGCACGCGTGGCGCACCCAGGGGCGGGGGTCAAGGTCAGCACCGGCATGCGCGGTGCACCCAGAGCCGGGGCCAGCCATGCGCCCGGGGCTGGCACCTGCTGCACGCCCGGGGGCGGGGCCAGCCCAGATTGCTCCGCGGGCGCACGTAAAGGGCCCGGCGGGCACCATGGCGCCCGCGGGCACCGGGTTGGGGACCACGGCCCTATCCCTTTTTTAAGGATTCCTAACATTCTGCTTCCCTTTTTGACTGCTGCTACAAATTGAATGGATGTTTTCAGAGAATTATCCACAATGACTCCAAGATCTCTCTTAAATGGTAAACTCATTAATAAAACGATATCAAGTTTATTTGACAGGCTCTATTTGCTGTAAACCCATGCTGATTTGCATTACCCTCTTTTAATTCTTTATTAATCAAGTCCCATGTCAGATAATCCATTACCTTGCCCTGGATCCACATTAGGCTGACAGGCCTATAATTACCCAGTTCATCCAATTTACCCTTTTTAAAAAAATGGGCACATTTGCTTCCAGTCTTCTGAAAGTTCCTATGTGCCAAGATTTATTAAAAATCAACATGAATGATTCAGCAAGCTCCTCAGCCAGCCAACATTAATGGCTGCTGAATGCACTCAACTCATTGAGCCCTAGGAAGAAAATCTCTAATCTGAACTCTCAACAGCGTGCTGGGGAAGGGGAAAAGAAATCCTCTCCTCAAGAATGCTCTGCCTCTGCACCACTGTGTCCCTTCAGTGGTAGGAAAATAGAGGGGTCACGCTGTAGCAGATGTGAATGTGGCTCCACCACAATTCCTTCCACCCCACAACATGCAGCCCTGTATATCTGGAGTCCAAACCAAGTGGGACTAGAGAACCATGGCACTATCACCCCAATTCAACCTCTCCTTTGCCTAAAAAATAGGTGTTGCTAGCAAGGGCATTCTACACCTGAATGCCGTACCTGAAGAGGCAAGAGTAGACTGTGTTCTTCTATGTGCTCCATATGAACCCAAGGAAGTTGGAGCAAAATGTGTCCTTCTAGGTGTAGCCTTTGCAGAATAATCATGTATGTTTTTGCTTTAAATTAAATCAGGATTCCTTTCCTCCTTCTAACTGGAGTTACTGCTTTTCAGTATTGAGGGGAATTCACCTGTGAAGAGAAAGAAGAAAAAAAAAACAGTTTCCAAACCAGTATCTGGAGCTCTCCCAAACATACCTGCACAGAACTATATTCCCTTCTCTTGCTTCTTCGTGGAGGCTGATAAGTGAGTCAGGGTCTCTTATAATAGAGTGAGGAATGTGTGGGCTCGTATCTAGAGCTATGCAAATAGCTGCTTCTTTAGTTCATGGGCTCTTTCCAAAAGAAAGTTGAAGAAAAAAGAATTGTTTCAGGTCAAATGAAATACTAGGCTTGCTCCAAAATGAGATGTTTTTCTTTGGCTGAGCTTTAACATTTAATTGTAATAAAACAGAAGTAACTTTCAAAGCAAAGTAATTTTGAATCACATTATTGAAATGTTTTGGTTTGACCTTATTGAACATTTTTTTTTGCCTGAAACAATTTGGCAAGTTAAACACAAACCCCTAGAATGTTTCAATCAACCTGAATGTGCATGTTTTTTAGTGAAAAATGTTTTGGCTAAAAAAAATTGCCCCGTTTTACTCAGAACCTGGAATTTATAATAAAGTCCTGGGGCTGATTTTCAATGGCACAATTGGCAGTTAAGTGACCTGCTATCACCACCTATTTGTACTGCATATCCCAGAGGCTGTAGAGCTTGAAGTGTTTGAGTTTTGACAATAACTGTTTATCAAGACATGCTGTTTGCAACTTGCAGGTATCCCTCTTGTGATCTAAGAATGGTTACTGTTTGATTGAAAAGTAAATACAAAGATTAGGGGGAAACCGATTAAATACAATATAATCTGTTCTTCTTGCAGGAGAAACTCAAACTGCAGACTTTGAAGGAAGACAAGCCATTCTCTCCTCTTCCCTGTAAACTTGTAAACCAGCAGAAGTGATTTTGATCCAAAATATCTTAAACCACATAAAGTAGTTCAATATGCACATATGATATGGTAAAATAAGTGGGACTGATGGAAGTTTTCAGTTCCTTAAAGATCTTAATGATAAAGTTATTTAATTTTGCTAAAGAAGATTTTAAAAAGCACTAGTGATTTAGGGCACTATGGCTGACACTAAACTACACAGCATGGACAGTCACTTCAGTGCCACAGTGTGGACAGAGCAAAATTCCCCTGCTTCATGGTATAGGCCCCTGCAACTTCAGCAAAAAAGGGTATCAGACACACACACAGTTGAGCAGTACTACTTCTATCCAGCAGAGGGCAACACACAACCCATTTCATTACCATATATCTATAAACACACACACACACACACACACACACACACACACACACACACACACACACCCCATGTCTCTATAATTTCAAAACAACTGTTAGAAATGGTCATCATGAGTCCAATAGCTCATTAAGGCTAGGTCTACACTACAGCTTTTTCCTATTTTTTTTCCGGAAGAGGCTTTTCCAAAATTTGGCCTGTCTACACTGGGCCAAATTTCGGAAAATCCCCCTCTTTCAGAAGATCCCTTCTTCCTCATGGAAGGAGGAAGACAGGACTTCCGAAAGCACATGTTTGCACTTCCACAAAAAAAAGTGCAAGAGCAAACCCGTGTTCCCTGGACATAGTGGAGGTGTCGGGAAAAACCCTGCAATGTAGATGTAACCTGACTGTGACTAATACAACCAGTGTCTTGCATTGCGAGCTGCTATTTTATTGGTAATGCTCAATAGAAAGCCAACTCTTATTATATGGTTAAGACAGAAAATGCAGCACAGCAGCTGACTTCATAAGTGAGGTAAAGGTGCCTTTCACAGTTTTGGTAAGTACATTTTTTAAAAATAATTTAACCATGCAGTTACCATAATGCCATGTCACTTCCCAGCTGAGACTACCTACTTGCTTCCCCTGTTGATAATTTCAGTATTTTACTGAATTCTTTAACTTTCTCTCTCTTCTCTGTAAACGTGTGTGAAACCCCCCTCTAGGTGCAACCTGGAACTGAGGTACTGGTGAGCCTTCTGTTTTACACCAATCTTGGCTCCCTCTCACACTGAGATGTTGTGACAAACTGCAAAATCCTCCAAGCTTGCTCTCTCACTTACATCCACAAACAGGGGATGCACCCAGCTGTGTTAAGGAATGATTTGCCACTGATAGCATGAATCAACAATAGAGAGGCTCCAATCAAAATACCCCCAGCTCTTCAGCCAAGGACCCAGGAGCAGTACCCTGGTCAAAAACCTGTGCAGTATATGAGTTATTATCTAGTCCGCCATTTCTGCAAAGGAAAGTGGACATGCCCCAATATTTGTTCTTGAGCTGAGATTTTTTTTCTCCAAGCACTTCACACAAACCACGCTGTTTTAGGTAACACTGTACAACTGTAAGATATATGTTAGGTGATTATAAGTGATAGCAAACAGATGAAAGTAGATTATATGGCAAATAAAATCTAAATCTAATATACCAGATAGGATTTGAATTAAGTAGTGTCTCACTGTATTACACATTATAAACAGTTTACCAAGTTCCTTTTTTCTTGCCTGGGCCCAACACTTCCCCCAGTTTAGTCTTTGTTGCTCTGGTGTTTCCAGGTGTTCTCTTGTGTGGGGATTGAGGCTCATTGGTGAGGTTTCTTTCTCCTTTTATAGTTTCTTCCACATGGCAGGTACCACTTTGTTCCAAGGCAAGTTCCTAGCCCAGTTTGTGGAAAATACAGGTACCATAGTAGAGTTCAGTATCCTGTAGTCTAGTCACATGCTCCTGCATGCTTCACTCAATCATAGCAGGGGCCATTACCCATTCTAGCTAGGATATCATTAGGTACATGGGCATCAGGTTTGTATAATTTTTAGTGGTGCCAAGAATGGGCCCAGCAGAGCTGTTCTACCCATAGGATAGATCTGGCAGCATTCTTGCACCCCACCCCACAAATCTTAAAAACTAACAATAAATACACATGCTCTATCATTTCCTTTTCCAATTCTAAGAATAAAAGCTTGATTTGATCATAGAAACTGTGCCTATAATATACATGTGGAGGAAAGAGGAAGAGAAACATTCTTAGTAACAGCAGAAAGTCCACTTGGAAGAAAACAGTTTTCCTTTTATTTCTGAATCCACTGAGATTAATGGTCATTTTTTGATCTTTGCATAGTCAGTCTCACACTCTTGGAGAATAACTTCTGTACACTATCACGACTATACCATCATACCTTGGTCACTGTAGCTATGCTGGCATAAGCACATAGTGCAGACATAGCCAACAATAAAAGAAGTTTTTCCATTTGTGTAGGACAGGCACGTCAAACTCGAAGCCTACTGAGGGCTGCACAAACTAAAACTGATAGCTTTCAGGACCACCAAAGAAAATGTACTTCTATTGGCAGTTGTAATTATTTATTATTATAGATTATGTTTTAGGTATATTTTAAAATATTTTTTCAGGTCATGTTTGAATATAATACAATAATTTGATGTGTGAAATTATTTGCATCCATGAAGACTTTGAGTTTAAGGTGCTTCAGGCCTCCATCCCCCGCTCTAACCTAATGGCTGGGTCTGAGATCTGCCACCACCACGCACTTCTCCCTCCTGGAGCTGGGGCACGTGCACAGAGCGGCCATCTGTGAGCAGATGCTGGGATGCATGCGCAGAGCGGCCAGCCATGAACAGTCCTGGCACCCGGCTCAGAACCAGCAGGAGCCACATTTCTTTAATCAAAGAGGCGCATATGACTCGAGAGCCTCGGGTTGGCCACCCATTATAAACAATGCAACCAGGTGGGCTGCACTTAGATAATTTATAAAGATGTAGTTGTGGGCTGCAAAAAAATTCGATCAGGCCACATGTTTGACATGGCTGATGTAGGAATGTCACTGGTAGCTACATCAGTGGAAGCATTAGTTCACCCCTGGGTTATGTTGGCATAGCTGTGCCAATTGTGATGTGTTTATTTCATACCTGACCAGTATAGCTATGTTCACCTAAGTTTTAAGTGTAGACTAAGCCTCAGTACTGGCTGTTTCATACACACATGATTTTCTCCGAAAGGCAATAGTTGTTCAACGTCAGTGTAAAGGGATTGTG
Source organism: Pelodiscus sinensis (assembly GCF_052426305.1). Taxonomy (NCBI): domain Eukaryota; kingdom Metazoa; phylum Chordata; order Testudines; family Trionychidae; genus Pelodiscus; species Pelodiscus sinensis. Next base: position 313,336,535 of record NC_143052.1, read on the forward strand.
GCAAGTTCTGGTCATGAAAAGAAAACTGTTCTCACAGATAGCTGGGGCCAAGCCCATGAACTTTGCACATCAGGACAGAGCCCTTGAATTAGGCTCTGTTTGACAGGGAGCCAGACAGAAAGCCAAGCACTGAAGTCCTGGAGCTATGTACTCACTGCAACCTACATTATTTAGCTGACTGGCTGCCGCATACTGCATCCTTTGAAGTGATTCCAGGCTGTTTGATTTCATTCCTAGATATTACAAGTTGCAGTAATTAACGCTTGAGGTCCTGAATGCACGAGTCGCAATGGCCAGGTTCAGGTCTGAAAAGCCAGAGAATATTTTTCTGGCTATCTAAATTGGGAAGTAGGGGTTTTGGCTGCTGTGACTACTTGGGCATCCAGTTGCAATGGAGAGCCCCAAAAGATTCAACACTGTAAACAGAAAACAATCTGTGGCATGTTATAAAAAGGCTGAATTAAAAGTGCTTCATTTCTTACCAGCATCACTAGTCTTTCTTTGGTTTGGCTTCAGCCAGTTAACTTAATGCATCTAGACACTGGGAATGGTGTGAGGTTGTACTGTTTACCTATGGTATGCAGGAATGTAGAGCTGGGCTTCAACCTTGTGTTGCCAGCTCCCCTCATGGCAATATGGTAAATGAGAAAAAAGTCTTGAGTTCAGCTTTCAGTGCTGGGGTGATGATCTTGATTATAGCTTGTGAAAGTTCTGCCCAGCTGCAGAATAAAAGAGGAAGTCCATGGGCCAAGTGCTTCTAGGTCTTGTAGGATCTGAAAAACTGTCTTCCCTCCCTGCACCCTTGCATGTAATTAGTGCAGGGCTTAGTTCCCTCCCTGAACTCTCTCCCTGCTTTTCCCAAGTGGAGGCCTCTCTCCCTTGCCTGTCTCTCCCCTTTGCATCTGGCTTTAAACCTTACCAAGCATACATTATTTCTTGTAATTTAGCCTGTCAAATACTGTAAGGGTATGTCTACACTAAAGCACTATTTTGAATTAACTTAATAGTTAATAAATAGTTAATTAGAATTAAGCTAATTTGAAATAACGCCTCTATACACAAAACTATTTTGAAGTAGCATTTTGCTATTTCGAAATAGCTTGTCCACACTGAGTGGACCCTGAACCGAAGTTAAGGCTGGCCAGAACCAGTGCTGGCAGGGCATCAGGTTAGGACTTAGTGTGTGGGGCTGCTGCCTGAGGCTAACTGAGCTCCGTGCTTACAGGGACCCTACACCCTCCCCGGACAGACAGTTCTCAGGGTTCCCCACTTGCTTTTCTACCTCGATGAGGGACAGAAAAGCAGTCCTGTCTTGGAGTGCCCTGAGTGCCTGCACTCGGGACACCACAGCACTTGGCCACATGGAGCCAGAGCTGCCCCTGGGCACGCTGGTGCGTCTCGTGGGGTCGTTGCCATCAGCCCGGCTGCACTTGCTGCAGGCTGCCATTCAGGGGGTCAGGATCCAGGAGGCCCTGAGGGAGAGTGTCCACCCCGAGGAGCCCTCAGAACCTCCCCAGTTCTCCCCACCAGGGGCTCATGCCTCATTCCTCCCTCACATCCTTCCACTTACCCCTCCCTAGCCCCCCTTCCTGATGTAAAAAAAAAAGACGTTCAAAAATAGAAACTGGGTTTACTGAACAAAACGGGGGAGGGGGGGAGAGATGTACCTCTGGGGAGACTGGGAAAAGGAGGTGGGAGAGGGGAAGAGAGAGGGTGGAAGAGGGGAGGGGAAACCTGGGAGGAGGGAGCTAGAAAGGGGAAGCAAGGGGAAGAAGGGGAAGGGGAAGCTCAGGGCTCAGGGTCTCGCCAGACCAACTTGACTTTCATGCCATCCTGCTCCTAAGTTCCCATGTGGCCTCTGGTGGCCAGGCTGACAGCTATCTTGCCATAGACCACCACATCCCTCAGTCTAGTGCGGAGATCGTGGACGTTGGGGGCATCCCCCCAAACCTAAATAAGGTCCATGATCTCCACCCTGGACCAGGAAGGCACCCGCCTTCTCCATCCCCTGTCAGGTTCCTTGGGAGCGGTGGAGGGCTGGCTGCCAGTGGCTTGCTGGAGCATGTTTTGGGACCACTGGGTCAGGGGCTCCGGTGGCTATTGCTGGTTTTGGGCTGGCAGGCTTCGAGCTGCCACAGGCACTCTGGCCAGAATCTACCCCTTTAATGGCTCCAGGGCTGGGGGAGAGGAGAGTAAGTTTTCCTGGTTGTGCTCAGAGTGGCCACCAGGACTCCCTGGGAATTTATTTCGAAATAGCAGTTTGCCTGTATAGATGCTATTAAAGTTAATTCTAAATAACTGCTGTTATTTTGAATTAACTTTATAGTGTAGACATACCCTAACTCCGTTTTGGGCTACTGTTTCTATGGAAAACAAAGAAGAAAATAGAATGTTATTCTGTTGCTTTCTACATACCAACATTTGTGTAGCTACCATCAACCAGGCATAGTTGTAAGAGAAAATGTGGTAATGTAAATCAGCAACCTGCACACATTCAGTAAAATAAAGCAGACAGGGCCCAAAGAAGTGTTAAAAATTCCAAAACTAAGTATCATACGAAATCAGGCACAAATTGATGCATTCCCATGAAATGTTCCACTGTTGCTAAATCTATACTTTCCAGTGGAAAATTATTCCACCTGAACATTTCTGACCAGCTCCAGCTATCATCTATTCCTCTGTGTCACTATTCCCACCTGATAAAATCATGTCCATCAGACCACTGGGTTAAAGGTGCAGTCCTGCATGAAAGGCCATGTAAAACCCCATCCTCTCATGGCAGCAGAACTTAATTAAGGTGGGATGCAAGTCAGATCAACTCAATCTGGATGCAACAGATTTTTTCTCATTTGGTATCTATATGCACATCTTTCCCAATGGAGATTTAGTTTTTCATTAAGGGGCCTGCAGGAGCGCAGATTGCTGGAAGATATTTGCTTTTATTCAATAAATTCCCTTAATAATAAGCACTTTAGGCAAAGCAAGAAATCACGAGTGCAAGAGACTTGTTTAGGAGCTGTGATAAGCCCCAGAGTGAGAAGTTGAATCTAGCAAAAAGCATAACTTGAACAGTAAAACACTGAATAAAATGCAAACCTTGAAGCAGATTTTTCATAGTGATTAGCAAGCCATTAATTCAGTATTTTTCATCCATTTTGTGCACTGGAAAGAATCTGTTCTTTGGCAATCACCTCAGTTAAAATAGACCATTTATTGAAGATGATGTGAATTCAACTGCTGTTCTAAAAATAATCCTTTTTCAGCCTTTAGTTAATTTAAAAACCTGGGTCTTGCGATAGAGGACATCATGAATTGCCACGCTATTAGAAGTGTCAGACTTAGAGATGGTCCCATGGGCTGATACTGCAATAATTTCACAATCTATTATGCAACAAATCATTCAGTATTTCCTTTTTTGTGACCCTTTTGTGTAGGGGCTTTGTCTTCTTATGTATGTGTACAATTCCTAGCACAATTCCTGACCTTGATTGGGGCATATGGGTGTGACCTCAATACAAATAAATAACAATAGCACTGTTCACATAGCTAAACCACTTGTTCAGGCCCTCCATAATGTCCTGTCTTGATGACTGTCACTTCTTAGTCTTCAGCTGACCAAACACACCTTACTTTCTTCTGAAAAGAAGGAAATTCAGCTACAACAATCCTCTTCTTATCCACCGCTCTGATCATGCTATCAACCCTTCTCTTCAAACCACCTCCTCTGCCTCCATTCCACCAACCTCAAACTTTACAAAAAATGTAGCTTTTTACTGCAGTACCAATTCATCATATTAAAATCACACTTTGTAAAAGTTTTAGAATACTGTAGACATAATCAACACTGACTTCAGACGAAAAGTTGACAGCATAACGTTTGTTCCTTAACCATACAATAGAGCTAAAATAAAAGCACATACATGAAACACTGAACCAAAAAAGCAAATTAAAATATTTGACATTCCAAATACAGGCAAAACTTAGTATCTGCACACAAATTCTTCAACTTAATGAACTGATTTAAAATAACTCTAAAAGATGAAGCATTTGCAAAGTGGGGTATTAATTTAGTTTCAAGTTAAACTGTCCATTTGTCCTTTTTCTGCAGGGCTTGAGGCTATTCCTGCATACATTTAGGAAAGGTGACCAGACATTTTTAAAGTTCTTTGGTTTATTTTGATATGACTAAGTTCAGTTTTCCATTTTCATCACTGCTTAAAAGCCACTAAAGGAAGGCACTGCTTCCATCTTCTTACAGTAGCACATTTCTTTTCCAGGAAAAACATTTGTATACTTTTTTTTTTAATGTTAGCAGTTGCTATTCCTGCATTATCTATTCCTGAGATGTTTCCTGCAGGAAGAATTCAATGCTTCTAATTCCAACAATATTTTGGTTGCTGTTACTATTTTCTGCCAATATTTCTATAGTTGGGGACAGAACCAAATTATATGTCTTAAGTTCCCTTCTACACTAGAGTTTCTGCAGCACTATTTGAGGCAGCTGTTGTCCATAATCTGCAGGGAGTAAAACAGAATCTACAGAAATTAGTTATGGAGCATTTCCATTGATTTATGAGCAAGAGAAATATAATGTTGTTCAAATTATAGACACTATTCTACCTGTAGTTCTTTTCCACTGAGAAACCAGGAATAAAATCGCATGTAATAAGTCATTGCTACATGTTGCAAAATATCACATCTGGCAATATACAAAAGGGAGATTATGAAGATTCCTTTTGTTCCTGCAACACTGTTTCTGTTGTGTTATACATTTGTCACTCTATACAGCAACATACTATCAGAGACTAGCACTGACCAGTGTATCTTCTCAATTATTTAGGCTTTCCAGGACAAAGACTAGAAATTTAGTAACTGTGTTACCTGAAGTACTTTTTAAAAAATTGAAATCCAAGAGTGAATTTTTGGCCTTACTGAAGTCCTTGGGAGTTTTGTTATTTAGTTCAATGAGGCCAGGATTTCATCCCAAATGTCAAGTGTTTTCATAAAACACTACAGGAAGCCCGAGGCAGAGTTGCTCTGCCCCAGGCTTCCTGGTATCAGCCGCTGATCAGTTTCAGCAGCAGCTGACTTGGGGACGCCTGGGTTTCTTAAGTTGAATCTGTATGTAAGTCAGAACTGGCATCCAGATTCAGCTGCGGTTGAAACAGATCAGTTTCAGCAGCGGCTGACGCCAGTTCCGACTTACATACAGATTCAACTTAAGAACAAACCTACAGTCCCTATCTTGTACGTAACCCGGGGACTGCCTGTATAGTAGACAAATATAACTAGGAAGGCCAAAAAAGAATTTGAAGAACAGCTTCCCAAAGACTCAAAAATAGCCAAAAAATGTTTAAAGTATGTCAGAAGCAAGAAGGCTGTTAAACCATTGGGGCTAGTGGATGGATCAAGATGCTAAAGGAGTACACATGGATGATAAAGCCATTCTGGAGCAACTAAATGAATTTGTCACAGCTGAGGATACAAGGGAGATTCCCAAATCAGTCTCACTCTTTTTAGGTGACAAATCTGAGGAACTGTTCCTGACTGAGGTGTCAGAGGAGGCTTTGGAACAATTTGATACATTAAAAGGTAATAAGTCACCAGGACAATACGGTATTCATTCACCCAAGAGTTCTGAAGGAACTCAAATGTGAAATTGTTGAACTACCGTGGTTTGTAATTATTCATTTAAATTGTTTTTTTTACCAGATGATTGGAGGATAGCTAATGTGACACAAATTTTTAATAAGGGCTCCAGATGCAACCTTGGCAATTATAGGCAAGTAAGCCTAAGGTATGTCTACCCTACAAAATTAGTACGGTTGATTTTTTAGCACCAGAATTGACAAAATCAAGGATGCATGTCCTCAATGGGCACATGAGGTCGACTGAGTGCATCCCCAGTAGTGTGGTTACCTTCAACTTTGACAGCGATGCACTGCGGGTAGCTATCCCACAGTTCCTGCCGCCTCTTTGCATTCTGAGTTAGGCTCCCAGTGCTTAATGAGACAAAAACATTGCAGTGGATGGTTCTGCTACATGTCGTCAGCTTCCCATAATGCACTTATCTCCTCCATGCCTGAAAGCAAGAGCAAACAATCTTTTGGTACCCATTTTTCCCTGGTTATCAGTGTACACACAACCTGTACTGGACTGAACCTCCCTTGACTGGCACTTCTTAGTTCGGAAACATCTGTGGTCCAGCATTATTTTGGTTAGCCAGATGTCCATTTATCACGGGTGTGGCCAACTTTCCCACAGTCCCATAATGTTCATTTACAGCCACCAGTCCTGGCTCTCAGTGTTCTTTGCTGTTATTTAACTCTAATTTACACCTAAATGTCTTCTCGGAGCTTAGTAAGCAGTGGATGTGTTGGTAATGCTGCTAGGCAATAGTGACTACCTGTGGTCTAGCAAATTCTCTGGTTCAGGTCGCAAGGGTACCAGACTATAGAGGTACAACCTGTACACGAACAGAAATTTGAGAATGGAAGGCACTTCAATTTAGCAGACAAAGGGAAAACAAAAATCGATGGCTGAAAGTTAAGTGAGACAAATTGAGAATTGAAATAAAACAGTGAGGATATTTAAACACTGCAACAATTTACCAAGGCCTATGGTGAATTCTCCATCCCTGGCATTTGTAAAAAATGAAGACTGGATGTTTTTCTAAAAGATACGCTCTAGTTTAAAGAGGAATTAATTCACGGATCTCCTATCACCAGTGGTATGCAGGAGATGATCACATTTGACTGTACCTATGAAAGCTGTGTTAATTTAAAATACCAATACACAATGCTGGGAATACTAGGGATATGTTTTAAATACTCTGAGTTAGTGCCATGAGGTGAAGAAGAAAAACTGCAAACAGTTGCAAAACAGAGGTATTTAATGGTACTGATGAAAAATAATCCTTTATATGAAGGTTTACCTGAGGCATGTTTGCTACACATTGCAATGGCAAAAAGTTTGAGAGGAGTATGACCACAGAAGTTCCTATAATCTTCTCTTTTCAACTCAGTGCATGATGAAGAGTTCATATTCCAAAGTACTGTGCAAGAATGAATGTAATATAGCAGCACAAAAAGGAAGAGAAATTTAAGATTGGAGTATCAGCCTTTTGGCATGCCTCCATTGTAGCAGGTCAAAATTGAATAGGGATGTCAGAGATTCTGCTGACAACAAAGATCCAAAAGTATCACTGCTAAAAATTTTCCCTCTGTAGTATGTCTTCATTTGTTTTTTGTTCTTTCATTCATACAGTTTCTGCAGGCTCAATCCAGGACACTAGAGACCAGATCAATAGTACACACTGAAACAAGGTAAGTGTTCATTCAGGGAACCATGGTAGTGACATCAGTAGCCTTCCCTCCTCCTCAATAAAGGACTTTGGACCAGATTTTCTCAGCTGTGTCCAGAATCCATTTTGTCCAGCTGAAATCATGATTACAAAGAACCATTTGTGGCTCTCAATCTTGGGACCAGTATACCATTGGCTTCCTTATCGGTGTCATTCATGGGGCTCCTCTACACAAAGCCAACTAGCTACAGTCTCAAAGGACCAGCATTCCAGCTGAGATTTGGCCTAGTGCAGTGGCACCATGCTCAAGCCTTTGCCCACTATACTGAGGATAGAAAATATAAAAGACACAATCATGGTGGCTTTACGCCAGCTAGTGATTTTTCCATGCCAGCAGACTCCTCAACTAAGGGCTAAGTCTAAAGAAGAAACTAGCTGTGAGAATAGAGAAGATACTGGCCAACATATATAGAAGGATCTAAGCCAAATGTTGGATTCAAGTTTGAAGAAAGCTGAGACCTCCATCTGCATTTTATGCCTCAACTCCGCCACTACATTACAAACTAGCCTCAGAGTACAAACACACAGAAACGATCATTGCAAGAACACACAATGAAGCTAGACTTTGATTCAGTTTTTTTAATAATAAATTGTGCCAGTAGAAGCTTTCAAAGGCAATGATATATCAATAAATAACAGTTAAATTGAGTTCCTGAGAAAGAACCTACCACATGAAAGAATGTCAGATAGATGTAAATAACAAACAAACAAAGCAGTAATACTGAATTTTACATGGACTGTCACAACACAAGCACTGCATACCGCATAGCACTCCTTTCATACATGTAAACAAATACACAATCATTTTTGTTTCTTCCAAACTTGTTAATTTATGTGTGTTGTTGCTTAGACTTCTAAACAATGGATAGGATAGGCTATGCTAAAAACATTAAGGAATAATATGTGGAGTAATATATGGAAAAAGTCTGAAGCTCCAGATTTAAAATAAAATAATAATAAAGCAAAGACACACTGAAGGAGTGTTTTCCTCAATGTTATGATGTCAATCACTTAAATAGGACTATTACACTAATCTGAATTAAGATTTTTTTGTTTATCTATTTAGTTATATATAATAAAAGTAAATATGTATGGCTTAATTATCTTTAGTATTCCAATATCACTTTGAATAATTTTCACGTCTATATATATATATAAGAAAAATACATGTTTTAACAAAGATTGATATTTCAAAATATGCCTATCCTTTGATAGGAATGAGGGACTGTTGTGTTCCATCACAGCAGTATTTCAATGGAAGAGACAACAGGATAGAATAAATTTCTAGCAATGCTAACATTTTCAAACCTTAGTGCCTAAAGTTGGCACAACACAATCAGGCCACTTATATTTAAAGTGCTGAGCACCCACAAATCTCACTGATGTCATTGTGAGTTGTAGGTGCTCAACACCTTTTATAAAAGTAATTTGCATTTAGGACTCTAAATATGGATTTAAGCATTAATGTTTGAAAATGTGGACCTAAATATTTTAGCTTGGATACAATGTGTTACAGATAGTGAGTGTTAAACTGTGAAGTTTTAACTACTGATCACTCTGCATGAATGAGCTAGATTTAGACTGTTGCCACAAGGAAACTGTAAATAATGGTTTGAAAATCACTCTCCTTAGGGAGATGTGTGCGCAGATGATACATGTTTACTAAAATTGGCCTAGTCCATCAAGACCACAAAAACCACTAATCAGTTATAACTTTGCAATTAGTCCAAAATTAATATTGGATACAATCATAAAAGAGAAAATCATCCACACATCAACACAGGTTTAAAATGGTCTAATTTTAGACCCTCAGTAAAAACAGATTCACAGGACCTGCCTGTGAATGGCAAGAAACGGCCATTTCATATAGAAAAACACTGCTCATGCAACATTCTTCACACACCAGACACTGAAATCACACCCAAATTGTCACTTACTCACACTTTCTATTACACCCCAACAGGCAGAAAAAAATAAAGCAGCTTTAAGTTATGTCACAACTTTGAAATGTGGAAAATACAAATCAAAATAAAAATAAAAATCACGGTGTGAATAAAATGGCATCTGTAAATTTAGAAAATTAGAGAGCAGTTTTTGTTTTAATTTCTTAACATTATTGCACAGAAACCTTTCATCACATGTTCTTCAGCTTTATGCATTTTTCCTAAATGTGAAGTAAGTGCCATGGATAAAATAAAAACGTAGAAAAGAAGAACAGCAGCATGATTTGTCAAAATTAATCCCTATAATTTAGTAGGAAAAAAACTGCAATAAACAAAATAAGTGCTCTTTACTCATTTAAAAAATAACATTGTGAAAGTCTGTAAAATGCTGATCAGAGTAGAGGATGACTTCAAACAAAAATAGGCCTGGCAAGGCTAGGCTGCTGGCCTTGCAGAATTTGGTAAAAACCAGGAATTCAAGTGTAATTATCAACATAGCTATTTACAATGAAACCGACCTTAACTTAGAATGCTCATTTAGGACCTGGTCCTGCAACCTTTGACTCCCCTGACTCACAATGGCCTCAATTGGAGCTATGCCTGAATAAGAACTGCAAGATCAGGTCTTAAATGGTGAGCTAAAGGCCCAAATTTCTACTTGTGAAAAAGGTTCTGGAGTACTCAGTACAATAATTTACACATATACTGGTTGACAGGCTCCAGTCTGATCTACCACATCTTTGTTTTCGGTATCAGACTTCTCAGACTGGCTAGATTCAATTCCAGAAGGCTTTGGGTATCTAAATGGATATCCATTGTCATCAAAAAACCTTCTGAAAGTAAACTCATAAAAGGCATGCTCTGTGTGTTTATTGTTTGAAGAGGCTAGTGGGTCCCATGTCCTCGTACTGTCCCCACTAGTGTCATTCCAAGGACTTTCTTCTTCAACTGGGTCAAAGTTTGAGGTGTCCATTGGATGGCTGATCTTTGGAACGTAAGGAGCTGTCTGTCTGCGGATATCAGTGGAGAAGTCTATTGAGTTAAAGAAAGGATGGGCCTTAATATCATCTGCTCCACTTCTTCCAAGTCTATCCTCAGCAGCACAGCAGAGCTTGGTGATAAGATCACTTGCCTCGGGGCTTAGCTTGATCTGCAAGGGAATGTGCAGCGTGCTCTCCCAGTTTATCACCTGAAGAGGGGAAAGATATTCAACATCTTTTAATCTTTTGTACCAAAAGCTCTTCATTTGTCAATGCTGACTGAGCTAAAAGGTCTACTCACATCCACAATTTTTACTTTAGAACAGCAAGAATCCAGTGGTCTGATGACAGTATGCAAATATACAGCTCACTGTGAGCGGTACAGGAAAAATTGGTAGGAAAGGACATGAAAAACAGGAACTAAGATTTGATACAGTTTGCTGTACAAGTATTACAAAACAGCTGCAAAGCTAAAAAGAAACAGATTTTAGCTCTGAAATGTAAGTGCTGAATGCTTCTCACAGGCTAGAGCGTACAGGGTATTCTAAGCCGAAAAAGAAGAGGAAGTATAAATTTAACTTGTTTTTAAAAAGTTTTTCCTGTTCTGCCCCTCTTCCCACTCTGTGAAATTGTTTTTGGATCACTAAAATATTCCCAGACTACAACACATGCAACCTATGTGTCACAGAACTGTGTTTCTGGGATGTAGTTAGTGAACAAGGAAATACCACTGGATTATGGACAGGAGAAAAAATGAATTTAAACACAAACATTTAAGTGTTTTAGAAAGGAGTTGCTAAAATGTGATATTCAGTCCCTGGGAGGCTAGAAGGATGAACTTGTGGTTAAGGCCCTGGAGCGGTATACAGGAGTTTCATTCCCAGCACCACAAGTTTTGGCCTGATCTTTTTTTTAAGATGCCATTGACTTGGAGATTTGTGATTGCTCAACATCCCTGAAAAATAAAGCTTTTAATTTCTCTCTGCCCTCTCTATACAATGGGGTAACGTATCATAGTAGTGATATGAGGATAAATTAATGTCTGTGACACACTCAGATACAGGGGCAGTCAATAAATAAAAATAAAGTTTAATTGGAATTCTGCTTTAACTTACCTTTAGTTGGGTTTCTGTGGGAGTGGGGGCCAGAAAGGGAGGCTGCCCCACTAACATCTCAAAGAGAATCACTCCAACACTCCACCAGTCACACAGCTGAGTATACCCTGGAAGACAACCAAAAGACAGTGTCCCGCAACCAATAAGAACTGGAATATAGACGTGGTTTCCTCTTCCAATTTAAATAATACAGAAAAACACAGCACAAGGTTTCATCTTCTCTCACACCTTCTCATTCTTAGTCAGTGACCTAAATATAAGTTACTCAAAATCCATATTCTTGTGTGTCTTCTGCTGACTGACCCAAATTCTACTCCTGAAAGCAAAGAAATCCTAATTCTAGCAGCTAGAGTCCATTTCCCATATCTTTAGGCATGACACTGCTGACTGAGGGCTGAGAGGGAACATATGACTGGACAGAGCAAGCATTTTATCGCCAAGTCCTGACCTTATGCTCAGTGTAAAACGTGAAAGGGTTTTCTTTTTTTGCTTGAAATCCTGGACAGGAGATATCCCTAGGGCATTATAATTTGCATCGACTATTTGATTAGTCGATAAGGGCGCTTCTTCCTTTGAAGTGTAGCAAGTCCCCCACTGGCTCTGTGCTCCCCAAGGCATTTCAAAGCGGCAGCGCCACATGGAGCCTGGGGTCATCAGGGGAGTCCCCACCTGACTCCAGGCTCCACATGGCGCAGCCACTTTGAAACGTCATGGAGAGCCCGGGGCCAGCTGGGACTCCCTCGCTGACCCTGGGCTCCGTGCAGTGCTGCTGCTTTGAAGCACCTCTTCTTCTCCCCTCTTGTTGCCTCTTTCTGAGAGAGGTAGCAAGGTGGGGAGAAAAATGACTAGTCAACTAGTCATTTACATCCTCAAAATTGTGCTAGGTGTTCTATTACCTTTGCGAAGCAGTACTTCAGGAGCTATGTAATTAGGCGTCCCAACTAATGAGTGGGCTAAACATCTCTGATGCTGCTTTTTGGCTCTTTGCTCCAAGGTTTTCAACCTGTCTCCACATCTACAGTTGGACACATCATCCCAAAGATCACTGGGCTCCATGCTGTCTTGTCTGCTATGGGTCCCTTTGAAACAGAAAAAAAAAAAAAATTATTTTAATTGAATCACTTAAAAAACAAAACAACTGTCAACTAAAGAGAAAAATAAATTACTAAATGGCTAATTATACCAGACTCTAGTTCCCCTCTCTAGAGGAGTCTGAAAGTTTAAACCTCATGTTTCACTTTCTCAAAATTCTCCCCTTTTGGCTAGTTTTCTATAATGGGCCCCACTTCTCAGTCTCCTACTAAACCTTCTAGAAATACATTCACAAGTAAAGACCAGATGGCTGTAATACGTTTGGGATATCTGTACCGTTTGCCCTATGAATACTATTCAGACACTGTTCATTCCTGATCAGTGGCATGCATATTATCACAGTAGCCAGAAAGCTATCAAATTAGTTTATGATAAGCTCCTTTCACCCTCAGTAGTGATCCTCCCAAATCCAGCAAGAACTGGAAATTTGCTGCTATTGCAGCAGTTTAAGTTACTCATAAAGACAAACTAGAAGTTGTTGAAAGCAAAAGATAAACACCAAGGGTATTTTTCACAGGGGAAAAAAGTGGCAATAAATCTCACAACCCTGGCCTACAAACTTTAGGTTGTAGGGCATATGCTATGACACTAAAAATAATTGTGTAGACACCCAGGCTTGGGTTGTAGCTCACAGTGTGAAGCCCGCCCTCTCCCCAGACTTCAGAACCCTAGTCTGAAGAACTGCATGGCTCTTTTTAGCACATCCAGAGTCCAAGGCTGAATACCATAGTTCTGAAAATTGCTGCCCTGAGATTTGGGTTGTTTTGTTGTTGGTTTTTTTTTGTTTGTTTTTAAGTGTTTACATACCCCAAAATATGGCAATTTAATATGAAAGTTACCAAGCAACTGGCTTAAGCCTATTCCCCTTAACCATGTATAAAAGTTTAATCTATTCTGTGCTACCACATTTGCAGCGACCACTATCTATTTCAAGATGAAATAATACAACTCCCTATAGTAAACAGTATGTATAAGAACACTACCTTTCTGATAGTACTTTGAATTGTGAGTCCATCTGAATCCAGTACAGAGTCCAAAATCAGTCAGTTTGATATGCCCATCAAGGTCTATCAAAATGTTGTCAGGCTTGATGTCTCTATGGATAAATCCCATTTTGTGTACGCTTTCTATGGCCAAAGTGAGCTCCGCAATATAAAACCGAGCTAGATGTTCTGGGAAGACCTCCATCCGTATCAGCAGACTCATCATATCCCCACCTGGGATATAGTCCATCACAAAATACAAGTTTTCTTTATCTTGGAAAGAGTAATAGAGTTTAACCACCCATTCATTGTCTGCTTCAGCAAGTATATCCCTTTCTGCTTTGACGTGAGCCACCTGGTTACGATTCAGTACATCCTTCTTTCGCAGGGTTTTCATGGCATAGAGGGCGTGGGTATCCACTTTGCAGGCAAGGCACACTTCCCCAAAAGCACCAATACCCAGTGTCTTGATTTTAACAAACATAGATTTGTCCATTTTGGCTCTCTTAAGTCTGTTGTAGTTGGACTCCTTTTGGTAGAGAATTTTCCTCATTTGCTCTTGCTCTGCTTCACAAAGACCAGCCTTTATAAGAAAAAAGAAACCAGAACAACCAGCATAATTACACTCATAGGCAGAGACCAATCAAACTAGCATTTTGAAAGCATATGGTTAGGAGAAATGTAACCATAACCCACAAGAGAGATATGAATTTGTTTGCTCTATGTCTGTATTTATATTTTTTGAAACACTTGCAATTCACTGTGCCCTGACCCTATTATCTCAATTTTCTATAAATTGAACTCTGAATTAAGTGCCTCCGCAGTGACTGGCAGGAGAAATGTATTTTAAAAGAGATTATAACTGCTACTTTCCGGTATGGGCCTTGCTACTCTAATCCATGCCTTTGTCATCCTGAAATCTATTGCTGCTGTATGCCTCACATGAAATTACACCTTGAACTTATTCAAAAACTTAAACTGGTGCAAGATGTAGCACTCCACTTAGTAAGTGGTGCTATTCTGTGGTAGCATATACGATCAATACTTTGTTATCTGCAATGGCTTTCTGGGTGGAGTTTAAGGTATTGATTCTGACCTCTGAAGTCCTAAATGGGACCTGCCTAGTCATGAGACTACCTTTCTCCCTGTACCCGTTTGCTACAGATGCAATCAGCAGAGACCCCGAATTTGATTCCTTTATTATATATGTGAGGGGCCTGCTGGTGCAGTATTCTCTGTAAAAGTCCCTTTCCTGTGGGATGCTCTAGCCCTAACATTCTGACATTTTTAAACATATTCATCACAGGAGACTGAACACTAGGGATGTTAAGAAGCAATTAATTTGCTAGTTGACTAGTCGATGGAATTTTCATCGACTACTCAATAAGCACTTCCATGTTCCGCCTTTGAAATGTACAAGAGTCCCAGCAGGGGATCTTGTACATTTCAAAACTGGAACGCTGCATGGAGCCCAGGGCCAGCGAGAAGTCCCACTGACTCCAGGTTCCACACGTGCTCTTCCGCTTTGAAATGCACAAGAGCCCCTACTGGGGACTCTTGAACATTTCAAAGTGGCAGCGCCGCACGGAGCCTGGGGTCAGCTGGGAAGTCCCCAGCTGATCTGGGGCTCCACACAGCGCTGCTGCTTTGAAATGCCGCGAGGAGCCCGATGCCAGGCTCCCCGCAGCATTCAAAGTGGCAGCGCCACATGGAACAGCTGACCCAGGCTCCATACAGCACTGCCACTTTTAAGTAACCTCTTCTCCCCCCCCCCCCCTTGATACCTCTATCTGATCGAGGCAGCAAGGGGATGGGGGAGTGACTAGTCAACCAGCCAATAAGCATTTGCATCCCTACTGTACACTAGTCCTTTATATCCCTACTGTACACTAAAACCCAAACGAGGCAACAAACTACAGTTTGCTATGGGAATCCTGCACTGCTAATGTGGTTCTCAATCTTTTTCTTTCTGAAGCCCTCTCCTTCTCCCCCCAAGTACATGCTATAGAAACTCCACAACCCACCTGTACCACAACTATTTTTCTGCATATGAAAGTCAGGACCAGTATTAGGGGGTATCAAGGAGCAACTGTCCAGGGCCGAACGCCACAGTAGATGCAATGAAGCTAAGTTGCTCAGGCTTTGGCTTCAATCTCCAGAAGTGGGGCCCAGGCTACAGTCCTGAGTGGTGGGACTTTGGATTTTTGTCCTGGGTCCTAATGATTCTAATGCCAGCCATGTTTGGTAGACCTCCTGAAACCTGTTCATGACATCCCAGGAGAGCCCAGACCTCTGGTTGAGAACCAGAACCTTTCATATGTATTTTACAGGCTATTACTTAACTCCTGGCTGCAATGTTGAGATTTTCCTGTACAATATTACCACCTGGTTCAATTGACTACAATGGGAGTTGAGGTCTTTACAAGAGTGGGCCATTATTAATTATCTATTAAAAATGGCCTCCCTTTGAATTTAAATTAAATACAGAAAACAGAAAGGTGCTAGTCATTTCACACTATAGCTTTGGGTGTGTATCAATTTCTAGTTTGATCTCCAGTTTCCAGTTGCTTGAAATTTTCAAAAGTTTCACTTGTTGTCAGAAACATTTCATATATACTAATAGTAGTATGGAGATCGAGGAATAAAAAGAAGAGCTTCTGTAGACTTTAAGGCTGAAGCAAGTGCTCCACAGGGTGTTGCAAGTGTAACCTTTGCTTTAGTATCTCCTGGCTTACAAGTTCTTGCCCAAGCAAACTTTGTGCTTTTTAACAGCATTTTTGGGGTACAAAATCGTATTAGCATATGTACAACCAAAACTTATAACATGGGTGCCTAAAATATACTCTGAAATACACAGACTCCTAAATAAAAGTGGACTGGATATAAGAGGTGCTGAGCACCTGTAATTCCCACAGAAGCCTAACTTTAAGCACCTTATTTTGAACATTTTATTCTGTGATTAATGTTTCAAGTGATTAATGTTACTCCTATACCCATCTGACCGTAATTTACTTGTATTAAAACAAAATAAATAAAATTACTTTGGCCATTTCTTGCTCCAGCTGTAATCTTCTGTTGATTTTTTGCTGGTAGGTCTTTAAGACATTCTCCACATGTTGCTCCATGTAGAACTTGAAGGCAAATGGTGAGTAACTCTTAATTCGGGATTCTCTTTTTTCCTCATCTTTACTGTTTTTTCGCACTGGCACAGGAGACGTCTGGATCTGCTTTTTATCCTTGCTTGTTTTTTCTACTTTAGCATTCTTACTGCATTTGTCATTTCTTTCACCATTCTCCTCAGTTTTATTGCACATTGAACTGGGGACTCCACGGAGGGTCTGTTCTACACCCATGCACAAACAGTTTATATCAAATTGCTCAGAACTACTGGGAAGCAACAGATGCTTAGGATATGGTGGTGGTGGACACCGTGGCTCCTGATTACTGTAATCAACATCTAGTTGGTAGGCATTAGCTCCTCCAACAGGAAGTGGGTGCTGTTCAATCATTTCTAGGCCATCCCCAGTGGGGGGCTGTGCAGGTAGCCAGCCAGGGTGGGAAGGCCCAACGGCTGTTTGAGGCTCAGGTCTCATCACTCTCATGCTCTTCACAGGTTGGAGAATATGAGCAGCTGTGACTGCTGTAATAGTATTTGGAGATGTAATTGAAGGATCAGGTTTTCCTGGAGGAACCTGTCTTATAGATACCGGCATTTGCTGCTGCTGGTGGTTGTTAAAGGAATTAGTTCTGCTTGGCACTGAGGCATCCTGTCTGAAGGATACATGTTGCCGTGGGGAGGTTTCTAACCCTGGGTTTTGTAAAGAATCACGATGTGACAGTGTTGCCGTTTGCCACTGCTGAACTTGAGGATTATTCATGTCATACAGGTCCATGTTCAAGCTATTTCTAGATGGAGCTATTAGATTCTGTGGTGGGCTATCTGAAAAGTCATTAGCAAACGCTGGACCTCTGGCTATCACATGCATCTGGTGAGAGGAAGGGCTTGTTTGTTTGTGATGAGTATGTATATACAGACTGGCTGGAGCCTGCTGAAATGTGTGACCAGAGTTATTTTGAACTGTCCCTATATTTGGGAGATTTGCATAACCTCCCTCTTGCTGCATCTTATTTTGGAAAGACGGACTCCGCTGAACACCATACCCCATAGGTTCCCCCTGCACCATCATATGCTGCCTGCTGTAATGTGGACTGCTTGAGCCATGTGTAGCTTGTAGCTGTAAAGCTTGACTGCTGTGATTAGTCACTGGATAATTAATCACAGGAGAGTCCATATTTGCAGAATATGTTTTTTGTTGATGGCTACCAGGTGTGCTGAGAGAGCCTACTCCCGAAGGTCTTTGTATTGGAGCATTCATGGATGCAGACTGCGAAGCAGAGAGTAAATAGTCCATGTATGTCCTGGGAACTTCACTAAGAATATTTGCACCTTCTGCTCCAAAGCTTGTCCCTTCATAAGCTGTATTACTGATCTGATGATAGGACGGAAAAGATTCGTTTGATCCTTCAAAGCTTGGCCTGCGGGCTACGTTATTTGGCACAATACCCTTTCCTTTATAAAAAGACAAAAGAATGTTAGGAAACAATTCATCTGAACAAATTATATTACATAATCCACCCATGTATACACACATTTTTGTATCTCTTTAGTGTTACCAAAGGCAAACCAAACTAGATTAAACTCTCTGATCATTTGAAGCACTAAGTAGTATTATTAATAATAAACAGCAGGTATATAGCACTTTTCGCTATATGAATCACTGTTGGTTTTATCATACAATGAAATCAGAAGCTCAGATATGTTAGTTACTGAATCATCAGGTTACACTACTACAGCTTGGATTTAAAAGTTGAACAGTATCAGAGTCATGAATCACAAAATGCTGGGAGCAGCAGATCTGAGGTCCAAAGAACCTTACATGTTGCAGTCTACATGTGCTGCACCAATGGGAGAAGAGAACACTAACAGGCTAGCAGAACACAATTTAAAACATTACTACCATTATTTACCTGGTTAATGAACGGCCTGGCTAAGCTGGAGCAGCTCCTGCCCATAGTAGACCCAACCTGGCTGAAGCAGCCCACAGCACGGCTACTCCAGCCGGGCCCACCGCAGCACAGGCAGGGGGTGCACTCCAGCCTGGCTGGACCCACTGTACCATGGGTAGAGGGCTGTTCCAACCTAGCTGGGCTGGAGTGGCCCTCTGCCTACAGGATTCCATTTAACTGGTTAACTGATTAAGTGGGATTTTACATCCCTAATATCTATGTGCATAAAACACATGCAAAGAAGCAGCCTCTACCCCACGACACTGACATTCAGAACATTGTGCTACCAAATAAAACTGGCCAACATCTCATTATGTAATAAAATTAAGTCTCCTATTGCATGCAGCTGGTTTGGTTCGGTTCGTTGGTTTTTTGTTGTTGGGGGTTTTTTTTGTGATAACATACAGGGACAAAATCATCAAGGGCTTACTGTGGCTTATGCCAGTGCCAGTTATCCCCCTGGAGAAGGTCTACAGGAATATGTATGGATGTGGGAGCAGAGATCTTCCATGTAGAAGTGGGGTTGTGCTGGGACAGCACAGCCAGAAAAATGGCTGGCACTAGCCTAGAAGGGGACGTGGCTTGGGGCGGCACTGATGCAGTAGATCAACTCAGCATCTCTGCTGGCACACAGGGAGCACTGGCTGCAAACTGAAGCTGCTTCCCCATCAGGGACCCATTGCTGTGGGAACATTGCTGTTCTTTGGAGCTGTGCATGGGAACTTGCTGGCACAGAGATGGAATTTACAATATCCCGGGAGAGCAAAACTGATCAGACGGAAGAGTGTTTGGGTCCATAGAAGTACTAAGTACATGGCTCACTGGAAATGATTTTTGCCCACTTCCTCCTATCTAATATGGAAAAATCTGAAGCTGCATCTTAGTGTATTTTGTAGTGTCCACCAAATACAGCCATAGAGAACACTGGTTTTTGTGCATACGCTCCTTCGGTCTCATCCATATCTAATGTCAGATACACTCCATTTGGCATTCACAGTTGAATGCTAAAAATGTGCTATCAATTTTAATATTAAAGTTAAAACCATATGAAGAAAGGAAAAGGATTTGAAAATGTACATGCCCTAGACCATAACTGGGAATCTCTGAAGCAAGGGTTTAAATGCTCACACTGGTAATCTAAATGTTTCCAGCAAAGCCTGTATGTCATCTAATCAATTGCAGGAGGTTACACAACATAGCATAAGCACTTTAATACCAAACAAACCAAAATGTTTTTCTGGCATGTCAAACAGACACATGCCAATCACAAGCCCACCTGAGTTTGGCTTCTTTGAGACTAAAGAGAAGGCTGACATAGAACTTAAAAGAAACGGGCTTTAAATAGTTGCAGTAGTGATTTGATCCTGAAGTCTCCATACTCTGGCATTCTGTTGAAATGAGACCAGGATGTGATCAGGAAGCAAAAGAAAATGAAAAACAGCTGGATGACTAGAAGCTTTAGGCAGGAAAGATTGCAAGAATGGGGTTTCAAAAATGTGAACTGACCTACCAAAGGGAATATATGCATTCAAGGACTAAGGATTTTAATATATCCTTAGAAAGAAAAATCCACCACCCTACTCATTAGGTAAAGCATGTTTATTAAAACAGATCTTTCAACTTTATTTTAAAATTCTCCCTAGTGATTATTTGAGGCCCTGTCTACACATGCTTTACACCCACGTCTAAAAAAAGGAGAGAGAAGCCTGGCAGTTGTCCTTCTGTTTGCCTAATTATCATCTCACACACAAAACTCCTGGAAGGGGGTCTTGGATACAAAATCTCTGCTAGTACCCTCCTTCCCCTTCATCCCTGTACATAGCAAGGTTCCTTTAAGCTGCACAGCCCCGCAGTGGGTTAATCAGCCCTGCCCAGCCAGGGGCTCAGGGCTTTGCACACAGAGCTTCCTGGCTGGGGGAGAGGCACTTCTCCATCAGTGACAGCAGCAGCCCCTGCCAAGGACAGAGCAGCGAGTCTCTGCAAGAAAAAGAAGCAGGGCCCATCCCCACACATGGCAGAACCCAGAGCCATTATGTCACCACACAAGCCATTCATCCCTACACTACTGCATCATAGTGGCTACACTCCACCATTCCCTACAGGAGAAATAGCTTCCATGGGCCTTTCCCTTCCCCCAGCTACTCCGCATCAGACTTGCCCAGTCTTAACACCCTCCCCAGCACAGACTCTGCACCAGCTGAGTGCCCTTAGAGGGATCTGGAGCTGGGAGGGATGGGGAGTAAAGTTACTACATTACGTTAAATCAGTGTAAGTCCATCTACATCAGGGGGTTGTGCCAATGCAATTACACTGATTTCAAGCTGAGTCTGTGAATTAATTAGGTACAAGTTATCCAGTACAGGCAAGATCTTAGAACGTTACGTTACGCACAACAGATGAAATTCCTCCCTTAGCAAGGAGGAATTCCTCCCTTAACAACCCTACTGTTAAGCCCATCTAACTTCTCTTTCCCCTCCAATAGGTCGAGCCACATAGAACAGAAATTCACAAGCTTTCCAGACTCCTGTACTCCTTTCAGGAGTTGGAGATGTCTTGCATATCCTCAATTTTCATCTCACTTAAAAACTTCTTGTTTACAAAATGAGACCTACAAATTTAAATTGGTGCCAGTAGCTCCAATGTGCTGGAGGTGCTCACTGTTCTGCCCTCAGCTCTGCTTCAAGCCCCATACTCCCAAGACCCCTGCCTCTTCCCCTCCCTCAAGCCTACTGATCCTCCCACTCCTTCCCTCAAAGCCTCTTACATGCTGTGAAACAGCTGATCATGGTGGGCGGGAGGCACAAAGAGGAAGGGGGAGGTGCTGCCAGCAGGCGAGAAGAGCTGGGGACGGAAAGGGGAGCTGTTGAGGGGCTGCTGACATATTATGGTAGCTCTTTGGCAATGTACATAGATCAATGCTGGCTCCTTCTCAGGCTCAGATTGGTCTCCCCTGACTTAGAGGATTGCTATTAGTTTTCCACTAGCCGGGGTAGGCAATAATTTTTGACAGGGAGCCATTCCCAAGATTTTGGAAAATGGTCAAGGGCTGTACTCTTCTATGGTATTAATGGAGGAGATGCAGGGTCTGTGGGTGCAGAAGGGAACTTGAGGTAAAGGACTTGGGTGAAGGAGGGAGAATGGAGCCTGGGAGGGTGTTTGGGTGAAGGAGGTGGTTGTAACCCAGGGCAGGAAACTGGGGTGCAGGGTTCTGGGATGTGACCTAGGATAGGAGGGGACTGTGATCTCAGACAGGAGACGGGGTGCCAGATCTGGGAGGGGATATGGGTGCATGTGGAGTAGTGGGGCAAGAGCGTGGGGCAGAGGGTTGGGGAAGGGAAGGGCTGAGATGCCAGAGACAGGTTCTCACTAGGAGACTTACCAGCCTCCTTGTCTGCCGAGCTAAAGACTTGCAGACTTAAAATGTTTCTGCCTGCTCAGCCATGTGCTTGAGTGAGTAAGCAGGAGGGTTATGATTTGTGGCTGTCTGTTATTCAAACAGGCAGCTCCCACTGGCCAGTGTCTATCCAAAAACCGGCCAATGGGATTGTGCTGGGGGCGGGAGCAGCATCTGAATCTTCCCCTCTCCCCTCAGGACTCAAAGAGAAAGTGCCTCACTGCCAAGTTTCTGAGCAGTGTGTGGGACTGCAGGGCAAGCAGGGGAGCCTGCCTGGGGCTCCCCACAACTCTGTGGGCTGGATCTGGTGGCTTGGCGGGCTGTATTTTGCCTAGGCCTGCACTAGGCTATTGGTTACTTGGGAGGCAGGGAGGAAGGGTAGTGTTCTCTCTCTCTCTGACCAGAAATTCTATCCAAGACCTAAGAAATCATCTCAATGAAAGCTTTGCTGAAGCTAACATGCTCCTGGGAAAAACTTTGTTTCAAACAAATTGGGATCTTCCATCAACAAACATTTTGTCAAAAGATTCCCAACCAGCTCTAACAGAGAGCAAATGGATTTCTTGGTACTTAGGCCCACTCAAGCAAAATGCATTCTAATAAAGCCATGTGCAATGTTATACATCTAGGAACAAAGGAGTAGGAGGCAATTTTACCTCTGTAAATCAGGCATACATTTTTAATAAGTGGGAATAACTAGCTCAGGGCCAAGGGAAGTGATGGATTCTCCATGTCTCAATGTCTTCAAATTAAGACTGGATGCCTTTCTGGAAGATACGCGTTAGCCTAACACAAAAGTTATAATTTAATCAAACAAGTTACTGTGCTCAATAAAGGTGTTCTTGGGTGAAAGTTAGTGGCCTATGATATACAGGAGGTCTGAGAAGACGAGCTATCGGTCGCCTCATGGATTCAACATAATTGAAGGGCAAAAGTTGCAGGGAAGTTCCAGTCTACAACATCAGGCAGTTGTAGAATCTAGGGACCTTGCTACAGAAAGTATGTCCAGTTTGCTGTGGTGCATGCAAGGCCTTGTGCTCTTTTTCTCCTTAAAGTGGACACAATCCCAGGGCTGAGGCATACTGGCAGAACTAAGTGGAGAAGCTGGTGTTGCTATTCCTCCTGTCCACTATGGTCAATTCATCACCTCTTTCACCAGCAACAAATTCACTTAAAAAATAAATACATTACAAGAAAAAGGGTTATAATTTAAAGGAAACTACGCTTACCTGGTGAAGTCTGTTTAATTACACGTACTATCTGCTCATTTCTAGGATCCAGATAGCCCATCTTACTAATGTACTCCAAAGCTGCTTCAATGCTTCTGCTGCCTGTCTGCTTCAGAGCTCGTACAGCCATCTCCTAAATATAATTAAAAGGGGAGTAAGAGGCAAAGCATACAGAGACACACAAATCAAGAATGATCTCTTAGCCTAGAGATCATCAGGGCTTTTTATATTTAAAGTAACATACCCAATCAGCGCTGATTACAACCAAATGGATTTGTATGCTTTCAAAATATTTGTATAACTTCAGTAACTTTTTTTAAACTATTCAAATTCTGGCAAGGTATTTGATACTCCATTACCAAAATGGGCTGCGCTGTTCTGTGATGTGCCAAATGATAGCTACAAATCTGGTAACTACAGTTCTTTAATATTTCTCATTTGCTCGAGTTCTACATTAGAGTAAATTTTAAAAAAATAATTTAAATGTTACTGCTGTTCAAAACAAACTCAAACAACATAGACAAGGAAAATGAGACTCATACTTTATCTTAGAAAACGTAAGTAAAACTTGTAATATAAAATGGCACTGTTTCAATGGCAAACCCTGCTAAAAGCCAGAAGGTTCATTTAGGATAAACATTGTGTCCATCCACCGTACCTTGTCTTGTGGAGAGTGGGGGTTACAACAACTTGGGTCTCTTTAGATGAGTAATACGGCTTCCCTACAAGCACTGCTATATATTTGCTGTAACCTAGAAAGCTAGTGTTTGAAGCAAGCAACTGGGAATTGGTGTTTAACGTTATTTGTACTTTTTCAGATTCAGGATTCTAATCTCAACTGTGCACCTAACTTCTTGTGCTGCTGTAGCACTTTAAGGAAGAAGTACAGGCAGTCCCCAGGTTACATGGATCCGACTTACATCGGATCCCTACTTACAAACGGGGTGAGGCAACCCCGCACTAGCTGCTTCCCCCCAGCAGACCAGGGAGACACAAAGCTAGCGCCCCCCCCCCCCCCAGCAGACCAGGGAGATGTGGAGCGGCTTTTCTCAGCAGACACCTCAGCTTGAGAATAAAGGACTGAGGGAAGTGAGGTGTGGGAGAATAAAACTGAGCTCTGGAGAAATGTTTGGCTAGAGTTTCCCCTACAATATGTACCAGTTCCGACTTACATACAAATTCAACTTAAGAACAAGCCTACAGTCCCTATCTTGTACGTAACCGGGGAATGCCTGTACTAAGCCGACAGGAGAGAGTTCTCTTGTTGGAACCGTTAATCCACCTCCTCAGGAAGCAGTAGCTACTGTTCTCTCCCCACTCACTACTTCTGAAAGACAGGAGAAAAACTGACCTAATTAGTGCAGCAAGTTCCAGGGCTCTGAGACCCCGCAAAGGGGATGGGTCCCCAAGCCAACACAAGCCCAAATGTCTACACCGCTATTTTAGACCCTTCCCTACGGCAGCAGGAGCCCCACAAGCCAAGTCAGCTGACCCAGACTCTCAGACTCAGTGCCATAGATTTTCTATGGCAGTGTAGATATATCCTACGTGACTAGAGACAAAACTGTAGCCCTAAGTGTATCATGTTGATTCATGAAAGTACAGCATGCTTATGCAAATAATGCCACATCATGAGGGTCTGGCAACACAAGTAATGGAGGCTCAACTCTTTTTTGTGGAAGTGGCTGATTACAAGCTACCATAGAGTAGAGGGAAAGAGCAGAACAATTACTGGAGCTAAACTGATTTTCAGTTCCCGAGGAACTACTCCACTTTTTAAAATCAAAAAGTACCATGGAATTACCTGATCCTCAGGCAAGTATTTTTATTAACAGAAGAAGCAGAGATGAGGCAAAAAAACCAACAACCAACAAACAAAAAAAACCTGGTTGGTGCAGTAACCGATGGTAATTTCAGAGCCAAAACATTCTTTTAGACAGAGGAATCAATGCAGCTCCCACGGGGCTGACAGAAAGATTCCCATAGAGCGCAATGGGAGTTGGATCAGGGACTTTGCTACTGATCATTTTCTTTTCATTGAGCCAAATACTGTACGTTGCATTATGGTTTGCAAAACCAAGCTGATGATGTTTTAAGCTAACATTGCCACGGGCAGCCAGACTTTAATAAGAAACATAAGCTAGGGGCAGCGTGCACAAAAATCACAAGGGAACAGATCAGTCCCAGCCACACATCATTCTTTACATTGTATGTATTCTCTTTTGAGAGTTCAAATGCTCCCCATGCAGTTTCTATGCTCCTTTTCCTTAGCATTGGCCATAGCTTGGGGGGGGGGGGGGGAGGGGAAAGAAACCTGCTTTTAAAATTGTTGATACCTGTTAAAACGCTGAGAAAGGAGATCTAAATGGTCGACCACATTACTGTGACATTGAATAGTTCTAATGTAAAAAGTACAGTACGCTAGCAGCCACCCATGTCAGCATCTTATGTAAAGTGTGGACCCAATATGAGGAGATGGGGACATTGTCTTCCATGTTTGCTGCTGTACAGAGAGGAATACGTGTCTAAAGCAGCAACAGCGGATTGTATAACCAGACAATGATAATCACCTGGTCTAGTTCTCTCCCCCACTATCCATTAATGCTGAATAATTTGTATAGTGGTGTGGATAGCTACTGAACCAAGCTATAAATCCTGTAGATGAGGAAAACCACTTCAAGACAGGGCGTCCAGCAGCACCGCTGGTTCCAGACCCTAAGCTACTATCACAAGCCTTGAGACAGACAAGAAACAGCAAGACTTTGCCACAAGGAAGTCATTGCTAAGCTCTGGTGCCCAATGGGGAAAATCTGTGTTTGATAGCAAACAGATATTTGGATATGTAAGTGTATAAACTTAACTTAGTTCGTGCAATGAAGGCTTTCCCCATTTTAGCCTCCTGCCTGGCTGGAGGCCATCATCCTGGCAGAGACTAGCATTCTTCTTGTACTACAGGGTTGTCCAGCAACATTTTTTATATAAAGAGCTCCTAGTCACCAAAACTATCTTCAATGCAATGATAAATATGTTTACGATACAAGTAATACTTCTTCTGAGAACACTGCATCTGAATGAGACAATAGGTCCTCCCAAATTTGGCAAGGGTAACTAACAACAGAAATAACATTAATGAGTTGATTGTCCATTCAGAAGTAAGGATGGGTGACAGATGCAGGAAACAGATACAAAATCTCCAAGAAAAAGAGAACAATCAAGATTGCGTCAGAACAGATGACTGAGACAGGAGAATTAGCCTTTCCAGCCTATCCCACCACTGACAGAATATTTCATTCATGATTTTAAATGTGAAACAAACAAGAAATTCATGAAAGGTTTACATTACACTCTCTGTGGGAGACTGTGATCCCACACAGGAGTATCTGCTCCTTTTAAAAGCCACTGTCTTCTCTTCCTGCTTCTTCCAATTCTGCCCCCTCATTTTCCTTAGCCTAATATCAGAGTGTTAACTTCTTGAAGCATGGAATTTGTTTTTATATTTGCCTGTAAACTGCTATACACAATGAGGACAGTCAATAACAGATATAAGGTATATACAAAAATAAGCTTGGGGATCAAGAAGCTTAAAAGACCGATGAAAATAACAATCAGAAAATGACATTAACTACTTAGGAAACTTCCCAACTGATACACACAATTTTAAAATACTTTAATGCAACAGAATTTGTATTAAAGAATCTCTCCTCTTAACTGACCTTGAACAAGAATATACCATTTTGGGAGGCACTGCACCAGTCTCCCATGAAGGAAACCTGAAGTATACAAGAATTAGGCTTAGATCCAAAGACCTGAAGTTAAGCCCTCTGGAAATGCATGGCCAATCATTATTTCCAAACATGTGGACAAGGGAGATCCAATAGACACAGTGTACTTAGAAATCCAGAAAACCTTTGACATGGTCCCTCACTGAAGGCTCTTAAGTAAAGTAAGTTGTCATGGGATAAGAGGGAAGGTCCCTCATGGATTGGTAACTGGTTAAAAGACAGGAAACAAATGGTAGGAAGAAATGGTAAGTTTTCAAAGTGGAGAGAGGTAACTAGTGGGGTCCCCCAAGGGTTTGTACTAGGACAATACTATTCAACCTATTTATAAATGATCAGGAGAAAGTAGTAAACAATGAGGTGCCAAAATTTGCAGGTGATACCAAACTGCTGAAGATAGTTAAAACCAAAGTGGACTGTGAAGAGCTTCAAAAAGATTTCACCAAACTAAGTGATTGGGCAACAAAATGGCAAATGAAGTTTAATATTGATAAATGTAATGTAATGCACATTGGAAAACATAATCCCAACTACCCATACAACATTATGGGGCTAATTTAGCCATAGCTACTCAAAAGAGACTTGGAGTCACTGTGGACAGTTCTCTGAAAACATCCACTCAGTGTGCAGCAGCAGTCAAAAAAGCAAACAATGTTAGAAATCATTAAAACGGGAAGAGAGAATAAGCCAGACAACATCTTATTGCCTCTCTATAAAACCATGGTACGCCCACATTTTGAATACTGTGTACAGATGTGGTCACCTCATCTCAAAAAAGATATCTTGGCATTGGAAAAGGTTCAGAAAATGGCAACAAAAATTATTAGGGGGTTTGGAACTGCTCCCATATGAAGACAGATTGAAAAGAATGAGAGTTTACAGCTTAGAAAAGAGGAGGGGGGGGGGGAATATGATAGAGGTATATAGAATCATGACTGGTGTGGAAAAAGTGAATAAGGAAAAGTTATTTATTTATTCTCACAATTTAAGAACTAGGGGTCACAAAATGAAATTAATAGGCAGCAGGTTTAAAACAAACAAAATGAATTTTTTCTTTACTCTGTGCACAGTCAAGAAAGAACTAGATAAAATCATGGAGGTTAGGTCCATTAATACTTATTAACCAGGATGGGTAGGAATGGTGTCCCTAGCCCCTGTCAGAGGCTGGGAATGGGAGACAGGAAAGGGATTACTTGATGATTCCCTGTTCTGTTCCCTCCCTCTGGCATCTGGCATTGGCCACTGTCAGCAGCAGGATATTGGGCTAGATGGACCCTTTGGTCTGACGCAGTATAGCCATTTTTATAAAAAAATGATCAACACTAGGCCAGTTAGATTTTTTTTTTAATACAACTTCTTTTCTCCTTATGAAATGTTCTCTAATAAGGTTGTAATCCACACATTATGGATTTTCTTCTCAACCCACAGCAAACCTGCTTTACATGCAGTTCAGCAATAAGCTAGTTACATACAAAGTGAGCTCTTAGCTGTATTTCGCCAGAGGCATGTACTTTGGGAGGACAGAGCTTCTCTGGCCCTGGAGGTAGGGAAAAGCAAGGTATTGAGGGTGCTAGAGAAGGGAAGTCAGGGAGGGAAGAGCAGGCTTCTGTTGGGGTGGGGGAAACAGCAAGCTCCATGTGTTTGTACTTAATCCATCTCCTGAGAGAGAGAGAGAGAGAGAGAGAGGTTTTAGGGGTGCAGGCTGCTTCAGGGATATGGCAGGAAGAGAGGATTCCCCCCCAGCTCTCTCTCACCTAAGCTGGAGGAGAGAGGGGTGCTTCTCTTCACTGCAGCAGCTCTGGCGGGGTGGGGCAAAGGGATGAGTTCCTCTCCCCGGTTGCAGCACCTCTCTCCAGCCATGGTAGTTCCAGCAGACTTGGGCTGAGCCAGGTAAAGGGCTCCTCTCCTTGGCAGCTCCAGAGGGGCTGGGTGATCCAAAATAGCCTGTTGCATGACCACACAGCTTAGGGGGAACCTAGCTAGTCACAACTGTGAACTCCGCTGCCCAGGAATCATGGAGACAGGAAGGCCTCCCCTCTCTTTTAAAGACCCAAACATTTTTGAAAGGCCTTTTCCTGATTGCCCACTGAGCAGTCTTCTGTTGCTGTGTGCAAGAGCCCAGCTGATCATGCTGGGAGTGCTCCGGTCTGGAGTAGACAGGAGATCCAGGATCTCCTGGGCCTGAGGGGACAAGGGGATGTGCAAGCACAGAGACAGACCAGCTATAGAAATATGGACATCTACAAGCAGCTTGCTTGGGGGATGCAGGAGAAGGGTACAACAGGGAGGGCACTGCATCAGGCACACCAGAGGGCCAGGAAGGCCAACAGTCACTCAGCTGCTGAGCTGTAGACCTGCAGCTTTTACAAACAACTGGATCCTAAGCCACAGGCCCCTGCCATGAATAGGGTTGCCAGATGGTCGAAACAAAAATACCAAACATCCCTCCACCCCCCCCCCCCCCAAAACCACCAGGAAAAAATTCTGTTTAAGGGGGGGAAAAGGGGAGGGGGGAAGAAACCAAAGTTGTTGGAGGGGGAAAAAACAAAAACAAAAAGGACATAAGCCCCCCAAAATATTTAAATTAAAACAGCATTAAAACAGCATGTCCCCTTTAAGTGCAGGGATAGGAACAGGTGTCATGATTATGAGGGTTAGCCAGCAGCCTGGAGTTTAAGGGGTTAACTACACCTAGCCAGGTGGAGTGACCAGTAGGAATGTAGGTGGGACTTTCAAACTGGGACAAAGGAATTTGGGTTTTTTTCTTTTCTCCTTTTGTCTCTCTGGGTGTGTTCTCTGCAGCTATAGAGAGGGACAAACATGTCTCTTTCTCTCTCCAAGACACCATTCTTCATTTTCTGTAAATAGGGTAAAGTTTAGGTAGTTTCATTAGGCTTTATTGTTTTAAGGGTTGGGTATGGGATCTGATATCTGGCACTGCTTAAGAGATGTTTTGGCTTTTCTTTGTAACTAAGTTCTAGGCCCATGGAGTTTCTCCATGAGTATATTTTGTTACCTTCCCATCTAGTCATTATGCCTGCAACAGGAATATTGTTGTAATAATAAAAGTCTTCTCTTTTCTTTTTATTAACCTGGCATTGGTTACTTGTGTGTCCTGATTTTTATAATAGGAGTGAGATTTCCCAAATGATCTTTCCCTGATTTCTTTATCAATATTTGGGTGGTGGCAGCAGAAGTTTTATTCCCAAGATCTAGGTTTTTAAGATTTTGGGGGAAGTTTTATACCAAAGCCTGGTAGATAAGACTTTGGAGTACACTTGCTGGCCCCCACTTCTGCATTTATCATGCCAGAGTGGGGAAGGAGCCAGGACAACAGCGGTGAGTTTGAGCACTAAGACCCAGGAGAAGCATTGCTTCCCCTAGGTCTTTTGGCTGGGAGCCATTTTGTGCTGGTAGCCTTGGGGACCCAGGTAAGCATGGGGGCTGGGGGTGTTGAGGGCCAGGAGAGGACTCAGGGGAGGGGAGAGGCTGGGCGCTGAGTGTTTGTAGGGTTGCCAGGTGCCTGGCATTTTCGCCTCCTGGACAGGGAAAAATTCAGAAAATATCGGACATTTTAGGTGCCCGATATTCTCTGAATTTTTTTACCGGACAGGAGCCGAAAATACCGGACTGTCTGGGTGAATACCAGACAACTGGCAACCCTAACCACAAAAGAGGATAAGGAGGCAGCGGAACTGAAGGTGGAGGAGAGGGGATAGGCAACGGGCAAGGGGGCATGGGAGAAGTCTAGCTATGCCATGACTCAGGACTTGGTTGAGACTCCCCCACAGTCCAGTCAGCCCTGGCAATGGAGCACTGGTAAGCCTGATGCAGGGGAAGGATTGTCCAGGAAGCGTATTATTGTATTTCCCATTACAGAAATGTACTGATGCCGCTCCCAACTTAACAGGACGCTGCTATCAACTTATTAATTTGCTCACACTAGGAAAGACAGATACAACAAAGAGAGGTAGCACTGATATCTGCTTTTCCTTTCCCTGCAGTGGAGAACTTTCCCATGCCAGTCAGCAATAACAATGGCGGGGACCCAGGGAGTTTTGGTACGCCAGCAGCAGTTGTGTTCTCTGGGCCTTTATTATCCCCACCACCTATGGAAAATGTTGCCAGTGCCCAGTACTCGTAGTTTCATGCAACCCAGGAGCTCCACTCAGGATCTGGCCCAATGTGCTGGGGACTGTGCTCACACAGGAAGTGTCCTGTTCCATACAAGACAAAATCCTATATGAACAATGTGGAGTTCTGTGGCACTTTAAAGACTAAGGGTATGTCTACACTACCCTCCTAGTTCGAACTAGGAGGGTAATGTAGGCATACCGCACTTGCAAATGAAGCCCGGGATTTGAATTTCCCGGGCTTCATTTGCATAAGCGGGGAGCCGTCATTTTTAAAACCCCGCTGGTTCGAACCCCGTGCAGCGCGGCTACATGGGGTTCGTTCCACGAGGTGTACCGGTAGTTCAGAATAGGAATCCTAATCCGAACTACCTAGTTCGAGCCCCGTGTAGCCGCGCTGCACGGGGTTCGAACCAGCGGGGTTTTAAAAATGGCGGCTCCCAGCTTATGCAAATGAAGCCTGGGAAATTCAAATCCCGGGCTTCATTTGCAAGTGCGGTATGCCTACATTACCCTCCTAGTTCGAACTAGGAGGGTAGTGTAGACATACCCTAACAGATTTAATTGGGCAAGAGCTTTCATGGGTAAAACCCACTTCATCAGATAAACTTTTGTGGGTAAAACTTACTTCATCAAATGTATGCCAAATTAAATCTTTTAGTCTTTAAAGTGCCACAGGACTCCTCATTGTTTTTGCAGATACAAAACTAACATGGCTACTCCTCCAAGACTAATCTTATATGAGGCTTTAAAAAGGAGCTGTTATGGTTAAAACTTAATTTATTCACTAGAGAGTTATTTAAGCTATTTAGTCTGTCCCAGAGGGCTGGGAGTTGGCAGCCTCATGTGGGAGAGAGGGAGGAGGGGGCACAGAAGCAGCAGCGGGGGGAGGGGGAGAGGTTCTGGCTCCCTGCCTGGGAGTTGGCAGGCTCGCAGGGGGTGGCAGAGTATGTGTGAGGTGAAGGGGGGGGAGCTGCTGCTCCCAGCCCACATGAGTCCACCGACTCCCAGCCCAAATGGACTGAGAGCCAGCAGCCCTCTCCACCATTTCCACCCCCCACTCCAATTGGCAGCATGCCTGGGCTGGGAGTCAGCAGCCCCTGTTTGCTGCATGGTGGCCACTCTAACCCAGTGGTTCCCAACATTTTTTAAACCAGGGACCGGCAAACCCATTCACAAACGCTTGGCGGACCAGCAATATTTCATTTGCATATTCATTACCAGTTAAATAGTGAAACATCCCTATTGCTGACTCTTAGTGCTTGGATTTAATTTGTTCTTAGTAGCCTGGAGACAGTGTCTCCCATCCACAATGGATTGCCTTTCCCAGCCCCCCCACTCCCCAAATCACTAGGAGCACCCTCATTTGCTCCTTTGTGTCAATGGCAACACTTTGGTTATTTTCCTTTCTGTAGCCGACAGTATGGCCCTGCTATTACATTAAAGTTGGATAAGAAGCATAAATTGACAAAAATATGACAGTTCTAGAACCTTTTTAAATTAGAACTCCTTAAAAGCAGAAATAGTGCAGTCAATTAACTAACTAACCGATAAGCAAAAACATATAGATTAATGCTATAGATTACATACTTTACCCTTCTCCCCTCCCTTGCCAGTAAATTTTTTAGCAGGCATGCCAGCAACCCAGCTCAGTCTTGGCTTGCAATGGGTCTGGGACCTATCCCTGCTGTGGCTCTGCATTTAAAGTGTGTTAGGAGCTGGGCAGGTAGGCAGCCCGGCTCAGTTCCAGGTCACGCTGTGTCATGGAGCTCAGACTCCCCCTAGACAGGGGCTGCTGCCACCCCGTGCTATTGCCTCTTTATCTGATGCAGCAGCATGGGGCGACAGGCAGCTGATTGTGAAGGGAGCTGGTTTTTAAACTGGCTCCCCTCATGGACCAACTCCCACCTGCCACCTGGGATGGCAGGGAGCTCCTCATAAGTGAGGCCAGAGGGCATTGGCTGCTGGCCCTGCCCCCGGGGACTACAGAATAGTCGACTAACCGATAAGAATTCATGAGGTTACTCAACTAGTCAATTAACCAATATTTAAATATTAAAATATCCCTAGATGGAACAAGAATCTTCCAACTTCTGCTGTGGCTGCTGGGCTTGAAACATTTTTGCCCAGGCTGGCATGAGTTACAGATGGAAAGCAATGGGAGGGTCTGGAAACTCATTTTAAAGAGGAGGCACAAATGCCCATTTTGATTCAATGTGAAAAAGCAAGGAAACATATCATTACTTTTAAACCAAGATAGGAATATTTGAAACTTGTTTAAGCAATGTAAGTGGTTGCTGCTAATTACAGCTACTCAATCAGAACGGTTTCCTTGTCCCAGGGAGAAAAAAAAAAGAAATTCTGACATCTAGCCAAACAGTTATACAGGACAGAAGATTTTCCCCCTCTGGTTTAATGAAACTCGCAAATGTGTTCTTTGGGCATTACTGGTGTCAGTATTAAAAGCCCAATTTAAGAAACAAAGATAAACACAGCAGCATTCAACAAATAACAAATATAAAATTCAAGGAAGAAAGCGATTTACTAAACATTCATGACTTTACAAATTCTGCTAAGTGAAAAATTTTCACTAGAACGGTGATTTCCTATGCTGGCCACTAGCCACATGTAGCTATTTGGCCAGAGTGTGGCTAGTTGACTAGGTGGCTACTACTTCAGAACTGGTTGGATGCCACAGCACTAGAATAAACCCCCATCCCTCCTAAAGTATACATAATGTGTGTGTCTGCACTGAAGTAAGATGCCCATGCCAGCTGACTCAGGCTCAAAAGGCTCAGGTTAAGGGGCTGTTTAACTGCTCCAGATTGGTGAAGGAGACTGTGCTGTAGGACTCTGAGGTGGGACAGCTTGAGGCATGAAGGTATGCATAGCGGACACACTACACAATCCATTGTCTACAGCCAAGCACTAAGGTATAGCCGCATTTGCTCCAACCCCTCAGACAGAGACAAACACCTACAAGATCTTCACCAAGCATTCTTGAAACTACGATACCCGCCCGAGGAAGTGAGGAAACAGATTAACAGAGCCAGACATGTACCCAGAAGCCTCCTACAACAAGAAAGGACCAACAAAGAAACCAACAGAACACCACTAGCAATCAGCTCAAACTTCTCTAACGCATCATCAGTGATCGACAACTCATCCTGGACAACTCGTCACAGGCCTTGGGAGGGAGGCCAGTCAACCTGAAGCAAATTCTCACCAGCAACTATACACCGCACCACAATAACTAACTCAGGAACCAATCCATGCAACAAACCTTGGTGTCAACTCTGCCCACATATCTACCCCAACGATACCAACACCTAACCAGATCAGCCACACCATCATGGGTTCATTCACCTGCACATCTACCAATGTAATATACGCTATCATGTGCCAGCAATGCCCCTCTGCTATATACATTGGCCAAACTGGACAGTCCCTGCGTAAAAGAATAAACGGACACAAATCAGATATAAGGAGTGGTAATATACAAAAACCTGTAGGAGAACACTTCAATCACTGTGGACATACAGTAGCAGATTTAAAGGTAGCCATCCTGCAACAAAAAAATTTCAAGACCAGACTTCAAAGAGAAACTGCTGAGCTACAGTTCATCTGCAAATTTGACACCATCAATTTAGGATTCAACAAAGACTGTGAATGGCTAGCCAACTACAAAAGCAGTTTTTCTTCTCTTGGTGTTCACACCTCCACATCAGCTGCTAGAAGTGGGCCTCATCCTCCCTGCCTGAATTTACCTTGTTATCTCTAGTCTTACTCTTGACTGGTACTCTTTTCTTATGCCTGTATATTTATACCTGCCTCTGGAATTTCCACTACATATATCTGACGAAGTGGGTCTCTGTCCACGAAAGCTTATGCTCCAATAAATCTGTTAGTCTATAAGGTGCCACAGGACTCCACATCGCTTTTGCAGATTCAGACTAACACAGCTACTCCTCTGATACTTGATAAGCTTACACTTATCAGTTATTGGCAAAGGTTAAATTTGCTGTTAGCTCCATGGGGCTGGGAGCTCCGGTGACCCCAGCATCCCCACTGTTAACTGTGTAATCGATAGAAATTTCTATTGGTTACATGGTTAATATTTTCCCCCTTTTTACATACCTAGAATGTGCTATGCAATACTTTAAACTTTTCTTTACTAGATTACACATTAGAAGTTACTGGCCTCTACTCCTTCAGGCTGTGTCTACACTGGTCTCATTAGCATCCCTTTCCAGAAAAGGGATGCTAATGAGACCAGTCGGAATTGCAAACGCCGTGGGGGATTTAAATATCCCCCACGGCATTTGCATGAACATGGTTGCCGCTTTTTTCCGGCTCGGGGTTTTGCCGGAGAAAAGCGCCAGTCTAGACGGGATCTTGCAGAAAATAAACCCTTGAAAGCAGGAATAAGGGAACTTCCGGAAAAGGGTTTATTTTCCGCAAGATCCCGTCTAGACTGGCGCTTTTCTCCGGCAAAACCCCGAGCCGGAAAAAAGCGGCAGCCATGTTCATGCAAATGCCGTGGGGGATATTTAAATCCCCCGTGGCATTTGCAATTCTGACTGGTCTCATTAGCATCCCTTTTCCAGAAAGGGTGCCAGTGTAGACACAGCCTCACTGTCTACTACTACGAAACAGTATATTATAAACAGTTGTGTTGTTTACAAATGTTCAAGAATTCAGGAATAATATTTCTGCCAAGCTATATGTTAGTGAATCATTAACTGGGCATTCAATTCTAAGGGTGAATTACTAGGCTCACTGTCTAAAAATAAAAGAATCAGAGTACAAAAAATTGAATATAAAGATAAATCAAAAATAGAAAGGCCTTCCTTGAACTGCAAACCTCAAATCTGAATGTATCTGTCCCAAATAAAGTCATATAGTAACTTTCAACTTGAAATTCATGGGCATTATTTATTTCACATATCTTCATACTTAATTGAGACTCTCCCCAAGATGCTGATGCTCCATTCATATTTCTTAATGTCATTTACATAATGTGTTACAATTTGTATTCATTTTCCAGGATGTTAATGCACAAGAGCAATGAAGTCACTCTTTTATCATGTAATGTTATATATCTTTATTTAGTGTTAAAGCACTTCATTTTCAAATGCATTCTCACAATCTCACTCCTGGGAGTAGACAGTTGGTAACTAAGAGCAAGTCGGGTAAAGACAGTTGGTAATTAAGAGCAAATCACCTATTCAAATTCTAGGTCAAATGCTAATATAAATCTTCAAACAAGGTTAATATATCTGTTCAAAAAGTGTTTCTGACATGGACTTTAATACTTTTTAGGAGAACTCCTTCTCCCTTAAATTGTCCCTTTGGGAATACTTTACTTGAACTGTAAAATCTCCAGGATATCTGTTTGGAATGCATTACAATTGAAGTGTATTCTTCTTTGGGGATTTACTCCACCAGGAGAGCCTAACTAACATAAAGTAATAATGCACACTCCAATTTAAAAATTTTAGTTCTATTGCAAAACAAATGAAGGGTACGTCTCTGTAAACCTAAGGAGCATGTGTTATGCAACTGAATAAACATCTGGGTTGTATCTTATGTATCCCTTTTTTTTAATATTGAAAAAACACAACAGGAGATTTTTGGTGTCTTCACTTTTTGAAGACTGGAAAACTCACATTCTTTTTGTACCTATTTTTAAAACAGGATTATTTCAACATTAAAATTCATTATCATGTCAGTCATATTAATTTTAATCTTGTATTTCTCTTTCCAAACTCTGAAAACAAGAGGTCTTAAAAAAAAAGGGAAAAAAAGCACCACCTGGACAATCAAATTTTACACACTAGGGATCATATTAGAAACTTGCCAGGCAGCACTTAATGTACATTAGCTCTATAAAATACACATGTACTCTGTGAAATGCTGAACACCCTGGACTCCTGACTGGCTCTCAGAGAACACTGGGGAAAAACCCCAAATGCTCATTTTTACACAGTTAGCCCAGCTTCCCACATCTGCATGATAAGAATTTCAAGTCACACAGCACTGGAAGGGGAAAAAACAGCTGGATAAAACATCCTAAGGTCAGGCTTTTTACATTAAAGCAGTCTCAGCAAAATTATTCAAATTCTTAGTGCATAACAGACCAAGAGGAGATTCCAAGAGAGGCAAACAATTCCTCAAGAGAACAGCTGCAGTCTCTGAATCTCAGGAATCACTGAAACCACAATAAAAATATCGTGTCCTCTCCATGTTAATCTGGAGCATAAATGTAAAAAATTAATGACTGCCCAACATCAACAATGTAATTGGCAATACAGGAAAACCTTGAAATTGGACACTGGCTTCAGTTATACTTAAAACTAAAGGGAAGTAAATAATAAAGAATTGTCAGTAATTCTATTCAATATTATCTATAGCTACCATTTGTTTTTCTATTCATTAAATTTTTTTTAACAGTGATTCTTGCAAATGGGAGGCCACATCATATTTGTTCTTTGTTGCCCTATATTTTTTAGCTAAAGCTTTTTCTTCAGCTCACTCCAAGATTACTTCTGGATACAAACAAACTAACTAAAAGTCAAGGCGATAAAACACTAGATCAGTGTCCTTTCTGCCCCCCTCCCTCAAATCCAAACAACACACATGTATTGGGATACCGTATTTTCCGGCGTATAGGACGACTGGGCGTATAAGACAACCCCCTAATTTTTAATTAAAAGATAGGGTTTCATCTTATACCCCAGCGCCCCTCCGCCTCCTTTCCTCCCGGTGTCCCTGGTCTGCTGGAGACGGTCCCCAGAAGACCAGAGGCACCGGGAGCAAAGCCGCAGCAGCTTTGCAAAGCCGCGGAGGACCTCCGGCAGGGGGGCAGCCCCGGCGGGGGGGCAGCCGAGAGGCGCCTGGGCTGCCCCCCCGCCGGCTTCCCCCGAGGCTTTCAAAGCCGCGGAGGGGCTCCGGCGGTGTACCGGTAGTTCGGAATAGGAAGCCTAATCCAAACTACCTAGTTCGTGCCGCGTGTAGTCGCGGGCACGGAGTCCAAACTAGCGGACATTTAAAAATGGCGGCGTCCGGCAATATGCAAATGAAGCCCAGGAAATTCAAATCCTGGGCTTCATTTGCAACTCCGGTTGCCTACATTAACCACCCTAGTTCGAACTAGGGTGGTAGTGTAGACATACCCTAGTAAACTTACTACCGAATAAATTTAAAAAACAACAAATAGTCTGGTAGCACTTTATAGACTAACAAAACATATAGATGGTATCATGAGCTTTCGTGGGCACAGCCCACTTCAGATAAGTGGGCTGTGCCCACGAAAGCTCATGATACCATCTACATGTTTTGTTAGTCTATAAAGTGCTACCAGATCATTTGTTGTTTAAGTTTATCCTGTACAGACTAACTCGGCTGCCCCCTGAAGTTACTACCTAATGTTACAAACCTTTTTTAAAACTCACTTTTCATCATAATCTGAAAGATACAGACAAGGGAAAATAGTCCTACACAGTTCCATAATTAACAGAGGAGAGTATAAAATTTAAATTGGGGGGAACCCTCATATACAACAATATTACACTAATCAAAACCAAGTCATGGCATCACTACTAAGTATGACATCCATCCACACCAAGTATATGCTCAATGAGAACATACTTTCAATGAGAAGGAATTCTAAATAAGGTTTTTCTTGATTTATTTTTAATGAGGATGACAATTTTAATTATTTTCCTCCACAGCATATACTTAAGAAGTTTAAAATAGTTCAAATATATAAAGAAAAGTCCAATGTACAGAAAACTTACTGTCAACATTTTATCTTAGTACTTTCTTAAATACTCCTGGCAATGAAATAAGGAAACTGTCTTCCTCTGTTTCTTCTACCAAGCCTATTTCAAGCATCTTAGCAACCATGCAGCAGATGTGCCTTGGTTTCCTCTCTTACTCTTAGCAAGTGCAATGTCCCCTACAATGATCCCCACTAGTGCAAAAGTATTCCATGATTCAGAATTTGTTCTCTAAAACACTGAGCCACTACCTTTACAAAGATTACATGCTATTTTCTCTATATGGAGCATCACCCCGCCACTATGCACCATGCTTTAGGTATATACAGAGATACAAAAGGTGTATTTAACTGAAATTCTTCAATGCTGTGCTTGAATTTAACAATCCTCCTCCACTGTGAGTGTTGGGCTTGTCCCCGCGCCGTAGTTCGGAGATCTTTCAGCCGTTGTCTGCTGGACTGTGCATGCGCGGCGGCCATCTTGCAGCTTTTCACGCTGTTTCTGGTCGCGCAGTCCGGGTCCCGCCAGTTCCTCCTGATCATCAAGGTCTGGAAGACAAAAACAACAGACTCCGAAGAGGGTGGGTCGTGGAGCACCCCCAGGGACACACACCTTGAAGAATCATTGTTACTACACAAGGTGAGTAACTTCTTCTTCTTCTTCTTCGGGTGGTGTCCCCATGGGTGCTCCACTGTGGGTGATTCCACAGCAATAGCCGACATACGGCAGAGAGTGCAGAGTCAATTTGTTGCCGCTAAGAAGAGGACCGCAGTGGCTATTGCTGTGTCGGCAATGATGATCTTTGTTAGCACGTAGTGACTTGTGAACATACGGTCAGAGGACCACGTTGCTGCTCGGCAAATGTCTTTGATGGAAATTCCTTTGAGAAAGGTTGTTGAGGACGCCCTTGCTCTGGTAGAGTGGGCTCTAACCATATGAGGTAGTGTGATGTTTCTTAGTTCATGGCATTTAGCAATGCAGGACGAATTTTCGATATTCGCTATGACGATAATGGGCAACCTGTAGAGCGGTCAGCTAACGAGATTAGTAGATGTTGAGATTGTCGTATATTGCAGGTTCTCTCAATACAGAATGCCAAGGCTCTGCGGATGTTGAGCGAGTGACGTCTTGCATGGTGTTCAAAGGAGTGTGGTTTTGGATAGAATACGGGTAAGATGATAGGTTCATTTATATGGAAACTGGAATTGACCTTGGGCAAAAATGATGGTTGTGCTCATAAGACAACTCCCTGTGGTGTGAAAATGGTGTAGGGAGGTGATGCCGAAAGGGCTGCCAGTTCTCCTACCCTGCATGCAGCTGTGATTGCTAACAGGAATACAACCTTCATAGTCAGAGAGTCGAAGTCGGATGTAGCCAAAGGCTCGAACGGTGGCCGCATCAAAGTGTCTAGGACCAACTCTAGGTTCCAAGGGTCCAAAGGTTGTCTGTGTTCAGAGAACAGGTTGGTCAACACTTTGAGAAATCTTCTCGTAGTGGGGTTTGAGATGACGGTATATCCTTCGATTGGTTGGAGGAAAGCTGTGATAGCCGCTAAGTGCACCTTGAGAGACGACAGAGAAAGACCGAGGTGTTTGAGGTGCAAGATATATTCCAGAATGGAATATAGGGGCGTTCCATGAGGATCCGAGTTAGTGTATGAGCACCATTCACTGAACCTTCTCCACTTATGAAGGTAAGTTTTACGGGTTGAAGCTTTTCTACTATGTAAAAGAACATGGTCGACAGCTTTCCAGCAAATTATTCTTTCTTGTTGGAACCCATCAGGAGTCAAGCGGACAGCGTGAGGCGATCCGGTTGTGGATGGAGCAATTGCCCGTGATTCTGTGTCAGTAGATCGGGCCTATTGGGAAGATGATACGGAGGATGAGGCGACATGTGGAACGGGTAAGGAAACCAAGTCTGGTGTGGCCAGAATGGTGCTATTAGGATTAGTGTTGCTCTATACTCAGCCACTTTCTCTATGACATTGTGGATTAGGGGAATGGGTGGAAATGCATACAGGAGCTGTTGACCCCAGTTGCATAGGAAAACATCCCTCTTCGATGCGAGGCTGATGCCCGCTCTGGAACAATAATGAGCACACTTAGTGTTGTACTGCGTGGTGAAGAGGTCCACCGCTGGATGGCTCCAGCAGGAGAATATGCTCCGTAGGACCTCGGGGTGTAGTTCCCATTCATGCTGTTGGGCAAAGTGCCTTCTGAACGTATCTGCTGTCGTGTTGTCGTCCCTAGGGAGGTAAGCTGCCATAATCATGATATTGTGTTGATTGCACCAATTCCACAAGCACATGGCTTCCCTGCACAAAGTACAGGAGTGGGCTCCTCCCTGCCTGCTTATATAATAAATTGTTGTCATATTGTCTGTGGGAAGAAATTGTTGCAGGCATTGTACACAGCTCGCAACTCGAGCAGGTTTATATAGCAGAGAGATTTGTGAGCCGACCAGTGGCCTTGAGCTTGTTTGACCTGCATACGGGCCCCCTAGCCGAGCAGGGATTGTGACCTGGATAGTTGGCTGAGGTCTATGGAATGGTATACATGCCAGCATGTTTTGGGGGGGATGGTCCACCATTTTAGGGATTGCTTGACCGTGACTGGTACAGTGACCATTCTGTGCACGTCGTGTCTGTGAGGTGCATATACTGTAGATATCCAATGCCGTAGGCCTCAAAAATGTAGTCAAGCATGTGCTACGACATATGTTGTCACTGTCATGTGCCCCATCAACTGCAGACAGGTAAGTACAGGGACTGTGGGGCTTATAATGAGAACCTGCACAAGATCCTGGATAGTACGAAGTCTGGAATTGGGTAGGTAGGCGCGTGCTGTGGTGGAGTTGAGGCGAGCGCCTATAAACTCTATGGTTTGCTGAGGTATGAGACATGACTTTGAAACATTGATTATAGGATCCAAGGTGTCGAAGAGCAGTCTTGTTATGTTGATGGCACTTAAGTCCTCATTGAACGATTGGGCTCTGAGAAGACAGTCATCCAGATAAGGAAAAATGATTATTCCTAGTCAATGTAGGAAGGCCGCTACTACCGCCAGTGTTTCGGAGAACACCCTGGGGGCTGATGAAAGGCTGAATAGCAGGACTTTGTACTGATAATGACTGGAGCCTACCAGGAATCAAAGAAAGCACCTGTGGGCCAGATGAACTGTCACATGGAAATAAGCGTCTTGTAAATCGAGGAATGCAAACCAGTCGTCTTGCTCAAGTGCCAGTATGATGTTCATTAGGGTCACCATCTTGAAACGCTGCTTTCGTAAGTATCGGTTGAGATGGTGAAGGTCTAGTATAGGCTTCCAACCCCCGGCTTTTTTCTGTGTTAGAAAATAGCAGGAGTAAAACCCTCTCCGTTGGAAGGGCTCTGGTATCCTTTCTATTGCTCTGATGTTGAGCAAGTGAGCTACCCCGTTTGAGGAGGAGTTCGTGAGATGGGTCCTTGAAGAGGGACGAGAGGGGAGGAGTGGTAGGATAAAGGAATGTGAAGGGAATTACGCAGCCCGCTGTTATTAGCTGCATGACCCATTTGTCTGTTGTTATTGCAGCCCAGCGATGGTGAAAGGGCCTTAAATGATGGTGGAAAAGCGTAGCACTGGCATTCAAGGCAGGTAGTATTTGAATGGCTTGCAATCCTTTGATCCACGTGTCAAACGTGCTGTTTGGTTTGTTGCTGATTTGTTGGTCTGGCAGCTTGTGGCTGTCGTCTTTGAGGCCATTGCCTAGGTCATTGGTGCTCATATTGTCATGGTTGCACATAAAAGAAAGGTCTTTGTTTCTGATAGGGCATGTACTTTTTCTGTCGATATGGCGGCGTATGCATACCCAAGGTCCCAAGTGTGGTGCATGAATCTTTGCCGGAGTGAAGCAGCTGGTCTGTCTTGTCCACGAAGAGGCCCTGTCTGTCAAAGGGCAAGTCTTCGACTTTAGATTGAAGCTCCCTCGGAACCGCTGACATGTGGAGCCATGAGACCCTGCACATTACGACAGATGTTACGGTCATCCTCGCTGCTGCATCCGCTGTGTCCAGAGCAATGTGAAGCGCTGAATGAGAAGCGATATAGCCTACCTGAATAATAGCTTTGAGCAGCTGTCGCTTAGTATTTGGAAGGTGGTCGAGCAGGGGAACTAACTTTGCGTAATTGTCTAAGCTGTGATCTGCTAACAGCGCCATGTAATTGGCAATTCAGAGTGTTAGCATGGCTGAGGAGTACATCTTTCTGCCCTAGAGATCTAGGTGCTTGTTGTCCTTGTCTCCAGTGGTGGTTTTGTATTGAGGGGCTTTGGCCCGTTGTTGAGCTGCGTCGACGACCAAGGAGTTAGGCTGGGGATGGTTAAACAAGAATTCCATCCCAGTGGCTGGGACAAAATATTTTTTGTTGGCCTTTTTATTGGTTGGCGGCGCTGTGGCAGGAGTTTGCCATATCCTGTTGGCAATTTCAAGTATGACCTCATCCAGTGGGAGAGCTGCTACTTCCATGGTGGGCTGTTCTGTTGGTGGTTGATCACCAGATGGAATAGGTTCTCTGGCTGAGGGCAAGGTGGGGGATCTGCTCCTGTCACAAGTTGTGAATGATGGAACTGGTGATGGTGAGGTGCAAGTTGAGTGGGAATATCACTCTAAATGGCTATGGTATCTACAGTAGCGATCATCCTAAAAAGGTTGGTATCTATGCCTGTGGTTGTCCCTGTATTTACAGCTCCTGGAATATGAGGGAGGCCTTGGGGATCTGGATCCGTGCGGAGAGTAGCAAGGAGATGGCGAGTGATAGTATCGGTGATAGTAGTGTCTTGGTCAAGGGGAGACACTAGGTTGGAGCTGCCTGGATTCATGCCGAGTTGGAGGTGGACAAGGGGGTTCAGGGGAAAAGACCCCTATTGCAGACTTGCTGCTCCTCCTCTGCCAGTGGAAGAAGGGGAGAGTTGCATGAAAGGCGTTGGCGGTGTCGCGCTAGGTTTTGAAATTCAACGCACCTATGGCGGTGTTAAAGAGTACTGCATTGGTGCCGAGAGTGTCAGTTCCGGTGGAGCTGTAGCCCTGTGCGTCGGTACGGTGTCCCAGTGCCGAGTTCGTCGGTGCCTGGGAATGAGGTGCAGTCTGCACCGATATTGCCTCCAGTACTGGCGTCGGTGCTGGTAGGTTGGAGGGAGATGGGGCAGGTGCCGACGATACCGGCACTGCTGCTAGTGCCGACATTGGTGCCAACTTAGGTCTCGGTGCCGAGAGCTCCGCTGGGTTCGGTGCCAATGTACTACGCACCGGTTTGTCTTTATGCAGCTTTCAGGCTGCTGCTATCCCCAAGGTGCCCGGCTTATCTCCCATGCTCACTCTGAGCGCTGGTAAGGAGCGAGATGGCAATCGGCTCCTTTCTGAGCTCATCGCCTTAGGGGAAGGTCAACGAGTTGTGGCAGGGAAAGATGGTGGTTGAGCTGGGGTTTCTGCCTGTGTTCCAAGTGCCTTATCAAATAAGAGCATCTTGAGCCGTATCTCCCGGTCACGGCTTGCCCTGGCCATCAGCTTTGTGCAGTGTGGGCACTTTGGGGGAA
This sequence comes from Pelodiscus sinensis, assembly GCF_052426305.1. NCBI lineage: Eukaryota > Metazoa > Chordata > Testudines > Trionychidae > Pelodiscus > Pelodiscus sinensis. The sequence continues at coordinate 313,380,965 of NC_143052.1, forward strand.
TATGTCCTTCCCTCAGGGACTTTATACATGAGGAGTGCCCATCTGATGCGGGCATTGACTCCTAGCACATCAGGCATTTTTTGAAGCCTGGTGACCAAGGCATGGTGAGAACAAAAAAATAATTTTTAAACACGCTAGCTAACTAGAATCTAACTACTAAAACATTAACTATAAACTTAACTAATTAACGATACACAAATTCTCCTCTCTCAGTCCTGACAGAATCAACGTGAGAGGGAGCTATTTCACTGTCTGCACCCGAAGACAGTCAGGAAGACCTGGAGAGAGCCGGACTGCGCGACCAGAAACGGCGCGAAAAGCCACAAGATAGCTGCCACGCATGCGTAGTCCGGCAGACAATGGCTGAAAGATCTCCGAACGGTGGCGCCGGGACGAGCCCAATACCCACAGTGGAGCACCCACAGGGCCACTACCCGAAGAAGAAGATATGTTCTAGAAGAGGGCTACTCAACACAAGGCCTGTGGGCCGCTTGTTTGCAGCCCATGGTGTGGTATGGATTTACCCGGGGCCCAACATCTGCCCCTGGGTAGGAACCAAAACAAAAATAGTCAATATAATGGTCTTCTATTGATACGTGTTTTAGTAGTTAAATTCCTGGACTGTCATTGCTCATTAAAAGTGCTGTCATATGGGTGGAAATCAGGTAAATATTGCATTTTATTAATATCAGCAGAACAGACTTAAATGGGGCCGGTGTGTTATGTAGTCTTGCCTTAATCTTTGTATTCATGCCTATCAGTGTGAAAGAAGCTATTTGCATATATATTTGCATGTATATGCAACCACACTTACATTGTGGCCTTTGGCATGCGCTGTGAGTATCACTGTGGCCCCCAGGGCTTCCAAACTTGAGTAGCCCTGTTCTAGAAGGTACTGCAGAGAAAAAGGGAATGTAAGGAGTGCCAAGAAGCCGACACACAGGACAGAAAAGAGAATCACGTGTTTGTTAGGATTAAAACAACAGAGGAACCAACAGAGATGCTCAAGTCGTTAATAATGTTACAAACTGAGCCGATCCGAGCTTGATCTCCACTGCAGCACATTCACAACCATCCACCCAGCCCGCTCATTCCTTTCCACTTTCTGGGATTCTCTGGTTTTCCTTTCACTATACTCTCTCAGACAACTTTCACAATGAAAGCTGGACCTACACACAAATGCAAGGTCTGTCCTTTCCCAGACCCTCCTTTCACAGCAAGCACATGTGTTTTGATGAGTGTCACTGCACTTTTTTCTTGACTAATAGAAGACAAATCATCTATTTTGTTTTTACAAATTCAAACTGCAGGCACTAAAAATACATGCATAGGCATTTAATAATTGCCTAACTGGGTTTTACAGACCCAACTGTCATCATTGCCTCTTAGGCAAACCGAATGAAATGTAATATTGAAGCACCTCTGACAGATATACACGAATGCTGCTCATTGTCAAGTGCTGCCTCGAACCCTCCCTGATTTGAATTGTGGCCCTCTGGTATCCTTTGGAAGCCTGGGTACCTGGCTGTTCAAACTCAGCAGCCAAGCATTCTGCCTCAGCACTCCATCCTGGAGCAAACATTTCATTCTTAGTTTCACAGAGATTATGTGAAGTACAGCACGTGGCTATAACCATGGAATATTATCTTCATTAAGCAAAAAATACATAGTCTCGTGAGCTTTTGTGGGCACAATCCACTTCTTTAGAGGACAAATATTTGTCCTCTGAAGAAGTGGGTTGTGGCCACGAAAGTATGTGATACTATCTATACATTTTTTTGGTTAGTCTCTAAGGTGCTACAAGACCATTGTTGTTTTAAAAGTTTTTTTTAAGTTACAGACTAACACGACTACCCTTCTGAAACTATCTTCACTAAGGTCTACCTTTTATGGCACGTTATCGCCAGCATGCCTATAATCTGCCCAAGGCACATTCAACTGTCATCTGGCACCCAGTCAGCCTGTTGTTAAACCACTCCTTGCCGCTGTCCAGCTGTCCCATGTCAGTTTCATGAGCTACAGCTGTAAGAGGTACGCCAGGTCTCCAAGGATCACTATGGGCATTTTAACATTCCCCCACTAATCTTGTGGTTTGGGAAGATAGTCTGTGCTTGCAACTCTCTGTACAGGATGGTGTTTTTGAAGATGTACACACCTTCCCAGGCCATCTGGCATGGATATCAGTGAAATGTACATGGTGATCTACAAGTGCCTGCAACACCATGGAGAAGTACCCCTTCCCACTGATGTACTGTCCAAGAAAGGCCATGTCTATATTATCACTTTTGTTGACATAATTTAAGTCACTCAGCATGTGAAAAAAAGACACTCCCTGAGCAACAGAAGTTACATTGACAGAAGTGCCAGTGTCAGCAGAACTTTATCCACCAACATTGCTACCACCAGTGACAGAGGAGGTTTTATTATTTCAATAGAAGAGCTTTCTTCCATCAGCATAGATACAAGCAATCTTACAGCAGTGTAGCTATGCCACTGTAAGCTTGCCAGCATAGCCTTGGCCTTAAAAAAAAAGTACACAGAAGGTAGTACACAACCATAATAGAGTTGTAACTTGAAATGCTTTCATTTTCATGCTGCTCTCAGTGTACAGATATTTTCACAATTTCTGACTCAGTCTTGAGTGATAAGACGGGTGAGGTAATATCTTTTATTGGACCAGCTTCTGTTAGTGAGACACACACTTTCAATCTTACACAGATTTGAAGACGAGCTTTGGCATAAACTGAAAAGCTTGTCTCTCTCCCCAAAAGAAGTGAGTCCAATAAAAGATTATTTCAACCATCTTGCTTCTCTAATATCCTAGGACTGACAACTAAAACACTAAGAAGTTCTGAGTGATCAATGCCTGGCTCTGCACAGTTCTCACTCACACAGTTAGCAGCCTCTTATTCTAGACCCCTATAAGCTTGAAATCCTTAAGAGTACAAAACCTGTTGGAGGCTCACTTGACAGTTGGTCTTCAAATTGATACTAGACAACCTATTAGATTTAAATGATTCTTACCACACTTTCATCTTTGTATCACCCTTTATGGAAATTCCCAGCTTGACCTCATCTATTGTGTCACTTTTTGCTTTTTCCTCCTCCAAGTCTCTCTGGGAAACACGCACCTACACTTCTTTAGTGAGGCCTCTTGTCCTTCTCCTCAAGGAAGTGCTAACTGAATAGAGCATGATTAAAGAAACAAACATACATTGTGGAACCACAAAGACAACATACTAAACTTTGCTGTCCCTTTGTATTCTTTATCTTGCATCCTCCCTCTCCCAGACTCTAAAATTGTCTATTTAAACTGTACACTCTTTTGGTTAGGGATCCCATTCCCACTTTTTGCCCACACGCTGCCTACCATGTATATGGTGCTACATAAATAAAAATCATCATAACAAAGTTGCATTACACGAAAAACACTGCACAGTTCTAGCTTTACCATTCTAATTCAACAATGTGACTGTGCAACTGCTAGTTGAGACAGTGAGGCAATTTGTTGGTAATTAACCTATGCTGTTAATACCACATATGTCCAACATCAAGTTTCCCCTGTATCTCACAAACAAGGTGTATCACAGGCCTACAGTTTTGCACCTGTGTAAATAGTACCACCACAGTTTATTTGGCACTCCAGATGTCATGCTTGCTAGATAACCTTAAAATAAAGTTTTTAATAGTTTTCAGAAAACAGCACACACAACACTCAAATTTTAAAAGGATCCTGTGCAACAAAGCCAACCCTCTACACTTCAAAGTATGGAAAGATCTTAATTCATTACTGCATATAACTGTGTTCAGTTTTGTCCATTCAGTCTGAAATGCAAACGCAGGGCCTGGAGATGCGGTGAAATCCTGGCCCTACTGAAGTCAACAAGAGTTTTACTACAGGTCGATACTTTCTAAGCTGGACTCCCTGGTTTGGAAGGACCATGGATGTTGCCATACCAGGGAGCCCCAGTGGAGGGCCAGAGATAGGAGTCCTGCGGGGGCCAAGAGCCCAGCTGGGCTGGCTGCAGGGGGATGCCGCAGGAGTCCAGCTGAGCCAGCAGCAGGGCGCCTGGAGAGCCAGTGGGCTCCAGCAGGGCAGTGGTCTGCCAGCCCTGGTGGCACAGCAGAGGTCAGCTGCAGCAGTTCTGGCAGGGCTGTAAGCCCTAGGTCAGCTGCGGAAGAGCTGGTGTGGCTGTGAACCCTGGAGGTGGGGCTGCAGTTAGCCACGGTGGGGCTGGCGGGCTGGGAGCCCGGTATGACAGTGGGCTGCTGTTGGGACAGTGGCCAGGAGAGGAGTTGGCAGGGAGGCCAGTGGTCACTAGGAGGAACCAGACTAGGGAGCCAGAAATGACCTCCCCTGGTCAGGAAAAATCCCTCATTCGGGACCCATCAGGTCCCCAAGGTGCTGGACCAGAGAGATCCAACCTGAATTGGCTTCAAACAAGGGCAGAATTTCATCTCCCTAGGCTTCAGCCTTCAGTGCATCTCCACTGCTCTTGCATTCCATTCCCCCTTGTTGAGGGAGGGGACACTGCCCAGGTGTAGATCGCAAGAGATGCATTAGCCAAACTCCACTGCTTCCCCAGCCTGCCCCTGTATCACATCCCAAAAAACTCTGAGCAATGATGCACAGCACAGTTCTGTGGAGCTGAACTCTACAATGCACTGGAGATACAGCTGTGTGTGGGCTGCTTAAATCCTGTCCCCAATCCAGCACTTACTGGGCCTCTGTTGTTGGAGATGGGGTGTGAAGACAAGACTGGTCCCTTATTGTATGGCTATTTGTTAGTTAATGAACTGGAAAAGCCTGAGAACCCCTCCCCCCCCACCAAGCCAAAACCACACTTCCTGCAATACCCCATATACTGCATTAAAGTAATCCATCACTACAAGCTGGCACAGAGCTCAGTACATTCCATTGCACTTTGTCACGCTTCCCTAACATATACTATGCCAAAAACGACTAGTTTAATAGTTCTCTGCTGAATAAGAGCTTTTGGAACTCTAAAACAGAGCTGAGTTTTTAAATTCACACTAAATCTGTTTATCTGTTCAGTAAGAATTTCTATTCAATAGTATTTGTTGTTATACTGTGACAGTCACCTCCATTCCATATTTTACCTTTTTAAAAGGGCAATGCAGGAGGAAGAAAGAGAGGAAATAAATGTAGGAGGTTTTTGTAAAACTAACTTTAAAAAAATACTGTTAATGCAACAGAAGGAGGAAGTTACACAACTGACTAATAAAAATACAAGCCAAAAAAAGCCCAAACAGAGCCCAAAGCATTTTCATATAAATTACACAGCACTGAGACAGAATAAAACCCAAAACTATATCTAAATAAGTAAAGAGCAATATTGCCTAAAATATACACATATATACAGACTAGGAATGTAAGCGACTAGTCAAGTACCCAATAAGCATGTGCTTATCAGGTAGTTGAGTAGTGACTAGGCTAGTCTCTCCCCCTTCCTTGCTGCTTCTATCAGAGAGAGGCAGCAGGGCAGGAAGGGGATAGGAGCTGGTGCTTAAGCTGGTTTTCCCCAGCACCGTCTCCACGGGACAGCAAGGGAATCAGAGGTTCAGTGTCATCTCCCCACCAGTAAGCCTCTGCCTTTTAAATGTATTGCAAGTGTGGTGACTCTTAACATATATAAAAGGCAGAGCCACAGTGGAGTTAGCTCCCAGGGCCGGGAGCTAACTCCGCTGCAGCTCTGCAGTTTCCCCCCTTAACTACTTGGTTAGCTGATTAAATGCAATTTAACATCCCTAATACAGACACGTGTGTGCACATGCATGCTTTGGTTTTGTGATTCTACTGGCACTATGGTTTAATAAGGACCTAATTCTATAAATACTCACTTGAACAGGATTAGTCAACCTCCTCCTGGTAATAAGCACTATGCCCAGCAATAGTAGCAGGATCGGGTCCAGAGATTTATTACTTTTTAGCTCTTCACCAAAACAATTTTTACAATTAAAAAAAGCCCCAAAATAAAACCATGAGAAATCTGCATCAATACAATTAAGCATTAAAATAGAAAAGCATTAATTACATCATATTCTGGCCCATCGGTTTGTTGTGGACTGACCCAACTGTTGGGTCTAGGGTTGTCAGATGGCTGAAACAAAAATACTGAACACTCCTCCCCCCCCCCCAAAAAAAAACACAGTGAAAAAATTCTGTTGAAGGGAAAAAAGGGGGGTGGGGGGGAGAGACCAAAGTTGTTGAGAAAAAAAATTAAAATAACAGCATTAAAACAGCATTTCCCCTTTAAGAGTGAGTGCAAGGATAGGAACCGAGGGAGCGGTTGAGCACTAAGACCCAGGGGAAACAGCCATTTTGTGCTGGCAGCCTTGTGGACCCAGGTAAGCATAGGGGCTGGGGCTGGGGGGGCTGGGGGTGTTGGGAGCTACAGGAAGGCTCGGGGGGAAGGCCAGGCGCTGAGTGTTTGTAGAGTTGCCAGGTGCCCGTCATTTTCGCATCCTGGCCGGGGAGGGGCGGGGGGGGGGGGGGGGGGGGGAATCAGAAAATACCATACATTTCAGGTGTCTGGTATTCTCTGCATTTTTTACCAAACAGGAAGCAAAAATACCAAATACCAGACTGTCTGGGTGAATATCGGACACCTGGCAACCCTAGTTGAGTCCTACATGCTTGTAAGTTAACTGGGAATTAATTTACACTGGCAGAGAAAAATCAATGCAAGATATGCAACTCCAGCTACAAGAATTGTGTAGTTGGAGTTGTTATACCTTGCATTGATTTTCTGGGGCAGCCTCACAGCAGGAGGTCTGTGGGAGAAACTCTGCCATTGACTTCCCTTACTACTCACAACTGCAGAGTTCCAAGATCAACCAAGGCACCCTGAGTGTTTGAGTTGATTGATCTCCGGAGTACCAATCTTCCCTGAAGTGAAGACAATCCTTGGGTGTGGGTCATTTTTCTTAGCCCTGAGTCTGCAAGGCACAGTGGCACATACCCAGGCTCATACAAGAGGTCTGAGCCTTTCCTTGGGACATGGAATTCTACAATCTAGGCACCACAGACCCTAGAATCCCTCCTAAACTGCCTACTTGCTTACATATGCCCTCAGAGTTCCATGTAAATTGTGGTCACCCTGAGCTTCTAGTTTAACTCCTGCAGAGACCATGGGGCAGGATGGCAAGGAACAAAGGCTTTGGTAGAGGAATTTCTTAGGGCTTGTCTCCACCATGAGGTGAACTGATTCTGCGACAATTGAACCATCAGTAGTTGATTTAGATGGTCTAGTAAAGACCAGTATTCCCTGTAAGCTGGGTGCTTGTGTGGTTGCGCAGGAGATTCACATGCCTCTGCAGTAGATTAGCAGAGCACTCAGACATTTTTGTTCCTCTTGGTGGCACAAATTGGCACGTGTCTTGTTGCACCTAAAATATAATTCCACACATGGTAGGAAAAAACCCACACACACATTGAAATGTTTAGAGGAAACATTGGTAAAGACCCACTAAATCAACTTGCAATCATTCTTTTGTTGACTGTTGCTCTCCAGCAGAAGAAGATGAGCAAGGGGAGTCAACAGGAGAGTTTTTAATGTTGACCCCCCCCCACCCCTGCAGTGTGGATTCCTTGATAAGATCTCAACTCCCTTGATTTGAGTTACGTTACTAACTCAAATTGCGTAGCTTAGATTGACCTGTCCTTGTAGTGTAGACCTGCCCATTACCAAAGTCACTGTATTCTTTCAAAAGAGCTAGACTACAGAACTACAGATCTTTTCAAAGATTCATGGCATACAGTAAGTCCAAGGTATGGTCAGAATTTCAGGCTAGGCCAAGTCATAAAATCATAGAACATTAGAACTAGAAGGGTCCTCGAAAGGTCATCGAGTCCAGTCCTGTGCCCTCCCAGCAGGGTCAAGCACTGTCTGACCATCCCTGATAGATGTCTGTCTAACCTGCTCTTAAATATCTCCAGTGATGGAGATCCCACAACCACCCTAGGCAGTTTATTCCAGTGTTTAACCACCCTGACAGTTAGGAAGTTTTTCCTAAGTCCAACCTAAACCTCCCTTGCTGCTCTCACCTGCTCTGTCTCCACTTCTTACATGTGGCAGTACGTGGTGCCACTTCTGACAGAGGACTCTCTTCACTAGTAAATGCAGTCCTTCTCCCTCCACCCATGTGCCCAAACTAAGACACCTCTGCCCATGTCCAGTCAGGCTCCTGTGTAGAGTTCATTGCTCCACTGGGTTGAGTCAACAGCCAACAGACAAACAAAGTTGATGGTCCTAGAAGCAGTCACAGAACTTTTTAATTCATTGACATTCAACTCGGTATCCAGTACCTTTCCTGGGTTGGGTACCTGTCTGGAATGCAACGCAATAGCCTGACCTTGTCAAGGTCATGCTGGTCTAATACCGAATGTTAATCAGCACACAAAATGGAAGATGGGGTACAAAAATGGAAGTCAGAATTGACAGAGATACGTGCCACTCTGTCAAAAAAAAAAAAAAATCACATCTGTCATTCTTTACAATGTTATACCACATAGCAAAGAGGAAAAAAGGAACAATGTGTTGGAAGAGAATCTTTTCCAAGAGTTTAAAATTAACAGAAGTTTCATTTAATTGTGGGTTACTCAGACCAGTGTGGAAGAAAGCAGAGACACACTTGTGAAAGTGGGAAAATGGGCATTTAAAGCAGGAGTCATTAGCAGAGTAGAAGACTGTGCAAAAGAGTAGGTAGAAAGAGGTGCAGCGTTATGAACAGCCTTGAAGCGAAGGGCAAGAAACAAAGTTTGATGGAGTGGAAAAAGGAAGTAGGAATAAGAGCCTCCGGAAAAGGGCGCTTTTTCCGGAGGATCGGGGCCAGTCTAGACGCTCTTTTCCGGCTTTTTTAAAAGCCGGAAAAAAAGCGGCGGAGATTTTTATTTAAATGCCGCGGGGGATATTTAAATCCCCCGCGGATTTCCCTACGACGACTAGTGAAATTTACATGCCCCTTCCGGAAAAGGGGCCAGTGTAGACGTAGCCCTGGGGTGCTGCTGGGTTGGTCCAGTAGCGCCGAGGAGCGGTGCTACTGGAGCAACCCAGCAGCACCCCAGCTGCTCTGCCCCAGGCGTCCCCAAGTCAGCCGCTGCTGAAACTGACCAGCGCTGACTACAGGAAGCCCGAGGCAGAGTTGCTCTGCCCCAGGCTTCCTGGAATCAGCGCTGATCAGTTTCAGCAGCAGCTGACTTGGGGTTCTTAAGTTGAATCTGTATGTAAGTCAGAACTGGCGGTCAGTTTCAGCAGCGGCTGAATCTGGACGCCAGTTCCGACTTACATACAGATTCAACTTAAGAACAAACCTACAGTCCCTATCTTGTACGTAACCCGGGGACTGCCTGTATACATAAACTCTCAGTTTACATTATGGTTTCCTTATTATATACATAAATCCATTTATCAAATGATACAAACTACATGGTATACAAATTTAGGTCCTGATCCTACCAAAAGTTACACACAAACAGCTTTACACAAAGTAGGGAGTGTGCTCACACACAAGTATTTGCAAGACAGTTGCCTAGATACCTACCTTCACTTGCAATAAGTAATCTATTGCTTTCTGGCACTTTTTATGTGGAAGCTAAACTGTTCCTACTTAAGCATGAAAACATGCAACATTTAAGGTCCAAAGTATCTATCACAGGAATGCAGTGATACAATAACTCAACATAAAAAAGCACTTAGTCATTTAAACACTGTAGTTGTAAATGTCTACCTTTTCCCATTAATGAAGAAAGGGGTGGCGACGGGGGCGGGGGGTATTACGACAGACAACTCTTGTTCTATAAATATTGTGACACATATTAGGCAGCACATGAAAAATACCACCACCACCACCCCCTTTCTTCTGTCCCTCCCCCCCACACAGAGCAGTTAAAGACAAAGTGGAATAAAAACACACAAGAACAGGGTTTTTTTAATGTCTCAGTTCTGCAAGTAGCACAGGCAGCATGGCCATTATTTTTTTCACTGGAACTTGCAGTACACAGTAACTAGGCAAGCCTTGACTTCAGCCTTTTCAAAGTTACTCCCTTAAAAATGTTTTTTGTAAGGATGCTTTTGTATTCCATCCATGTTCTCTACATTTGCCTTGTATTTTCAAGTCTGGCCAACACATCTTTCTCTTTTTTTAAAAAAAAAGTGTCCCAGAGGAAAACAATGCATACTCACTACTCACATATTACACTGCTCTAATATGCTGAAGGTTTATTCAGTTTAGGTGCTCCAAATATATATTTTATTAAAGAGTTCTTTCTAATCTGCAAAGTAGTTGCATCTGGTTCTTCTATTAAAACCTGTCTCAGAATTAATAAATGTCACTTACCTCTTCTTATATGAACACATATGCAAAATTTTTCTGACTGGACTTAAAATTATTTGGGCTTCTGTCAAATACAAGCTGTCAAGGACAGGGGAGATTTAAGCTGAGAACTATAAAACATGCAAAAGGAACTGCTACACCCTAATACCATTGTGATAAAACTTCCTGTAACCAAAGTTTGAGAATGTCACTAATGTAACGAGTACAATCTTTTAAAGCTCAAAGTTAACACTTCTATAGAATTTCAAATGACCTGATAAAGCCATTTTGCTCTGAAGAAACACATATCATCTCTTATGCTGGTGCCATTGATATTTATCTCTACACCAGGAGAAGAAAATACTACTGGTACTTTGTCACTGAAATAGATGGTTATACTAGCAGACTTACCTACCTGATGTTGCTCAGGTCCTTAACTGAATTAAGATTTTTTTTAATAAAAAGAAAATATACATACTTTATTTAAAAGGAAGTTAATTTTTATTTCAGATTAATTTTTAAAAAAAGAGTTTACTAAAATTATTCTGGTTTTTTAGTAATTGTTTTTAAATGGGAACTCCATCAAGTTATTTTTTTCTTTATCCCTAAAAACTGTTACCATTCGCTATGTTCTAACGAAAAAGGGCTACAGTCAATTTGGTGTCCGATAACATGGTCTTCTAGGTTTCAAACCATTAACATTATTTTAGTGGTGCCAAAACAGAGCACTACTTCAAATTTCTCAATTCTATCTCTTTCCTACAAGGTTTATAGAGAAGCAATCCTATTCTAGCTTCATTCTATTTTTCTGGCTCATGTTGGTTCAAATCTCTTTCAACATTTGTTCACTTACGTCAATTTTGAGGACAGTACTTGATTTGATGATTCTGCTTCTCATAAAACTGAACAGACAATCCCACTCCAGGAACATCCTGTTTTTTTGACACAACCAAACCCTTATGTTACTTTAGGTTATGATGAAAGGAAGCTGTGTACTGAATTTGGTGATCCTAGCTGTTACTGTTTAGAAGGTGTTCTTGATCAGACACACACAGTTTGATAGAGATGATAATATATAGACAGACAGACACACACACAGAGATAGAATAGTGCTTTAGATAATCTCCACATTAAATAATTGGGTATAGACACTTTCCCCTTAGACACAGAATTCCCATTAGCATCAGTGATAAGTTATGCATGCATGCATGTGAAAAGGGAGAAGATCTGTCTCCATTAGATCAATATATTGAACTCTTTGTATTTATTTACGGTATAAATTTTGCACAGGATTCCCATCCTGTCATTTCAAAGAAGGGATGTAAAATCCTGGTTAATCAGCTGAACATTATATTTAACCAGTTAACCTCTTAAATGGAGGTGGGCAGGGAGCAGCTAGACTGGAGTGAACCACACTCATGGAGTGGCAACCAACCAGAGTGGAGCACCTCTCTCCGATGCAGGCATGGAATGTTCTGGCCGGGCCCACCACAGACAGGCAAGGAGGTTTTCCGGTGGCCCAGCCACTGTGGTTAACCTGTTAACCATTCACATTTCAAAGGTGACTCTATAGGGAATTCCCATTCGTGTCCAGTGTTGCCCAAAAGTGAGGGTGGGAATGAGGACCCGCAAAAAGATCAGGACTGGCAAGAATATCAGTAGAAGTTTAAAACTAACACAATCCTGGTCAGTTTAATTCTGCTGCTCAACAGAAAAGTGCTCTATGCAGAAGCACCAGAGGTATCATCATCCACCACTGCCTGGCATACTCATATAGGGAGAGGATCAAAAGAAAGGAAAGAGAAATTCCCTGCTCCATGGTTCCCAGCACAGGAATGGTCCTATACAGCTCTTGTGCAAAGTATATCCCAGAACGGACACATGGATGTCACACAGCTACAGCATAATGACAAATCTGGTCATTTTCACTAACAGTGATGCTGCCCATGTTGCCAGGACTAACATGGGAGACTGGAGACATAAATAAGAAAGGGACAAGAACAGACACCTGGGGAAATATTATCACATAAGAGTTCAGAAGTTGCCTTGGCCTTTTGCCTTCAGCCCCCTGGGGAAAGTGATGACTCACTTCATTCTTTAGTGGCCAAAATGAAACAACAGAATGCGTTCGCTTCAACCATGTGGGTGAGAAAGTGTGATATGTGGCCTTGTGGGAGGAAGAAATGGGTGATCCCAGAAGGCCTACAAAAAAGGGAAGTGATTGGAACAAAAGGAAAGGGTAGAAAAAAGCATACAAGATCAGTATTCAAAGGAACGGAAAGAAAAAAGCTTAATTCCAAGTTAGGAAGTGGGTGCATGCATACACACAACATTGATAGCCGAAATCCTCAAATATAGATTTTATTTTAGCTCCTGGAATGTGTAATGTATTTGTGACCCTCCTCTTCTTCCCTCAAAAGAAGAAGTGAGATCTAGTCCTTGCCACATCATGACAGCACTAGTGATAGCCCAGGTTCCCACCATTTAAGTATCTCCTTGAAGAGCAGTAGTGGACAACCTGCAGCTCAGCGGCCACACGTGGACAGCCCATCGGGAGGGTCTATATGTGGCCCACAAGACATTTTGTTTACCTTTGTCCATGCAAAAGGACATCAGATTCTGCTGGTTTCCCTCTGTGTAGTTTTGTTCTACCGATATTACTAAAAATGACACCCATGAAGCAAGGGCATGTGAAGTGAGGTGCATGTTGATTGCATACAATACTGACTGAGAGAGCCATGTGTGCTGCTGTGGTTCAATTGGCACCCTCTGCAAATTCTAGGTATGCAAGCACAGTTAGCAAAACTACCCTATCCCAGAAGACCGTCTTGGTTACAACAGCTTTGAAGCCTACTGAGAGGGAGGGCCACTCATGTGGCCCATTCACTAGCTTAGGTTACCCATCATTACAGCAACCCAGGCTGGTTTAATATATCTCTTTTCATCCCCTCTTCCATTTTCACTTTTCTACTTCAAGGGAAAAAGCAAACGTTTTTCCATCCTCACCACATTATACGACCCATGTGCTCAGACTCCAAAATTCTGCACCCTCTGCCAGAGGAAGGTTTTCTGTGACCACTGAATTCTGTGTGCCAGCCCCAGCAGAAAAGATTTTTGCTTGAACTACATTTACAGTAACAGACTGAATCTCAGTTATTGAACTCTGTAAGTACAAGTTGGACATCCCTGGTCCGGCACTCTCAGGACCTGACTGGTCCCAGAGGAGGGATTTTGCCAGACTAGGGGAGGTCCTCTTTGCCAGCTCCCCACCTCCTACTGGCCCTGCTTCCCAGTGAGATTGCTCAGCCTGTCGGCAATCAGCTCCCTACAGGTATCCCGCTGCCTTGCTGGGACCACAGTGATCCTTAATGTTGGCCCTCCACCAGACTATGGATGTTGCCAGACCAGAGAATCCCGGTTAAGAGAGTTTCAACCTGTATTACAATACATCTCATCCTGAGAGCTCTATATCAACAAGTTAATGCAGAGGTGAGATGACAATTTTCCTAAGAAAAGGGCCCAGGCTGACAGAGATCCAGGGTGGATAAAAATCAATGATTAAAAAAAAATGATTTTTTATTTAAATTATATTTTTTTGATAAAATGCTTTTTGAAAATAGTTTTAAATTAAATTAAAAATAGTTTTAATTAAGATACACCATAACTCAAAGATATCTTATCATGGAACAAGGAATATAAATTCCAATTATAATTCATGTAATGTTTACAAAACTTCTTTTAAGTGAGATCCAATAGTTTATGGATTAGGGACTCAATCTTATGGAGTTTCAGAGGCTTCTGTAGAACCTAAATATTCTGTAAGATTATTTAGGGTAATCTTTTTATTTACTCGGTGGGACTCAGTGCTCAGTCTAGAAGATACCATCAGACATGCTTAGTTTTGCAGTTCTCAAAATGTGGATTTATGTCTCCAGAGCTAACAAGCTTGTTAACAGCAGAAATGATTTTATTTAAATAAATAAAGGTGAAAAATAAGACTTCGACCTATTGTCCCTCTGCAAATTTGTGTACACCGAGTCAATGCCATACCTCTCTCTAAAAGTGTGACGTTTTAAAAATTTCAATGAGTAGAAATCAATATTTTAAGTTTCTCATGTTGACCTGGCTCGCAGTCAATTTAATTTTTGTTTTTAAAATATTTCATTGAACTATTTTAATTAAAAACAATGTTAACAAAAACAAACTTGATTTAACAAACATATGCTTGTTTTGTTAAAATATTATGTTTGCTGTTAAATAAAAAATCCAGAATACGTAACACTGTTGTTTTAGTTAAATAAAACAATTTAAGTGTCTGCCAGTGATATTTTCCTCATAATACAGGAGGTCAAGAAAATCCTCCAAATATTAATGATTAACCTGTTGAATTGGAGATAGTTCACCTCCCAATGACTCCATAAATACCTGCTTCAATTATCTTTGGTAAATGAAGTAACCAAACAATCATTCGTTTTCTGATACAGCTGTAAAACTAATCTGAAAAGTTTTCAAAATAAATCACAATTTAAAAATGTATCGTGTGTACCTTCTAAAAATGAAACCTATATCTACCTCTGAGTTGTGAAGAATATATATTAAGATTATAACAGCCAACGAGAATGCACTTCAATGTAGAAAACCATGATTAAATCACATCTTTCTGACCAGTGATTTAAATGAATTTTATTTAAGTCAAATCCACCCTGCAGAGATCACATTCTGAGAGGGAAATGTGTGTAAAGGGTTTGCCCTGTTCACACTGCCACAGGGCACATATATGTTCTCACCAAGCCACTGTTCTCCTTCTGGAACAGGCCTACAAATGAAATAAGTGGGGGAAGCAGTGAGATGGCAAAGGCCCAGGGTTCTGGGAAGCAGGGAGCCAGATATAGGGGTAGAAGGTATGACTCTCTTCTGCAAGGGAGGGAGACAGAAGTCCCATCCAGTCCCAGTCTCTCTGGTTTGGAGGGGGAGTAAATGCGGGGGGGGAGAAGAGATCCTAGCCTGGCCTGACTCTCCAGTGGGAAGAGGGTGGCAGGGGGAGGTCCCGACCCATCCTAGTCTCTTTGGTAAGACACATGATGGCCAGTCTCATTTGGGTCCAGTCCTTGAAGAAAGACAAGAACCAGTGACTGAACTGCAAGAAACTGGCTAGAGAGCTGCGGCAGCTGCTCCTTCTGGCACTCTGATCCCCAAGAGCCACCAAGCCCAGCTTCCCACTTCCCAGAACCCCACTCTGCCATCTCTTTATGCTGCCGCCTCCTCCTCCCTCTCTTCCACTTCCAAGCCTGCTCTAGAAGGAGAGATAGTGGCTAGAGCGAGGACCTTCATGTGAATTTGTTGTTGCTTCTCTGGCCAGGAAGTGAAAAGCATGGAGAGGGTGGCATGGGCTCCCTGGACAGTCCCTGCACTCCACTACACCACTGAGTTAGTGATTATAAAAAAGCAGCCTCTGCCAAGTGGGAAAGGAGAAGCAGAGAAATATTACTTTCTTAAAAATAATGTAATCCACAATAGAAAGATCAAAGGAGCTGGGAATGCAATTAAAAAAAAATCTTCCTAACTGAATTCCAAGACCTCAATGCCATAAAGATGACAAGAAGGTCAGCTTGATACTCAGATATATTAGAGTTCCCACAAACATCTTTTATCTTTCCAGTTCCTTGAAAGACATCATAATTAGAGTTTGAAGGGCCGAGCTGCTCGTAAGGAATGTTCAGGTGTTGGCACAGCATAAGATGTGTGGGGTTTATTTCACAGGCATTTGGAAAGGTAAAGTGAGCTATAAGAGATTCCATACATCATGAATCATACTCTCACCACAGAATCTTTGCAATGCATCATTTCCAAAGTGTACAGCATAAAAATAATTCTGAATTACTGTTGTTAAGAATAAACTATAGACACAAACTAGTAGCCATAGAGAGGGAGCCGTGTTAGTTTTCCCTTTTGTTTTTGAAAGATCAGACTATATAGCACTTTAAAGACTAACAAGATGGTTTAATAAGTGATGAGCTTTCGTGGGCCTGACCCACTTCCTTAGATAAGTGGGTCTGGCCCATGAAAGCTCATCACCTATTAAACCATCTTGTTAGTCTTTAAAGTGCTACATAGTTTTCCCTTTTGTTTTTAAACTACTAGCCAGGGATCTTCACTGATTGAATTCCAGGCGCCATGGAAGTAACATGGAAGAGTTATTTAATAATGTGCATTTAGATAATTTAGAACAGGAAATAACATTCTTGTATCAGGGTTGTTGTCTTCTTTAAATTTTGAAGTATGGCAAGATAAAACCTAGCCCCTTCAGACTGCTGGAATGCATCTGATCATATGCTCAATTGCATTTACTTGCTACAACTGAAAAACAATAATTGCCTCAGGTGGCTTACTGATCTGCAAGAAGTCTTTTCACAATCTCGTGTGTTTTTCAGTGATTGAAAGCTACACTTTCAAGCCGAGCAAGTTTTGTTTAAAGGGGAATGGCATATTAGCTGTGTTTATGACTACATACTTTCACACTAAGTAAGGTCATGCCTTTTGCTGCCAAGTTTTACTAGTTTTTAAACTATTTGCTCTGAAATACTTGTGATTCCAACTTCAATGCTATTTGTTTAAGCAATCTCTAAAACAGTAATTATTTAGCAAGAGTGACCCAGTTTAGCTACCAGGATTGTAATTTGTTAACTTTATTTTATATTACCCTAACTCTTTAGAGATACAGGGTGAAATTCTAGAATAGATCCACTGAAGTCAATAGCAAGGCTTCCATTGAGTTCAGTGGGACCAGGGTCTTACTTTCAATACCTAAAGCACCACCAACTCGGAAGTGAGCATATTAAAACATTTAAAGATTTTTTTTTAAATGTTACATTTAACTCCATTAATTTGATAGTACTTTATATATAGTTATTTTTACTGATTCTCCAGCAGTCAGTTTTCCTTTTTTGTTACTCTTTCACAAAGCAAGAAAGTAGAGAATAAAATATGACCGATCTAAAACTAGGAATGTTAACAGGTAGTTGGTTAAATGTTACCCAGTCAGCATCACCCTTAATGCAGAGGAGGGGACACCGGGTGCAGAGGCGACCATTGTGGGAGTGGGGGGTGGGAGCCACAGTGGCAGGGGCTGCTCTAGCCTGAACCCAATGGGGGAGGGGGAGGTGATCCAGTCCTGCTGGAGCAGCCTCCTCACCCAGACCCCCTTTAAACAGTTATATGCAGTGGTAGCAATGCGTTTGTTTACTTGTTTAACCAATTAAACTGGATTTTACATCCCTATCTAAAATTAACAGATTTCAACTTGGATGGCATCCCTTTAAAAATCCATAATTCTTACTACCATCTTGTTTCCTTCCCCCACACATGCTTGACTTCCAATATGATATTAGCAGTGAGCCCCTGACAAGCCAAGAGCTATAAATCCTAGCTTTATGATATCTGATGGCTTGGAACCTCAATTTTCAAATGGTAGTAAGCATTTCTCTCCATCTCCACAGATTCTGGTACCCAGCATGGGAGTATTTAGATGCCCCAAAGGAATTCTGGGAGTGCTCCTGCACTGGCTTGAAGTGGTTTCCATCATGAACAGGGTTTCCAGTTTGGTTTGATGACTCTTAGCAACCCCATTATACAACCTGTTCCAGGGCCCCTATCTCCAGGGCTTGACAAACGGTGGCAAAATCTACTCGCCAGCCCCACACTGTGCATGCGCAAGACCCATTTTACGCATGCGCACGCCGCCGGTGAAAGAGGCGACCGGATGAAATCTACTCGCCATGGGCAAGTAAAAACAGCAATTTGTCCAGCCCTGTCTATCTCTATGGGTGTGTACAGCAGCTGCTGCTAAATTGAAAACACACTGAAGAGGTATCTAGTGGTAGACCTTAAAAATTCTATTTTGAAACTGGTTGACTTTTTTTCTGATACTGGTCCTGGCACAGTGACCAGAAGGAATGAAAATATTCTTCTTTGCATCCTTGAATATCGTCCAATGGAAGTAGTGTTCCTCTGGAACACCAAACCAAATCAGCTCAGCTCTACTGTGAGAATGAAGTTCCTCAGGCCATTATGATGAACTTCACAAGGTATCTAGGTGTTTGCAGAATACCTTGCACTATATTTACTGATGGCAAATCACTGATTCAGCCACTAGGAATTAAAGTTGCTAGTTAGTATTTTATAATGTGATCATGAGTAGGCTTGTTATATGGGAAGATTAAGAAGGGTACTCATTGAACTGTTTAAGGTTCAGAATTTTTATAACAGAGTTTTCTAAATCCTTGATTCCTTGTGTATCTGTAATCTTAGATCCAGCAGTGAATTATTTAAATTTTTAACACTCACTTTTGACATGGATTGGGAAAGTGGCATGGAACATCTTCCTGAACAGGCAAAGACAGAAGAAACCACAACCTTTCTTGTCAGGTCAAACACACTATTGCAAAATATGCATTTGCCACTTCCAGATTAGACTCCAGCTAGGCTGAACATGACTGCCACCAAGAAGCCATATTTGTGCCATGCACTTATTAGCCAGTAAAGGCTGAAGTGAAACCACATGTTTCACTGGCTATTCACTTGGCTGAACTTTGGACTCAGTTAATTGCTTTAAACCCAAACTGCCTCAAGGAACTTCCAGGAACTCACAACCTTCCAGACATCTATGCTTCATCTAGATTAGACCAGGTAAGATTATGGGGTGCAGAGAGAGAGAGAGAGAGTAATTTTAGAAACAGTACACAAGTTGGGGAACCCTTATCAGGAAATTAGGTCAAAACTGACCCTGATGCTGTTCAGGTCTAACTGCCATACTCATTTGATATGGCTGCCACTAGTAATGGCATCTTCACAGGACCAAGTCAGAATTGGGGAAACAGAAGGGAAAAAAATGAAGCATAAAGAAGGAATTGGGAAGAGGAGGAAAAACCACAAACATGCACAATGGGATCAAAGGGAGACTATGAGAATATGACCATTTAGAACACAGTCAGGCTGACTTTAATTGTACAGCACTCCAGATGCCTGGTGCCAATAAAATTATAAACCACACACACACACACACACACACACACACAGAATAGGACACTGAACATTATGAAACATTTTAGGCGTAAGTCTTGAAACATTCTGAAAGCTAGGCAAGCCTCTCTGTTTTCAGATGAATGATATGTGGTTAAAGCAGAAAGTTTTAGAAGTTTGCACTCAAATGCATGTGTGCATGATTTTCCTTTGTAACACACCCCATTTGTACATTTAAAGTCAGTGCTCACTTAAACCTGACTCATTTACATGCATCAAGTCTTTGCATTCAGAAGTGCCATAGGAACTTCTGAGCACAGACTTTTAAAGATGCAGGCCTTCATGATGAACAGAAGCTCATGCAACAAGTTCTCATCCAGGAAAAGAACCCAGTTCAGCATCTCATCTATTGAACCAGGTAACATCCGGCTGCTTCCCTTCCCCCTACCAACCCTTCCATATGCATCTGGGTCTGCAACCTGTCTTCTCTTTGCCTGACTTGTAGAACTCAAGCTCACTGGTATAGAATTTGTCTAAATAACTCTGCACTGTGCAGCTCCAACTAAATGCCAACGTTTGACAAATAATTCACAACCACCAAACCCCTCACTTCAGGGAAAGTTTTAAGAAGTTGATAGTATTTGAAAGATGCCCTGAAGGTCAGCAAATACAAGCTCTGACTGATGAATGAGTGGAAATAATATCTGGAACCAAGGAACCATAATTGAGAATACCTTGACACCACTTCCTCCCATGTAAATCAGGAGACTATAAATACATGTGTTTCTCCTTGACACACAAATGCTATTTGAGCACAAACAGTAAAACATTTTTTCTCATGAAGCCAGAACCTGAACCAGAGACAGAGCTTTATAAGTCAAACCAATACCTCAAATTGTACCTGCACACAAATGAGAAGATGATGCCAACTCCAGAGGACACATGTAAAATACTTCCAAGGAAAGATACTGTTTAATACAGAAATAGCCACACTGTGAACCTTCCACCCCATGCCCCACTTCATGAGCATGGCTATGCAACAGTGGGCATGTTTCAGTTAAGGAACCAGACACAGTCCCTTTCTTCTGGTTGCTTCAGAAAATCAGTGGAACTTAGGAGTATAAAGCACCTAAGCCTCTGATTTCAAACTCCTATCTAAGTTGCAGCATGGCCCAACATTAGCTAAACCATTGGTTCTCAAACTGCGGGTCAGAACCCTGTTTTAATGGGGTTGCCAGGTCTAGCTTAAGACTTGCTGGAGCCCAGGGATGAGCCCCACTGCTTAAGTCCCAATGCCTGGGGTCAAAGCCAAAGGGCTTCAGTCCTGGGCAGCACGGTTCAGGTTACAGGCACCCTGGCTGGAACTGAAGCCCGTAGGCTGCCAGGGGTGGTGGGGCTCAGGCTTTGGTCCCTCTCTCTCATGTATTAATTGTTGATTGTCAGAAGAGGGTCATGGTTTGAGACTCTCCTGAGATAAACCATTTACCTGCACTGCCCAGTTCTGATGAAGAGATGAAAAGCTGGTGTCATTATGTCTTTCAGGCACCCCAGCATACAGCCCTATTACTCATGACAGAAGTGACAGAGCAGAACCGTAAGAGACCCCATGACAGCCCATGGGCTAGACTAAACCACCCAATGTTACCCACTGGAATCACTTAAAGAAACAGATCCACTCAACAATAAATCATCTACCCCACTTACTTCATAGCCCACAACAACAAAGGCAGCCAACAACAGCTAGAAGAATCAACAGCACTTGTCACTTGACAACATTTATTTAGGTAATCCACCATCTGATGTAATTTCCTTCAACTTACATATACTTGCTTTAAATCCAGTGTAACATTTCCTTCCCTCCACATTCATACGTACCTGATCACAGCCTACATTCACCAACTCCTGCAGCATCTGCCTATTTACTTCTGTAATTGCTGAGGTGCCCGACTCATTAGCAAAAGGCAGCAAAGAATATCTGATTTCTCGCAGTGCTTTCTGATAAGGTCCAAACTTGGCTGTTGGTCTCATCTGCTGCTGCCTAGCAGCATCTTTCCCTACTAAAATTTTAGGGTCCAGAGAAGTTTCGCTGCCTGGTCCAATGGGTAATCCCTGACCTAATGATTTGGAAGGCTGCTTTAAACCTTCTCGAATCTCTTGTAATCTTTGCCTGCTGTTTCCAGAATAAGTTGTAGCAGGAAAAGTCTTTGGCCTCATTGTTAATCCAGTTTTTTTTCAGCATAAATATAATCTTCTTTCTTATTTTAAAACCACTTTATTTAAAAAAAAAATGTTCCTCTCTTGATGATCCTTAAACAGTTTTCACTCAGTGTCCTACTTCAGATCACAATCTTCATGGCTCCCAAAGAGAATGAAAAACCCTGGAATCATTTTGTAGACTGTTTATACCTGAAACATAATAGAAAATATAAACTTAATCTTACACATTTTTCCAGTTGTTTTAAATGGTTTGCCTAGGGACTTCAATATGACAGTGGCGGTTTACTAGTGAAAACAGTAGAACTGGCTACACCAGTCTTCAGAGCTAAACATCATTTAATACATTTCATACATCTGTTTCCATTTAAGGGTTTAAAAGTGCTTCTGCAACACAAACACTGGCCCACATTTTTCAGGTGGAAAAAAAACTAATGTAAAATGACCTTTTTAGAAATTATTTTTTTCCTCCCCACAAAAAATAGTTCTCTCTGCAAATTTCTGGTTTTCAACACCAAAATATCTTCAGTTTTTAAAAAACAAAATACCTAAAAAATTTTTTTTTTAAATCTCACTGTATTTAAGCATGGTGACAAGTTTCCTGTATAGCTTCATAACTAAAAACAAGCCATGCCTATCTTTTATTTCACAGTTATCAAAGAGTATGTTCATGCTGAGACTTTGTATGTTAAGATTTTGCCTGAAGAAAGGTTCTTGTTTGTCTTACAATAGCAGAGTTATAAATCCCAGAAAGAGAGATTTATAATGGCAATACTGACAACTCTAATTAGCATTTCCTACTATTTCAAAACCAAGGTCAGCAGCAATAAGAAATTTTGACATTCCACTTTAACATCTAAATAAATCTTGAAGATGAAGAACTTTACTCTCCTTGATTAATACCTTTACCCGCTGAGTCAGGTACAATTTAGTATAAAGAATCTGATTCTTGCAGTGTAGGATTTTTACTTACGAATCATGAGAAAGGTGGCTGAATCTAAATTAAAATGAAGAGAGACAAAATAAAAATCTTAATCTAGAAACAAGACTTCTAGCTTGTCAATTACAAGTATTCCTACTCTGTCAAATGTCAGGACACAATTCACTTCTCTGGAGTGTTTGCACCATCATATGTCTTTATACAATACCTAGCACAATGAGGCTCTGATCCTGGTGTGGGCCTCCTGGCACTACAATAATATAAATACCAAACAGTGGAATATTCAAGAAAGAATTAAACTGAAACTGCTGCTGTTTGGCTGAAAGTTTTAGCCCCAAAAGAACTCTTCCATAAAGATTACAACCCATCATTTTCACATTCTTTATAACAAAGTGCCAATGGAATCTTAACTCTAGCTTCTGCTATTGTGAAAACTACAGTATTTCTCATCTGCCAAAAAAGTACTCTCAAATGTATCCTTTAACTCTGCTCACTGTTCCCTAACTTGGGAATCAATGGAACCATCACAGAGCTTGGGGAAATCTTCCAGATTTATATCCCCACTACCCATCATACTGGCCACTATCTTCAAGGCCAAAGATGCCTGGACAAGTCTCTCTCTAAAGCCAAGAATCACTCTCTAATTGGAAGAGTGATCACTGCTGAGTGACATGAAGCCTTTCTTCTTACCCATGGGCTGAACCCTTTTAAATTGAGAAAACAGGACACTGGACTCAAAACCAAGCTTCCAGTAGTACAACAGTGTTATCTCTATCAACAGTGGCAGCACTAATTAATGTTAGATCATCATACAAGAGTAACCTCCTTACATGCTGTGTCTCATGCCCCTCTGGTGATTAATACACACTGAAGATGGCCTACTTCACATCCCATTTAGAATTACACTTCAGTTCAAGCAGTAGACTTCTGTTCTTTGGTGCTAAAGGCCCTAGGGTCAATCTCTGATGAGGATCTGTGGTAGGCCATGACTATCTAGTAGGGTTACCAGATGGTTTAAAAAAAATACTGGACACACTTGGTCTCAGATCGGGGGGTTGGGGAGAGAGGAGAGGGAGGGAGGGGGGAGGAACCAGCCGGTAGGAAACAGGGCTGGCTGGGAGGGGGTTGGGAGGAGCAGGGCTGGCCGAGAGAGAACCGGCCACCGGGGCTGGCCGAGGGGGAGGGGGCCAGGAACCGGCCGGCAGGGAGCAGGGCTGGCCCAGGCACATACAGATGGGCAAGTCTGGCCCCAGGGATTCCATCTCGCCCCACCCCCGCCTCTCTACTGTATAGTTCTGTACTGCCTGGCTGGTAGACACGCTCACACAGTGTGAGCATGTCTACCAGCCAGGCAGTACGCAACTACGTACTGATACTCATGATAATAATAAAAACTTAATTAGAAAATACCGGACATTTATATAGCCGGTATTTTCTCAATTTGTTTCCCAGACAGAAAGCTCAAATACCGGACTGTCCGGTTCAAAACCGGACACCTGGCAACCCTACTATCTAGACATTTTTTGTGAATACTTAAATAAAACTTTGCCTTAGTGGTTAGCCAGATGCCTGAAAACCAGATTCAGACATATACTAAAGGAGAGTTGGATTCAATGTGAGATTTCAAACTCTTTGACCCCTAATTCTTGGTAGTGATGTCCTGCAATGCTGAATAATAAACTGTGTTTGTCTAAATCTGCAAATAATGGTGGGAGGAAGTTTGTGATGAGAAAAAAAAAAGGTTAAAGCTGCTCGTCCATACTGTGACATTTTCTCCTAAACAGCAATTCAATTATCAGCTAGAGACAAATCCTGCTCAAATGCACACAATGTGGCTGCCAGCGCATTTGGGGGTGTGGGGGTGTGCATGCAGGTTTCTAAGGGTAAGATTTGGTCTCCCTAAGGTGATAATAGCAGCTAAAATGGACTTCAAAAAATAAAAGGTTCTTAAACAATATAACTGAAACCATTTTAGGAATGCATCATACTAAATAGCATTTCATGGATGAAAAATACACATACAGTTCAATTTATTAGCTGGTCTTTCCTTTCTCTTCCCTGACAGCAGCAGCCACCGTATGGCTGGGTTTAGGAGAAAGAACAAGGACTTTTCTCAGACCCAGTGCCAATGTTCAGGCATGGGACGTGATGGAGAAATTGCATTTCTCTCTAACTCCTTGCAGCCCAAGAACTGGTCTCTCACTTACACAACAAGTTTTGTGGCCCATGATCCAAAGCATGATTTTGGATGGGTCAAGCCAGCTGGCAACTTTAGTTTTCGGTTTTAGCAGCATTGAGTGATCAGCATTACATTTACAGTATGAATGAGAACAGCAAAAGAAGCCACCAGATTAACTGTAAATGTTTTATAGTTTCCAGCACAAAGGTAATTTAGTTTGCAAAAGATGCCAACTATTGGAACAGGATTTAAATATCACAGATTATCTACAAAGGAAAACAGAATTGTCTGTGACCTTTATAAATGGCAAACTTAACAGTTGTATTTTAAGGAAAAAATAGCTATGCAGTACTTTTTAAAAAACTACACAATTAAATATCAAAAATATCATTTTATATTTACACAGCATTTTTCTGTAGTTTGTACTATCCCCAAATTTGAAAATTCAGTATCCTTTTAACCTTCACCTTGTCTTTGAAATAAGTGTCCACTCATGCCCATACAATAATGAGTAATTATTTGCAAAATTCTGAATGAAACACAATTAAGCTTCTTTTCAAAGAATTTCTCATGTGCTGTACTAAGCAGGAACCCATCCATTACTAAGTTACTAGTATTACCGAATTGCAGCAAGTTAGGACAATTTTTGTAGAGCTGTAGTTTATCTGACACAGCTTCAGTATTTCTTTTTAGTCGAGAAGTAGTAGAAAAACAGATACATTCACTTTAACTATATTCCCCAAAAATGTGTTCTGAACAAGTCTGGGTATAATAAAAGCAAATTAAAATGTAATGAAAAACTACCCTTATTCACATGCAAAATAAAAAGCAATGACAGTGTCTTAAGACTGAAGAGAGGAGAAGAAAAAGTTCAAAAGTGTGCCATTAGAGAATTGCCACCAAAAAATATTTAAATGGAAAAGTAATGAAGTGTTTTATACAAGAAATGAACCAACATTATTCCCAGGGAATAGAGTGCTCCATTCTCCAAAGACCAAATAATAAAGGTATAAACCCCTAATGATTTAAGGTGAGAGAATCTATTATAATAAGCCTCAAGGAGGAGGGCTCATAATACTCTAAAACAATAAAATAAATAATAATAAAATCCATTTTAAAATTATTTTGTCAGATTTAAATTAGCCCGATGCTTCAAAGGTATCTAATTTAGAGAGTGCAGGACAGGTATAAAAATATTGTGTAAACAATGAGAAGTCCTGTGGCACCTTATAGACTAACAGATTTATTGGAGCATAAGCTTTCGTGTGCAAAGACCCACTTCGTCAGATGCATGCTCACATCAGTAAGAAAAAACAATAAAACACACTGCAGCATTGGCTGCAAATGTCAGAGATACTATAAGAACATAACAACATAAGAACACTATCTTTTTAGATAGCTCAAAGAGGGTAACACCTTGCCATCCCAAGGGCACAGAATACTGCTGTCATAAAGTAAGTCAGATGTGAGCAACACAACTGAAAAAATACCTCTTTGTGCCACATGGCTCTTGTGGAAAGGGACTGATGAAAAGCAATACCAATATTCTTAACTTCACTCATCACCATTCAGTTAATCCTCTCAACCAGAGAAATAAAAACAGGGAGAAAGCTTAACCAATGGGAAGATTTCTGTTTGACTGAGGCTAAATACATGCTAGCTCTGACATATACAGCTGACAATTCAAGCATTCCTCCAGAAGAGACCAAAGATGCATGATCAACAAATGTGACAGAGCTGTGCATCATCCACCAAATTAACCATATAGAAATGGGGGGGACCTCTAGTGTTGGTAAAGGTATTGAACAGACCCACAGTAAAACACAGAAGAAGATGAAGCAAAATGCAGGACAATGTAGCACTTTAAAGACTAACAAGATGGTTTATTAGATGATGAGCTTTCGTGGGCCAGACCCACTTCCTCAGATCAAATAGTGGAAGAAAGTAGTCACAACCATATATACCAAAGGATACAATTAAAAAAAATGAACAAATATGAAAAGGACAAATCACATTGCAGAACAGGAGGGGGATGCAGAGGGGGGGGAGGAAGGAAGGTAAGTGTCTGTGAATTGATGATATTAGAGGTAGGGAGAGTGGGATGTTTGTGAGTTAATGGTATTAGAGGTGATAATTGGGGAAATTAGTTCCCCCCCCCCCCCCGCATCCCCCTCCTGTTCTGCAATGTGATTTGTCCTTTTCATATTTGTTCATTTTTTTTAATTGTATCCTTTGGTATATATGGTTGTGACTACTTTCTTCCACTATTTGATCTGAGGAAGTGGGTCTGGCCCATGAAAGCTCATCATCTAATAAACCATCTTGTTAGTCTTTAAAGTGCTACATTGTCCTGCATTTTGCTTCAACTACCCCAGACTAACACGGCTACATTTCTATCACTAGAAGAAGATGAGTTCTCTCTTTTGTTGACCTACCCAAAAAGAGAATATCTACTAGACTAGACTTATGTCCACAGGACCCTCCTTCTAGGAGGGGCAGTGTGGAAGGCTGAGCCTGAGCCTTCAGCTCCACTTGCAGCTCCCCACCAGCAGAGTTATAAACCAAAATCCCTACAAGTCAAGCCCCAGGTGCAGGTGCCCTGTCTACATTCTTGAATCCATTCTCTCTTTTGCTCCTTTGTCTTAATTCTTTTATCCCTTCTGTTTTTGTTTTTTTTTCTTCCTATTCTTATTCATTGCTGCTCTAGGGTTTTTTGCTCAAAAATCCCCAGATACTGGATTTAAAGAGCTTGTCTGTTTAAATTGTGACTGGATTAGTCTTGGAGTATACATTGTGATGTCCTTTGCTCGGGCAGAGAAAGGTACATCACAATCCAATGCTGTAAACTGACACTAGACTGAAAATAAAGTGTAATTTTTTAATGGTGAGATTAACCAATGGAACAGTTTATCAAGGGACACAGTAGGTTCTCCATCACTATTTTTAAATCAAGATTTGATGGGTTTCTTAAAGATCTGTTCTAAGAATTATTTTGGGACAGTTCTACGGCCTAGATTATACAGGACATCACAATGATCCCTTCTGGGCATGGAATCTATGGATTTATATTCCTCTACTGACAGCAGGCTAAATGCTACAAAAGGAAAGAGCATCAACTGGTGGCTATATGGGACACATGCTCTTGGAGATCAGCTGTATGTTTCAAGACTAGTGAGAAATGCTTGTTTATCTCATCTACTTAGACTAGGGGTGGGGAATCTTTTTTGGGTTGGGGCTGCAGATCCACAGAAAAATCAGTCGGGAGGCCGCACACAAATGAAAAGCAAAAAAGAAAAACCAAACCCTCAGTAACATGACCCCCTCCCAGCTGAGAAGGAGAAAGACACTCCTCACATTCCCTTTGAACACCAGAGTCATGGGGCGGGGGGGGGGGGGGGGGAAAGGGACTAGCATAGTAGATTTTGTGTGTTCCAGCCCCATGGTGGGATGGCAAGGGGACTGGAGTGCCAGTGGGGCCTCCCCAGTGCTGGGGTGGGAGCCCCAAGCCTCTGGGGCCAGATCCAGGCAAGCCTGGGGCTGGCCTTAGGTTTCCCCGCCCCTGACTTAGAATGTTAAGTGTTCCAAGCAGAGACCATTACTAAATATATGTACAGCTTCTAGAACAAATGGGAGCATGATGTCAAGGTCTCTGGGTGCTACTACAGTACAAATAATAATAATAATAATAATAATACTGAGTTACCTGCAGCAGCATATTTGAAATGGAAAATAAGAATGAAGTGGGTCATGTCATATCTCCCACTCTCCTCTGTCCCACTAATAAGACAAAATAACAGTGAAATACCTATAGACTGGTGATTTGCACCCTATCCAAACCATAAACATTGCTCCTATCCCACTCACAAGCAAGACAACCAGAAATTAACTCTCAGACTTACAGTTGTATGCCAGTATCTTGCAGAGAGTTATGGCAAGACTACATTTTTGGAAAGTGCTGGTGGTAAGATTTCAACACCCTTTCCAAACATGTTATTTTTCTTTACACCCATTGTACAATCATACAGGTTCAATCATAAATTTTCAACAGTGACCTCTGACGTGAGATGCCGGATTTGAAACATTGAGGACCAGCATTTCAGAGGGATCTCACCACTTGATTTGGTTAGTTTTGGGTGCTCTGTACTTCTGAAAACTCATATCCAAGGTGTCTCCAGTGGGGTACTGAAAAACTGAGGTATTCAAACACAACATAAAAATGTTGGCCTGAGTGACCTGCTAAAAGACACAAAACCAATAAGTCTATTGTAAAACCCGAAGCAAAAACCTCAGAATCCTTTTCTGATTCCAAACTCTGGTTCCAATCTGAACTATCAAACTACACCACCCTTCAGCAATACAATAGTTTCTGGCACTGCACCTGTTCACTCTAAACAGGAAGAGCTCTGAACAGCAGAGGTGACTAAAGTGATCCAACACGATCCACACTTAATTTGTACAGAGAACGCATCCTTAAAGCAACTTGCTGTGGTGAGCCGACCCCAAATCAACATCATACCTACCACTCCACTTTCCTTAGCGATCAAGCAGGAAATGGAGGGCGCCCAGAGCCCACGGGGATGGGCGCAGGCAGAGCCGGGAGCGCTTAGGGATGTAAGAGTTACACTTGGAGCAGGTGGGACGTGATGGAAAGCGTCTGGAAACGCAGCCCCCTCCTCCTGACCTGGGAAAGAAGCCAGGCACGTCCGCCCCAGAGCTACAAAACACCAGGCTACAGTTCTCTGGGGCGGGGGGAGTCAGCTGGGGGCACTGAGGCCTATGTGCGTGTCCGAGGCGGCCGGCAGGGGCCTCTCCCGGGCCGGGCTGTCACGTTCATGTCTGCTCCACAGGCAGCGCTCGGGAAAATGTCGGAAAGTAACTGCGGAGCTCGGCGGCCAAGTTCCCCGGCTGCCCTCCGGCTCGGGACTGAGCAAAACCCGCCCCCAACTACAGGGCAAACGAAGCCCCTTGCACAGCCAGGGAGCCCGGCTCCCGGGCGCTGCGGCCGCCAGCTCCGCTGCTCGCCTCGGCCGGCGCCCAACTTGCTCCAAAGTTTTCTCGTCCCTTTTCTTCCGGCGCGCAGCGGAGCGGGAGGACGGGCCCGAGCCCGGCGCAGCCCCGGGAGTTCCCCGCAGAGCGCGCACTCAGCGGTGGCGCTGCCCCTTCCCGCAGCACCCGAGCGAGCCACCGCCTCCAGCCAGGCACTGGCCGCCGTTCTCCCCTGCCGCTCGCCCGCCGGGGAGAGCCGCCTCCCCGTGGCACCTCCGCCGAGAACTTCGGATTCGTGCCCCCCCCCCCTTCTTCGACTCCCTCAATCGCCAGCTGCCCCTGCCCCTGCCCCGCTCGCAGGTAGCAGCGCCCAGTGCCGCTTGCCTCCCGCCGCTGCAGGGCAGGCACGCGCTGCCTCCCGCCCCCCGCACACGCGCGAGTCCCTGGCTCCTGCCAATGCCTCGCTGCAGGGAGCCCCGACCCCCCCTGCCTCGCCCCCGCCGCTCTGGAGCTTGCCCCGCGCTCCCCTCGGCGAACCTGCACTTCCAAAGTCGCCTCTGCAGGGGCGAGCTCCGGGCCCGTCCCGGGGGCCCCGCCCCGCTTTGCCCTCACCTCCCGTGCGTGTGGGGAGCCGGGGTCACAGCGCCGAGCCCCCCG
The DNA here is from genome assembly GCF_052426305.1 of Pelodiscus sinensis. Lineage (NCBI taxonomy): Eukaryota > Metazoa > Chordata > Testudines > Trionychidae > Pelodiscus > Pelodiscus sinensis. Next base: position 313,411,294 of record NC_143052.1, read on the forward strand.
CAGCCCGTCTCGCTGTGCAGTCAGGGAGCAGCGCCCGGGCCCTCCCCGGCGCGCCTCGGCCCGCGGTGCCGCTCGCTCCCCATCTTCTCCGTCCCCCGCCCGGGCTGCGAGTGAGGCAGTGGCAGGACACAGTTGGGACATTCGCTACATTGTTAGCATTCCATTCGCGTCACGTGATCCGGGCGCTCGCGTCATTCCAGCCCCCCTCCCTTCGCATACCAGCGGGGGGCGGGGCTTGTGCCGCCAGAGCGGCGAGAGCGGGGCGGAGCCCTGGCGCCCTTGAGAGGCCGGAGGCGGCTGAGTCGCGCGGTGGGAGAGAAGTCCCCGTGGCAGTGAGAGTGGGGTGGCGCTTGCGGTCCCCCGATTTTCTTTGTCCTCCTCCATACACGGACCATCCCCCTTCCCCACGACTAAGTGCGCAGCTACCTTAGCAAGCGGTGGCCGTTCTTCCCAGCCCCGGGGTAAATAGGGCCCAGCTGCAAAGTTTGCGTCTAGAGCAGCATTTCCCCAAAGTGCCTCGCTGTTCGGGTTGTGATTTTGGCCGTTTCAGAAAGAGCAGTTGGCACACTCCCTGCCTGGCCCTGGCCCTTCGACTTGGGTTGGGAATCAATTCTAAAGTCTGACTAGACTGTCAGGTCCTCCCGTGCACAGGGGTGAAAATGACATTGCACAGGAGAGAGGCAGCACAAAGGGATCGGTTCGGTTTAAGACGGCAGCAAAGAAGAGTGAGGACCTGGTCCATCCCTGCAACTCTGCCTCCTTAGGAAAACTGTCTAAAAAACAGTCTAATGTGAATTGGAGACCTGTACTTGTCTGGAGTCACATAGTAAACAATATATAATTATTCTCCCAGTTTTAAAACCAATCTTTTGTTAAGGTTTAGTTTATTTTCTTTACCATGGCACAGAGAAGTTTTGGAAACAGTTGCTGGGAGGAGACAAACCGATCTTATGCTTTTTAGTTTTTCAGATATGTCATGCAGTTCACATATGGATCAAACATTCACAGTTTGACTTCAACCTCATTACAGAGATAATGTTCAGCCATGAAGTGGGTCTAAGCGTGTCTCCTGTAATTGTCACAGTTTTTGCATTTGGGATTCCTATTTAGCCCATTATAGAAACCAGCCCCAAGTGCAAATGGAGATCCAAATACCCCTACAACACTTGAGGTATTTCAATTTGGAGATTTGGTTCACAATTTTGATGGCATTGTGGCAGATATGTACATTGGTGACAATCAGAAAGTAGTAATAAAAATAAAATGAAACTAGTCCTGTAGTCCTTTTGCAAAGTCCAAGGTAGACTTCTTTCTGGATTCATTTTAAAAACACTGTTTTAAAGCCTCTTCTTCTGGAGAGGAAGGATTTTGCTCTGTGTGTCCTGCAAATACTTACACACAGTAATATTACTAATGTGAGTGGTTTCCATTGATTTGAATGGAATTATTTGCATGTATGAAGTTGCTTGTATATAACTATTTGCAAAGGAGCTGTGATCAAGCAGCTACGTGCGTGAATAAAATCACATTACATGTTTGCAGGACAGGTCCTATTTAAGAACATTTAAAAAAATCTCTCTTGTGGGTTTTTTTTCCATTTCTCTCATCCAAATTATTACCACAGCTTGCAAACCCTATTTCTGTGAAGGGAATTAATTTAATTTCCTTCTGTGAAGGGAATTTAATTTTTCATAAGAAAAAAGTATCCTGGTCAACAGAAATCATCTAGTGTTCCAGCTGAAGGGCTGCCAGTTATTTTATATGAATTCATGTCAGACTTTCAATTGTGTATTGGAAGGGTAGGGAACCTAAGGTCCAGGGGCCATTGCCTAGATCTGGCTCCCAATGTTTAGGATTTCCCCCAGCATTGGGGAGCCTGTGCTGGTACTGAAGCACCATCCCTGGCAGTCTCCCCGCAGACCCCAGTCCCTGACTGATTTTTCTGTGGTCCCTGACCCAAAAAAGGTTCCCCATCCATGGTATACTGAAATTTAGACTGAAATATTAAGAGGGAGAAGAAAAAGGAACCTTTAAAATCAAGGGAACTAGAGAAACCCATTAGGTTCCTGGCAGATTACAGTATCAACAGAGCACATCAGGCTGAACTAGTTTATTTTGCAATCTTTAAATACCTGCAAAACTGAAGTAAACTTTACATAATAAGAGAAATGCAGCATGGCCTCATTTTCTGAATTACTGCTGTGCTTAACCAATGAAGCATAGCAATGGGATTGCCTAAACTAGGGTATTGCTCAATTGCTGAGGACCTTTTCCCAACAAAGTTCAAGCTTGCTTAAAGGGGAACTGACACAATAAAAATAACATATTGCACATTAAAGTTGCCTTTACCTGTGACACTAATGTCATCTACATTTGTCATCTGAAAAAAATATAATTTATTTTTTACCATTAAATCAGTTTGCTTTATTTTTGCATTTTAATCAATTTGGACAATGAAACTAGAGTGGATTATTGCACTTTCTATTTTTAAGCAATTTCACTTTCTGGATCTCATACACTAGCACAAAACTGTTATGCTGTGGTTTCCAACTGCAGCGCTACACATATGTGAGAGAGATGGAAATAGAGGGAGAGAGAAAGATAGGTCACATCTATCCGGTAGAAAATGTCAGGATGACCTGCTACAAAATTATGGTCTCCACACAATTCACTTTTGCAATGACAAAGAGACCAAACTATGTGTTAATCACATTCCTCACTAATGCTAGACTTGGAATTTCAGAACACTTCTAAAATAAGTTTTCATCCCAACTCTATAGTTACTGAATGCATAAGACCAAACCATATTTTAACAGGACTACTGTGAATTAATTAGATTCCTCCTCCCGCTAGCATTTTCCATAGTATGATAGCAGAGTTATAGAGTAAGAACAGTATCATTGCACATATGAGAAAATCAGTTGAAATGATAAGAGCATAATATAGTGATCAGTTTTCCATCCCACCTTTTTTTGATCTTGTCTGTTTTGAGTACAGTATATGCTTTTAAGGGCAGAGACAATCTCCTAATACGTGTTTTGTACAGAGCCTAAGTCCTAGGATAATATGAACTGATCTTGACTGAGGCCTGTAAGTATTCCTGTAATACACATTACTAGTAAACAATAAGTCATTCCAGCTGCTTCTAGAATTTTCTCATTTTTCAGCTATTCTGTGGTTTTTATCACCCAGTATGAGCCTGATTTTTTTAGTACTGCTTATTAGGTTATTTGTTAAAATTTACATTCAGGCACCTGCCTACATCCTTCTTTGCGGACACTGAGATCAAAGTGGATTTTTAGCAAATAATAGCTTTTCTGTCAGTACAATAACCTTTCTCTCACACGGTTCCCAAAGCCTCTTATTTATTGTTTGTTTATTCTCCAAGTACATTTCAGTTTCTTTCATAGTTCTGCTTTTATTTGCCATTTTTACTTATATCTCTTTATTTTGCATTACTAACGTTGTTGATCAATCTAGTTTTTTTCCCTTCTGCCTTTCTATAATACTTTGTATGTAGATTCTTGTTGTTGTTATTCCTGATGGCTCTTCCTTATTCATCAACAATAGCTATTGTTTATTGCTTTTGACCATATATTAACATACGTTTCACTCCTCATCTGGTTCTCTTCTGTACATTGTTTCATTCTTTTCTATTCCATTTAATGCATCCAATTTTCTTCTGTAATTTAATTTGCTGAGATTCTCTGCCTTTATTTTCCTCTTTGAACTCATTTAGTCTTAAATATATGTGGTGCCAAAGCCAAATCCCATTGAAATCAATACTTTGGCTCAGACCCATTTATTAAGCATCATTGTAGTGCTTATAGTCAGAAATTAGAACTACAGTATGCTAGGTGCTAGAACAAAAAGACCATCATATGGTCTCTACTATTCTGGTATTCCTTCAGCCACAACTCAAATAATATCCAACTGTATGTTATGACAGACTGAATCAATAGCTCCCTCCATTCTGGTTTTCTTATGGGAGTCCTATATCTAGTCTAAAAATGTATAGTTTGGCTATAATTAGAACACACTAAGAAGAACTAACATTCTGCCATCTTTGATTTTAACCTTTCTGATTTTACCTTTTCTTTCAGGCAGTCTATTGAAAATGCTCCCTTTATTTATTTATTTTCATTTAATAATGATTCTATTTCATCTTTTTTATTTTTCAGAAGCGCTGGATTGATAGTCTTCACTACTGAAACTCATTGTTAATGTAACAGGCAGCAACAGTACACAAATTCCTTCAAGTGTCATCAAGGATAGATCCATCAATGGCTATTAGCAAGGATGAGCAAGGATACACACAAACATACTCTGAAGTACCCCTAATCTCTGTTTGCCAGAAGTTGGGAATGGATGACGGGATGGATCACCTGATGATTGCCTATTCTGTTAACTTCCTCTGAAGCTTCTGGCATTGGCCACTATCAGCAGACAGGGTACTGGGCTTGATGAACAATTGGTCTGACCTAATTTGGCCAGTCTCATGGTCTTCTCCCCTGCAATGGCCTTCAGCCTGGTCCTGGGGCAAGAGTTTTTTTTCAATCTCTCTGGCTTTAGCTATACTGATTTTTTTCTGAAATCTTGAACTCTTGCGTTGAGCAGGATTAGATGACCCAGTGGTACAGTGCCTGTGGAGGGACTACATTTTGTGCTCCCACTGGTGCTATGACTGGTAGCTGCACCTGAGCTACAGAGATGATTGCGGATTTTCTGAAAATCCTCAATGTAGCCTATGGCAACTCTGCCCTGGGCCTCTTTGTTGAGACTGCTAATAAGTACAATTATGATGGTGTCATTTTTTACTTGAACACTTCACTTTAGGAACCAGAGCAAGACCATAGGCGGGTAATGAAGAATAACCGTTGTCAGAAGTTTTAGCATCACTGCTACTTTGGGCTCCATTCAAAGTGATGACAATCCCTGAGCCATTCAGTCTTCTTACCAAGGTGGTGTTATCTCAAGAGAGTCTCGAGATTTCCTCTGTATACAGTAGTAATGCAAATTATGCAGTTACCTTGTGACAGATTATATTGATGTTCTTCCGAGCTACTGGGAAATAACTCAGAACTAACTCAGTTAAAACTCATGTCATCATTATACAAAGTAGTCTGACCAGACTATACAATAATAATGCATAGCATTTTACAGCGTCCCTGTCAGAGCAGTTTACACACATTAACTAGATAGACAAACACCACTGTGAGTGAACAAAAACTGAAAAATAGGAGAGTAAAAGTTTCATGCCCAAGGCCATACAATGAGTCAGTGGGAAAGCCAACGTTAGTATTCAGGAGTGTAGGCTCCAAAATTCACTCTTGCTACTTCTGCTCAAACTGAGAGAGATGCCGCCTTGCCTCCATTCCCTCCCTCCCCACACTTACCTGATCTGAGACATTCCAGATACCTGTTAGATTACTGGAAGTGGGAGACTTCTTATCCTGACCACTGCCAATAATGAGATGTGACCTAATTGCTGGAACCAATGGGTTAATAATTAAAAACATGTTAAAAACCTCCTCAGATGAAAGCCCAAGTTAGTAGTGTGTTGCTGAGTCCTTAGGATAGTTTTAAATGAATTAAAGTATTACATTGAGAGGTCAGTGGAATGTGAAGTGTTTACAGATTTACCAAAACTAAACTAGTTCTTAGACGTGTGAGTCTGCATGACACCTAAGTGAGAGGTGCCTGAAGATTCCTGTTGATGTCTATACAGCTTTCTTCTAAATAGATTGTGCTCTTGATTACTAAAGCATTAACCTTTTTATAAAAATATTATTAATCATACTTATCACTTACATAGTGCTCTCCACCCTGTGATTTCATAGAGCTTCACAAAGATGGGTTTCATTACCCCTTCTTCACAGACAGCAAAATGGAGAGGAAGGAAAGTTAAATGATTTGCACTAGCTCATCCAGGGAGACAGTGAAAAGGGAAAGGCTCAACTGTGATACATTCAGATAACTACTGCAGGCCACACACAAAAAGTCAGCAGTATGAAATCTTTGAGTAGAATGTCACTGTACCAACTCCAAGCCATCTCTTTTCTGAGAAAATTGCAAGAGTGACTTCTGTAATTCACTGGCATGTCCTAGTAACAAAAGCAGAACTGAAAACATTGGCTGACTGTTCCAGTACTCAGGAACATTCCATTCGCACATTCTCACAACACCAGGTCTCTGGACAGTTGCAAAATGACTTGAAATCTTTATGAAGGTTAAAGACCAGGGTGTGGTACAAATCTTCATAGCTTCTTTATGCTGGTCTTGTTCCTCCATTCCCCACACAAACTCCCAGTCTCTCAACCTCCTTTCCCTCTGTCTGTGTCCTGTAGTTTCAAGGATTCCCTGCCAATCTCATGCCAAGGACTCTGTGTGCCCCAAATTTAATCCCTTTCCCCCAAATCTCACCATTCTCCTTTTCTTCCTCATGCAAGGTGCCCTTTGTCTACCCTCTCCTCCTATTGGATGTTCTCCATTATCCCCTATATCAGGGTATTTGTGGGTACATCTATGCTGCATGGCTATTTTGAAATAAGCTATTCTGGAATAGTTATTCCAAAGTAGCTTATTTCAAAATAGCACGTTTACATGGCAGGGAAGCCACAAAATTAGTCCAAGGCAGGCTTCCCTAAAATAGATGTACTATTTTGATATAGAGCCCCAGGAGACAGGAGAGGAATAACTTAGAATTGCCATGGCGAGTGGCTGTTTCAAAAGAGCAGCAGTGGAGTGTCTACACACACATTATTTCAAAATAGCTATTTCGGAATAGGTATTATTCCTCATAGAATGAGGTTTACAGATTTTGGAATAAGCCATCTGTTATTTTAAAATTATTTCAAAATAATGGAATGACTGTGTAAACCAGTGGTTCCCAAACTTTTTGGCATCACGCCCCCTTTTTGATTTTTGAGAAACCCTCATGACTCCCCAAAATAGCAGCAAAACTTGGGGTGGGATTGACAGGTGTGTGTGTGGCTGGGTTGCCTCACCTCCCTCCCAGAATTTCTTCACTCCCCCCCCCAGGGGGGCATGCCCCTCCAGTTTGGGAACCTATGGTATAGACACTCACATTGTTATTTTGAAATAATGCTAGTTGTCTCAAAATAATCGTGCAGTGTAGACGCACCGTGTGCCCCTCCATTTCTCCCTCCACCACTCACTATGTATCCCCTCATTCTCTCTTCTCCCCACATATCTTACTGTTCCTCCCCTCCACCGCATCTCAGGGGCTCCGTTCCTCCATTTCCATCTCAATCACACCAGGGTGGGTCCTTCATTTCCCTCTCTCCAAAATAGGAGCTTCGTGTGCACATTCATTCCCTTACCCCCATCACATCACTATTGTATTTATTCTCTTTCTGTCAGGGAGCTATATTGGGAGGGGATTGTTATGCTGAAAGATGCTAAAGGTTGGTATCAACTGAATTTTTGACTAATAGTGTAGACGATTACAGAGAAGTGCCATCAAGTTAATTTTAAAATGGAATAGTCAGCATATAATACAACTATCTAGCATTAGTGAAATTCCACACACAGTCATGATAGTCTTCAAGTCCTAGTCACATAGGGTCGAATCTTGCTCCTATTCAAGTTACTTGTGTGAGTAGGAGATTGGGTGCCAGGATAACTACATATCTCCTTATGAAGTTGAAGATTGTGTGGCCCTCACAAACTATTTCTGAAGTTTGCAAAAATAGTCTGAGTTCGTGAAACTTATTTTCCAGTAATATAAATCCATGATGATGTTTCTTCATAATGGGGAGTCAGTTTAAAAATTTCTGGCCTGCTCCATCCTCTTTGTGCTGAACTGGAACCTTTTTTGAAATTACCTGGGCACTAATCAGTCATTATCTGCACCATGATTTCCCCCCCTTCCCTCCAAAATATGGTAAAATGATTATAGATACTGTTGTGCTAGATCAGGGGTGGGCAAAGGGGCCTCCATGGGCTGGATCAGGCCCGAAGCCATCCTGCCAGTCCCCTACCCCTAGGCCAACTGAGACCTGGGGACGGAGGCACGCGAAAAGTCTCCTCCCCCAGCCAGGGCATGCGGCACCAGAGGGAACCACACACCCCTGGCAGGGGGTTGAGACTTTGCACCCTCTCCCTGCCCCCAGGCCAATCAGAGCTTGGGGACAAGAGAGTGCATGAAATCACTCGCTACCTGCCCTGCCCCGCTAGGAGGGAACTGTGTCTGCTCCCCTGACCCCAAACCTTTCCCAGCAGCTGGAAAGCATAGCGGGGGGGGGGGGGGCACCTCCCAAACTAAGTGGAAAACCTCCCTTTGACCCCTCTCCTGATACTTCTTTCTTTCTGAAAGGGGAAGTGCACCCCCTGATTGGCCTGGGGGCAGAGGGAGCACAGGAAGTCTCCTCACACCACCGGCAGTGCGCAGCACCTAGAAGGAACTGCCAGCTGTTCAAAACAGTTGGTGGTTCTAGACACTGGGCGCCCCTGGAAGGGCAGGGGACAAAGACTTCACACGCTCCCCCATGCCCAAGCCAATCAGTGTCTGTGGCCGGGGGAACACTAGAAGTCTCCTAGCCCCACCCTTTCCGCAATAAGGCCCCGTCCCTTCCCGGGTGTCCCACAACCACTTCAGAAATTCGCAAAGTGGCCCTCTTTCAAAAATTATTGCCCACCCCTGTCTTAGGGTATGTCTACACTACAGCGCTAATTCGAACTAACGCATCCAGACTAAAAAACTAGTTCGAATTAGCGTTTTGCTAATTCGAACTAGCATGTCCACACAGAGTGGACCCTGAACCAGGGTTAAGGATGGCCGGAAGCATTGCCAGCAGGGCATCAGATGAGGACTTAGAGCGTGGAGCTGCTGTCTCAGGCTAGCCGAGGGCTGTGCTTAAAGGGTCCCAACCCCCACCCCGGACAGACAGTTCTCAGGGGTGTCCCGCTTGCAAAGCAGTCCTGGCTTGGATTGCCCGGAGTACCCACACTGGGCACATCACAGCACTCGGCCATCAGCCCGGCTGCACTTGCCGCAGGCTGCCATCTGGGGAGAGGGGGCAATTGGGGGGCTGCAGGAGAGGTTCCACCCCCAGAAGCCCGCAGAGCCAGCCTAGTCCTCCCCATCAGGGGCTCGTACCCCATTCCTCCCTCACCTCCTTCCACTTACCCCTCCCTAGCCCCCCTTCCTGATGTACAAAATAAAGGACAATTGTGTTCAAAAATAGAATCTCTCTTTATTGAACAAAACTGGGGGAGACTGGGAAAAGGAGGTGGGAGAGGGGAAGAGAGAGGATGGGAGAGGGGAGGGCAACTACAATGATGAGGGGTTTGGAACAGGTCCCATATGAAGAGAGGCTAAAGAGACTGGGACTTTTCAGCTTAGAAAAGAGGAGATGGAGGGGGGATATGATAGAGGTCTATAAAAGCATGAGTGGTGTGGAGAGGGTGCATAAAGAAAAGTTCTTCATTAGTTCCCATAATAGAAGGACTGGAGGACACCAAAAGAAAGGAATGGGTAGCAGGCTTGAAACTAATAACAGAAAGTTCTTCTTCACAAAGCAAATAGTCAACCTGTGGAACTCCTTGCTGCAGGAGGCTGTAAAGGCTAGAACTAGAACAGAGTTTAAAGAGAAGTGAGATCAATTCATGGAGGTTGGGTCCATGGAGTAGTATTAGCCAGGGGGTAGGAGTGGTGTCCCTTCCCGAAGTTTGTGGAAGGCTGGAGAGGGATGGCACGAGACAAATGGCTTGGTCACTGTCGTCGGTCCATCCCCTCCAGGGTCCCTAGGGTTGGCCGCTGTCGGCAGACAGGCTACTGGGCTAGATGGACCTTTGGTCTGACCCAGTACGGCCATTCTAAGCTCAGGGCTCAGGGGTCTTAGTGGACCACCTTGATTTTCATGCAAACCTGCTCCTGGATGGCCAGGCTAGCAGCTCTCCTGCCCTAGACAGCCGCTTTCCTGTGCCTAGTGCGGAGGTCATGGACGAGGTCCACGATGTCTGCACTGGACCAGGCGGGTGCCTGCCTCTTGCAGTCCTGGGCAAACTCCCGGGAGCCGCCAGCCTGGTCCCGGGAAGAGGGGGAGGGCTGGGGGGCATCGGGTGGCTAGCTCGAGCCGTGCCAGGTGCAGGGTCTGCTGGCTGGGTGCTGGCAGGCTTGCACCTGGCACGGGCACCGTAGCCAGCCCGTGCCCCTTTAAGGGGTCCGGGGCTGGGAGAGGGGCAATAGAGTTTCCCTGGTGTTGGCAAGAGTGGCCACCAGGGAAAGCTGGGGACTATTTGAAATCATGGGATGGTGGGCGGGCGAAGCCCGCCCACCTTCTAAAAGCCCCTCCCCAACCTTATGGGAGGGACACTGGACCCATGTTCAATTGATTGCTTGGGACAAATAATGACTAAAGGATCAAGAAGTGCGGGCTAGAGGTTCAAAATAAGGGAGCCGGATGGGGACACCGAGCAGAGAACCCCGGACAGCGCCCACTGCTCCTCAAAGCTGTCGATGGAGCCAGTGGACGCCGCCCAGAGGAACTCTGCCCGGATTCGTGACACGAGGGAGGAGCGGAAATAGGCCCCACAGTCGCAGAGAACCCCCTCGTCTAGCATCCTCCTCCTGCTGTTGTAGATGGCAACTTTCGCCAAGGCCAGGAGGAGGTTGACGAGGAGGTCTCGCGACTTTGTGGGGCCACGGATTGGGTGTGCATAAATAAAAAGGTGAGGGGAAAAGTGCAGCCAGAACCTCAATAAGAGGTTCTGGAGGAGCCGGAATAGGGGCTGCAACCTGGCGCATTCAAGGTAGGCGTGCGCCAGGTTCTCCCTCACGCCGCAAAAGGGACAGGCTAGCCTCCCACTAGTTCAAATTAAGGGGCTACACAGCCCTTAATTCGAACTAGTAAGTTTGAACTAGGCTTAGTCCTCGTAAAATGAGGTTTACCTAGTTCGAACTAAGCGCTCCGCTAGTTTGAATTAAGTTCGAACTAGCGGAGCACTAGTGTAGTGCCTATCAAAGTTAATTCGAACTAACGTCCGTTAGTTCGAATTAACTTTGTAGTGTAGATATACCCTTAGAGACTAACAAAATATACATTGTAACATGATCTTTCGTGGGCAAAATCCATTTCTTCAGATGAGTCTGAATGGAAAAAAAGGGCAACTCTCCTAGATACAATCAACAGCAGCATAATTGCAAATCCATATACACATAACAAAGTATCATTCTAATACAACATGGTCTCTCAGGACAACCATCTGTACCATTCACAGGCACTGGCTTCTAATTTTCCCCTGAGATGTTCAACCCCTGCGCAGCCTCAGACCCCACCCCAAATCCACCCTTACCACCATTGCCTCACAGTGTCTCATAACTGCATACAGAACTCTAGCAGTTCTATCTCAGACCTCGTCTGGAAGGAGGGTACATACTAAGTAGGAAAAAAGCTACACATTTATTTACTTACCTCTCTTAGGAAAGATGACACTGGAAAGACTAATCAGCTATAGAAAATATACACAATTTTCTATAGAGCAACTTGGATGAATACAAAATGTGGATTGGATACTGATAATCAATTTGGTACATGCAAATTCATGTTGGAGATTGTGAGTGGATGGAGCACTAGCTAGATCTCTCTGATCAAAACTGAGCATTGCATCATGGGATTTGTCATCCACTGGGCTACGCTTTCCTTTTAAAACTGGCATTTTCTGGAAATTAGATTCAGCCTTAGACTTCCCAGAAAGTTGCCAGTAAAGCCCATTAGCAAATTTTGACTGTCTCAGCCCTAGGAGAGTGTGAAAAGTCCTGAACCTACCTGCCATACTTTACTTGACTATCATCACAGAACAATATAAATATGCAAACAGTTCCTTAACTGTGAGATTTTTTAGTCTAAAAATGTTTCCCAACCATTTGTTCCCAATCCATGACTTTATCATTATCACTGCTTGTCTCCTAGCCTTCTAACCTACATCTATTCTCAACTTTCTTCCCATGCCAGTCACTGTTTTTAGCTCACTTTAGAAATACTTGCTTGCTTACCTGAAAAACTCTGCAGTAGTCCCAGCAATGTTTTCAATTTTTAGCCTTTTCCTTTTAGTCTCCACTGCATGTTACCTTCACATATTGTGCAGGATCTCATGAAATTTAAAATCCAGAATTAAAGAAACAGACTTGTGAACGTCTCAGGTGGCATTCATCGTCAGTAACTAAAGCTGCAGGGAGGATAATAAGTGGTTTGCAAATAACAAGTAAAACACAGAATGAGGCTATAATAAGGACTGCCTATTATCTGAGTCAGTGACTAAATGAGAAAGGCTTATTATAAATCTTAGAATATCATACGCAAATAAGGAGCAATATTAATATACTATAAATCAAAATGAATACAGAAAATACACACATAATTATTTAAAAGCAAACGGTATATGACAGCAGGAAAACACAGGATTGTGTTACCTAACTAGTCTCTCTGTATTTCTCTCTTCCCTAATATACACAACACATTTTTGGGTGAGGCAAGTTTGTGTGTGTTTCCAGCATTCAGATCTGTGTGAGCAAGTAGGACAGACAGTACTCAGAAAACATGAATGTCTAATTTTGTAGTAGCACCTTAGAGACTAGTCACCCTAGTTCGAACTAGGGTGACTAATGTAAGCAATCGAAAGTTGCAAATGAAGCCCGGGATTTAGATATCCCGGGCTTCATTTGCATCTTGCCGGGCACCGCCATTTTTAAATCCCCGTTAGTACGGACTCTATGCCCGCGGCTACACGCGGCACGGAGTAGGAAGTTCGAATTAGACTTTCTAATTCGAACTACCGTTACTCCTCATGGGACAAGGTGCTCCAGGATCACTCATTATTTTTAAGCATTTTTTTTTAAAGTTACAGGCTAACATGGTTACCCCGCTGAGAAATGTTGTAGTAGTACGGCCGGTCCCCGAGTTACGAATGGTCGATTTACGACCGTTCGCACTTATGACCAAACCTCCCATTAAGCGGTCGTAAAGGTGGTCCCCGAGTTATGAACGCGACCTGCACATATGAATAGTGTGGTCGCATGTAAATCAGTGGGGTCCGCCTTACAAACACTTCAAGTTACGGCCAAGAGTTTGGTCCGTAACTCGTTCGTAACTCGGGGATCGGCTGTATGTGAAATACTCTATATTTTTCCCCAAGCAAAGTGTGCCCATTGTGTGTGAGTGTCTCCTTCACTACTAGAACATCACCATTTATCATCATGCCTCGCTTCCAGCTCATTAGAAACATCATTATAAAGCTTCATTCTGCAGGTACAGTAGAAGCATGTATGGAATGAATGATCACGCTAATATAGCTTATATTGAGCCTGCCTGAGTCATTGGTCTGTTTAATGGTCACTGAACCCTTTACTGCTCATTAATCTCTCCTATTCAAGCGGAGATTGCTGTTGCCCAGCTCTCAGCCTGGACTTGGCCACCATCTCTTTATGTCTCTTGTCCCAGAGTCCCTTCAGAGACCAATCCCTGGCAGTCAGCTGCAAAGAACTGATAGCAAGCAGACATCTGGAGCCTCTTCCATGCTGCAGTCTGTGTTCTGCCTTAGACAAGGGGACTGGGTAAAGGGAAGGTTAGTCACTGCCTGAAACTGTGCTCCCCTAAATACTGGGCTCTCTAGCAGCCTCTCTGGAGTAAGCTCCCCACCCCTTGCTCTGTGGCCAGCTTCACCTTTGTAATATCCCCTTCTCCAGGTAAAATGCTCTACAGGTGTACCTAACCGGAACTGCCAGAATGTAGGGACACTCATTAGACTTCCTGTCACTAGGATGACAGCATGTGCTATCATACAACTCTGTGACTGTCTAGTTTCATATTCCCATCTTGCAGACGTATAGCTGTCTGTTGCAGCTGACGATGATCTCATGGTGTCTTGTGTGTGGTCTTGAGGTTGTATCGTCTATGCTCCAAGCAGGAAGGTCACAACAGTTGTGATATAGGAATGTGTAAGCACACACTGGAGATGTGGTATGATACCTGGCCCTTTTTTTCAATCAGTTTCTTGCATCTCATTTGCTCAAAGTGTTTACAACCTCTGTTGATAGCTGCTTCCCATTCAGGTCTGTCAATGGCTGTGTCATTGGACTACTTTTCTATCCTAATTCCATCAAGGTCCAGTTACATATCCCCATCTCTTTGCTATCTGCTACTGTGGCATCCCTTTTGGCATCACAGCCGTGTTTGGCCACAAACTAAATGTTTCATTATAAAGCCTCATTCCTTTCCACTGCCTTGATTATCTCTTCTAATGATTTCACTGTTCTCCTGACCTCACCATCTGGGTGTCATCTGTGGCTCCACTGTCCTTTCTCTCACTTCTTCTCCCACATCTATCTGGTCTATCACTAAAGACCGGTTATAGCCCATTTAAGTCAATGAGAGTCTTTACCTTGGAGTCAATGCAATTTGGCTTTGTCCCCAAATCCTGTCTTTTTATGGCTATATCTCTGAAATCTGCTTGGTCTGTTTCCACAACTAAATCTTTCTTCCATGCCCTGGAGCATTTCTCACTTTGAGTACAGTCACTCCCTTCCAGGTAGACTATATCCTCTCTGATTGCTTCAGTCACATTACCCCCTTTCTTGCATCCTTTTGCTAGCTTCCTGTCTTTGGCTGCATCAGATTCAAATTCCTTGCCCTCACTCATAAGCAGCTCATTTGTTCATATCTTCATATTTGCTCTAATTTTCTCCTACTTCCTCACTTGCTTTCTATGTCTCCAAATCTCTCTTAACGGCTCTCTCTCCTCCCATCCTGTTTTGCAGCTTAATAATGTTTCTATGGGTATTTCTACAATTCCTAGCACATAGATTGTAAGGCGAGAAGAGATCACAGTGATCTAGTCTGACCTCCTCCATTACAGGCCATAGGTCCTCATCCAGTAATTCCAGCCCCATGTCCACTAATTTGTGGCTCAACTACTAAACCATCTCATTTAGACAGGCATCCATCTTGATTTGATTATTTCAAATGATGGGAGAATCTGTATCATCTTTATATATGAGCACCTCCCAAGAATTTACAGCTTTTCTGCTCAAAACACTCCAAAGGTGTCGTGAAGTACATTTTACAGATAGGCAACTCAGGCACAAAGTCATTAAATGATTTGCATAAGCTCAAGCAGCATGTCTGTGGCAGGGCTGGGAATTGATTGCAGAACTCTGAAGTCCCAGCCCAGTGCTTTAAACAGCCTCATAATTCTCTCTCTCCTTCAAATGCCTACTTAAACCCTCTTTTTTTCTTTAATTATTTTTTCACTGGTCTCCTTCGGAATAATTTCTTTGCACATCTCTCATGAACTATTGCACCACATTTCATATACACTCTTCATGGATGAGAAATCTTTTAATTTGTAAAACACTCCATTCATATTTATAACACCAGACAAATGCTTACCACTATAATAATGATAATAGCTATGATTTAAGCATACTGCATTCCTGGGGGAAGCAGATAGGTGTCTGTGCGTCACAAAGAGGAAAGTGACAGACTGTGTTTATACTCTAATTAAAACATTTCAATGACTTTAACTAGAGCAATGTAAAAACTGCCTTGGATAACTTAAATGCTTCTCATTTAATGTATCAGATAAGATCTCTTGCCAGATTACAACAGATGTCCAGCCTAGTGTGAATGATGATTCAGGAATACTGCTGGCTCACAAGTAGAGGAGCAGAACACCAGTGATCGTGCCCCCACTGATTTTCTTAAACTTCGTACAACAAATACTCCAGTGAAATTCTTTGTGGTTTGTGCAGAGAAACCTCCCATGGTCTTACTAGATTATTGCACGGGTGAGGTACAAAGGTTTTTTGTACATCACCCCTTTTACCCAACAGAGAACAGCATTAAGATCTATATGGCCAAACTTGCACCAGACTTGTGTTGTGGAGTTATAGCAGGGAGGAATTAGGCCCAATTTTTTAAATCCAATATACCAGTGGACTCTCTCATTGCCCAGCTTCCTTCTCATATGTCAGCACTAACACATGTTCCCCTAAAGTAGTGACTGGAAGCTCTACCTAGTGTGCAATGTCCTGTATCAAAACGTAACAAAACGTAGTTCTATAATAGTTCTATAATAAAAGTTCAGTTAGAGAATTGTTCTTAGTAACTTAATTTTCCTAGTCACATTTCTGACTCACTACTGCTCAGGAACCAAGAGTACAAAGAAGCTGAATTTATTCATAATTCAAGCATTATGAAAGCAAGCTCTCAGCCAGTTTCCTTTCTCACTGCTAAACCATTGAACACAACCCTGACCTGCAGGGACCACCCTCTCCAGGAATGGAGGGTTATTCAGCCTGCTTCCTGTTTCAGAGTCACAGGCCTCTATGGAGCAGCAGGCCCTCTATTGTGGCAAAACCTTGACAATTTGTTTCAGAGAATTTCTCCTGTGGCTCATTATCACTTACTAAGAATACAGTGGTGTGAGTCTCTGCAAATACTTCTAATGCTGGTCTTGAAGGGTGCATCTACACTGCACCATCACCTTGAAATAAGCTATGTAATTTGCATTATGCAAATTCTGTAGCTTATTTCGAGGTAATTTTGAAATAAAGTGCTATTCCAAAACGTCCTTTAACCCTCTTGGTACTAGGGTTACAGGGACACCGAAATAGTGCACCCGTTATTTCAAAAACTATTTCGAAATAACGGGCTGCTTTAAAGATGTGGAATAGCTATTTCAGGATACTTCCAGTATCCCAAAATAGATCTGCAGTATAGATGTAGCCAAACTGGGCTCTCGCCCTCTCTGTGTAATAAGTCAAAGCAATCTTGATTTTGATGGAACATAAGGCAGTGGTGTTTAGCAACATAGCATCAGCAGCATCCTCGTTTTTAAAAAATGAATCCATCATCTACTATATATTTGAGTGAGCGAGTGTGTGTGTGTCTGCCTGTGAGTCTGTTTGTTCAAAAACTCCTCCTAAATGGTAAGAGCTAGGACCACCAAATTTTGTATGCAGTTTCTTCTAATAATAACTTAAAGCAAGGTAAGGGTTTGGTTATGCCAGGACAATGGGATGTGCCTGGGATGTGATTATTTCTCATAAAATGGAAAGGGAGGGGTCTGCTGACAGGTATAGCTATACTGAATACTGATCACAATGGGTCTGCAAGGAGCCAGAGAAGGGGACCAGAGCAGCTATAACCCCATTGGGACAGCAGGGGACAGAGGTGAAGAAAGGGACAGCTATGTACTATATATTTGAGAGAGTTTGTCCTTTTGTGTATCTGGCTGTACCTCAGCTGGGGGACACCCCCCAGCTGTGCTCACTGCAGTGGCCATTGACAGACACTTTTAACCTGGCTCCAAGCTGCTGCAGTGTCAAAGGGCTGGGATTATCATCTCTCCCCATAGAAGCCTGCATACTGAACCCCTCATTCCATCCCCATTCCAGAGCAATGATTTAAATGAAGAAAAATAAAAAATTATTTCAGTTAAGAATCTGAGCAACACCAGGTAAATCCTCTATAGATATTCACGTTATTTAATCTCATCTACTTGTAGGAAATGCTAAACCTCATTGAAGCTAAAGGGCACTCCAAGTAGGGCCAGACCTGGCATTTTTTGTCAAGTTAAACATTTTAGCACCATTCCCTTTACTCAGTCTCTCTCCCAAGAATTACTGATTCTTGTTCTATCTCCAAGAAAACCATGATTCTACCTAAATGTGATGGAACACCACTACCTAATTTTTATAGACCAATACAATGGATAACCACGTTGCTCTGAAAATTGAGAATGCCCCAGCTCTGTCAGTTCCACAACAATTTGTCCTGATTTTTGCTCTGACTCCAGCAGAGGGGCCACCCAAAGGAGCTACCAGCTAGATGAGCTGGCAAAACTCAGAGCATAGTGCTGTGTCATCTGGACAACCCCCAGATCTGTCACACAACAATATTGCCACCCTCTCCTCAAGGGAAGACCTGACTAAGCATCCCCCTCAAACCACCTGTCCCCCAAACAGAATCAGACTCATGAGAGGTCTGGAATTCTGACCACTGCTTTGAGTGGCCAACTCACAGTCAACTTAACTGCACTGATTCCATATATAGACAGCTAATGATTGGCACCTGCATTTCCACCCCACTATCTCTGCACAATGAGTGAGAATCAGAGTATTGGGTTGGATGGGGCAAAAGGTAGCAATGGCTATGGCTCTGACAAGAGGCAGACAGGAGAGATGACAGGGAAAAATGAATTATTTCCTCATGCCTAATAAACACATTCTTGCAAATTGATTTTTTCAGTGTGTAAGAATTCTTGACATAAATCTGTCATTTTGAGAGAGGCTGTTTTTATTTTATTTGAACCTCACAGTTTTTGTAGAGGATAATCTATTCTAATTTTATTAAACTAATTTTGGACACAACATCCCACATGTTGCCAATTCTGGGTTCTTTGTTGGCTCTTTCTCATCTTGTTTTTCTCCTTGCAGTATTATTCTCTTAATTTAGTTTGGCCACTCTTTTAACAGTAAGTTAGTCACTTGCTTTGGACAAAACAATTTGTACACTAGATTTATTGTCTTCCTGCTTGGATATTCATCTTGTAATGTCTTCTGCATATAAGCACATTCAAGTTTCTTTAGCTCTCTTCCCGCCCCCGGCCCCCCTCCCCCTTTACTTTGAGATTAGTGTTCTGAAGGAAGCTGATCAAACTGAGCATTCTTGTGAATTCAAGCTGGGCTGCCAAGAATGCAAGTGATTCATCCCCCTGTAAGGAAAAGGGCTGGCAATAAAGCATTCCCCGTTACCCTTTTAAACATGCAAAATACTGTTACTGCTCAAAACAAGCAAATCTTTTTACTCAGTACAAAGTGTGCTATTAATTGCATGACAACTAGAATTCTTAAAATACTATCTTCTATTCTTAGAACAAAGAAAATGTTATCACCAGAGACCTTGTAGTTGATTTGATGTAAATTGTGAGCACTACTGAAGCACACTGAAATAGTAAGGT
The DNA here is from genome assembly GCF_052426305.1 of Pelodiscus sinensis. Classification (NCBI taxonomy): domain Eukaryota; kingdom Metazoa; phylum Chordata; order Testudines; family Trionychidae; genus Pelodiscus; species Pelodiscus sinensis. The sequence continues at coordinate 313,430,278 of NC_143052.1, forward strand.
GGTATCCTAGATATCTGACATTGTTACGTTGTCAGAAGCAAGCCCAAATTACAGCACTTTCCCCTTTATTCTGCATGTAATGGAGAACTGAATAAATGGTCAGAGAGATACAGCATAATTTCACGGAGAAAACTCTGTAATTAGGATAGAGCAGGACCTGAAAAATTTGTTTAGGGCAAGAATTTCTAACCAACAACCAAGTTGGCACTGTAAGCATTCACATTCATATGGCAGTACTTAAGTATGCTTTAGCGCCACCTAGCTTACTCCCAAAGGAACTCACATCTCCACAAAGTGTTTCCTTCTTCACCATTTCAGTAATAAATTAAGTAATGAGTCAACAGTGCAACACTCTTGCAAAAATGCAAACATCATTCTGGGATGTATTAGCAAGAATGTTGTAAAGTAAAGCACAAGAAGTTCTACTTCTGCTCTACTACATGTTGATTAGACTTCAACTGGAGTCCAGTTCTGGGTGTCACATTTTAGGAGATATGTGGACAAACTGGAGAAAGTCCAGAGAAGAGCAATAAAAATAGTCTAAAAATGCAACTTATGAATGAAGACTGAAAAAAACAGGTTTGTTTAGAAGAGAAGACAGAGAGGACATGATAACACTTTACAAGTACATAAAAGGTTGTTACAAGGAGGAGGGAGAAAATTTGTAGGCTAGAACAAGAAGCAATGGACTATCACCTAATTGTTAATATTCCCTTCTTGGGCAAGGCACTTGAGCAAGCAGTGGCGCTGCAACTCCAAGGTTTCTTGGAAGAAACAGACTACTTAGATCCATTTCAGTCTGGCTTTAGGCCTGGTTTTGGAACTGAAACAGCCTTGGTCGCCCTCGTAGACAATTTTCGCCAGGAGACAGACAAGGGGAGTGCATCCCTGTTGATTCTCCTAGACCTCTTAGTGGCTTTTGATACCATTGACCATGATATCCTTCTGGGACGCCTGGCAGAGTTGGGTATTGGAGGCACTGTTTTGCAATGGTTTCGGTCCTACCTGTCGGGACACTTTCAGAGGGTGGAGCTAGGGGGCTGCTATTCAATCCCATGGCGATTGTGCTATGGGGTCCTGCAAGGTTCCATCTTGTCCCTTATGCTGTTTAATATCTACATGAAGCTACTGGGAGAGGTCATAAGGAGTTTTGGAGGACGGTGCCATCAATATGCAGACAACACCCAACTCTATTTCCCTGTGACATCAGAACCAGGTGTGGAGGTGACTGATCCTAATCAGTGTCTGGAGGCAGTGATGGTTTGGATGAAGTCAAATAAGCTGAAGTTGAACCCAGATAAGACTGAGGTCCTGTGGAGCAGGAGGCCATCTGTTCGGGAATGTGGCGTGGCACCTGTTCTAGTTGGGGTTACTCTCCCCCTGAAAGAACAAGTATGCAACTTGGGAGTCCTTCTGGACCCTTTTTTAACATTTGAAAATCAGATTTCTTCGATGGCCAGGAGTGCCTTTGGGCAACTTCGTCTGATCCGCCAGCTGCGACCCTTACTGAACAAACATGACTTGGCCACAGTGATCCACGCTCTTGTTTCATCCCGACTGGATTACTGTAATGCACTTTATGTGGGGCTGCCTGTAAAGAGCCTTCGGAAACTTCAATTGGTCCAGAATGTGGCTGCTCGAGTTTTAACTAACACTAGTTATACGGAGCACATTATGCCAGTGCTTCGGCCGCTGCACTGGCTTCTGGTATGTTTCCGGGCACAATTTAAGGTTTTAGTTATGACCTATAAAGCCTTAAATGAGTTGGGTCCAGGGTATCTGAAGGACCATCTTCTCCCATATGAACCTGCCCGGGGATTGAGGTCAGCTGAGGAGGCTTTGCTTAACATCTACGCGGAACAGGGCATTCTCAGCTTTTGCTCCCAGGCTGTGGAATTCTCTTCCTTGGGATATTTGCATGGTGCCAACGCTAGCGTTGTTTTGGCGTCAGGCTAAAGCCACCCTTTTTGCTCGTGCTTTTATTAATGTTTGAGTCTGTATGTGTGTGTTCCTCCTCTCTATATGTTTTTTGAGGGTTATGTCCCTCTGAGGTCTCATATTTTAAATTTCATATTGATTCTTATATATTTAGTATATCCAGTGTCCTACATGGGGGAGAAAGAGGTATCCCCCATGGATATGTTGCCCTTTTGCTCTGACCCATGGGAGGGACGTCCAGGGGGGATGCAGGAAGCCAGTGCTTCTGCCCCACCGGCCCCCCCCCTTGGGCATACCTGTTCTCGATCTAGTCCCTCAGACCCACTCACCCCTCGTGGTTTCCTTCACCCTCTCCCCACTCTGGGGTCACAGTCTACCCTGAGTATCCCTCGGGCATTCCTAATTACAGTCCAATGCCCTCCTTCGGGGCAGCTGGGTATTAAATCAATGTCTAGCCGCTACACCTGGTGCAGCTTTGGCCCGTTCTCGGCGGATTCCATCCCCTCCCATGGGGGATAGGGCAGGGGAACCTGCGCCCACCCTCATCTCCAGGTCCCAGCAACGTCGACCCTTAGGGCTGGAGAGGGGTTCTGTTCCACAACCCTCCAACCATGCGGGCTCCTGCCCGCCCTGGGCTGCTTCCTACTACCCCCACTCACCATTGTGTGCCGGAGTCCCAATCGTCTCCTTCTGGGATGCCGACTGCTTCCCCAGGCGACGACTCGCCAGGTTGTTGCGCTACCATAGGCTGGTCTTCCCCCGGCCGAGGGGCCAGTCTTCTCCCCTCCAGGGGTGGCCCCTTCAGTTCCCCGTCTGGCAGGCGGGACAGGTTCTCCCCAGCACCCGTCTCCCCCTTGCCCTCCAATTCAGAGGGCCTTCTTCCACCCCCCGCTTGCCGTGCCACTGGCATTTAAAGCGCCTGGCATCTGGCGTGAGCATGAACCGCAGAGGTGTGGGGGCGGAGCTGGGTGGCTGTGGCTTCCTGCCGCGGCGCTCTCCCAGTGGTGGGGCGTTTGCACTCCATCACATCCAGCATAGTGGACAGCTTGTCCAGTAATCTATATCTGGTGTTTCCAACATCCTGGTCCTTTGAATGAAAGCTTTTTTCTATCAGTCGAAGATATTCATATTCTGATAATTGATTCCTAAAAAAACCAGAGAAACAGTCCATTGTTTGACAGATCCCACAACCCAAAGAAATTTGGTACTAAATCCACATTTTTGTTGGTTGTGCAGTCAGGACCCATTTGTGGTTATTATATTTTATAAGCTAAGGTATTAGAAAAATTTATCATTATGTATTAAAGCCTTGCTTCTAATGAAAACACATTCTTGTGATCTACAGTTCCCTGCAAATTACTAACACATTAGCTTGACTTAATGAAATCATTAGGGGAGACTTTCTGGCTCATGGATGCAAATATCCATTCCATATCCCTGTGGAGCCACTGTGGGGATTGTGAACAGCATGCACTAAAATGTCAGTCCTGCCCAGCAGCACCACTGCTCCCCCTCCCTGCACTACTGTCCACAGCACATAACCACAACCAGGACCATTACTACCACAACCCAAAAGCACCAACCCTCCAACCACATCAGCATCCCCCCAGTAACACCATTCCTAACATAGTACACTCCCACACCCTGTCTCTGGCATCAGAGCTAGCACCATTTGAGAACTTGCCCCCACCTAGCAATATTCACATCACTCAACCAGCATGCCCTAGCACTAGCCCATACCCATAAGAACTCAGCAGCAGAATTCACCATCATTCGTTCCCCACCTACCTCAGCCTTCCCTTCCTAAAACTGGCCACATTTCCTTGCCATGAACCCAAAGGAATATGGAACCTGACCAAAGAATTATAGGATTGCAGTCCCAATAAGAAACAACGAGTAATCTGGGAATCCTGCCTGGAGAAAATGTGAGAGCTCCTTCCCAATGAAACTGTTGCCAGCTTCAGTTATGAGACTTGTGTGTACAGGAAACAATTTTCTAAGGAACTGGCTTGAGGCTGTGGTGTTCACATCCAGAAAAGACCATAAACAAGGGGTGGGCAATGATTTTTGATGGGGGAACCATGCCAAGATTTTAGTAAGTGGTCAAGTGCTGCACTTTCCTACAGAGGGATGTGGAGTCTGGGACAGAGGGGGGATGCACAAGGGAGGTTGGGATAGGGAACTGAGGTGCAGGAAAGGGTGTGGGATTTGAGAGGGAGTTTGGGCAAAGGAGGTTGTTGTGATCTGGGGCTGAGGCTTGGTGTGCAGGGCCTGGGAGCGGTTATGGGTGCAGGAGAGTCTTTTTCAATGTGCTTTTGCTGTGTGGACACTCTCTTTCGGAAGAAGTTTTTTTGAAAGATCTCTTCTGGAAAAGCTTCTTCCGAAAGAAGCCTGCAGTCTAAATGTAGCCTCTCATGCCATTCCTCCACTGCCTCCCCGCTTGCAGGACACCAAACAGATGCATGGTGCTCTGGTTGCCCTTGTGGACACCACATCACTTACAACATGGTTCCCACCACTGGCTCGGCGGGGAGTTGCCCCCAAAGCACACCAAACTCTCCGGGATACCTCCTGCTCTCTGCCCTGGGCTTCCTTCTACATCTGTCCACTGGCTGGCCTCATCCCCACCTGGGCTGGTGAATACTGCTATACTGGCGGCTGCGGTTGGCACGGCTGCTGGAGCTGGCACGGTGGTGGCAGTCAGTGTCGTGGCACTGGCAGAGGACCGTGGCTGGTGTGACTGCTGTGGAGGTGGCTGTGGTGGCTCTGGCTGGGGTGGCAGCGACTGTGGCTGCTCCGGCTCATGCGGCGGGTTTGGCTGGTGCAGCAGCGGCTGCGACAGCGGCTCCCACTGGTCCAGTGGGGGAGGTTGCTCCTGGGCTCTGGCAGGAGCTCCTTCCCCTTTGGTGGTCATCCCTGACTGAGTTGCTCCACCGGCCTTTATGCTAACCTGGCAACTGGAGCATGCCCATCAGGGCCTCAGGGGAGGGTCCTTTTCAGCCCAGCAAGCCTGGTTAACCCCTCCACTGCCAGTGCAAGGTTGGTACACCCCGTCACAGGGTGGTACAGACCACTTTGGAAATCTTAGACATAGTCTGCAGGACCACAGGTTGAAAACCACTCTCTCAGGGTATGTCTACACTGCCACCCTAGTTTGAACTAGGGTGGCTAACGTAGGCTTTCGAACTTGCAAATGAAGCCTGGGATTTAAATATCCCGGGCTTCATTTGCATGTTCCCGGGCGCCACCATTTTTAAATGCCCCATAGTTCGAACTACCTGCCCGCAGCTACATGCGGCACGGACTAGGTAGTTCGAACTCCTCCCAGTCTTGGGGCCGTGGTGGGAGCTGATAGCTCTTTTTGCTCCAGGCCTCAGCCAAAGCACGGAATGGACATCTCCAAAAGGGGTCAAATTAAATTCTTGCACACGCCCCTTGGGTACGTCTAGACTACATGGCTCCATCGACAGAGCCATGTAAAATAGTTTATTCGGCATAGTCAAAGAAGCGGGTATTTAAATAATCCCCGCTTCATTAAAATAAAAATGGCGGCTGCACTGTGCCGACAATCAGCTGATCCGGCACAGTGCAGCAGTCTAGACGCAGCGCGGTTGAAAAGGGAAGCCTTGTCGACCGTTCCATTATGCCTCATGAAATGAGTAAACTATTTTACATGGCTCCGTCGACAGAGCCATGTAGTCTAGACGTACCCCTTCTGTTTTAGAACCATTCCTGTCACTGTCATTAAGGGTGTGTCAACATTTCAAAATAGTAGAACCTCTGAGTTACGAATACTAGATGTAAAATTCTGTTTAATTGGTTACATTTAACCGGTTAACCACTTAAAGGGGATGAGCTGGGGACCCCATCTGTGTCCTCCCTAATTATGACCTGATCCATCAACCACACTGCTCATTTGGAACCAGAAGTATGCAAACAGGTAGCAGCAGAGACCCAAACCAAACGAAAAAAGCAAATACGGTACAGTACTGTATTAAATATAAACTACAAAAATGAAGGGGAAAAGTTTAAAAAAGATTTGACAAGATTCTGTTAAGATGGTTAAAAACAACATTTTTCTTCGAGTTTCAAACCTGTATTAAGTCAATGTTGAGTTGTGAACTTTTGAAAAAACAAGCCTAATATTTTGTTCAGTATTACGAATAATGTCCTTTCCCACAATGTTTGTAATTCTGAGGTTTTACTGTATGTACACTATTTCAAGGAGGTTGTGGACAATATAACAGAGCTATCAGAATTAATTTTCGGTTCAGACTTTATATGCTACTAATTTTTCAGCAAAAGTCACTTTCTTTTTTTAAGAAAAAACAAGTAATGTGATATTGCAACATATATAATGGAAATAATTTGGTTTTATATACTACTGTTAACAATATCCAGTTATTTTACAATAGCAAGTTCATTGTGGTTCTGTAATGCCTTTGCAGGAAAAGTATAGTTATAGAACCAAAAAGGTTATTTCTGTGTCATAGGCGGGTTTTACAGCACTCCTGAAGCTTTGTCATCTCGTGCCCTACAGTGCTCACCATGTGAAACTACTTCATTTTAGGAACAGAATTTTTTAGGTTCTTTATTACAGTGTTTTAGAAGCAGGACATGTCATGTGAGCCGTTACATGGCCATTACCGTTCTATCAGATTTTGCAAATAGTATCAAAGTGTAATACTAATAAAGCTGTGTATGTAAGTTTCTATTATTACTTCAGCTTGACAGAAGGGGACATTTTTATCAGCAATGTGCAAGAAAAATCAATGTGAAATGCCATAAATATGAGTCTTTGTCTAAAATCCTGCTGTCAGAGGACAAGGAAAACAAAGGGAAACTGCATGTTGTGGTAGATGTGGGATTAACCACGAATCCTCCATTATTTTCAGTAGGTGTTGCTGTGCACCACACACTGAAAATATCCAGTAATGTATTTGAAGCTGATGAATGGCTTTTCCAGGAAAGTGGATATGAATGTTACTATAAGCAGGAGCATTTACAGTCCAACCTTTTGAAGTCTGTCTGGTAAGGTGTTGGAAGAAAGGGTTTCCTTTTTTTAAATATCATGGGGTCGGGGTTAAGTATGGGAGAAGAGACATTTTCAGGGAGATGTTGGAGTAACCAAACACCTGATGATCTAAATTACTAATGTAAGCAGTCCCACTGCAGTGTTGTCTGCCCAGGAGGTAAAATCTTGACCTCTGTTCAGATCACTTCATGCCAGGCAGAAGCAGAATAAATGGGTTCTGTAGTAGCTTAGCAGCAGTTCCTCCCCCTCTGGGTCAGTGGCCACTGGCCACTCAAACCCACTAGGCTACGTCTAGACTGGCATGATTTTCCGCAAATGCTTTTAACGGAAAAGTTTTTCCGTTAAAAGCATTTGTGGAAAAGACCATCTAGATTGGCACGGATGCTTTTCCGCAAAAGCACTTTTTGCAGAAAAGCATCCATGCCAATCTAGACGCGGTTTTGCGCAAGAAAGCCCCGATCACCATTTTCGCGATCGGGGCTTTTTTGAGCAAAACAATACTGCGTTGTCTACACTGGCCCTCTTGCACAAAAGCATTTGCGCAAGAGGGCTTTTGCCCGAACGGGAGCGGCATAGTATTTCTGCAAGAAAACTGACAATCTTACATAGAATCATAGAATCATAGAATCATAGGACTGGAAGGGACCTCGAGAGGTCATCGAGTCCAGCCCCCCGCCCTCAAGGCAGGATCAAGCTCCATCTACACCATCCCTGACAGATGTCTATCTAACCTGTTCTTAAATATCTCCAGAGAGGGAGATTCCACCACCTCCCTTGGCAATTTATTCCAATATTTGACCACCCTGACAGTTAGGAATTTTTTCCTAATGTCCAATCTAAACCTCCCCTGCTGCACTTTAAGCCCATTACTCCTTGTCCTGTTCTCAGAAACCAAGAGGAACAAATTTTCACCTTCCTCCTTGTGACACCCTTTTAGATATTTGAAAACCGCTATCATGTCCCCCCTTAATCTTCTTTTTTCCAAACTAAACAAGCCCAGTTCATGAAGCCTGGCTTCATAGGTCATGTTCTCTAAACCTTTAATCATTCTTGTCGCTCTTCTCTGTACCCTTTCCAATTTCTCCACATCTTTCTTGAAATGTGGCGCCCAGAACTGGACACAGTACTCCAGCTGAGGCCTAACTAGTGCAGAGTAGAGCGGCAGAATGACTTCACGAGTTTTGCTTACAACACACCTGTTGATACAACCTAGAATCATATTTGCTTTTTTTGCAACAGCATCACACTGTTGACTCATATTCAACTTGTGGTCCACTATGACCCCTAGATCCCTTTCCGCCATGCTCCTTCCTAGACAGTCGCTTCCCATCTTGTATGTATGGAACTGATTGTTCCTTCCTAAGTGGAGCACTTTGCATTTCTCTTTATTAAACCTCATCCTGTTTACCTCTGACCATTTCTCTAACTTGCTAAGGTCATTTTGAATTATGTCCCTATCCTCCAAAGAAGTTGCAACCCCACCCAGTTTGGTATCATCTGCAAACTTAATAAGCGTACTCTCTATCCCAATATCTACATCATTGATGAAGATATTGAACAGTACGGGTCCCAAAACAGACCCTTGCGGAACTCCACTTGTTATCCCTTTCCAGCAGGATTTAGAACCGTTAACAACAACTCTCTGACTACGGTTATCCAGCCAATTAAGCACCCACCTTATCGTGGCCCTATCTAAGTTATATTTGCCTAGTTTATCAATAAGAATATCATGCGAGACCGTATCAAATGCCTTACTAAAGTCTAGGTATATGACATCCACCGCTTCTCCCTTATCCACAAGGCTCGTTATCCTATCAAAGAAAGCTATCAGATTAGTTTGGCATGACTTGTTCTTCACAAACCCATGCTGGCTATTCCCTATCACTTCATTACCTTCCAAGTGTTTGCATATGATTTCCTTAATTACCTGCTCCATTATCTTCCCTGGGACAGACGTTAAACTGACCGGTCTGTAGTTTCCTGGGTTGTTCTTATTCCCCTTTTTATAGATGGGCACAATATTTGCCCTTTTCCAGTCTTCTGGAATCTCCCCTGTCTGCCATGATTTTTCAAAGATCATAGCTAAAGGCTCAGATACCTCCTCTATCAGCTCCTTGAGTATCCTGGGATGCATTTCATCAGGACCTGGTGACTTGCTGACATCTAACTTTCCTAAGTGATTTTTAACTTGTTCTTTGTGTATCCTATCTTCTAAACTTACCCTCTCTCTGCTTGTATTCACTACGTTAGGCACACCTCCAGACTTCTCGGTGAAGACCGAAACAAAGAAGTCATTGAGCATCTCCGCCATTTCCAAGTTTCCTGTTACTGCTTCTCCCTCCTCACTAAGCAGTGGGCCTACCCTGTCCTTGGTCTTCCTCTTGCTTTTAATGTATTTATAAAAGGTCTTCTTGTTTCCCTTTATGCCTGTAGCTAGTTTGATCTCATTTTGTGCCTTTGCCTTTCTAATCTTGCCCCTGCATTCCTGTGTTGCTTGCCCATATTCATCCTTTGTTAGTTGTCCTAGTTTCCATTTTTTATATGACTCCTTTTTTATTTTGAGATCGTGCAAGATCTCCTTGTTAAGCCAAGCTGGTCTTTTGCCATATTTTCTATCTTTCCTACACAGCGGAATTGTTTGCTTTTGGGCCCTTAACAACGTCCCTTTGAAATACTTCCAACTCCCCTCAATTGTTTTTCCCTTCAGTCTTGCTTCCCATGGGACCTTACCTACAAGTTCTCTGAGCTTATCAAAATCTGCCTTCCTGAAATCCATTACCTCAATTGTGCTGGTCTCCCTTCTACCTTTCCTTAAGATCATGAACTCTATTATTTCATGATCACTGTCCCCTATACTGTCTTCCACTTTCAAGTTCTCAACTAGTTCCTCCCTATTTGTTAAAACCAAATCCAGAACAGCTTCTCCTCTGGTAGCTTTTTCAACCTTCTGAAACAGAAAGTTGTCTCCAATGCAGTCCAGAAACTTATTGGATAGCCTGTGCCTCGTTGTGTTAGTTTCCCAACGTATGTCTGGATAGTTGAAGTCCCCCATCACCACCAAATCTTGGGCTTTGGATAGTTTTGTTAATTGTTTAAAAAAGGCCTCATCCACCTCTTCCACCTGGCTAGGTGGCCTGTAGTAGACTCCTAGCATGATATCACCCTCATTTTTTACCCCTTTTAGCTTAACCCAGAGACTCTCTACACAGCTATCTCCTACGTTCATCTCCACTTCAGTCCAAGTGTGTACATTTTTAATATACAAGGCAACCCCTCCTCCCTCTTTTCCCTGTCTGTCCTTCCTGAGCAAGTCGTACCCTTCCATACCAACATTCCAATCATGCGTCCCATCCCACCAGGTTTCTGTAATACCAATGATATCATAGTTGTATTTATTGGTTAGCAATTCCAGTTCTTCCTGCTTATTACCCATACTTCTCGCATTTGTATATAGGCATCTAAGATACTGATTTGATCTTGACTCCCTGTTGTGCCCTGACCCTCCTTTCTCCTTGCCATTATAGGCCGTAGTCCCCCCCATTTCCAACCCATCTCCCAGTCCCGCACATTCAGCACTTACCTGTGGGCTTTGCTCACCTGCCCCCGACAAACCTAGTTTAAAGCCCTCCTCACAAGGTTAGCCAGTCTGTGTCCAAACAAGGCCTTCCCGCTCCTGGAAAGGTGAACTCCATCTCCACCAAGCAGTCCTTCCTGGAAGAGCACCCCGTGATCAAGGAAGCCGAATCCCTCCTGGTGACACCATCGTCGCAGCCAGGCATTCACCTCCAGGATGCACCTCTCTCTGCCCGGGCCCCTACCTTTGACAGGAAGGATAGACGAGAATACCACCTGCACTCCAAACTCCTTCACCAGTACTCCCAAAGCCCTGTAGTCACACTTGATCCTCTCAGTGTCACACCTGGCAGTATCATTTGTGCCCACGTGGATGAGTAGCATGGGGTAGTAGTCAGAGGGCCGGATAATCCTCGACATGAAATCGTCAGTGTTCTTGCGGAAATTCAAGCGGCCAGTGTAGACAGCTGGCAAGTTTTTCCACAAAAGCAGCTGCTTTTGTGGAAAAACTTGCCAGTCTAGATGCAGCCACTACAGTGTTGGTCTTGCCCACAGTCAGAGAATTAGCATGGCACAGAACAGATGACTCCTCCTGTAATCTAGGCAGAGCTGCAAATAGTGGGAGTCTCTGGGAGTGCAAACTAGGGCACAAAGTGTTGGTAATACCCAACTAAGCCCAGAAACCGTCACACCTGTCGCTTCATAGTAGGCACCAGGCAGGCCTATAGAGCCTGGACCTTTCCTAGGAGGGGGCACATGAGGCTTTGTCACAGTGTGTAATCCCAGGTGCATAGTCCCCTATCACCCAACTGGGCACTTTTTTGGTGTTGGCAATTGTGATGGATAGGGGGAGTGCTGGCCAGCACCCGGTGACTAAGGGATTAAACTCAGGTAGCTAGGAAGGGTGTTGGCAGGGAACCAGAAGAACCAATGGAAATACAGTGCTGAAATTTGAATTGTATAAGATACCTTGCCTGCCTTATTTGTGTGGAGAAGTTAAGCCAGGAGTTGAGAGACACAGAATTACTTAAACCCAGGCAGTACTACCATACCTCCAAGGAATTTCAAGTATAGAAGTGGATTAAACCAGGAAGGAATCATTAGTAAATAAAGGGAAAAAGTGTATCTAGTCATGATCAGGGTATTTTTCTTTATTTTGGTTGTTTGGTTTAATCTTCTCTGTGTGAATCCATGTCTTCCCTTCCCCATTCTAAGATTTGTTCTATCTAAGATTTGTTCCCAGAGATTTTCGAAGCATTTTAATTTGTTTTATTTAGTTGTTTTGTAACACCTAGCAATCAAGTATGCTTTATCAAGTGTATCTTTTGTTTTGTTAATAAAAATAACTTTTTAAAGATGATTAGTTGATTCTTGTGTCCTGGAAAGTAACAGGGATCCATGTGTGTGTATGCATGCTTCAGACTAAGAGGTCAGCTACCAGAGACTGCAGTTGTTTTCTCTTTGTTTTCAAGCTCTCTTGTGGTAAAGGAGCTTGGGGGTAACCCCTCTGGAAGAAGTCCAAGTGCTTTCTTCCTGAGTTCAAGAAGAACAGGGTTTTCCTTTTGTTTCACTTGGTTGTGGCAATTACCCCCCCCCCCTCAAAAAAGTCAGTAAATCTGTGACTCTGGGGGAGTTTTTGTAAGGAGAACCTACAGAGGCAAGGTATTTAAGGTCTTTGCAGGATCCCACCTTCTGCACTCAGAGTTTTAGGGTGGGAGACAGCCCTGACAGCAGTGAACCCAGCATCATGCAGGGTTTGAAGGAAGGCAGCCACCAGGTTTAAATGATCTTCTCAGGGGTGGCTATAGATCACTACATTGTCTCAGTAGGCTGCAGCATACTGCACATAGGGACTTAGAAAGTGGTCCATCAGGTGAAAGATTGCCAGAGTTCCATGGAGACTGAGGGGTATCCTTGTGAAGTGATGCAACTTGGTTGGAGTGATGAATGCTGTCTGCTCCCTGGAACTCAGCTCCAAGAAGATATGCCAGTACCCTTTCGTGAGATTTAGTGTTGTGATGTACCTGAGGAACTCATTGATCCAAGGCAGGCACTGGATAAGTATCAAACTTTGAAACTGTATTTACCTTCTGGAAGGTCTGAACAGAACTGGAGGCTCCCATCAGGCTTTGGGACCAACATGATGAGACTATATCATCTGCTCTGTGACCACTCTATGAACCCCAACTCCACCATTGCTTGGATCACTTTCTTGACAACCTCCTGCACAGGGGAGGAAGGGCACAGGGGCCAGCTGGATAGTGTGCTGCATGAGCATGGTCTGACCTGGAGCATCTTGAAAGTTGTGCAGGTTTTCAGCAGGCACCGAGATTGTATCTGTTGTTCAGCCAATCTGTGTTGCCACTTGTAGCTCCTCAGTCTCAACTGAATCAGGAACTTAGGACTGGCTCAAGAGGATATGAGGCAACCAGTAGTCCCTCACATGTATGCCTAGGTTTCATGAGGTTTATGTGGTAGATCTGATTCTTTTCTGTGGTCCAGAAGGGGGGAAGGGTGGGTGCGCAAAAGGAGACAGCAACATTAAAGTGGTGCTAATGCAGTACTTTAAAGGTCAGCCATGTATGGACCAGTACTAGCCGATGGTTCTTACTATTATGCCACACAGCCCCACGTTCACCTCTGAGGGGAGGGGTTTGTCATCTCAGGACCCTCCTCCAGGAGGCCTGGAGTTGGCGTTGGGACTGTGGGTTCATCAGGGAGGTCCTCCCTTGGGGTTCTTCAGTCTTCTTATATATTTCTGCCATGGGGTCTCCCTCCAGGGCTACCTGGGTAGGAAATGTCCTAAGACCAGTGGTCCAAAGCAGGCTGGCAAACCCCAGCCAGTCTCATGCAAGACAATTGTGATGGCCAGACCCACTGTCATAACCCACATCAGCCCTTTTATGGTCACAGAGATCCAAGTGCTGTGGTGTGCCTGTACATCCTCATGCATACATTGGAGCCATCTATCTCCACCCATTTGTGTGGATCAGGGCAAATTTCTGACGGACAAGGGTTTGCTTGCAGCCCAAGTCTATGAGGGCCATGACTCATTTTCACGCAACTTTTATGGTGGTTGTTAGCTTCAGGGTGGGCGGTCTGTGGGCATGAGACTCTTGGGAATAGACTCGGCCAAAGCCAGTCCATCTCAGGACATTCTTGTTTTAAGTATCAAAACAGGCTGCAGGAAAGCAGAATCCTACGACCAATCAGGCTAAGTGGCCCTGGCATCATGGGTTTGGACTCTAGGGCATTATTTGGCCTTGGGACTGGGCTTCCTTGCATTGAACCAAGTGTTAAGGCTGGGGCATGGGCTTCTGGCCCAACAGGGGTCTCAGTGGCCAAAAAGTCCACCATTAAGTTGATGGTCTCACTAAGTGTTGTGGGTTAGTGCTGAAGTACCCAAGCCCTTCCCCAGAGTGGGAGGACATGGTGAACTGCTCTATGATGATCTGTTCAGCAATCTCACCGGCCATTGCTCAAGGTGCAGCCATCACCAGTTTTTTTATCTCCTGGGCTACAACCTATCACCCTGGTGGCTAGGTCTTAGACCGAAATTGCTAGCATAAGGTTTCCAGCATGATGTCCAAAGCATCTAAAATGGCCACCTTCACACATCCATAATCTCATGCCTCATTGATTCTGAGTTTGTGATAGGCAGTCTAAGCTGCCCCAATCATGCTGGGAGTCAAGGTGTCCTGATGTTCTGGGGGCCATCTGCCAACCACCGTGACCTACTCAAATGTTACAAGAAATGCTTCTGGGTCATCCTCAGTCCCATTTTGGAAATCTGTACTGGAAATGAGGAAGCAGGGGAATTCATCACACCTCCAGGAGCTGGCCTGGTGGGGCCAGGCTGCAGTCATGAGCTGTTGAAGACACCGATGTGGCTGCTCATGATGTTGGGCCCTCAACTCCCAGAGCAGTTGCTACTGTTGGGCCCCTAGATGTTGCACCAATTTTTATTATTGCTGGAGTTGTGACCCCTGCTGCTGCAGGTGGCTCTGAGCCAGATACTAAATGAGCTTGTCAAGCTCCATGTCTCCCGTTAAGGATCTTTAAGGTGTAGTACATGCAAGACCCCCAACTGCAGGAGTCAGGTTGTTGCCCACATTCTCCACTAAGTACAGTGGCTCCGTGCTGGTCCTTCTCCCTCTGGGGTCAGGCAAGGCTGCAAACAGTGTTAAGGCTTTGACCTCCAATCAGGGCACTGCAGGACAGAGGGGTGGCCACAAACACAAGTCTCTTGATTTAAAGGCGGGGGGGGGTTGCACTGGACAGTCTGTCACGGGGCCACAGGAAATCCAGCAGCAACAAGCTGGAGCCCGCCCGCCCCTTGGTAAGAGCAGGCTCAGCGAGTGTCCCGGCCGCGCTGCTGCGTGCGCAGGAGCCGCTCCGAGGCTGTGGTTGGGCCCCGCGCGTGCGCACAACTAGGCCTTTCGGAGCGTCCAGGCCTCACTCGCTGGCCACGTGCGCGCGCCTCTCTCCAAGCGCTGACTTAAAGCGCGCGCCTCCTCGCTCCTCCCGTGTCCCGGCGGAGCGGCCGCGTTCCTCTCGCGAGAGTTTAACAGCGCCCCCTCCGCGACACATCCGGGTTCCGGCGCGCGGCCCCGTCCGGTCCGGCTGCAGGCAAGATGGCGGTGGAGTCGCGGGTTACGCAGGAGGAGATCAAGAAGGAGCCCGAGAAGCCCATCGACCGCGAGAAGGTATCGCGGGGCAGGCCCGCAGCGCAGCGCGCGGGGCGAGCGGCGGGCCCGGCGCTAACGGCCTGTGCTTCCCTTGCAGACGTGCCCGCTGCTGCTGAGGGTCTTCACCACCAACAACGGGCGGCACCACCGCATGGACGAGTTCTCCCGCGGCAACGTGCCCTCCAGCGAGCTGCAGATCTACACCTGGTGAGCGGCGCCGAGCGACACCTGCCGTCCCCCGTGCGCGTATGCCCAGCGCGCGCCCTTGTCCCAAAACGGCCTGAGCCTGCAGTGCCCCGGTCGACCAGAGACGTTAAGCAGCAAGAGGTGCCTGCGCCTTCTTCCTTGGGTGTCTCTGGGGCCTTGCACAGTCGTTGCAGGCACGTGCATCTGATCGCCACTTAAAACAACCCTTGACTGTAATAGTTGAACGTGGAAGTCAGAAAGCTGCTGTTGTCTCGGGTAGTGCTGCATCGGTTGTAGCCCTACTATAGGAACTCTCGTTCCTGAGATTGGAACAATTCAACGTGTAACTTAACTTCCTAGAGGTCCTTCCTAACTCTTTGTTACTAAGATGTATGAAAAAGCCATACCCCTGAATGATGGACATTTTAAGGATGCTAAATATTGGTTAATTAAATAGGTGGTTTAAATAATTATCATGAATTATCATCAGTTAGTTGACTAGTCTATAATCCCCCAGCATGTGAGGCTGACAGCCAGAGAATGCTGACCCCACTCCCGAGGCACCCCCTGCCACTCTGCACTGCTGCTCTGTATCAGAGACAGCAGTGCAGGGTGGCAGCAGCCCCTGTCTGGGGGGGAGTGGGTGAGCTCCTGGACCCATTGGGAGACTGAGCCTGGCTGCCTGCCCCTCTGGCTCCTAATACACTTTCATTGCAGAGCTGCAGCGGGGGTAAGTCCCAGATCTGGCACAAGCTGGGCTGCCTGCCTGCTAAAAAATTTACTGATGGTGGGAGGGAGTGGAATGTATATCGTCTATGGCATTAACCTATAAGCTTTTGCTTATTGATGAATTGACTACAGTCCTAGTACGTTTTGCCAGCATATGCGCTGATGTGCACACACTGTATCAGTGGAAGACATTCTGTTGGGGATTGGCCACTTAAGTTGCTTTTATTATGTTGATAGAAGAGCTGTCTTCCATCTGCATAAAATAGCTATGCAAGCTAGAGATGTAAGCAACTAGTCGAGTAGTGAGTTGACTGGTTTCTCCTCCCCACCTTGCTGCCTCTATTAGAGAGAGACAGCAAGGGTTGGAGCCAGTGCGGGCAGGGAACTGGCTTGAAAGCCAGTCCCCCCAGCACCATCTCCACTGGGGTCGGTAGAGGCATAGTGGAGAAACAGCGTAAGCAGGGACTGAAGCAGTCTCCCCTTGCACCAATCCCACTGCAGTGCTTCTCCCTTTGAAATGTAGCACGAGCCCCACGGGTTCCCTTGTCCCAGTCCCTGCTTGCCTCGGGTTCTGCCTCTCCTTTTGAAATGTAGCAGGAAGAGGCAGAACCCAAAGTGAGCAGGGATTGCTTGAGTCCCTGCTTGCCCTGGGTTTCCTGCACCGCCTCGCCCTTTGAAATCTAGCAAGAGTCCGGCAGGGCAGCTCTTACTATAGTTAAAAGGTAGAGGCACAGTGGGAATAGCAAGCACCCTACCCCACCCTTATCAACTAATCGAGTAGTGGAAATTCAATCAACTACTCAATTAATTGATTAATCAATTTAATATCCCTAATGTGAGCTAGTAATGGTACAACTGTGATGTTGTAAGTATGTTTTTGTAGTCTTCAAGAGATAAACTAAAATGTTATCCCAAAAGGTAGCGTATTATGTACTTAGTAATTTTTGTTCTATGTTTTGCACACTTTATGGGTGAGCCGTTTGTGTGGTATTCTTTGTATTGTGGAGAATGGATTATCTCTGGTGTTAGGTAGCAACCAGTGTTCTTTATGAACTCATTTTTGTCCCTTAATTTTAGTTTGGAAAACTAGCTCTGGCAAGCTGGGGGCCAAACAATGTTGCAAAACATTAGTTGTCTTCCACATTTGAAGAACGTTAAACTTATGTTGCTGATGCTGACTTAAAATTGCACTTTGTCCTAAAACTGCTTTGTCACAGATATCGTTACAACTATAAACTTTCCATATACCAAAATTTCCTTGAAACTTGTGCATCAGTAACACAGCTTAATAAACTATCTTTTCTTTTTGAATAGGTTGGAGTCCCAGTCCTGCTGTATTCATTTTAATGGGCACTGTGGACCCAGTTTTCATCACTGATGTCTGGGAAATTTTTGTCTTCAACAGAAACCAGATTAGGCTCTGTCACAGCACAATATCTTCGATTGACTGTTTAGAGCCTTGAGTGAATAAAATTTTTTTTGCATACCTGCTGTTATTTTTAGCCTAGATAATTGAGTCCTTTTGGTCTTGGAACCTTGTATTCAGGTTTTGAGTTGTGACTAGGGCTGTCAATTGATGTGCGTTAATGCCTGCAACTAACGCAGGGCAGGATTAATGCGTTTAATTTTAACGTGTTAATTGCAGGCATTAATGCTGCACTGCCCCTTTGAAGTGCTGCTCTGGCACCTCAAAGGGGCAGCGCATGAGGAGCCAGGGATCAGATGGAGTGCCCAGCTGACCCTTGGAAAGGCTGCCCCAGCGTTTCCAAAGGGCAGGGCAGCACAACGCAGAGCTGGGGATCAGCTGGGCACTCCAGCTGACCCCAGGCTCCTAATGTGCTGCTTCTTTGAAGCACGGGGGCAGTGTTTCCATGGGGCAGTGCAATGCGGAGCCCAGGATCAGCTGGAGTGTCCAGCTGATCCCTGGCTCTGCCTTGCGGTGCCCCTGTGATGCACTGGTGTGTCACAGGGGCAGCGCGTTAGGAGCCTGGGGTCAGCTGGGGAGATTCTGCTGTGTTTTAAAGGGGCAGTGCATGTGATTAATCATGATTAAATTTTTTAATTGCTTGACAGCCCTAATTGTAACTCTAAATGTAGTTATGCTTCCTCTCAGGATAGTAGCCATGATCATCTTATAAAGCTGAGAATTTTGGTTTTCTCTGTCAAGTGTTACAAATTACAATTTCTTACCTTATATTGGAGGCCACACCCAGGATCAGGACCTCTGCAGTAGAGATGTTACTACTACTTAGTGACAGAAGGTTCCTATTGTAATGATTCTGTAATCAAAATAGACTAGACAAAGGATGGAGATGAAGTCACTTGCCCAACATCATAGGAGGCTGTTAGCTGAGCCAGGATTAGAACCCAAATCTGAATCTCAGACCAATGCCTTATCTACTAGACCATTTTGCCTCCATGTTTAATTGGCATCTTATGTTTTCAGATATTTAGAGTAAGATGCTCAGAATGTTTTGAATAACTTATTTTTTTAAGATTAAATACTTTAAAAATAGTTCCTCGTTGAAGTTTTAAGTGACTAGCATGAAATACATATGTATATAAAAGCTGCACACATGAACTATTTCCTTGTTTTTATAATTGATAGTATGTGGTTAACTGTCACTTATCTTAAATGGGATCTGACATTTTTATATATTTGAGAATATGAACCATCCTGGTGAGTTGTAATTTCTGTTTTTAAATCTAGGATGGATGCCACTTTAAAAGAGCTTACCAGTTTGGTGAAAGAGGTGTATCCAGAAGCACGGAAGAAAGGCACACACTTCAATTTTGCAATAGTTTTTACAGAATTGAAGAGACCTGGCTATAGGTAAATGACATTTCTTCTCCAGGTTCATGGAATTTTTCAGTCAGCAGAGCTGTAAACTGATTTTCAATACGATATTATCTGAAAAACAGAAAACTGCATGGTGACTGCAATGTTTCTAGAGTTTTTGTTCAGTCCTTCTCAAAAGAGTGAACAAGGATTTGCCTATGAGGTGACCAACAGACTAGGCAACCACCCAGGATAGGTAGCTGCAATGAAAGGCTTATCTCTCCAGTAGTGTGGGGAATGACTAGATTCTCTACTAAATGCTTATGATCTTCAGACTGATGTTTTTGGCATAATGGTCCCATGTCAGTGATGTAGGCAATTATTTGTCAGTAATCAGTTTAAGGGCAGTGAGTGTATATTGTTATGCCATTAGCAGTGTTTTCTTTACTAGTCTTGTCCCCTTTAACTTGGCAGTTTTCTCTGATCTAAAATTTTAATGTTTGTAATTGCTGGATACTGAGTTGTGCTGTCTCTGTAGTGAAGACTGTCTTGAGTGTGAAGTGGGTGCCATCTTTGTATTCAGTTAGTTGAAGGGGTGTGTGTATGTGGGGGGGGACCCTAAATAATATTTTAAGGCCTGTATTTGAGCTTTAAATAAGTTTGCCATTTAGAGAGATGGACTCTTTGCCTCAATTTATTTGCATTTCATTTCCTCTTTGCAGGGTGAAGGAGATTGGCAGCACAATGTCAGGCAGAAAGGGCACAGATGATTCCATGACTCTGCAGTCTCAGAAGTTCCAGATTGGAGATTATTTGGATATAGCAATTACTCCTCCAAATCGTGCACCACCCCCATCAGGACGCATGAGGCCATACTAAGTGACATGTCACTTTGTTTAAAACTGGCCATGTATATTTCCACTTGGTAGTACTTGCTGCTTAAAACAGGCTTTTGTTTTTATTGCTAAGCAAGAACTTGAACACACAGTCTTGGAAATATGGGTTACTTTTAAATCTTAATTTTACTCTGTTTAAAAGAAAATATTTTAGGCTGCTTCTATCCTTTTCACAGTAGTTATGGCTTGAAAAGTAGGAATGTTCAGTGTTCTCTAAAATGTGAGCAGCATAGAAGTGTTACCATTCTGTTAGAAGCTGTCTTGTTTGAAATAAATATAATGCTGTGTCATCCAAAATTTAGTGTCTAATTAAACATTCATTACACATCTGATTTAAACTGTAAATGTCAGGAGGCGTTTCGACAAATTTTGGACTCTAAAATGAGGGGTGAAGTTTTCTTTGAATGACCCTGTAACCGACTTATGGGGTAAATGGAGTTAACTCTGTGCAAAGTCATTAGAGGATTGGGCTTTAAGTTTCTGAGGAGTAGTTAGTATGCGTATTCTGCTGTGAAGGTATGAGTGCAATTGCCCTCCCACTCCAAATAACTAAGTGAATTTCAGGGGAAAAGACTTATTAGAGTCTAGAAAAATTGGCAAAACTAGTTAGCTAATTAATCTAAGACTGTACCGTGTTAGTTGTATACAATGTGGCAATGAGAGATGTAAAAATCTTTAATTGCAAATGCTAAGTTTCCATTAAGAATATTTCTTAGGGATATTACTATACTACAAAACTTCAATCTTCAAAGTATGTCAAGTCTCTTGGTTAGGCTTGGGAAAGTAAAAAATCCGTTTCCTACCTTTTTCACTTTGAATTCCAACAAGCTGCTCCTGTTGACTTTGAATAACAATTTCAGTTGGTAAGAACTTCAATTAAATGCTAAATTTTCAGCTTTAAAACTCAGCCACAGTCTCTGCAAAGACCACTCCAAAACACTTCCTATATTAAAAATAAGATTCCACTCCCTATTGTTTCTTCCTTTTGCTGCAGTTTACTGTAAACAAGTACAGTATGGTATGTTAGCAACTTGCAAGTCAAAAGTATTTTCAGTGCTTGTAGGATAAATTATTAGGTAATTTTAAATATCTAATTAAACAAACCTTTCTAAGGTCCCAGCAGTGACTTCACTAGAAAGTAATAGTGAAAGTCAGGGGCAGGTTCTAAATGAATTTAATTCTTACCATACAGATAAGGGAGCAGAACTGTTTGAAAATCCTGATGGTGGTTTATGCTGAACGGAATGTGTTCAAATACAACACATTTGTCCTTTCAGTAAGACAGGTGCCTGGCAAAATCCTAGTTCCTTAGCTACTGCTCCCCTTTTCTATGGCTCCTTGGTTCTTAGAACTGTATAGGAGTTAGAGTCCCTGGGGGCCAAGATTTGAGGCTTCATATTAATAAGCATAGTAATGATTGCCAAGTCCACACACCTGACACGGCTAGTAAGTCTGCTTTATTTGCATTAGCTATCTACTGTAATACCTGTGCTCCAATGACTGACTACCTACTGGCTAGCCCATATCCAGCCAGAGTGCTGTGCTACCTCACTGGTCCTTCTGTAGAAAGAATAAGTTTGACTATGTACAAACAAATTCATCGCCAAAAACACTGCATCATTGACTGAAAACTGGAGGGGCAGGGCTCCCTATCCCACAATCCCATTCCTGGATCCTCATCTGCTATACCTCACCCATAGTCTAGTTCCTACAGTCTCTACTTGCTCCCAGTTCTTGCCCAGTGCCAGCATCTCCCACCACCTTTTGGCTCCTTGTCCTAGTCTCTTATCCAGGTAATCCCATAGCTACCTGGCAGATATTTCTGTCTTTCGCCACTGGGTCTTAGTTTGCCTCCTTGTGTGAGCTTAGTCCCCTTACTAACCATTTCACATAGCTTTTTTTAGGTATCCCTCATCTCTGGCCCCTGTATATAATTCAGCTGACCTCCTCTTCATGTTTCCTGGGTGTTGGGGCCAGGATGAGTGGTCACTGGCTGTACAGGTGAGAGACTTTGTTCTGGTGCGGCCTAGAGCAGCACAAAGCTGCGCTTGCAAGGAAAAACCTTTTTTAGGTCCTTGCATTATGGATAATTCAAATGGAATCTTTTTGGGAAAATTAAGCTGTAAAGCTCTAGCCCAGGGGTGGGCCAAGATCCAACATGCCAAGCCACTGGATCCAGCCCACAGGCTGCTCTGCCAGGACCCTTGAGCATAGAGCAGCCACATACTGCTTTAAGTGGCTGGCTGCTCCCTGTGGCTCTGCAGTATGAGGAAGGGGAGGCTTTGCAGAAGCCAGCTAAGGGAGCTAAGAGATGGGGCAGCCTGGGACTGGCAGGCAGGGAGCTGCTTAAGTAAGTGACTCCCAGCCACAGCCCGGCTCCACCACACCTCTCTCCTTTCCTCAACTCCCTGAACCAGGTCACCAGCCCTTCCTGACACAAATCACCATCCAAACCTGCAGCTTTCTCCAGGTTACAACCCCTTCCCCCAGGGCAAATTCCTCTCTTGCACCCATACTCCCTGCTCCCCAATCCCCTGCCCTGATCACAACCCCCTACACCTCCTGCACTCCAAACCCCTACCCTGAGCAACTTTCTGCACCCAATTTCTGTCCCAGATCCCACATCTCCATAGGAAAGTGCAGCCCATGGCCACTTACCAAAATCTTGGAGTGGGCCCCCCAGCAAAAATTATTGCCCACCCTGCTCTAGCCAATGTAACCATGCAAACTGCAGTTTTTCAGGTACTTAGAATGTGGCCAAATTTGAAGCAAAAAGCACATTCCTATCAAAGGCTCCTTCCCTCCCCTATCTTGGCCCATATTTCAAGTCCCTGCTTCAAGGTATTGTCTTGCCTCAGCATGCATGGCTGCAGTTGATGTCTTCTCATGGCCCCTTCCAGCCAAACATTTTTGAGGGTGCTAGAGTTTTTCAAAAACTATGTAATCATTTAACAGGACCAGATCAAAGCGTGGTTCCATAACATTGTTCCTGGAAAAAATTGAACCACTTTGGCTGAATTTTTATTTATGTATTTATTTAGGAAAATCAGCTGGAGGCAGACAGCTGGTCTAGACAATTTCACCTCAAAGGAAGAGTTCCAGGGAACTGAAAACTAGGTCTTATAACAAGTGGCAGGCATCCTTGGGTTGTGCTACTGCCTTCACCTAGCAGTTACTTCCATATCATGTAGTTTTTGTTTAATATGACCCTATCTAATTCATGGTCCATTGTGGTAGGATTTTAAAAAGTGATCAATTTCCTCATTTCAGATGTTTACACCCAAAATTTCACACTGGTGTAACTGGGCATCTGGATACAAAAGGAGGTTGTGGCAGAGGGGTGGTCACAAGGCTTTTGTAGGGGAGTCTTGGAATTCCCACCCTGCTTCTGTGCTGCTGGCAAGGATGCTTTCTGGGCTGGGCAGCCATAGACCAGTGCAGAAATGATGGTTGCAGGGTATGAGGAGTGGGGTACCATATGTTTGAGCTTTCCTGGCAGCTTCCCTGTCAGGTTGGAAATTGACAGTTTTAGCTGCAGCTCCTGCACTAGGGAGATGTGACAACTCAAGCCAGAGCCCTGCCTGGGATTGGGACTGATAAAACAAACTCAGTTCTTTCGCCTGTCCCAAGACAAGCTAGAACTTCCCCCACAATTGCTTATTCCAGCCACCAGGTGTCACTGTGGATTAAGGAAGCTGAAAGTGCAAACATAGGCCTTGCTCTTGGAGCCCAAGCAATGAGGGGCAAGAGACACAACTTGATTCCCATGGAGAATTATGAAAAACAAGGGAATAGGAGCACTGGGGAGACAAGATCTGGAACCATTAGAAAATACTCCTCTCCAGAAGCTGGAACTGAAGCTGTGGCTCCTGCCTGCAAATGTGTTTCATCCCATTCTGGCCTATAAGGGGAATAATCACTTTCTATTGCTCTCGATTACTTCATTAGCTTGAGCCCCTCAAGCTTTGTGCTGCTCATCCATAGGTCTCACATCTGGTGATGAGCCGTCTAGGAGCCAATATGGTTCCATGTGGTGGAATTTCTAGTTTTTCCTGTTTGTTTTCTTTTAAATTAGGAAGACGCATACAGGGAAAAAAAATTAGTCTGCAAAGTCTAGCCATTAGGAGCCCAGTGCAACCTTAATTTGTAACCCTTTGTGTTATATACATTATGATACAGTCTTTAATTATATGACCATATCCTATTTTCTTCTTTCTGCCTCCTTCAGTGCATGGGTATGCAGTGCCCTGGGAATGGATAATGAATAGTATAGGTAGATAGTGAGGCTGTTATCTGTAGTACCTCATTTGTTTTGGAACGTGCAAGATGTGTAGTAAATGAAATAGGACAGCAGAGGAAGAGACAGAATAGATTCATGGTTAAGGCTTAGAAGCAGATTCTGTCCCTGGTGCATAACTCCTTTAGGCGGACAAGTTGCTTAAACCAAACTTTCCACATGTGATCAGTAATAGAGAGTTTCTGCTTTTTCTGAGCTCTTGACTAGAGGCACCTTGGGCACAGATTTACACGCATTGTGAGTGTTCAGCACTTAAGTGAAATCAGTGGTAGCTGTGCTTTACATAAAGTAGTTCACGTTTTATAGCACGTTCTATAAGTCCCACGGTGGGCACTGTAATTTAGTGGATGCTTGTCATAGTCTGGGCTTTAATCTGTCTCAGTTCTTAAACTATAAAAATGGAGACAATACCACTAGCCCTCATTGCTGAAACAGATACTGCAATGACAGCACCACAGAAACCCTTCTGAGGAAATTAATTTTGGTATTAACTGCCATGTTTGAAAGGTGTGTGGTTAAAAAAAAAAGGACTGATGAGACTTAAGGAAGGATAAAAAGAAATATCAAATAGCTGGTCATTCACCATGCAGTGTTCTCCCAGGAACTGAATGAGGCTATGGCCTCATGGAATTGCTAGCATAATGCATAAGCACAGGAACAAAGATGGCTGGACAATCCTGCCACTGGCACTTAACATTTGAATGCTTGACTTTGGCAACTTACAATTTTTAAATACTATAATTCAGAGATAACATTCATGGAGGAGACAGCTCCTGCACCTGATGCGTAAATGCACCAAAGGAGCTCCTTGTACTCACAGAGCCTCTGGTCATAGAGAGGCCAGGCTCTCAAAAAGAGATCTTCCCCAAAGAGTGTCCCGAAAGCAACTCTCAGGTCTAGTCTACACTGAAAAAGGGCTGCCTGTATAGCTGTATCAGCTCTTTTTACCAGTACAGCTATGGAGACACAGCTTTATTGGCAAAAATGTGCTTTTGCTGCCTGTGACACAGAGGCCACTTGGTCAGCAAAGAATTTACTGTTCGTTATAAACAACTACCTCAGACCTGACAAGCTCACTCTATACTGTATTGCTCAGTTGCCTACAGCTGCACAAACTCAAAAATGTTAATGCAAAACCATCAAACACCAACAATAAATGTCAAAACCACCAAGCAGAAAAAAGGAACAATATGAAGGAATCATCCTGTCTGTGAAGAGTCACAAAAACTTGATTCAGTATGTCACAGGCTAGGTAGCAAAAGACACATTGGATCCATTCACTGAGCAAGCATCTTGATTGAGCAAGGCTGCTTCATGACACACTAGGTCCTAGCTCCTTGGGGCTAGCAAGCTCTGCCATAGACTGGGATGGGAATCTACCTTATTAGAGAGGAAAGATAAGTAGTATAGATCCTAGTTTGTGTTTTGTGAATTTGTTTACAGTATATGTAGCCATTTGTTTTAACCACCCTCACTTGTCTAGATTTCAATCTCTATTTTTTCTTAGCTCATTTTTCTTTTGTTATAGAGTAATTTAATGCACAGATTGTGTAATACAGGTGTGGAAGGCCAAAATAAAACTGGCAAACTGGGATACAGTTCCTTTGGGAATGGAGAACCTAGAATTTCTGTAGGTATCTAGTGGTCAGGGGCTGGATACAATGGTACAGATGGAAGGGACTTTGGGGTTGGGATGCTTCTATTGTCACTCCACAGTGCAAAGTCAGGCCTGACTTAGCCTAGAGGAGAGTGCTTTGGGGGGGGGGGAATAGATCCTTGGAGAACACCAAAAGTTACCTCTCTCCACTTGGAATACTTACCATTTATTCCTACCCTTTGTTTCCTATCTTTTAACCAGTTATCAATCCATGAAAGGACCTTATCCCGTGACAACTTACTTTTCTTAGCTCACTTTTCTTTTGTTATTGGGCATGCCTACACTTACTGTCAGACCCTCCCCATCCTTTATGAAAATTGGCTTGTGAATATGAATATGCATAACTTGAAGATGCTTTAGACAAAATACCTACCTCATGTAACATCAATTTGAATGTTACAATTTGCTGAATGTGTATATCCTATTTTTGGGCATGTATCATTCTGGTAGGTGAAGTTAGAAATATGAAGGGTTGATATGTTTATAGTTCTAAATGTGTTAATGAGGGCCACTAAGTGATGCTCCAGTTCTTAATGATTCAGTACTCAAACCAACAACTTGCAAATGGTCATGTTTGTCTTATAAGCCCCAGCTGTGCTTGATCCTAGAAAGACACGTAACCATGCCACCTAGTACTGGAATCCAACTCGAACCTGGTATTTTCCCATGGGGATAGAGGGTGCATGCTGAACAAAAGGATTCCTGCCCAGGGAGAAAGTCTAAGCAAGTGGAAGCTATCACCTTTTGTTTTTATCTGGCTTTTGAAACAGCCTGGCCCACCTATGGAGCTACAAGAAACTTTGAAGAAGCTGACACTCTTTACCTGAGATAAGAACAACCGTTAATAGTGTAAGAATTTGCATGCAACAAGTTTCTTAGGCTACGTCTACACTGGCCCCTTTTCCGGAAGGGGCATGTTAATTTCAGCGATCGCAATAGGGAAATCCGCGGGGGATTTAAATATCCCCCACGGCATTTAAATAAAAATGTCCGCCGCTTTTTTCCGGCTTTTAGAAAAGCCGGAAAAGAGCGTCTACACTGGCCCCGATCCTCCGGAAAAAGCGCCCTTTTCCGGAGGATCTTATTCCTACTTCAAAGGAAGCTAGGAATACTTTGAAGTAGGAATAAGATCCTCCGGAAAAGGGCGCTTTTTCCGGAGGATCGGGGCCAGTGTAGACGCTCTTTTCCGGCTTTTCTAAAAGCCGGAAAAAAGCGGCGGACATTTTTATTTAAATGCCGCGGGGGATATTTAAATCCCCCGCGGATTTCCCTATTGCGATTGCTGAAATTAACATGCCCCTTCCGGAAAAGGGGCCAGTGTAGACGTAGCCTTAGTGTATAAGAACTAGCTAAGGGTTTTTTATTCATTTTAACTTAGTAACTTACTTTGATCTTACTGTTTTCACGTGAAATACCTAAATCCTACTTTTTGTACTTAATAAAAACACTTGTTTATTATCAAGCCCAGTCTAAATAATTGTTACCGGGAGAGATGGGAGGGAGAGTGACCACTGTGCATCTTTCATTAATAAACAGGGCAGACCTCATTTTAAGCTTTATATGTGTAACATTTTTACACAGCGTAAGACAGACTTATTTGGGGTTTTGGTCCCATTTGGGACTTCATGATGGAGGTGAGGTCTTTTTGAGATCTATGCAGAACTGGCACCAGAGTTTCAATGTCAGCGTACCCACATGCAAGGCTCCATATATATGAAGAAACAGGTTGCCACTCCAGGGCTGGATTAAGCTCTTCTTAGGCCCTAAGCACTCTCTAATTGTAGACTATGGTGATATGCCATTTCTCCCTTAAATTAGACTATATAGAAATATATAAGGGAGAAATGGCGTATCACCTATACACCTAATATCTCCCACTTTAATTTTTGCTCTTGAAATTGGCACACAGTGAGAAATTCATGGCACTTCATTTAAAATAACAGCCATTGTGTTGTATACTACAATTATACTTAGGATTCACTTGTTAATAAGCTGATAAGAAAAGTAAGATGATGTTGCTGCTGCTACAACTGTAAAATCCAGAGATCAATGCATTGCACCACAGAACTGATAACTTGGCAACATTGTGTCTCATGATCGTTCAATGTCACTTATGAAATAACAGTACATTAGCTGATGCTGGCCATACATCTCCATCAGAAAGTGGTTAGTAATAGCGTAGAGTTTCTGAAACACAACTGTGAAATGCAAACACTAAGCACTGTTCCCTCTAACGTTTTCCCTCCTTGGGCAAAAACCCTAGATATAAATATATATTTTAAACAGCTCTTATGTATGGAACACAAAAACTTTAAAACGGGATAATTAACAAGGAGCAATGCTTATGATGTTTATTTAATATCAAATAAAAAGAAAATTAACACTATCCTGGGACTACATGTATTTTATAATCCGTTCTAACAACTCAAGCTAGTAAACACACCAAAGTGCATATTATTCATGCATAGCTCAGCTTTAAGATGCTAAAGCAATGTATGTGTCAACTGGAAACAGTCATGGTCTCCTTGCAAATATTAATATAATGTTTACTTATACTGGAAAGGACAGAAAAAGGCATACAGTAAGGCTTATATTGTTTCTCTGGGATATCACCTCTTAAATTGGCGAATAGTATACAAACATAGAACAGTAAAATAAGTAACACAGAAAGCAAATACAACCACAAATGTGAAAATAAGAAGGGAAGTAAAACATCAGGCGGTGGGTGATGGGTTTTTAAATAAATATTTAGGATCACTATACAAATGAAACAGAAACCTGTAAACACAGATAAGTTATCCTTGTTTGAAACTTTTACATTGTGGCTACGTCTACACTGGCATGATTTTACAAAAATGCTTTTAACGGAAAACTTTTCCGTTAAAAACATTTTCGGAAAAGCGCGTCTAGATTGGCAGGATGCTTTTCCGCAAAAGCACTTTTTGCGGAAAAGCGTCAGTGGCCAATCTAGACGCGGTTTTCCGCAAAAAAGCCCCAATTGCCATTTTCGCGATCGGAGCTTTTTTGCGGAAAACAGTACCGTGCTGTCTACACAGGCCCTTTTGCGCAAAAGTCTTTCGGAAAAAGACTTTTGCCCGAATGGGAACAGCATAGTATTTCCGGAAAAGCACTGACGATCTTACATGAGATCATCAGTGCTTTTCCGGAAATTAAAGCGGCCAGAGTAGACAGCTGGCAAGTTTTTCCGCAAAAGCAGATGATTTTGCGGAAAAACTTGCCAGTCTAGACACAGCCTGTGTGTGTTACCAAGTAAAACAGAAGCTCCAGAACAGCACTTTAACACATGGATTCAGAGTTTGTAGACCGATCCATTTTTTAAAAAGCTTGCAAATACAGTCTTTGTCCTACAACACACCGAGCACGCCTATTGACTCATAAGAGCCAGAACTACACCATATATCAGTGTTTCTTAAACTTTTTAAGACCAAGGAACACAAAACAATAACTTTTTTTTTTTAATGAGGAACACCAAGGATTTTTTTCTGAGAAAAAAAA
The DNA here is from genome assembly GCF_052426305.1 of Pelodiscus sinensis. NCBI lineage: Eukaryota > Metazoa > Chordata > Testudines > Trionychidae > Pelodiscus > Pelodiscus sinensis. The sequence continues at coordinate 313,459,572 of NC_143052.1, forward strand.
AAAGCTTGCCCCTTGAACAACAGACAACACTTTTACTGACAACAACACTATTCGCTCACTGCCCTATGAAGCCTTCTAGACTTTTGTCTTTTTTATAGGGAAATGTAGTTTACTCATATTGGTGGAAATTATAAATTCAATACCTTATCAAGCACGGGTTAATGTCAAGCAGCTGACTGACAGCAACCATAGCAGCCACACCAGCATTAGGGGCACTGAGGGCCTTACCCTGCCCCCCAATTCACAGTGGGTACCTTAATGCTTAATGTTTTGTCGTTCAATAGTTCTAGCCCCTGGCTCTGTTATTTTTGACACAGAATACTGAAGGTAAAGGCCTTGTCTGTGCAAGAGGGTGGAAGGTGCTGGCTCCCCTCACCTGCCCTGGGTAAGAAGTGAGGGCTAAAGACAGTGGTGCAAAGACCTGGTCAGGGTGGCAGCTTTAGGGCAGTTCTCTCCCCTGGCAGGCAGGATCCCTAAAACAGCAGCTGACAGCGCCAATCAGAGCTGGCCCTGCTGCTGGGCCTGCAACGCTGTTCCCCTCTGGCTAGGGGCACAACCAAGAAGTGGAACTTTCCCAGGCGGTCGCAAGCCAGACAGAAGCATGTGAGGAACACGGGTAACCCCTCACTCACCTCTTCGCACCACCTGCTGCATCTCAGCAGCTCTTGTGGCCTTTTTTTTCTTCAAATGGCCGTGGCACATCTGTGAATTCTCCACAGAACACCAGTGTTCTGTGGAACACAGTTTAAGAAACAAGGCCATATAGAAAAGATCTGGCCTTAATGCCCCATCCCAAACAAATTCTAAAATTTAATGGAAATCTTTTTTCTGGCATCCAACTCTAATTGAAAGGCCAAACAAATAAATGGGTTCCATGGCAAAATTCTTCCAGTTTTAACAAATTACCATGTATTAATTAGTAATGCAGGTATTAAAAAAAATAGATCAGAGTCTTCAGATATCTACAACATTCTAAAAACATCTGTTAAAAGAATCCTTTTCTTTCCAGACCATAAGCCATTAACATCTATGTAAACTTTCTTTTAAATGTAATCATTCAAATGTCATGAGAGAGGCCTATCCACATAATCCTGACCTACAAAAGCAACTTAACTGCTTTACAATAGAAAAACACCAATACAAGTGAAGTCATAGCCTGTATTAAGATCTGCTAATGCAGAATCTTTCCACCCTCTTTACTTGTCTGCTCTGGGTCTATCTCCCTCCAAACAAACATTTTTAGCTCAGGCTAATTTCTCCAGGCAGATTGCCTCCTGTTAAACTCAACATGGCCAAAAGCAAGCTCTTTATCTTTCCCTCCTGATACTAGGTGAAACAATATTTTGTTTTAGAACTGCTGAGGAGTCACTGCTTTGTGTTTGCTCTACAAATCTAACAGTGGGTACTAAGTGTGTGAAACCCAGCTCCCCTCTGCAAGGCCAAGGCCCCTGCAGGATCCCCAGCTGCTGCTCCTTGGTGGGCAAGGCCCAGGCGCACGGCCCCGGGGCTCCATCTCGCCCCAGCCCCCCGTACACATAAGGGGAACACGAGGGTACTCACAGGTGGACGCCTCCCCGGCCTCAGACAACACAGGCGAGCGGCTCTGTGGCGTGCCTCGGGGGTCCCGGGCAGGCTGGCGGCAGGCTCCTGGCTCTCAGAGCCCTCTTCCTCCTCCTCCGTCTCCAGGAGCGGTCCCTCTGCCCCGGGGTCAATCACGTCCGGGGGGCAGGGACGGCATGAGCCCCCAGCAGGCGGTCCAGGGCGTGGAAGTGGGGGCAGGCCTCCGGGTCGGCCCCTGGCTGGCAGGCCTTGGAGTAGGACTGCCGCAGGTCCTTAATTTTGCAGCGGACCTGCTCCCGGCTGCGCTGGTGGCCCCTGGCGGCCAGGCTGGCAGCCATGCGGCCGTAGACGGCCGCGTTCCTGTGGCTAGTGCGGAGATCGTGGACATTGGAGGCTTCCCCCCAAACCTCAATGAGGTCCACGATCTCCGCACTTGACCAGGCGGGCGCCCGCCTTTTGCGCCCCCGGGCAGGCTCCTGGGAGCCGCCAGGCTGGTCCTGGGGAGCAGTGGAGGGCTGGGAGCCCTCAGATGGCTGGCTCATGTTGTGGCAGGTGCAGGGTCTGCTGGCACGGGTGCTTGCAGCCTTGCAACTGGCACAAACTGTGTAGCCAGCCCGTGGCCCTTTAAGGGCTCCGGGGCCGGGAGGGGGGCAATAGAGTTTCCCTGGTGTTGGCCAGAGTGGCCACCAGGGAAACCTGGGAAGCCTTAGCCTCCCACTAGTTCGAATTAAGGGTCTACACAGCCCTTAATTCGAACTAGCTAGTTCGAACTAGGCTTAATCCTCGTAAAATGAGGTTTACCTAGTTCGAACTAAGCGCTCCGTTAGTTCGAATTAAGTTCGAACTAACGAAGCGCTAGTGTAGCGCCTAGGAAAGTTAGTTCGAACTAACATCCGTTAGTTCAAACTAACTTTGTAGTGTAGACATACCCTGACATAGGTTCTTGCCCTCTGTTCTTGGATACTTAGAACTGAAGAGACATTAACAGGGAGTCTCCAAAGGAAAGGATCGCTTTAAGAGTCTGATCCTGTTAACAGAAGGATTAATAGGCACAAGATTAAATTTGCCAAGATCAACAGACGCTACCACATGGCTTGCCAGGTTTTGCTCCATTTGCCCTAGTAATTATTTTTTGTAACATCTTAGCCCCACTTTGTTTGTTACTGTGACTGACACCCTGTGTGAAAAGGTGCCTGTCTGTGCCCATCCCCACTACTGGTGCTGCTTTGCTGGCATCTGATTTTTCTGAGGAGTGGGCAGACTTCAGTTTGTACCTATAGAGAGTGTAACTTCTGTTTTGAATTAACAAGCAAAAAGTACATGTAATATTAAAGGTTGGGTATATTAAAAATGCAGTTTCTATTTCAGCTGCTGTTTTGTTCCTCAGTTCATCTAACAGAGAGCAAAGCGCAAGGTCCCCTCTCACTCAGCAGAAACAGCTGAAATCCATAACAAGCAACAGCCTTTGTTATTCAAGTGTGATTTTTAAGCCAGATTTCTAAACCTTCTTCAGTATAGTTCTCAGCATGGATATAATTGAAAAGAAAAAACCCCCAGCAGAGGAGAGCTATTTCATAAAGGGAAACAAACCACTAATATAAATAAAGTGATAAGAGTGACTGGTAAGTAGGTTAGCATTATAAAGGAATCATTATGATTTTTTTCAGTTATATCCCTTAGATGATCCTAGGGAAAAATAGTAATGTAATTTGTTTGGGACATTTGTTATAGAACTATTCCATTTCATTTCAAAGTCCCATAGCCAGACTCAAAAATTACCTAACACAAATTTCAAAACTTATAAACTTAAACCAAGGAAGTTGGTAAGTGACAATGTACCATAGTTGCCTATTGCATTTGTTATTAAAACCAAGCACTTAAAAGCAAGGAAATCAAAAGTTAATGATACTGTGTGTTTAGTGTAATACAGTAAGCATAAATATTCAATTCAGGTACCAAGAAATGCAAAAATTACTTTATACCACCATAGTTAGTGTGTGTAAATGCATCATTTTTGCAATTTGGCAATGGTATTTAAATATTATCCCTATTTTCATTTATTGGAGGAAGTGAGATTGTATAGGGAAAAACCATCTAGCTCCAAAAAAGAAACTCTTATGAGTTTTACAGACTTATTTTCTACTTCAATTTAAACAAATATTGAGGGAAGACAATGACAAGCAAACTATTAATATTAACAATTGCACACTTATATCACCTCCTCACTATGTGCCAAACTAATCCAAACTTGGACCACCTCATTGTCTACTTGCAAAAATGCCTCATTATATGCAGCAGCAAATGCTATTTCCAAGAGATTGTGACTAGAGAGTAATCAGGCAAGTTCTTAGTCTGCTAATATGAAAAGTGAAAAAAACATCTTTAGTACAAGGTCTCAGAGACCTATTATGTCAATGACAACAGCTATACTACAATTAAATAAAATCATACTTTAAAATAATGTGACAGCTAAGACAAACTGTCAAAAGCAAGGAGATTCTGAAATTTTATTGCTGCTTCCTTGCCTCCGCCATCGTGTCTAGACATTACAGCAGATGAGCTGGGTTAAAAAGAAATAAGTGCTGCAGTTCCTCTGACACCATGGGACACTGGAGTATATGAATCATAAAGGACTTCGTTTCTCTTGCACAAAACTGGGTGACTACTAGGGAAGTTAAATTTAAATTAACTAATAAATAGTCGATGAAAGTCCCATTGACTATTTGGGTGGTGTTCTCTGCTGCGCGGCTTTGACTACTACAGGCAGTCCCCGACTTACGCGGATCCGACTTATGTCGGATCCGCACTTACGAACGGGGCTTTCTCGCCCCGGAAGTCGGGCGAGAAAGCCCCGTTGGTAAGCTGCTCCGGTGCCCCTGGTCTGCTGGAGACCGTCTCCAGCAGACCAGGGGCACCGGGCGGGTTCCCGCGCTTCTGAGGCTTTGCCAGAGCATAGCCTCAGAGGCGCGGGGAACCGCCGCTGCTGCCGCTTCAATCTGGGTGCCTGTGGTCTGCTGGGGACCGTCCCCAGCAGACCACAGGCTCCCGGACTGAAGCCGCAGCCGCGGGGGGGTCCCGCGCCTCTGAGGCAAGCCGCTTCAATCTGGGTGCCTGTGGTCTACTGGGGACCGTCCCCAGCAGACCACAGGCTCCCGGACTGAAGCCGCAGCCGCGGGGGGGTCCCGCGCCTCTGAGGCTTTGCCAGAGCAAAGCCTCAGAGGCTCTGCTCCCCGTGTCCCTGGTCTGCTGGGGGGGGGGGGGCAGCTAGTGTGCTCCCCCCCCCCCAGCAGACCAGGCTTTTGTTTTGGACTCTGGGGCAGAGCAGCTGGGGCGCTGCCGATTGGTCCTGCAGCGCCCGCTCTGGGCACTACTGGACCAACCTGGCAGCACCCCAGCTGCTCTGCCCCAGGTCCTGATTCAGCCGCTGCTGGTCAGTTTCAGCAGCGGCTGAATCAGGACGCCTGGGGCAGAGCAGATGGGGTGCTGCTAGGTTGGTCCAGTAGCACCCAGGAGTGGTTACTGGAGCAACCCAGCAGCACCCCAGCTGCTCTGCCCCAGGCGTCCCCAAGTCAGCTTCTGCTGAAACTGACCAGCGCTGACTACAGGAAGCCCCAGGCAGAGTTGCTCTGCCCCGGGCTTCCTGGAATCAGCTGCTGATCAGTTTCAGCAGCAGCTGACTTGGGGACGCCTGGGGTTCTTAAGTTGATTCTGTATGTAAGTCAGAACTGGCGGTCAGTTTCAGCAGTGTCTGAATCTGGACGCCAGTTCCGACTTACATACAGATTCAACTTAAGAACAAACCTACAGTCCCTATCTTGTACGTAACCCGGGGACTGCCTGTAGAGAATTCTGTGGTGGGTGCATAAACAGAAACTCTGATCCCTTAAGGGGAATGTAATATTTTCTATCAACCTTTTGTAGGTGGGAGGTATGGTTGTGGTTTTGAAGAGTTTTTGAAGGGTCCTTTTGTAGGTGGGAGGTATGGTTGATGGGGAGCATGATCTTGGTGGTACGGGTGGCCTGTAGGATGCTGGTAAGCTCATGTCAGGTCTCAGAGACTTCCTCCATGGCAATGTTCAAATCCGCTGCCACCCTTTTAAAAAAGTCCTGAAAGGACATGATATCATCAGCTGCTGTTGTGTTGCAACTTGGTTCGGTGATGTGATGGGAGCCCTCAGGGGTTAAAGCCGATTACCCAGTGAAAACTACTGGATGATGGTGAAACAAATTATGTTTTATTAAACAGAATGGTTTTTAATAAAAAAAATCAAGTGACTTTTAAATGAATTTTTAAACAAGCAATTGCCTAATGCTTTTACAGGAGGGGAAAACTGAACCAAACTGCACTTAACTGATTACAAACTTTGTGATTATAATTCAATTATATTAAATTACTATCTCTAATTTGCTTAAGGCAGTGCAGCATGCAAGCAAAAATTACAAAAACAAAGCCAATATAATGATATAATAAAAACTCCGTCCACAGCCAGCCCCTCTATGGTTATTTTAGGGCAGCTGGTGGAGTTAGTCATTGATCTACCTCTACGACTTAACAACTCCTGGGTTTCTATTTCTAACACTTATACTTGGCCTAAATACAACACCACGACACAAGATTATACAATTTACAGAGTGAGGTTAATAGAACTCAATTACACTACAGAATTACACAGTGAAATTAACACAATTCAACTATTAACTAAATCAATAATAATATATTTAAGCAATACTTACAAATCCAGCAACAATAATAGAGTAAAGACACACTAGAACTCGGAGCATGCTCAGAACTCGCGCACCCCTATCTTTGATTCGAAGGCAGCCTCTGGGTGATCAATCCTTCAGCTGGGTAAAATGACACATGCCCTCAATACACGGAACCTCCATGAACAAAGGGGTCGAGGGTCTTTTATAACATAACTTGATATCCGGTATCTTATTAGGGTCTGTTCCCTGGCCGGGCCCGATAGGCTGGTAATGAGGTAATGTGCAATATTGCCATATAGGATTTTTCATGATGCCCGCTTGATGGCCCTGTGGACAGTGCCAGGTGCGGGCATGGTCAGTGTGCATGGCTGTTGCGTCTTATCTCCCTATGCCTACCTTCAAGGACTGGTCAAGAGAGTCTTATTTATCTCTTGCAGCTGTGTTCTATCTTTTCATGCTCACCTCCCTGTTCTTAGATGCCTACAAGGTTAAATTCCGTTCACAAAAAGCTGCATTGTGCACTTACAAGTTATGCTCTCTCAGAGTGTCAGCAGCCTACATTTTCTGTGAGGGGCTTTTGTGTGGCAGAATGGGCAATGTGCGCACGCGAGGCCATGGTCAAAAAGACCTGCTCTGTGACACTGTTGGAAATAATAGCAGTACTGCTGCATCTGGAGAGGATGATGAGTTGGTGTAAGGAAACTTATTTGGTCCTGATTCATGGGTTTGCTGATCTGGTGCATCCTTGGGAAGCCTCTGTGGAGATAGAGACTGGGCTGGAGGGGAGAATGCAGGCTGCTTGTCTGTGTTCTTGATGCGTTTCTGCCCATAAACTCCATTACTGCCACTGTGCGCCATATGGCATGGGCGGTGGAATCCAGGGGTGTGGTCCCCAGATGAGAGTAGGGTGGGGAGTGATTGCAATCCACAGTGAGTGTCTGAAGGTGGCGTGTGAGGACGGTACCAAGACCTTAGTGCTAGGCAACAGTTGAGGAGAGAGAGAGAGATAACTCCTGTTGTTCTATTCGTTGCTGGATAGTAGCTTGGGCTATGTGCCTTGGTGCTGCTGTGGCTGGCGATATATTGATGCTGAGGAATGGGGAGTTAAAGGGGGAGGAGACGGCCAGGTCCTTGTAATGGAGATACCTTGGTGCCAGTGTAGACGGTGCAGTAAACGGCACCGATGTTGGCTGCATGTCCGTTGGCAACGATGATTGTTGCGGTGCCGATATAGTTGTGGCACTGGCAACTGCATTGACGGTACAGAGTCTGGCGCCATTGGAGATTACAGTGCTGAGTGATATAATCTCTGTGCCGATGGTTCCGCCATTTGTTTCTCCAGTGCCACGAGGGGCCCTGAACTTCTCAAGGCAGACATGTTCTGGCCTGTAGCCTCAGTGCATGGTTTTTGCATACTTTGTTTCATGATACTGTGCTGGGCACCAGACACACCTGGCGCATCATATGTGCTGAGGTATGGTGCAGCCTCAACTCTTGGTGCCAATTTCCCAGTTACATGCCACTTATGCAACAGAGATTTATGAGAGAGAGAGAGAGAGAGAGAGAGAGGAGGTGTGTTTTGTTGGGGATTTTTTTCCCCTTGTCAGATTACTGGTTTTCAGGCTGTTGGGTGCCCAAGTCAGAGGCAGAATGGCATTAGCATCTTAATGCAATGTTATCTATCCCTGCACGTACACGCCTTAAGCTTGGCACAGTGGTAGCAATCCTGCTGCACATGACTCTCGCCTAAACATTTAACACACTTCGAGTGTGTGTCAGATGGACATTGCATCCTTATAGGCAGAGCACCTTTTACATCCCAGTGATCCAGGCATTTCTGTCCAACCAGGGTAAAAGTGGAACAACAGGGGAAAAAACAACTTGGATAACAGGTTCTTTTTGAAGGTTTTGGGTTTTTTTCGTAGAAGGCAAACTTGGATGAGATCAATGAAGGGAAGAACAACGAGAACTGACGAAAATGAACTACTTATTTACAGAGAACAATGCTGAGCGAAGAGCACTGCAGAACTCCATCTTAAGCTGGGGACAGCAAGAAGGAACTGAGGGGAGGGTGGCTGTGCATGAGCAGCTGCACTGCGTAGTGCTCACGTGCTCTGCTTGCATGCATGGCCCCCTCACCCAGGCACTGCTCTGAAGAATCTGGTCTGCGGCACTGGGACGCACAGACACCTGCTGTGGAGCACCCATAAGAACATCTCTCAAAGAAGAAAAAGTTACCTAAATACCAGAGTTGGAATCTTTTATACTTTTAAAAGAAATTGACAGTCTCTGACTTGGAAAATTCACTTACTCTCTTCACAACTGGCACTGTACCAGGAAAGATTGAGTGTGTGCATGGTTATTCAGAATGCCATTGAAAACAAGAGGTACTACCTGATTGTGAGCTATTCATTTTGGGTTCCCCCCCACTTGTGTTGATATCTGTGCAGTGAGGCAATGTTTTAAGTTTCAAGATGGCCTGGGATACAGATTTTGTTTTTTGAAGCAGAAAACGAAAGGCATTGAAGGCTGATGGAAAACCCTGATAGTTGAGTCAAACACATCTGCCCTTATGTCCCAGTCAAGTCAGCTGCCTGCAGCTCCATAGAACCTTTGAAATGACCTATTCCATTTGCGTTTGATAATTTACTTCCCAGTTAATGCACACAAGGAGAGCGCCTCTGCTGTGCAAGGGACTGACATAGGTGAAAGAGTGATAGAGGAGCTGATTCTTGGTTGCTGAGCAACGAAGATAGTGGAATCAACTCAAGCAGGAACCAGAGTGGCTGAGAAGAGGAAGAGCAGCAAAAGGGATTGAAACACAGGCAGAACAGGAGAAGATAATAGAAAACACAGGGCTAAATCCAGAAAGAGGCTTCCTGTATTGGGCACCCAAGCTCCCTATACAAAGCATTAGGAGAATCAATCATTTAAGAACAGGATCCACAGAAGCCCACAGAGTGGGGAGTTACCTAAGCTAGCCTTTAGGAAAACAAGTTACAAAACAACTGTCTTTTTTTAGATGAATTGCTCATCTCCATTCCATTGCAGATGTATATGCTTGCTGTATGCACAGAACTGGTTTTTCCCACAATGGTATCCATAGGAGACCAGCTTTGGCACCTCTGGAGTGGCATGCATATGTGCCAGTATAAAAGGCACTGCCAACTCCCCCTCCCTCAGTTCCTTCTTGCCAGAACTCTGACGGAGGGGATGGAGGGTGGGCTATGGAATGCATATAAGCAACACATCTCCAAGAATAGTTATGCAAGGATGCTTGCGTCCATTCCATTGTAGGTGACTCCCTAGCAGTACCATCGAAGGCGAGTAGACATTCATGAATGCCACGACTGCAACCCAGCTCTGCCAGATCTAGCATCTATCTTTGGCTTGTCAGGTGGTGGTTCAATGCATCATGAACATGTGTACCAAAGACCACGTTTTGGCCCTGGAGAGGTCCTGGATGGACACATGTCACAAAGGCAGCCAAAGACACCTGACCCTAGTCAAATGAGACTTTGCTATTGGTGAAGGAACAGCCTATGCCAACTAGTAACACGTATGGATGCAGGTGGTGATCCAATTTGAAATCCTGAGAGGACACCAGACAGTCCATCTTGTCAGCTATCGAGAAAAAAAAGTGGGGTCAATCTGCAGAAGGGTTTGGAACACTCCAAGTAGAAAGCCAGAGTGTACCTGACACCTGGAGCATAGATGTCAACCTCTCTTCATTAGTTGTATGAGACTTGACAGCACACGAGAAGGAAGATATCTTAGTTGATATGGAAGCATCTTTGGTAGGAAGGTTGGATGGGGCTGCAGCTGGAGATTGTCCTTGTAGAATACTGTGTATGAGGGTGAGGGCTTTAATTCTGGAGACATGTCTTACCAAGGTAATAGCTACAGGGAATGTCACCTTCCAGACAAATGGTAAAGGAAACAGGACTTAAGCTGTTTTTTACTATTGCTTTGCCTGCTTGTAATCTCTCAAGCCCCATGATTGACAAGGCTGCTGGAAATAAGAACTATTTGGGAGGACAGTGTTGGAATTCTGGCTGATAACTATCATCCAACAGTCACTTTGGATGAATCAAAAGCCATGTGATTAGGACTGATCTTTTCAAGAATTCATTACAAATTCAGCATTTCATAACTACCTTTCACATAAATATATCTACAGTGCATCAAATCTTCTACACCTCTTTTTACAAAATGGTTTGCAGTACAGTTCTCTTTTCATCTTGATTTTCTTCTCCCTAAAGGGAGAACCCATCTCTTAGTTTATGCGCATAGCAATTCCTTATTTAGAAGCTGTTTATGTAACACTATTTATTACTCTTTCTAGTTTTCCAGTCACGGGAGTAGCTTTCAGCTTCCTGGTTATAGACAATAAAACATGTATTTTAATAAAATGTTAACTTAAATTTGGTGCTCTTCACAAGATGGATAATGTAAGTGAAAGATTTCATTTGAGGCAGCATATTGAAATTTCAATTTAGTGTATTATTCAAATCACTCTTCTCTTTGGTGTACAGTACTGCACATACAGGTAAGCAGACAAATAGTCATGAGACATACATCACCAGTTCTGAATTAACCAAGTGATTATTCCCCAAAGGTCTTTGTAGCACATAATCACTAACAAAAAATGTAGCACACATATATTTTGACAGTATTTCATTTTAATACCAGGTTTAGTACAAATTATTAATTAAAATGATTTTACTCCAAGTCCTATATATATATATATGAAGTCCTTTCTCTTTCCACTTTCAAGATTGTAGCTAGTGCCATGGAGATGTATTTTGTTGAAGAAAGGCAAAGTTATGACAATGTATCTTTTTTTTTCCATGAGCGTTTTGCACAATTAGTTCTTTGGGACCCGAGGAAAGTTGTTAGAAATTGAGATAGCGATATGTATTATATAATGTCTTTTTTCCATTGTTTTCTATTTCATCCAACATTTTAAGCTCTGTAAGAATCACAACATCCAAGAATGTGAATCAAAATCCAGAACCATATCTAAGCTCACTCTCAATCATTTCATTTGATAGATTCAGAATATCCTCTGCAAATATATCCAGAACAAAACTTCATAGTGTCTTCAACAAAGGAAACTAAGTTGTAATTTCAAACAAAGCCTTCAAAAGAGCCATTTCTTTGTAAATCTTGCTTGATAGAAAAAGTCCAGCTAAATTAAAGCTTTATTCCATCTAATACCAGTGATATGGCTGATGGCAATTTCAAACATACCAGCTGAAGTAGGCCAGTAGGCCAGAGTGTTCTCCGTTTCGTTCAGGGCTCTCACGAATACCATGGTATGACGGCCTTAACTCTGAAGAGGACTTGTCTTTCTCAACAATACCCTAAAATCTGTAGCAAATTCAAGTTTAATATCAGAGTAAGTAACATGCACAATGAAGAACACTGAAGCAGAGGAATATCATCCTGTGAGAGATTCATAGTAAGTCAAGTTATTTGTCACAAATAATTTATCCTTTTCCTGATCAATCTGAAGAGGATTTTTACTAATTTATGCAGAACTGCTCAAATATATTGGGCAAACATGTTTCAAAATATGGATTGCTCACAAGCTAGTTGTTGTAGAATTCAAAAGATAATAGTTGGGCTGTGTAGCTGATCATTTAAGTTAGTGGTTCTTAACCAGGGGTCTGGGTTCACCTGAAGGAGCTGCAAGCAGTTTTCAGGGGATCTGCCAAGAAGGGCAGTGTTAGATTTGTTGGGGCCCAGGGCAAAAAGCCAAAACCTCACCAGGTGGGGATGAAGCCCAGGGCCCTGAGCCCTGCCACATTGGGACTGAAGCTTGAAAAATTTACCACATAGCCACCCAGAAAGATATGGAACCCCAGGCAATTGCCTGCTCCCCCTAACAGCCCTCTCTGCCTGTCATATGCACAGAAAAAAAAACAGTTGTGGTACAGCTGGGCCACAATATCATATTGGGGGGGGGGGAGGAAAGATTCAGAAAGAAAAAGTTTGAGAACCTCTGTTTTAAGTCAAAGATTGAGGTTTCTTTTGCCTGATTTTAATGATCCAACCATGAATAGAACAAGGTCAGAAGAAACCACTACGGCTTTGTTTCTCAGGGAGTGGGCAAAGAGCCCTTAAAGAAAACAAAGCTAGAGAGTTTTATTACATTAATTTTTTTCCTGTTCTCTTTTATACAAGAATTAGCTTTGATTAAGTCCCTGGACTGCACATTTAAAGGATACTTGGAGCGTTCTTGATTAAGAAAGGCGTAAGTATTTCTGGACTACTTACTGTCTCCATTATCAATTTTCCCAGACAAAGTAATTTTATGTGCAATATATACATACATGCTATTTAGGAAGGGTTCAGTAATCTGTCCTGTGTCTTCTTTAAGGGCTTCTTTAACAGCAGCTTAGACAAACACCTTTCAGGGATGGTCTAGATCAGGGATGTGCAATAACTTTTGGTGGGAAGCCACTCCAAGATTTTGGAAAGTGTCAAGGGCCACACTTTTCTGTGGAGATGCAGGGGCTAGGATAGAGGTTGGGTGCAGAAGGGCACACAAGCTAAGGGACTGGGGTGCAGGAGATGGTGTTAGGTCAGAGGGAGTTTGGGTGAAGGAGGGGGGGTTGTGACCTGGGTCAGAGGATTGGGGTGTAGGGTCAGGGAGGGATATGGGCACAAGAGAGGATTTAGCCTGGGGGAGAGGCTCTAGAAGGGGATGGAAACTCCAGTAGCCCTTCAGCACCCCCAAGGCAGGTTGTACTCTCTGCCTGTTGCAGCCCCAGACCACTTGAAACTGCAGACTGTTCCCACCCTGTGGCTCTCAGGGGTGGGGGGAGAAGAGAGAGAAAGGGCTTGCATTGCCATCATCCCAGAGGCCAATCTCTCAGCTCCTATTAGCTTCTTGTGTCCAGCTAATATAGGAGCGGAGGATTGGGTTGGGGGCGGGGAGATCACACAAAGCCATTCCCTTGCCTGTAGAGCAGAGAGCTGCACGGACTACACTTTAAACCACAGCAGCTGTGTGCCTGAGGGTCCCAGCAGGGTGGTCCGTGGGTCGGACCCAGTGGTTTGGCAGGCTGGATTGAGCCCCCGGGACGTATTTTGCCCAGCCCTGACCTAGATAATACTTAGCACTATCATGAATGCAGGAGACTAGACTAGATGACCTCTTGCATTCTCTTCTAGTCCTGAAACAAAAGACAGGACTATGTAGCATTTTAAAGACTAACAAGATGGTTTATTAGGTGATGAGCTTTCGTGGACCAGACTCACTTCCTCAGATCAAATTGTGGAAGAAAATTGGTACGACCATACATACCAAAGGATACAATCAAAAAAAATGAACACACATGAAAAGGACAAATCAAATTTCAGAACAGAAGAGGAATGAGGGGGGGGGGGAGGTAAATGTCTGTGAGCTAATGATATTAGAGGTGATAATTGGGGAAGCTATCTTTGTAATGGGTAAGGTAATTAGCGTCCTTGTTAAGACATAGGTGTAAAGTGTCAAATTTAAGCATGAATGACAGTTCAGAGTAATTACATTACCCATTAGAAAGATAGCTTCCCCAATTATCACCTCTAATATTAGCTCACAGACATTTACCTCCCCCCCTCATTTCTGTTCTGAAATTTGATTTGTCCTTTTCATGTGTGTTCATTTTTTTGATTGTATCCTTTGGGATATATGGTCGTGCCAATTTTCTTCCACAATTTGATCTGAAGAAGTGGGTCTGGCCCACAAAAGCTCACCACCTAATAAACCATCTTGTTAGTCCTGTTTTTTGATTCAGCTAGACCAGACTAACATGGCTACATATCTATTACAGGCAGTCCCCGGGTTACGTACAAGATAGGGACTGTAGGTTTGTTCTTAAGTTGAATCTGTATGTAAGTCGGAACTGGCATCCAGATTCAGCTGCTGCTGAAACTGATCAGTTTCAACAGCGGCTGAATCTGGACACCAGTTCCACTTACATACAGATTCAACTTAAGAACCCCAGGCGTCCCCAAGTCAGCTGCTGCTGAAACTGATCAGCAGCTGATTCCAGGAAGCCCAGGGCAGAGCAACTCTGCCTCGGGCTTCCTGTAGTCAGCCGCTGGTCAGTTTCAGCAGCGGCTGACTTGGGGACGCCTGGGGAAGAGCAGCTCGGGTGCTGCTGGGTTGGTCCAGTAGTGCGGCCGCTCCTCGGTGCTACTGGACCAACCCAGCAGCACCCCAGCTGCTCTGCCTCAGGCGTACTGATTCAGCCACTGCTGGAACTGATCAGCAGCGGCTGAATCAGGACGCCTGGGGCAGAGCAACTGGGGTGCTGCCGGGTTGGTCCAGTAGCGCCAAGGAGCGGTGCTGCGGGACCAACTGGCAGCGCCCCACCTGCTCTACCACAGGCCCCCGGCTTTGCTCCACGTCTCCCTGGTCTGCTGGGGGGGGGGGGGGGGGGACGCAGCTAGTGCCCCCCCCCCCCCCAGCAGACCAGGGAGATGCTGAGCAAAGCCACGGAGGACCCGGGCCGGACCCGCGGCGCTTCTAGATCAGCTGGAAGCGCCACAGGTCCGGCCGGGTCCTCAACGGTTTTGTTCAGCGTCTCCCTGGCCTGCAGACCAGGGAGACGCTGAGCAAAGCGGCGGAGGACCCGGGGCCGGATCCGCGGCCACTTCCAGATCAGCTGGAAGCGCCGCGGGTCCGGCCGGGTCCTCAGCAGCTTTGCTTAGCGTCTCCCTGGTCTGCTGGCTCCCCCAGCAGACCAGGGAGCAGCTTTTCTCGCCCCGGAGGAGGCGGGCAGCGGGACCAGGTGTCCCGCCGCTCCAGTCCTCCGGGGCGAGAAATCCCTGTTCGTAACTGCGGATCCAACATAAGTCGGATCCACGTAACTCGGGGACTGCCTGTATTCTTCTAGTCATATGATTCTATGCTTCTTTAATTGCTAGAATGCCACAGTGCTGGCCAGTTGGTATGGACATCTACTGTGTATTCCCCATCACTGATGTATATTTGCCAGATCACAACCCCTTCATTTTTGATAGTTCTACAATTGAACATGATAATTTTAAATTATCGGAATTTACTCAGCTTCATTTTTAATAAATAACCAATTGGTGGTACACAAATATATATTTGTATAAATGACAGACTAAGTAGAAAAAGAACCCTACAATAGTCACCATAAATACTACAGGCAGTCCCCGGGTTACAAGGATCCGAATTACGTCGGATCCCTACTTACAAACGGGGTGAGGCAACCCCGCACTAGCTGCTTCCCCCCAGCAGGCCAGGGAGACGCGAAGCGGCTTTTCTCAGCAGACACCTCAGCTTGAGAATAAAGGACTGAGGGAAGTGAGGTGTGGGAGAATAAAACTGAGCTCTGGAGAAATGTTCGGCTAGAGTTTCCCCTACATTATGTACCAGTTCCGACTTACATACAAATTCAACTTAAGAACAAACCTACAGTCCCTATCTTGTACGTAACCTGGGGACTGCCTGTATAGCGAATACTTCTCATTTATTCATACACAACAAAGAAGGTAGCTTTGGTAGCTAATCTGAGAGTAAGTATTAATTTCTAAATGAATATATGTTCTCCAAATACTTCCCTAAAAATTAAATCAATTCCATTTCTGAGGAATTCACTCTCACCTGTTCTCTTTGTTGCAATAATCTGGGATATTGCTTTCAAATGTTGTAGTAATTCTCGTTTTGGTCTCCTTTTTCATTAAGTTAGGTGTGTGTGTTTTTGGATTATACTTGCATAATATCTAAAATAAAACATTAAAGAGATTAAAGAGTAGTTTTCAAGGCAAGGATTCAGAGCATTACTATGGTTTATACATTTTCAACTGAAAGCAGCAAAGAATTTCCATTGTTTTGATAACAGAATGCAGCTTCCAGACACAAACACACATAAGAAGCAAGTAAAACAACCTGTAGAATGTCTTCTGGTATCTTCGTAATTTCCGGAGGTGGAGGAGTATTAAGAAGATTTTCATAGTCAGATATTTTTGGAGGAGATGGTCCTCCAAGGTGTTCAACAGACTTGTCAGAACTTATAATAGAAGGAGCACAATCTTCTATGCGTTGTTTATGTTTCACATCAATCGCTGGCAGTGACTCAACCTTGTTTCCCTTTAATGGCTGTATAAAAGATGATAAGTCAAACTTATAGTAACAGGTCTTCAACTAGTTTAGTTTTGTTAGACAAATGAAGTAATTAATAGCAGTCTAAAGTTGATGTTACAGAGGTTGATTCTACAATGATACACTTGTCCACAAAAGCAATGTGGGAAGGGAATACCATTACTGATTCATTTTAAACACTGTATCTATGTAATTTCTCACCTGTATCAGAATAAATATTGCTATTAAAATGATATTTAAGCACTTACATTAATTTCTGGTTTTAGCCAGCCTGTTTCAAAGTCTGGAAGAGTGGGTGTTACTGTATGACTAGAAGTATTTGATTCTTTCGTCTTTGGGGATTTGGGTAAGACGTCTTTTCTGGAAGGAATTTTCAAACCAGGGGTGCAGAACACAGGTATCAAAGGAGAAGCCATGCAATCAACAGCTGAAATAATAATAGAGATGAGTAATAATTTTACATGCTTGAAGAGACCGGGCATCTATGAGTTCAATTTCACAATTCAGTATTAAGAGACACTAGTAACAATTTTTGTGTATTTATACATCTCAAAACAGCATGAAATCATCATACTAAAGGTTGAAACTCTCTAGTCCAGCACTTTCTGGACTAGCAACATCTGTGATATGGCATGATTTTAGTTAACTGGATGTCCACTTATCATAGGCATGGCCAAGTTTCCTACTGTCCCGTAAAGTAGGTTTACGGGCACCAGCCCTGGCTGTCAGTGATCTGTGTTGTTGTTTAACTCTAAATGTAGTCCTAAATGTCTTTTAAGCCCCCAGTAGGGCTGTTGGTAAAGCTGCTAAACAATATTGACCTCCTACAATTAGGCAAATTCTCAGGTTTGGGACTGGTCAGGTTCCTAGGGTGCTGAACTAGAGAGGTAGCTGTAGCTAACCATTTTACCATTATAAAGACATATCTAATAAGATATTTAAGGTTACAAGCTTTAGTCCAGCTATGGAATATAATTACAAATGCTAGGTTCAAATCCATAGCAACATCCACATTCAAGAACCATTTCTTTTGCTTAAAACACATCTACATCATATTTCTGAACAAAGCTTTTACATAAATGTAAGTTAATTTTTTCCAAATTCTAAATACCTGAGTATATAATTTTGCTCTAGATCTTCATATACCTTCTGAAGTATCTCATTTTTATCTTTTAAGATACTGTACAGCTACTCTTGAACAAGTTCCAAAATCATAGTATCTGGTCAGCTTGTTCTAGTGCAACTTAATTTCTGTTTTTTTAAGCTTTTAAGAAATAATATTAAAATTACTGAAGCAAAAATTACGTTCTGAAGGTGAAAGTCACAAAACAACATTGGTTTCTGTGGATGATTGTGTTGGAGGGTAGAAGAGGAAGCAAATATTTATCTTTAAGTATGGATGCTAGAGTTATACATTGCCTAAACTACCTAGGTTTGTACCCTTTAAAAATTATTATCTGAACCCTTATAATGAAAAAAAAAGTATTGAGCCTGAATGGACAACGCAGAAAGTTTACTTCAGAATTAATGGAAAATTACATCTATTCACTCCAAATAATTAGAATTTACCATTCTTGCTAGGTGTTTTCATTGCTGGTCCAGGAGTACTCATGATTTCCCTGGATTCTGATGATGCCACACACATTTCATTATCATTATCTTCCTTAGGAAAACTAAAGATTGGGATTAAAATACACCAAAGGTGATATTAAGAAACCATGACTATGATCCCATGATTAAAGATATACTGTCAAAATATTAAACATTTATATAGCAGTAGCACAAAAAGAGGCCTGGTCAAGTGGGTCACAGTGTGCTAGGCAGTGTATACATGAACACACATTCTTTTCCGCTAAGAAATCTATGGTTCAAATGTTGCAATTCATAGTGTGCAAAAACAGCAAATCTATCGATGCCTTATTAATTGCCCAAGAGATCTGAAACCAAGTTATTTGGGAGGGAGGGGGAGAGGGAGAATTAAAAGTAGTTTCAGGTTGTCTTGTTCCACACTTGGTCTGATTTTAGAATCCATACTTCATTTTATTTTACATCATCTCTCCTTCTTGCCTGAAATCTATACTAAGGATGTAAAATAATCGGCTAATCGAATAGTCGATGCAATTTGCATTGACTAGTCGATAAGGGTGCCTACACCTTTCAAAGGTGAAAGCACTGCAGGGAGCTTGGGGCCAGCAGCTGACTCAAGCAGTCTCCCACTGGCCCCGTGCTCTCTGCAGTGTTTCAAAGCGGAAGCACTGCATGGAGCCTTGTGTCAGATCCCAGACTCCATGTGGCATTTCAAAGCGGCAGACCCTGGGCTCCATGCGGTGCTGCCACTTTGAAGCGCCGCTTGTTCTCCCCACCCGCTTGCAGCCTCTTTCTGAAAGAGTCTGTCTATACAACAGACTAGGAAGACTGGCAATAACAAAAAGGACAGAGGACAGAAAACTAGAGCCACTTTTCTATGGTCAGGGATTCCATAATTATCAATCAGGAATTCTTGATCCTGCCTCTGAAACATCACGTGCTGATATGACTTATCTGGTAGAGGAATTCTCATAACTATACCTGAAGTGGTGTTCCTGATTGTAAGTCCTTTTAAGGTTGTAGCCATGTCCAGCCCATATATATATATATATATATATATATATATATATATATATATATATATATATATATATATATATATATATATATATATATAAAAATGTTGCCAAAGTTACTCAGAAAACTAAGGAGAATTTTCCCCTTAAGACTTGAGAAATATTCATCAAGTTGTCTGAGTGATAAGTGGCTAAATAGTGTAATATAACCTAATAGCAGTTCCATGAAGACTGCAACCAGAGTTTTATTAAAAGACTCAGTTTCATATCCCTTACAGCTCTGCACAGGAAAAGTATCTGTAGCTAAAAAAATAGGGAAATACTTGAAATACACTAGAATTATTTTTAAGCAATCAGTCAAACCATTTTAAGTTATAGATGTTTAAAAATGACATTTAATAAATCTACCTTGTATCACTTTGGCTATACAGATCTTACTCTTAATATAAGTTATTCTCATTAAATTAATAAACTAAACTAATTAAATCTTAGTTAAAAGCATGCAAAGTCTTCCTGCATACTTTATGCAATCTAAACATGGCAAGAAAGAGTTCAGAAAAGAGAGTGCAAGAAGATTGTTATTCTGCAGGGCAAATGAAACAAATTAAGATAATTAAATTAGCACAACCCCCCACCCCAACAAAAACAAATACAGGATTACATTGCAGCTAGTAACTGCTTTTAAAAGTGCTAACTTTAAATAGTTTCAAATCAGTTCTGTAATGACTACTGCACAGGACAATATTTATTAATATCTGAAGGGTTGTGAAAGCCAAGGATTCCGCCATGCGGTACACACAAACTAGAAAATTTTAAATCTTTAAAAAGGTACAAAATTTGCAGGAAGACGCAATTTAATTAAGCGGTACCTGGCATAGCAAAGAGGTAAGGCATAAGACTGGCCAATTGGGTCAGATCAAAGGTCTGTTTAGCCCAGCATCCCATGTTCTGACAGAGGCCAATGTCAAATGGTCTACCTCCGTTACCCAGTCCCAGCTTCTGACAAACAGACACTAGGGACACCATCCCTACCCATCTGTGCTAATCGCCATTGATGGACCTATCCTCCATTAATTTATCTAGTCCTTTTTTGAATCCCATTAAAGTCCTGGTCTTCACAAGGGCTACGTCTACATTGGCCCCTTCTCCGGAAGAGGCATGTTAATTTCCAACTTCAGAATAGGGAAATCCACGGGGGATTTAAATATCCCCTGCGGGATTTAAATAAACATGGCCACCGCTTTTTTTCCGGCTTGGGGAAAAGCCGGAAAAAAGCGTCTAGACTGGCGCGATCCTCCGGAATAAAGCCCTTATTTGAAAGTATTTGAAAGTAGGAATAAGAGATCCTCTGGAAAAGGGCTTTATTCCGGAGGATCGTGCCATTCTAGACGCTTTTTTCCGGCTTTTCCCCATGTTTATTTAAATCCCGCGGGGGATATTTAAATCCCCCGCGGATTTCCCTATTCTGAAGTTGGAAATTAACATGCCTCTTCCGGAGAAGGGGCCAATGTAGACGTAGCCAAGGAGTTTCACAGGCTTGCTGTGTATTGTATGAAGAAATATGTCCTTTTGTTTGTTTTGAACCTGCTACCTAGTAATTCCACTTGGTGACCCCTAGTTCTTGTGTTATGGGAACAGGTAAATAATTTTTCTTTATTTTCTTTCTCCACTCCAGTCACGATTTTATAGCACTCTATTGTATCCTTCCTTAGTCATCTCTGTTTTAAGCTGAAAAGTCCTAATCTTATTAATCTATGCAAATATTACTATAGATACTATGTATATATTAACGGAGAGAGCTGGATATTAAAGGTTTTTTTTTTAAAAGCAACATTAAGAAAGCTGGAAATCTATGTGAAAGAAAGGATCACCTATAATCAGAAATAAGAAACTAGTACAATTGCAGAGGAATCTACTACTGAAAACATTGGATAGTTTGAAGTTAAAAACATCTGCTTACTTTTTTCTTGTCTGAACTTTTTTATTAATAAGTGCCATTGTATAGTCGTCATTCAAACACATAGTATGTTCACTGATGCCAAAGTGTTCAAGCTTTGGAGTTAAACAGTCATAATCATCCATCTTTAATGTACATTTTGGTGTTTTGGGAGTTTGTTTGGGAGTTGGAATTCTATTTTTTGAATCTTCTTTATGCATATTTATCTGGGATTGTACATCCATCACATCCCAAGTTCTGGAAAAAGCATACTGTGAAAGACCAAAATCTGAAAGCTGTGGATTACGTAGGGGATCCTTAGGCACTGCTGTTTTCCCAAAACAAGTAGGAAAGCTCAACATATCTTCCACTTTCTCTTGATCAGAATTAGCTTGGTCAGATACCTTAGATGCATGGTTATCTTCTTTTTCCTCCTCTTCCTCCACTGTTTATAAACAAAGGATACTTCAGAAATTTCAGAATACTAAAGAACTGTTTTATAGACTAAGAAAACAAGATTTATTTTGTAGTTCTAGACTTATTTTCATTTTATTCCTTAATCTCTACAATCAGACCTGTTGGCATAGTCCCCTGCTCTTGTACAGAAGTGCCATGCAGTCAATGGCTATGTTTGTAAAAGTGAAAATCCTGTGAAGGAACTCCTGGTGTACTTATTTCAAGAATATTTTAACTCTTCTACATAATCGCTAACATCTGAAAACTAGAAAAAGGAAATTAATATGTATCTACATATTGAGGGCTATGGAGAAGAGAGAACAGCAGTCATTTTTAAACAAAAAGGTAATGTATTTGAAAAATTAAATAAATATTTTCTTGATATTAGGTGCCGCCAATGGAAGCTACATGAAACCCTATAATGGAAAGGTGGTTAGAAACAGACGTTTTCTGAAATTTGGAGAACATTATTTGGAGAAATAAGAAAGATTATAGAAGAAAGCATAGCAACTCTTGAATGCCCCTGAGAAAAACAACACTGACAAAGAATTAATATAAAATCAGGAAAATGTGCCTAAGTCACTTTTTTTTAACAAAATCCAAGAGGGACCAAGAAGATCCTATCATAAAGGTAACCGAGTGCCCAAATCCTATAATGTTATGTTCAGAAATGAAGATATTCCAAGAAAACAACATTTGCAAATTCTCACAAATTGTAACACCTAAAAGAAAGCCATTCAATTGTTAGTAAGTAGGAGTAGGCTTGCAAGTGGTGACATTTTTAAAGTGCTTTAGTTTTTACACATTTACTGATTTTCTTTAAAGTTTAATAGAATACCTATAAGGGTTTAATATTAATCTTCAAACATTACTGGGATTTTTATATCACTAATGAGCAGATTGGGGAAAGTTAAAACATCACTGAAGACAACCAGCCACCACTAAGCCATTGTCTATGCAAAACAGCTGTACTGGTTTAACAGTGATTTTAAAAATGTAATTGAACTGGCACAAGTCCCTGGGTGGGCAATCATTTTGGTTTAAACCAGCTTTATTTCAGTTTTTTTTTCAAGATAGTAAAATCAAACACATTCAAACCAACATAAAAGTACTCACAAATTAGGGTGCAAAAGGTTAGCTGGTTAATTGGTAGGGGCTGGAGTAGCTCCCTTGCCAGTCCCACTCCCTGGGAGGCAGTTTCACTGCTAAGTGAAGCCTCCTTCCTGGAAGGAGGGCTGGCAGTAGTCCTGGCTCTGCTCCCAGGGAGGCTTTGCACCTCCCACATTGAGGTGTAGTTAGAGGTGGTTTTTAAACAAATTGATAAACTTAACAGTAACAAGTCACTGGGAGCAGATGGCATTCACCCAAGAGTTATAAAAGAACTCAAATGGGAAATTGCAGAACTATTAACTGTGGTTTGTAACCTATCCTTTACATCAGTTTCTGTACCTAACGACTAGAAAATAGCTAACGTGACACCAATCTTTAAAAAGGGCTCTAGAGGTGATCCTGGCAATTACAGATTGGTAAATCTAACATCAGTATCAGGCAAATTAGTTGAAACTCTAGTAAAGAATAAAATTGTCAGATACATGGATGAACATAATTTGTTGGGGAAAAGTCAACATGGTCTCTGTAAAGGGAAATCATGCCTTATTAGAGTTCTTTGAGGGGATCAACAAACATGTGGACAAGGGGGATCCAGTGGATACAATGTACTTAGATTTCCAAAAGCCTTTGACAAGGTCCCCAGCTAAAGGCTCTTAAGTAAAGTAAGTCATCATGGAATAAGGGGAAAGGTCCTTTCATGGATTGATAACTGGTTAAAAGAGAGGAAACAAAGGCTAGGAATAAATGGTAAGTTTTCCGAGTGGAGAAAGGTAACTAGTGGGGTCCTCCAAGGGTCTGTTCTGGGACCCATCCTATTCAACTTATTTATAAATGATCTAGAGAAAGGGGTAAACAGAGAAGGTAGCAAAATTTGCTGATGATACCAAACTGCTCAAGATAGTTAGAACCAAAGGGGACTGTGAAGAGCTTCAAAAAGACCTCACCAAACTAAGTGACTGTGCAACAAAATGGCAAATGAAATTTAATGTTGATAAATGTAAAGTAAATGCACATTTGAAAAAATAATCCCAACTATACATACAATGTGATGGGGACTAATTTAGCTACAACTACTCAAGAGAGATATCTTGGAGTCATTGTGAATAGTTCCCTGAAAACAGCCACTCGGGCTGTGTCTACATTGGCATGATTTTGTGCAAAAGCAGGTGCTTTTGCACAAAAACTTGCTGCCTGTCTACACTGGCGGGGAGCTCTTGCGCAAGAACACTGACATTCTAATGTGTGAAATCAGGGCTTCTTGCACAAGAACTATGATGATCCTGCTCAGGAATAAGCCCTCTTGCGCAACTGTCCTTGCGCAAGAGGCTAGTGTAGACAGGCAACATGAATTTCTTGAGCAAGAAAGCCCGATGGTTAAAATGGCCACTATTGGAGGACAGGATAGCAGGCGCGATGGACCTTTGGTCTGACCCACTATGGCCGTTCTTATGTGTTCTTACTTGAGCTTTATACTGCAGAGCCAGCAGTGCATGTAACTATTGATTTTTAGTGATTAGTGTCACATTTTTACATCCATACTCAACTCATTGGTATGAACTTATGTAAGTGAAATCAAGGTAATAGCTCATGTAGACAAAGCCTCCGCTAGGATAACAAATTGGGTTAAGATGACGTGTTAGCATGTTAAAACGTTAAATACCAGTTAGTATTCAATATAGGACACCACAGTTATGTTTAAAAACCAAGTCAGCTGATCTTTATTTAACTCTAGAACCTTTGTCTTTTTATCTATGTGTTTACAGCACCCAGCACAATGGGAATTCAAATCTTTTGGATAGTACTGTAAAACAAAGACTGCTATGGTCCATATTAATGATACCTGAAATGAAAGATAGATTACAAGGTCAGGGTATGTAATTCTATGCATGTTATTGTGATATTTAATTCATCCATGCTACAAGGGTAAAAAAATTCAAGTTGCATATTATTTCAAGGATTTATGAATAAGCCCGCTGTTAGAAGTTTTAATGCAAAGAAATTTGGCAAAGCCTGTATTATATTTTGTAACTAATTCTTAAAATGAACATATTTGGTCTGTTTTTTTAATACAGGGCTCAGAGGGGTAGTTGTGTTAGTCCGTATCCGCAAAAACAAAAAGGAGTCTTGTGGCTCCTTAAAAACTAACAGATTTATGTGGGCATGAACTTTCATGGGCAAAAACTACTTTGTCAGATTCTTATTCTTTAATACGGTGATGCTTACAATTAGGGAATTGTTTAAATCAGAAATCTTTCAAAGGGTCTACAGTATTTTCAAGTAAGTAGTATTACCTGACTTATTTATAACAAGTGGTTTATAACCGTATCTCTGGAACAGTTCTCTTATTTTTTCAAGATCTGTTGTATTTCTTTGCATCAGTACTTTAATGGCCTTCATGAAATCATAAGTTTCTTGTCTTTCAGAGCGATTCTGATCCAGGATAGCGTTAACATCACCCTTTGAAGAAAAATAAGCATAAGTTTTAAAATGCTAATTTACAAATAGCTTTGTTCACAGATCCGTGAGAATAAAGTATGTAATATGTATATTGTATGCTTCATCATGTGGGGGAGTGTATTCAATCTTAAATAAAGATTTCTTTTATTCAAAAGACTCATCACTGAAAATACCTATCTAATAAACAAAAGCAAATTTTTTAAACAGTCTTTAAACATCTTCCTTTCTGAACACACTTGGCTTTGGTTGACATTTTCCTGGGTCATCTGAATTATCATTATTTACTGATATCTTTCAAAAAGGTTTTATACCACCTAATTCAGTGGAGAGGTCTAATCTTGAGTACATGCAGCTTGAATAAAAATAGAAGTTTAAGAAATCTGATGTATAAAATGAAATATGCTTAAAATGAATTTTGAAATTAAGACCACTTATTATGGCCTAAACCTACTAGAACTTATTAAAATAATTTAAATGAATTATGCAGCATCAGTGAGCTCTTCAATTTTAATGAGGGAGTGCTTGCATTTTGAATTATGGGAATCATGGGAAGATAGCTAACTTTTGATGCCAACAGAAACTTTATACATATGCCTCAAAGTCATGTACAGTATTAACACTCCATGATTTTCAGTCTTTGCAATGGAGCTAATTTATTTTTTTCCAAATGTAAGAAACTTTCCATTGTGCAGAAAAGCTTTTCCTTCGATTATTTTTGTTTCAAGTTAGCCAGCATGTGCAGTTTTCCTTAAAACAATAAAGCTTGTTTTTTCTGACCCATGAATAAAAACCATGTAGCAGAACTGATCTACTAATTCTAAAAAACTTGAAGGATTCAGGGCTAAGTAGTCAAAGGTATTCAGTCACCTAAGTGGTAGTTAGCTGCTTAAAAAGAATTTCAAAAGCAGGACTGAAATCAATGGGAATTCAGATGCTTTTGAAAAATCCACTAGGCATCTAACAGTATCTTTAGGTACCTATACATCAGGACTGGGCAAAAGGCTATCAGTGGGCCAGATCCAGCCCTGTCATCTAGCCCGGGGCAGCTCCCGCCCCCAAAGCATTGCCTGGGAGCCGCTGGGGAGGCGCGATCCCTTTCAACGCCTGCCATTTAAAGGGCTTGTGCCTTCCTAGTGGCTGCCAGGTAATGTGTTAGCAGGGCAAGGAGCTGAGAGCCCTTTCAGCTGCTTCTATTTAAAGGGCTCACGGTGCCTTCCGGGTGACTGCTAAGGTGCGAGCTTTTTAAATAGCAGGAGTTGGAAGGACTTGCAGTTCCTGCCCCACCACTACCCCATTGCCTGTGATCTGCAGGGGAGACACGAAACCTAATGAATTTTCATACATTAATTGAATTCCAATCTCCATTTAAATGAAGCTTAAACACGAATCTCGAGTAAAAAAAAAAATCTAATAAATCAAAATGTTATTCATCATTTTAAATTATAAAAAATAGGAATTTCAATAAATGTATGCAAAGCTGTACAATTGTTTAACTAAACATGTACAGATATAATGAATTCTTTTGATTAGCAAAACCAAAAAGTACAAAATTTAGTGCAAAGGCTACATTTGTTTGTAAAGCAACAGATTTTAAATGTTTATGCCAACCAATGAGAATTAACTTCTCTGTAGGAAAAAAATTAAAAGGCAAAATGCAAAATTAAATTAAAATCAATTATTTAAAACAAAGATATCCTGTTTGCGGAGTTAAATCATGATTCAAACGGTTATAAAATCAATTGACCTAGAGTAGATCTTGTACAATATGTAGGTTTTTGTAAAAAATAGTTTTATTTACAAAATTTAAAATAATAATGGTGCCTATCCAAGGCTCTAGAGCATCATACAATAAGTACAATTACATCTTACAGAATTAAAATGATCAGTTCCACTTAGTGGGAAGATTATCTAGCAGCCATCTTAGGACAACTGGACCAGCCCCTGGCTACAACATGCTGGGCTGATACGGACACCCAGAGCAGCCCCTGTCCAGAACAGCCCCCCCAGGACGAGAGCAGCCCCCTGTTCACAGCATGCAGAGAGCTGCTGCAGCCTAGGGATGTCAGCGTATAGACAACTACATGATTAACCAATAAGCCTGGGTTTATCAGTTAATCCTGTCAACTACATGCACTGCCCCCTACTTGCTGCCTCTGTATTAGAGCTAGAGAAGCCCCCTCTGCCCGCCGCCACAATGAGGTTGGAGTGGCCCCCATGCCATGGGCGTGGGCTGGGAGTTGGCAGCATCATATAAGCAAAAGGGGTGGGCTGCTGGCTCCCAGTCTGCATGGGCTGGGAAATAGGTTATGCCAGATTATGAAAATTTCCAGACGATTGATGTTCATGCATATTTTTTGTTTTGAAGTTGAAAATTAAAATATTTTGCAAAGTACTGAATTTTTATTTCTCATGTAACACAGAGCAATACATACAGGGTCTGGAAGGCACGGAGGGAGGGCCCAAGACTGCTTTGGGGGTGGGGGCACAGGGTTTGGGAGGGAGGGTGCAGGAACGTGCTGAAGATGGGGGTGTGGGGTTTGAGGGATGGAAGATGCATAAGAGGAATGGAGGTGCCAGGTCTGGACATGAAGGTGATAGGGATAGGCTGCTTACCAGGCACCCTGCTCCTGGAGGCACACATGGCTCTTCACCCTGCACTATTCCCAGGCACCATCCTTTTTCACTGTGGGAGCAGCAGGGGAAAAGCCTCAGGAGAAGCGTTGTGCTGCTGTTCCCCCATGGCAGGGGAAAAAAAAAAAATCACAGGAGATGTGCTGTGCTACCGTTCCCCCATTAGGTGGGTGGGAAGGTGAGCAGTGGCGTGCAGAGCCACTTCTTCCTCCCTCTGCTATGGTCCGAACCGTGGGTGTTCCCAGATTAGGGACACTCAGATTATGGAGGTTCAAGTATATTAGACAATAAGTTTCTTCCATATTTTCCATTGTATTTTTATATAGTTCACCATAAAACTCAATAGCAAGAGAACATGTTTACTGGGGTATATATTAGTATATCTAATCTGAACTCCATCAGTGTTAAAGTTTACTCTCTATATAAACATTTTAGTTAGACATTTTGGACTGTGGAATACTTCAGCACACTGTCAATTAAAATGTCAATTTAACCACTGGAACAATTTACCAAAGGTTATGGTGGATTCTCCATCATTGCTAATTTTAAAATCAAGATTGGAAGTTTTTCTAAAAGATCTGCACAAGGAATCATTGTCAGGAAGTGGTATAGCCGGTCTTATACAGGAGGTCAAACTAGAGGATCACAAAACTCGCTTCTGATCTTGGAATCTGTGATTTCAGAATCTAAATACAAAATGAGTCAGTAGACAAAATATTTTTATATTTAAAAATCTTTTTATCATTTTAGCCACCATCCGAAAGCCCAAAACTGGGATCTGTTTGCTTACTAAAACTGGACTCCCTCTTGTTATATGCACAAATTGTTTTATTATGAATTCAATTCATCAACTCCATATACAAAGAATTTACTACTAAGTAATTAGCTCGGAAAACAAATAATTAGGATTCAAAGAAAAAAAGTAAATTTTGAGCTGTTATCCTTTATGAGTTATAACTAAGATATTTAATATAGTATCTGTAAAGTTATGGAAAATAAAAACATAAATTACTATATAATTTGACAAGCAAGTGATGAGTCAGTCATTACCTTTAGTGTCCTGACTTCACAATGCAAGTCATGTAAGACTCTCATTGGAGATTCATCTTCATGTTCTTCAATATGCACATTAATGGAAAAAGAATATTGGAAGAAAAACAGAGGTCAATATCTTTTCATTAAGTTAGAAATAATTGAGATTATCATTATATATATATACACATAATAGAGTTATGATGAAAACCAAAGCAAACCAAAATAAAGAGTCAAGTGTAGTATTATAAAACAAATGTCCCACATATCACTAGCCTGCAGTGTGACAATTGCACTGCATAGAATGCAAAGGCATGGGAGACCAGAAAAACTGATGAGGATCAATTTGGTTCATTCCATTACTGCTCCAGTGAATGCTGCCACAATATTCTATTTATAGAAATAGTATTACCACTGGTATAATCCACTTCTATAAGAATGTTCCCTTAAAACATGGAATACCTGTAAGGATGTTAAGGAGCATGCATTTTGCTAATTGTGTAGTTGATACAATTTGTATTGACTACACAATTAGTCAATAAAGGGAAGTGCTCTGCAGAGCCACACCAGGGGTAGCTCCCAGAGCCAGCATGAGCTGGGACTGAGCAGTGCTGGCTCCGGGACTACTACAGCTCTGCCTTTTAAATGTAGTAAGAGACAGATGTCTTTTACTACACTTAAAAGGCAGAGCTGCAGTGGGGTAGGTCCAGGACACAGCGTGAGCTGGGACTGAGCAGTCCCGGCTCACACCAGGTCTGGGATGCTGCAGCTCTTCATTTTAAATGTCATAAGAGCTGCCTGGCTCTTACTACATTTAAAATGCAGAGCCACAGCGGTCTCAGACCAACGTGAGCTGGCACTACTCAGTCCCAGCTCATACTGGGTCCAGTAGCCCCTGTCCGCAGCCAGCCCCGACTGCCGCCAACAGAGGCTGCTGCCAGGGGAGCCTCAGCCCGCGGCTAGCCCAGGCCACCATGGACAGGGGATGGTGCTTTCAGTCAGATGCCAGAAGATGTATACAGAAGTAAAAAACAGACTTTGTCCTCAACAAAAGAAATTGAGGTTAATGTGAATAGATGAAGCAAGAGGGAACATTTCCTATGTGACGTGACAAGACACTGCAATGTACAGTCCAGAAAGTATGAGTTGATAAATCAAATTAAAGCCTTGAATCAAATATGCAGAAACTATAAAGCAAGCAGGTAAACCAGATAGACTGGATCAATAAGGACTGTACAAGCAGCAGCACCTTTACAATGAAACAGAAAACTCAGGTAAGCTTATTGGCTGTGAGGATCCGCAGTAATAGAACAAGGCACTGAACTGTCAAAGATTAAATGGCAAAAACATTTGTTAATACAGAGTTAAGTTTGCTCAGTGGTATCTTCTAACCCTCCAAATGTCACGTTCAGCAAAACTTAAAACTTGTGAAAAAAAAATACAAAGTTGAGATACTTGTCCACACAATTTTAACTCTGCCCATTGTGAATTACCCATATGCTCCCCAGTTGAATTCTTTGTATTAGATGTAGCTCTACTGAATGGTGAATACATTAGAGTCATTTAGAAGAGGTGTGTTTGTGATATGAGACGAGCTAGGAGGCTGCAGCCTGTAGGGTTTTGAGAGTCCCTCTCCTTGACTGGTGAATGTATGATCAAAGAGATGCAAGCATACCTTACAAAATATATAGTGTCTTTCATTTCAGCACTGCACAGTGTAGGTTAAACTGGCCTGCTACACATTAATGTGATTGCCCATCTCAAGCATGAATAAACTGGGGAGGATTGAGTGAAAGGTTAACCATCTTTCCTCATAAAAAGCTGATTATAGAAACAGAACTAAAGTACATTCTGGTAAAAATGGCTACTCAGCAGAGAGCACTGCAGAGCTGGCATGGTATATGAAGGCTCCTGGTGAAAGCAAGTCTGGGGAAACCAGGACCCTGAAAAGTTTGATGCTGGCAGCAAGAAAACACTTCAAAGTTTGTAACTGAAATATGATAATGATGTTTCAAGTATCAAAGATCATGAGGGAGATGGAAAACTTTACTTGAAATTCTGGGCACCATTGAGAGAAGACTGACAGGTGTAAAGAAGAAGTAGCATCTCTTGCTTGAAGCTCATCTAATTTATTCAGGTTATAGTGATGACAAACATTCGGAGTAGTGCTCATTAGGGCAGATTCTAGGCAACTCATCAGTTGGGAATATATAAACCAGTGCATCATATATGCCTGACTCCAAACCAGATTCCTAAACATGTCAATCATACAGTGCTATGTTCTGACAGAGGAACACAGTGATGACAATAAAGATGAGTTCTTAAATTGCCTCCAAAGAGGATTGGCAAAATACCAAAACATGACTTACTCCATGGGATGGGTGACTTTAATGCTACAGTAGGATGTGATGGTGAGGAATAGAAAGAGAAATGATGAGTATGAGTTGGGAGTTATCAGTCAAAATGGTGAGGCTCTTAAAACTAAATTCAGTGTCCAAACTAGTTCTTGCAAGCACCCAGTTTCCTTACAAAGACATATACAAAAAGACATGGAATTCACCATATGGAAAAATGTTAAACTAAATCAATCAATCACAGCTGCACTAATTCAAAAGTCAGGTTTATCTATCCAAGCCTTAAGGGCACTTTGAACAGCAGATGTCAGCAGCCAGCAAAATATTTGCATTTCTAAACTGAAATTCAAATGGAAAATGATCTACATTAAACAGAAGGCAGTAAACCAACAAGAAACAAAAGATTACAATTGAGGTAGGCCAAGAAAACAAACGGGCAGAACATGTCAAAGACATTCTCAACAGACTAAGCTGCATTTCAATGCCAGATTTTGATGAAATGCACAAACTGAATCAAGTTGATTCTAACATCAGCCCAAAAGAGATGTCAAAAATACAGGTTGCAGTTCAGAAACTGAATAAAGCATTGAGGGATGATCAAATTGTAGTATCAAGTTTCTACATTTCTGCTATCACCATAAAACAGACAATGCTCAAAAAAGATCAGGAAAGAGAAACCCTCTAACAGCCAGTGAAAAGATGGAATCATTGTCAGAATATCAAAGGTAATCTTACTGACTCCAAGTACAGGAAAGAAGTTATATAACTTAGTTTTAGAGGAAAGCCTTTTGCTGGGTGATACCACCCCAGAAGAAAGGAAATGTGTGCAAAGTTTAGAGAAGCATTCAAGCTAAGGATGTAATAGTGTAGTCGATTAACTGATAAGTAAAAGCTTATAGGTTAATGCTATAGACTACATGCATTTCCCTCCGCCCTCCCCACCAGTAAATTTTTCAGCAGGCTGGCCAGCAGCCTGGATCAGTCCTGGCTTACAATGGGTCCAGGACCATCGGGGCAGCACAGCTTCACAGGTGATTCATCAGCCCTGCCCAGTCAGAGGCTCAAGGCCTCCCCAGACAGGGGCTGCTGCCACCTTGCACTGCTGCCTCGTTATCAGAGGGAGCAGCACAGGGCGACAGGCAGCGGGTCTGCAAGGGGAGCTGTTTTTTAAACTGGATCCCCTTGCAGTCTAGCTCCCACTTGGCACCCTGCGCTACTGCTTCTTTATCAGAGGCAGCAGCGTGGAGTGGCAGGAGGCTCCTTGGGAGTAAGGCCGGAGTGCACTGGCTGCTGACCCAGCCCCATGGACGATAGAAAAGTCGACTAACCAATAAGAATTCATGAGGTTACTCGATTATTCAATTAACCAATATTTAACATCCCTAATTGAAGTCCAAGATTAGGAATAGAAAGTGTAACCGTGTACATGATTAACTGATGAGCCTAAGCTCATTGGTTAACATGCACCCCCGCACGGTTGCCTCTGTGTCAAAAGCAACAGCACGGGTGGGGGGAGGGGGAGAAGGTGGAAGAGGGGAGAGGCAGGCGGCTCAGTGGGATATTTGAACAGCCTGTACAGATACACCGTGGAATATTCTTCAGTCTTACAGAATCCCAGTTCAAGTTGTCACATAGACCATGTACAGAGGAGCAAATTGCTCTGTAAGGATAAACAACCACATAGGGCAGACAAACTCTGCCATAAAATAGGGCTGTGTTTTACCTCCACTGTTTGGTATTGCCATAGACTGAATAATGAAGAAGGGTATCAACAATACAAACATTGGTATAACATGGGAAAAGCGAGAAGACCTGCACTTTGCTAATATTATTCTACTGATCAATACTCTTGAAAAGTTACAAAGACAGACTATCTGATAAAATCAGCAGACCAACCATGGCTCAGGATTAGTATGCTAAAAACAAACATCCTAGAAATTCAGACATCTAGCAGTAAAAGCACACTAGAAGACAAAAACAAAGAAAGAAACACTTCAGCTACCTAGGCTTCTCAACCTTTTTTTTTTTTTTTTTTAAATAAAATACCCCCTTTTCACACAAAAAAGTATAAATACCCCCTTTAAAAAAATTATAAGTACCCCCAGTACCTACAGTTTTCAGACAATTTTTTTTTCTATCATTGCAACACATTTGTTTAAACAACTTAATCGTAGCTGGGCATGCAATGAAATGTTTGGGTTTAACAAGTACAAAAATAATAAAGCACTGTAAAACTTAAAACAAAAATTGAGTTTTCTCCAAATTTCGGTTGTGTTGACATGCCCCCCAGACTTCTCTCAAGTATCCCTAAGGGTATTTGTACCACTGGTTGAGAAACACTAATCTAGGCAACACAATATTGGCCAACAGAGACCTTAAGGGAGAAGTGAGATCGAGGATAGGATTTACTACACTTAACAATGTATGATAATCAAAGAAATAGTCCTGGCAGAACTTGTTTATATAATTTCAGCAGAAAATTGTCTATTTAAATTTTCAGCTGTGAGAAATTATATGGGGTATCAGATAATTATTCAGTGACCAGAGATGCCACTTTCAGTATCAAATTGCTGCCTAAAGGCATCCCTGATCCTTATGGCCTCACGTTGTGTTCCTCTAATAGTGATAGAAATGTAGCCGTGTTAGTCCTGTATTTTGTTTCAGCTCCACCAGACTATGTAGCACTTCAAAGACTAACAAGATGGTTTATTGGATGATGAGCTTTCGTGGGCCAGACCCACTTCCTCAGATCAAATAGTGGAAGAAAATAGTCACAACCATATATACCAAATTGTGACTATTTTCTTCCACTATTTGATCTGAGGAAGTGGGTCTGGCCCACGAAAGCTCATCATCCAATAAACCATCTTGTTAGTCTTTGAAGTGCTACATAGTCCTGTATTTTGTTCCTCTAATAGCCTTGTTTTCAGGCTGTTCAAACTTGGCCTCCAGGTGCTCAGCCTCAGCAGTCCAGCCCTAAGTGAAGCTTTCACCCAACCTTTCACAAATATTATGGAACGTACAGCACATGGCAATAAGCATAGAGATTTGATTTCTGTCCAGGGTCAGTTTCCCATTAAAAGACCACTGGTAATGTTTCTAACAGCCAAAAGCACACACTACAGTCATTCTGCACCTGCTCAGCCTGTTGAGCCACTCTTGTCAAAGCTCCCAGTGTATGGCTTCATGAGCCACAGCATTAAAAGATAGGCAGGTTCTCCCAAGATCACAGAGGGCATTTCAACTTTCCTCACAGTTATCTTCTGGTCCAGGAAGAAAGTCCCTACTTACAGCTCCCTGAATAGGCCAGTGTTCCAAAAGATGCATGTGTCATTCACCATTCTGGACCAGCACATAAATGAGTTTGAAGGACACTGTGACATATTCCAGCCATACACAGTGCATATGGGGACTATTGTATTAGAGGCAGCAGGGTGGCGGGAAGGGGACAGCAGGTGCCAGTAAAGAGTAACTGATAAGCCTAGGCTTAACAGTTAATTGTATAGTCGACTACACGTTGACATCCCTAGTATACACTACCACTTGTGTTGGCAAAACTTATGTCGCTTGGAGTGTGAACATTCCACCCTGAGTGACATAAGTTACAGTGGCATAAGTTCAAGTATGCACAGTACTATGTCAGTGAAAGAGTTTCTACCATTGACACAGCTTCTGCCACTCGCAGGGCAGTTTTTTTATGTGAAGGGAGAGTCTCACCACATGGGCCCCAGCCCACAGCTTAAGTATGTGAGAATAAAGTTAACAGAGTAAGTTTGAGCACATGTTTCATGTGTAGGTAAATACCGTGTCACTATTATTTTTTTTAAAATTGCCATTTTCCATACCTGGTCTTTTAATATCAAATGTTAAAAAAAGCCATTCTAGGAACATACAATTCAGGATTTAACCCACAACATCTCAAAAAAGAAAAAGCTGCAAGATGAAAAAAATAAAGTTTTGGACAAGGCAGTTGAATTTCAAAGATGACAGATATCAGCATTCAACATTCCATCTTAATCCAAATATCCAGATGACATCATAAGACAGAAGCTGCACTGTCTCATAAAAGAGCAGGATAGAAATACTTTTACCACTCTTGCACTATGTTTTTCTTGCTGAGAGCACAAACCTAACAACATTCACTGAAATACCAGATTTAAGGTGCAGCCTCTTACACACTTACCTGTATCTTCTCTATTTAATGCTTGTTCAAGCTTTTCAGCCTCTTTCTCCAAAGTGACAGCAATAGCACGCAGTTTGTTGAAAAAATTTCCTGTCACCTCCATAATGAAGGAAGTCACTAGAGAAAACAAGGCAAATACTGATTGGCAGGACTCGACAAATCAGTGAATCTACTTGCCCGTGGTGAGTAGCTTTCAGCTGGTCGCCCCATTCACCAGCGGCACACGCATGCGCAATGCGGTTCTGGCGCATGCACAGTGCAGGCGAGCAGATTTCGCTGCAGTTTGTCAAGCCTGCTGATCAGCAACTTAACAGTTGATATTTACATACACCATCTCTTGCACAAACTACCAAAGGCTAGAGTTAACGTACTATAGCATGCACAGCAGTGGGATATGAGGAGAAATTTTACTCTAAATACCACAGGAAAATCATACTCTTACAAAGTGCCATACGTGGTTTCAAGAGACAAGATGGGTGAGGTAATATCTTTTATTGGACCAACTTCTGATGGAGAGACAGACAAGCTTTCACATTGGTCCAGTAAAAGATATTACCCCCCCACCCACCATGTCTCTGTAATATCCTGGGATTGATATGCCTACAAATGGCACTGCATGTAAGTGGTTTAAGGAGAGATGCACCTGTATAGAACTCCATTTATCCATTAAGACAGGGGGTAGTAAAATGTGAGCTTGTTGAAAATAGGATACCAAAAACTCAGTTCTCCAGTTTCAAACTAACAGTTGTTGCATGCATTGTGGTGCACCAGAATATATCATGAAATAAAATCCACTCTCCTGTTCATATTTATCCACAATGGTGAATAATATCACCAACCAATGCTGACAAAGTTCTATTTAGTAGTGTACTTGCACACTGAGGCTGGACAAATGGATACTTTATTTTAATGTGTCAATAAGCTGGCTGGCTTCCTGCTATGCCTAACCTTAGCTTGTTCTTATTATGTTGTATAAAAAGGAAGATAGCTGGTTTCACTAATACAGTCACCACTGTTATAAACCGCAATAAATCTTATACAAAGTATGTCATAAGGCAGTGTTTCCCAATTTTATTTGGCTGAGGAACCCTTTTCAGCTTTTCAAAATTTCAAGTAACCCCTAGGTTTGTCAAGCAAAAAAAAAAGGGGGGGGGCAGGGAAGAGAGAGGGACCCACCAATTCATGACCCAAGATCCCCCCCATCTCCTTTCTGTGAGGCCTCATCCGCTCTGTTCCCCTCCTCTCCATCACTTGCTATACCCAGCCCTTATACTTGTCTCAACCTAGTGAGTGAGATGTGGGGTGGGAATGAGGGATTTGGGTGTGGGAAGGGGTGAGAAGTACAAGCTCTGGGAGGGAATTTGGATGCAGGAGAAAGGGCTGTTGACTCAGGGAGGGGGCTCTAGGCTGGGGAGTGTTGGGTTCAGGTGGAAGGTTGGGGTGCAGGAGTGTGGGGATGTAAGAGGCTCAGGACAGGGGTTCCAGTGTATGATAGGCTCAGATTTGGGGTCAGGTGGTGCAGGAGTGTATGATGTTGCAGTGAAATGGGGGTTTGGTCCCAATTGGGAGCTTGTTGGCCTGGCTTCATTTTTAAATAAAATATTATGTCAAACTCAAAAGGTTTAGCATTGTCTTTATATGTGAGAGGGGTGAGGAACCTGTTTTGAGTCAAAGGTCACTGACCCACAGAAAAGTCAGCTGGGGCCACACAAGTGAGATGCAAAAAAAAACCAAAAAAAAAAGCTCCTCCAAAAACCCCCAAGCCTCACTAATGTGGTCCCAAATGTGCTGGTGGGGGTAGGGGACAGAGAGCTAGTGGGTGCTGGGGAGAGGGTGCTGCTGGGTGGAAGGGTGCTGGGACAGGCAGGTGGCAGGGTGCTGGGGTCAGGGACAAGGTCCTGCTGGGCACTAGGGTGACTGGCAGGGTGCTGGGACAAGGAACAGGGTGCTGCTGGGTGCTAGCGTGGATGGCAGGGTGCTGGAGCTGGGGCCAGGGCCAGGGCTGTGCTGAGTCCTGGGGTGTGAGGCAAGGTGCTGGGGCCAGGGCGGTGCTAGGGTGGATGGCAGGGCTGCCAAGAAGCGGGATAGGGATGGGGTGCAGGATCTGGGAGGGAGCTGGGGGTCAGAAGGGGACAAGGTCTGGGTAGGGTGCAGACCAGATAGGCAGGGTGCAGAAGCAGGCTGAATGTAGGGTGTCTGGCTACGAGGGAGGGTGCGAAGAGGGGACTTGGGTAGGAGTTGGACCTCCCTGATCTGGCACCCCTCTAGACCTGACTGGTCCCAGATGAGGAATTTTTGGACCAGGGGAGGTCATTTCAGGGCTCCTGGTCCCCCCCCTTCCCCACTAGGCTTCTTTGCACCTCTATCCCCTGCAACCGAACTAAGCTGCCCACCCCTGCTGGTTCCCTGCACTTCCCCCAAAACCATCCCTCACAATCCAAGGGAGTGCAGCACCAATTCCCTGTAGCCCCTCACAGCCCAGCTGAGCTGCCCGTCTGTTCTGTATGCCCTCCCCCATCCACCTCAGCCCAGCTGAGCCCTGCACTGGTTCACTGCATGCCTCCCCCACAGTACAGCTGATCCCCGTTTCCCTGCACCTCCTCCAAGCCCCACAAAACTGCTGAGCCAAGAGCCGATTCCCTGTCTCTCCCTCCCCTTGTGTCTAGCCCCGGTTCCTGGCACCTCCCTCCTCCTGCAGTCAAACTGAGCTCTGAGCTCCACACACACCCCAACCCACCCCACCGCCTAGCCCAGCTCCCCAAACCTCTCCACTCTGCAACCCAGCTGAGCTCAATTTCCCTGCACCTTCCTCCAAACCATGTAGACATGCTGAGCCAGTGCTGATTCCCTGCCCCTGCCTTCCTCCCTCCCCTTGGCTGTGTCTACACTGGCACGATCTTGCGCCAAAGCGGCTGCTCTTGCGCAAAAATTTGCTGCCCGTCTACACTGGCCGTGTGTTCTTGCGCAAGTACACTAACGTTCTCATGTATGAAATCAGGGCTTCTTCCACAAGAACTACGATGCTCCCATTCAGGAATAAGCCCTTTTGAGCAACTATTCTTGCGCAAGAGGCCAGTGTAGATAGGCAACATGAATTTCTTGAGCAAGAAAGCCCTATGGCTAAAATGGCCATCGGCACTTTCTTGGACAAGAGAGTGTCCACACTGCCATAGATGCTCTTGTGCAAAAGCACAGCTCGCACATGGAAGAGTGGATGTGTTCTTGCACAAGAACAGTTGTGCAACATGTTCTTGCACAAGAAACAACCGGTGTGGACATAGCCTAAGAGTTTCCTCACATGAGCAAAATGAATTTTTGTGTTGTGCACCAGTATTGTGTTCATGTGGATTGTTTGGATGTGCCACCCAAGTTATTAATAAATATTTTTAAACCTCTACCTTTTCCCTCTGCTGCCATGTCAGCTCCCCTGGTGCCTGCTGCCCCCCGACTCCTCACCCTCCTCTGCTGTACTGACTCCTGCTCTTCTCATTGTCCTCAGCCCTCCTGCAACCCCCTCCACCAGCCATTCTCTCCTCCCTGTGCCCACTTCTCCAGTAGCCCCACTCTGATCATGTGAGCTACCCCTCCTCATCCCCTTTTCTAACACCTCCCTCTACAAACCTGCCCTGTGTCTCTCCTCTGATGGTGGTCCCTCCACTGGGCAGGTGTGTGCCCAGAATTCCCTGGTACCTGCACCTTCTCTTACCCCTGCATCCTCCTGGTGCCTCCCCCTTCCCTTACTTCCCCTGCCCCCTTTGCTCCATTTTTCCCTGATGCCCACCCCTCACCACCCTCTGCCCCCATTCCCCTAATGTCCCTCTGCCCTCTCACATGACTTGCTCCAACCCAACCTTCCTCATGCCCACCCCTTCTTTCAAGCCTTCTCCCAGCACCTCCCCTCACCCTCCTAGGCCCCAATGCTCTTACCCTCTCCCCTCCCAGCATCACCCTGTCCCCCTCCCACTGACACCTCCTCTCCCCTCCTGCCCTTTTCCTCATTGTCTGTGCTTGGCCCCCTGGCAATTGTCTCTCTTCCACTCCTGTCCCTTTGGTGCAGTGGTCTCCAACCACTGGAGGTTGCCGGGCGCCAGGGGGTGTGGCCG
Organism: Pelodiscus sinensis; assembly: GCF_052426305.1. Lineage (NCBI taxonomy): Eukaryota > Metazoa > Chordata > Testudines > Trionychidae > Pelodiscus > Pelodiscus sinensis. The sequence goes on from NC_143052.1 coordinate 313,498,833, forward strand.
TTCGCCTGCCGGGCGCCAGAAGGCGGGGGCACTTGCACGCCCGGGGGCAGGGCGGCCCCCCCATCGTCGCGTGCCCGGGGGCGGCCCTCCCCCCCAAGTGCCGCGAGCCCGGGGCCAGTGCCCCCCCCCCAAGTGCCGCAAGCCCGGGGCCGGCGCTCACCTTCAGGGAAGGTTGCGCACGGCAGGGACGGGTCCGGGGGAAAGACGCTCTGGGGCCGGGCTGGGAGGACACGCGCGCGGAGTCGGGACCAGCTCCATGCCGGCTAGCCGGCTCTCTCTCTTTTTCAGAGGGGGCGGGGGAGCGCCGGCTCCTCGCGGAACCCCTCGTTGTGCTCCGCGGAACCCCAGGGTTCCGCAGAGCACAAATTGGGAAACACTGTCATAAGGAATCAATGGAAAAGTTATAATCTGTTGAGTATGATTATCCTGTGTCTGAGGTTATGAATATTAGTTATGTATTTGTATTACAAGTATGTTTTGTTTTGGGGTGACACCCCACGGGCCATTCAAGAGACCTCCTTTAGAGGTTCAGAGAGCACCAGACAATGGCTGCCCCATTACTCAGCGAGGCATGTAAAGACATGTGATCTAAAACTATCTTTTGCCAATAACTTTCCAGGTATATGGGTTGAAAGATAAAAGTGGAGACTAATATCATTGCTTTGTTTTCTTTTTTGCTCTTTTTCTTTGGATCATGATTTCTAACAAAGAAGCATTGAAAAAAAGACCCAATCTTTTTGGACAGTCCAGAGAGACTTATTGCATTCTAGCACAATCACCCTAACTGCTATTATCTGTACATACAGACTTGGAAATCAATTATATACGATTCCTTCAGCCATTTAATAACTCTCTTCTTTTCTATTAATACACCTTGACTGTGTTTAGACTGGCAAGTTTTTCCACAAAAGCAGCTGCTTTTGCAGAAAAACTTGCCAGCTGTCTACACTGGCCACTTGAATTTCCTCAAGAACACTGACAATCTCATGTAAGAAATCAGTGCTTCTTGCGGAAATACTATGCTGCTCCCATTCGGGCAAAAGTCCTTTTGCACAAAGCTTTTGCGCAAAAGGGCAAGTGTAGACAGCTCAGATTTGTTTTGCGCAAAAAAGTCCTGATCGCGAAAATGGCGATTGGGGCTTTTTTGCGAAAAAGCGCGTCTAAATTGGCACGGACGCTTTTCCGCAAAAGTGTCCGTGCCAATCTAGACGCTCTTTTCCGCAAATGCTTTTAACGGAAAACTTTTCCGTTAAAAGCATTTGCGGAAAATCATGCCAGTCTAGACTTAGCCCTTTAGTTTCTGGTTTACTGGAGAAATTGGGTGCTGTGAGATATTTTGTAAGATCCATAAAGAATATATTTTGACCTGGAGAGGCAGCTGGTTCTTTGAGAACTTTGTAATTTCTGGTATCAGAGGGGTAGCCATGTTAGTCTGAATCTGCAAAAGTGACAAGGAATCCTGGGGCACCTTATAGACTAACAGATTTATTGGAGCATAAGCTTTCGTGGGCAAAGACCCACTTCATCAGATGCATGTAGTGGAAATTCCAGAGGCAGGTATAAATATACAGGCGTAAGAAAAGAGTACCAATCAAGAGTAAGGTTAGAGATTAGGAGGTCAATTCAGTCAGGGAGGATGAGGCCCACTTGTAGCAGCTGATGTTGAGGTGTGAAAACCAAGAGAGGAGAAACTGATGAAGTGGGTATTTGCCCACGAAAGCTTATGCTCCAATAAATCTGTTAGTCTATAAGGTGCCACAGGGCTCCTCATCGCTTTTGTAATTTCTAGTTTCAATAATCATTCATCACAAATATCCAGTTGTCTGGGTGGTAAGCCAGGGGCTGAAATGCCTAAGGGGTTGTGTTTTGTCTTCTTGTTAACTTGTGTAGTGATACAGGAGCTAACTGTTAATTGTTTTGGTGAAATCTAATTACAGAATAAACCACCAGTTGTGTGTGTGTGTGTGTGTGTCTGTTGTGGGTTTGGCACTCTCAGTGGAGACCCACACTAGGCATGGTGACAGTATCAAATTGCACAACTTGAGCTTCTGAGGTGAACTCATGAAGTTCCATGTCATGCTGTCAACGCTCCTCTCACCCAAAAGGACTCATACTGCCGACAGTGGCCAATGTCAGGTGCCCCAGAGGGAGTTAGCCGAACAGGTAATGATCAAGCCATCTCTCTCTTGCCATCCATCTCCACCCTCTGACAAACAGAGGTTAGGGATACCATTCCTTACCCATTCTGGCTAATAGCCATCAATGGATTTAACCTCCATAAATTTATCTAGTTCTCTTTTAAGCCCTGTTATAGTCCTAGCCTTCACAACCTCCTCAGGCAAGGAGTTCCACAGGTTGACTGTGCGCAGTGTGAAGAAGAACTCCCTTTTATTTGTTTTAAACCTGCTGCCCCATTAATTTCCTTTGGTGGCCCCTAGTTCTTATATTAATGGAACTAGTAAATAACTTTTCCTTAATCACTTACTCCAAGTCAAGCTTTAGGAGGTCTGCATGCACCTATAAAGTTCCCACATGCAACCAAACCTCCATCACTGGAGTCCTCCCCCAATTTACCCCCCTTCTCACCAATGCTGTCATTTTCTCACAAAACATTTTTAGTAGTTCTGAATTCTTTGCCTTACATTTCATTCACAGAAAAATTATGGGGACTTTGGCTCATGTTCAGTAATAGGCCAGATGACATCTAGTAGGGATTTAGTTGAAAGGTAAATTAGATAAATTAAAGACAGGCCACTGACATAAGTCCAGCCTCATAGGGCATGTCTAAACTACATCCTTCTTTCGAAAAAGGGATGTAAATTAAGCAGATTGAAAGTGTAAATGAAGCAGGGATTTCAATATCCCACATTTCATTTGCATAATCACATCATAGTGTTCTTTCTAAAAGGGTATTTCGAAAATGAAGCCACCATCAAGACAGTTCTTTTGAAAAAAAAAAAAAAAAACCCACCCCTTTTTCAGAAGATCCTGTACTCAAAAAAGGAGTGCAGGATCTTTGGAAAAAAACCTACCCTCTTCCGAAAGTAACACATCTAAACAGCGGTTTCACTTTCTAAATACCTTTTTTGAAAAAAATGCTGTGATGCAATTATGCAAATGAAGTGCGGGATATTTAAATCCCCGCTTCATTTACACTTTCCATCTGTCTAAACTACATCTCTCTTTTGAAAGATGTAGTTTAGTCATAACTAATTTAGTTTAAAACTAAGAAAAGGAAGTTGTTCTTCACACAGCATGTAGTCAACCTGTGGAACTCCTTGCCAGAGGAGGCTGTGAAGGCTAAGACTATAATAGATTTTAAAGAGAAGCTAGATAATTTCATGGAGGTTAGGTCCATAAAAGGCTATTAGCCAGGGGATAAAATGGTATCCTTGGCCTCTTGTTTGTCAGAGGCTGGAGAGGGATGGCAGGAGACAAATCGCTTGATCATTGTCTTCAGTTCACCCTCTCTGGGGCACCTGGTGCTGGCCACTGTCGGCAGACAGGCTACTGGGCTAGATGGACCTTTGGTCTGACCCAGTACAGCCGTTCTTATAGCCATGGAGAAGGCATGACACATCACACTCCCCATCAGTGCCCAGGCTGGGGGAGCTAATGATCCAATAAGTAGATCAAATTCATGAGGATTCCTGATCACCTGCCACTACATGCTCACTGCACATACCCTAAGAAGCTACAGTACAGATAAAGATGTCGTTTATGACATTTCATTGTGTCTTGTTTTTCCTTTTCTCAATTTACTAACGTTGGTACCCCAGTGTTTCTTTTTGTTAGGCTACTTAGAAAGCAAAACGGTTGTTATAATCACATGTTATAGTAAAATAAACGCCCCAGGAAACAGGATTCCTTAAGCTCTTAAGCCAATTCAGGTTCCCCACAATACATTCACCGAGAGGAGCCACGTGCATGCATCTCTCATACATCAGTTGCAGGCGGCCTGTGAAACCGTGGACCTCTCACAGCAGGAAAAGCGCCAGTGTCCTGGGATTTGGATCTCCACGAAGACCGTGAATGCAGAAGTTTCAGCCCCACTTGCAGCCCCGATGCCATCGCTATGCGCGTTAGGGACACTCCCGGGGAGGACGGCACAGACACTCTGGAGAGGTTGGGGGCGCAGCAAAGCAGGGCGCAAGTTAAAGCAGTTTCCAAGCCCTGCAGACCAGGCTCGGCTAACGCGGTAACACCCCCGCCCCAATCTGTGAGAATGGGGGGGGGGGGGAGGGGAGATGACGAGAGCTCGGCTAGCGCCGTAACTCCCGCGCCCGGCGCGGGCTCAGCGAATGCAATCACCCCTCCCCCACACGTGGGTATCTGGGGGGAGGGATCTCCCCTACCGCAATTAGTACCCCCGCCTTACGTGTGTGCATGGGGGGGGGGGAGGGGAGCGACGGCTCAGCCGACGACCCGCTGGACTCCAGCGGGCCCCTCCCGGCGCAGCTCAGAGGGGGTAGCCCGGACGCCTATCGTCCCCGAAAGCGCGCGCGACGGAACCGTTACCCGCCCAGGTACCTACCTTGCGGCTCGAGCCAACAACCCAACCCGCCACCAGCTTCAAACCCGTCTGCAGCGCGAACGTCATTGGGCGCTGCGAGGCCCCGCCCCTTCCACTGAGGGGCTCCTAGTCTCGCGATAGAGGCGAGTTTTGGGGCCTCATGACGCGACCGTGGTTAGTGCTTGTTGCGGGCCGCTGCCATCTTGCCCGCTGCCCCTGCGGAAGCGGCCGGTGCTGCACGAAGTCGGTGAGCGGGACCCGGCGGTGAGTCCCGTGAGGCCGGGCGTCGCCTTAAGGTAAAGGGCACTAGGCACGGGCTGTCCCGCCCCGGCTGTCCCACTCCTGCGTCACCCGCCCCCCCGCCCGGGCCCCCTAGTCCCCGCATCTCGGGCATGGCGGCCGAGCAGCGCCCCCGCTTCCCCTAGTCTGGGGACAAGCGAGGACTCGGCTCGCTCCGTCGGGGGGGGGGGGGGGATACAGCGTCATGAGGAGCGTGATTCTCCTGTGCCCAGGCAACCGGCGCGCTTCATCTCGGCGGCCTGCGAAGCTCCATCTCTGGGAACGTGTCTCCAGCCTCGGGCACTGAGCAGGTCATTGGGTAACTGGGACCTGGGGGCAGGGCGTTGGCGTGTGGGAGGGGAGCCAGATGCAGGCTCTGGCTGAAAAGCATTTACCGTTCCCAGCCAGCAGCCTAGCGCTCTACCTGCTGCACCCGTGTGTCTTTGTTCCCGCTCCTGCTGAGCGCAGCAATGATTGTGCTGGAGGCAGAGGCAGCCCACAAAGCCCTCACCCTCCCCATCTAGGAAGGGGCATGTGGTACAGAGGCACACAGCCCCAGTAGCTGGATGCTTTGGGCAGACCGTGATCCGGATCCAAAGGCTTGGCAGGGTGTATTTTGCCCACCACTGGTCTAATGTAATACTGTGGCAAATAGGCTACTGGAAACTTTGAAAGTATAAACGGGAGTAAGGAGGTTATTTTATGTACACCTTTATGTGGTATTGGTTAGATTGATACTGGAATTTAGTGTTGGGGGGCCCCCCACAGCCAAAAAGTTATTGGAGAGGCCACACAGGACCGGACACTGATTAGTGTGGAGAAACATGTCTTACAGTTTGAGATTTAATGTTTAGCTAGACTAAAAAAAATCAGGAGGTGAGTTGACTATGGTATGCGACTAGGATTTTGAAAGGATAATGGGTAGTGCTTCCTGGTTACCAGTAACTGGTTGGGGCTGGAACAGCCCCTATCCATAACAGACCTGAATGCCCTGTAGGCAGGGACTACTCCTTCAGGGGCTGGGAGCTGGCTGGCAGCCCCAACCTGGGGCATGTGACCCATGGGCTGAGGGTTGCTTCAGCCAGGCTGGAGAGGCTGTCTGCCTCGGCTCCCTGCTTAGTTGGTTAACCAGTTAAATGTTACGTTGACCTAACATTTAACTGGTCAACTGATCAGCTGGGATTTTACATCCCTAGTAATTACCTTTATATGGAGAAATGCCAGGTACTAAAAGGTTACAAGAACCAATGAGTAGAAAGTAATGCTGGATAAATATCAATTAGAAGTAAGGCATATCATTAATGGAGAGCATGATTAACCATTGGATTTACCACAGAAAGCGGTGAACTGTGTTTGTCTTCATGTTAAGACTGGATGCCTTTCTAGAAAACATGCTTGCATCAAGCTATTATGTTAAATTGTAGTTAATCAGCTAATTGGGTAGTCAATGGAATTTCCATTGACTACTTGATTAGTCAGTAAGGAGGAGCTTGCTATCCCCTGCTGTGGTTTTGCATTTTAAATGTAGTAAGAGTTGGGTGGGCTCTTACTAATTTAACATGCAGACCCACAATGTCCCGGAGCTGGAGCAAACCAGGACTGCTTAGTCCTGGCTCACTGACCACAGACGCTACCCCTGTTGCAGCTCTGCATTTTAAATAGTCCCAGTTTGTTCTAGCTCCAACTCTGCCTCTCCTCCTGCACTGCAGAGACAGTCCTACGGGGGAGCCAGCTTTCAAGCTGACTCCCCCAGCACTAGCTTCTACTCCCCCCTCGCTGAGTAGCCAAACATCTGCTTATCTGGTAGTTAACTATTCCATTCCATCCCTAAATCAAACAGATGTTGTTAGCTTGGATGCAGGAATAACTGGGTAAAAATCAATAGCCTGTGTTGCACAGAAGATCAGATGAGACTATATAATGGTCCATTTTGTCTTAAAAAAATCTATGAACCTCTGAAGTATCTATCACTGTAGAATCTTTCTGAATTTCAGGATGCCAAGTTTGTAAATGCGGCGAGGAGTCCTGTGGCACCTTATAGACTAACCAAAGTGTTGGAGCCGCTTTTGCAGATTCAGACTAACACAGCTACCCTTCTGATACTTAAAGTTTGTAAATGTTCAGCTTTGTAGCATTTTACTCTAATGCAGTGTTTTCCAATTAGCATGTCATCAGGCCCAAGCAATTTTGGCCAATTCTTTTGAAAAAGGATGGGGGAGGGAAAGGACATGACTGGAGGAAAAGAAGACTTCTGATTGGCTATATGCCTTACTGCTGTGCCTCTTCCGGGGCAGAGCAACCAATCAATTCACTCTCTCTCTCTCTCTCTCTCTCTCTCTTCTCCCCCCCCCCCCCACCCTTTCCTCTTGTGTGAACAATGAGTAGGCCACCTCTACTCCTGTCCTGCCACTGCTGGCCAGGGGCTGTTGGAAGAGCAGCTGGAGCTCCAGCAGGCTGAGAGAAGATTGGGAGAGGCTAAGAAAAGACTGTTCTAATAGCTTAAGTATTTTGAGCAAATGTTTTATTTGTACAGAAACTCACTTGTTTCTAAACTGGCTTTAATGGTTCAGAATTAAAGCTTATATTTATTCTTATTTACTTTAAGGTAATGTTTCTAACCACAGTACTGCTCAAAAAAAGAATTCCTGGGAAGCAATGGATTGGAAAATACAGAAGACCAAGAGTGGTTACTCTTTCAATGAAGCGTTCAATGATTCAAAGGCTGGAAGTTGAAGCTGAGAATGAATATTGGCTGAGTCAACCATACATGACACCACAACAGGAATATAAACATAATACAGAGCGGAGACTTGCAAAATGGGAAGCTTTTAAAAGCCAGTTGATATCCAAGTTTCCTGAACACAAATATGTTGCAGATCATTTGAACCACCTGAATGTGACTAAAAAATGGACACAGTCTTAAATCATATCTGATCATTTGGGGCTTTGCTTTACCACCTGTTCTAGCTTGTAACACACCTTATGAAAATTGTGTACTTGCTATAAAAATGTAGGGATGAGGATGTGCATCAGATAAACAATTGTCTTCTGTTAATATATGTAGAGTTAATGATATTAAAACCAATCCTGCCATAATTTTTTTTAGCTTCATGGCACAGTAAAAGCTTTCCATGCACCTCTAGTATAGGCACACCCTGACTGGCAAATGTTCAATTTATGAACATCCACACATGAACAAAACTTCTCAGGTGAGCCAGGGATGAGCAGCAAAGGTGCGGCTGGAGGGCTTCAATGGACAGCCAGGGTCTAGAGAGAAGCAGCACTTTGATGGTAGAGATAAGTAGTGCTTTAAAGGGGAAGCACTGCTTCTCTCTAGCCCCTAGCTGCACAGCTGCCCGCTGCTCCACTCTCCTGCTGCTCATGGCCTCTTGGTGAGCAGGGGCTGGGCATAGCTAGGAGTGGGAGGAGTGGCTGAGGGACTGCAAAAGCCATCCCAGAGGAGCCCCCCCCAACAGTGGGGCAGCCAGAGGATAGTGTTGGTACTGTAGGTACATGTGCTACTCAGTTGCTTGCTTGCTGCCTCCCCAGTGAAAGCAGTGTGCATTCTTTCCATTGGTGAGCCAAAACACAACCCTAATCATGGCTGATAAGCAGACAAGTAAGGGTAGTGATACACCTGAACGAAGGAAAAGGAAAGCCATAAATTTTGAAATGAAATTAGACATATTAAAGCGTGCAGAGAAAGGAGAAACACAGTCACAGATTGGATATGCGTTTGGTTTAAATCGTTCCACAATTGCTACAATCATCAAAGACAAAGCCAGAATTTTGGAACATGTGAAGGGATCTGCGCTCATGCATTCAACCATAATAACAAAAAAAAGAAGTGGCATCATTTCCGACATGGAAAAATTGTTGATTTTGTGGCTTGAAGATCAGCATCAGCGTAAAGTGCCTGTTAGCGTTATGTTGATTCAAGAGAAGGCTCTTAGTCTTTATAAAGACTTGAAAAAAAACCTAGGTGAAAATGCTAGGGATGTAGAACCATTTGTGGCAAGTCGTGGGTGGTTTAACAGGTTTAAAGCTAGAGCAAATTTACATAACATTAAGGTGAGTGGGGAAGCTGCTAGTGCTGATGAAAAAGCAGCCTCTGCCTTTCTTGAGACATTTGCTGCTACAATTAAGGAGGGAAACTACAGTGCTCATCAAGTGTTTAATGTTGAGGAGGCTGAACTGTTCTGGAAAAAGATGCCTGAGAGAACCTACATCTCCAAGGAAGAAAAAACTATGCCTGGCTTTAAAGCTGCGAAAGATCACTTAATTCTTTTGCTTGGAGGGAATGCTGCTGGGGATTTTAAGATTAAGCCACTCCTAGTTTACCATTCTGAGACCCCTAGAGCATTTAAGGGTGTAACAAAAGCTGCTCTGCCTGTTGTATGGAAGTCCAGTCACAAGGCTTGGGTAACTTTGGTGATTTTTGAAGATTGGTTCTTTCACCATTTTGTGCCTGAAGTTAAATTGTATTGTGCCAAAAATAATATTCCCTTCAGAATTTTGCTTGTGTTAAACCATGCACCAGGGCACCCAGTTTCCCTGGATGATTTTCATCCTGACATCAAGGTTGTGTTTATACCTCCTAACACATCCTCCTTGTTGCAGCCAATGGACCAAGGAGCTACAAGGTTATTTAAGGCTTATTATACCCGTAGAATCTTTGCCCAAGCAATTAAGACTATAAAAGGGGAAGAAGCTTCTACCTTCAAAGATTTCTGGAGGGGTTACAACATGTATGCTGCAGTAAAGAACATTGGGGAGTCTTGGCATGAAGTCATGCAGACCAGCATCAATAGGATTTGGAAAAAACTTTACCCTCAGTTTGTTAATGATTTTAAGGGATTTGAGGAAACTCTGAAAAATGTTATTGAAAATATAATTGAGATGGGAAAGGAACTTGATTTTGATCTGGAGGTGTATGATGTGGAGGAGTTGTTGGACTCACATGCAGAAGATCTCTCTAATGATGATCTTGTGCACTTAGAGGCGCAAAAGGTTGCAGAAGAGGAAGCTGCAGCTCTGTGGGCAGACACGCCCCCATCCAAAAGATTCACAGTTAAAAAAATGTCTGAGGCCTTTCAGATGATTGAGGGGGCTATGGCACTGTTTGAGGAACAAGACCCCAACTCTTTTCGATTTGCCTCAGTCTCCAGAGCTGTGAGAAATGCCCTCACATGTTACAGAGAAATTTACCTAGAGAAAAAGGTACCTGATTTTAAAGGAACTAGTGCCATCAGCCTCTAATTAAACTTGCCTTTCCTCAAGCACCAGCATTGTTAAAAAATGATCATTTCTTAGTTAAAACATTTTTTCTGCTTTCATTACTAGTATTGCAACAGTACTGTGGTCTACTTTTTTCATTGCAAATGTACAGTATTTCAGCTACATTATGAAATAAGTTTTTGTGGCTTCAGCTACATTATGGAATAAATAGGCCTTTAACACTTTCTATGGAAAAATACTTTTTTAGTTCCAAACAACTGACTTACAAACTTTTGGAACACAACCTGATCATAAACTGGACTTTGTGTAATAGGCCTATTTTTTGTTATAAAGGGTTTTGTATAGGGTTGTGCTGCACTGGGCAGAGTTACTATAAACTATCCCCCCCCCCTCCCTTTACTAGCTTCCTCCTCAGAAGTGGGGAAAAACAACCCATAAGTCAACCAGTATTACTAGCTCTTTCCTACCCAAATCACTTTGCCTTTATTATGTGATAAACATGAATAATATGCTATTTTGAGCAGATTGACATGCAAGAAAAACAATTCCTAGTAGCTGTGCCAATCTAAAAATATTCTGGGATTGCAAAAGGCATTGAGACCATATTAGAATTAAGAATTTATAATTAAATATAAGGATTTGGTCACACTTCTCATAGGTACATTTTACTTTACCCATTTGTCTCAGAACAGCATCCCATGATTGAGGAAGCCAAAGCTCTCTTGTCTCACTGCACAGATAGTATTGACATTTAATTCCAGGATGCATGTGTCCCTGCCCAGGCCTTTACCGTCAACTCAGAATATATGAACACCATCTGTGCCCCCAACCTCTTCCCCCCACTTACTCTCTCAGCCTTGTAATCATAGTTTTTTTTCTCACATTTGTTTTCCTAGTGTAACAGCCTGGCTTGCTCTTAAATAAGAATACTAATGCTCCAAGGCAGGGATTCTTTATATTGTGTGAACACTTTTTTTCTGTAGTAATTCTGCTCATGCAAATTCACTAAGTTTTAATTATCATTTATTATGTTGTTATAGTACCTGGGACACCAGATGATGTCATGGCCAAGCTGTACCATCACAGTGACTCTAGCACAGGAAATGGGGCTTGCTAAATTAAATTGTATAAGTAGCAAAAAGCCACCAAGTACTTATTTTTTTTTAAAAGGAGTGTATTTCAGAATAACCTGTTTAGTTCAATGTGGTCTACTAGCTTATTTTCACAGGGGTAAATTCTTTGCAAGAGGAAACAAAATTAATCTTTGCTTGGACTAGTTTCTCACAAAATAAGCCTCCAGATGCTTAGTTTAAAAAAAAAAAAAGTGAAATGTTTGAGCACCAGTTGGAAAATAGGTTTGATCTACCTTTGGACTACTCTAAATGCATATTCTTTTTAGTGTTAGCTACAATTACTGACTGAAATTGCAGAACCAGATTTTCCTTGGACAGATCAATTACTGACTGAAATTGCAGAACCAGATTTTCCTTGGACAGATCAGTATGATTAAAACAGGATGAGTTAGAGCTAACAGTTGCAATGTTGTCATTTGTTCTTGTTTTGGACTGTATCTCTGTGGGTGCAGAGTCTTATGTGTACTGCAAAGCATGCCATGCATACACCTGTCTAACAAAATTAGATAGAATTCTGTCTCTTTACAAATGTTTTAGCTTTCCATCTACACTCAAATAAGCTTCCCTCATCCCCCCCAAAATGCACTATATTTAAACAATATAATTTGCAGAATATTTCACATTCTTTATTTAATCACTTTTGCATTCAATAAAATCAAGTGTCTAACTTAATATTTTATCAGTTGGGAAAAGAGGGCCCCAAAAGATGCAAGTTTTGCCTATGGTAGTTTACATAAAATATGTAAGTCTGAATTTTGATTTACAAAAGTCTGAATGCAAACATTCATCATTAAATAATAGCCAGGAGAACACTGGAGAAAAAAATATATGTACAGAGAAGTTACAAGGTACCATTAAAATAGGAAGGAACTCAGGCAAAGATTTTTGTATATCTCATTCATTTATAAAATTCCATTTAAAAAAATCAGTTCAAAGTATTAAACTATAAATGGCAACATGTTTTCTTTGTGCATAGGAATGTTCCTACCTGCAACATACAAAAAATACAATGTCATTTATTAAATTTATTTTTGTATAATTAGCTTCAGAGAGACACTTGCAATTAATTGTTTTATGCAGAACACTGAAAATACATCAAAGTAAGAGATTTGCAGACACCCAGAATTTTGCCATTACAGTGCAATGTAGATGGCATACCCATTGGCAAATACAGGAGCTGCAGACATAATCTAGGGATATGTATTTCACAATTTAAATAGGGCAAATTCTTAATTGCATACACCAGTCTTTTGAAGTCTGCAGGTCACCATTAACTCTTTGGTGCCAGCAAGCAGGAGATCCTGATACTCATTCCCCAACACATTTGCGTGGGTGCTATGCACTCATCTGAGTTTCTGCTGGTAAATCTTATCTTCACCAAGTAATTAAAACAATCTTGTAAACATGATCAAGTTCTGGTACCTATCAGAAACAAGATTCAAGTAATCTGCAAAAAAATCACTATTAAGTCTAACAACACAAATTATTAATGTTAAGATGCACTAACTAAATTTGCATTTTCATTACATATTATGGCAGCTCTATACCGAAGAAAATACTCATAAGCTGTCCCTACTTACAAAATAAATGGATAGAAATGAACTTAGTAAACATGTTCAGTATTATACTAAGCTTTACATCCTGCAGTTTCTCTTTGGTTACAATTAGTGATACTGACAAGATGCCCTGTATTGAATATCTAATGACATTTCAGATACTGTAAACAATGGTTCTTGGGTGATCTGTATTTATAGATATTTCAGTAATTGAAATCTTTGGAGTCTTTTTAAATGAATATCCGAATCTCTAAAACTTAGTTTGTGGAACTCATAATATATTGTAGAGTATAATTTCATATTTAGAAGTTTTCTTTCTGGTTGGTTGGTTGATGCTCAGACTGATTGCACTAGCCTTACACTTCACTAGACTAGTCTGGCAGTAGACCTTAATTATTACTTTACAAATGCTACTTCTATTTCACTGTTGGGGCTCCTTTAAGCTGAAACTGTGCTGCTTCAAATACTATAAACTAACACAAAAATCTGTTTCCAGTATGCACTTAGACTTGAAACCAAGCATTTAAAAGGCAAAAGATTTACAGTGCCAAAGAGCCCCATAAATATTACAAAAAAGTAATACCTGAAAAACTTAGATACTTAAACACTTACAGAAGTGCATATGTTAATCAGTGTGTATCAATTCTGACATACACTGTGCTAAGAGTAAATATGCATTCCACAGAATTTGGGGTATGTTTACTAACACATCAGCTGTCTGATTAAGAAAGTACACTGTAAAAACAGTAGCAGTGCCATAAACTTCTAGAATTACCTAGTAAAAATCAGAGTGAAAGTGGAAGTGTTGGCTCAAAGATTACTTTTCTGTGAACGACTGATGTCATATTCTGCAATAATATTCTAAGAAACTGGTTGATAAACAACCATGTTTCTTTCCTACATAGAGCTTACAAATTTGCTGAAAATCAAGAGACCAGTATTTAAAACAGTCTGATTATGTAGTATAACTTGTAAATGGAGGCACTGTTACATAAGCAAAAACATTCCAAAGTGAATTAAATTCTCCATTCACTTGTTACATCTTCCCCACTTAAGGGGCTTCTTTTATAATTGTAAGTATTTAGACATGTGCAGAAACCCTTACATAGGAAGAGGTTGCTTTATGACAGACTATTGTCCTCTAACTGGGAGTTTAAAACATATTACATATATTTAATACAAAATAGGTTTAAGAAACATTAAGCACACTGATTTCAATGGTACCAATGTACTCCAGCAATCAAGTGATCGGAATACTATGTGGCTGTAATGTGGCGAGATCTGAAGGATTAAGCATAGAACTGCTGTTTTAGTTGTCATCTCAATATTTCTGTACTTGCACATATGCAACAGCTTTTATAAAACACAATCCAGCAATCACTATAATCACATTATCTCAAGAACACATCCACTGATCCTGAATAGGTGAGATTCCCTTGATGCAATGACTGAAAGCCTTTCAGTAGTTGAATAGGGAGGCTTGCACTGAAATGACTTGCTCAGCAGGTTGCTCTCAGACTGTCCTGTCTCTGTAAGGCAAAGCTTGACAATAGTGAGCTTACAACTCCTCTCTGCAGCAAAACACCTTTCCCCCTCAGCTCTCTTACCAAATTTATTTTTATTTTTGTCTCTCTCCCGTTCTGCCTTTAATTCAATTTCCTTCACCTCAATACACAGAGAGCTCTTGGCTACAGATGAAGAACTGCCAGTAGGGCTGCTCTCCAAATGACAGCCCCAGGGTCTTGATCCGGTCTCAGATACTGTGCCTGATATGTCCAGAACTTCCATGTCAGTTTTCAAAAGACAGCAAAGGTGACACCTCTTTCAAAGACATGCAGCACTTTGGCCTGTGGAGTCTATTTAGTTCTATCAGCCCATACTTGGTCACACTTTTGGTCTTCAGTTTCATGGTATTTCTTTTCCATCAATATGGTCTTTATAATGGCAACCACTTCTCCAAGAAGAGTTAGCTGAACCAGGAAGGTTCTTTGTTGAATCAACGATATATTACATTCTGTAAAAGTGGCCTCAGTTACTACCTGCTTTTCCATCCAAGTATACAGCTCCTTCACCACAATCAACAGAGTGCTCCTCTCAAATTAATCTTACCCCAAAAGTCAGAAAATCTGACAAACTATGGCACTAAATATCTATCTATATTTGTATCTAGTTCTATATATCAGGAGCACCAGTTCTGTAGGGAAGTCTCAAAAATATTGTTTGTGAGCATTCTTTCTTTTGATAATCCACTAAGAAACTATCATTCACTGGAAACCACACATGGACATTTGGTTTAAGCTCTGAGGGCTCATCAATACACAGCTTTTGTACTGTTTTAAATTGTATCAGTTTGGAACCCATTATAGTTAAATTTGTTAGCCTCAAGCATGGATGAAATTACAGTAAAAGCTGTATTATCCAGCACTTTGCCAACCAGAAAGATCTATAAACAGGTATTTCTGATTTTCATTGAAAGTCTGGTTACAGAGTTGTTGGAGTGGGGCCGGAATGTTTCCTGCCTAGTTTTGCATGGGTCCCTCAGAAACAGTGATGTGTGCCTGCTGCTCCTAAGGCAGAGGAATGGTCACAGGGGCTCCATGTCCTGCCCCCTCATCTCTAGCTCCCATTGGCTGGGAACTGGTCAGCGAGAGCTGTGAGGGCAGCATCCATGGACAGAAGTAGTATGCAGAGCTGTCTAGCCATGCCTCGGCATAGGAGCAACAGCATGGACATACCAACGTTTGCAGAGAGCTGCCTAAGATGAGCCCGGTCCTGATCCAGCACCCAAAATGCACCATGCTTCCCAACCATCTGCCCTAAGCCCCCTCCCATACTCAAACTCCCTGCCATAAGCTGTGTCCTGTGCCTCAGATCCCCTCCCACACACCAGTCATGAACTCCCTCCCCCTCTTAGTTAACAGGAATTGATTTACTGGTACCCTCCCATTTCCCAAAATGACAAATGAAGCTTTTACAGCATACAGGTATGCTAAACAGAAACAATTAAAGCAGTGATTTTAAACTCTTAAAGGCACTAATGTTAAGTAGAAAAGCTTGGCACAGTGGACACCTGGGTTCTATTCCCTGTTCTGGAAGCAATGACCTTCTGCAACTTCTTATATCTTCAACTAGCTCACCTGCAAAATGCAGGGGGAAATATTCATAGTTACATCTTCTACAATTATAACTTTGGGTGCTTCCCAGATCTTAATACTAATCAATGGAAGAGGGGAGATGAAATCAGGATATGCCCAACCCAAAGGGTATTTTGGTTGGAAGAGCTCTCTTTCCAAACCTAACACGTTGATTGCTAGAATAGAGTGCCTTTTTTTAAATTTTCAGTTGTGCAGAAGTTACCAATATTTGAGAAGGACTGAAAGATTTCAGAGAAAAAGGGTTTGAGGCTCAAAAGAATGCATATGAGCTTTTTTGCGAATTTTGAAGTTGGTAAGTGCTACACTTTTATATAAAAAGTAGTACAACATTTAGTGGGTCACTTTGCAAGACTTCTGAAAAGTGCAATTTTGGACCATTAATTTCCTTTCACAGGTACCAGAGCATGCTTAAAAATTCTCATATTCCCCTACTACTTTGAACAGTACTTTAAAGTATACAGGAATAGGTACTGTTTTAACTCCAGAGATTATTTAGGGCCCTGTCAGAGCTAAATCATGCCCCACTTAAATCTTAGTGTGTCCATAAAATACACATTTTGTATTGGAAGATTTCAGAGAGGTAGCTGTGTTTAAGCAAAAACCATAAGGAGTCTGGTGGCACCTTAAAGACTAACACATTTATTAGGGCATAAGCTAACTCACTTCCTCAAATAGTTGAAGGGAAAAGAGACAGAGATGGGAGTGTAACATCAGTGCTAATTAGATCAGGGTGAACGGAGGTGAGCCACATCCACCCTGATTTAATTAGCACTGATGTTACACTGCCATCTTTTGCTTCAACCATCTGAGGAAGTGAATTGTATATCCCACAAAAGCTTATGCCCTAATACATTTCTTAGTTTTTAAGGTGCCACTTGACTCCTCGTTGTTTTAGTTTTGGAAGTAATCAGCCCACAAGCAAAAACATATGGATAGGTCCCTTCACATATGATAGATGGCTGTACTGCCTCCAGTCACAGTTTCAAGAGGACCCAATTGCACCTACACAGGATCAGCAGACACTATATACTGGAATAAAGAAATTGATAAGTTAAGGGATATTTGTCAAGTTTGCTAGATGCAATGTCAATACCACTGAAAAATAACTAGCATCAGTAGTCTTTTTTTTAAATAGAAGATATGTTGTTGGCTGTGGTCTCAAACTTTGGATGGACTATATTCCCAATATAGGAAACATACAACTTGCCTTTCTTAAAAAAAGATAAAGAATTATGTAAAGTGCCCCTTTCAGCTATTTTTGAGTCATTTCCACTTAAAATGGAAGTAAAATATGACAGACTAAAGCGTACAATAAACTTTCAATGTGTTCCCAAGTGCATGATCCAACATTTACATTTCATCACAGATACCTGAACTGTGTGTCTAAGTAGTACAGTACTTCAGAGCTAACAATAAAAAAAGACACCTTCTGTCTTTATTAAAAAGCTAAAGCAAGTATAAAACAATGTTATAAACCATCAAGTGTTCAATCTAAAAAGTAGTAATCATCTTCAGGTCCATTTTCAAATACAGTACAAAACTTACAATAAGATTTCTGCTGCCACAAGGACCTTGCTGCTCTCTTACTATCTTGTACATACCATTCTGCACCTTTTAACAGAAAAAAGTACTAGTTTGTTAGCTCTTTTTTGGATTGGCAATTTTTTGTATGGTGAGAGGCAATTGCAGGAAAAATAAAGTTGTTCAGGTTAATATAGCTAAATAGAACTTCACTTTACGGAGTTACATTTCTGATAGGATTAAATAAATTAAATTACTAGGGGGCCCAATCCTGAAGCAAACAAGTGGCACCCGAGTGAAAGAGCTTCACTAGCTTGGCATTATGCTGCAACAAAGCAGTGATGAAAGGAAGTGTCCTCAACACCCACAGCACTACAGAGGCAGGGTATTGGGATAGGAAGTATGTGAGCATCTACCACTGGTACTAGGAAGAGGTAAGGATACATTATTCCCTACACGGTGTTTGAGTGACATATAGCTATACCATGGAGACTCACTGGCCATACTCTGTGTTGGTTGGCAACACATCCACTTTTCCCCTTTCTTGGTCCCCTGGAGACCTGCCATGGAAATAACTTCAGCAGTACACAGGAATATGGGATCTGCCTGCTTGGGTCTTGGCAGATGTACGCACCCACTGCAGCAATGCATAGTTTCTGCTCTGTTTGGGCCTTGCTCTCCCACGCAGGACACTTCAGGATTTGGCTCTTTTGTAACAGTATATAAGTCAATGTTGCATAAATGCACATTAATAATCTTAAGGCATCTGTCTTACTTCCCCGCTCTGCAGCAGTGCTTACAAGCATCCGTTGTACTGTATATAAACAATTTCTCATAAATGTTCAACATGTTCACACTGTTCCATTTTACTGAGCAACTTCTTCCAAACAAAATTAAGTAATAGTCAAGCACAAATGTGTTGCAGAAACCTAATTAAAGGAAATAAGTTAATTAGAGGAAGTGTAACATTAAGTTAAACAAACATGTAGGTCAACTCCTATTTAAGAATTATATCTACCTACCTTCCAATTATTCTACAAATAAGGATTTAAAGCATGTAATTTCTAGCTCTCTGCCTATGGAAAAGCCCTAATTCAGAAAAATACTCAAGCATGTACTCATTCAAGGCAATATTTAAGCACAAGCTTATGTACTGTCCTAAATAGTGTTGCTTTCCTGAATCAGTTGTACTCTCTTCTTCTAACAGTTGTCCAGCTTCCTGAAAGGAAGCTCAGTCTCCCTATTTCTCTTGCATAGTTACAGTCTTTGGCAACCAGGGAAGTGCAACATGGAACTTACAAAACAAGACATCAATAGTTGGTTCTTCTAAATTCTTTTTAGCATCATAAAATGGTACATGGTAACTATTACAAATGTAACAGGTTTGTGTCTGTATACAATCTGTTGCTCTTACAAATACTTCCTCATTGCATATTCTTAACATAATTTAACCAGCTTTTTTAAAGTCACTATTACAATCTGAGTTAGTCAGTGAATATATCCAAGAAATAGTGAGTTTCATGGCTGCAGCAGCACACTTTATATTTCCCAAATATCAAATAAGAAAAGTTATACAGAAATCCTTTCATACATAGAAAAATAATGTTATTATCAATTTGAAGCATGACTGAACACAGTCATTTGTTCTGTAAACACAGATTGCTCATTGAAGCAGCATTTACCGCACACCCACCACTTCTCTTACTTCATAGGAAGTAAGGAAAAGACAAATGAACACACTGTTTAGGAAAAGCTGCTCCAAAACATCAAGAATACATGGAACTGCCTTTGCAACGAGTTCTTTCAATGGGTGGGTAAAAGGCTGAATTTTATGGCTTGCTCACAGACCAAACACTGTGGGAAAGCATTGAGTCTTTTCAGCCCACAAATCCACTGCTATGAAGTTTGTGTCTTCTACTCACTTCTCCAGTTCCATCTCCTCCCCCACTAGCTGTTATGGTGCTGTCCCAGAAACCTCATGTTCAGCTCTCCAAAGAGCCTGCAGTTCAGTTAGCCACAGGACTCTTACCCTGAAATTTACTCTTGCTCAGGGAAGACTGAAATGACTATCAGACCCTAATTAGTTTGTAAGCAAATTAATAAGAAGATGTTACTATTTAAAGGCAAGGTTTTCTGCTGTTTAATCATAGAGAGGAAGAGACTAACCCACCACCCCATTCTCCCCATTTTATGCTGGGAACTGAAAGCTACACAAAGCTATATATCTAGCACTATGGATAAACTGAAGAGTGAACTTTTTATAAAGGAGCTTTGAGAAGTACTCTGAATTCACAGACTGGATATTTTATGGCTTCAGATAGTCAGAAGTAATTCATTCACTATTTCTTTGTAAAATAATCAATTACATTGATCTTACCTTTTTCTCATTGAGATTAAAAGCTGGTCACTAACAGACTGAGGTCAGCTTTCCAATGAAACTATAACATGCTTTTTTGCACCTAAAAGTGAGAGATCACAACAGAAAGTATATTTTGCAAAAGAGAACAGTGATAACAATATCACTTTACAGTGCTGCATATAATTGCCCCTCTCACCATCAGAGATTGGTCCAATAAAAGACATTGGACCACTCACCTTCTCTCCTCTCTTTTACAGAAGTAATTTTTCCCTTCCTTTAAACCAAATCACAAACTCATTCCAAACTACAGAACACCCAGAACAGGAGACTAGAAAGTTGGAATTCTTCAATTACCTTAATACACCAGTCTGATTTGGATTAGATTATGAGAGAAAAATTAGCCTCATTCTAGAAAGAAAATATTGATTTGATTTAATTGGATAATTGTCCACCCATTAATATATTTTTAAGCTAAACTTTCTAGTTCAGCTATGGTTTCCCAAGGGTTTTTTAAATACGATACCAGCTGAGATTCGAACCTCTACGTTTAAAATTCTACCTGATTTAACATTTTCTTCTTCTGAACCACCTTCCACCCACTGACTTTCATTGTCCAACAATCGATTTTGTGACTCACTGAGTGGCCTGGCAGGAAACGGCTGACTGGCTCCAGAGCTAAAAACAGAGTACACAGAAGTATTGTACACGGTTAGATTTTGTAATAAGCATACAAGTCATAAGTTCCTTCACAATTTAATAAAATTCACTTAAAAGTAAAATAAAACAAACAGCCCAGTCAATGTAACTGAAATTAAGTATATTTTTGCCCATTTGAAACCTAATTCACGTATAGACGGACTTCAATGAAAATAGCCTCTCTCTGGACTCTAGAGAGATGAAGACCATTTACTATTCTCATGGGGAAAATGCAAAATTGACCACTGAGGAATGTTTTGTTCACAAGATGAATGCAGGATGGAGTTCTGATTTCACCTACATGGTTGCCACAAATATTATGAAAATAACAACCAGCATTTCCTGAAAAAGAAAAAGCAGCGTATAATAATAGGACAAGTTAGTATTAGGGGGCTCCATTCAGCACGCATCTAATGCAACAGGTTACAGCATTATTTGCTCTACAATCCTGCTCCATTGTTTAGCATACAACAAGTTCCACAGGTTAGTTATGTTGCATTAAAAATATCTTTAATTTATTTTACAAGAGTTGCCTCTCTCAAAAGTCCAGCTACACTAGAAAACAGATCTGTTTCCAACAATTATTTTGGGTTGCTCTTAAGTGCTAATATAGACTGGACGATACCACTTCAGAAAGACTTGGTTCTATGTTCAGGTACAAATCTTCACCACATCGGAATCCAGCTTTTTGAAGAAATAGTAAAGACGGTTTCGTCCTCTTTACACTAGCACTCTCTTCAATATCAGCAACCTACTGAAAATGGTCAGCAACAGTTCAACCTCCTCAAATAAGAAGGGCTCAAGTGTCCCTAGTTTATGCATTTACAGGAAGAGGTGAAATGGTAAAACACATACCAATGTCATTTGTTACTTTATGCACATTACCTCTTTCTTCTCCTCTAAAATTATATTATTTTAGTCTTTTCAAGTGCATTCTCAAAGGCCTTCAAATTATATTATTTGCTAATTTTGGAGCTTTTCTATTACGTTCTTCTTGAGAAGTAACCAAATGTGAAAAAGTATTCAAGGTGAAGAGGTGGTATCAATATATCCATTTATATTTCCTGTATTATAGTTTTTATCCCCTTAATACTGTGTTGAAAATAACTTATTCCTTACTTTTTTGATCACTTCTTTGCATTAAGGAGACATCTTAATTGTACTGTCCTCTATGATCCCTCAACCCAACCTATCCACTTACGAAGGATTACAAACTATTTCAGAACCTAGTAGTGGGTACAATTAGTTTAAAGTGGTCTTTTGAACTTATATTAAGTTTATTTGCCACATGAAAGATAAAATGAGACCAGTAAAAGCACATAAATACAAAATAAAATAGTTGAATAGCAATATACCTTTTAGGAGGTTCGTTTTGGCTTGAGACAGTAAGTTGCTCTGGATCCATAATCACTAGACGAGTTGGAAAATTACACCCATCACCCAAGCTACATGATGAAGGAAACATTAAGTAAATCAAAATTAGTGGTGTATTAATATAAGGTAGGTAAATCCTGCTAAATAGGTACCCGCATGAAATATCAAACATTGCCAGTCAGAACTAGTTAGTGTAAGTGCCATACTGCACTCCAAACCCCAGAGAAAAACTGGAACTGCATGTAGGTCTCCTGCATGCAAATACAAAGTTTTACCACTAAGCTATGTGGCCTGGTCATTTAACACTGAAGACAGTTTCTGAGTTTTCAAGCAGGCTATGAAATAACTTTTGCCCTTTTCTGCCTAAACAGATTGCTGAC
This sequence comes from Pelodiscus sinensis, assembly GCF_052426305.1. Classification (NCBI taxonomy): domain Eukaryota; kingdom Metazoa; phylum Chordata; order Testudines; family Trionychidae; genus Pelodiscus; species Pelodiscus sinensis. The sequence goes on from NC_143052.1 coordinate 313,521,037, forward strand.
TGTCATGACTGAGTCAGAGCCCCAGACTACAGAATTTAAGAAGAACTAATGAGATGATTCTGTGGGACATGACCCCAAAGTAACTGATTTCTTTTGTATAAGATTGTGTAAGCATGTGAGACAGAAATTCGCACATCCCATTGTACAAATGCATTCAAGTGATCTGATATTTAAACTGGTGAGAGCTATCATGTACACAAGGATTCAGGAACAAATATCTGTTTTTACCACAGCTTTGATAAACCTGCTTTTGAGGCCAGTCTAGATTAAAATGATAGGAAGAAAACCTGGTCTGGCTGCAAGAGGCTACATGTCCCAGTGGTTTTAGACATCCATTCTAACACCCGTTCAGCAGAAATGGTATTCAAACTGGAAATTATTTATCAATCTCTCTGCCAGACAGAGTCCTGTGCTGCTCAGTCTCAGAACATTTTCTCAAAAAACTTTTAATCTAAGTATGTGCTGTCCATACTGAAGACAAAATTGTACCAGAAGAAGCAAAATAAATAGCTGAAATTTTAAAAATTGTTTCTAAAAAATGTCATCTTACAACAGTGTTCTTGTAGCATAGATGAAGCCTGAGAGGTCACTGGTGTGGGCCTTCGTGTCACTGGCTTCCTGCGTTACTTAAGGCACAAGCCCACTCTCATTTGAAACTGACGGTATCTTTCAAACACTGTTCAAGAAATGTTTTCAAAATCTCAGTTTGGCAGGGACCTATGCTCTCTTGTGTTCAAGGCTTAACACTTCAGATTAGGGTCCTCAATGAAGTTAATTCAGCTGGTTATTTTACACTTTCACCCACCAACCCCTAAATTCTAGGAGTAATAAATAGTTTATTTTTTAGAAGTAGTAGAAATTCATGATTCTCATAAAGGGTATCAAAAAACATAATACCTTGTAAAAACAGGCAGCAGCCAATACTTCTTTTCATCTCCAAAAACCTCTCTCAGATTTTTGCTGCATCCGAGAGAGAAGCCATTTTTGTCAGGGCCGTTTCGAAATGTGGGTGCCCGGAATGCTTCTGTTTAAAAAAGGAAATTAACAATTTTAAACTACGCAAAATACTTAGAAAGCATGGAAATGAATAAACATAGTTTATCTTAATTACTATGGCTACTGTAGTCAACAGGAAGATACATGACATTGAGACAGTAAATATAGTGGAACTAATATCAACAATGCCTTAAAATACATTATAGTAAAGCACGGATGTCAAGTTTCAACAATTAAAAATATAGCAAAGATGTAACAAGGTACATGACATAACAGCAATGAAGGGTAAAATTGTAAATTTGATATGGAACATACTTCCATTAATAACATATCTATTTTATTTATATTTGACACTAAAAAAAAATCTGAGACCCTGGCTATAATTAGTGTTATAACTACCCTGCAGCATTAATACTAATCTACAAATAAACTAACCCCTAGGCATTCAGTGCCGATATTTGTGCACCAATGTTGCATACTGCCAGAGAGATCCTGCTTAATAAGGGAGTTGCTGTACTCTGTATCAGCTTTAATCACCAAATAATTTTCAAGTGTAGCCTCATGTACAGTGCATTGCAATAGTCTAATTTTGGTGTGAGAATGCCTATCTAACAGAAGCAAAGACCCCAATCAGAAGGAAAAGCTGCAACTAGAAAAGACAGTTACCTGTTCTCATAACTAGTGTTCTTCAAAATGTGTTAGTCACGCCCATTCCAATAAGGTGTACGTGCTAAGAATGTTAAGGACTAGTTGACTAAATGATAAGCAGTCAACTAGTCGATTCCTCCTCCCCACCTCTTGCAGCCTCTATCAGATAGAGGCAGCAAAAGGGGAGAAGGGGGGAAAAGAGGGAATACTTCAAAGCGGCAGCGCCGCACAGCTGAGCCCGGGATCAATTGTGCGGTGCTGCCACTTTGAAATGCCGAGGCGGTGTTTCAAAGCAGCAGTGCCACATGGAGCCCAGGGTCAGCTGGGGACTGATCCCGGGCTCTGAGCGGCATTTCTGCAGAACCCAGGATTAGCTGGGGAGTCCTCAGCTGACTCTGGGTTCTGCAGAAATGCCACGTGGAACCCGCGTTCAGCTGGGGAGTCCCGAGCCTACACCGGGCTCTGCATGGCATTTCAAAGTGGCAGCTCAGCATGGAGCCCGCGGTCAGCAGGGGACTCTGAGTCCCCAGCTGACCCTGGGCTTTATGAGGGCGCGTCCGCTCAATCATGCACAGGAGCCCGCGCTGGGGACTCTTGTACATTTCAAAGCTGGCACGCCCACATGCCGTCCGGAATCAGCGGGACTTCCCCAGCAGGGACTCTTGTACATTTCAAAGGAGGAATGCGGAAATGCCTATTGACTAGTTGAGTAGTTGATGGAAATTCCATCAACTACTCGACTAGTAAATTAACCATTATTTAACATCCTTAGTATGTGTGCCATGTGCACACGTGTTGGAAACTCTCCCCTAGCAGCTCCTGTAGAGTCACCTGTGGAGACCCCTAGAGTAGCGCCAGTATATCAGCACATATATAGCGCATCTCTCCCTCAGTTCCTTCTTGCCAGCTACTCCGACAGTGGGGAAGGAAGGTGGGTATTGGAATGAATGTGAATAACACATCTCGAAGAACACCAGTTACAAGAACAGGTAACTTTCTTTTCTTCTTCAAGTGCTTGTTCACGTTGATTCCAATCAAGTGGCTTCCAAGCTGTTACCCCAAAGAGATGGGGTTGGAATTAGCGATCACCAATTGGAGCACTGCCCTGCTGGCAGCTTCATCCTCCCTGGAAAATTTATCAATGACATGTATGTATAGAGAATCACGTGGCCATCCTACAGATCTCCTAAAAGGGCACTTGTGCTACAAAAGCCATTGGCAAGGCATGCACCCTGGTCTAGTGTAATGTGACCACTGGAGAGAGAACCCCTGCTCATAGGGATGTCCTGGCTATAGTACGGCCCTCCTCTGACAGGGCTCCCAACTCCTGCCAGGCGTCGTGGGGCAACACGTTGGTCTTTCTGGCCTCCTTTGCCTTGGGGGTAGGGGCCTGTTGACCATGCCTCTCCTTTTCATTTACAGGAGAGATCATGAGTGAGGAGGGATGGGGGTGTGAGTATAGAAACTCATACCCCTTGGAGGGAACAAAGTACCTTGTCTTGATGCCCTTGGCTGTCGGGGGAATGAAAGCCGGGGTCTGCCACAAGTTTGTATAGTCTTTATAATTGGCAGAGCTATCCTAGATGGTCCTTCTTGTGAAAGGATGTCAACCACGTGGTCCTCTGGCTCCTGTATCTCCTCCATGGGGAGATTCATGTTTTAGGCCCACCTGGTGGAGCAGCTCTTGGTAAGCTCTATGGTCCACTGGAGGTGGACCAACTGCCTGCCTCCACTACATTGGGGAATGAGGATGAGTAGGCCTGGGTGGCCCCAGTGTCTCCCCTGAGTTCTAAGGGTTGTTGGGTTCTTTGACCCAGATCCATTGCTGTCTGGCATCTCAAGCTGGGTGGCCGAGCGCAGTGCTCAGGTGGTGGGCTGTCACGTCTCGGTGGACGGGACTCTGATGCCAAAGGCACCCTTGAATGGCAACTATCCTGTGGGGGGACCTCTGGCTCATCGACGTGGTTGACTTAAGCTCACCCTGGGACTGATGGTATGCTCAGAGCATCCAGAAGGCGACTGTGCAGGCAGTGGCCACTGCTGTTGTCATGCTGCCAGGGGGCCCTCTCTGGTACACCTGGTGCAGCTCCTTCAACACCACACCCGGTGCTGCTGAGGCCAGTGCCAGTGCCACCCGGTGAGACCTCCTTGGTGACCTCGAGCAGTACCCTGAGAATCTGGACTCAAACAGTGCTGTGCAATCCTGGACCTCAACCTGTATTGGGAGAGTGACCTCGGTGCTGAGCATTGGTTTTCTGGCGCTGCCTAGAGGGTTGGTTTTAGGCCTTTTGATGGTGTCAAAAGGGGAGGGTGCTGTACCAGCGGATGTGATCTGTTCAATGAGGATGACTCATCCCAGTTACGTTCTGCAGGTAATGGTCTATGCAGCATTACCAGTTTCCCCTCTGATCAATACAGTCTTGGTGGTGCTGGTGTCCCCTTGTGCACCCTGGATGCTTCAGCAGCCAAGATCTCTAAGAGGTCTCAGGCAACCTTGAAAGTGTCAGGTGTCAAAGGGGAGTTTAGGGTCTGCACCAGACTTAGGTCTCTCGGTGATGGGCTGTGTGCTGGACTCGACAGCAGTAGGGCCGAAGTCAATGGCACATTCTGGATTTCTCACACTAGAGACTTCTAGCATGGTTGGTCCTGTCTTAGTGCTGGTGAGGTGGATCTGTGCCTCAGCACAGGGGAGCCCCTGCATCAGGAGTTTTTGACAAAGCTTGTTTTCAGGGTGTTACTGCACACGGAGCCTGGAGCACTTTGCACCAAGCTGGCTCCAGGTGCCATCTTCTCGGCATGAGGGGGTTTTAGCACCACTTCCATAAGGAGCTGCTGGAGTCTGTACTCCCAGTCCTTTCTGGTTCAGGGCTTAAAAACTACAGATTTTGCACTTCTCAGTGTAATGTTCTTCCCCCAAACAGTGAAGGCACGTGTTGTGTGGATTGCTGTTGGGCATAGGGCATTCATAAGCTGTGCACGATTGAAAGCCTGGGGCATTAGGCATGCTCTGGTTCTTGGGCACTTGCCCGCTGTTTCTGCTAGCACTGAAACTCTGCAACCGATTAATGAAGATCAGACCAAAGCTATAGGGACTAGGCACTTGCTAAGGCAAAAGCTAGGACATTCCAATGCTGTCACAGACAGTAAGAAGGAACTGAGGGAGGGCAGAGTCAGCTGTGATATATATGCACTGATATAGCAGCTCCACTGTACGGATCTCCATAGCCGACCCTCTGGGACCTGCTACGGGAAAGTTTGACACTTGTGCACACAGTGCGCATACACCTGATTGGAATTTATGTGAATAAGCATTCAAAAAAGAACTGAGTGAATAATCTGATCAATGAAAAATCTGAAACAAAAAAAAAAACCCCATCTGAAAATCAATAGGATTTGGGCTCCAAATTCAGATAAGCACTTCTGAAAACGTTATCCAAGTGCTCTAAATGGAACACACATAAAAACACACATTGTGCCAACCAGCAAGATTCAGTTTAAAGCAAGTAAGGGAAGCACCATTATGTTAGGAAATATGTGTCACTATTTCCACTTTTCCCTATTTCTTTGAAATTTTTTTCGTAGCCAGGTTCCTTCTTTAATTCCCGATCTACCTCAACATTTTTGGGGCATGGATTGTGTCTTACTACATCCATGTACAGCATCTAGGACAATGAGGCCATGACCTCAGTTGGAGCCTTGGGATGCTAATGTGACACAAAAAAATTGTAACTGGTAATGCCTATGGGTTTCAACCAGAGAGTAGGGCCCTATTATGCTATGCCCAATACACAAATATAACAAAAAGATAAAACAAATAATTGACCTCCACTATGCACCCACACTTTTGACTCCAGACAGAAAACACTTTGCACTCAATTATTTCACAACAGAACCTTTCCATTAAATTACTTCTACTAAAAATGTTCCATTCTCCTCAAGATGTTAGTATTTCTCTTAAACATTATGCCACTTCCTGCAGAACTCATGCTCATATCAGTATCAATCTTCTGGTCACAAGACAACTACATATTCCAATTAACTGACCTATTGTTGATCTGTTTTTGCTGACTAGCCAGCAGTGGTAGCTGAAAAGTGACAATATGCTGATGAAGAACATGGCAGCCACAAAGAAAAGGAAAAGTACATGGAATTTTGCATGTGAGTCTGGCAGATCATTCTGGGAGAGAGAAAAAAAAAAGATGAAGATTAATATTAACTCTTTTTAGCAAATAATCCAACATCCTCACTAAACATTCTGTTCCCTGCTGAAGCTTTCCCTCTTTCACCTTGCACAATATGCAGCATCACGAATAAGCCTCTTTCATATTATCTGAAGCTAGTCCATAGCAGTGGATCACAGTGATTAGACCGATGGTAACCCCATTCTGTCTGAACTGTATCTATTGTTCCTTGTAAACACTAACATAACTGGACACAAACAGTGTTTGCTTTGTACACTTGACAGCACTTTTGATGTAATCTGTTTGATGTTAGGGTGCGTCTCCACATAGCAATGGGAGAGAAAACTGTTTTTAGAGACAGGAATATTTGGATTGTGAAACCACAAGAATCAACAGAAGGACTTAGAGAAAGTGATGAAACTACTTTTAATTTAAAACTGACTAGGTTTTAAGTTGATAGTGTCCCTGTTAACATGCCCTCAAACTGGCAGCAAAAGAGAGAGGAACTGGCCTTAGTTACACATTTTGTCTAAAATATATTTAAACATTTGAAACATTAGGGCACCAAAAAGGGATTTAAGTACCCAAGTCCAAAGTTTAGATCCTCAAAGTCTCTGTTCAGCTGCCTCTTAAGCCTGAAAGTGCTTATGTGAAAAGTTGTGCATGTCCTAAGCTGCTCAATGCCTATGCCCCCTAAGGATCTTCAAACTGGAACACCTTGGTTGTCTACAGAGCCCAGACCCATGTGTTCTCAAAGGTCACCTAAGAACACACTCACTGGATAGGGCTTTGCACACAAGAGGAGGAAGACTTGGTAATGCCTCTGGCTCCCCCCCCCCCCAATGTACCAGAAGCCAGGGCATTCATCTGAGCAGTAGTTCAAAAGGAATGATTTTAGTAAAGGTTTATGCTCAGATTAGATGATCACAACAGTCCTTTTTGACCTTGGAATCCTTGAGAAAGTTCTTAATCAAGAATGTCAAAGGGAGATAGCTGTCTAAGACCCACCTATCCTTCAGCATTTCCTACTAGCTAATTTAGGCAGTACAGCTAAGTCCCCTTAGCCCTACTCTAGCCCTAATTGTTTGACTTAGACCAGTTTAAAAGACAGACCACACATCACAGCAAAGCACTACACACCGGAGGAAACATTTTTATGTAGGTTAACTTTTCCTGAACTACCATTTCAGTATATCAGATACAAAACATGCATTTTTAAAAATTAGGCATTCACATTCTTCCCTATCTATTTTCAGGCTTTGCTGTATATTTTTTCATTAAGCCAATGGTTTTTTAAAACTAATGGTTTAATTGCATATGCTCAAAAACTCAGTATTTTAAGACACTGTCCTTTAACAGCATTAGGAAATTAGAGTGTATTTTGATTCAGAGGTATAGTTGCCATTATTGCCACTTCATTTTCCATTAGAAAATCCATTATGTGATGTTGATTTCTAGTTTATCTGCCATACAGTTCAATTAAATCAAACACTATATACCATCTGTCATTTTGGGCGAAAGGACTACAATTCTTTCTATTATGTAACAGTGTAAACAGCTATCACAAATGAATGGACTACAAAAAGCACAGTAGGGTCAATTTCTATATTAATCACATCAACACTGGATTTTACCTTTGGACAATTCTCTGCAGATTTCCTGCGGCAAAGCTTTGCGCAAACAAAGACAATTTATTATATACAAGTATTACTTCAAGACAAATGTTTGAAAACAGAATAGGCTTTGTTTAGAAAGCAATGGTTAGTGTGCACATGTGCTCTAATACATGCAGCCTTCCAACACCCATCAGAAGTCTTATCTTTCATTCACAAAGAATAGGGGAGCCAAGAGGATAGAAGCAGTTTGCCAACTCTTTTCTGAAAGCCTAAAGTGCTCTGTTGGTGTGTGCAACTGGCAACATTTAGACCAGGGATAGGGAATCTTTTTTGGCTTGGGGTTGCTGATCCACAGAAAAAAAAAAAAAAAAAAAAAAAAACCAAAAAATAAAAATCAATCGGAGGCTGCACACAAGTGAAAATTCAAACCCCACGCCCCAAACCCTCAATGACATGAACCCTGGCTGAGAAGGAGAAAGACACTCCCCATATTCCTCTTGGACTCCAGAGACTAGTGGGGCCCAGGATAGTAGATTATACGTGCTTCAGTCCCACAGTAGGTGAGGGCTCCCCATGCTAGAAGAGGATCCTTGAGCCTTGGGGGCCAGATTCAGTAAGCTGGGGGCTAGATCTGGCTCCCAGGCCTGAGGTCCCCCCCGCAATTTATAACAAGAATAGGAAGCTTCAACATGTTCTCTCAGCTTTCCCAATACAATTGCATCTGGTGCTCTCTCCAGCAGCAGTTCATCTAGCTGTCTATTAATTTGGCAACTGAGGTTTAATAGAACATTGAACACGAGCAAAATATTAATGGGCTAGGAAAATAACTCAAGCTCAGCATACCTCAGAGGAGGTGCAAAGCAAGTACTGTACAGTTTAGTAATTCCACATCTATCTGCATTTTCAATATACTCATTACCATGGGATGGAGCTGTCAATCAGGGGGTTGTAAATATGAAGAGGGGAAAAATTTCCACTCAATCACAAGGTTTGTTTTTCAGTTGTGCTGGCGACATGAACCATTTAGGAATGCGCTCTACATGAGACAGAATAAAATGGTTTATCTTGTTTTCTCCAGTTATAGCTAAACAAAAACTGCCCATACAAATACACATGTGAATATCGTTTCCTCTTCTATGTCATTTTGCATGAAGGCTGTATTCTTTGACATGCAAAATTTGCAGATAACTATCTTGAGCAGTTTGGTATTAAGACCAAAGCAAATTGTGAAGAGCCTCAAAAAGATCTCACCAATCTAAGTGATTGGGCAACAAAATGGCAAATGAAATTTAATGTTGAAAAATATAAAGTAATGCACATTGGAAAAAATAATCCCAACTATATGTACAATATGATGGGAACTAATTTAGCTACAACTACTCAAGAGAAAGATCTTGGAGTCACTGTGGATAGTTCTCTGAAAACAGTCACTCAGTGTGCAGCGGCAGTAAAAAAGCAAATAGAATGTTAGGAATAATTAAAAAAGGGATAGAGAATAAGACAGAGAATATCTTACTGCCTCTATATAAAACCATGGTATGCCCACATCTTGCATAATGCATACAGATTAAGGATGTTAAGTATCATGTAACTGACTAATTGAATAGTTGATGCATTTTTGCATCAACTATTCTATTAGTTAATAGGGCGGCGCTGCCCCTTTGAAATGCCGCCATGATGTTTCAAAGGAGCAGCTCTGCACAGAGCCCAGGGTTAGCTAGTGTGGTGCTGCTGCTTTGAAATGCCGTGGGGAGCCCATGGCATGTCAAAGTGGCAGTGCTGCTTGGAACCTAGGATCAGCTGGGGACTCCCCAGCTGACCCCAAGCTCTGCAGTGCTGCCCTTCCAAAATGCTGCTACGGCATTTTAAAGCGGCAGTGCCGCATGGAGTTTGGGGTCAGCTGGGTGTCTCCACCTGATCCTGGGCTCCAAGCAGCACTACCGCTTTGAAATGCTGCCAGCAGCATTCAAAGAGGCAGCGCCACATGGAGCAGCTGACCCTGGGCTCCATACAGCGCTGCCACTTTTAAGTACTCTTTGACGAGGGACTGAGCCATCCATCTGCCATTCTGTCCCTTACATGCACGTCCTATCCTTTTGTACTCATCCTTATCACTTTGTCCACATTTCCCTCCCTTTTTAATTGTCTAGTCATTAAATAGCTCCTGATGGGAGCCATATTAGCCTCTTACCATTCTTTCCTATCTTTTGCATCAGAATAGTTGGCTGCTGGCTCTCCTTGTGTCTTTTCCCCCTTAGATTTTCTTCTCATGGGACCTTCTCTACTAGTTCTCTGTGTTTGTTAAAGACTGCTTTTCTGAAGTCTGTTGTCCTTATTCTGCTGAACTCACTTCTTCCTTTCCTTAGAATCATGAAATCTATTGTTTCATGATCACTTTCACCCAAATCAACACAAAATTTAATTACATGGTCTAGTAATACTTTTATGTATTTTTATTAAGTGATATTATAACCAAGAATTGGGCCAGACAATTTAATTTCTCAACTAAATCTTCTTACAACAAAGAAATCATCAGAGTCAGGAGACTTATAACAGTGCCCATAAAACACCTCTGTAGGAACCTGATTGGCCATTTGCCTTGGCTGATGACCCAACTTCAGCCCTAGATTATAAACCTTGGAAACAGAGCTTTAGAACTCAGCACCACGAGGGATTTCCTGCTCCTCAGCGAAGTGCCTCTAATGGTGGGAGGATGTAATCCACTATGTCTGTACCTATAGCATAGTTTTATGGCAGCACAATTGTAGTGTGGGTATGGATTATTAGTGGGGAGGGTAAAACAGAGAAGGAACAGGATAGCCAGAAAAATCAAGAATCAACCAGTTAATCTTCAAGCTCACAACAGAGTTGCTATAGAACAGAAGCAGAGGACTATGGATGTGATGCAATTCCAGGTGAAGCAGTCTGAGCACCAGCAGTTTCAGCTGCTTTGCAGGCCTGCTTATCCCAGTAAGTCACTTCTGGGGGAGGGGAAAGGGGAAGAGAGAGGGGTGTGTGAGTGTGTGTGAGAGAGAGAGAATTTATTAAAAAAGAAAACGAAGGAGATTCACTACACAAAATGTGCTAACACCAAGATTTTAATAAGTGGGTGTCCAAAGATTAGATGCCTAAGTGATTAAGTACTGGGTCAGGCGTGGTCAACCCACGGCTCATGAAGGAAAAAATTGCGGCTCCTGACAGAACTGGGATGAACCGGGAATTGCTCACGTCAGCCAGTCTCACTGCCGGGCCGCTGTAAGACATATGCGGGCTCCCGGCCCATGCCATTCTGCTCATGGCTCCCAGCGCATTACCTTTTTTGGAGGGGTTGATTTTTGCATCTCACTTGTGTGGCCCCGACTGACTTTTCTGTGGGTCAGTGACCCCTGACTCAAAACAGGTTCCCCACCCCTCTCATAAATAAAGACAATGCTGAAACACATTGGCTGCGTCTAGACTGGCATGATTTTGCGGAAATTCTTTTAACGCAAAAGCACGTCTAGATTGGCAAGTGCCTTTGTGCATGATTTTGCGCAAGAAAGCCCCGATCGCCATTTTAGCCATCGGGGCTTTTTTGTGCAAAACAGTTCTTCCCTGTCTACACTGGCCCTCTTGAGCAAGTATTCTTGCGCAAGAGGGCTTTTTCCCGAGCAGGAGCGTGAAAGTATTTGCGCAAGAAGCACTGATTTTGTACATTACAAAGTCCGTGCTCTTGCGCAAATTCAAGCGGCCAGTGTAGACAGCTGGCAAGTTGCCAGTCTAGATGCACCTATTGTGTTTAACAGAATATTTTATTTAAAAACAAAGCCTGGCCAACGAACCCCCAACTGGGGACAAACCCCCATCTGGCCGCAGCATCATAACTCCTGCACTCCCCCAGACCTGAAACCTGAGCCTATCATTCACTGGAACCCCCTGTCCTGAGCCTCACATCCCCAAAACTCCTGCAACCCCACATGCCCAGTCTTCTGCAACAACACTCCTGCACCATCCACACACTGCAAATCTGTGTCCTGAGCCCATCATACTCGCAGCCTCCCTGCCCTGAGCCTCTCATGCACCCCAGCCCAAAGTCTTGCACCTTCACAGCCACAAGCCTGAAGCTTGCTCAGCACCCCAACCCTCCACCTGACCTCAACACTGTCCAGCCTGGAGCCCCCTCCCTGGGACGGTGTACTGGCACCTATTTTCCCCCGGCGTGGCTGGTTGTGGTTTTTTTTTTTTTTGCTCAACAACTTTCCACCCCAATATGTGGCTCTTTGCACTCTTTCCACTGCTATTTTGGCTCTTTGACTCTAATGGGTTGGCCACCCCTGTACTAAGTGCTTTTAAAATAAGGCTCGTTTAAGATGGACACCCAAAAAAAAATTGCTGGTCACTTCTGAAAATCTTGGCTGTAGACATCCAACTCTTGGCATCTATTTTTTAAAACCCTGCCTGAACATTTGGCTAAATTCTAGAAAAGCCACCAAACTTGCACCATACGCCCTCATGCATAAGTACTGAGAGACTGAATCTTCACTATGGATTTCCTTGATGATTTACTAGTCACTCAGATGTTTTTAAAAACAACAAACCTGAATTTTCAGAAGTCTTAGCACCCCAACCACAAACAAGATTTATTTAGCCCATACTTGGGTTTTCCAAATAATTTTTGTGCAGGGCAGCACATACAACAAACTGAAGGCACCAAGAGCAGCTGGAATCATATACTTATTGACAGGGAGGACAAAGCATGCTGTCCTGCCATTGTGAGGGCATAAGTAAAGTCCTTCTACAAAAAAAGATAAATATGGCAGGTAAATGAGTGATGTTTAGAGACCACGTCGTTACCGTGTTGTGCTATTACTCTCAAATACTGTTGTAACATGTAGAATCTTTTGCAGATTTTAAAAATGAGAATTCTAAAGTCAGAATACAGTGGAATTTACACTGCCTCTGCCCTCCCAAAGGAGCACTGCCCAATACAGGCTTGTTTTCCAAATGCACTCTACCCCTCACAGCCAATGACTGAAGTATGCCCTCCTTTGAAAGCTGCACAGGGTGAACAAAGCAAGATTACTTTCTGGCAACAAATGATAAGCTAGATGGAACTAAATATCAGAGATAAAAAGAGACTGAAAAAAAATTACCTGCCAGTCCAGCTAATCCTGTCTAACCTAGATTAAACTTCCTAGGCAGGGTGAAAAATACTTGTTCTGCTGTGACCTTTGCACTCTGAAGGGGGAAAAAACAAAACAGAAACACAGTTGTGCTCTGTTTATTGTGCATTATATTTAATGTCAATTTTGACAATCAACTTTTCTCTGAATAAAATTTAAAATACAACTTACTGCTATCTTGCATTTGGTATTTATTTTTTCCCTTTTTGGTTTTTCTGCTGTCCCCTCTTCTCTTTCAACAATATCATGTTATTTCTGGTGTCATTTTCTGTGTCAATTTCCTGCCCCACCTCACACTGTGCTTCATCCTCTATAGATGGTTAACTCTACAAACATAGAAAAAAGACTGTCCCTGCCCTGGAGATTGCTACAGCTGCACAATGAAGCTCCAATCCGGATATATTTACTACAGTATTACGCCTCTTCTGTTACGTCTATTCATCTTCCCCCATGGAATATTTTCTTTTCCCATTGGATTTTGTCCCTAGACCTTGCTCAAGGGCTCCACTTTTGCAGACTCTAGGTAATATATGTTTGGTAAGTTTATAGCTCTCACCCCTGCACTGGCAGTTGGAAGAACAAAATAGCTCTGTTTCCCGACTCTGCCCCCAAAGCCCACTGGCTGTTGTGAGGATGGTGCTGTCTAACCTAGTCTATCTACGGACCTACCCACCACAGGCAAGTTAATTTTGCAAGCTCTGCTGATGAAGGTGCTATCACTGCTTTACAGAAGTCTCATTAAAATGGTCTATTGTTTAGTCTCATTACAATTTATTTTAGATTCATTAAATGCAAACATGTATAAAAGGCTTGAATCTCTCTCTGTATATATACACGTGGATGACGGAGTGATGTCATCTTGCCCTCCCTCCACCCTCAGCTGCATGGCCCTCCCCCTTCTCCTTCCCTCGTGCTCCAGGGAGCTGCAAGCCTGCCCCTCGCCCATGCCCTAGGGAGCCATGAACCGTGAGGCCTCTCCCTTCTCGATGCTCCTCTCTCTGTCCCTTCTTTCCTTTCCCAGTTCTCCTTCAGCCCCAGTTCATTCACCCTGAATCCTTGCTCTCCCTTCCAGTTCCTGCCCTCTCAACAACCCCGTACCCTTTCAGCTCAAGGCACACATCTTTCCTTGGCATTAGCAGTAGGGTTGCCAGATGGCTTTGACAAAAATACCGGAAAACATCTCATATGGGGGGAGGGGAGAACCGGCTACTGGGGAAGTGGGGCTGGTCAGGAGGGGGTTGGGGAGAGAGGGGCTGGCAAGCGAGATTGGGGGGAGTTGGCAGGTGGGGAGGAGGTTGGGGGAGCGGGGCTGGCAGGGGAAATTGGGGGGGGAGGGGGAAGGAGGAGGAACCGGTCGGCAGAGAGCAGGGCTGGTCTGGAGAGGGCCAATTTGTTTCCCGTACAGAAAGCTCAAAATCCAGACTGTTCGGTTCAAAACTGGACACCTGGCAACCCTAATTAGTGGTGCCTTCTGACTGTCCAGGTGGGACCCTGTGCTACAGCTTTTGGGGTGGGGGCAGCGGCTGCAGTGCTGCCTCTCAAGTGCGTCCTGTGGTGGCATCATTGCCTTGTTCCCTCCCATCCAAGAAGGTGGAGAGGTTCCCCAAGCAGGAGTGGATCTTGCAGAAGAGCAAGACCACGGACTCGACCTGCATGGGGCCCACCCTGTGGTGAGGGGCTGAGGGTCTACAGACGGCAAGGAGCCTCCCTCCCAGTGACACCCAGGGACTGGGCAGGGCCACTTCACTGACTGCTCCCTCCCACTCCCTGAGACACTCAGGCTCTGGCAAACAGCCCTTTGGCACAGTTCATTGGGGGTTCACCGCCGCTGAACCTCAGGGCCTCTTGGGAAAGCCTCACCCTCTGGGGCTGCCTTTTTCTCCCCCGTCCACAAAGCACTGCCTCCTTTTTGCTGGAGGCCTGGCTCCCCCGCTTCCCCCCTCCACTCCCAGCAGGGCCCTGCTCACAGTGCTGCACCCTGGCCTGGCAGGGAGTGGATCTTGCAGGAGAGCAAGACCCACTGGAGCATCAGAACCAGGCCTCTGACTCAGGCGGGCTCTCCCAGCAGCTGGGCAGGTCTTGGCCACACTACACACCTGGCCCTTTGGGGACAGTGCAGTTATGCTGCACCCAGGCTGCTTTCTCAGCTCTCCAAAGCGGTCACTCTGTGCTTCAAGCTCACCACGGAGCAAAGCTGCCCCAAAGGCCATTCACATGCCATTACATAAACCCTAACAGGCCCGTTTGGAAAGGCTGGGTGAGCCTAAGCATGCAGCTCAACAAATTTGTGGGAGGGGGCAGGGTGTGTGTAGGGAGGGAGGAAGGGGAAATAGGATGTATGTGGGGATGAGAGGTGCGGTAAGGGGGGATAGCAGGGATCAGAGGCAGGGGGATGGGCATTGTGGGGGTGTGGAGGAGTAGTTAAGGAAGGATGGGGCATAGGAATAGAGGAAAGAGGTGGGGATAGGGATAGGCAGTGTGGGGTAGTGAGGAAGAGGGTTAGGGAAGGATGTAGGTGGAAGAAGAGGTGTGAGGAGCTTGCTCACTTGGCCAGCTGGAAGGGCACATCTGGAGCGCTGCCTCCCTGCAAAGACAGGCAGTAACCAGGCACAGAGAGCGAGGAATTCTCTCCCTACCTGGCTGCTTGCATGTAACCCAACCCCTACCTCTCACTAGTGAGCCAGGTGCCTAGGAGCACCCAGAATGAAGGGGATTCATTTGGAGTAGGGCCCCATTTTACTGATTGTGTTTGGTTTTCAGTTATATGTGAGGCTCACAAGCCTGCAGAACATAGCCCTTCCTGGCAGGTCACTTCTCCTTAGCCCCATGCTAGCTGCCAGAAGAGGCTCCAAACTCTGCACATGAACAAACTATTTTATTGGGGGGTGGGGCAGGAGCAGGAAGGGTAAGTGGGAGGAACTTGCTGGCAATTGAAGGGTACGAGTGGGTGGGATGGTCAGAGACCATTTGGATAGAGGGACCCGTTCAGGGATGTGGTAAGGCAGAAGTGGAGAAGAGTGTGAATAACTTGGGGCCATGGAGAGTGCAGCCAGGCTCAGTGCAAGAGTAACAGGCTCTCTGGCCACAAAAGCCATCAGCAAGAGTGGGGGTTGGTGAACATAGCGAGCAGGGTTGCAGCCTCCTAGTAGATATAAAATACAGTTTTACTCTGAAAAGTGGTAGTAAGAAAGGCATTGACTTTCAATGACTTATATAAGTGTGTGCAAGATTACAATTAAAAGATGTTTTTCTTACTGCAAATCCAGCTACCTCATTTTGAAATTTGTCAAAATAGGTTCTTTCCTTGTTGCATATCAAAGTTTTACATGCAAAATTAGACCCATCTCATAATCAAAACAGTTTTATTGTTCAAAAACTGTATCCTGCTCAATCTTTCTGTTGGTTCTGCAGTGCTACCAGACATAAAAAGTATCACATACCTGTTTTAAGCACTAAAGCATGCAGATATATTTGAATATGCAAATGAAGCAGTACTGCTGAGTAAAATAAGACCACTTTTTTCAGTCAATTGTCAGAAGTGACACACTCCTGCAGGGAGTACTGAAGTCTAATGATTTCATAAGAAATTCTTAACTTCCCTCTCTCCACTCATAGAAGTCCGCTCCACTATAGTGTCTGATGGGCTTTGGAAGAGATTTTTTGATAAATGGGTGGTATTAAATAATATCCATTGTAGCCAAATGTTCAAACACAGGTTTTCCACTGTAATAGACTTGTGAAGTGAGATGACAAAGCAAATCAGTTCTTTTTCCTGCACATCCATTCCCCCACTGATCTGTAAAATACAGAGGGCCACATTTACACTGAATCTTGAATTTGTTTGTGAATGTGATTAAGTTGTGTATATTCAATAAGACTGAACATCAGAGAGTTAGGCCATTTAATTTTGAGAAATTAACCAAAGCATTGTTCTAATGAGGAAATTAGTAATATGTCTGTTGAATACAAACTTAGAGCCTGATCCTGCAAGGCATTGACATTCATTTCCCACAGATATTTGGCAATACACTGATGGGACACAATGTACAATAAATATATTGTAAGGAACATTTCATAGAAACTACTGAAAGGTATAGGAGGAGGACTAACATCATTAATACCATTTTTTTCTCTTAGACATCAAAAGAACAATTGTTTTAAGTGTAGAAACTCCAAACGTATTGTGCAGTCTTTCTTATACAAAGAGATAGTTAAATCTTTCACCTCCAAAAATTGTCATCCTTACAGCTCTGAGGATAATTACTGTTTTCTACAATTGTACACATTGTAACTTGTGTCTAAGAAGCAGACACAAGTTTTAAAAAGTTGCAAGTTTTAAAAGATGTGAAGAGCCTTTCACTGATTGATGACAGTTCTTCTAATCGATTATTTTTCGGTAGCATTAACAGAATTCTGAAGGTAACTACATCTAGTCCTCCATATCAGAAGAACAGCAGTCACAATGCAAGGCTTTAATGTTAGGAGAGGGAATGAAATAGAAAATACTCTATTGAGACTGGAATGTACACTTCTCTCTAGAAGAGAATTTGTTTAAAATATAACGTAGAAGGATGCTTCCACAGATAAGGCTCTATTCAGATGGATTTATGTAGTAGAGTGTGTATTGTCCATTTGAACACTGAAAGTAAACAGTATTAACACTGTTCATACTTTGCATAATTTCTTATAATGACCATGACTGATTAGTGAACACTACTGACCTCAAACTAAAATTTACCATAAGTGCTCGGTATTACAGCAGAACAAATTCACAACTAATTTAGCTGCCTCTTCTGTTAGCAGAGTAGCCATAAGTAGATTTCTATTTTTTGAATTTGTTATTCAAATCTTACAGTATTTTCCATTATTTACTCCATGGTTTAATTATAAGCCGCCCTCTGCAGGTGTTCAATACATACATCTAAAAAAAAATATTGAGCTGAACTGCTCAATTTTGTGCCTTGGAGAAGATGCACATTATTGTAATGAATTTCCACCTTCTTTATTCTCTCCTAGTATCTGTCCAGCTCTATTCAATATACAACTAAGTTAATTTAATTGCTGAAGGTTCTCTTGCTTTAGTCACCTCAAGATACGCTGTTGTCAATTATACAGATTCATGAAACAGACAGAAATGGATGACATGATGCTCTGATCGAGATTTCAATAATACATGCAAATTTAACAAAAAAACAAAACTTACTGTCCAAAACTTTATAAAGTACTGCAAGACTGTAGCGGCGACAAACAGACAATACAATAAGGAGTACAATAAAAACAGGAGGAAGAATTTGTAATTAGAAAACCCCACACAGTTATTCACCCTAGGGGAAAAAAAAAAGAGAGAGAGATCATGATGATATAAAGATTAATCAAACTGTTTTTGTGCAGCATGTGCATGTTTTCAGTACTGAAGGACAGCATTCTATCAATGAAAAAGTGAGAGTAAACACTTCAAAATCCCAATTTTAAAGACTATTCCTTTCAGTCAGGTAATCTGACCTCTTCTCATTATTCCTGTCACTGAAATAATTTTCCTGAACAAAGAACAGCCTTGTGACCAGCACCATTTCTGGAAAGATTTCAAATATATATGAAGCCTTGTCAGACATCAGGAACCTATTTCACCGGGAGCCTTTCCTTTGACTGCAATGGGTGTCATGGTAGGCACTAGAACATCTACTACTGTAACGTTTCCCAAACTATGGGCTGTGGCCCGGTACCAGGCCGCAGGAAAAAAAATATCGGGCCTCAGTGTGCCTGGTGGCTGCTGGCAGGGCCGGCTTTAGACCGATTTGGTCGAATCAGGCCCCGCATCCCTGAACCCGGAAGTGCTGGCGAGTTACAGAGCCGGGGGCCCTGCTCCACCAATATGTGGAGCTGGGTCTCTCCCCCGGCTCTGCCTGAAGCGGGCCCTGGCCCCTCCCTGCCATGCACGGCTCCTCCTCGCCGACTGCTGCTGCCCATGCGCGGCGTTGCACGTGGGCAGGGAGGATGCCCGGGCGTGACGTGACGTCGCGGCCTGGGATTTTAAAACTCCTCGGAGGCAGATTGCGGGGCTGCCTCCAGGTTCGGCCTCCGGCCCTGCAATGTGGAAGGCAGAAGGCAGGGAACGGGCTTGGGCGGTGGCGGGGAAAGAGGGGGAGGGGGAGAAGGAGGAAGCGGCAGCAGCCGGGGGGGGGGGGAGGGGAAGGGGCTTGGGGGGAGGGGAGGTGGAAGGAGAAGGGGCTTGGGCGGGGGGAGGGGAAGACACCAAGGGACAGGGTGCAGGAGAAACAAATGCCAGGGGGCCAACTGCAGACAATGAGGAAAAGGGCAGGAGGGGAGGTGTCAGTGGGAAGGGGACAGGGTAATGCTGGGAGATGAGAGGGGAAGAGCATCGGGGGCTAGAGGAGGAGGTGCTGGGAGAAGGCTTGAAAGAAGGGGTGGGCATGAGAAAGGTGGGGATGGAGCAAGGCATGTGTGAGGGCACAGAGGGGCGGGAGGGGAATGGGGCAGAGAGTGGTGAGGGGGTGGGTATCAGGGAAAAGGGGGGCAGGGGCAATAAGGGAAGGGGGAGGCACCAGGAAGGTGCAGGGCTAAGGGTAGGTGCAGGTGCCAGGGGATTCTGGGGTGAAGCAGAAGGGCAGACACCTGCAGGGGAGGGATCAGCACCAGAGGAGAGAGGCAGGAGAAGTGTTAGAAGAGGGGTAGCTCACATGATCAGAGTGGGGCTACTGGAGGAGTGGGCACAGGGGGGAGAGAAGGGCTGGTGGAGGGGGGCAGATTGCAGGAGGGCTGAGGGCAGTGAGAAGGGCAGGAGTCAGGACAGAAGAGGAGGGTGAGGAGTTGGGAGGCAGCAGGCACCAGGGGAGATGATGGAGCAAGGATGCAGCGGGGCTGGCCAAGGGAGATTGGGAGGAGAAGTGGGGGAGAACTGGTTGCCCGGGAGGGGGTTGTGGAAAGTGGGGCTGGCCAGAGGCGCAGTGAGGGGAGGAATGAATTGGCCTGCAGGGAGTGGGACTGACCCGGTCATATGTAGATCTTGGGGCGCTGCTTCCTCCCCCCCCCCACAAAGCACGAGTTAGTCCGGCCCAGGGATTCTATTCCCACTCCACACACACTCTCCCTCTCCCTCCCTCCCTCCCTCCCTCCCTCCCTCAAGTAGTTGCAAACTGTCTGGCTAGTAGACACACTCATGCAGCCTGAGCACATTTACCAGCCAGGCAGTTCGAAACTACAAACTGATACATCTAATAATAATAAAACGTACGTAATGAGAAAATACCAGACATGTTATATGTCTGGTATTTTCTCAGTTTGTTTTTTGTGTGTTTATATTTCTGGGCTGCAAAAAACAGAACTGAAAAAAAAAAGGGTTCCAACTAAAGTAAAAGTTTGGGAAACTCTGGTCTAACCAGCTTTCTGTCTGTCTTACAGTCCATTTATCCAATCCATATTCCTTAACTTGCTGGCAAGAATATTGTGGGTGACCATATCAAAAGCTTTGCTAAAGCTGGCACTGGGGGTTTTGGAAGGACTAGAAACAACTTATTTTAATAGTCATAGTTTGATTAATGAATATGCAAATATGCAAATGAACATTACCGGTCCTCCAAAAGTTCGTGAATGGATTTACTGGTCCCCGTGTCAAAAAGTTTGGGAACCCCTGTACTAATGTCTGCCACAACTAGCAATATCTGCAAGGATGGCACATCAAGGGTGGAAGAGGAATAAAAAGTACATAATATTCAATACGGACTACACATCCAGGTTGCAATTCTACACCCCAAAATGAAACCTGCATGGGAAAAAAAAATATAGCAGTACTTGAGTTCATGAGCTTATCAACTTGGCATCTGGGAGTGAATTCGTTTGAGAAGTTGATTGTCATAATTTAGTAAAACAGATTCTTATCTCTTGATGCACATAATATTGATATAAACACAAAGCAGTAGCTCAGCATCTCTCATTTCTTTCAACTTGGTCAGTTCTGATGTGCATTTATACGTAGGTAAGTAGTTAGATTTCTTAGACCTACAATGCTGACTTGCAATGCACTTGCAGGAGACATTAGGAAAAATGCTGCTCTCATTTATACATATCTAAATCTGAAGAAATTCTACTAAAATAAATGGATTTATTACATTTACTTTGGTGTAAGAGAATCCATCAATTATTTCCACATTATTTATATTCATTTTAAAAAGCAAACATACCAAGGACAATGATGGTCCATTTTTAGTACACATCTGTAAAAGAAAAAGTCCATTGGCAATTAATTAAAATAAAAATTAAAGTCAATTTACTGATTCAAATATTTGGTCTCCAATGTCATAAAGCTGTATTTATCATTACCAAATTCCCACTACTTCTGCTTTTCAACCCTATCCCTCCAGGCATATTACTTAAAACGGCAGTTAGAATTCTTGTCCAGGAAAAGTGGGCAGGGCCAGAAAAACCTTGTTAATCAGAAAGAGGTAATATTATTGAACTGCACAAGACACTCTGTTTCCATAAACCATTAGGTGCTGTTTTCACAGTATGCCCAACTTATTCAGCATGAGCATTTGAGGAGAAAAAAAATCAATATTCAAAATTGTTTTAATAACCAGCATGCCTTACTGCTCTTGTGGATAGTATGGGAAGTATAGTAACCTGGCACTAAATTTAATAAATCCAATCAAGATGCTAAATAGAAAAGTAACTTTGGGGTGGAGTGGAATAAGATGAAAAATATGTGGGTATTTGCAATGATCTATTTTCAATTTTCTCCCAATATCTACACTAGCATGGGGAACAACTGTGGGGCACAAACGTGGTCAATTTAGTGGGTGTAGTGAAGACCTGCTATATTAGCCACAGATTGCTTTCTGGTTAACTCTGTTATTCTTCTCTTCTGGGGTAAAATAAGACAAGTCAACAGGAGAGTTTCTTCTGCCGCCCCACTCCCTGTAGTGTAGTTTCCATGGTAATATAACTTAAGGTACATTGAGGACACCTACATGAACAATATAGCTGGAGATGTGTTCCTTAAATTGATTTTCTACTGTATTGTAGATGTAACCTTAGTATATAGCATGATCAGAGAGTAGTAATTTAAGACAGACGCATGCATTCATCAGATTTCTTAATTAAATGGATCTATCCAAGGTCAGTCACTGAAGTCTAATTTACAATTTATTTTCCAGTCTTAAGTGACCGATAGGTACAGATTTTGCAGGTGAAGCAGAATATGTCTGGAGGATAACACTAATAACACTGAAGTTATGAAGACCTACAATGCAATGGTAGCTCTCCTGAAACTGAGTTGTTACTAACACAGCAGGCATGTGCCTGATAGCTAGGAAGGCAAACTAAATTCCACGCATAGACGTTTCTGTTGGCATATGTATCACAGCCCAGACCTACTTCACTCTCCAGTAACTGAGCCCTCAGAATGAAGACATTTTACAAAACTAGAAGTACATTTAGGACAAGTCCTGTCCCATTCTCCATGGTACAGAGAGCCCCACATGCAGGAGAACAGAACAGAGATTTTCAGGTCTTACATGAAGCCCAGCCTCTGTGGACTGGGAGAGGAAGTGAGATAGTAGATCTACTATTATGCAGTTCAACTGGCAAGCAGTATAAATAAGGCCCAAGTATACAAGATGAGAATTTAAACAATAGATCATCACAGCTACTTACAGGTCACACGCAGAACAGTGGTGACAGCGGTCAGGCTTGATTAGTTGGCATCTATCACAATATCTGATTGCTATATTCAAATTTTAAAAGTCAATCTGTTAAACAGATCTTTGTAAAATTAAATTACATACACACAGAGGCTCCCTACTGTTCAAAAAACTGTCTCAAGGACATCTCCCTTCCCACCTCCATTCTGAATCACATATGATTACTGTGGCAACAACAATAGCTTACAGAAAAATGTAACAACATGAATATATTTAGTGTATCTGTTTCTATTGTAATAAATGCTTTTTCAGCTCTTCCTCTTCATTTAATCTGTTCTGTTCCTTAGTCTCTCTCCCCTCCCCCCCACCAATTCTCAGGCGCATGCTTCCTTGCCACTTGGCATCCTTCTTCTTTGGACATGCGGGACCCATAGATACTTGGTCCTCTTCTCCCCATGCACCCTCTTGACATACAGCCCAATATGCATACTGTCTTAGTTTTTCTTTTCTCGGGAATATTCCTCTCCCACAAGTGACTCATCCTTGAGGGTGGCTCATATTTCTCTCCTATTCTTCTGAAGTGGTATCTAGCCAATGCAGTTAGGTTGACTTCTACTCCTTCTCAGCAGATGCTTTAAAACAAAGCCTCCAGACTCTTCTTGATAAAAATATAGCTCAGCTGTAAAGGCAGCTAGAAAGAAGGAGGAAAGCCACCACCATGTGACCAGGCAGCTGTGCTGACAAACAGCAAGTGCCACACAGACCACTAATGGACAGGAACCATAGTTTGGGAATCACTTAAATACAAAATGAACATACTAAAGATTGTCATAGATTTGTTAATGGCTAAATATTAAGGGGTAAGAGAGATAACATATTTTTTACTGGACCAACTTATATAGGTAAGAGGCACAACAGAAGGTGGTTTAATAAAAGATATTAGCTCAACCACTTTTCTCTCTTTTATATCCTGGGACAGACATGGCTAAAACAACACTGCATATTATGACATTTGTAGTTTCCTTTAAAAATAATCACAGATTTTGACAGTAATCTACAATGCCATTAGTTTTAGAGTAGTAACACAATTATAGAAATCTAGCTATGCTGCCTTAGACACCAGAGGAGTCATTTAATAGTCTCTCAATATTTTCAGGGATACTGCAATAATGCTACTTTAAAATAGTGACGCAAAGACAGAAATAGCTGAAGAATCATAAACACGATGATTAAACAGCTCTGTCCTAAGAATTATAGCTGACAGTGGAAAAAGAATTGTTTGGCATTTTAGTTTCCATATTCTGAATTCTGACATTGTAGTGGAAGTAAATTCAAACCAAATGTTCATATTTAGGGCATGGAAGCAATATTTGGGATTAAATAAAATACAGATTAAAAATTCAACCTTCCAGCTCTGTTCTTTAGTCTATTTAAGATTCTTATAAGCAGAATGTGAGATAAATGTTTTCACTAGAATTTATTTTGAAAAAAACTGTTCTATTTATTGGGAGCTTGTAGAAGTTATGGACTTCTGCATTATTTATTTAGCAGACTGTTCTCACAGCAACATAAAAATAAATCTTATGAATTAGACTAGCAGCTTTTGGACAACTAGACTTATCTACACGCCTCACCCCTTGATGCTGTTGTGGTATAGATAGGCAAGTCTTTAGCAGCTCTTCTCAAAATGTCTTGCTGGGATTCTGGTCTCTCTTCTTTTTCGTATTGTTCTTTATCAGATTTCGATAAGCAGAACTGCAAGAGGGGACAGAAGAATAGTTTTTAACCACTTGGCCCAATCAAGGTTTATGTCAGGAGAGAACTGTTTGAATGTTTTACCCCCTAACGAGACAGCAATATCTGCCTATCATTTTACCAAACACAGGAAAAAAAGTAGTCAATGATAGGCGATATAGCAAGAACTGTCCACCACACATTCTGAAATTATATGATTAATCCTTTGCAACTAAACTTTAAAATGCTAAATTTAAAAGAACTGGCTTTGTCACAGTTCCCACCACTCCATTTCCCTTTACTATACAAGATTACAAAATGAAGGCTTGTACTCTGTGGAGTTTTATGAAGGTGCAAATTTCCCTTGAAACCATTCATGTAATCACTGTTCCAATGGTGTTTCAGAATCCCATGAGTTCACAGGGCTATACAATAATTGTTTTTGCCACAGGCTCTATGGCTGCCATTTCCTATCTCTGACTGGCCTGCAAAGGGAGCACGGAAAGCTTTTGTGAAGTGGAAAATAAGTAACTTTTCATAGTTGCAGCTCACCAGCTAAATGGATATGGCTGGTAACTTTAATGAGATCATCACTGATGATCTTAAGCTCCATTAGCTATATTGACAGAGCTACTAATAGGAGTGAAGACTTAAAGATAGTTCTTGGGAGAGAGTTACCAACTTCTGTAAGGATGAGAACCACCATACTTAAGGCTCACCGGTTAGAAGTTTTGCCAGAATAATCTGGAGAACTTGTATGTACCTGACACCCATGGTTTAGTACTCACTAAAATGATAAGTTTTAGCTCCCCCACTTTCCTACATCCACAAGGCCCAAGGCAGTTATAAGCTTCTCTAGCAGAAGGTTTGAACAGAACTTATTGCTTTCCTAGGGAGCTCTAGGTTCTCAACTGTGTTAAATCTTTTAAACTCTGAACTCCTAGTAGGAATCACTCAAGGTGCCCCTTCCTGTCTACATGCACTATAAGGAGTGCACTGCTCCACACTTGCTAGCGCCTTTCCAGAGGCATTGCCTAACAAAGACTGGTGCTAGGAAGAGTTTGCTTGGTGTCTTCAACCACAGCCCTGAAAAGTGGAGAATTAACTGTGGGTATGTCTACACTGCAGGGAAGCCTCAAAATTAGTCTGAGGCGGGCTTCCCTAATGTAGACGTGCTATCTCAATTTAGAGTCCCAGGAGGAATAACTTAGAATGGCCCTGGTGAGAGGCTATTTTGAAATAGCAGCAGTGGAGCGTCTACACACACCCTATTTTGAAATAGCTATTTCGGAATAGGCATTATTCCTCATAGAATGATGTTTACAGATTTTGGAATAAGCCATCCGAAATAACAGAATGGCCGTGTAGACTCGCGCATTGTTATTTTGAAATAACACTAGTTATCTCGAAATAACAGTGTAGTGTAGATGCACCCTAAGAGTGAAACTAGCCTTAAAACATTACTTAGCAGACAGAGTTACGGGAAAGAATTAATGGGGACACAAATCAGGTATCTGAAAAGGCAACACACAGAAATCTGCTGGAGAACACGTTAACCTGCCCTGGCACTCATTAAGGGATCTCATGTTGTTTCAGGCCAATTCCACAAGCCATATACACAGGGAAGCCTTGGAACTTAACTTCATTTACAGGCTTGGTACCCATCACAAAGGTATGAAAAAAGACACTAGCTGGCTAGCAGGCTACCTTCCACATCCTAATGACTTAAAAAACAAACCAACAATGGGTATTTAAGAACAATTTGCACCTTCTTTATTAGTTTCCTGTAACATGAATACTTTTCCCCCTTCCTTCTTTCCCTCCCCCCTCCCCCCATCCCATCCCCTATTTATTTTGAAACAGGACCTTTAATAACTCCATTCGTTTGAAGAAGTGGGTTGTGCCCACAAAAGCTCATGATACCCATCAGTGGTCCCCAACCTTTTTGTGGCCAATAGCACATTCATGTTTTCAGAAGAGTGTGGCGGGCGTCAACAAAAAAAGGCATCAAATGTGAAATTGAAGGCTATTTTCATATTAAATGTGAATTGGATAAATTTGATAGAAACTTAATTTAATTGGATAATTTTTATTTTAAATATATTGTAATTCATTTTTTAAAAAAATTCTGCATTAATAAAAAGGGGGGGGGGTGTCCAAATGTTGAGCAAAAAAAGCACCCTTCCTCCCACCCCCCCAAAAAAAGCATGGCACCTTTAAATTTCACACTCCCTTCCACATGGTAGGGGAAGCATGTCCCAAGTGGCTTTCCAGCTGAGAAACTGAAAATACCAGACATTTTACTGGGGGGGGGGGAGGGGGGGGGAGAGATCAGGCCAGGGGTTTGGATTGTGCCTCAGGGCAGGGGATTGGGGTGCAGGGTCTGGGAGGAGAGTTCTGTGGGTGAAGATATCGGAGTGGGAGCAGCTGGGGTGCTGGACACTTACCGGTGCTGCTCTCCTGTTTCTCCCACAAGACCTGTGGGTTCCCGCAGCTGCCATTGTCCAGGTCCGGCCAATGGGCTTGTGGGGGGGGAGGGAGGCGGAAGCAGCCATGAGGGACCCTTCCCTGCTGGCTCGCAGCTCCTGCACCACAAAGGACCCCGCCACAGCTGTTTTGCATGGGGGGGGAAAGGGGGACTGTTGCTGCCTCGCAGCCGGATCTGACCAGCATGGGGTTTGCTCCGGCTACTGAAGCACCTGCGCGGGCTGACTGCTGTGGTGGGGCCGGGGCTCAAGCCTCCGAAGCGCCGCATCGGGCTCCCTCGTGGGCCCCAGGCTGCCGACCCTGCTCTAAGCAGGGGTGAATGTGAGTAGTTTTAAAATGCCAGCACGGGTTCACATAAATGCCCCTGCGGGCACCATGGCGCCTGCGGGCACCGTGTTGGGGACCACGGATCTACATGTTTTGTTAGTCTTTAAGGTGCTGCTAGGCTAGACTATTTGCTGTTTTTTAAGTTTCTACAGTTAAACAAGTCATCCAACTAATACATAGACAATACCCTAAACTAAATGGTTTTAATTTTTTTTAAAGTTGTTCAGTAACCATAACAAACAGTATAACAAACATTCAATTTTCCCAAAAAGTTATGTTTACATCATTATGTCTGTAGAATATTAATAGGGTCACAAGTTTACCGCTCTTAGAACAACAGCTGCAAATGTTCAAAGGGATGAAAGTTATAGATCAACAAAATGCTAACAGTATTACAAGGAAGTTTCAGCAGCTCTTAATGCATATAGTAACAAAGAGCCTCTTTGTTTCCTTCCTCTCTTTCTGGGATCTCATATAATGTTGATTGTTTTACATTATTATAAAATATGTCCAGATTACACTGGCAAAACAACAGGTGTGAAATCTTTTTTTTAGTAGAATAGTAAAATCATAGGGTGCAATCATTTTACAAGAATGGGTACTTAAGATGATTTTAAAATATATATATTTTAAAACAATTGGAAAAAATAAGTGGAGTTGTTTTTAAACAATGGAACATCTTTAAGACAATACTTGTACAGTATTTCCCTAGAGCCTAAATGGCAATTACAGGGAGTGCGGGAGAAGAGTGCTCTAGGGAGGAACATGGCTTTCGGAAAAACTCATTTGTAGAAATTTCCCCAACTACTTACAATTCAGACCTGATTTTACTCTCTTTTTAATTGTCTGCTGCAAATTCAAACTATCACATACTGAAAGATGAAGCCTTGCTGCAGCTTCTATTACAGTTAGTTATAAATAGATATTGGCAGACAGAAGAATCCAGGCAAACACCAAAATAATTAGCAAATACACTGATGCTTAAACTAAATTCATGTGACTCCACAAATCTTACAACTGATTGGTTGAGATAACTGATCTGCCAAGTGCTTTATCATTATCACACAGAACAGACTCCAATTAAACCAAATATATGATTTGAAGGCCAGCCTCCACAGTGAATTTACAACTTAAAATATGCAATACTTCTTCCTTTGCTCAGCTAATCAGCAGATTTCTCTCTTCAACTTCCTTTCCTACCCTACAATAAATTTCTGTGACACATAATAGACACATATTATAGAACCACGGTGTTTGCTTTACCATTACAAAGTACATTTTCAGCTGTACAAATTTGCTTCCGGCCAAATGATGGCTTTAAGTCATCCCTGCCAAAAGTATAATTAAAAAATTCTCTTTAGCCTTTTTAAAATGAGAGGAAATGGAGGGACAACTTTAATTGTAGTTTTGATATTAAGCCTATAGATCAATCAACTTATGGAGAAAAAAATAAAAGTCATCAGGTTGCAGGGTAATCCACCTAATGGATTCCTTGAAAAGATGATTACATTACAATTACCTCTGTCAATAAAATTTCATTTTTTATATTAAGAATGTTAAGAGGTGGGTAATTCACTAATCGTGTAGTTGACAGAATTTTTAATCAACTACACGATTAGTCAATAAAGGGAAGAAGCGCTCAGTCCCAGCTCTCATCTGGTCCGAGACCTACCCCTGCTGCGGCTCTGCAGTTTAAATGTAATGGGAGCCAGGGGCAAGTCCTGGACCCAGCACGAGCTGAGACTGAGTTGGACTGTCTGCCTGGCTAGAGCAGCCCCTGCCCAACCCAAGGCTCCCCGATGGGAACCCCCGCGAACAGGGGCTGCTGCCAGAGCGGCCTCCCCTGCCACCCTGCACTGCTGCTTCTGAGGTTGTCTACACTTCTGGGAGGGGGGGGGGAAGGGGGGGTGTTTCGGAAAAAGATACGCAAATTGCAATTTGCGTACCTTTTTCAGATTCTTTTTTTGGAAGAGGCTTTTCCAACATTTGGCCCATCTACATAGGGCCAAATGTCAGCAAAACCTCCTCTTTCGGGACGTTTAGGTTGGACGTTAGGAAAAAGTTCCTAAGTGTCAAGGTAGTCAAACACTGGAATAAATTGCCCAGGGTGGTTGTGGAATCTCCATCTGTGGAGATATTTAAGAGTAGGTTAGATAAATGTCTATCAGGGGTGGTCTAGACAGTATTTGGTCCTGCCATGAGGGCAAGGGAGTGGACTCAATGACCTCTTGAGGTCCCTTCCAGTCCTAGTATTCTATGATTCTATGAGCCCTTATTCCTCATAAAAGGAATGTCAAAAAAAATGTCAGAAGAGCAGACGCATTCCCTGGACATGGCGGAGTTTTTCCGGGATATTTCTGGTATCCCGGAAAATTCCGTAGTATAGAAGTAGCCCGATAAAGGCAGCAGCGTGAGGTGGGGCAGGTGGCATCACACATATGGTGCTGAGGATAATCTACTTTTAAGCCCACTCCTTTGCAGCATTGTCTCCTACTCTCCCACTGCCTCTGATACAGAGGCAGGAAGGGAGGGGGAGAAATGCGAGTAGTCAATTACCTGATTACATCCCTATTTTACATCAGAGTGTAAAGATTTCTTTCCATATTAACTTAACAGTGCTTACCACGCCTTGAACTCCTAAACAGATTTATCACTGAGCACTGCAGTCCTCTTAAAGTTACAGGTACTTATTGTAACTTATCCTTATCTAAAGGAAGGTCATTGAGAGGGTTCAAATAAGGGTGTATAGTGAAAATACATGGAGTCATTGGGTCTTATCTTACATTTTGTTATAAAAAAATTGATTTTTAAATAATTTCAACAGATAATATTGATGGCTTTTTTCAGTTTTTATGGATTTAAAATTTCAGTTGCACAAAATTATGCATTTTAAGCATTTTTCTTATTTTATCAATTTAAATGTTCACAGCTGTAAGAGATTGGGGGCAATATCAGGTGTAACCTAATACACCAATAGAGTGATTGGTGGGTGGTCTAATGGTTAGTGCATCTGACACCCAATCCCTTGTCTCTTTCCTGGGGGAGTGGAGTTCTGGTGCATAGTTCCTGACCTTAGGTCAAGAATGTTTGGATCCTCCCCGTGTCTGGGGCTTTTTTCGTAACTGAGCTTTGGTAGGAGGACCCAGCCCCTTCCTCCCTATCTGATTGTAACCCAGAGCCTTTGGGAAGTTACACCAGTAGGTTCTTCCCCATAAAGAGCCCAAGTCTGCTGTCCTGGGCTAGTGCTCCTTCATGTTGGGGTGTTGCCTCTCTAGTCCAAACAGTCTATAGCTTCACAAAGTTCAAACGATCAGAGCCCTGCAAAATCTGCTTGTTCTCCAAATGGGTGGTGGTTGGAGAAGGCATTGCTTGGAGGCCTCACCCTGCTCAGCTGTCCCTTCTCAAGGCTCCTCTTTCTATCTGGCTTTCCAGAAAAGGATTTTCTTTCCTGCACCTTTCTATCCACCCCTTGCCCAGGCTTCTGAACCTCTTTTAGCCACACCTCTCTACATGGCACACTCTCAGCAGGCTGGTGGGGCAGGACTGCCTGGGCCCAGTATAGCCTTATAAGCCTATTGGGCCTCGTGTGGGATTTGTATACCCCTTTGGACAGGCATTGGGATTCAAAAAATTAAAACTTTATAAACCTTAAAATGCAAGTTGTCAGTGACACACGTTGTACATACAATCAAGTTTTCAAGCAGCATTTTTCTTCTTTTCCCACTCTGTAAATTTTCATTAATCAATGGAAATATTTTAGTCAGTTTGTGTGTGTATGGTGAGATCAACATTTGCCCATAAAAACTAATCCTTCTAAGCCTACTTGTATTTTATTTATTCTAAATACCAAACTGAAATTTTTGCATAGCAAAACATTGTTATATTCTATATATTTGGCATACCTTATTACTCGAATGTATACATCTGAATGTCAAACTTGTGACCACTTAGCAACAAGCATTCAATCTGAAAAAATGTCATTAAGATGTAGTAATTGTAAAAGTAATTTAATTATTTACATTCACAGGATAGCAGCATGCTATTTTTTAGTTAATGAGAACAGAGAAGGTGAATTACACTGCACTTAAAATAAGTGTCACTGCTGAAAACAGTTCAGTGGTATAATAAAAAGTGTGGGCATTTTTCTATAATTAAATTTACCTCATCAGAGGGGGAAGCGGGAGATGTAAAAATCGTCTTCCAATAGGACCATACAAACATAACAAACGACAGATGAAAAACCACAAGGTAGACAACTGCAATAAAAATAAATAACATTTCAGTCAGTATAGTTGAAAAGACCTAGAACTTTACAATTATGTTGTTTTGGGTGTAGACGTACTTTTTTGTTTAGACAAATTATTAATCTTTGCAAGCCAATAATTAGAAATACTAGCATGTGTGTGGGTTTAGAGCAATGAAGAAGAAGTTGTCTAAATCTACTTCATAGCCCACAAGATATAAGGAATACTTCTTCATCCTCAGAGTGAATCATTAATAGGTTATATTAAGATAACAGTGATCAAAATCTTGGTCATGAAGCAATTTCTCCACTTATACTCCCACTTTTTTTTTTTTTACAACTGAATGAGTTGTTTTATGCATTACTATGTATTTTGTATTGTCATTATGATAGCAGCAACCCACAATTTTAGAAGCATTCCTACATCCTCATACACCCATCCTCAGGAAAGTTAAAATCAAGTGTAGGGCACGTCTAGAATAGCAAAATAAAAAGCTTGGCAGACAGGTCACAGCTTATTCCAGTTCAGTTCAGTTATTAAATTCAGTCCATATACAGTATAATATATTGTCAGCTAATTAAGTAAATGATGCCAGAACACGAAAGTACTCACTTTGGGTTAGAAAATAACATGTATGGTAAAATATGGTATTCATGGTAAAATTTGGGTTATACACTAGATATCTACTATATGTTTGAGAGAGTAAGTTTGTCTGCCCATCTGTTTGTTCTTCCTAAATGGTAAGAGCTAGGACCACAATATTTGATATGCAGCTTGCTCTCATCATACCTTAAAGCAAGGTAAGGGTTTGGTTGCGCCAGGAAAATGGAATGTGCTTGGTATGGGATTGCTTCTCATAAAACTATACAGAAAAGAGGCAAACACCAGACAGATGAAAGGAGCTGGAAAAGGGCGTCCTCCCTCTCCCCCCCACTTCCAGGACTGCCTCAGCCTCAAGCCTCCCCTCCCCCATGATCTGACCAGCGGTGGGAGCTGAGAATACAACGAATCAGGAAAAGAGGGGTCTGATATGGCTGATATGTTGGCTGATACGTTGGCTGATATGTTTACATGATAAGGAGAATGCACTGATATATGTAGCTTCTTGCTACATATAATGGTTCCTAAGTCTGCAAGTCATGTTTTAAGAATGGAGTGCTATGGAGGCAGTATCACTAAGAATGTAAGAGTATCTACAGATTAATGTAAAGCTCACCAGGTCAGGCACCCTTACAGGAGAATGGAATTAAACCCACTGGAACTTCCTTTCTGACAAAAGCTGACCATGGCAACTAGGGAAGCCATTAGAAATCAAGCAAGCAACATACTTGATGTGTGGACCTGATGATAGTTAGCAATGCTTCTCCAGTACAGCAAAGTGATCAGGAATAATCAAGGACAAGTCATGCCTTCTGTGACAAGCTTTTGATACAGTCTCCCACAGTATTCTTGCTAGCAAGTTAAGGAAGTATGGATTGGGTAAATGGACTGTAAGGTGGATAAAGAGCTGGCTAGATCATCGGGCTCAACAGGTAATGATCAACGGCTCGATCACTGGTTGATGGTCGGTATCAAGCAGAGTTCCCCAAGGATCAGTTCTAAGGTCAATTTTGTTCATCGTCTTTATTAATGAGGGGATGGATTGCACCCTCAGCAAGTTCGCTGATGACACTAAGCTAAGGGGAGAGGTAGATAAGTTGGAGGGTAGGGACAGGGTTCAGAGTGACCTACAGAAATTGGAGGATTGGGCCAAAAGAAATCTGATGAGGTTCAACAAGGACAAGTGTAGAGTCCTGAACTTGGGATGGAAGAATCCTAAGCACTACTACAGGCTGGGGACCAACTGGCTAAGCAACAGTTAGGCAGAAAGAGACCTGGGGGTTACAGTGGATGAGAAGCTGCATATGAGTCATCAGTTTGCCCTTGTAGTCAAGGAGATTAACAACATATTAGGGTGCATCAGGATGCACTGCCAGCAGATCAAGAGAAGTGATTATTCCCCAGTATTCGGCATTAGTGAGGCCATATCTGGAGTATTGCATACAATTCTGGACCCCTCCCCCCATTACAGAAAGGATGTGGACGCATTGAAGAGGGTACAGCGAAGGACAGCAAAAATTATTAAGAGAGCTGGAGCACATGACTTACAAGGAGAGGCTTAGGGATTTGGGCTTGTTTAGTGTACAGAAGAGAAGAGTGAGGGGGGATTTGATAGCAGCCTTTAACTACCTGAAGGGGGTTCCAAAGAGGATGGAGAGAGGCTGTTCTCAGTAGCGACAGATGGCAGAACAAGGAGCAATGGTCTCAAGTTGCAGTAGGGGAGGTCTAGGCTGGATATTAGGAAAAACTATTTCACTAGGAGGGTGGGGAAGCACTGGGATGGGTTACCTAGGGAGATGATGGAATCTCCATCCCTAGAGGTTTTTAAGTCTCAGTTTGACAAAGCCCTGGCTGGGATGATTTAGTTGGGGTTGGCCCGGCTTTGGGCAGGGGGTTGAAGTCGATGACCTCCTGAGATATCTTCCAGCCCTATGATTCTTCATGACCAGAAGTAAATAAATACGAACTATTCTTGGTATACTGCAGGCAGATTCAAAAAGGCTTTTATAAACAGGGAGAAAGATCAGCCTGAAGGACTTATATGAACAAAGCAACTAAGCTAACTCAATTGCCTATCCAAAAGCTTCAGAGGGGTAGCCGAGTTAGTTTGTAATAGGAAAATCTTAAAAAAACAACAAATAGTCTGGTAGCACGTTAAAGACTAACAAAACATTTGGATGATATCATGAGCTTTCCTGGGCAAAGCCCACTTCTTCAGATGACCGGAGTGTTGGCTGTCCAGAACCAAAGTTGCCTATGTTGTTCCAGCATATCTATCTACGAAAAGAAATCAAAAGTACTGAATCATCAAGCTACTGTGACTCAAGCAGCATCAAGGCAAGATAGGCTCTAACTGACTGAGTCGCAAGTATACTCCTTTCTAAGATACAATAACTTCTTTAACTCAATGACTTCTTTAACTCAATTAAGCTAAGAAACAGAGACCAATGAGTGGGTCCAACTTGTCAGCTCCCACTGAATTCCCTGTCCCATCAGATGAAATAAGGTGAAGGCAATGCTAACACTGTCAAAACTGCAGCCATGAGGAAGCAGATAGTTATCCGGCCTCACTGCTCTCCACCAGCCTAAATCCTATTCAATTTCTGAAGAGTCACATTTCCCATCTAAACAGCAATGGAAGATAATGGAATGCTAATTAGCAAGCATGTCACTGACACCTAAATCCTGAAATTGTCATCCCCTGCAAGCATTCCATCAACTATAGCCATACCTTACTATGTAAGATTCTTAAAACCAGCCACTATGAACAGTTGCTCCCACCTACTATTGAGATTTAAACAGCTGCATGGCAGCACACCTCCTAAAATGAGCAAGTAACATCAAACACTTGTTATCTTCTCTTCCAAGAAGGTGGAAGCTTGACCTACTTTGCCTTGCTGATATACAAAGAGACATTTAAAGAAGCTGTATTTAATGTTTCAAGGATAGCATGAAGCGGACAGTTAAGTCTGCGGCACTTCCATCTGTTCTAAACCATGCACACACACACTGGATATGATCGACACTTAACTCCCAAAGTGTGTGAAAGGGTATGCTGATGTGTACAACATGAACCTTAACCAAAGCTCTCATGTGTTTGGCTGTTTGTAGGGTTTTTTGCCTCAAAGAGCTCTTCTATCTCTCTTGCCTTAGAGAAACATTAGGATGATTTTAACACTCACAGAATAGTATTAGTGGGACTCAAGTGACATAATCGTCTGCAAAAATAACTTTATATTCATATGTGGAGTGCTTAAAACTGCCACCATGTTACATGAATACCTATTTATTAAATGTTCCCTTGTACAAGCATATATAGAACAAATACGATGGGGGTCTTCTCTATAAAGCTTAAACTCTACATTTAGACATAGCAGGAAGCATGATACAAACAGGAAAGTGAGTTGGGGAAGGAAGACAAAAATAAACATAAGATCACAATGAAAGTGGCTGAGTAAATCAGCACAAGGGGATGAGAAGAGTGGAGTAGTTGGAACCAGAAAGAGGAAGTGATGGATGCACAAGGGCAAGGCACAGCTAAAATAACAGGGAGTTAACTAAAAACATAAAATTACGCTTAAAATGCAAGTTCTTTGAGAGGGAGCATATACACTCCCACCCACCCTCCCCTACCTTACTGGAGCTAGGCAGTACTGCAATGCAAATAAGCAGCAACAGATAGTAGTACAGATAGGAGTAAGGGGGAAAAAGGGAAGATAATTGTAGCAGTGCTGACAATACTTAGAAGAAAGAGAAAACAGTCCAGACTTCTTGCAATAATGATGAAACCAGGAAGATAGAGAACTCTGCAGATGACATTAAACTGGGTGGGATTACAAACATTTTGTAGGACAGGGTAAGAATTCAAAATGATTTTTATGAATTGGAGATGGTATGATATCAAAAAGATGAAATTCAATAAAGACAAGTGCAAAGTACTACACCTAGTAAGGAAAAAAAAATCAAATGCACAAATACAAAATGGGAAATAAACTGGCTAGACACCAACAAAGGATCCGTTGTGGGAGAGCATAGTGACTCACAACAAGATGAATATGAGTCAGCAGTTCAATGCTATTGCAAAACAGGCAACATCGTTCTAGGCTATAATTTATAGGCATGTGTTATGTAAGTCATGAGAGGTAAATTACATATTTCACTCTATTTGGCTCTAGTGAGGCCTCAGCTGGAACCAGTTTTTGGAACCATGCTTTTAGAAAGATATGGACAATTTGGAGAGTCTCCAGAGGATCGCAACAAAATCTTACATAACGTTTAGAAAACCTGTTTTATGAGGAAAGATAAAGAACTTGGCTTAGGTTATTTGAGAGAAGATTGGTGGGAAATGGGACCTAATAAGAGTCTTCAAATGTACTAAGGGCTGCTAAGAGATGGTCAAGTGTTCTCCATGATCACTGAAGGTATGACAAGAAATAGTGGCCTTAATCTGGAGCAAGGAAGATTTAGGTTAGATATCAGTAAAAATATTCTAACTATAAAGATAGGTAAGTATGGGTACAAGTTACCTAGAGAGGCTGTGGAATCCCCACCATTGGGAGATTTTTAAGAAAATGTAAGACAAACAAGCTGTCAAGAATGGGGTGGGTATCTTTAATCCTTTCTCAGTGCAGGAAACAAAGCTAGATGATCTTCGAGGTCCTTTCCAGCCCGACAGTTCTATACTATGTGTGTTTTACAGCACTGGATGTTGGAAGTCAAACCTCTGCACCTCCGCTCTTCAAGGGGAACAGGTACCTTTTGAGTGTCCTGCCCAGAAAGGCCCAGCTGACACTGGAGGAAGTTCCTGGGATCTGAGACCTGTTCTTTGGAGGCTGGCTCAATGCTGAACAGTCCTTGCCTCTTTATTGTGCCTCACATGCTGTCATTACTGCTGCTGTTGGGAGAGGAATTCTGCCAAGCAGGCACCTCTTGAGGTAAGGATGGGGTGGAAGACACCAGGTTCAGCAGCTTCCTCTCTGGATTCCACCCAGCTTGTAAAGGCAGTAGCAGCAAGACTCATTAAAGTCATCCCTTCAAAGATCCTTATACTGGCTCTGTGTATACACATATATTAGCTAGTTTCCTATGAAGATCTGTTTGTTTTCTTGTAAGTGCAAACCACATGAAGGAAGGAAAAATGCAAAAACAAAACAAAAACCACCACTATATATATATATATATATATATATATCTCCATCCCAGTACCAACTAACAGGGACAACTTTTTTCACAGTTCTAATGTAATCTGAGATCATAACCACAAAGACTAACTTTGTCGTGTAAGAAAAATCTACATTTAACAGGATTTTATCTGCAGCCAAGTTAAAATTGGCAATTACTTCTGCTGTCTTCAATACACAAATATAAGTTGGCAGATTAAGAGGTCTAGTGACAGTGAGCTGACAATTGGAAGGGGAATGTATTCAGAGGCCCTGCTCATACTTTGTTCATTAATTAAACACATGCTAGAAAAGCTGCACGGGAAGTAGCTGAATGCTTAGAAGAAGAGAAGGTCTGTAGTAATGCTGATGTTTTTGAGGAATCCATATGAAATCATCTTCATCTGAAGGAAGGGTTACAAGACTGACAGAATGAACTCTAAGGAAAATCCTACAGAATTCCCACTGCGCCAAACAAAAATGAGCTCAGCACTTACATTTAGTATGTTTTCTAACAACCTGCCTTACAGAAACAACAGGCACAATTTGTATCTGATTAATAAAAAATGTTTCTTAAGCTCTTATGATAATCTTAAAATAAAATAACTATGGGGAAACTGGATTAGACACGTGCATCTGGAGACATTATATCACTCATGACACCAAACCACTCTAGATACCCTTGTGTGGTTAGAGCCTTGTAATAGCTATAGCAGGGTTACTCAACATGCGGCCCATAGGCCATTTGTAGCCCACAGTGCGGTCTGGGTTTACACAGGGTTCAACACACAACCCTCAGGTGGGATCCTTTGAACATGGCTTCCACTGGGAACACGCTCCACAACAGTGAGGTGTTTCCCAGGTGGGGTGAACACTGAAAGACGCAAGCGGATGGACTGGCTAGAACAGGGTTTTGGCATTTCTAGCTCCCAGGGAGGAGGTGCTGGGAGCACCAGGGCATTGTGAGAAGTGCTTTGTATTCACGTCCGCCAGTGTGAAAGAAGCTATTTGCATATAAATTTGCATGTACGTGCAACCACACTTAAGTTGCGACTCTCAGCATGTGCTGCGAGTATTAATGTGGCCCCTGGGGCTTTCAAAGTTGTGTAGCCCTGGTCTATAGGCTTAGGACCTACTGGTTTATATGTGGTTGTATATCAGATCCAAAACAATTAATACGTTTCTAAAAAAAGTCAAATTAGGAGAGAATATACACACACATAAAACAAGAGATAGATTAGTCCCTTGGGTCTATTATCTACAAACACAGTTGTGTTAGAGAAGAGTCAAATCTTTACATAATCATGTTAAGAGAGAAAAGCTTCTTGTCATCTGAAGAGGATTGTGCCCATGAAAGCTCATGATACCATATACATGTTTAGTTAGTCTTTAAGGTGCTACTAGACTATTTGTTGTTTTTTAAGCTTTTAAGAGAGAAAGTTAGGGCTAGGACCATCCTAAAGGTCACACATCTACACAAGAACTCCAAGCTGTAAAGACAAGGGATTAATTAGCCCAAGTGGTGTCAAAACCTCATGGTAAATTCTAATTAAGGCACTGCTTTAACAAGATTTAAATATAATAAACTTGAAATATGAAGTAAAAATTTTTCTGCAAGGATATGTTCTTCTGCTTTAAAAGTCACAGGAATCTATTGATATCCCTTTGGCTGCTAGAGTGCTCATTTTTCTACTGATTCAACAAAGAATAAATACACAACCTTACCATAAGAGCTATAATGTTCAAATAAAGGATATTTCCTATTTCATATCAAGACCTAAATGTGAATGTTTCTTAAAAAAGTAGGAAGATAAAAAAAAACCAAACAAGCAAGGGTTCTCATATACTGGCATTTTTTTAAAATAACTTGTAAAATGTGTTCAACTATAGGAAAGTGAGCAGCTGCTCAGTAATGTGGGGATCACGTCTTAAATACCTATATTTCCTTTTGCAGAATTATAATTTCATCCTAGGATTTTCTATGATGCTAATCATTACAATATCAGAGAGCTTCACAAAGGTATTTTCATAATGCAGCCGAGAATTGAGAGGTATTAGCACTAGATTACAGATAGTGACTGAAAGCACAGAATGATTAGAGGTAAAAACTTTTCACTACTTTTTTATGCCCAAATGAGATGCCTAGGACCTGATTTTTCAGAATGCTTGGCATTATACAGCATTTTAGAAGTTCAAAGCATAGGTCCTATTGACTTAAGTGGCCATTGTGAGTGCTCAGCACCTCTGCATACAAGACTGCAGCGTCTCAAGTTAAACTAGAAAAAACGAGAACCACACAGTTAGTGACCACCCATGACAAATTTGGTTGAAGTGTCTTGCCCAACATCTCACAGGAACTCTGTGGCAGAAGCATAGATAAAATTGAATTAACCAAAGCAGCATTCAGTTGCTTTAACCATGAGATCGTATTCCCCTACCTCACTCACTACCCACTTTTTAATTTTGGTAACAAATGAGGCAGGAGTCTTACAAATGAATTTGCTTCCCTACACAAATCTTGATTAGGGATGTTAGATATCGAGTAATCGAATAGTCACGTAACAGCATGAAATCTTAGCGGTTACACAACTATCTGATAGTCCCCAGGGGTGGGGCCAGCAGCCAGTGTGCTCCCGGGAAGCCCTCTACCACCTCACACTGCTGCCTCTATATCTGATATAGAGGCAGTAGCATAGGGTAGGAGGGGGAGCCGGTCTGTAAGAGGGGCCAGTTTAAAAAACAGCTCCCTTCACAGACCAGCTGCCTGCAGCAAAGCGGGGTGGCAGTAGTCCCTGGTCCATGCAGGTCCGAGCTCCCAACTGACAGAGGCTGCTCAATGGAATGCAAAGCAGCCTCTGTCCACGGGACGCTTGGACCCCTCAAGGACAGGGGTGCTGCCATGAAGCAGACTCTGCCTGTGGTAGGCGCAAGCTTGCCACGAACAGAGGCTACTTCGCAGCAGCCTCCCATACCCCACTCCCCCTGCATCTGCCTTTGATAGAGGCAGCAGGATGGGGGTGGGGCAGGTGGCACCACAGAGTTGGTGCTGGGGGAACCAGCTTAAAGCAAGGGGCAGGGAGAAATGCGTGTTGTCGACAAGATTAGCTGATAAACCTAGGTTTATTGGTTAATCGTATACTCGACTACATCCGTAATCCTGATTGAGCCCCAAAGCAGGTCCGTCCTGTGAAGTGAATGAAGCAGGGGTTCCATAGAAAAAATACTATGAAACCATATAAAGACTGTATTGTAATATATACACATAATGAGGCTCAATTAAGGCTGCATTTTCTAACTTTTGAGTGACTGACTTTGCAACATTAATACTGTTCTATCCACATAGTTTTTCCTAGCTATTTCACTGTAATACAATACATATATACAATAAATATGGTCAGAACCATCGCTATGTTAACTTCAGAATTTCAATAACCACATGACTGATTTTATTTTGCAAATGGACATAACCATAGCAGATATCAATAACGTGGTTTCCATAACAATTAATACACTTGAAAAACAAGTGGGAGAATCAGAGAGATAAGAAAGACGCATATAGCACACATTAAGTGATATAAAATAACATAACATGGGTCTGATTTCCCCCCACAATCACCTGTTTTGAAAGAACTGCAAAACTAAGTTATGGTTCCACAGCTCACAGATAATACCATTATCCCAAACTTGTGGCACTAAAAGCTTGATAGATCCCACCTCCCTATACATAAAACCATACAAACTTGCATTGGTAAATAAGTGTAAACTATACATCAGAAACACAAACACACAGTATTAAGGAGACAAAAAATAAGCAACTTTCCTATTTATAAAACATTTAATTTGTTTATTGAGGATGAGTATTACATGTTTCCTACCTTTTTCTCCAGTTGAGGTAATTGTATCTAGGAAAAAAGAAAGAAAGAAAAGGTTAAATATATGTATATTGTACAGATCAAAGGGTGTATTACAAATGTTTATGGAGCCTTCATACCCCTGTGAGGCAAACATTCATTAAAACTCCTCCTCTAGATTCCCAGAGTCTCACAAGTCAGTGACAGGGCTAAGAACTAGGATTTTGAGTGGCATGCGGTCCGGCTGGCAGGGCTACATGATAGGTGACCCCTCTGACACCTTCATCTAGAAGTCCCGTCTCCACCTTCTCTAACCTGCCACTCTCCGCCCTGTTGTACAGCCCCAGCCTTGCAACCTCGGCGTTCCCTGCTCCGCTCACCTCCCTTTGCCCGGCAGGCAGGCTAAAGACAGCACTGAAATCACACCCAGTTGCCAGCACCACTGCTGCCAAGCCCCTGCTAGAGAGGAGTGCTGCCTAGGTTGCAGCTCCAGGGCTTGGCGGCTGAGGGAGAGGAAAATGTGTAGGGTATTCCCCTACCTCAACACTGTGTTAGCCCCTGGGCACCTGGTTTCTGGCAGGAAGGTGAGGGTGTCATGAACTGGACCCCAATGGGACCCTACCCCAAGCAGGGCTGGACACCCTGGGGTCACCCAGCTACCTATCCACACTTGCCCATTTCCTCAAACCTGCCCCCTGCGAACCACCCTGACCCCAGCCTGTGCTGGTGATCCAGCATCGCGCCCCTGCAAAATTGGAGACAATGCTGGATTCCTGGGGGGGGCAGAGCCCCAAGGCTCTGTGCTGCAACGGGCTTCCCAGGAAGCGTGCGTGTGCTGCTCCCCCCCTCCTCACAGGAAAAGCTGGAGTGGAGCCCAGGGCAGGAGACCAGTTGGGGTGTGCGGTGGAGAGAGTCCTTGCCCCCCTCCTGGGAGCGTGGTATGACTCAGGGGAGAAGGGTTAAATCTTGGCACACCAGTTTGGAAACGTTGCCTAGCCCAGCTCTAGCTAAATGAGCACACCACTCTTCACAAACATTAATTCATATTAGGGATGTGAAAGGTTAACTGGAAAGCATCACCCTAAAAGAGTAATGCTTACCGGTTCCAGTTAACCACAGAGCTGCAGCAGCTTCCTGCCCACCCCAAGCCGGGGGCTGCTCCAGCCCCACAGGGTCCACCACAGGCAGGGGCTACTCGTGTCCTCAGCAGAGCTGGCAGCTTCTCTGTGGCAGGGAAACCGCCTGCCTGGGAGCGGGTCGGCAGAGGCTGCCAGCTCTGCTGAGGATAAGGCTTTCCTTCTGCAGAGAAGCTGCCTCCCCAGGAGCTAACTGCTAAGATTTTCAGTGGTTAGTTATTTTTTTAACTGACATTTTACATCCCTAGCTCATGTTTAATTAGACCATAATTTAACCATTAAACATGTTGCCATGGTCACTCACAATACTA
The DNA here is from genome assembly GCF_052426305.1 of Pelodiscus sinensis. Classification (NCBI taxonomy): domain Eukaryota; kingdom Metazoa; phylum Chordata; order Testudines; family Trionychidae; genus Pelodiscus; species Pelodiscus sinensis. The sequence goes on from NC_143052.1 coordinate 313,563,145, forward strand.
TCTGAAATTTCTTAGGTTACTTACTGCCTTACAGAGACTACAGAAAACATAAAGGAATAAAACCTTTCAATTGGCTGATACTAAGGGAAGTTCAAATAATTGCAGTGATCTTTATAGAACTCCCTGTAAAATTTTCTGTATTAGTCACATCCAATCTATTTTCTGAGAGTTTCAAACTTCTCTCTTTCAATACCACCATCATTGTTCTCATCATGCAGACATGTCATTTACATACTCTTTTTGATTCCCTCTCCTCTGCCTGACACATTCAGCTCATATCTGAAATCTCATCACTTGTTCCTCCTCAACATCTCTAAGATCTGTCCATTTATTCCTACCCCTACAGCTACATCTCTTGTTCAGGCCCTCATTATATCTTGCCTGAACTAATACAACCTCCTCTTCTTTGGCTTCCCTAAATGAACCCTTTCAATCCAGACAAAATACTGACTGGACATTTTCCTTACCTGTGATTCTGATCATGTCATGTCCCCCCTCTTCCTTGCCTCCTCATTTGCTATTGCATCAAGTTAATTTGTCATCACCATCTCCAAAGCTCTGCATAACTCTGTCCTTCCCTACCTAACTGAGCAGGTCTCACTTTACATTATTTTGACCCTCCTTTGCAAGACCTTCACCCCCTCCACATTAAATCCCACCTAAAGATCCACTTCAGTCATGCTTTGTGCAGTGAACTTTGTTGCCACTTGTAAGCAAAATGTTACATTTCCCCTCTCCTCCTAATCTCTACTTGTCTGTCAGTCCTTTCATTGTTCTTAGGACTGGCAGGCACTAGACTCATTTTTGATTGTCTAGATGCCTCCACATAGTCAGTAACTATAAGAAGTAATAAGACCTATCCAAAGAAAGAAAAAGCAAAACAACTATGAAACGATCTGGCTTCTCCCAAAGGCTCAGGTGCTTCCTTTCTAATTATAGGTTGGACCTTCCTGGTCTGGCACCCTTGGGACCTGAGCTGTCCTGGACCAGGGAATTTGCCAGACCAGGGGAGGTCAGTGCTCCCCTGCTAGCTGCCCCAGGGTTCCTGTCTTTAGCAAGCCAGCGATAGGGCAGGAAGCCCCAATGCTGGCTCGACATGGCTCCCTATCCTGCTGCCCCAGGGTCTCCTGAGGTTACCCACGGTGACTGCTTGGCTGCTACCGGACTCGCTGCCACAGGGTGTTCCCCAGAGTTCCCAGCTGGGGCTGTCCAGTCACCCTGCCCTGCTGCTAGGGCCACCCCACTGTCACTGGGGATTCCATGGCCGGGATATCCACCTCGCCAGCCCGGCTTCAGCCAGGGGTTCCTGGCAGAGGCTGTCTAGTCACACTAGCCCCACTGCCACCGGGGATTTCCTGGAGTTCCTGGCCAGGGCTGCCCAGTCGCCAACAGCCCCGCTACAGCTGGGTGTTCCTAGCTGGGGTCAGGACTCCCCCGCCACTTGGCCCTGCTGACACTGGGGGTCCCCCGGCCAATTCCTGGCCCCGCTGACACCGGGACTTCATAGCCACCACCTGGCCCCATTGTTGCCAGGCATTCCCCGCCAGGGCGAGAGCTAGATGCCTGGCTCAGCCAGAGTTCCCCAGCCCCTGTGTTGTCTAACCTGGCTCTGGGGCTCTTTGGTTCAGCAACATCCGTGGCTCTGCTGGACCACAGATGTTGTCGGACCAGAGAATCCCAGATTTGGGAGATTTAACTGTATACTGGTGTTTCTTTCCTCTTAATTCACCTGCTCAGCAGCCTCTCCATTCCCCTATGCAGTTTTATCAGCAACTTTGTAATTCCAGAGGGAAGAATCTTTACAGACCATCCAAAATACAACAAGATTGGTTTTAAACAATTAGGATGAACTATTAGATATGATTGAAAGTCAGGTTTCTACTTTAAGCAGGGTTTTTTGGAAGGCATTTGCTACCTCCTCCAGAGAACATGAACCGGTAACAAAGTCAACTAGTTCCATGGCTAGTCAATATGCACAAAGTCAAGTTATAACAGGTATGAACAGGCTTGCATGCTACTGGACACCAGAGTCAATATTAAACTCTTGTGAGTTATGGTTTATCTATGCATACAGTGGTTCAGCTGCACTAGTGGGGCACAAGAGCTGCACCAATATGGGAGAAGCACTATCTAGACCAGCAGTCTAGTCTGTATAGTTCAGTGGTTCTCAAAGTGCGGTCTGTGGACCACTAGTGGTCTGTGGCCACCTTACAAGTGGTTCACGGATCAAGCTCGGCTCCCCACTTCTCCTCCACTGTGCAGTGGGAAGCCCATGTAGTCACTCCAGACTCACAGCTGCCATGCAGCTACAAGGCTGGGGCACCGGCTCTGGCTTCCCACTCAGAGAGCACGGCAGGTGGGTATGAAGAAAGCCCTGACCTTCCCCGCAAGACGCAGCTCACAGAGCAAGTGGCTCCAAACCCTGCTGGAGGAACAGCAGTGCAGTGACACACTGTCTGGAAGTAAGCTCCCCCCCCCATGCCCAGACCCCCACACCTTGCACACCCAGTTTGGTAATACACCCTCCGTTGCTCCTGCACTCTCCCTCCTGGGTACCCTCTGGCCAAACACCCTACTCCCAGCCTGCTTCTTCACCCTCACCCGCTCCTGCACCCCACCTCTTGCACCCCATTCTTCTCCCACTCGCTGGCAGCCCTGTCAAGCACACTGAACCCCTCATTTTTGTCCCCACCCCAGCGCCTAAGGGGAGGTCCACAAAATTCACTAACTCAGGAACCCCAGAAGAGTAAATCTGGTCTATGGTAAAGCCGTGAACTTCAGTCCTTCCTGTCTTTTGCCTTCACCCCAGGGGGCTGGAAGGCCAGAGGAGTGAGGTATCGCAGTTGACGGAAACATCAGAAAGTGTTGGGGTTTTTTGGAGGAGTTTTTTTGCTTCTCACTTGTATGGTCCCTAACTGGTTTTTCTGTGGGTCAGTGGCTTCCGACCCAAAAAAGATTCCCCACCCTGCCATAAATAAAGAAAACACAGGAATCTTTTGTGTTGGACATAAATTAGTATTTTAGTTTATTTAAAGTGAAGTTTGATAAACTAACATGAGAAAGTTAAAATGCTTAATCTGTTTAATAATTTAAATTAAACCATTCTCCCTAGCTGCAGCACTAGCAAAATGGCTCAGGAGTAATTATGTAATTAACTCTGAGCTTCCATTAGCTACTATTGGTCCATGGAAAGGTTTGCATTGTGCCAGGTGGACCACAGGCCAAAATGTTTGAGAACCACTGGTATAGGTACATTGCTCATGGTTATATTGACATAAGATTGTAGTGTAGATCAGAGCTTAGAGGTATTCCATTATTTTCTATTTTTTTAAATTGTTTAATTTCACACACCCCCCTCTCAAACACACATTAAAAAGGTGAACAGAGGAAGGTAAATATTGAAAAGTGTTTTTTTCTGGTAGACTGGTAGACAGTTCCTAAACAATAAACTTCAAGATTATAATATGTATTTTTAGACTGTATTTTTCCTCTAGCTACTGTGCTAGCCTAGATGGTTATCTCCGCATGGAGTTAGAAAACATGCATTCTTTGGGAGATGAAAAATTCAAAATTCCACTTGTCTTCTGAAAAGAAACTAAGCATCAATCTTAAAAAAAAGATGTTATATATTGTATATATAAATATTCACATCATCGGTCCAATCAAAAAGAGCTACAACATGTGGCCTATACAGGTATTAATCTAGCAAATTCAGCTCAATTATGTTTTATGGGAATATTCAGAATAATACTTCAAAAATCATATACTCTCTCTCGGACAAAATTAATATAAGACCAGATAACATCATATTACTTTGCACTTTCAGTGACTTCACTCAAGAATTTGGAAGCACTTTGCAAATGCTAAATAAACCTCATAACCCTGGATGGTAGGTAATAATCTTTCCCTTTCCTATCCAGGCCTTCAGCCATCAAACTATGAAGAGCAATTTTAGGGTAGCAAAACTCTGTAGTGTGAAGTATGTCCTAATAACAAAATGTTTCTAATTTTTCATTCAGTTTTCATCAAGGCGATGGCTGGCCATCACCAAATTCAAAAAAAGGAACTCAAACAAAATCTATTAAATATTAAAATCCAAACTTGCTATAGTAAGTCAGTATTTTAACAAGCTATTGCTATCAAATATAAAAATATGGACTACAACTATAGAATTAAATGCTAAAATTCTATAAACAGTCTATAAAGTGCCTCTGAAAATAGCATATTTTGTAATGTGAAATCTGGTTTTCTATTAGGCTGGATTCATATTCAACTTTCTGCTTACCTGAGTTAGAAAACAAAACCCATTCAAACTTCAGCTTCTAACAAGAGAGAAAGCTCAAATGTTTTGGCTCAAATGTCCCATTGCCTCCTATTTTCCTCTTAGTTCTTCTTATTGCTTATATTTCTCCTAAGCACCTCTCTCTCCCCATTTTTGCCTTTTAATACACTTGACTATGGCTTGCTCCTTTCTCACCTCATGGACCACAAGAAACAGTGCTGCAGTGGTAGAGAGATTTAGGTCTGATTCAGTAGATTATCCAAAGAAGTCAAACTTTTGAGCATTGACAGTGATTCTGGGCACTTATCTGTTTGTCCAAACAGACCCATTAGAGGAGCTCTCTTTTCAGAAAGTGTGAAGAATTTACCATCTGAAAATGCCTGCAATTCTTCAAAGGGTTTCAGAATGAATACCACACTTACAGTGTAAACGCGAGTCTCTGTAACCTGAATTCTTTAAATCATGATGTGAGGACTTCAGTAACTCTGTCAGAGGTTGTGGGGTGGGGGTGAAGAGGTCTATTACAGGAGTGAGTGGGAGAGGTTCTGGGGCCTGAAAAGTGCAGGTCAGACTTGCTGATCCCTTCTGATGTTAAAGTCTAGGAGTCTTTTTATGGGCTTTTCTATGGTTACTACAAATGTATCAAAGCACCCCTAGTACACCTTCAAGGTAGGGAAGTATCTCCATGGTGAGGCATAGAGAGGTTGAGTGACTTACCCAATGTCTTAGAGGAAATCTACTACAAAACCAGAAATATAATCTCACGGCAGTAACTTTAACCACAAAATCATCCTTCAGGTATGGGGTGGGTATTCTTTTAATTGTAGAGCACTGACTGATAGCAGATAAAACGCAGACACAGAAAGAACTGGATCTATTTCTTATGTATCATTTATTTACAGCCCCTCCTGATAGAAGATGTATTATAGTTGCCAGACATCTGAAGAATGAATTTTTTACATTCTTGCTGGTGCTCCATGTGGGTGGGGAAATACTAATATGCAAGCACATTACTTCATCATATCTGAAGCCTAACTCTCCCCAGCTTCCACTTCATTAAACTGTTCACAAATGAAGATCAAAACTATTTTTAAAAACCCTCCAACCATGCATCAGCTCCAGAACTCAGCTGAAACACATCTCAACAGTGGCCCTGATTACAAGGGCAAATGCTCCACCCCAGTGTTCCCTATAAGCTGTGCTCTTCTGTAGCTGCTCAGAGATTCAACTATCATCCAGCTAATTAGCAGAGCCAGGTTTTTTGTTTCTAATGGTGGGGCACATGCACAGATACTCCACTGAACATAAAATTATTTTGCACGTGGATGGAAAAGATTAGAGGGAACATTGTTCTACCTCAGAGGTGGGCAATAATTTTTTGCTAGGGGCCACTTCCAAAATTTTTGAAGTGGCCCCAGGCCACACTGGAAGGGGTGGAGCTTGAAACAGAAGAGGCATGGCCAGGGTACTTCAGGCTTCCCCCCCTTCCCACTACGCACCCATGCCCCTATCGGTGGGAAGAGGCTTCCCGTGCTTCCCCACCCCCAGGCCAATAAGGGTCTGGGGGCAGGGGAGCACGCGATGCCTCCTCCTGCCCAGCCAGGAGTGCACAGCACTTAGAAGTGCCAGGCACTCCCAGAAGGGCGGAGGTGAGGGGGAGAGGAAACTTCATGCGCTCCTCCTGCCCTCAGGCCAATCAGGGCTTAGGGGCAGGGGAGCGCGCAGTCTCCTCCCACCCTGCCAGGAGCGCTTTAAAGCGCCGCGTGCTCCTGGCAAGGCAAAGGAAAGAAACTTCGTGCACTTCCCCCAACCCCAGGCGCTAATTGGCCTGGGAGCAGCAGGACCTCCACAGGCCAGATCAACCCGCTTGGCGGGCCAGATCCAGCCCGCAGTGGCCCTTTTGCCCACCTCCACTTTCTCCAAAAAGTAAGTTAGCTCAACTCAACCAAAACCTCCTCTCCCTTTAAGATCCATATACAAGGGATCACTAGCAAGGCAGAGCTTGAACATTCCCAATCCAATTCACACACAAAAACCCAGCCACTCTCGTGTGGTGGTGATATAACAAAAGCTGTCTGAAATAACTAGGGGTATAGAACAGACTTCCAGTGAGATTCCCCTCAACAGCTGCTAATGTCTCTTATCTGTATCCTAGATATAAGATAGCATCACAACACAAGCAAGAACCTCTAGTTCTCCAATGCCTTCAAACAACCCCCCACACCTCCCATCCTGTACGCTTTTCTTGCCATCTAACTCTCTTTGTTTTCTGAGTGGAAAAAACCTGCCACTGTACACAAGCTATCTTTACCCCACCTGCACAGTCTCCAGTATCAGCAACTTCACTTATCCACATGCAGTACAGAGCTTTGTGGAGAATGACCCCCAAGAAGACTGCCTCAGTATGCTGCCAGTTGGCCAAAGGCCAACACCAAGGTACCGGTGGATCTTTGGTAGGATACTATCAGCGACCATAAGTTGGATACCTGCTCTGCCACCCACGGGAATGTTACTCCAGAGAGAAATCTGGAGTGAGTCCAGACGGAACTGGTTTATTTTACTGAATTACTAGGTTCATACCACTTCCAACCCGACTTCCCAGAAGGCACAGACATGTTCTCCCTCATTACACTGCAAAAGAGTTCAGAGAACGGCACAGTTGAAAGTAGCACTGCAATGAGACAGGTCCCCAAAAGCTTCGGCACCACACAGAAGTAAAAAGAATGCTCATGTAGATGCAGGACAACACTCCCCGAACAAAGACAAGGCACAAATTAATCTCCAGGGTGGATCACTCACGTAAATTCTGTAATAGAGTCACTCTTCGTTGTGTAGTAGCTTCAAATTATCTCAAAAGATGGTGAACTGTCTGCTTAGGTATTAAGGGTAGAGGAGTGGGTTCTAATCAATCTAGTTATCTTGACTGGAAGAATTAAAAAAAACAAGGAATATTTCTGCCTGCATAGACAGGGCCTTGTGACATACTGCTATATTTATTAGTTTATTGAGAGAATTAAAATGCAGCACACTCACAGGAACATTGTAAGGACATTATACATTGCATTATATTCCAAATATGGTAAAAGTAAAGTTATAGTTGCATAATAAGGATACCGAAAAAGCACGTCTGCTCTTCTGAAAAAAGTTTCAGAAGAGCAGACACGGTCCCTGGATGCAGCAGAGTTTTTCTGTGAGGTATCCCGGAAAAACTCTGTAGTGTAGACATAGCCTTAGAGTGCCGGAGAAGCACGCTGCGCAGAAAATACTTATAAGAAGAGCAAGACAATATGGCAAGACCGCTCTAGCATGAATACAGTATGTGTACCAACATGAACAGAAAACAAGTGAAGTCTGCATTAGGGATGTGAACATCGTGTACCTGTTTAAATGATTAACCGATGAGCCTATATCACAGGTGGGGGAGGGGGAAAGGCAGGAGCCAGTGCACATGGGGAGTCTCCAAGCACATGCTGGCTCCCATGGAGCCACCCACCTCCTCTCTGTATGCCTCTCAGAGGCAGCAGTGTGGGGGTGGGACAAGAAAGGGAAGGCAAGCACAGGTGGGGGAAGGGGACAGGCAGGAGCTAGTGCTCTTGGGGAGCTGGCTTTAAATCTTTAAGCCAGCTTCTATTTACACAAGCACCCATTCCCACCTAGTTCCCCACATATAAATGTGTAACTGCTGTAAATTTCAGCAGTTATACATTTACAAAATTAAATAAATATTAACAGAGTGAGTGAGTGTGTGTGTGTGTGTGTGTGTGTGTGTGTGTGTGTGTGTGTGTGTGTGTGTGTGTGTGTGTGTGTGTGAGAGAGAGAGAGCGAGATTAAATTGTTAAATGGCATTTAATCAGCTAATCTGCCAGTTGATGGAATTTCTATTGACAAGTCGATTTGTTGGGGGAGGGGAGGTGAAACTGCAGAGCTGCAGTGGGAGGGACCAAGCATGGAGCCAGAAATCAGCTGTCCCGGCCTGTGCCTGGTTCCTCCCCACACACACACTGTGCTTCAGCCTTTTAATGTATTAAGAGCTGCCTAGTCCCATCTACACCTCTGCCTCCTCTGCCACTCTGTGGAGATGGTGCTCGGGGGGAGGGTAGGGAGGACTGGCTTTTAAGCTGGCTTCCCCCAGCACCGGCTCCTGCTCCCCTCTCTTGTTGCCTCTCTCTGATAGAGGCACCAATGGGGGAGTGACTACTCAAGTCACTAGTCGACTATCCAATAAGCATCCAAAGCTGCAGATGACATCTCCCCCCACGCCATTCCTGGTTTTCAACAGCAATTTCAACTTTTGTATTTACAAAGTAAGTTTCTAGTCTTCTTACTTGGCAAAAATAGTCATGAAAGTGTAAAGCTACCTTGGGGCTGAAAAGCTAATCACTCATTTTCCTTAGGATTGGTAAACACAACATGGAATTGTTACATCAGTTATGAAACCACACATTTAACATAATAAGCTATACTGACATAAGCACCTTTATGTTGTGTTCCTAGTAGGGACTTGCATTGATTTAATTATATGTTTCAAAAATATAAACTAAAATATTATCAAAACCGTGTGTACAAAATCTCTGAAAGATCATGGATAAGTCTGTCTCATTATTATGGCTGGTTAGACTCTTATGCCTCATTCTAGGACTGCGAAAGCCACTAGCACATACAGGCCCTTTGATTTTTTTTTTTTTGAGCAAAGCTCAATCAAATTTGCAACTGTTGGGGATGGAAACAGTCTCAGAGTGTTATGGCTGCTGCAGGTCTGTTCTTTCCAACTTCGCTGCTCACATGCAGGTAGCAATGTGATCAGTGACCACAAGGAGGGTGACTTAATAGCATGAGACATGGTCTGGTTTAGGGGTTTCAACATAGGACAGAATAAGGGATTCCTGCTGTTATACCAACTCTAACTCAAAATTTTCTGACTCAGTTTTTCTAGTAACTACTTCACAGGTGAAGATTATTAGGATCCATTAATGTTCATAAATTACTGCTATAGAGGGAACTATTATGTACCAGAATAGGCACAAAACTTTTCAGAGATTCTACAGCACACTGACCACTCGGTTACTTGAGGAACTGTGCCTTGAAACAGTTTTAGATGTTAATTTATATGGATCATTTGCACTTCCCCAACAAAGAATTAAAGGGAGATTTTCAAAGACACAACCCAACGCCAATTTACTTTCAACCAAAATTAAGCACCAAAGTGCCATCCATGCTTTTGAAAATCTCTCATTCTTTGCTATAAAAAGGAGGAAGCTAAACACAAGGTTTTTCTGAAAAGAAGTCACAAAATTCTGAAGCTACCCATGTAGATAGCAGCTAAAATTTTGAGGTACTGGCTATATTTGGAAAAAGAGAGTGGCTTAAAAGTATTTTGTATGTTCACCTAAAAATGCTAAGACTGGCTCTGAAATTACTGCACTGCAGCAGAAACTCGTAACCAAATTTATTATCCTTGAAAAGTATAATTCACTGTAATGAAGCACAACTGCACAGAATCAAGACACCTAAAGCAGCTTATTTTTCAGACTTTGCTTTCCTTCAGATTAAGAAAAAGGAAGAATCTGCTCATTTTACTGGCAATTTGGCCTGTTCTAAGTCCTACTGTCACTTCATTATACCTTACTCCTCCGGTTGGTGAAGCCATTCTCTTTTCTTAGTCAACCCCTCCTGAAGAGTTCTTTCTGTCAGAACACCTTCAAGTAACTTCAATAGCTTGACTGCAGGGTAGTTTTTAAAATGTCCATATATAATTTTTTTTCAATACTGCCCATGTGTTAAGCCGATACAAACACCAAAGAAGGTACTTTTTTTTTTCAAATCAAAACAGAGAACGTGTCTATATTACAGAGTCAACCCAAGAGAGCCACACTTGAGTCAACGGCATGCCTACAACGGTAATAAAAGACCAAGGTTTGTGGGGTTTGGGATTCAGGGCTAAAACTGCAGTGTAGTCATGCAGGGTCAGGCTGGAGTCTAGACTCTGAGACCCCACAAGGCGAGACTGTCTCTGACCTTGGGCTGCTAAGCTCTGATACCCTCTTCTCTTGGTGGGTTTTGGAGCTTGGTCTGTGCCCCAAGTGTCTATGCCGCAATTTTTTAGCTCCACAGTCCAAGCCAGAGTCAGCTGAATCAAGCTCTGAAAGTTCATACCACAGGTTTTCTATTTCAGTACAGAGGTACTCTGATTTAGCCTGGCTTGAGAAGAACAGCCACATTGCAAAACAATATGTGCTTCTGTGTCATACTGGTGTGGTGCTAAGATCCCTAGGAGCACATGCTATGTTTCTCAGTATTGTAGTAAGCTGAACTGCTTTAGTTATTCTTTCCCATAGAGTTGAGAGAGAAATGATCTTTCTTTCCTGGGCACACTGGGAGAATTACAGGAAAACAGTGCAAGAATCAGCACTTGAGTGTCACCAGATTTCATCCACACGAGAGTGATCATGTAAGCAGATGATGAGCTGTGTTCTGTTATGCTTTAGTTTAACCTATAACCTTCTCAGGATGGGATTTGAGTTAGAGATCTGTGTGTGCAGCATAGACACTTGGGATGCAGCCCAGACTCCAGAACCCCACAAGAGATCTATGTGTGCAGCATAGACACTTGGGATGCAGCCCAGACTCCAGAACCCCACAAGAGAAGAGTTATGAATCTCAAGAGACATGGCAAGGTGATACTTTTTGCCAAACTCGAGAGCCTTCTGATCACTTTTGCAACACATGAATTTTATATAGTGAGCACCTAATACATTGTGGGCAACCTTGGAAACTAATACAGTAAAAAAAATGTAGAGGGACATGCTTCTTATCTTCAAGTTTTGCCGATCAGAACTATGGTTTTCTGAAGAGAATAAAATGTATTTTTCCTTAGCTAACATTCATATTATTTTGTCAATGCATGTGTTGATAACCAACCACTTAAAGAGCACTTGCGTCACTGGGCATAACATTCAGTACCTTAATAGTATGGGCCCAATGGCCTACAAATACCCACTATTCACCCTTCAAATCCAAGTACATAAAGAAAAGCTAACAAACTAATGATCTTAATTCAGCTAAGCCAAAATAGAGTATTTAGGAATTCTGAAATATTTGTAAGCTATGTAGTTAAATAGAAGGCAATAAATATGCTGGAAATTAATACTTTGTGAATTTTCACAACTCTAACCAATGTCCCCTCTATTTTTTCCAATCATGTGAGGAATACATTTTGTTATGTGCATCCAGACATGTGTGTATGTGCACCACCAGTAGAAACCTGCTGCTGGCTATGGGAGCTGTTAATCAGCTCGGCCACACCTGAATCTCTCCTGTGTGCCTGCCCAAGCGCACAGCTTACAGAGAACACTACTTCTAACTATACCTGCCTTGTAAAATTGTGATTACACTCCACTTATTTTATAAAGATGTTTCACTTTCCATTTATTTGCACTGATTTCGGTGATTAGAAAACTCAAGTTGGCTTAGTTTTCTTAAATTAATGTCATAATTTTGAAAATATCCATTTTAAATTACCATACTATTACTGGGGTTGCACTATTCGTATAATAGTTTAACAAAACAGTTTACCTACCTTCAGTAGGAGAGTTCACATGTTAAAAAGAGCTTTTATTTAGTGAGTGTGATGCATATGAATTTTAAGTAATGAAGGTCTGCAAACACACATTCCATGGTTAGTTACTGATAAGACATTTTTCTTTAGTCTCTTAAAAATCCATTTTCTCCCACACCCTTAGCACCTAACATGAAGCATACGGAGGACTGGGTGAGACTCTATTCTGATCTAATCACAGAACAAAGGCACTCCCAACTTCTAGGAACCACGTTTTTGCTGCTGTGGAACTCATCTGATGTCCTGAGAAATGAGATTTAAGCCAGTTTGCAAAACGCAGGGGTTGTCTTCCATCAGCCACTAGATTGCTAGACTTTTAGAGCAAGCATGATTATCTCTGACTTAAAAAAAAAATTAAATGTCAGCGTGGGTTTAATTTCTTTGGACTAAATAGAAACTGCATGCAACCAGCAGAAATTATTTTTGGTAATTTCACCAACTATGTGCAGTCAGCACTACTCTGATGTCAAAGCAGACAATACAGCAATTTACATTAACTGCTGAAAGATATTACTTAGTTGAATAGAGTTATTTAATGAAGTTTTATTTCAAAAGCACACAACTGTCTATTAGTTGTGGGCAAGCTGAAAGAATAAGTTACAGCCTATTAGGCACACTATACTGAAGTACCCATGTGTTGCCAGTCACCAGAATATCTAGGCAAAAAATATAAAAGGCACAATCTTAAGAGACGTAGTCTTCACTCTGCCTAGCATACCAGGTGTCAACCTATATGCATAACAATATAAATGTCAGAATAGACTATGATTAGTAGTACATGGAATGTTTGTGAATAGCAGGGAATAAATTATTTCCTTTGGTATATTATTTGTATAAGAAGGAATTTCTAAACAATATCTTTCTGCAAATTGAAAAAGAGTAAAGACCGTACAATTTTCTATTATACTTCACTCAAACAAAAAACATATAATTCTACCCTAATCTGGAACAGCCTTTAAACTCCCTCTCTAACCACATTCCCCACCCAAAAACAGTAGATATATATATTTAAACTCTGAAGCATTATGTCATAGTTTTAAAACCCATCCTCTACACTGCTGGCTACATTCCAGTAGATTTACCCCTGCAATACTGCTAGTGTGTCAAGAATTATAATTGTGTGTATATTTACAAAGCTAAACTCTCTAAGTTTGTGTGTGAAACACAACATTTTATTTCAGGGGTGGAGAACATACAGCCTATAGGCTAGATCCAGCCTTCAGCTTACTTTGATCCAGCCCATGGCAAGTCTAGAGCCTTCCTTCCGCAGTGGGCAAGCTGTTGGACACGCTCCAGCCCTGCGGCAAGTCTCTGAGCCGTAGCGCCCCCACTGTGTGGCGCTGAAATGTGAGCAGATCTCTGGAACTGCATGTTGAGTGAGCGAGGTGTGTGTCCCCCCCATCCCTTTTTTTTGTTTGTTTTTGCTTCTCTCGTGTGCAGCCCCCTCAGCTGATCTTTCTGTGGCTCAGTGGCCCCCCAATTGAAAAAAGGTTCCCCAGCCCTGCTTTATTTGGTTTGTCACATCTCTTCTTTTTCAGCTTCCATTCTCCAGGAGATTAGATACATGGAAAACCTCAAAGCCTGTTTTATTTCATTTGAAACAGACATACCATTCTTATGGTACAAAACCACAGGTCTGAAAGACTTTGGTTATATTTATTCTGGCTAACAAAGTGTAGTTTATTTTCATGTTTATAAGATGTTGGTGGACAAAACAAGCCTCAAGCTACAAAATCTTCTTAGTTACCCTAAAATTATGCCTAATTTAGCCAAACTCTTCAAAAAAATAAGTATCAGATGTTGTTCTAAAAGTTACATAATACTACTACATTCTCCATAATTATAAAAAAGTAACAGCTGAATCATCAATAAATGTCAAGTTCTAAAACTATAATAGAAAACTGCAAGGCTGTTACAGATCTCAAAAGAGAAGATTCTAGTAGCCCTGATGGAGAATGAGTAGGACATAAAGGAGCAATTTAGCTAAAATGTTGTGAAGCAAAGAGTCACAGGACTTAATTTTAGCTTAAAGTAGAAGAAAGAAGACAGGAGTCAAAGATTATGCTCTCACAAAGAGCAGGGAGTCATTCCTACTAGAGATGCAAGTGATTAATCAACTGCTCGACTGCTTCCCCCCACTTGCTGCCTCTAGAAGCAGCAAGGGGGGGGGCAGGTGAGGAGGGAGTGCTGTGGGGAGCTGGTTTAAAAGCTGGTTCCCTCCAGCTCCAGCTCTGTGGGAGAGGGTAAGAGCACAGCTGCAGCATTCCACCTTTGAAATGTACAAGAGTCCCTTCTGGTGCTCTTGTACATTTCAAAGCGGAAGCACCGCATGGAGCCTGGGGTCAGCAGGGGACTCAGCGGGCGGGCCCTTGCTACATTTCAAAGAGAAAGCGCCCTTATCAAGTAATCAAATAGTCAATGGAAATTCCATCAACTATTCGATTTGTTGATTAATCTAAACATCCCTAATTTCTACTAGTGTGTTTTCTGTGGACATTTTTCACTCTTACTGTTTTGGGATGCACAACACAGTTAAGATGTATCCCTCTGAACATTTAAAGGCACCAGAAATGGGGACATGTGGAAGAGGTGGTTTCAGGATAAAGTGCATCTGCTGCTACATCACTTTGCATTTCATACCACATCAGGTAGTCCGCCAGAGAACAAGATGGTGTGATAATTGATGAGTATGTCTAATAATAGAGTTATAAGATTATGTTTGGCACTTATGAACAATGCAGGAAGCTGCATGTACTGAACTCATTGGTTATATTGAGTGTTTGTATTGTAAATCTCTGTAATTGCCTAACTCACCAAACAGGACAAGCAGCATTAATTCAGTAAAGTGCTCCTGTGCATAAGATGACCCACTGAAGGCAAATGAAGCACTGCACTGCATTAAAGGACAGAGACTTTGTGTTCCTCACTCCTTCCAGGAAGGAATCAACAAAGACCTGAGCATGAACTCATTCTTCCAGTTTGGATTCTTGGGTGATAGCATAAAAATCCCAGTTTCTCCTTGTCTGGGATTTTTATTCTCCATCTGGATTCTGAAGGACAAAGATGCCTAAACATAAGCAAAAGATTTCATGCTGCTCAGCATAGGTCAGCCCTAAAAGACATCTAGCACTGATTACAGAAGACTAGATTACCTTTTTAAATCAAAGACTCATTTGTGTGTATTCATTTCCTGTTTTAACCCTGTAAATAACTCTTATTTCTTAGTTAATAAACCTTTAGTCAGTTTATTACAGGATTAGCTATAGGTTGTGTCTTTAGTTTGAGATCAGAGTACAACTGACCTGTGGCAAATGACTGATTTTTTGGAACTGGGAGTAACCTGAAAATTGTTGTGATTTTGGGGTAAAGTGACTATTTATAGTCCCCAGGGGCAACTGATGAAAGGGGATGGGGGGGAGGGCTCACCAGCCATGTGTTCTGCCCTCCTCCTCCCCACCCCCCATCGCACATGACTCTGCCCCATGCCACTCCTAGAGGACCAAGACAACCCCCCTGCACTCCAGGCCCTGATTCTCCCCACTTCTATCCTCTCCCTGCCCTTGCTCCACCCCAACCCCACTTCTTCCTTAGTCCCTTTCCCTGAACAATGAACTGGCACCAGCAATCAGGCCCCTTTGCACTCACCGGCAGCTGGGGGGGAGGGGGATGGGGGCAGAGTAGAGCAAAAGGGCCCCAGTTTGCTCTGCTCTCCTGGCCGTGTCACTCTGAGCCACATGCCAAGACCCAGGGAAGTAGAGCAATCTAAAAAGTCAAATCACTCCATCTTCCTGATACTCCCAATGAGTGCAGGGGGGTGGGGAGCAGGGAACAGTTGTTACTTACACTTGCTGCCAGCGCCAGCCTACTTCCTCCTCTCCTATCCCCTGGGTCACCTAAAAGCTTTGGTCTTGCCGGCCTCTCCGGCCACAGTGCTCGGGGGGGAGGGGGGAAAAGAGAGAGAGGAGGAGAGCACATGCCCCCTCAGTTACCCTCTTTTGATAGTCCGGCTTGCAAGGAAGGCAAGACAATGCCCTTGGACGTTCCTGTCTCTCTGTGGTAAGATTCTTACAGTGCTTTAGGAGTTCACACCTGTTACTGGTTTGGAAAAATCTATCCATAGAACCTACAACCAGTTCTTTTTGACAGTCTGACCGAAGGCTGACACTCACGGTCATCGGCCACTCCAGACTCTGTGACACTGACAACTGAACTGGAAAAGCGACGAGGAGTCCTGTGGCACCTTATAGACTAATTGAAGTGTAGGAGCATAAGCTTTCGTGGGCAAAGACCCACTTCGTCAGATGCATGTAGTGGAAATTTCCAGAGGCAGGCAAGTTTCTTCATGAGGTTGATAGATTTCCACTCCATACGGCTAAATGCAGTGCCTTGCATGGTGTCAAGTATCAGAGGGGTAGCCGTGTTAGTCTGAATCTGCAAAAGCGACGAGGAGTCCTGTGGCACCTTATAGACTAACTGAAGTGTAGGAGCATAAGCTTTCGTGGGCAAAGACCCACTTCGAACTGGAGAGTCTGCAAAGCTATATGAAGATATAATTAATGAATAATTTATGGCATGAAAGGAAGAAACTGAAGAAAATGTCACAAATTCATACTGGGTGTATCCTAGGAAATGGCAGGTTTGTTTACAGGGACCTCAGGATTATCAGAAAAAAATGGGATAAGCCTTGATCTACTGAGTGGGATAAACAGCACTCCAAACCCCACATTTATAAAAGATACGACTAGGATTTGTCTTTTAAAAGGCATAACAAATAGCATACACCCTTTTGTACCGAATCAGATACACAGAGAATAGGGATGTAAAATCCCATTTAATTAGTTAACAGGTTAAACATGTTTAATCGGTTAATGATTAAATGACAGGGGAGGGGAAGAGATGGGCTAGAGCATCAGCCCTTCTTCCGGACAACGGCTGTTCTGGCAGGCCTCACGGGACTAAAGCAACCCCCTGCCCACAGCAGGCAGGGATCTGCTCCAGTCCCTACTGGGTAACCAAAACTGATAAGCCTCGCCCATTAAGAGTGAGGCTTATTGGTTAAACATTATCACCCCTAAAGAAGTTTCACAAATTACAGAAGCAAAAAGATAGTGTATGTATATTGTCTTATATTTATATTGCAAAGATAAGTTAATTGTTGGACAAAAGTCAACATAGTTTCTATAAAGGGAAAATCCTGTCTTACTAATCTATTAGAGTTCTTTGAAGGGGTTAACAAACATGCGGACAAGGGGGATCCAGTAGATATAGTATACTTGGATTTTCAGAAAGCCTTTGACAAGGTCCCTCACCAAAGGATCTTGTGTAAATTACATTGCCATGGGATAAGAGGGAAGGTCCTTTCTTGGATTGAGAACTGGTTAAAAGACAGGAAACAAAGGGTAGGAATAAATGGTAAATTTTCAGAATGGAGAGGGGTAACTAGCGGTGTCCCCTAAGGGTCAGTCCTGGGACCAATCCTTTTCAACTTATTCATAAATGATCTGGAGAAAGGGGTAAGCAATGAGGTAGTAAAGTTTGCAGATGATACAAAACTGTTTAAGATAGTCAAGACAGAAGCAGACTGTGAGGGACTCCAAGAAGATCTCACCAAACTGAGTGATTGGGCAACAAAATGACAAATGAAATTTAATGTGAATAAATGTAAAGTAATGCACATCGGGAAAAATAACCCCAACTATACTTACAGTATGATGGGGGCTAATTTGGCTACGACAAATCAGGAAAGAAATCCTGGAGTTATCGTGGACAGTTCTCTGAAAACTTCCACGCAGTGTGCAGTGGCGGACAAAAAGGCAAATAGGATGCTAGGAATTATTAAGAAAGGGATAGAAAATAAGACCCAGAATATCTTACTTCCCCTGTATAAAACTATGGTGCGCCCACATCTTGAATACTGTGTACAGATGTGGTCTCCTCACCTCAAAAAAGATATATTGGCCTTGGAAAGGGTTCAGAAAAGGGCAACTAAAATGATTAGGGGTTTGGAATGGGACCCATATGAGGAGAGGTTAAAGCGACTGGGACTTTTCAGTTTAGAAGAGAGGAGACTGAAGGGGGATATGATAGAGGTATATAAAATCATGAGTGGTGTGGAGAGGGCCGATAAAGCAAAGTTATTTATTAGTTCCCTAAATAGAAGAACTAGAGGTCACCAAATGAAATTAATGGGTAGCAGGTTTAAAACTAATAAAAGAAAGTTCTTCTTCACACAGCGTGTAGTCAACCTGTGGAACTCCTTGCCAGAGGAGGCTGTGAAGGCTAGGACTATAATAGAGTTTAAAGAGAAGCTAGATAATTTCATGGAGGTTAGGTCCATAAAAGGCTATTAGCCAGGGGATAAAATGGTGTCCTTGGCCTTTGTTTGTCAGAGGCTGGAGAGGGATGGCAGGAGACAAATCGCTTGATCATTGTCTTCGGTCCACCCTCTCTGGGGCACCTGGTGCTGGCCACTGTCGGCAGACAGGATACTGGACTAGAAGGACCTTTGGTCTGACCCAGTACTGCCGTTCTTATGTAATTCAGAAGATGCATTTCTGAGCTACTTGAGAAAGAGTCTTTGAATTTGGGAAAGGCTATCTATATTTCAGCCATAAAATTAAGGGCGGACAGTGAACAATTTTTTTGCTCTACATGGTTTTTGTTTATTCATTTAAATGTGGATGAAGTTCAAATTTGAAGGGTTTAAAAAGTGATCTACAATAGAAAACATATGTTTATGCTTTGTATTTGTATACATATAAGGAAGACCTGAAAAGCTATTTTGTTTTCAAAAACAAAAATAACTTTTCTTTTTTAAGTACAGTAGAACGTTGACCCTGATTTTTGTAAAAGATTCTTGGGATGAATGAAGAATTGGTATGATATGAATAAAGAAATTTAAAACATGATTATCTGAAAAAGGAAGAGATTTTTATTAAGACTATTTAAAACTTTTTTTTTTTTTCAAATTACACATTCAAATCCAATGTCTGAGAAATAGTTGAGACGACACATTAGTCCAGACTTTCAATTAAGAGACAAGAAAGTTAATAATCTAAGCACAGCGCAAGAAGATCTAGAGCAAAATCAAGATGGACAAAAATAAAAGGCTTGTTAACTCCATAGGAGCAAAACAAGAAGTAATTTTAAAAGGATACACACACCATTTGAAGGCTTATATAACATAAAAGAGCACTAATCTCATTCTTCCCCTTCTTTCTTATGAGTTATATCAGTTAATTTAGCATCTCTATGGTTTGATAATCCTTCTTTCAGTGTTCTCATATGGGATCACAGATATGTTAATGCCACAGCATCAGGCTGAAACTCTGGTTAGGAAGTAAAATACAGTAAAATGATAGCTTCCAAAGAAAGAGACATCATTCCTGTCGCTGATGGCGATAGTGAAACAGTAACAGATGTATCCAAACATTTTTTGATAAATTATTGCTTATTATATGCATATTATTTAAGATAGCCAAATATTTGGCTAACTGTAACTAACCACTCCAGCTTTTCATTTTCCTTGAAATGTGGGCCTCTTCATCCTATTAGCAAGATATGTTAAGCTCATATAAAAGCACCATATGTAAGTCTTATAATATACTGCTGATACTTGTGCAAATACAGAAACAGCTTTCCAAAAAGTTACTGCGATACTATACAACTTAAGTGCAATCTTGTCATTGTTGTGTTAACATTTTGATACAGAGTAAAGACTTCTTGAGAGAAATTACATTCCCTTTTTTAATCAGAACACAACACTAAAACAGATCAACTCAAGCCTCTTAGTGCTGACTGTGCTTCAGATAAATTATCATCAAGGACCCCTTGGCTGTGTCTAGACTGGCCAGTTTTTCCGGAATATCAGCCGCTTTTCCGTAAAAACTTGCCAGCTGTCTACACTGGCCGCTTGAATTTCCACAAAAGCACTGACTTCCTACTGTAAGAAATCAGTGCTTTTTGCGGAAATACTATGCTGCTCCCGTTCGGGCAAAAGTCCCTTTTGTGCAAAACTTTTGCACAAAAGGGCCAGTGTAGACAGCAGAGATTTGTTTTGCACAAAAAAAGCCCCGATCGCAAAAATGGTGATCGGGGCTTTTTTGTGCAAAAGCGCGTCTAGATTGGCCACTGACGCTTTTCCGCAAAAAGTGCTTTTGCGGAAAAGCGTCCGTGCCAATCTAGACACTCTTTTCCGAAAATGCTTTTAACGGAAAACTTTTCCGTTAAAAGCATTTCCGGAAAATCATGCCAGTCTAGACGTAGCCCTTATGTCTATAGTAATCCTTATGGGCTTTATGGTACAGGGAGAGGGAATTGACATTACATATTATTTATGTTACTGTCACACCTAGGAGCCTGAGCCATGGACCAGGACTCCATGGTGTTAGGGGCTGTTCAAACAGAACAATACAACAATCCATGGCACAGACTAACTCTGTATGTGAATTTAGGATCCTAAGCAAGTCAAAGACGGAGACTATCACAGATTTTGCTAGGATGGGGGAGAAATGATTCCTAATAACATATGATACATCCATACGAGGGGAAAAGACACCATGAGATAAGACTACACCTAACATATGCTAAAATCCTAGTGAAGCCAACAGTTTGTAAACTACAAACTGCCTTGCAATCACTAGCATTTTAACATGTGTTGGCTAACACCATTTTTTTCTAGTGACAAGGCCATAAGGAAGAGTGGGTGTGAGGGGGGATATTCTTAGCTATTAAAGTATACAA
The DNA here is from genome assembly GCF_052426305.1 of Pelodiscus sinensis. NCBI lineage: Eukaryota > Metazoa > Chordata > Testudines > Trionychidae > Pelodiscus > Pelodiscus sinensis. The sequence continues at coordinate 313,583,784 of NC_143052.1, forward strand.
ATGATGTTTCTAGTTTGAAAATTTAAGGAGCTGAAAAGACTGCTCTTCCACAGCAGAATAGGAAGCTGAATCCTACCATTAAAAGCATACACTATTTCATAGGTTAGGAGAGCTGGGTTATGGACCTAGAAAGTGAGAAACCATCAGAACAGCCATACTGGGCCAGACAAAAGGTCCACTGAGACCAGTACCCTGCCTTCTGACACTGGCCAGTGCCAGAGAGGGAATGAATGTAACAGGTAAGCATCAAGTGACCTATCCCCTTTCATCCATTCCCAGCTTCCGACAAACAAAGGCTAAGGGAGAGGTGGGCAAGACAGCCTCTGTGGGTTGGATGCAGCCTGCACCCTGTTGCTACCCCACCCCCCAGGCCAATCGAATCCTGGGGAGCATGCGAAGTATCCTCCCCCAGCCAGGGGCGCACAGCACCAGAGGGAACCACCAGATGTTCAAAACCGCTGGCAGTTCTCTCTAGGTGCTGGGGGATGGGCAGGGGACAAAGACTTCACACACTCCCCCGACCTCCAGGCCAATCAGGGTCTGTGGCAGAGGAGCAAGCAAAGCCTCCTGGCCCTGCCCCTTTGGGGGCAGCCTGCAACCACTTCAGAAATTTGTCAAGTGGCCCGCCCTTCAAAAATTATTGCCCACCCCTGAGCTAGGGTCACCATTCCTGCTCATTGATGGAGCTATCCTCCATGAATTTCTCTCTCTCTTTTGAACCCTATTCAAGTCTTGGACCTCACAACATCCTCTGACAAGGAGTTCCACAGGCTGACTATGCTTGTGTGAAGAAGTACTACTTTTAGTTGTTTTAAACATGATAGCCAGGGATCGACAAATTATGGAAAACCCTATTCGCCAGACAAAAGAGACCCGCCACCCCGCCCCCCAAAAGTGTTTTTAATGGCATAAATTCCTAAGAATAAGAACAGTAATTACTAATAAGTTATTAATAAATATCACCCAAGTTATTAATAAATAACTTATAAACCTCTACCTTTTCCCTCTGCTGCCATGTCTCTTCCCCTTGCTCCATCAGCTCCCCTGGTGCCTGCTGCCCCCCAATCCCTCACCCTCCTCTGCTGTCCTGACTCCTGCCCTTCTCACTGCCCTCAGCCTTCCTGAGATATGCCCCCCTCCACCAGCCCTTCTTTCCCCCTTGTGCCCACTCTTCCAGTAGCCCCACTCAGATCATGTGAGCTACCCCTCCTCATCCCCTCTCCTAACACCTCCCTCTACACACCTGCCCTGCCTCTCTCTTCTGGTGCTGGTCCCTCCCCTGCAGGTGTCTGCCCTTCTGCTTCACCCCCAGAATCCCCTGGCACCTGCATCCTCCTGGTGCCTCCCCCTTCCCTCACTGCCCCTGCCCCCTTTTTCCCCTGATACCCACCCCCTCACCACCCTCTGCCCCCGTTTCTCTCATGCCTGTGCCCTCACACATGACTTGCTCCATCCCCGCCTTCCTCACGCCCACCCCTTCTTTCAAGCCTTCTCCCAGCACTTCCCTCTCCCCCTTCTAGTCCTCTATGCCCTTACCTTCTCCTCTCCCAGCATCACCCTGTTCCCCTCTCCCACTGACACCTCCCCTCCTGCCCTTTTCCTCATTGTCTGCACTTGGCCCCCTGGGATTTGTCTCTCCTGCATCCCTGTCCCTTGGTGCCTTCCCCTTTCTTCTTCTCCTCCTGACCTCTTCCCTTCCTCCCTCAGCACAAGTTCCCTCCCCTCCGCTCCCCACAGCCCAGCCCAGCCCCTTCCCCTCCCCCAGGGCCAGCTCTAGATTTTTTTGCTGCCCAAGCAAAACTTTTTTTGCCCCCCCCCCCCTTTTTTGTTGTCTTTTACATGTTTGCATTTTGCAATGGGTTCTTTTTTTGTTTGTTTTCATTTTTGTCCCGGCATTTTAGCCCTATAAATAGCAAATAGCATTTTCATTAATTTTTTTCCATAAAGGCAAAGGCGCTTCAAATGAACTCCCCCTTTCACTTCCTGCTGGGTCACAGCAGCCTTTTCCCTGGCCTGTCCAGCACCTCCCTATGGACAAGCACCCCTCACTCCCGACCCACAGGGGAAGCAGGGTGCAGGGTCAGCACAGAGCCAGAGGGTTGCAGGGAACAGTGAGGTGGTACAGGGGTGGTGCGGGGAATGGGAGAGACAGAGACAGAGGGACACAGGGATCAGGGGGATCAAGGTGTGTTGGAGGCACGGGGAACAGGATGCAGGGAAAGGGAGGGGCAGAGGGATCGGGATCTTGGGCCAGTGCAGGGAATGGGCAGCACAGAGCTTGGGGAGGCAGGGTGTGGGGTGCAAGGGCGGCGCAGAGCCAGAGAGTGGCAGGGAAGAGGGAGAGCAGGAGGTCCAGGGTGCAAGGGAGCAGGGGTGGCGTGGGGAATGGGAGGCATGGAGACAAAGGGGCGCGGGGCGGGCGCAGCGAGCCGGACAGTTGACAGGGAGCAGTCTCTCGCCAGTGAGGGGGCTGGGGCCATGGCAGGACTGGAGCCGGTGGGGTGGGGTGGGGCGGAGCAGGGACTGGCCACGCCACACGCCGCAGCCAGCTCCCGGGGACATGCAGCCAGAGCCAAGCTGCCACGGCCCTTTAAAATCGGCAAGGTCACGTCATGCAAGTGTCCTGGCATCTGCCAGCTTCCCACCCTCTGGCTTGCGCCCCGCCTCCTCCCATCAGAGCTGCACAAAGGCAGCCCGGTGGCAAGAATCGCCGCACTTCCCCCTTCCCGGCGGTGTTCTGCTCCTCCACTGGCCGGCGGATCGAATGGGGCCGCGCAACCCATAGTGTAGGCTTTGGCCAGCCTGTCACAACAGCCCACCGGGCCAGTCCGCCCCTGCATTCGCCAGCTGGTAAAATCTACTTGCCACAGGCGAGCAGAAGAGTGTATTTGTCGAGCCCTGATGATAGCTATTACAGGTTCAACTTCTCTTATCCAGCAACATCCGTGATCTGGCATGATTTTACTTAGCCAGATGTCCACTTTATCATAGGTGTGGCCAAATTTCCCGTGGTCCTATATAGTTTGTTTACAACCACCAGTCCTGGCTGTCAGTGTTCCATGCTGTTATTTAGCTCTAATTTACTCCTACATGTCTTCTAAGCACCTAGTAAGTAGTAGAAGTGTTGCTAATGCTGCTAGACAATATTGACCTCCCGTAAACCAGCAAATTTTCTAGTTCAGCACTGGTAAGGTCCCAAGGGTGCTGGACCAGAGAGGTTCAATCTGTAATTTCACGTGGTGAGCCTACTTACTGTATTATGGGAAGGAGTAAATAACTCTTCTTTATTTACTTTTTCTACATCAGTCATGATTTTGACACATCATAGTTCCTCTTAGTCATCTCCTTTTCCAAGCTGAAAAGTCCCAGTTTTATTAAATCTCTTCTCATATGGCAGCTGTTCCATACCCCTAATCACTTTGGTTGCCCTTTTCTGAACTTATTCCGAATATCTTTTTTAAGATGAGGCAACCACATTTGCATGCACAATACAATATGTGGGCATACCATAGATTTATATAGAGGTAATAAGATATTCTCAGTCTTATTCTGTACCCCTGTTCTAATGATTCCTAACAGCCTGTGTGCTTTTTTGACTGCTGCACACTGAGTGGATGTTTTCAGAGAACTATTCACAATGATCCCGAAACTCTCTCTTGTGTGGTAACAGCTAATTTAGTCCTCATCATATTAGACGCAGGGCTCGACAAATAATAAATAATGGTGAGTAGACTGCAACCCAGAAGAGCCGGGTTCGGGCGATCTGTGCATGCGCAGATCGCTGGACAGTGCGGCTGGTGAGCGGGGCTCGCCACAGTTCGGCGAGCCCTGATTATACGTATAGTTGGGATTATGTCTTCCAATGTGCATTACTTTGCATTTATCAACATTAAAATTGCCTTTTTGTTGCTCAGTCATCTAGTTTTAAGAGATCCTTTGGAAACTCTTCAGTCTGCTTTGGACATGGCTATCTTGCACAGTTTAATATCTGTAAATTTTGCCACTTCACTGTTTACCCCTTTCTTCAGATCATTTACAAATATATTGAATAGGATTGGTCCCTTTACAGAATCCTGGGAGACACTCGGTTCTGAAAACTGACCATTTATTCTTATCTTTTGTTTTCTGTTTTTTCATCCCTTACCAATCCATGAGGGGACCATCATTCACAGTCCATCAGTATACATTTTTGATCCCGTTTTCCACTCCATCACCATTTTTTTATTAAATTTAAAACTAAACTATCCTAGAAAAGTTGTGCATAAATATTCCACTGTTGATGCTGGTGGAACCAAATCAGCGTTAATAACGTTGGAAGCCCTTGCATATATGGGCTATTGGTATTTTCCACCAAAATCATAAAGCTTCCATGTTTAGGGGGCAGGCAAGTGAGAAAAGAGCGAGCTCACTCACAAGGGGCTTTTCAAACTCCTGTGACAGCAAGCAGAACACAGTGGAGGCATAACTGAGGCCAGCAGAAACAAGACCTGGGCTTCAAGTGTCCTTAAGATAAAGACTAGAGCAAGGGTCAGCAACCTTTCTGAGTGGTGTGCCAGGATTTAACCCTCCTGCCCAGGGCCATGCTGCTCTCCTAGAAATGGGGAGAGGCTCTTTCCATCACGTACCCAGTGGGCCACCTGGGTCAATGCAAACCTTTCCACGAACTACCAGTTGCTAATGGAAACTCACTGTTAATTACATAATTACACCCAAGCCATTTTGCTAGTGCTGCAGCTAGGGAGAACAATTTAATTTAAATTACTACATAGATGAAGTGTTTTAACTTTCTCATGGTAGTTTATTAAACTTCATTTTAATTACAGTAAAATATTATGTCCATCACAAAAGGTTTCAGTATTTTCTTTAATTATGGCAGGGGTGGGGAACCTTTTTTGGGTTGGGGGGGGTCACTGACCCACAGAAAAAAAATCAGTTGGGGACCACACAAGTGAGGAGCAAAAAAACTCCTCAAAGCCCCCAAATCCTCACTGATGGAGCCCCCAGCTGAGACACCTCACTCTTCTGGCACTCCAGCTCCCACGGGCTGAGGGAATGGGACAGCAAAGAATAAGGTTCAGGGCTTCCCACAGGCCAGATTTACTTTTCTGGTGGATTTTATGGACCCCACTCCCTTAGGTTCTGGGGTGGGAACAAAAATGAGGGGTTTAATGTGTGGGACAGGGCTGCGGGACAGGGTGAGGAGGGCCTGGGAGTATGGCAATAGGAGAGGGTAATACGAGAGGGAATTTGGAGGCAGGAGAGGGTTGAGAGAGTAATGAAGAAAAGGTCTGAGGTTGAAAATGCAGCCAAATAGCTAGTTGGGGAGAGAGGCAAAGCAGTGGGAAGTAAAGGAAAGTGCAGCTTCTGCAAAGTAAAATTGTATCCCTGCTCACATCTCCCCTCTGCTCCAGCCTCACTTTCCTCAGCCTCACAATCCCCCACCAGCCTGATCCCCTGCATCACCCCATTCCCCTTCAGTGCAACCCTTGACCCTCCCATCCTCTTTCAAACTCCCCACCCCTGTGCCCACAGCGCATTCACAGGCAGGGCAGCTGTGCTGGGGTGAGGAGTCTCTTCCCTGCCCAGACCAGCTCTTTGCCTGCAGGTTGTGGCTCTGGGGCTGCCCAGGGCTGGCTCCAGCCCAGTGAGGTGCAGCAGGGCTCCAGTTCCTCCCAACCCTGCAAACTCTATTTATAGGGCTAAAATGCTGGGACAAAAATGAAAACAAACAAAAAAAGAACGCACAGGAACTGCTACTGCAAAGCAAACCATGTCTGTGGGGACATATCAACTCCCCGCTAGGACTGCACGTGGACAGGGGCTGCTTTGTGGCAGCAGCCTCTGCCCCCCTCCACTGCCTCTGATAGAGACAGCAGCGAGGGAGAGTGTGGGTGGCACTGTGGAGAGGGTGCTGGGGGGGGAGGGAGGGAGGGAAAATCAGCTTTTAAGTCAACTACTCCCTTACATCCCTAACCAGGACCCCATTTGCTAGGCATTTTACAAATACAGAACAAAAAGACAGTCCAATCTTTTGCTTTAGATTGTAAAAATCTAAGCATAAAAGACAAAAATATTGGTTAGCTGTTCATCCTGAATCAGTCCAGGACTGGATCCACAGTTAATCCACCATTAGTGGGATGAGCACAAACTACTCTGGTTGTCTATAGTCATAATTATACTACTAGCTTTTTTCTAAGGGCTTTGGAATATCTTCAGAGTGAAGAGGTGTACAGGCTTACATAAATAAAAGGTGGAATATACAGCAAAATATTTTCCTTAAAAATGTAACAAATAAAAGATTCAGACTGACATCTTTGATTACTTTCCCTATTGAGAGGGGTTCAGTTAAGTACTGACAACAGCACTGCTGTTGTAACTATGAACCAATGCATAGAACCAATGCACTGTAGCATTGTATCAATGGCAGCAGATAGTGTGAACTGCAGTATTAAATACTCAGAGCGTTCATAATGGGTGTTTGTCTAGTATGGAACAGACTAAGGTCATACCCCAGCTCATTTTATATAGGTCACAACAATGTCTTTTGGTCACTACAAAGCCAGCAGAAATTCAAGATAAGATAGACATGAAAGGATTTGCATCTTACTATCGGTCCTGGGGAGTCACCCAGACTTCATGCACAAACAATTTTTACACTGAATGATTTCTATCAGGGATAACTGCTAATTTTAAGGATGAACCTGAACATCTATTTTATGCATAATCCAAAATTATTTAAAAATTATCAAAAAGTGTCAAGAATCATAATTATGCTGAATTGTTGGTTTCTGATATCTACTTACACCTCCTCCCTCCCTAAAACACTAACATAGAAGAACCAGATATTCCTTGTCTCCCATGACCACCTCCATCATTTTTCCTGATCTCCATCCAAGGCAATGAACTACTGTAATAAGAATCACCCGTGGAACAGAAGCACCAAATTCAGTGGCTTTACACTGGAGCCAAGAGCAAGATGAAATTTATTTGTATCACAACACAAATCTAGTCAATCATTTTCACACTGCAATTGTGTGTACATAAAGCATTTCTGGTCTCCGAGTCCATCCCTCAGATGTCCAGTAGTCCCACATCTGTGCCCTACATTTCAAGTATTATCCAAGAGGTCTGACTGAGTTTAAGTACCTGTGTTTCTTTCCTTTAGGAGTCTTTACAGTGATCAGACAGCCTTCTTAAAACCAAAATACTGCTTAGTTCAGCAGTAGAAACAGAGCATTTACAGAAAAAGGATTTTAAAACAGACATGCATGCAGACTACTTACTTACCTAAAAGCTTCCCACCCCAGATAACCTACACAAACCTAAATTCTTCAGACACCTCTAGTCTGTCTCAGTCTGGTTTCCTCAAACAAGAAAGCTGCCTCACAATATTCCTTTTAAAAACTTATCAATTCTTCTATCTGCTACATTTACAGGTCTTTTCCTGTACTGGCATTGTCTCTTAACAGCGACTCAAATGTTTACTAAGAAATGACTTATTTTGAGCCATTCTTCCCTTTCCTAACCGTTATTCCTGGCAGCTTTATTAAGCTAAATATATCCATATAGTAAACATCCCAATAACCAGGTCAACATACAGTATTTAATAGAAATGTAGGACTAAAGAAGGCCTCAATAAGTCACCAAGTCCCATTCCTTGAACTCAGGCAGGCCCAAATTTAACAGGCCCAGTTCCATCATAGGGATAAGAGAAAATGCAGAAATATTAAACTAAAAATACATAATTACAACGTGGATTTGATTTAAGTCATGATTTAAATCACTAGTTTGGAAGATTTATTTTAATCAAGGTTTTCTATGTAAAAGTGCATTCTTGTTGGTTGTTATAGCCTTAATACATATTATTCACAACTCAGAGACAGATGTAGGTTTCATTTTTAGAAGGTACACACTATACATTTTTAAACAGCAATTTATTTTTAAAACTTTTCAAATTAGTTTTAAAGCTATATCAGAAAATGAATAATTTTTTTGATTATTTCATTTACCAAAGGCAGATAGTTCATCTTAGGGATGTTAAATTGCATTTAATCAGCTAATCAAGTAGTCAATGGAATTTCCATCAACTACTTGATTAGTCAACAAAGGGGGAGAGGGGAACAGCAGAGCCACAGCAGGGTTAGCGTCTGGTCCTGGGAGTTAACCCTACTGTGGCTCTGCCTTTTAATTGTATTAAGAACTGCCAGGCTCTTAATACATTTAAAAGGCAGACACACAGTAGAATCAGCTGATTCTCTGGCAGCTCTTAAGGCGTTTAAAAAGCAGAAGTGCAGCATCTGGGTCCAGGCGCAAGCCAGGACAGCTGATTCCTGACTTGTGACAGGTTCCCCGCTACGCCTCTGTCTCCCTTGCACCATGTGAAGATGATGCTGAGAAGAGGCTTTTAAGCCGACTCGCTCCCAGCACCAGCTCCCACTCCTGTCCCCCCACCCTGTTGCCTCTCTCTGATATAAGCAGCAAGGGGGTCAGGGAAGTGACTAGTCAAGCATATGCTTATTGGGTAATTGACTAGTCACTTCCATCCCTAGTTCACCTCCCAATGACTTCATAAATATCACCAATTACCTCTTTTTTGTAATCTGCTGATTCTTATCACAAACTTATCTGTGGCTGTTTCTGGATGATGGAGGTTTTTCTTCTTTTTGCTACAGGTAATATACCGTGGGGCTATGTCTACACGACAAGTTCTCTCGCCAAAAAGTATGCTAATGAGGGACTCATTTGCATATTTTCTGCTGATCCGTTTTTGCGCTGGGGTTTGTGCGCAAAAACAAGCAGCGTGGACATTTTCTTTTTGTGCAAAAACCCCTTTTTCCTCAAGATCAATAAGGCATAGATAATATGACAAACCCTCTCATTGGAGGATAACTCTGAAACTATAGAAAATGATGGTGATCGTGAAGGTGGAGAGTCTTCAGAATCGTGTATGTTGAGGAAGAGTTCTCCCTTAACAAATTAAGCCAATGTAGTTTTTAATTATTGTTGCCATACTGCTCATTTAATTCATTGACACTCAGTACTACTTTTAAAGGGGAAACTGTAAAAGGAAGATCTGCCTTTTTCAGCTATTTACTTTTTCAATCACAACTGCATAAAAAATGATGTCATAGAGTAACAACTTTATTTTTTGCTCAAACATGAGAATTCAAGAATAATCCAGAAGGAAGACAGGCAGACCTTGAGAAAAACATTTTTATTTTATACTTCTATCAACTTGAAGATCCTGCATGTTCAGATATGTTCCTTTCATTATCTTCAACATTGCTTCCTCCTGAAAAGGAACACTTTTCGTGTGGTTTCATTCGGGCAACCGAGTCTTGCATCTCTTTGCTACAGTTTGCATTTTGCATACATGCCTGTCTTACCCAAAGGTAGAAGAACTTAATTAAAATATTCCCAAACTGTCTCTCTCTTACAGCCTGCTGCCATTATAGGTTTTCCTATTTAGAAAGAGAATGGTAAGGTTTATTTCAAATCAATGAAGACTACACTCAGAAAGACATCAACACTTCTGAAATATGCTGCTCAAACAGTTTCACTTTTGTTTCCTACTGTCTGTTCCTCCCTCTCACATTTATCTCCAGACTTCTCCTTGTCCACCCCCACCAATCTTCTATTCATTGAACTTTTTTAAACTTTGCACTTTTAGATAAAGGTAAGAAATTGGCTTGGTGTACACAAATCTGCAGAGGGACATTCATAAGGTTGAGGTCTGTTATTTCTCACCTCTATATATTTATTTATTTAAAACATTTTTGCTGTTAACAAGCATGATATCTCTGGAGACATAAATCCATAGTTTGAAAACTGATGGTATCTTCTAGATTGAGCACTGAATACCTTTGGGTAGATAGAAAGATTATCCTAAATAATCTATACAGAAGCCTTTGGAACCTAATGAGATTGAGTTCCAATAGTTCATGGTTTAGAAAACTGTTCTTAAACACTGCATGAATATATTGTCTCAGACTATAGAATTAGAATTTATAATCCCTATTCCATGAAGAGATATCTTTGAGCTATAATGTATCTTAATTAAAACTATCTTTAGATAGGATTTTTTTTTTTAATAAATCGGGTTTCTTGATAAAATGCTTTTTGAGGAAAACCTATTTACTTTCTAAAAAATTAATTGATATTTATCCACCATGCATAATTAACATAATTAACCACAGAAAGAACAGCAAGAGTAAGTACAGGAAGAGGAAGATAAACAGAATGGGGTCAGAGACAACAACAGTATTTCCCCATGTAGGTTTCTTATCTAATTTTGTTATTGAGAATTTTCTAAAAGTTAGCTCACTATATTACTCAGTGAATACATTTAGTAAGGAGAGACTATAAGGCAGGAACTATCTTTTTGTTCTGTGTTTGTACAGTGCCTAGCAAAACACGGCCCACTCACGGGCCAGCACCTCAGGGAACCAGGATAAAAAAAAAAAAACTATGGTTGTGGTCAGGGTTCGACAAACTGCTTAATCTACTCGCCAATGGCGAGTAGATTTCAGCTGGTCGCTCCGTGCGCCCCATTCACCGGTGCTTTGCGCATGCGCAGTGCCGGTTTGGTGAGTAGCTCTCACCAGGGTTTGTCAACCCCTGGTTGTGGATATAGACAAAGTATGCTCCCAAATTCTTCAGATGTCTCTTTATGCAGTTAGTACTCAAACAATCCTTTACGTGCATCCTTTCTTAACATCCTGAGTAAGATGCTGCCGTTTATGGCCCTGCTTGCCTTCCACTCCTCTTTCATTCATGCTCTCTTCCTTTCATTTTCCAACCTGTATTTTCTTTTCTAGACTTTCCTTCCGTCTGCCTCAAAATGGCCTTTTTCAAGATCAATTATATCATCTGCACAATGAGGAATGAGAAGTGAAACTGACAGTCCCGTTTCTGCCCTTGCAGAGAGCACATCACTTTCACATATTAGTGGTGCATTCCAGGGTTGTCATTATTCTTCACAATATACAGTGCTGTAGTTCACAATCCAAAAGAAAACATACATGTCATAAAAAACAAACAGTGTTACTCCTTTAAATAGATATCTACATACCAAAAGGTGGAGAGCATCCAGTAATTTTGCATTCAGAGCCATTTTGAAGGTGAGTGTTTGTTTGGTCTTTTAAATTAACTGACATATAAAAGAAAAGCATCACAAATCTACATCTCCACCCCTTGGCTACGTCTACACTGGCCCCTTTTCCGGAAGGGGCATGTTAATTTCAGCTATCGTAGTAGGGAAATCCGCGGGGGATTTAAATATCCCCCGCGGCATTTAAATAAAAATGTCCGCCGCTTTTTTCCGGCTTTTAGAAAAGCCAGAAAAGAGCGTCTACACTGGCCCCGATCCTCCGGAAAAAGCGCCCTTTTCCGGAGGCTCTTATTCCTACTTCAAAGTAGGACCCTTCAAAGTAGGAATAAGAGCCTCCGGAAAAGGGCGCTTTTTCCGGAGGATCGGGGCCAGTGTAGACGCTCTTTCTGGCTTTTCTAAAAGCCGGAAAAAAGCGGCGGACATTTTTATTTAAATGCCGCGGGGGATATTTAAATCCCCCGCGGATTTCCCTACTACGATAGCTGAAATTAACATGCCCCTTCCGGAAAAGGGGCCAGTGTAGACAAGCCCCTTGTGTTTGGGTCTACAATCAGAAAGTATTTATAACAACCAACCTTTTCCCAAGACTTCTACATAAACACAAAAAAATGCAAGTATCAACTATTTGTTCATTCATAGAAAATACAACACAATACAATAATTTATCACTTGACATGTCAAGAGTCCACTTATAACTGCAATACAACAGCAAGAACAGCCCAGTTGCACCTGCAAACATTAAAGATGAAAAATTTGCATTGAAGAGTGCAAAATTTCTTGATGATTTATGCATGCAACTGAGGGTTTTAATAAAAACAAAAAGCTCAGTTCTTCAAGGATCGCCACATAGATGGACCCTGGTTTCTGGGTAGAGTTTCATTGAACTTAGTGGGAGCACTGTGAAGGTTTAGGGATCCATCCACGGAGCTCCTTCTAAGATCATTTTCAAGGGCTTCAAGTCAGCCGCCTGAATTGAGGCTCAGAAGAGCTAGTGCTAGATCAATTCCTGACTCAAAAGACTTCCTGTACAACCTTGGGCAAGAACTTTACTCTCCATGTTTTTTAATTCCTTGCCTTTGAACAGGGAACACCCTGAGGGCTTGTCTATAGATTAAAAAACACTACACTATCAACACCAATGGGAGGAGTTCTCCTGTCATCTTAGGTAATCCACTTCCCCAAGAGGTTGTAGCTAGGTTAAAGGAAGAATTCTTCTGCCACCCTAGCACTGTCTACACAAGGACCAAGGTCATTTTAACAATGACTCTCAAGGGTGTGGATTTCTCCATATCTCTGATCTACACAGTTAAACTGACCTGATTTTCTAGTGTAGAATAGGCCTTAGATTGTCTCGTCCAATTGAAAGGTAAATTCTTCAGAGCAGGGACAGCCTCCCACTGTGCATATATACAAAATGGGGCTACAATTTCATTTGAGGTAGCTAGGTGCTATTGTAACAAATAATGTACCCAGAAATTATCCAGTGTTAGAGGCTGGCTAAAAAGTTGGTTGCAAGTGCTCTGACAATTTTAAAATAGTCTCTCTTAAAATAAGAAAGGCCCGTCCTATTTTATAAACATGTATGACTAGGAATAAGTTTACTTAGGTGAATAGTCCCATCAATGTCTCCACAAATCAGAATCAACAACACAAAATTTGGTACAGTGTCAAGGCTGTCTACATAAACATTTTATATGGAATTTGAAGATCACTCATCATTTAATCTGTTTTATTTTAACCCTTGTTACCTAAAAAAAAAAGCCTGAATATGTGTATATATAGCTAAACTAAATAGTGTGATGTCTGAAATCTAGCGTCCACACATCTTCCTTCAGATCACTCTTACTTTAAAAAAATGAAATATGATTAACAGCAGCAAAAATACAAGTCATCCAAATACTTCTGCCTATACTGAAATACTGTGGAAAATCTATCTGTAAAGGCCTTAAACATACAAGCTTGTCCAAATATCAAATATACACTGTAACTAGAAATAGAAGGGTTTCACAATACAACAGAGAAAGCAAACACATTCACACATTCTATATAAACAATTAATGCAATTACTATACAATTATTTCTATATGCCAGGGCCCCACCAACATATTATCTATGTATATAGTAGTTGAGTACTCTTCTGTCTTCCAGGTCTACTATTTTTCTGCATTTCAATACTTTTACATAGACTAGCTCGAGGTTTGAAACACTATACTACTTTATGAAATGCTTGTACAGTGCTTTGAAGTTCAGATACATTTCTATAATGTATTACTGTTATTAAATGAACAAATGATCTTAACAGTGCCATAAAAGACTTCAGACTATACTGGGATCTTGATAGAAGAAAAGGATAACTAACATCCTGAATGATACTGTCTACAAATAAGACTTATAATAATACTGTACAACATTACCAATAGCATAACAATATGAAACATTTAAGCTCTAAATCCTTTTCCCTACTGCTTTAGTCAAAAGATTTCCCTCTAATCACATTTCAGTGACACTAGGTTCTAGGATTCAATATCAAAAGAGGGACAGAATACCAAAAAACACAAAAAGTTTATTCTCTAAAACATGAACTTCTAGCCCAGTTTATTTTTAAAAGAAAACAAAAAACAGTGGTTCAGTTAAAAAATTCCCCATATCATATCAGGGGGAAATATGAATAGTACCAATGCAAAAATCTAACAAAGAGTGGCAACCCACAGGGACAGAAACCCACATGGCTGGTGAAGGAATTAACCAAAAACTGTCATAAGTTACAAGGATCACTAAAAGCAGAATTCTGAGAGGCCCTAAGTCACTTTTATTGACTTCAAGCAGCAGGGAAGCCAGTGCCTCTCCAGATCCGGTCCCTCCCAAGTCTTTTACATCCCTCTCTCAAATCCCTTCCCCACACCCCATTCCTTCCTCACTTAACTCTTCTAGGTTCTTTGGCACCCTCCTCGTGCTCCCATTTATGAGACTCAAGCCCTATTACCACCAGCACTTCGACACTCTGCTGATGCTCTCCCGGGCAGGCAGTAAGGCCGGGTGCAGCACCCTAATGCTTGCAGAAACCAAGGAACCGCTGCTGCCTCCACTCTCAAATGCTGCCAGGCTAAAAGGACGTTCTCTTTAAAAGGCACATCTGTGAAACACGCCCCAACCCCCCCCCCTCCGCCACAAGGGCAAACGGAGCTCCACACCCACCCCTCTCAGCCTGCTAGTTTCCAAGTGTGAGGCAAAGCTCCCAACTGCCGGACACAAGGAAACCCACCAACCTGGCAGCCCCAGCCAGGCAATATGCAAGCGCGGTTACCTCCCTCCACCCCGGCTGGCTGCAGTGACAGGCTGCAGCCCCGACACCACGGGGACGGACACTCCGTACCCACATTTCCCCCCAAACAGCCAGGCGGCAGCCCCCTCCCCCAAGTAGCAGGGGATCCCCGGGCGGGCCCCGAATGACACCTGTGGGTCGGCGCCTGCCCAGCCAGCGATGGGCTGAGGGAGGGGAAGCGAGACGTGGGGCCGGGGCACCGCAGAGGGCGAGGAGGCCCCCAAGCTGCCCGCCCCCGCCAGCCCGGCGAGGGGAGCGTGGCTCCCGCAGCCCTTCCCCGGCGGGCGGGCGCGGCGCAGGCACTCACACGCGCACAGCTCCACCACGTAGGCGTAGTAGGACCAGGCCACCACCAGGGCGATGAAGACCACGGGCACCCAGGCCAGCACCCGCTGGCAGCACTTGAGGACGTGGGACGGCGCCATCTTCCCTGGCGAGCCGCTGCGGGGGAGGCATCGGGGTCCGGCGCCGGCGCTGCTGGCGGGCGCTGCGGACCCTCCCGCCGCCGTCCCCGCCCCGCACGCTGAGGGGGCGGGGCTTGTGCAGCGGCCGCCCCCCGGCTGGAACTCGCTGCGGGATGGGCGGGGCCCGCTGCGCCGCAGCCGCCACGCCCGCCCAGTTCCTGCCTTCGGCAAAGCCCCTCGCGCTCCTCGCTGTGACACCGCCCCGAGCGCTCCCCCAGCCGCCGGCAGCCTCCCTGGAAGCGCTGAGCCGCCGCAGCGCTGCCCTTGTATCTTCATAAGCACATAGCCCATAGCCAGCCACTTCGCCTCCTAGCGCCCTTCGCGAGAGCCACTGACCTAACATCCACCCGCAGCCCATAACCAGCCACTTCGCCTCCTAACACCCTTCCCCCGAGAGCCACTGACCTAACATCCACCCGCCCCTCTCTTTCCAATGGGCCCCGACCCCTCCTCATGGACCAAGTAGGGTAACAGCGAGGTGAGATTCCTATAAGCAGGCTGCATACTGGATGAAAGATCAGCTGGCTGCCAAACTCGTGGCAAGTGTCTAGTAGGCTCCTGAAGGAGGCAGTCATGGGTGTGGTGCTATTCACTAATTTCATTAATGAACTGGATAAAAGAATAGCGAGTCTGCTTATAAAGTCTCAGAGAGGTAGCCCTCTGTCTTCCTTCTAACATTTTCTATTCTTGGGCAGGTTGAATTTTCTGTTAGGAGAGTTGAAATTTCTTATGTGCAACACCAATAGTGAGGTATTGTGGATGTACACCATCATAGGTGTGGAAGAAAATATATTAAAATATATTAAAACAAGGGATAGTTAATAAGGAACAAAGCTTACAATATTTAATGTGAAATCAAATAAATTAACACTACCTGGGGGTATGTCTACACTACAGCACTAATTTGAACTAATTTAGTTCGAATTAGTTAATTCGAACTAAGCTAATTCGAATTAGCACAGCTAGACCTAAAAACTAGTTCAAATTAGCATTTTGCTAATTCGAACTAGCATGTCCACATTGAGTGGACTCTGAACAGAGGTTAAGCATGGCCGGAAGCAGTGCCGGCAGGGCATCAGAGTAGGACTTAGAGCGTGGAGCTGCTGTCTCAAGCTAGCCGAGGGCTGTGCTTAAAGGGACCTGACCCCCACCCCGGACAGACAGTTCTCAGGGGTGCCCCACTTGCAAAGCAGTCCTGGCTTGGAGTGCCCAGAGTACCCACACTGGACACATCACAGCACTCGGCCATCAGCCCAGCTGCACTTGCCGCAGGCTGGGGAGAGGGGGCAATTGGGGGGGCTGCAGGAGAGCTTCCACCCCCAGAAGCCCGCAAAGCCAGCCCAGTCCTCCCCATCGGGGGCTCGTACCCCATTCCTCCCTCACCTCCTTCCACTTACCCCTTCCTAGCCCCCCTTCCTGATGTACAAAATAAAGGACACGTGTGTTCAAAAATAGAATCTCTCTTTATTGAACAAAACTGGGGGAGACTGGGAAAAGGAGGTGGGAGAGGGGAAGAGAGAGGGTGGGAGAGGGGAGGGCAACTACAATGATGAGGGGTTTGGAACAGGTCCCATATGAAGAGAGGCTAAAGAGACTGGGACTTTTCAGCTTAGAAAAGAGGAGATGGAGGGGGGATATGATAGAGGTCTATAAAAGCACGAGTGGGGTGGAGAGGGTGCATACAGAAAAGTTCTCCATTAGATCCCATAATAGAAGGACTAGAGGACACCAAAGGAAAGGAATGGGTAGCAGGCTTCAAACTAATAACAGAAAGTTCTTCTTCACAAAGCAAATAGTCAACCTGTGGAACTCTTTGCTGCAGGAGGCTGTGAAGGCTAGAACTAGAACAGAGTTTAAAGAGAAGTGAGATCAATTCATGGAGGTTGGGTCCATGGAGTGGTATTAGCCAGGGGGTAGGAGTGGTGTCCCTGCCCAAAGTTTGTGGAAGACTGGAGAGGGATGGCACGAGACAAATGGCTTGGTCACTGTCTTCGGTCCATCCCCTCCAGGGTCCCTAGGGTTGGCCGCTGTCAGCAGACAGGCTACTGGGCTAGATGGACCTTTGGTCTGACCCAGTACGGCCATTCTAAGCTCAAGGCTCAGGGTCGGGGGTCTCAGTGGACCACCTTGATTTTCATGCAAACCCTGCTCCTGGGTGGCCAGTCTGGCAGCTATCCTGCCCTAGACGGCTGCTTTCCTGTGCCTAGTGCGGAGGTCGTGGATGAGGTCCACGATGTCTGCACTGGACCAGGCAGATGCCTGCCTCTTGCGGTCCTGGGCAAGCTCCCGGGAGCCGCCAGCCTAGTCCTGGGAAGATGGGGAGGGCTGGGGGGCATTGGGTGGCTGGCTCGAGCCGTGCCAGGTTCCGGATCTGCTGGCTGGGTGCTTGCAGGCTTGCACCTGGCACCTGGCACGGGCATCGTAGCCAGCTCGTGTCCCTTTAAGGGGTCCAGGGCCGGGAGGGGGGCAATAGAGTTTCCCTGGTGTTGGCCAGAGTGGCCACCAGGGAAAGCTGGGGAGGGCTAGCCTCCCACTAGTTCGAATTAAGGGGCTACACACCCCTTAATTCGAACTGGTAAGTTCGAACTAGGCTTAGTCCTCGTAGAATGAGGTTTACCTAGTTCGAACTAAGCGCTCCGCTAGTTCGAATTAAGTTCGAACTAGCGGAGCGCTAGTGTAGCGCCTATCAAAGTTAATTTGAACTAACGTCCGTTAGTTCGAATTAACTTTGTAGTGTAGACATACCCTAGGAGTACATGTATCATCCTTTCTAACAGCTCAAGCTAGTAAAGAAATCAAAATACATATTGTCTACACATAGCACAGTTTTAAGATGCTAAACAAATCTATGAGTCAACTAGAAATAGTCGTGCTCTCCTTGCAAATACTAATACAATATTTATTGACACTGGAAAAGAGAGTAAAACTTATGCAGTTTCTATGGGGAATGTTTAGAATCCATGCTATACATGAACAACTGAAACAGACTTGTAAAAACAGATACAAGTTCTCCTGGTTTGAAACTTTCACCTTGTAGGTGTTAACAACTGAAAGAGTAGCTGTCCCAGAAAAAATTAACACATGGCTTCAGGGTTTCTAGACAGATGCATGTTTCAAAGAGCTTGCAAATAAGGTTTCATTCTGCAAAACAACTAGCATCACATCTAGTACTTGCTTCTTCTGACTCATGCAAGCCAGAACTCTGTCACGTAGCAAAGATCTGGCCTTAGCGCAAAAAAATACCACATATTAGTTAGTAACACAATTTTAAAAAAATCATTAAGGTCAGTTTTAGACATCTGCAATACTCCAAAAAATTCTGTTAAAAGAATCTTTTTTCTTTCTTACCTTCAGCCATTAACACTTATGTACACTTTGTCTGAAATGTAATCATGCAAATGTTCTGGTGCGTACACACACCTCATGCAGTCTGCTACACCCCCTCCATGCCATCCTCTAACCCAGCGAAGACTGTAATATGGAGTGCAGCAAGCGAGTCTCTCACCTTCCCCTATGCAATCTGCTCCCCCCACCCCTCCCAGCTCAACTTGGGCTGGGATAAAATCCTGCTTCTTGCAAGCACCAGCGACTGCTGGGAATCTGGACACAGCACAAACTCACCCCTCCCTCACTTCACCCCAGGACAAACAGCACAAACAAACTCCCCACTTCCACCTCATCCCAATACCAGCATCCACCCCATACAGTCAGCTTCTTAAGCTCCCTCCCTTCTCAGCCCAGGAGGCTTGAACAAAGTGCTGGGTTTCTGCCTCTCTCTCCCCTCATGCAGAAGGGACTTTCCCAACTTCCCTCCCCACTAAACCCACCAGTCAATCTCTCCTCCTCCTCTCCCCAAATTCCCCTATCCTACAGCTCTCCCCTCAGGCACTTCTTCCCTTCTCCTTATCTCCTCTCCCTACCTGTTCTCAGAGCTTCCTCATTTCAAGCAGGCAGCTATGAGGGAGTTGGCAGGAGGGTGTGTGAAGAGAAACTCCGCACCCTGAGAAGAGACATAGTATTTTCTGTCCACCTTTTTGCCCACTGGTGATATGGTGGCTGCCACAGGTGTTGAGCAGGATCCATGAGGGCAGGGTCCATGGGTAGCGCTAATTTTACTGATGGTGTAGTGCGCAGGTTGCTGATAAGCTTATGTTGGGTGTTGGACTGTGTCATTAATGAGATTTGTAATGTATCAGTCACCCTTCTGAAAAGGTCCTGAAAAGCCTGCTGAGGGAGGCGGTGACATGAAGGTATCCTCTAGAGGAGAGGAGGAGAGCTGAGTTGGCGAGTGTGATGAGCAGGGCTTGACAAACTCCATCGAGAGACACTCGGCAGCTCTGCACCGCGCATGCGTCAGACCGGCACTGCACATGCGCGAAGTGCTGGTGAATGGGGTGCACGGAGTGACCAGCTGAAATCTATTCGCCCCGGGCGAGTAGATTCAGTGGTTTGTCGAGCCCTGGTGATGAGTTGTTGGAATCATCATCACTAAATGATAATCGGTGTCAGTTTGGTCCCCAGACACATTCAGGGAGGTCAGCGAGGTGTGTCTCAAGTGAGTGTGACCAGTGGGCTGGTATTGTTGCTGCTGTTGGAGTGTTCTGAGAGATGCCCAGGGGTCCCAGTAGGACCAAGCAGGAGGCACGGGCATGAGAGGTGGTAGCCACTGGCTGGGGTGCCATTGAGGCATCAATGGTTGTGGCAGAGGTGTCCTCCATGGGGAGGAATGCCTGGGTGAGACAGAATTTAAAAGAGATACAGCTTCCTCCTCGCTATATGAAAGAAGTGCAGGAGCTGGTATATTTGCTGGAGAAAACCTGGAACATGTCGGAGAGGTGTCAGTACCGAAAAGCAGAGTAGTGGGTACTGAGGTAGCCTTTAGCCTGTCCATAGATGTAAAAGAATAAGTTTGAGGCATAGGCTGCAGGGGGTATTGCGGTAGTGAGCCTTTTGCCTTGCCAGGGCTCAGTGTGGGCACACACACTGGCAGAGTCAAGCATGGGGCTTTAGTCAACCCACTATTTTTATCAGTGGCAGAGTGTGAGGTTGGCACAGGCGGTGCAATAGCTGCCTTGAGTTTTTGTGCATGCGGCCAGGAGCTTAGGCTTGCTAGCCTGTTTCAGCATTGAAGCCAGGTCTTGGGACTCTCGGGGCGCAGTGGGTGATCGCAGCCCCAGCAAGCTCTTGTCTGGAGCCCCCACAGGGGATGAAAGTGGCTTGGAATTGTGGGATCACCCTTTCTTAGGCGAAAGGCATTCCCTGCTGACATCTGCATTTACCCTCTTAGATTGTTTAGAGGATGCAGCGCTCACAGCTGAGGCAGCTTTCACCGCCTTATCTGACATCACCATTATGAGAGTGTAAGCAGGGATGCAGAAAAACACCAGAGATTAAGTCTGGTCAGATCGCTGTTCAAGCGAAATAGCAGTCTTGCTGTATTTATTCTTTTAATCAGGGCTCCATGAAGAATGCCCTGAGGTAATCCATGTCCCCCCCTCAGGCAGTGGAGATAATCGACCGCCTGTCTGGGACGGAAAAATATAAGTGGCAGATAGGTGGTGTCTGCACGCCAGCTTCTGTTGTGTATGCCTGAGGTGGGGGTGAAGGTCTGAGGCGGAGTTGCAGATGATCTGCTAAGGCTGATAAATCAATGAATAAAATAGTAAGAACTTGTAAAAACATTAAAAGGTTAAAAAGATTAAAAAGATGGTAGGGGAAGCCCATGTAGGGCAATCCCCACAAGGGGAAAAAGCGGCCGGCCAAAAGTCTCTGCTTATTTGCGGTTCTGCCGTTTGCCACAAAGAAAAAAATCTTTTTCTTTCTCTTCTGCTGGGTAAAGATAAAGGTTTTAAAGCTAAGCCTGACTAAAAGTTTTCCCATGCTCCAGATTCTTTAGCCCAAGATCAGAGTCTGCATTCCTCTCCCAGCACCCCAGCCCTCTGACCCAGCATGATAAAAGTGAGTGAGGATGGGGGAAGGAGAGAGGATGGAGTGAGCAAGGGCAGGGCCTCAGAGAAGGGTTGGGAAGGAGGTGGGGCCAGAGTGTTTGGGTTTGAGGTAGATCCTGGATTGTATTTAAATTCAAAAAGTGATCTCATGCTTAAAAAGGTTGGATACCGTTGATCTATTGGCTGGAAGTTGAAGCTAGACAAATTCAGACTGAAAATAAGGCACATATTCTTTATCGAGGATTACCATGCATTCTCCATCACTGATAATTTTAAAATCAAGATCGGATGTTTTCATATGATATAGAAATTATTTTGGGGAAGTTTTATGGATGGTATTACCAAAAAAGTCTTTTAAGGCCATACAATCTATAATCTTGGTAAGGGAATTTAAATTGACGTAAATCATCTGACAATCTTTAGCAATACCTTTGCTATAATAGATGGAACTGTTTGAAAAGATTTCATAGATTTCAACATACAGGTCTTTCCGTTTTAGAAAACAACCCCCCCCCCCAAATCCTTCATCCACAGTGAAAATTGATTGGATTAGGAAAATAAATGTTTGGAAAAGCAAGGGAGCCACCTTGTGGAAATAGTGTTCACCTAGCAAAAACAGTACCTACAATAGAGTTTGAACCAGTCACAGAAATCAAATGATAAAAAGGATCCATATCACTACAAGTTATGCTTGATTTTGGCATAATTTATGCTTTCTATATCTGCTCAACACTGGTTTTATGAATACTAGTGGGGACTGATTCTAGGATTTAGGTTCCTAGCCCCAAAATAGATACTGAATACCTTCATTTAATGGAGAGTAATACCTTTAAGTGTATCAGAGGAAAAACGGGTGGTTCTTCTGGATAACCAAGGATTTAAGTACATAATTAAGGAAGGTTTCTGAAAAGCTAAATGATTTCTTTGTGTCAGTTTTCACCACATTTACCCCAGACTTACTCTTCTCTGATAATGAAGATGTGATTCTTGAAGACTGAGCTGTCCAAAGAAGAGGTGCTAGAGCAAATATATACATCAATTTACAATATTGCACCATGGCCAGAGAGAAAACATCCAGGAGTTCTGAAGCAGCTCAGGTATTAAATGAGCTGATAATAGAAATGAATAATCTTTCATTAAAAATAGATACTGTTCTAGAGGGCAGCATTGTTGTACCCAGATTTAAAAAAGACTGTAGAGGTGAATTACAGACCAGTAAATCTGGTCTGTAATTGAAAGAATTGATAATTAAGGACAGAATAACACAATAACTAGAAAATCATTATATGACTAATTAACGGGAACAGATTTTGTAAAGGAAAATCATGTTTCACTAATCTTAGAATTTTTTGAATTTGTTATTATAGTAGTAGTAAAAGAGAAGCATGTGTCATAATGTATTTAAATTACCAAAAGGCCTTCAATAAGATGCCACACAAGAGGCTACTAATGAATCTAAATAATCCGAAGATAAGAAACAAGGTGTCGTGGATCAAAAACTGTCTAGGAGACAGAAGACAGAAAAC
The DNA here is from genome assembly GCF_052426305.1 of Pelodiscus sinensis. NCBI lineage: Eukaryota > Metazoa > Chordata > Testudines > Trionychidae > Pelodiscus > Pelodiscus sinensis. Next base: position 313,606,154 of record NC_143052.1, read on the forward strand.
AAAGAGGGGATAAAATGGTCATTTTCATCATGGCAATACGTTAATAACAAAAGGTTCTATATTAGATCCCATGTTTAATATATTGATCTGGAAAGGGGATAGTGAGTAGTGAGCAAAATCTGCAAATGACACAACTATGTTGGACGCTTAGGACCAGAGATGACTGTGAAGAACCAAGCTAGGTGAATGAGCAACTTAATTCAACTGAAATTAAATATCAACAAATGTAAAATAATCCCCATTGGAGGGAAACAGACTCTAATGCCTCATCCAGTTCTAAGTTAATGGTGACAATACACAAAAGTGAACCAGGTTGAATGAGAACCTCTGCTCAATACACAGCTGTGGTCAAAAGCTGAAATATTACATTGAATTCATATCTAGGGGTATGACTAGGAGTGATTAAATAAAACCAAGAAAGGGGACAATGTCTACATTTGGTATGGTTTCCTATCAGTGAGGTGTATTACACTATGGAAAAATCTTGGGAAAGTGATAGAAATCCCATTCACTTGACAGAAACTATATGGGCAAAATACAAGCAAAGAAAATAAAATGCTTAAACTCAATAGGTGTCTAAACTTTGGCAGTAAAATTTTCCTAGGTGCCTATGTCTCTGCTTCTGAGTGTAGTAAGAGTGTAGCCTGAGACAAAAGCCCACATAGCACAGGCCTGATTTGATGACTGAGACCTAGCTAACAACGAACAAAACTTAGCTAATATAAAGCAAAGCTAAGCTGTAAGGAAGAGGCAGGCCTCAGCTCACAGAACGTGGCACAAACAGGGCTGAGAGTATAAAACACTAATTAGTAATAGGCCCAGGTGTAGAACAGTAACTGGTACTAGATACCGACTGTAAAACAGTAATTGGTACTGGTCATAAGTTGAAAGCACATTCCAAAAGGATAGTACCACCAGCTTGTTAAAAAATACCTTGGTACCCACACTCCCCACAGATACCAACCAGGGTTTAGGAAAGGGTCTAAAATGACAGCATGATGGATAGAGATGTTCGAATCAAACCACAGCGTACAGGGTGATATCTAAGTAATGTCCAAGGATGGCAACCTGACACATCAGGCGTAATGTGTAACTTGTTTGTACCTGTATATAAAGTGGTATCTTGGAAGGGTCATCTTTGTTCCAGCCGAAGGTGCAGTGGGACCTCCCATCGAGTGAGCTGTGTCCATTGTTAAAAGTACACATGCATAGTGGCTCATACTGATAACTATTACTGTACTTCGCTTAACAATAAACCTGGATGGGCACCTTCAATCTTTATCTAATTTGTGGTCTTTGGGGGATCTCTCAGGGTCTGCACTGTTGACTAATTGCACAAGTGAACATGGCACACATGATTAAGCACACGTGCACGCAGCCTTCTGGTTATCATCACCAGGGCTCACCAAGTGGCGGCGAGCCACGCAGTTCTGCAAGCTGCGCATGCGCAGATCGTGTGGCACCGGCTGTGCCAGCTTGTAATCTATTCGCCTGTGGCGAGTAGATTACATGATTTGTTGAGCCCTGATCATCACTGATGGAGCAGGAGACCTGTCAGGACACCGCAACAGTAAATCCTAACCTACAACATTAGTGACCCTACTATACTGAGCATGCACATGCTGTCGATATCCAGACACTTAAACCTCAGAGCCAGGAGGCCAACAGAATCCTGGGCCCTTGGGCAAGGGGCAAAGTTGGAACACCAGCCTTTAGTGCTGCATCCCCCACACCAGCACTCAGAGCTGCTCGGTGATTTAAAGGGCCCAGGGCTCTGGCCACCATTGCTGCTGTAGTTGCAGCAACGACTGGTAGCCATGGGCCCTTTTGAATTGCCAGACCCTGGGGCAGTTGCTCCCTTTGCTCCCCTCCTTGCTTGCCCAGAGCAGTGCAAGAACTGGGATAATATAGGCATGCCTCTTCCTAACCTGCCTGCAGGGTCTGGCTAGTAAGCATGCTGGGAGCCCCATACGTAACCTCAGACAGAGCAGCTGGGAGGCAGGAAGAACTTCCTCAGAACTTTTAGCCCTGTGGCTAGGGTACTCACATTGGCTGTGGGAATCCCTCTCCTCCACATCACTTCTGAGGTGAGTGGCTCAACAATCTGCCCTCTGCTGAAAAGAGTGCCCTAACCCCTGGGCTATGGTGATGGGCAGGGCGAACTCTAAGGATATGTCTACTCTCCCCCTTCCTCATGGCAGCAAGTCTCAGAGTTCCAGTCAACTGACTCAGGCTCATGCGAAGGGTCTAAAAATAGCAGGTTTTCTGCTTTGAGACATTCAATCCCATAGTGCAGGTAGTATCTTAGAACCTTGAAGGATAGGAATGAAATTCTCTTTCTTCCACAAGCAAGGCAGCATCATCAACATAAGTTTGGTTGATGAACACTTCTACACCAAACTTGATTCTGATATGTGAAACCACAAGTCATAATTGCCAGATGATAGTTCAACAGCATAGTTACAGGGTGAGAATAAATCCCTGGTTCCAGAGAAATTAAAAAAGGGCTTGTGTGTGTGGACACAGATGCCAAAGAAACACTGAAAAAAACCATTCTTGGCTAGATACGCCCTGGCTGTGTCTACACTGCACTCCTTTTCCGGAAAAGGGATGCAGATGAGACAAGTCGGAATTGCAAATGAAGCGGGGGATTTAAATATCCCCCAATTCATTTGTATAAACATGGCTGCCGCTTTTTTCCGGCTCGGGGCTTTGCTGGAAAAAAGCGCCAGTCTAGACGGGGATCTTTCGGAAAATAAAGCCTTTTTTGAAAGACCCCTTATTCCTGATTTTAAGAGGAATAAGGGGTCTTTCAGAAAAGGCTTTATTTTCCGAAAGATCCCCATCTAGACTGGTGCTTTTTTCCAGCAAAGCCCCGAGCCGGAAAAAAGCGGCAGCCATGTTTATACAAATGAAGCGGGAGATATTTAAATCCCCCGCTTCATTTGCAATTCCGACTTGTCTCATCTGCATCCCTTTTCCAGAAAAGGGGTGCAGTGTAGACACAGCCCCTAGGTCTAGAATAGCCTCATGTACTGTAGACATAGGTGTTCCAAGAACCAAATCACTTAGACTTCATCTACACTGAGTTTTTGCAGCAGAAAATATGCTAATGAGGGATTCATTAGCATAAGCCACGATATCATTAGCATATTTTCTGCCATTTCTTTATGCTCAAGGGGTTTTTGCACAAAAAGAAGCAGTGTAGCCACTTTCGTTTTGTGCAAAATCCCCATTTTGCACAAGATCCTTATGCCTCTTTTGCACAAAATGGAAGTGGCTACACTGCTTCTTTTTGTGCAAAAACCCTTGCGCAAAAAGAAATGGCAGAAAATATGCTAATGATATCACAACTTATGCTAATGAGTCCCTCATTAACATATTTTCTGCAAGAAAACTTGCAGTGTAGACAAAGCCTTAATGGTGAGAGTTTTTTTCATCTAAATTTTGTCCCCATTGAAACTGTAGTAATGGCACAGAGCTGCATTTCTTTCTTCCACCAGCAATATGCTTCTGGGCTGCCACATATTTTAAAAGTCTTCTTCCTCCTTGCCAAACTCCAAATTGGCAAACATCTTAAACACTTTCTAAGACTTCTCACCCTTCACTAGAGCAGTGCTGTAATTTAACAGAAAACACATGATTTCTAAGGGGGTCTTCCTCAGATCTAGTTAAAGATAAAAGTTTTCAAACCTAGGTCAGCTCCCACACTAACTTTAAAGTTATTTATAGGTTCTCAGTAATTTGGAAAAATCAGGGCACTTTCATTAAAGGGCCTAAATATGGTGTTAGGCGTTTGACTTTGGTGCAGAGGTTTGAAAATTCTGGATTTTACGGCCTTTTAAGAACTAGGTCATTATTTAATAATATCCATTCAGGTGGGCACTCTGCTCATAAGATCCAGGCTTCTGGATGCCAGATTGCTTGAACAGCAGAATAGTTACTAATGAGAGCGAGGAGAGTTCTGCACTACTGGGCTATTGTTACTGAACTGAACAACCATCAACTAAGCCTGTGCTAGCCTAATGGGGCATCTTTCTCCATGTGTGTCACATTAATTTTTACATTACTGAACCAACCAGGAATTGTTTAATCAACAAGGACAGTAACAAACATTCCAATAGTAGGAGAGTGAAGAAAGGTGCCCTTGTTTGCAGATTAATTTTGTACATGCCATGGTCTCTCAGGTTTCCTATTGTGAATGGGTTGTTTCACCTCCTGTTGGGTCACATCTTCAGTTTCTCTAGGAGGAATTTATTTGCTTGGCTGGATGCTAACAGTGTATGTCTATGTTTGTCATCATCTGCATGTTGCTCTTGCGATCAGTTGTATTTCAGAAGCTGTAGCTAGGTCAGCTTGCTAATGACTTATAATGACCATGCCATCATTAAACAACATATTTTCTATTCAAAGAGGCTGCGGGACCTTGCTTTCTTCATTGGAGTGTTTTTTACCAAAATTTGCTTTGTTTCATTATAAAAGATTACATTTGATAGTACAACATGTTTGCAATCCCTCCCCACAAACTGTGGCATAAAAAACTCAGTTTTTTCTAAAAACTTACATGTGAATCTGTGGACCCATTCATGGTTCAGAATCATTCAAAGTATGGCTAAAACAACTACTAACAATTTACTCTACATCTAGATCAGATTATGTTTATGCATGTTATTGTACAATAATTAATTTTGTAGGACACATTGAAGATGTCAAATTGCACAGAAGTAGTAATAATGTAACTCTGTCTTGACTTCATTCTCTCACTTTCCCCTCTTTAGGTGTACAAAGGATTCTAGACAGTGAACAGTGATATAGATCCCAAGTAGCTACTTTAGTAGACAAATGGTGTTTCCTTCAATATAAGGGTTGCAACTGATGAAAAATTAATGAACATATTGTTTCCCCTTGTTAAAATTATCTATTCAATAAACATTATCAGTAGAACATAAAAATAATAAAGTTATGTCTCATTTTAATCACTATGCATTGTTCAATGTCAATAGGGTCATTATGGGGAAATACTACAGTTCATTATAAAAATGGATTTGATGTATCGTCCATTTTATTAGGAGGCTTTAGGAGTTTCACTTTTGGGAATTGGTTTGTATAAACCCTCACAGTAAAAATGACTCTCCAAACAAAATCAAGATTTGTTCGCTACCACACTGCATGCTATTGGTTTGGATCTATGGTATTAGTTATGGTTTGGTGAGGTCTCATAAGAGTTTGGATTCACTCAAAACTTTATTACCAAATCAAAATGAAACTGTAGAACTCGATGTTTGTTCCTTTTCAGCAACAGCAGAAAGTTTTGCTGCAAGATTTGAAGGCTCAAAACTGGATCAAGCTAAACATTCTAGTGCATTTGTATATAAGTTTCGCATGGTTTTACCAAACTCTTGCAATGCCTAGCAAATAGAGGTGTCATAATTGATAACACCACAATTTAGACCCACATTACATCATAACTGAAAGAAATCTTAACACTTTGTGCTTTTTGAGAAAGAGTAAGTCAGCCTTTGGCACTACAGTAACAAAATGTATGCCCCGTGGCATTTTCTCTAGCACCTGTCACCATAATATATAACCCAAATTTTGAAGGATATTTTTCAAATTGTATTAGATTCTATTAAATTTTCTATAAATTGCTGTTCATAGCCAGATTATAAAGTAAGAACCAATTAAAGTAGTAATTCTCATGTTTAATTAATATAGTGGTTTAACATACAAAGAGATTAGAAAGTATATGTTGGATTATGCTGACATAGAGTTTGAAAATAAACTATGCAGTTACTGCAGCAGGTTTAGTTCCCGTAAGAGCTAAATTAAGTTTTAAAGAACCCACTGAGGATTGTCTAATAAGGAAAGGATGACTTAAGTGTTCACAAAAATAATGTTTTCAATTTATGATGTTAATTCAAGATGGTTTAAAAACTTGCTAGTGAAAGCAAATTCATTTTCAATCTATTTTTAAACAGAGCCCAAACCTTCAAACCCTAATTCATAGGCCTCCTTTGATTTCAGTGGGAGATCTCTGTGGACATATCTACACAGCATTTTGGAGCAAGCCTCCCAGCCTGAGTTAAGACTCAAGTGAACAGAGTTCATGCTTGTGCTCTAAAAATAGCAGCATAGACAGCACCTTAAAGTTGAAGCTCAGGCTTCAGAGCCCAAGCTCCATCCCAATTACGAACTGCTGTGTATACAGCTATTTTTAGAGTGCTAGCATTAGCCCTAAGTACCTGAGTCTGCCAACACAGGCTGGGAGATTTGTTCTCATATGCTGTGCAGACATACCTATCAGGTACTTGCGGCATCAGGCCTATGAAAACATTTTTGGATGGATTTTTATTCCTGGCTGATTATCCCATTTCTTATTATAAATGTACTGTATTAATCTATAGCAGGGGTAGATAATATTTGATGGGGACACTCCAAGAATTTGTTTAGTAATCAAGGGCCATGATATTAATGGAGGAGGTGCAGGGTCTGGGGTGGAGGTTGGGTATAGAAAGAAGCTCAGGATAGTGGATTGAGGTGCAGGAGGTAATGTGGGTCTGGGAGGGAGTTTGGGTGAGAGAAGGGGTTCTGACCTGAGGCAGAGGTGCAGGTGTTTTGATTGTGACATAAGGTAGGAGAAGGTTGTGACCTGAGGCAGGGGATTGGGGTGTAGGGCCTGGGAGGGGGGCATAAAGGTAGTAGAGGTTTCTGGTCTGGAGGAGGGATGTAAGAGGGCATGCAGGGTCTGGAAGGAGATTGTGACCTGGGACAGGGAGCTGGTGTGAGGGAGACCAGGTGTAGGTTTTGGCTGGGAGGCACTTACCTTAGGCTGCTTCCCAGGCAGCAGCCCAGTGGGACCCTGTAGCCAGACACGAACCCCATCTTGGTTTCCGCCCCCCCCCCAGAGAGCAAGAGAAAGGCAGTCAGCCGTTGATGCCCTGGGAACACAGGTGTGCTGCCTGTCCCTGACTCTACCATAAACAGAAACCAGACAGTAAATGGGCTGACGACCCGGGGCCTCCTGCCGTCCTGATGACTAGTATCAGTAATTGACACGCCTGCACTGTCCCAGGAGAGGAATCTTCGCCCATCACATACCAGAGGTGCCCATTGTCTGCATTTTCCCAGGTGTGAATTATGCTTTGCACCCTTCGTGGGAAACTTGGCATTCAAAGCCATTTTTCCTAATTGGCCACTTGAGACCAGGAAGAAGCCTACATGACCCAAGGGGTAATAAAGAGGGGTATAGTAGCCCACCCCATTTGAGCTCCAATCATCTATACCTGCTGGCAGGTATTGATTGTCTCCCGAGGTCTGTGGGATGCCCTACTTCTTCCCAAGGGATTGAGAGAAAGACGCTGGCCACGCCAAGTCTGGAACGCAGGGGTGAGAATATATACCTGCTAGATGTCTATTTTGCATGCATTTAATAAGAGCTCAGAGAACCAAAGGGGTGTCATGGTACCTATAAGTGACTTATTAGTGTAATTTCTGTCTGTCCTTTGTAGTGGCTGTGTTATCTGTAACACAGCAGTAGCATTTAACAACTAAGTTTACCCTGTAACAATAAAATAGTAACTGTTTAAGCTTTAACCTGACTCCTTCAGTTGCTGTAACAGAACCAGGCACAATTTAAAAGAACTTCAGCCGGTCTTAAGGGACAGATATAGGGAGAGCTTGGGCGTTTGGATCTGTGTCACTCCCAGGTGGCAGATCCGTTGGGGCACTTCGCAGCCTCCCCCAGGCTGCCTGCTGTGAAGGAATCACGGATTCTAGCAGCTAAAATCTGAAGTGTAATAAGCTCTTCCTGTAAACTTATTGGGGCGCCCGTCAACCTCTTCCAGGTTGCCCACTGCAAGGGACCCCGGTCTCAGCAGTTGAAGTCTCGGGTGTATAGTATACACACACACCACTCACTGCCCTGACCGTCGGTTGGCAGAATTGGGGCGCTCGTCAACCTCCTCCAGGTTGCCCGCTGCAAGGGACCCCGGTCTCAGCAGTTGAAGTCTCGGGTGTATAGCACACACACACCACTCACTGCGCTGACCGTCGGCTGACAGACCCTCAGGCAGGCTCCTTGTCTGCTGTGCCCCTTGCTCACAATGGCTGTCTTCTGGGGCCATGTGCTCTCTGTGCACAGCGTGCCCTCTGAAGGGGACCTCCACACACGGCCTGAGCTGCAAGCATGGCCCAGGCAGTTCCCAACTACATGATTGTGGTGGGGAAGAGGCAGTGTGCAAAGTGCTTCTCCCTAGCGCATGGCATGCACAGAGCACATGGCTCTTGCAGCTGCCTCCTTTGCGGGGCATGTGGAAGTGTGGCAGGCAGGAAGCCTGCATGATGCTCCCACTGGACCACAGGATGGTGGTGAGCTGGATTGGGCAGATTGGTGGGCCTGATCTGGCCCACGGGGCCATATTTTGCCTTCTCCTGATCTGTAGGAAAAGTTGTAGCATCTTTATTCATTTTCCTCTGAGCTTCAACTTTATATGTAACTTATTAGAAACTCTTTGGTTTATAATGACCTATACATTTGAAATCTCACTTTTTAGTAACTTGCTGTCAAGACCTTACCTTGCTGACTGCATACACCCAAATATAAACGAAGGCATTAAGCTTCTAGAGATGACATAGATAGATAGACCAATTTATTTTTCAGTCATAAAAAGTAATAAATATTTAATAAAAGCAGCCCAACAAAGATTAAAATAGAATATTGAAAAATGTGTTAAGTCACAGGATAAAAGTGAAAACAAGTAACCTTCATCCCCCCAAATTGCAACTTTTATGAGCTAAAATTATAAATAAATGTGGACAATCGAAAGGCTTCCTGCCTTAAAGTTAGAACTTAAACAAAGGTATATCTGGGGGCATGTTGTTCTCCTCTGTAACACTGGAGAAAGTATCTTAGAGAAGCATTGGGCTGTTTGGTTCTGTCCTATTTTTCCAGGCTCTGTTTTCAATGTCCTAAGAGGGGTGCTTTGGTAGCATAGTGGTCTGGAACTTCCTGTGCCTATAAGGACAAATCTTCATGTAATTTCTTTTTTTTTCTTTTTTTGCAGGGGGAGGGCTGCTGTCAAAATAGTGCCTAGCTTCACCCCTTTAGCTATCTTCCACATACACAGTTATGGCTTCCCCATCATCACAATATCTGAGCATCTCCCAAATATTTATAAACAGACATCTTGTTGGCCAAACAACTCTGTGGATTCAGTTTGAGAGAGGAACTGAGACATTTCAGTGTTTCATTTCAACCCTGTAGCTTCCTGGAGGCAGCACAGGAGTGGTTATTGGTGTCTGATTCTGGAGAAAGGCCATGCAGGATGGTTATGATGCTATTCTACTGGATGGCCTCTTCATGTCCAGGACACCGGTAGCTGACTGGTGGCATTGCTGTTTTCTCCTTGTGTTTCAGCATGCTTAGGCAACATTGGGAGGGCTGCATCATTAAGTTATGGTTTCTTTAAGTATTAGTCTATTACCTTTTCTAGGGTGAGTAATGATAATCCCATATTAGGGGTCCTTGGTGTTCTCTATCTCAGGATAGTCTTGGTATCCAGCTCCTCTAGAAGGTCCAGGAAAGGAAAAGAACTTGTAAGACACCTTGAAGAGCTCAAATGCAGTGAAGAGAAAACTACCTGGAAATTGGTGAATAGTCATATTTAAAAGGAGGGCAGGCATTTGCTCACAGCCTAATTTTTTATGAGACATGCTCACAAGACAGGCTGGGAAGTGTTAATACAAGAAAGACAGCCATTTTGGAAGCCTTAACTTTCTAATCTGGGTCAGGATAAGGTGGGAAATGGGGTGAGAAGTCTGGAGCCTTTATAAACAGGATTAGTTTCCAGCCTTCAGTGATTGGGAAAGAAAGCTAATGGTGTCTCAAAGTTACAGAAGCCAACCAAAAATATACATCACAACTATGCATGTGTACACCTACACATAAACCTGTTCCTTCGCTCACTATTTAAGGGCTTGTATCTCATTACATGCTGCTTGTATTGTAATAAATACTTTAATTTTGTCTACCTTTGTACTTTCCTGACATTGCCTTGGTAATCTTGGGCTCCTGAGATAATGTAGGCTCACTATGATACCTTTGTGAAGATTAAAAAAAACTATTTAAAAATAATTATAAGACTCCAATAGACAAAGGTGGTGGTCCCTTTGTTAAACACTGAGCCACCACATTATAATAAAGCAAGGTGATTTAAGACAACTGCAAGCAATTCAGAGTAGAATCTTAAAAAATGACTAAGGTCTTTACTTCAGTTTTCTAATTTATTCTGTTTGTTGAGGAGGTCTTAAGGAGCCTATTCACTTTCACAAAGCATTTACAATTTTCAGTGTCTCTGTAAACAATCTTACATTTCCAGTTTTGATTGAGATATGTTAATCCGATTACCAAAACAGCAAACAAATGTACATTCATATGTATTATGGGCCATTCACAATACAGTCAAGCTTTTTTTTTATACCAAAACTTTGTATCTCAGAGGGATTGTGCAATTAGTCTGTGCCTTTATAACTCCCAATCCTTGTAAAGGAAACTTGGTAGGTATATTTTGGGTTGCATGACATTGCTATGTTACTGGTCTTCCATTTTCAGGTTGCAAATGTTACTTCTGCAGTATACTCAGCAAGTGAACAGCTCTAAAACTCAGGTATCCCGCATGCTAGAGAGCAGGGTCTCTCTCCACACAGGTATTCTGCCAATACCCATTTTTGTAAACTTTAGCATTTCCTGGAATGGAGTGTACTTTTCTGTACAGAAGCTAGATGTCACAACAGTTCCACAGGCAAACCTGATTATATTGATAAATACTGTAAAATTACTATCAGAAATTGGATTAAATATTTAAAAGTTGCATAAAATGCACATGATTCAGCCAGCATATAAACTAGAAATACATGAAAACCCCAACCCATGACATTTATAATGATAAAGAAAAACAAGTAATTGTTTTAGAAAGGACTTTTCCCAGTTTGCTTCCAGACTTCTTTTGCTCCTTTAATGCTTTCTCTTTTCACACATTTCCAGTATCCTTGTACCCCTTGCTGTTGTGGTACCTGTTATCAATAATAACAAAGTTACAGAGTTTTGTTCCATCTTTACATATAAAACATCTTCCCTACATTATGGCTGTTCAACACACAAAAGCACATCAGCACCGTAATGCTGCTGCTTCCACAGTTCATATGGATAATACCGAGTATCATAATTAGCATATCATTACATGCACACCAGTCAATCAGCATTCATGACACCTTACTATGTTAAAATCCTCTTATTCTGCTGTAAAACCTGTGTTTCTCAGACAGGGAACAGCTAACCTTGATTGGCTGGTGAAGGTCATTTTTCTCTTAGTGGAACATTTCACTATAATTGGTATTACGCCCAAACTGGCGTTTCAGTCTGTATTGAAACTTTTCCATTGATCAGGGAGTTCAGATCTGTCATTCTGGATCATGTCCATCTTTAACTATAACAATTATATAAAATATAGATACATCTAGAGAGAATTAAAATAAATGCTGATCAAATTTACATGCCCTCAAATAAAACAAGTATACCACTAAGAGGCCAGCTTACTAAACATCTGCTCTCTCTCACATTATGGATGTTAGAAGTTCCCAGTTTCTCCTGTATACCACAGACGAGCTATACTCATAAGAGATACTCCAAATAGAATTATAAATGCAGATTATAGACCCTAATAAGAGAAATCAATTTGCAGCATAATGCAAATGTTATGGATGTTAACGTAGGGGCAGTGATAAAGAAGGGGAAGCATGCTCAGCATGATTGGTGTCCATATACACTTTTGACAACACTTATTAAAAACTCACTGGGAGTCTCTTCTTTGAGATGCTTGCTTCAGAGAGTTGTTTTGTTCATGGTTAAATAGACAGACACTCTCAGACACTGAATTCCAGATCCTTAACAAGCATCCGAATTTTTAAGAGCAGTGTGCATGTTAGGTAATGGGATAGCTTTTCTTCAATACTTAGCAGTAGTAGGAATCATCAGATTTTAATGTTTTTCCCTGTCTACTAATTTTGCCTTCACTTTTACAAATGTTAGAAAAAAGGCTTAAAAATGTATTTGCGTGTATGTAATTTAAAGGCAGTTAAATATTTTAATAGCAAATTTTAGGCAATTCTAGTTTTGTTACCCGTAAGCCTCGATGCATCCTATTCTTCAGTACTCCCAGAAACTCGCCATGGCTGAGGCAATTATCTCCATCTAAATCAAAGATTTTGAAGATTGTGTCCAAAACATTGTCTGAGAGTTCCTGTCCTGTTGCCACTTTCACTGCTCTCTTGAACTCCGCTAGAAAAAACATGATGTTATATTGCACATTAGAAAGAAATGAAAAAAAACTTAATCATAAATAAGATTCTATACCAAGTTATGATATCTTCTGGGTATCCTAACTCAGTGTTTCTCAACCTTTTTTTTTTTTTTTTTTTTTTAATAAAGTACCCCCTTTTCAAACAAAAATTATAAGTACCCCCAGTACCTACAGTTTTCAGAAACACAATTTTTTTCTACCATTGCAACTCATTTGTTTAAACAACTTAATCGTAGCTGGGCGGGCGATGAAATTTTTGGGTGTAAAAAGTACAGAAATAATAAAGTGCTGTAAAACTTAAAACAAAAATTCAGTTTTCTCCAAATTTCAGTTGTGTTGACATACCCCCCAGACTTCTCTCGAGTACCCGTAGGGGTACTTGTACCACTGGTTGAGTCCTAACCTATGTTATTTAGGATGTGTTTGTTTTAACCCTGCTATCTATTAATTTCATTTGGTGACCCCTAGTTCTTGTTATGAGGAGTAAATAACACTTCCTTATCTATTTTCTCTACTTCAGGCATGAATTTATAGACCTCTGTCATATCCCCCTTTAGTCACCTCTTTTCTAAGCTGAAACATCCCTAAAGGTTTGTCAACAGAAAGAGTTAGTTTATGGCAAGTGGGGGAGTTAATCTACCCTGCACTAGTGTGTTGCAGAGTAACTGTCCATGCAGATCCTGCTAATGTGTGCACTAACAGTTTGTTAATGCACTTGGATTACTCATATTTCAAAGAGGACTGAATCAAAACATGTTAACAAACTGCTAATGCACATCAGCAAAGTCCCTGCAGTCAGTCCACGGTAGGCTAGCACAGGACAGAGTCACATCCCAGCTTGCTATGAACTAAATTTTTTATAGGTAGGCCCTTAGCAATGTTATTCTTTATTATCTGTATTACCATCACTCAATATCCCAGTCGAGAACCAGGACCGCATTAGGCTATTTGCTGTATAAGTACAGAACAAAAGGACAGATTAACATCCATGCAAAAAGGACTGTACCAAAACCTAAAAGTGACCTGATATATGAAGTTTATTAGGAAATCAAATGTTGATAAATGCAAAGTAACACATATTTGCAAACATAATCCCAACTATACATGTAAGATGATGGGGTGTAAATTAGCAGTTACCACTCGAGAGATCTTGGAATCAGTGTGATAATTCTCTGAAAACATCCACTCAATGTGCAGCATCAGCCATAAAAGCTGAACATTAAAAGAACACACACAGTACAGATAGTGCAGAGGCAGGGAAGCCAACAGCCTCACCAGGCCCCTGTGGCAAGGTGGAGGGGAAGTCTCTGTGCTCCCAGAAGGGGTGTGGCCTTCGGCAGAAGTGGTGGGGCCAGGTCCAGACTGCAATATTTGCGGAAGGGAGATACTAATGTCATCATTATGAAGAATGACAAACATCTCCTTATTGCAACTACAGGGGCTGACATAATTGCCGGGCCCTTGGGCAAGGTGGGGTGGACAGTCAGCCATCAGTGCCACCTGGACCACACCACACCTTCCTTCTTTCTGCCAGCCCTTAGCGCTGCCCTGGCAATATTGGGAATCATTAAGAAAGGAACAGATAAAAAGAGAGAAAATATCATATTGCCTTTATATAAATCCATGGTACGCCCACATCTTGATACATCATGCAGATGTGGTCATCCCATCTCAAAAAAAGATTGGAAAAGGTTCAGAAAAGCGTATGAGGAAAGATTAATAAGACTGAAACTTTTCATCTCGGAAAAGAGATGAATAAGGAAGAATAAGATTGAGGTCTATAAAATCATGCCTGAAGTAGAGAAAATAGATAAGGAAGTGTTGTTTACTCCTCATAACACAAGAACTAGGGGGTCACAAAATGAAATTATTAGGCAGTAGGCTTAAAACAAAGGGAAGCATTTCTTCACACAGTGCACAGTCAACATATGCAATTCTTTGTCAGAGGATGTTATGAATGCCAAGACTATAAGAGCAAAAAACAACTAGATAAATTCATGGAGGTTAGGTCCATGAATGGCTGTTAGCCAGGATGGGCAGGGATGGTATCAGAAGTTGGGAACAAGTGACAGGGAATAGATCACTTGATTGCTTGTTCTGTACATTTCCTCTGGGGCACCTGGCACTGGCCACTGCTGGAAAACAGAATACTGGGCTAGATGGACCTTTGGTCTGATCCACCATGATGTTCTTAGGAGCCTTAACTTATGTCTTTAGATACTAAAATTTTAGCGTGAACATGGAAGTCGTTTAAGCCAACATAGACTGTATGCTCTTTGGAGCAGAGACCACTTTATTATGTGTGTACCTGAAACTCGGAAGCATCAGATAAAATGGACCTCAGATCTCAGCCATACTGAGCTGGATTTTTGAGAAAATCAAAATGTGATTGATAAAGTTTTGCAAAACCCAAATTATCCTAACTTGCTCTAACGATAGGACTAAACTAAAATCTTTTATCTATTGTGTAAGCAACTCAAAAGAACAGAGTGAAGCAAGCGGGGGATGGAAATGTTAAGTGTGGTGCTTAAGTGCTTCAATTTCTAATCTTTTTGTTATTTGGAACAGAAAGACCGAGTCCTCATCTACATGACAAACTGATGTCAGTACAACTATGCTGCTCAAAAGTCCCTAAGGCTGCTGTTGCCACTGTTACTGCAGTAGTAGCAGTGGCCGGAACCTTGTGCCTTTTAAATTACTTGCAGCGCCTTGGGAGGGCGGGGGGGGGGGGGCACTAAGGGCTGGTGGACAGAGGAGAGACATGACCTTGACCAGATGGTACTGAGGACTAGCTGCCCCAACCCTGCTCCTTCCATTGGAGACCTCACTCCTTCTGGGACATGGAACCAGACTCCACACCTTGCCCAGGGGTCTGGCAATTCTGTCAGCCCACTGGCTGCAATCAAGAGATGTTTGTCATTCTTGTAATGATGACAATAGCAGCTCCCTTCCTCAAAAATCTAGATATTTGATTCTGAGAAACTATGCTGTATTTCTTAGAGCAGGGGATGCACAATATTAGGCAGACACTGGGAAAGTAGAGAACATGACTAGAGGTAAAAAGATGAAAAAGGATGGATCACAGCATCTTGTTACAAGAACAAACCGCTACCGTTAATGGCCTTTGTTGACATGAATCTGCTACAAAACATGCATTACTGCATTAAAACCTTTCAATCAAATGTACTTAGATATCACTAAGTAAATAGGATACACTCAGGGTATGTCTAAACTAGCTCGTTAATTCGAGCTAGGCAGGCAAATCAGGCAACCAGAGTTCTCCTCGTGGAATGAGGTGTAACAGTTAATCCGAACTAAGAATTTAGTTCAGATTAGCTTTAAACTGCCGCATGTAGCCACGGGCAGTTCGTTTGAACTAAGGGGGATTTAAAAATGGTGGCCGGACAGGAACATGCAAATAAAGCCTGGGATATTTAAATCCCGGGGTTAATTTGCAACTCCGGTTGCCTGATTTGCCTACCTAGCTCGAATTAACGAGCTAGTGTAGACATACCCTTAGATATTACTAAAGCACATTCAGACTCATATGAATGATATATATTAACAGTATATGTCAGAATTTAGAAATCCTAAATACTTGTGGTTATAAATGCTACTATTATACATGCAAGCTAAATTTATTTGGATTAAAATTTTAATAGTATAGTTTTTGGAGTCTACAGTGCTAATTTTAGAGATAACTTATTCACACATTCTCTATGAAGTATTCTTCCTGTTATTTAAAGGTAAATATACTAAGTTTTCTACTACTTACCCAATTTGACAGGACGATTGGCTACAGTAAACATTTGCATGGCAATTGAAAAGTCTTCTAAGCGATTTGTAAACTGGCAAAATGTCTTGAATTCATCCAAACTGATATTCTAGAGTACCAAATAATTCAAATTAGGTATCTTTGATAATAAATCCAAAACCAAAGAAGACTATTTCCTTTGATTCTATTATGTAGGTATTATTGTGGCTATTACCTTTAATATTGCTATTGTCTAGTCATTAAAAACAATCACTGTGTTTATGGAAAGCAACATTAAATCTGAAAGACTGTAAGAACTCCTCTATTTGAAAATAACCCCATTTTTGGTACATACTTATCTAATTAGAAAATTTAAAATATGAAAGCAAAACAAAAATAATACATGCAATATACCAACCTCTCCTGCTTGGATTCTCTCTTTCACATTTTGCCAGTAAATTTCATTGTTTTCTTCATCTGTGAAATATAATAACCATTCTGCAAAGTCCTCTTTTCTCATGAAGTTCAGACCCTTTGAAAACTGTATGAATTCCATTTCTTGAACCTCTGTTTGTAAATTTTCCATAAATCTAAATGTAAAAACATAGTGAAATACATACATTAACCACTAGTACTATTAATACAAAACTAGTTATTCCACAGAAGAAATAGCATTTTAAAGTCTATGTAACTACCCAGCTATAAATATTAAATGTACTAATTGTTTAGTATGTCCAAGATACAATTTTACCTGTTTCAGGGGGGTAGCTGTGTTAATGTTTCAGCAAAAACAATGAGGAGTCCTGTGGCACCTTAAAGACTAATAAATTCAAGTGCCACAGAACTCCTCATTAGTTTTACCTGTGCATATAAATCTTTCAGTGTTGTGTTACAACAATTATACCACTAGGGCGCTCTCTAAGTCTATGCACATTCACTGATGTTGCAGTCACTATGAATAGGAGGGAATATTGTACTGTACACTAGTAAACAATTCAACAAAGTGTGGATGCATATATAAAAATTATATGATTGCCAGCCAGTAAAAAGACAATTTAATGCAAAGAGAATGACCTGGTAAATATAGTTTATGAATTAACAAGTGTTAATTTTAACTTAATGTTAAAATCAAGGAATGAAAGGACTGGACAATTGCAAAAGATATTACATCTTAATAGTGCTGAAAATGATAGAAAATGTCACAACTGCTTGGGAAGGTTACAAGATAAAAAAAAACAAGAGCACAATCTGATGAAGGAAAGAATAAATATTAGAGGATTATTTCCCCCATAAAAGAAAATCTATGAAAGAGGCTACAACTGTCAGCAATAGAAATTACAACTGTACATATAGATGTGGCTTTGAATTGCCTTATTTTTGGACGAGATAATTACACAGGGTCCATTTCTGGCCTTAAAATCCAGGAATCCAGGTAGCTCTCTCATATGTAACAATATTTCTAAATATCTTTTCTTTCCTCTTTTGTTAACTTTGATTATATTTCTGTTGCCCACATCTCTCTGTTAATTTTTTGTACTGGAAATAGAAGATAATAGGGCACTTATTCCCGACAGTACCCTTTATGATTTGCCTTTCTCTGTGCTTTCTTCTCAATACTCACAGGTTCTAAGAAGAACTTAATTTTATTGAGTTGCAATAACTAATGACAGAGAGGATGAAATAAAGTACTTTTATACTAGGACAAAGCAACTACTTGGAAAATAAAGTAGCAAGGGAAGGAATGCGGCAAATACTGGTAGAGACTCCTTTGCTTATCAGTGTTTGCATGGCCTCATTGTATGTGAATTCTTTTCCCTGAAACAAAGGCATTTTAGTCAGTACAGCTATCCTTAGTTCTTTAATGATCACTTGAACAATTAGCAGCTAGGAGCTCTGTGTTGTCTGTAGGGGCTAAGTCAAGATTGCCTTTGCAACATACGCTCTCTTATATTTTCCTTCACATAATTATTGCTGCATAAGCAAGAGGGTGCATAAATAATGCTTCATTGATCAGAAAATGCATGAAAGACAGACAATCACTAGAATGGATGTTAAACAGTAGGCTACAACTTCATTTGCTTAACAAGGGTTAGGGTGGTATAAACCCATCCTATCTCCCGTATCAGGTGTTTAACTGTATCCAGTGTGGAATTAGAAGTCTTCTACCACATACGCAATAACCTGGAGTAGATCCCAGTATTCAGCTCACTTCTAAGTTCTCTAGCCCAGTGGTTCCCACCTTTTTAAAACATGGATTGGCAAACCTGTTCACAAACTTTTGGCGGACTGGTAACATTTTATTTGAATATTTGCATATTCATTATGGTAATTAATTTTAAGAGGTCACATGTTATTTTATATCACATCACTCTGCAATACATGCTGTAACAGATCAGAGTTTGCACACATCTATAATACTAAAAAAAAAATCACAGAATTCCCCTCTGGGCTGTTAGGTGGGGCAGTCCCTCCCCCAGGGGTGACTAGTGTCTGCAAAGGGAGGGATGCAGGGGGCATGTGAAGAACCCTATTTAGCAACTGAAATTTTGTCAGTAGCATAGGAGATGGTGCTCCGAAGTGCTATCCACCAGTCACCTCTGCCCTCCCCGCTCCTGCCCCCTGGGGTAGGGGAACTGCCATTGTATCTCCCCCATCTACTTCAGTACAACCCCTGCCCTATTTCTCTCTCTTCTGCAGCCAGGCTGCTCTTCCTCCCCCTCAACCTCCCTTCAGCACCTCCTGCATCTCCCTCCTCACACATCCCTGTTCCCCCTCATTCCCTTATCTGCCCCTCTTCAGACCCCCCCCCCCCCCGGGCTGGCTACTCCCACCCTGCAAATGATGGGAGCTGGCAACAGCTTCCCTTGGCCCCGGGCAGGGATCGCAGCCAACTCTGCTGGGAGCAGCCAAGGACCAAACCTTCTCCCTCCCTCCCCCATAGCCCTAGAGCACTGCTCTTGGGAGGGGAAGGGGGGGGGTCTCTCTTACTTGTCCCCCAAGCACTGCCTGCCATGGGGCAGGAGCTGGTCTGGCCAGGCTGGGGGTGATGCCCGGGGCCAGCTGGGGAGTTCCCAGACTGAACGCAGCATTTCAAAATGGCAGAGCACTATGGAGCCTGGAGCAAGACAGTCCCCAGCTGATCCTGGGCTCCATGGGTGCTGTCACTTCGAAACACCATGGGGAGCACAGGGCTAGTGGGGGACTCCCCGCAGCGCTTTCACCTTTGAAGTGTAACAGCAGCCCTGGGGCTGTTTCTGCACTTCAAAGGTGGAGGCACCCTTACTGACTACTTAAATAGTCGATGCAAATTGTAATTCATCGGAATTTAACATACCTAGGCAGCATCATGCAAAGGAGCCAACGCAGTGCTGGGCACAGGGAGAAGAGACAATCCCAGGGACAGGAGAAGGGGAGTTTCTGGGCAGACTGGGTCTTGCTCCAGAGTCCTGCTGAGCCAATCATTAAGGCATGGGCATGGCCTGGCACTGTGCTGCGGCCTGGCAGCCAGTGGTTTGCGGCTCGGCACTGGTCCACACACCAGCGGTTGGGAACCTCTGCTCTAGCCTAGTAGGGGGAATACAGAGTATCTAAGTGGAGCCTCGGTTTATGAAGTCTTCAGATCTCCCTTCTCCCTGAAGATTCAGAGGCAAAAATCCTGGGACTTATTTACCTCTGTGAGTTGGCCCTTTTAGCCTTTATCCGCACTAGACACAGACTGAAAGTTGTAACAAACTACATATTCCAACATCCCCCCTCCTGACCAGGGATGGGCAATAATTTTTGGTGGGGGGCCACTCCAAGATTTTTTTCTGTGGAAGAGATGCAGGATCTAGGATGGAGGCTGGGTACAGAAACCATTCATTATCAGTGGTAAATAGGTCAATGGAGGGATGATAGGAGTTACTATAGAGAACTTTCTGGGTGTCTGGATGGTGAGTCTTGCCCACATGCTTAGGGTTCAGCTGATCGCCATATATGGGGTCAGGAAGGAATTTTCCTCCAGGGTAGATTGGCAGAGGCCCTGGAGGTTTTTCGCCTTCCTCTGTAGCATGGGGTACAGGTCACAGCTGTAGGATTCTCTGCATCTTGGGGTCTTCAAACTATTTGAAGGTTTCAATATATGAGATATAGGTGAGAGGATTATTCTAGGAGGGGTGGGTTAGATTCTGTGGCCTGCACTGTGTAGGGGGTCAGACTAGTTGATCATAATGGTCCCTTCTGACCTTAAAGTCTATGAGTGCACAGGGACTGGAGCACAGGAGATGGTGTGAGGTCTGAGAGGGAGTTTGGGTGAAGGAGCGGATTGTGACCTGAGTCAGGGGATTGGAGTGTAGGGTCAGGAAGGGATTCTAGCCTGGGGGAGGAGCTCTGGGAGGAGGTGCAAAGTCTGAGAAGGAATTGTGACCTGGGAAAAAGGGGGTGCAGACTGCAGAGGGTTTGGGTGGTGACCTGGGACAGGGTATTGGGGTGCAGTGTCTGGGAAGGTGTTTGGGTGCAGGAGAGGATTCTGGCCTGGGGGATGGTCGTAGGAGGGGTACAAGGTCTGGGAAGGAGTTGTGACCTGGGGCATTGAGTATTTGGATGGTGACCTGGGTGAAGGAGTTGGGATGCAGGAGGGGTAGGGGTGCCAGAGGCAGCCTCTGACTGGGAAGTACTTATCTAGGCCAGCAGCCCTGCAGCACCCCGAAGAAAGGCTGGGCTCCCTGCCTGCTGCAGCCCCAGATCACTTGAAACCGCAGGTTTGTTCCCTCCACCCGACTCTCAGCGCCAGGAAGGAAAAGAGGCTTGTGTTGCCCCCATTCCGCAGGCCAATCTCTCAACTCCTTTTGGCTGTGTATTTTTCAGCCAATAGGAGCTGAGAGATTGGGCTGGGGACAGGGAGATCACACAAAGCCTCCCCCTCCCTGCAGAGCAGATAAGCTGTATGGACTGCGCTTTAAACTGCAGCAGCTGAGTGCCTGAGGGTCCCAGCAGGGTGGTCCGTGGGCCGGATTTGGCCCCTGGGCTGTATTTTGCCCAGCCTTGCTTCTGACTCATGGAGATGTGTTTGATACTTGGGCTTACAAATATACCTTAATTGCAAGGTGAATTGGCAAAAAGTGAGTAAAGGTCTACGAACTGTTACAGTAATTTGTTATATGAATGTGTTTATCAGGCATGGGCTCTTTCCCCTCTACCTCCCTTTGGGAACAGAGCCTCCGGTGAGATGAGATGGATTATCTATCCAGATGTAAGGATTCCAGTACGTATTGCACTTCAAGCTAGTAGCTTTGCTTTTGGCATACTGGAGTGGGAAGATTTCATGCTGTTTCTCATAGCAGCAGCTGAACAATGCAATTTAAAAATTCAGATGTGATATTTTCCCAATATTTTGAGTTAACAGAGTATGATTCATCACATCAGGGTATTTTTATCATCAGATGTGAAAGTTAAAAATCCTAAGACTTTAAAAAAAATATTAATACTTTTTGAAAAGTATCTAGCTAGGAAGGAAATCTTGGTAGTGGCAGTAGCTTGATCACATTTATATGACTTAGGCCTAATCTACACTACACCCACCTCCATCCATCTGAAATATGCAACTGAAGTAGCTGAAGCTGACATACTTACTGCGGTGCTTTCCACGTGGTAAGGTTGTTGGGGGCTGTTCTCCCGTCAACTCCACCTACTCTTGTCCTGGTGGAGTACTGGAGTTGACAGAAGGGCATTCAGAGGTCTGTTTATCATGTCTAAGCAGACATGATAAATCAACTGCCAGTGGATCAATTTCTGCAGCGTGGATTCACTGTATAGCACTTTATTATTATAAACTTTGGAGGTGCTCTGGTTCAACCATGTTGAGGCCATATAAGCACCTAAGCAGACAGAGTAAGACTTGAGTTCTATTCCCATTTCTGTGACTGACTGACTCTCTGTCTCACCCAGAACAATTATTATGTAGCCTTTGCATGTTTCGTTTCCTAACCTGTAAAAGTCAATGAGAGCTACAGGAAGCAGCACAGACCACAAGGGCTTGCTGGCTGCCATTTCCCACAATTACCTGTTGGCCAGGAACAGCAAACCATGGCCAATGGGAGCTGTGTGTGGCTGTACCTGCGAAGGCAAGGTAAAGAACCTGTCTGGTGGCTTGTCAGCAGCTTACTGTGGTGAGCTATGTGTGGCCCATGGCTCACAGGTTGCCCACCACTTATATAAGAACATATCAGTCAAGTGGGGTTTTGAATGTGCGCACTAGCATAAACAAGCAACAGCCCCAGTCAAATTTGGGGTCCTACTGATAGGCTGTGTCTACATTGGCAAGATTTTGCACAAAAGCGGCCGGTTTTGTGCAAAATCTTGCCACCTGTCTACACTGGCTGTGAGTATTTGTGCAAGAACACTGACATTGTAATGTACAAAATCAGTGCTTCTTGCGCAAATACTCTGACGCTCCCGCTCAGGGATAAGTCCTCTTGCGCAAGTGTTCTTGCACAAGAGGCCAGTGTAGACAGGTAACATCAATTTCTTGCGCAAGAAAGCCCGATAGCTAAAATGGCCATCGGAGCTTTCTTGCGCAAGAGAGCAGCTACACTAGCACGGATGCTTTTGCGCAAAAGCAAATCTTTTGCACAAAGGCACATGCCAGTATAGATGCTCTCTTGCGCAAATATTTTTAACGGAAAAACTTCCGTTAAAAGTATTTGCGCAAAATCATGCCAGTGTAGACGCAGCCATAGGGTATACAGTGAGGCAATTACCTATTGTGTTTACATATGACTCCTCTTCATACACCCCTGAATATTCGCCTTTTTTGCAACTGCATCACATTGTATACTTATATTTAATTTGTGATCCACTACAACATGCAGATCCTTTTCTTCAGTACTGCTGAGCCATTTATTCCTCATTTTGCAGCTGTACAATTGATTTTTCTTTTCCAAAAGTAGTACTTTATACTTGTCTTTTAAATTTCATCTTATTAATTTCAGACCATTCTCCAATTTGTCAAGATCATTTTGATTCTAAATCTGATCACCAAGTGTTACAAGCCCTCCCAGATTGATGTTATCCACACATTTTATAGTATGCTCTCCATTCCTTTATCTAAGTCATTTAATGAAAATATGAATGGTACTGGATCCAGGACAGACCTATACCTGTAAACAGAGTGAAATTTCATAAAGAAGATACAGTAGAAACCTGTTTAATCAAGCCTACATTATTGGTCTTCCTATATAAACTGAATTGGGCAGCAGGGCCCAGACTGTCAGACCCACTAACCTGGGGGCTGGCAGCCTGAGCCCTGCCACTTCTAGGGTGGATAATCTGAGCCCCACTCATTCTCCAGATTATTCAATTTTTTTGATTATTTGATCAGGCCACAGTTCCAATTAGATCAGATGCACAGGATTGCACCATATTCCTTTTTCTTTTGCAAAATCTGAAGTACACAAATAATTTTATATGTAAATGGTATGACAGGTTTTAATGTGTCTTAGTCAAATCTAATCATTCCAACTTTTTCTAGATGCTGCACTGATCAGTGAAAAGACTTTCTAGCAACAACTTGGAAAATGATAAAAGAATTTACCATCATTATTTTTTCCTTTTGACAATGATCTTTGTCTATATAGCTCATCAATCATGTCTTGTAAAAACAGCACGGCACTTTGATCAAACAGCCAACAATAGCTTCCCGTGTGAGGTAAAATGTTGTGAGAGGCCATCAGATAGAAATCACATTTTCCTTGAACAATAGGAACCCAGAAATGATGTGCTTGATTTACTTGCAAATAAAATCATGTGAAAAGTGATCTCTCCACACAGGTTAGAGAGACACCGATCCTTTTATTCACCTTTCTATGTGTTAAACAAACTTCACTGTCATGTCGCAACTTAAATGGAGTGTATATGCAGTGATAAAGAGGCACATTCCACCTCTATGAAAAATAACTGCCACTGTTGAAAAATTACCTGCATTAAACCTTACACTTATCCCACAAAGCTTAAGAGCAAGATGTGGGAGTTTGATTTTGATTACAGGCCTCTATTTGTGTGGTAGGCAAAGGTCTTTAACCTTCATTTTCTGAATGTACTAGGTACATAGTTTTATCAATGTCATGCCTCATTAGGTCAATGCAGGATTTTATCTAAAACCTGAGGCATTCCAGTTTACACTATATATGCAAACACAACCTTTTACTGGTGCTATCTGTCCTCTGTTTCATTAAGAGAGACTACTATATTTATAAAGAAGGTAGCTGCAGACAAGTTAAACTTATTATACTCATTTAGCGTTCTATTGAGTCAAGAGCTTCAAAAGAGAGAAGTTTGTTTATTTATTTGAAGACTGGTATATGCCTGAGTCAGTGGAGTAGAAATGCTTTACAGTTTTAGGAGAAATGCTTCTCCCCATTTTTGTTCTGGCTTTTCCTAAACCTCTACTGATTGCAACTAAGTTCAGGGCTGACTGACTCTATTGTAGTTGGACATAAATCAGATTATGTATTTTATGCTGCAACTTTTTTAGCAGATTATTAATTACGATTACCTTTGAAGGAAATGGAACATTAGTGAAAGGAATCTTGTCCTCTTTAAGTATGAAAACAGATAAGTTGAGGTGATGTAAAAGCATGGTGCTCAACAGTACCCATGCAGATGCAACTGCAGCAATTAGTATTGAGTCAGGACATTTTTGTTCCACAATAATAGAAGATTTTAACTGGTTATTTCTTTAAAACTCTGAACTATTGGTGTTGCCGTTACTTACAATAAGCTATCTTGATGTTTTAAATTCTGAATTTTTTGGAAGTCACATGTACTGTTGGGCTTTCAAGTTGAGAGGGGAGAAGGCAAGAAATTTTGCATTAAGATTAACTTGATGATAGACACATCTTTCTGACATCACAATATGGCTATGATGTTTCAACCCATACTGGGTAGCTGTAGTGGTGACACACTGATACCCAATGAAGTTATAAAATTGAGATGAGTCCGTTACATTGTTGGCATTACCAGATCAAATTTAGGGAAGATCTTCACTTGATAGTCCCAGTGAGGAGTCTCCCTATTCCCCATACAAAGAAAGGACCTTGTAGTCCTTGTAACACTTGCTATGACTAGTATGCCATTCATCATAGGTTAGGAGGTGCATGCACGTATATGCACGATTAGTAACAAAGGCGTATCATAAAATAGAGGTTACTCACCTTGGGCAGGAACTGGCGTTCTTCAAGATGGGTGTTCTGTGGGTGCTCCACTGTAGGTGTTTCAGTGCCCCTGCACTTCTAATCAGAACTTTTTGGCAGCAGTACTCCTCCTGGGTGCCCTCGTGCCACAGCGAGCATGCCAACACACACGGGCTGTCAATCACCACCTCAGTTCCTTCTCTATGATAGAGAGGTTACCTCTCCGAAGCAGAGGGGAGGAGGGCAGGTTGTGGAGTGTCCACAGGGACACCCATCTTGAAGAACACCAGTTATTGAACAAGGTGAGTTGTTACTACTACTACTACTACTTCTCCTTCTCCTTCTAGGAGTGTCCCTGTGGGTGCTCCACTGTAGGTGACTGTGGAGCAGTACCCCCCTTAGCCTCTTGAAGAAGGGGCTTTGGGTCTGATCAGCGGACCAACAAGAGGACTGCCATCCCAAAGATGGTAAACTATGAACGGTAAGTTTCTAATGCATAATGCTTTGTGAAGGTATTTGTGGAGGCTCATGTTGCTGCCCTGCATCTCTCTCTGATGGGCACATTATACAAGAATTCATTGATGTGGCCATCGCTCTCATGGAATGTGCCTGTATAGGTGTTGGTAATGTGACTTTGCTGATGGAATAGCATTTGCAAATGCAGTTCACGATCCACTTGGAGATCATTTGCTTGTCCTTTAGAGCTGTCTGCTATTGATATAAACAGCTTATGTGATTGTCTAAATTGTCTTGTTCTAAGTAAAATGCAATGGCCTGTCTGATGTCTAATCGGCGTCCAGATGAGGCTTCTGATGGAAGACTGGTAAGCATATAAGCTCATTGAGAGGAAATCATGAGACTATCTTTGGAAGAAATTTTGAATGTGGTCTGAGTACGACATTGTTTTCGTCATATGTTGTAAACAGTGGGTCGGCCACGAGGGTGAGTAGTGCATTGACCCTTCTGGCTGTTGTAATTGCTATTAAAAATGCTACCTTCATGGAAAGGTGGGCTAAGGAGCAAGTCGCCAAGCTGAAGGATGAGTTAGTGTGTTCAAGACTAAGTTGAGATCCCAAGACAGAACTACTGGCTTTACTGGAGGGAAGGTATTGTCAAGAACTTTTATAAATTTCTTAGTGGTCGGATGAAAGAACAGAGTTTGTTCGTCCACTTTGTCATGCTTGCTTGATATGGCCGCAACGTGAACCGTAATGGACACCTTAGACAAACTTCGAGATTTTAGTGCGAGGAGGTATTCTAGGACTGTTGTGAGCTTCACTGACCATGGCTGTAGCGCTCTGTGGATAGCCCACTCAGAAAAGCGTTGCCATTTGTACAGGTAAGTTTTTCTTGTACTCTGTTTATGGAAATTAAGGATTATGATTTTTAATTTTTCTGAGCAGGTAAATGAGTGCATTGTTAACCTTGAAGAAGCCATGTGGTCAGATGCAGCATGTGAGCTTTGGGTTGCAGAACCCAGCCCTGGTCCTGGTGCACTATGTCCGGCCATGGAGCAAGAGGAATCAGAGGAGCAACTGACATCAGAAACAGGTAAGGATACAATGTCTGTCTGGGCCACACAGGTGCTATCATGATCACCTTTGCCTGGTTGTGCCTTATCTTATGAATTACCTTCCCTATGAAGGGAAAAGGCCGAAAGGCATACAATAGGTTGTGAGGCCAGTTGCTGATCATGGTGTCACCCATAGAGTTCTTGCCCAAGCCCGCTCTGGAACAGAACTTGGAGCACTTGGCATTGAGTGGTGCTGTGAATAAGTCTATTTCCGCAAAGCCCCACCTGTGGAAGATGGAATTCAGGGCTTGAGGGTGTATCTCCCACTTGTGCTTCTGGTGGAAACAATGGCTGATCTGATCTGCTGTGGCATTTTGTTTGCCCAGAAGATATATGGCAGATGTCTATTTTGTGGAGTATGCACCATGTCCACAGGGCAACACTTTGTTGCAGAGCTGATGTGATCTGGCTCCACCCTGCCAGTTTCTGCAGAACATGCATGTAGTGTTGTCTGTATATACCAGTGCTCACATGATTAAAGTTACACACATTCTTGAATGTTTACAGCATTATGCCCCCCATTATTATAATTTATAAATATATTTCACTGTTTAATAAGGAAACACATTTTATCTGAGCCATAAATAATTCTTGATTTGAAAAGGACTAATTCTTGATTTGTGCACCAATGTGATTTAGGAGCTTGTTACTTTAAAAAACATACCCTTTTATTTCCATATAATTGCAATAGAAATAAAAGCTCTTCTGCTTGTAGAGCATACTTTGCTTCTGTACTGTTTGTTTCCATTAACACTACTTTAACTTTGGTAGACTGGAAAGACGTGTATACTTTACTTTGTGCAGATCATCCCTATAGCTAAACTTAATTCTTGGGAGCCTGTTTCTGAAGATTATTATTCAGTGATGCGTATGACTCCTAGATTAGGTCACCATTCATTCCCGGAGCTGGCGAAGAAAGTCTCAAAATCTAAATTATGCTTCCATCTAACCTCAGAAGAGTGAGGGGTTGGAAATATTAATACCTCTCTCATACATTTTAACAAAGAATTGCCATAGGGGTATTAATGCATGCAGAATGTGGAGAACAGCAGGAAATGTACCTAATGATTCTATGGATAAAAAAAATTATATACTACAAATGTACCTTAATTTAATAGCAGAACCCTTGCAAATAAGTTTTTGAAGCTTTACCCTTAAGCAGGGCTACTCAACCTTGAAAGCCCCGGAGCCCACAATGATACAGCACATGCCGAGGGCCGCAACTTAAGTGTGATAAGACACCAATGAGCAGGACTCACCGAGCCGTGGTGAGCCTCGCTCGCCAGCCGCACTGTCCAGCATTCTGCGCATGCGCAGATCGCCCGAACCCGGCTCTTCCGGGATATAATCTACTCGCCACGGGCTAGTAGATTACATTGACTGTCGAGCCCTGCCGATGAGACAATTGCTTATGGGTAGGGCTACTCAACAAGTGGCCCACCGCCTGTTTGTTTGCGGCCCATGGAGCAGTTTGGGTTTAAGTGGGGCTCAACACGCGACCTACGGGTAAGAGCCAAATAAAAAAAGTAGTCAATATAATGGTCTTCTGTTGATATGCGTTTTAGTAGTTAAATTCCTGGACTATCTTAATCTTTGTATTCATGCCCGTCAGTTTGAAAGAAGCTATTTGCATATATTTCCATATATATTTGCATGTACAGTAAAACTCCATTGGTCCGGCATCCAATGCTCTGGCACTCCTGATGGTCCGGCACCATCAGGAACCCGGAAGTGCTCCGGGCAGCCAGACGATTGGAGCTGCTCTGCGCCCGGCTTCCCTGATTCAGCCGCTGCTGAAACTGACCAGCAGCTGAATCGGGGAAGCCGGGGGCAGAGCAGCTAGGGGTGCTGCCGGGTTGGTCCCGTAGCGCTGCCCCTCGGGGCTGCAGGACCAACCCAGCAGCATCCCAGCTGCTCTTGGGGATGCCTGGGGAAGAGCAGCTGGGGTGCTGCTGGGTTGGTCCCGCAGCGCCGTGGGGCGGCGCTACGGGACCAACCCGGCAGCACCCCAGCTGCTCTGCCCCGGGCATCCCCGATTCAGCCGCTGCTGAAACTGACCAGCAGTGGCTGAATCAGGTACGCCTGGGGCAGAGCCAGACTATCGGAAGGTGGGGCTATGAGGGGTCTGGGATGGCATCCCCCCCACCCAACCTCAGACCCCTCATAGCCCCCCCTTCCGATAGTCCGGTATATCTGATTATCTGGCACCCCCTGGGTCCTAAAGGTGCCAGATTATCGGAAGTTTACTGTATATGCAACCACACTTAATTTGCAGCCCTCAACATGTGCTGTGAGTATCATCGTGGCCCCTGGGGGTTCCAAAGTTGAGCAGCCCTGGCATATACCCTGACTGGGAGGTACTACGTAAGTTGTTGTAGACATGTGACCTCGCAATTTTAGGCATTGTCTGGCTGAGACTGTGTATGAGTGATTCTGCTAATATGGCAAGTGCATGGAATCTTGGAAGAGGCAATTGTGCTTGTATGCAATCAATCATGGCCCCTATGAACTTGAGTTCTTGCAAAAGGTTTAGGTTGGACTTCTGCATGTTTATTTGCAGCCCCAGATCTGTAAAGAGTCTAATTGTGGCTTCTGCGGATTGCCTGGCTTGACATTCCGTTGAAGCTACTATCAGGCAATTGTCCAGGTACGGGTAGATTACCCTTCCTGATTTTCTCAGGTGTGTCACTGCAATGGCCAGAATTTTGGAGAAGGCACTGGTGGCCGCTGAAAGGCCAAATGATAGCACTCGATACTAGTACTGTTCACTGTTTAGTGCAAATCTGAGAAATTTCTTGTGAGAGGGTCTTATTGAGATGTGAAAATATGCATCCTGAAGGTTGAGGGACGATATCCAGTTTCCTCTTCCTAGTGGAGGAATTATCTTTGCCAACATCGCCATTGTGAAATGTTGATTTTTTTAAGTACTTGTTCAACCTGCTTAGGTCTAAGATGGGCCTCCATCCTCCCGTCTTCTTGGGAGTGAGGAAGAATCTGGAGTAGAACCCTTTTCCTCTGTGATGGTCTAGGACGATTTCTATTGCTTCCATTGGTAACACTTTATTTATTTCTTGTTGTAACATGGGCTTGTGAGAAGGGCCCTGAAGAAGGACAGGGAAGGGGGTTGGGTTGGTGGAAATTTGATGAATGGGATTGCTAGGCCATTGCTCAGGACCTCTAGGGTCCACTTGTCCGTTGTTATTGCGACCCAGATTTTGTAGAAGGGCTGTAGGCTGAATCTGTAAGCTCTGGCATGAGGAAATGACATTGAACCCCTGACCAAAAGTTCAAAACATCTGCCTTCCGTTGGCAGACTGGGGCAGCATTTGTTGATCCTGTGGCTGTCTCAACTTCTGTTGCCTCAGGTGGTTGTAGGGCCTCTGGCGTACATAAGATGCTGCTCTGCTCCCGGGCATATACATTAAATTAACTTTTTTCTTTTGTTGGGGGAATGTATATACTGAAGGTTTTGAGGGTTGTCCTCGAATCTTTTAGAGAATGGAGTGAAGTATCAGTATTGGCCGCAAATAGATTCTGACCCTCAAATGGCAGGTCTTCAATGGTATTTTGTACTTCTCTGGGGAATAGTAATAGAGATGTAGCCATGTTAGTCTGGTCTTGCTGAAACAAAAGACAGGACTATGCAGCACTTTAAAGACTAACAAGATGGTTTATTAGGTGATGAGCTTTTGTGGGCCAGACCCACTTCCTCACATCTGAGGAAGTGGGTCTGGCCCACAAAAGCTCATCACCTAATACATCATCTTGTTAGTCTTTAAAGTGCTGCATAGTCCTGTCTTTTTTTTTGTCTGGGGAAGACTGACAAATGGAGCTAGGAAATCCTGTGCATGACCACTGATGTGGCAAGAGACTTGGAGGCCGTATCTGCCTTGTCCAGAGAATCCTGGAGGGCCATCTTTGCTATTAAGATACCCTCTTCGATGCTAGATTTGTAGGCTGCTTTGTCATCTTCTTGTAATTTATCAATAAAAAGTCTCATTTTATCAAAATGGTTGTACATGTATTTTGCAGAAGGGCAGAATAATTTGCCCTTTTTATGAAAAGGGATGAAGATGAATAGGATTTCTTACTGAGGAGGTCCAATCTTTTCCAATTTTTGTCATAGAGGATTGATCTAAATTGTATTTGTTTTCCCCTGTTATTTGTGGCATCAACTTCGATGGAGTTTGGGGTGGGGTGTGAAAAAAGAAGACAGACGTGACTAACTTTCTAAAAGTACTTAGCACTATAATAATAGCTAACAGTATCTATGGACTCTAGCTAAGCTATCACAGAGTGCTGCTCTGTTCTGACTGAACCAGGAGTGGTTGAGAAAGAACTGAGGTGATGGTTGATGGTGTGTGTGTGTGCACGTCACCACGCTCGCTGTGGTGCAAGCGGTGCTGCGCTTGCATGCCAGCACTCAAGCGGGGTACTACTGCCAAAAAGTTCCAATTAGAAGCGTAGGGGCGCTGAAACATCTAGAGTGGAGCACGCACAGGGACACTCCTCAAAAAAGAACAGTAAGTAACAGAGTCTCATTCTTTGGGACATATGAGAATAAAAATATCTTGCAAACTGAAAGAAATGAATAGAAGCCACACAATTCAGAGTGTAATGCTTGACAACATTCCATTGATATTTAAAATAGATATGGTGTTCTTTACTTCCTGTCCTAAATTTGTATATTATTCTCAGTTAGGCAGCTGCATGGTTCCACTGCAAGAACATTTTGATTGGTCACATGATTCCTGTACATGTGAAGTTTGTAAATCTCCTTCTAATTCTTTGGTACCAAATATACTGTTTAAATGTACTATTTAAATTATTCTAGAGAGCAGGGAGAGCTACTGCAGTGGTGGAAGGCAAAAATTTTCAGGGCTTGTCTACATACACCAGCAAAGTACATTAGAGGGGCGCAATCATATTATGATCTAACTGACTCATGTAGACCTTGCTGGAAGACTCTAAAAGGTATCTAGTTTGTGTGGCAAAGTCTTTCAACAGAATGCAAACTAGGTACCTTTTAGAGAATGCCTACAAGGTCTACACAGGGCAGTTAAGAGTGCAACTTGTTAGCACGCTTTATAAATCACACTTGTGTGCTGCACTGAAAAGCACTCATTTTTCTTCAGATTGATTTGCATTGGCTGATACAGGTTTGACCAAAAAGAAACAAACTTATCACTACTCAAATGTGGAACTTATAAGAATGAGTATTGGCAATGAATGACAAAACTAGTACACTACCTGCAAAACTCAGAATAGTGAAGTTTCTCTTTTCCTGCTCTTCCAAAGAAGTGCACCAGCAATGTTGTATTAACACCAGAGCCTTCCAATTCTGTTTCCTACAAACAAAAAATAAACTTGTATAATCAATTAGTAACAATTAAACATGAAATTAGCTATGCACATTTGAACTACTAGAGTTTCCAAAAAGTTACTTGTAATTTAGCTATTGTTCTTACAGACAGAATGTAGAAAATTTCAATACAAAGCTGAATGGTTCTCTGTCAAGCTGAATTCTGACCTCAGTGTTTGATGTTCTGCTACTGATATGAAATTTAGTAGCTAAACATCCTTCAACCAAATAACACAATTTTCCTTTTAGTTGGTAAAAGGATTATAAAAGAAATAATTGGAGAGAATTCTATTCAAGAAATAGAAATAATCTGACTGTATTCCCTATTATTACTGATTATACAGTAATTTGCATTTTTATCTATATACTGTATAGCTCTTCATTCTCATAATCTTAACATCTTCCTTTTATATTTTTCTTTCTCTTATATACAACCATATGTTGCTTAGAACACACAGCATCTACCTGAACTTGGCAAAGTATCCTGACAATATTTACTCAAAATAAAATCATAATCCACAGTATGTGTCTTTGACCTATGATTCCCATTAAAGTAACCATTTGGGATAGGAAATAACATCTGTCTTGAAAAAAGGATTATTTTCCAGTTTTATACATGCTTTAAATCAGTTAAACTCTGTAACTGTCATGAAACCAGATAGCATGCTAATATCGACTTTAATGTTATATAGCACAACATACTTTTCTATGTTCTTTGTTATTAGTTACTGACAAAATTGCTGGTTAGCTATTCATCAAGCTTCATTTTTAGGTTTATATAGTCTTTCAAATCAATTTAACATTTAGATAAAAACAATTTTCAATTAATTAGTCTAGGTTGGTTTGGGAACCTTCAGCTCCAGCAACACACAAATTCTGATTTGTAACAAAGTAATAAATTAGTCTGAAACATACACACACACAGACATTTACATGTATGCATTCATTGATCATGTTTTTTTATATTGTTATAAGGCTGTTTGTTAATCTCAATGTTCTCTAACAGCTTCTTCTTTTACTGTACGATTTTTTCTTTTTGAAAAAATAGTTCTACAGAAAACAAATAATAGCTCAACTACTGCATCTTTAAAAAGCCTAAAGCCACACAATGTGCTGGATTTCTGTGTTTTATTCTTCTTTCACCACTAGCATAGTGGCTTTTCTTTGAACACAACAAAACACTAAGCAACATGAAGAGAGATTTTTTTGGAAGTCCACAGGGATTTCAACAGAACTATTCTTATGACATCTAAATAGCCTCTGTGTCTTTTATCCTGCTGAAGAGGTAAGATGAAAGACAAGAGTCTATTCATGAGATTTAATACTAATGGTTATTTAGCTTTCAGCATCATCAATAACAAGTCCCATTAGTCCACTGTGTGTTTCATGCTTACTGCATATGTGACACAAAGTATTTTACAGTTAAAGAAGTAACATTCCTTGTTTCTATTCTATGCCACATTTAATAAAATACCAGTAATATGAGCTAAATATGAGCTAACTTAAAACAATCTTTTCAGGACTCATGCAATGGGCACTGTAATTTATCCTGCAGGTAGACAATTTAAATACACCCAAGATCTGTGCTTCAGAAGTTTAAATGCACAGGCTTCATATATGATGACTGATGTATAAAACATTAATATATGCTTATTTTGAAGTCAAAAGCAAAACTTTGTTGTCGTCATGTCAGCATCCCTGAATTTTTAAGAAGAAACAAAGGCGGATCAGCCCATAGTATCAGTTTCTAATTTGTTTTGTACTTTCAATTTACATATTAAAGATGGATTATAAAAGTACCTAATAGAATTTAAAAATAAATTATTTCAGGAAATCCTAACTCATAACTAAATAACATGCTTTTGATAGTCCACATTCTGTGAAGTAAAAATCTCTTATATTGCTCTGAAAACTACAGCTGAAAAGTGTTTATAATAACCTTTTAAAGACTAAATCTACATCAGAAAGGGCACTTTGTTCCTCTACTCAGATTTCTCCTTATAAGCTAGAAGATGACACAAACAATACCTATATCATTTTATCTGAGATGACAAAGTATATCCCCGGATTTATAATAAATACGCACCTACTTGTTTGCTACCCTCTTTATCAGTTGAAATTCCAAAGTGGAATTGGCACATGTCCAAGCACTATGCAAGCGAGAGTTGAATGTGTTTAAAAACTACAAAATAGTACTTTTCTCGAAAGCAGAATATGTAATAGGACACTGATGAGACAACTGCTTAAGGGCAGGGCTACTCAACATACAGCCCGCGGTCTGTTTGTTTGCAACCCGCGATGCGGTTTGGGTTTACGTGGGGCTCCACACGTGGCCCGCAGGTGGTAGCCAAAACAAAGAAGTAGTCAATATAATGGTCTTCTGTTGATATGTGTTTTAGTAGTTAAATTCCTGGACTGTCATTGCTCATTAAAAGTGCTGTCATATGGGTGGAAATCAGGTAAATATTGCATTTTATTAATGTTATAGGAACAGACTAAAATGGGGTCTGTGCATAGTATAGTTTTGCCTTAATCTTTGTATTGATGCCAAATGAGTCCTTTTCAAATCAAGAATGATTTATGGCTCAAATAAAATTTGTTTCCTTATTAAATAGTGCAATAGATTTAAAAATTCTAATAATGGGGGACATGATGCTGCAAACATTCAAGAATGTGTGTAACTTTAATCATGTGAGCAGTCTCAATAAACTCAATGTCTTAAGAATCAGTCTGTTGCAAGAGTGGGCAATAAAATAGTGGTGGTTCACAAGGATTAGCCTTGATGGGCTGCTGCTGCTATATTTACCTGCACTTTTGCAGGTATGGGTGACTGCCACTCCCACTGGCTGGGAACAGCGATCTGAGGCCAAGGGGAGCGGCAATCCCCCATACCTGTGGAGACCCAGGTAAATATGGTGGTGTGGGGGTTCACCCAGGGCTAACACTGGCACACTGGATCAGGCCCGTGAGCCAGTATTTTCCCACCCCTGGTCTATTGAAGGCATTAGCTAGAGTAGAAAGAGGGTATTAGCCCCTGGAAGCTGTTCAAAGAAGTGTTATTTCGAACTGTGCAGAGACAGTCTCTATTTTCAGAACAAAAATAAGTACAGAAATGAGAAAAAATTGATCATCATAAATTCATTTATGTGAGACAAATAAAACTATTCTATACTGTTGAACCTGAGCACCTTCCAACAATGCATTAAGCTTCATAACTAACATCTGTCACATCTTTTGTTCTCTCATCCCTCCTTGAGGGAAAAGCAAGTGTAG
Source organism: Pelodiscus sinensis (assembly GCF_052426305.1). Taxonomy (NCBI): domain Eukaryota; kingdom Metazoa; phylum Chordata; order Testudines; family Trionychidae; genus Pelodiscus; species Pelodiscus sinensis. The sequence goes on from NC_143052.1 coordinate 313,641,639, forward strand.
CGCTTTGTTCTCTTTGGATAGTTTTTAAAAGTATACATTTTCCTATATAGATATATGTTAGAGAAGGCAGAGTTAAAGAAACATGCCTAGCACTTAGAGCGAAAGGTGATTAAGTTGTCATAGTTTCTAGTTCCTATGACAGTTCATTACATATTTTTGGAACAGTTCCTTAAAGTTATGTCTCCAATGCAGACTAGCTTCATCCTTATTGTGGTTGGCTTCCACTTAGGGGCAAGGCATGGGGACACATGAGGGTGCACATATGCACCCAAATGCTGTGGGCAGGAGAGGCAAGGGGCAGCAGCTGGTGGGACAATAGCCACTGAGTGTCCCCGAGGGCTAGCAGAGGGCCTGGTGCTCACAGCAGGGGTTGGGCCCTCCCATACTCTCTGCCGGCAGTGAGAAGCAGAGCGATGTGTGGTTAACTAAGCAGAGCATTTGTTAACTAAGTTATGAATCTGTGGGAGCACCAGGTAATACTGGAGGATTAGATCTAAGATTCTTTTTTACATCTTCAACTGGTCCAGAGACCACAATTAATTTTCTTTGGATATGGACCTGACTAAAGTAATCCATACCTTTTCAATGCAAGATTAGGCCACACAGTAAATCAATGAAAACTGAAGCTAATTCAGGATGTGGAAGCTACTCCATGGTCTGTATGGTTGCCAGTTGGTTCTTGGGTGAATTCATATTAGCCTCTTAAGCCCTAGATAGCTTGGGAGTTACCTATTTGAGATATAGCCTCTGTAACAACGTATTATTCTTTCTATAAATACAGTTTTTCACTAAATATAAAAATGTTGCTTTTAAATACAAGCTTATGAACACTAAATAATAGAGATGCTATATAGTACTAAAATACATTACCGTACTTTAGCGAATATAAACCCACAGGTTATGTTAGTTTTTACAAACCCCGCAACCCCCCACCCCCACTGGGGTATATTCGGGTGCAGGGTATATAGGATTTTTTTTTTCCTCACCAGAGGTTTTTACTCACCGGAGGCTGGTGGTTCCTGAGGCTGCGCAGAAATGTGTGTGTGTGTGTGTGTGTGTGTGTGTGTGTGTGTGTGTGTGTGTGTGTGTGTGTGAGAGAGGGGTGAGCGCTCCCCTGCCCAGAAGATGGTGGTTCCTGTGGCTGCGCAGGAATGGGGCGGAGAGGGGGGCGGGGTGAGCGCTCCCCCACCTGGAGGCTGGCGGCGGTGAGTAGCTGGCTAATTCCCCCTCCCCCCCACACCGTAAATTAGCAAATATACCTCCGGCACAGAAAAGTCTTGTATACCCAGCGGGTTATACTCATGCGCGAGGTATACAAGATTTTTTTTTACTGAAATAGAAAAAACCACGGGGTATATTTGGGTGCGGGTTATATTTGGGTTCGGGGTATATTAGCTAAATTACAGTACTTTAATATATTTTATTAGAAAACTCAGAAGTAAAATAGAAAAAGGTATTTTGGTAATGTATTTCCCTACCAAAATTAAGAAGCATATGTGACAGATTATACATTTTCATTTAATTAGAAATAGCAGACTTGATGAATTATGCAAAAAACACTAACATACAGAGTTCAGTGTAAATTCTATAGAAACCTGATTAAGGAAAATGATTAACTTATTGTATATAAGCATACCTGTGATACAGTTTCATGTCCAGAACTTTTTCTCAAATCATCTTGCTTCCCAATGATTTTCTGAAGCTAAACATAACAGAAACAGATTGTGTAAACATGTTGACTGGCTTAAAATTCTTGTATTTGTAATTTAGGAATATCTTAGTAACCTAGTCTTTTAATTAAATACCATATTTTTCTATTGCTCTTTTTTGTGACCAAACTATTTGGCATACATTTAAAAGATATTTTGCTCAAATTTTTCTTTCCTCCCACTTTTCTACAGAGGTCCAATCCATCACAGTTCTCATGCTTCAAAAGTTCAAGCAAAACATTGCATAATGAGCTGACTTTTTACTTGACATTCTGGTCTTACTGATGAAGGTTGTCTTATACTGGGAGCATGCTTTTTTACCATCCATCTCTGAAAAATTTCAAGAATCAAGGATGATGTTACATCCAGGATAATTCTAAGAGGTAAGCATATGAAGATGGAAAATATGCTTCCTTATCCCCCTTTATGAATACTTCTGAAAAGTTCTCAAAATAGTGCAAGACCTTCCTCCCCCCATAGACAATAAAAAACATAAATAAGGCACCATATGGTTAACAAGACTGACTAATTTCAAATCCAAAGCAAGTTATCAAGTCAGGGAAACTACTTTTTTGTTTTTAAATCAAAATGTGGCCTGAACTATTAAAAATAGAATATTCTTGAATATGTCAATGGGTAGAGTTTTCAAAAAGCACCTAAGTTTCATTTTCAAAAGTCACTCAGGTAACATTTTCAAACAGAACATAGTATTTAAAATTATGGTATCAGGAAAAATAGTTATTAATCTGCAGTTCACTATAAATAAGTATCATTCACAAATATCCTAGCAGCAAGCTTTCTTCATGGGTATGTTTTAAAACTGTTCACAGATAGCTTGAGAAGTCAACATATTCCCCAAATTGAGTTAACATAGTACACAGCAAAGTTCACCTACCTTTCATAGACATTTATACCAATCCTCAAATGGATAGCAAAAATAAAGAACAAGGAACTTGTCATTACATTTGGGATAGACATAAATAGAGCACAGTGGACTTCAAGTCACTTAAGGGAGATGTTTTAAAAATCTATATTTATATTGCCACTTTCTAATCTGTTTCTCTCTCAAACATCTCTGAGCCATCTCTCATGCTGTCTTTTATTAATGGGAAATGCTTCCTAACAAAATCCACAAAACCACCACTTTGCCATGATGCCTGAAAAGTTGCACTGGCTGACAGAGGCACTGTAGATGAAGAGGCAAGAGCACTACTTATTGCTTACATGATTGTTACCCTTCTTCTCCAACCCCTTTCATTCTGTCTAATCTACCTGTTGTGTCTCATCAACCTAGATTCTGAATTCTTTGGAACAGGGACTGGCTTTCTGAACGCATGGTCATACAATCTTCAGTATAATGAGGCCTTTATATAAGAAAAAGCCATTTTGTTGAAAACTCCCTTTTACTTTATCTGAAAATGTCTATTTTTTGTTTATATGAAAACACAAGGGATAAAGCAGCAACACTTTTATTCTTGTACAAACCAAAGAAATGTGATTTTTCGTTGGTTATAATGCTTGTGAGAATTTGTTTTTAAATATACAATGTGCTGAAAGCACTCATTCTAGGGTAAAGTGTAATATTGAAAGAAAGGTGTGTATAAGATGTGTGTTGTGTTGTAAAACTGTACATAAATTCCCCTGACATTCATTATTCATTTTCTAGAAAAAATTATTTGGTCTTCTCAGGAGTTTGAAGAGGCTTTTCCAGGACAAAGGAGGGTGGGAGGGGGAAGTTTGTGGTGAAATAGAGAAAACTGTGCCCTTAAGCAAGAGATTCTCATCACGTTGTAACATTTATCAGTGTTTAATATTTATATCCGTTCATCACAGTAATACACTAATGACCATCATCCTTTAAATAAAATAAATCAAAGAGGATGAGGCATATTATGCAAAATTAATGCTTCTCTGCTAAAGAAATATATTATTAAGAAGCAATCTTCTCAGCTTTAGCTAAAAGCTTCTAGCTTTAGTAGAATACACTTCATTTTTGAAAACAGAAACAAATTAACAATTTTTCATCTTTTGAATTTGTAACTGAACTTAATGCTGTTAACTCTAGAAACCGTACAAGTATTGTATGTCACATCTCTAGGAGTGACAGAGTAGTTCGATGTCCATGTTCAGCTCATTGGAATTTGTTGGCTTCTAGTTTTTTTGTGATGTTCACATGTGTGGCACTCCATTCAGGGCAGCCCAGAACTGTAAGCTGTATTATTCCTCTGCCTTAGCAAGATTAGACAGTATGTCAGCCCTCTGCCACACCAGTCTGTGCACTTTACCAGCGAATTCTTTAGGACTCGGTTAGCCTTAATTTTGCCATGCAGGTAACAATCCACGAACCACAGTTCAGGAATTCCTCAGAAGTGTCCCACTATAGTGCACAGTCCTTCTTATTGGATCTTCTTAGAAATCAGTAAGTTCATTACCTCCAAAAAGGCGAACCTTTTCGGTTAATTGAAGACTCATTCTATACCTCAATATAATAACGCTGAGATGGTTATAGTAAAACTAAGAATAAGTTTATTCATAAAGAACAAAGATTTAAGTGACACTTAGCAAGAGAAAGAGGCACAAATATGGTTATAAACAAAACACATCCAGTGACTGAAGCTTAATATAGCAAGTTACAGTCTTTGCCTAAACCGTTTTCTTACCTACATCACATTACTAACTCATCCAGCCCACTAAGACAGAGGATCCAGTATTCATGGGAGGATGCAGAAGGGGAGTTGGGGTAGGGTGTCTGGCCAGGAGGGAAGGTGCAGGAGGGTGCTGGATTATGCTGGGGGAGGGAAGTGAGCAAGGAGGATTGGGGTTTGGGGATCTGGGCATGAGGAGGGATGTTTACCTGGCTTTGTGCTCCCTGGAAGTACGGAAAGCCTCTGCACAGTATGCTGTCACTCCCCCAATAGGGTGGGAAGGGAGCTCAGCCTCTCCCCCATGCAGTGGGGATCTTGGCACAGCTGCAAGGATGCAGTACCAGCTCCCCACTCGGAGGGCACTGGGGGGTGGTGGTGAAGAAACCTCGACTTCCCCGCCAGACCAGGCTCATTGCCAGTGGGGTGGGGAGAGGTGGGGGAGAAGAGAGCGGCAGCACAAGGAGAACACCTGCCAAGCCTGAGCACATCGCGCCCTGCAGTGCCTCAGCTGGGCTTCGTATGGCCCCTGCTAGGTTTTGTTTTGGATGTGCCATGCCCCCCGCAGTGGCGGCTGATATAACAAAGAACAAGTGGCCTGGAGGAGGAGGTGGTGCAGCTGGATTGGGGCCTCCGCAAGGCAGTGGCAGTCCTACGGAGGGGAGAGAGCCACACAGTGTGTGGTGTAGAGCAGTGTGTGGCATGATGGCTGGAAACCATGCGCCACCAGAAGCTGGCCCGACTGCCAGCTGGCAGAGCTCCAATGGAGTTTCCTATGTGCTCTGCTGGGTGGCAGAGGAGGACGCTGCTGCACTGCGCAAGGAGCAATGGCATGAAGCCATTTCTCGGTCACTTCTTCCCTGCAAGTCGGTGTCCCCATCAAGTAGTGAAACATCTGGTGGGACTTTCCGGATCATTTCACTACTTGATGGGGACACTGGGACAGAGTATTTAAATTCGGGACTGTCCCAGGAAACGTGGGACGTATGGTCAGCATACCTTTAGGGTATAGCATGCAAAGAGAAAGCAGCAAATGCAAAGGTGTGAGAAACAGAAAAAGGACAGGGTCAGATCGGGAGAAGGAAGATAGATTAAGCTGAGACACTGTGAGGGACAGGAAAAGATGAGGTGGGACAGAAGAGGGCATGGTTGGGTGGACAGTGTAATGTTCTCTCTAATCTTTTCCAGCCATGGGTGGATATTTTTTTATCTGTTGGTGGAACAAGATCATAGAATAATAGGACTGGAAGGGACCTCAAGAGGTCATCGAGTCCAGCCCCCCGCCCTCAAGGCAGGACCAAGCTCCGTCTACACCATCCCTGACAGATGTCTATCTAACCTGTTCTTAAATATCTCCAGAGAGGGAGATTCCACCACCTCCCTTGGCAATTTATTCCTAATGTCCAATCTAAACCTCCCCTGCTGCACTTTAAGCCCATTACTCCTTGTCCTGTCCTCAGAAACCAAGAGGAACAAATTTTCTCCTTCCTCCTTGTGACACCCTTTTAGATATTTGAAAACCGCTATCATGTCCCCCCTTAATCTTCTTTTTTCCAAACTAAACAAGCCCAGTTCATGAAGCCTGGCTTCATAGGTCATGTTCTCTAAACCTTTAATCATTCTTGTTGCTCTTCTCTGTACCCTTTCCAATTTCTCCACATCTTTCTTAAAATGTGGCGCCCAGAACTGGACACAGTACTCCAGCTGAGGCCTAACTAGTGCAGAGTAGAGCGGCAGAATGACTTCATGAGTTTTGCTTACAACACACCTGTTGATACAACCTAGAATCATATATGCTTTTTTTGCAACAGCATCACACTGCTGACTCATATTTAACTTGTGGTCCACTATGACCCCTAGATCCCTTTCCGCCATGCTCCTTCCTAGACAGTCGTTTCCCATCTTGTATGTATGGAACTGATTGTTCCTTCCTAAGTGGAGCACTTTGCATTTCTCTTTATTAAACCTCATCCTGTTTACCTCTGACCATTTCTCTAACTTGCTAAGGTCATTTTGAATTATGTCCCTATCCTCCAAAGAAGTTGCAACCCCACCCAGTTTGGTATCATCTGCAAACTTAATAAGCGTACTCTCTATTCCCATCTTCATCAAGATGGGCAACAGCAGTGTAGGCATGCGTAGACATGTGCTTTAGCACTAATCTGGAAAGAAAAGATTAAAGTATTCATTTGATTCTTTCCTTGGCCTTTCTGCTGCAAATAAAGGTGTCACCCATTTCAACACTCCTGTGCTGGGTGTAGTATAAGATGTCGAACAGAACCCTGCCTTTCTGTTGGAAGGGAAAAAAAGCGTCTGCAGTGCCTGTGCCCCAAAGCTGGCTCCCATTCCCCTATGTTGCTGCCTCTCTCTGACAGAGGAAGCAAGCAGGGGAGAGGAGGAAGTGACTAGTCGAGTCACTACTTGACAACCTGATTAGCTTATGCTTATTGGATAGCTGACTAGTCGACTAGTCACTTACATCCCTAAGGGAAGCCCAAAGAAGAGGTCTAAGCTTGAACTAATAAAGGGATGAAAGTGAGGTCTGCATCAAAGAGAAAAAGATATAATCTTTGGGCCAAAGAGTTTCTGGCCAGTTCTGCTAGATGAGAATCCAGAAAGACACAGAAATTGGAATATCATCTTGAAAATTGGCAGACAAATGCCTTCATTTGAGAATGCAGCTACAGTTCTTTCCAGTTCCTTGAAATATTTTTGCTAGCTATACACATTGCTTTTGTCTTAACTGATTAGAGTCAATGCCAGCTACCTTTCAACCAGGCCATTATCTCTACCAGACAGTAGAAGAATAAGGAATCATCTCCATCTGGGGTTGATTAAAAATGGAACACAGCTAAAAAGCATCTCTAAATCTCTTCCAGCATCTTCACACACTATTCTAAAAGTGGGTGCATACACTGTTCTAAAATTTGATTTGTCAGTTTCATATGTGTTCATTTTTTTTATTGTATCACTTTGGTATATATATGGTTGTGCCAATTTTCTTCCACAAATTGATCTGAGGAAATGGATCTGTGTCCACAAAAGCTCCTCACCTAATAAACCATCTTGTTAGTCTTTAAAGTGCTACATACTTCTGTCTTTTGTTTCAGCTAGACCAGACTAACATGGCTGCATCTCTATCACTATCTTCTTACCGACCTTTCCCATAAAGTGAAGGCTGTAACTTGCACCATTGGTTCTGAACAAGGAGCGGACCACTCCATATTTGAGAATTAGGGGGCCTAGACATTGCTCATGGGTTTCCAACAGATGTGAGGGACACTGGCCCATTTACCAGGTGATGGAGCAGACTTTTCTGAGCACACTGAGAACCAGGAATAATTGTGACTCAGTCAGCAAGGGAGATAGCACACACTCTCCTTTGATCGTGCTACCGGAAAGAGTGCCTCAAATCTGATTTCTTTACTGGGAAAAGATTGAAAGTAATGTTCCAAAGAAAATCTATTTTTCATGACATGAAGCTTTTTGGTCATTATATAATTAGAAAAGACAGTAATATCAAAAATAACAGTTGCAGGATCAATCAGTGAGACTGTACATAATAAACAATACATCACTGAGAAGAGACTGGAATAAAAAACTCAGGAGGCAGCAAAATTGTGAAATGGAGGCAAAATAAACTAAAAAAATAGTTGCAATTAATTTTCTTTGGAAGCTAATGACAAAACAGGGGTGAGTTGATTTGTGTTAGTTATATAGACATTTAGATTAATTTGTTACCTATATAGACACTAGGTTCAGGCAGACTAATAGCATTTATGTAACAGTTTTCATTTTTAATATTCTAAAAAGCTTGAGGACCAGTGCATTTACAGCTGATATGAAAAATCTAAAGGTCTGATTATAAATTCTTAGTTTTGAATTGTAGTCTACCAAACTAGTGCTGCACAGAAATGAATGTTTTAAAATATTCACTTCTCATAAATGCTTGATATCTGACCATATGAGACAATTCCTTCAGAGATTATTTTCCTCTTCCTGTTCAGTACCCACATGGAGTTTGTTTCACTCTCCCACTCCCCAAAACAAGACCACTCTTACAAGAAGAGGGGAGAAAAACAAAAATCTAATTTCACTATTTGCTCGATGAAGCAATCCTCTTCCGATCCTTAAAGAGAATTTTGAATGTAATGACTAGCACAGGTTTGTATTACATTTCACGACATCTTACAACTTCCATTTTTATTCCTTAATACAAAAAGGCGTGCAAAGTAACAATTTTTCTTACTACAATGGTGTTCACTTAATATGATTGCCTTTCCAAGATTCTAAACTTTTTTTATTGATTGTATCACCAACTATTTTGATTACTTTCAGTTATTAATACGGTATAATACAATCAGAATTGATTTAAACATGAAAATCAGACATGTGACTTAACACATCCAATGTAAAGAGAGACTTACAATATGCTTAACCGTAAATGTTCTTGTTTGCCTTCTTGCAGGTGTACACAGTAAAAGAAAGCAGTGGTAAAGTGACCTTTTAATGCACTGGCACTGCAGGCAGTCAGACAAGAAAAGCATAGACTTTCATCTCCTTTAATGGATTCATCCATACCTGTATGTTATCAATGTACTGTATTGTTCTGTTTAAAAAATAGTACCTGGAACAGACACATTTCACTGATTAGTATGTATTTTGATTGTTCTGATACAATCATCTTGGATGATTACCAGAATCAGTGGGCAAGAATGGAAAATGTACAAAGAAAACGGCTGTTTTGTAATTTGGTTTTATTTTTCATCTGCTGAATGATGATGTGAGCATGTTCCTGGAACTTTTTCACACCTGGAAGAGCTTAACACAGAACCTGCCGAGAATTGAGTGCATTCAAACACTTTGCAAGATTGGGCCTATACTTAACAAATGGTACTGAATGAACCTTGACCATTTATTTGGTCAGTTCAGTAGAATCCTTCTAATTGGCACAAACAGAGAGAAACAAATGTACCAAAATTAAGCAACTGTCATTAGAGAAGGTTTTGGAATTAACTGATAAACTTAACAGTAACAAGTCACTGGGACCAGATGACATTCACCCAAAAGTTGTGAAAACTCAAATGTGAAAATGCGGAACTATTAACTATGGTTTGTAACCTATGCTTTAAATCAGCTTCTGTACCCAATGACTGGAAGATAGCTAATGTAATGCCAATATTTAAAAAGGGCTCTAGAGGTGATCTCAGCAATTACAGACCAGTAAGTCTAACGTCGGTACCGGGCAAATTAGTTGAAACAACAGTAAAGAATAAAATTGTCAGACACACAGAAGAACATAATTTGTTGAACAGAAGTCAACATGGTTTCTGTAAAGGGAAATCATGTCTTACTAATCTATTAGAGTTCTTTGAAGGGGTCAACGAACATGTGGACAAGGGGGAGCCAGTAGATACAGTGTACTTAGATTTCCAGAAAGCCTCTGACAAGGTCCCTCACCAAAGGCTCTTACGTAAATTAAGTTGTCATGGGATAAGAGGGAAGATCCTTTCATGGACTGAGAACTGGTTAAAAGACAGGAAACAAAGGGTAGGAATAAATGGTAAATTTTCAGAATGGAGAGGGGTAACTAGTGGTGTTCTCAAAGGGAAAGTCCTAGGACCAATCCTATTGAACTTATTTATAAATGATCTGGAGAAAGGGGTAAACAGCGAGGTGGCAAAGTTTGCAGACGGTATTAAACTGCTCAAAGTAGTTTAGACCAAAGCAGACAGTGAAGAACTTAAAAAAGATCTCACAAAACTAAGTGATTGGGCAACAAAATGGCAAATGAAAATTAATGTGGATAAATTTAAAGTAACGCACATTGGAAAAAATAACACCAATTATACATATAATATGATGGGGGCTAATTTAGCAACAACTAATCAGGAGAGAGATCTTGGAGTCATCGTGGATAGTTCTCTGAAGATGTCCACGCAGTGTACAGTGGCAGTCAAAAAAGCAAACAGGACGTTAGGATTCATTAACAAAGGGATAGAGAATAAGATGGACAATATCTTATTGCCCTTATATAAATCCATGGTACGCCCACATCTTGAATACTGCATACAGACGTGGTCTCCTTATCTCAAAAAAGATATACTGGCATTAGAAAAGGTTCAGAGAAGGGCAACTAAAATGATTAGGGTTTTGGAACGGGTCCCATATGAGGAGAGATTAAAGAGACTTGGACTTTTCAGCTTGGAAAAGAGGAGACTAAGGGGGGGATATGATAGAGGCATATAAAATCATGAGTGGTGTGGAGAAAGTGAATAAGGAAAAGTTATTTACTTGTTCCCATAATATAAGAACTAGGGGCCACCAAATGAAACTAATGGGCAGCAGGTTTAAAACAAATGAAAGGAAGTAGTTCTTCACACAGCGCATAGTCAATCTGTAGAACTCCTTGCCTGAGGAGGTTGTGAAGGGTAGGACTATAACAGGGTTTAAAAGAGAACTAGATAAATTCATGTAGGTTAAGTCCATTAATGGCTATTAGCCAGTATGGGTAAGGAATGGTGTCCCTAGCCTCTGTTTGTCAGAAGGTGGAGACAGATGTCAGAAGAGAGATCGCTTGATCATTACCTGTTCGATTCACTCCCTCTGGGACACCTGGCATTGGCCACTGTCAGCAGACAGGGTACTGGGCTGTATGGACCTTTGGTCTGATCCAGGATGGCCATTCTTATGTTTTTATGTCTTAATTATTAAAAGTTCACAGGAACACACTGCACTAGGAAAAGTTGCTTAGTTTCAGGAATTGCTTTAAAAAGGTACTCCAAAGTATTAAAATATTTTCTAAACCAACATTAAAGCAAGTCATTCATTTAAACCCACCACTGAGCTGGGAAATAGCATGAAATAAAAGGCAGTACACTAAGAAATGTATGCTAGAAATTGGGGTGCCATTATCCAAATGTTTAAAGTCACTGAAATACGTTCCACTGAATCCTTGGCAATTTTCCCTACCAAATGGATGTATTAAGGTTCAGTTTAAAGTGGATTTTACTATACTTTTGACATTGATAACAGTACTGTTTATCATTAGGGTAATGTTGGAAACTAATTAATAAAAGGAGGACAGCAGTTATATCTGCTTTTATTAAAATCTTATCTACAGTCATGTAATAGGAAATCACAGTAAGAGTGCATAAAATGTGTCCAGGTTTCTGATATTTTCATTTGAATATTTAAGATACATTTCCTGTAAGGACCCTATCAAATACCTGATATAGTTTTTTATACTCTATAAAACTGTGAAGGATGCCTTATTTTAAAGCCAATTAAAGGAATATCATTAGTTTTCTTTTTCCATCTGTGGAACACTCTCCCCACTTGTGTTTCAAATACAAACTTAGAATTTCTCTCTCACATCTAAATTATGTACCATGTTGGGAACAATATTTATTATTGTGGAACAGCAGAAGTGAATTTAAAACAAATCAGAGTGTGACTTTTTAAGTCAATATTTAGAAATTGGAAGATCTTTCCCAGGTAATATACATTAAGGTAGGTCAAATTTGGGGCAACTACTACTATTCAGAGATCTGCAGATATAGATGAAAGGGATTATAAAAGTTAACTTCAAACATGATATAACTACTTTTAAACTTTGTGTTGAGGCTTTTTTATATATTCCTTTCATATAAATAAAATGTATTAACAAATATGGCTCTCTCTATTGTAAGATGTGATCATAGATTAGATGCAAAAGACTACACTTCGAAATTTTTAATGTACTGTTCATTTGGTGGATCTGATCTACAGAAAATTTGTAGGCTTCAAAAATGAACATGTGTTTACATACCTTAAAGAACTCCCTTTTTTCAACTTGTTCATTGCCATCTGCATCCAACATTTTAAAAGCAATATGAAATCCAGTTTGTGGTTCTGCAATGAAATGTTAACTATGAATGCAGCAGAATTATCACCTGCAGTTTCAGTTTTCCACAGTTAGATGCTTTGAATTTGCAGCAAGCCATATAATGCATATGCAACTATTACATGAATGTTAGAGAACACTGTTTTATATCCATTTCAGAAGATAGGGATGTGGGTAATGAAATGCTAATAGTACCTAAATATAGCCGAATATCTTGATCTGTTTCTCACCCATTCTCAAAATTCAGTCTATCTTAGTTGCCCTAGATTCTCTTCCCTGTGAATCCTCAGCATGTTTCCCCATTTTCTCTATTGCCACTGACAGTCTCTGAGTTCTAGCTCTATGACCTGTACCTACTTTCAATCTCAGAAAAGCTGTAAGAAACCTCCAAAGTCAATCAATATTCCAAAATTTGTTTGAAGAATCACTGTAGAGTGGTCTCAGGTACTTACTGTCAAAAGCTAAGCAAGCTATATATCATTATATTCAGTCTCTACAGTGCTGAGAAGTAAGAGACTGGGTTTGTAAATCACACACAGTTCTTGGCTAGGAACCTGAGAACTAGCCACAGGGTTCTGAGCCAGCCCAAGTATTTTTCTTTTGTACATTTGAACTCCAATTTTTCACCTTAAGTACATTGTGTATTTTGTTTCCCAGAACCTATGTTTTAATGAAGTGATGCAAACAGTTTGCAAAAACATGCACTGCATTTCTTCCACCACTTTGCTGCCCTTTGTCCATAAGACCAATTTCATCACATGAGAGTTTAGTAGGCACAAGGAAAATGCAAAATTATTGGAACGACTTATTTTGTCTATTTGAGGCTATGTAACTCAGTAGTGGGTTGTCCTCTTAACTATCTTACCCAGGAGTAATTTGACACTGAAATATGTTTAAGTTCACTGTAGCAGCAGGTGACCCTATTGATATTTGGGAGCTGGCTTGCCTGATTCAAGCTATAATCAATCAATCAGAAGAAAGCTATAGAGCATCTCCTACAGTTTACCAGAGTCACAAGAATCTCCAGGAATAGAATGTTAAATGAAATGTTCAATCTCCCTTGGGAATGTGAGAGCCCTTCAGATACATTTTTAGTTTGGAGGCACATTTTCTCAGTCACTGGCTGACAAAAATGTGGACCTTGCTTATTCTAACATGCACAAAGCTTATATATTTGCAGAGTGAGAAAATTAAGAAAATGCCTCTTTTTGCTTTCCGGGAAACCTGGCAAAATATTATACAAGTTATCTTTATATATTAGACACTAGCTGGACTTACCCGGTGTTGCCCGGGAAACCGGAGGAACAAAATTTAGAAAAACAGAAGCTGGTCCTGACAGCCTCCAGCCACACCGCAGCTGCCAGTGCCTGACATCTGGCCATTATGGCAGACCCCTATGCTTTTCTACTGCTGCATAAAGCAAAATCTCTGACACAAAAAAGAGGCATTGCAATGTTGAGAATCAGAGCTATTTGACTTGGTAAACTTAGATACAAAAGTCACAATAGAAACTTTGTCTCTGTTTTCATCCCATGTCATGAGCCTTGGAGCCATTAAAAGTACAGTGGAAGGGAGAGCCTCCAAATCACCATGGCTTGTTTCCCCACCATTGCTGGAAGCATATGGAGGCCCCTCTTCAATAGTGAAATGTTTTGCTTCCTATCAGATGGTATTTTTGCTAATTATCCTTGTAGAAGCTCATGTTTTTTTGGTAGGGAAGTAGGGGATAGGCATGCTGGGTCTGCAAATTCTCATCCAAGAGCTGAGTATAGGGATGCGTCAATCAATGGGGCTGGCCCTACTGAATCAGAGATTTCAAGGTGACACAAACTCTTCTCCCACCTTTTTTGATGAAATTATGAGTCAACTACCTGAGCCTGCTGGCACCTCTATAGTCCCTCCTCCAGCACCACCCCCTTGACTAGCTGTCCCTCCCATGGAATGCAACTGTCACCCCCCCACCCAGGATCATCCAGTATCAAACCCAGGACCAGTGCCCAGATTTGAGGGATTCCCCGCCCCACCACCATAGATTAATTTCTCACCCACCCAGCATCATCCAGTGCTGCCCCTTGGGCCAGTGCCCCTCAAAGGAGACTCCCCCCCGCCATGGGCTTCATTTCTCACTCACTTCCTGCAGGATTGTCCAGCCCCACTTCCTTCATCCCTCTACAATCCTGCCCTCTCCCCACTCGCCCCCCAACGGTCCAGCCCACCCCCCAATGATCCAGTCCTCCCATTCTGCCCTCCTCCCACTAGCTCCCAACGGTTCAGCCCCCCCCCCCGACCAGCCTGCTCCAGTAACGATCCAGCTCCCCAATCCTGCCCTAACCCCATTCGCCCCAATGGTCCAGCCCCCCCTATTGATACCCTCCCCCCCCCCCACTCTTGGCGTCCCCGATGAGCCTCCTTCTGGACATTTTTTCAAAATGGCAGCTGAGTGGTAACACCAGCCCCGCCCCCTTCCGCCTAGAGCGAGCACCGGCAGCAACCCGCCCACCCATTGGTTGGCTGCTGGGACCCAAGCCAATCGCAGTATTGAAGAGAGGCCTCCATATGCTTCCAGCAATGGTGGGGAAGCCGCTTCTCCCCACACTGCCAAGCTCCGTGCAGCCCCAGGGAGAGGTGTCGGTTTCTCATCTCTTCCCTCCTACAGTACCTTAAAACCTTTTCCTGGAGGAAAGGTTATCCCATGGAAAGTTTGGTTGCAGTAGGTCTTATAGTGTCCAAGTTATTAGAGCACAAACATTCAAACATTCTCCTTTACATATTAGATTACCACCCCTTCCCCTGCTAATTAGCATTTCTAATTCACCAGTCTTGTGATGCACTAATATTTGACAAATATTACTACAGTGTGCTAATCCAAACTCTATGGAAACCACCACAGCTGACTGGATATAAACAAGAGTTAAGTTGATATCCTCTCTATGTAAATGTCTCATTTAAAGCCTTTCACCAGAGAGTTCTGTGGTTCAAGAATAAGAGCATATCCCATAATAACTTTAGAAAATAAAAGTGTAATGATTTATTGTAAAATGATTCACTTAATCTGTGTTGCAATTTAGAGATAAGAAAGTACCTGATGTAAAACATAGGGGCTAGAACTGCTCATGCAAGTCCCAAGAAGATACTCTTATCTGATATGATGTAATTCAAATGGTATGCATTTTATAATGTAAATGTGGTTCAAAGAAGAATTCAAATATATTTATATTTAATTACGCTGTCAGGCAAAACTGTAAAATCTGAACATCAGACTTGCATATTGCCACAAGTCTAGGTTCCATTTGGTTCTGAACAACAAAACACCATTAATGACCTCAAACTTTTATAGTGAGCTAACTAAAATAAAGTTTTTGATAAAGAATGCATGCTTGACTCCTGAAGTCACTCACTAGGAAAGAAATGTTGGCTTTTAGCTGTTTATAACCCATAGCAGAAAACTAACCAGAGTACACTATTAACTAAGCCTTGGTATTGAACAAAAAATAATTGTGGTGACATGAGGCATGTCTGAGTGGGAAGCAAGTTCTGCAATAAGTAAAATAAAGATTCCATTTATCATGAAGAAATATTTTCAACGCAGGCCCTTGATACCCAGATACTGGGTTTCATATCTGTCCAGGTGCACAGCAACTGGGAATATTTTAGCTTATATAGGGGCAGTACCAGAGGATAGCAGATCTAGAAAATAACTGTATCAGGTTGGGGAAATCTCATTAAAAAAGTCATTAAAGCCTCAGAGAGCTTCTTCGAATAATCTGATTGTATCTAGTAATAATTAGTCATAGACACATAGTCTACATAATTATGACATCAAGAACTGACTAATATGGAAGAGATATTACATACAGATGAAGAGCTAACTTTTGTTGAAATTTGCTTTCAGAAAGATGTACATGATAACCTTTTGTGTAACTTTAGAAACAAAATTAACATTGGATTCATCCTGTATAAATATGTTCCTTTGTTTTTGCAGTTCAATCCATTCCTATATGATATACCCTGGAAATAATGTCATTTGATTGTCTGACAATGTCAAGAATTGCTTGCTTTGAAGCTGCTTCATTTCCTTCTTATTTGATCCCATGAATCAACACTGATTTTAATTCTCAGCCTAACAACTGAATTTAAAAAACAGAATCTTCTTCCATCTGATTTTAATTAAAACATATTGATGCTGCTATGGAGTTCTCTTTTTAAAAATGTACTTATGACTATTCACCGCCTGATTTGTTTTGCAACAAATACATTAATTTCTAATTTTTCCAATGGAAACTAGATTCGGTCTGACACTTCCGGATTCAGTATACTCCTGACTAGTACAGGCAGTCCCCGGGTTACGTACAAGATAGGGACTTTAGGTTTGTTCTTAAGTTGAATCTGTATGTAAGTCGGAACTGGCGTCAGCCACTGCTGAAACTGATCAGTTTCAACCATGGATGAATCTGGACGCCAGTTCTGACTTACATACGGATTCAACTTAAGAAACCCAGGCGTCCCCAAGTCAGCTGCTGCTGAAACTGATCAGCGGCTGATTCCAGGAAGCCTGGGGCAGAGCAACTCTGCCTCGGGCTTCCTATAGTCAGCTGCTGGTCAGTTTCAGCAGCGGCTGACTTGGGGACGCCTGGGGCAGAGCAGCTGGGGTGCTGCCGGGTTGGTCCGGAGCGGCGCTGCAGGACCAACCCGGCAACCCCCAGCTGCTCTACCCCATGGGTAGGCAAGAAAAGCCTGGTCTGCTGGGGGGGGGGAGCACTAGCTGCACCCCCCCGCAACAGACTAGGGAGACGGGGGTGGCGGGACCGCCCAAGTCCTCCACAGCTTTGCTCCGTCTCCCTGGTCTGCTGACCTGGGAGATGTGGAGCAAAGCTGCAGAGCACGCGGGTAGTGGGACAGTCCAGGCGCGCTTGAGCTGTCCCCCTGCGGGCGTGCTCCGCGGCTTTGCTCCTTGTCTCCCTGGTCTGCTGGTCGGGAGACAGGGAGCAAAGCCTTGGAGCACACCCACAGCGGGACAGCCCAGGCGCGCCGCGGCTGTCCCACTGCGGGCGTGCTCCGAGGCTTTGCTCCCCATCTCCCTGGTCTGCTGGTCGGGAGACGGGGAGCAAAGCCGCGGAGCACACCCGCAGGGGGACAGCTCAAGCACGCCCGGGCTGTCCCACTGCGGGCGTGCTCCAAGGCTTTGCTCCCCGTCTCCCTGCAGACCAGGGAGACGGGGAGCAGCTTTTCTCGCCCCGGAGGACGGGGGCGGCGGACCGCGGCGCATCTGGGCATCCCGCCGCTCCCATCCTCCGGGGCGAGAAAAGCCCCATTCGTAACTGCAGATCCGACGTAAGTCGGATCCACGTAACTCGGAGACTGCCTGTATTTCAATTTGCTTGGACGAATGTTTTCTCTCTCAAGTATCAACAGTGATCATCTTGAAATTAACTATTTTCATTTGCAAGAGCTGACCTTACTGCTTTCCCCTGGTTTATGTAGGATATTACTCAGTCATAAACTTTCTAGGCAATTACTTTTTGAAACATTTTTGAACTATTGTGCATAGTACTGCTCATATGCATAATGATTGGTCCATTTATTATGCCACTACTAGGGGGAGGCAGTATATTTCCGTGATGGATTAGTTTACATCAAAACCATGAACAATGTTGTCATCTGTATTAGCTGCAATTTCCTGAAGGTTGATTGCTTCATACCATGCATTGCTGTAGTCAAGTCAGGAAGAGCTTTCTTCTGCCCACCATAACATAACAAAACAACACAACAGCCATACTGGGTCCAACCAAAGGCCCATCTAACCTAGTATTTTGTCTTCTACCAGTGATCAATGCTAGGTGCTCCACAGGGAATTAACAGAATAGGTAATCATCAAGTGATCCATCCCCCATTGTCCATTCTCAGCTTTTGACCAACAGAGGCTAGGGATACCATTCCTGCCCATCCTGCCTAACAGCCATTGATAGACCTCTCTTCCATGAATTTATATAGCTCTTTTTTGAACCCTGTTAAAGACCTGGCCTTCTCAACATCCTCCAGTAAGGAATTCTACAGATTGACTTTGCGCTGGCTGGCTTCCTTTTGTTTGTTCTACATGTTAATTTAGAACCTATTAATTTCTAAGATTGGTGGTTCTCCTCCCACTTGGAGTCTAATGGTTTGAGGGGGGCTATGCTCGCTGACAAAAGTGAGTCTATATGGTTATATAATTGGAGTGGAAATCCATCAACCTCTGATGCAACTGATGAAGTGGGTCTTTGCCCACGAAAGCTTATGCTCTAATAATCTGTTAGTCTGTAAGGTGCCACAAGACTTCTCGTTGTTCTTATAACTGGAATGTGTCACAGATAGAAGACTCACTTCATAATGCTCCTTATGTTGATTTTGTCTTCAAAAACTCTCCCTGACTTTTAATATTTCCCATTTTGAGGGACAAGTCTTTATGTAGTGCAGAGAGGTGGCATGTATAGAGCACCAGCCCAGGATCAGTATCTTTGAGGAAAGCCAAAGACCTAAAGTCATCCCAACAGACTCAACAAAGCACTGCCATCACATTTGCAGTGAAAGCAGCAGTTTGCTCTATTGAAAGCCATCTGGCCTCACTCCTTGTTCCCACTGAAGCCTCTAATGAAGGTGGCTGCTGTAGAACTTTCTATGTTTAGAATTCCAGGCTCAAAGAACTCCCTGTCAGCCCAAACATCTTATCCCTGATATTTTCAGACTAGCCTTAAGTAGCATAACAAATGATCTTCAGAGAGGAGGGCTACTGAAGTAATCAGCAGAAAACAGGGCAAGCAGAAGTGTCAGCAAAATATAAGAGAGAGAGAGAGAGGAATAAAACACAAGGAAGAGGAAGGGAACAGATAGGATAGAAGGAATTAGAAGAAAATGGATTAAAAAATGGAGAGATAGCAGCAACTGTTTCAGGGCATAGCATGAAGGAACACGATGGGTTCCAAAACGAGAATATTGTGAACTACTGCTATCTATGTAGTGTCCTTTATACACTTTTAATAAGTGAATATTAGAGACACGATGGGTGAAGTAGTATCTTTTACTGGGCCAACTTTTGTTGGTGAAAGAGAAAAGCTTTCGAAGTATCCCATGTTCTTCAGGTCTGGGGAAAGTATTAAGAGTGTGTTTCCCAGCTAAATACAAAGTGGAAAAGACTGTTTAACCTAAATAGTTAATATATATTTCAAGAGACCATTCAAGTTGAAGTGGTCCATTAACATCCCCGTAATCATAGCACAAAAAGAGGGGGATTAGTGGATTATAGATTGTTGTTATAAACCAACAATCCGGTGTTTTTATTAAAGCCACAATTTCTAGTGTTTAGCAATGTTATGAAGGTAAGCTCCTAAGCACATTTTTGGAAGGTTTTGTGCATGACAGACTAGTCATTTTCCATACATAATTCAATGTGATACATTGCTATTTCACTGACTGAGTCCTGGTTGTTAAGATATAAGCATCTTATTGCTACACTTGACCAAGTAATAATTGTTAAAAATATCTCCTTCCCTTCCCTCCACCAAATTCTCTTGAATGGCTTCCTAATTCAATTCCTGACCCCTTGTTGCAGGGCTTATCTTTAAAGTGTTACTAATAATCACTGATAACATGACTGATCCAGGATGCAGTCATTTGACACAGTATACATTTACATTAATTCTCTATTGTGCAGTAACTATTAGTCTCAATATTTTTAATGTTGGGCTGTGATACAGAAATCTAGAAATCATAATGAGAAAAGTTACTGGGCAGCTAGTAGCAATTAAATACTCTTGCATTATAATCATAGAATACTAGGACTGGAAGGAACCTTGAGAGGTCATTGAGTCCAGTCCCCTGCCCTCATGGCAGGACCAAATACTGTCTTAGATCATCCCTGATAGACATTTATCTAACCTACTCTTAAATATCTCCACAGATGGAGATTCCACAACCTCCCTGGGCAATTTATTCCAGTGTTTGACTACCCTGACAGTTAGAAACTTTTTCCTAATGTCTAACCAAAACCTCCCTTGCTGCAGTTTAAGCCCATTGCTTCTCGTTCTATCCTCAGAGGCCAAGATGAACAAGTTTTCTCCCTCCTTCTTATGACACCCTTTCAGATATCTGAAAACTGCTATCATGTCCCCCCTCGATCTTCTCTTTTCTAAACTAAACAAACCCAATTCTTTCAGCCTTCCCTCATAGGTCATGTTCTCTAGACCTTTAATCATTCTTGTTGCTCTTCTCTGGACCTTCTCCAATTTCTCCACATCTTTCTTGAAATGCAGTGCTCAGAACTGAACACAATACTCCAACTGAGGCCTAACCAGTGCAGAGTAGAGCGGAAGAATGACTTCTCATGTCTTGCTCACAACACACCTGTTAATGCATCCCAGAATCATGTTTGCTTTCTTTGCAACAGCATCACATTGCTGACTCATATTCAGCTTGTGGTCCACTATAACCCCTAGATCCCTTTCTGCCGTACTCCTTCCTAGACAGTTGCTTCCCATTCTGTATGTGTGAAACTGATTGTTCCTTCCTAAGTGGAGCACTTTTGTCTTTATTAAACTTCATCCTGTTTACCTCAGACCATTTCTCCAATTTGTCCAGATCATTTTGAATTATGACCCTATCCTCCAGAGCAGTCGCAACCCCTCCCAGCTTGGTATCATTTGCAAACTTAATAAGCGTACTTTCTATGCCAATATCGAAATCGTTGATGAAGATATTGAACAGAGCTGGTCCCAAAATAGACCCCTGCGGCACCCCACTTGTTATACCTTCCCAGCAGGATTGAGAACCATTAATAACTACTTTGTTATATATAACAAAATACTTACTTGTGAGGATTGTCAGCAAAAAGAGGTACTCTGTATATGAGATCAGTCCTAAAAAAGAAAGCACCAACAATGAAATGGTGAATTTGAAAGTCAGCATATTGATCTGCTATATTTGCGGAAAGACTTTTACAATTGAACTTTCTATATGAAAAACATTCCAGTTCTGTTTCATATTAACATATATTAAATAATACAATTTATTAGAATTACTTCCTTTTGTCATTATTAAACAAAAATTCTGATTCTATTTCTTGAGCATCTCTTTCATGTGCAAGTCTAATTGAGCGAGTTAGGTTTATTTGGTATTAATAAAAGACTTGAACTAAATGTTTGGATTTTCACTAAAAAAAAATTCAGTGTTTATATGAAAGACAAATAAATTAAATGTGCTTTGTCACATTTAGTACCTGGGAGGAGAACTACTCTACTGTTATTCTGAAGGATCAAAGTATTTCATCCTTTGGCAGTCTTGAAAAGGCGGAGAGTAGCTTTCCTTTAATTCTCAAGGGGAATATGGCAACACGCAAAGCTGCCAAGCTGCTAGATTGCACTGATAGTACAGCTGGGCCCTATGCCAAAAGGAATTTTTTAAAGAGTAATATGTCCTTTATACAAGGTGAAAGTGTTTTCCCCCCTTTTGAAGGAAAATTCCAGAGTTTCCCTTTGAAACACCGATGTAAATGAAAAGCCTGAACAAAGATGTGACAGTATCAAAATATCAGCATACAAGTTGAGAGAGAGAATATATAAAACTCATGGTTAAACAACAGACTCCTAAGCATCTGCCCTATGATAATGTTTTAAGAAAAACATTTAAAGAGCTTTTTATGAACAGCTTTAAAAATACTTTTAACTTGTGAAGTAAACACTGTATAATGTAGAAGCTGTTTAAAAAGGCATGTTTAAACTACACTATTCAAAGATAAACATAATTTTTATTATTTATATTTAGCTAATTGATAGAAAAGGAATCCTCTTAAGCCTTAGTAATAAACAAATTTGATTCATTACTGAGTCAATAATGATTTGTTTTGAAATAATTTAATATTTTAAATTTGCTATTTTATACCAACTCCAGAATTTAGAAATATTCATTAACTGAAACAGCATTGTCTGGAGAAATGAGAATAGGGCAGGGACTTAGGAGAGCAAATTCCAATCCTAATCTGTGTCTGATGCACTTTGTGGATTTGGCCTAGTCATTTTTCCTTTTCTCTCAGTTTCCCCACCTGTAAAAGTGGGGATAAATTATACTTAACCATCTTCCTAGCATCTGTGTTGTGAGGATTAGTAAAGTTATATCAGATGGCGCTTTCATCATACAAAGCATTATGTAGCTACTGTACAATACTGAAATAGTTATTAAACATAAAAGGCATATTTATGTGTGCTTATTATTTGTACTGCAGTGGTGCCTAAAAGCCCTAGACATGGACCAGGACCCCACTGTGCTAGGCCAGGGATGGCAAATTTTTGGC
Organism: Pelodiscus sinensis; assembly: GCF_052426305.1. Taxonomy (NCBI): domain Eukaryota; kingdom Metazoa; phylum Chordata; order Testudines; family Trionychidae; genus Pelodiscus; species Pelodiscus sinensis. The sequence continues at coordinate 313,664,193 of NC_143052.1, forward strand.
CCGAGGGCCTAATCTGGATAGGGAAATTGCATGGTAGGCCATCAATGTAGGACTGGGACAAGGGTTAGGGTGTAGGAACGGGGTGTAGGTTGTAGGAGGGGGCCCAGAGAGGGGTTGGGACAGGGATTGGGGTACAGGAGGTGTTCACGATGCAGGCTCCAGCCTGGCGCTGCTTACCTCAGGCAGCACCTGTTTGGTGGGGCAGCAGGGCTCTCTTGCTGGCCTTGTCCTGTGCTACTCCTGGAAATGGCCAGCACATCTGTCAGCATCTCCTGGAGGTGGGGCAGGCATCTCCGTGCACTGCCCTTGCCTGCAAGCACTGCCACTGAAGATTCCATCGAGCATGGTTTCCCCCTTCAAGGCCAACGGGAACTGCAGTGAAGGTGCCTGCAAGTGAGGGCAGTATGCGGTGTTCTCTGCCTGCCCCTTCCTGTCCCCATCGGCTACTTGCAGGAATGGCACAGGTCTACAGCAGGCAGGGATTAAAAGTCCTGTGGGGCCAAATGTGGCCCATGGGCTGTAGTTTCCCCACTCTTGTGCTAGGCACTGTACTAAAATAGTGATGTAGTACTACATTTTATTGTGTGGGAGCTCTGCAGAAACTGACTGAAATTGACTGTGAGAGAGAGAACCTCCAAAATCTACCCTGTGTCATGTCGCCACCAAATAAAGCACCTAGAGTAAAAACCTAATTATGTACCAGCAAATTTTATCCAGTTGAAAATCTGTGATAAATACACATATCATATCAACATAAAAAATGGGTAATTCAGCTTTTATTGCCATTCTGTAAACTACATAGTAAAGTATGCCCAAAGTGCACATGTAGTTTATAAAAAAAATTATCTGGTGTTGCATGTGTAATACTGTTTTTATTAACATTGATATTCTCTTTAAACATCAATAGAGCATTTAAGATACCAAAAGAGTATTTTATACTAGTCAAACTTTTCTCAGACGTTGAGTTCAGAGTTTGCAGATTTGTAGATATGAGGTAATTTTCTCTATGACAAAAGATTCCCGACTTCTAGCCTATGCATAATGGGACATTTTTTATCTGCTTAATGTCAGAGAGCTAAGAGGAGAATTAGTTAATTTCAGCAGTTGCTCATAGACCTCTGTGGCATGCAAGTTTATCCTCAATTGGCTGAAAAAGACAAGGATTGGAGATACCATTGCAGGTTTGATTCTTATCACAAAGGTATGAATAAAGACATTGGCTGGATGGCCCACTACATTCCACATCCTAATGACATAAAAACAAACAAACCAAGACTTAAAAAATAGTCTTGCAGCATCTTAAGGGGGGGGGGGGGGGGGGGGGGAGAACAAGAGGGGGGAGAAGAGAAAGGAAAAAAAGGAAAGAAATAGTCAATTAGAGTCTCCATATTTCTCTCCCTCCCCCCTTCCCCTATTTATTTCTAAACTGGACCTTTAATAACTCCATTCATCTGAAGAAGTATGTTGTGCCCAGGAAAGTTCATGATATCATCTACATGTTTTGTTAGTCTTTAAGGTGCTACTAGACAATTTGTTGTTTAAGTTTTTCCTGTTACAGACTAACGTGGCTAGCCCTCTGAAGCTAAATTAATGGTGTTATGCTGCTATAAAGGGAAATGATACAATGAGGAATCTAACCCCAAATCTTTATATATGAACCCACAATTTTACTCATGGAAAAACTTGCAATTTGAGCACAAACAGAAATTGCTTTGCTTTCACCAATATGAGGCTGGGCACCAAATGCAAACGCTGTCATAAATATATAGCCCAACCTTGAAAATGTGAGCTCTGCATCATGGAGACCAAACAAAAGGATCTAACGTACTATGGAATTTAAAAAAAAAACCCAACTATTAAAACAACCAAGTAAAAAGGTCAAAAGCTTAATGGCTAACCCTTATTTTATGTTAATCAATTTATATTATTCCTGCAAGGATAAGAGAATGGGGGAACACTCCAATTTGGTTTTGATTTATCATTATATTTTCATAATGTTTAGAGAAGCCTTTGCCACCTCAATCTATTCAATTTAATTACCCACTCTATTTATAAATGACCATGACATTTTCCTTTCTGTTAAATATTATTTTGAAGAGGTTTAAGTTTATGAGCTACATTTCAAAGAATTGGAATTGTCAATCATAGAATTGACAATCATAGAATTGTCGAGAGGTCATCTAGTCCAGTATCCTGCACTCCTGCCAGAACTAAGTAAATAAATTAATAGAGATTGCCTATCTCCTAGAACTGGAAGGGACCTTGAAAGGTCATTGAGTCCAGTCCCCTGCCTTCACAGCAGGACCAAGTACCATCCCTGACAAATTTTTGCCCCATCTCCCTAAATGGCCTCCACAAGGATTGAACTCACAACCCTGGGTTTAGCAGGCCAATGCTCAAACCACTGAGCTATCATTCTAGACTATCCCTGACAGATGTTTTCTCTAATCTGCTCTTAAAAATCTTTAATGATAGATATTCCACAATGCCCCAACGCAATTTATTCCAATGGTTAACCAATCTTCCTAATGTCCAACCTAAATTGTCCTTGTTGCAGTTTAAACGCATTGCACTTTTGTCTTATCAGAGGCTAAACAAAATGTCTTCTCCCTCCCTCAGTAACCTTTTATATACTTGAAAACTATGTTGCCCCCCTCACTGTTCCCTTTTTCAGACTAAACAAATTCAATATTTTCAATTTCCCCTCATAAGTCATGTTTTCTAGACCTTTAATAATTTCTGTTGCTCTTCTCTGGATTTTTTCCAAACTCTTCATCTTTCCTGAAATGTGGTGCCAAGAACAGGACACAGTAATCCAGTTGAGACCTAATCAGCCTCGAGTAGAGTGGAAGGATTACTATTTGTGTCTTTCTTGCAACACTCCTGCTAATACATGACAGAATGATGTTTGCTTTTTTTGCACTGTTGACTCAAATGTAGATTACAGTCCACTATGACCCTCACATCCCTTGCTGCACTACTCCTTTCTAGGCAGTCATTTTCCATATTATACGTGTGCAACCATTTTCTACTCCCCTCTGGGAATGGGTATCCAACCAGTTATGCACCCATCTTGTAACACCTCCATCTAGGTTGCTTTTCCCTATTTTGCTTATGAGAGAAAATCATGCAAGACAGTGCCAGAGGCAGATACTGAAAATTCTCTTCCTGCACCAATGGAAGTACCCATTTTTTCTCCTTCCATTGTGTTTCATTCCACAAAGATGCCATCTGTACAGGATCCTAATTCCAGGGTCCTTATGTCAAGACTCCCTTAGTTCATTGTCTTGCCCCCACACAGGCTGTGTGATATGTAGGCAACTGTGCAGAGTCAGCAGCTGCCTAGATGCAGCAGTTTTCTGGAAGAAACAGTGCCACAAACCAGTCTAGGCAGTATGAATTGCAGAATGTAGTGCTCTAACTGCCACACATAGTCCTTGCTGGCATGGACTAAAAAGTATTGAGTGTGTACTGATGCAGTTCTATATATCAATGCACACTACATGTATTTTAAATTGCAACAGCAGAATCTACATGGAGCAGCTAGAGAAGTGCAAGTTGAAGTACTGTGTAATTTGCACCCCTGTAGACTGGTCTGCGGCATCACTTCTCTAAGAAACTAGCAACTGTCTAGTTTGCCGACAGTCACAGTGCCCGCTAGGGATGAGAATGGGGAAGCCCCAGTCTAGATGCTGCTGGTGGAAGTGGGTGAAGGAGGCTTGCATCTCAGACTGATGAAAGATGGGAGTTGAGAGATGATAGGCAGGATGGGGCTAAGCCATGAAGAGTGTTGAAAGTATTGCAATGGAGAAGGAGGAACCAATAAAGAGAGACAAAGAAAGGTCTGACATGGTCAAAGCATTGAATTAGAAAAGCTATTTTTGCAGCAGCATTTGGAATGGAAACAGACAGGGAAAACTTTCATTTGTCAAGGTCAGGGAAAAGGATTTTGTAGTAATCAAGATGCCTAACGAGTAGAACCTAGACTATAGTTTTAGTTGTATGGGTGGATAAAAGGGTGAGATCTTAGAGGTTAGGTAGAAAGAATTGGTAAAACTCAGATGCAGCCTGGATGATGCAAGAATCTATAGAGGGCTGAGACAAAGATGACACTCATGTTATGGGCTTATGTAACAGGGAGGAAGATGGTGGTGTTCACTAGTGTCTGAGAATGAAGAAGAGAGATTTACAAGGGAGAGATTATGATTATGAACAATCAGCATAGTAAAAAAACATGGAAAGTTTAAAATAGCAAAAATATTTCAGATTGTTTTTCCAAACCACCTTAGCACCTTTAAACAAAGCTGTGATATGTTTGCTATTCTTTCTATGACTGATTATACTGAAGTCAACATGTATGTGGCTGACTCAAAGCAGATTTTTACTATGGAATCATTTCCATGAGAATTCATGTCAGAATAATTTTACTTCACTTTTACTACATTTATTCAGGTTGGTCCTCCCTGGTCCAGCACCCTTGGGACCAGAGTAGTCATGAACCAGGGGGCCTGCTGGACTGGGGAGGTCAAAGCTCCACTCCCTGCTGTTGACCACGACTGGCTCCACCGCCGCCAGCCTCAGTCCCAGCTAGGGTTGTGCTCCCCACTGCTAGCTTGAGCTATGCTCCTGGCCACTAGCTCAGACCAGCGGCAGCAGGGCCATGCCCCTGATCCTGGTTGCCCCCTCCCTCACCCAGGCTCTCTGGTATAACAATATCTGTGGTCCTGCCAGACAAGAGAGTACTGAATTTTAGAGTTTCAACCTAATTTGACCATTTTAGCTGATGCACAAACTGAACTGAGTTCTTCTTTATGAAGCATTCTATTCTGAAGAGATCATTGACATTTATTCATTTTCAAGTTTACATTTAATAGGTGCAGTAGATAAGGTTTTTAAAAACAAATTTGTAAATATTATTGGTATATAAGTGCACACTACCAAAGCAGATGGAAAGGACACAGCTCCTGTGGTGCTCTGCCACAGAGGAACGATTACTCGTGGTGTCAGGTAGGCCTCCTCTGCACAAGGTGCCAGGATACAGCAAGGACTTGTGGATGCCAAGGGCTAACTTCAGCTTAATGGAGTGCTGTTTGCTTCCCAACAAGAGACACTAGTCCTTTACATCAACTCTACCATCCAGATAAGGCCTGCACAGAAACTCTGGGCTGTTTCCTCAGAGTCACTTAGTTTGTGGGTGTTTGTTGAAGATGGATTGGTTAATTACTCCCTTATTTGATATTCTTGATTTCTTTGCCTATTCCCTTCCCTTTATTCCTAGAAAAGAAATTAAATTAAAATAAGTACTGTTTATCTTTATTTTCTGGTTCTGGATTCCCAGTAAAAAAAATCCTAAAGGTTGGAATATCTGTTACTATTGGCAAGTCTCCTGAACTGGGACTCTCTGGTCCGATAACATCCTGGACCACAGGGCCCAAGAACAGGGAGGTCTGGGTGGTGGGGCAGGAGCACAGTGGGGGGAGAGGGGGTCCAGCGATTCGGATGGGAGTCCCATGTCAGGGTGGGCACCTGGCATGGTGTTCTGGCCCCAGTGGCTGGGGAGCTCCAGTGTCAGCTGTAACCAGGGAGCTCTGGCTCCAGCCACGGAGCCATGTGGCTGCAGAGCTCCCTAACTGTCATGCGGTACAGACTGCCACGCCTGCTTGGCTCCACCTGGGACTGGAGCTCCACAGGTACCATGCTCCATGGCTGGCACTGGGGTCAGAGCTGGAGCTCCCTAGCTGTCACTGGGACTGGAGTTCCCTGCCTGCTGGGGCCAGAATGGCTGCAGCACTCTGGCCCTGGCAGAAACTAGAGAATCCCAGGGGGCTGGGGAAACAGTAGGGCTGGGCTCGAGCACTAGCCTGGAGGCAGGAGGGCAGCACAGGCCACTGGGGGGGACCTCCCCTGGTTTGGCAAATTCCTCAGGTCCCAAGGGTGCCGGACTACAAAGGTCCAATCTGTAGTTTATACTCCCAGCCCGTAAGTGGTGGCATTACGAGAAACCGAGGCTTACTGTTCCTAATGGGTAAGGGTGAGGGGAAGAAAAAAAGGGTGTCACTGAGGCCCTGTCAGAAGAGGAAAGTAAAAGGGATTTGACTATCTTTGGGGATCAGGGATTCCCCAGAATAGGGTGGTACATTGTCAAGCACAATTTTATCTGATGTTTCCTTTTTTAAAATTTTTATAAATTTAGGTGCATCCAAATTACTGAACATCTATTCAACAATCTGTCGGGGGGGAGGGAGAGGTGAGTGAAATAAACAAAAGCCTACTTTGGGCTACAACCAACCCTTTTAGTAACTGGCAGTGAAGTTCTGCCTCCTCCAAAGGCTTCCTTACCCACAGCGCCAACTACATGTGTTTGCAGAATTCCCTGGTGTCCTAACAGTGCTTAAATGGGTCTTCAATTCCCAGTCCTGCTTCCTTGTCTTGAAAAGTTGAGAGCAATCTCAGAAAGCAGTTAACTTCTTGCTAGCTAGAAATCAAGTAGGGCTTGTGGAACCTTCTGGAAAATATATTCACACAAATAATCAGGTAAAAAAATATAAGGTATACTTTGATTACCAAAGTGTGTTACCTTTATCGCCGAGGTCTCTAAAAAAGGTTGCTCCTGGTTTAACCTTTGTAACATTTATTAATGCAGCATCTACATCCTTTAAATGCACAAATAAAAAAAAAGAACAGTTGTGAAGCAGAGATTTAGTAACAGAAGGAATGACAGTTCCTTTTGAGAACAGAACATTTTACTTACCTTTTCAGTCAATTTCTTGGCCAATGCTGTACCTGTAATAATAATTTAAAAAAATAATTCAGTAACAAATTCTGACTTGAAACTTTGATAAAGTTCTGTAGCCTTTCTTCAGATATTTATGAGAAAATTGTAAGTAATATGAAATACAAAAATATTCTATCAGGCAGATTTTTCTAATTACTGCAATCATCAGGCAAAGATACTGTTCAAAATAATATTAATAACTTGAGAAAATATTCTTGCAATTTAGATGAAACCACAAAACTGTTTCAGGTATGTATGACTAGCTCACCAATGTGCTTTTGCACACACTGTGCTACCCAAACTATTCATACACATATACAAGTACATGCACATAATATATGTTGAAATAGACTCAAGGGGGTCAAAAGTTAGGAAATTTCATTGCATGGAGTCATATTAACTCCCCACAAGGAGGGGCCCCCATTCCTGCATCTCGATCGGAGTAACTGGTAGCAGTATTAGACTCCTTTTCCCGTGTGAACCAGCCATTAAAGGGGATGTGACCCATATTTAGCCAGTGACAGTGATAGGCTTGACAGCTATGAAATAGAGATACAAACCAGTGTTCCCTGTAAATCATATTAATGGCATATTTTTAAGGCCATGTCTGCAATGGCTAGGGAAACTGTTGGTACCTCTCCTGCAAACCATGTAAAGCATGGCTGTTGCTAGACTGTAGCTAACCTTATTTCCTAACCAATGTAGACAGTGTTTTAGACCTGAAGGTGCCACTTGCATCCTTAAAATATTATGGGGACCTGTTAAAGCCAATACTCCTGACACTTGACCATATATACCAGGACCCAACCCTTAGTCTGAGGAACACAGGAAGGGAAAGAACTAGGACCTACTTGTCTGTTGAGTAGACAAACTTATGAATGCAGTTTCTGAAGTTTTAGACTAATTCACACAGTTTATTTTTATAAACACTCACATATCAAAGATTAACAAATGAATTTACAAAAATAAGTCTAACACCAGTTCTTTAAAATGTCATTTTCAATTTTTATTTTTATGCGGATGAAAGAATGGAAAATACTTCTCTTGTTACAGATCTTCCAAGTGTGTGACAGAATTTTGGCTAAGGAAATAAATTGATTTTTTAAATTCCCCACCTATTTAAGTGATTCTATCATTTGATTTTTGCTATTTACAGTAAATCTACAAAGCAACAATCAGGTACAAGCACATCTTGTTACAGGCAAAGGGACATTTTAGCTGTATGAGTGAAGTTGCATTAAAAACATCAAGCCTACATAAGAGTAAAAAAAAAAAAAAAAAATTTGCCTCCAGCCAAGAAAATGTAGTTAATTGACAACCATAACTAAGTAAACACCACCAAGAGCAGCTACTTCAGTTTTTAATTTGCCACAGGCAAGAACGGTCTTTTGTCACATACATTTTTGACAATAGAAATGTTGCCATCAGCTAACATCTCTTTACATTACATGCAGAATGAAGTTTACAGCAGTGCTAGGATTAGCATTAGAACAGTACTGAATTAACAAGTGCATGCCTGCATACTGTAACACCAATTATTGCCATAGGGTTAGAAAAGGCTTAAAACTGATAAAAGGGACTGTCAGAGCAAAAGAATATTATGAACAAAATCACTAAGATCTCCCATTTTTATAATAAAAATCAATCACTGAAGTATGGGGAAAACTTAGCTCACTCTCTGAACAAAGCAGAATTTTCCATGTCTTTATATTGATTTATTTTTTAAATAAGGACCATTCCATGCTAACTTAAAAAAATAAAACCCAACCATACTCTAAGTGTCATGTCTTCACTTTATCATACTTACCCAAGAGCTTTTTTTTTTTTCAGGAAATTAACCGAATACTATCACCTTGACTTAGCAAAGTTACCAAGATGATTTTAGTTGGATGCCATTTTGGCTATATTTCTTGCAAACACATCAACACCTAGGTTAGAAAATCTAAACCAAGATTTCTCTCCCAAAATCTGTTTTTGAATTGTTGCCACCACAGCTACTTTTGATGGCATTTGGCAAATGGAATATCCCATCAGCATTCATCACGTTACAGATTATTTTCTAAATAATAAAGAGAACAGGATGAATTGAAGTTACAATAGTGTTAGAAGCTCTGATCCTGCAATTTATTTCACGTAGGTCTGGTCTCGGATGCAGTGTGTAAGAGTCCCACTGCAGTGGGGCTCTGCACAGATGCAGTGGTCAGTCAATGTGGCTCAGATTCCAGGATTGAGGTCTAATTATTTTGCTAAAGTAAATCATTTTAAAGTTTAAAATTAGCCTAAAACATGAGAACATCACATTACTCTGACCTACTGGCTTTGGGCCTTCAGATGATACTAGTTTTGAAAATTCCATTCATGTTTTTCATTATTAATATTATTTTCATAATAAAATAACACACATTTTACTTAGTGTTTATTCACAATACCAGTAGCAGTAGTTGTTCCCCTCCTGCTTGCAAATTAGAAACATTAACACTTTCCACAAAGAGGCATGAAGATTTTTGTTAAAACTGGGGGGATATGGTTATATCTGTGTTTATACAAAGAATCATAAAACCAGAAGGAACCATGAGAGGTCATATAGTCTCATCTCTTGCACTCATGGCAGGTCCAAACACCATTTAGTCCATCCCTAACAGGTGTTTTTCTAACCTGTCCTTAATCTCCAATGATGCAGAAACTGAAACTTCCTTAGGCAATTTATTCCAGTGCTTAATCATGTTGAAAGTTTGGAAGTTTTTCCTAATATCCAATCTAATCCTGCCTTATGGCAATTTAAGCCCATTGCTTCTTGCCCTATCCTCAGAGGTTAAGGAGAATAATTTTCTCCCTCCTCTTAACACACTTTTAGGTTCTTGAAAGCTTTTATGTCCCCTCTCAGTCTTCTCTTTTCCAGACTAAACAAACCCCATCTTCCCTCACAGGTCATATTTTCTAGACTGTTAGTCATTTTTGTTATTCTTCTCTGGACTTTTTCCTTATTTGTTCACATCTTTCCTGAAATGTGGCACCCAGAACTGGACACAATACTTCAGTTGAGGCTTAATTAGTTTCTTATAACACTCCTGCTAATACATCCCAGAATGTTTGCTTTTTTTTTTTTTTTTTTGAGAAAGTGTAACACTGTTGACTCATATTTACCTTGTGGTACACTATGACCCCCAGATCCCTTTCCACAGCACTCCTTCCTCTGTATGTGGAGTACTTTGAATTAGTCCGTACTGAATTTCAGCCTATTTACTTCAGATCATTTCTCCAGTTTGTCCAGATAATTTTAAATTTTAATACTATCTTCTAAAGCACTTGCTATCCCTCCCAGCTTGATAGCACCTGCAAATTTGTAAATATACTCTCTATGCTGTTACCTAAATGACTGATATTAAATGACACTGGATCCACAACTGATCTCTGAGGGTCCCCTCTTATTATGCCCTTCCAGTATAACTGTGAACCATTGATAAGTACTCTCGCAAAATGATTAGCCAACCAGTTATGCACCCCGCCTTATAGTAGTTCTACCAATGTTGTATTTCTCTAGTTTATTAATGAGAAGGCCATGCAAGACTGTATCAAATGCCTCATTAAATTCTAAATATACTACACCTACCACTTTCCCTTATCCACAATGCTTGTTATCCTCTTAGCGAAAGCTATCAGGTTGGTTTGACATGATTGTTCTTGACAAATACATGCAGTTTGTCTTCTAGATGTTTGCAAATTGATTCCTTAATTATTTGTGCTATGTTCTTTGCAGGTATAGAAGTGAAGCTGGCTGATCAATCATTTCCTGGGATGTCATTATTTCCCTTTTTGTAGATGGGCACTATATTCGCCCTTCTACTGTCTTCTGGAATCTCTCCAGTATTCCACAACTTTTCAAAGACAATAGCTAATGGCTCAGATAGCTCGTCAGTCAACTCTGAGTATTCTAGGATGGATTTTATCAGGCCTTAGTGATTTGAAGACACCTAACTTGTCTGAGTAATTTTTAACTTGTTCTTCCCCTATTTTAAGCTTCTGAACCTATCCCATTCTCCCTGGAGTCCAACAATCACCAACTTTCTTGGTGAAAACAAACAAATAAAAAACAAGCAAAAGAGTTTATGTGATTGTTTATACCACAATAGAGTCAAAGTTATGGTTTTAGTTTCTACTTTAATAAAAAATTCAGAGATCAACAATTTATTCTTTAACATTTATTTTTGAAAAACTCATCTGGGGAGAGTACTAAGCTAAAAACATTTTACAGAAAAATTAAGGACACTTAAGAGGTCAGTCTAAGACCTGATCAATTGTGGAAAAACACTGAAAAAACAATGTCTGATCAATAAACAATAGAGCCTGGTGAAAACAATGAGTTAAGAATCTAACTTTAGCTAGCAATCACTTATTGACACCATGAATTACCAAATGAAAAACTAATTAATATGAGCCCTCACCATGATCTGTATTCACAACTTTGAGTTAACAATAAATATAACCAATGAAATGGCAGATTTAATAAAAAAAATATCAAAAGTTTTTTATATGATTTATAGAGCATGGTTTGTGTTTTTCAGAAATGTATATGAATATAATTGAATTCAATTCAATATTTCCACTGAGGAAATGAGTAGTTTATGCACATTCCTGGGCTGAGTCTAACTTTGGCAGATCTCCACTTTAGAGTAATTGTGTCACACCCTAAAAATACCAGAAGATTTCTCTCTGGGTAAGGGCACCTGGAATTGAAAGGGTGGGAAGCTATTGTAGGGAGATAACATCAAAGTATAACACAACCTATTAGGAAACTGAAACAGACTGAAATTTTAAGAAAAGCCCATTTTCATAAACTGCTAGAATTTTTTGAAAGAGATGGTAAATTACAAACAGTAATTAAGAATCCTGGAAATGATCAATTGCTTCATGGTCATTAATCAGTTTATCTAGGTATGTACTTAATTATTTGAGTACCTCCCAAATGAAAAAAAAAGTTACAAACACATTTTCTTCTCTCTATCTGGAAAGACTGCTAGAAAGATACATTTGTGTATGTAAAACTAAGGATAGAGTTTATTGTGGAAAAACTAAATTAAGATGTGGATTTTCTATTTTTATCTGAATCTAGTGAGGTTGTGGTCTGTTTTTATATCTTACAGAAGTGAGTTTCACAGCACTGGTTTAGCTCCCCGAAGGCTCTATCTCATGTACTCAATATCTTTAATTCTACACTGAAATAAAGTGGGAACAAATTTTATAGTGTTAAAAATTGTTAGCTTTATAATGTGTGTTCTATTTCTCTTATAACCTAAAAGTAGTTTTGAGATTGTTTTAACAGATTATTTTAACATGACACACACACACAAAACCCACACATCCATCTCAATCTGATAGTGCCCAAAGGGCCCAATTGGGGAGGGGCTTTCCTCTGTGCTAGGCATTATCTCTCAGATGAAGTCAGCTAGATATGAAGTAGATGTTCACAAAATGTCTCAGCAAAACTTAAACTGTTTCTAAGATATGTGTCAGTTTATTTTTAAAAATATTTTCATAATATTATTTATTTTTAAATATTTTTAAAAATGGTATTGATTTAAAATATCACTCTTGCAGAAATGTATGGTGTAGGTATCAAACAGTAATTATTTAATGAAGGTATCTGTTTCGAATCAAATCCACCAAAACTCAATTTTTTAGCATCACGTATCAAAATATACAAAGTAAATACACTTAAATCAAACTAATTAAAGTTCTCAAAAAGCATTTTTCTTACTTTTCCTATCTGTAAATTTTGTTTTATTATTGATGGAAATATGTCAGTTTGTGCATGTACAGTGAAATAAATGTTTACTGACATTGATTGATTAAAAATCGAATCCTTCTAAGCCTAGAAGATACAATGTATGTAAAGTCTTATTTAGTATGACAAAAGTTATCATTTTTTTCTGGCACCCAACAAAATGTTTTTAAAAAAGCGCGCACAGATAATTATGGGCTGCCAATAAAAAAAATCATTGTTAATTCTTATGAAGTGGATTCTCTGGTTGGCTAAGGCCACTTTCCACTTTTTGAAGATGACTGCTGGTGAATTCACCCTGTGTGTGGGAACTTACCACTGGCATAAATCTATTTAGCAACAGCACCTGAAGTAAACGGAAGGAAAGGTTATTCCAGTGGTGGGTGGAGGGCTTGGCTGAAGTGAAAAAATAAAGAACTATGTCTTTATGTGGACAACAAACTACTTATACTAATGGGGATTTTTTCTTCTTTCTTCCTTTGATCTTGTTTACCCCCTAAGCAGAAACTGCAGATCATGTTACACTGTGCCAAATTATGTGAAATAATCATATGCTTTAATCTCTTCACTTTGATATGCAATGAGTATTTTGGAATACAAGAATTACAAAAAATAAATTTACTGAGGCCAAAAAAGTCCACTTGGGACATCCAGTCTGATCTTCTACTCCTAGTAAGATTCTTATTCGTGCTGTCTCTATTATTTTATACTAGCAGAAATACCCAGTGTCGCCCAGGGAAAATATAGTAAAAGGTGTGATGAATGAACTACATTACATTAACATAGCATATTTTATTGGAAATACTTTTCTCATATATTACTTTAAGAAATTAACATAGCCAGTGATGTGCTTACAAAATGACAAATCCCATAGGGTCTCTTTTCTCAATCCCCCACAAATCAGGAAGGCCCATCTTCCCTTAAAGACTCTATGCAAACCAATGCCTGCAGCCTCCTTGCCAGAAATCCTGAGAAATAGAGGGGATGTCTCCTGGGCTCTGCAGCACCAGCAAGTCACTGCTCCCCAAGTAGCCACTCCCTGAGTGCCTTCAGTGCACACTCCATGGGGAAACCTGAATGGACTTCCTAGCGGCAGCTGGACCAGTTGCATCGATCAGACAAAGCGAAAGACCTTCAGACCAGGCGCAATTAGTGATATCTAGATGATGAGAACATGCAGCACCTGAACGTACCTGTTCTAATGAGAATAGGCTGTTCTGAGTGTACTGTGTCCTCTTCAGGCTCCATGGTGCTCAAAACTGTGTCCTCCTACCCACCTCCTCTTTGTACTGTGAGCTGAATCCTGCAAAGCACATAATCCCCGTGGCACTTGCTGATAACGCACACAGCCCTTTCAGGAAAAGGCATGAAGCCCAAAGGAGGGCAAGTGGTGGGATGGCTTGTTTGGGTGTAGAGGGAGGGAAACTACTTTAATTTCCAGAAGGGGTTCAGTCAGAGCCCGGCTGCATGAAGATGCTGAGAGGCTGTGATAGCTGGAGGCCTCTCAGCCACAATTAGCAAGGCTAGACCCCAGCCAGCATCAGCCACATTTGGGTCTATCCTGGAGACCTGCTGGTGCCCTACTATAGGGGAGGTTACTGATTCTCTGCCTCACTGCAGCTTCTCCCCCATGGGCTTGCCCTTGATGGTGCTGCAGGTGCCCACATGCTTTATCCTCTAGGATCTCGTAGTTGCCATTTATGTGACACGCTTAACAGAAGAGTCCAGCAAATGCCTATGATCAGGCGCTACTAAAAGCTAATTATCAGTGGGCCCAACTGGGGCTCTGGGGGAACCGATTTTGAGATATAACCAATCCAATTATTTAAGTAAGGAAATCAGTAGTATCTGTGCAAAATTTGATGTTTCTAGTTCTTACTGTTTCGGAGATCTTTCGGAATTATCAGTGGACCCAACTGTGGCTCTGGGGGAAACCAATGTTGAGATATAAACAACTCAGAGATTTAAGTTAGGAAATCAGTAGTATCCATGCAAAATTTGGTGTTTCTAACTCTTACCATTTTGAAGATCATTCGGAACACACACACACACACTTTCAGAAATATTTATAAGATAAATATATGTACAGTACATACACAAAGATACCTAATTTCTACCTTTCTTTCATTTCCAAAGGTGTTGGTAATCCTTGCTGGCTAATTCTTTTCTCCATCTACCCAGTCTTCTTTTTAGTACTGCCCATGTTCCACTTTCAAAACTTCTTCACTGCACTACTGTTACTATATTCTTTTCAGCATTGCCAATTCAAGTGAATTTATTGCAATTTTTTTTTTGGTTCTTGCTGTAGACAGTCTCACAATGATATGAAAAGATTTCATGTGATATACAGCAGGCAATATCTAGAGGAATCTGCACTGAATTAGAAGTCTAGGACTCATGGCCTCTAGTCTCAGGACTTCCACTAGCTACTGTTGTATTTCTGCCCTGAGACAAGGTCTTTCATCTTGGAGGAAAGGAGGGTTCAAAGAATCATAGAGGATTAAGGTTGGAAGAGACTTCAGGAGGTCATCTAGTTCAACTCCCTGCTCAAAGTAGGACCAATCCCAACTAACTCAGTCACTCATGTCTCAGATGAAATAACTGACATTGTACAAAGGTCACTTGGGGCAGAGCTAAAAATGAGTCTTTAATACAATAAAGCCAAGTTTCATCTATTTTGCCACACAATTTTTCATATAGTTTTTGAAAGATTAAGAGCTTCTGTAACCCCCTTTCCACAGCACAGTGGAGTTTTATTAAACCCTCCAGAACTATGTATAAGGGATTATGACCGCTACTGCTGCCCTAATAATAGATCTAGTTATTTACCCAAAGTGGGAGAGGCTCATGCTTGTCTATCACATGATCATGGGTTCAGTACTCAGAGATGATCCCACAAAGGGTATTACATTTGGCTATGCTGTCTAACCACTAAATGACAATCTGCTCCCAGAACGAGGAATAAGAACCTAGGGACTAGTCTACACTAAGACTTTACATCAACTTTAGTGACATATGGTCAATTTTCTAAGTGATGCGTCTATACTACCAAGACTGTCGCATCATCCTTAGGAGTTGCTGAAGTTGATTTCAGTACTCCTGCTTTTCATGAAGAATGTGATTCCTGACCTTGCATAGTCAAACACATGGTGGTGTAAACCCAGCATTGGGTGAAAGTTGAGGCTATTGGCCTCTAGGAGGCCTTCCCACATTTCCCTGCTCTAACTGCTCTGACCAGAACTTGCCCAAGTGAGCAAAAAAAGCCCCGGGAAAAGCTGAATGGCACTTCCTGCGTGGCCAGCATTGGGAGCACCTCTCAGAGTGAGCAGTACACCACGGCACATGTGGACATGACTTCGACCAATTTCAGTAGCACTGCAATATAAATACTTCTGCTCCCATGGGCTCAGAACAATACCAGTGTGGAATGTCCAGGAGATCTTGGATCTCATCAAGGTGTGGGGAGATGAATCCATCCTTTTAGATTGCTGAACGAGCAAGAGGAACGTGGACATCTAGGACAAGATTGCAAGCTGCCTAATGGCTAAAGGCCATTCCAGGGATGCCCAGCAGTGCTGAGTTAAGATCGAAGAGCTGAGGCAGTCCTAACACAAGGTGAAGGAGGAAGTGTACACTCTGGCACAGCACCTCACACATGCTGCTATTAATAGCAGGCGGACACGACTGGGGGGAGGGTAAGGGTGGAGCTGGACAGCTTACCCAGTATGACCATGGAGTCTGGCTAAGACACACCCGGCATCAATTTGGAACATAGTATAGTGGTGGAGAAGGAGGAGCATGGCCAGTCACTGATCCCCGAGAGCCAGGACCTGTTCATGATGGAGGAGCAGGTCCCTTCCTCCCAGGATGTCTCCCAGTCCATCAGTGACCCTATGGAGGGCACTTCCGGTGAGTTCATAAACTTTCTCTAACTTCAAGCAAGTTAAGGCAATGGGGTGTGAAGTGTGGCATGCTCTGTGCCTACACAGTGTGGGGGGTGCAGAATAGCTTGTTAATGAGTCTGCAGATGGAGGAGAGTCTTGCCTGCTCAGCTAAATGAAGCTCTCTCATAAGAAATGCCCGTTTCACAAGATTTTTGGGGAGGCAAGCCTTATTCTGTCCTCTGTAGTAGGACACTTTCCCACACTAAGCCACTAGTAAGTGGTCTAGCATCATCAAACCATAAGGTATTGAAGCATAAGGCCCAGGTTTCTGGCCACATTCAGTCAGCATCCATCCCAATCACTCAGTGTGATTCGGAAAAGACTCATATCTCACTTGGCAACCTGGATGAAGGAGGAGGGGAAGCTATTAGCACTCTTCCTAGGAGGCCATATGTGCCAGACACAAAGTAGCTCTCTCCCTAAGAGGCCACGTGTACTGGACCTGGCATGTGCCGGACACAGTGGGAAGCAACTCTCTCCTATTCCCTCCTTCTGCAAGTGCGGTGAGAGTTAGTTTTGATTTTGCAGGTGGCTGAGGTTGGCCAGGTGACAGCTCCCCAGAGATCGGCTGAGAGTCGATGAGAGTCCCTGGAGTCCCTCTGGATTGGGACTGCTTCTAGTACAGTCCCGAGTCTGTGGTGCTGTTACATCCCTTCTGAGGCAAAGTCCCCACCTGGCTTCCCATCACATTAATTTATGCACTTTGTAGGATCCTTCTTCACAACCATAAAAGGTAACATTTTACAGCTTTATGATTGGCATTTTCTCACTGATATTGCCTCATGTACTCCATACACAGACAGGTTACATTTTCATAAGCATAAATACAATTGATTCTATTAAAGCAATGTGGCTTTTAAGGAAACATCTAACATTCGCTTAACATATCAGGAACTATTCAAGCTGCAGCTATAAGGGCAGATGGGAGGGTCTGTCTGTCTATAGGGACAGCCCTACTCATCCTCCTGGAGGAGTCAGCTCCACAGTGAAGCCATATGTGACACCATGAAAAGCCAATATGGGTATTAGAGTATAGGTGAGTTTCAGCTGATGAATGCATGCTGCGCCTTAAGAGAACACTGGAATTAGGCATTTTTCTGGAAGAGAGGGGTGAGGAGTTAATTTGTCTTGAAAAAATTCAGGCTGAAGCATCAACAGAAAGTGACAAACCACAGAAACATGGTAGACCATGTACTTTGTGGGGAGTTAGACAATCCTGGATTGTCTGGACCTTGTATGGGTCCATCTGGATCTCTTCTGAGAATAAAATGAAGCCTAAGAATTCGATGGAAGTCTGATAAGTTACAGAAAGGACACTCTCTAAATGACTTAGCCACTTGCATTCTGCTACAAAGACCTTTTACATCTGCACTTGAAAGGGAATCCTCTGAACTGTCATTCATGTTAAAATTCGACACTTGCCAACAAGGACTTAACAAGACTTTGAACTTTCTCACCCATTACCAAGACAGTTTCCCCAATTATCACCTGTAATACCATTAACTCACAAACATCCCACTCTCCCTACCTTTAATATCAGTAATTCACAGACACTTACCTTCCTTCCTCCCCCTTCCCACCCCCCCACATCCCCCTTCTGTTCTGCAATGTGATTTGTCCTTTTCATATTTGTTCATTTTTTTAAATTGTATCCTTTGGTATATATGGTTGTGACTACTTTCTTCCACTATTTGATCTGAGGAAGTGGGTCTGGCCCACGAAAGCTCATCATCTAATAAACCATCTTGTTAGTCTTTAAAGTGCTACATTGTCCTGCATTTTGATAAGTTACACTTCTTGAGCTTGGTATTAAGGTAATGCTGCAGAAAGCATTCCATGACTGGGCATGAGCAGTATGCTGTTCAAAGTAGTTGAAGAAGATCAGGATGTCATATAGGTAGAGTACTATGTATTTATCCATTATGTCTCAGAATACACTGACACATACCAGGGCACAATCCAGATTAATGAGTAGCACTGTGTCCCCTGTCTTGTAACCTGATGTACTCCTTATAATGCCTTGCTGCTGTAGCCCCAAACCTGGACTGTTCATAAATAGCCTCTGGCACGTAAGTCACTCCCTGCTATATTTCTGTGCGCTGCAATAAACCAGCCACATCTTGCTTCTCATCAGCCTTGGTTATGCTGCTGGATGACCCAAATCACTCCCAGTCTGTATTTTTCTCCAGAATGTACATTCTCCAGAATGTACTCCCGGATACAAATATATTTAAAGTCCACTATCCCTTTAACAGAATAGTATACCTGAGAATTATATGAATAACCTTGGTAATTTGTATATTTGCTTAGTCCTGTCCAAATAGAAAGCGATTGCTCTGTGGATGTCTAACGTGTGCCATGCAGCCTCTATTATCTGTGTGGAGTTTGGGGGAAAAATACAGCTAAGTAGATAGTTTTGTTGCAATGAAATGAAGTTGGGATCTTAGGGAGGAATTTTGGGTGTGGAGGAAGGATGACCTTGTCCTTGTGGAATGTAGTAAATGTGGGGGTCTGCCATTAGCGCACCGATTTCTCCTACTCTCCTGGCAGATGTGACGGCAACTAAAAAGACTACCTTCATAGAGAGGTGGAGCATATAGCTAGATGTTCAAATGGCTTATGGGTGATAGCCCAAAGTACTGGGTTGAGGTACCAGGATGGGACTAAGGTCTTTATGGGTGGGTAGTTATTTTGAATTCCCTTCAGGAAGCACTTTGTAATGGGATGGGTAAAAATGGACTTGTCATCAATAAGGAGGTGAAAAACCGTTATGGCTGCCAGGTATATCCTGAGCAAGTTAGATGATAGTCCTGAGTTCTTAAGATCTAACAGTTAGTTTAGGATGACTGGAAGGGGTGTAGTTGGTGGAATTACCTCTTTTTGTTGTGTCCACGCTGAGAATCACTGCTATTTATACATATATGACATCCTTGTCGTTAGTCTGCGACAGTTCAGTAGGATTTGCTTGACGTAATTGGTGAGTGTTGTGGTGAACCAGTGAGAAACCATGCCTGAAGGTGAAGAGTTTGGAGGCATGGGTGATGGATGTGGCTGTCCACCTGTGTTAGAAGGCGAGGGGAGCAATGGCAATCACCATGCTTTTTTGTGGAACAGGTAAGTAGATCATATTTGTCTGGAACAACAAGGAGCAATTAAGATCACTGTGGTCCCATTCTGTCTTCTCTCTTTGAGTACCCGATTAAGTATGATTGAAGGGAACGTGTATAACAGTGGTGCGTCCCATGTTACTGTGAACGCATTCTCCAAGGAGTGCATTCCAATGGTCATATGTGATCAGTACTGTGGACGCTTCTTGTTGGCACTGGTTGCAAACAAGTCCATAGTCTTCCCAATGGGTGAACATGTGCAATAGGAGGTTGGAGTCTCTCTCCCATTCATGTGGAATTGAAGTTCCTGCCAAGGTCGTCTGTGGTGGCATTGTCTTTGCCCAGTAGATAGGAGGCTTGAAGATGTATGTGGGGTAGAATGCACCACCTCCAGAGACAGACCACTTCCATACACAGGCAGTATGATCTGTCTCCTCCCTGGAGATTTTTGTAATACAGGCAGTCCCAGAGTTACGCGGATCCGACTTATGTTACGAACGGCGATTTTCTCGCCCCGGAGGACTGGAGCGGGGGGGAGCCAGCAGACCAGGGAGATGCGGAGCAAAGCGGCTGAGGACCCGGGCCGGACCCGCACGCTTCCAGCTGATCTGCAGACCAGGGAGATGCTGAGCAAAGCGGCGGAGGACCCGGGCCGGACCGCGGCGCTGATCTGGAAGTGCCACGGTCCGGCCCGGGTCCTCCGCAGCTTTGCTCCACGTCTCCCTGGTCTGCTGGGGGGGATGCAGCTAGTGCCCCCCCCCAGCAGACCAGGGAGACGTGGAGCAAAGCCCGGGGACTGTGGTAGAGCAGGTGGGGCGCTGCCGGTTGGTCCCGCAGCACCGCTCCTTGGCGCTACTGGACCAACCCGGCAGCACCCCAGCTGCTCTGCCCCAGGAGTCCTGATTCAGCCGCTGCTGATCAGTTTCAGCAGTGGCTGAATCAGGACGCCTGGGGCAGAGCAGCTGGGGTGCTGCCCGGTTGGTCCAGTAGCGCCGAGGAGCGGCCGCGCAACTGGACCAACCCAGCAGCACCCGAGCTGCTCTGCCCCAGGCGTCCCCAAGTCAGCTGCTGCTGAAACTGACCAGCGGCTGACTACAGGAAGCCCGAGGCAGTGCTGCTCTGCCCCGGGCTTCCTGGAATCAGCAGCTGATCAGTTTCAGCAGCGGCTGAATCTGGATGCCAGTTCCGACTTACATAGAGATTCAACTTAAGAACAAACCTACAGTCCCTATCTTGTACATAACCCGGGGACTGCCTGTACATGGTTGTCTGTAAATATACGAACTGTCTCACTGCGTATGAGGCAGAGAAAGTGCTGGCATGCATAGAACACAGATCTCAGTTCTACTGCGTTTATGTGCAGGTTGGATTCATCCTCAGACCACCATCCCTGTGTTTTGAAGATGCTTATGTGTGGTCCCCAGCCGAGGAGACACTCATCCGTTGTAATGGTCACAGATGATGACTGTGCAAAAGTATTCCACCGCACACATTTTTTGGGTCTATCCAATCTAGGGGATTGTTTGACCCTGAGCAGTTTGAAATAAGTTTGTTGATGTTATGGAAGCGCAGCCTGGCCTGTAAGGTGTTCTGAGCCATAGCTGTGTGGGTCTTATGTGCAGTCTGGCATACTGTATTACAGAAGTGGCAATTGCGGTGTGCTCTAGCAATTGGAGACAAGTTCTTGCAGTGACTTGAGGGCTATCTTGAACTATTACAAATAGCTCCTTTATGGACTGAAACCCCTGTTGTGGAAGAGAAGCTACAGCCGCTATGCAATCAAGGTCAGCTCCTATAAACTCTATTTCCTTAACTGGTTCGAGTTTGCATTTCTGCAAGTTTATCTGTAGGCCCAGGTCTGGAATGGTGACTTGGTCAGGGCAACTGCCTCTTCTACTTGGTGACTGATGTGTGCTCTTAACAGGTGGTCATTGAGGTAAGGGAATATCGTGACTCCCTGTCTGTGGAGGTGAGTGGCCATGAAACAAGCACCTTAGAAAACACCCTTAGAACCATAGAGAGTCTAAAGGGGAGCAGTTTACTGGAAGTGCACATTATGTACTGCAAATCTGAGGTACTTCTTGGGAGCAGGGTGGATGGACACGTGCAAATAAGCATCCTGGAGGTCAAGGGTCGATAAACAGTATCCTTTGTTTAAGGCAGGGATTACTGTAGATAGGGTGACCATCTTAAACCGTTGTGGCTGTATGTAATGGCTGAGCCTCCTCAGGTTGAGGATAAGTCTCCATCCTCCCATCTTTTTTGTTGTGGGAAAGTAATGGGAGCAAAACCCTTTGCCTCTGTAGTGCTGAGGTATGGGATCTATGGCTTCCAGTTGCAGTAGATGGTTGAGTTCCCGGAGGAGGATGTTCTTGTGAGATGGGTCCCATCTCTAAGAGGGGTGGGAAGGGAGGTTGAGAAAATGGGATAGACAAAAAGGGGATACAGTATTTGTTCTTTATTATATCCAATATCCATTTGTCCATTTTGATGGTAGACCACTGTGGGTAGAAGGGTATGAAATGTCTGCGGAATATCAGGTGTGCATCTGGCTGCTTTATAAGGAGTTCTGTTATCAGGCCCTTGACCTGAACTTCAAAATGTTTGTCCTGAAGTTGAGATTTGAGATGTGGAGGGTTGGGTCAGCATTCTGCCTACGCCTAGTTTGGTGCTGTCTCTCTTTGACCTCATATTGCGTCTGAGGTTGATTAAAAGGCATGGGCTTATACCTTTGGGTGAAGTACTTTCCCTGCTTCCTTTTTGTTACAGGGACATGAATGCCCAGTGTTTTTAAAGTGGTGCACAAAACTAAGTGTGTAGTGGGAGGCATCCGTTGTGTCGGCAAAGAGCTTTGATCCCTGGAATGGAAGATCCTCCACTTTTGCCTGCACCTTGAGGAGAAAACCATACAGGTGGAGCCAGGAAGCTCTCCTCATCACGACTGCCATGGCAATGGAGCAGAATGCAGTTTTGGAAGCAGGCTCCTTAGAGAGCAGTGCAAGATATCAAAGCAACCTCATTTATATTGGCTCTAAATTACTCTCTCTTTGTATCTGGGAGACTTTCAATAAATTGTGATAACTGTTTGAAAATGTGGTGTTTGTACTTGGAAGTAGTGCAGTGTAGTTTACAATTCTTAACTGAAGCGATGCAGAAGAATAAGCCTTTCTGCTCATGAGATCCTGGTGCTTCCGCTCGGTCATAAGGGACAGTTTTAGGGGTGTTCTGTTTCCACTCTTTTTTTAACTGCGTTTACCACTAGAGAATGTGGAGAGGGATGGAAAAACATCAGCGCTTTGGGGTGCTACATAGTATTTTCAGTCTGATCCCTTACAGACTGGTGTGACAGTGGTGAGTGTCTGCCCGATGACTGTGGCAGGATCCACAAGGGCTGGGTCCATAGGTAGTGCCAGTTTTGCTGAAGGGGATGCATGTAGGATGCTAGTTAATTTGTGCTGGGTCTGAGGAAAACTGACCAAAGAAACTTTCAGCATGTCTGCCACCCTTTTTTAGAGTTTGTAAAAAGATTTAAAATAATCTCCGGCTGTGGGTGGAGACGGCGGAGTATAATGCAAGGGATGAAGAGAAAATAAGTGTGGGTGGCAGTGAGGAAGCAGAAATCTCCTCTTCACTAGTGACTGACTCCTCCTCCTCTTGATATGCTGACCTATCAAGGGAGGGTAGAGATGTAGCCCAAGATGGAGAAGAAGGTGGCACTTGAAGTTGTGGTATTTGTGTTGCTGAGCTCTATAGAGGACCCAGGGGTCCCTGTAGGGCCAGTTGTGGGCATTGGTGTAGGAACAGGCAGCCACTGGGGTTATTGCCATTGAGGAGTTGCCTGTGGCTGTTTTGGAGAGGAATGCCTCGGGGTATAGATACCTACTAAAGGTTCTTCATCCTCATCGCTGGACAGCAGTCATGCCAAGCCTGCAGGTGTAGAAAGGCTGAACCTGCTTCATGCAGGTCTACAGTCAGTACCGAAAGCCGAGTTGTCGGTACCAAGGTTACATGCAGCTCTTCAGCTGTAGTAAAATGCTGCAGTGCTGAAGTCTTTGGTGCTGCAGGTGGTGTTGCAGCCAGTGCTGCTGGAATCTGCAGTGCTGTTGGTGCCACGTTTATGCTTTTTTGGTGCCTGAGGTGCCATGGGTGCCAACGCTGCCGAAGGAGGTCATGACTTCTTCAGTGCCAAAGGTGCGTCTGTTGGTGCCGACTTGGGCTTAGCTTTTTCAGGTCCCTTGGAATTCAATTTTGAAAGGTCCTTTGACCCTTTGAATCCATTGGCCTGATGGTCCCAGTCCTCTCTGACCATTACCTTAGTAGAGGCCGGTGCTGGAGGCATCTTTAGTGAGCGTCCCCATTTTTTGAAGGAGATTCACCTCTGGCTGCTGAGTGGGCTCTTTTCCTCAACTTTTGGCCAGAGGCAGGGTCCTTGGCACTGGAATCTGAGGGAGCAGCCTTCTTGGACATTGCCACAGGAGAGGGTTGCTTTGGCGGTGTCGAGTGTTCCGGGTCTGACTTGTTGCACAGTATTTTCTAGAGAAAGGAGCTTCAAATGGAGTTCTCTTGCCTTCCTTGTGAGAGCAGTTAAATGTTGCAGTGCTGGCACTGGGCAGGAGCATGCACTTAGCCCAGGCACTTGACATACTGCGAGTGCCCATCAGACATGGGGATTGAAAGCCTGCAAGACAGGCAATGTTTAAAGCCTGGGGAACTAGCATCCAAGGGAGAAAATGTGGCCAAGTACAAACAGGTCATAACAGTAAAAAAAAAAAGGTGTGATTTTTTTGGTTTTGTTTTTTAACTAACTATAATGTTTAAAAATATCTATGAAAAACTACAGCAATACTAACAAACAATTTTAAGAACAAATTTTGAAAAACTAGTAGGGCAGCTCTCGGTTCCAACTGAAACCAACAGTGGCAGAGAAGGAACTGAAGGGATGGTTGGCTGTGCATGTGGAGTAGCCTCAATGGCACGTACTGGCTGCCCTGCATGCGCAGCCTACCAAGAGCACTTCTACCTAAATTCTCTAACTAGAGGCACAGTGGTGCTCAAGACATTTAAGGTGAAGCACCCACAGAGACACTCCTCAAATAACTCCTTGTTTTTTCCTTGCAAAGATACAGGTTTGTGTTCCTGGCCCCTTCCTTGACAAAGAATGATCACTTAGTGGATGACAGCCCACTAGCCAAGCTGACAAATGACGGAGAACCAGTTTAGCCATTCCACGGACTTATCTGGGAAACATACTTCAGGTCTTAATTTCAGCTTTTATTCATAGCTTTACATTTAATGTTGAAACCAGCACTTTGCCATGATCAGCAAATTATGAGTTTTCAAACGATTTCACAAGGCATAATTTTGTATAAACATTATTACAATAGTATGCAGGGTGTAGACATGGGTATATTGTGTCACACACAATTTATAAAATGTTGAAAGGTGGCCGAGAAGTAGGTCAGCCCAAAAGTCATTAAAAGATATTCAGAGTGGCCATACTGAATCTGGAACACACACATCCCCCGTGTAATCCAGCAACTCAAGAATCAGGCATGCCAGGCACTGTTCCTTCTAAGCTGTGCGGCAGCACAGCTTCACAGGTGACTAATCAGCCCTGCCCAGTTAGTGGCTCAGGGTTCCATGCAGGGAGCTAAATGATTGGGTAGGGCTGATTAATCACAATTTAGAGGGAACACTGGAGGTATTGTTGGAGCACTGTCAGCTGTGACGTAAATTCATCCAAATACTATATTGGCTCCTGGCTGCAGCTCTGTTATAGGCAATCATAGTTCTGGTGCAGAAGGGTTTCTGCATTCTTTTTTTTAAAAAACATTAATACAACCTTGGTATTTTGAGGGGACTTCAGATGTAGCTTCAGCTGACTCAGGTTCACTGGTCTTCAGCTATGGGCTGTTTACTGCTATGTGTAGACTTCTAGGGCCGGGCCGGGCCCTAAGCTCTGAGACTCTCCTACTCTGTGGGGTTCTAGAGCCTGGGATCCAGCCCAAGTATGGAAGCCTACATAGCAATGAAACTGCCCCACAGCTTGAGCAACCAGCATACGCTGACCTGCATGCGTTTCTCTTTGCTTTGTACACATATCCTCAGTGTACACAAACTTCTCCTTACTGTTAAAGTCAAAACATTACATGGAGTTTATTAAAATACTACAAGATTTACCTGGCATTGCCTGGGGCCACGCAGCCTACCTGGCAGCTTGTACCGGGGCTGGCTTGGGGTGGTGGGGACCATGTAGGCCACCTGCTTGCTTCTCCCTGGGGCAGAGGGAGAGCCACATGGCCTACCCACTGGCCTTTCCCTGGGGTGAGGTGGAGCTGCAGAGAAGGACCCCTGCCTTCTCCCTGGAGCCAACCCAGGGCAGCGGGGGCTGCATGCCACAGTGACCTGGGGAAGTAGGGGCTGTGCTGCTGTCCAGAAGCTGTTCTCCAGGGCTAGAGCACTTGCTGTTCCACTGTGCTCATTCATGAGAATAGCTGTCCCTGTTCTCACACCCCTTTTCATTTAATGCATAACATTCCATGCACATACCATTGCCCTGGCACAACCAAACCCTGATGCCGCTTTAAGTTATGATAAAAGGAAGCTGCATACCAAAGAGCCAATAAGAGTAAGGGGGAATTCTTACTGTTTAAGAGGAATTCTTGAAAAATATGGACTCTCAGGTGGATGGATAGATGCACAAACTTTAAAAAATATACAGTAGATCTAGTAACTCTCTATGAAAATTCACTCTCAGCATTAAAGCAAATCTCAAGTGAATTAAACCTTCATATTTTATATACCTCAAAATCCAAATATCTTAAAATACTTTAGAAACTTATTATACAACCCAATGAGTTGAAGTTATCTTTTGATATTTTTTAAGATAGCAACACAGAGTGAATGCACTAGATTCCACTCTATGATAAACAGAGGAACAATAAAATACTTCATTGTTTTACGTATTATCATTTTCTAATCACTTTTTTTATTCACTCAACTTGTCTTGCCAGGGCAGTGTTTTGCTTGCTACCCTTTGTGTGCTGTCTGAATACTGTTTACACGGCACTTAGCGAGAAATATGAAATCTCCCAAAGCGTGCTCAGCTGATCAGTACAGGACACTACCCTAGGTACAAATAATAAGTCAGGTCCCCAGATCTATTTTTACAGATTATTCTATAATTAAAATCTGGAGCAGACTGTTTCCTTTAAGAAAATAATTGTGATAATATTAAATTAATTCAGCATGCTGTGCTGTACATCACAGCAAATAAAAAGCATTTTAGGACCATGTCATTCTGCTTTCACATACAGGCAGTCCCCGAGTTACGCGGATCCGACTTATGTCGGATCCGCAGTTACGAACGGGGCCCTTCCTCTCCCTGGTCTCCAGCAGACCAGGGAGAGGAAGCAAAGCGGCGGAACACGCGGGCAGCGGACAGGGCTGTCCGCTGCCCGCGTGTTCCGCCGCTTTGCTTCCCATCCCCCTGGTCTGCAGACCAGGAGGACGGGGAGCAAAGCAGAGCAAAGCCACGGAGCCCGAGGGCAGCAGGACAGCCACGGCACGTCTGGGCTGTCCCACTGCCCCCGTGCTCCGCGGCTTTGCTCCAGACACCTGTGGTACAGCACCTGGGGCGCTGCCAGTTGGTCCCGTAGCGCCGCTCTGGGCACTACTGGACCAACCGGGCAGCACCCCAGCTGCTCTGCCCCAGGCGTCCTGATTCAGCCACTGCTGGTCAGTTTCAGCAGCGGCTGAATCAGGACGCCTGGGGCAGAGCAGCTTGGGTGCTGCTGGGTTGGTCCAGTAGCGCCGAGGAGCTGCGGCGCTACTGGACCAACCCAGAAGCACCCCAGCTGCTCTGCCCCAGGCGTCCCCAGGTCAGCCGCTGCTGAAACTGACCAGTGGCTCACTACAGGAAGCCCCTGCCCCGGGCTTCCTGGAATCAGCCGCTGATGAGTTTCAGCAGCAGGTGACTTGGGGATGCCTGGGGTTCTTAAGTTGAATCTGTATGTAAGTCAGAACTGGCGTCCAGATTCAGCCACTGTTGAAACTGATCAGTTTCAGCAGCGGCTAAATCTGGACGCCAGTTCCGACTTACATACAGATTCAACTTAAGAACAAACCTACAGTCCCTATCTTGTACGTAACCCGGGGACTGCCTGTAGTTATTTGCTGTATCAATATGGAAAAAACAAAATAGGTCTGTCAGGAAGTTGTGCATCTGTTATCAGCTCTTATTCTTTAAATAGCAGGACTGTAAATATTTTTCTTCATTATCACCCTGACAGTAAATAACTTTGCAGGTGTGATTTACTCTATACAGAATGCCGTGATCTCACATTTTTAAAGCTGCATTAAACAGAAAATAAGTAATAAAAGGCTTATCTACCAGGAAGCAAATGAACAAAATTGGTGAACAAGATCCATGAAAACAGGGTTCAAGATCATCTGGGTTGTGTTTTATGATGGCTTATGTATTTGCTGTACAGTTCCACGTAATCTAGCTATGCTTTCGTATTATGGAAACCACTTCATAATAAATCATTTATTGCATATTTTGCAACTCTGCCAAAGGCTACACTTCAGATTTTGCTTCAGTAAAAAAATACTACCTATGTACAAAGGACACCATTTGAGAATCTAGACATGCCTATGATATTTTGATATTTGCCATCCTGAGTTGTAGTTTAAGGCACTTTTGATCTGGCATTGCCAGTCAGAATATTTATCCATTCACTCAGCACCACATTTATTCCTTCTAAATATTATTTATGTTTCATTGGAGAAAATATAAAAACATCCAATTAAAACAACACACCAAGTAATTCTGCAAATGAAAATGATCAGTAAGTGAAATAATGTTAGTGGGTAATGATTACAAAATTGATTGAAATCTGCAGTTAAACTATACATTTGTTAAGTACAGTTATTAATAAAGGAGAAATTTATTAACAAAAGAGAAATTTCTTCTCAAAATAGGATATTGTTATACCAGCTGTGAACGTAGATAATATATTAAAAATTCACAATTAAAGCTGATATGCCTGAAAAGATGGCTTTATTAATATATTCGTAATGTATCTTCCTGCTGCTTGACTGTAAAAAATCCAGGTAACAAGCTTCTATGTATTCAATGCCCTATACTCTGATGTTTGCTTTGATCTTGCAAGCAGGAAGGGTACTTATGCACAATATATGAATTCTCAAGCACTAAGACCGTAAGATTACTGTATGCACAATACCCTGACCAATCAGAGCACACAGGAAAAATTGAGGGATATGATGCACAACTGTGAAAAAAAACACCTTTACTTTTTAACAGCAGAAGTAATGATTTTACAAGCCATGTGAGTTTCTGAGTGTTCCATGAATCATCCAAAAGTGGGTTGATATGATTGTCCCTTGGGCTGTGCAGTAAATTCATATTCAATACTTTGTGGGATTGATTTAACTAGGAGGAAAAATTGATGATTCTTTGGTGAAATCTTATTTATTAACAAAAAATGTACACAAAGTCTTTTTTCCCTGAACATAACAGGAGCAAGATTAGGCATTTCCCTTATTTATAACTTTAATGCCTGCCTTGCCGGTCAGTCCAATAACCCAAAATAGCTCTGTGTCTCTGGTCCCTATCAGGTCCATGCTCATGATTGCATCTCTGGCTTTTCTGCTGTAAAAACAAGGCCAATCTCTTATTACAAGGAGTTAATCTGCTGAGTAGAGGGGAGACCTGCTCTTCTTCATGTTGCTGTATGAATGCACAGCAGAGCATAGCAGTCAAGTCTTGCTCAGCAGAACAAGATGACCAGCCTCCAAGCTAATTTTTCTTGAGTATGTGTTATATTCTCTCACCCCATGCTTCAACAGGGAAGAGGAAACCAGGGGCTATGATCTGGGAAGAATGGAGACAGATGAGAACAAAAGAATGAAGAAACAAAATGTTGATAGGATGAGAGGACAGAAAAAGGATAACAGGTGAGTAAAGGAATAGGAAGACAGTTGGTGGAAGAGAAAAGAATTAGGGCATCCAATGAGAGAAGTCCCCTGCTAACAGGAAGGGAAAGGGGGGAAAACACAATACAATATTTTTCAGCGGGAAACAAGGAGGGGATGATATCTCCTGAGGTTACCAGAAAAGGGGAAGGAGAATTTCATCTCTCTTCCCCTCTGCCAAACACACCAGAAAAGAGAGCAAAGTCTTCCAACAGGAAGAGAACACTACATACATAATTCCTAAAATTCTTCATGGGAGTGAATGTACATATGCATAAATCGCCTATTATAAGAAACATCTCAACAGCTTACTTGTTACTTTTTGCTTGACAGGGGAATGTGAACATTGTCACAGCTTTAGCATTTAGTATGGGACCGAAATTTGCACCAAAATCCAGCTACAATTCCAGTGTTTACTACATGATTTTACTCACATTTTCGTTTGAAAGAACGTTTATTTTGTGAGGCATTTCACAGGAAGTGCTTGAGAGCTGTGCTGTGGAATTTGCAATATAGATGTCTGGGTAAAGTTTAAGGTGTTCGCTCATGTTTTACAAGCCATACCCGAGAGAACATCTCTCTTCATTGTCTTTGTGACATACAGGCAGTCCCCGGGTTACGTACAAGATAGGGACTCATCTTAGGTTTGTTCTTAAGTTTTTTGTAGGTTTGTTCTTAAGTTGAATCTGTATGTAAGTCGGAACTGGCGTCCAGATTCAGCCGCTGCTGAAACTGATCAGTTTCAACAGCGGCTGAATCTGGATGCCAGTTCTGACTTACATACAGATTCAACTTAAGAACCCCAGGCATCCCCAAGTCACCTGCTGCTGAAACTCATCAGCGGCTGATTCCAGGAAGCCCGGGGCAGGGGCTTCCTGTAGTGAGCCACTGGTCAGTTTCAGCAGCGGCTGACTTGGGGACGCCTGGGGCAGAGCAGCTGGGGTGCTGCTGGGTTGGTCCAGTAGCGCTGCTGCTCCTCGGCGCTACTGGACCAACCCAGCAGCACGCAAGCTGCTCTGCCCCAGGCGTCCTGATTCAGCCGCTGCTGAAACTGACCAGCAGTGGCTGAATCAGGACGCCTGGGGCAAAGCAGCTGGGGTGCTGCCCGGTTGGTCCAGTAGTGCCCAGAGCGGCGCTACGGGACCAACTCGCAGCGCCCCAGGTGCTGTACCACAGGTGTCTGGAGCAAAACCGCGGTGCAGGGGGGCAGTGGGACAGCCCAGACGCGCCGTGGCTGTCCTGCTGACCTCGGGCTCCGTGGCTTTGCTCTGCTTTGCTCCCCGTTCCCCTGGTCTGCAGACCAGGGGGACGGGGAGCAAAGCGGCGGAACACGCGGCCAGCTGACAGCCCAGACGCGTCTGGGCTGTCAGCTGACCGCGCACTCCGCGGCTTGGCTCTGCTTTGCCCCCCCGTCCCCCTGGTCTGCAGACCAGGGGGACGGGGGGGCAAAGCAGAGCCAAGCCGCGGAGCACGTGGGCAGCGGACAACCCTGTCCGCTGCCCGCGTGTTCCGCCGCTTTGCTTCCTCTCCCTGGTCTGCTGGAGACCAGCGAGAGGAAGGGCCCCATTCGTAACTGCGGATCCGACATAAGTCGGATCCGCGTAACTCGGGGACTGCCTGTATTGCCATTTCTGCTCTTAAGAGTTGGATTCCCCTTATGATAAAAGGCAGGGGTCCACTGGCACAGTGTTTCTAGTCAGCGCCTCAGGATTCTGGAATTTGCTCCTCACTTTGATTTAACATAACCTAACCCAGGGGTGGGAAGGCTTTTTTGGGTCAGGGGCCACTGACCGACTGATTTTTCTGTGAAGGGCCCACACAAGAACAAAACAACAAGAAAACAAACAAACAAAAAAAACCTATAAAAACCCCAAAACCAAAAACAATAAAAAAAAACAAAACAAAATGCCTCACTGATGTGGCCCCCAAATGAGGAGAAAGACACTCTGCACATTCCCCTTGCCCATCAGAGCCTAGGTGGGCCCAGCCTAGTAGATGATGTGTGCTCCAGATCTGCGGTGGGGCAGAAGGGAGGCTGGAGCACCAGCGCAGGCTTCTCAGTGCTGGGGGGAGGGGGGAGGAGAGGGGTTTGAACCTTGGGGGCCAGATCTAGGCAAGCTAGGGGCCACATCCAGCTCCCGGGCCTGAGGTTCCCCACCCCTGGCCTAGACCTTCCAGATAACACTGTAAAAACCATTTAGCAAGGATCTTGGGGGAAGGACGAAAGAGGCTTTTCTGGAGTCCTTCTATTTTAACTGTCTACTAGCTGACATTCATGTCCAAGATATATTCCAAAAAACTTGGGACTTTTAGTAAAACAACTTAAAGTAGGCTGACTTCCATTTGCACACATTGGTGGGTTTTTTGCACAACTTAAGTGAGGGGAATGGGAGGACTTATAACGAGTTAGTTCCTACAAGCATCAATGACGTTAGCATGGAACATATGTATACCAGGGTGACTTACAGCGGGGACACCCTGTATTTGGATGTTTTATGGAAAATCCCCTCAGCCCTTTTAAGTTACTGGAAATTATGGGGTAAGATAACCAAGTTTCCCCATTAGAAAAAAAATTTCTCTCACACACACACACACACCCACCAAGAGGCCACAGCAAACATAGCAGAAAGCTTAAAAATTGAAACTGTATTACAATCTATTTTGCTTATTTTAAAATAATGATTTTGATTTTAGAATATTTGAAAATATTGTGTGTTGGGCAGCTGTGTGTGTGTGTGTGTGTGTGTGTGGATATTAATCAAGTTAATTGCAACCTGCCAGTTATGCGTGACTTGGAAGGTGCATACTTACAAAAACTGTTGCAGGATGCATACCGTGTTCCTTCCTGTCCCTCCCATGTTGTGCTTCTTTGTATTGTCTATGCAAGTTTAAAGCAATCAAAAACCAACACATTTTAACCCAATTTTGGGAAGGCAACAAAGGAGATGGAGGGCTAGTCAGGGATTTAGGCTACCTTAAAGAAGTTTTAAAATGCATGCATTTATAAGCATATACACATGTGCAGTTATAAGTGAATACAAAGTAGACTGCAGTATTAACAATTCTAGTCATTCTTACCTGTTAAGTCTTTTGTTCTTTCCAGGAGACTCCCTGACTTTTGGTATCATTTGCTGGGTTATTGGGTAGCTGTCTCTATCACTCATTTTTATGATCAGGCATTAGCTAGATCAGCCCCGTCGAGGGGCTTCATGCACTGGTTTTATAAAAAAGATGAGAGAGCAGCCACAATCATATCTGGGCAGCAGGAAAAAAACAGACTAGGCAGGAAGAAGCAGGTATTATGGACTGGTGTGAATCACTGCAATGTAGCAAATACAGCCAGGTGCAACACACTGGGAGAGGAGTTTAGGGGATTGAGGAGAAAAGGGTAGTTCACTCTGGAGCAGGAGACAGAATACAACAGGACTTCGGCTAATGAGGGGAAAACATAAGAACATAGGAATATCCATACTGGGTCAGACCAAAGGTCCATCTTCTAGCCTAGTATCCTGTCTTCTGACAGTGGCCAACGCCAGATGCCCCGCAGGGAGTGAACAGAATAGACCATCATCAAGTGATCCCTCTCCTGTCACCCATCTCCAGCCCAAGACAAATAGAGGCTAGGGACACCATCCCTACCGATTCTGGCAGGTTTAAAACTAATAAAAGGAAGTTCTTCTTCACACAGCGTGTTGTCAACCTGTGGAACTCCTTGCCAGAGGAGGCGGTGAAGGCTAAGACTATAATAGAGTTTAAAGAGAAGCTGGATAAATTCATGGAGGTTAGGTCCATAAAAGGCTATTAGCCAGGGGATAAAATGGTGTCCTTGGCCTCTGTTTGTCAGAGGCTGGAGAGGGATGGCAGGAGACAAATCGCTTGATCATTGTCTTCGGTCAACCCTCTCTGGGGTACCTGGTGCTGGCCACTGTCGGTAAACAGGATACTGGGCTAGATGGACCTTTGGTCTGACCCAGTACGGCCGTTCTTATGGTCCTCCCTTCTCCTCTCCCCACTCCCATGGAGGGTCTGTACTCTCTGGAGTGAGTGAGTTCTCCAACCAGGGAGGCAGGAAGTACTTGGGGGTCATGTGACCCATGAAAAAGTCACAGAATCAAATTACAGAGATAGCCGGGATAGGGTATATGTAACTGGGGTATAACCTGGCTAATTTCTGTCATTTAGATAAACAAGAGACCTTCAGTCTCAACAGGTATGCCAACTGGTCCTTTTTAAGCATATATAAGCATGCAGTCTAGTAATATTGTTAGTTGGCCTTTTCTGATTTTCATCAGCTAAGAATAGGCACTTCTTAAAGAGGGCCCACCACACTAATCAGTTGTACAATTTACTGAAGAGAAATCAACTTACAGCCAACATGATCAAACATTACTGAGAACAGAAAGTCTCTAGGTGTCATGTAATATTCTCCTTCATATTCCAAGGAGGCAAACTTCATAAAACGTTGCTTTCGTATAGACAGTTTTTCTGCCATCTCCTCATTAGTGACATCTTCCTTCTGAAATAGGAAAAAAAATCAACATAAGAAAAGTAAAAAGAAGCTTTACCCTAATAAGGAGGAGTCATATCACCAACCTTCCATCCTCAGTATATGTGATCAAGTCACCACAGTAAGAAGGACTGGTTGTAATTAAGATAGTTATCATAGTTTAACACCAAAGCAGAAGCAGTATTGCCCACACCAAAAACAATTTCTGCAAATCATGAGATCTTAAAATTAAGCTGTGTACTTTTTATTTGGGTTTGAACTCTTAGAGTTTCAAGGCTCTTCTCTATAATCATGAGATTGAAATTTACTATTTTTGTAATCAAATCTGAGGGTCTCAAATAATCACCTGACACCATGACTGAGGCTTTAAGAAATACACAAATGTTCACAGACTTAGGATAAATTCACTAGCTTTGGTTTTATCCCAGAAACAGCAACAGAAAGTGATTTCAGGTATAGAGGGAATCTAGATGGAGGAAAAACAAGAGATATGCATAATATTTTACCATTTCAAAGAGAAAAAGTGAGCACAGGGAAAATATGAGTCTCTTAAAATGAATATGTATTCATTATGTATTTAATTTATGCTGTTGGACAATCCTTACAAATTGTATATAAAGCCAATGATGGAAAAACAAGGAAATCTAAATTAGATACACTCAGTGTACCAAGATCCCATGTGTAAACTATTACAAATAGTTACTGTAGTCATTATAGCAGTGTGTATCTAAAATATATTAGATACTATAGACTCTTATAGGGAAATATAGTTCCTGCCCAAAAGATCTCACAATCTGAAAATGCAAATAAATAAGTGGAAAATAAATGAAAAGGATGCAAAATACAAGCAAACCACTAGCGATGTCTGAAAACATTTCCATGGAAGTCTTCTATTAGCAAAAGTTGTTACTTCAAAATCTAAACGTTTTAAGAAAACTTGTCAATTCAGGTAAAAAATTAAAAACAATTCAAAATCAGAATGGAACATTTTGTTTCTACTATCTTGTTTTGCACTTACACTGACTTTTTGCTGATTTTTAAATTGTATGTTATAATATGCTTATTTCAATGTTTCTGAATAGAAATATTTCAGATTTTGTTCCAAGAAATATTTTGACTGTACAGTTTCTGAAGAATAGTTTTTGAAATGTTGGATTTTCTTATAGGATGGAAATTCCATTTTCTGACCTGCTATAAATGATGACCAGACCCATCTTAAAAAACACTGTAGCTATACTCTGAACTACATGACTTAAATCAAACAGTCACATTAAAGCGAAGTACCACGTATAAATGCTTTGTTGAATGATACGTGGTTTTTTGTTTATAATATTATTATTAGTTCATTTCACTTTTCCTCCTGCACTGTCAGTTTTGCTTGCTAAATGGGGTCATTTGCACAGCAATAAGGGAAGTAAAACCCATTTTAAAATTAGGAAAATGTTACGAGAAAAACAAAATCTGGCAGCAGAAAGGTCCTTGGAAAGGTGTAGCACCTGAAACCATTTTTAATTCACTTTAAAACGGATCATATTACAAGTAGAAAATATTTCCTTAACCTTTATTTTGTACATTAGAAGAAAGCTAGGTGTGGAAAATGCAAAAAGCATTTTTATTCTTCTACTAAACTGATTCAGAGATTTTGAAAAATACTGTTTTAAAACAACACTAATGTAATAACTCTCAGTTCCTTTTAATCTCCTTCTGTTTAAAAGTTTTGCGACTGGTTACTACAGAATTGCCTTTTTAACAAGCTTCAACAAATGCTGCTTTAGATATCAAGTGAATAATTCATATTTATGGGGTGTTAAAATTCAACACTCTTATTAAAATGACTCTCTCATAATAATGTCGACAGTTTGTACCCTAAAGCAAACTTTAAAATAGAAGATTGCTCTATAGTAGCGGTTTAATGAAAATTATGGAAAGATTTTTTTGCATAAACTTTTATTATTTTGTATTTGTGGTTTAAGAGTTAATCCTATTATATAACTGCCCATACCAATTGGATTTTCAAGTTCCTAAAATATTGGAATATTTGTTTGAACAATGGCCAAAGCATGGCTTATTAGCGATATTAAAACTGCTGAACTTCAACGGTTGAAAATTTTAAATTTAAATAAAACATCTGTAAATTTGTGTACACCTCCCCCCCCAACACATGGAATAGAATTTATTAGCATAAAAACTGTCAACACATTATTACTGTAATTTTACAGGATCACTTTCTTGTCATGAAACAATTTGGGAAACTTTTTCTTTTGGTAAGAAAAAAGCTGAAGACAGTTATCAAAACACTAAAGAGAAACATTTGCATAAAATAAATATCTCAGTCTTGCCAATTTTTGCAATTTTATCATCAACTTTGTAATATTTTGTGTTTTTCCTTAAGCCTCCACTTTGGGAATCATGTCATCACATAAGAACTTCATATCCGTAAGGGGTGGAAAATTTCTTTTAATGAAATTTGAAGTGAATCTTGAAAATTTGAACTCTAAAAGCTCAAAACTTGGACCTAACTAAATAAAACCTACAATTTATTTTTAAATCTGACTTTGTAAACAATCTCATGATGTTTTTGGGTACAATTTATGATTTTTGAATACTTGTGGCTAGCAATATTGCATCATTTTCAACGCCATAATAATTTTAACCATCAGAACAAAAAAGTTTGATTTTGTTGAAAAGAACCCAACAAATAGATTTTCACTACTGAACCTATATATGGCATGCCACTGAAGTAAATCAGGGCTTGACCATTCTTTAGTGCAATAATCAGATTTCTTCCCTCCTCACTCTTGCAAAAAAAAAGTATTTATTTACAGAGACAATGATTTTTTTTCTGATCTGTAACTTTGAATATTTAAAAATATAGAGGTGAACACAACCCCAAAGTCTTGAACAGATATAAAAATATACTGTAGAAACTAGTTTACTATCAGGAGAGAAACTATTAATTCTGGAGCATTCTGTAGACATAATGAAAAGTGAGAAAGAGTAGCTAAGCATAACAGAATAATAAGGCTTACATAGAAAGCTTTTATAATTAAAAAATCATTTACAAAGCAAAAGAGAAAAACAGAAACCAAGACCAGTCCGTAATTTCAACTGGACAAGAATTCCATCCACTCTGAGGACGTTTAATGGAAAAAAGCCCTTGTGAGTTCTTCCTTTATTTTTCCGCCCTATCTATAAAATTATTGGGCTAAATTTTCAATTGGTGTAAACTAGCATAGCTTCATGATGCCTGCTGCCCCGGAGGGAACGAACAGAACAGGAATCAAGTGACCCATCCCTTGTCCATTCCCAGATTCTGACAAACTTGTGGTCCTATGTCTAGTCAGGCAACCTTGCAATCTACATGAAAGATAAAGTCTCCTATTTCACTTTAAAAATTTAGAAAAGGATTTTTAGTGGTAAAGAGGAGGGGGAGCAAATGTTCAGAGAGAGCACAATGTGAACATGCGATGCTTGCAGTTATTGAGTATCCTACTACACCATATTTGTTCGTTCTTCCACTCATTCAATAGCACAGGAGATTTTCAGCACACTGAAGGGCTGGAAGGGGAACAGGCTAACTAATAAAAATCAGAGGATCCAAAAGGCAACACTTCAAAATGGTAGATAAGCTTGACTTTTCTAGTAGTATATTACACAAGGGCATCACCTAAAATGGGTCTGCACTCTATTTTTCTGTGCACTCATATCCACAGAGACTGTTATCTTATCACAGAAGGTAATTAGGTTGGTCAGTCATGACTTGCCCTTGGTAAATCCATGCTGACCATTCCTGATCTCCTCCAAGTGTTTCAAAATTGATTCCTTGAATGAGTGCTCCATGATTTCTCCAGGGACTGATGTGAGGCTAACCGGTTTGTAGATCCTCCTCCTCCTCTCTTTTTAAGATGGGCACTACGTTTGCCGTTTCCTAATTGTCTAGGACCTTATCTTTTGCCTTTGCTGTCCAACAGGAGCAACATGTTAAACTACTTCTCATAAAAGATTAATTTTTCATGATATTTTTAGATCAACTCAAAACTGGAGAAGTATATTGTTTCTATGTGCAATAAATGAGACCAACAAAATCACCCAAATGCCAAACCTTTACCCCTCTAATATGGGGGACCAGGATGTCTCATTAGGAGTAGGCTCCAAGTCCACTTCTGGACCAGTACTGGGTGCATTTGGCATTTATGTGGAACTGGTTTGAATCCCAACAGTGGCCAAAAATATCTGTGACCAAAGAGTTGTGGTGCTCCCGCTCATGGCTAGTCACAAAGTTCCTGCTGAGAGAATCTGCGGTCACACTCTGATTCCATTATTTTAGGGGAGAATGGAAGGAAAGACATTCTGAAGCAAATTTGATACAGGCTTGTTCACCACAGGGAAAAGGACCTACAATTTTTTCATGCCATATAATATGCTTACTAGTTCATCTCTGGCAATTCTGTTGTAATCACATTTGGTTGGAAATATAAAAGGTCAGAGCTCACTGATCCTTTCAATGTTTAATATAGTTCATTTTAACAATAAAGTTCCATCTACTTCCACAGAGATCAGAACTGTGTTGTATTCTATATAAATGTATCAAAGGTCTTTATATAGGAAACTTTCATTTAGGGATATTAAAATGCATTTATTTTTGTAAACATGGAACTTCTGAAATTTTCAGCGGTTACACATCTACACACAGGTGGCGAAGCAGGCAGGAGCCAGTATTCACCAGTGCTTGCGAGATTGGCTCTCACCTGCCTCCACCCACTGCACTACTATGCGGGAGGCAGCGGAAGGCGAGAGGGGGGTGTAGCTAGGGGAGGTGTTGCTCTGTGGAAGCCAGCTCCCCATGTGCATTGACTACGGCCTACCCCCATGTTGCTACAGAGGTAGCAGCAGGGAGTGGGGCCTTGCATATAATCATGAGGGTTAAATGATGAGCCCAAGCTCATCGGTTAACTGTGTGGACAGGTAAACATTCATATCCCTAGTTTCATTTTCTGAACAGAAACAAACAAACTTATCTAAACTGCTCATTAAAAATTAATTAAATGTCAGTACATTATGGTATACACCATTGTCTTTTACACTTATAAAAATACAACTCAATATAAATGTAAACAACGCAGACACTTATCAACTTTGAATGTCTCACTTTATTATTTTTTTTTGCTAGTCAGAAAATGAATCTCTTTGGGCGAAATTCTGCTGAATAAGAAGGCAGCTTTCTATTCCAGCAGCAGCTAATAATAATCTCAAGAGGTAGACCCAAGTAAAGTGCATTATAGCAGCGTCATCTCAGTGGAACAAAGACTTTAACAACTGTAGCAAAATGCATACCTTTAAAATAAACTGTCAGACTTTTTATAGACAGACTCTTGGGCTGAGCTTCTACCCAGACATCCAGAAGTAGGATGAGGTTTTGTAATACCTAAATTGTAAATTTGTGCTGCAGCTGGTAGCCATCATCCCCTTAATCACATCTAACATTCTAATACTCGCCAATCTGTTTGCTTCTCTGAACCTACCACTGTTGTCTTAGGGCTTGTCTACACTGCCACATTACTGTGTTGTGACTCTCTCTCTCTCTCAGGGGTGTGAAAAAAACACTCCCAAGCACAGCAAGTTACAGACATGTAAAGCACCAGTGTAAACAGATTCTCGGAGCTAGGAGCTGCACTCGCAGAGCTGTTCGCTACTCCTCTTGGGGAGGTGATTTACCTAAGCATTGGGAGACCTCTCTCTCAGCCCTGATGCCATGACCACACTGCTACATTGAAGCACTGCACCTTAAACTTAGAACTATAGACAAAATGTTAGACTAGTCCCCAACAAGCTTCACTGAGTTAGCCTTAAACCAAAGTCTGATCACCAGGATTTTTCCATGAAGGTGATGCAATTTTTATATAATTTAAAATTTGGGGGTTTTGCAAACACCAACTAAATACATACTTGGAAAAAAATCTTGCTTTGTTAAGAATTTAGCACCTTCCACACTTCAGTTAAGGCCTGAAATAGTTCCTATGAGTATATTTTCCTTAGTTATCCAACCACCCTTCAACAAAAAAGGATGATAAGACTCAACATTCCTGATACTTCCAGAAAAAAAATAATCAGAAAAACACCTTAACTGAACAACAACGATGACAGGAAATAATAAAAATCCTACACAGGCTTTCAAGCCTTTACACATCAAATAAACAAGAGGGGGAACAAGTCATCTTCCTCCTCTTTGCAGATCATCTTCAGAATAGGATTAAAACAGACAAATATACAATAGGGAACATTCCTGCATTTATAAGCAGATGAAAGTGGTATAAAAACACATATGAATAAATATAGCAGCCAAAACTCATTACAAATAGGATATGAAATTCAGATTTACTCAAAAGGCTAACAGTAAGAAAGATCTATTACTATTTTTAAAAAGCATAATAAAAAATGGCTGCTAGATCAACTTGGGCTTATTTTTGTCTTTAGCAGGCCCACATAAGAAGAAATTAAACCACAAAGAATTATAGAAGAACCTCAGAGTTACAAATGCTAGAAATATAAATTGACCACACACCTCAGGGGAACTGGAATTATGCCATCAGGCAGCAGAGACCTTCCTCTGTCTCCTCCCCCAAAGCAAACAGTACTATGTTAAACAACTAAAAAAAAATAAAGGGAAGTTTAAACGTAGATCTGACAAGTTAAGAAAACTGTTTCTGTACTTGTTTTATTTAAATTAAGATGGTTAAAAGTTTTCTTCCACATAGTAAAGTTTCAAAACTGTATTAAGACAACAACATTCAGTTATAAACTATTGAAAAAAATGAGTTTTATTCAAAGTTTTGAGTGACCTCCCT
Source organism: Pelodiscus sinensis (assembly GCF_052426305.1). NCBI lineage: Eukaryota > Metazoa > Chordata > Testudines > Trionychidae > Pelodiscus > Pelodiscus sinensis. Next base: position 313,705,146 of record NC_143052.1, read on the forward strand.
TCCCAAAGTGTTTGTTACACTGAGGTTGTACTGTATGTTAATGTTAAGGCTCTGTCTGAAAATCCATCCTTAGACTGGCGGCTCTTACAACATTTAAAAAGCAGAGCCATAGTGAACCCTCTTAACGACTAATCTAGTAGCTGATGGAAATTCCATCGACTACTCAATTAGCTTACTAACCATTATTTAACATCCCTAATCCTGACCCCTCTGGTCAGAGGTTTGAATTCTACTTCCCTGCAGCCAAGCAAACAACAACCTGCACTACCCCTTTACAAGCCCCTGGAATTGTAAATTCCATTTGGTGCTTCCTGGTTCAGCATGGGGAATTCTGCTTGCATCTTCCTAGATGACCACCACTGGCTATTGCAACAAATCTCTTCTTCCTGGACCGCTGTTGGATCTGATCAGTATGGCTGTGCAGTCCCAGCTGAGCTTTATCCATAGAAAATGGGATACGTATGAGCACAGTTCTCAAGGCTTGTGCAAAAAGGGCTATAATTGGGACCCACTGCAGTGCAGACTGAAGATAAAGGAGCTGATGCAGACAAATCATTGTTCCAGTGCTGCACCTAAAACCTGCTGCTTTTATAAGGAATTGGATGCTATCTTTGGTGATGACCCCACCTCAAACGTCAGAGCCTCATGGTACTTCAGAGGACACGGAGGTGGCATAAAGGGGACCTAACTCAAAGGACAATGTTATTTATGAGGAGGTGGAATCAGACAAAGACTCGGAGTCTTGGGCTATGTCTAGACTACATTCCTCTTTTGAAAGTGACAGGACTCTAAAAAAAAACAACCCTTTTTTGAAAGAATCCGTACTCCTGAGAAAATGAGGAGTACGGGTTCTTTCAAAAAAGGGTTTTTCCCCTCCCAAAAGAACCTTGTCTAGACTGCGCTTTCACTTTCAAAAAACCCTTTTTCGAAAAAGCGCTTGGACGCAAATATGCAAATGAAGCATGGGATTTTAAATCCGCGCTTCATTTGCGCTTTCAATTTGCTTCATTTACATTCCTCTTTCAAAAGAGGAATGTAGTTTAGACGTGAGACTTGGTGAGACTGCCCTCTGGGGAAAGCAGCCAGGAGCTCTTCTCCATTCCTGAGGTGCTTCAACAGTGTCAGCAATTGCTCTGGGGAGCATGAGATGAGATGTAGGGTAAGTAGCTGTGACTTGTGTATAGTGCAGAGGTATAGAAAAGGGGGAGGCTGGATTTATTTCTGAGAGATGAACATTTCCCTAGGTAGCTAATTGATACCACAGAACAGGGTGTTGATGCATGCTGAGATTTCACAGGAATCCTCCAGAGTGATCTCTAGGAAAGTTTCTCTAATCTTCTGCCGCTGGTTGTGTTCCTTCCCCCATTGTAATGCTCTGTCCTGTGCCATTCTGCAATCACTTGTGCAAGGACCAAAGCAGCACAAAGAGCTGCATACAGAACTGAGTGGAAGCCATAAGTATGCAGTATATGTACCATGATTTTCCTGCTTACCTTCACTTTTGTTTTGGACAAATTCACAATGCAATTACCACGAGTACATGTACAGGCACTTCTGCCATTTTCTTGCTAAGATTTGAGGCCTAAAATGTCAACATAGCCTCTTAAGAAAAAACAACAACAACATGGACTGCACGATGGAAACTTTAGCAGTGTTGATGGTGAGACATGAGTATGTTACTGTGATATTGGGGGGAAAAAAAGGAAAAGTAACAAAATTTCAATAAAGATCTTCAGAAAGTGGTTCTTTACAAACCTTTTAAAATAATTAAACAGTAACTCAGTGAACCACCATTCAGATTTCCAATATTTCTGTAAACCACACATTCACCATATGCCAGCCACATTTCTGAAGAGCCATTATGTGTATATGGCAATTTACACTCTATATTCTTTGTGGGAAGCATTCTGAATGAAACTGCTAGCTTGCCATCAGACAAGCCTATCATTTGCATATTTTCAAAACACTTATCAGAATACTTGTCATTTATAAACCTTATAGCTAACATGTTTGCACATCCAAAATGTTTTAAACAGTGACTGACTACATAGTGCCTTTCAGAAAGGTACAAGTAGAAACAGTTTTAGATTTCCATATCAGCTCACACCAACATGCGGTGTGCTGAATATAATTAGACATTAAAATGCATTGCCTTTCATCTGTCACTTTTTAACCTACATACTTTGTTTCTCCTCTGACAGGGATTTATTATTCAGCACAATGGTGAGATTGCATTACAAGAACTACATATTGTTTTTTAGTTTAATGCAGATTGACACAGTGTCTGCTGACCAACTATAACCACATGGACCTCAGAACTTATAGCCTCTGGGACAGATTTCTCTTATCTAACTAGGCAACACCCCAATTTCAGGCAATCTTCTGTGGCTTCACTTTCTTTGTACTGTGAGAAATATTTTATATAGTGGTTTTATGTATGGGATTTCATGCAACTCAAACTGAAGAAAATAGAAAGCAATTTTTTTAGGGCTCTAAAAGGCTGCAATCACAAAAAAAACCCCGAAAAATAAGATACAAATCTTAAATGCATGCATCATGTACCTTATCCTGTTCTCAGTTGGTCCCTTAAGACAAGCACTTAACTAACAACTGACATGAAAAAGAGGTGGCTTAAGATCAAGAGGGTTCGGAACGCACCCAATTCAGGGGCTTCTTCCTGAAAACTCTCACATGAATGAGAGAAAACCAGGTAGTACAAAATGCTGCTGAATCTTTGTACTTAGCTTTGTGTTCAACTCCTTGTGAAGTCTGAGCCTCAGCTTACTCACCAGAGGCAGACAAACTCTGGGTATGGTTCAATGGAAAGCAGATCTTTGGATCCAAATTCTTTATGGTCTCAACATTTAACTGCAGTATCCACCACAAGATCTGGACCTTGATTTTCAAGGTTCCTGTTTTAATTCATATGTGTATTTAATAATGCCACATTTATTTATGGTGGTGACAGTGCTGCTGGGGGGAGCATCTTGAAGTAATAACAAAAAACAAATACATTTTCCATCATTAATACCCCTTCTATAAAAATTGTTCCAGCACCTTTGGTAGGCGATTATGAGTGTCTTCGTAGAGAGAAATCAACTTACAAATGTTGAATTATACTCTCAGTAAAGGAGCTGAAAGGGTGACACTTATAGAGAAATCTTCTCTGAAGACAACTCATTTTTCATGACAGTTATACAGCTATTCATTTTATTTCATTTGAAATATAAATTCACTTCTTAAAATAAAAATAATAAATATGTCCACAGGTGGCGGGAATATGAATCTCTAATAACGTTAATCCACTAAGACTGTGTAATGATTAATATCTAGTAAGTGACAGCTAGCACACTACTGAGACGTCAAGGGCACATCACTACTTTACAATGTTTTCTTCTGTTTTAGATGGAAAAATATTAGTATTTCCCTTTACGACAGTAGATTAATACAGGACTTTATGCAGATTAAAAAGGGATAACCTACAAAATAATTTTCCATTTTTTAATACACTCCACTTAGAAGCTTGAAAATGTATCAATCCCCTGCACAGCAGAACCGCCCCCTCCCCAAACACCACCACCACCACACCAAAGAGCCAACACAGGAAAAATGTTTTCCAAATATTTTTTTCCTTTTAGAACTGTGACATTTTGTAAGTTAAAAAGATATGTGAAAGGAAAAGAAAAATTAATTTGGAACGAACAAGGAAGTTCAGGGTTCTAAAGAGGTATCACAAACAATGGAATTGGAATCAATTAAAAAAATAAATACTTCAGAAAACACTCTAAGGTTTATTATAACACTCTCTGAAATAAAACTACTGCATTTAAGCCCCATTATTACTCATGTTATAACACGATTTCTTAATTTTTAAGACTGCCTGATACTTAAAAAGGTGATAACTGATGTTCTGTGAACTGATGCAGTTGCCTTAAACTACATCAACTACAGAATATCTAACATAAGGCATAAAAAAATGTTGGTAATGTGAAATTCTTCACTTTGAAAGACAGTGAATTGACATTAATAGGTAAAATCTCCATAGTGGTAAATTAATTGGGGTGTGCAACTACATGTAGAAGTAAATGTAAAATGGAATCACTTTATGAATTTTATGAAGATTTAAACGTTATAAAAACACGAATGGCTAACAATTTAAGATCTTTGGTACAAGGTTCAAATTATGTTCACAGGACTCAGATGGGCCCCAACAGGGAGCAGAAAAAACATCCAAATGTCTCATAAGACTGATACAAAAATAATTCTTGTGGTTAGAATTACTTTGTTTTAAACAGTGTTTTACTATAATTAGGTTGTAAAATTGTATTTATTTCTCTCTAAAGCTGCTGACTTCACTTCCAAATAAGTGATTTGTTTTCTGTGGGAGTGAGTGATCAGGAGGGCAATGCATGGCATAAAACCTTTAAATGTCTGAAAATGCATTAGGTTTTCTAATAAGCAAACATAATTTTTCTAGCCTTTGCTGATTATTTTTGTAAACTTGTTACCTACATAAAATTTTCCCTAAGTCTGAAAATTAAAACATTTTCATTTGAGAGAGGATCACATATGAAAAGGAAAGGATTTAAAGAGGCATCCGAGAAATCTAATTTAGGGCACATCTAGACTACATTCCTCTTTCGAAAGAGGAATGTAAATGAGGCAAATCGAAAGTGCAAATGAAGCGTGGTCGAGTACTTTTTCGAAAAGCCCTACTTGTATACATATTATGATTTTGTGCCACTATCTTCTAGAAATTACTTGCTAAAGCTTTACCAAAACACTATTATCTTAACTATTCAGTTATTCATTTTCACCAACATTCTTATCTCACCCTATGAAATCCTTATAATAGCGCATGGGATAAACCTTCCAAAAATTGCAAGCAAATAATTTTGCACACATAATGAATGTAATACCATACTTTTCCAGAAATGCTTTGTTTTTAGAAGACTGAGAAGTGGAAAATAGTATTCTGAAAATTTAGAATCCTCAGGGATAAATTGGAATTGATGCAAAACTGTAGCTTAAACATCTAGTTATTACAATAATTTTCAAAGATTTGGAGGTGGGATAAGTTTAGATCCCAAACATTCTGTAAAACTGACCATTTCAGAAATAAATTTTTAAAATGTTAAAATGATCCGTAGCATTGCAGATGGAACAAACGGTGTTTGTAAACCTCTAGAAAGAGAAACACAGTGAACAGAAATGATAAAGACCACCTCACTATGACAGAGGACAGAAAAATCAGATGTTTTCGGAGTCAGCCTACTATGTACAAATTATAGACATAACCAAGAAAATGTTGTCAGAAAAATCGGATGTCAGAAGGATTAATGGACAGGAAATTCAGTTGACCTTACTGTAACGAAAATAAACATTTTTCAAGATAGTGACTTTGGGATAATTCTCTCAGATTCAAACAGACTTCAAATGAAGATTTGTGAATGAAATATTAATATTAATTATATCCTATTAACTGGAGTCATTACACAACACACAACCTGTGATTCTATAATCACCACCACTATTGCCCCTTAGTTAGTCAGGGATGTTCAAACAGCAGTACAAGTTTTTTCCATTTCCCTGGTATCTGAGAGTAGTACATTGATAACAACTTAAATATTATTCTCTTTAGGCTACATTCCTCTACACTTGAGATAAAGCTGCTTTCTGTTATCCTCACTGCACTATAATGATATGCTTTGTGAAAGCTTATGGAACCACTGATACAGGTTGTCAAATGTCTGCTGAATACTTCCCCCACAAGACCCTCCTGGCTATCAATGGTGCTTCATATATTAAGAGCTGTTGTATTCTTGGAAGCAGACCATATCCACAGTATAAACACTAAATTTCCTTAGGAGTCCAGAACCTAATCTGATACTATTAAAGATTGAGATTATCTACATGTCAGAGGCTCTTATTTTCTGACACAGTATGATGAAAGTGTTCATTTCAGTAGGGATAAAACTATGCATGAAACAGTTTGAGTCCAATTATAGCTATATTGGTCCCATTTCTTTTTTCTTAATTTATCAAAATCCCAAGACTCCAGACATTCCTACATTTTTCAAAGACGTCCAAGTATTTATGTATGTTAGCATTATTTTCAGCTATTACAGTAAAGAATGTTTTTCTCCTTCCACTTCCAAAGTTTCTTTTTATACATAGGAGAAATTCTTTCAGGCTGCCCAGTATCTTAATCTCCACCCTCTTCGGACATAATTCATCACTTGATTTTTGCCTGATATTTAGAGTCATGTCAAGGAAACTAGATCTATTCTGGATTTATGTGTAGCTGAAAACTTTCTTCAGCAGTATATCACAAGCTGGTGAATGTGCAGAGTCTTTTTTTGATCAACAAGTCTTTTAAAATTGGGTTCAGAATAGCTAAAGCATGCAAGTCAAATAAAATTTACAAAAGCAGAGATTTTTACAATGTTAACTATATTTCCTGATTGAAGACATTTCCAATGGCTATTCTTCACACAAAAGTAACCATCTCTGGAAAAGTAAAGTGCTTATCATTCCGTAGCGTTTAATAATTTATAGTGACAAACAAAAATGAGGTAACAGCAAGGTAAGATGCTGAAAGCCTCATGTAGTGAGGAACAGAGGAAGTTTAAACACACACAGTGGTCTGCTTTTTTACTACCAGAGAATGCTAAGTAGCTTGAAAACCTTCAAAGAGTGCAGGGTTCTGTCATTTTTTTTCTGAAAACAAAACCCAGCCATCAAAAGGTAAGTCCTCAACAGTCTATTACTCCTTAGGCATAATGCCTGAATTCTGCAACCATAAGGCCCTTTCTCATGGTTTCAAATGATGCCATAATTCTGGCCATGATAGCTGCCACATCCAGAGGTGATTGGAGTGAGATCTAGACCACTGTATGGCCTTCTACAATGAATGCTTTTCTCTCTTCACTGGAGGCTTCTGGCAACTTGTTTGAAAACTCAGTCATGAAGGCCCAAGCAAAGTCATATTTAGAGAGTATTACCTGCTGGTTTATAGTATGTATCTGCAGGGAAGAATAGGTAGCAACCTCCATCCCCATCAAGTCCATTCTCTTGGATGCTTTACCCTTAGGGATGGATTTATATTAAGGATGTTAAATATTGACTATTTGATTAGTCAATAGGGTGCCTCTGTCTTTAAAGTGTAGCAACAGCTGTAGGGCTGTTGCTACACTTCAATGTGCTGCGTGGAGCCAGGGATTAACTGGGGAGTCCCGGGCTCCCTGCGGTGCTGCTGCTTTGAAACACCACATGCAGCCTGACACTAGGCTCCCCGCGGCGTTTCAAAGTGGCAGCACCACACACAGAGCTCAGGGTCAGCAAGTGAGTCCCATGTGGAGCCCGGAATCAGCTGGGAACTGCCACTTTGAAACACTGCGTGCAGCCTGGGGACCTGTGGGAAGCAATGAAACTGCAGTATTCTGGAGGGCTCTTTCAGGCTTTAAGAGAGTCTCATTTATCAGGAGGGCTAATCTCCACAGATCCGATGCTTGGAAAATATCCAGCAGCTTATGCATATTCCCCTCAAGGAATTCTGCCTGAATGCCCAAGGTAGCAGCCATATACCTCAGAAGGTCCAGATGTGCCATAAGCCTTCAAGTATCAAGGGAGAGGAAGATTTCAGCATGGTATAGTGATGCAAAGAGGCAGTTTGCAGGACTGATGATCTTTCTTTGGATCAAGAAAAATGAGACTTTAGTGACTGAGCAGAGTCCCAACGATTCTGAAGACACATACAGGTAAGAAACTGGTGGCCAATAAACACATGGCGAAGAGCCCCTGCCCCAACTGCGAGATAGATATCTATAACTGATGATTATTTGCGGATGACTTTTGGTACCAAATGGGCAACGACAAGGGGGAAGATGCTCCCAATCTGGACCCTGAGGAGTCCCACAGGTTCTCTGGTGACAGTGGGGAAACCAGCTCCAAAGGGGGCAAACAGTCTAAAATGGCCATCCCGGAACAAAGATACTCTAAATTCTGGTGCAGTACTAAAACAAGCCAAAGTCAACTTGTGATTTAATCAACTCACTATGGCTATGTCTAGACTGCAAGCCCTCTTTCGAAAAAAAGCATCTAGACTACAACCAGCACTTTTGAAAAAGCAAGCCACTTTTTCCAAAGAGAGCACCCAGGCAGTCTGAAAGCTCTCTTTCTTTCTCTGACTTTTGAAAAAAGGCATTCTTCCTGGACAGTATTCCTGTGGAGTCCACTGAGGTCACTGTCCTACGTTGTGGGACTGTTGACCAGCCACTTATAGAGGAGGCGGTGGTGTAGGGTGAGCACTGGCAGCTGGTTACTTCTGGCAGCAGGTAGTGTTCCACCCCTGCTCCTAACCCTCCCACTGTGTTGTTACATAACCGTTACACTTTACTTTCTGCAGGAGACAAGGAGTCACCCCCCACAGTGGAGGAGACCAGGCCTTGCACCACCAAGGTTGAGCAGTCTCCTGCCACCACTTCGAGGAAGAAACGTAGGGTAGTGGTGGTTGAAGACTCTCTTCTGAGGGGAACGGAGGCACCTATCTGTCGTCCTGACAGTTCATCTCGAGAGGTGTGCTGTCTGCCAGGGGCCCATATCCGAGATGTTTCGGAGGCATTGTCGAGGATTATCCGGCCCTCTGACTACCCCATGCTACTCATCCACGTGGGCACAAATGATACTGCCAGGTGTGACACTGAGCGGATCAAGTGTGACTACAGGGCTTTGGGAGTACGGGTGAAGGAGTTTGGAGCGCAGGTGGCATTCTCTTCGATCCTTCCTGTCAAAGGTACGGGCCCGGGCAGAGAGAGGTGCATCCTGGAGGTGAATGCCTGGCTGCGAAGATGGTGTCGCCAGGAGGGATTCGGCTTCCTTGATCACGGGGTGCTCTTCCAGGAAGGACTGCTTGGTGGAGATGGAGTTCACCTTTCCAGGAGCGGGAAGGCCTTGTTTGGACACAGACTGGCTAACCTTGTGAAGAGGGCTTTAAACTAGGTTCGACGGGGACAGGTGAGCAAAGCCCACAGGTAAGTGCCGAATGTGCGGGACTGGGAGATGGGTTGGAAATGGGGGGGATTACGGCCTATAATGGCAAGGAGAAAGGAGGGTCAGGGCACAACAGGGAGGCAAGATCAAATCAGTATCTTAGATGCCTATATACAAATGCAAGAAGTATGGGTAATAAGCAGGAAGAACTGGAATTGCTAACCAATAAATACAACTATGATATCATTGGTATTACAGAAACCTAGTGGGATTGGACGCATGATTGGAATGTTGGCATGGAAGGGTACGGCTTGCTCAGGAAGGACAGACATGGAAAAAAGGGAGGAGGGGTTGCCTTGTATATTAAAAATGTACACACTTGGACTGAAGTGGAGATGAACGTAGGAGATAACCCAGAGACTCTCTACACAGCTAAGTAAAAAGGGGTAAAAAATGAGGGTGATGTCATGCTAGGAGTCTACTACAGGCCACCTAGCCAGGTGGAAGAGGTGGATGAGGCCTTTTTAAACAATTAACAAAACTATCCAAAGCCCAAGATTTGGTGGTGATGGGGGACTTCAACTATCCGGACATATGTTGGGAAACTAACACAGCGGGGCACAGGCTATCCAGTAAGTTTCTGGACTGCATTGGAGGCAACTTTCTGTTTCAGAAGGTTGAAAAAGCTACCAGAGGAGAAGCTGTTCTGGATTCGGTTTTAATAAATAGGGAGGAACTAGTTGAGAACTTGAAAGTGGAAGACAGTATAGGGGACAGTGATCATGAAATAATAGAGTTCATGATCTTAAGGAAAGGTAGAAGGGAGACCAGCACAATTGAGGTAATGGATTTCAGGAAGGCAGATTTTGATAAGCTCAGAGAACTTGTAGGTAAGGTCCCATGGGAAGCAAGACTGAAGGGAAAAACAACTGAGGAGAGTTGGAAGTATTTCAAAGGGACGTTGTTAAGGGCCCAAAAGCAAACAATTCCGCTGTGTAGGAAAGATGGAAAATATGGCAAAAGACCAGCTTGGCTTAACAAGGAGATCTTGCATGATCTCAAAATAAAAAAGGAGTCATAAAAAATGGAAACTAGGACAAATAACAAAGGATGAATATAGGCAAGCAACACGGGAATGCAGGGGCAAGATTAGAAAGGCAAAGGCACAAAATGAGATCAAACTAGCTACAGGCATAAAGGGAAACAAGACGACCTTTTATAAATACATTAAAAGCAAGAGGAAGACCTAGGACAGGGTAGGCCCACTGCTTAGTGAGGAGGGAGAAGCAGTAACAGGAAACTTGGAAATGGCAGAGATGCTCAATGACTTCTTTATTTCGGTCTTCACCGAGAAGTCTGGAGGTGTGCCTAACGTAGTGAATACAAGCAGAGAGAGGGTAAGTTTAGAAGATAGGATACACAAAGAACAAGTTAAAAATCACTTAGGAAAGTTAGATGTCAGCAAGTCACCAGGTCCTGATGAAATGCATCCCAGGATACTCAAGGAGCTAATAGAGGAGGTATCTGAGCCTTTAGCTATGATTTTTGAAAAATCATGGCAGACAGGGGAGATTCCAGAAGACTGGAAAAGGGTAAATATTGTGCCCATCTATAAAAAGGGGAATAAGAACAACCCAGGAAACTACAGACCGGTCTGTTTAACGTCTGTCCCATGGAAGATAATGGAGCAGGTAATTAAGGAAATCATATGAAAACACTTGGAAGGTAATAAAGTGATAGGGAATAGCCAGCATGGGTTTGTGAAGAGCAAGTCATGCCAAACTAATCTGATAGCTTTCTTTGATAGGCTAACGAGCCTTGTGGATAAGGGAGAAGCGGTGGATGTCATATACCTAGACTTTAGAAAGGCATTTGATACGGTCTCGCATGATATTCTTATTGATAAACTAGGCAAATATAACTTAGATAGGGCCACGATAAGGTGGGTGCATAATTGGCTGGATAACCGTAGTCAGAGAGTTGTTGTTAACGGTGCTAAATCCTGCTGGAAAGGGATAACAAGTGGAGTTCCGCAAGGGTCTGTTTTGGGACCCGTACTGTTCAATATCTTCATCAATGATGTAGATATTGGGATAGAGAGTACGCTTATTAAGTTTGCAGATGATACCAAACTGGGTGCGGTTGCAACTTCTTTGGAGGATAGGGACATAATTCAAAATGACCTTAACAAGTTAGAGAAATGGTCAGAGGTAAACAGGATGAGGTTTAATAAAGAGAAATGCAAAGTGGTCCACTTAGGAAGGAACAATCAGTTCCATACATACAAGATGGAAAGCAACTGTCTAGGAAGGAGCATGGCGGAAAGGGATCTAGGGGTCATAGTGGACCACAAGTTGAATATGAGTCAACAGTGTGATGCTGTTGCAAAAAAAGCAAATATGATTCTAGGTTGTATCAACAGGTGTGTTGTAAGCAAAACTCGTGAAGTCATTCTGCCGCTCTACTCTGCACTAGTTAGGCCTCAGCTGGAGTACTGTGTCCAGTTCTGGGCGCCACATTTCAAGAAAGATGTGGAGAAATTGGAAAGGGTACAGAGAAGAGCGACAAGAATGATTAAAGGTTTAGAGAACATGATCTATGAAGCCAGGCTTCATGAACTGGGCTTGTTTAGTTTGGAAAAAAGAAGATTAAGGGGGGACATGATAGCGGTTTTCAAATATCTAAAAGGGTGTCACAAGGAGGAAGGAGAAAATTTATTCCTCTTGGTTTCTGAGGACAGGACAAGGAGTAATGGGCTTAAAGTGCAGCAGGGGAGGTTTAGATTGGACATTAGGAAAAAATTCCTAACTATCAGGGTGGTCAAATATTGGAATAAATTGCCAAGGGAGGCGGTGGAATCTCCCTCTCTGGAGATATTTAAGAACAGGTTAGATAGACATCTGTCAGGGATGGTGTAGACGGAGCTTGGTCCTGCCTTGAGGGTGGGGGGGCTGGACTTGATGACCTCTCGAGGTCCCTTCCAGTCCTATTATCCTATGATTCTATAAAACAAGGTTTTCCACAGTCGAAAAAACTGCCGCGTTCTTTCAGTTTACTTTCGATAGAACGCGGCAGCAGTTAAGACGCAGGGGAAGTTTTTTTTTGAAAAAGGCCACTTTTTTTTAAAAAAACCTGTAGTCTAGATACACCCTATCAGTGTAAATTGAAAACAAGATGTACCATATGAATGGGTGGGCATAGATTCAATGGGGATGCTAAATTCAGTTAGTAAAAAGAGGTACGTTAACTACAGAATCTACATTATATTTAATCAGTTCTTAAACAGGTCCTCAAGAAAAGAATACTGAAAGTTAGAGGTACCTAAAATTAAATATATTTTAATATACTTTAAGTCAGTTCACTAATTACTGTAGGTATTCACTTTTCAATGTATATTAATCACTGATCCTTTTAGCAACAAATTTTTTAACTGAAAATATACAAAAGCAAATGGAAGACAAACCCTTAAATAAAAATGTACAATTCAAAATTTATGAAAATATACTAAAAAAAGACTAACTTGATGTTAACTTAAAATAACACTGAATAAACTAGATGAACAGATTCTTTTTGAAGATTTAAACAGAATTCAGATTAAGAGCTAAAAAATAAGAACAATTATAGCACTGTACAGTACTTATGAATAGAAAAGGATATGTTCGTCCACAAAATAAATTTCAAAAGGTGCTTTATGAAGGAATGAATAAATTCTATGGCTTCACTGGAAGCAAAGCAAATTTCGGGCCACTCCCAGATTGCACATAAATACATCATAGCAACATGAGACACTAAAAGTGAATTCTTTGTACTGCAAAGTTATTTGACACTATTCTTTGGAAATTAAGACTGCAACTTGTCCAATGGACCAATCTGGCAAATGACCATTTTTCTTTACATAGCAATACTGACATCTGAAAGCATTTAAGCAGAATAATTTAAGATAATTTCAGGTCCTTATCTGGTGTAATTTGATACAGTTCTGCCAATTTACACCAAGGATCTGGCATTCTAACACAATTTGTGCATCTACACAGTAAGGCACCCAATGACTTTATCCAGACTATTCATAGTGCATACAAGCAATCATGTGTAAATCTTTGCAGGACTGAGGGTGAGTAATTATTAGAAAAGAAGATATTTCAAACAAAATCAAAAGATCCTCAAATTACAATATGAAAAGCTCATATTTGTAGATGCAGTTGAATATAATAATGGAAAAAGGAAGGGTTTGCTGATGACAAACATAAAAAGGCAATTAAATAAGAAATAAATAGAAGAAAAACTGGAAGCTGAGGCCAGGATGATGATAAGTCCACAAGATGACAAAGAGACCACAATAAAAAATAAAGAAAGAAAGTTTGAGTCTGAAACAAAGAATTTACATGATTAAACAGCAAGTCATGTTATGTTATAGAGGGATAAAAAATGAAGCAGAAATTCCCTAAGAGCCCTCTTTTCATGTAAACTAGCTCATAGTAGAAAATAACTAACTCAATAATTATTAAAATTGTCATAAAGTGATAGATTTTATGACCCTAAGGAAAGAATGGAGTCAGATTAGAATAAGGACAGAGGACTTAATAAAAAGCAGATTCAAACAAACTCATAAAACTGAGATGTTAGATTCCCGGGGAAGAAAATGTAAGGGGAAAAGAAGTTCAGGAGAACTGGTTGTTTCTAAAAGAGACAGTATTAAAGCAGCTGCAGCAAACTATTTTGATGCAAAGAAAAGACAGGTACAATAGTAAGAGGACAACATGACTTAATCAGAAGCTTTTTAAATCACCTGAAAAAATAAAAATCCCACAAAGCGAAAACATGGACAAATTGCAAGGATGAATACAAAAGAACAACAGAAGTACGTAGCAAAAAATAAGGCAGGCCAAGGCACAAAATTAAGAGACGTAAAATGCATTAAGAAGAGGCTCTATAATACATTTGGAGCAACAGAAAGAAGGCAAGTGTAGGTCCTCTGTTTAGAGAAGCAAGAGAGCTAATAATGGACACCATCAAGTAGGACAAGGTATTTAATGACCATTTATTTCAGCCTTCACTAAAAAGCTAAACTGTGACCACATATCTAACGTAGTTAATATTAATAACAAAGGGGGATAGACACAAGCCAGAACAGGGAATGAATAAGTTAAGAATATTCAGATAAATTAGATGCATTAAAGTTGATAGGTCCACGTGAAAGGCAGCACTGTACTTAAGAGACTAGCTGAGGCAGTCGCAAAACCATTAGTGATTATTTTTAAGAACTCCAGGAGGATACACGAGGTCCCAAAGGACTGGTGGAGGGCTAACAAAAGTACCCTATCTTTAAAAAGAGGAACAAAGATGACCCAGGGAAATATGGATCAGTAAGCCTAACTTTGATACTTGGAAAGATACTGTTACAAATTAAACAATATAATTGTAAACAACAAGAGAATTATAAGACTAGCCAGCATAGATTTGTCAAGAACAAATCATGCCAAACCAATCTACTTTCCTTCTCTGATAGGCTTAATGAATGGGGGGAATCTGTAGGTGTGATCTATCTTGATTTTCATAAGGCTTCTGACATAGTTCTACATGTCATTTTCACAAGCAAACTAAGAATATGTGATACAGATGAAGTTGCTATAAGATGGATGCATAACCAACTGAAAGACTTAACTCAAAGAGTAATTATCATTGGCTTTCTGTCAAACTGTGGGGGACAAATGCAGTGGGACCCAGATGGGTCAGACTTGAACCTAGTAGAACTGAATATTTTCATTAATGACTTGGGTAATAGTATATGGAGAGATCTTACTTATAACATCTGTGGATGACATTTAGCTGTGCGGGGATGCATTTTGGAAGATACTAGTCTTCAATCAGTGAGATAAAATTCAATAACAAATGGAAAGAAAAATTAAATGCACAAAAACAAAATGGGGAATAACCAGTTAGGTGTAGTACTGCTGAAAAAGATCTAGGAGTAATTATGGATTACAAACTTAACATGAACCAGCAACATGGTGAAGTTGCAAAACAGGCTAATACCATTCACAAGACAGAGTTTGTGTATCTGTGCATGCCTGTCTGTTTGTTCAAGAACTCCTCTGAAATAGTGAGAATTCGTTATGAAGCATCCTTTGATAATAACTTAACTTACCCAAGGTAAGGGTTTGGTTGTGCCAGGAAAACGGGATGTGCCCAGAATCAGATTACTTCTTATAAAACCACACAGAAAAGAAACAAAATCACCATGCAGGTAAGAGGGGTGGCTAGGGCATTCCTCCCTCCTGCATTCAGAACTGCTCTAGCCTCGAGTCTCCCAATTCTCCTGCAGTTCCTTCCCTCCTCCGCACTCACATAGGGACTCTGAAAACTATACAGAAAGGAGAATCATCTGGCAGGTGAAAGGGGCTGGCTGGGTGTACCCGCCTCCCAGGCACCTTTTAGAGAGAGCAGGAGGGCTGAAGCTTTATTTGTATGGGGACATTTGTTAGCTGTTCCCCTTCATCAGGAAGAAAGGGGGAAAGTGCCATTTGTTCCATTCCTCATCTGGCTGGGAGCGCAGGGACCAGACAAACCTGGACTTGCACGCCTCCCTCAGTTGTGCCTGCTGGAGCTGCAGCAGCCATGGAGAGGTCTTCTCACCTGGCCCCAAACTGTAGTGGTGAAAGAGTGCTGGGACAGTGCTCGCTCCCTGCGGCAGCCTGCATACTGAACCCTTCATCCACAACCCCACCCTAAACCACTGATTTAAATGAAGAAAAACAAAAACTGACTTAAGGACCCAAGCAACAGGGATCTTACTTTGTGAAGTAGGGAGCTGTTTGCTGGCAAAAGCTTGCAATGTATTTACTATATATTTGAGAAAGTAAAACAAAGCTTACTTGAGTTAAGGACCCAAGCAATGCCAGGTAAATCTTCTAGAATAATATATAGGAAATAACTGTCCATTTAGCACTGGGTAGGCCTCAGCTGGAGCACTGTGTCCAATTCTGAACACCATACTAAGAAAGAAGTGGAAAAAACCTGGAGAAAGCCTAGAGGAGCTCAAATAAATAAATAAATAAACAAACAGTTTAGAAGACCAGTGAGGAATGGTTAAAATAAATGGGCATGTTTAGTCTAAAGAAGAGAAATGAGAGGGTACCTGATAACTGTCTTCAAATATATTAGAAGTGTTATAAAAAGGATGATCAATTTTTTCCCATCTCCACAAAAGGTAATACAAGAAATAACTGACAGTCTAAACAAGGGAGATTCAGACTGCATATTTGGAAACTTTCTAATTATAAGGACAGATATGCACTAGAGTAGGCTTCCAAGGGAGGTTGTAAAACAATGAAGAGTGCCGTGGTTTCTTTTGCAAATACAGACCAACACAGATACCCAACTGATATTTATCAAGGGAAGTTTTGGAATTCCTATCATTGGAAGTTTTTAAAAACACGTTGGACAAAAACCTTTCGGGTTGCCGGGCTTGGTCTGGCCTTAGGGCAGAGAGCTGGATTAGATGAATTCTTGAGGACTCTTCCAGCCATAACATTCTTTGATACTATGGTTGATTAACTCTGTAGCAGATCTTCACAAATTTTGGTGGTGGGAAGGAAGGGGTTCTTGCTATTCCATAACCTGACAGAAAAGTGATTCACACATTATGTGGGCCAAGTACTTATTCCATACTCACTAATGAAAAACTTTCCCAAGGACAAGTTTTCCTAATTAATTTGGATTGACATCCACTAAGCCTGCTCCTGCTGCTGATTTTTGTCAACATTCTAGTGAAAAAATGAGGAAGAATGGCTCTTGTGCAAGAGGTGTTTTTGCGCAAAAAGGAGCCGTCTACACAGTTCCTTTTTGCGCAAAAGCCTCTTGTGCAAAAGTGGCTGCTAACTAATTATGCAAATGAAGCGCAGAGATATTCCACACCACACTTCATTTGCACAAGCTTTTCCAGAAGAAGGCTACAGTATAGCCGTAGCCCATGAATATAACCATGGCTCTATCCTGCTTGATTTTCAAGATGGTGGGTTGGATCAGCGGAATTGGTAGAAAAGTATATAGGAGGGGTGCTTTGCTTCCCATTTTATGCTGAACACATCCCGTAACAATCGGGGCTCCAAGCCTGCTTGAGAGCGGTAATATGGGCACCTCTTGTTTCTGTGGGTGGCAAAGAGGTCCATTATGGGAAAATCCCTTTTGAAACAGATGGTTTAGTATGGTGAGGTTGATCTCCCACTTGTGTTTCTCTGAAATTTCTGCTGAGGCAGTTTGCAAGGACATTATCCTTGCCAGGGATGCAGGTTGTGATCAATGTTATGGTCCTCAGGATGCACCATTCCCTCAGTTTCACTGCATTGTGACAGCTGGTAAGATTATGCTCCCCCTCGTCAGTTGATGTTGACATTGTTGTGACATTGTTCATCGATATCTGAACCATTTTGTTCAGGATTATTGGTAGAAAGTGGATGCATGTGTTGTGTACTGCCCAGAGTTCAAATACCTTTATGTGTTTGTTGTCCTCCTCTTTGTCCCATAGGGCCTGCATGACCTGCTTGCCCAAATGGGCTCTCCGAGCCCCTTAGTGAGGCATCTGTTGTGACTATTAGTGTTGCAGGGGCTCACGGGAATGAGACCCCTTTGCACATGTTTTGATGCAGTGTCCACCAGGTGAGTGTGGACTTTATTTTGCTTGGCATGGAAAGGTTTCTATTTATGTGGTTCACGTGTGGCTTGTATACTGTCCTTAACCAGGCCTGTAGTGGTCTCATGTGCAGTCAGGCATGTGGTGCCACAAACGTGGCTGCTGCCATGTATCCCAGTAGTTGTAGACACCACCGTGCTGTTGTCGATAGGCTGGTCTGTGCTAGGGCTATCAGGTCCTTGATGGTTGCAAACCTGTGTTCTGGGAATGACGCTATTGGTTATTTTGCAATCCAAGAATGCTCCTATAAATTCTATGATCTGAGTGAGAGTGAACACGCATTTTTCCAGATTTGTAGGCCCATGGTGTTGAACAATGCTCTGGTGGTGGCACAGGTTTGGCATGGGATGTGTGAATAGAAAGTCTATACCTCTGGGGGCCACATAATACTTGTGGTCAGATCTTTTGTAAGTTGGTGGGATTGTGACCAGCATTTGCCATATGGTTTTTTGCATGGTCCATGAGTGCTTCATTCATGAAAATCACAAGTTTGGCCTGCTGCAAAGCATATAAAATACTCGTCAGCTTATGTTGGGTCTCAGGCATAGCTGTTAGAGATATTTCCAGTGTGTCTGCCCCACGTTTAAAAAGTTCCTGAAATGATTTGAAATAATCTCCTGCGTTTGGTGGGGGGGGCTTGATTGTATCATCGAGCAATGAGGAAGAAAGGTGCGTAGGTGGGGGTGAGTCTAATATTCACTCTGTCTCTGATGTCGACTCCCCCTTCGTCCTCTGAAAAACAGGACTGATTGGGAAACCTATTACTGGGGACCTGAGGCTTGGGTGCCTGTGGCAGCTGCGGCTGCTGGGGTTGCTGTCCTCTGTATGCCTGTCCTGGTCCCTGGGCCTTAGGCAATTGAGAGCCCCCTTATTGGAAGCTTACCCATGGGACATAAGTCCGGGGGGTGTGAGGTCTTGTCTGGATCCACAGAAGTCCCTGATGAGTTCTTCAGCTGTAGCATTTTAAGCTGGAGCTGCCTAGCTTTCCTTGAGCAGCTAGTTAATTTCAGGAAATATGGGCACTGTTCCACGTGCACAGCTGACGAAAGGGCACTGCTATCAACAGTATCTGACAATACTGCAGCAGCGCGTATGCACCTTAAAGTGGAGCACCCCTGGGTACACTCCTCGAAGAAGAATTTAACAAAATTATAAGCTACTGAAAACATCTCTCTATATATCTAAAAAAAATTTCCTGTGGGATGACAGTGTGACGCTGCTCAATTTTGGAAGAATGAAATTTCTGATCAAAGTAAAAAAATAAATAAAATAAACAAAAAATTAAAATTAAAAATTAAACAATAGATACACTTTATATGTAATACCCACCGTTGCCACAGGATGTCACAAGTTTAATGATATTTACTCAAATTCAAATGTTGAAAGTAAAGTTGACAGGGAAAGAGCAGGTTTTAAAGCAATATTGGTTCTTTTACTGGAGATGAACTATTGAAGCTAAATATAAAATGTGACGTGTTATTTTAAAAATAAACCGCAGGCTCTTTCAACTATTTAAAGATGTAAGCCCTTTAAATAGAAGCAATTGAAAGGGCTCACAGCTCCTGGCCCCACTGCATTGCCTGGGAGCGCAGGAGAGGGTGCGAGATCTTTCACTTGTTTCTATTTAAAGGGTTTGCACCTTCTGGGTGGCTGCCAGTCAACATGGTACCAGCTGCCCGGCAGATTGTACCACCTGCTTACAAAAACAATCACTAAAATACTCTGTGCTGTGCATTTTAAAAAGCTATTTTTGTGTCAAACAGAAACAGCCTATCAACTTCAGACAGCCTTTGCTCACCTAGGTCCTGAGCTCTGCTGATGACTCAGATCTCACTCTTGTGAAATACAAACTTCTTCAGCAACAGTGGAGACTGTTTAGAGGCTTGCAGAATCTGACCCACAAAAATTATTCTCTTCAAGAGACAAGACTCCTAGGGAAAAAGGGACTGGAGGCTCAGCAATCTCAAAAATTATAAATTTAAATTATTTATCAAAATCAACTACATTTGGTCATTTACTCACGCTAAACTTCATTTAAAACTATTAGGTCTGTGGTGCCAGGAGCTTCTTACATTCAGGTTAGTTCTGCAGAGAAGGATTTAAGTGCTAAAAAGACTGAAAATGGATATTTGCCCCTCTTACGAGATGGCAGATTTCAGGATCCTGACAACAGGAAGAAAGGAGAGCAGCAAAATACACACCCTGGACTTCAGAAAAGCAGACTGACTCCCTCAGAGAACTGATGGACAGAACCCCCTGGGATGCTAATATGAAGGGAAAAGGAGTCCAGGAGAGCTGGCAGTATTTTAAAGAAGCCTTATTGAAGGCTGTCCTGATGTGCAGTGTGAAAAGCAAATATGGTAGGCGACCAAAAAGGCTTACCAGGGAAATCCGTGGTGCGCTTAAACACAAAAATGAAACTTACAGGAAGAGTAAATATAAACAGAAAACTAGGCAAGAGTATAAATATATTGCTTGATAATGCAGGGCAACAATTAAGGAAGGGGAAAGCACAACTGGAATTGCAGCTAGGCAAGGGAAGTGATGAGTAACACGAAAGGTTTCTACAGGCATGTTAGCAGTAAGAGGGTGATCAGAGATGGCATGGGGCCCCCTTACTGGATGAGGGAGGTAACCTAGTGACAGATGATGTGGGAAAAGCTGAAGTACTCAATGCTTTTTTTGCTTCTCTTCACAGACAAGGTCAGCTCCCAAATTACTATACTAGGCAACACAGTTTGGGAAGGAGGTGGGCAAACCTCAGTGGAGAAAGAACAGGTTAAGAACTATTTAGGAAAGCTAGACGTACACAAATCCAGGAGTCCGGATTTAATGCATCCAAGGGTACTGAGGGAGTTGGCAAATGTCATTGCAGAACCTTTGGCCATTATCTTTGAAAACTCGTGGAGATTGGGAGAGATCCCGGATGATTGGAAAAAGGCAAATGTAGTGCCCATCTTTAAAAAAGGGAAGAAGGACAACCCAGGGATCTACAGACCAGTCAGCCTTACCTCAGTCCCTGGAAAAATCATGGAGAGGATCCTCAAGGAATCCATTTTGAAGCACTTGGAAGAGGGGAAAGTGATCACAAATAGTCAACATGGATTCACAAAGGGTAAGTCATGCCTGACCAATCTGATTAGCTTCTATGATGAGGTAACTGGCTCTGTCGACATGGGGAAGTTGGTGGATGTGATATATCTTGACTTTAGCAAAACTTCTGATGCGGTCTCCCACAATATTCTTGCCATCAAGTTAAGGAAATATGGATTGGATAAATGGACTGTAAAGTGAATAGAAAGCTGGCTAGAATTTTGGGCCCAATGGCTCGATGTCTGGTTGGTGATCGATCTCAAGCAGAGTGCCCTAAGGATCGATTTTAGGGTTGGTTTTGTTTAACCTTTTTATTAATGACCTGGATGAGAGGAAGGATTGCACCCTCAGCAAGTTTGCGGATGACACTAAGCTAGAGGGAGAGGTAGATACATTGGAAGGCAGGGATAGGGTTCAAAGTGACCTAGACAGATTAGAGAATTGGGCCAAAAGAAATCTGATGAGGTTCAATAAGGACAAGTGCAGAGTCCTGCACTTGGGACAGAAGAATCCCAAGCATTTTACAGGCTGGGGACAGTAACAGTGCAACAGAAAAGGACCTGGGTATTACAGTGGATGAGAAGCTAAATATGAGTCAACAGTGTGCCCTGTAGCCAAGAAGGCTAACGGCATATTAGGGTGCATTAGGAGGAGCATTTCCAGTAGATAAAGAAATCATTAATCCCCTTTATTCTGCACTGGTGAGGCCACACCTGGAGTAGTGTGTCCAGTTCTGGGCCCTCCATTACAGTAATGAAGTGGACACATTGAAGAGGGTCCAGCGGAGGCCAACCAAAATGATTAGAGGATGGTGCACATGAACTGTGAGGAGAGGCTGAGGGATCTGGTCTCATTTAATCTTGCAGAAGAGAAAAGTGAGAGAGGATTTGATAGCAGCCTTCAACTTCGTGAAGGGAGGTTCCAAAGAGGAAGGAGAGAGGCTGTTCTCAGTAGTGACGGATGGCAGAACAATGAGCAATGGTCTCAAGTTACACTGGGGGTGGTCTAGATTGGGTATTAGGAAAAATTATTTCACTAGAAGTACTGAATTGGGTTTCCTAAGGAGATGGTGGAATCTCCATCCCTAAAGGTTTTTAAATCCTGTCCTGACAAAACCCTGGCTGGGATTATTTAATTGGGGTTGGTCTTGCTTTGGACAGGAGGCTGGACTCTATGACCTCCTGAGGTCTCTTCTAGCCCTGGGATTTCATGATTCTCAAAAGGCTGCAGGATGTGTGCATTTTCATATCTTGTGCTGCTTGCTCTCTGACTTTCTTCTTGTTTGTTGCTCCTCTACTCAATTCTCCTTCTTATTCAAATAGCTATGGAGACTGTTTTATAACACAAAAGGTAAAAACATTTATTGGGTACATGTGTTATATAACCCCATTCTCAAGATGGAAAAAAAATCACCAGAACAGATTCTCAGCTGGTGCAAACAGGCTTAAATCCATCAAGGTCAAAGGAACTATGCTTATTTACACCAGCTGAGAATCTGCCCCACTATTGTTATTATAAATAAAAGTTATAAACTTGTAAGCAATTTTAAGGTGTTACTCTGGATTTTAGGAGTATTAAAAGCACTGGACTTAAATTATAACACACACATATAATGACTTTTGTAGATTGCCTTTTTACTGATTTATATAACCAAGATAAGGGGAAAGTATCTTGTCACTCTTAATTTTGTTGAATAAGTGAACACAGTAAATTAAGTGGGGATTTTGGTGAAAATTTGTGCAGCTGAAGACCTCTGTATGAGCTAAAGATGATGCTTTATAGCCCCACTGCTAAATTCTGGGTTTTTTTGGTTTGTCTCTTGGGCATTAATGGAAAACTATGGAAACTCAATCTTAAAAATTCCAATGGCTTTTAGCCAAAGACTTTGTAGCCTATTAGTTTCCATGTAGGAGTTGTAATCTTTTAGTTTTATTGAACATGTAGCTGCTATTAATTTGTTTTCTTTCAGTGTAACTATAGTCGAATTATTGGTATGAGCTTACTTGTGCCACTAGATTCCCTTTAATAACCCACTCAATAACTTTTGCATAGGAGAGGGGCAAGTAGTCTCCACCCACAGAACTAGATGAAAGCTTGCTGTCATTCACTAGAAAATTCTTGATCCCTCTCATACCACAACAGGAAAATGTAGCAATACAAAAGCTCCCTAAGGACAGAATTGCAAATATCAAAGCCATGATAAACCCACGTCAGATTAATATGTAATACACATTACTTTAAAAATCTGTAAAAATCCAGTGTGTGGGGTGCAGGGTGGGGGGGGGGGGGGGGAGGAAGGAAGGAAGGAAGGAAGAAAGGAAGGAAGGAAGGAAGAGGAGAGGCTAATTTCTATCTTTCCCATTTTACTTCACCAGGAAAAGCAGAAAAATTTCATCCATTAGTAGAAACTCCAGTCGTTAAACTTGACCATGAGAGGATTCAAGATCATAAACCTTCCCTCCATCTCCAATGTAAAATTCCATTTAACCAATTAACTGGTTAAACATTATGGTTAATCACTTAAATGAGATCCTGCATGTAGAGGGCTGCTCCAACCTTGCTGGGGCTGCCACACCACAATCTGCTTTGGCCAGACCAGGCCAGGCCTACCGCAGGCTGGAGCTGCTCCAGCCAAGCTAGAATGCTCCCTGTAAGTTGTGGGGCAGGTCTGGCTGTGCATTGCGGTGCGCCCATTTTAATAACCCCACCAAAAATGTATGCTGGGACCTCTCACAATGGAGGAAGAATAGAAATACATTACAGTAATCCTTCCCTAAGAGAGACACACCACTACTGAAAAAAAAATCGTAACTGAAAATAAAGCTGAGTAAAAAAAACCAGCTAATCAATCTACTTTTCACTGCTCCAGTAACCTTTCCCCAAATTTTTGCAATTCTGAAGTTAATAGGAATGCAAAAGGTAAATATGAGAATAAAATATGCCCAATTATCTATTACAAACTACCAAAGTAGAAAAGGATTATCTACTTGAACGGATAAGCTAAACAAGACTATAGGACAACTCAAGTTCTGCCGCTTAAGTTCAGACTAGCTAAAGTGTACTGTGCAAGCGGGGATGCCATGAATGGTAATGCAGGTATTCAGCCATAGTCTGCAACATTTGGCTGCCTGCTTGCCACAAATTAGCCTGTGCCATAACTTAACATCAAACTCTATACTATCAAGAAATAAAACAGCAATTCAGGATGCAGCTGTCTAAGCTTTTGAACATAGAAAAAAAACCACCTTCAAAATTCAAGAGGTAATATATGTTGAACATTCTCCAATTAGTAGATAGTATCCTCTAGGTACTACATGTTGAACATTCTTCATCCATCCTCCATAATTTCTCAAAGATAAACACTAATGGTTCAGCGATTGCTTCAACTAGTTTAAGTACTCTACGGTGAATTTCATCAGGCTGTGCCAATATTAATAGATGTAACTTACCAAAATATTCTTTAACCTGGTCTTTCCATATTCTGTCCTATGTTCTTACCCCCTTAGTGTTAACATTAACTGTGTTAAGCATCTGGCCAGAATAAAGGATGTTACATGCAGGGGGAAAGAGAGGAGGTGGAGAGGCAGCAGAAGGGGAGGGGAGCCAAAAGGGAGGAAGACGGATAGGCAGCGGTGGGGGGAGGACGTGACAGGTGACTTTGTGGGAGCCAGCTTCTGCCTGCCCCCCCTTGCTGCTGCCTCTGGATATAGAGGCAGCAGCTCGGGGAGGGGGAGCAGTCAGCTAAATGTGTACTGGTCCCCACCTGTCCCCTCTTTCCTGCACTGCAGCCTCTGTATCAGAGGCACCAACGGAAGGGGAGGGAAGGCGGCTTTGTGGGAGCGGGGGTGTGAGAGGCACTGCGTGTAATAGATGGTACTCATCTACATGCTCACATCCCCAGTCAAAATTAACCTTTTTAGTAAAGACTGAGGCAAAAAAAAAGGCATTAAACACTTCAACCTTCTCTGTGTCATGTTATTTGCTCTTTCCCTATTAAATAACAGACTTACATTGAGAAAGAGAACAATGAACAAAAGTATATTTATAGAACCTTTCCTTATTGCCTTCTATGAGCCTTGCTAGCTGTAACACACACCTTAGCCTCTCTCATTGTCCCTACAAGCTTGTCCTTTCTTCTACACTCAGCATTAGCCATTTTTCCTAATTCTTTTTTTATATTAATGTTTCAATTTTTGGGTCATTAAAGAATTCTTGATGCAGCCATATTTGTCTCTAGCTTTTCTTCCTACCTCTCCTCTGCATTGTCTCTTCAAGAAACTGTCAGATTGCTTGAACTCCTTTTCTTCTTAGATTTCCTCTCTCTGGCCCCTTACTTACCAATTCCCTGATGCTTCATCAAATCTCAATGTGTTAGACCAAGGCTAACTGCAACTCTGATCCCTCCGAGTCTCTTCAAGTATATCTCAAGCCATTACCCCATTACCTGTATTTTGGGGAGAGCACACGATTCTCCTTCTCTGTGTCTGCACTTTGGACTGCAGCCCTAACTTGCTAACCATGATTATTTCATCAGGCCTGATTTACGTTCAGCAGCAGTTCCGTTCCTTGTTATTTGTTGTTTAAGTTTATCCTGTACAGAATAACTCTGCTAGTCCCTGAAGCTTCCTTCTTGGAACTCAGGAAATATCCAACTCTTTCAGACTCCTCTGCACAGCCTCTCACTGTGTAAATCTGTCCCCTAATAGCTATTGATAATGGACAGCTTCTCTCCTCAGAAGGATATTTTAACAGTCTAGTGTTCTTCTGAGCAATTTATTCTCAGCTGTCTCTGTTAGGAATTGTATATAGCCAGCTCAAACATAACAGTTTTCCCCACTGTCTTGTAATTGTCCCCTAAGTGTTTGTTTGGAGGTTGTTTATCTAGATCCTTTATGTTGCTTTCCCCACAGCCTCTTATCAAGCTTCAGCAATACATTCCTACAGGAGTCTTATATAACCTTATATACAATAACTTCACCTCAATGACTAAATCATATACAGTGTACACACATACGGTGTACATAAAATTACCACATCTTAGCATTATTACACTTCAATCACACACAGTATTTACCTTTAAGCTATTCTTAAAATGGAAAATTACATTAAATTCCAATACGAATTTAAGGATTGCACACAAAAGTATATGCTTATGGCTCTCAATGTATTTAACTTAATTTTTAAAGCAAAAAATATCAGTTTTACAGAAAGTTGCATTTATTTTGAAATACATTGTTTTCTCAACATTTGTCTTGAGGTTGGGGAGAGTCCCAAACCTGCACCGTCCTTTGTGGGAGATGAATCTGAGGAACTGTCCTGGATTGAAGTGTCAATAGAGGTGGTTTTGGAACAAACAGAAAAACTTTTGTGAACAAATCACTGGGGCTGGATGGCATTCACCCAAGGGCTCTGAAAGAACTCAAATGGGAAATTACAGAACTGTTAACTGTAGTTTGTAATCTATCCCTTAAATCAGCTTCCGTACCAACTGACTGGATGATAGCTAACATGACACCAATATTTAAAAAGGGCTGTGGAGGCGATCCCAGCAATTAGAGACCGGTAAGTCTAACGTCGGTACCGGGCAAATAAGTTGAAACAATAGTTAAGAATAAAATTGTTAGGCACGTAGAAGAACATAATTTGTTGGGCAAAAGTCAACATGGTTTCTGTAAAGGGAAAATCATGTCTTACTAATCTATTAGAGTTCTTTGAAGGGGTTAACAAACATGCAGACAAGGGGGATCCAGTAGATATAGTATACTTAGATTTTCAGAAAGCCTTTGACAAAGTCCCTCACCAAAGGCTCTTGTGTAAATTACATTGTCATGGGATAAGAGAGAAGGTCCTTTCATGGATTGAGAATTGGTTAAAAGACAGGAAACAAAGGGTAGGAAAAAATGGTAAATTTTCAAAATGGAGAGGGGTAACTAGTGGTGTCCCCCAAGGGTCAGTCCTGGGACCAATCCTATTCAACTTATTCATAAATGATCTAGAGAAAGGGGTAAGCAGTGAAGTAGTAAAGTTTCCGGATGATACTAACCTGTTGGAGATAATCAAGACAGAAGGAGACTGTGAAGAACTTCAAAAATCTCACAAAACTGAGTGATTGGGCAACAAAATGGCAAATGAAGTTTAATGTGGATAAGTGTAAAGTAATGCATGTTGGAAAATATAACCCAAACTATAAATATAACATGATGGGGGCTAATTTGGCTATGACAAATCAGGAAAGATCTTGGAGTTATTGTGGATAGTTCTCTGAAAACGTCCACATGGTATGCTGCGGTGGTCAAAAAAGCAAATAGAATGTTAGGAATTACTAAGAAAGGGATAGAAAATAAGACACAGAATACCTTACTGTCCTGTATAAAACTGTGGTATGCCCACATCTTGAGTACTGTTTACAGATGTGGTCTCCTCACCTCAAAAAAGACATCTTGGAATGGTGTCCCTGGCCTCTGTCAGAGGCTGGAGACAGATGGCACGAGACAAATCGCTTGATAGCTGTCTTCAGTCCACCCCCTCCGGGGCACCTAGTGTTTGCCACCGTCGGCAGACAAGCTACTGGGCTATATGGACCTTTGGTCTGACCCAGTATGGCCATTCTTATGTTATGTTCTTATGTCTATGAAAGGATGATGTGTACAGAAGAGCAATGTTTGCATTTAGTGTATGGTTCGGCTTTAACTCAGCATTATATTTAAGTATCTTACCTTTTGCAGCATGTCAAGAAAGCATTTCTAACAGACTATCACTCTGTTCTCTAGCTTCTACAGAACAGTTTAGCTGTGGTAGATCATGGACATAATCTCACTGAATTTATCAAGTAATTCAAGTAGCAATTCAAGAAAGCTTTAATATCACAGAGCAAAAATCATTGTGTTATTTGATAAACACAAAATGTTGTAGTATTATGTTTAAACAAGTTATAACCAGGGCTTGATAAATAATGCAATCTACTCACCCGTGGCAAGTAGACTGCAACCCGAAAGAGCCGGGTTCGGGTGATCCGCCCATGCGCTGATCGCCGGATAGTGAGGCAGGCGAGCAGGGCTCACTGTGATTCAGTGAGCCCTGGTTATATCTAACACGGAAGTGAAGTTAAACACTAAAGCACTTTGTATTATATCCAGAGAAGGCTATTCACATTAGTAGATGTGTTCTTTCTCTAGGGCTATGTCTAGACTGCAAGCCTCTTTCGAAAGAGGCTTTTTCGAAAGATACTTTCGAAAAAGTTTCTTTTGAAAAAGAGCAACTAGACTACAATCAGTACTTTCTAAAAAGCAAGCTGCTTTTTCGAAAGAGAGAGCACCCAGGCTGTCTGGATGTTCTTTCGAAAAAGCACAGTTTGCATTACACTGCTCTTTCGAAAAAAGGCGCTCTTTCGAAAAAAGGCGCTATTCCTTGTGAAATTAGGAGTACCGCCATCGAAAGAAAAGCTGCGTTTTCGATTTAATTTTGAAAGAATACGGCTGTAGTCTAGACACAGGTGAAGTTTTTTCGAAAAAAGGCTACTTTTTTTTGAAAAAACCCTGCAGTCTAGACACAGCCTAAATGTTTTTTTCATTATAAATAACTGAAGTACTGGATGACATTCATAAGTGGGCAAACACAGTTGGACTGGAACAGAGGTAATCATTTCTGTGAACATATAAACTAAATGAACTGTGAATTAATGTGCAAACAAGAGGACAACAATATAGCTATTTTAATAAACTGTTATGCTGAGAGTATATAGACATGCTTAGAACCCAGTTTGATAAGATGATCAATACAGATTCATGGACTAAAAAGAAATTATTTATGGTAACAGCATATTGCCATAGGAAAAACTTTAAGCCATCACATAGAATATTATATATTTAGCCTCATCCATTCTTTACAGGATAACAAACAGAAAAGTTATTTTATACCACTTTTTTTCTGCAGAGAAAGAGTAAATATTTTGCTAAGACAAAAGAGAGACACACACACACACACAGTGAGGTTCCCACCTACTTGAGGTAAGATACTTTGGTGATGAGCATTATATAAAAACCTCTATTAAATAGCTGCCATGTAATTGAAAAAGACTGGAATTTGGAGATGAAAGCCAACCCATGCCTTCAAATAAAAATAACACACTTTAAATAAAACCAGACACCTGACATTCAGCAAGCCAGCTTCTCTAAAAGTAAGGCCTAGGGTTTGGAGGGGATATGAGGAAGAGGATAACAGAGAAAATTAGACAGGCTAGAAACTGTCTGACTTACCACAATCTGAAACTAACATGCATTTTTGTCAAAGATTAAAAAGGGATAATTTATCTCTATACTTTCTAGCATAAATGCTATATATAGTGCAGGGGTGACCAACCCATTTAACAAAGATAGCCAAAACAGCAGCAGAAAAAATGCCACACCAGAATTGTCAAGCAGGTTGATCCGGCCTGCAGAGGCCCTGCTGCTCCCCTGCCCCCAGGCCAAATAGGGTGTAGAGACTGGGGAGTGTGCAGTGCTTAGTCAACCCTGGAGGTTGACTCTAAGTATCGCATGCCCAAGGGCAGGGAGCGAGAAACTTGGTGAGCTCTCCCCACCCCCAGGCCAATCAGGGCTTGGGGGTAGAGGGGAACATGCGAAGTCTCCTTCCGCCCTGCAGGGAGCACACAGTGCTTAGAAGTGCTATGCGCTCCTTGTAGGGAGGGGCAGGAGGAGACTTCATGCGCTTCCTCTGCCTCCAGGCTTTGATTGTCCTGGGTGCTACATGAAGTCTCCTCTCACCCTGCAATGGGTGTGGCACTTCTAAGTGCCTCATGCTCCTTGCAGGATGGGGGCAGGGAGGAAGGAGACTTCCTGTGCTTCTCCTGCCGCCAACCCCTGATTGGATGAGAGTGAGCAAAGTCTCCTCCCACCGTCAGGGGCACGGGCACCTTGAGGGAACAGCCAGCTGTCCAGAATAGCTGGTGGTAGGGTTGCTAGATGGTTTCAATTAAATATCAGACAAACTTGACATTACATCACAATCTACATTACATCTTATTTAGAAAATACCGGACATTTAGATTTTCTCATTTATATTTTCTCAATTTGTTTCCCAAACAGAAAGCTCAAATACTGGACTATCCGGTTCAAGACTGGACACCTGGCAACCCTAGCTGGTGGTTCTCTCGGTGGGGGGGGGAGAAGAAAAAGGGGGCGCAAAGACTTGACGGGCTCCCCCACCTCCAGACCAATCAGGGTCTGTGGGCAGGGAAGCATGATAGTGTCTTGGCTCTGCCCCAACCAGGGCAACCCAGGGCCACTTCAAAAATTTCTGAAATGGTCCCCCGTCAAAAATTATTGCCCACCCCTGCAACAATGCATAGTCAATTAGTATATGCCATTACAATACAAGATACTCTTACTAGAAGCAAATGTGTACACAGAACTACTAAAAAATACAGGATAATACTACAACATATGTAGGATTCAATTGTATTGCATTTTTTTTTTTATAAAACAAAAATGTTGTTCATGCTAAATTAATCCCCCCCACCTCCCACCACACACACTGAATTGTTTACCTGTACCTTGGTGACAATATCTTAAAACAAGATAGTAGGAGGGCCACTTGTTCATGAGTTATCACAATGTGTGTTTGTGGGGTACATTACTCTACAAATATGGATGAGCGTTAAATGGTCACAGGAATGAGAAATGGTAGAAAACTGTGTTTCCATACGGGGAGCACAAGAACACCTCAAGCATGAAAAACTAAATTTCACATTACACACAGATAGAAACAAACTGAATGAAGTTATTTAGTTGATAGGAATTTATTCTGAAACATTTTAAAATATTGATGAGAGAGTCACTTATGCAGCTGCTAAACAGAAAAATTAATTAAATAATTTAATTAGAGCTAGATTTGCAATAGTCTGCATGTAACAACACACAACTTTTGTGGTTTAGATTATTTGAAAAATCTGAAGTTTGTGGTTTTCCTGTATTTTGCATTCTGCTACTTTGTCTATTAAATTTTTGCATCTTTGGAGTAAGTACTTGGATTATTTTTAAGCTACTTAGGTCAACTGAGAACACAGATCAAAATTATAGCTCCAAAAACAAAAGGAAACAAATATGCATACTGTTTTCAAATATTTTTTAAAATGCCTTTGTATGTTTAAAGTGGGATGTGCCACTACTGCAATTCTATTATATAAGAACAAGAAAACATAAGACAACCTCTCATTCATGCAGGACAAATAGCTTTGCCAAAAGCACAAATTACATCTAATTACAGGGTATAACTCTGTCATCTTTCTTTTTATAACGTAGCCATTTACACACTTTGATTTTTTACTTCCATTTAGGTTTATTAACATCAAAGCTTTGTCATCACTTATCTGTTTCTACATACTTTTTTACCTGAGGCAATAAAGAATAAAAACTTCTACTCATTTCAGCTTTTCGGATGCAAGAAAGGTTTAGTCTGCATTGTTCTTATGATGTTTTATGCTTATTAAACTTTTGTATGTTGTTGTAAAGTTTATTGCCCTTGGCATACCAATCTTAAATGCACTATAATTAAACGTATTGCCAGTGTGCATACAAATGCATTAGCGCTACACTCTGATAACTTTAAGAACAAGAATAAAATGTATTTTTCATTAACAACCAAAGATGTAATTATACAGTTTTGAGCTACAACGAACAATATAATTGTATAAATTGTTTAGGTGCTAATTAAAATTAAATGGCAATTCATTTTTAATTAAATGAATTATTTATAGATTCCAAAAGAAAAAAAATTACAGAATGGTTGATCATCTTTGATGAAACACGTGAGGTAAAACAACTACTTTTAGATACCCCTCTACCAGAATTCTTATTATAGGAGGGATAAGATAACTCTTGACTCTCAGATTTAATTTAGGTTACTTTCAAGGTTTGAGTCAAGAGAAAAATCTTCCAGTATAATTGGCAAATTTAAATAAGGAATTTCCCTTTCTAAAAAAAAAAAGCAAGATTTTCAGAATTGGATTTTCCTGTACTCCAATGAGATTCTACATCTGACTAGATAGGAGGAAATTGTGAAGCAAAGGGGAAAATTGAGGAGTTTATCAGCCTCATCAACATAATCAATGTTATGTTTGCAGACAACACAAAGACTGGTGGGTAATAAATATAGACAACTGGTCATGGACACTGTGTGATCGGAATAGACTGGTAAGCAGTGTTCCCTCTAAGTTGTGTGGCAGCACAGCTTCACAGTTGATTCATCAGCCCTGCCTAGTCAAAGCCTCAGGGCTCCTTGCATGGCGCTCTCTGACTGGGCGGGGCTGATGAATCACCTGTGAAGCTATGTGGCTATGCATCTTAGCGGGAAGCTGGTAAGCTGGGGCTAATCAAACAACATGTTTTAAAACAGTGACGTGCAAATTTATACATTTGTGATTGTATCCTGGAAAGCAATGACTTGATAAAGGATATACGAGTTATTGTAGATAGCCAACAAAACATGAACCTTCAAGGGCATGCACATACTGCATCTGGGAATGTGCTTTCCAGCATAGGTAGAGTCATATGTGCTAGGTCTGACTGACACTAGAATACTAAAAACTGCAGTGGTAGCACAGATGGCAGTTCAGGCTAGCTGCCTAAGTACAAAACCACCTGGAGTGGGAACATATTTGGGCTGCTAGTGCAAGCCACCACCTGTGGTACTCCAAGCTACACTGCTACATTTAACATGCTACCATGAACAGAGCTAGCACATGTGTCTATCCACTCTGCAAAGGACACTCCCAGCTGCAGTGTAGACATAGCCCCCTTTCCACTGAGGGTAACAGGGGAACAATGAACAGAAGCTGGTATTTGACACAGGTGAGAGCAGCGATACAATACAATGTCCATTTGAAAGTGTGAACACCAAAAAAAAATGCACAATGAGAAACAGGAGAAAGTTTACAGAAAAGCTACAAGAATGACTGGAGTTCTAGAATATAAGATCTGGTGGTCAATTTATTCAGTCTTAACAAAAAGAATGGTAATAGGAATTTGATCATGGTCTGAAGTACCCATACAGGTTGAAGTTAAGACTGTTCAATTTAGCAGATAGACTCTATGGCTATAGGCAAAATTTAAAATTGGAAATCAGATGGAAAATTTTCCCCTGTGAAAGTTAATCAGTCATTGAAAGACATTATCAAGGGAAGTGGCACATTCTTCCTCACTATTAAAGATGCCAAGAAGGTCTCTCTCAAAGATATGTTGTAGATCAACCACAAGTTATAAACTCTTTTCAGGAAACAGTGTGTGAAATTAAATGTCCTGATTTACGCAGAAAGTCAGACTAAATGGTTATAATGCTCTCCTATTGACTCAAAGCATATGAATATAAAAAAATCCTATAAGTATTCTTACTTATGGAGCTTGCCAACAGATATATTGCCTGGGCAAATACTTCCCAGGCTTTAAGTATTTCCAACCTGACACACTCCCCATCAGAAGACAAACAGCTACAACAATGTGGGACCAAGATGGCAGAGTGAAAAGGAACACTAAATACACATATATGAATGGAAGAGTTTAAAAGTTTATAGTGGACTTTACAAACCTCTGCCCCAGCATTTACTCTCAGGAAGTGAGCCGCCACCACATACCTGGTTGCCAGAATTCATGTCTGAGCCAGGTCCTCCAACCCTCTCCCAGATACAGGTGTAGAAAGGTTAGCAGAGTAAAAGTGTTGTACTCGACAGAAGCTGTCAAAAAGCTATTGCAGGTATTTCAAAGCATAGAAAAATACTCATTCAGGAAAGCTTTTTCAGACTGAGCCTGGAAAGAGCTTAGATGCAACAAGGATGGGTAGCACAGAAAGCCATAAAGTAAGTTAAAATTCATAACAAGCATTTCAAAGTGACAGATGGCAACAAATTCCCTATCCTGCTTCTAAACTCTTGTGGGGAAGGAAGCTAAGGAAACCTATAGCAGACAACCCCTGGATAGTGTCAAAATTCGACATTGTTGCTATCTGTCAATCCTGACTTTGCTAATGCCTTCTATGTAGCCTATTTTAAAACGGTAAATATCTAGATGAGTTGATGCACCCCCGTGGAATACATCTGTATACCCCCAGAGGTATGTGTACCCCTGGTTGAGAACCAGTGTTGTAGAAGACCTTGTCATTCATTTATTTAAAGCCCATTGTCACAAAAGTAAATGAACTCCTCAGAAAGTTTTGGTGAAAGCTATTCAGAATCTCAGTAGTTTTCAGGCTGCACATTCAACGTGTGCTTGACTTCAAGGACTAACTATTTCCTGAAACAGTGACATTGGTGCTACCACCATAATTTTAATTAATAATATGATTGAATAACCATAATATAATTCAATGACACCCATTCTACATATTGCACAGTTTCTCATTAGTGCTTGACAGTGTAAAATGGAAGTTGGACTGTCTCAATTTAAAAGTAAACGAATGTTAACCACAAGAAACATGGAGTGATTTGTCTTTTTATCATGAAAAAGTCACAGTGACAACATTTACAGGGAATTACAAATAGCTATAATTACTAGCCAACAGGCATTATACTAATTGGAAAATAATGGCATTGGTATAAATAAGCTGTTTATGAAATACAAAGTATTACATTTACTGTGTTTTCCACACAATGGCTTCTGATGTCAAAAAACAATAAAATCAAGGGTTTTTTTCCTAGCTGTCTATTAATGCAGTTTATTAATCTCATGACACAATGAGCAAAAAAAAGGAAAGAGAAGTTATTCAAACATATCTGTTATAAAATGCTATTTTAATTTTTCATACAACTTGTATATTTTATTTCTAATTCAAGACAAATGTATGCTTTGTGTGATACATCAACTGCAATTTTAAAGTGTCATTATACATTATTTACTGTCATGGAAATAAGAATAAAGTTGCTTTTATTTACTCTCATTGGGACAGACAGGCAATTCCTTGGTTCCTACTAGGTCTTATGTCGAGATGAGAGAACTCCAAATTAATACAAAATATTAACTAATTTACAAAGGAAGAGGGCCTGGTTTTTCTACACAATGTTGTTTAATCTGGGCTCCCTTTCCCACCCTATATTCCCATCCCTACTCCACCACAGCAACTGCAAATTCTACAAATAGGATCAATAGCATTCCTAAGATGGCAACAGGCTGGCAGTGGTTGTAGAAATGATTAAACATGTCCCTCTGCCTTCCTCTTTTATGTGCTTAGCTGCAGGACCAAGGAATGGAAAATTTAAATAAGTGTGAAAACTTTTAAAATTATAACAAGGACATAATTTTTGCCATGGGTTCATTACACTGAAAATGGCATGAGCGCAAACAGGTACATTTTTCAGCATTCACTTCTTCCTGAGCCATCCTATTGCTGCAGCTCTTGGGGAAGAACAGTAGATGCCTGTTTGCAGCTATACTTTGTAAAAGCAACCTCTGCTTATGAGCAACATTTGACCTGAAAACACCTTCCTTACTGTGAAAAGTTTACACTCTCCAAAACAGCAACAGCCACTTAAGAGCAACACAGTAAAAGAGCACTGATATGTTGCTACTAACTAGTGATGTTAAAAAGTGGTTAATTAGGTAACCATGTAACCACTGAAAATCTTAGCAGTTACATAGTTACATGCTGCAGGCTCTGCATTATAAAGTGTATACTTCAGAGCCTGCAGTGTAGCCAGTTGTCAGGGAGCGGGGCCAGCAGCCAATGCATGCCAGGAGCTGGCTCCTGGCCTCAATCCTGGGAAGTTGGCTGCACTGCGGGCTCTGCAGTATAAGCGTTACACTGCAAAGTCTGCACGTGTGGGGCGGCAGCTGGCTCCCTGGGAGCCAGTGCACACTAGGAGCCAACTTTTAAGCCGACTCCCAGACCTGCTCTGAGCTCCATTCCCAGGCAGCAGTGCTGAGAACCGGTGTGTAACCATCACAGTAACGATAAGCATGGGCTTACTGGTTACCCATTTAAACAGTTATACTGTTGCATCCCTACTACTAACAAGCATCTACTGTATTGCTATTGACAATCTATTAAGGAAATCAGAGAACATAAAGGAACTTCTAGAGTGGAAGTACTAACATTTTTTCTGCTTTGCCTCAAGTGGGAGGAAACGTATTAAGTTTGATCCACTTTGCTTTGATTGAACTGTTGCCACTGAGAGAGAGCTGGTGCACAAAATTAATGATGGCCATTCCAATTCCAAAAGCTGTAAAGAGAGGCTGTAAATCAGGCCAAAAAATAATAAGAAAAATCTAATGGCAAGTGGGGGTGGGGGAAGGTGAGGCATCAAAGTAGGCCTCACAGACGGAAATGACAGACCCAAGATGAAATACAAGTTGAAAATTAGTTATGGACCCACAATACAGATAAAGTGAGAAAATTAATAGTAAGGCTGATGTAAAAATTGAAATTCAAGGCTTTAAAAAAAAAAAGTACTGGAAAATTTAAGTTATCCAGATGAAGTAAGACTATGCCTATGCTTTGCTGCAGTGAAGACAAGTGTGTGTGCACGCGCACACGGAGAGCACCCCATAATGTTGCACACTATCTGCTCTGTGTAGATTCTGCAAACTACATGGTAGTTACAGTATTCATTACCGTAGTCCTCCTTCAAACAGGACTTCATTAATGTGACCGGATTACCTTTTATATTGTATCAGCACTATCCACATAGAGCATTTAGTGCGCGCCACTTAGGAGTATTCTACAGTTTGTATCCCCCATCATTTACACTGGTACACACTACAAGCAAGCCATGAGATACAATATTGCACAAAATACTATATTGCATCAGAAGGAGACCAGAAAAAAGGAAATGTTATTTAGTATTCCAGCTCAGGATTATGATTAAAGAATGTTATTAAAAATGTGCAGATGCCATTCCTACTTCACAAAGATCACACATCAATTCAAACTACAGAAAAAACACAGTGTTAGAAAATAAGAATAATTACTTTGGCAGAGAAGGTAGAACATAAGTAGCGCTGGGTGAAACTGAAATAGGTAATACTGTGGAACAAAAAGAATACAGAAAGGAAATACACATTGTTCAGTAATAACATGAGTTAAAAATTAAACATGCCATCCACCAATAAACAGTTATTAAATGTTGAAATCCAGTTTAGATAAACCCACTGCAAATAAGTGAATAGGAATAAAAGGCTACATCAAAAATTTTAGAATATAATATGAACTATTCAAAATGACGTATCCCCTCAAAGAAATAAAACAAAAATTACACTAGAGGGCACTGGTAATGCAAACTACAGGACAACAATGAGAGTTCAGAATGACTTGTTTAAACCAAGACAGTAAGCATTTAAAATAGGAAAGTGAGAAAATAAATAAGTACAACTGAAACCAATATGAAATACACTACCAACTATAGATGTACACTATCAACTATAGATGTATGCTATAAAGTACTGTATATTCGAAGTAGTTTTGGTATTATTTAAGGGGAGAATGTATTTGTATTGTGTGCCAGTCTGGTCACATTTTCATGAAGTGGTAGGTGATCATGTGACACAGACCTCAATAGCTGCTGCATTCACACTGAGCTCTGGCTCCATTTCACACTGCTTGGATAAAACCACTACTTCGAAGAGCAGCTTATTGAAGGAATATATCATTTTTCAATGTCACAAAAATCCCTGGACATATAACTATTTTTTTAAAAAGAGCAACACTTTGATCAATACAAAACAGAAGCTATGACAGCAGCCTCCTAGCTCTAATATGAAACATAATGGTGCCAGCTACAGCATATCCTCAAACATCACAAAAGAACAAGATAGCTTGACAGCTGGAATTGACAGGGAGAGCTCATAGGGTAGTTCGCTATCAATGAAAGAGATATGCACAGTGGTTGCTTCCCCTGGATAACAATTATTTATACT
This sequence comes from Pelodiscus sinensis, assembly GCF_052426305.1. Lineage (NCBI taxonomy): Eukaryota > Metazoa > Chordata > Testudines > Trionychidae > Pelodiscus > Pelodiscus sinensis. The sequence goes on from NC_143052.1 coordinate 313,742,814, forward strand.
GGGCTTGATAACTAAGTATAAAGTATTAGTATATTTTGTTTAGTATAAAAAGTAGGATTTAAGTGGTTGCAGAAGAAAACAGATCAAAGTAGATTAATACATTATAATGAATAGAAAATGCATAGGTAGTTCTAATCCACCAAGAAACTTATTGCAAGTAAATTCTTACCCTAAACTGTACTCCTATTTCAGATAAAATCGTCAAATCAGAGTTGGTCTTTTACCCTGATTTGGGACTACAGCCTTCTTCATAGATCTTCTGTATCCTCTTAGGGTTTCTAAGCCAGCTAAAGAGAAAGTGCTGATTGCTTAAACAGACTTGCCTCCAACTCAGGAATCCTTTGTTTTGCAGCTCCCATCCCCATGGAAAAATACCAGATTCAAAATGGATTCCAGTACCATGTGACATGGTCACGTCTTTCTAATAATAAACAACACACTATTGTAATATTTCATAGAATTATAAAAGATTAGAGTTGGAAGAGACCTCAGGAGGTCACCTAGTCCAACCCTCTGGTAAAAGCAAGACCAATCGCAAATAAATCATTCCAGTCAGGACTATCAAGCCTGGCCTCTAAGGATGGAGATTCCTCCACTTTACTAGGCAACCCATTCCAGTGTTTCATCACCCTCCTAGTGAAATAGTTTTTCCTAATAGCCAAGCTAGATCTCCCCCACTTCAATTTGAGATTACTGCTTCTTGTTCGGTCATTTGTCATCGCTGAGAATAGCTTGTCTTGATCCTCTTTGGAGCCCCCCTTTAGGTAGTTGGAGGCTGTTATCAAATCTCCCTTCATTCTTCTCTTCTGAAGGCTAAATAAGCCCAGTTCCCACAGCCACTGTTCATAAGTCATGTGCCCCAGACCCCTAATCACTTTTGTTGCCCTCTACTGGACTCTCTCCAATTTGTCCATATCCTTTCTGTAGTGGGCTCCCCAAAACTGAACACAATACTCCAGATGTGGCCTCACCAGTGCAGAATAGATCAGCTGGCAATGTTCCTAGTAATGCAGCCCAATATACCGCTAGCCTTCTTTGCAACAAGGGCACACTGTTGACTCATATCCAGTTTCTCATCTATTGTAATCCTGAGGACCTTTTCTGTAGAACTGCTGCCTAGTCAGTCAGTCTCCAATCTGAAGCAGTGCATGGGATTCTTCTGTTCTAAGTGTAGGACTCTGCAGTTGTCCCTGTTGAACCTCATCAAATTTCTTTTAGCCAAATCCTCCAATGTGTCTAGGTCACTCTGAACCCTATTCCAACCCTCCAGTGTATCTACCTCTCCCCTTAGTGTCACCCATGAACTTGCTAAGGGTGTGATCCATTCCATCATCCAGATCATTAATTAAGATGCTGAACAAAACCAGCCCCAGCACCAACCCCTGGGGTAGTCCACTTGATGCTGACTGCCAACTAGACATCAAGCCACTGATCACTACTCATTGAGCCTGATGAGCTAGCCAGTTTTCCATCCACCTTATAGTCCATTCATCCAGACCATACTTCTTAAACTTGTTGGCAAAAATACTATAAAGACAATATCAAAAGCTTTGCTCAAGTCAAGATATATAACATCCACAGAGATAATTATCTCATCATAGAAGATAATCAGGTTGATCAGGCATGACTTGCCCTTTGTAAATTCATGTTGACTGTTTTTGATCACTTTCCTCTCCTCTAAGTGTTTCAAAATGTATTCCTTCAGGACATGCTCCATGAGTTTTCCAGGGACTGAGGTGAAACTGACTGGTCTGTAGTTCTCCAGGTTCTCTTCCTTCCCATTTTTGAAGATGGCCGCTACATTTGCCTTTTTCCAGTTACATCAGCCAACACTCTCAGCGCTCTCAGATGCATTAGATCTGCCTTTATGGACTTGTGCATGTCCAGCTTTTCTAAATAGTCCTTGACCTGTTATTTCACTACTGAGAGCTGCTCACCTTCTCCCCATATTATACCGCCCAGTGCAGCAGCAATCTGGGAGCTGGCTGACTGTGAAGACTGAAGTAAAGAAAAGTCATTGACTATTTCAGTTTTTTCCACATCATCTGTCACTAGGTTGCCTTCCCCATTCAGTAAGGGTTCCACATCTCCTCCCTCCTTGTTGCTAACATAGCTATATAAACCCTTATTTTTATCCTTCACATCCCTTGCTAACTGCAACTCCTTTGGCCTTCCTGAATATAATACCCCGGATGCTTGAGCAATGTTTTTATACTCCTTCCTAGTCATTTGTCCAAGTTTCTACTTCTTGTAAGCTTCCCTTTTGTGTTTAAGCTCAACAAAGCCTTCAAAGGAAAGGAACACATTTTTAAAAGCTAACTAGGACTCCTAAAAAGGACAGAGTCTTTAAATGACTGAATGATATTATGTTCTTCAATTAACTGTAAAACAATTTTATATGTACCTACTATTAGGAGACATCGTAAAACAAGATTAGATCCAAATCTCTATTATTTCATGCAACAGAAACATACCTTCAATACACATACAATCATAAGCATCTCCTAAATTTACATGATCTTTCAGAAAGCTATGGTTGAAAAAGACCATTCTACTTCCCATTTTCTGGGTGCAGGTATACTGCAGGCTGAATTATACAGGTCTCTGGCTACCATTCATAAAAGGACCATTTGCACTGGCTTGACAAAAATACCGTGTGTTAGATTGCTCCCAGACAGTAATAAAAACGATAAATTTTTAGATATCCGAACTTTATAAATTTTAGATATGCCCAGTGTGTAATTATGCCTATTTTGCTACTGCTGGAGCTGGGGAGAACAGTTTAATTTAAATTATTAAACAGATTAAGCATTTTAACTTTCTCATGTTAAAGTTTATCAAACTTCATTTTAAATAAAGTAAAACATCATGTCCAACACAAAAGGTTTCACTCTTCTTTATTTATGGCAGGGGTGGGGAACCCTTTTTGGGTCAGAGGTCACTGACCCACAGAAAAATCAGTTGGGGACCACACAAGTGAAAAGCAAAAATACTCTTCCAAAAACCCCCAACCCTCACTGATGTGGCTCCCAACTGAGACATCTCATTCTTCTGGCACTCCAGTCCCATGGTGTGAGGGGAAGGGACAGGGAGGACTGAGGTTCAAGGCTTCCCATAGGTCAGATTAACTTTTCTGGGGTTCCACAGTTAAGTAGATTGTGGACCCTTAGGCTCTGGAGGTTGGAAACAAAAATTAGGGGTTCAGTGTGCGGGACAGGGCTGTCAGCGAGTGGGACAGGGATGAAGGGGGCGTGAGGAAGGCAGTGTCTGGAATGGAGTTTGGTGGCAGGAGAGGGCGTGGGGTGGGAGTATGGGGGGGGGTCTGGGGTGGAAGGAGGTTGGGGGAATAACGCAGGAAAGATCAGAGGGTGAGAATGCAGCCAAAGAGCTAGTTAGAGAGGGAGGCAAAGAAGTGGGGAGTAAAGGAAAATGCAGCTTCTGCAAAGTAAAATTGTATCCCCCTTCACATCTTCCCCTGCTCCAGCATTGCTCCCCTCACCCGCATGATCCTCTCCCAGCCTGACTCCCTGCATCACCTCATTCCCCTCAGTGCAACCACTGCTCTCTCCCATCCTGCCCCTACATCCTTCACCTCCCCTTTCTGCCCTCACATCCCTGTGCCCCCAGCGCATTCACTGGCAGGGCAGCAGCACTGAGCGAGGAGAGGCAGGGGGAAGAGTCCCTTCCCGGCGTGGACCAGCCCTTTGCTTGCAGGCTGTGGCTCCAGGACTGGGGTAGGTAGAGCCCAAGGCTGGCTCCATCCCGGCTGGGTACAGAGGGATGCTGAGGAAGGGGCTCTCCGACCCCAAACACAACCCACGGGGAGCAGCCCGGCATGCCATGTGTGCCAGCCACCCACCCTGCCTCCTCCCGAAGCAAGAACCCTGTAGCCAGAAAGAGGGAGAGGGTTAACCATTTAGCTCCTGGGAGTTGCATGCCCAGGCTGGACAGGGGCAGCCCAGGGACATGCACGTGCCTTTCCCCCGCCCCCTTCCAGGGGGAAGCCAGAGCCAGTGCTCTAGCCTACAGCTGCTGAGGCTCGAGCTGGAGCTGCAGCACAAGTTACCGGCTGATATTGGGGGGGGGGGGGAGGGGGCTGAGCGCCTGTTCCACATGCCACGAGAAATCAGTTCACATGCAGTTTGTGCCAATCATGCCGGGGGTTGCTTGAGCGTTACCTGTTCAATTCACTCCCTTTGGAACACCTGGCATTGGCCACTGTTGTCAGACAGGGTACTGGGCTGGATGGACCTTTGGTCTGACCCAGTATGGCCATTCTTATGTTCTTTAACCCACTCCTTATGCCTCCTAACATCTGGTTTGTTTTTTTGACCACAGCAACACAATGAGTAGATGTTTTCATTTAGTTGTCAACAGTGATTCTGAGGTCTCTTTCTTGAGTTGATCCAGTTATTGTATAATCTTATGAAGTATATGAGTAATTTAAATGTTTACCTTCAGTGTTCATTACTTGGTATTTATCAACACTGAATTTTCATTTATCATTGTATTGCCCATTCCACTAGTATGGTTCGGTCTCTGTAGTTCATCAAAATTCTGTCTGATTTTGACTAACCTAAATAACTTTGTGTCATCTGCAGACTTCCCACTCTCCCACCCCTCTTTCTTGGTAAGAAGAAGTTACTCACCTTGGTGCAGTAACAACAGTTCTTTGAGATGTGTCCCCCTCTGGGTGTTCCACTGTAGTATCCCCATGGGTGCTCCACTCTACGTGTCAGGTTGTACCAGGGCCACAGATCAGAGTTTTCACAAACAGCGGTCAGCCGGACTGCACATGCACGGTTCGCGCCTCGCGCCATTTGCACCTTTTGATCTCTCACGTAGTCCAGCTTCTGCCAGTTCCTCAAGTCTGCCCCGATGTCTGAAAGATAACAAGAGACTCCAAAGCGGGCGAGTAGTGGAGCACCCACAGGGACACACATCCTGAAGAACCGTCATTACTGCACCAAGGTGAGTAACTTCCTCTTCTTCGAGTAGTGTCCCTGTAGGTGCTCCACTGTAGGTGACTGTGTAGAAGTATTCGAATATAAGGAAGGTGGGTAACGGAGTCACTGCTTGTCCACAGTCGAAAGTACTGCAGCCGCTACAGTGCTGTCAGTAGATCATTTATGAGAGATTGCATATAATGCTTCATGAAAGTATTGTTAGTGGACAATGTCGCTGCTCTACAAATACCTTTTAGAGCTGTGGTTCTCAACTCGTTTCAGTCCATGGACCACCAGGCCAATCAAAAACTTTTCATGGACCACCTTCTTTTTGAGACATGATAAAAAAGAGCAGACAACGAAAATTTTGGTTTGAAATTTATTTCTTACTAACAGATTTTTGGATTCTCTTCTCACTGACAAGCTTTTCAATGTTTGGAGTGGTACTTGATAATGCACAATGAATATCGCTTTCCACTGCAAGCCGATTCCTCTGTTTGGACTTAATGTGCAACCAACATGAAAATCCAGTCTCTCACATACAAGTTGATGCAAATGGCAAAAGAAATCTGACTGCATGTGCTGACAGATTTGGGTAACTCCCGGTCATGCTGGCCCCAAATTTCTCTATGATAGACTGCCGGTACACGTCTTGAGCCGCAAAATCATTTTTCAGATCCAAGAATTCCTCCTGCAGATCCTCTGGAACACTATTAACATCTGTTGTAAATGGATTCCTGATGAAAGATAACCCATCCTTTGTCCTGTCCACCTCTGGAAAGTATCGTTGGAATTTGTCTCGTAGCTTCTATAAATAATCAAGAATTTGCATCCGAATGGCTTCCTTTTCCCCAAGCATAGGATCCACATATGGAAATTAAACCAAATTATTGCCTTTGACTCTTATGATCCAGAGTTCCAATTTGTCAAGAAAAGCCTTGATGATGCTTCGGTGAGAGAACAGATTCGCACCTTTCCCTTGCAGCTGAAGATTCAGTTTGTTCAAGATTCCAAAAATAATCGACAAGATACACAAGTTCTAAATTTGACTGCGCCAGCATATTTCAGAATTCCTCTTTCCCTTGAGCCTGGAGAAATAAATCCAACTCCTCTCTCAATTGAAAAACTCTGTTGAGTACGTTCCCTGCTGACAACCACCATACAGAAGTGTACAACAGCAACACATCAAAGTCGGAACCCATGTCCAGGCAAAATCTTTTGAACAGCCTGGTGTTCAGAGCAAATGATTTGATGAGATTCACCACTTTCACCAACCCTTCGAAAACAGCGTTCAGTTGATCAAGCAATGTTTTTGATGCCAAAGCTTCCCTATGAATGAAGCAATGAACTCTGGTTATCATTGGAGTGCGCTGTTTCACCAGGGTTTAGAAGCCCGATCTTGAGTCCAGCATGGCAGGTGCACCATCAGTGGTGACACCCACAAGATTTACCCAATCCAAACCATGTACTTCAAAGAAATTGTTAACAATTTCCATCACATCCTGAGCCTTTGTAGTGGTATCAAGAGTCTTACAGAACACACACACACACACACACACACACACACACACACACACACACACACACACACACACCCTCGTCTTTGAAGTCTCCCTTAACCACATATTGTGCGAACACTAATAGCTGAGAGCACAATGAGACGTCGGTCGATGCGTCCAATTGTATGGCAAACAGTGGAGACTTCTTTATTTCATCCACAACTTGTTCACTGATTTTCTGTGATAGCTTATTAATCTGTCTCAATACTGTGTTGTTAGAGACAGATATATTATTCAGCTTCCTTGCTGCTTCCTCGCCAAGAACAAGCCGCACCATATCTTTTGTACAGGGGAGCACAAGTTGCTCTACAATGGTATAAGGATTCTTGGTCTGTGCAACTTTGTATGCAACAATGTAGGAAGAGCGAACTGCATTGCTTGTCGTATTGTAGAATGCACTTGTTGAGTCGGGGTGCTGCCGTTTCAGACCTAATACCCACCGCTCAAAATAAACTTCATCCTTTTGCAACAAGTTGGGGTGACACTTTTTGAAATGGAGTTTCAGTTTAGCCGGCTTCATTGAGTCTTTCCTCAAGACTTTGAAACAAATACTACATTGTGGCAAATCCACACCTTCTTTTTCTTGACAAGTGAAGCCGAATTTGATGTAGTCCTCCGAATACTTTTGCTTGACATTTCTTCCTGTCGTTGCCATTACTGTATAAACAAACTACACCACACCTGTAAAACAGCACATGTAGCACAGGACGAATGACACAGCAACCGCTCAGCACGACAGCGGAACCTACACTTGATGCTCAGAGCCTCAGACGGAAGTTACTGGCAACACAACACGGTTGCGTCCTAGGTGACGCTATGAATGACATGCCGCATGCTTGTGAACACAGCGTAAAATAGCCTAACGGCGGCACCTGCTCATGCTGTGTGACTTTGGACAATGTTCCTGTGGACCACCAAAAAATCACCATGGACCACCAGTTGAGAACCACAGTTTTAGAGGAACCCTCCAAAGGAAAGCTGCAGAGGTTGCTACGGCCCTGGTAGAATGGGCCTTTAGTGTGTCCAATAATGGTTTGTTGCATGTAGCATAGCACTTCTTAATGCAGGTAACAATAAGGTTTGAGACTTGTTGCTATGAGATAGGTTGACCTTTGCTATGTTCTACTAGTGAAATTAGGAATGTAACTTTAAGCATCATCATTGTAAGTCTTGCAGAAGTTCCAAGTTCTTTCCAAATAAAATGCAGGCGATCTTCTCACATCTAGTGAATGAAGGATGGTCTCGCGAACACTCCCGTGTGGCTTGGGGTTGAAAGATTGGGGTATGGCTCACTCGTTAATATGGCAGTCTGAGCAGGCCTTCAGAAGGAAGGATGGCTGTGGACGTAACATGACTTTATCGTTGCTGAAGATGGTGTATGGTGGAACTGCCATCAATGCTTCTATCTCTCCAACTCTGCGAGCAGAAGTAATGGCTAGCAGGAATGTAACTTTAAGCATCATCATTGTAAGTGGAGCAGTTGCTATTGGTTCAAAGGGAGCATGGGTTAGATTGTCCAAAACTAGCTCCAAGTTCTACACAGGTGGTGGTCACCTTTGCAGAGGATATAAGTTGGAGAGACCCTTGAGGAACCTAGATGTGATAGGATGTGCAAATACCGAAGAACCATCCACTGAGGTGTGAAATGTGGTGATAGCTGCTAGATGTAGTTTCAAAGACACTAGAATTAACCCTGTTTCTTTTAATTGAAGGGTCTAGTCCAAGATGGTGTGCAAAGGTGCAGTACATGGATCCAACATCCTAGCAGTGTGCCAAGATAAAAATCTGCATCACTTTTGAAGGTAAGTGGATTGAGTGGACTGCTTTCTACTATGTAATAAAACATTTCTCACTTTCTCCAAATATTCCACATAAAGACGGATTACAGGCCATCAGAAACACCATCCCCGATGACAGCACTGCATACCTGGTTACAGAGCTCTTTGACTTTGTCCTCACCCACAACTACTTCTGATTCAGAAACAATTTGTATCTTCAAGTCAGTATGACTTAATCCCTTACTTACTCACACCATTTTAATCCTTCATTGACTTTTCCATGGTACACATCACTGTTGCAACTGAGTCCTTGATAGCGGACAACCAGACTTCAGCTAATTTTCTTTTGATTTATGTAGTACTATTACTGTTATATCCCCCCCCCTCCGGTTTTTTGAAACGTTTAACACAGAAAATAATTTTTTTAAAATAAAATAACTAGAACAATACTATGACTAACAACAAGAATCTGACTGAACTATGTACAGAAAATAATGTAAAACAAAATTTTCTTCTCTGACTAGAGTCGTTGAAGAGAGAGATCGCCGCCCCAGGTCGCAGATGGAGCAAGAAGGAACTGGCAGAGCCAGACCACACAAGAGATCAAAAGGCGCAAACAGAGTGAGGTGTGTGCCGCGCATGCGTGGTACGGCTGACCACTGCTCGTGAAAACTCCAATCTGCGGCACCAGGATGATCCAACACCTACAGTGGAGCATCCATGGGGACACTATTCGAAGAAGAATTAATAGATATATTCAATGGTTTCTTATTTCGTCTTGTAGTTTCTTGTAAGAAACTTCATTAGAGGGCCTTTGAATGTCTAATAAATGTTGTCAACCAATTCAATTTTATTCACTACTTTATTCATATATTTGGGAACTCACTACCTAGGAAGGACTAGTGCGGAAAGAGATCTAGGAATCAGACTGGATCTCAAGCTAAATATGAGTCAACAGTGTGATACTGTTGCAACAAAGCAAACATCATTCTTAGATATATTAACAGGAGTGTTGAAAGCAAGGCATAAGAAGTAATTCTCCTCTACTTGGTGCTGATTAGTCCTCAACTCATGCATTGTGTCCAATCCTGGGCACCACATTTCAGGAAAGATGCAGAGAAATTGGAGAAGGTCCAGAGAAGAGCAACAAAAAAATAATTAAAGATCTAGAAAATATGGCCTATAAGGGAAGACAAAGAACTGGAGCTGTGTAGTCTATACTAGAAACGCCAGAGAAGGGACATAAAAGTTTTTAAATAAATAGAAGTTTGTTACAAGGAGAATGGAGAAAAAATATTCTCCTTTAGTTGTAGCAAGAGGTTGGACATTAGGAAAAACCTCCTGTCATATGGTTAAACATTGGAATAAATTGACTAATGAAGTTGTAGAATCTCTATCACTGGAAATTAAGAGCAGGTTAGACAAACACCTGTCAGAGATTACCTTGATCGTGCTTGGTCCTGCCATGAGTGCAGAGGTGTGGACTTAACCTCTCAAGGCTCCTTCCAGTGCTATAATTTTATGTATCTATATCCTGAGACTAAATTCATGGTAAATCCATTGTCTAACATCTTAGGCTCTAAATATACCAGTTATATTCAAGTCAATCTACTTATTACCCAAAATGTTGTTAGTATTTGTTGTCTGGACTTATAATGAAAAGAAGATGGATGTGAGTAGAAGTTTATTATTATAATTACTATATTAAATAATAATTTGTAACAGGAAAAAAATAACATAAGAATGTAATGTAATATGCTTTCCTCTTACCTTTGGGTATGTCTACATTACCTTCCTAATTCGAAATAGGAGGGTAATGTAGGCATACCGCAATTGCAAATGAAGCCCGGGATTTGAATTTCCCGGGCTTCATTTGCATAAAGCCGGCCGGCGCCATTTTTAAATGCCGGCAGTTCGAACCCCGTGCCGCGCGGCTACACGCGGCACGGAGTAGCTAGTTCGGATTAGGCTTCCTAATCCGAACTAGCTGTACTCCTCATTCCACGAGGAGTACAGCTAGTTCGGATTAGAAGTCTAATCCGAACTAGCTGTACTCCTCGTGGAATGAGGAGTACAGCTAGTTCGGATTAGGAAGCCTAATCCGAACTAGCTACTCCGTGCCGCGTGTAGCCGCGCGGCACGGGGTTCGAACTGCCGGCATTTAAAAATGGCGCCGGCCGGCTTTATGCAAATGAAGCCCGGGAAATTCAAATCCCGGGCTTCATTTGCAATTGCGGTATGCCTACATTACCCTCCTATTTCGAATTAGGAGGGTAGTGTAGACATACCCTTTGTTATTTGTTAGAACTTGGGAAGTACTGAATGTTACAAGTAATTGTACTTCTGTGTTTGTTGAATATAGCAGTATTTTAATAAAGCTTTTCTCTCCTACTATAGAAATATTTTCATGGCTAAATATTTTTAGTTGTTCATATTTATGGTGTACCTTTTTTGGAGATGGGGTAACAAGAACTCAGATATATAATTTAAAATGAGGCACCATCCATCAATCCAATATGGATGGATCCCTCCTTTAGTTACTTCACAAGATGATGTGGCCATCATATCTTTCCTGCTTGCCTCTCCTTAGTAGCTTATGCAATCTAAAAACCTTGACTGCATAACTGTCCTCAGTAACTTCAAGACAGATCAGAATACTATAAGCCAAAGACAGCTTCAACAAAATCATTTGCATTCAAACAGCAAACCAACAAGAGTGCAACTTTGTGATATCTGCTTCAAAGATTTAGAGAACTGTTGCACTGCAAGAAAAAATGTTTGGAAAGGAAGTTTTCCCATATAAAAAGCATCACTTAGGTGGGAAGGACTGTATATATAGTATTTTTGTTGCAATGAATGTATTACTGGAAAACATATTTATGCACACTTTAAGTAACAAAACTAAGCGCTCTACAGTCATACTGATGTGGCTAGCCAGTCTTAACAAGCAGCATTCTCATCCAGCAGTAACAACATTGCTTGTCTCCTGTTTTAACAGAATTTTTCTTGTGCTAAGAGAACAGTGGAAAGTAAATGATACAATGCAGTGTCACATCTCCATCTATCTTTACAAAATTTCTATACCCAGCTACACTAGATTTCTAGCAGATATTTTTCATCACATCTTCTTTCAAGCTATTAATGATATGCCCAAATACATCAAAGTAAATGGTATATCTAAAAATACCGGTCAATTGTGCTTTACATTACAATTTTAACATAACAGAATATTATCTATGGTAAATAATTCCAATCATGTGTCATATCTGAGTAAGGTTATGGAAAAGCTTAAGGATTTTATAGATCAAAATTCAATAATTCAGAGTCACTCAGAAGCCACTAAACAACTAGCATAGATGCCTGAGTCATGGTTTTCTTGTGTTCCAAGGAGATATACCAGTTGGTATGCCTCCTGCTGAATTCCGAGCTAGCTTTAATATCTAGGTTGATTTAAAACAGGGGTCTCCAACTCCCAGCTGGAGCAGTTGTGCAATCTAGCCTGAGAGTCTCATCAGGTACAGGAGGGGGCTATCTGTTCCTGTCCCCCAAGTCCTATCCCTTCCTGCCATCACCTCACCCTCTCCTCCAATAACACCCTATCTGCCCAAAGGATGCACCCTCACGGATTACTGAGGGTACATAGTGTAGGGCCACAGAAGTCCTCAAGGGAAAGGGGGGCTCTCACACTCCTTGCAATAGTGGGAACCACAGGGAAGCACAGCACACTCAGGGAGAACATTTAAGACCCCTGATTTAAAGGTATAGACAAATCTAAAGTAGGGATGTGTTAGTATACACATTTAAACAGTTAAACGATAAGCCTGGGCTCATCGGTTAACCTTCACAGTTACATGTAAGCCCTTCTGCCTGTGCTGCTGCCTCTGATACATACTGTATCAGAGGCAGCAGTGTGAGGGGGAAGGGAGGGAACAGGTGGGAGCAGTTGCTTGTGGGGACCTGGCTTTTAAGCAGGCTCCCTGTGAGCACTGCTAACTCCCCCCTTGCTCTGCTGCCTTCAGAGGCAGCAGCACAGTGGTGGGGGACAGATGGGTCCCATGCAGCCACCCCCCCAAAACATGTAAACATGTCACATTTACCACCACCCCCCCTCAAAAAAAGTCACTAACATCCCTAATCTAGAGCACACTATCAATCTAATCTTTACATGACAAAGGCATGGATCTCAGTAACAACATCTGCAGGTGAAAGTAAAGATCTGGCTAAAAGAGCACAAAGAAGAAAAAAAAGCGTTCCTAGAGACTGCTTTAATATATTTTAACAGAAGTGAGAGTAGCAATTACATGACTACTCGAGAATAATAGACAATGTAACTATTGCTCGTGTCTCCAAAGCAAAATATTTGAATCATAGCATTTTGTCATTCAAAAATATAAGAAATGATTGTTCTATCCAAACATGTTCATCATTGTGGGTTGATTCAGTTACTTACAGAAATCCTAGTTCTCTGTGATAACCCCGTAAAATTTTCAGATTAAAAAAAAATCCCCAAAATCCACATTTTTCCATTATTAAAATGAAATGTGGAACTTTAGTTTCCCTAGCTACTATACAGGTATCAGCTAAACACAATATTCTATCGATATTCAGGAGAATTCTGTTTATCTAAGCCTCTTCATAATAGCCAAACCACCAGTCACCTGGAGCTGACCATCTGAACACCAGCTGCTCAAGACTGATTCAAGTCCCAGCCACTGTCAGATTAGTGATTCAGTTAATAAAAAGTTGGATAAGGGTGGCTCAGATAAACAGGGTTCTACTGAATATGTTTTTTTCCCACAACATGTAAAAATTAAAGATTTTCTGTAAAAATGCAAATTCTCCAAATTTCCTTAGAAAATGGATTTATCAGATCCATATACAAGAGCAAGGACCGAGATTATCGTATCTTCAGATATTAATACACTGCATACTACTACTGCACCTGTAAATTAAAGACAATACGGATGGTAGCAGGTTTTACTTGGAATATTGTTAGTACATTTATTGATAACTTTTTCTGGTTATATTAATGCAATTTTCCAGAACAAGATATGGCTTCTCTGCATCTGACATCTCCAGGCTGCTTACTGAAATCATAAATGGTCCTTCTCTATTCACACTTGGTCCTCTGCAAGTATAGAATTTCCTAAAAGGAATGGCAGTTGCCCACACTCAGACATCAAGTCTGTATCTAAATCCACTTTACAAAACAGTTGAAACAAGAGGTGAACTGGGTAGCATAGCTCTGAATTTCCTTCCTTTAGTGTAAATTTTCCAAATACAGGAAAAAAATTGCACGAAAACTTAGTTTTCCTGTCACCAAGTACTTGTGGGAGAACACCAGTACTGTAGGATCCACCACAGAACTACTGACTTCATGCATTTTTTTAAAACAGAATTCCAACTGTTTTCCATGCTATGCACTGGGCACATATTTGAATTGATACACCACCACTCCTACTCTCTGCTTTACTTCCTGCATAGTCTCACATACAAATCTTATAGTAAAAATGTTAAGGTTCTAAAATCAAGGACTCAGGAGTTAGGAAATAGCAGAATTCAGCCTTCTTGTCATATGCACTATGACTACATTTTTAAATTACATGAACACATGCTATTTTTCTCTGCCATATGGACTCTGCCATATTCAGTGAACAGGTTGGAAAAGTCTTCCTTAATGAGCAACTATTCAGTATTTTGCTTTATCCTAACTGTTCAATGTATGACCTCATCCCTTACTTACTGCACACTATTTTAATCCAGCTATGACTATAAAAGTATTAATTTATTCATTGACTTTTCCATGGTGCACATCACTATTGCAACTGAGTCCTTCACAAAAACTAATTAATTAATCTTCACAATGCCTATGTGATCCAAAAGAATATTACTCCCATTTTAAGGTGGGGAACTGGTGTGCTGAGAGATTAAATGACATATTCACACTAATTTTAGGTGCTCAATTTGAGATGACAATCATGTGTAACACTTCATATGTTCACAACATAGCTTTCACCGATTACCGTTGTTTAATGCTGAGCTCTTCTGGAAATCAGAATCCAAGTGTTACAAGCTGGGCACACAGGAAAAAAAAATTGGGAACACACAGACAGTGGCCACCTGTGAAAAATTATAAGTGACTTGCCTGGCATTAGAGGAACATTGCTAAAGAGGCAGGAATACAATCTAAGTCTCCAGGTGGGCATTCAACACTAACTTTTCTGACATTCTTCTACCTTATTACACACACTGATTTCTGCAACAAATTAGACAAGATTTCTATAGTCAACAATGACCTTCACTATACAGTTGTGATTCATTCCTGTGCACTTGAACAAAGCAGAGGCTCTGGGGAGAAAACAGTCTATTGTATTCATAAATACATATACACAAGGATGCTGAACTAACACTATCATAGGCAACCTTAATTCTGGCATTTCCTGCTTGATTTTGCAATCTTAACTTTATTTTAATGTAGTTTTTTGGATGTAGTTTCTCAAGTTTTAAAGAAGCAAACTGCAAAAAGAAATACACCACAAGGAATTATATTGACTCCCACTTAGTTAGCAACAGTGTTAACGCCTTTAGAGATACAGCACAGACCTCTGGCACTGGAGCTAACAGGGTAACTGATAATAGCCTTCTGCTGCTATCTCTATGTAGCAAGGAAACAAGACATTTTGCCAATGAGTTTCACAGTTATTTACTGAGAGTAAGGGATGTTTAGGATTCAGGAATCCCAGATTCTATTTCAAGTTCTGAGGGGAGTGCATTCAGGATGGCTGTTGATACTTCTGCACTTCTATCCCTGACAATCTCAACACTTTCTGCCCTCTTGCTCCTCCAGCCTGTTTTCATTTCAATCACACCCCTTCTCAGTTTTCTCTGGCAGCTCCCTTTTAGCTTTTTATATCCCACACCACTCAGCTCCTCATACCAGTTCCAGTCCTCCACCATTCCTTTATGTCAGTCCTCTGCTTACTGCCTTGAATCCTCATTTCAGTCCTCACTCAGTCTCAGTGACACAGCTTACCCCGTTCCTCTCACCTCCACTTCTCCCACTCAGGCTCCGTTTCCTACTGCTCTGTATTCTCATTAGATAGCTGCTGGTACCTGGGCACCAACATTGGGAGCACCGAGACCACAGGAAACAGCATCACCATTGACAATTCCTGTGCCTGATGCCACAGTGGCCCCTAGCTAATGAGTGAAGCAATAGCAAGCAAAGCCTGCTCAAGCATTGCAGCCATAGTTGTGGCATGCCAAGTGCACACAATTTTTATCTGCCAAATTTGAAGTCCCTACTGAGCATGTGAAAACAGCAATTTTCAGAGACATATAACTTGGCCAAATTTGGAAAGTTTTTTACAGAGATGATAAAAAGTCATGCCCTTGACATTGTGCTAATGCCCCTGCCAAATTTCAAGCCCCTACTACAAAGCAGAAATGCTAGATCTTACTGATAGCAAGCATTTTTTAACATGGATGAAGGAATGTATTTTTCCTCTAACCTTGTTCTGAGAAATAGTTGAATCATTTTTTGTTAACGTGCCCTCTGCAAAAGCTAAATGAAAGAAAACAAAAATGCCTCAGCCTGAAGTAGACTTCCAGCACGGAAAATTTCCCAATTGCTGAAAGTAGTCTCACAATGAAAAATGTCAAATAGCCTTGACTATAGGTTTGGTTGGGTTTTTTTTGCATCATTTGCAAACATGGTCAGTTCAATTCCAACTTCCAAATTACTGACCGAAAGGAGGAAAATTCCTTTTGCATGAAATATTAGATGTCAGGAATTCATAATAGACTTTCTATAGATGAAGATAAAATGCGTGTTGTTAGTACATTAGCTAACACACTTGAAGAGTCTAGCACAGACAAAACAGTATATGCAGTAACAGGTGCTAAACTGGCTGAATTATAACGTACGTAGGACCCTGAACATTCTTGTCTCCTTCTACACTGCAACTCAACCATTTTAGCATGTACTAAAGGCACTGTTACTCAGCTAAATGTTATGAACATAACAGCTAAAATACACCATTAAGTTATAGCCTAAACCAGGGCTATTCAACACGTGGCCCACAGGCCATATGCAGCCCTCACCTGTTTTCAGACTAGTTTAGCAAATAAGTTCCATCTCTTCCATCTTAAGTAATACTAGGGATGTTAAGAAGCGGGTATTTCATGAATCGTGTAGTTGATAAAAATTCCATCAACTACACGATTAGTCGATAGGGGAAGGCACTCAATCCTGGTTCATGCCAGGTCTGGGAGCTACCCCTGCTGCAGCTCTGCCTGGCTTCTACTACATTTAAACTGCAGAGCCACAGTGTGGGTAGGTCCTGGACCCGGTACCAGCTAGGACTGAGCTAGGCTTCCTCAGTTCTGGCTCACACCAGGTCCAGCAGCGCCTGTCAGCAGAGGGTCCCAGCGGGAGCCTGTGCCTGCCATGGGCAGAGGCTGCTTCTCAGCAGCCTCTGTGCCCCCACGCCCACACTGCTGCCTCTGATAGAAGCAGCGGGGGGCAGTTGGGGGGAGAGGAGGGAGGAGACAGGTGGCACTGCGGAGATGGTGCTGGGGGAACCAGCTTTTAAGACGTCTCCCCCAGCTCCTATAT
This sequence comes from Pelodiscus sinensis, assembly GCF_052426305.1. Lineage (NCBI taxonomy): Eukaryota > Metazoa > Chordata > Testudines > Trionychidae > Pelodiscus > Pelodiscus sinensis. Next base: position 313,759,714 of record NC_143052.1, read on the forward strand.
CAGGGGCAGCGGGGGAAGGGGCCAAGGCTTATCAGGTAGTTGACTAGTCAACTACACACATCCCTAAGAAATGCACATAAAATATGCAAGTTATTGAAAATATCATTTAGATATATTGAAGTTAACATATACAATGTATTATAGTATACAAAATACCTAGCTGGTCCCATATTAAATAAACCCATCTTTCACCTCACTTGGCTGTCCATCTACTGCCTCATTTTCCTTTCCACCTTCATTTCTAAGATCACTGAACAAGCCCTCTACATGCAAGGCAGGAACTCACTGTAAACACCCAAATTTATTTTCTTCAAATCCCTCTATCATGATTTTTTATAGGTGCATGTGAACTAAGTCAACAATGGTCAGGCATTTGGTGTGTTGTGACAGCTGGTTTCCATCTATCAGCAAGCACTGTTTCATTCTTACTTTGTGTTCCCATTTGTTGTATCTAACTGCTATCTCATCTTAGTTTGTAAACAATCTGAGGCAACGATTATCTTATAGACGGGGAGGAGGGGAAGATGGACTTTTTTGGGTGGGGGCTGCTGAGTCACAGAAAAATCATCAGGGGTTGCTGCACACAAGTGAAAAGCAAAAATAAACAAATAAATAAATAAACCCCCAACCTCCTCACTGACATAGCCCCTGACTAAGAAGGCGGAAGACACTTGCACACACCAGAGCTGGGGGGGGAGATGGGGAGGAGGAAGGCTAGCAGATTGTGTGTGCTCCAGACCAGTGATGGGGCAGTGGGTCCCAATGGTGGTGGTGGGGGAGCCTGGAACCTCGGCGACCAGACCCAGGCAAGCTAGGGGCCGGATGCAGCCCTTGGGCCTGAGGCTCCCCACTCGTCATAGACTTACAGACTTTAAGGCTAGAAGGGATCATAGTGATCATTCAATCTGACCTGCTGCATGTTGCAGGCCACAGGACCTCAAATGCTAACTCCTGTGATAAACCCCCAACCTCTGGATGAGTTGCCGAAGTCTATGTTTTAAAGACTTGGATGTATAGAGAATTTATACTAGTTTAAACCTGCAAGTTATCTGCTCTCCATGTTGCAGAAGACGGTGAAAAATTATCAAGATCTTTGCCAATATGACCGAGAGCAAATTCTTCCACAACCCAGATAGGGTAATCGGCTAGACCCTGAGCATTCAGGCAAAATCCAGACACCTAGGAATGAATTCTCTGTAGTAACTTAGAGCCCTCCCCACTGGATGAGGTACACCACAGGTTGTGATAGCCATGTGTAAGACATGTGGTTTGTGACTAGTGTGTTGAGTACATGGCGGGGGAGGAGGAGAAGGGCTGATCATTGTAGCAGTAGAGATATGCCTGCAGGTTTACAGGATATAAACTGTTCAGGAAAAACAGGCAGGGGAGAAAAAGAGAAGGAGCTGCATTGTATGTAAGAGAGCAGTATATAGTGAGTTTAATCCTTCAGGGGGCCATTTAGGGATCTGGGGCAAATTGTCTGGGATGGTACTTGGTCCTGGCATGAAGGCAGGGGCCTGGACTCAACAACCTCTCAAGGTCCCTTCCAGTTCTATGAGATACATATATATCCATATGAGCTCCAGTATATAGAGGGAGAAAAGCCTGTTGAGAGTCTATGCGTTAAGTGCAGAGGTGGAAGCAACTGGGGTGATATTGTGGTTGGTGTCTGCTATAGACCACCAGATGAGGTAGACGCGGCTTTCTTCAGACAACTGAGAGAAGCTTCCAGATCACAGGCCCTGGTTCTCATGGGGGACTTTAATCACCCTGACATCTGTTGGGAGACCAATACAGCAGTACACAGACAATCCAGGAACTTTTTGGAGAATGTTGGGGATAACTTCTTGGTACAAGTGCTGAAGGAACTGACCAGGAGTCAAGCGCAGCTTGACTTGCTGCTCACAAACAGGGAGGAACTAGTAGAGGAAGTAGAGGTGGGTGACAACCTGGGAAGCAATGATCATGAGATGAAAGATTTCAGGATCCTGACCAAAGGAAGAAAGGAGAGAAACAAAATACACACTCTGGACTTCAGAAAAGCAGACTGACTCCCTCAGAGAACTGATGGGCAGGATTCCCTGGAATGCTTACATGAAGGGGAAAGGAGTCCAGGAGAGCTGGCAGTATTTTAAAGAAGCCTTATTGAAGGCACAGAAAGAAACCATCCCGATGCGCAATAAGAAAAGCAAATATGGTAGGCTACCAGACTGGCTTACCAGAGAAATCCTTGGTGAGCTTAAACACAAAAAGGAAGCTTACAAGAAGTGGAAACTTGGACAGCTGACTAGGGAGAAGTATAAACATATTGCTTGAGAATGCAGGGGAGTTATCAGGAAGACGAAAGCACAATTGGAATTGCAGCTAGCAAGAGATGTGAAGGGTAACAAGAAGGGTTTCTACAGGCATGTTAGCAATAAGAGGGTGATCAGAGAGGGTGTGGGGCCCTTACTGGATGAGGAAGATAACCTAGTGACAGATGATGTGGGAAAAGCTGAAGTACTCAATGCTTTCTTTGCCTCTGTCTTCACGGACAAGGTCAGCTCCCAGACTAATACACTAGGCAACTAAGTATGGGAAGGAGGTAGACAGCCCTTGGTGGGAAAACAACAGGTTAGGAACTATTTAGAAAAGCTAAACACACACAAAACCATGGGTCCGGATTTAATGCATCCGAGGGTACTGAGGGAGTTGGCAAATGTCATTGCAGAGCCTTTGGCCATTATCTTTGAAAACTCGTGGAGATTGGGAGAGATCCCGGATGATTGGAAAAAGGCAAATGTAATGCCCACCTTTAAAAAAGGGAAGGAGGACAATCCAGGAATCAACAGACCAGTCAGCCTTACCTCAGTCCCTGGAAAAATCATGGAGGGGATCCTCAAGGAATCCATTTTGAAGCACTTGGAAGAGGGGAACGTGATTAGGAATAGTCAACATGGATTCACAAAGAGCAAGTTATGCCTGGCCAATCTGATTAGCTTCTATGATGAGGTAACTGGCTCTGTCGACATGGGGAAGTTGGTGGATGTGATATTCCTTGACTTTAGCAAAGCTTTTGATGCGGTCTCCTACAATATTCTTGCCAGTAAGTTAAGGGAGTATGGATTGGATAAATGGACTGTAAGGTCGATAGAAAGCTGGCTAGACTGTCAGGCAGTGATCAACGGCTCAATGTCAGAATGGTGGTCGAGTTCTAGCAGAGTGCCCCAAAGATCGGTTCTAGGGACAGTTTTTCTTAACATCTTTATTAATGACCTGGATGAGGGGAAGGATTGCATCCTAAGCAAGTTTGCAGATGACACTAAGCTAGGAGAGGTAGATACATTGGAGGGCAGGGATAGGGTTCAAACTGACTTAGATTAGAAGACTGGGCCAAAAGAAATCTGATGAGGTTCAACAAGGACAAGTGTAGAGTCCTGCACTTGGGATGGAAGAATCCCAAGCTCTGTTACAGGCTGGGGACAGAATGGCTAAGTAGCAGTTCTGCAGAAAAGGACCTGGGGATTACAGCGGATGATAAGCTGGATATGAGTCAACATTGCGTATTTGTAGCCAAGAAGGTGAATGGAATATTAGGTTGCATTAGGAGGAGCATTGCCAGCAGATCTAGAGAAGTCATTAGTCCACTTTGTTCGGCTCTGGTAAGGCCACATCTGGAGTATTGTGTCCAATTCTGGGCCCCTCACTATAGAAAGAAAGTGGACGCACTGGAGTGTCCAGTGGAGGGCAACCAAATGATTAGGGGGCTGGAGCGCATGACCTCTGAGGAGAGACTAAGCAATTTGGGTTTGTTTAATCTGCAGAAGAGAAGAGTGAGGGGGGATTTGATAGCAGCCTTCAACTTCTTGAAGGGAGGTTCCAAAGAGGATGGAGAAAGGATGTTCACAGTAGTGATGGATGGCAGAACAAGGAGCAATTGTCTCAAGTTACAGTGGGGGAGGTGCAGGTTGGATACTAAGAAAAACTAGGAGTGTGGTGAAGTACTGAAATGGGTTGCCTAGGGAGGTGGTGTAATCTCCACTCCTGGGGGTTTTTAAGTGTTGGCTTGACAGAGCCCTGGCTGGATTGATTTAGTTGGGATTGGTCCTGCCTTGAGCAAGGGGCTGGACTTGAAGACCTCCTGAGGTCTCTTCCAGCTCTATGATTTATTTCTGCTGTTCTGGTGGTAGGGAATGGTGCCACTTCGTGTTGATGTGCTCTAATCTGTGTGGAGCTTGCATCTGATGGTAAGTTTGGAGTTGTGTGAAAGTCAGAAGAGAACATTCAAGAAAGTTCTCTTTCAGGATGGTGTTTCCATTCAGTAAGCCCTGTAATTGTTTGATACCAGCTAATGTTGGTTCCAGTAGGGGGTTCTCGTTGAGGATTAGGGATGTGCAGTTCATACCCACAAATCCCACTCTGCCCCCAATAATGATGTGGGTGAAACCAGACAATCACAATGCTCTCAGATTAATTCACACAGGAAAATATTAAGACAAAAATATCATGTCACCTATTAATGAACATTTCTTACTTATCTTGACCTAACAATCCTCATCTTCAAAGGAAATTTGTATAACATTTTTAAAAGATAAGCCTAGGAGCTACAATTCATAATTTTGCTAGACATTAAAATTGTGGTCTTAAAAAAGACACTGATTTCATGGGTTATTACAACACTGACCCACAAACAAGGGATGTAATAATGTAAATGTGTCAACTGTTAACCAATGAGCCTGGGCTCATCAATTAACCTTCACAGTTACACACAGCTGCTCCCTCCCCACACTGCTGCCTCAGTATCAGAGGCAGCATCACGGGAAGGGGGAGGAGAGGGAGCTGGCTCGACCGTGCATATCGGCTTTCGTGGAGTCACATAACCCACCCTCTCCTGCTGCTTCTCATATGGGGGCTGGGGAGGCAGCTCTGCACATCAATGTGTAACCCCTGAAATTTTCAAAGGTTTCTGGGAATGGTTGTTTTATTCCTTTTACCTTGGTAAGATGTTTCCTTCAAAAAACAACAAATTGTCTGGTAGCACTTTATAGACTAACAAAACATGTAGATGGCACAGCCCACTTCTTCAGATGACCAAAAAAAACCTCCGGTCATCTGAAGAAATAAGCTGTACCCACGAAAGCTCACGATACCATCTACATGTTTTGTTAGTCTATAAAGTGCTACCAGATCATTTGTTGTTTTTTAAGTTTATCATAGAATAACAGTTCTTCTCTGTTCATGTGATCTGTGGCAAGGTGGTCTGGTGCTAAAATAAGGATGTGTGAGCTACTGATAATCCCATCAGAGTTTTGGAACTCCATTGATGAAAAACTGCTCACTATGTCCTGTACATAGCCCAGAGTCATAGCACTGCATAACAGAAGATGATTAAAGGTCTTGCACACTTGGCAGCCACCAGTAAAAACAATTCCATAGTGTAATCACCACTCACTTATCAACTGCCAGTGTAGATCTCATTTTGATGTCCCGGTGGTGGAATTCTGGGATATGCTTCAGCAATATTGCCTGGCACATCTAAAAGTTATGCAGATACTGCTTATCAACCCAAACTTGCAACACAATGCAATCCCACCAGTCAGTGCTTGTTTCTCAGGCCCAAAACTCATCTTCACCTGCTCTGTGAACACCACCAACAACCTTGAACTGTTTATGTCCTAGAGCTGTTGTGTCCAACATGCTAACAACTAGCCACATGTGGCTATTTGGCTTGAACAATATGGCTATTTGGCCAGTTGAATGTGGCTAGTTCAGAGGCTACTGCTTCAGAACTGGTTGGACATCATGGTCCCACAGCAATCTAGCCCCCCCAAAATCATCAGGCTCCACACAAACTCTTAAGGCTTTCCAAATACTGCTGGATTAGGCATACTAATCTTGCAACACTCATGACAACAGTGTCGAGTTAGGCAGACCCCATGCTTCTGTCAAGAGATGGTGGACAGTGAGAAAGGACGAGCAAGTTTGTGGGATTTTGAAAAGAAGGCATAAAAAATATGGATCGCAAATGAAATTATGGAATGGAGAACACTGTATTATGGGAAGCTGACTCCCATGCTCCTAGTCCTTTGTCTTTATGACAAAACACATGAAGATTAGGTTAACTGCTTAAAAGAGATGCAAGGCAAGGTGTTAAGAAAAAAAGTAAAGCTGGTTGAGCATGCTTGATGAGCGTATTATTCATACAACTTTTATCTATCACACCTAAAAATATGTGCCACATAAATAAGAGACTGCAATAGGGAGATATGAATGTAGTAAGGCATGGCAGATTACATTATATTCAGACCATCGGTGAATAATGGAGACTATATGATTGGGCTAAAAGTGGCCAGACACATTTACAGTGTCAGCAAACATCTCCCGCTACAACTTCTTTATGTCATCACACAACAGAGCAAATATCTGGACTCTGCTTCTTCCAGCAGCACTTATCTAATGAAAACATACCCATGCATGGGTTCCAGCTTTGTACAATTTTCGGTAGTGCCCAAAATAGGTCCAAGTCACCTCCTCCCCCATGACTTGCCTTGTAAGGTTTTTTTTTTTTTTTTTTTAATGTAAAAGTGGACTGGGAACAGTGTTTAACACTGTACGTGAGATAAGGAGGGCGAGAATGTTTTTTATTGGACCAACTTCAGTTGGAGAGAAAGAGACAAGCTTTCAAGCTTATGCACAGATTTTCTTAAACCAGCAGAAGTTGGTTCAATAAAAGGTATTACCTTACCAACTTCTTAAATTATATTGTAACAATAATCAAGACAGTCAAATTCCAAGGCAATTTTCCTCATTTGTACATAAAACTGGAAACAAGAGTGCTCATAATGAGATAGTCATATATGTGGATGAGACAGAGAAATTGCCATGTCTTCTTCATGACTAGCAGAGCTCAAGGAGAAAGATTATCTTGCAAAGAATATCTACATGTAAAAGTTCTTGGCTAAATACTTCAAGAAGCACAAAATATACTTAGGCTTGCAAGTGTTCAGAAGTGCAAGTGCTACTAAACAATGGATATTTCCAAATGTTGTACCCAACCTAATTTATTAGCTGATGTAAAATTTGTGTTCTCCCTTTGTTTAGTAGGAAGCATGGGAAGGGCAACAATTAGCCAGACCAGACGATAACCAGAGCACATTTATTGTTATTTATGAAGTGGCAATTCTTATGCTCTCTACTGGAGCTTACAATAAAACAATATAGCCATTTTGATTACAATCAATTTATAATAGAATTTGAAAGCATTATTTAAAAAGTAAAAGTTTAGCCAAATTATTTTATCATGCTTATGTTGTTTATCACCTCTCACCTTTACAGGTCACAAGCCAATTATGCAACCACTTATTAAATCCATTTTTCTTAAAGTAATCTTCAATCAAATTTTTCTAAGGCTATTATTTTTTCACTTCAAAAGATTTAACACTGGAGATCAGAAGCTTTAAGATTCCGCTCCGTTATTAGTTAGCAATGTCCATTTTTCATAATGATTTCAAAGTCCAGAAAGGAACTCCGTAAGTGTAATTATGAATTTGGATGCATCCCAAGCTATGAAAAGTTCAGTACAATGTGCCACATTTAAAAATATTTGTTGTGCTTCAGGCTTTACTATGATGTAAATGTTATCAGCTTACTTCAACTCAAGCATCAATGGAGCATGTTAACCAAGATGCAAGATGTTTGATGTCATGATTGAAGAGTCCCCACCAGAAGACCTGCATGAAACATAGACCTGTACCCAGAAAAGCAAAAGTTACCATAAATTATTGCTATTAGGAAAGCTATCTGAAATGTAATGACCTATTTGTTCCTGGGTTTTACACCATACAGAAAAGCATTTTGTAATTTGTATGCAGAAGGTACAGACTATAAAAAGCAAAACAAGATGTAAGCCTACTTTTAAGATACACACTTTATTTATAAACTTATATTCACATGCTAAAGCAGATAATTATTAAATATCTATCACCAAGGTTAAATTAGGCATTTATTGATGCAAGTTTTCTATAAAAGCACTATCGTTTTCTTCTGCTTCCATTTGTACAAAGAAGAAAAAGACATTTTTCATTCATTTTTAAAACAGATGTGTGCAGTCAAGATTTTTTAAAGGTTTTAATAAGAAAGTATTCCAAACCAGTACTCTAGAATCAATACACTCCTAAATAATTAGTTACAATAACTACATGCTAGAAAAACTTATTTCCTAACACTACTGTGAGCATAACCTTCAAGGAAATCTAGACAAGATCAGTTTTTTCAGGATTCTTTGCTAAAGAAACTCTAATTGTGTGACTATTTTAATTAGCAGTCTTTAAACAAAGAGTCTGAAAATGGAAATTATACCATGCAAATTACATTCCTAGCAATTTTATTCATTCATTATTCAAAACTTGTTAATTATCCACGTAGTTCATGTTATCAGTCGAAATATGGAACTGATCCCTCAAAAAAACATGGCTTCAAGCTAGTCATTAAAGCTTCTACTTAAAAAAAGAATAAAAGTCATCGTTAAGTCAGCAGACAAAATAATTTGATGCATTATGGATGGCATCCTAAAAAAAATAAACAATAAGGTTGGCTTTCAATGCCAACACAAACAAAATCCATCTTAAAAACTAGAAGTTGACGTTCAATCAATATTTTGTGTGCATGTATCTGTATCTACTTTATATTTCAGAGCGTTTTTCTGTTTCATCAAGCTCTCCTCCTAAACAGTAAGGGCTTATGATAAGTTAAGATAAAAGACAAGAGTTTATAGAGATGAAATTTAAAATTTACTAAAAATATTAAAGGGAACAATTTTAATCCAAAATAAAAATAACTTCATAAAAATAACACTGTAAAGTTTTGAAAGATACGATAATTTAAATAAAACATAAGAACATAAAAATGGCCATACTGGGTCAGACCAATGGTCCATCCAGCCGAGTATCCTGTCTGCCGACAGTGGCCAATACCAGGCCGCCCCAGAGAGAGGGGACACGAGGTAATCCTCACGTGATCCCTCCCATCACCCACCTCCAGAGAAACAGAGGCTAGGGACACCATTCCTACCCTTCCTTGCTAACAGCCATTGATGGACCTAACCTCCATGAATCAATCTATCTCTTTTTTGAACTCTGTTAAAGTCCTAGCCTTCACCACATCCTCTGGCAAGGAGTGCCACATGTTGACTTGCTCTGAGTGAAGAAAAACTTCCCTTTGTTTGTTTTAAACCTGCTGCCTATTAATGTAATTTGGTGACCCCCTACTTCTTATATTGTGGGAATTAGTACATAACTTTTCCTTATTCACTTTTTCCACACCAGTCATTATTTTATAAACCTCTATAATATCCCCACTTCGTCTCCTCTTTTCTAAGCTGAAAAGTCCCAGTCTTTTTAATCTCTTTTCATATGGGACCCGTTCCAAACCCCTAATTGTTTTTGTTACCTTTTTCGGAACCTTTTCCAATGCCAATATTTTTTTTTTTTTTGAGATGAGACAATTACATCTGTACGCACTATTCAAGATGTTTTATATAGAGGCAATAAAATACTTTCAGTTTTATTCTCTATCCCTTTTTTAATGATTCCTAACATTGTTTGCTTTTTTGACTGCCACTGCACACTGAGTGGATGTTGTCAGGGAACTATACAAGATCTCTCTCGAGTAGTTGTAGCTAAATTAGTCCCCATCATGTATGTATAGTTGGGATTATTTTTTCCAATGTGCATTACTTTACATTTATCAATATTAAATTTCATTTGCCATTTTGTTGCATAATCACTTAGTTGGGTGAGATCTTTTTGAAGCTCTTCACATTCTGCTTTGGTTTTAACTATCTTGAGCAGTTTGGTATCATCAGCAAATTTTTCCACCTCACTGTTTACCCCTTTCTCTAGATCATTTATAAATAAGTTGAATAGGATGGGTCCCAGGACAGAGCCTTGGGAGACCCCACTAATTACCTCTCTCCATTCAGAAAACGTATCATTTATTCCTACCCATTGTTTCCTGTCTTTTAACCAGTTATCAGTCCATGAAAGGACCTTCCCTCTTATCCCACAACAATTTACTTCGAGTAAGTGCCTTTGGTGAGGGATCTTTTCTAAGGCTTTCTGGAAATCTAAGTACACTATATCCACTGGATGCCCCCCTTGTCCACATGTTTGTTGACTCTCCCAAATAACTCTAACAGATTAGTAAGGCATGATTTCCATTTACAGAAACCAAGTTGACTTTTCCCCAACAAATTATGTTCATTCATGTGTCTGACAATTTTATTCTTTACTAGAGTTTCAACTAATTTGCCCGGTAATCACATTAGACTTACTGGTCTGTAATTGCCAGGATCACCTCTAGAGCCCTTTTTAAATATTGGGGTCACGTTAGCTATCTTCCAGTCATTAAGTACAGAAGCTGATTTAAAGAATAGATTACAAACCACGGTTAATAGTTCTGCAATTTCACATTTGAGTTCATTCAGAACTCTTGGGTGAATGCCATCTGGTCCCGGTGACTTATTACTGTTAAGTTTATCAATTTTTTAAACAACTAACAATATCATCCAAAGCCCAAGATTTGGTGGTGATGGGGGAATTCAACTATCCAGATATATGTTGGGAAAATAACACAGCGGGGCACAGCCTATCCAATAAGTTCTTGGACTGCATTGGAGACAACCTTTTATTTCAGAAGGTTGAAAAAGCTACCAGGAGGGAAGCTGTTCTAGATTTGATCCTGACAAATAGGGAGGAACTGGTTGAGAATTTGAAAGTGGAAGGCAGCTTGGGGGAAAGTGATCGTGAAATCACAGAGTTCGCAATTCTAAGGAAGGGTAGAAGGGAGAACAGCAAAATAGAGACAATGTATTTCAGGAAGGCAGTTTTTCGTAAGCTCAGAGAGCTGATAGGTAAGGTCCCATCACTGAGGGGAAAAAAAGCTGAGGAGAGTTGGCAGTTTTTCAAAGGGACATTATTAAGGGTCCAAAAGCAAGCTATTCCGCTGTGTCGGAAAGACAGAAAATACGCCAAAAGACCACGTTGGCTTAACCATGAGATCTTGCATCAAATAAAAAAGGAGTCATAAAAATGGAAAGTAGGACAAATTACAAAGGATAAATATAGGCAAACAACACAGGAATGCAGGGGCATGATTAGAAAGGCATAGGCACAAAATGAGCTCAAACTAGCTACAGGAATAAAGTGAAACAAGAAGACTTTTTAGAAATACATTAGAAGCAAGAGGAAGACCAAGGACAGGGTAGGCCCACTGGTCAGTGAGGAGGGAGAAACAGTAACAGGGAACTTGGAAATGGCAGAGATGCTTAATAACTTTTTTGTTTCGGTCTTCACTGAGAAGTCTGAAGGAATGCCTAATATAGTGAATGCTAGTGGGAAGTGGGTAGGTTTAGAAGATAAAATAAAAAAAGAACAAGTTAAAAATCACCTAGAAAAGTTGGATGCCTGCAAGTCACCAGGGCCTGATGAAATCCATCCTCGAATACTCAAGGAGCTGAGGGTACGTCTACGCTACCCCCCTAGTTCGAACTAGGGGGGTTAATGTAGTCATACGGAGTTGCAAATGAAGCCCGGGATTTGAATTTCCCATGCTTCATTTGCATAAAGTCGGCAGGCGCCATTTTTAAATGCCGGCTAGGTCGGACCACATGCCGCGTGGCTACACGCGGAACGGACTAGCTAGTTTGGATTAGGTTTCCTAATCTGAACTAGCTGTACACCTCGTTCCACGAGGCGTACAGCTAGTTCGGATAGGAAGCCTAATCCGAACTAGCTAGTCCATGCCGCATGTAGCCGCGCGGCACGGGGTCCGACCTAGCCGGCTTTTAAAAAATGGTGCCGGCCGGCTTTATGCAAATGAAGCCCGGGAAATTCAAATCCCGGGCTTCAATTGCAACTCCGTATGATTACATTAACCCCCCTAGTTCAAACTAGGGGGGTAGTGTAGACATACCCTGATAGAGGAGGTATTTGAGCCTCTAGCTATCATCTTTGGAAAATCATGGGAGACAGGAGAGATTCCAGAAGACTGGAAAAGGGCAAATATAGTGCCCATCTATAAAAAGGGAAATAAGAACAACCCAGGAAACTACAGACCAGCTAGTTTAATTTCTGTGCAAGGGAAGACAATGGAGCAAGTAATTAAGGAAATCATCTATAAAACACTTGGAAGGTGACAAAATGATAGAGAACAGCCAGCATGGATTTGTAAAGAACAAATCATGTCAAACCAATCTGATAGCTTTCTTTGATAGGATAACGAGTCTTGTGGGTAAGGGAGAAGCGGTGGATGTGGTATACCTAGACTTTAGTAAGGCGTTTGATACGGTCTCGCATGATATTCTTATCAATAAACTAGGCAAATACAACTTAGATGGAGCTACTATAAGGTGGGTGCATAACTGGCTGGATAACCGTACTCAGAGAGTAGTTATTAATGGTTCACAATCCTGCTGGAAAGGCATAACAAGTGGGGTTCCGCAGGGGTCTGTTTTGGGACCGGCTCTGTTCAATATCTTCATCAATGATTTAGATATTGGCATAGAAAGTACGCTTATTAAGTCTGCAGATGATACCAAGCTGGAAGGGGTTGCAACTGCTCTGGAGGATAGGGTCATAATTCAAAGTGATCTGGACAAATTGGAGAAATGGTCTGAGGTAAACAGGATGAAGTTTAATAAAGACAAATGCAAAGTGCTCCACTTAGGAAAGAATAATCAGTTTCACGTATACAGAATGGGAAGCAACTGTCTAGGAAGGAGTATGGCAGAAAGGGATCTAGAGATGATAGTGGACCACAGGCTGAATATGAGTCAGCAGTGTGATGCTGTTGCAAAAAAAAGCAAACATGATTCTGGGATACATTAACAGGTGTGTTGTGAGCAAGACATGAGAAGTCTTCTTCTGCTCTACTCTATGCTGGTTAGGCCTCAGTTGGAGTATTGTGTCCAGTTCTGGGCACCGCATTTCAAGAAAGATGTGGAGAAATTGGAGAAGGTCCAGAGAAGAGCAACAAGAATGATTAAAGGTCTAGAGAACATGACCTATGAAGGAAGGTTGAAAGAATTGGGTTTCTTTAGTTTAGAAAAGAGAAGATCGAGGGGGGACATGATAGCAGTTTTCAGATATATAAAAGGGTATTATAAGGAGGAGGGAGAAACTTGTTCATCTTGGCCTCTGAGGATAGAACGAGAAGCAATGGGTTTAAACTGCAGCAAGGGAGGTTTAGGTTTGACATTAGGAAAAAGTTCCTAACTGTCAGGGTGGTCAAACACTGGAATAAGTTGCCCAGGGAGTTTGTAGAATCTCCATCTGTGGAGATATTTAAGAGTAGGTTAGATAAATGTCTATCAGGGATGGTCTAGACAGTATTTGGTCCTGCCATGAGGGTAGGGGACTGGACTCGACCTCTCGAGGTCCCTTCCAGTCTTCGTATTCTATGATATGATTCTATGAATTTGTTCCAAAAACCTCCTCTAATGACACCTCAATCTAGGACAATTCTTCAGATTTGTCACCTAAACAGAATGGTTCAGGTTTGGGAATCTGTCCAATATCCTCAGCCATGAAGACTGAAGCAAAGAATTCATTTAGCTTCTTCACTATGACTTTATCATCTTTGAGTGCTCCTTTAGCATCTCGACGTACAAGGGCCCCACTGGTTGTTTAGCCAGCTTCGTACTTCTGATGTACTTAGCAAAAAAATTTTGTATTACTTTCCGAGTTTTTGGTTAGCTGTTCTTCAAACTCCTTTTTGGTTTTTCTTCTTATATTTTTACACTTAATTTGACAAAGTTTAAGCTTCTTTCTATTTTCATCACTAGGATTTGACTTCTGCTTTTTAAAATATGTCTTTTTATCTGTCAATCTTTTACTTGGTTAAGCCAAGCCTTGGTGGCAATTTTTTAGTTCTCTTACTGTGTTTTTTAATTTGAGATGTACGTTTAAGTTGGGCCACTATTATGGTGTCTTTGAAAAATTTCCATGCAGCTTGCAGAGATTTTACTTTTGTCAATGTGCCTTTTAATTTCTGTTTAACTAACTTCCTCATTTTTGTGTAATTTCTCTTTCTGAAATAAAATGCCACAGTGTTGGGCTGCTAAGGTGTTTTATTACATTATGGCCACTATTTCCAAGCGGACCAGTTATACTTACTTCTTGAACCAGTTCCTGCGCTCCACTTAGGACTAAATCAAGAACAGCCTGCCCCTTGTGGGTTCCAGAATCAGCTGCTCTAAGAAGCAGTCATTTAAGGTATCAAGAAATTTTATCTCTGCATCCCGTCCTGAGGTGACGTGTATCCAATCAATATGGGGATAGTTGAAATTCCCCACTATCACTGAGTTTTCCATTTTGATAGCCTCTCTCATCTTCTTTAGCATTTCATAGTCACTATCACTGTCCTGATGAGGTTGTTGATAAGATATCCCTACTGTTATATTATTATTGGAGCATGGAATTACTATCCATAGAGATTCTATGGAACATTTTGACTCATTTAAGATTTTTACTTCATTTGATTCTACATTTTCTTTCACGTATAGTGCCAATCCTCCACCAGCACTACCTGTTCTACTCTTCCAATATATTTTGTACCCTGGTATGACTGTGTCCCATTGATTGTCCTCATTCCACTAAGTTTCCGTGATACCTATTATATCAACATCCTCCTTTAAAACTAGGCACCCTAGTTCACCGATTTTATTATTTAGATTTCTAGCATTTGTGTATAAGCACTCTACAATTTTATCACTATTTATCTATTTAAGAATTATTTAGGAACTATTTAGAAAAGCTAGACATATACAAATCCATGGGTGCGGATTTACTGTATCCAAAGGTACTGAGGGAGTTGGTAAATGTCATTGCAGAGCCTTTGGCCATTATCTTTGAAAACTCGTGGAGATTGGGAGAGATCCTGGATGACTGGAAAAAGGCAAATATAGTGCCCATCTTTAAAAAAGGGAAGAAGGACAATCCAGGAAACTACAGGCCAATCAGGCCCTGGAAAAATCAATGGAGGGGATTGTGACGGGCCGGGCCGTGTCTGGGCACAGCTAAAGGCGTCCGCTCAGGGCGAATTGCTCAAATCCGGGGCTACTTACAGCCCCTGACTGGCGACCTCTCCACACAGGCCACAAACCAGTCTCACAGAGCGCTTCAGCAACCTGCCTGAAGCCTCCCGAGCAAAACCCCTCCGACACCCCAGCAATATCTGTGCCCCAGATGGCCCCGGGCCTCATACACAGGTGGGGGGTCCTAGCACCCAATCCCACCTACCCCGAACAAGTTCTGTCCGGTTCCAAGAAACCAGCCACAGATCCCTGGTCAATTTACCCTCTGGACCTTACCCACAAATCACGCTGGGCCAATCCTTTAGAATCTATATCTAAAGGTTTATTATTACAAGAAAGAAAAGCCTGAGAGTGAGGTTATTAAAGTACAGTACGTTACATGCACCGAATCTCCCAGTCCTCGATGCAGGCTCTAGCAGAGGTGTTGCAGCTGCTGGTTTAAAAGTTCTTATTGCACATCCTACGATCAGGATGGGTTCACAGGTCTTCCGGGCTCTTCAATCCCTGCAATGCTGCCTCTGGGATGAAGTGCTGAGCTGAGAACCAAATGGCATCGACCACATGGCCTCTTTATACCTCCTTCCTGGCCTCTTCTAGTATCTAGCAGGTCACCTGGTCCTCAGCCTCTCTGCTGGCAGCTCTTGGGTCTCCGCCCTCCTGCTTTAGGTGTGTCTTTGGGCCATCAAGGGCCATTGTTCCACAGGGCTTCACTACTCAGCCTGTCCATAGTCATGCTTAACCACATTCACAGAAATATTCAGCTTCCACACAGATTACAGATTCCTACCTACACACACAGACATTATACACTCACATAAATAGCGTACATAAGATCAACAAACAATAATCTCCCATTCAATACCCCACATGGCTCCCCCCACACCAATATCTGGGGCCAACACCCCCACCTAGGGGTGCAGCAGCGATCTGGCTGCTTCCCTCCAACTCAGTAATGTGACAGGGATCCTCAAAGAATCCATTTTGAAGCACTTGGAAGAGGGGAAGTGATCAGGAATAATCAACATGGATTCACGAAGAGCAAATCATTCCTGATCAATCTGATTAGCTTCTATGATGAGGTAACTGGCTCTGTCAACATGGGGAAGTCAGTGCATGTGATATACCCTGACTTTAGCAAAGCTTTTGATACAGTCTCCCACAATATTCTTGCCAGCAAGATAAAGCAGTATGGATTGGTAAATGGACTTTAAGGTGGATAGGAAGCTGGCTAGATTGTTGGGCCCAACGGGTAGTGATCAACAGGTCAATATCAGGTTGGCAGTCGGTTTCAAGCAGAGTGCCCCAAGGATCAGTTCTAGGGCCAATTATGTTCAACATCTTTATTAATGACCTGGATGAGAGGAAGGATTGCATCCTAAGCAAGTTTGTGGATAACACTAAGCTAGGAGGAGAGGTAGATACGTTGGAGGGCAGGTATCGGGTCCAGAGTGACCTAGATGGATTAGAGGATTGGGCCAAAAGAAATCTGATGAGGTTCAACAAGGACAAGTGTAGAGTCCTGCACTTGGGATGGAAGAATCCCAAGTATTCCCCTTTATTCAGCATTGGGGAACCCACATCTGGAATACTGCATCCAGTTCTGGGCCTCCCACTATAGAAAGGATGTGGACACATTGGAGAGGGTCCAACAGAAGGCAACCAAAATGATTAGGGTGCTGGAGCACATGACCTATGAGGAGAGGCTGAGAGATTTGGGTTTGTTTAGTCTGCAGAAGAGAAGAGTGAGGGGGGGATTTGATAGCAGCCTTCAACTTCCTGAAGGGAGGTTCCAAAGAGGATGGACCGAGGCTATTCTCAGTAGTGACAGATGGCAGAACAAGGAGCAATGCTCTCAAGTTACAGTGGGGGAAGTGTAGGTTGGATATTAGGAAAAACTATTTCACTAGGAGGGTGGTGAAGTACTGAAATGGATTGCCTAGAGAGGTGGTGGAATCTCCATCCCTGGAGGTTTTTAAGTCTCAGCTTGACAGAGCCCTGGCTGGGTTGCTTTAGTTGGGATTGGTCCTGCTTTGGGTAGGGGGCTGGACTCGATGACCTCCTGAGGTCTCTTCCAGGTCTATTTTTCTGATTATCTGTCTGCCATTTCCTGATATGTTAGAGTCTTTTTCATTTGATTGTGTCTCATCTGATCTGACACTTCCATCCTCTCCTCCTGACTAGAACATAGAGTATCTCTATTAATAGACCCTCCTCTAAGAGATGTCTCTGTCCGATCTGTGTGCTCCTCTGCACCTGTCTACAGAACATGAGCTATGAAGGAAGCCTGAATGAATTGGGCTTTGTTTAGTTTGGAAAGGAGAAGACTGAGAGGGGACAGGATAGCAGTTTTCAGGTATCTAAAAGGGTGTCACAAGGAGGAGGGAGAAAAATTGTTCTACTTAGCCTCCGAGGATAGAACAAGAATCGATGGGCTTAAACTGCAGCAAAGGAGGCTTAGGTTGGACATTAGGAAAAGCTTTCTAACTGTCAGGGTGGTTAAACACTAGAATAAGTTGTCTATGGAGATTGTGGAATCCCTATCTCTGGAAATATTTAAGAGAAGGTTAGATAGATATCTATCAGGGATGGTCTAGACAGCACTGGGTCCTGCCGTGAAGGCAGGGGACTGGACTCAATGACCTCTCAAGGTCCCTTCCAATTGTAGTGTTCTGTGATTCTATTAAATTAAATCTCTGGTCTCTCTCATGTTAATACAAGTCTTGAAATCCCTGCAGATGCTACACTCATCTTGAAGATGGCCATCTCAAAGACACTGCAAACATTCAGCATGTGGGTTACTTGTAGGCATACGCTTCCCACACTAAACACATTGTTTAAACCCTTTGGACCGCTGCATGCTCCACAGGCTCTTTAGATAGCGTTGTGGAAACAGGGTGCCCCAAATCAATGGCAGAAAGTGTTTGCATGCTTTCCTTACAACTCAAAGTTCTAAGATGTTGATGTGCACAGTGGTTTCTGTTGCTGACCACCGACCCTGAGTGCTGTGGTCGTCGGTGTGTGCTGCCCATCCTTCTAGTGAGGTGTCCATGGTTATGGAAGGGGGTTCCCACTGGAAGGAGACACTCGAACATAGGTTGTGCTCTTGGAGCCACCACAGGAGCTATTCTTTGACCCTCTTTGTGGGGCTGAGAATTTTTTATGTGTGATCCCTGTACGGTTGAAAATACATATGGAGCCACAACTGCAGGTATCTCATGTGCTGCCTGGCATGGGGAACCATGTATGTGGAGTGGGCCCAGCAACTACAGGGACTGTCTGGTGGACACTGTCGGGCTGTCTACGACTGTCTTTGCTAGCATGGAGAGCGCTCAGAACCTCTGCACGGGAAGTTGTGCCTGTGCATTTATGTCGTCCAGTGTGTCTCCTATGAACTCCTGGGATGGAGTGAGGTGTGACTTTTGTGCATTTATTTGGAGACCTAGAAAATTGAAAAGGAGGAGTCAAGAATTCCTAAGCAACTCCTCTATGGCGAACTCTCCCAGGGCAAAAAGAATCAAGGTAGGCTTCACAAGATGTATAAAGACTGCGTAGCGCCCAACATTGCTCATGCCGGATTAAAGCCAGAGCAGCTACAGCAGCATGCAGAAGACCGAACAGGCTGGCGTGCTCTTGTATGACACGCGTATGACAACGTCAAAGAGCAGCGATGCATACACCTAATTGATGCTCATGAGAGGAGAAAAGCAACAGTAGCAGCCACACCAACAGAGCCAGGACAATTCCTTTGCCCCCACTGTGAACGCCCATGCCGTTCAAGGCTTGGACTCCTCAGCCACATGTGAGTCCACAACCAATGAGCCTGTGCAAGCTCAAGGTGTCATCGTCGGACACGACGGACTACCATTTTACCATTCCTATCTATTGTTATTCTTTGATCCTTATCTGCTTCTTTTTAACTATTCAATCTTCAGGTGTTTAAAGATTGCCAGTTCTGCCTACTTGTTTTTCCCTTTGATATTTTCATACTCTCTGCTCCTTGTTTCCCGCCGGTCCTCCTTTTTTTCTTCTCCTCCTCCTTCCCCCCTCTCCCTTCTTCCCTATTTATTTTGGTATGGCACATCCTAAACTTAAAACTGGTCATCTGAAGAAGTGGGCTGTGCCCATGAAAACTCATGATACCAACTATATGTTTTGTTAGTCTATAAAGTGCTACCAGACCATTTGTCGCTGTTTTTTAAAGTTTACTAGTAAATTGCAAGTAATGAATGGAGCGCTGCTATGTTCTGACCAAACCGGGAATGGTTGAAAAGGAACTGATGGGCGGCTGGTAGCATGGGGGGGGGGGGGGGGGGAGTGTACTGCTGCTGAAAAGTTCTGGTTCCAAGCATTGGGGGCATCAAGACACCTACATTGGAGCACCCACAGTGACACTCCTCAAAAAAGAAACCATTAGTTTTTTGGGAGGGTTGCCCATGCAGTACAAAAACTTCTACAAAGCAAAAAGGACTAGAATGCCGTAAGAAGTAGGAGACTGAGGAATTATCTCAGGAGAGGGGAGTATATCTGATACAAGTTAAGAAAAAGCACAAATGAAAGAGTAATCTGTAGGAGTCCCATATGGGCAAGAATCATCAACAATGTGGGTATACCTCTGTACATCAGAGTACATACATGGCAAGATTCCAAGTGCTTGCATTACGTTCTTTAATTTTATTTGGATGGGGCAGGGTGGTATGGGAGGCTGTTGAAGGTAAGAGAGGGGGCTAAGAAAAATTATATTTATTTTGGTATGTTACTTTCAGCTCTATCCTGGCGTTAGGACTTTTTACTGAACACTGTTGTCTTTAAGTTTCATAATTGTTTATTCTTTAGGTCTGTTGCATCTTAAATATTTATTTCTTGAGTTAGTTTAGATGCTAATGGAAACACTTAAGAAGAGATGTGTATCCCTGAATATTTTAGCATATATCCTACATCTAGGACCAGAGGAATTTGCAAAAACACTGTCTGTGCTCCAGATGAGTTTCATCTCTCAGCTAGTATGGTTTGACTAATGTTGGGTATACTTCACAGCACTCTGTACCAGTTTCACCAAATTTAGCCCACATGCATTATACATTTTAAAGAAAATATGGTTTAAATTATTTAGTAATGTAGGATTGTTGTGGGTCTGTCTATTTAATAAACATGAGTACAGTCCCAATTCTCATGGATGCATGAAATACGGAGCCTTAGAGAAGAAGGAAGACAAATACCTCTACCAGTGATATAGAAAATCTTACCAAGAAACTGTTTAAAACTGGTCAAAATAGTATACTCAAAAGAATTCTAATGTTTTGGTAAGAAGCGCCGGCCACCACCAGGGTATAAACCGGCAGCAGCTGGGAACAACTATTTAGGTCTAAGGCTTAAACAGCTTAGGTACTGAACTTTCCAGAATGTTAAAAGCCAGACGCACATTAAACACAATTTTATAATTTTTGCCTTTTTAAAGAAAATTCTTAGTACTACATTCCCAGTGTCAGGAAAGAAAAATAACTTCCTCTCTTATATGAGGTAATTCCCAATGTCTGCAGTTACAACACTTCACATACTCAACAAAAAACGCAGACCACATTACACAGACTTTATATAACATGCAATCTTTTAAGAAAAGAATTTAACGTATTTTTAGCAATACAGCTTCCAGAAAAAGAACACAGATGATTTTCTGATGTAAATATGAACAAGATGAACAATTTATTAATCACTTACCAAGTATTTTTTTCCCCAGAACATTACCTCTCAAAGTTGACTAAAAATGTAACTGGGTAACTGCTAAAAATTCTAGAGGTTACACATGCTGCAGGAGATATAAAGATTAAATAAGTTACCAGGAAAGATTTGCTGAAAGCTCTGCAGCCAGCTCCCTGGGAGCCAGCATGTAACCTTTGCTGGGGGGGGGGGGGGGGGGGGGGGGAGGGGGGGGGGGCCTGTGATGGATGGAGTAGCCTCTGCCTGCAACGGGCCCTGTGGTTCTCAAGTAGCCACCCGCATGAAGCTATGAAGCTCGTGGGGAGCTAGTCCAGCCCCTATTGGTTAACCAGAACTAGTAAATCTCACCCATTAAGAGTGAGGCTTACCACTTAACTGGTTAACCATTTAGATCCCTACCTCTCACTCAATAAGTATAGTCAAGGACTACCCATATAACCAAATATTTTTATAGAGGTGAGTTGTGCATAATAATACACAGCTAAATAGTGTCATTTGCCTTATATTTCAAGTATGCTGATGCTGTCCCATAAAACTGATAGCAACAGAAGTCTATTGAGAATCTCTAGGTAAATTATGATATAGATCCATAACATACTATACAGTACATCACTAAAGAAAATTTCCACCTATTGTCTTTCTTCATATACTTGGACTGTAAGCTTTTTGGAGCACTAATTATCTTTTCATTATGCATATATAGTGCCTAACAAAATGGGACCATGTTCCATGATTTGGCACCTCAAGAAAGGAAAGATGGTCCAGTGATATGGTAATATTCTGGAATTTAAGACACTGAGGTTGAATCATCATGGACTTCCTGTGTGGCTTTGAGCAAGCTAACTCGTTTCTCCGTGCCTCTATTCCCAATACATGAAAATAGGGACAATAATAGTACCCTACTTCACAGGAGGTATTGTGAAGTATATATCCATTAATGATTATGAAGTGCTCAAAAACTACAGAAGTGGGGATCATAACTACACTAGATACATATGGGTTATAACAATAGAATTACATATTCAAGAACCAGGGAATCCACTGAATGTTCCAATATATGCCCTGCATAATTTTTCCCTCTTCCGAATTTGTGTAATCACAAAGACATAGAAGGAAGAACCATCTGGCCAGGGCTTTTCACCACAGGTGAGAGGAAAGAAACAAGGGGAGCAAGTATATAAATCAAATATATAGAACAGTCTTGACACACAATACTCAGGTTCATAAGTAATAACTATCTTGCATATATACTTTATCTACACAAGGAGCTGAAGATGCATATTTCTCTCAACAATATGAACACTAAGGGCATGTTTAGACTACATCCCTCTTTCAAAAGAGGGATGTAAATTAGATAGATAGAAATTGCAAATGAAGCCAGGATTTGAATTTCCTGTCCTTTGTTTGCATAATGGCGCATGCACGTTCTTTCAGAAAAGGGCTTTTTGAAAGTGAAACCACCGTTTAGACAAGGTTCTTTCAGGAAAAAAAAAACCTTTTTCGAAAGATCCTATACGCCTAAAAAAATAAGTACAGGATATTTCAAAAAAGGGTCTACCCTCCCCCCCGAAAGAACCATGTCTAGGATATTTCGAAAAAAGGTTTGTTTGTTTTTCCCGAAACAACCGCATCTAGATGGCGGTTTCACTTTAGAAAAGCCCTTTTCCGAAAGACCGCGCAACCACCATTATGCAAATGAAGCACAGGAAATTAAAATCCTGGCTTCATTTGCAATTTCAATCTTCTAATTTACATTCCTCTTTCGAAAAAGGGATGTACTCTAGACATGCCCTAAGAGGGAGTTTTTTCAAGGCACAAAGGAAAGTTAGATGCCCTACTCCTGTTGACTTCCAATGGACAGGTATATTTTTCTATAAGATCTGAACATGGCTTTGTCATTGTTACTAGAAGGGATTTTAAAATGTGGGTAATTGGGTAACTGTATAACTGCTGAAAATATCAGCAGTTTCATACAACTGCAATGCAGGGCAGCAGTCAACTACCTGGGAGCAAGTGCATGCCAGGAGCCAGCTTTTAAATTGGCTCCTGGCATGCACCATCTGTTGCCCCGCGCTTTTGCCTCTGCGTCAGAGGTAGCCGTGTGGAGTCAGCTTCTCATTTTATTTTTTAGATCTAATATTTTATTTTTATTTAAAATGTATATCTTTGGATTCATCATTGAAATGAATGAGAGAAGTATTATACTGTAATTTAATGGGATGTTTGAATGCTATGAATAGTTGTCAGGCACACAATAGTGGAGGACTCTTCTATTTATAAGAGGCAGCACAAAAGGCAGCAATAATCAGTTATATTTTAACTAGACAACCCAAAACAATATACTAAAAGAACAACCATGTATTTTGGTGGGAGATGGGCCATGAAATGGATGACCTATTAGTAACAAAAACTTTGAAAATTAGGAAGACTGATCTCTACCGCATTGTGCATATTTTCCATTGTCACAAATTTGTTCTCTATTGTAGTAAAACTGCATTTTTAACTGTTAGAACAGATTTATCTCATCTAAAGGCCTATGCCAGGACTTTTTATGTTGTAGTAACAACAAAAAGTCTTCTACTATGTGACTTGTAAACAACTGTACAACACAAAATCTCTAAACAAAGTCAAAATCCCAAGTTACGTGGATCACTCAAAAAAGATATTATTCATATGCATGTTTCAGTGTTACTAACACTCACAATATTATCATATGGTTAGTATTTATTTAGCAAGGACTTTTTTGTCATTTTCTTTAAAACCCAGCTAAATGGAGTTGTTGCCCTTTTACACATCAGAGTCAAGTCATTGCGTGAACATCTCAGCTTTCATTAAATGAAAGTTCTAGATCCAATAGTTGTAGCAACAAGATTGAAAACCCTATAAGGTCAAAAACCAGAAAGCAAATTAAAAGACCTCATGTTATTTTAGGGCCTGTTTCATGATTTTTGAATGCTTGGGATTGGTATTACTGCCATTTATGAAGTCTTGTGATCCTACTTATCTGTTAAGTCAAAATTTTGGTTTTATCTGTTACTAGAAGATTTACCCAGCGTCACCTGGGTGGGGCTGAACAGCCTGGCTGCTGGCTTCTCCCTGGGTTGGTCCAGAGTGTGCCCCCCTCTAAGGGGAAGAGGGGGAAGAGGGGGCACGCGTCCTCGCCACCGGCTTCACTCTGAAGCCAGCCTAGGGACGGGGGGTGGGATGGACACTGAGCAGGGCTCCCATCGGCGGTGCCCGGTCTGGGGGTGGGCTGCGCAGGTTTCCCACTGGCAGGGGCAGGAGAGCCAGCCCAGGAGCAAGAAGGAAGCTGTGCATCCCAGCCACCAGCATAGCTTTGGGACTGGCCTGGGGGAAGGGTCCATGGAGGCAGCCCACTGATGCTCACCAAGGCAAGGCTGGGGGGGCCAAGCAGCAGCAGGCAGCAGCTCCCCAGAGAAGGCTGGGGTGTTAGGTGCTGCCAGCTAATGGCTTTCAGCTGGGGTGCTTGCTGCCCCTCCATGGTCATTGCATAGTATAACTGTTCCCCCTGCCAGATGCCTTCCTTTCCATTTTATGAGATATAACTGAATTCCGAGCACATCCTATTGTCCTGACAACCAAATCTGACATTGCTTTAAGTTAGGATAAGAGGAAGCTGCACGACAAATATGGTGGTCCTAGTTCTTATAGTTTAACTTTAGGAGGAGTTCTTGAACAAACAGACTCATGGATGGACAGAAACATATTTCTAAAATGTATAGATAGTTAAACAAGCTATATGCTATGTAACATGCACAGATGAGTATTTATTTTCAATTAGAATTACAAGCATATTTTAAGGATTTTGATTTTATTTCGCTAATTAATGGACAACACACAAGGACATTTTTGAAGAAAATGACTGTGTATATGTAGAGATAAAAACCATGGTTGACATGGATCAGTTATCTCGGGTTTGCATGGCTCAGGCTTCAAGATTTAATAAATAAATAAATAAATAAATAAATAAATAAAATCGGTGTAGATATTCAGGCTCAAGAGGAAGCCTGAATTCTGGGACCTTGCATGGGTGGAGGGTCCCAGAACTTGGGCTCCAGCCTCAGCCAGCATGTCTACACAGTAATTTTTATCTCTGCAGCTTGAAACAGAGTCAGTTGAAGGAAAACCTGACCCCACCACAATCTATTATCAGTCTGTATGCATGCATAAGACCATAACGTAAGAACGGCCATACTGGGTCAGACCAAAGGGTTATCTAGCCCAGTAGCCTGTCTGCCGACAGTGGCCATCAACCCGTGCCCCAGAAAGGGTGGACTGAAGACAATGATAAAGCGATTTGTCTCCTGCCATCCTTCTCCAGCCTCTGACAAACAGAGGCCGGGACACCATTTCTATCCCCTGGCTAATAGCCTTTTACAGATGTAACCTCCGTGAAATTATCTAGCTTCTCTTTAAACTCTGAGGGTATGTCTACACTACCACCCTAGTTCGAACTAGGGTGGTAATGTAGGCAACCGGAGTTGCAAATGAAGCCCGGGATTTGAATTTCGAGGAGTACAGGTAGTTTGGAATAGGAAGCCTAATCCAAACTACCTAGTTCGTGCCGCGTGTAGTCGCGGGCACGGAGTCCGAACTAGCAACATGCATTAGCAACATGCTAATGAAGCCTGGGAAATTCAAATCCCGGGCTTCATTTGCAACTCCGGTTGCCTACATTACCACCCTAGTTTGAACTAGGTGGTAGTGTAGACATACCCTGATATAGTCCTAGCCTTCACAGCCTCCTCCGGCAAGGAGTTCCACAGGTTGACTACACACTGTGTGAAGAACTTTCTTTTATTAGTTTTAAACCTGCTACCCATTAATTTCATTTGGTGTCCTCTAGCTCTTCTATTATGGAAACTAATAAATAACTTTTCTTTATTTGCCCTCTCCACACCATTCGTGATTTTATATACCTCTATCATATCCCCCTCCAGTCTCCTCGTTTCTAAAATGAAAAGTCCCAGTCATTTTAACCTCTCTTCACATGGGACCCATTCCAAACCCCTAAACATTTTAGTTGCACTTTCCTGAACCCTTTCCAACGCCAAAATATCTTTTTTTGATGTGAGGAGACCATATCTGTACACAGTATTCAAGATGTGGGCGTATCATGGATTTGTATAAGGGCAATAAGATATTCTGTGTCTTATTTTCTATCCCTTTCTTAATAATTCCTCGCATCCTATTTGCCCGCCACTTCACACTGTGTGGAAGTTTTCAGGGAACTATCCACGATAACTCTAAGATCTCTTTCCTGATTTGTCATAGCCAAATTAGCCCCCATCATACTGTACGTACAGTTGGCGTTATTTTTCTCAATGTGCATTAATTTACACTTATTTACATTAAATTTCATTTGCCATTTTGTTGTCCAATCACTCAGTTTGGTGAGATCTTTTTGGAGTCCCTCACAGTCTGTTTCTGTCTTGACTATCCTAAACAGTTTGGCATCATTTGCAAACTTTACCACCTCACTGCTTACCCCTTTCTCCAGATCATTTATGAATAAGTTGAACAGTACTGGTCCCAGGACTGACCCTTGGGGGACACCACTAGTTACCCCTCTCCATTCTGAAAATTTACCATTTTTTCCTACCCGTTGTTTCCTGTCTTTTAACCATTCCATGAAAGGACCTTCCCTCTTATCCCATGGCAATGTAATTTACACAAGAGCCTTTGGTGAGGACCTTGTCAAAGGCTTTATGAAAATCTAAGTATACTATATCTACGGGATCCCCCTTGTCTGTATGTTTGTTAACCCCTTCAAAGAACTCGAATAGATTAGTAAGACAGGATTTCCTTTTACAGAAACCATGTTGACTTTTGTCCAACAAATTATGTTCTTCTACGTGCCTCACAAATTTATTTTTTACTATTGTTTTGACTAATTTGCCTGGTACTGAAGTTAGACTTACTGGTCTGTAATTGCCGGAATCACCTCTAGAGCCCTTTTTAATATTGGGGTCATGTTAGCTACCTTCCAGTCATTAGGTACGGAAGCCAATTTAAAGGATAGGTTACAAACCATAGGTAATAGTTCAGCAATTTCCCATTTGAGTTCTTTTAGAGCCCTTGGATGAATGGCATCCGGTCCCGGAGATTTGTTGACATTAAGTTTTTCCATTTGTTCCAAAACCTCCTCAGTCCGGGACAGTTCCTCAGATTCATCACCCTTAAAGGGTGGTGCAGATTTGGGAATCTCCCTAACGTCCTCAGCTGTGAAGACTGAAACAAAGAAATCATTTAGTTTCTCCACAATGGCTTTATCGTCCTTGATTGCTCCTTTTATATCTCGATCGTCTAGGGAACACACAGGTTTTTTAGCAGGCTTCCTGCTTCTAATGTACTTAAAAAAAAACATTTTGTTATTTCTTTTTGAGTTTTTGGCTAGCTGTTCCTCAAAATCTTTTTTTGCTTTTCTTATTACATTTTTACACTTGATTTGACAGTGTTTATGTTCCTTTTTATTTATCGCACTAGGATTGGACTTCCACTTCTTAAAAGATGCCTTTTTGTCTCTCTCTGATTCTTTTACATGGTGATTAAGCCACGGTGACTCTTTTTGAGGTCTCTTGCTATGTTTTTTAATTTGGGGAATACATTTAAGTTAGACCTCTGTTATGGTGTCTTTTAAAAGTTTCCATGCAGCTTGCAGGGATTTGGCTCTAGACACTGTGCCTTTTAATTTCTGTTTAGCTAACCTCCTCATTTTTGTGTAATTCCCCTTTTTGAAATTAAATGCCAGATTTCTGGACTGCTGAGGTGTTCTTCCCACCACAGGAATGTTAAATGTTATTATATTATGGTCACTATTCCCAAGCTCTATCCTTCCGATATATTTTATATCCTGGTATGATTGTGTCCCACAGATTTTCCTCATTCCACCAGGTTTCAGTGAGGCCTATTATGTCAATCTCCTCCTTTAATACGAGGTACTCTAGTTCACCCATCTTATTAGTCAGACTCCTAGCATTTGTGTAGAAGCACTTTAAAAATTTGCCACTGCTTATCTGTCTGCCCTTCCCTGATGCATTGGATTCCTTTATATGTGGTTGTTTGTCTGCTCTGGCCCATGGTTTGTCCTCTCCCCCCCCTCTCTTTCTGACTACAGCTTAGAGAATCTCTATCAATGGATTCTCCTCTAAGAGAAGTCTCCATCCTATGGTGCGGAGATGCACATAAAATCGGCTTTCCCCCATCTCTTAGTTTAAAAACTGCTCTACGGCCTTTTTAACGTTTAGTGCCAGCAGTCTGGTTCCACCCTGGTTTAGGTGGAGCCCATCCTTCCTGTATAGGCTCCCCCTCTCCCAAAAATGTCCCCAGTTTCTAATAAAGCCAAACCCCTCTTCCCTACACCATCGTCTCATCCATGCATTGAGACTCTGAAGCTCTGCCTGCCTACCTGGCCCTGCGCGTGGAACTGGAAGCATTTCCGAGAATGCCACCATAGAGGTCCTGGATTTCAGTCTCCTCCCTAGCAACCTAAATTTGGACTCCCAGATCATCTCTCCTACCCTTCCCTACGTCATTGGTACCTACATGTACCATGACCACTGGTTCCTCCTCAGCACTACACATAAGTCTATCTAGATGGCTCGAGAGATCCGCAACCTTTACACCAGGCAGGCAAGTGATCATACGGTTCTCCCGGTCATCACAAACCTAACTATCTATGTTTCTAATGATTGAATCACCCACTACTAACACCTGCCTCCTCCTAACAACTGGCGTTCCCTCCCCCTCAGAGGTATCCTCAATGTGAGAGGATACCGCAACATCCTCTGGAAGGAGGGTGCCAACTATGGGTTGGTTTCCCTCTGTTCCCATTGAATACTCTGTTCCCTTGAGACTTTCATCCTCCTTAAGAGCACTGGCGCTCTCAGACTGGAGGTGGGACAGTGCTACAGTGTCCCGGAAAGTCTCATCAACATAGCTCTCTATCTCCCTTAGCTCCTCCAGTTCAGCCACCCTGGCCTCCAAAGCCTGAACTCGGTCTCTGAGGGTCAGGAGCTCCTTGCAACGGGTGCACACATATGCCACTCACCCACACGGCAGGTAATCATACATGTTACACTCGATGCAATAAACAGGATAGTCCCCACTCATCTGCTGGGCTTCCGTCTCTATTTTTCTTATGAATAAGTTTAAGTATAAACTGGGCTTCTTATTAAATGTCTGGAATATAGATTATTATAAAAGTTACATTTAAAGAAGGTCAGAAGTCACTAGCGCCCTCTAACCTCCCCCTCCAAACTCCCTGTTAGCTGCTTCTGCTCGCAAGCTCCCTGGTTGCTGACTCACAGCTTATAAAGCCTTGGTAGCTTATAAAGCCGTCACTGAGGCTCAGCCAATTAACAGAGGATTCTAGATTTCAAACCTTTTAGAAGCTCCTTCAAACTAACCAACCCACACACACAAGTTCAGGACACAGCAATTAACCCCCCTCCCCCGCACCACAAACACACACTACAGACAGCCACTTACCACAAGGGTCCCGTATTTACTCCTCCTTTACCTGGAGAACATACACTCTGTTAAACACAACATACTTAAGACTGGGCCTCAGACATTCTACAATTCTTAATGGTCATGGAATCTATTTCTTATTCTATAAATTAAATGTGCTCAGTTCTGGTTACTTTCTCCAAAAAGGAGATAGCAGAAATACTAGGGGTTCAGAGGTCAATAAAGAGAATGGACAAACTTCTCTGAAGAAAGACTGAGCCTATGTATCTTAGAGAAGCGATGAATATATGTCTACACGATAATATACAAAATAATGAGTGGTGTAGAACAGTAGATCTATTCATCCACTCTCATAATATCACTATAAAAAAGCAATCAAACCTGAAGGTTTAATTCAAATTCAAAACTGATAAGAGGAAACAGATTGTGCACAAGTAGATTAAACAATATAATTCAGGACAAGGTCCTTGAACAATGTATTTACAATCCAAGTTCCTTCATATCCAATATCTGAAAGTGAGAATTTATTCCTTTGATTTATAAAGATACACCTGCCATTGGCTATATCACCTGCTGTGTCCTCAGAAAATCAGCATGTATTCTGCCTTTCGCAAAAATGTGGTTTCAAAATATTCACATGCCATCTGTATACAAGGAAACATTCCAAAACGGGAATATATCAGAAGTCCTTCAAAACAAGTTCTAACTGAACATACCATAATCAATCGATTCACAGCTCACTCATGGAATAAGGCAGATTATATGACTACTACAAGGATGATATTAAAATAAGTACTATGTACAAGTCTTACATTTCATAGCAATTTTTTAAATTAAATGGAAAAGGCATTTCATCAGTTCTCAACAGATGTGACAAAAAAAATCATCGGCCCCATAGGGCACATATCACAGCACAGTCAAAGGCTGATGATGAGGAAGACAAAGGGGAGCATGCTGGGTGTGATATGCACTTCTGTTAGGGTTGCCAACTTTGTTATATTTGTAAACCTGACACTTCGTCATGAATGCTGGAATCTCTCCTTCTCTGCCCTTTTCCCCTGAAGATCTGCCCCTGCCCATTCCCCCCAAACTTCACCCCTACTTTGCCCCTCCCCACCCTGGAGAGTCTGCTTCTGCCATGCCCCTTTCCCCTGAGGTCCAGCCCCTTGTTCACTCCACTTTCCCTCTGCCTCAATCATTTCCTGCTTTTCCCCCCCTCTCCCTGCATGGGCCTGGAGGGACTCTGCCTGCATGATGACTCACACCAGTGTTCCCTCTAAGCTGCGCAGCAGCACAGCTTTACAGGTGATCAATCAGCTCCACGCAGTCAGTCAACTCCATGCATGGAGCCTTGAGCCTCTGACTGGGAGGGGCTGATTAATAACCTGTGAAGCTGTGCTGCTGCCCCGTTTAGAGGGGACACTGCTCAACACCCTACACACACACTTGCAATAAATGGCCTTTGGACATTGAGTAAGTAGATCTGACTGGACAGCATCAGTCTTTCTGGTTGAAAACTAGCCACCTGGTCATCCTAATTTCAATGAGAAGCAGCACGAGAATCCTAGCCACATTTTATGAAGTCTATGTACTTATATTTTGAGACATACATTTGACTGAAAAGTTGAGGTATATACATGTCTATAGCATGAGTATAGAAAATGAATGTGATGTGAAGTGAAAGTTCTCAGTGGTGAAACAAAAGTGTTATTCGGAAGGTGCCGCATCAAGATATCAAGTTACTCTACTTATGACAATGCACAGATGTGTTCTTCATGTTTTTATGTAAAACTTCAAGTTAGAACATTTTATATATCCTTTATGAACATGTGTCCAAGGTCAACTATGAAAAATATTTCACGGAGCAACATATTTAGGGATCTCTTATGCAGGTATAAGGTGCAATGAGAGAATACATATAATGAGCAGATGGCACACAGACTAGATCAGTTTTTCACAGAGATGTTTATATCAACCTTCCCTCTCCTTAATACAAGACATTTTTCCATACCTGAATGGCTGCATGTAAGGCTATATTTGTTACTGGAAATGCTGCACTGCTGTAATGCTTCCGTGTAAATGCTCATGTGCCAATTAGGGAGATATTTCTTTAAGAGACCCATTGCGGGAGGTAGGAATGAGTTGTGTTTGGGCAGCACTGGTTTCCGGCCAGTAGAAGCTAAGAGATTGTGCTGGGGATGGGAGCAGTATACGAAGCGTTCCCCCTTCCTGTGCAGAGCTCAATGGAGCAGTCAGCCACTTTGAGCGGTGTGGAACTGCTCCATGCCTAAGAATCCCAGCAGGATTGGCCTGATTAAAAGGCTTGGCGTAACAGATTCAGCATATGGGCCATACTCCACATCCAGTTGTGAAACTGTGTAGTAGTAGTTTTGGGTCTGCTCCAATAGATTCTCTGTTGCTGGCAGGAGGTTGGTCAGACTCCATGAGGGCAAATGGTCAGGGCAACCGCAGAAGGGTATGCGGCCTGTGTGAGTTGGGAGACGCTGAGCTCAGGAGCAGAAAGTATGCTGTTTTCTCTAACTCTGAAGTATTTTGTAGCAGGTTAGTGATATTGTTAACCCTCTAACAGGGAAGCATGGGTAATGTTAATTGGGAGAAATTGGGAGGGAAAAATAATGTTTTCTATTTTCATTGCATGCTTTCATTTGATTTTAGTCAAACTATTTTAGCTAAATTATCTCATTCTTAGGGTTGCCAGGTGTCCGGTAGTGACACGGACAGTCCGGTATTTTTGCCTCCTGTCCAGTAAAAAAAATTCAGAAAATACCGGACACCTAAAATGTCCAGTATTTTCTGATTTTTTCCTGGCCAGGAGGCAAAAATACCAGACACCTGGCAACCCTACGACACACTCGGCAACTGGGCCCAGCCCCCGGCCTCTCCCCCTGGTCCTGCGACACCTTCAGCTTCCAGACCCCCTGCTTACCTAATTCCGCAGGGAAGCTGCGTTCTGGCTTGATCAAGAAAACAAAATGGCTGCTGGCAAAAAGCCTAAAGACCAAGGGGGGGGGGGGGCAGCAATCGGCACAGGAAGTCTCTTAGGGCCGATCATGGTCCCACCTCCCCAACTACTCCCCCGACAGGCTTCCATCAGGCACCGAGCCAAAAAAGCAGAAGATTCCGGACATTGCACATGTCTGGTATTTTCTGAATTTTTTTACTGGACAGAGGGCACAAAAACAGACTGTCTGGTTGAATACCGGACACATGGCAACCCCAGTGAAGATAATGTCTGGATTATAAATAGCCATGTTATGCTGTAATATTAGATTGTTTCTTAAGATTTTAAATCTATAAGATTTTATGAAGTTGTTCAATTAAATTAATTTTTTTAGTTCCTTTTGAGACTTGAATGTGGAGAGATTGACCCTGTGCAATCCTTGCTGAAAATCCTCAGAGACTGAACCCTGTGTCACTTTTCTATGGGAGTTAGGGAGTTATTTTTAGGCAATGGAGGAGGACAGTCAAATGGTCTCTAGCCTATCCAAAGTTTATGTGGACACATACTACAGTGATAGGAGCGGCCTTCCTATCACTGTACTTAATCCACCTCCTTGAGAGGCAGGAGCCAGGTTGACAGAATACCTATCATTCTATATACTAGGGGTCAGTTGGCTCAACTACACTGCTTCAGGAGAATGGATATTTCACGCCCATCAGAGACATAGCTGAGTCAACTTAAATTTTTAATGTAGACCTGGCCTAAGTATAATTTATGCATCACTTTTGGTGTACAGAAATATCTTAATATTCTCGATTTTTGAACCTTTTGGGTCAAAAGTGGAATGAGAATATAAATCTCAAGATTAATGAAGAAAAATAATACAATACTTATTTGGCATTAAACACTGTCAGTTTTCAAAATTTAACAGCAGCTGGGAAAAAAGAATGTTTGCAGTTTCATACAATGTCCTGGGAGTTCTGAGGAAGAACATTCCATATAACAGGCATACTAAGAATTAAAAGGGGGAAAAAAAACAGTTGAAAAAAATAATTTTTGCAAAAGTAATTTTATACTCCTAACATTGTTTATTGTCCACAAATGATCTGAGAATTTACAATATTTTAAAATAAATTTTCCAGAAAGAAACAGAAAAGTTTATGGGTTTTTTTTGCCATTTTATTCTCCAAAGTGAAATCATGACCTTCAGATACCCCAAGCAAGCAGGTTTTTTTATTAAAAAGTGGTAAAAGGAGGATTAGATTTCTATTTACAGGACTATTCAAATAGAAATACACGTGAAAAAAAGAGTCACAGGTATTCCAGCTGGGGAAAAAAAAGTGACGTGCAAAATGATAACCATGAAGATATGCAACAAAAGCCAGACATCTGACACCCAACAGAGTATTTGTCATTTGTTTCTATAAAACTGTATGCTTCAATAGTCATTTTAAGGTTTTGTTGAGGAGCTTGGGAAACACTGGCTACTGAACACCCGATTTAAATAAAAGTTGTCAATGTTAATTATATATTTTAAATAGGAAAAAACAGCTTGCACAGACAAATAATTTGTGGGATTTTGGAAAACAGCTATTTCAAATGAATTCAAATCAAGGCATCATGACAGAACCTGCTCATTGTACACTTAATCTAAGTGTGCAAAAACAAATTGTGCATTACTTAAGCAGTTCTGTCTCCATTATTCATTTGATTTTGATGCGCAAATCAATATCCCCGGCCTACCACAATGATTTCCCTTCAATTTGAAGGCCTGGACTACATTAGAAAATGTTAGACATTTTGTGACATGGTTACTGCTATACTATTTAAAAAAATAATTTAGTGTATATTTTCACATAAAAATGTTTTCATAATTTTAGGATGTTTCTACCAGATTCTAATTCATACTTGTATGAATCATTTGGTGAAATGTTTTTTCTGATCAATATTAGCACTTACACCTATTTTAAAACTGGTGTAGCTGCAATCAATTGTTGAAAACATGAACAAAATTTACTGCTGTGAGTAAGACCCAAGTTATGATAATAGAAATTCAAAAGATAAAAATGGACTTTTGGCCATTCTGGTAATTTAGAGAATCTGTCTATACACAGCTTATGAATTCTGGTTGCTCTTAGAAAATTGTTGTATAATTAAATGCCTCAGTGTGTGTGGAATCCACCATCTGTTGTCACATTTATTTCCCAGATCACTGACAATAGAGGTTTGTTAAACTTTGATGGGTCCCATTCAAATGACAGCACATCAGGACAATAGCATGGTTGTGGCCTATGGAAAT
Source organism: Pelodiscus sinensis (assembly GCF_052426305.1). Classification (NCBI taxonomy): domain Eukaryota; kingdom Metazoa; phylum Chordata; order Testudines; family Trionychidae; genus Pelodiscus; species Pelodiscus sinensis. The sequence continues at coordinate 313,794,253 of NC_143052.1, forward strand.
CAGTTTTCTCCAACTTCTCTGCAGGGACTGGAATCCAAAAGCAGAGTGGAGATGCCAGGAATTATTGCTAGAATTTACAAACAGAGGAACTGTGAGGAAAAACAAAAGATAAAAATAGGCATGCTTTCATAGCAGAGGAGTCCACTTCTGACTGTGGAAACAGCCAAGTCAAAGGAAACTGGCTGAAAGACTCAGTGGTACAGAGAAATCCAGTGCAGGAGCAGGTATCCTGGACTCCTTCGAGTCTGATCTAAATAGTGAGGAAACCGAGTCAAGGAAACACAAAGGCATTTATTTGATCTAGGCCTATGTATTTCTTGTGCTAGTTAAGTTCTGGTTTTTGGGACTGTTACAAAGCATATATTAGTGATAGAAATGTAGCCGTGTTAGTCTGGTGTAGCTGAAGCAAAATACAGGACTATGTAGCACTTTAAAGACTAACAAGATGGTTTATTAGATGATGAGCTTTCGTGGGCCAGACCCACTTCCTCAGATCAAATAGTGGAAGAAAATAGTCACAACCATATATACCAAAGGATACAATTTTTAAAAATGAACACATATGAAAAGGACAAATCAAATTTCAGAACCTAAGGGGGATGCGGGGGGAGAGAAGGAGGGAGGGGAAGGTAAATGTCTGTGAGCTAATGATATTAGAGGTGATAATTGGGGAAGCATATATTGTGTGCTTGCTTTCACTGTTAGATGCCTCAGAAGAGATGAACTGTAAATCTAGAGTGCTTACAAGGTTAGAGCTCTGGAAAAAGAAGTACTTAAATGACTGTGGCATCTGGAGAGTCTGCACAGATCCTTGGGTCCCAGCACAGCTGTGCCATGGGATCCAATTTTGGTAAGGGGGTAACAAGCAAAGTTTCTGTTCCCAAAATTTTTGCCAGAGAGGCCAAAGACAGTCAATGCTGCAGCCTGCTCAGACCAAAGGAAGCTTAAGAATGCATGGATCTAGCCTGTTGGGATGCCATTGGGGGAGCTCTACCAAGACAGTGTGACAGCCCTGAAAGCAGAACTGCTCTTCCTCTCAATTCTTCTCACCTGCATAATACCCTTACATTGCTTGGAAAAAATTCTTCTTGCTCTCTCTACCCAGCCACATCATTAAAGTTAAAACTTTTATAATGGCATTTCAACTGCTGTTGGAAGTTCCAGCCTTAACATCATTTCAAAATACGTAAGTTAACATATCTGGAATATTGTTTCATTTTCTTGGAATTCACAGTGCCTGCTCTTATTTCCTTGTCTTTGCAAAAAAAAACCACACACACCACTGTTTGCCTCACTGGGCCCGCTAATTAGAATATGTTACCTCCAAATATCTCATCAGCTAATATAGTTCTATTCATAAGTTTAGTACAGTGCATGTTACTTAGCACCAAAGCATACGAGGTGTTGTACAGAGTGGTAGATATAATTTCTTCCTGACACTACTGTTCAATTCTGTACTACACATGAGCATGGGAAAGCGTTTTATTTTTTAGGGTCTGTGCTACTGATCAAGCCATTGTCTAAGGTCCTTGCAACCAAGTTGGATGTCTGCAATGACAGACATTCAAAGGAAAGAACCACCGTCTCCATTTACCTTGATTCTGCTCTCTGACCCAAAAGTTCAGAACCGATGAAAAGTATGGACAGCTTCATGGCAGTCTCAAAAGCAAAACTGAAGAAAACAGCTACAACAGATAAGCTTCAGCTGTCCACCAGTCCCCATCTCAATTATGGCTTTACAGACTTAACGTCTGTGTTTATAATTCTTTAAAAGTTTTAGAAAAATTTTGCTTTTACAATACAGATCGAAAGCCACTGTAGTGCCATAAAGGCAACCATAGTAGACTGTTTCCAGCTTCACAGGCCTAATATCTTCTAGGGCAAAATTGATTAATTGTCGTTGGTGGGACTAATAAAAGATCATATTAACCCTAAACTAGGTAACACTATATCAGAGACCACTCCTGCGTATCTTCTGTCATTCTGCTTCCTTTGGGACAATTTCTTTCCTGGTATGTTTTCTTGAGGAAAGGCCTAGCCCTTCTTCAGTGAGTGTCTGGGTTTCCTGCCAGAGTGAATATTGTATTTGCATGAATTTTCTCATTCCCATCTAATGTCCTAAAAACAGATGGCAGAAAACAGTTTGCCTAGAGGTCAGAAAAACCTCTGTTTTGTAAGTTTGCTATAGGAAGAATGCTTATAATTAGCTCATTTGTTTGTCTTTTAAAATGTGAAGCCAAAAATGTGTTATGTTTATTGGAATAAAAAAAAATTAGTTTGGAAAAAAAAATCTACATCTGTGAATTAAACAAGTAGTTCACCCAATTTGCCCCATGTATCAGACTGTCTAGAGCAGGAGTGGGCAAAAGGGCCTCGGGGGGCCAGATCTGGTCTAATAAGTGGGCTGATCCGGCCCGCAAAGGACTTTCTGCTCCCGCCCGCCAGGCCAATTAGAGCCTGCGGGCGGGGGAGTGCACAAAACTTCCTCCTGCTCCAGCAGGACCATACAGTGTTTTGAAGCACCATGAGCTCCTCAAAAGGCAGGAGGAGACGTCATGTGCTCCCCCACCGCCAAACCCTGACTGTCCAGGGGGCGCGCGCAAAGCCTCCTCCCGCCCTGCCAGAGGCATAGGTGCCTAGTGGGAAAGGAGGGACAAAGGGGCTCCCCTACCCCCTGACCAATCATAGTCTATGGATGGGGTAGCCCAGAAGCATCCTGGCCCCACCCCTACAGTTTAGTCCCTGCCCTTTCCAGGATGGCTTGGGGACAGTTCAAAAAATTTTGGCCCTTGGCCAAAAATTATTGCCCACCCCGGTCTAGAGAGAATGCTTAGTTAAATTTTTATTTTAATACCCAGTTCACACTGCAACAGTGAAAGTCCTAAGCAGAATATGACAGATCAGACTAAAAAAGATTTGCATTTTAGCTCCAACCCTTATTAGATTTGACATCATGCTGTTTTATAACCATGAAAACTGTATAAAGAAATTCTACATTCATAGTAAAGGGAATAAACGTAAATATTTTCAAAACCAAAATTTTAGAATATAAGTATATTTTCACTCAATAAGCTGAAATGGATATAATGTATTTAAAGTTATGAAACAAATGCACATCCATAAGTAATATCTAAGTCTATAATTAATTTCTAAATCATGGTCCTACGGATTCCATGCCTACTATACTATGTTCTATTATGGGCACACGGCATGACAATAACTGTATGTCAGTAATGCAGAGAATGATGTTTGTGATATATTTAATATTGATTTAGACTGCTTAGAGGGATATCTGATACATAAGGTATCTCTAAAACACACTGAATTAAACAAGAGGTAGCTAAGGTTACCTTATTTGGTTGGACTGCTGCACAAAAGGAACACTTTCAGAAACACTGAAAACAAAAAATGGAGAACTAAGAAGAGCTGAACTGAATCTCATTCTAGCAGAGCTGTTTATAAATACATTTATATTTACTGATGCCATAAAAGAAAAAAAAGTAGAGGAGCTAGTTTATACATCCAGCATCCTACTATTGCCCAAGATTTTGAGTGTTATTAATTGAAAATTATCCACTGCAGACTAATATGCCATAGCAGTGTTATTTTCCTGGGAGTTTTTTGTTCTGTACATTTAAACTGAAATACTCTATGTTTATCAAGTTTATCATCCTTAAATTAACAGGAGAGAAATTCAAGAAAGAATATATTCACAAGGCACATGCATGGTTTTTATTAAAGTTTGCATCAGATATTGTTGTAGATTATATATAACTAGCATATTTACACATTATTGCTCGGGTCCTCAACTCATCTTTTTTTTAAATAAAATTTGTACCAGTGCTAAATGCTCTCTCCCATCCTGTCCCTGTCAGGGAGCGAGAGCAAAGTGCACAGCTCATCTGACCCCTGTGTTCCCCAACCAGAGTCAGGAATGCAGCAAATTGTGCACTTTCCCCCTTACTCCCTAAGTTTCAGAAGCCTATTTTAATACAAGTCATTTTACCTTTCTACTTACGTTGAAAGCATATTTTAAATATTATTTTAATAGTATTTTGTGAGATATCCAGACCATTCTGATTTTAAAAAGCCTTTCTGTCATGATTATATTTTCAAAGTGTTTCTATTACAAGCGAAACTTAGAATTATTTCTTTTACTGAGACCACATAAAATCATAAGTTAATGCAAATTGCATTTTAACAGTTCTGGCACAAAAATAGTTTCATATTTTTTAAATAAAACAATCTCAAAAAGCAATGAGCAATTTTCCCCCCTTTGTAATATGCTAGAAAATTCTTGTGCTTCTTTAGATTAGCTTTTACATTTTCTTCTTGGTTTTACAGGCAATTCCACACATCATTAAAAATTCATATGCAATTTTACCCAAGATAACATAAGAATGGCCATACTGGGTCAGATCAAAGGTCCATCTAGCCCAGTATCCTGTCTTCTGACAGTGACCAATACCAAATACCTCAGAGTCAGTGAACACAACAGAGAATTATCAAGTGACCCCATAACCAGTCTCTGACCAATAGAGAGTCTAGGGACACCATAGTCTATATTTATCAACAGTCACATTACTTTAACTGTAATGTTTTTTCTCAGCTGGAACCATGCTTTAAAACAAATAAACATAAAAAATGTTTTCCTGTACTAAATATGGACCACATAATCCAACAGATTTATATGTAAATTATAGATTAAATGCCACATCCTGCAAAGATACGATTAACTTCATACATTAGTAGTTCCATCAAACACCATGGGACTGCTCACATTCATGTGTGTTTACGAGATCGGGGGTTAAGACAGTTTATATAGAAGGCTGAGAGTTGCTCATGGAAGTCAAAGATTCTGTGGCCTCCATGACTTCTGCCACTAGCAGATGTGACTGGTGGCCCCAGGTCTCCAAGACGAGCTCAGCCCTGAGACTAGCTGCACTGGTCTCCCCACAACAGCGGTGGCCCCAGACCACTCCCCGCCAACAACTGCTGCGGTAGCCCTGGGCTGCTTCTCCCCAGACCATCCCCCCAGCACTAGTGAACACCCTGGAGCAACCCTTCCAGAACAACAGCTGTACCCCTGAAGCCTCTAAGAACTCCCAAGATATTGTTAGGGGTATGTAGTACAAATCATGGAATCAATTTACAAACATTTAGAAAATAATAAGTTGATAAGTAATAGTAAGCATGGGTACGTCAAAAACAAATTCACGTCAAACCAACCTGATATCCTGTCAAAGAAAGCTGACAGAACCTTGTGGATGATGGGGAAATGGTAAATGTGATATATGTTGATTTTAGTAAGGATTTTGATACAGTCCTACTTGACCTTCTTATTAATAAACTAGGGAAATATGACCTAGATGAAGCTAATATAAGATGAGTGCACAACTGGTTGGATACCCATTCCCAGAGAGTAACTATCAATGGTTCAGTCATGTTGGAAGAGCATACCAAGTGAAATTCCACATGGATCAGTTCTGGGTCCAGTTTTATTCAATATCTTCATCAATGATTTATGTAATGGCATAGAGAGTAGGATGTAAGCGAGTAGTCGACTACCCAATAAGCCTAGTAGACTACTCGATTACATGCTTCTCCCCCTTTGCTGCCTCTGATAAGCAGATCCGGTGCTGGGGGGGAGCCATCTTAAAAGCCGGTTCCCCCGCACCATCTCGGCAGTGCTGCCTGTCCCCCGACGCTGCTGCCTCTATCAGAGGCAGCAGCACAGGGATGGGGGAAAGGATCTGCCGCAAAGCAGACTATCCAGGGCAGCCCAGGCTTGCTGAGAGCAGAGGCTGTTCCATCAGGTCTCCACTGGGACCTCGCACAGACAGGGGCTGCAGAGCAATCCCAGCTCACACTGTAAGGGCTGTTGCTACAGTTCAAAGGCAAAAGCGCTGCAAGGAGCATGGGGCCAACAGGGGACTCAAGCAGTCCCCCGCTAGGCTCCTGCTCCCCATGGTGTCACAAAGTGGCAGCGCAACATGGAGCCTGAGGTCAGCCCTAACTTGCGTGCGGAGCGGGGGACTACCAGCTGGCCCCGGGCTGCATGCAGCATATCAAAGTGGCAGAGCCACATGGAGCCCAGGGTCTGGCCCCAGGCTCCGGCCTCAGGCTCCACGCGGCACTGCCCTCTGAAGCATCCTAGTCAACTAGCTTGTCAACTATCCCATAAGCATTTGCTTATAGGATAGTCGACTAGTCAGTCGTTCACATCCCTAATGTAAGTATAGTTAAGATTTAATCATGAGTAATTTTAGTAAAAATCATGGACAAGTCACTGACAAACAAAAATTCATGACCCCATAATCTATCATAGAACTGGAATGAACCTCCTAAGGTCAGTAAATCTTGTCTCCTGGACTCATGGCAAGCCCAAGCACCATCCTGACCATCCCTGACAGGTGTCCGTCTGACCTGCTCTTAAAAATCTCTAATTATGGAGATTCCACAACCTCCTTAAACAATTTATTCCAGTGGTTAACTGCTCTGTCAGGAAATTTTTCCTCATGTTCAACTTAAACCACGTTGGCTGCAATTTTAGCCCATTGCTTTTTGTCCTATTATCAGAGATTGAGGAGAATAATTTTTCCTCCATCTTCCTTATAACAACTTTTAACTATTTGAAAACTGTTACCAAGTTCCCTCTGTCTTCTTTTCTCCAGACTACACAAAGCAAAGTCTTTTAGTCTTCCATAGGTCATGTGTTCTAAACCTTTAATAATTTTTTTTGTTCTTCTCTGACTTTCTCCTGTTTGTATACATTTTTCCTGAAATGTGACTCCCAGAACTGGACAGTACTCCAGTTGATGCCTAATCAGTGCAGAGTAGAGTGGGAAAATTATTTCTCATGTCTTGATTACAACACTCCTACTAATAAATCCCAGAATGGTATTTGCTTGTTTTGAAACAGTTACATTGTTGACTCATATTGAGCTTGTGATAGACTGACACCTAGATCTGTTTCCACAGTACTCTTTCCTAGGTAGAATAGTGATAGAGATGTAGCCGTGTTAGTCTGGTGTAGCTGAAACAAAATACAGGACTATGTAGCACTTTAAAGACTAACAAGATGGTTTATTAGATGATGAGCTTTCGTGGGCCAGACCCACTTCCTCAGATCAAATAATGGAAGAAAATAGTCACAACCATATATACCAAAGGATACAATTTTTAAAAAATGAACACACATGAAAAGGACAAATCACATTACAGAACAGAAGGGGGATGGGGGGTTTACAAGCTATTAGAAACACTATCCCAGAGGACACCACTGCCAACCTGGTAGCAGACCTATGTAACTTCGTTCTCACCCACAATTATTTCCAGTTTGAGAACAACTTATACCTCCAGATCAGCGGCACAGCCATGGGTACACGCATGGCCCCACAGTATGCTAATATCTTTATGGCTGACCTAGAACGTTTCCTCAACTCCCGTCCCCTTTTACCCCTTCTCTACTTACGCTACATCGATGACATCTTTATGATCTGGACGCATGGCCAAGAAACACTGGAGACATTCCACAGAGATTTCAACAACCTACACCCCACCATTAACCTCAGCCTGGACCATTCCACACGAGAGATCCATTTCCTGGACACCACAGTACAAATCAACAATGGAAAATTAGACACCACCCTCTACAGAAAACCCACTGACTCATACAGTTACCTACATGCTTCCAGCTCCCATCCAGCACACACCATACGATCCATCATCTATAGCCAAGCCCTTCGATACAACCGCATCTGCTCTAATCCCACAGACAGACAGAGACCAGAAACTTCAGGATCTCTACCAAGCATTTATAAACCTCAACTACCCACCTGGAGAAATAAAAAAGCAAATTGAAAGAGCCAAACGAATACCTAGAAACCATCTACTACAAGACAGACCCAAGAAAACCAACAATAGAACACCACTTGTCATCACCTACAGCTCCCAACTTATACCTGTCCAACACATTATCAATAGATTACAGCCTATACTGGAACAGGACACTAAACTCTAAGAAGCTCTGGGAGACAGACCCATAGTCTCCTATAGACAACCACCTAACCTCAAGATGATCCTTACCAACAACCACAGGACATACCACACTAATACCAACCCTGGTACTTTCCCTTGCAACAAACCCCGCTGCCAGCTTTGTCCACATATTCACTCTGCTGACACCATTATTGGACCTAACCAAGTGAGTTACAAGATCAAGAACACATATTCCTGCGCCTCCAGAAATATAATCTATGCTATCATGTGCCGAAAGTGTCCGTCTGCTATGTACATTGGACAAACGTCTCAGACACTTCGCCAAAGAATCAATGCCCACAAAACAGACATTAGACAGGATCACAAAGAAAAAACAGTTGCTTGTCATTTCAACCAGAAAGGACACAGTCTCAATGACCTGCTAACCTGCATCCTACTTCAGAAGACATTCAAATCTGCACTTGAAAGGGAATCCTCTGAACTGGCATTCATGCTAAAATTCGACACTCTCCGCACGGGACTTAACAAAGACCCCAGCTATCTTACACATTACAAAGATAGCTTCCCCAATTATCACCTCTAATACTATTAACTCACAGACATTTCCCCTTGCCCACTTCTAATATCATTAACTCACTGGCATTCACCTTCCTTCCCCCCCCCCCCAATATCCCCCTTCTGTTTTGTAATGTGATTTGTCCTTTTCATGTGTGTTCATTTTTTTTAAATTGTATCCTTTGGTATATATGGTTGTGACTATTTTCTTCCATTATTTGATCTGAGGAAGTGGGTCTGGCCCATGAAAGCTCATCATCTAATAAACCATCTTGTTAGTCTTTAAAGTGCTACATAGTCCTGTATTTTCTTTCCTAGGTAGTTATTTCCCATTTTGTATGTGTGCAACTGACTACTCCTTCCTAAGTGGAGTACTTTGCATTTGTCCTTAGTGAATTTCATCCTATTTATCTCAAACCATTTCTTCAGGTTGTTCATATGATTTTGCATTATGATCTGTCCTCCAAAGCACTTGCAACCCACCCCATTTTGGTATCATCTATACCAGGGCTACTCAATATGCAGCCAGCAGCCCATTTGTTTGTGACCCGCAGTGCGTTTTGGGTTTATGCAGGACTCAACACATGGACTGCAGGTGGGAGCCAAAACAAAAAATTAGTCAATATTATGGTCTTCTGTTGATATGCGTTTTAGTAGATAAATTCCTGGACTGCCATTTCTCATTAAAAGTGCTGTCATATGGGTGGAAATTAGGTAAATATTGCATTTTATTAATATCAGCAGAACTGACTTAAATGAGGCCTATATGTTGTGTAGTCTTGCCTTAATCTTTGTATTTATGTCCTGTCAGTGTGAAAGCAGTTATTTGCATGTATATTTATTTGCACGCATATGCAACCATACTTAAGCTGCAGCCCTCGGCATGTGCTGTGAGTATCTGTGTGGCTCCTGGGGCTTCCAAAGTTGAGTAACCTTGGTCTACACCTTTATAAATGTACTCTCTATTAAGAATGTTAAGAGGTAGGTAATCCACTAATTGTGTAGTTGATAAATTTTTTATCAACTACATGATTAGTCGATAAGGGAAGGCTTCCTTAGTCCTTGCTCACACCAGTTCATGCCCGGCTGTTATTTCATTTAAACTGCAGAGCCACTGCAAGGGTAGCTCTTGGACCTGGTGTGAGCTTGGACTGAGCCAGGATTGCAAGAGGAAGCAAGAAGGGGCAGGCAAGAGCCGGTGCTAAGAAGAGGTCGCTTAAAAGCCAGTTCCCCCAGCACCAGCTCCGCAGTACCACTTGGCCTCCTCGCTGCTGCCTCCATCAGTCAGAGGATGTCTGTGGGGAGCTCAGATCCTTGCAGACAAGGGCTGCTGCTACCTCTGTATGAGAGGCAGCAGCGTGGGGCAGCAGCGTGGGGCAGCAGGCAGCCGATCTGCACAGGAAACTAGTTTTTAAACAGCTCCCCTGGCTGACTGGCTCACACCTGCCATCAATAGAGAGACAGCATTAGCATGGAGTGACATGGGGCTTGCTGGGAATGGGGCTGGGAGTACACTGGCTGCTGGCCCTATCCGTGAGGACTATCAAATAGTCATGTAAACGCTAAGATTTCATGCAGTTACACAATTATTCAATTACACAATATCTATCATCCCTACTCTAGCTGGGGAGCAGAGGGGGCAGACAAACCTGGACCTGTCTCAGCCAGGGGATATGTACCCCTTCCCTGGCTATGCCTGCTGGAGTTGCAGTGGCCATGGAAAGGCACTTCTCACCTGGTCACAAGCTGCTGTGCTGAGAGAGGGCTGGAGTAGTTCTCTCTCCCCAGGTCAGCCTGTATACTGAACCCTTCATCCCCATCCCAGAGCAATGATTTAAATGAAGCACGTACGTTTTCATTTTATTTTCCAAAAAACAAAAATTGATTTAAGGACCTGAGCAACAGCAGGTAAATTTTCTAATTATACTATATAGGGCAAACCGCTCGGTAGCTGACACTTTAAAGTTTTAACCATTTTGAGTTGTACACAGTGTTTCATGTCAGCACTATAAACAGTTGCATTTCAAGTTGAAACTGTCTTCCTTCCAAAGGAACTGATTTTTGGGAAGCTATGAAAATCTTCGTTTCTTGATACTGAATGAAGTCTGTTTGAGTTAAAAAACAACAAATAGCCTAGTAGCACTTTAAACACTAACAAAACATGTAGATGGTATCATGAGCTTTCGTGGGCACAACCCACTTCTTCAGATTGTCATAGTGGATTGTGGAAGTGGATTGTGCCCACAAAAGCTCATGATACCATCTACATGTTTTGTTAGTCTTTAAAATGCTACTAGATTATTTGGGGTTTTTTTTTAGTTTTTCCTGTTACAGACTAACTCAGCTATCCCTCTGAAGCTTCTGTTTGAGTTTTAACTCTTTTGCACTGGGCCATCAATTTGTGGAAACCTTTAGAAAGTATTATACTATTTACATTAAACTAAAATATAAACAATTAAAACAATTGGTAAGAATGATTAAATGTGGAATAAATAACATATGGAAAGAGAAAAATTATGAATTTGCATTGTCATGGGACAATAGAGTATGTAGTTTTCTACCTACTGAAACCTCTCCTGGTGAGTTACCATGATGTCCTTGCATGTGCAGTAACATAAAGCTGGTAAATTTACAGTTATTTTATCATTTTAACATTCACTTAAAACTATTTAAAAATTAAACAGAAGGCCAAAATCTATTATTATCTAACATTATTGCAATTAGAACAGAAAGGGATGCATATATTAAGTGACATTTGTTAACATTAGCAGCCAGGTATTCAAAAAATCCGGGCTTTGCTACTACTTTAACAGTAATAGTTTACAATAAATAAACAATCTTAATCTTACAAGTACTTGTGATTTTTTTTTATAATCTTGTTAAAACCTCTTACCAGATATTTCAAGTTCAACACAATACAAATTCTTTGTGGGCACATTGTCTTTGGGATCATGGCTTGTAACATGGTAGAGCAGTTGTTGCAGGTCACTGATCAGCGAGCAACACCATCTCAATTGCATGACCAACACTGGACTACCGAGAATGACTGAACTGCCAGGCCCCGCTCCCAGGAGGCACTCTTGAAATTATGCCATGACACTTTTTAACTGTATTTACATACACAGCTATGCTCCACAATGTGAAATAAATAATATAACTCAACTTATGACATGATACACTGTATTACAAGTACAGTATTTGATACTTGTTTATCTCATACCAGCTTTTGTTTATAAGATATAACATTAATATTTTTAATAGAGGAAAAAATTCACTTCAGTCTAACTAAGCACCTTTAGGCAACCACCTAGTTCATCTATGTGATTGAGTCGGCCATGTCTGTAGAACACAAGTATGAAGCTTTTAAATATCTTTTCTCTAAGAAATGCAAAAATAAGCTACCAATTTTTTGTTTGTTTTAAGGCCAGGTTGACCATATGTTCAATTTTGGCTGGAACAGTCCCTTTTTTTAAGCTCTGTCCCAGGGGTCTGCATCATCTCCCATGATACTACACAATGAAAAAATACTTAGGATGGTCATAATCAAAAAGCTAGATTTTGAGAGACAAAGGATAGTTTGCAAGCCTGTATATTCAACAGGACAATGAATCAATGAAATCATCAATCATCTGTGTCTAAAAAAAAAAGTATCAAACATAACACATGCTACTAACAGAACAAACTACAGGTTGAACCTCTCTAATCCAGCACACTCTTGTCAGGCAACATCCATAGTCTGGCATGATTTTAATTAGTCAGATGTCCACTTATCATGGGTGTGGCCAAGTTTCCCATAGATCCATAAAGTTTGCTTACAGCTACTAGTCCTAGCTCTCAGTGTTATGTACTATTACTTAGCTCTAATTTACCCCAAATGTCTTGTAATATCCCAGAGACAGTGGAAGCGTTGATAATGCTGCTAGACCAGGGTTACTCAACTCTGGAAATCCCGGGGACCACAATAATACCCACATCACATGCTGAGGGCCGCAACTTAAGTGTGGTTGCATATATATGAAAATATTTATGCAAATACATGCAAATAGCTTCTTTCATACTGATGGGCATGAATACAAAAATTAAGGCAAGACTATACAACACACAGGCCCCATTTAAGTCAGTTCTGCTGATATTAATAAAGTACAATATTTACCTGATTTCCGTCCATATGACAGAACTTTTAATGAGAAATGACAGTTCAGCAATTTAATTTCTAAAACGCATATCAACAGAAGACCATTATATTGACTACTCCTGCTTTGGCGTCATAATTTTAACAAATCAAACAAAAACTGCCAATACAATCAATGTGAAGTTAAAGGCACCGAGTGGAGAAGTGGCGTGGCTAGAAAAGGAACCCAGGAATCCCGATTCCCAGAATCCCTTCCTTTCCCCTGCCCACCCCATCAAGCACCAGCTCCCACAGTCCTTACAGACCAGAGACCGGAACCCACCAAATCTAACCAACAGACCCACTACCCACCTACAGGAAAGGTAAGAAGTCAGAAGTTTTAACGCCCAATTCCCTGCTCTAACCCAATGCCCCTCCCCTCCCCCAGAACCAGACACCCTTCAGCTCTCCTGCTCCAACAGAATGCCCCTCCCCTTCCCCAGAGCCAGGCATCCCCAGCCTCCTTTCCCTCGCGTAGTCAGGGATATAAATGTAGCGGGGTGCAGGCTAATGCCCTGGGTCTCACCGGAGCCATGTGCTTTTCCCTCCAGGCGCTGGGGCCCGCACGCAGAGTGGCTGTGAATGTTCCAGGCGTGCGGCTCTGAACATTCCATTGAAGGCATGTACCGCCGCCACCTCCCTGATCCCCTTTGCAGGGCAAAAAATCCAAGACTTTTTTGCCTTTTAAAAAACCGGTCTGGACGGTGATTTAACATGTGAAAACAAGGACATGTCTGAGAAAAACCAGACATATGGTAACCCTACCCAAGCCCCAGCACAGACCTTTCTCACCCCAGCCTCAATGCCTAGCTCTGCCGCCCCCTTGCCACGTCTCTCACTGCCCAGCTCTGCCACTACCTTGCTGCGTGCCTCGCTGCACAACTCCCCCACTGCCTCTTGCTGCCCCTGGCAGCTCCAACATGACCTAGCTCAGGGAGGCGCTGCCGCTGTGGCAGACATGGCAGGCGTGCTCTGCTGCTGCCTTTTGGCCCCGCCGCCGGCGCACATCCCGTGCACACACCAACGTGGCCTGTCTCAGTGCCGCGCAGCACGGCTCTCCTTATAGGGAGGCACTGCCGCTATGGCAGATGTGGCAGGCGTGCTCTGCCGCCGCCTCTTGCCACCCTCCCCCTTGCTAGCTGGCAGCCCCAGCAAAGGCATCTTGTTTCAAAGCTGCTCGGCTCGTGGCTTGACGCTGTTGCTGGAGCCCCAACGATGAGGAAGGCAGGTGGCCCAGGAAGTGACTCGGTGCTGCAGGCCACATACAAAGGGGCCATGGGCCATGTGTTGAGTAGCCCTGAGCTAGACACTACTGATCTTCCATTATCCAGCAAATTCTCTGGTTCAGCACAGGTCAGGTCCCAAGGGTGCCGGACTAGACAAGTTCAACCTGTACTAATAACTGCCCCTCCAATTCAGATGTTACGCATTTACAAAAATAAATATTTGCTAGCATCTCCAGTAAAGTTACACCAAATCATTTTAATTATACATAAATACTTACCTCTGCAAATTTCCCTTGACAAGATTTTTTGTAATCCTTAAAATAGTAATCTGATGTTTTTGTATTTTAAATGTTGCATTTGATTGTAATTAAGAAACTACTCTTTATGAACAAAAGTACTCATTTTTCAATCTAAAACTATTTCCAGAAGCACGTTAACGGGCCTGAACAATGGGTTTCAATAATATTATTGCTATTAGGGATGTGAATAGATAACTGGTTAACCAGTTATCAGGTAAGCATCACCCTTACTGGTGCAGGGGCTGGGAACCAGCAGAGCCAGCCCCCGCCCTAAGGTGGGAGCTAGGTGCCCGCAGTCCTATGGGCTGGAGCAGTGAGATCTAGTTTAGTTGGTTTTACAACTATATAACACAGGGTCCTTCATATAGCAAGTCTAAGTTGTTATTAAAAGAGTATTTTCAAGGTTGACAAGACCAGTATTTTCTCTAATTTTTCCATCCACGTGCAGCTATTTTCCATCTACGTACGGAACACATTTTATGTGCACCACCAATAGAAACAAAGTTTACCAATGGGCGCTCTAGTAATCAGCTGGGTGGCATCTGAATCTCTCCTGAACGACAGCACAAATGCACAGCTTACTGGGAATGCTGGACAGGACTAAGAGTTAAGTCATAATAAAAATATCACACTTAACTATTCTCCTGGTCTTCGAAAAGTGTCATTTCTCTACATTAAGGACTGCAACACTAACATAATCCTAGCCTCTCTATGATGCAACTCAAATAAACCAAGGATTAGAAATTGTATATAATTGCCTGACCTACACTCTTTAATGTGTTCACTATTAGTTACAAGGCAGGATAAGTATACATTTTTGCTCATGGAAGTACTCGCAGATTAGAATTCTTGCGTATTTCCTAATAACCAATCCACTAATCAGAACTGACAGCATTATAAGCATGTCCACTTATCCAACTAGTCACACGTTAATTTAATCTCCTAAGGGAAAAAAAAGACTTCACTCCCAAAACAAAAGGATAAAGTTAATATGGATAATAATGTTTTGAAGTTTTCAAGAGAAAGGTTTTTGTTTTTTATCATCTATAAACCTAAGAACTACCATACTGGGTCAGATCAAGAGTCCATCAAGCTCAGTATCCAATCTCGACTACAGTGGTGAGGGCTGGATGCTTCAAAGGCAATGACCAAAAACAGGGCAATTATCAAATGATCCATCCCTAATCTTCCAGTTCCAGCTTCCAGAAGTCAGGGGTTTAGGGACACCATAACACATGGTTGTATTCATCACCATCTTGGCTAATACCCATTGAAGGGCCTATCCTTCAGGAACTTATCTCATTCTTTTCTGAACCAATTATACTTTTGGCTTTCATAACATCCATGGACAAGAGAACGCTACAGGTTGACTGAGTGTTGTAGGATTAGGTACTTCATTTTGTTTAAAACCTACTGCCTATTAATTTCATTGGATGAACTGATTGTGAAAAACGTTCTACACTATTAATGATTTCACAGACTTTTATCATACTCCCCCTTAGTCATCTCTTTTTTAAAATGAATAGTCCTAGGCTTTTCACATTTTAATCTCTCACATGAAAGCTGTTCCATACCCCTAAGCAGTGTTGCTCTTCTCTGAACTTTTTTCAACCCTAACATATCTTTTTTGGAGATGGAGACAACCAGAACTCCCTGCAATGTTCACGTTCTGGGTGTACCACTGATTTATATAGGGACAGTATGATATTTTACTCTCTCTTTCCTAAAGGCTCCTAATATTCTGTTAGCTTTTTTGACTACCACTGCACACTAAGCAGAAGTTTTCAGAAAACTATCTACAATGACTTGAAAATCTTCAAGAGTGATAACTAATGTAGACCTCACCATTTTATATGTACAGTTGGGATTATGATTTCCAATGAGCATTACTTTGCACCTATCAACCCAGCTTTATTAGATGCCTCTGTAACTCTTTGCAATCAGCTTTGGGCTTAACTACTTTGAGTAATTTTCTATCATCTGCAAACTTTGCCACCTCACTTTATTCCTGACAGTAACCCTTTACAGGCAGTCCCCGGGTTACGTACAAGATAGGGACTGTAGGTTTGTTCTTAAGTTGAATTTGTATGTAAGTCGGAACTGGTACATATTGTAGGGGAAACTCTAGCCAAACATTTCTCCAGAGCTCAGTTTTATTCTCCCACACCTCACTTCCCTCAGTCCTTTATTCTCAAGCTGAGGTGTCTGCTGAGAAAAGCCGCTCCGCATTTCCCTGGTCTGCTGGGGGAGGGGCACGCTAGCTTCGCGTCTCCCTGGTCTGCTGGGGGGAAGCAGCTAGTGCGGGGTTGCCTCACCCCGTTTGTAAGTAGGGATCTGATGTAAGTTGGATCCATGTAACCCGGGGACTGCCTGTATTTGCATATTGATGCTTAATAGGCAAGTACATTCTGATAGTGATTACACAAACACAAATAATACATGGACTTGTCTGGAAAATATTTTTACTGGGTGGTGTGCTATGCAATTCAGACAAATGACAAGACAAACACATTCTCTTGGTGAAATACTCATCTTTAAATGCAAAAATGCTAGTTGAAGTGACTACTTTAGATTGTGAAGCAAAAGACAAACTTTGTAAATGAACAATTACAGGCAAAGCTAACTGAATGCATACTTGTGTCAAATGCAACTAAGTTATCTACATTATTGTGTAATTATGGTTTACTGTGAATGGAGAAAGGCACTCTATACTAAGAGGAAAACCCTGCTTCCACTGAAGACAAAGGCCAAACTCATTCATTTAAACACGACCAGGATTGTCTAAAGTGAAATACTATTCGTTTTGGCTGCTGCCTGATGTCAAAGGGACCATACACATGCATTCCCGCACCTGCTTGACCTCAGATGAACTGAGCAATGGGGGCTCTTCCAGGAGGAGTCTATCTACAGTATTGAGACAGATAAAGTATGATCATTATGGGTTGCTATCAGTTAATTTCATGTTGCTTGTACCTAAGCAAAGATGCATCATCTTCCACTGTATCTTACACACTGTATCTGACCCAAAGTAGGGTAATTATTTGTCTCCACACCTCTCTTCACCTCCCAGGCTTTCCTGACAAACTGCACTGCAACAGGTGACATGGTGTCAATTTGCAGGCACTGTGACCAATGGTCTTTGTTGGTCAATGAGAAGCTGCCCTGTCTTAGGCTATTGTGTCAGCTGGGGTGGGGGAGCAAAGAGAACTAGTAGAAAACGGCCCTGCTGGGCTCCCAAATCTGTGTGTTTGGGGGGGGGGGGGGATGTGTGGCTGGGTGCATTACAGCAGGTAACAACTCCAGCCTATTGCCCTCTGCCCCACTAAATACAGTCTGTGTATGTCCGGGGGGGGGGGGGAGGTTATAGCAGGTAATAGCCCCAGTCCTGGGCTACCGGGCGTGGGTGGTGGTGGTGGGGTTACAGCAAGTAACAGACGCTGCCCTGGGCTACCGTGCGTGTGGGGGAGCGGCGGGGGGCGGTTCTAGCAGGTATCAGACACTACGGTCCGTGCGCGGGTGGGAACGGCGGCTAACAGCTCCTGCCCGGGGCCGGGGGAAGCTGGTCCCTTACCTGAGCCAGCACCGTCAGGAACCCGCCGGGCGCTGGCCGCCCGCACCAGCCGCTGAAACTCGCGGCTAACGAGCCTCCTCCAAGCAGGGCGGCAGACGCCGCCCACAGACCCAGACGCCGCCGTTGACTCCGGGGGACCCGCAGCCCAGAGACGTGCCCCCGCAGGGAGCGCCAGGCCCCCGCAGCCAGAGCCGCTCGCCACGCCGCCATCTTCCCGGAAGCGGCTACAGAAGCTAGAGCCAGTAACGCAGCTCAAACGCAGCCCGCTGCAACCAAGCCGGCTGGTGCCCTGGCGGACCAGAGCCGCGCTACGGAGCATGCGCAGCAGAGGAGTGACGTTTCTGCCCTTTCTTTGCCCTCACTTTCGGTCGCCAAGCGAGCAGCATCCGTGCTAGCTCACTGCGGGGTTTGTGCCTGCCCCCCAGAGCCCAGCCCTGCCATGGGGCGTGGAATCAAGACACCCCCCACCACCAGGGTGAAAGTAACTTACATTTCTTACAGGACCCATTCTATCACAACCCACCCCCTCTTTTAGAGGGGCCATAGGGCAGGGGTTGGGGGGGGGGGGTGATGTGACAGTATCTGTAAGACACTTAAGCCTAAGATGGAGTGTGGGGGGCTCAGAGGGTGGGGGGCTCAGAGCAGAGGGTTGGGATGGGAAGATGCAGCAGTCTGGAGACATAGGGGGTGTAGGAGTCACGGTTGGGATGTATGAAAGACTCAGAGCAGAGGGTTGGGGTGTGGGAGTGCAGGAATTAGGAGGGGGGTCATGGCAGGGGCTGAGTGTTTGAGGGGCTCAGGGCAGGCAGCTGGAGTTGTGTGTGAAGGGCTAACAGCAGGAGCCTGTAGGTGAGTGGGGTGGGGTGCAGGAATCACAACAGGGCATTGATGGTGTGTTAGGGTGGAGTGCAGGATGGGAGGCTGAGGTAGTTCCCATTGGTGACCCTGCCCTGTGCTGTTCCTGTTCCCAGACAAACTGGAACTGAGGGCAGTGGTTTTAGACCCAGGAAAGGAGCTAAGGGTGGACAGGAGCAGTAACCTCTGGGACCCTGGCCCAGCACCTGTGGTCTTGAGTTCTGACCCAGTGCTCCTGGGTCCCGGCTACCGGCCCCACACATCTGGGGATTTCCTACCTGCCCCGCATGCCCGGGGCTCTTGGCTGCCAGCCCCACATGCCAGGGTTCTGGCTGCTGGCCTCAACTTTGGGCAAGGGGAAAGGACAGTCAAGGGTAGAGGATCAGGCAAAGACAGATGCATCTTCTGTAGATGGTGTCGCCTGAAGGTCTTCAGTTTCCTTGACCACATGGGATGCTGTTCCGGAAAAGACTGCTAAGCAGAGATGGGATCCATCTATCAAGGAAGGGAAAAAGCATCTTTAGAGCTAGGCTATGTCTGGGCTACAAAGAAAAGTCAGGAAAAGGTATGCAAATTGCAAACCACAATTTGCGTATCTTTTTCCACTTTTCTTTTGGAAGAAGCTTTTCCGAAATTTGGCCCATCTACCCGGGGCCAAATTTCTGAAAAACCTCCTCTTTCAACACATCCCTTCTTCCTCATACAATGAGGATTACAGGAATGGCAAAAGAATGTGTCTGCTTTTTCAGAAATTGTTTGAAAAAGCAGATGTGTTCCTTGGACACGACATACATAGCTTTTTCAGCATACCTCCAGTATCCCGGAAAAGCTCTGCAGTCTAGACATAGCCAAAGATGGACTAACCTAGCAAGGAGGGCTTTGAGCTAGGTTCAATGGGGGCAGGAGAAAAAATCCACAGGTAAATCAGAATCATGGAGACCTGGGAGAAGGGTCAGACTCTGCGGCGGGGAGAGGACTAAGCCTTTATAGCAGGGATAAGAGCGAGGCAAGCATGAACATGTGTGGGGATGGGGGAATCAAGTCAGCATGTTAGATGTTTGTACACGAATGTGAGATATATGGGGAATAAACTGGAAAGACAATAACACAACTGTGGGTATGTCTACACTTGCACCCACTTTCGAGAGAGGGATGCAAAAGAAGACATTCGAAATTGTAAATGAAGCCGGGATTGCATGAGGAATAAAGGTTATTTTGAGAAAAGTGTTTTCTCTCGAAATAACTGCATCTTAACAGCATCTGTTATTTCGAAATAGCGCCATAACGCGAACATGAAGCGTGGGATATTTAAATCCCGGCTTCATTTGCATTTTCGAATGTCTTCATTTGCAATTTCGAATGTCTTCACTAGCCCTCCTCCTCACCTCTCTTGTGTTCTAAATCTGATTGGTCAGTATTATAATATGTTCACTTTTTTTCATTGTATTCCTTTGGTATATATGCTCATGCCAATTCTCTTCCAGAATTTGATCTGAGGAAGTGGGTCTGGCCCACGAAAGCTCATCACCTAATAAACCATCTTGTTAGTCTTTAAAGTGCAGCATAGTCCTCTCTTTTGTTTCAGCAAGATTAGACTAACACGGCTACATCTCTATTACTATTCATTTGCATCCCTCTCTCAAAAGTGGGTGCAAGTGTAGACACCCTATGACATAGTTGGGTCACAGAGATTTTATAGGATAATACGCATGACTGAAATTTTGCTGTAGTAGAGTATAGCTTGCTCAGTAAAGACAGGGGAAAAGGGGGAAGAAGTTTTGCCTTATACATAAAAAATTTATATTCTTGGACTGAGGTTGAGATGAAAACAGGACACCGCTTTGTTGAAAGTCTCTGGCTACGTCTACACTGGCATGATTTTCCGGAAATGCTTTTAACTGAAAAGTTTTCCGTTAAAAGCATTTTCGGAAAAGAGCATCTAGATTGGCAGGACGCTTTTCCGCAAAAGCACTTTTTGCGGAAAAGCGTCCGTGGCCAATCTAGACGCGCTTTTCCGCAAAAAAGCCCCAATCGCCATTTTCACGATCGGGGCTTTTTTGCGGAAAACAACTCTCTGCTGTCTACACTGGCCCTTTTGCACAAAAGTTTTTCGGAAAAAGACTTTTGCCTGAATGGGAGCAGCATAGTATTTCCGCAAAAGCACTGCCAATCTTACATGAGATCGTTAGTGCTTTTGCGGAAATTCAAGCAGCCAGTGTAGACAGCTGGCAAGCTTTTCCGCAAAAGCAGATGATTTTGCGGAAAAACTTGCCAGTCTAGACACAGCCTCTGGGTATAAAAGGGGTAAAAACAAGATATACTACAGATTGCTTAATCAAGGAGAGGAGGAGAATGGGGTTTTTTAATAAACGCCTAACAAAATCATCCAAAACATAGGATGTAGTGGTAATGAAGGACAAGAGCAATGCAAATATCGTTGGGATAATAATATTGTGGGATGCAGATTATCCAACAAAGTTCTTAGAATGCATTAGAGACATTTTTTTTTTATTTCAGAAGGTGTAAAAAACCCCTAGGGGAGAAGATGTCCTAGATTTGATTTTGACAAATAGGGAGGAATAGATTGAGCATTTAAAAGTGGAAGGCAGCACAGGTGAAAGCTTAGCAACGTGCAATTATGAGTTCATGATTCTAAGGAATATTGTGTGCGTGTGAATACAATAAAGAAAATGGAAAATGGATTTCAGCGAGGAAGGTTTTAGCACACTCGGAGAGATGGTAGGTAGGATCCCATTATATTTCAGAGACACCTGCAGGACCACATTATTATGAACTGTAAAACTATGTCTAGACTATGTCCCTCTGTCAACAGAGGGATGTAAATGAGGCACTTCGAAAGTGCAAATGAAGCAGGGATTTAAATATCCTGCACTTCATTTGCATAATCGCGTCATGGCACTCTTGATCAAGCGCCATTTCGAAAGTAAAACCGCGGTCTAGACGCGGTTCTTTTGAAAACATCAGGCTTTTTCAAAAGATCTTTGAGGAAACTGGTTCCAGCAGGGCATCAGGTCAGGAGTTACTTTGTGTGGCTGCTGCCTGAGGCTATCTGAGGCCTGTGCTTAAAGGGACCCCCCTGGACAGCCAGTACTCAGGTTTCCCTGCTTGCTTCCCTAGCTCGCTGAGGGACAGCAAAGCATTATTTTCTCTGCGTGCTCTGGTTGTCCTTACTCGGACACCACATCAGTCTGCACCATGGAGCCAGAGCCGCCCCTGGGCACTCTGGAGCTTCTTTTGGATGTGTTGCTGCAAACCTGGCTGCGTTTTCTGCAGGCGGCCTTGCAGCATCTGCTGCAGCCCAACCCTCATGCCATCATCCGGACCCTCCTGGGGTACGTGGAGGAGCAGCTGCAGCTCCTGGATGCCAGCGTGCCCCGCCGCATTTGGTGTCTGGACACCAGCAGCGACTGGTGGGACCACATCGTCCTGGAGTGCTGGGGAGAACAACAATGGACCCAGAACTATAGGATGAAGAAGGACACCTTCATGGAGCTCTGTGAGTGACTTGCCCCTGCTCTGCAGCAACGGAACATGCCCGCCATTCCCCTCCAGAAGCATGTGGCCATTGCCCTCTGGAAGCTCTCCACGCCGGATAGCTACCAATCCGTGGGGAACCAGTTCAGCGTGGGGAGATCCACCGTTGGAGCAGAGCTTATGCACATATGGCTATCTCCAGCCACTGTGCCAGGAGGGGGGTGCAAGGAGGGGATGGGCTGCCCTAGGGAAAAGCGGGAGAGGTGGTACAAGTCCTTCTCCCCGGGAGGGTTTGTTCTGTCCCACCTGCAGTACGGACTGCCCACGGTGGCCAGGATTGCAGGGAGGGTTGCTCCTAGGGAGTGGGGGTGCAGGGCAGTGGCAGGGAAGGAGCACTTTCAGCCACCCTGGCACCCCATTGACTCTCAGTTTTGTGTGTCCCTCTGCAGGTGGTCAAGACCATCAATAGAGTGCTGCTCCGCAGAGTCATCTGCCTCACTGATGTGGACACAGTGATCGACGGGTTTGGCACCCTGGGCTTCCCCAATTGAGGGGGGGGGGGGAAGAGTGGCAATCAACGGGACACACATCCCCATCTGTGCCCCGGAACACCTGGCCTCCCTGTACATAAACCAGAAGGATACTTCTCCATCATCCTGTAGGCTGTCTCTCATGAAAGACCTCACCTCCCCAGCCTCTGCTTGAACTAAAGATGATCAAAAGAAAGACTTTCATAAAGCAATGAAAAGGCACACCTAAACCCCTGTGGAAACTCCCCTAGCCTCATTTACATCAAATATGTGGTAGAAAAGCATCTCTGTTAGCATACAGAATTGAGAACAGCAATTCCAAGGCAAGAACCCAGCTGAACTCTAGGACAATGAAAGCAGGAGCGTACTGGGAAATCTCTGCTCCAGATGCTAATGAACCCATGCCTGCCTGCACTCAGATCAGTAATTATCAGACCAACTCTATTAATAACTCCTCTGTTGCAGGGGTGGGGAAGCCACAGCCCTGGCCTGCAGCTTGCCTGGATCTGGCCCCTGAGGCTCGGGGCTCCCTGATGGTGGAGTGGGAGAGCCTGGCCTCCTGGGCCAGAGTTAGACAAGCTGGGTCTATATCCAACCCACAGGCTCTGTCTGATGGGGGGAGGAAGTGATTCTGCATGCTGCAGTTGCCCCTCCTGCCTGGCTGAGGAAACAGCAATGCAGGGAAGTGCTGCCTGAAGACTTTTCCCTGCTGCTCCTATTGGCCAGAATCACGGCCAACGGGAATAGCAGAGGATGGTGCCTGGGAGCAGTGGAGGATACAGCGCGTGTCCTGGGTCAGCTGAGTCCATAGACAGCTTGTGCCTGATGATATTGGAAGGGCACAATATAACGGGATGGTCATGTGACTGCTCCATGTGTCACCTTTGGGAGGAACATCCCAGCCCCTCCTCGTTGGGCCAGGGCAGCCAATCCCACCTGTTCTTGGGAAGCTGGGGTCATAAGAGCATGGAGCCAGCCAACCCCAGCTAGATTCATAGTGTCTCTGCATACTGCTTCCACCCATAGGCACTGCCCCAAGCATGGCTCTGCAGCTCCTATTGGCCAGGAACCACAACCAATAAGAGCTGTGAGTGGTGGTGCCTGTGAGTGGAGACAGTGCATGAAGCCCGCTGGCTGCCCCTCTGTCTAGAATCTGGAGGGATATGCTGGCTGCTTCCCAGAAGCTGTGCGGACTTCCTCCATCCCCAGAAAATGCCAGAGCCACCTGAGGTTAGCACTGCCCAGAGCCTGCACCCTGAACCTCCTCATGTACTTGAACCCTGCCCCAGCTTGGAACCTCCTCCTGCACCCCAAACTCCCTCATAGAATCAACACCCTCTCCCATACCCCAGCCCTCACACCCAGCCCTGAGTCCTCTTGTGCACCTCAAACCCCCCATTTGCAGCCCCACCCCAGAACCCACATCCCCAAAACAAATGCACACATATTCCAGTGGTCTGTCTTCAGATTAGGCTTTATATAAATGGTGAAGTGTCATCAGGCAACTGAACATGCATATTTGGAAAATAACCATTCATTCTCTGCTCATACAAAAATAGGTGTTTATCAAAGATTATAAATGGTATTCTGAGCAAAGGAAATAACACTGCTTAAAATAATGCTCACATTATTGAAAATAATAATTTAAAGCAAAGTTTTATAATTAATTCCTTTTCAAAGAAAGAAATAATTATATACATTTTGCTGTTTTCATCATTATTTTAAAATATGTTATAATTTAAGACAACCATTATTAATAAATAATAGTAATGCTACAAAATGTTATTACTAGTAGCCTTAAGCAGTGGCGCAGGCAAAGAATTGGGGTGGAGGGGAGAATGGTGTCTGATGTTTCTCCTTTTTTTTTTAAGTATTTTTAAAAATACTTAAAACAGGCAAAAACATAGATAATTCTTTATTTGTTTCCTTAATACTACTGTAAAGTAATGTTTTCCTTTCTAAATTGTATTTTCCAGCTACATAACAATAATTATTTAAAATTATATCATACTCATTCTATGGAAAAGTATGAGACAGAGTCCCTAATAAATCTTTTTAGCTTTTTAAGTAATACAGATAAAATTAACTTTGCTAATCTTGACTTGTTTTATTTGTACCCTTAAGTACAATTTCTCTCTCTCTCTCTCTTTGTATATAGAGAATGTACATAAAAAAGAAAGTGTTAGGCAATTTTAACCACAGGCAATGAGAAAGGCAGAGACATTAAAACCTTTTCTTATTTCCCACTCAATAAAATTTAAATAGTGTCAAAATACAATTTTTTTAAATTTAGCTATTTTTGGTCACTACTAAAGTAGTGTGGATCTTTATCAAGTTACTTAGACAAAGATTTCAAGTTTAGTTCTGTATCTTCTCACAAACCTTTTCTTTGTTCATCTTTGACCTTTCATCTGGATTACACAAGTGAAGGTTGCTGATAGAAGCTATAGTCATTCTAGCTCACCAAGAAGTGGCTATGGACTACCTTGGTCTAGTGGATTGTGCTTGCAATCTGATGTATACCGCTGATATGCATTGGTCACATAATTTATCCTCTGCCCCAGATTTTTCCTTAAAAAAATAGGGCTAAAATATATATATCAACATCACAAGAGATTTGAATGCATTAATTATTTTTAGACATATTTATATATTGTATATATTTATACAATTTAAAATATAGGATTGGAATTTTCAAAACTGTTCTCATTTAACTGAGGCCAGCTCTACCCTAGATCCATTAGTTTGGCTTAAGGTATGCAACTCCAGCTATGTAGAATACATAGCTGGAGTCATCTTAACCTTAAGCCGAGCTTGGTGGCATCCCCACAGTTGGAGGCCAATGGAAGCAAATGCTCCCATCAGCTTCCCTTACTCCTCACAAAAGCAGAGGTACCGGATGCCAGTGGGTGTGCCCTCTGAGTTCAATGTAGTGAGGCTTACTAGACTTGCTAAATGGAACTCTGGAAGATCAATCACAGCAGTGGCAATTTTCCATTTTGTGCAGACAGGGCCTGACACTGAAATCAATGGCAGTTTCACTATTGACTTCAATGAATTTAAGCAAAGACTGAGCACATTTGAAAATCTTAATCTATATGTACTGTCTTTCTATCTCTGACATTAAAATGAATCTACATAATTTCATTCAGAAGCTAAGTAGTTGCTGAGGATGCAGAGGTCGTAATGTTTCCACTTGGCCAGCTGTATACGCATGTGTGAATGCCTTTTGTCAGATTCTGGGGAATAGCAAGCCTTTATTTTGTCTCAGTGGAGGTTTTAAACAATAATGTATTACTGCCTTTTAGTAATTTTAGTCCTAATCTGGTAATTGAATTAATGTGGATGGAACACAATGAAGACAATAAGATGCTGTGTGGAATCATTTTTAGATCAGAACCTTTGATTGCACATGTCCTTTTAATCTAATTTATCATTTTCAGTTGCAACCAGAAATCAATATAATTAATTATAATGATGAATAGTAAAAACAGAAGTTCCCAACTTCAGATGACATAAATCAACATATCTCCACTGACTTCAGTGAAATCATGATGATGTTCTCCATCTGAAAATCTGGCCCAAAATGCTAAAGAAAACAACTTAAAAAATCACTCTAACACTTCAAAACATTCCAGACGCTATAAAAGAAATAAAAAAGACAATTTACAAGTATTGTAAAAAATATTAATATAAATGCAGCATAGATAGCATGAGAGATGCACTTTTTATTATATAGTGATTTACCACACCATATAAAAATGCTTTACTGAAAATTAGAAAGGACAGACACTGAGATAGGATGATTTCTGAGCCCTGTAGACCCGCATCTATTTGCCGTTTGTTCCTTTTATCGAGGCATGACATAAGTAAAGTTTTTGCTTCATCAAACGAAAAAAGACTCTCAGTCTTTTCAAAAGGATCTTTATGCAGTTACATCATTTTAGAACCTGAATCTACAAACCCTTTATACTCATGAGTAATTTTCGTCAAAAGAATAATATTATACCTGTGTAGAATCCCACTTTAGTTTGTAAATTCCTCTGGGCAGAAATATATTCAAGTGTGGTTGTACAATGCTTAGCACATTGGTAACTGATCCTGACAGGACCTTATGGGTATGTAGCCTGATAGACCTGCTCACCAGTTTAGTAATAAAGCAGTTAGCTATGCCCAACTCTCTTTTCACCTTCACTTCAAGGTCATTTATTCTTGTGCCACATGAGTGGACAGAATATGAAAAGGTAACAAAATGATAGTCCAGACCTGGACTGATACTGCAGGTTCTTCTGCAAGATTTATAACCTTGCTTTTGCCTCAAGGGGATTGGGATCACAACCTGAGCCCATCCTCCCACTACCACTGAGGCTCAGAGAAGTATTTCTCTCTCTTGGCCCTACCCTTTGGGCCCTGGGTCCTCACAAGCGCCCTCACAAGTTACACAGTGTTTTATTTCAGTATGATTGATTCGCTTTGTTGTGTCATATTTCAGATATGACCCAGTCTTTCTCAGTTATTATAATGACATTGTTTTGTACAAAGAAGCAGAAGCCAAAGGAGAAAACTTTAATGGAATCTGCAATGCATAATAATCTTCAAAGATGGCTAAAATGTTCTTCCTAAAATTGTTTTAAGCAATAGAGTTTATTATAGAGATCCCAGATATCTAAATGTTCAGAAAGACCCAATGTCCTAACATCATAGACTTTCACATTATTTTCGCAAACCTCATTTTCTATGCTGAATAATATTATCCTTTATTAAAATGCATAATAGTTGGCAGTTACAAGATACAATTTGTAACTTATTTTTTCTCTAGATTTGTTTACATTAGGGTGACCATATTTCCCTATGCTGAATATGGAACACAAGTTCAATGGCAATCAATCAGAGCTATGCAGTACAAACATTCAGATTAAAAGCAAGTTGACAGTGCCCCTGTTAAAAAGAAATTTTGTGCAGTTGAATTTTTATTTACCTTCTTTAAGGTTCACAGGGAGAGGAGTGACACCCCTCCCCACACACACACTCCACCCCTCCATACTCATAGAGCTGTTTACACACAAACACTCCAATACTCTTCTCTCACATGGGGAGGGACCAACCAACCCAACCCTCCCTGCCCAGTGATCTCTGCCCTCCATGCCTTGCTGAACCACAGGAATTGACCAACCTCTCCTGGTACCTGATGCTGTGTCTTTCCAATACAACACTTAGGGGTGGGGCACACAAGGTGGCATGATCCTCTCTCCTCATATTTGTTAGGCTTCAGACCAGAATGTGGCCGACAGCAGCTGCCTTTCAGCACTGTGTGGAAGCCACAGGGCAGAGGTGGGGAGGGAAGGGATGGCCTGGCTTGTATCTTTGCAAAGATCATCTCTGCATCACTGCCCCCTGCCATCCCATGGCTCCTTTCTGCCCACACATTGTCAAAAGGCAGGTAACACTTCCAGTCTGCTTCTGGCCACCAATGTAACCCTGCTGCTTCCTGTTCCTCAGCTATAGCATGAGCAACAAGGGGTCAAGCCCTAAAGATACATTGGGCACCAGGGCTAACTGCAGGGGCTTCAATGAACCTATCCAGAGACGCAGTTCAGCAGTGATGGAGCAGCTCTGTGCTCATTGGGGAAAGGACCTAGAGTGCGTGGGGGGGGGGGGAGGCGGGGAGACATGAAGATGATGCTAAGTCCCCACCCAGGGGATTGCTGTGCAGCCAGCAGGTTTGGGATATGAACAGGATGGAAATAGCTTTCCCCCACCACGCCAGAGCTTACCTGAGAGAGAGAGATGCTTCACTGTGCCAGTGCTGTGTGGGGCGTTGGAACTGCTCCTGGTCAGTGTCCCAAGACAGAGGGTCTTAGGCACCAGCCCAGCCAGAGGCAACAAGGGAAGGAAGGAGCCTGTTGGTCAGGCTGTTGGTGAACTGAGTATTCCAACCATGGGCTGGTTCTCTGCATAGTGCTGGGAGCAGGATGCAGCTGAATGGGATGGAGGAGCAGCGAGGCTGAGGGCACAAAGGGGCAAACCTGGGAGAGGACAGTGAGAAGGGAGCACATTAAGGGCTGATGGATGTGCAGCAGAGGCAAAATATAACTGGCCTTTGCCTGTACTCACCAGCCATTTCAACTCACAGTGTGCAGCCAGTGTTGGCCAAAAATGGAATGAGGAGTAGGACCCTGCTGGATAAGAACCTGCACGGTGAGGGATGAACTGACAGACCATCAAAGGGAGCAACCAGTCCCACATACTGCATCTTTGCTCCAGCACAAGCCTTGCACACCAACTCCATTGTTGGCCACTGGATCCCCCTCCATGCCCCCACTCACTGCTGGTTAGTAGGGATCCTGCCCGTACTGGTGTGTGCATTTGAGGGGGAAGACAGAAAATATGAGACAATTTGCCTGTTTTCAGGAAACCTTCAGGAGGGCTTAAATACAGGACTGTCCCTTTAAAAACAGAACATCTGTTCACCCTGGTTAATATTCTATTCAAAAGAATTTGTTTTAATAACTACAGAATCTAACAGGAAACCAAACTGATCAGTGTGTTTGTCATGCTTGAATTCAGACAAAACTACACTGAACAATATTTTAGGGAATAAAGTTGACAGTGGACACTATGCTGATAATTTGGACAACATCAAAAGCTACTGTATTCAAGAGGGATTGTGACTGTGATGAGATGAGGGATGCATTTTGTCTTTCTCCATACCTTTTAACTGTTGCAAAATCTGAACCTGAAGTAAAATCCTTGCTTCACTGATGTCAAACAAAACTCTCTTTAACTTCAGTGGGGGAGGATTTCACCCTATACATTTTTCTGTGGCTTTGTACATGCATTTATAAGAGAGTTATAAATATAACATGAAATTGCTACAGGAGTTGATATTATAACACTATTGTTCATGTGCACATATGAACACATACACACTACTAAGTGTTTTGAAATTTGACTCAGTTCTATACTCTGCATACATATAATTCCTATGTGACTTCAGTGCCTAAAATACTTTTTGTTATATAAAATTGAATACAATGTCTATTTAAAAAAAATCCCTTTCCTTTATTTGTTCTTTCTTTAGTTTCATCTATCCCCTGCTCTACCCAAAATCTCTTATAATAGACAAGCATGTGGTATAGATCATATTTTATTTACAGATACATGTTAACATCTATTTTGTGACCACATTAACTACATTTGCATTGAGGAAATTTTTAATTCAAAGAGACACTGCCAACTTTTATGCACATAATGTATACTTAAACAGACATCTACTTTCATGTCGGTTTTTACTCCCTTTTTAACACTTAAAATTTGATGACATTTTAAAGTTAGGTCTCTTCAATTAATGTTCTACTGTGCGTATATGTTTAAGGAGCACTGGGTATACTAAAACTGGAAAAGTGAAGAAACTAGAAGGAAAAATGGAGATTTGCAGGGATCCATGATTTAATACAATATTTATTTTCTGAAGGCACATTACCACCTAGCAAACTTTGAGAATAATGCCCACACCAAAAAATCTGATCAACTACTATCTTACGGTTTAAGGGTAAACATTTGGATTGCGGAATGCACTGGCAGATTTTTCTGAAAACTTGTGCTCTGATTATCACCCCTGAAATCTAGAAGAGATCCTCTATACATTGATCTGGTCTGAACAGAAGGAGAGGAGTCTGCCATTGCCATTGTATTGTCCACCCTTTTGCACAGACTCTGCACAGTGGAAGATCTGTACCTGATTTACAAATATCATTGATTTCAGAAGAGTTAAAGAAATGTGAGTTAAAATCCATTAACTTTTACAGAGAGCCCCTTGATGTAGTGCAGTGTCAAAGAACAGCCACCACTGAGAGAAATCCTGACAATGGAAGTCGGTTTCGCACAGAAGCATGCTACCCAAGATCTAGAAGGCAGGTTTGCTGAACAATTTTCATAGTGGGAGCGCTGAGAGTCATTGAACTCAAACTGTAAACCCTATACATGGTGGAAACCACTTGAAGCCATTGGGTGAGGGAAGCAGCACTTCTAATTCCAACACCTATGCTGTAAGGGGCTAGTGTAGTGGGTACAGAGATACAAGACCTCCGTGTAGAATGCCCATTGCCACTAGTATGTCCATTCCACATGGGTCTTTGGGGAACCCCAGAGCTCGAGGGTTGTACTTTGTGCATGTAACCCTCATTTTGGAAGGAAGTTTCCTAGAGTGTCCTTGACAGTGGGTAACCGGTTCTAGCTGACAATTAATCATCCATGTAATATCATAAAAGATAGTAATAATAGCCACATTGGTTTTTTTGATTTAGTTGAGGAAAAGAAACAAACACAATTACTATGTTTAAAGGCAGATTAAAGTTCAAAAAGTAAAGTGTCATTTATACAGAAATAGCTTTAAAGACTAGATCTAAATGACAACATTCAGTCTGGAAACACAGAAAGCTACTGCTTGTCCCTCAACTTGGAGCCAGAGCAGACACTAGGGCATTGACTGCCCCTTGAAAGCTAAAGAAACATAAGGAAAATAAACATATATGTAAGTCATGAACCATTCACTGTCCCCTTCTAATGGTGGCTAGGCCCCATAAAGAATGATGAGTTTTGGCTAACAGAAATAGATCTTTTCTTTCAGGCAGTAGAACCTCATGCACTGATATTCTGAGGCCTCCAAATTCTATCCTTCTTGCTTCTGACCCACCAGAGTGTTGGTGTGACATGTAAGAAAACAGAAACACTAAGAAAAGAGATGGAAAGAGAAACAACACATAATGAAAGACAGCCCTGAAGCCTTTTGGAGGCATCATACTAGAGGTGCTAGAACAATATGTATAGTGTACATGCTGAGAGCCATTGAACCAAATAGTACACTCTGTATATATAATGGAAGCCACTCCAAGCCAGGGGATGCAGCAGCATCCCTAGTTCCAGCACCTATGCATCATATCATCAACAAAAAGATATTGAATAGATCCTTGCAGACTTCTGATTAGCTGGGTGGGAATTGCTACCTAGCAACAGGTAGGGATGTAGCACATACACACTGGACTTTGTTGTGTGTGTGAAAAACTGGAATCATCTGCACTTCAGTAATAAAAAAGAAAAGTCCTCAGAAGGTATTATGAAGATGTCCTGAAAATAAGCAGAGGAATTCCTGTCTTAGGCCGTAAATTGCCAAACACCATTTAAACCTGTGTATGGACTGCACATATGGACCAGATCTGAATTTTAGTCTTTCCCTTTATATATCTTAGTAGAAGTTAAAACTCAGTACATGTGAAATCCAGCCCTTTATAAAGTTAGAACTGCCTGGTGTGTAAGTATGACCATGGTGTGTGTGTGTTTGTGTGCGTGTGCGTGCGCGCGCATGTGCACATGCACATGCACGTGCACATGCAATACTACATAACTAAGACACCAATGTGAGGGCTAACAAGGATGCTGACATTTGTGAGTGTATCCAAGAAAGAGTGCAAATGTGAGGAATAGTTGCTCAAATCAATCTCTCAAAACGAGTGTATGTATGTTCCTTGTTTTGTCATTAGCCAGAGTAATTGGCATTGAGCGGGTAGCACCTCTAATGAGCTGTTTATATTCCCTAGTGGCTTAAGACTGGAAATTAGTTAGGCTCATGCATACTATACCAGTGAACAGTCTGCTGCTGAAACCTCTTGTGTGAGTCTTACATCCAGGAAGTTTGAGGCTGCTGCCTAATGGTTGCCATGAGCACAGCAATTAGGGCTTGAACCTGCAGGCTGCTGAGCATGGCTAAAGAAGTACAGAAAGCTAGCACTCAGCATTCGATCAGCACCTGTACGTAATAGCTTTATCACGGTCTGGGAAAATGTGCATAGTGCTCAGCAATGTCAGCACGCCTCCATGCCCACACTGAACTGAGCACAGAAGAATTAAGGGGAGAATGGGTGTGACAGGAAGGAGAGGCAGAAATAGAGCGTGGCCTGTGTATAAGGCTTAAATGCAATCCCATGAATGCAAAAGAAAGAAGTGCAAAACAGCCATTTTAGGATTTTCAGCTATTCTACCAGCCAGTCAGGAGTAGTGGCTCACTATACCGTAGCTAAAACTTGCTCTGAAAACAAATTAATATTATTAGTCATATTTACTATAGTAGTGCCTAAGGGTCAAGCAAG
The DNA here is from genome assembly GCF_052426305.1 of Pelodiscus sinensis. Classification (NCBI taxonomy): domain Eukaryota; kingdom Metazoa; phylum Chordata; order Testudines; family Trionychidae; genus Pelodiscus; species Pelodiscus sinensis. Next base: position 313,827,101 of record NC_143052.1, read on the forward strand.
AATGGGGCCCCATTGTGCTAGGCACTGTATTAATTGAGCAATGGATGGTCCTTGGCCCAAAGAGCTTGCTGTCTAAATAGACAAGACAGGACTAGGTATGGGAAGGATTATAACAAGCAGAGTGAACAATCTGATGGCAGCAAATATTGTTTTAGTTGCATGACTCCTTTCTCTTTGGGTGTGTCTAGACTACATGCCTCCTTCGACGGAGGCATGTAGATTAGCGAGATCGGAAGAGGGAAATGAAGCCGCGATTAAAATAATCGCGGCTTCATTTAAATTTAAATGGCTGCCCCGATCTGCCGATCAGCTGTTTGTCGGCAGATCGGGGGAGTCTGGACGCGATGCCCCGACAAAGAAGCCTTTCTTCATCGACACAGGTAAACCTGGTTTCACGAGGCTTACCTGTGTCGATGAAGAAAGGCTTCTTTGTCGGGGCATCGCGTCCAGACTCCCCCGATCTGCCGACAAACAGCTGATCGGCAGATCGGGGCAGCCATTTAAATTTAAATGAAGCCGCGATTATTTTAATCGCGGCTTCATTTCCCTCTTCCGATCTCGCTAATCTACATGCCTCCGTCGAAGGAGGCATGTAGTCTAGACACACCCTTTATGGGGAGGTGGAGGGTTACAAGGATAGAAAGCTGCTAAATGGAAAGGGAAAAGAGGAGGTGTGAAAGGGACAGGGCAGGGGAGAAGAGGAAAAGAGAAGCAGGTGCAGAGTGAAGCTAAGGTGAAGAGACTCTGAGGGAGGATTGAAGCAAACAGCCCATCACTACAGGGCAGGGAAAGTCCAATCAAAACTGTAGAAAGTTTTCTCAGTGTCTAGAGGTCTTTGCTTTGGCTGCTTCTATTATCTGCTAGTCTGGCTGACTCTCCCAAGGCCACATAGGTACTAGTGTCACCAGTTGGGTACTAGTGCTGCCAGTGTGTATGTGGGGACTCCCTTTCACAGTTCATGGCCCAGCAGGGTGCTGAAGGCCAGGTGGCTGAAGGCAAGGTGGTTCCAGTTCCTGCTCCAAATAATATTGAACTATTTTATACAAGGTGGAAAAGCCTCAGCAGGAGACTCATCTAGTGTGGCCATTCAGACATTCTCGGAATATCAGATCATCCAGTACTTTCAGTCCTTTACTGGCATGATCCTCACCCCAATGACATGACCTCACATGCACAGTGCTTGTGAGGTCACACCGCTTGAGCAGACTCCAATTTGAATAATGTACCACCTTGTCCCCCCCCAATGTGACTCCATAAGCACAATGCTAGTGAGCAAAGTGCTCTTCAAAAGAATATTTTCTATCCAATACAACACAACCCTTTTGTCTCTATATCAAAGGAAGGTTGAAGCTCAATACAAATGGTCTGCCTAGACTCACCCAACAATGCCCAATCACTCACCTGGGAGATGGGAAACCAGATTTCAAATCCATGCTTCAAATCAGTGAGAGGTAAGACTCTGAACCTAGGTCTCCTATATCTTGGTTGACTGCTCCAACCACTGGACTATAGGATATAAAGTGATGGTGGAAGTGGTCACTATCACCAGCTATGTGTTGGGTATGACCTGATCCAATAAATGTGCTCTAAGACAGGTTCTGGGGCACCTATCAGATTGTGTCCTGTAGGTAGAATAGGCAAAAGAAGGCCTAGTTTGAGGATCCCACCATGTCTTACATGTGAGTTATGCACCAGGAGTGAGGTGGCAGCATGCATGCCTAATAGTAGAAATTTAGGCACCTATGGGACTTTACCAGTGGAAAATTGGGCACCTAGGGAATTTAGGCACTTATCGTGTAAGGCAGCAGCTGACAGAAGATTCTGAAGATCTAAATTTTGGACTCCGTTTATTGTTTTAGCTCTTAATTTTCATTGACCTAGGTGGCATTCCTTTGCAAAGAAGGCTAAAAACATTTGAAGCAATGAAAAGTAAGTATAGGATTCTCTGACTTTTCACTTGTAATAAAATGTTAAATAATCAAAAATATAATTTCACTATTTAAAGACAGGGGCCAAAAATTTCAATAAGGGAAAGCCAAAATCCTTATTTATGGTGACCAAGTTTACATCTAGAGTTCCCCTCTGTGCTGAGTAGAGCAGTTCCTTTGTCTCTGGTAGTTTTCTCTGGCAAAAGGGGTTGCTACAGTCAGAGGCGTTGTGTTTCTCCAACTACAAATAGGGTGGTCTCTCACCCAGTTTTCACCTGGACAGTCTGGGTGTTGGCTTGTGTGTCCAGATGTCATCTGACAAGTCCCAATGTCCAATCTTTTTAATCTGTGGAAAAAATAGCTACCCTAAGTAGAGGAAGGAGGTAGTGTAGCAGCTGCTACCACCTCTTGGGCTAGGCTGCTCATGTGGATAATGGCAGCAGGTATCCTTGCAGATCCCACAGGTGACGGGCAGGGTGGCATTGGTGGAGGAGGAGCAGAACGTTGGAGGGAAGAGGTAGAACAGGAGGCAGGCTCTTCTGGGTTTGGTTACCAGCCATTAAAAAGAGGGCAACCCTAGCTTCAAAGTTCACCTCTCCCACCCCACTTCAAGGAGTTAACAATAGTCCAAGTGAAAAAGGCAAGGCTGAAGTAGTCTTAGGGTGCATCTACACTGCACCTGTAGGTTGAAATATGATACACAAATTGTGTAACTTTTTTCAATCTAATTTTGAAATAGCTTATTTCAAAATTTGGCACTGTCTACACAAAATAAAGTGCTATTCTGAAACGCCCCTTAACTCTCCTGGAATGAGGGTTACAGGGAGGCTGGAATAACACGCCCATTATTTCAAAATCTATTTCAAAATAACGGGCACCGTTAAAGATGCGGAATAGCTATTTTGGGATACTTCCGGTATCCCTAAATAGCACCGCTGTCTAGATGCAGGCTTACAGTCCAGGTTCATTCCATTCTCGTTGCAAGGGTACCAGATCAACTGTCTCCGGGAGACAGCTAGTTTTCTAACTTCTTATAAGTCTAAGGGCCTAGTCTGAACTTTCTGAGCTCTCAAGAAAAGAAAGGTAAAGTTTAGAAAATCCCTCCTCTTATCCAGAGAGTCAGGAAATAGAGGATCATCAGCAGCTTGTCCTCACTCTGTGGGTTCAATAAACGCTATAATCGGACTCTGTATCCCTCTGGGTATGTCTACACTACCCCCCTAGTTCGAACTAGGGGGGGTAATGTAGTCATATGGAGTTGCAAATAAAGCCCGGGATTTGAATTTCCCGGGCTTCATTTACATAAAGCCGGCCGGCGCCATTTTTAAATGCCGGCTAGTTCGGACCCCGTGCCGTGCAGCTACACGCGGCATGGACTAGCTAGTTCGGATTAGGCTACACGTGGAATGAGGTGTACAGCTAGTTCGGATTAGGAATCCTAGTTCGAACTACCTAGTTCGAGCCCCGTGTAGCCGCGCTGCACGGGGTTCGAACCAGCGGGGTTTTAAAAATGGCGGCTCCCCGCTTATGCAAATGAAGCCCGGGAAATTCAAATCCCGGGCTTCATTTGCAAGTGCGGTATGCCTACATTACCCTCCTAGTTCGAACTAGCGGAGTAGTGTAGACATACCCTTAGAGCTGATTGTGCCCAGAGAAGCTTATTAACGTCTTTGTGGTAGGGATGGAAGTCCATTCCACCTCAAGGCTCTCACTAATTAGATTTTTTTAAATGTCTTGTAATTTTAGGTATCTTAATTTTGGGGTGCCCACCAATGTTCCCTCTAATTTTTTCCATCCATGTGTGGAATAAATTTCATTATGTGCTCCAAGACATGTGTGAATATGCACCACCAGGAGAAACACATACTGCCATCTGTAGGCAGTGAGGGCATTCTGCTAATCAGCTAGGTGGCACCTGAATCTCTCTGGGTGGTCACCCACATGCTCACTTTACAGGAAACACTAGTGCCCACCTTGAGACATCTTAAAGGGGCTTGAGTTTCTCCGGGCTGGTGCTCAGCACTATCTGAAAATCAGACCCATTTAAGGTGTCCTATTTTAGTCACCCATATATAAGACTTCCAAAACCAATAGACATTTTGAAAATCTTAACCTTGGAGTCTATATTTAGGCCCCTGTTTTTTAAAATCTTGGCCTGTATACCTATATCAACAGCATATTTGGTACTGGTATGTACATTTAAAGATTACTGTATCGGAAGTAACTTGATTCCTTGCTCCTCAACTGAGAGGTGCAGGCATGGGGATCAAGTTAACTTATATTGTGTCCTTTTTCAAATGCCCTTTTAGATGACTAACTCTTTTCAAACATCGTTATTTTGTTGATGCAACTTCATACTTTTTCTAGTTTGTTTTTTTTAATTTTTGTGACTTTTACTGTTTTTTACTTTAAAAAGAAAGACAACCTTCAATCTCATTGATAATGAAAAGTCCATAGATGTTTGTAATAAAGTCTCAACTTTTGAATAGCATTGGAACTTGATAACATTGAATATAAAGTAAACACTAGATTATACAGACTTTGATTATACCTATGGGAAATTTGCAAATGATGTACTGGCTGCAAGACAGCTCCTGTATTGCTCTCTGAATAGTATAGAAACATTACAAATTACAAGACAAAATAATAGTGAAAGTGGCATATATGGGTTGAACCTCTTTGGTTCAGCAGTATCTGTGGTCTGTCATGATTTTAGTGAGCCGGATGTCCACTTATAATGGGTATAGCCAAGTTTGTTTACAGCCACCAGTCCTGACTCTCAGTATTCTGTGCTGTTATTTAGATCCAATTTATCCCTAAATATTTTCTAAGAGCCTATTAAGCAGTGGAAGTGTTGGTAATGCTGCTAGACAATATTGGCCTCCTGTGGTCTGGCAAATTCTCTGGTTGAGCACTGCTCAGGTCCTGAAGGTGCTAGACTAGAGATGTTCAACCTGTATTGACTCTAAAACATAGCCAAAATATTCAGATATGTACACTAAGAGCTAAATCCTCATGCTCAATCCATTGATTAATGTTGAACCTTCTGAGTAGATGGATGGTGAAGAATCTTCCTCCAGCAGCCTGCTTAGCTGCTCCTTAGAAACTACTTCAACTTACTAGCTGAAATAGACTTTTGCACCCTTACAAATACCCATCTGTGTTTCTCTCCCGTGGTTTGCCTCTGCTCTGCCCTTGCCTGCTCTGCTGGGGGTAAGATTTGCCAATGCAGAGTTTTTGTGGATTGTGATGAAATGGTAAGGATCCATGTTGTAGTGAGAAAGTAAGACAGAAAGGGACAGAGCCCTAGCTAGTATGAATTATTGTAGTTCCACTGATTTCAATAAAGCTATGACAATTTATATCAGCTCAGGATCTTTCCCTAAAGATTTTTAAAATAAGAATACACTTCTTTGTGACTTGAAATAATTAATTTTACAATATAATATATACTTAACCCATGAAGGCTCACAGTCTTTGGTGACCATCTCTGGGAACGTACACATTTTAAATAAAGGTCAGGATTTGACCATGAATGCTGTCTTTGCATCAAATTTCTTTGTACCTAAGGGCATGTCTACACTAGGAAATTATTTCAAAATAATTACATTTGAAATAATAACTCCTGAAATAACTATTTTGAAATAAGCTTATTTCCCAAGAAAAGGAGTACAGATTTCTAAATAACCAGCCCATTATTTCAAAATAATGGGCTTGGTAATGAAGATGTCCCACTTAATATTTAGAAATAAGGGGGGTTATTTTGAAATAACTCTCTAGTGTAGACCAGGACTAAGAGGCTAGCAGAATAGGGCTCAAAGTTACAGAAATAAAACAAACTGAAAATTGCAAGAACAAAAGTTATGTAAAATATTTCTGAGTCATGAACAAAGTTCAGATAAAATGTTTTTGCTTGTTCAGACTACAATTTATGGAGGAGTATAACTTAAGACTTGGCTGGAGAATTTTCCTGCATTGTTGCTATATATTTATTTGTAGGCATGGCATCTATTAAAAGTTAAGGGTTTGTATGAGGGCCTACCTGATATTGCAGGGGCAGGGCTTGTGTGAATTGTCCCATTGCCTATAATAGGGCTATCCAGCGGAGTGAGGGAAACAGAATCAGACCCAGAGTTACTGAGTTTATGCATATACCTAGAATGAATAAACTTTCAGTACTTTATGATGATTTGAGGCCAATCTCTGGGATTCCTCACTGGCTAGAATAGTGCTTTTTTTCTAACACTATTTCAGTAATGACAAATTTTTAAAAAGATGGAAATACAAAAAAGAATAAAGCCTCTCCTGAAGATTGATTGTAAACTTTTGCAAGGCAGTGTCTGAAAGCAGTTCTTCAGAGAGCATAGATTTCTGGGTTGAAATCCAAGTTGCTGATTCCCATTGCTGCTACATTTTTCAAACCCTCTTGTTATGAGTTAATAAAGCTCTCTTGGAATAAGAGCTGTGCGGAGAGGACTGCAGTCCCCAAAATCATTTTCTAGGAGTCACATATTCATGAGTTCCCCAGACTTTTTTGAGAACTGCTTCAGAGGCAAATAGTACAGTGTCAAAAACATTTTGTGATTTAAGAATTTTTGGCCCTGCATCTTCTTTTCTTGTGAAATGAGAGGTGACAGGTACAAAGACCCTGACTAAATACCAGTGTGAATGGAACTAGCTGCATATTCAGGCACAGGTTCAAAGACTGAAGGACCAGTTTAACCCTCAGAAGTGTACTGCAGAAACAACTCCATGGGGGTCAGAGAGGGAGAGAACATAAGAATGGTCATTCTGAGCCAGACTAATGGTCCATCTTGTCCAGTATCCTGTCTCCCAATAGTAGCCAATGGCAGATGCCCCAGAGGGTCCACTCCTGTCAGAGGCAGAGACACTCAGACCATCTTGACTTATAGCCCTTGCTGGACCTATCCTCTATAAACTTACATAATTCTTCTGAAGAGCTACACTCAGTTGCTTGTGGGGAAGTCTGAAGCCTAAGCGGGTCCCTTTCTTCTTGAAAAGCCAGAAGGGACTGTTATAATCATTGGCTGACCTCTTATATTGAACATAAAACAGGTTGCCTCTGGGCCTCCTAAATCCCAAAAAGCGAGCCTGGGGAGAAAAAGTCCTTGTGTGAAAAATGTTTATTTGTTGCTGGACCATACACATTGCCCACACCATAAGATGACAAGGTCCAAGAGCTGAAGTGTTGTATATAGTATAAATTACTAAGTGGATGCAATTTATTTTGTGTGGGCTAGAAGGTCAGATTATAGCCAGAAAAGTATCTAAATGGAGGTTGTAAGAAGGGATAAGGGAAAGTAACTTTCTGCATATTTCATCATATACCTTTCAGTGGGGGCTTTTGCTCTTCTATCCTTCAGCATAATTTATACATGAATCAAATGGGTGCAATTTATACCACCATAGTCTTCACTGGATGCACAAAGCTCCTGCAACATTATTTGCATCAGATTTACTAAGTTCCAAAAAAGGTAGCTAACCCTCCTTACAGGATCAATATAAACAGTACCAGTTTTAGGGAACTGTGTAGCCCATGGCTGCAATGATGCCACAAACTGGAGAATCTCAGGTTTCATTTTAATGGATATTTTAGCCCTTTTTGATTGCAAAAATAGCCTTGAAAATGTAAACTGATCACCAAATTTAAAAATTTGGGTTAATTTTCTAATAATGTATGTGTTATTTAGAGTCTCACCTAACAGCCACTTTGTGTAACCAACAGCCATTGGTCCATGGGTTTGTTGGTAGACTTCTGATCAATTGGTGGCTAAGCTACTGTTCTATCTGCCTTGCTGGAGCTGGCTTATCTGTTGAACAGTCAATTTGATCCCGATTAGAAGAAGTTACAGCTCAATAACAAAACAGACAATGGACTGCACTCACCCCAGAACTGAAAGTCAGTTAATCCTTCGTAGTCATTCTCCACTGTGGCATGCAAAATACTTAATACAATGAACTTACATTTATTTATGCACTTTTATTATATTTTATGTGCATGGCTGATTGTGTGTGTTGAAGAAAAGGATTTGAAAACAGACGACAATCTTAGTAAAGAGACTCAGAACAGATTAGAGGCCCCAGGGACTGAACCTTTACCCTACAAGAGGCGTTTCTGAAACATGGTTGAAATGCACTGCTAGGGAACATTGGTCCATGGAATGGTCTAACTTCATTTCCAGTGTCATCAGTCTTGTACCTTCCATTAGTTTTATTCTAGAGTATAATATATTGTGTGATTCTGTGAAAAGAAATACAGTTACACCATGTTGGCAATTTAATATAGACATATAGATTTTGTGGATGGATGGAATCAGTCATCCTGTTAATTCTTCTCCTTATCCCTCCTTAACAAGTGCAGTTTTTCATTTCCCATCAAATACAACAATTTCTCATTTTTTATTAAACCAGTACAACCTCTCTTTACTAATGGGAGAAGCGGTGGATGTCATATACCTAGACTTTAGTAAGGCATTTGATACGGTCTCGCATGATATTCTTATTGATAAACTAGGCAAATATAACTTAGATAGGGCCACGATAAGGTGGGTGCATAATTGGCTGGATAACCGTAGTCAGAGAGTTGTTGTTAACGGTTCTAAATCCTGCTGGAAAGGGATAACAAGTGGAGTTCCTCAAGGGTCTGTTTTGGGACCCGTACTGTTCAATATCTTCATCAATGATGTAGATATTGGGATAGAGAGTACGCTTATTAAGTTTGCAGATGATACCAAACTGGGTGGGGTTGCAACTTCTTTGGAGGATAGGGACATAATTCAAAATGACCTTAGCAAGTTAGAGAAATGGTCAGAGGTAAACAGGATGAGGTTTAATAAAGAGAAATGCAAAGTGCTTCACTTAGGAAGGAACAATCAGTTCCATACATACAAGATGGGAAGCGACTGTCTAGGAAGGAGCATGGCGGAAAGGAATCTAGGGGTCATAGTGGACCACAAGTTGAATATGAGTCAACAGTGTGATGCTGTTGCAAAAAAAGCAAATATGATTCTAGGTTGTATCAACAGGTGTGTTGTAAGCAAAACTCGTGAAGTCATTCTGCCGCTCTACTCTGCACTAGTTAGGCCTCAGCTGGAGTACTGTGTCCAGTTCTGGGCGCCACATTTCAAGAAAGATGTGGAGAAATTGGAAAGGGTACAGAGAAGAGCGACAAGAATGATTAAAGGTCTAGAGAACATGACCTATGAAGCCAGGCTTCATGAACTGGGCTTGTTTAGTTTGGAAAAAAGAAGATTAAGGGGGGACATGATAGTGGTTTTCAAATATCTAAAAGGGTGTCACAAGGAGGAAGGAGAAAATTTGTTCCTCTTGGTTTCTGAGGACAGGACAAGGAGTAATGGGCTTAAAGTGCAGCAGGGGAGGTTTAGATTGGACATTAGGAAAAAATTCCTAACTGTCAGGGTGGTCAAACATTGGAATAAATTGCTAAGAGAGGTGGTGGAATCTCCCTCTCTGGAGATATTTAAGAACAGGTTAGATAGACATCTGTCAGGGATGGTGTAGATGGAGCTTGGTCCTGCCTTGAGGGCGGGGGGCTGGACTCGATGACCTCTTGAGGTCCCTTCCAGTCCTATGATTCTCTGATTCTATGAATGGTGTAAAGCAGCGGTGGGCAACCTGTGGCCCGCAAGCTGCGTATGGCCCACTGGGGTTCCACCTGCAGACCGTGCACCCCTGTGTTTGTCTCTATGCACCTCTCCCACACTGGGGCCCTGCGTTTCCTACTCCTCTCCCTCCCAGCACTTTTGGAGCACCATGAATCTGACGATTCACCCTCCGTTCCCACTTTTCCCCTCCCTCCCAGAGCTTGAATGCAGCAAATCAGCTGTTTGTGGCTGTTCAAGCTCTAGGAGGGAGAAGAGGAGCAGGGACGGAGTGTGAATCAGTGACTTCACAATGCTCCAAAAGTGCTGGGAGGAAGAGGGAGGAGTGGTAAGTGCAGGGCTATCCAGTGTGTGAGAGATTTGGGGGGAAAGGGCAGAGAGGGGGCTCATGGGCTGCAGGTTGCTCATCACTGCCATGCTGCCCACTGAGACAAAGGAGGGCCAATCATGTAGCCAACTCACCAGTCTTGGTTGCCCATTCCTGTTGTAAAGGTTACAAACAAGTCAATCTTTCATGCTTCTGGGCATGTCAATCTTTAAGCACTGAAGCTTCAGAAGAAACTTTCCATATGGGCAGACTAACCCATTACTGTCTATTTCAGAGTTTCTTGCACCTTCCACTGAAGCTGCTAGTGGTCTGGGCCACTATCGAAGCATGACTATTGGACTAACTGTACCACCGGTCTGATGCAGACAGTAATTCCCATAGTGTCCAGCTAATGGCTATTTAGTGCCCAGCTGTATGTGAATGAAAAAGAACCATATTGTAAATATAATTAACATGAAGTGAATGAAAATCTAGCAATCTGGAGAAAATCTTCAACAATTTCTCACATAGTTTTAAATGTTCTTCTTTTCAGTTTTCAGGCATGTGTTTCATATATTGAAGTCATTAGCATATCTAAGAAATCCATGTCATTGTAGTTTATACTGTGTGTAAAGTATATTCAGTCATCATAAGGTAAATAATTCATAAGTAACAACAGATATGAGCCAACAGTTAACATATGTGTCTGATCACAGTACAGAAATGTGTGGGAGAAATTTCAAACATATTTGGCAATGTAGTGCATACTTCCATCTTATCTACCTTGAGATATCCCATATATATATATACAGAGAGAGAGAGAGAGAGAGATTATATATATATATATATATATGATAAGATCTCCTTAATACATATAATGATGCATCTTGCTGTGGATAATTGATAATAGCATTATTTTGTTTGTGCCTAAATCATGACATTTGAAATCACACACAGTTAATTCCCAATGACAGTAAGAATTCTCATTTTCAGCTATGTTTGTCAATATGAGGATGCACCAGTTCTTTCTCTATAGGTCCATGCACTAATTACTACAAGTGATAAAGTATCATATCATAGAAAATTCATGCAGGATATGCTACTGCAGTTTACTTTATAATAGTCTGGACTGAAAAATTAAGTATAATGTGATATTATCCAGCACAGGCTAAATGTGTTTCATTCTTCTGCCATCTGTGATTTCCTTTTGTTAATCTAACCCACTTGAGTCCATATGGTATCAGTAGTCTAGAACAGACAGACTGAAATAGCATTTGCCTATACATTATTTGCTTTTAAGATATTGTTTATGTATCTATCTTAACAGCTTAGCTTTCTCTCCACCCATTTTGAAGAGGAGCTGAAACACTCTCTTCCTCACCTCACAATCTCCCATAGTCGTCCTTGGTGACTTCAGCTTCTATGTTGATCACCTATCTTGACCCTTAGCTGCATATTTCTTCACACTCACCTCTTCATTTGAGGCTTGAGCTACAGCCCTGGTTCAACTCTCCCACTCATTAAAAGGGCCATTCACTTGAGTTGGTCTTTACCAAGCAATGCAATCTTTCTGATCTCTCTGTTGCTCAGTTCCTCCCTCTGACCATCATATGATCTCTTTTAGCATCTCTTATGACTGAGTCCTCCCAATGCCCTGTCACGTAGCCTTTCTACTGACTTCCAGTCAATTAGTTATCTACTCTCAGACCCCTGTTCTAATGATAATGTTACTGAGCCTCTCAATGATTGACTTTCCTTCACCTGTGACTCCTTTGCTCCTCTCTCCCACAGACAGGTTCACCCTGGCTTACACCCTACCTCTGATTCCTCTGCTGTTGCTCTTTCACTGTGGAGCATCTCTGGTGGAAACCCTGTGACAGCCACTACAAATTTGTTCTTTCTTCCTTTAGTTCTGCCATCTTCCCTGCTAATCAACTCTACTTTTCCAACTTGAATGAATCTCCTGTGCATAATCCTAACAGTCGTTTCCCTGCCTTGACTCAATTTTCAATCCATCCCTTCCTGTGAGCAAACTTTTAAATCGTATCACATGCCTAAATTCCAGTTTTTATGTGTGCATCTGATAAGCAAGTTTTTCAGGGTCACCACTAATGTGTTGCTTCTCATTTTGCACTATACCAGGTTATTGTCTTAGAATGTAAGAACTTGAAGGCACAAGTATATGTTTAGCACAGTCCTATTGCTCAATTCCATTTGTACCTAGAATGTCATAATCAATAATAATAATGAGTAGTATCCTGTCCTCCGACAGTGAAGTTTGCAATAGTGAGACAGATATCCAGCAAATCTCCCCTAAATTCACCTTGTGGGTTACATGCAGGACCCAGACCCGCTGACAGGAGTGCAAAGAGGGTAGTTACCCTGGGGCTTAGCAATTCAAAGGGGCTGGTGACCCCTGGTCCCACCTCTTTAGCCCAAGGCCTCACCACTTCCAGAGCACAGAGCCAGCCCCTCCTACAGCCTCTGGGGTCCATGGAAGCTGTTTGGCCCCCCGAGCAAGACCATTTAGGATGCAAAAGTTGCAGCCTCTAAATTGCAAATACTGGGTTCCTCTGGGAAAAGGAAGTTGGAGCCCCACTGAGAGCTGTTCCCTCCTTGGTGATGACTGATCCCTTGTCTTTCATGGCAACATGGCTCCTCTATGTTGCCAGTGGATCCTCTGTCCATATCTGGTTAAACAGTTCCTTCTGCTTAGGGGTGGAAGGCACAAAATAAGAGTTAAATGTTGTCTGAAGCAGCATTAACTCAAGCAGATATATGAGCAGATAGCTATACAGATTAAGGGAACACGACACACAGAATAGATGCTTCTCTGGCACGCTGCCTCCTAAAATAACAACACAACACTGCTTTAAGGTCTGATAACTCAAGACTTTCTAGGACCAGAAACAAATGTTATTTGTCCTTTTGGAAAACTGAGAATCCTTTCTTTCCAATAGTATAAATCTTTGAATTCTTCCTCTACAAAGTAGAGGATCTTAAACCTAATATTTGTCCAGGACTCAAATTTGATCATCCTAGCAGTGAGGCCCAACTGTATTTTGGTGAATCTCCTCCACATGTTTTTGGGAAAAGAAGGTGAAGCAGTAAAAAGTGCGACACATGCACTGTATTTAAAAAAATGTCAAACTTATATGAAACACGCAGGAAGTTTATATGGTGGTGCAACAGGGTGCTAGGAACTACAGTCCTGCTTAAAGATGCAAGAATGTGTTGGTCCACTCTTTTAACAGGAGTTAAAATCCTGTAGAAAACTAAGAAGTAACTTCTGATGACTCATTGTGATAGATGCAACCTTTTAACTCCACCAGGAGATAGGAGAGGTGGGTGTGAATCTCTAGTTGAAGGGAACTAGAGGTGGAGACATTTCTACATAGATGTCTTGGGGATAAAAGAGTAGGTTTTTAATATTGCTTGAGGTGTCAATAAAGGCAAACTTATGTGAGGGAGTGCATTTGACATTATGCATCATGCATAGATTTTGTGTGGTGCAAAGCTGGAACACCACCTACTTACGGAGGGATATCATATTTGGGATATCCTGCATAATTCATATGTGGCTTTGATATTTATGAGTAATTCAGACATCAAAGGCTCAAGTCAGATAAAACCTTTATGACACAAAACTTCTATATCCCATATGTGTGTATGTACTTCTCTTTTTCTCTTAAATATTGTGCCGCTATTTGTGATAACCTTGTAGCCATTTCACCTGCACTCTGCCCACTAACCCATCTCTACTGCTGACATTACAAACTTTTTAACAGCTTTCAAACACCCACCTACTCCAGGTGTAGATTGTATTATGGTAGTATGGAGAAGCCCAAGTCAGGGACCAGAATCCATTATATTACTAGGTATTGGAGACACAGGTAATAAAAAAACTCTGCCCATGATGAAAGACAATTGATGTATGTATATTACCAATACATGGGGAAAGACAACAAAACAGTGAAATAGGTGTATGACTGGCACAAAAACCAGAGGTCCAGCCAATATCACTTTTGGCAGAGGTAAATTTTAAGGAGGGATTTTAAGATTTTCAGCTGAAAAGCTCTTTCCATACATAATGGATGATATGAAGGAGCATGAAATAGCTTATTAAAAAAGTGGACTAATCGGCAATGAAGGTTTGCTTTGTTGACACAGAAGTGGTAATGTAACAAAGTAATCGGAAGGGCTGATATATGGTTGTCTACCAAGGGTTGAAACAAATGCAAAGGTGGCTCCCTGCCCCTTTCCAGGGACATAAATATAGGTGTGTGCACAGGGTGTGCCGGGTGTTCCTGGGCACACCCTAATGAAGGGCGGATTGGCAGACTGGCCGGCTGGAGGAGGAGGGGTGTGATGGGGCAAGCCCGTCCCTCTGCCCCCGCAAGAAGACGCTGGCAGCTGGCAGCCCCGAGCACTTCAAAAGCTGGGGCAGCACACCATGAAGCCGGTGGAAGATGCGGGAGGCCTTTGGGTGAGTGTGGCCCCTCCTCCCCACCTTTGTACCCCCACTGCTGGCTGCAGTCTCAGGTGCGGCTCTGGCAACGGCAGAGGAGCCGCTCACAGGGGTAGGGGGTGGCCGGGCTCCCTGCCTCGCCAACGCCACTCCCCTACCTGCGCCCCAGTGGCCGATTGTGCGCTCCGAGCCCGAGAGCCGCCCCCTCAGTGCTGGAGCCCCGGAGTCTCGCCACTGGCCAGGCCGCGCCACACCGGAAGGAGTGCCTGGCTGGTCAGGGCTGCAGCAGCCGCTTCTTGCGCGCTGGGCTTGGCCCCAAGCTGGGCTGCTGGCGGCCGGGCTCCGGAGCTGCCCACATGGTGGGGGCCCGCTGCTCAGAGCCCACCCAGGGAAAAAATACCAGCCGGGAGGGGGGGCGGGGCTGGCCAGGCGAGGGAGGGGTGGGGATGGGCAGGGGAGATGTGGGGCAGGGTAGGGCTGGCAGGCAGGGGCAGTGTAGCTAGCCTGGGGAGATGCGGGAGAGGGGCAGTGTGGCTGACTGGAGGAGATTGGAGGTGGTGGTGTCGGGGGCAGTGGGGCTGGCCAGGGGAGATTGGGAGGAGGAGAACTGGGAGGCAGGAAGCAGGGGTGGCTGGGAGGGTGTCAGGGCAGCAGTACTGGTTGGGAAGGGTTGGGGAAAGCGGGGAGGGGCGGGACTGACCCCGGCACATGCTGATCCTAGGACACTGTCAGTCCTACGCATGGTCCTGGCAAAGCGCGAGTGAGTCCGGCTGCGGCTCCACAACACGCTCAGGGGATGGGGCAGGGCTTCTCCTCCACCCCAAGGCATCAGACTCAACCAGGAATCACCAATTCGGCCCCACACAGCTTGCTCTATGTTGAACCTGGAGGATAAATGTGGCTTCCGCTGCCTCCGTATGCGCGTCCTGCTCAGAGTGTTGGGGCTCTGTGGTTGCTACGGTCTCATGTGAATCTTGGAGACCTTCCGCCTGGCCCTGGGCCAGCAGCTGGAGCAGTTCCACAGACTCCAGCCCCGCAAACTGGAAAGCAGAAGGTTGGGGAGGAGAAGGGGAAACATAGGAAGGAAGGGGCTTGTGCTGAGGGGAGGAGGGCAGGTCAGGAGAAGAAAGGGGAAGGCACCAAGGGACAGGGTGCAGGAGAGACAAATGCCAGGGGACCAAGTGCAGACAATGAGGAAAAGGGCAGGAGGGGAGGTGTCAGTGTGGGGGGGGACGACAGGGTGATGCTGGGAGAGAAGAGGGTTAGGGCATTGAGGGCTAGAGGAGGGAGGGAGAGGTGCTGGGAGAAGGCTTGAAAGAAGGAGTGGGTATGAGGAAGGTGGGGATAGAGCAAGTCATGTGTGAGGGCACAGGGGCATGAGGAGAACGGGGGCAGAAGGTGGTGAGGGGGTGGACATTAGGGAAAATTAGGACAAAGGGTAGGGGCAGTAAGGGAAGGAGGAGGCACCAGGAAGGTGGAGGGCTAAGGGAAGGTGCAGGTGTCAGGGGATTCTGGGGGTGAAGCAGAAAGGCAGACACCTGCAGGGGAGGGACCAGCACCAGAGGAGAGAGGCAGAGCAGGTATGTAGAGGGAGGTGTTAGGAGAGGGGATGATGAGAGGTAGCTCACATGATCTGAGTGGGGCTACTGGAGGAGTGGGCACAGAGGGGAGAGAAAGGCTGGTGGAGGGGTGCAGGTCTCAAGAAGGGTGAGGGCAGTGAGAAGGGCAGGAGTCAGGACAGCAGAGGAGGAGGATGGGGGCTAATTTGGCTACGACAAATCAGGAAAGAGATCTTGGAGTTATTGTGGCTAGTTCTCTGAAAACGTCCACAGTGTGCAGCTTTGGTCAAAAAGGCAAATAGGATGTTAAGAATCATTAAGAAAGGGATAGAAAATAAGACACAGAATATCTTACTGCCCCTGTATAAAACTATGTATGCCCACATCTTGTGTACTGTGTACAGATGTGGTCTCCTCACCTCAAAAAATATATTTTGGCCTTGGAAAGGGTTCAGAGAAGGGCAACTAAACTGATTAGGGGTTTGGAACAGGTCCCATATAAGGAGAGGCTAAAGCGACTGGTACTTTTCAGTTTGGAAAAGAGGAGACTGAGGGGGGATATGATAGACGTCTATAAAATCATGAGTGGTGTGGAGAGGGTGAATAAAGAAAAGTTCTTCATTAGTTCCCATAATATAAGAACTAGAGGACACCAAATAAAATTAATGGGAAGCAGGCTTAAAACTAATAAGCGAAAGTTCTTCTTCAGACAGCGCATAGCCAACCTGTGGAACTCCTTGCCACAGGAAGCTGTGAAAGCTAGGATTATAACAGAGTTTAAAGAGAAGCTAGATAATTTCATGGAGGTTAGGTCCATAAAAGGCTGTTAGCCAAGGGATAGAAATGGTGTCCCTGGCATCTGTTTTCAGAAGCTGGAGATGGATGGCATAAGTCAAATCGCTTGATCACTGTCTTTGGTCCACCTCCTCTGGGGCACCTGGTGCTGGCCACTGTCAGCAGACAGGCTACTGGGCTAGATGGACCTTTGATCTGACCCAGTATGACCATTCTTATGTTCTTACGTTGGGGGGAACAGGCACCAGGGGAGCTGATGGAGCAAGGGGAGGAGACATGGCAGCAGAGGAAAAAGGTAGAGGTTTATAAGATATTTATTAATAACTTGGGTACCACAGTGGCACATCCGAACATGCCACATGAACTCAGTACTGGTGTACAACACAAACTTCATTCTGCTCATAGGAGGAAACTCTTAGAGTGAACACTTCCCCCAGCCTCTCCGCCCCCAAGTTAATGTCACCCACATTGGGTTAATGCAACTGCAGGATAGTTGCATGAGGGAGATTTGGTGGGGGACAAACTAATCCCTATTGGTAGGAGAATGGTGGGAAAAGTCCTTAGAGGGGGATTACATGACACCTTTTACTTCTGGTCATGTGTCCATCTTGTCCTGAAAGTGTTACCCCCAGTGGTGTGACTAATGGGGGTCAGGGGGTGTGGCTAATGGGGATCGGAACATGGTTAACAGGGGTAAGGGGTGTGGCTAATAGGGGTCAAAGAATACATTTAAAAAAACTTCTTTGGGTGCACACCCTAATGAAATGTGCTGCGCACGCCTATGGACATAAAGTAAATGTTTAGTCCTATTATACTGCAAGATATCAGATTTTAAATCTGTCACTAGTCCAAAACTGATTATTTTGCATTCTGTACTTCAAACTGTTGTACATGATGTGGGTCACATCCAGAGTTGTCCTTACCTATACACAGAATATGCAGCTGCGTAGGGCACCCAAAAATTTGGGGCACCACTGGGTTTTAGTATCCACCCACCGGCCTCTTCCTATTCCTGTTCTATGGCTTTGCTTCCTCTTGAGAGGATCTAGTGAACTTTTAAAAAAAAACTATTAGCAGAACATTGAACCTGTGAAAGAGCCATTCAAGTGGCAATGCAGCCATTTAACAGGCATGTACCAATACCAGGAATATACTGTCAGTTTCTGAATTTACTGAGTTAGTCTACAGGACCCTATTTTAAAATTTGCTTTACAATATTTCATTAGTGTGTTGCTTTGAAGATTATACAATCACATCTCTAAACAATCATCATTCCCCTCTCCCTTGGCTGCCATGGGGCATAGGGGCACCAGTTTACTGTGGATGGCCCCATAAATCCTAAGGTTGGCCCTGGACACACCAGCTCGATAGCCACCTTCATATAAGAACCACCAAATTTTTCACCTACTTGGAAAATTCTTCCTCTTAAAGACCAACATATCTCCAGTTTCCTCCACTGACCTCTTTTGGCCATGCCCCATCAGAGGGTTATGTCATTCAAGCCCCTCCTTAATATTACTTTTTCATCCAGCAACCTATCTCCTAAAAGTATTTGCTCTACCTTTATTTTCAAGGGGCTGGTGGAACTGTTCTCTCCATGCATTAATTACCGTCCCCCACATCTGCTCAAGTAATTTTTCTGGAAAATCAGTAGACCCTTCCGGTTCCTTCAATTCAGTGATATGGGTGTGAGACAAAATGAATAAATCACACTATATTTGTTATTAACCTCCCCCCCCCACACACAGATTGTTTACAGATGAGTTACTTTAAAATTGCCTTGGGTTGGAGTTGGCTCGCGGAAACACGCTGAAGGGCCCGGTTCACAGAGAAGTGGTTTCACTGCGAAGCGTTAAGGGAGTCAGCTGCTACAAGGGACTTTGGAAGCAGCACGGGGACACTGTGCAGATTCTCTACTGTTTGCTCCCGTTTGTAATCCCACGCTTTCAAGCCGTTTGTAACCCCACGGTTTTATCCTAATTCTCAACTGCAGGAGTCTACAGCTTCCTCCGAGCAAAGAGCGAGGCTCTCCCGGGCTTCTGAGTACTCTAGAGCACAATAAAAAGAGAACGAGAGAGCGCTCTTTTTGTGGTGAAAGGCAGAGGAGAGCTCTCCCCAAAGTGCCCCCTACGGTGCAAATTGAGCTACTGGCTGCGGCGCCTCCCGTCCCCAACGCCCCTCGCCTCCCATGCGCTGTGGTGTGACAGTCCCGAAAGGGGTCAGGCTCCTGAGAAGAAAAAAACCCACGTGGTAAAGCTGAAGAATAATGGGGCTCCAATTAAACTATTTCACAGACTTCCAGGTGACCGGTCGAATCCCCAAGCTGCGCTTCAAGGGGTCAGACGACAGCCCACTTACCTGCAATACTGTTTGTATTTGCTCTGACACAGACGCTGCTGAAGAGCGGGTTTGATTTCCAGTCTCTCCTCCCCCCCCCCCCAAAGTGACCTCTAAATCTCTTATCGCAGATAACACCGGGAAGGTCAGAATCCACGTTCAGAGTAGTTTTCCAATTACAATGATAATGCTATTTTATCCAGTGCCATGGTGGACTTGGCTCTGCAGAGATCTCAAAAATCCTGCTTCCCGCAGCAGTGTGGCTTTATACAATAAGCACGTGTTTCATTATACCATAAAGTTTCAGACATTTGTTCATTTATGTGCATGCATGCATTGCCGCAGAGCAGTAAGAGAACTACTTCAAGTGCAATAGAGCTGTAACAGTATCTGTATTGCAGCAGGTAGAGCTGAGCGCTAGGACCTCGGAGAATCCTCCCAGTAGCAATCAGGACTACCTTAAACCCAGCCCAATGCCTCTTCCTGCGCCACTCTGCGTGCTGGATGGAGATCCACAGTCAAGAGCTGCAGCTCAGTGCTGGAGTACAACATTTCACAGAGAGCCCTGCAGAAGCAACACCTGTTTCGAGCCAGCCAAGAAAGACACAAGCACTTGTCCGTTTCTGCTCTGCTTGTGGATCGTCAATAATTCGAACCCAGCGGACATCTGCTGAGCCTCCCGAGAATTCTGGATAATAGATCTGGACGTCAAAAGTTTTTTTTCTTTTTTTCTTTTTCGGATTTATCTCCGCCAGCAACGTGAGATTTCCCCCGCCCCTTGCAGGATTCATGCTGATGTATGCAGTCTGTTATAGAGTAAAAACAGCGCATGCCTTTCTGGAGTCAGAATCCATAAATCCTGACGTAGCCTGTTCATCTTAAAAAAAATCCCTATAACGCCTAGGTATTTAAGTTGCTATGGTCATTCTTATCTTAAACCAAATGGAGAAACTACGGATTTTTTTCCTTATTACAGTTGGATGGGCTGAAGACCTTGCTGCTTGCTAAGAGCTGGGGATATATATACATATATATATAGATATACACATATATATGTTTATAAATATGTCAGTGTGTGAGTATAAAGTGGTGGTTTCTTAGACTAACAGTGGTTTGACCTTGACCCTGTACAGTCAAAACAGAATATTACTTTTATTTATGCATTTAATGGATTGAAGAAAGAACATTTTCTCTGTAACTGCAATAGGGAGGGGAAGTGGAGTGGATATACCCAATCTTATATCTCCTGGGTTTGGCACCATTATTGTTTATTCTTGTTCTCTAAAAGCAGAATCTTCTGATGGCTCCCTTAGGTGAAGTTGGGAACTATTTCGGTGTGCAGGATGCAGTACCCTTTGGGAATGTGCCCGTTTTGCCGGTGGATAGTCCGGTTTTATTAAGTGACCACCTGGGTCAGTCTGAGGCAGGTGGGCTACCCAGGGGGCCTGCAGTCACGGACTTGGATCATTTAAAGGGGATCCTCAGGCGGAGGCAGCTATACTGCAGGACTGGATTTCATTTAGAAATTTTCCCCAATGGTACTATCCAGGGAACCAGGCAAGACCACAGCAGATTTGGTAGGTATTATCATTAACCCTTTAGTGGTCATGTGATGAAATAATGTGACAGAACTAATAAAAAGGGGGAGGGAGACGGGAGGAGAATGACCTATTGTTATTGTTATGACGGGCCAGCTAAGAAGAAATGTGTACGGAAATGCAGATACGCGGGTGGCACAGCTGCAGCAGTCAAAGCAGCGGCATTTACCAAGTCTCAATATTGTTAGTAGTAATATGTCCTAGCTCCAAGTTCGGTTAAAGGATAGCGATTTGAGGAGTTGTATTTTATTTTTTCAAGACGCATCTACTAAATGGGTTGACTTCATGAGTTTAAAGGGCTTTTAAAATCAGTAACCACTACAATTTAAAATCCACTGAGTTTCCTGAAGGGAGTGGCTCTCAGTCTGTAGACACTTACGGAAGGTTTTATTTTAAATTGTTTTCATAAGCAAACTATCTGAATTATAAACTGATTGTCTTGATTCTCAGTGAGGGATACAACTGCAGACCCTCCCGGTCCGCACAAGTGCCCTCCCTGAATCTCTGCGAGCATAAAACAAGATCATAGTCATGAAATGAGAATAGTGACAATATATCTAGGAGGAAGGAATTATATAGGGCGCTCAGGTATCCAGTTAAGACCCGTGCTCGTCATTTTCTATAAGCCTGCAGCAAAATGTGGGCTCTTTGAGCTATGTGTGTGTAAAGCTGGGAGCTAATTTTAAAGAGCATTCCGTGGATTTCATTTTCAGAGGTCGCTATTTGTGACTCAGCATTGAGGAGTGGAGGGCTTATGCCTTCATCCACTTTTTAGAGCTGTGTGCTCACACACTAGTCAGATGGATTTGGAGCTGCCCTACTGGCGATGCAATTGTAAAGATTCGGGTGCATATATAAATTGGACTTAAAGATTTTTAAGGAGGGTGGTGCCTTCCAAGTCAGCCAGGCTTCCAGTCTGTTGGAAGGAGTTAACTTGTGAGTGAACCCACCTGACTGCACTTAAATTAGGTCGTAAAAGCAAAGTCCCGTGGTGGGTTCCCCCCCTTCATGTTTTAATGCCAGATGTTGAACAAGATCTAAAGTGTATTTTATTGCTTTGTGGGGCTGTTTAGATAATTCCAGTGTTGTAAGGGATGATCTCCTAAGGTACTTGAGGGAGGGCGGAGAATTCAAACGTGTACAGTCACCGTATATCAGCCGGCATCGGACTTTTCTAGGATATTTTAACATTGTTCAGTCGCACACAGCCGCAGCACTCCGCTCTCAGGGCTAGCAGCAGCTAAAAAGGAAACTGGCCCGGCTCTCCCTCATGATTGCTTTGCTAAAAGATTTGCAATTGTATCAACAACGACGTGCAGAGGAAGTAACATCCATTGAAGGCAAAAAAATACTAAGGGAAACGCAGCTAGAGTTTCCAGCCTGGCCGAGACTCTGGTGGAAAGTGTCAAGCTCTCTCTCAAGTAATATCTGCCCGATTGCTTCTCTCTCTCTCCAAGGCCCCCATTCTGTGGGCGCACCCCCAGATTAACGTTCTACACCGGGGGCAGGCCCGCGTGCCAGGACGGAGCTGAGCTGCTGGCTGAGTTTGCAGAGCTCCGAGAAACACTTTGCCACGGAGCGGCAGCAGAAGGCTCGGGCGCATCCCGACGCGAGCTTTCCTTGCTCGGCAGCTAGCAGGTGTACGGCGGCCGCGCGGCGGCGGCTGCTGCAACTTCCCGCGTTGGCTTAGCAGGAGGGGCTCTTCAGGGTCCTAGACCCCTCCGGGCTCCGCCCGCTTGGAGAGGCGCCCCCGGCTGGTCCTGCTCCACGCCGCGTGGTTCCGAGCCTCTGTTTGCTTGCCCGGCGGGTTTGCAGCCGCAGTGCTGGGGAGCCGAGGGGGCCGCTGCTCTAGCACTGCGGCGGCGCATCCGCGGAGGAGCTCTGTGCCCTCCCGGCGCTGTGCCGAAGCAAAGGGCTGGGGACTGCTTCTGCCCGTTTGCAGGCAGGGCGGGGAAGAGGGGGCAGGCAGCTTGGCGAAGGAGGGCCCGCGGATGCTGTAAGGGGTCCTGCTATGACTTATCGTGGGGCGGTATTGTCTCCTGGCACGCGTGCCATGGCTGGTGGAGCCCAGGTGGCAGGGCGCTTAGTAACGCTGGCTTAGGCTAAAGGCTCCTTTCCATCTTCTCTGGTGCATGTCGCACGTACAGCCAGGTCCTTCCTGTGCCAGGGCTAAGCGGCTCACATTTGGGCTGGGTGGGGAGGGCAGGGGGGTGTCGGGACAGAGCCAGGAAAAAGTGCCTCAGCAAAAGGGAGGACAAAGGCTGTCCTCTCTCCTTCAGCTGTGCGCTCTCTGGGAGCCCCCTTTGCCCCAGGGGAGCCCTCAGCTAGGCAGTTGACTTTGGGATGCTCTTGCGGAGCCTTGCTTATTGGCATGCAATGAGCCCAGATCGCCTGGGTTTTTGGGGGCCTTCCTAGGTTGTATTTTTTTTTACGGCCAAACACGCCCCTTTAAAATAAAATCGCGCAGTGAGAGCAGAATGACGGCCCCCGTTGACACCCTGTGTGCTCAAGGCTTGATGTCTCTGGGGTGACAAGATTTTTGGATGCCGTCTAGGGCATTCGGTCGGCAGCGGAGGCACCGTGAATTCCGTAACTCCGGGGCAGTGGGCGGCGCGCCCTGTGCGGCAGCCCCGCACGTGCTTGCACAGCATGAAACCCCCAGGAATCGGCAGACGGGGGCGGAGGGAGCTGCTGAGGTGACCTTCGCCGGGGGATGCGCAGCCAGAGAGGAGCGCGGCAATCAGCACGTGTGCCACCCGGCAGGAGGAAGCGCCTTCCAATCCCCCACTCGACTGTCTGTCTAACTCACCGGTGGCCGCTGTGTGAGGCTGGTGTGAGGCTGCGACTGTGTGAGGCTGGTGATCTGAGTTCTGTTCAGGAGAAAGGGGGGCGTAGGCGCGATAGAGCTACCGCGGGACCAGGCCGAGCCTGTAGGAGAGAGGGATTTAGGCTGAGGAAGTGTGCTCTCCAACGTGGGAAAACAATCAGTCTATTTGGCTGTCTCCTTGTGGAAGCCAGTGTCCAGTGGGGGCTGCTTGGCCTGACCTAAAGCATCTCTGCAGCAATCCTTGGACAACAGCTGCAGTGCATGTGACTAACACTTTCACCTGCTGCTGAATGAGGGAGCAGACAATAGCTTCAGAAGCAGGAGTGGAAGTGGATTCTGGCACTTTCCCCTTTTTCTGTTGGTGCGGTGTACATGTGATCTTATCTCTCCCCCCCCCCCCCCCACACCTCTTCACTCTCTTCTCGGAAGGGGAGAGGGCTGGCATTATAAAGGGGGGGAAAAAGGATTTAGCTAGCTCAGTCCTTTAGTCTTTGAATTGTAGAACCATAGGGTTAGAAGGGTCTGCAAGGCATCTAGTCTAACCTTCAAGATTTAGGAATTCTTGTGTCTAAATCAGGAGAGGGGAACATTTTTTGTGTCGGGAGCCACATACAAAACCCCTCACTGAGGTGGTGCTGGACTGAGAAGGAGAAAGATACTCCCCACATTCCTCTTGCACACCAGAGTCTAGGGGGACCCAGCCTAGTAGATTTTGTGTATTCCAGCACAGTGGTGGGAGTGTGTGAGGGGGTCTGGAGTGCCAGTACAGATTCCCCAATGCTGGGGGGGGGGTGGGGGGTGGGCTGTGAGTCTCAGAGGCTGCATCCAGCCCCTAGGCCTAAGGTTCCCCACCCCTGGTCTCAATCATCCAAGACAGGCCTCTGTACAAGGAAAACTTTCACAGAATTCCTAGCCTGAGTAAGTACTGCATTCCAGGGGGGCTGGATGAGAAATAAAGAACACCAGACAGAAGAAAGGAACCCTGCTAGAAGAAGATCTACTACCTGCCCCCCACACCAGTTAGTGAGTGCTGCTGTTGGTGTGCGGTGATGATGATGCAGCACTCCCCCGTCCCTGCCCCCCAAAATGTTGCAATGCCTCTGAATGCAGTAATTATAACAAAATGCAGCATCCCTGGACCTGCAGCTGAGTTGCAGTTGTCATTAGCCAATAAAACTAGCAATTTTTGCCAGCTATTTTAAGTTATCTAGGGTCAATATGCCTCTTGAGGAGTTGTATCTGCTCTCTGGAGTTTTAATTGGCCTAATGTGGCCATGTAGGAAAAGAGAAGTGACAGCTGTGACTGGCAGGCAGTACTTCCCAACTGCAATGTTTGTTCCAGCTGAGTGCCAAAATCAGAGCTTTCCAAAAGTAGGCAGTAGATGTCTGGGGAAAGAAGCTGCAGCAGCAGGATCTGTACCGATTGGGGGAAAGCCTGGGAAATCCCTTCTGTTCTTCACTCCCTCCCCTTCCCATTTTGAGCTATCTGTTTCATGTGTTTGAACTGCAGTAACTTCACAACCAGAGAGTGTGTCTTTTCCTCCTCTCTATTTTTTTCTATGGTAGCATTATCACTTGCTAAATATATTACAGCACAGTTCTATTTACCTAGCTCTTTGGCTTCAGGTCCTTTGTGGCTTTCTTCCTCTGTGCTGGGCACCTCATTACTGCCTATCTGGAAATTTACAAATAAGTCACCAATGGCAATGATGCTTATTTAGTGTATTAGTAATTTATGACATTATTGGTGCTAAGTGAAAGCTGCATGTGCCTCCATCCTGCAATAAGACAAATAACCATACTAAGTGGAAAAAATGTGCAGAGGATGGGACAAATACAGTCCCTAGCTGAAAGGTATTCATTATTTAAATGCAAAGAAAATACATAAATAACGTCAGTCTTATTATTGTGTATTATATTTTTACTAGATAAAAGTTGAATTTATTCTGTAAATGGTGTACCTACCCACCTCTCATGGCATTGGTAGGAAGAGAGGAATTGCTGTACCTAGTCAGACCAATGGTCTATCTAGTCCAGTATATCCGCCATGGTCCAGTATCAGATGGTAGGAAGGTATAAAAAACACTGCTGCAGACATTTATGGGAAGAAACTTCTTCTGTGGGAAGGTTATTCCAACTTCCTTAGAAGGTTAGCTTCTGTCTTGAAGTGGAAGTGTTCAGTGTCCGAGAAGAAGATTCTTACAAGTTTTTAGAAAATTATAGTCTCATTTTGGAGGCTCTCAGATTTTTTTACTAGAAATGTTCAAAGGTATTCTGGCCTGGTATTTTGATTTGAACTACCCTAAATTTGAAGGGAAAAATCCCATTTAATGTAATATCTGATTCAATTTGTAAGTACAATGTGTACATTCCACAGACTATAAAGTAAAAATATTCACAAGGGCGTAAGGCCAAATCCTGCAGTCTTTGAACTGGCAAAACTCCCAATGAAGTCAATGAGAGTTTTGCTTCAGTAAGGACAGCAGGGTAGGCCCAAAATAATCTCTTGAAGGACTCTAATGCATAACATAATACTAGTTGTGAATGGTCTTGTGTATTTAAAATCAGATTGCTCTACTGTAATCTCAAATTTGTGGGTTCATGCCAGTTACCTTGAAAAAAATCTGCTGTTACATTTCCAATAGAACTTATGTCAGCATTTTTTCCCCAAGACAGTCATAAATGTGTACCTAAATATTTGAAATTAGAGTAGCATTTAAGGTCATGCTCTAATTTTATAAATGCTCAACATGACTAACTTAGAGCTACAATACGAAATGCTATAGATAATATAAGAGTTGACCTAATTTAAAATTCCTTAGCCATGTATATCATGTAATTTGATAGTTTAATGAAAATCTTAGAAGAAGCCTAAATAACAAGATTTGGAAGTATTATATATGCAACGATAAAGGGAAAACTGTAATTGTTTCAATGGGCTGATCATGTCTGAAATACACACAATATTTATGGTGGTGGTGGGCCATCTCTTTTTTTTTATTATTTCAAAGATAGAATTTTGGTAATTATGGAATTTTATCCCACACACATTTGTGAAACCCTCTCTCTAAGTGTGTATAAAGCAATTTAAAAGAGAGGCCTTAATATGTCAGGGTTATCAAAATTGTAAACCTGCTGTGTAGCACTGAATAATATATAAAGTAATGATCAATAGTCCTTTGTAAGGAATACATTTCATCTTTACATAATCTTGGCTACAAAGTTTTCCCATAGGCTTTGACTTATATTTTATTAGATTTATGTGGCTCATGCCTATTATTGATTAGCACACACACTACTTTGTGAGAGATGAAAAATTAATTGTTCAGAAATCCATAAAAATACTCTTCATTAGCCAGATGAGACTCAACACTGGAATATTAAACAATTATGTTATTGTTTTATGTAAATATAATTTCCAGTAAGTTTTTTAGATACTTTAATATTAAGCTATGTAGCTGCCTGGATATACATATTCTACCAATTTATTGAAAATGCTACCTTACATTTTATTGTGTGGCTCAGAAAATAGCTTAATGCCACAATATGCTTCTTTTGTATTAATGCTGTAGTATAATTGAGATAATAGTAGTCTTGCATCATTCTCCAAAATGAAAAACAATGTCTATTTTGTTCCACTGAAATTCTAGATTTATACAAGTCTTGGGTGGTAGAATCCTCGTTGATGAGGTAAGCAATTTGCAGGGAGGGGAGGGGAAAAGAGCCAGAACTAGGTGACTTGGTGTTTGGTGATGTAGATACTCTTTGTATCATGCACATGCATGCTGAACACTGGGAACTTTTGCAGAAGCAGTGCTTCTCTGAAGAACATTTTGATCTGTAGTGCACAAATGACTCTTTGGGAGATGAATGTAAAATGTGCAAAAATAATTTATTCGGGATTATTTAGAGCAGGAATGTTTCCATTTTCAAAGTTAGGATGAATAAAAATCTTATGCCAGAGAGTTAGATGAGTAGTTTGTAGACAAAAGTGTGAAAGTCTCTGGATTGTATCTCAAATTATCATTTTTCAAGTTTTTGGAGGACCATGCTGTGAGTAGATTTCTTTCTGTGTATGTATTATTAATTCAATAATGCTTGGAAATAAATGCTTCTCATAACAAACATACAATATTATGTTTTCCTCTTGCAATTTTGATTAAAACACGATTTTACAGATTTATTTGGCAAAACATATTTCATAGCCAAAATTAACATGATTAAAGAATCTGAATACTTCACATTTTTTCTTTGAATATATTGTTTGTGGTGCAAATCAGGATACTGATAAAACATTTGCATAATATGACCATGCTGTAGAGTTTTGTTTTAAAAAATGCTGGGAAAGGTTGAGAATAATCTCTTGGCTGGACACCATTCTGCTATCTGCAATGCATCATTGTTATAGAAACTTATGAGAGTTAACTGTTTCACATAAGGTATATTTTAAAATAATTGAGTAATTCTTTTGTTTGTTCGAGACACACCCATAAAGTGGAAAAAACAATTTTGATATCTCCTTGATCAATCAAAAGAAAAAAAAAATCTGTACATTTGTTATTTATATATTTTGCAGGTATACTGGAATTTATCAGTATAGCAGTGGGCCTGGTCAGCATTCGAGGGGTAGACAGTGGCCTCTACCTTGGAATGAATGAAAAAGGAGAACTGTATGGCTCGGTAAGTTCCTTATCAGTTTAAAAAATCGTGCTCTCCATCTGATTGCTTTAATTATTATTAGCATTACAGTAGCTCCCAGAAACCCCAATGAAATCTGAGGCCTATTGTGCTAGGCACTGTACAAACCCATACTAGCTGCTGCTTTAAAAACAGACTAATTTAAGACAAGATGAAGCAAGTCAGTTGTAACAAACAAGTGGGGAGGACAAGGGTA
Organism: Pelodiscus sinensis; assembly: GCF_052426305.1. Taxonomy (NCBI): domain Eukaryota; kingdom Metazoa; phylum Chordata; order Testudines; family Trionychidae; genus Pelodiscus; species Pelodiscus sinensis. Next base: position 313,855,457 of record NC_143052.1, read on the forward strand.
ACAGAGACGGGGAATAGTGATATAGACAGGCTAACACAACTTTTTTTTTTTAAGTGATGGTGGCTAAGAAGCCATTTACAGTAGCCATTGTAGGAATGTCAGTCTTAAGGAGGGATTTGAAGTAGGACAAGATTGCTGGTTTGTGGATAAGAGGTATATGATGAACTAGACAAATAAGGGATACAAGTTATCATCCTTGGAAAGTGCAGCAGAAGTTCCAAAAATGAAAAGGTAGGGAGAGGCTAAATTATGCATGGCCCTAAAAGTAAGGAAAAGAAGTTTGTTGCTCTTGTGTTTGAAACTTAGCAAGATTGTCTGTGGCATGCGAGACGGGGCAGAGAGGGTTTGAGGAGAGAGGACAAACATTGTTTCTAGGGATTTCCTGTGTGAGAGTCAAAATAAATAATTAGTGCTACCAGAGAAGGAGGGTGGCAGGACTTATGAAGGAGAGAACGGGCCTAGAATGGAAGAAGATCATGTAGTCACTGGGCTTCCTTCACAGGCAGGAGAAAGTAGATGCTGGTGAGGAGCCAGAGCTGGAGATTGGTGAGACAGGCCTTGCAATGGGAGGAACAAAGGAATTTAAGGTGGTGAAGAGTTTTGCGTGGAGGGAGTCACTGAGAATGAGACGGGGAGTCCGTGAGAAAGGAGTTGGGGAAGAGTGAGCTGGATAATAGATGATAGCTGCATCAGGGCAGGGACAGGTGAGAAGAATCGGAGGAAATGTCTGCAGGAGTGAGGGAGGAGATGGGCGCACAAAGAACAGAAGAGAAGCCCCGTATCCCCAACTCATGTTCCATTGGGGATGATTTTGAGTGGGGAATATGTAGAAAAGGAGGATCTTCCACATGGGAGAAGTCCAGCAGAGCAGTGTCCACGAGAGATCCAGGTTTTGTGATTTTACCTGACACTGTGTTCTGTGAGAGCAGGGAGATTAGAGGTGTCAGGGATGACTACCATTTTTTTGGAGCTGGAGCATCAGGAGTGAAATGTGGCCTGATGGTAGAGAGGTTTTGGGAGGGGAGTTGAGAAGAACAGAAGCAAGTCAATAAAAGGATGTGGGAGGCACAAAGGGGGAAATGGAGGGAAGATCAGTGTTGGGACAGATATCACTAGAAACCAAGAGGAGACCCAAAGGAATGTGGGATGTGAACTGGCAAAACTAGGATGGGAGATCCAGGAGAGGTAGAGAGGAGATGATGGTATGGGGCGTGCAAAAGGGAGAGAATATAGATCAATTTGGGGTATGGCATAAGGAGGAGGAAAGACTATGATGCAGATAAGAGGGGTGAGAAAAATGCCTATGACTCATAAATACACTATCAGCTCATGTGTCAATCTTAAAAAATAATTATTGTGGAATCAATCAATAGTCCAAAGAACCAGTTAAGTCCTGAAGAAGTTGTATGATTGAATAATGAAGAGAAACAAGTGTACTATTACTGATTTTCAGTTCGGGTACGTCTACACAGCAGCTTTATTTCGGAATAACGTTAGTTATTCTGAAATAATGTATTGTGTGTCTACACAGCAAGCCCATTATTTTGAAATAAATTTGAAATAACAGTCTTTGTACTCCAACTTCTATAAGATTCAACAGAGCTCTGGTATTTCTATGGCTGTGGCTACACAGCAGCATTATTTTGGAATAACTGACATTATTCCGAAATAAGAGTCTGCATCTACACACAAGCAGTTATTTCGACATAATGTCAAAATAATGTTGAGCTGGAGGAGTTCTTGTTCCAACTTCTATAACTCTCATTGTATGAGGAGTATGGGAAGTTGGAGGAAGAGTGCTCTATTTCAGAATAAGTGCTGTGTAGGCGTGCCCAAATTCAAAATAAGTTATTTTGACTTAAGCTACACAATTAGCATAGTTCAAGTTGTGTAGCTTATTTCTAATTTAGCCCTACTGTGTAGATGTATCCTTCTTGAGGTGAATCATTTTAAGTAAATAAACACATGTTCAATGAATCAATTCAATTACATTTTCAAATTTTATTTAAAACAAAAACAAAAGGAAAGGAATTTAAAAGGACTCCTTTTTACTGAAGAGGCTTTAATACATAGATTTGAGAAGTTAATTTTAGTAATGTGACAGATCTTTTCCATGTTAGCTTTGTATTCTGTGCTTGTAATGTCACACAGAACTAGTGAATATACTCCTAGTAAAATGTTTCTTTAAAGTTATATTTAAAAAACTGCTTCAGAACAAAGGCTTTCCAGACTAGGAAGTTTCATTTTTTTAAATGGATGACAAGAGATTGCTTGTCCTCATATTACAAAGATGCAGCATACCAAAGATTGATGGTAATCAAATTGTATTTCTTTCAATGAGACATAAGATCTAATTGCTACTCAGTGTTATAGTAGTCAAAAGCTTTATCGACACTAGCAAAATTAGTACCCATATTTCAGCAACTGCCAGCTACAGTGCTAAGGCTAGTGGAGACAGTGCACAAAGCAGGTTTTTATGACTGTCAAAAGTGCCTAGTCTATGTTGGTGTAATAGGACCAAAGCAGGTACATTTCTGCATGTTGTTACTGTTAACAGGTGCCAATTTTGCTAGCATAGATCAATGTTCCTTCTAGTTTTTCCATCTGTGTGCAGAATAAATTTTATGTGCACCGAGGCATGTGTGCAGATGTGTACCACCAGCAGAATCACATGCTGATGGCTGTGGGCGCTCTGGATGCTCTGCTAATCAGTTGGGCCATTTTTTAATCTCTCTTGGGCAGCTGCCAACCCACTCAGTTTACAGGAAACACTAGTGTAGATTCATTCAGTGTGAAGAATATGTATTTACATTGAAATGTCTGTAGGTGAATACCAAAAAAGGCATAAAATGTGTCCAGTACTTCCAAATCAACTGCCTTAAGGCACACATCCTCCCATTTGTGTGTTAAAAGTCATGGAATTTGAATCCTTATCCTGACATATCTTTAGTACCATTGGAGATGGGACAGGTGGCAGAATGGAACACACAATGTATCTGACATTTCTCACAGGAGGCAAAAGATTGCTGGGAACAACAGTGCCAGTTTTGTCATATCTTGACCCATCCATGCTCCCCCTGGCTCTCTTAAAGCACTGCCTATTGGGTAGAGCCCTGCTAGTGGTTTGTCCTCCCCTCTTTACTATATGTAAGCTTCAGAGAAGGAGCTTGTCCATCATAGCATTTAATTTTTTTAATGGCTGTAAAATGATTTTTCTTTGTAACAAGCTGCTCTGAGGTGGGAATATGCTAAGCAGAATGACTGTTTTCAGAGTCTTCCTCTCCACCCACATCTTCTGGCCTTGGCTATTCAAAACTGAGTATCTGTGTTGCCTCCATAGAGAGGCCAGAGGCAGTTCTTTGTGGTCATAGTTGGGAGGATGCTTTGTTGTAATTTTTCCTTCTGTGAAAAACCAACAAGGAATCCTGTGGCATTTTCAGGACTAACACATTTATTTGGTTATGAGCTTTTGTGGGTCAGAACTCATGAAATCTTATGCCAAAATAGCTTATGCCAAAATAGTGGCTGTCTTGTCACAAACGAGTTCTACTAGTCAAATACACAAGGAGGCATTGGAATTACAATTCATCCACAAATTCAGTTCTCACTCTGATCATCATCTCCTCAATCAGGACAATGGATGGCTGGGATATTACCAACCTAACATTCAATGAAGGTGCCAACAGCTCTCTGTGTGGATTCTTGTGTTAGTTCCCTTTGATCCTTATTTGCTTCCTTTTAACTATCCAACCTTCAGGTGCTTATAGGCACCAGCTCTGCCTACTTGTTTTTCCCTTTGATATTTTCATTTCCTCTGCTCCTTGTTTCCTGCTCCACCCCTTCTCCCCTATTTATTTTGGGTCTGCACATCCTAAACTCATAACTCCAGTCATCTGAAGAAGTGGGTTGTGCCTACGAAAGCTCATGATACCATCTACATGTTTTGTTAGTTTATAAAAGCACTACCAGACCTTTTGTTGTTTTTTAAGTTTATCCTGTACAGACTAACTCGGCTACCCTCTAAAACTTCTAAAATAGCTTTTCTTAGTCTTTAATGTGCTATAGGACTCCTTGTTGTTTTTGCTGGAACAGACTAACACGGCTACCCTGCTGAAACTTGTCCTTTTGAGCAGCTACTTTGTCCCATCCACTCATGTTGACTCCCTTTCTTTGCATGCAGAGAAGACTCAGTATGATTCCTATTTACAATAGGGCACATGCAACAAGATGAGATTTAATATAGATGTAAATTAAGTTTTATTATTGGACTAGGAAATTGTATAGAAAATAGCTAATTAGATTAAGATCTGTGAGAAATAATCTATAGAAAACTAAGCATGATCTGGCATGATAAAAGTATTGTATTTGAAGAGATAATGTTATAACTTGTGTGTATTACTTAGGAAGATAATGCTGCTTGTGTATAACATCATCAGGACTTCACCTGCATCATTATATGCACTTCTGGTTTGTTCCAGTAATTTGGAAGGACATATACAAGAAATCCTAAGACTGGCAAACTAGACATTTTGAGGAGAGAGATTTTCATAGTCCACAGAAAGTAACTTAGTATGGGTAAGAGGGCATAATGTCACATTCCATAATACTTTTCAGACTATAATGTAAATAAAAAAGAGAATTATTTGGTTTTTCAAATGGTAGGATGAGAAGCAAGGAAAAAAGTGAAAACGTTTAGGCTATATGTTAGAAAAAAAATCTTAAGAACAACTGGGATAGATGAGTAGTCAAACGTCACTGCAGATATGTAAGAACAGGAAAGAGAAAATATTACTGGAAAATAATTTCACTTTGCAGTAACACTTAGCATCTTTGGTCCAGAAAAATCCAAAATATTTTATCAGAGGGGTAGCTGTGTTAGTCTGAATCTGCATAAACAATGAGAACTCCTGTGGAACCTTACAGACTAACAGATTTATTGGAGCATAAGCTCCATCTGACAAAGTGGTTCTTTGCCCTTGAAAGCTTATGCTCCAATAAATCTGTTAGTATGTAAGGTGCCACAGGACTTCTCGTTGTTTATCCAAATATTTTAGACTCACTTTACTTCACCATCGTTGTGAGATCAGCCTCAGATGTGTGGGGGAGCAAGGAAGTCATTAGGTATACAACCTTATTGCATATCATAGTGGCACATCTGATCCTGTATCCTGCCTTCTGGAAGTAGCCAGTGCCAGGTGCTTCTGAGGGAATGAACAGAATAGGCAACTGTTGAGTGATCCATCTCCTGTCATCAACTCTCAGCTTCTAGTAATCAGAGCATGGAGCTGCATCCCTGTTCATCTTGGCTACTGTCCATCTTGGCTAATAGCTGTCCAAAATTAATAGTGTGTTGTTTTTCTAATGAACCTAAAAACGTGTTCAACACTGAAGTTTGAACTGCATCCACCGTATTGATTCTGGAATGATAATGTTGTTTATATAATCCCAGTTCTGTAATATGTGTGGTTAAATCACCACAGAGCCTGTAGGAGGATTGAGGCCTAGAAATCTAGTTTACCAGAACTTGACCAAATTATTTTTACTGACAATCTAAAATATTTTAAATGCTATAAATAGCCACTATTATTTGCAAACTACTCAAAAAATATTTTATGTGGATATTGATATAAAAAGTTATGGATTTTATGAGTTGAAACATTGGTATGTACTTAAAGGACAACTTTATCTAATGATACTGATTAAACAGCTTGGCTATATTTTATACTAGCTGGAGTTACCTGGCGTTGCCCGAACAAAATGTAGAAAAACAGTAGTCCATTATCTTTTTTTGAAAGGTAGAAAAGTTGTACTGATTTCTATAGAGATTAAAATATAGGTCTGCATCTTCCCCGGAGGGTGGGGGTGACACCTGGGAGGAGGGGAGGTTACACACAGGAGGGGTGCCCCAGCTCGCGCCTGGGGCTGCAGGTGCCTTGGTGGGCAGGGCAGGTGCCCAAGCCATAGTGCGCGTGAGGGGTCGAAGCACTGTGTGCCGGTGCGGGGGATGGGGAGAAAGAGGGTTGCTTATGTAACCTCGCGGGCGGGAGGGGGCAAGTCCCATATGACGCTGGGGGCTGTGGGCGGCGGACAAGGGACTTAGGGTGGGCGGGCGGCCCTTGCAGTGCAGTGAGGCGAGTTAATTTTTGATGTTTACAGCTTGAGCTCAGGACTGATTAAGGTACTATTGGACCAGAAACCTTCTCCTGGATAAAAGATTATCCCATGTAAAGTTTGGTTGTGGTAGCTTTTATAGTGTCCAAGTTATTAGCGCACAAACTTCTCCTTTATATACTAGATATATTCTATTTAAGTACAGTTTGGTTAAATTAGTATGTCTGTATCTATTTTAAAAGTGACTTCATATTGTCGTGTCTTACAATGCAATATATTCAGAAGAATGAACATATCTGACAGGTCAGAATATTTGATTTTACATATTTGATATCTTTTGACCCCATAGAATGTGGGAAACAAGGATGGCCTGGGGCAAGTTACACACTTCAATAATCTGAATGTGTTTGAAACTATTCATTTATTGTTTTCATTTTTTCCTATTATCATTTTAAGACTGATCCAACTCCCATTTAAGTCTGAGAATTTTTCCACTACCTTCAGGTTGGGCCCTATGTCAGTTGGCATAATATAAGTCACATAAACTTTGTTTTCAGACTCTTGGAAGTGCTCACTGAAGGTATGTCTATACAGTAACATTATTTCAAAATAACTTAGTCTGTGTCTACACAGCAGGCAGAAATAATGCTGAAATACTGTCAAGCTGGAGGACTACTTATTCCGACTCCTGTAACCCTCATTGTATGAGGAGTAAGGGAAGTCAGAGGAAGAGTGCTCTATTTTGAAATAAGTGCTGTGTAGATGCTCCCAATTTCAAAATAAGCTACGTATTGATGTAGCTCAATTTGTGTAGCTTATTTCAAGTTAAATCCTGCTGTGTAGACGCACCCTGAGACTCATTCAGCTAAGTATTCTGAATTATAGGAATGGATCATGTTGACAGCTGTACACTTGAGTATGGCAGGCAACTCTATAAAATAAAGAAATGTCACTATATGGCACAGAAGGATCCAAATCCTGTTGGCAGTGAAGACAATGGAGGGAAAACTCCAGAACTGTCCCTTTGATTGTTTTCCTTACAGATTGACTGCCTTGGGAGACACTGGTAAAGAAAGCAACACATGATCCAATCCTGCCTACATGAATTTGGGGTAGATCTTCAACTTTTGAAGTCAATAGGTCTATGCCAATTTATACAGCTGAGGCTCTGCCCTGGGAGTTCTGCAGTTACTTTCAATGGAAGCCTGGGCAGGCCCTCAGCCTGATCATCCCACTGGGGATGAGTTTGCAAGTATCTTATTCAACTGGCTGTAATTAAAGTATTCCTATCTATACATTAGAGCAAATAAATAGATGTACGCAGTGCATAGTCACTGCTGGCACAAGTGATCAATTTGCGCTAAAGTTATTTTCATTGCTTAAATAAATGACTACATATCTCATGAAAGCACATATTAAAAACTCATTCGAGGTCCCAGGAAAATTGCAATCCAAAGTGTGAGTGAGTGAAAGAGACTGGTAGATATCCTATGTCTTTGAAGTAGGAGCATCCTGTGGCTTGAAGGGGTTTCCATTATGTACTTCCATGATCTACCCCAAATTCATGTAGGCAGGATTGGATCGTGTTGCTTTTTTTACCAGTCTCTCCCAAGGCAGTCAGTCTATAAGGCAAACAATCAAAGGACAATTCTGGAATTTGGTTCAGTGGCTCTTAGCACTCCCATTATGAAAACATTTCCTTCACTCCTGATAGATATTCTATCTCTAGTGAAATCTGTGGAAAAACTCGCAGGATTTAACAATCAATGCTGAAATTTTCTCCTTATATAAAGAATACAAATTATTTGCCCTTCTGCTCATACTGCCAACAAGCAGACCATGAGTAGCCATATGAAAGTATGAGATGACTTGAGATGGGTAAAATGTTATTACCTAATTGGAATTCAACCAACACATGTGACCTAATATCCCGGCTTTTGTGAAAAGTGCCATGGAATAATTAATGATCATAACTGACTGATTTCAATTTGACATTATCTGATAGTCATCTCCTTTAGCCATATAATGCCCTCTACCACCATATTTGGCATTATTTCAGAAGCATTAAGTTTTTTTGTTTTTTAAAACCTTTTTGTCATAATTAGTCAAATGATGTAATAAATAGTATTAGGTATGATAGCATTCTGGCTGAATATTGCCAAAAATATTGCTTGAACACATTTATCTGAGAGGAAATGGCAATGTTAATGAAATGATATATTCAACTATCACACTTATCCAGCTCTGTCACCAACTCAAAAAGACAAGTGATGCTCCTCAGTCATCCGTACCACTTCCAACAGTAGCTGAGGTTTCCTTAGAGGTGTCCTATCCAACTGTAAATCAAACTTGCTTATTATGTAAGATCAGACAAGAAAGTAGTATGGTGGATAGCTGCTGTAATATCTATGATGGCTCTTCAGTCAGAGTAAATAATATAGCATGCTCGTTTAATAGCCTATTCAGTCTGAGACCATTTATGTATATAATAGCCTAGTTTTCTTATGGAAAAGTGCTTCATATTAAAAGGGTCTGTTCATTACATTTTGTATAATTATGTTTTCCTCTCATTGAACACACAACTTTCATTACTGTGATGATATTAATGGGAGATGCAAGCACATATTTAGTGGAAACTGTCTGAAAACATGACAGATCATAGTTGTCATGTAGAGTAGATCCCAAGAGCACTGAGCAAATCCAGTGTATTTATATGTATGATGTCATGGGACTTTGGATTAAACATTTACATGTAAAGTGTCTAATTTGATTCAATTCAATATAATAGTTTGTGTGAAGCAGGGCAAAATGATGGGTTGCACAGAAATAAGTGTATGACAAACAGGATAGATAGCATATTTATTGTCATTTTAGTAAGGATAGGGCAAATGATCAGATTTAATTTTTTTTATAATGTTCGATGTAACGGTAACAGGCTGTAAAAGGTTGAAAGATACTAAATATTTTTGCATAGGATACTATACTTTATTTTCATTTAATAAGCAACACAAATGGTTAATATGAAACTTTTGTCCAGTAGAAGTAATTAGCCTTAGAATGAAGTCATTTTCAGAATAATACCCATAAGGAATAAGCATTTTCTTATTTCCATACATTTTAAATTAGCTGCTCCACAGGAATATATTTTTAAAAATAATCTAGCCAGGCATCCATTGTGGTGTCTGATAGTCTTGCACTCTAATTCATAGTCTTACTTTTAATGGGGCTGGCAGAAAGTTTTGATGTTTTAATTATTGTTTTCTCCACTGCTAAGTAGTGGATAATATATAAAAAGAGAAAGGGGTTTCCATAGTAGCTAATGTTCACCAGATTTTCTTCCAAAGGTCCAGGTTAGCAGACTTCTGAACTAAATCCATATTCACCACTTGGGCCCTGTGATCTAATCAAATAGTTCAAAGATACATATTAAGAGCTACAATTAAATAATCTAAGAGGCAAAACATGGAAATACAATAAAATGAGAATTGATCACTTTATAGTAGTATATTTTATAAACCGTCTTAGTTGGAAATATGATGTATTGTGAAACATCTGATTTGGATAGTTCTGAGATCAAATCTAGAGCACCGCCTTATTTGGTTAGGGCCTCAAGATTTGGCCCCAAACTGAACAGTTTGGTGAAGGCAAACAGACTTTTCCCTAGCAGGAGTGGAGATTAATTTCCACTTCTATCTCATGTAGATACGTGTGGTGTACTGTTGCATTCATCTAGTGACATTAAATTCATTGTACTAAAAAGTAGCCACTGATCACAGCACAGAGAAGCAATGGAATATTCTAAGGCCAACTTCTGTTTTCAGACTGTGCACAATGTACTTTCAGAAAATCACAGCCAAAGGGGGAAACGCCAATAACATTCCCTCCCTAAACCTCAGGATTGGCTTTATGTGAATCTTTCACACATTGAGCTGGAAGGACAAAGGGTGTTGCTGATGGGTGCCTGTATGTTATTGCTCAGAACTACTGCATGCACGCATCATTCTCTGCTCCTGTGTATTCTTCTTCATCTAAATCACATGCTTCTGTCTTGAGTAAGATGCATGGGCACTTATATTATGAATGTAAACTGTTACAAATTTTTGCAACATTGATTTATAGCAATTTCTTTCTAAGTACTTGTAGGGCCCCTATTGCTATGGCAGCCAAGGATTTTGGTATGGGAAGGGGATAGGTAGAGCCCTGCGCAGATACAAAATGTTGAATCTGTATCTGCAGCCACAAAAAATGAGCCGCAGATATCCCCGAATGTGGATGTGGATATACAGCAGATATCTGTGGATTTGCTGGGAAGACAGAGTCAGATGCAGGGAGGACAGAATTAGATGCAGTTAGCATTTGATCATGGTTTAGTGTTACTGTTACATCAATAGCTAACAGAGGGCCTTGTCTCAAACCCATCAAAGTCAATGGAAGTCTATTTACTGCAATGATTTGTAGACCAGGCATGAACATCTGTTCTAAGCAGTTATACACATCAGTTTATGATATTTTAAATGTATATTTCACATTAAAATTTGATAATTTATTCATATACATAAACAATCACCTATATCCCAGTAAGAAAAATATTACAGTGTTGGCTATATGACTATCATACCAGTTTTTTTCCTAAACTAATTATTTTGATATGGTACAAAAAAAGGCCTAGTTCTGTTCCAAAAGGAAAATAAGGGGAAATTGGGAACTGTTCATAAAATAGAAATTGAAATTGTGAGATGCAAAATATGTGAAATGAATGTAGAATGCAGTGTTATAAATAAACTCAATCAAGGTCTGATGATTGAGTATACTGCAATGTTGCTATAATTGATTATGCCTTCCAGATGAAGCGCTAAACTATTTTAAACTGTGGACCTGGGTATGGGAAAATATTTATAAAAGTATACATTTGATAGTATTAAAGGACCATTTCTCAGTATATATGAAATGTAGAAGACAATAAATAATAGGTTAACGAAAGGACAGAATACCGTTTTGTCAAGTTCTCTATTTTTAACAAACACTGATTCTGCAGTGCATATCATGTGATCTGATTCCCTGCAGGGAGCAGAAAACTTAGTCTGAATTAGTTTCATGTCCCCTGTGGAGCTAAAGGCACAGCATACAACACCAATCAGCATCTGTTTTTGAATAGCAAAAACAAAGTAATTTTTTAAATCATCCAATGTAAAAGAAATGTTAAAACAACAAGAGCAGCATTTAAAGATTATTTGACTAGTGTGAGAAAAATCTTGATCTCAGTGATGCATGTGTAATGATCTATATATGTTGTGGCTACTAGAACCTACTTAATTCTCAACTTTTTAAAATTTTCAGTAAAAATGTGTTATTGGTGCAATCCCAGGTCTCAAAGTCAATGGGGCAGCTTGTATGAGTCAGTCTTACACAAGTAGCTGGTTGCAAGATTGGACCCACTGATGCTTGAGGATCTATCAAAAACAAGTATTTTTTTCTTAATTTTCTAACCCCAAAAAACATGAACAGTGTTGCAATGTATAAAATATTTAATTGACTTGCCATCAAAAGTGCAAAACATATAATTACAAACATCTTAAAGTTCTCTATATATTGTAATCTAGAATGTACACGACACATGTGGGAGAGGTGAGTCATGTGCTTAAGGACCAGGGTTGAGAGTCAAGATTATATTCCTGTGTCTGTCATAGATTTCCTTTGTGACTTTGGGCAAGTCATTTCACTTGAAATTTGTTTTCTCATCTCTAAATTTACTACCTAGTTCACAGGTGTGTTTTAAGGTTTAATTTGATAATGACTGCAAAATGCTTTGAGATCTTCTGATTATAGGCAATGTATATAACATACAAAGTATTATCATCATTTGAAAAAAATATAGTGATTGGAGTTCTATAATAATTAAGGTCAGATCTTGAATTTAAATCAGTGGAACTATGCTGATTTACAACAGCTGGTGATCTGTCCTCTAGGACCTAATTCTAGTCTCAGTTATGGTATAAATCCAGAATAATTTGAATGAGTCCCCTGGAATTACAGCTGACTACAGGGTTTAGCTAATAGATGTGGCTCCTGTTTATTTCAATGAGAACTGTGCATATGACTCTAGGGCCAAAAGTGGCTATAAATTCTCTTTTCTGGAGTTTGGGAGTTCTTTGCATCTTATGAAGATTTAAAGCCCTTTTTTGATTTTTTTTTCTACTTAAGTTCTTTCCCTCACTCCGTAGTTCTTGTGTTCTGATATGAGGCATTCTCAGTGGCTTGACATCACTGTTCAGAGGGGTGTGTATTGAAAAATAGCCCTCAATTTTGAGTTCATTGGCTCTACAGCTCTTACATTAGTCATGAAGGACAAGACATTGCAGTCTTTGCTTTATTTTGCCCATGTGAGTTATGCCAAGGTCCTAGGCTAAGGACTTGGGGATCAGGCACAAAGAGAACAAAAGATAAACTTATATATCGTATGGTAGCTGTGAAGAATTGCTGCTTAGCATATTGGTCAGACTCTAGATTCTGTTTTTAATAAGCTAAATAACAGATATTACAATGGTATTTCTTTCAATTTTGATTACTCTGGAACAAATTTGCTTGGATTTTAAGGCAGTAAGTGATATTTGAAACCCACAGAATAATTCTGTTCTCCTTTTGCTGCAATTCACAATTCAAATCCTTTGCAGACAAAAGGGAAAAAATATGATTATTAAGAAAAAAAAGTCATCCGACTGAGCTGCTTGTCTCCTTAGAATGAGTAGTAATTAAAGCATTGCTATTTTTATTGTATTTAAAAACAGGTTATTGAAAGAGCTTTTTAGCTGTCACACAGTTTTTTCTATGTTGTGTTTGTTTTAGGCAATACATAGGGCATGACTACACAGCAGGGCTAAACTGAAATAAGGTACACAGCTTGAGCTACACTAATTGTGGAATTTAAGTCGAAAGAGCTCATTTCTACTTTTGGTGCTGTCTGCACTAGGGATGTTAAGTATCAGTTAATTGAATATTTGTGTAACCTCATGAATTCTTATTGGTTAGTTGACTATTACATAGTCCCTGGGGGTGGAGCCGTCAGCAGCGCAGGGTGCCAGGCAGGAGCTAGTCTGTGGGGGGAGCCAGTTTAAAAACCAGCTCCTCTTGTGGACCGGCTGCTTGTTGCGCTGTGCGGCTGCCTCTGATAAACCCTGTCTGGAGTGGGGTTCTGAGCTCTCGTACCCAGTGAGAACTAGAACTGAGCTGGGCTGCCTGCCCGCCTGGCTCCTAATACACTTTAAATGCAGAACTGCAGCAGGGGTAGGTACTGGACCCGGCATGAGCCAGAACTGAGCTGGGCTGCTGGCCAGCCTGCTAAAAAATTTTCTGGGGGAGAGGGGGAAAATGAGTGTAGTCCTATAGCATTAGCCTACAAGCTTTTGCGTATCGGTTAATCGACTACACTATTACATCCTTAGTCTACACAGCAGTTATTTCGAGAGAGACAGAACTCTTCCCCTGATTTCCCTTATTCCTCATACAATGAGTGTTGCAGGAGTCAGTGTAAGCAGTCCTTCAGCTCCAGTCCTACTTGTGCGTAGACACGGGACTGTTATTTTGAAACAATGCTGCTGTGTAGATCTAGCCAGAGAAATAACAGAGCTCTGTTGAATCTTTTTTATAGTTAATAAGAAAGTTTACCTAGTACATTTTGCTATACTTGCACTAAGACACTGGTATCGATAAGTAAAGATAATCTAGTAATATTTCCTTTAACTATGGTAATACATGCATTAAGTGAATAGAAAGTTATTTTTAGTATTTGTTCCTTACTATATTTTTTTCTTTTGTATCCTCAGGAAAAACTAACTCAGGAGTGTGTATTCAGAGAGCAGTTTGAAGAAAACTGGTATAATACATATTCATCAAATCTATATAAACATGTGGACACTGGAAGACGATATTATGTTGCATTAAATAAAGATGGGACTCCAAGAGACGGGACTAGGACTAAACGGCATCAAAAATTTACACATTTTTTACCTAGACCTGTGGACCCTGAGAAAGTACCTGAACTATATAAAGATATTTTAAGCCAAAGTTGACAAAGACAATTCCTTCACTTGAGCCCTTAAAAAGTAACCACTATAAAGGTTTCATGCAGTGGGTTCTTATTGATTAGCTGTGCCATCACATCAACTCCACTGTTGCCAAACTTTGTCGCATGCATAATGTATGATGGAGGCTTGGATGGAACATGCTGATTTTGTTCTGCACTTAAAGGTTTCTCTTCCTGGGGGAGAGCCTCTGCCCACTCGCTTGATTTATTATGAGAGAGAGAAGAGAGTGTGTGTGAGTGAGAGAGAGAGTGAAAGAGAAAGAAAGAAGCAAAAGCAAGGAGGAAAAAAAGGACTGATGCATGCTGGGAAATAGACACGCTTTTAAATTTTTGATCAGTTGTACTTCATCATATATCAGCATAGCTGCCATACTTTGATTCATCAGGATTTTTGGCTGATGGCCTGCACAAGTGTACGCTGCATTTACAAAGGCATGGAGGGTGCAGTCTTACTTAAACAAGAGACTTTTCAGTTAACTGCTCACTGGGTATCATCCCCTTGAGTTCAAAGCAAAGACCTCTTAGTGAAAAAAATAAAAAGTTAAATTTATTTATAGAAATTCCAAAGGCAACATTTTATTTATTTTATATATTTATTTATTATAGAGAGTTTATTTTTAATGAAATATGTACAGGCCAGATAGGCATTTTGGAAGCTTTAGGCTCTGTAAGCATTAAAATGGCAAAGGCCACTATGAACCTGTGGTAAATTCATGCAAGTAAATATAAAAGGTGCATGGATACAAAAACAATTCTAGTGACCCTAATGTACTAAAGGCGACAATCTATTCTGTGCCCATATTATTGTAAAAGTATGCACACCACTCATGACATTGAGTATTCACTCTTCTGACTGCTTGTTTCATAGCTTACCCCCAGAGGATTAAAGATAAAACTGGGTCTTTAACTTTTTTCTGTGTCTGTAATATTTCCTCTCTGATAAAGTGGCTTATTCCATCATTGTAAATTTCTCAGTTGTGGAAAATATAGGGGTTGGTATATACTCTACTTGTTAAAACCTATTGCAGATTATACCAAAGCTAAATCATAAATGTGTGGGGGGTTTTTAAAAGCAGAACACCAGAAACAATGTAACTAACATTAATGGTTGTACTAATTAAATATTATCATAGATAGCACAGGATGGTGTAAAAGGGCAAGAACCAGGTTAACAAGTTCTCTCTTGTAAACATGTTTATTTGTGCACTTCACCATCTGCTATGAAATTATACAAGTTCTATAGGGGTCATTGTAACATCTTTTATGGAAAATTGCTTTCAGTGTGAACTGTCATAATACATGGTATTAGCACCCTTCTTAAAGTAAAACTTGCAAAATGAAACTAATAAATCTCTATCAGTTATGACAATGAGGGGAAAAGTATTATACTTGGTTTTTTTCCCTGAAGTTACCTTCAAATATTCATAAACTATAAGTGAGATTACAATGTGTAATATACTTTATATGGATTTTGTATCATTTTATGTTAAGCACCTAAACACCTAATGTTACTGGTAATAATTTTGGAACTTGTTAGGAAAGATTATTTTTCACAATACCCTGAGGAAAAAGGAGCAACATTATTAGCATATTTTAAAAAAATTGAATTTATAATTCTTGTATTACTTAAGTTTTGATTTTACTTCACTTTGCCACTGAATCCATTGGGAGAGAATTTAGGCCTTAATATTCCTAGCCAACTGCATGCAGGACTGACTGTGATCATAGACATATTTTGAGGTAGCTATATTTATTTTCTAATCCAATTTTGATAAGTAATCTTTTTTTTTTCTCTAATGCACAATTATCTGTGGTATAAAATGTATAATTTGAAACCGAAATCTATTATGGACCAGCATATGGCTTAATGTCATGGGTACATGACTTTTCTATATTCCCACATATAAAGGATAGCAAAGGCTGTGTGTGTCTTGACTCATACGACTAGTACACTAAATGAAATAAAAATGTGCCATTTTACAATTGTTTTCAAATGCTAAAGCTATATAAATTAACTTAGTTGATTTAAGATATTGTTGAGTATCACCTATTTGTGTGTGTAGGGACTATGTTATTGTTTAAGAAGTTACAGCATTTTATAACAGTTTATAAAGTCATTTGTTTGTTTATTTTTAACCCCTTCATTGTTTCAGAAAGAGTCAGAGTCTGAATACAGGTTGACAGAACACTGAATCATTTGAGCAGAAGGTTAAACCTTTCTGGTCAAAATAAAGATATGAGTTTCCGGTTCCAAGTTCAATTAACTTCAAGTGTTCAGTTATGAACTACAAAAAGGTGGATTATAATTGAATGTACAGTAATTCCACAAACAGATATTAATGACAAAGGTTAACAATGCCATTAGTTGAAGCCACAGTCTAAGTATTAACATTGAGTTTCCTTGGATTTTTAGTCAGTCAGACCATTTATAACACTTAACATGTTTTTATTTATTTTTTGTATTTTTTTAAAGAAAGGATTAAAAACAAGAAACTTTTTATGAGCTTATGGCAGTTGAAACAATAAACTGTACCTAATTAACTCAAATAATCCATAATGGTGTATAAATATTGAATTTGTGTAAATATAGAAATATGGAATTTAACATAGGCATTATTGTGAGACTATACTGTCTGGGAGTTGGCAGTGGGCCACAGATCCTTTCATGTCAGGTTCACTGGTTCAGATTCAGCTCATGTCAAGTAGTGAACAAAAGTTTGTTTGGTCACTTATGTAAAATGTTTGTTTTCTAATAGAGCAAGGTTCACATAACAAAACCACTATTACGTGGGTGCCAATTAGTGCCCTTGCCAGGGACTGAATGGGCAAGGAGACTCAAATGCCCTTTCATTCCTCACATGGTCCTTCTAAATCAAGTGTGAAGATAATTGATGGGGCAAAGTGAGGAAGCTTGCACTACTGCTGTTCCTGTGCTGCGGACAAAGAGAAGTCTTCGTTTTCTAGTGCTGTCAGTCTGGCACCTTTTTTGAGCGCTAAAATTCACATGGAGAAAAATCTGAAAAAATTGATGTTATTTACTTGATCTGTAATGGTGTGTAAATACATATAGAATTATGTAATTTGTATAAATATATTGTTATAGAATTTTGAAAATTGGTATTATTTACTTGATGATCCATTAGAACTGTTTCTTACAACTGTCCATATATGTAATTATGGCATTTAAAAATATTTTCTACGGCTCTTACTGAAGATGTGAGAAAATTCCACACAGAGTAAAATCATGAATGTTTATATTTTTTTTAGCTAATTTGGGATATGGGGAAGCATTTCTTTCTGACAGGAGTTGTTTCAGGATTTCACTACAAGTAAACCTGTACACTATTGGCCAGACATAATGGAAAAAATGTGTTAAGATCCAAATTTAGGTGGATGTATCTCTTGCTTCTGATCTAAGTCTGGTATGTGACCAGCAGTATTCAAAAAATAGCAAAGGGTGGGTGGGAGGTTTGGCAAAGGAGAAAGATGCTGAGGGTAAGATGACAAAAATCAGAAGAAAATAGTTTTACATTGTTACCACTCAGAGTGGAATTTCACCCACTCTTTTATTTAGAAGAAAAGTACATTTTTGTTTGATGACTGTATAAAATCTGTGGAGATGGGGGAGGGGAAAAGGCAGTGATCATTGGAGAAAGAGTGAGCATTAGCAGTGGGGCCTGTGTATGGGGATAAAAGTGTATTTAATAAAAACATGGGTCAATGAGAATTGACAATATAAAGCACTCCTACAATATAGTTTCCTCTGTAAACTGAACATAGCAGAAGGCAGGGGACGACATAGAAGCAACATTGTATGTTTAGGGTAGGGAGTCTGTCTCCTTCATCATCTGAGTTGATGGTTGTGACACTGCTAATTCTAATATTTAGAATTTAAGATTATTTTTTCTCTATCCAAAAACATGAGAGGAGAATTAGTCAAGAACATAGAAGTGACAGTACATGTTATCCTAGCTACACGTTGTCACTGCAGTTGATATCAATCCCACATTGGCCACAGATTGTGATGAGAGAATAAAACGTTTGTTTTTAGCTAGAAGGAAACTCACAAGATAAAACCTGGACTGTAATGATTGTCTCATTCGCATCATAGTGTAAATCCAGTCTTAGTCCCTTTTTTGATGCTTGTATATTTTTGAATAGCCTGTGAGCATTTTCTTTTACTTATCCTTGCAGATCAGTGTTTTTTCCCCTTCTCATTCATCATTTTTGAGGTGCATTATCTGTAATAATCTCCAAGTAAAGGATTCAGAAAATCCGATACTTGATCTTTATAAAGGTGAAAGTAATTGTATGTGTTGCAAAGGATATTGTGCTCTTTCCTCTGATGTACCTTGAAAATCTTGTCTCACTGTAGCCAGCACATGTGGGGCAACAACATTCTTTTATTTTTCATGTTTGTGACTGATTGTGAATATGAGCTCCTGAAATGGTTCTGAAGAATAAGAATGCATAGTCTTTCTATGAGGCACCTGGCTATCTTTTGCTCTCTCTTACATTCACATACACCTTAGCTGGTTTGCATTGCAATAAAGTAATAATTAGTTTTATATTACTTAGCAAGAGGAAGAATTTTGGCTCATTCAAAACTCTTTTCTGGGGCAGAGGGAAATTATTTGTATGTGCAGTCTCATAAAGTGTGACCATGAAAGAACTAATGAAAGAACCTTAGAATTGAATTAACTTAGCAGTGTTTAGTTTCTATGTTTGCTCAAGAAATCAGACCATCAAATTGAGGTGATGTGAGAAACGTGTCCCATAAATTGCTTCCATCTTTTAGAACATGGTCTTCTATGTATTTCTTATTAATAGAGGCAATACTTCTATGAAAAAGAGGTTTTTTTAAGCTTTGCCATTCATGTATCTTCTTAAAAAGAGCATTCACTGAACTGAACTGTCTCTACAGCAACTCAGTTAATCGCTGCTAAACATTGTTTGGAGATTGGTTATAAATCTCTCCTTGCAGCCGTGTTCTTCCTGGCTTACTTTATTTTATGCTTTTTTTTCGATCTGAAACCCAACTCCCACTTCATTTCCCCCCTCCAAATTATACTGTAGGCTGTGCTGTGCACATTGCGATTCAGCTGTAGCCATTTCTACACCATTGTCCTCTTTGGCTATACTAATTTTCTCTTTCTGATTCTCTTACTTTTTTTGCTGTGAAGACATTAATGAGCGGTTCCCTCCTTTATTTTTTTCTTTTGCTGAAATTTCCTCCCACAACAACATTTATAAAATATGGAAATTGTTGCAACATTTCAAGACCATAAATCAGTTATCATGCTAACACTTGGGTATGCCTTGCAACATTGCTTCCTTTTATAAAATACAGCTGTATAACCTCTTACTCTCTGATGTTGAGGTCTAGTTCTGGAGAGGCTGTAAAGTAATGCACATCAGGAAAAATAACCCCAACTATACGAACAGTATGATGGAGGCTAATTTGGCTACGACAAATCAGGAAAGAGATCTTGGAGTTATTGTAGACAGTTCTCTGAAAACTTCCACACAGTGTGCAGCAGCAGTCAAAAAGGCAAATAGGATGCTAGGAATTATTAAGAAAGGGATAGAAAATAAGACCCAGAATATCTTACTGCCCTGGTATAAAACTATGGTATGCCCAAATCTTGAATACAGTGTACAGATATGGTCTCCTCACCTCAAAAAAGATATTTTGGCCTTGGAAAGGGTTCAGAAAAGGGCAACTAAAATGATTAGGGGTTTGGAATGGGTCCCATATCAGGAGAGGTTAAAGCGATTAGGACTTTTCAGTTTAGAAAAGAGGAGACTGAGGGGGGATACGATAGAGGTATATAAAATCATGAGTGGTGTGGAGAGGGCCAATAAAGAAAAGTTATTTATTAATTCCCTAAATAGATGAACTAGAGGACACCAAATGAAATTAATGGATAGCAGGTTTAAAACTAATAAAAGAAAGTTCTTCTTCACACAGTGTATAGTCAACCTGTGGAACTCCTTGCCAGAGGAGGCTGTGAAGGCTAGGACTATAATAGAGTTTAAAGATAAGCTAGATACCTTCATGGAGGTTAGGTCCATAAAAGGCTATTAGCCAGGGGATAAAATGGTGTCCTTGGCCTCTGTTTGTCAGAGGCTGGAGATGGCAGGAGACAAATCACTTGATCATTGTCTTCGGTCCACCCTCTCTGGGGCACCTGCTGCTGGCCACTGTCAGCAGACAGGATACTGGGCTAGATGGACCTTTGATCTGACCCAGTACGGCCATTCTTATGTTCTTATATATGAAGCTAAATGCAGCCTGTAGTCTCCCAGCTCCTTAAAATGAGCAATTGATAAACTGCTTAGTTCGAGGTGGAACCTGTATGTTGGGGCTTGTTTTCTGTGAGGCATGTCTCTGTCCAGAACATTAGGGGATATACAGTGTTTTTAGGCCAAGTAGGCAAGTCCTTGTGCCCCAGCAGGTTGCCAGAAAGATTCTCTGCTGGGCAAACTTTGGGTGGCCATGCCAGAATAAAAAGAAAAAAAAATGGTGTTCAGAGGAGCAGAATGAATGTACTTCAATCTGTTCTTTTTCACCTCTGTGCTGGTCTTTTACTTGAACACATAGCTTTAAAAAAATTAAATTACTCTTGGACAGAAACTTTATAAATTCAGGCCTTGTTATTTGCAGTACACCAAATGTGACATGACTAGATAGATACCGGGGAATGCATGGCAGTTTGTGGGCCAACATGCAGCTGGAGTATCCTGATGGAAAATGGGATTGTTGGTAGGAATGTAGTCTTCAGATCAGATCCAGTCATTATATAAGTGAACTGAAAAGTCAGTACTTGATTAAATTGACCATGATTCATTCATGTCAAAAATATTTTTCATGTGGAGCCTACAAGCTTCCTCAGTTTTCTGAATTCTTGCACACACCTCACCGCTCAGCTAGAACTTCCTTTAGAACTAGGTAGTGTCCCTCAGAGGATGCTACTCAAGAAGTTTCCTTCTGAAAAAGCACCAGATAGGTTGCCTTTGAGAACTAAGGAAGAGGTGGTAGCAAGGAAATGAGCCCCACGAGTGGGGGCATACTGCAGAATGTGCAGAGAAGAGCTGGTCCTGGGGTTCCTCAAAGAACTTTAACTGAATTAATACAGTCTGGATGCAGTTTAAACTCTCTTTTCATGGTGTCCTTTTATCTTTCTGTTGCGGGACATTATTGAGGAAAAAAAATTAAAAACCAGCAAATAGTTCTGCAGCACCTTAGAGACTAACAAAAACGCACCATGATATCATGAGCTTTCATGGGCACAACCCAGTTCTTGAAATGAATGGAGTAAAGGGGTCCAGGTTGCAAATAAACAGCAAAAAAAGAGAGGGGATGGGGAGGGAAAGAGAAGGGCAAAATTGGCAACATTTTTTTCTCCATTATGGTACAACTACATTGCATGCTTATTTTGAAATAAACTATTCTGGAATAGGTAGTCTAAAATAGCTTATTTCGAAATAGCATGTCTACACTGCAAGGAAGCCTTAAAATTAGTCCGAAGCAGGCTTCCCTAATGTGGGCATGCTATCTTGATTTAGAGCCCCAGGAGGCACTGGGGAGGAATAACTTAGAATGACCCTGTTAAGGAGCTTTTACAGAATAGTAGCAGTGGAGCAACTATACATGCCTTATTTTGAAATAGCTATTTCAGAATAGGTGTTATTCCTCGTAGAATGAGTTTTACAGATTTTGGAATAAGCCGTCCATTATTTTGAATTTTTTTTGAAATAATGGAATGGCTGTGTAGACTCTCGCATTGTTATTTTGAATTAACACTAGTTATCTCACAATAATGCTGCAGTGTAGATAGATGCATCCTTAGCATGTCCATGGTAAATGAGGCTAATAGAGTGGGCTATAAGTATTCAAAGTACCCGATGCTTAGCATTTTAATGTCATTAGGATGTGGAAAAAAAGCATCCTATCCAGGTCAGGTCTTTGTTTAAACCTCTATTCAAAGTGTCCAACTTGTAAATGAAACCCAGTTCTGAAGTTTCTCTCTCCAGGGGATTTTTGAAATTGCTTTGAAATAATAGACACTTTTAGATCCCTTAGCGTGTGCCCGGCAAACTGAAATGTTCTCCAACAGGTTTCTCTGTTACCATTTTGAATATCAGATTTTTGTCCTTTAATCCTTTGTCATAGAGAAGCATCAGCTTCTTCATGATAGGCCCAACAAAGAAAACAATAGAACCCCACTGGTCATCACCTATAACCCTTAACTTAAACCCCTCCAGCGCATTAGCAACAATCTACAACCTATCCTGGAAAATGACCCCTCACTCTCACAGGTCCTGGGGGACAAGCCAATCCTTGCCTACAGGCAACCCCCTAATCTCAAATTATTTCCAGCAACCGTGCAGCACACCTCCATCATACTCATCCAGTAACCCACCCCTGCAATCAACCCCGGTGCCAACTCTGTCCACACATCTATACAAGCGACATCATCACAGAACCTAACCACATAAGCCACCACTTCAGAGACTCATATAACTGCACATCCACCCATGTGATCTATGCCATCAAGTGCCAGCAATGCCCCTCTGCCATGTATATTGGTCAAACTGGACAGTCTCTACAACAAAGAATTAATGGGCACAAATCAGATATTGGAAATGGTAATGTTTTTAATAATAAAGGTAGTGGGTGAGTAAGAGGAATTCCTGCAGAACAACTGGACCCATTGCCTGCCTGTGCTCATTTTTAGCAATGCTCAGCAGGTTAGAGGCAGAGAAGAAAGCTGTGACAATTTGTTCTTATAAAGATATCTATAGCAAAGTCCTATCTGTGATGAAAATTAAAATAGAGAAGTCCAGTATAATCAATGAAATAATTAATGGAACTTATTTCTTAGACAAGATAGAATAATCATGAACATTCCTTTTTTTTCATGGCCCATTCATGACATCTGAGAACTATTTCCCAACGTTTTTGACAGCATCCATTAATTGTATATGGCTGTATTTCAATAGTCTGTAAAGAACTCTTAAAGCAAACGATGGTATTTGAGCTTAAGTGCTGCTGCAGAAATACGTAGCAAGAGAGTTCCCTCTGGGAAGTGCCATTTAATTTGATTACAGATGGGCTTGAATCAAAATCACAAACCAAATACTACTGTGGAAGTTCAGATATGCATGTGAATTATTCTGGCCTCAGAAGGGCCACCCCAGACCCTCTTCTTTATTGTATTCTTATGCAAGAGATAGCTGGCGAGAGCTTGCCACCACTCCCCCCTAAGCAGTCTGAGACTTCTGCAATGGACCACTGCTCCCTGTTTTCAAGTGAGCTGGGTCTATGTGCTGGCCAAAACAATCTGCACAGAGCCTTGGGAGGGGGAGGGAATAGCAGGAAGGAGCCATCCACCTCTTTGCTGAGGTGATGGCAGAACACCCTAGGGCAATGGATTTCAGTGTTAATAGCTGAGTAAAATAAATGGGGGTTTTCCATAGTTGTAAATTGACTGAAATAAATTGGGAAGTTCACATCTCACAGAGCTATCTTATCCAGCTCTCTGCAGAGTTGGATGTCACTGCAGCAACTCATGTTTCATAGGGTTTCCTTGTAACCAAGATGGCTAGAGATATTATTAATAATAATTAATAATAAAATAGAAAGCTGAGATCGGTGGTCTCACATAACTCCAGAAATGAGGCCCTCATCATGTGGCCATAATGAGGCAATCTAATGGAGAATCACTGCAACAGGACAATAGGTTCAAGGAAATAGGGACAGCTGATTATGGAAAGAAGAAGATCAGAAGCTTTAGAGTCACCTCATCTTTCTCAAGGGACAAAATGATCAAGTTTAAAAGGCTTCAAACATTGACAGTAAACCATAGCTGAGTCTTCTAGTCCTCATTTGTTACTTGTCTGTTCTCTCAGGGGAGAGAGTGAGTATCCTTTCACTGGTTCCCTATAACAAATAATTGTTATGATTTTGGAAGATGTCTGAAATGCGCAGCTTCTCATCTGCTGTTCTTATAAGTGACATTTATGGAGGTGCCAGACAACTGGTTTCATTTTCTCAGTCCTGTCAAGCCATGTGATCTGATACAAAAAAACAATCTTGAAGCGTTTCATTCTCTTATGCCATTTTCTAATCAAGAGCAGAGGTATCTTTTGCTCAGAGGCAAAGGACACAGTTGACCCATCCACCCCAATTTTTGGTAGGTTTATGTTTCATTGTATCTTACACTTTTTGTGCCCCCGATTTTGCAGGCTATAATATCACATCACAAGTATATATAACTTCTCCCACCCACCCAGTTTTCTGAAATGATGCCCCTGATTAGGAGCTGCTTCTTACAATGATTCTGTTCTATTCTTCCTCCTCCCTCCTTCACTTTCCCAGATTCATCATTTACTGAGCTTTACAGACAGTGGAGAAAAATGTTCTTCATGCTCTAACCTTGAAGCCCCATACTGTCATCATAATTTTTAGTTGTGGGAGACTAGGGCTCCCTATGAAGTGGGTCAAAAGTGTTCCTTATTTGGCTAGGGAATCTGCTGTTGAGAGACACAATGGAGTATATGGTTTCTGTTTCCCAGCCACTGAGTGTATTCCCTCCACAGCACTGTTTGCCCCACCAACCTATGGAGTGAGAGTTCAGGCACAAGATTACTCCTGCCATTATAACTTTTGACTAATTCCACTGAAGTAAAGGCAATATAAATAAGAACGTCATTAGCTCACTTGGACCTGTCCTTTCAAAACAAAAACACCTCAAACAAATACAAACAAAGCCTTCCAAAAGTATACAGAGTGGCAAATGGATAATCATCATTTTAACTCAATGGCTGTGTCAAGACTGGCAAGTTTTTCCGCAAAATCATCTGCTTTTGCGGAAAAACTTGCCAGCTGTCTACTCTGGCCGCTTGAATTTCCGCAAAAGCACTGACGATCTCATGTAAGCTTGTCAGTGCTTTTGCGGAAAAACTATACTGCTCCCATTCAGTCAAAAGTCTTTTTCCGAAAAACTTTTGCGCAAAAGGGCCAGTGTAGACAGCAGAGATTTGTTTTCGGCAAAAAAGCCCCGATCGCAAAAATGGCGATCGGGGCTTTTTTGCGGAAAAGTGCATCTAGATTGGCCACGGACGTTTTTCCGCAAAAAGTGTTTTTGCGGAAAAGCATCCTGCCAATCTAGACGTGCTTTTCCGAAAAAGCTTTTAACGGAAAACTTTTCCGTTAAAAGCATTTCCAGAAAATCATGCCAGTCTAGATGTAGCCAATGGGTTGTGGCTGGTATTGTCTGATATAAAAGTCCTCTTTTCTCTGCAGGAAACTGTTTTGACACAAACAGCTGCATCATGCCATTAAACTATAAGTAGAACTCACCTTTGACTTTCAGTGGGGACTTCTGCTTAAAATCTAATGACCCAACATAGCTGCCTATTCGTATTTGTTTTACACAGAATACGGGCATTGGGAGCTCTGCCCTGGCTAAACTGATGCTGCAGAGTCACATGAAAGTATATAAAACAACACTCAATTAGACAGATGCCTATTAGTGCTTAGCTAAACAAGATGACTTAGGAAATAGTTTACATTGAGGCCTTTTGTTCCTGATATGTCCAGATTGACACTCCAGGACATGAACAAATGGATGAAGGGGCAATACTTCTCTCCTTTTTAATCCAGGTATCTGGGAAGAGTCAAGATCAGTTGTAGAGAGCCCAGATGGGTATCATAAGGCACTATGCATAAAATCTAGGGATGATTATGGAGCTACAGATTATGAAGTTCCACACCAGTGCTGTTTTAAGTAGCACCTGCTGATAATGCCCACTTAAGAGACTATTACAGCAGTATTGGAATGCAAGGGTGCTCTGGCCATGCTTCCTTTCTCTTGTCCCTGCCTCCCAAATGGAAGGAACAAAAAGGAAGGCAGGGTTGAGCTGGTGATATCTGCTCTATATGCTACCCAGAGTTACCCCATGTTGGGGGAATCTTCACCAGGGCAGATCCACCAGGTTGCTGCACTGTGGGCAGAACAGGGCTGAGCATCTGATCCAAGCTGCAAAGAAGTGGGGAGACAGGTCCCCACTTCCAACAATGTGATGCTTACAATGGAAGAGTCTGGAATGGTCATTGCTCTATTTTCTTATTGCTTCACTCCTCTCTCTGTCTGATCTTGTTAAAGTAGCTGCAGTCCAAGAGAGACAGACAGAGACAGAGTGTGCGTGCATGTGCACGTGCGGGCGTCTGTACCTGGAGTTCAGGTTATCTAGGACAGGATCAGTGACAGATGCTCCCAAATAAAGTCTCCTCCTCTTGGCAATCAGAATATTCTAAAAGAGTCCATGTAGAGTGACTGTTAGGACATCATATGGGCTTTCAGGCGATGTTTTGTATGTGCATTTTATTCATCTGTTTGCCTGTTATTCCAGCAGATGAGTTCTCCTGAAGGTGGTGGAATAGTAATTAGTGAGTCAATATTTGCACATATTTGACTGTTATTAGAAAACACTGAGTTATAACGGTTAGCAATGCAATATGTGTCCATATTAGACAATATTTATTACTCTCTTCTACATTAAAGCATAGCAACAGCCTATTAATATTCATAGCATTAAAAGTCCAAGTCTTGCTCTCAGTGAAGTCAAACACAAAAAAATCACATTTGTTTCAGCGGCAGCAGGCAGTTTTTAGCTTAGCAGCCTGATTTACAGTCCTTGCTCAGGTAAGTAGACCCAATGATTACAGCGGGACAACTGTCTTGCATAAGTTCTACCTACCTGAACAAGGGTAAGACGACTGAACCCTCATCTCTTCTGGGTTTAGGTTTGATTAGGTTTAACATTTAAATCAGAACATCATGCAACATCATTCTTACTGTACATTAAGCATTCTGAAACCTGTTAGAAATATTTGTTCATGTTCTTAAACGTCAGCAAAGTCTGGCGTAGCATGGTGCATTCTTCCCAGCTTCCCAAGAGCAAAGTGACCTTGATTAGTTCAATCCTTTCTTTGAAAACAAAAACATGCACTTGGAATGTTAATTAATCTACAGTTAGTTGGCTATCCGTCTTGGTTTTAATTTGTGTTAATGACAATGCATATTTGGGGGTGGGGAAGTTCATAATTTACCATGGAAATCTGACTATCAGAGGTTTACTAGAATTCTTCCCATTACATTTCATATGAACTACGTTTAGGGGGGAAATTAAACAGACATTGTTAAATGCAGAATCAATGCATGACTGATTTGCATTAAAAGAGATAGCTGAAAAACTAAGACTTACGAAATATATCACAATATATTTTCAGTTCACTTTGCTTTAACATTGCATAAGAGTGGTCACATGCTTTATAATTACTGATGAGGAAGCACTTCTTAAGTACACAAGTGCAAGCAATGACCTCCTTAGTTTTAGTCTTGGTTTTACTAACCAACAAGATGGGCTATACTTCTACTTGCAAAAATATTTGAATGTACCAGTGGTTTGAATATAGAAAGGACACTGTATTTGTCTTACAGGGCCCAGTCCTATGCTACTGCCCAACCACTTTACACTAATCCAGCAGCATAGAGTGGTCTTAAACCATGCAGATCTAGTCTCTGTAGCAGTGCTCTTGCACATAGGGATCCTCAAGAAGCATAGAACCGCCCACTACAGTGGCTCTTATTGCACTCCGTATCCCTGAAACCAATGCAGGGAGGCAGGGTTACTGAGGCAACCCTGGATGATGTCACAGCTTGATGATGGGCAGATGGTACAGATTATAGCAGCCTCAAGGCTGCTCTAAAATGTCTTTACAGATATGACCTGGGTGCATAGTAGCTCTAGGACTGGGAAAAATTGGAAGTGTACTTTTTTGTCACCTTCCTAAACTTCAGCGAAGGAATGCTCAGCACAGCTGCTGATTTGGCTCAGAGCGGCTATTATAAAACAGCTGATATGCTGTTTGATTTTCTTGTACTGATGCTGCAGTGAGTCAGCAAAAGCGCGGCGGCAGTGGAATACAGGCAAGACCTGCAGCATGAGTCAGTATTAAGTCAAGAAAATTCCCTGCTGTTATGTAAGTGACAATGCTGTCAAACTTCACTTCCTCCTTTTCTGAAAAATACATGAATGTAATAAACTGCACATTCACATTTTTCTAAAAACTGTGGGTATTTTTGTTGCCTTTCCCAAATCCTTTTTAAACAGATCTTTTACTTCATCTAAATCTTTGTAAAGTGTTCTGGCTAAGAGATAAACATTTATTTGCACTAGCAACTTTGATAAGTTTATCTTTTGTCTAGTCTATTCATTACAGCCTTAATTTCTGTTTCAATAATAAGCTGCTAGGACCAGGGAACATCCTATCTGTTCTAAGCAAATAAAATAATACTACAGTACTACACAAACTCTCTTAAAAAGAGTAAATGTAATATTCATGAAGGATTGGTACTAATTGCAGCATTTTGCAGGATGCCCATCAAAGCTCTTCCAATATCCCTCCATCCTGACTATAATGTTCCTGTTACTTCAGTCCTGGCAGAAGCTGCAGGTAATGGTTTTACAATATAGATTCAGGAATAAATCCTTGTCCTGTTTAAATTAGTGAGCATTTTTCCACTTCTCATATTTTCAGAAATAAGAAGTCCTCGTCTAGTCTGACCTTCTGAAAGTTACAGATTTGCTAGATTAAACCAGGAAACATACTGTTAAAGTTGAAAAGACCTATTAGGCCATCCAGTTCATCTTAGAAAAGAGATGATAAAGAGGCAAGCGATGGAACGTTCATCTTACAGCAGCCTAGAATGGGTTAGTGAGGCTGAGGAGAGACCAGTTAACTGTACAGGCCACAGTTAAGGACATTAGCTGCCATAAGTAACCCCTTGAAAAATGAAAGAACCCAGCAGGGAAAGAACAGGTAGGACAATGATAAAGTCACAAATCTAGCAGTAAAAGGCGCTGGGGGGAGGGGACTGCAGTGAGGGAGCCTGTTGCTACACTCTGGACAGTAGAAGAGAAAATAGATGAAGAAGGTATAGAAGAAGACTGGGAAAAGGTGTTAAAGTTTAAGGTGGTGCAGACCTTGGCTGCTGCTTAGAGGATCTCCGAGCTGGAACCTGGAGTACAGGGCATGCTTTGGTTCCCCTAGCAGACACTGGGAAAGTGGCATGGTTTGAGCAGCAAAGGGAATACTGCCATCTTGGAAGAAGAGACTGATAGCTGAAGTGGGGGGGAGGGAGGCCCTGGTCACAGGGCCAAGCAATGAAGACAGATCTCCTTGAGGCGCAGAGAGTGTGAGGGAGTGGTGACAGGGCCTGCAGCGAGTAGTATAAGGGGGCATCAGACCCCAAAAGAACAAATCCTTAGAGCAGCCAGGAGGAGCCCCGGTGATGAGTCGACCCCTTAACACATACAATAGAGAGGCCTGTGAAATCATGAATGCTGTGGAGAAAATGAGGAGGGAATTTTTATTTACTCCTTCACAGGAATAACCCCTCTGAGACTTTTAAACATGCAAGGCACTGCATTTAGCTATCTGGAGTGGAAATGAATCAACTGCATAAGGAAACTCGCACAGAGCCAAACAGACATCATCTTCTTATCCAAGTGCAAACACATGAACATAATACCCAATGAACCAAAAGTGAAAAACACATTACAATCTACTTATCCCACAGACTACAATGAGAGATTATGACATTAAAGTTACAAAAACTAGGTGTCACTCAGCAAGTTTAAAACAAACGTAAGGAAGTACTTCTTTACACAAGACATAGTCAACCAGTAGAATTTGTTGTGAAGGCCAAAATTATAATGGGATTGAAAAAAGAAATAGATAAGCTCATGGAGGATAGGTCCATCAATAACTTTTAGCTAGGATGGGCAGAGATGCAACTCCTTGCTCTGGGTGGTCCTCAGAAGATGGGATTTGACAACAGAGGATGGATGATTCAATAATTACCCTATTTTGATCATTCTTTCTGAAGCACCAGCCACTGTGGAAAGGCAGGATGCTGGAGTAGATGGACCATTGGTCTGACCCAATATGGCTGTTTTAATGAGGTTATGGGAGAGCCAGAACATGCTAGAATTTTTTTATTCTAGGAATAGCAGATTAGAATAAGACATGTGTTAGTTATTATATGATTGATCCGGCTAAGAAGTGTAGAATAAATTAACTGTTTGATGCAAACTTTATGTAAATCGGATTGACAGGTTGGTTATGTATTTGGTTTGGAACATCTTGATGTCCTAGGAAACATGCTTTCCACTTCTCCTGGTTACAAGAATCCATCCTGAACTCTTCAATGAGCTGCAACTTCTGAGCAAGCGTCTTTGACACAGGAAGAAGCAGGAGATGCCATGGAATTGAACTCAGACCCTGAGTTGGTTGCAGGAATCAATATGCACAGTAAATACCAGTCAGATATGGCATGTATGTAAATTTATGACTCCTACTGGTGAGTCTGTGTACTAGTGCTACCTTGCAGCCATTTTAGTTCCAATTAAGGCAGTGAGTAGGGATGAAATGTGCATCACCTGCTTAGTAGAAAAATACTTTTCCTGATCCATCCATATAAATGGATGAATAATAATGTCACTATCCTTCACACTCAATGGATGCTGCAGATTGGCTCAATTGCCACTAACACATGACCTGCACCCCTTCCTTTCTGCTCCCATTTTTGAATCTCTGGAGGTTTATGGATGCAGTTCAAAATCAAACTGTGGCTGGGTCTCCCTGGCACCAGGGTGGCCTAGTGGTTAGATCCCAGATTTAGCTGACAGAAAAGAGGTACAGACCCCTACCACTTATGCCCCGGGACTGGGAATTCTAGCCTACTATCTGTATGCAGTCCTTTCGTTTGAGGCATGGCCCCAAGAGTTCACATTTCTCCCTCCTCACTGAAGCTTTTGAGTAGTTTCCCCCCTTTTGCCCCAGGGATGGGGGGTTGGAGGCTTACTTGCTCCTTTGGCTGGCCAAGTGGACGAGCTTTGGCTCAGGTCCTGAAGACTGCAGAACCACACTCCTGTCTCCTTGCTGGTCAGCTCCTAACTGAGCCAGGCTCCTTTCTTTTATCCTCCCTCCAGGTCTGGCATTGGCTACAGATAAAGCTGGGGAAGAGCTAGCTAGGCTAAAAGGCTTTGTTTGACTCATGAGAAGCCAGGCCCTTCTCTCTTCACTCTCGCACACTAACCAAGGCTGATTAAGTAAGTTTGCCTTTTGAGTTACACTACAGGCACAGATCTATCACAAAGTCAGTCCTTCCCACTAATATTTTTGTTTCTCTTCTTATAACTTTCAGATGTGACAATATCATTCTTAAGAATGAGACTGAGAATTAGCTACACTGTTCCAGGTCAAGTACCCATCATGTTTAATTGCTGAGCACAGATGATTATGTGGTATAATTTCATGCAGTAAAATATACTAGTTACATATAGGGAGGCCAGAATTTCTTCTCACGGTGGCATAGATCAGGATTAACTCCATTAGAGTTAGTAGTTCCACCAGTGTAAAACTGTTGTGAGGAGAGAATCAGACCCACATTACCTAATATGGATATTCTTGAAGAAATGCCCACTTGGTTGTTGAACTTTCACCTTAATTGATACTTCATTATTTTCTACCACATTTCCAGGAAAGCTTCTGCTTAAAAAGAGTTGGCATGGAGTATAGTTTTTAAGAACACAACACTTACAATTCCCCAGAATACTTTTTCTGTAAGGGTGTGTCTAAACTACATTGCTCCATCAATGGAGCCATGTAGATTAGGCTGATTGGCAGAGGGAAATGAAGCTGCGATTTAAATAATCGCAGCTTCATTTAAATTTAAATGGCTGCCGCGCTGAGCCGACAAACTGAACAAACAAATCTACATGGCTCCGTCGACGGAGCCATGTAGTTTAGACATACCCTAAGTGGGCAAGTTAGCAGTTTTGTTTAATATGTGAATGACAACCTGGTTCACATCTACCCCAAGTTCTATGAAGTGTCCAGGGATTTGCACCGGGAGGCCAAATGCTTATTCTATTTTTTAACTTAGTGGAAACCACTTGGCTTGGAGCTCATTTTCAGTTTTAGCATCAGAACTCAGCTGTTTGAAATAAGGATGTTAGCAAGTAGTCAACTGCAGTATCGACTACTCACTCCCCCAGCTTGCTACCTCTTAAAATTCGGTTCCCCCCAGCACCATCTCCATAGTGCTACCCTGCTACTCCCACTGCTGTCCAGAGCTGGCACGAGCCAGGAATGCTCAGTCCCGGCTCGAGCCGGCTTCTGGAGCTACCCCTGCTGTGGCTCTGCAGAGCGGTCCTTATCGACTAATTGTGTAGTCAATATAAATTATATTGACCACACGATTAGCCAGATAATCACAATTGAACATCTTTAGTTTGAAACTAACACACAGCACACCAGTCTGGCGAGTAATGCAGTTGCTGAATTTAGCAAAATGAAACAACTATTTTTTTCTTCTGGGGTTGACTGCTAAAAAATGTTATGACAGAAAGTTGTTTTTCTGTGAAGCTTATACTGGTTCTAACCATTTTGGGCTGGTTTGTTCCTGCTTAAAGCGTGGGTGTTTTTAATTTACTAAAATACGTTTTCAGTATTTTTGTTATGTTAAATTGTGTCAAATGTCAATAGTTTCAGGGAATTTAGGAAAATTATTATTCACACCTCTGCTATGGCTCTTTCTCTCAACAAAATCTAAGAGGCCCCCTATAGTTGCCAGCTCTTTCCATAGGCTGGGATTGTTTCCTCATGGTGAAGGAGCTGCAACAGCCCACTGAAGTTAAGTAGAGAAAATCGGCTTAGAAAAAAGAAGAAAATCCGACATTTCATTGGAACATTTCAGTTTCTCTTGAAGGTATCAAAAAAGAACAGCTTGTAGTGCCAGCATCAATCTGCCTCTTATAACCACAGCAGAAGCACAAATATTATTTTACTTTTATGTTTTATGAAATTGTATAAGTTAAGGTTTAATATTGTAAACTTATATTTTAATAAGCGAAGCAGCACCTACACTTTAAAATGATATTATTTAAGTGAGTGCCTTGCTTTGCTTTCTCAACTCCCTATTTCAATTCTGGCCTGATTTTGGTAGTGCATTCTCATTAACTATAGTTCATGATTCATGCTTTATGCCATTTGAAGCTGGCATTCCAGACTCTTAGATGATGTACAACTTTGGTTCCACTTCTAAGAGTTTGAGAATGTGGTTTCTAAAATCTATGCAGAATTGAAGTCTGGAATAGAAAGTATAATAGTAATCAGAACAGTGTGATTTTAGAGGCTGATACTTCATGAACCTCTAGGCTAGAAATTAATGGAAAAATGGATAGCTAAAATACTGGTTAGGGCAAGTTTTTGGTCTTGTTACACCACTGATACAGTGCAGAAGGCCTATATTGGGGGCCAGGAGTTGAACCCCTGTATTTAGAGGCTTTTCATAAACAGAATTATTTTGTATTAATACACGTAACCAGATTGTAATGTTTCCTAAATATTCCAAAGCCCCAAATTATGACTTTACTTTTAAAAATAAAAGGACTCTAAATCAAAACGTTTTTAAGCTAGCAAAGAGTGAATACTTGAACTGATATGTAATATATTGTGACCACAATCTTAAACAAAACTCTATTTCTCGGATTTCAAGTATGCAGTATATAGATAGGTTTGATTTTTATTTTTTAAATTGCAACTAAGGGTAACTTTACACATAAATGAATTGATTCTATTATAATTTGCAAAGATCTAGGAAAGCTAGGAATGGTATTCCAATACTGCTGGCAAGATGAGAAAGTAAGGTTACAGAACTAAGGCTTGGCCTACACTATAGATTGAATTTAAGCACATTAGATCAATTTTCTAAACAAGTCCACACCACCAAGCCTGTTGCATTTTATACTTCTGCTTTTCATGGTGAATAACAGTAAAATTCGACCCTATATTGTTGTCTTTAGTGTAGAGTACTAAAGTCCATGTTCTTGGCCTCCAGGAGGTATCCCATACTGCCCCAATGTGTCTGTTCTGGCCAGGACTTTCAATTCTGCTGCTCTTCAGGTACACAGAAAAAGCTCTGGGAAAATTTGAATTTCATTTCCAGTGCAGCCAGCATGGCGAGCAGACCTCAGTGTAGGCAGCACACCTCAGCAGCACATCTGACCAGGAATGTCCAGGATCACAAATGAGCTGTAGGATGGAGTGTGCAGGAGATCCTGGACCTCATTGCTGTGTGGGAAGAGGAATCAATTCAGGTAGAACTACAAAGTGTCAAAAAAAAATGCTAATATCTATGTCAAGATCACACAGAGCATGGTGGAAAAAGGATACACCAGGGGCGCATCTGGTCAGCCGCTGGTGAGTTTTAGCAGTGGCTGAATCATGGACGCCTGGGGCAGAGCAGCTGGGGTGCTGCAGGGTTGGTCCCGTAGGGCCCGCCCCTCGGCGCTACGGGGACCAACCCGGCAGCACCCCAGCTGCTCTGTCCCAGGCATCCCCAAGTGCAGCTGGGGTGCTGCTGGGTTGGTCTCGCAGTGCCGAGGGGCAGCGCTACCGGACCAACCCGGCAGCACCCCAGGTGCTCTGCCCCAGGTGTTCCCAATTCAGCCGCTGCTGAAACTCACCAGCAGCGGCTGAATCGGGACGCCTGGGGCAGAGCCAGACTATCGGAAGGGAGGGCTATGAGGGGTCTGGGGTGGCATCCCCCCACCCCAGACCCCTCATAGCCCCCCCTTCCGATAGTCCAGCATATTTGATAATCTGGCACCCCCTGGGTCCTAAAGGTGCCAGATTATCCAAAGTTTACTGTAGTAAAAAAACCTATGCGGATGGAAACCAGCAGAATCTGGCAACCCTGCTCATGGGCAACAGTAAACAAAATGTCTCATGGGCCACATGTAGAACCCCAATGGGCCACAGGTTGCCCATCACTGCCTTAAGCTATGGCAGCTCACACTTAACTGGTATGTCAGCCAAGATGGTGGCTCTCACATACGAGGATATTAGTCAAGGCTATCTAGTAGGGACAGTAAGAGACTCATGTTACATATGCTCAGCTGCAGTTTATGTAACAGCTTGTGAGGCATTTGGTGCTGTCCTCTGATTGGTGGCAAGGCTTTCATTGATCCTGCTCAGAAGCATAAGGTGTTTCAGGAGCCATAATCCAATTCAGCCTCCTCAAAAGATAATTTAGAAATTATGTGATGGTCATTACTGACTGGACATATTTGCATCAGTGTAGTGGAGGGTAAAGGGCTCAGTGTCCAGCTACCGGTAACACTAGCCATTTAGTTACACTCTCTGCAATAATAGTGGTATATAAGCATAGATGTATATGTGCAAAATAAAGGGAGAAGTGCAGTGCATATTGGTGAGACTGTTATGAAACTGTTATGAAACACAGTCATCTTTCCTTCCTAGTGGACAGTCACATTTCCCTCCCCCCCCCCCACACCTGTTCCTGGATTTTTTTATGTGTGGAATGCTGGCAATGCACTTGGTTACAATGTGGGAAATCACCAGATTCTAAAATACCATTGCAAACCTCTTTGTGTCCCTGTTAAAATGACCTTCTTTTTGTTTAAAAAGAGAAACAAAGAAACACACCTAGGTAAACAAAGCAGTGCAAACATTGCCAGGTGGGAAAAAAATCTGGGTCTTGAGTTAGGCCAGTATTATTACAAGATATGTTTTGCACTAACCCCAGTATATAGAGAGGAAAATAAGTTTGAAGACGGGACTTGGGATGTTTGATCAGAATGAAAATATTGTAATGAACCTGCTGGCCCATTATTGGTGCTGTGTTATTCTCCGGTTTGATATCTGGTCAGTAGATAGTTCCATTCTCCCCAGAAGATGTCAAAGTGAAGTACAATCTGAGGTGGGAGGAAAGTGGACTCATAAGAAATATGAAGGTTGCATGAGATCCAGAACAAAGCCACAGGTAGCAGATCGGATGCTGTCTCTGGAGAGAAGGCTGGGCAGCAAACATATCCTGCAGCTGGCAGGGGGTTAGTAATTGCTGCAGTAGCCTACTGCTTGGAAGATGGCCAAACGGAACACTTTGGCTACGTCTAGACTGGCATGATTTTCTGGAAATGCTTTTAACAGAAAAGTTTTCCGTTAAAAGCATTTTCGGAACAGAGCATCTAGATTGGCATGGATGCTTTTCCGCAAAAGCACTTTTTGCGGAAAAGCGTCCGTGCCAATCCAGATGCACTTTTCCGCAAAAAAGCCCTGATTGCCATTTTCGCGATCGGGGCTTTTTTGCGGAAAACAAATCTGAGCTGTCTACACTGGCCCTTTTGCGCAAAAGCTTTGTGCAAAAGGGACTTTTGCCCGAATGGGAGCAGAATAGTATTTCCGCAAGAAGCACTGATTTCTTACAGTAGGAAGTCAGTGCTTTTGCGGAAATTCAAGTGGCCAGTGTAGACAGCTGGCAAGTTTTTCTGGAAAAGCGGTTGATTTTCCGGAAAAACTTGCCAGCCTAGACACAGTCTTCCTATCATACTCTGTATTGGATTGCCCTTAAATGCTGGATTAGGAACTGTTTTGAGATTTTGTTCACAGTGTTGATGTAGCCATGCCAATCCCAGGGTACTGGAAAGATAAGGTGAGCAATATTGGTGAATGAGACCAGCTTTCAGGCTACACAGAGCTCTTCTTCAGAGCTGAGAATGGCATTTACGGGGTATGTCTACCCTGTGATTAAAAACCCATGACTGGCCCATGCCAGAGAACTTGAGCTCATGGGCTGCAGGCTAAGGGGCTGTTTAATTGTGGTACAAACGTGAGCCCAAGCTCTGGGACACTCCCACCTTCCAGGGTCCTACAGCCCAGGCGGTGTTTAGACACTGAATGTTTATACTGCAGTTTAATCGCCCCTTAGCTTGAGCCTCTGATAGCCTGAGTCCTTAGTCAGGAGGGTTAGTGGGTTACAGGTTGCTGAAAGAAGCCATAAATCCATTATCTTTATTAAGATCATTATTTTAAGTGTCTAGCAAAGTTATGATTTTAAATAACCAGGCTTGTCTTTTGAAGGTGCTGTGCAGGTTTCCTCTGAGGCCCAGGGTGGAGAGATAAGATAGGGAGGATAATTTTGTGAAAGGTGTTTGCCCAAAGGTGAGATGCTGTTTTATCTTTTATCATTTTGCCATGTGAGCTCATTTGAAAGTGTAATGGTTGTCTGGTTTCACACACCTAATTGTTATTGGGGGTATTTAGTGCACTTGATGAGGTACACTGCAGCTGCAATAGGCATATGCAGGCCAAGGATCATGAAAGATGTATTGTGGGGGTATTGATCATGGTAGCAATTGAGATACACCTGCAGGTTTTATAGCTGTTGTTCTGGTGGAGCCTGCTGCTGATTTGAGTTGGTGTGTCCTGACCTCCCGGGAGTTTGTTTCTGATAATCAGAAGTGGTAAAGTTGTGGAGGAGGGGTTGTTTGAAGAGGGATTTTGGGAAAGATTTCTTTCAGGAAGTGGTCCCCATTGAGTAATTGTTTAATGATACTGTGATGGGGAGCACTCACCTTGCACTAGGCAGGAATGGGGTAAACCCAACTCTGAGCGCTGAGAAAGCCACATCCCCTTCATCTTACTGGGCATGCTCACAGATAAAGTTGGGGCCGGTGGCTGGAGGGAGACGATGTGCCTTGTCTGCCCCAGGGAAGCTGCAGTGACCACTGAAGTACTACAGCACAGGCTAAAGCCAGCTGCTCCTAGAGATATCACAGGATCCAGAGGCAAACAGGAGCAGGCAAACCACAAACAAGGAAGGGAGACAGAGATCCACACTGGAGATGAGCTGACCACATCAGGAAGCAGACCAGAGGAAGTCAACAGCTATCAGGTGAGTGAGCCTACACTGGGGAGTCAGCATGTTTTGGTCAGAGCATTTCCCCGCTGACTCAGTGGCAAGAGCTACAGCCATTAAGAGGTCCCTGGGGTGAGATCCAGTGGAGTGGGAGGCTCTGGACCCCCCTGCTGGGGGATATAAACTGTTCCCCTGTCTCCTGTCCCTTGAGGAGGTACTGTACAACCCTGTGAGGTGGGTGGAACTTATTGATTTTGGCCATTAGGCCACACTACCCTATAGCTGGGGGGAGTTACAAACTCTTGCTATTGAGCCACACTGCTCTGTCAATAGGGGTGAGTTATTGACTATAGGCCATTGGACCGCACTACCCTGAGAATAGGGATGAGCCATTAACCTTAGCCATTGGGCTGTGCTGCCCTGCGAATAGGGATGAGTCACTGACTCTTGCTATTGTGCCCTCTACCTGACAAATACGGGCAAATTTGTTGACTCTGGCCATTGGGCCACCCAGCCCTGGATCAGGATGGATTTGCTGACTTTGTCAGGTGCACCACTGAGTCGTAGGACTGCAAGTAGAGCCACAGGCATGGATTGGAGAGAAAAAGACTAGAATTGTGGGAATGCCACAAGGGAGATGGGCACACTCACCCTGCACTGGGTGGGGTTGTCCCCAGCTGCGTGATGGGGACCACTAGAGAGTATCAATTGTGTAATTGCTCCATGATACTTTCCAGGGATTCCAGTGGTAAGATACAGCTAGTGATGTGCAGGTGGAGCCAGCAGGGTTTCTGTACTGAAGCAGGTTCTCTCAGATTATTTGAATGGCCTATTCTTGATGTGATCGACTTCTCTGGTGGAGTGTCCATGTTTGAAGGCAATTTTAAACCTGTCAAAATGTGTATCTGACCTTCAGAACAAGACAGAGGGGATGATCTGACTCTGGGATTTTCCCATCAGCCCCAGTGTATATTGTGTTGAGATTCACCTTGGTGGAGCAAGCCCTTGCAAATCCTTACCTGTTGCTTAAGCAAAGCCTTAGGTGTTCCACATGCCCACTATACTGAGTGCAAGTGCATTCTGTCTGAACAGGTGAAAATGTGAAACAGAGTGGTACCTGGCTAATGGTCTCTCTTTTGTGTAGTTCCAAGGTGAACTTCTGTGTTTAGACATTGATTTGTATTGAAGATCCTGACTATATATGTGTTAGGCTTGGAGTCCAACCCCTGAGATGAACCCAACTGTTTTTGCTGAATGTCTTTATGGCTTTTATCAAACCAAAATCCAGCCTTAGTGTAAAAACAACACATTTTCTTTGGTTCTTTTCTTTCAAATAATTTATCATCCTCTCCATTTTAAGATGCCATTTCTACAGTCTTCACTGGGAAAGGACAAACTCTTCCAGTTCTGGAGTTTTAGAATTATAGTGGGGAAGAGGGAGGGGAGAAACAAGTTTGAAAATGTAAGGTAGGAATAATCCTGAATTAGGAGTAAGGTGAGCTGCATGACCTCAACAGGTGTTTTCTGTCTCTAGCTTCCAGCCTACTATGACTCTAGGGTGCCAAGTACAGGACTAATTAAGAGTCTGAAGGCAAGTTGGGAAAACAACTATGGAATTTAATAAAACTTGCCTGACCTGCTGCATGAGGGAACGTCCACTCCTGAACGCAGGGGGATAGAACAATTTGTACAGTGGGAATGCTGAGAGCTATTGAACCAACTGGAGACCCTATATTTGATGGATTCCACTTCATGCCAGGAGGTGCTGCAGTACCCTCCTCTTCCCCTCCCCCCCACTTCTTGTTCTAGCATGTGTGCCTGACCTTTCCCTGAAGGATATCAAAGGACAGTAGTAAGGCAGTGAACACTCTACAGGCAGTCAGACCTAACTCTCATTGGCTAATCTTGCAGTGAGGGCTTTACACAGTTTCTAGTAGCCTCCTAATCCTGCCCATTTCAAATTCACCCTTTCAAAGAATAGCATTTGTGCAAACATTTCCCTCATATGCAGAGACTCCTGTTGCAACAAAGAATTACAGTTATTTCAATTTCATTTTTGTGGATATTTTTGCTCATGAAATAATGGCTATCAGGGAGGAGGGTCAGCTGGGCTACTCTTATAAGAGAATGCGCCAACTGCACACCTGCATGGCATATCTCACTTGTGGCTTCAAGCAGCTCTCAAGCTTTGGTAACATCCAGAGCCAAAAACGGATCCCCATCTTCTCAATGGCATGAAACCAAACCTCAGCTCCAATTCACTCCTCCCTCTCTGTGAACTCTGAAAAAATTTGGTTCCCAGTGAGTTCTATGGCCTGTGCCTAAATCTAATCTTTATATATTGCAGAAGGTGTTTCCTAACATCCAAAGTAGAACACCTTTTTTCTTCTTTCTTTGGTCTTATCAAATACTGGAGGCAGCTTGGTTTAAGGAATAAATATTGTTAGTCAAATAAACACTCTCTCATATTGGCCAATACAAGCTATAATTAATAACTGAACAAAAAGTCACCATCCCCTATTAATAAAATACTGTACTGGAACCATTTCAGTTTTGAATACACTTTCTGAAGAGTGTTTACATGAACTCAAAAGTTTATTTATCCAAGAGCACTTTCACAGAAAAGCATCTTTTTGCATTACCGTATATTTTCCTTGCCAGTTTATTGACCTTTAGCAATGCATGGCTATTAGTTTGGCTAAAAAAAAAGATAAAGTTAATCTTACCCTGCCATGTGTAATGTCTTTGTAGCCATTTTATTAAAAATATTTTAGAGGCTGGAATGGCCCATGGGACTGGGATGAGGTTTGAGGTTTAAATGGTTTGGATGAAATGAGTTGGTGGACTCTGCTCATTAGTATCTGAGGCTTGCTACTATCACAGGCCAGTGTTTCAATTGACAACAAGAAGTTCATTTTACATCCTCAGTAGCATTGAGCAGTCATGGAGGCTACAACAGATGTCTCAGATTGTCCATTCAGTTTATTGGTGAGGCATGTGGATGGTGCAGTGTAGGAGATACTTGTACTGCTTTTGTGTGACTAATCAGAGACTTGAGTTTGGTTTGCCACCTGTTCTGACACTTTCTGAACACTAAGCCTCTGACCCACCTTTTCCCCCCAGTGTTCATTTTAGCACAATCCTTCCATAAAGTTCAGAGGCCAGCACATACTGGCCGCCCCGCCCTCCCCCTTTTTTTTTCTTAAATCTTTGGGACACCCATCTTGGATGCTGGCATTTCTATAATCACCCACAAGGCTGTGCTTACAAGAATGACTTCAGTGACAGACAGTGATAATTTGTTGGTCAGAAGCATGAATGCAGATCCTGAACTGTGGATGAGCTGCCCATGGGAGGGGACTGGAAGGGGTGCCTGGAGGGTCAACAAAGGTGGCTTTAATTAACCTTTACACCTCCACTCCCAGTCCTGGGTATGTCCGTCCTTGACTCAGTCCCCAGCATAAATTAGGTATGCTCTACTCTGTCTCGTCTGCCTGTGGTCTCAAGAGATTGTTCTAACACCTGAGGATTACCAAGGGGAGGAGTTCCTCATCCCTTTTCTCTGGCACAGTCCATGTGCCTCCATCTGGAAGTGGAGATGGCACAGGAGATGCTATGATTGCTCTACAATACATCATCTCAGGATTCACTGACTCAGAGGTCTCCTCAGTGGCTGGCTAGGTCAGCTTGAGAGTTACTCTGTGGTGCTACAGTGGCACATGGAGGCCATCACACATTGGATGATCTGAGCTGTTGTGTAGATGCAGGAAAAGCAGTCAGGAAGGAGACAACGGCACAAGATAAACCATCCACAGGAAACACCTGAGGGATGTTGTGGGATAATGGCAGAGCCATTAGTTCCCTAAAGCCTGCCTCCTGTGGAGCTTATCAAACTAGTTTGACGAAGCAGGCCAAGGCCTGAGATTGACACGAACAAAGGAGTTCTGGCTGGGTTAGAAGCAGTACTGTGACAAGGGTGGGGCAAACGGAGTGTTCGCCGTGGGAGCATCATAATTGGGGCACAAAGATGCAACAAATAAAACTAATGTCATGCTCTTTACTTTTGCAGGTTGTGTGCTAACCTAAGTCCCAATTTACATGAGCCTGTCTTGAGGTCTGACACAATGAAACAGGTGTGGTGAAAGGCTCACAAAGTCTTTGTTTACACGTTTTCTTGAAAAGCATGAGGCTGAATTTACATGGAGCATTTTGAATGTTGAGCGTTTACAGTGTTACCAAAGTTAAAGCCAGAAAACAGTTCACATTGGATGCAGTGGTTTTTTAATGTGCGTGCATGCGAATACGCTTTGACATGGTGTTGAGCATGGGGAGAGCATTAAAGGTATTTCATTGTTGACATTTGGCCTAAGTATTCGATCCCCTATAACTCTTTTCCATTCACAGACATTATAAAATATGTGCCTACTATTGAAAATATATTTTGTTACATTACTATACTATTTTTTTATTTTTCTTGAAGTAAAGATAAATAAAACTTAGTAAACTAGAGAGATTTTTAAATTTGGAGAGAGTGCACACAATAATATTTTGCTATGGAGGCAAAAAACCCTAATTACGGAACTGGATAGAAGGACTCTTCCTGGGGAGGGAGCCATTGTTTGGGTGCTGATTGGGGAAACCATTGTGATACAGGTACCCTCTGGGATGCCTGAAGAAATGGGGCCTGCTTAGATTGTCCTGAGGAAATGGCAAGTCTTCAGGCAGCATAGACACACAGACTGATGTTTTAAAATCTTAAGCTTTGCTCCTACTGTTAAAATAATCCATACTGTTGGCCAGTCAGCCTTCTTAAACCAGATTCCCAAAGGGGAGGACCACAGGTGCCAAACTCAGTTGGATCTGCTGGGTAAACATAGCTGAGGAACAGGTTACTGTAGCTCAGGACCTATTTGATGAGCAAAAGAGCAGCTGAATTTCAGCCCAGAAGAAGAAAAAAAACACAGGGGCTGCACTCGGGGTGGGGGGGGGGGGGGGGGGGGGGGGGGAAGAAAGGAGACAGATTCAGTTTGTCCTGGTTACAGGGCTATCATAATAATCCATTTTGACCTTAACATCCATGGAAAACTTGCAAAGTAACCACAATGCCCACTACTGCTATTGGGAGCCAGGAACATTCAGCATTTCCTAGGACTGGACTATCAAAATTATTTTAGTAGGACATTTAGTAGGGTGTGTCTAGACTGCAGGGTTTTGCCGACAAATGTGGACTTTCGTTGACAAAACTATACCTGTGTCTACACTACTGGTGAGTTCTGTCAACAGTAAGTTGACAGAACACGGCAGTTTTGTCAATGGCGCTAAACCTCATTCTACGAGGAATAATGCCTTTTGTCGACAGTGTTCTGTTGACAAAAGGCGCTATTGCATCCACGCTGTGGTGGTTTTTTGGAAAAAAAAAAAAAAGAGCGGCTTGCTTTGTCGACAGAACTGGCTATAGTCTAGACACTCTTTGTTGACAGAGGCTTTGTCGACAGTGTCTGTCGACAAAAGCCTGTAGTCTAGACATATCCCCAGTGCTGAATCCTGGAACAGGATAAGCTCTAATGCAAGAAGGTTGCTTTTAATTAATTAGTAGCACATGCCACATGAAAAATAATGATCAATTCATTTTAATAACTGCTATTGAAAGAGCTCCAATGGTGAGCTTAACTGCCTTAAGTTAAATACACATTTTTTACATTAATGGGTCCCAAAAGATAATTTGTCAGAACAATTTTTTTTGTGCTACCAAAAAGAATTCTATCACTCAGCATACACCATTTATTTAATTAGCTAGCAAACATATGCTGAAAACTGGATTAATTGTACTAATTTAAACAATTGTACTGGCACAAACCACTAATAATTTAGGCTTATGGGGGCTGCTTTATTTATTTCCAAAAAATTGTTTCTACTACTGTGTGATAAAATAATATGTAACCAAACATTTAGATTTTTATGATGAGCTTCAGCTAATAAAAATGTTAGTTAGAATGGAATTAGTTGCCTTAAGATCCTGGAATGGTATAGAGTTTTATCAAAGGCAGACAAGTGAACCCAGAATCTTATACAGGCAGTAAGTTTGTTTGTTTTTGTTTGTTTTTGTTTGTTTTTGTTTGTTTTTGTTTGTTTTTGTTTGTTTGTTTGTTTGTTTTTGGTTTTGACTCAGCAAACATTATTTTTAGTGATGGCATCAGTCAGTTCTTTATAAGTAAAATCATGCTTAACTTCATTCATAGAAAATTGATGTGTCTCTGTTGATTCTCTTTGTCCCCCCCCTCTTTTTAAGGGAAAAAATAGTTTTTTAAAAGCTTGTCTTCATTTTACAGATCTCTGTAATGTTCTACTGCTATAATTGAGGGGTTGATGTGAGTGTAATCATTTTGCAAGTCTAGATCAAATAATGTGGAAATATATTTTTTGAAACCACATCCATGGAACTGATCATTGGGGAAACTATAATCATACTAGTAAAAAAGCAATTAACAGGGATATATTAGCTATTGGTCAACCTCATTATTGGCACCCATGGAAAGCAAGAGCAAAATTTATCCTATCAACTGCAGTCTTGAACTTCTTGCTGAGCATAATGTTTAGGGATGTGTTGATAAACAGAGCAGTATTACTTGAGTATGTGCTGTAGGAAACAGAGGTTGGACCTTTCAATGTTGCCATTCCCAATCATTCAAAAATCACCTTTTGCACCATAAAGCCACAAAATAAAAGTGGGCTGTGCTCGTGAAAGCTCATGATACCATCTACATATCTTGTAAGTCTTTAAAGTGCTACCAGAAGCTTTATTAAGTT
Organism: Pelodiscus sinensis; assembly: GCF_052426305.1. Taxonomy (NCBI): domain Eukaryota; kingdom Metazoa; phylum Chordata; order Testudines; family Trionychidae; genus Pelodiscus; species Pelodiscus sinensis. The sequence continues at coordinate 313,900,256 of NC_143052.1, forward strand.
AAAAATTATGAGTTTTGTAAAAAAGGCAGCATTTTGGGTCCTTTTATACTTGCCTTTGGATTTTGAGACTTTAGATTTTGTTTTTAAACATTTCTTCACTGTCTGAAGGGCCAAACATTTCCTTTTTGTGAAATTGAGACTCATGTGGTTACACAACTCTAGGAGCTGAGACTTACAAATGCAGCAAATATCACAAAAACCTGCACACTCCCCTGTGTGCCAGGGAACTCAGGGATTGCATTGCCTTGGGCAGTGAGTCTCCTGATTAGTGGTACAAAAGTGTGATGTCACTGCTTAGCATTCCTTTGCTTCCTTCGCATTTGTGTAAAATTTATCTAGGCAATGGTGATGCTCCATTATTTTAACAAGCATTCAACCACATATACATGCACAGAGATTATATTTGCATCTACCTTAACTGAGCTTTGATTTGCTATACTGTGCTGCAAATATGCTTTCTATAAACTCTGCAACATAGGCTTCCACTCACCCTTGCTTTGAAACACACTTTACTGACTCACTCATTCATGCATTGGACAGCACATTTAATGCCTTGATAACTCCAGTTTCTTCTTACGCTAGTCTGGAAACAGAGTCCCATCATGCCTTCTGCAGGGTGGATTTCCACTGTCTCAAACTCAATCAATCTAACAACTGATCCTTTTTTTGGTGTTCCTTTCATCAGAGTAGCTGGGTGCCATACATCAGAGTGAATACAAGCTTTATCTATTGCATTTTCAACCAAACATTTATACTCTTAAGCTCTTCATGTCTAAACCCCATCTACTTTTGTGAGTTCAATTGCAGTCCCAATGGACTGCCAGTTCTGACCTTCTCTTAGCTTCCCTCTCCCTACTCTTCTGCTCTGGCCGTCTGTCCAATGCTGTTGCTGTATCAACTGTCTAGATTAGTCCTCTTTCTTTTTCTATCACACTAACTTCCCATCTGTTACAAATATATTGCTCAAGTCCCATGTGATCTGATCCTTAACAAAACAAGGAGCTCTTATTGGCTTCAACATACTCCGAGGAAAAAATAGGTGGTATGATTATCTGTGCTTATGTAACCCACACACCTAGGCTGTGTCTACATTGGTGCGATCTTGTGCAAAAGCAGCCGCTTTTGCCCCAAAACTTGCTGCCTGTCTACACTGGCGGGGAGTTCTTGTGCAAGAACACTGACATTCTAATGTATGAAATCTGGGCTTCTTGCGCAAGAACTATGATGCACCTGCTCAGGAATTAGCCCTCTTGCGCAACTGTTCTTGCTCAAGAGGCCAGTGTAGACAGGCAACAAGAATTTCTTGTGCAAGAAAGCCCTATGGTTAAAATGGCCATTAGAGCTTTCTTGCGCAAGAGAGTGTCTACACTGGCACGGATGCTCTTGCGCAAAAGCACATCTCTTGCGCAAAGGCACATGCCAGTGTAGATGCTCTCACCTGGAAGAGTTTTTGCATAAGAACTCTTCCGCAAAAGAGTTCTTGAGCAAAATCATGCTAATGTAGACGTAGCCCTAGTGTGGTTACTGAGCAATGCAAGTGGTACTAGACCACAGCAACAGTTAAGATCGAGAGACCTCTACAGCGTGGACTGGGTGCCAGCTGGCTTTTAGCTCAATGGGTAGAGGCTCCTATACTCAGCTTCAGAGGTCCCAGGTTCAAATCTGCCTGGTGTCGGTTACACTACTAAACACCAGAAAGGTGCTAGCCAGTTGTTCACGATATACAGTCCCTGACATTGTTTGCCTAAGGCTAGATTCTGTAAGGTACTGAGTACTAAGGTACTGAGCACATGCTTAACTGTTGTTTCAATGGGACTCTTTCACTATTCTTAAAGCTAAGCATATGCTTAAGTCCTTTGGGCCAGAATACTCAGGAACTATCAGGATTGCATCTGTACTGTGCAAAATTATTCCAATCCAGCAGTGGGCAATCTGCAGCCTGAGGGCCGCACATAGCCCATCAGGGTTCTATGTGTGGCCCGCAATGCTTTGTTTAAAAAAAAAAAAAATTGCCCAACTGCGGGGTTGCCAGATTCGGCTGGTTTTCCCTCCACACCTTCTTTTTTGTTTTTGTTTCCCCCCTACCAGTATTACTAAAATGATACACATGTGAAGTGAGTGCTGATTATACACAATGCTGACTGAGAGCCGTGCATTCCTTCTGCATCCAATCAGAGCACTGCTATGGTTCAATCAGCACACCCCACAAATTCTAAGTGTGCAAATGCAGTTAGCAAAACTACCCTATCCTGTGAGACCTTCTAGGTTACAACAATCTTGCGGTCCACTGGGATGGAGGGCCACTCACATGACCTACTCACCAGCCTAGGTTGCCTATTGTTATTCTAAAGTCTCACTGCAACAAATATTGCCTGCTGTATCAGTTTCTGAGCTTTGTGGGATAGTTACAGCCCCAAGCCTGCACACATGTGTGTTTAACTGTATGCTTGTGAATAGCTCCCTTTAAAGATCTGTTTCCCTAATCTCATACCATAAATTCTCCAAACACCAGCTGGGCTACGTCTACATTGGCATGATTTTGCACAAATACTCTGTAATGCAAGAGTTTTTTGCGTTAGATTATTTGCGCACGAGAGTGTCTATATTGGTCCGGGACTCATCGTAAGGACGATGAGCTTTTGCGCAAAAGAGTGTCTACATAGGTGGGACGCTTTTGCACAAAAGCAGAAGCCCAGAACCATTTTGAAGAGGGCAAAAGGGCACCAGCCCTTTCCGGGTGTGACGTAGTGGGGGTACTTGCTGGGCTGTGGTGACCTCTGCTGTCTGGAGCAAGACCCAGCAGGGAAATCCTTATTATGCAAAGGTACCATACCGGTTGAACCAGCCTACTCCCCATGGAGAGGAACAAAGGAAGGTGGAATGCTGCCCTGGCTGGGGGGCAGGGCTGGAAGAGGGTTTTAGTTGCTGGCCGGGAGCATGGAGGAGACAGCCTAGGGAAAGGGGCTGGAGTTTAGGGGCCCAGTCTCCCCCATCTCAAGGGGGCCTGAGGCATCCTAGCCCAGCTCTGTGACCAGATTACATCGGTGCTGTGCTGTATCCTGGAGAGGCAATAAACTTCCTCTATTCCACCGGCTGGTGCAGTCTGTTCATACCATTTCAGGGTGCAGGAGATGGGGGACCGTCACACCGGGGGCGGGGGCTGGAGCTCCTTTGAGACACGTGCTTAAAGGGATCTCCCCGGACAACCGTTTCTCTCCTGCTGAGAGCTGTAGGACCTCTTGCAGGGACTGGCAGCCGTAGCAGTTCTACTTGTGGTTTCCCTCTGCTTGTTGGACACCACTACCTTGTGCCTTAGTGCCATTAGCTGATTTTTGGACCTTAGCTCTCTTTTTGTGACATGGAGCCGGGGTGGCCTTGTGCCTGCTCTGGCCCCTTCCAGCCATTTTGGAGTGCCTGAAGGTGCTGCTCCAGGCTGCTGCACTCCTCCTCCGGGACCTCGAGGTGCAGGTTGCTCTGGACTCCCTCACCAGGGAGGCCATGGCGTCCCTGTGGCATCCCCACCTCACTGTTGAGAGGCCCTTGTGGAGACTGGACACCAGTACCGACTGGTGGGACCGGCTGGTCCCGGGGCAATGGGACGACCAGCAATGGCTCTGGAACTTTTGGATGTGAAAGCAGATGTTTCTGGAGCTGTGTGCCTGGCTCACCCCTGCGCTCCAGAGAACCACCAGCCGGCAGCGGGCACCCATCCCCATCAACAAGAGGGTCGCCATCGTAGTATGGAAGCTGGCCACCCCGGACAGCTACCGATCAGTGGCACACCAGTTCAGGGTGGGCAGATCGACTGTCGGTGCCTTCGTCATGCAGCTAAGTCTGGGGGGGGGGAGGAATGTGAGGGAGGGTGCTGCCCAGGGGCAGGCAAGACTCCAGGCTGGGGCGATGAGGAATGCCCCATCACCCAGGGGTTTGAGCCGTCCCTCTCTTGCACAGGCCTGCTGGGGGGGGGGGGACCTGTGGGGCGAGGGGCCCCTAGTGTGTGTGAGTGTGAGGGCAGAGGGCATCACGGGGGGGGGGGGTGAGAAGCCCCCAAGGGAGCACACACTCACCCTGCCTTATGTGATGCGTTCCCCTGTGTGTTTCTGTGCACCCTTCTGCAGGTTGTCTGTGCCATCAATGATATCCTGCTCCAGAGAGTCATCAGCCTGCGGGCCGTGGAGGCTACGGTGGCTGGCTTCGCTGCCCTGGGGTTCCCCAACTGCGGGGGAGCCCTGAATGCAACCCACATCCCCATCCGTGCCCCGGAGTATCGAGCGGCCCATTTTATAAACAAAAAGGGGTACTTCTCCATCGTGCTTCAGGCCCTTGTGGATCACCATGGCCGCATCCCGGACATTTATGTGGGCTGGTCTGGCAGGGCACACTATGTCCGCATCCTACGCATCCCCGGCCTGTTTGGCAGGCTGGAGGCGGGCACTTACTTACCCCAGTGAGAATTTACTGTCGGGGACATGCCAATGCCCACATGTGTTGTGGGGGATGCAGCCTACCCCCTGCTGCCCTGGTTAATGCAGCCCTACACTGGGCAGACAGACCACAACCGGGTTACAATACATGGAGGAGGACCCTACTCCAGGGGTGGTCCTCTATGCAAACATACAACACTGGGGGAAGGGCGGAACCGAGTGGGCCCAAGCCACACTACTGTGGTGTCACCTGGGCTCAGGGGTGGAGGGCATGAGGTGTGGGGACAGTGGCCAAGCTGCCTGACTGACCCTGTGCTCTAGGCTGGCTGTCATAGCCCCACACCTTCCATCTTAGGCTCTGCTCCTTCCGGGAGTATGGAGCTAGTCCTCCTCCCCCCTGCAACTTTCCCAGGAGCCTGTGAAGGCTGTCAGCTCCCCTGCATAAGACTAATTGTCACAGCTTCTGGATCTCATTAGGTTACAACGTTTTGCAAACAGTAACAAAATATTCCTCAATAAACCATCTCTAATTAAAATTGTGTTAGTCTATATGAGTCCTGAATGCAATGACGAACCGACAAGTGTTTTGCATGCATTTGTTTTGAAGAGTGTTAAGTTTGTACTTCAAAACGTGTCAGATTTCTTGGTACTTTGGTGTATTCACATGTAGCTAGAAAAAGGGGCACTCTGGTGCATCTGGTCCCAACAAACCTAGATTCAGTGTCATTCATTTCCAGACTACATATGTTGTAATCATGGGATGAGAAGATAGACACTTTAATGTAAAGGAATGTATATGTAGGAGAATCAGTTGCCTCCTTCATAGGAGCCTAGCAGAGCATATGAGAGGCAGAATTCATAGTTGGGAACAGCAGTTTTATAAAATGAAGTTGAATTTAGTACTTGGGATTTATCAGTGATATTGAATAATAGATCCTACACCCGTCTTTTCAGTGGAATGCAGTAGATACATTAGCAATAGTATTTTAATAATATTTGATAAAGGGTTGGAAACTGGTAGGACAATAAACAAATGTTAATAAATTGCTCCAAGTCAAGTCGAGGGAAGCACCATCTTGAGACTGGTACTAAGCCTGCTTTTAGGGTCTAATCTTTTAAAGAGCAGAATAACCCAACTCCCACTTAAAGCAGTATAGCTGAAAGCCTCCAGCAAAGAATCGAATACCTGTAGCAGGATTAGACACCACCTTATATTATGATACTAGAAGGGAGATGTTTTGAACACTGTGAGGCCAGAGAAAATAATCAGAAAATATCCAAAAAGGACAGGAAATAAAATGGAATTCATAGAAGGAAAAATTAGAGCTAAGAGATTTTTAATGGGAGAGAGCTACTGGGGATGGGGCAATTAGTGGATATTAAATGAGTTTGCAATAAAAGTAAAGAGGAAGCATGCAGGAACCCTGCTGTCCCTAAATTGCACAAGGATAGCAAGAACTCCCTCTGACTCTGTTTGGCTTGGGGAGCTTAGCTCCCTCCTCTGTGGCTGGTGAAAAAAGCACTTACCAAGCAGAAGAATCTAAACAGTGAAGAGCAGGTGCCTGGCTGAGGCGTTCTAAGGCTTACTGCCTTTTCCGCCAATGGATGGGAAAAGCAACAACTCCTGATAGGGGAAGATAATGTGTTCTATCAGGGAGTCAGCTATCCCCTTCCAGTCCTCTAAAAGAAGATCTGCTTCCTTCCACTCCTCTCCCATGTGGGGAGGAAAACAGATGAACACTAGGGCTGTGTCTACACTGGGCCACTTATTCCGGAAAATCAGCCGTTTTTCCGGAATAAGCTGTGAGCTGTCTACACTGGCCCTTGAATTTCTGGAAAAGCAACGACGCTCTACTGTACAAAATCAGCCGCTATTCCGGAAAAACTATTCTGCTCCCGTTTGGGCAGAAGTCCTTATTCCGGAACACTGTTCCGGAAAAGGGCCAGTGTAGACAGCCCAGTAGTCTTTTCCGGAAAATAGCCCCGATCACGAAAATGGCGATTGGGGCTCTTTTCCAGAAAAGCGCGTCTACATTGGCCACAGATGCTTTTCCAGAAAAAGGGCTTTTCCGGAAAAGCAGCATGCCAATGTAGATGCTCCTTTTCCGGAAAAACTGAAAATGGAATAGTATTCCGTTTTAAGCAGTTCCGGAAATTCATGCCAGTGTAGACACAGCCATGGGGTCTCTTTGGAAATGTCTTTATAGCTTTTATAAGGTGAGAAAAGGTATTGTGGATTTCAAAGTTTCCAATTTAAAGAGTCTCCTTGGCCCCTCACGGTTTGACTATACTACAGAAAAGATTGACGCTGCTCCTGTTGATCTTCCAGGGTTTGAATTAATGGATCTAGTTAAGACAGCTAATTCAAACTGAGAGGGGTACTCCAGTGGATGCTGATAGTCCTGCTTCCATGAGGAGTAAGGGAAGTTGAAGGGAGAGTGTTCACCCTTTGACTTCCTGCAGTGTGGACAATGCCAAAAGTTGAGTTAAGGTAGGGTATGTCTACACTACAAAGTTAATTCGAACTAACGGATGTTAGTTGGAATTAACTTTGATAGGTGCTACACTAGCGCTTCGCTAGTTCGAACTTAATTCGAACTAGCGGAGCGCTTAGTTCGAACTAGGTAAACCTCATTCCACGAGGACTAAGCCTAGTTCAAACTTACTAGTTTGAATTAAGGGCTGTGTAGACCCTTAATTCGATTTAGTGGGAAGCTAGCCCTCCCCAACTTTCCCTGGTGGCCACTCTGGGCACCACCAGGGAAACTCGTCTGCCCCCCTCCCGGCCCCGGAGCCCTTAAAGGGACACGGGCTGGCTTCGGTGCCCGTGCCAGGTGCAAGCCTGCCAGCACCCAGCCAGCAGACCCTGCACCTGGCACGGCTTGAGCCAGCCACCCGATTCCCCCCAGCCCTCCCCCTCTTCCCGGGACCAGGCTGGCGGCTCCCGGGAGCTTGCCCAGGAGCGCAAGAGGCGGGCACCCGCCTGGGCTAGTGAAGACATCGTGGACCTTGTCCACGACTTCCGCACTAGGCACAGGAAAGCGGCTGTCTAGGGCAGGATAGCCACCAGCCTGGCCACCCAGGAGCAGGTTTGCATGAAAATCAAGGTGGTCCACTGAGACCCCCGACCCTGAGCCCTGAGCTTACAATGGCCGTCCTGGGTCAGACCAAAGGTCCATCTAGCCCAGTAGCCTGTCTGCCAACAGCGGCCAACACTAGGGACCCTGGAGGGGATGGACCAAAGACAGTGACCAAGCCATTTGTCTCGTGCCATCCCTCTCCAGCCTTCCACAAACGTTGGGTAGGGACACCACTCCTACTCCCTGGCTAATACCACTCCATGGACCCAACCTCCATCACTTTATCTCACTTCTCTTTAAACTCTGTTCTAGTTGTAGCCTTCACAGCCTCCTGCAGCAAGGAGTTCCACAGGTTGACTATTTGCTTTGTGAAGAAGAACTTTCTGTTATTAGTTTGAAGCCTGCTACCCATTCCTTTCCTTTGGTGTCCTCTAGTCCTTCTATTATGGGAACTAATGGAGAACTTTTCTTTATGCACCCTCTCCACCCCACTCATGCTTTTATAGACCTCTATCATATCCCCCCTCCGTCTCCTCTTTTCTAAGCTGAAAAGTCCCAGTCTCTTTAGCCTCTCTTCATATGGGACCTGTTCCAAACCCCTGATCATTTTAGTTACCCTCCCCTCTCCCAGCCTCTCTCTTCCCCTCTCCCACCTCCTTTTCCCAGTCTCCCCCAGTTTTGTTCAATAAAGAGAGATTCTATTTTTGAACACAATTGTCCTTTATTTTGTAAATCAGGAAGGGGGGCTTGGGAGGGGTAAGTGGAAGGAGGTGAGGGAGGAATGGGGTACGAGCCCCCGATGGGGAGGACTGGGCTGGCTCTGCGGGCTTCTGGGGGTGGAACCTCTCCTGCAGCCCCCCAATTACCCCCTCTCCCCAGATGGCAGCCTGCGGCAAGTGCAGCCGGGCTGATGGCCGAGTGCTGTGATGTGCCCAGTGTGGGTACTCCGGGCAATCCAAGCCAGGGCTGCTTTGCAAGCGGGGCACCCCTGAGAACTGTCTGCCTGGGGTGGGGGTCGGGTCCCTTAAGCACAGCCCTCGGCTAGCCTAAGGCAGCAGCTCCACGCTCTAAGTTGTACTCTGATGCCCTGCCGGCACTGCTTCCGGCCATCCTTAACCCCGGTTCAGGGTCCACTCTGTGTGGACATGCTAGTTCGAATTAGCAAAACGCTAATTCGAACTAGTTTTTTAGTCTGGATGCGTTAGGTCGAATTAGCTTAGTTCGAATTAACTAATTCGAACTAAGTTAGTTTGAGTTAGCACTGTAGTGTAGACATACCCGTACTTTGACTTCAGCTATGCAATTAACATAGCTGAAGTTGCGTATCTTGATTTGACCTTGTCCCATAGTGTAGACATACCCTCTGGCTGTGTCTACATTGGTAACCCTTTCCGGAAAAGGGATGCTAATGAGACCAGTCGGAATTGCAAATGCCACGGGGGATTGAAACATCCCCCGCGGTATTTGCATGAACATGGCTGCCGCTTTTTTCCGGCTTGGGGTTTTGCCGGAGAAAAGCGCCAGTCTAGACGGGATCTTGCGGAAAAGGGCAAGTAGGAATAAGGGATCTTCCGGAAAAGGGCTTATTTTCCGCAAGATCCCATCTAAATTGGCGCTTTTCTCCGGCAAAACCCCAAGCCGGAAAAAAGCGGCAGCCATATTCATGCAAATGCCGTGGGGATATTTAAATCCCCCGTGGCATTTGCAATTCTGACTGGTCTCATTAGCATCCCTTTTCCGGAAAGGGGTGCCAATGTAGACACAGCCTCTGTGTGGTATATTATAAAGGATCATGCTGGAATTTCAAATCATCACTCTAAGAGTATGTGTTTGTGTGGGGAGGTGGGGGAGGAAGGGGTAGAGGTTCCTGGTCCTGCTTACAGGCTAGAGCAGTGATGGGCAACCTACAGCCTGAGAGTCACATGCAGCCTGTCAGGGTGCTAAAGCACTATGGGATGGGTCAGTGAGCTGTGCTTTTGCTGCCTTAGGCTATGTCTACACTGCAGTTTTTGCTCAAAAACTCATGGAGCGTCCACACTACAAGCATGTTTTTGTGCAAGAAAAAGTACAGTACGTTGTCAGAAGACAGGACTTTTTGCACAAGAGTAATTCCTTTTTCTACGAGGAATAAGCCTTTTTGTGCAAGAGCTCTTGTGCAAAAAGGTGTGTGTAGATGGGCAGCAGGATTTTTGCGCAAGAACTAGCCTCCTGGAAAAAGTACACATGCTCTAGTGGCCATTCCATGCTAGTAATCACAGCTCTATGGTTCCTGTCTGCTGGCCCCTCCTTGAAGGTGCAGCCACCCTGGAGAAGCCTCGTGGCAGAAGCTGATCCCAGACAGCAGCACCTCCCCACATGGGTCTCCCTGCCACAGGCTTCAAGACTCCTGTATGTCTGCCCCTGAAGCCTCTCGAGACCCCCCTGGTCTTCATGGGGAGCAGCCCCAGAGGTCACAGAACCCACCCAGGGGCACAAAAAAGTGTGCGCCCTCCTGATCTGGCTCAGAAGTTGGAGGCCCTCCTGGAGCTGTGGGGACAGGAGGAGGCCCTGCAAGATCCCCAGGCCACACGGAGGAATGCCAACATCTTTGGTCGGATGGTGCAGGCCTTGGCCAATCGCAGACACCCATTCCAGACCTTTAAACAGGTCCAAAGTAAGGTAGAGGAACTGCAACTGGCATATGTCCATGCCAGCAAGCGCTCAGGAGCAAGACCCCACACCTGCCCCTACTACAGGCAGCTCCAACGCATCCTGGGGGATGAGGAAGAAGATGCCTCATCCACCGTCGTGGACACTGGCCTGCAGACCCCTGTCGTCGGTGAGCAGGAGGGTGACGACCAGCCGGCTGGGCAAGCTGAGGAGACCAGTCCCACTGTGACCCTGTCCCTGGAGCCAGTGGCTGCTAGCCAGGATGTCTCCCAGGCCTCCTCGGACACCAGGGATGGATCCTCAGGTGAGTGATGTCTTTGTCACTCACTCGGAGGGATGGGGGGGTGAATGGTGCTCCAGCTGGACACCATGCTGGGGTCTACGCACGTGCAACCCTGTGCCGCATTACTGCGCGGCACGTGGATGCAACAGGCAGCCCCAGAGCACACCTGGGATCCTCCTGGACACACACGTCCTGCCAATGGGGGTGTGTGTGTGTGTGCCTGCGTGCGTGTGCGCGCGCCAGCTGGGAGCAGGCTAGTCACAAGGCACAGGCCAGACCCCCCCCCCACACACACCAAGGAGTGCTGCACACACTACGCAGCCATGCCTGCCTGTGTGAGACAGCAGCCGTGCCCATAGACAGGGCTGCGAGATGCCACTGTGTGGCTCCGAGAGCCCCAGGCTGCTCCTGGCTCTCCTGTGGCCCCTGAGAAAATCCCCCTGTGGCCACACTTCCCTGGGCTGCTTGGCCTTGGGTGGGGTGGGAGGGAAGCAGGCAGCCCGCTGCCTAGGTGCGGACTATTGGTCATTGCTCACAGAGGAGGGCACAGCCTCAGGGACAGTGTCTGCAGGGATAATTGACCGCCCCTCGCTCTTGTGTGTTTTCCACAGCTGGACAAGCCGGGAGTGAGGGGCCAGCCAGTCCACCGCTGCCAGCTGCCACAGGTTAGGGGACACAAAGAGGCACCAGGCTCCAGGACCAGCTCTTGTGGCAGCATGTGATGGCCATTGAGCGCATGGCAGACGCTGGTGGAGAAGGCTCACACTGACCATGAGTGGTGCCTACATGACTGGGACTAGTTCATGAAGTGGTGCCATTGCTTCGGTGACCTCTTGGCCAGCATGGTGGCCCATATGGCACATGCTGCTTCCCATGCCTCCCACCCTCCTGCCCCCCTGCCTATGCCCCCTCCTCCTGCCAACCCTGACCTTGCTCCTACCCCCATTATCACCATCTCCATGTGCTCCCCGCACCTACCTATCCACCAGGCCAACAAGATGCTGCAGGCAGCCGCCTCGCAGAAACATGAGTCCCCCTCCCAGTTTAGCGCCCCCCCCCCCGCCCACCTTTCCTTCATGTAAAATAAAAAAAGTTTATTTTTGGTTGCAAAACAAAGAGGCTTGTTTATTGAAGTTGGGGGAGGGAGGGGATGTAGGCGGGAAGGGACATGGCTGCCAGGCAGGCGCCCCTTGCTAGGATGCCCTGGGGACAGTTACTGGGGTGTTTGTGAGAATCTCCTTCAGGGCCTCCCAGATGCCCACCCTGGCCTGGTGGGCCTGTGTGATGGGCTGTCACTAGCCCGGGGGGAGAACGGCCGGAGCCACCACCCGCAGACAGCCGGTGGCCAACCCCAAGCCACCCAGCCTTACCCCGGCGTAAGCCGGAGGAACCGGCGGGACTGCCTGCTGCCGCCGCGCCTGCACCGGCAAGGGAACGTTAACCCCTTCCCCGAGGCCCCGCCGGGCGGGTGCAGGGCAGCGCAAGGCGGACGTACGGCGGGGGAGAACGTCGGCACGCCGCCGGAAGGGGAGGGCCCCCGGATAGCGTCCGGCGCGGCGGGCCAGTTCAAAAGGGCCCGCTGCCAGCGAGGGAGGGGGCAGCCTCCTTGCTGCGGCGGAGGAGCTACCCACGACCCAGGACGGACCCCGAACGCCTCCAAGGCCGGGAGTCAGCCTGGCCTCGGTCCCGGGGCCACCGGGACCGTCACTACCGCTGGTGGTTGGTCAGCCCCCCCTCCGACGGGGGCCGAACTCCACCGCGCCGGAGCAGGAGGGAGCAGCCGAGCCGGGAACGGACCCTGCCCAGGGAGCTTTCCCCGGAGACCTCGTCCGGATGACCCAGGACCCGAACCACTGAATCAGGGTAGGCCCTGGGGATTGGGGCTGCGGCCCCAGGAGACGCGAGAAGGGAGGAAGGAGCCCGGGGCAAGGCACTTTTGGCGGCCGTGGGTAGACGGGTTACAGCCGGAGCAACCCCCGTCTACCGCGTCGGGGCGCGAGCAAACCCCGGTGCTTAGGGCCCCGGGCTGGGACCCAGAAAGAGGGTGGGTCTGGGTCCTCCTCCCTCCCCCAAAGGAGCAGGCGGCGCTAAGCAACGCTGACTTGAGCGCTCAGTAGAACTGAGGTACACCCCGGGTGGGTGGAGACTGGATTGAGGGGCTATAGCCCCATCCCGCAGGGATGGGTGATAACTCAGGGGTCCGCAGACCCCCCCTTCCTCCTCGGGAGGGGGTGATCACACCCGTGGGCCTGGACCTCCGGGCCGGGGGCCGGGCCAGGATAGACGAAAGAAAGAGGGGGTAGGGGGTCCTCTGAGCCCCCCTCTCACGCCAGGAGGGGGTAATTGCACCCCTCACTCCTCACAGACTGCCTAATGGCAGCTCTCTGGGGCTGCTCAAATGCACAGCCCACTTGGCTGGCATCTGCCCCCTGCCCGGGAGGAAGGCCTCCCCATTTCTCTCCACAGTGTTGTGGAGGACACAACGTGCTGCGACCAACTCGGCGATGTTGTGCTTCCCCATGTCGAGGCAGGTCAGCAGGCAATGGACGCACACCTTCAGACAGCCAAAGGCGCACTCCACCTGGATCCTGGCCCAGTTCAGGTGGGCATTAAATTGTTCCCTGCTGGGATCCGGGTGTCCGGTGTACAGCTTCATGAGCCCAGGTATGAGGAGGTAGGCTGCGTCCCCCCCACGATGCACAGTGGCATTTGCACATCCCCAACTGCAAATTCACGGTGGGAGAAGAATGTGCCCTCCTCCAGCCTGCAGCACAGGCTGGAGTTTCTAAAGATGCGGGCATCGTGTACCCTGCCTGACCACCCCACAAAAACATCCATGAAGTGTCCATGGTGGTCGAACAGGGCCTGCAGCACCATGGAAAAGGAGCCCTTTCGATTGATGAAGCGGGCGGCTTGATGGTCAGATGTTCGTACTGGGATGTGTGTCCCATCTATGGTGCCCCTGCAGTTGGGGAACCCCAGGGCAGCAAATCCAGCCACGGCTGCATCCAGGTCTCCCATCCGGATGACCCTCTTCAGCAGGATGGAGTTGATGGCCCTCACCTGCAGAAGGACACAGAAAACACACAGAGGATGAGAGAGGGGGAGTGTGATCCCTTAGGAGGTGCCTGCCCCCCTTCCCATCTCCTTTCTCCCCCAGAAGCTCCCCCCCCATGAGTCTGCCCCCCCAGCAGCAGGGCTGTGTGAGGGAAGGACTGCACAATGCCCCGGAGCACGGGGCTTCTTCCCACCCCCCACAGCCAGGACTATCCTCCTCTCCCCCGTTCAGGGACTGCAGCCTCAGAGGGCCCTACACCAAACTGGTTGCCCACCGACCGGTAGCCGTTCAGGGTGGCGAGCTTCCAGAGGGCCAATTCTCCAGGTGGATGGTGGGCCGCACGTGGGTGTTGCTTCTCCAGAGGGCAGGGGTGAGCCAGGTATGCAGCTCCAAGAACATGTTCTTCCTTATGCAGAAGTTTTGGAGCCACTGCCAGTTGTTCCACTGCTCCATGACCAGCCAGTCCCACCAGTTAGAACTGGTGTCCAGCCTCCAGAACCAGGCATCAAGTGCAACACACACTGCAGCATGGCCATGTGGGGCCAGGACATGCCCAGGGGCAGTTCCGGCTCCATGACAGCAATAGAAAGGTTGTGGCATCCCAAGAAGCACAGGGCAACCACAGCAGTCACTGATGAAGCGTTGCAGGCTACAGCAACAAAGAAATGGCAGTCCGGAGGGGGGAGGGTGTCCCTTTAAGCACGTGTCTCTTCAAGGCTCCAGCATCAGCCTTTGGAAGCAACTGGTAACCTTCTGCCCTTCCCAAAGTGGTTCCGGGTGGCCTTTCTTGTACAAGACCATCCACACAGTGTAGACGGTCTCTCTTGCACAAAAGCACATGCAGTGTGGACGCTCTCTTGTGCAAGAATTTTTTGTGCAAAAAAATTCTTGTGCAACAAGCCTGCAGTGTAAACGTAGCACCCGAGAGCAGCCTGTTTTTGCGTTCTTGCCTGTTTGTTATGCGTTCTGTGAAATATAGTAATTTCAAGAGTTATGTCGCAATCTCCCGACAAGCCCATTTGTTTCTGTGTCTGCTATGAACGTAACATGCTATTGGATTTGTTTTCATCTCAGTACAGATTCTTCATCAAATGGAAGTTACTATTGATAGGAATGAGGATGGGAATACCTGTGATTTGTGCGCACACATATACACTTATTTTGGCTATGAGCCTGCCAGGAGACATGAAACCTTTTCAGATAAATTCCTTCTCTTGTCCATGGTCTTTTTTCCCTACTGCATACTGCCAGCACAAGCTGATGTATTGCTGCATCACCATGCTGACACATGAGCTTCTCTTTGCGCATAATCAAACAGAGAGCTCCACAGATCTTTTTCTCTCAAATGGGACAAATTTCCCATTGAATTAATAAACATTACAAGGTAATTCAGATTTATTCTTGTTCATATTATCCCTAAGAGCCCAAGTAACTGTTGCCCTGTGCCTTGTGTAGTCATTTAAAACTAGTGGAAAGTATCAAACTTCCATCCAGCTGCTGCTTCCAGGTAGTAGTCTGCTCTTGCTTTTTAAAATAACTTTCCTTCAACCCCCCTTGGCATTATGAAATCTCCAGCCATTAGAAGATTTCCCCCTGTAAGGGTTTTCTAGAGAGAAAAGAAGGGGGAAAAGATCCAGCCCAAACGTCTACTCTCACAGCTGCATTATGTTCCCTTGATTCAATCTTAATTGACCTCACGTTGGTTGTTTCCTCCTTTTCCCCTTTTCAGTCTCTGTAGACCATCTGACATGCCTAAGCTATCTTAGGTACTTGGAGGAAAAGAGAAAGAACTGAAAAGTCATCAAAGAATGGTCTGGTCTGCCAGGGGTAGTCCCTGATGGGCCCTCACACCACCTGCACCTCCGCAGATCCAGGAGATCAGAGCTCCCGTGGCCCCAAATTGCCATTCCCGACCAATGGGAGCTATGATCACCCACATGTACGGAGATGCAGGTAAATATAATGACAGCAGCCCACCAGGGGCTAATTCACCCACATGTACAGAGATGCAGGTAAATATAACGACAGCAGCCCAGCCATGTCTTAGACAGCACTACTGCCTACTGCTGCCTGTCTGTCAGGATTTTGCCTTCCTAGACTACTTTGTCCAGTTTCTGGTCCCCTCTTCGCCAGAGAATCCCACTGCTATTATGGTCCACAGATCTTCCCTCCTTGTGAGGGAAGGGAGTTTATTTACTTTAATACTTCCCCCTTCCCAACTGGCCTTTGGAGGTATATAGTTCCCCTGGGAGTTGCAGCATGCTGGAATGCTAAGTTGTTAGAGCATGACTGTGCTGAGCTGACTCAGAGGGCCCAGCACACTGTTATGCCACTCAGTATTACACATTTCTGGACATGGATAATCCTTCACCTGCCTATATTCCTGAAGTAATTCTGTCCAGCTTTTCTTTCATGCTGCAGGTGACCCTGTAATGATCTCACAGAGCCTAATCCATGTACTGCTATTTCTGTGTATTGCAGGACACAGGCTGTGTACATTCCATTGGGAATCAAATTTTTGATTAGCTAACAAATTTAAACAAAATATAAATGATCACCTCAAGAAAAGGTGATATAGTTATGTTGCCATTTTCATAAGAGTTGCAGAAATACCCAGAGCAAGAGATCTCTAGCGATCAGTATTGCCAAGCCCAGGTGCTCAAAAATTGTGAACCAGGCCCCCAAAAGTAATGAGATTTTAAAATAAACAAAGCATTTTGAATTCATATTTGCATCCAGTTTTCGGAGCCTTTTGGGTACACTTACAGACTCATACAATCATAGAATCCTAGAACTAAAAGGACCTTGAGAGATCAAGTCCAGTCCCCTGACTGCACAGCAGGACCAAGCAGTGTCTAGATCAGTGGTTCCCAAACTTTTCAGCATAAGGCCCCTTTTTGATTTTTGAGAAACCCTCACCCTCCCTCCCCAATAGCAGCAAAACTTGTTGAGAAAAAAAAAAAAAAAAAGAACTGACCAGGGCCAAAAACCAAAAATAGCAGCACAACTTGGGGGGTGGTGGGTGGGAAGGGGCTGGGTTGCCTCGCGCCCCCCCAGGAATTTCATCATGCCCCCACCAGGGGGGCACGCCCCCCAGTTTGGGAACCCATGGTCTAGAGATTATCCCTGATATTTAACCTGCTCTTAAATATTTCCAGTGATGGAGATTCTACAACCTCCCTAGGCAATTTATTCCAGTGTTTAACCACCCTCACAGTTAGGAAGTTTTTCCTAATGTCAAAAACATAGACCTCTCTTGCTGCAATTTAAGTACATTGCTTCTTGTCCTGTCCTCAGAGGCCAAGGAGAACAACTTTTCTTCCTTCTTCTTGTAACATCCTTTTAGATCAGTGTTTCTTAAACTATGTTCCGCGGAACACTGGTGTTCCGTGAACAACTCGCAGGTGTGCCGCAACTTCTTCCTTGTTTTTTGTTTTTGTCTTTTTTTGTCTGACATTTTTTTTTTGGAAGAAAATTTTCATAGGTGTTCTGCATAAAAAATATTATTGTTTGGTGTTCCGTGGTCTCAAAAAGTTTAAGAAACACTGTTTTAGATACTTGAAACTGCTATCGTATCTCCTCTCAGCCTTCTCTTTTCTAAACAAGCCCAGTTCTTTCAGCCTTTCCTCATAGGTCATGTTTTCTACACTTTTAATTATTTTTTACTTGGGTCACAACTGCAACCATGAAGGCTAGAAAACCTATTTTTTGTTTTCAGATTAAAGCTGAAATGAGAAATAACATGACTTTAGGAACTGGAGCTTTATCAATACAGCCATTACCATGAGACTTGTAATAAAACTGGGAGAATTGGAACCATAGAATTGGCCTGGCAATCAGATCTGCCAGTGTGGACTCCTGAAAGCCTCCCTAGATATACAGTATTTCCACTAGTGGATCTGACTGCTTGATCAGGGACAGTAACGCATGCTTATTCGGTCATCACTGTATTTGAGATGTTTTTCACATTAGTATCAAAGCAGCCTAGTATAGTTTCTTTAAGAATATGTCCAAAATAATTCTTGTCTCATATTTCATTTAAGGTCAGAGTTGTGTTTATTGACTTTTTAAATAAATCCTTGAAAATTTGGACTGATTGTCCAGAATTGTTATGGTCATATCCCATCCTTAATCATATCTCCATGGATTTCACTGGAGTTATGTAGATGTAACCGAGGACACAATATAACCTAATTTGTTTTTTAAAATAGACATTATGGCATACTTTTTCAAAGACGCATTTAGTTTCTGTCTAGCAGTGAAGTAAACATCTTTTCCTTGCATGACTCTGGTTGCTTCTTTGCTATGCATGAGAGGGCTGCTGTTGAAGTGAAAAATGAGTCAGCTAAAATAAGAGTCCTCATAATTTCAACATAAAACCCCAATCATTGTTTTTCAGCTAATGTCCAAAAAAACAGGCCTCCCTGTGCAGATTGAGCTTTGGCAAATAGTACTCTAAGTATTTTAACTCTTAATTATTAATTTCACCTACAGTACTTTAACACAGATATTTTCCACAGCAGCCTTAAATAATGTGATGCTACTCTTAATATACAGCAATTTTTCTTCTTAAAACAACACAACTCATACTTTTGTATGCTTTTCTTTTGTTAGTGTAATATAATATGATCTACTAAGGTATTAATTCCATGTTGCCATCACTCTTCTTTGCAACTGCTTTCCTCATGTTCATATTTTAATTTTTCACATAATTAAGTGAACCACAACATCCTTTGTCACCAGGATTATGGTGTAAAATGTTGTTAAATTATGTAAGGGTATGTCTCTGTCGCCAGAGGCATGTAGATTAGGCTACCAGGCATAGGAAAATGAAGCGGCAATTTAAATAATCGCCGCTTCATTTAAATTCACATGGCTGCCGCGCTGAGCCAACAAACAGCTGATCAGCTGTTTGTCAGCTCAGCGCGGTAGTCTGGACGCATGGGGGTCGACATCAAAGGCATTTGTCGACCACCCAGGTATGCCTCCTGGGATGAGGTTTACCTGGGTGGTCGACAAATGCCTTTGATGTCGACCCCCGCGCGTCCAGACTATCCCGTTGAGCCGACAAACAGCTGATCAGCTGTTTGTCGGCTCAGCATGGCAGCCATGTACATTTAAATGAAGTGGCGATTATTTAAATCGCCGCTTCATTTTCCTATGCCTGGTAGCCTAATCTACATGCCTCTGGCGACAGAGGCATGTAGTCTAGACGTACCGTAGATGGAGTCACTTTCACTCTTAAGCCTTGGAGGATAGAAAGATTGGACAATTTGTATGAGAGTCCAAAAGAGGTAAGAGGTCAATGACATTTCTCTCTATTTAAAAAAAAAAATTCCTATAGGATGACAGAATGACATCATCACATTGTCTGTGTCCCCAGGAGCCTAGCCCCACCCACTCCCAGCCAGGGCTGCCACACTGCAAACCCGACCTGGCCCTCCTTTCTCAGCCAGAGCTGCCACAGCCTTGGCCTGGGCCTCCCTGGCAGCTTGCGGGGAGGAAGAGCTGGGGCTGTCTACTCCCAGAGAGAGGGGGGTTGGGGAGTGTAGTGAGCAGGGGGCACAGCCTTGTAGTAATTTGTAAAGGTTTTTGTAAGAAAACATTTGTTTGAGAATGGTAGCCATCTTTTCTTTCCAAGCCATTCAACTGAAAATATATTTAACTAAATGTATTGTACGACAGTGATTTACTAAGCACTCTCACATTTTAAAATATAAACCTAATAAAATATACAACTAAGTTCTTCAGCAGTTTTACAGAAGAATAACATTGCAGTGAGCTGTGTGCTGCCAGAGTTACAAATACTCTCAAACAGCCTGTTTTAGATTTTCTTGGAAAAGCTTGTGATTTCTCAGTTATTAACCACTTTAATTTAGAAATGTTGTGCTTCATTCAGGTCCAAAGAAATATGAGAACCAGAGGGCTTGATATCGCTGTCACTGACACCAATGTAAATCAGGGGTGTTGCCACTGAGGTCAGTGCTGTTACACCCAGGTGAAAGCACGATGACAACAGAATTAGGCTCAGAATCTTTAAGTAGGAAACAACTATTTTGAACAACTGGAATGATTGCTGACATTGGGTCAAATCATCCACTGCCATGGAAAATGCATGGAAGGGGAAAACATACTTTTCAAAATTCAAGCTCATTGGAGCATGGGAACCACAGGACATCATCCCGCTTATGAATAGCAGTAGATCCACACATGAGAGGCAGGACATGGCTTGCTAACCAAAGAACATATGCACAATTCTAAATCCAACTCTGTGGATGCTGGGACAAGTGCATGGAGAAGCAAATTCAGAATCAAGTCAAAAGGGCATGTTAATTCATGTAACATACTTTTTTTCTGGTTTCCTCAATGAATATGGTACACCAAGTTAGATTAGACTAACTGATGCTCTTATAGGCTCTTACTTATTTAGACTCCCTTATATTATTCACTCTGTCACACATTTTACAGAAATACTAATAATGAGAATGGAAGAATACAGATTGAATGAGTGACTCAGGTGGGTTAGCCAAATCACTTGACATAAAGCTATATGGGTGAGGTGTGATAGCTGATCAGAATAGAGTTAGGTGACACAGCTATAAAAACACATAAGTCCTTCCTGCACACCAATTGTCATCATTGGTATTGTTATCACTAGTGAAACGGTGCTAATGGAGAATTACAATGCTGTTTTTGACTGTATATACACAGCCTTTGAGAGAACTTGGCAGGGCAGGCAAGTGTAATTAGTTCATGTGGTTACATAATTTGCCTAACTTGATGGCTTTGTGATGCCAGTTATGGTCCCAAGAAAACTCAGGGATGAGATTTGTGAGAGGGAGATGAAGCTTTCCTGAGAGCTGGACTATGACTCTAGAATTACTACAACAGAAGAACAGAATGAAGATAAAACTTACTACCTTTAGAACACAGAGCAAAACATCACTTCCCTCACTGATGATAATAATAACAATAATAAAATAGTAATAAAATCAACACATTATATCCCAAAAGAGAGAAAGGGAGAGAGATACTAACAGATATCATAGTGATTAGTGAGTTATAAATATCTACACATTATATAGATCTATGAGACATATGCATGCGATTCATTTCTTCTGCATCCAGTGATGTTGCTTTTATATTTTGTGCACTGTGGTACTAGAAACCTAAGAGCTGAAAACAGGTTTTTTCTCTTGGTGCCATAGAGTAGTTATGGGGGAGGGGAAGGCATTTGCCTCCTACCTTGTGATATATCTTTGGATAATCTAGTAATAATAATAATACTGTAGTGTTATGGTTCTCAAGAACAGGAAACATTAAGCTTGGAGCATACTTAAAAAAAACAACAAAAGGTTAAATGAAGGTTGTGTCTGTTTTAAAACACTTGTAAATTTAAAGTCCCTGCATTTTTTTTCTTGGGCTTTTACACTCTGCTGATATAGAAAGAACAGTCATCAGTCATTTTTAGCTGCTGCTCTCATATGCAGGAACCAATAAAACATTTTAGGTTGAACACATACATGTTATGTTTAGAACAACCACCCACTATGTACCATATGTTGTCACACTCTCTTACCAGAATGAAAAAGA
The DNA here is from genome assembly GCF_052426305.1 of Pelodiscus sinensis. Taxonomy (NCBI): domain Eukaryota; kingdom Metazoa; phylum Chordata; order Testudines; family Trionychidae; genus Pelodiscus; species Pelodiscus sinensis. Next base: position 313,921,343 of record NC_143052.1, read on the forward strand.
ATGAGTTTTCCTGATTTTGTTTATTTTAAGGTATTTCAATTTAATATCTATTGAACCTTGCTTAATTTATTTTTAATTTACAAAAAAACCCAGACATTTCTATTTTAAATAAATGGGGGTGCAAGTTGTTATGATCATAGTATTGTAACTCTCTTGCAACATTGTAATCCTTTATTACTGGAAGAAAATTAAATTTGACAGATCTATATAACTAAATAGCAAATATACTACAGGCTACTTCTTCAAAGGCTTTATCCTGCATGGTAGTGGGGTATTCAGGCCCCTATGCAGCAAAATATGCATGTTTATGTTTAACATGTATTTAAGTGATTTCTAGATTGGGCCAGAAAGTATACCATCTCACAGCATACAGCTGTAATAATATAAGAAGTCATGTCTCATTTACAGATAATGCTGCAATTGCTTTATGCTACTACTTTCTCTAAAGTTGAACCTTAATAGAAACTAAGGTGTGGGTCATCAAAGGTATTTAGAAGCCTAACACCCATTACAATTAACTGAAGTTATGCACCTAAATACCTTTGATCTGGTCCTAAGTTCCAAGCCTTGGGTAGTAGCACACAGCTCTTGGTAGGCTGAACATTGTTTTGTGTCATGAACATGGTTTGAGGCAGGGATGGAAGAATTTTCCCCACATCCAAGGATATGACTTCCATGTATCATGGTCTCCCTCTCTACTGTAGTATTAGAAAATTGTAGGGATCATCTAACATAACACCATCATTAGAAGTTAAAATAAGGGAATGATTGGGTTTTTTTTGAGGAAACTCTCTTTCCCTCCAGGTGGTAGGTAGAATACTACCTGTGAAATCCAACTTACTGGAGGAAAAACTACTAAACATTGTCAAGAGCTGTGGCAATTGTGGAAACATAAGGTGACTGGAGGGCTTTTAAAAATCCTTATTGGGTAGAAGTTCCTGGAATTGAGATAATATTTAACTATTTAGCATTTTTATTTTATTCTAGTTATTAGTATATAATATTTTAGTGACAAGAAGAGCAGTGTTCCCCTTTAAATTTCTTTCTGCATTCCTGTCTTTTATAAATTCAGTTTGGTACATTTGAGCTCTATGTTTTTGCTGTTAATAGGAATGACCTGCCAGTTGCCATGATACCCCTTTTGCTATTACATTTTCTAGCCACTGAAAAGCCAGTGCATTTCCTTTTCTTGTTACTCTCTATGGCTACATATCCTGAAATAGCTATCCCGTGTCTTAACAGCAAGCCCGTTATTTTGGGCTCACTATTCCAATGTCCCTGTAAACCTCATTCCATGAGAAGTAAGAGATGTTTCAGAATAGCAGGTTATTTTGAAATGTGGTGCTATGTAGACAGCACTAAATTACAAAACAAACTATTTCAAAATAAGATCAAAATATGATACGGACTTTGCATAGCTCATATTGAGTATCTTATTTCAAACTTAGCCTATGCTACTGCACATTCCACATTAAAGATAATTTAACAGACAAAGTATAAGAGATCCAGTGAAAGGATCTGGAAGACAAATTCAGCCTAAAAATAAAGCATTTTTAATAGGGGAGTTAATTGATCATTGGAACAACATATAAAAAGCTATGTGAATTCTTCCTCAATATTCTTCTTCTAGTTCAAACAGGAATTTATTCAGAGAAATCCTAGGGCCCGTGTTATACAGAATGTCAGAGTAGATGACCAGTGGTCTGATCTGGCCTTGGAATTAATGAATCTATAAATCATGTCAAAACAGCTAAATTCATTAATATCCAGTGTAATTTCCAGATCAGTACAGAAATAGTAAACAAGAGGGTCTACATTTATGCCTTTAAACTTTCTGCATCTAATCTTCCATTAATTACAAGCTTTCATTGAAGGTGGAGAGATGATTTGTATAGGCAATTACAATGATACCCTTGCAAGAGATTAAAAGCATCTTCTATGGGGAAAAACAAGATATTCTCTCAAAAAATGTGTAACCTGATGTTGATATCCCTGATGTTACTATCCTGACTGTTTGTACTTCCCCAGTTAATTAACCTCTTATCTTGACACTTGCACCCCTGGAGTGAAATATGGGCTACACTGAAGTCTGTGGGAGTTTTACCATAGCCATGTTCCATTGCTTTGAAATACTGATTCAGTCATACTAGTTCGACCTTTTCTGCGTATTTAATAGCACTTCAGAGCATCTTACAAAATATTTATTATGTTCAGTGATTTTGTTCTAATAGTCTTGAGTGTTATTTGTAACACTAGCACATACAGTATTTTCAGATTAAAATGTGACCTTTGAATGGTATTTCTTGAACTGTATCTTACATCTTTTAAAGTTACAGACTAACACGACTACCCCTCTGAGATATATTATAGGGCATGGTAATATGATGGGAGTTTCTTTGGAGCTAGTTAAATGGGGCTTGACTCATGATCTGCTAGTCTGATGTGATTGGAATACATCCCTTGCTGTTGATTGGAAGGTGTTAGAATAAAGAGACAATTTAGCTGTATGATATAGTTTCTCTATACCAACTACAGAATGTCTCTTAGTATGAAATATCTTCCAAACAACTGTTATCCAAGCTGCCACCCTCATTCAAATCCCTCCTAAAACCCAGTTCTTTCCATGTTGCCCATAAAAAGTGAGTATATTTACCAAACAAACAAAACTTCCATGGAACCATCATGCTGATCACATACCACAACTAACTGTGTGATCTTATTACAGTAACCCTTGCCTTTCCTTACCCTTTCTCCTGATTGTTTGTTGTTGCTTCTCATTGTGTCATAAAAAAAGTTAGATGAAACACTTTGAGGGAAGGATCAGATCTTTTTCTTTTTAATGCACTTTGCATACTCACCGTCTCTATACAAATAAGCAATACACACATATTATGTCATACGTAGATCTCAAAGAGCTTTACTTATGAAGAGAAGTGTAATTATTAGCATTTACACATTGGGAAACTAAAATTTAGAGAGATGAACACCCAGATCTCCACAGTAATTTAGGGGCCAACATATTTTTGAGGATTTGTGACTTGTCCAAGGTCATACTGCATGATATTGTTAGAACTGGGAATAAAACCCAACCCTCCTAATTCCTAGTCAAGTGCCCTATTTATTGAATCCCATGGCTTCTTTATTAATAATTGGACCCAATTAATGGTTCTTTTGAAATGCTGACTATGTCTTTCTCTGGCTTGCAATTTATTCATATTTGCAGTGTTGATGCAGCTGTGTTGATCACATGATCTGAGACACAAAGTGGTGAGGTAATATCTTTTATTGGCCCAATCTCTGTTGGAAAAAGAGACAAGCTTTTAAGTTTACAAAGAGCTCTTCTTCAGGTCAGACTTGTGGCCAGTAAAAAGATTTCTATTTCTACGCAGATATGACAGTAACACTGTATCAGATGGCAAGACGACTTTTAGTGAAAATGGAGGAAATGAGTACTTTGGTTTTCATAACTGAGGCTTGCAGCAAATTTACTAACTTATTGGAAGAGATACGAACACTCAAGGAGCATGCTAATATGCAGAAAGCCACATTCTTTATTAGCCAATAACCGTAAAATCTGGCAACATTTTTGAAACTTCAACCAACACATTTGAATAAGTGGCAATGACAAACTATTATTACCCTATTTCCTTTAGCATTTATTATAATAATATTGAAAATGATGGCTTCCTTTGGCATTCAAGTGGAGGTAATGGGTAGTTCTATAAGAATTCCACTGTAAGCATTAACAAATGTCTTCTTGTTATGAAATGTTACCACTATACCTTACAAAGCAATAGTGCAAAGATGTATCTGTTTCTAGTTTGCAAAACTCCATTCTTCCTGTGTCATCTGAAATGGACACTTTTTTATGGAAGTAAAAGACACAAAAATCTGCTTGTGAACTTTTTGCTGCTAATCACCACCATGCTCAGGTGCTAGAATTTTCACACATAGCACCTAAACAGCTTTGGTATGTGACAGTGTTATCACTTTTACTGCAAGTGATGGTGTCTGATGCCTGCTGCACAGATGACACAAATAGCATATGTGTACCCAAACTGAGGATAGAAATCAAACTCTCTCTGTGAGAAAAGGGTGGTGGTGGCAGAAAGAAAATCTAGACTCATTAATCAGAACAGAAAAGGAGTGACAAGCATTTACAAAAGATTGCTTTCCCAGTTCTAGTTAAAATACACATTTGTTACAAAATAACAAAGTCTCTGGTTAAATCTGGTGGATCAGAGATGTGGAAGGCATAAACTCTTGTTATATTTTGGCTTTGCCTTTGACTCAGATGCCGCCTAGGGCAAATCACTTGGGCCCAAGTTTCAGGTGACCACTGATTATGTATTTTGATTTGAGTGCCCAACTTCAGATCTGATTCTTGGAGCTGTTCAATATCCTCGACTTCCACAGGACCTGAAGGTGCTCAACACTTCTAAAAATTAGCTTAGGTTCATCACAGAACATTGAGTTACTCTAAAACAGTGGCTACATCTGAAAATTTTGGCCTCAATCTTCTTGCCTCAATTTCCCCATCTATCCAGTGGGGATAACAGTGCTAACTGACCCACTTTACAGGGTTATTGTGACAAACAATTATATATAGATAGAGTGGCACTCTCACGGAGAATAGTGTCAACGATTTGCATGAGTAAAAAAAATTCTGCTATCTCTACTGATATGAATAAGACCTGCTTGCCACAGCCCCCGTGTTTATGAAAATTAGCTTATGAATATGCATAACTTGAAGATGCTTTAGACAAAATCTCTCATGTAAAATATAGATTTTAACGTTACGATCTGGGGAATGTGCATATCCTGTTTGTATGCATGTATTATTTGTTTATGTGACATTAGAAATAAAGTGTGGATCTGTTTATAATTTCAAATGTGCTAATGAGGGCCATTAGTGATGCTCTGGAAACTTAATGGCTTGGTGATCAAACAAACAACTTGTGAATGGTTTTATTGTTCTTGAAAGTCCAAATAGTGGTTGGTCCTAGAAAGGCATGTGGCCAGGCCACCTGATGCTGAAATCCATTTTGTATCTGGTGCTTTTCCATTCAAGGTGAGAAGTTTGAATTGAGCACAAAGAAGTCCTGCCTTGGATAAAAGGGTTATAAAGTGGGGAAAGGCAAAGAATAGGCAGATGCCAGGAACCTGCCCCCTCCTCCCGTCTCCCTACTTGCCACCTAAGATGCCTGCTAAGACATAATAGGGGGAAGGATTGACCCAAAACTAGAAGACATCTAAGACATAATAGGGGGAAGGATTGACCCAAAACTAGAAGGCTGCTTAGCTTGTGAGAGATGTTTAGAACATCTCTTTAGGGTAAGAATTTGCATCTAACAAGTTTCTTAGGGTATGTCTACACTACAAAGTTAGTTCGAACTAACGGACGTTAGTTCGAACTAACTTTAATAGGTGCTACACTAGCGCTCCGCTAGTTCGAATTTGAATCGAACTAGCGGAGCGCTTAGTTCGAACTAGGTAAACCTCATTTTACGAGGACTAACGCCTAGTTCGAACTAGCTAGTTCGAACTAAGGGCTGTGTAGCCCTTTAGTTCGAACTAGTGGGAGGCTAGCCCTCCCCAGGTTTCCCTGGTGGCCACTCTGGCCAACACCAGGGAAACTCTATGCCCCCCTCCCGGCCCCGGACCCCTTAAAGGGGCACGGGCTGGCTACGGTGCCCGTGCCAGGTGCAAGCCTGCCAGCACCCAGCTAGCAGACCCTGCACCTGGCACGGCACAGAGCCACCCACCCAATGCCCCCCAGCCCACCCCCTCTTGCCGGGACCAGGCTGGCGGCTCCCGGGAGCTTGCCCTGGACCGCAAGAGGCGGGCACCTTCCTGGGCTAGTGCGGACATCGTGGACCTCGTCCACGATCTCCGCACTAGGCACAGAAAAGTGGCCATCTAGGAGAGCTGCCAGCCTGGCCACCCAGGACCAGGTGTGCATGAAAATCAAGGGGGTCCACTGAGACCCCCGACACTGAGCCCTGAGCTTACAATGGCCGTACTGGGTCAGACCAAAGGTCCATCTAGCCCAGTAGCCTGTCTGCCGACAGCGGCCAACCCTAGGGACCCTGGAGGGGATGGACCGAAGACAATGACCAAGCCATTTGTCTCGTGCCATCCCTCTCCAGCCTTCCACAAACTTTGGGCAGGGACACCACTCCTACCCTCTGGCTAATAGGACTCCATTGACCCAACCTCCATGACTTGATCTCACTTCCCTTTCAACTCTGTTCTAGTTGTAGCCTTCACAGCCTCCTGCAGCAAGGAGTTCCACAGGTTAACTATTTGCTTTGTCAAGAACAACAACTTTCTCTTACTAGTTTCAAGCCTGCTACCCAGTCCTTTCCTTTGGTGTCCTCTAGTCCTTCTTTATGGGAACTCAGGAAGAACTTTTATGAATGCACCCTCTCCACCCAACCCCTGCTTTTAGAGACCTCTATCCTGTCCCCCCTCCGTCTCCTCTTTTCTAAGCTGAACAGTCCCCGTCTCTGTAGCCTTTCTTCATCTGGGACCTGTTCCCAACCCCTGATCATGTTAGTTGCCCTCCCCTCTTCCAGCCTTTCTCTTCCCCTCTCCCACCTCCTTTTCCCAGTCTCCCCCAGTTTTGTTCAATAAAGACAGAGTCAATGTTGGAAGAAACGTTATCTTTATTTTGTACATCAATAAGAAGGGGGGCTAGGGAAGGGTAAGTGGAAGGAGGTGAGGGAGGAATGGGGTACGAGCCCCCGATGGGGAGGACTGGGCTGGCTCTGCGGGCTTCTGGGGGTGGAAGCTCTCCTGCAGCCCCCCAATTACTCCCTCTCCCCAGATGGCAGCAAGTGCAGCCGGGCTGATGGCCGAGTGGTGTGATGTGCCCAGTGTGGGCACTCAGGGCACTCCAAGCCAGAACTTCTTTGCAAGCGGGGCACCCCTTAGAACTGTTGTCCGGGGTGGGGGTCGGGACCCTTTAAGCGCAGCCCTCGGCTAGCCTGAGACAGCATCTCCATGCTCTAAGTCCTCCTTTTATGCCCTGCCGGCACTGCTTCCGGCCATCCTTAAGCCCTGTTCAGAGTCCACTCAATGTGGACTTACTAGTTCGAACTAGCAAAACGCTAGTTCGAACTAGTTTTTAGTTCTAGATGCGTTAGTTCGAACTAGCTTAGTTCGAATTAACTAATTCGAACTAAGTTAGTTCGAACTAACTTTGTGTGTAGACATACCCTCAGTGAATTAGGACTATCTGGCATTTTTTATTTATTTTAACTCAGTAATTTACTTTGATCTGACTGTTTTCACTTACAACCTCTTGAATCCTACTTTTTGTACTTGATAATAAATACAAGTGTTTTATTAAGCCCAGTGTAAATAATTATTAGAGGGGCAGGGAGAGCAACCACTGTGCATATCAATCTTTCATTGATAAAGGGGGAGAACTTAAACTTTCTCTGTGTACAACTTTTAAACACAGTAAGACCAATTTATTTGGGATTTTGGTTCCATTTGGGGGTTAGTTTCTTCAGTGCTGAGTCCTTAGAACTGAGCTCTCCTGCAGCTGAACTGGGTCAGTGTCTATGCCATTCTGCAGGGGGGCAGCAACCCCAGCTCTGTGCCTTGTCTGGGGGAGACCAGAGCTTCTGGCTCAGCATGACAGTTTGCGGGGGAGTCCCAGAGGGCAGGATAGCGGGCATCAGCAGCATGATCAGCAATCCAGGGGACAACCTTATGGGGACTTCTGTGATCAATTTCTATGAATAGTCACTCTGAGTGGAAAAATTAAACCCTTAATATTTGTTAAGCACTTTGAAAATGTAAAGTGCAATGTAAGTGCTAAGTAGTATTTGTTCACATAGATAAATGTATGTGGGCAAAACATTTTCCTTCAATTAAGCTTACATCCATTTAGCTATATCCACATTTTAAATCTTTTATCTTTATAAGAGCAATTCACAGAGTTTCACCGAGACATGTAGAACTCATGAAAATATGGATTGCATAGCAGTTACTCCATTCGGGAAGATCTCTGATCAGAAAAATACCCTCTTTCCATTCACAATTGTTTCATGCCTTTGGAACCCCCCCTGGTCAATAGGTGGAAGGGCCACACTGAAAAGAAAGAAGTTGGCATTGTTGCAAAATAGTTTTGGAGCTCAGCAGAACAATCTATGCATATTTTCAAAGCTATTTTTAGTGGCGGTGGTAGTGGTGGTGGGGGGGAAAAGGCGCATAAGTTAGACCTGCAAAGGGGCATGTTTAACTTGCATTCTACTCTGGCCTCTTACATGGAACTTTACTCTCCTCCACTCTCTAAACACAGATAATTGCCATGGTAACCACTGTATTTCAAGACTCTTACATATATACTCACACCTTTCTTAAAGAAACACAGAGCACAACAATGTAGGATTAGAACAGTAAATCATTTGGCTGTTTTTTATTTGTTGTTAAATAACTGTCAGGATTTAGTGAAGAGCTGGACACTATCAACCAGTATCAATTTCAGTCAGAAAAATAAGGTGTTTAGACAGACACTTTGACATCTTTCCTAAAAAACGGGATATGGTTTGTAACTGCGTTTAACTAATGACCTATGACTCTAGGGCAGCAGGATGAGAGGATTCTTGAGCCAACGAAGGAGACTAATGTCCTAATGCTGAGAGTGACGAGCCATGCTTCGTATTAAGCTCTAATTTATGAAGATACTGAACTCTGGCATCCCAGGAACTCCTTGGTATTCACTGAGATATTATCAAAGCTGCAAGGATCAGAGGTAAATGTCTGGAAGAAATACTTATAGTTATAACTATGGCTTTTATAATTAATGATTTTATCCCAAAAGGTTCTAAAGCTGCAATCTGTACCCCGTGGGCCTAGATGCTATACAAACACACACAGGAGACTGTGCCTTCCTAACAGTCCATTCATCTGAAGAAGTGGGTTGTGCCCATGAAAGCTCATGATACCATCTACATTTTTTGTTAGTCTCTAAGGGTATGTCTACACTACCCCGCTAGTTCGAACTAGCGGGGTAATGAGGAGTAATGGTAGTTCGGACTAGGAAGCCTAGTCCGAACTACCTAGTTCGTGCCGCGTGTACCCGCGCGGCACGGGGTTCGAACGAGCAGGGATTTAAAAATGGCGGCGCCCAGGTTATGCAAATGAAGCCCGGGAAATTCAAATCCCTGGCTTCATTTGCAAGTGCGGTATGCCTACATTACCCTCCTAGTTCGAACTAGGAGGGTAGTGTAGACATACCCTAAGGTACTGCAGGATTATTTGCTGTTTTTTAAGTTTGTCCCTTCCTGAAAGAACTTACGCCCTACAGAAGTCTGATTAATTTATATTATATCTGCCTTGTATCGCCCTCTGCTTTGTCAGCATGGAGTTGCAAGTAATCCCTACCTTAGGGTATGTCTACACAGGAACATTATTTTGAAATAACTTAGTTCATGTCTACACAGCAGGCAGTTATTTCAAAATAATGTTGAAATACTGTCAAGCTGGAGGACTTCTTACTCCTACTCCTGTAATCCTCATTGTACGAGGAGTAAGGGAAGCCGGAGGAAGAGTGCTCTATTTCCAAATAAGTGCCGTGTAGATGCTTCCGATTTCAAAATAAGCTATTTTGAAATAAGCTACACAATTGACGTAGCTCAATTTGCATAGCTTGTTTCGAGTTAAGCCATGCTGTGTCGATGCACCCTGAGTGTCCATTCTCAGGAAGTTAATATTTCCATTTTGGACACTCTTGATGTGAACCAATAATGCCCTTTTTAGGGCTTGTTACAAAACCTTGTACAAAAAGGGGTCATAACAAAAGGTACATCTGGCTTTTAGGGTTCCTCCAAAGCCTGCCCCTTAAGTTTTGTTCCTACTCTCCTCAGAGTTCTCGCTTAGTCATGGCAGGAGCCCTAGCTCACTTTATATCCTTCAGCTGGCCTCATGTAGTCCACAGGCAGAATGGGTTTGGCCGCTATCTGCCTCAGGAGCATTATTCTTTCTGCATCTGCAGGCATCTCTCCCACTATGGAGAAGGAGGCAACATTTATGCTGGTCTCTTTCTGCACATTCCTTATTGTCTGGGTGAGGGTGGAGCCTTGCCTCACCCTCTTTTCTAGTCAGAATACAGTTAATGGTTTAATAATAATAACTAACCATCACTTTATGGTTATTAATTTAGCCATTGTATTATAAATTTCACTTAGAGATGCCTAGTGAGACTCTTCTAGTAAGCGCCATAGAAACAAATAGTAAGAGACCCTCCCTGTCTCAAAGAACTTACAGTCTAAAGCAGGAGTGGGGAGCCTTTTTTGGGTTGGGGGCCACTGACCCATAGAAAAATCAGTTGGGAGGGCACACATAAGTGAGAAGTTGGGGGGGCTGAAGCACCTGCACAGGCTCCCCAATTCTGGGGAAGGGAGCTCTGAGTCTCAGAGGCCGGATCCAGGCATGTTGGGGGCCACATCTGGCCCCCACGCCTGAGATTCCCAATCCCTAGTCTAAACAGACAAAGAGGAGGATGTGTAATTTTGAGTGGGGGCCAATGTGACTCCTTCCAAGATAAAATCTTTGGAACTTGTTTGGACTCCCTTGATGTTGGAAAGATTCCTGCTAATTGAGGAAGAAATAGTTATAAGGCTCAAATGCCACAAGTTATGTGAATTCTTATTAGCTTTTGCAAAATCTAGCTTTTGGTGAATCAGAAATGAAAAACTAATCCAAAGACATGTGCAGGTCTGGAGTTAGATTAACAAAGAAGATGACCTCTGTTTTCATGCTTGTGAACTGTTGGTGCAATTTAAGTTATTTAGACATCTTTCCATCAGCACATCAGGTATGTAGCCATTGAAACGAACTAATATGTCCTTACAGGAGGAATAACGGTAGTTTGAATTAGGAGCTTTAATTCGAACTACCTAGTCCGTGTTGCGTGTAGCCATGGGCAGGTAGTTCAAACTACGGGCATTTAAAAATGGTGCCTGCCCGGGAACATGCAAATGAAGCCCGGGATACAGCCGCTCCTTGAGTTGCGAACGGTCGAGTTACGACCTTTCGCACTTACGACCAAAGCTCCCATGGAGCGGTCATAAAGGCGGTCCCCGAGTTACAAACGTTACCCTCGCTTACAAACAGCGCGGTCGCGTGTAACTCAATGGGGTCTGAGTTACAAACAGTTTGAGTTACAGACCACTTGGTCTGTAACTTGTTCGTAAGTCGGAGAGTGGCTGTATTTAAATCCCGGACTTCATTTGCAAGTTCGAATGCCTACATTAGCCACCCTAGTTCGAACTAGGGTGGCAGTGTAGACATACCCTGGGTGACTAAAAGAATGCCCAGTTAAGGACATGGCACATTGCTGACTCTTCCGCATAATGGTATAACTACTACTTTAATTTAGCTTGGATATGACAAACCTCAAATTCTGAGACAAATCTACTATGTGTAGAAAATATTTGGTATTTCCAGTAGCAGATGTCAGTAATTTCTTAGAATATGTCTACACTGCAATGCTGTTTTGGGATACTGGAGTATCCCAAAATAACTATACCGCATCTTCACAGCAAGCCCGTTATTTTGGGCTCACTATTCCAATGTCCCTGTAAACCTCATTCTATTAGGAGTAAGGGATGTTTCAGAATAGCGCTTTATTTCAAAATTTGGTGCTGTGTAGACAAATGACGAAATAAGCTATTTCAAAATAGCATCGAAATAAGATACACAATTTGAGCTTCACAAATTGCATATCTTATTTTGAGTTACACTGCTGTGTAGATGCACCCTTAGAAAGTAAACAGAACACAAAGATTTACATACATTTACAGTTATGCTGATCCTTCTGTAATTTCTTTTCTAATTCATCATGTGGAGCTACGTTCCCTGCCATATCTTTCTAAGTACGTTTAGAGTGTATTCAGAAATTTGAATGTACATTTTACAGGAGATCAAAACTTCCTTCGCCCTGCTCCCCATAAAAAGTACTCATTAGGAATGTAACAATATTTGGTATGGTATTTTAAACAATCCTTACTTTTATTACTAATAAGACCTCAGAAGACAGAAATAAAAAGTAAATTAACTTTTTACTATGTATGTTTCTTCTTTGTACTTTACTCTGGCAGGACAGTGTAACTAAAATGGTCCTTTTCAAGTTCTGGCGCTCAGGTATTTAAATAATGTTGTGCTTGACCTTCCAGCACTGCAGAGGAATGGTTAAACCCCACCAACACGAATTCATTTATTCTTTAAAAAGTCATGACAACAATTTCTATTAGTATTATGCCCTGGGAACTCTCTCCCTTTTTTGGAACAAAACCTAAATATTAGGCTTAAACTACTTGGCAGTGACTCTTTAAAGTGGGATTTTCCATAGTGAGGATAAAATTGAAAGATCAGACAATTTGAACTGTGGCTATTTTCTTGGTCCATAATTACCTCTATTCCTCTTCCTTTTATTTAGGGCCTAAGAGTAAAATAGTTCTATATCAGAATGCAGGGACAGATCTTCAGCTGGTGGAAACAGCATACCTCCAGTAATGTTAATGGAGCTACAATGATTTTCACAAGCTTAAATTTTGGCCCCAATCTTTGTTCTCGATCTCCCAGTGAAATCATCACCCTTCATTGTCACAAAGTCATCATTATGATTTTAATGCAAGATCCTGGAATTAAAGATAGGCTATAAGGTGGAGCTGGAAGGAAGGTCTCTTAAAATATAATAGTTCTTTTTGATGGATATATCAGGCACTAACAACAATAAAAGATATAGGAACGATAAATGGAATTATCTAGGTATGAAGCTTGCTTATATTTTCCTTCATGTTAGGGTCCTGAAGCTCAGTGTTTAAAGTTCAAACATGTTTCTCCGTTTATTCTTACATTAGTGAAACATTAGTGCAGATCTTTACTGAAGATGTGAACTTTCATGGATGGACAGCCTGAAATATTTAACAATGTCCAAAGAAGCTTGCATGGTTAAAGTAAAATTAAGCCTTGAATGCTTAAGTATCCCTATAAATCAAAATAGCCCCCTCCAAAAGAAATTGTCTGTGTTTGGGAGTAAGGATATTAATTTATCTAGATGACATGTTGATTGTAGCCTGTTCTCAAGAGATTCTTTCCTTCCATCTCAGATGTGTAGCTCATCCCCTTCTGTCTTTGGTATTTGTAATAAATTTAAAAAGTCCATTCCAATCCCGTCATGGGGAATGGAATTTTTGAGAGTTCACAGTAGTTTGTTTTCTAAACCTTAAAAGTTTCTTTTCTATGGAAAGAAATATTTGTATTAAATAGTAAGAGGGTTTGTTTTTTCTAATAGGACAGTTTGATTGTATGGGAATCAAACTGATGCCACAGAATTTTTTATTCTGCATCACTTGGGATCTTTATTATGTAATTTAATCACATCTCAAAGAATTCAAAAGCTGATCAATATTAGACTTGTAATTGGGTTAAGAACCTTGGCATTCAAATATATCTTATCTGTTAGCTGGTGATGCAGTAGTAAGTGATTGCGTCAGCACAACTGGAACATTCAAGTTTTTGGGGAACGGCATTCAACTGTCTACATTCCATCTGAATGCTGAAACTTGCACACAATCCTCAGCAAAACCGCGTCTAACTTACCGTATTTAAAAAAAGGGACTTGTTTGTCTGCTACAATTTTGCGTCTGAGTGTGTATTGTTATTTAGAGTTTATTCGTTTAAGCAATGCTGCCTTGTTCTCTATAAAAATATAGTTGTCCTGACCCCTGGCAGTATCTCACTTGTAAGCTGTGGCATTGAGGATCAGTATTCTGGGAGTGCTGGTCACTCTGAGACTTTTTTTTTATAAGGGGAGCTCTCCTTTTCATGGGCAACAGAGACAGATAAAGGGGAAAGCAGCTCTTGTCATTATACTGCTATGACTCAGTTGCTTGGCCACAGGCTGGGGAAAGGTGGGGGTGGTCTGACATGGCCTCACATCTTTAGATCAGATCTGAATTTGGCTTCCAAGAGAAAAAGTTTGTCTTGTAGTTTGTGTCAGGTCCTCTTTGATGGCAATAGCTGACAAATCTAGGTTCTCCTCTTTGAGAAGTATCAGGGGGAAGCCGTGTTAGTCTGAATCTGCAAAAGTGATGAGGAGTCCTGTGGCACCTTATAGACTAACCGATTTATTGGAGCATAAGCTTTCATGGACAAAGACCCACTTGCTACTAAGCTAGGCTGCTTCTGTCTGGGTTGAGTGTCATAATAAATACTATGGTTTTCATACCCCTCTGGGTGTAATTCTTCCACCATCTCCAGTCCTCCTGCTTTTCCGGTCATTAGAGAGATAGGTGGGCATATTATGATAAGCTCTGGAGGAAGATCATTTTATTTTCCTGCAAGCCTATTAGCTTCCATGTAGGTTTCCAGTGAGCGTGAAACCTAGGACTTTCATTAGCAAAAAAACAAACAAAACAAACAAACAAAACCCAACCAACAACCACGCGGTCACTTTTTCAAAAGTAATAACTCCATTATCCATCATTAGTAGCAGGCTGTTAAACCTCACTGGGGGCCAGCCACTAGCAAGTGACATGATAGTCACACAAGCAGTGTATTACCTGCAATTTCTGAGGGTACGTCTACACTAGCTCATTAGTTCGAGCTAGGTAGGGTAATGAGGGCAAGCAGAGTTGCAAATGAAGCCCGGGATTTAAATATCCCGGGCTTCATTTGCATGTTCCCGGTCACCACCATTTTTAAATCCCCTTTAGTCCGAACTCCGTGCCCGTGGTTACACACGGCATGGAGTAGGTAGTTCGAATTAAAGATCCTAATTCGAACTACCGTTACTCCTCATTCCACGAGGAGTAATGGTAGTTTGAATTAGGATTCCACGAGGGGTAATGGTAGTTCGAATTAGGATCTTTAATTCAAATTACCTATTCAGTGCTGCGTGTAGCTGCGGGCACAGACTTCAGACTAAGGGGGATTTAAAAAATGGCGGCGCCCGGGAACATGCAAATGAAGCCTGGAATATTTAAATCCTGGGCTTCATTTGCAACTCTGCTTGCCCTCATTACCCTACCTAGCTCGAACTAACGAGCTAGTGTAGACGTACCCTGAGACAGGTTAATATTGGGTGAAATCCACTAAATTCATTGCGAGCTCTGCCATTGACTTCAGAGGGTGCAAGATCCCACCCACCGTTCTCATATAGGTAGACTTTTTTACTTAGGTGGAATCTTCATCCAGTTGAAAGGCCTACTTCATTCCAGGAAGAAAGAGTTTATTGCTTGGAATTACACTCTGACTTGGATTGGCCAGAAAGACTCTGATAGTATATCTACTTATCCAGAGAGGAAAGATGGTTTTGTGGTTAGAACTCAGGAGCTGAGTTCTGTGAGACCATCGGCAAATCACATAACTCCTACCCGCATACCTAAGGTGCCCATCTGTACAATGGGATTAATAATAATTTTCTACCCTGAAGGGGTGTTATAAATACATTAATTAACTGATGTTTTTTAAGTGCTCCAACAGTATGTTCCTGGTGTGTCTATAAAAAAATGAAATCAATATGTAGAATCCAGGATTGGCACTTTGAAAATAAATATAACAGTGTTCATAGTGATATGTGTAGTTTACAGGCAAATATAAAGGCGCGGAAAGGTATGTTACACTAAATCATACTGACAAGGAGTCCTGTGGCACCTTATAGACTAACAGATGTATTGGAGCTCCAATATGCTCCAATACATCTGTTAGACTATAAGGTGCCACAGGACTCCTTGTCGCTTTTGCAGATCCAGACTAACACGGCTACCCCTCTGATACTTAAATCACAGTATTGCAAATGAATGCAGAAATGGGCATATTTTTTGTGAAATGTATCTGCTGGTAGACAATTGACTAAGAATTAAATAATCTATGTAAAGAACTAACAATTAGCATATATGAAGGTCTAAGTTTTACTTACATAGGATTATTTTGAGCAATTTATATGTTGCCATTTGCATGATTTTCTATTTATTGATATGTCCACAATATCTGTTTTGGATATGTTAATCAGTGTTTTTCATAATATTTCAGTTCTGATACCCCTGACCAATCAGAATCCTAGGCAAATTTTAAATAAGAAACACAAAGAAAGGGGATGGTAAACTAACTGGCATTTGCAAACAAACAAACACTGTGGTTTGCCAACCACTGACAAATATGCATGGCCTAGTTTAGGACAACTCTGTTTACATAATGTGCTACTGTAGGAAGGACTGTGATAGAAATACACTGCAAGTATTGCAATAAGGTTTTCTGTATTACTGAATGACTTTTAAATTGTCCTTTTGTATTCCTGATCAGACTACAAATTGATTTAATATTCTAATGATGACCTACACTGATCTTAAAAATGACCTAAAATGGTAACATATTCCTAAGAGTGCTGAACATCCCTTGTAGCATTGCTACTTTTTTTTTTATCTATAACACATTTTTCTTTCTGATCAATTTCTCCGTCCCTACAACTGGATACCTCTTGATCCAGTATGACACTCCTTAATAGGACACTTCCAGCCCACTTAATTAGCCTTGTTAGCACTGGTTCTACAATTGACAGGCACTTTTTGTTATCTATCTATCTATCTATCTATCTATCTATCTATCTATCTATCTATCTATCTATCTATCTATCTATCTATCTATCTATCTATCTATCTAATCTTCATTTTTGTTATTACCACTCCAACTCATCTGATGAAGTGGGTTTTACCTACGAAAGCTCATGATACTATATATTTTTGTCAGTGTCTAAGGTTTCACAGGTCTATTCATTACTCCTTAATGTAGTATGATATGAAATCACCACTGCCAAAGAGAGCTGACGAAGAATGAAGCTCTCTCCCAAGGGCCAGGGAAGAGCTGGTTTTTAATTTTGTGGTGGTGTTCTGAAGTTTTTTTTTTTAAATTATGTAACATGTATGTGGTTTGCATGAGAAGGGGAATGTGTTGGCTAGCCTTTAATATGCTTTTTCTGTTGCCGTCTCTAATACCTTCACAACATTTGATTATATCATGCAAAAATACATGACTAACAATTTAAAACATACTGCAGGACACTCTGCATATAGAAGTGGAGTCACAGTTCTTTATTTACATGGCATGGGGCCACTATTATACTGAGGTAACATTTAGTTCTGTGCCCCTCCTCCTTAAAATCCCACATGAAAAAGCCTCAAAATTGTCATGTTGGTTTAGGGCCTGGGTTAGAAACTTTCTACCAAAAAAATGGCTAAGGATTTCACAGCTCCTGTGTTTGTATAACTACTTTTGCCTCACTATGGCACAAAAATAAATCAATAAAAAATAGTCCACTGGACTCCCTTAGTTGAGAGCAGAGCAGTTGCCATGGGTGGGCCTCGTTGGGCTATGCCCCCAAAGCCTGGCTCTGCTCTAGCCCCAGTGCTTGCCCAGCCCTGCTCGTCCGCCCTGTGTGCCTGCAGGGGAGTGGAATCAGGTTGCAGGGGCTTGACCCTGCTCTGCGCACCCAGTTCTCCAGCAAGGGAGCAGGGGTCAGGGCTCATCCCACTCTGCCTGTCTACTCAGATCTCCAGCAGAGGAGCGGGGTTGGGGCATGAGGGTTCACCCTGCTCTGTCCATCCACTCAGCACTCCACTCCATCCACTCGTGCTCTCACGCTACTCCCCAGCTGGAATGCTGGGAGAGGGCAAATCTCCATGCCCCAAACTTGCACCCCAGGTGCGTGCCTGGGACTCAGGGGGTATCCTGGCCAGATTGTCCATTGCACCCGGCAAGGCCAGCTGGAAAGGGTGGGTAGAGGCAGCTCCAATCCCTTCTGAACCAACTATCTTGCTCCTCCTGCCCAGTTATTGCCCGTCCACCCAAAGTTGTGGCCCACCCAAGTGTCCTGTCCTGGCCATGCCACTGGTTGTGAGAGAGCACAGGAGTAAAATTTAATTGTATGAAATGAAATATCAGATGTCACTGTGGTTTTCATTTTGCAATTGAGCAGTGAGGCACCAGGTCTGGCAAGAAAATCAGGAGATTGCTGGAAAACTAAGCTTCAGTTTCAACATAATAAAGTGATTCACCCAAGACCTCTTTCTCTTCAGAATGTTACACTGATGACTCCCAAATCTCCTCAGTGTCCTCAAAGCTTTCCCTTTGCCTCAGCTTTCATTTCCTCCTGGGTGTCCTGCCACCATGTCATACACAATATAGGGGAAAGGTGAATTCTGGAACGAAATCCAAGGATGAAATCCATTAGTTTATGAAAGTTTGGCCATTGACTCCAGTGTGGACAGGATTTCATACATAGTGTTCTCTTCCAAGCTCGTCTGCAGCTCTCTCTGTTCCTCTCTCTTTGCTAATCTTTCTAAAGCAACTATCACTATGGTATCTTTAATATTGCATTCATAATATATTAATTTGGAGCTGCATCTATATATAAACAGCAGTCACAAACTGTAGCCTATACAATTACCTACAAAAGTTTAAAATAAAACGTTTCTGCCATTTTTCTCCTTTATAGCATATAAAGGAATATTTTCCCTTTTTTCTATTTTTCTGATTTTTTTTCTATTGCAAAACTAATCTAACCTGTTTTCATGGATGACTCAATAGTTATTGTAATCAGTGCTTTTTTTGTGATGGTACTGCCTGGTACGCAGTACCGGCACCTCCAGACGTAGTACCAGTACCTCCAGTCAGAGCTCAACAACTTTTCCCCTGGAGTACCGGCACCTTGCTTTTTTTGTTAAAAAACAAAACAAAACAAAACAAAACAAAACAAAACAAAAACAACTGATTATGATTATGATATCAGAAGTACAAAACAGTGATACCTGGACCATTGAGAGGAGTAGGGATATTTACTTATTTGGTTGTTGAGTCTTTTAAAGTCTATTCTGCTTGGTTTATTACCTTAACAACCATTTAACTCTAACACCTAAGAAAAAGTTGGGAGAGCTGGGTTTTATGTAAACTATTAAACATTCTGCCCCTCTACTTTTGGACTACAGCAGGTCCTATTTCAGTTCTCTGGACCTCCAAGGTATTTTGATTGACAGAATTTGATTTTTCCTGATGAAGATGAAGCAGATGGAGAATTTATGCAGTGAAAGAGAAAAACCTTGTTAACACAAATATCTTCAGTAATAGTAAAATGAACAGAGAAATATAAGTCAGATGCCTTTCATGTTTAACTTTTTGTTTTTTGACTATTGTACCTTTTCAGGGCAAAAGCCCCACTTTAATGTTTAATCTCTAGGGTGTAATCTTTAAAGGAAAGAAGGTGTATGAAAATTTGTACTTCATCTTCTGACTAACATCTCATTATGTCTCAGGTCAAATTTAGCACTTGCCTACAGTGAAGAAACATAGTAATTTTACAGGTTTTTATATATTTTCTTTCTGCATGTCCAATTTGTTCACCCTCTTATGGCCTCTGACACCCACGCTGCCAGCCATGAAGATTTGTACATATTCTTCTGAGCAAATAATATCTTTCCAGGAGAGAGATTAAATTCACTAGAATTTCAGTTTAATTTTACTAAATTACATAGGGCACTACACTTTATGTGGCAGTTAGAAATTCACCAGTTTTAGGTCAGGCAGTTTAGTTAATCTGTGTAGTTTATGTGCTGTATAGCATTCTGCTTTTTATACAGCACTAGACATATAACACAGGGATTTTCACAGTTTAACAGTGCAGTTTGCTATCCAGTAAAGAGGGTAGTATCCGAGAAAATATATTATAGTTTAACTTGTTAATTAACATATGTAAGCAAAATCCTGTCTTCAAAATGAAAGGCACAAAATAGAATATTTCTAATGCTGTTTGCCTAGTAACTACCCTAAGTTATAGCAAAACCAAGTTATTGCAATTTAAAAGTATGTAGCACTCAAATTATTGGGGTGATAACATTTAAAAGTAAACTGAATGCTTCTGAAAACTCTGCTGATAAGACTTCAAAACACTGGGAAGATTTTCAACCAGGTTGAAAAAGAATCCAGAAATTGAATAAATCAAGGGTACAAAGTAACTTGTTTAAAGGGAGCTCTGACTGCCCCGGTTATCATTACTGTTTCCTGAGAGACAGTTTATGGAAGGTGGTTTTATGATGCATTCCTGAAACACCTCCAATTTTCAAATATGCAATATAAACCACCTTCTGAAAACTGCATAACTTGTCCTTGATTTATAAATACTACCACGCCTATTTTAGACGTAGCAAAATTTCTGAAGTTCTAGTGGCATCAATAATAAAAACATAGTTTAACTTCTATACAATGATTTGCTAAAGAATCAGAACAACAAGAGATAGGAAACCACTTCATAGAGTAAAGCTTGTTGTCTATTCCTGTGGTAATGGACAAAAGATTTTAATGGTACATGATTTGTTTTAGCAAGAATGGCTGGGAGAAAAATATGAAGCAAAAATATTTATTATGTATGCTGTTTCCCTTAGAGATAAAAGGAAGAATTCCTTGTTGGACTTAACAAACAAATCGTACTGATTCATTAACACTGGATTTAGTAGATTTTACCCTATTTCCTGTCCCCAGAGAATGGATTGCAGCCATTCACATAACAACTGCTATTTGCCATATTGTGTGTAAAATGTGGAGTTCTGTACACTATCTCCCCCAGTTTATGTGTGTCCTTCAGCCCCTATTTTGTGGGTTGCTCTGCAAGCACTTTCCACTGTGCCTGGTACAAGCCATGTTTAGTATCATGCCTGACCACAGCATCCTTTCACCATGCCAACCAAGGCTTTTTGGTAAAATTCTCTTTAACACTGTATCACCATCTGGAAATGGATATGTAACCAAAATGTCCCACATGCTCCCTTCATCCCATGTAGAGTCCAAACACTACAAGTCTTCAAGCTCAGTGTCTTTTAGAAACCCTTCTCTTCTTCAAAGGGAAATTTTTCATAAAGGGCCTAATTCAATGGGGGACAAGGACACTCAGCTCATCACATTGCAGAATTGGGCTTAATGTCTTTTCTTATCAATATGAGCCACTGCTCTAGTCCTGTGAGGTGCTACATGCCCTCTCTCCATTGACTTTCCTTGTCATTCTTCATAAAGTTGTATGTCTGGGATCTAATTGTCTTGTTTACACCGGTTTAACTTTAACTTCACACATTCAGTGCAGGCCTCTTTCTTGCCTTTCCACTTTGTGTATTGTATGTACAACTCTGTTGTAGTTGCATATCAATATTTTTGAGGCTCTTATTGTGTTTCCCACTTTCTAAGATGTCCTACAAGGTAGAGTCAATTAAGCCCTCACCAGCTGCGGATTTGAAGTTCTCTGTTTCCTTAATGTTCTAATATCAACACCACCTCTATGGTATTTGAGGGTTTACCACAAATACATAGTTGGAGACCTATAACAACATACACATTTCTTAGTGAACACCCTTATTTGCCACTCATGGTTATCTAGAAACCTCACAGAAAACAGAACAGAAAACATAAATCCCATGATTTTTGAAGGAAAGAGTCATAGCAGATTTTCAAAGGTATTTAGATACCAAAAGACACAGGTGTCTATTGGGATATACAAAAGTAATTAAGCAGATTAGATTGCTTTAGTCTCCTACTGATTCCTGTCTGCATCATTCTGTTGATGATGCAGAAGAGAGGATAGAATACACCTCACTTCCTCTTAGCTGTGTGACCTCTGCAGTAATAACAGGAATAAAAAGTAGCATAAATATATTGTCGCTGAGGAAGATATGATAGGACACACACAGAGCAGATACATTGAGTGGAATATTTGAGAGGAAGTAGGACAAGGCAGCTGGCTTTTTAACAACACTAAGTAGCATATGTGTCAACAAGGAAGCCTTGACTATTACATGTTTTCTGCATATTGTGTCAAGGATGGGAGATCAAAGATGCAACTTTTTCTAGTTCATGAATTATGTATGTACACAATACTGTAATTTTCTATCTTGATTCTGTCAGACTGGGAGACACTGTCAAAACTGTGCT
This sequence comes from Pelodiscus sinensis, assembly GCF_052426305.1. NCBI lineage: Eukaryota > Metazoa > Chordata > Testudines > Trionychidae > Pelodiscus > Pelodiscus sinensis. Next base: position 313,943,327 of record NC_143052.1, read on the forward strand.
TCTGGTTATTCCAGTCTTTATAGTTTTATATCTGACAGACAGGATTCCACTTCCTAGCACCCTCTAGCATTGAAACTACTGGTGTATCATTGACCTGGTAACAGTATAGTGCCCAGAAGGCCCAGTTCAACTATTTGCAAAGAATTGGGACCCCAAATAAATGAGAGAAATTAGCATCCATGAAGATTTGGGAAGTAGGAAACTGCTGAGCAATTGTGGACTGATGAAGTAATGATTAAAGTCTGCCATGGTTTACTATGTCTACTAACCTAGAAAAGATGGATGCTTTGTCTTAATTATTTTCTAAGAGTGTCATTTCATCCAATGGAAGAATTAAAGTCATACTAGACCAGCTTTTATATAAACCCTTTGTTTTTATTGTTTAAACATCCATCCATCTGTATTTTCACTTTATTATATGGTTACCAGAACGGGTATTTTAAAATGTTAACATGAGGTGTGTCTGAGGCAGAGAGATTTAAGCACATGGGTGATGAAGTGGTGCCCTTAAATCCTTTTGAAGTGAGGAAAAAAGATGCTGACATGTCATTGTTTTCGATATAATTTAATGGGAAGACATGGTGCAATAAGTGGTTTAAGCAGTAGGTGGCGCCTGACTGGAGTGAAAAGCAGATAGAACCTTGTGTTCCTTAGGGCTACTGATGTATATTTGCAATGTGAGTAATCCCATTGACTTCAGTGGGACTACTCCTATAAGTGCTCCCCAGTGCGAGTAAGGATTGCATAATCTAGTTCTCAAGTAGGGGAATTTTTCTCTCCTAGAGTACAGTCTGCACAAGAGGAAGAGGCAATTCAGAAAGAAACAGAAGGATCCAAAAGAGCCAGAGACTAACATAGAAGCAGAGTTGGAAGCTAGCTTAGAAGCAAAGCACTTGCACAGACTATTGATTTAAAATGCTTGAGATGCTTCTGAAGCCAGTAAAAGTCAGAAGAGGCGCTGTTGTGCCCTCTCGCTCTACAATCGGCTCCATTTGTAGAGGAGTTTATGTTGCTGGTTACAACAGGCCATGATGTCTTTTTAAAGGCCAGAATTCTTCCTTTTGTTATTCAGAAAGAGGAAAAGAATCTTAAATAAGTACATAATAAATATCAGGCAATGTATAAGAAGACAGTTTATTAATGTGCTGCTGCGAAATAGATTGAAATAATAATTTATAATAACCTTAGGCTGAAGTAACTAACACAAGAGTAGTTAATGCCTACTCACAAGCTACTGTAATCCAATATGGTAGCTGGGGATGCCTTTTCCTGAGAGAGGCTGAAATTTGATATTGTGGAAATAATAGTATGTGATTATGCAATGAAAGACTGTGGTTAAAATTTTCAAAAGTGCATGAGTTCCATTTTCAGAAGTGACATAGGTGTTTAGGAGCTTAAGGGAAAGTTCACGCTGCAGCTGAGTGTGTGACTGCAGTCCACATAGACATATCTGAGCTACTTTAATCTAGCTATCTGAGGTACCAACAACAGTCAATACATGCCAGCATGAACTTCAGCATGGAGCCCTCCAAGCCTTCCTGGAACCTTAGGTAATTTCCTGGGTGGCTAGCTAGCTCTAAGGTCCATTTGCCAGACCTTCAATGCTATCTATCCCTACTGAGCTAGTTTAACATTAGCTCAGGTATTTCTACACAAGCTGCAATGAGGCCACCTGATTGCAGTGCAGATATACCCTCAATGAAAATCAGTGGAACTTAGGCTTTCAAGTGCCTAAGGCAGTTTTGAAAATGGGACGTACGTGCTTTTGAAAAGTTGACTCTAGTTCACAATGCCTCAACCCAACGGGTGCAGAATTATTGTTGCATTAAGGACCATCAATTGCTATTAGCTAGGATGCACAGGGATGGTATCCTTAGCCTCTGTCAGAAGCTGAGAATGAGTAATAGAGAATAGATCACTGGATGATTCCGTGTTCTGTTCATTCCCTGTGGGGCACCTGGCATTGTCCACTGTCAGAATACAGGATACTAGACTACATGGACCTTTTGTCAGACCCATTATGGCAATTTGTATGGGCCATCTAAATCCTGGCATTATCTCACTTCTGAGTGCATGACTTTACAATCTAAATAATGTTCTTTTAGCAAAGTTTTTTGCATGTAACATATGTACAGGTTGGATCTCCCTGGTCCAGCACCCTCAGGACATGAGCGGTCCCAAACCACGAAGTTTGCTGGACCAGGGGAGGTCAAAGCTCCCCTCTCAGCTGTCAGCTCTGTTCCCCTGCTGCTCCTAGTCCTGCTAGCCCCAGGAGAGGGGCTGTGCTCCCCATTGTACTGGAGGAACTAGGCCCCATTGTCTCTAGCCCTGGCTGGGGCTGCACTCCCTGCTGGGCCGGCCCTACAGCCTCTGAAGGGGGTCGGGGGCTACATTCCCCACTGCCAGCCCAGCCCCTCAACATGGCTAGCCGTGGCTCTTTGATGCAGCAATATCTGTGGTCCTACTGGACCACAGATGTTGCCAGACCAGAGTCTTGGATTTTTGAGGTTTAACCTGTGGCTACGTTTACACTGGCATGATTTTCCGGAAATGCTTTTAACGGAAAAGTTTTCTTTAAAAGCATTTTCGGAAAAGAGCATCTAGATTGGCACGGATGCTTTTCCACAAAAGCACTTTTTGCGGAAAAGCGTCCGTGCCAATCTAGATGCGCTTTTGCGCAAAAAAGCCCCAATCGCCATTTTAGCCATCGGGGCTTTTTTGCGCAAAACAGTACTGTGCTGTCTACACTGGCCCTCTTGCGCAAATGATTTGCGCAAGAGGGCTTTTGCCCGAACGGGAGCAGCACAGTATTTCAGCAAGAACACTGACGATCTTACATGTGATCGTCAGTGTTCTTGCGGAAATTCAAGCGGCTAGTGTAGACAGCTGGCAAGTTTTTCCGCAGAAGCAGATGATTTTGCGGAAAAACTAGCCAGTCTAGACACAGCCTGTGTGTATATATAGCAATGTTTGGCAGAAGATTATATAAAGAGAGACTATATATCAAAGGCATAAGCAAAAGAAGGCAAAGTTAAGTCTGGGTATTAACTGGAACATTTTTGAATATTTAAATTTTGAAAAGTATCAACAAAACATGATTATTGTGAATTATTAATGTAGTACATTATTTCCTTACTAGTTATGATGTATCATTAATACGATGAAAAGTAATTCTCAAAGTAGCAAGTTAAATGTTTTCATTTTGCAGTATTCTGGATCACTTCATGCTAGACTAAACTAATGCAATGCCAACAGAGAAGTGTTAACTAAAGCTACTTCACTATCTTGCATTTCATTCATTTCATTCTTACTAGCAATGAAAGAGCAACAATACATTAGTGCTTCCCCTTCATTTTACTATCACATGCACACAAATAGGAAACTCTAATGTTGGCATATTTAATATGATACCTGTCTAGTGCCGATATACTGTTCCTTCCCAGTCACACTCACTTGTAAGCATACAGGCAAAAGAATGGCTCATATTTTTAGTTTTATGAATAAAATCCCACAGTATTCCACATGGGAACACTCCCAGTATTCTTTTATAGGCTAAAAGGGGGTCCCTATGCACATAAATAGTAAAGTGTGCACCTGCCTTCAATAAGTCCATGTCAAGGTATGCAAGTGAACAACACGCCAAATTTGCCTTGTAAAGTAAATGTAAAAAGAACAGACTTGTCGCAGTGAAAAAAATATTTTGAAAGGAAAATCACAACTGAACAGGTTTAGTTGAAGTCTGGAACATAAAAGTACCTGAGCCAGGACTATGAAATAATGGAGGAAAAAAGGTCATTATAATTACAGTAGATTTTTTTCAAGTGTCTTTCAGAAAAATTACAGAGTATGTTCTGTAGTAGCTAAGTAGTTTCCAGGCCAGCCATAGACCAAATAATGCCCTTGGCAAGGAGCATCTTCAGTGCTCCCCCTCATTTGCTAAACTTTTAAATACTTTATCTTTTATTGCATTTGTAGCCCATGTCATGACTTTGATGCACGATTTGCATGCATGATTCATCCCTGTCTTATGATAAATCTGCTCACTAGGATCTAGTATTTATCTGTATTTATTCATGTCATACATAAGCAAATAAAAATTAAACTCCTTTAACATCATAGAAATCTTTTAATTAAAAAAATTACTGAAATATATTAACTACAAGAAATTGAACTATGCACCAACTTTGGTTAGTCTAGTATTAAACAGTGTTACAATAGGTGACAGCCTTTAAATGTTAACTGTAGTCCTTAGTTCAAAAGGTTGCTCTTCTTTCCTTTGCCCTTGTGAGCTGAAGCACAGCATCAGAGAGAGAAAAGATGGCCAATAGCATTTTCTAATGATAAAATAGCAAGCAATGTCAATGACTCATTGGCTGTAGTCAATCAAAGATATGCTTAATGAGACTGAGTTTCAAAAAGCTGCTCTGACCACTCATAACGGTGCCCAGCAACACAAGCAGAATCCCCAAGACCATCCTCACATTAGGAAAAGTGTTCTTCAGCTCTGGACCATAAATGAATTGAAGAAGTTGGAGTGGAGAGTGCTTCCTGTATTGCAAAATGTGATGGATGTTGTCTAATTTGATATAGAAGTTTTTATCATTGATGTCTGAACATTTCCCAGGATCCAGTCAGGGTCTGTATAACTGTTCATGGGTGATTTCCTGTCCATTGACAGCTTATTAAGGTCGTACAAACCACAACAGATTTTGGTTGTGGTGCTTCAAATTTGTCCAAAGTTTTCTTCAGTGAACACTTGAGCAATGTTAGAGAGTAAGCAAAATAACTCCTTGAGAAATTTGAAGTCAGAGATCTGGTTTGGCATGCTTTTAGCCCTGTGTTGGATTCTGGCCTCAGCTTTACTTGCCTGTGCCAATTTATCAGGATGTCAGATACCTCAGTCACTTGGTACCTCACTGGCTTTATGCTGTCATTGTGAGTGTCCCAGTGAATGTCACTTAATAGCTTTAAGGTCAGATTTGATTATAAAGATTTTCCACCTGATCGTTGATGCTGAAAACAGGATGTATCTCCCTTGCACTACTCCAAAGAGAGATACTCAATCTAGAGAAAAATGACCCTGTATCTGACACAGCAAGGTTGCAGGAATGGTAGCCACAAGGCACATAGCTCTTGGATTCAGCAAAAGGATCTTTGCCTGGGTGCCACTGTTTCTTCCCTTCATGTTCACACTATTTTTGTAGCCTTGTCTGCTTGCCTGAAGCCATGGGCAGCTGGTATGCTAGGTAGGGAAGGCATAGCCTTTCTAAACTTGCAGCCTCGCCCCACCCATACTCTACCCCCAGAATGCCTACTGTAGGCCAGTGTTTCTCAACCAGTAGTACAAGTACCCTCAGGGGTACTCAAGAGAAGTTGGGGGTGGGAGGTATGTCAACACAACTGAAATTTAAAGAAAACTCAATTTTTGTTTTAAGTGTTACAGTGCTTTATTATTTTTGTACTTTTTATACCCAAAAATGTCATCACCCGCCCGGCTATGATTAAGTTCTTTAAACAAATATATTGCAATGGTAGAAAAAATGTGTGTGTCTGAAAACTGTATTGGGGGAGTGTTGCTGCCCCCCAAGTGCCTGCCCTCCCTGTGCTCCAGGGCCAGGGAGGCTGGGGCTGCCCGCCCTTCACACTTTCATGCTCTAGGGCTGGGGAGGCTCAGGCCTCGTGCCTCCCACTCTCCCCATGTGCCAGGACTGGGATGGCTCAGGCATAGTACTGCCCCACCTCCCTGTGATGGAGGGCATGGCCTAGGCAGAAGGAGCAGGACTGGGGGTGGGGCTGGGGGCTTGCCTCCTCCAGCCAGCCCTCCTTTTATCCACTGCCCATTCCTGAAGCTTTATTTTATTCTCATTCAAAACATTCATAAATAGATCTATTGGGTATCTTGTTCCTTGACTTGGATACATCCATCCTCATCATCAACAAATCTTACCATCTACATGTTTTGTTAGTATTTAGAGTATCATGAGCTTCCGTGAGAAACTACAAAACATCAGTAATCTTCCTGAAAATACCATCCTGGCCACCATGGACATAGAAGCCCTGTAGACCAACAGACCACAGGCTATCAGGAACACCATCCCCAATGATAGCATTGCACACCTGGTTACAGAGCTCTGCGACTTTGTCCTCACCCACAACTACATATATAGAGAGAGCCGGAGGCACAGCCGGATGGAGAACAGCACCTGGCGCAGGTATGACAGTCCCGGTTGGCGGGTAGGAAGTGGCCCAGGGCGGGGTCATGAAGCCCGCAGGCTGACGAGTTTAAGAGAATGCCCCCATCAGCTAGGCATGGGAAGCAAGTGTCCCTGCCTTAAGACCCTGGGCTGGGACCTGGGAGAGAGGGTGGGCCCGGGTCCCCTTACCATGCCACCAGCAATTGAACCTCGATGCTGAGGAGGCTGGTATCCATTGAAAATAGTGGCAGAGATTGAATAATTGCTGGACCATGGGGAAGACTGGTGGTGGGTTTGAGACTTGGCCCATTCGGACTCAAGCGGGCCATGGTTCGGGGGAACACTGGGGGTACCTCTAAACTACATGCCTCCGTCGACAGAGGCATGTAGATTTGTGTATTCGAAAAAGGGAAATGAAGCCGCGATTAAAATAATCGCAGCTTCATTTAAATTTACATGGCTGCCGCGCTGAGCTGACAAACAGCTGATCGGCTGTTTGTCCGCTCAGCGCGCTAGTCTAGACGCTCCCCTGTCGACATCAAAGCCCTTTGTCGGCAGCTCCGGTAAACCTCATCCCACGAGGAATAACGGGGCTGCCGACAAAGGGCTTTGATGTCGGCAGGGGAGCATCCAGACTAGCGCGCTGAGCGGACAAACAGCCGATCAGGTGTTTGTCTGCTCAGCGCGGCAGCCATGTAGATTTAAATGAAGGGGGGTATGTCTATACTACCCTGCTAGTTCGAACTAGCGGGGTAATGTATGCATACCGAACGTGCAAATGAAGCCCAGGATTTGAATTTCCCGGGCTTCATTTGCATAAGCCGGCCGGCACCATTTTTAAATGCCGGCTTGTTCGAACCCCGTGCCGCGTGTAGCCGCGCGGCACGGGGTTCGAACAAGCCGGCATTTAAAAATGGCGCCGGCCGGCTTATGCAAATGAAGCCCGGGAAATTCAAATCCCGGGCTTCATTTGCACGTTCGGTATGCATACATTACCCCGCGAGTTCGAACTAGCGGGGTAGTGTAGACATACCCGGGGCGATTATTTAAATCGCGGCTTCATTTGCCTTTGCCTACAACCCTCATCTACATGGCTCCGTCGATGGAGCCATGTAGTCTAGACACAGCCTGGGTGTATAGGGTTGACGATCGGGGAGTCAGTTTAGGCTTAATAAAAGGTGGGACATGCACACCTCGAGTCTTCTGGCTTACAGTACTACCAGACTGTTTGTTGTGTTTTAAGTTTTTCCTGTTACAGACTAACTCGGCTACCCCTCTGAAGCTTACTGTAAATGACATCTTTTCACAATGACTATTGTTGGGAGTGAAGTCCTTTATTATATCATAATACTTTGCTTTGCAAAACTGCATCAGTACATTATCAATACATTATCAAGTACCTACCTACCATAATGTCAATCAGTTAGTTTTGTTTTACTGCAGTAATGGTCCACAGCTTCTTTGTTAACTACTCAACACTTGAAGTATTTCCCAAGGAGCTCTACCAAACAGAGGTAATTAGCTTTATGTTCAGTGAACAGCTGATTCAACCTGGGCTGCCTGCTTCTAAATCCAGCCCTGGCTATGTCTAGACTACACCGATCTATCGGGAAAAGGTATGCAAATTGTGCTCCACATCTACACTGGGCCAAATTTCAGAAAAACCTCCTCTTTCAGAAGAGCCCTTCTTCCTTGTGGATGGAGGAAGAAAGGGCTTCCGAAAGAGTGCATCTGCTTTTCAGCAAAAAAAACAGCGGAAAAGCAGATGCATTTCCTGGACGCGGAGGAGTGTAGACATCGCCCCTGTGTGTATCTCTACTGATCTCAGAGATATCCTTTCTGCTGTGATTACTAGCTGTAATTTGCTTAATTAATATTTGAACACAGGCCTAGTTCCAAAACTCCTCCTCTAGTTGTCTTGTGGTTTTTGAGCTGCTCCTCCTTGTCCATTTGCATGTGAGACAGAAACACATTCATGGGGAATTGGTTCTATCCCTGGCCCCCTGGATGCTCTAGTGAGATTTACATTCCCACAGAGACTAGGAATTCAAATGTCTTTTCTTTAAGCTTGCAATTTACCACCATAACACCAATGATTTCAATAGAGATCCTTCTCACTTTCACTAGTTTAACTGGGAGAATAATCTGGTTGCAAATGACAGATCCTATATAAGGAATCTTTACCGAAGTTAACTATTAACCTGAGGTTCTTTGGTTGGAGCAAAAGCTTGGAAGCCAGGAGGGCTTGGGGTTTTACTAGCTAAACCATAGACTTTGAACAAGATGATGCAGTTCATAGTCCTTTGTTCTATGTGCAGATAAAATATCTTCACTAAAGATGCACACAAAAGCTTAGAGCACTGTGTGTGATATGCTCCTTCTGAAAACGGAAGCCTGGGCTGAGAGCACTGGTAACAAAGCATGCAGATATGGGGAGGAGAAAGAAAAGTCTCAAAGAAACCACCCTGGAGACAGCACGTGGCACTTCTTTGATTCCTTTAGCTATATGTCAGTTTGCATTTTTCATGCCCCATTTTTTTGTATGCCCAGTGCCTCTGTGTGCAGCAGGGGAGCTTACTGGCCAATAAACGGCAAATGACATTCAATGTTGATAAATTCACATTGGAAAAGGGAACTCTACTACACATACAAAATTATAGGTTCTAAATTATGTATTTACCATTCAAGAAAAAAATCTTGGAGTTATTGTGGATAGTTCCCTGAAAAGAGCCACTCAATGTGCAGCACAGTCAAAAAAGCTAATAATGTTGGGAGCCATTAGGAAAGGGATGGATAATAAAATTGAAAATATTATAATGCTGCTAGATAAATCCATGGGATGCCCACACTTTGAATGCTGATCTGGTAATCTCATCTCAAAACAGGTATATTAGAGTTGGAAAAGATGCAGAAGAGGGCAATGGAAATTTTTAGGGACATGGAATTGTTTTCATAGGATGAGAAATTAAAACAACTGGGGCTGGTCAACTAAGAAAAGAGATGACCAAAGGGGATATGATAGAGATGTATAAAATCATGAATGGTGCAGAGAAAATGAATAAGAAACTATTATTTACCCCTTCACATAACACATGAATCAGGGAACATGCAAGAAAATTAATAGGCAGCAGGTTTAAAACAAATGTAAGCAAATATTTCGTCACATAATACATAATCAACCTATGGAGCTCATTGCCAGAGGATGCTGTGACAGCCAAAAGAATTGGGTGGGTTGAAAAAAGAATCAGGTCAATTCCAAGAGGACAGGTTCATCACTGGCTATTAGCCAAGATGGTTAGGGATGCAATCCGATATTCCGGGTGTCTCTTAATACCTGACTGTCAGAAGCTGGGGCTTGATGATGGGGAATGGATCATTTGATAATTACCTTATTTTGTTCATTCCCATGGAAACATCTGGCACTGGTCACTGTCATAAGACTGGACTCTGGGGTTGATGGTCTACTGGCTTGACTCAGTAAAGACACTCTTATGTTCTTAAGTAAAACTTTAAAGAGTAGTGTAATGTTCTGAAGTCAGAGGTGGTTTTAGTGTTCATCTTTTCATATACTCTTGCCATTATAAGATGTTCTTCTGCATTTACTAATAATGTCTTGTATTGATTATACTTAACTCCGCTGTTGCCTGGTCCCAAGTCCAGGATGTGAAAGGAGGAGGGTTGTATGTTGGGCTAATAACCCACTACGTAAAAAACTCTTGCTACAGAAACGTCAACGAAAACTTTAAAAAGCCATCAAAGGGGTGATCAGCTGAGGATCGAGGCAGCAACGCTTAGCATGATGAGCAGAGATGAAAGCCGAAAGGAAGTTTCTGCTCCGATACAGTCCCTAGCGAGACCCAAGTAACAAGTGAGAGTGGCAGCATGGAACGTAAGAACCATGTACGAGACCGGGAAAACAGCACAGGTGGTGAGAGAAATGTCCAGGTACAAGATCAATATTTTGGGCATTAGTGAAATGAGATGGACTGACTCGGGGATGCTAACACTTGGTTCAGGGGAGACTGTCTGTTACTCTGGAAGGTCAGATGGACAGCATCAAGAAGGGGTTGGCATCATCCTGGATATTCAGGCTAAGAAGAGCCTTCTGGGATGGGAACCAGTCAACTCTCGTATCATCAGAGCAAGATTCTTTTCCAGCTACGCCAAAACCACCATTATTCAATGCTATGCACTCACCGAACAAGCTACAGAGGAGGAGAAGGACTTATTCTATAGCAACCTGCAAGAGCAGATAGACAAAACACCTTGCCATGACGTTTTGATCATAATGGGGGATCTGAATGCAAAAGTTGCGTCGGATAATGAAGGTTACGAATCCTGCATGGGCCCAGAGGGTGTCGGCGAAAGAAATGATAATGGACAGCGTTTTGTAGATTTGTGCCTGGAGAATGGTCTGGTGATAGGAGGCACTGTCTTTCAACATACGACAATACATAAGTTGATCTGGATATCTCCAGATAGAAGGACTTGTAACCAAATTGATCACATTGCTATCAACCATGAGAGATGGCCGAGCACTGAGAGGAGCCGATGCAAACAGCGATCATCATCTTCTTCTTTGCAAGCTGCAGCTCAAGCTGAAACGGCTGAAAAGGACAGACAGAAAGACTGGTGGCCAGCTCTTTGACTCCAGTAGACTAAAACATCCAACAGTGAAGATCCAGTTCACTCTAGAGCTGTTCAACAGATTCAGCCTGCTCGAAGACCCGATAGCAGATGATATTAATATCCTCTGTGAGGAGATCGAGAAGGTATACCTGGAAACCAGCAAGATTGTACTGGGGTACAAGAAGAAACAGAAAAGGGAGTGGATTTCAGATGCTACATGGCAGCTCATTGAGAACAGAAAGGCGGTTAAACAGCACACACTTGCAGGCAGTGATGAAAATAAAATAACAGCTGTACAGGTCTACAGGGACTTAAATGTTGCTGTGAAGAGAAGTGTACGAAGAGATAAGAGAACGTATGTGAACAATATTGCCACGGAGGCCCAGTCAGCAGTAGACAGAGGTGATACTAGGACAGTGTACAAGATCTCCTAGACTCTTCTAGGAGACTTTACCAACAAGTCTACTGTAGTAAGAGACAAGAATGGGAAAATGCTGGTGACAGCAAAAGAACAGCTCAGCAGGTGGACGGAACACTTCAGGGAGACTCTCAACAGACCAGACCTAGAGGAAGAGGCTGACATTAGAAGTATGAACCTCCAAGTAGACATGGAATGTGGGGACATCAGTGAGCTGGAGATAGCAGATGCTATCAAACAGACGAAGGGCAACAGAGCGCCCGGGGAAGACCAGATCACTGCTGAAATGCTTAAGGCAGACCCCAAGGTAAGCGCAAAAGCTCTGAAGGGTCTCTTCAACAGGGTCTGGGAAGAAGAGAGGGTACCGGAGGCCTGGAAGAGGGGCATCATTGTGAAGTTACCCAAAAAAAGCGAACTGTCCATCTGCGGGAATTGGAGAGGCATTAATCTGCTGTCTGTGCCAGGAAAGATTTTCTGTAGAGTCCTGCTACAGAGAATGTGAAAGGGCATTGAGAAAATCCTCAGGGAAGAACAGGCTGACTTCAGAAGTGGAAGGTCGTGCACGGACCAGATCTTCGTCCTACGCACCATAGTGGAGCAGTCAATAGAGTGGAACTCTTCACTCTACATTAACTTCATCGATTTTGAGAAGGTGTTTGATAGCATCCCCCACCCCTCACTCTGGAGGATTCTACAAGCATACGGGTTCCCTGAGAAGATCATTAACATACTGAAGGACCTGTACACTGAGAATCAATGCTGTGTGTGACATGAAGGACAGCAGAGTGACTGGTTTCACGTGAAGACAGGGGTCAGACAGGGCTGTGTAATCTCACCTGTTATCTTCCTTGTGGTCATCGACTGGGTGATGCGCAGAGCCACTGAGGGCAGATCAAAGGGAGTGCTATGGGGACCGACTGCTCGGCTTGAGGACTGCGACTTCGCAGATGACCTGGCGTTTCTCGCGCATGATCAGCAGGACATCCAAGAAAAGACCGACATTGTTGACCGGACAGCCAGAAGCGTTGGGCTCAGAATTCACCCTAGCAAGTCCAAAGTGATGAAACTGAGGACAACTAACACTGATAAAACCATCGTCATAGGAGGTAGAGGAAGTAAATGACTTCAGGTATCTCGGCAGTTACATCTCGGCGGACAGCAACATCGACAAAGAGATCTCCGCTAGAATTGCCCTGGCAGCGCAAGCCTTCCAAAAGCTTAACAACATTTGGAAGTCATCACTGTTGCAGACCAGGACTAAACTGAAGATCTATAGGTCGAATGTGCGCTCAGTCCTGCTGTATGTCATAGAGACTTGCAGGACTAACAAGAAGATTGAGAGCAGACTCAGAGGTTTTGAAGGACGGTGACTTCGTCATATCCTCAGAGTCCACTGGGAACAGCATGTTACCAACAAGGAGATAAGCCAATGCACTGGCATCAACAATGTTGTGGACGAGATCAAGCAGAGACGCTGGAGATGGCTGGGGCATGTCCTTCGGATGAGCGAAACAAGACTCCCTCATATGGCACTCAGATGGACTCCACCTGGAAAGCGTAAAAGAGGGATGCCGTTGGGCACCTGGAGGAAGACTGTGGAGGAGGATATGAAAAGGAAGGGCACGACTGGGAAGAAGTCAGCCGGCTTTCTCAGGACTGTGAAGGCTGGAGTAGATTCGTTGGCGCCTTACGCTCCATCAGGAGCGAAGAGGACTAATAATAATAATTGATTATACTTAGGATTGTGAACACAATAAACTGAAATTTCCTAGGGAGAGTGTACCCAGAGTTTAATTTTTGAAATGGCAGAGCCAAATACTGCTCTCATTTATAAATCTAAAGAAAATTCATAAGGTCAGAGTCTCTTGTCTGCTGAATTTATACAGCTGCCATAAACAGCTGTGGTGGTTGTAGTCATGTTGTTGACCTAAAGAAGTGCTGTGTGTAGTTCAAAAGCATGACTTTTTCACCAACAGAAGTTGGTCAAATGGAAGGCTTTAGCTTGCTCCCTCCTACCCAATATGGAGATAGCTATTTTACAGATCAGGCAGAATTCAACAGAACAGAAAAACAGGGTTGGAATGGGAAGGAAGGATAAGAGAACCAAATTTACCAAAACATTAGAATATAATCTCAGAACTGATGTACCTTTCTTTACAAAGGGTTAGGGTCTGATAGGGTTACCTGTCAGGAGAAGGGTATACATGACTTGCTCACTATTGGAGCCTATTGTATAGAAAGTGATCAGGGTCTTTCAAAAAGGTTGAATGGGCATTGAGAAATTCCAATGAGAATTGTCAAGCATGCATGGCCAAGGTAGATTAAATGAATTATATATATTTAGCACTATAAAATGTGATAAATGCAGGTTGCACACATGCATATTCAAGTCCACTGAGAATTTCTTCTCAGAAACTACTTATTTGCCTACATTGCTATGAATTACGATATCTCCTGGATTACATTCCCATTGTCAGAAGATTGTAGGGCTGGAAGGGACCTCATGAGGTCATCTGATCAAGTCACCAGCATTCCTTGAAGTATAAAGTCTTAGCTGGACAATCCCAAACAAGTGTTTGTCTAACTTGCTCTTAAAAATATCCAGTGATGGAGATTCCACAACCTCCCTAGACAATAAATTCCAGTCCTTAACCACTGACAGGAAGTTTTTTCTTAATCTCTAACCTAAACTGCTCTTGCTGCAATTTAAACCTAATGCTTTTTGTCCTATCCTCAGACGTTAACAAGAACAATTTACCTCTCCTAATTGTAACAACTTTTTATGTACATGAAAACTGTTATTATGTCCCCCTCAGTCTTCTCTTCTCCAGACTATACAAACAAATTTTTCAGTCTACCCTTACAGGTCATGCTTTCTAGACCTTTTCTTGTTCTTCTCTGGATTGTCTTCAATTTGTCCACATCTGTGTAGTGGCCAGGACTACACATGGTTTCCTAGTTCAAACTACCTAGTTCGTGCCCCGTGTAGCCGCGCTGCACGGGGTTCAAACCAGCGGGGTTTTAAAAATGGCGGCTCCCCGCTTCTGCAAATGAAGCATGGGAAATTCAAATCCCGGGCTTCATTTGCAAGTGCGGTATGCCTACATTACCCCGCTAGTTCGAACTAGCGGGGTAGTGTAGACATACCCTAACTGATGAAAGTAATGAATAGAACCAGATCCAGATCTCATCCCTGGGGATTTCCACTTGGTATTCTCTTCTAGCTTGATTGTGACCATTGATAACTATTCTCTGGGAATAGTTTCCTAGCCAGTTATGTACCCACTTCATGGTAGCTCCATGTAGATTTTATTTCTCTAATTTGTTTATGAATAAGTCATGTGAGACGGTATCAAAATCTTACTAAAGTCATGATATACCCCATCTACTACTTCCTCCCATCCACAAGGCTTTTACTATCACATTATCGTCTAGGTATTTACAAACTTATAGCTTAGTTATTTGCTCCATTATCTTTCCCGGTACTGAAATTGAGCTGACTGGTCTGTAATTCTCCAGGTTGTCCTTATTCTTCTTGTTATAGGTGGGCATTCTATTTGACCTTTTCCAGTCCTTTGGAATCTCACCTGTCTTCCCTGAATTTTCCAAGATAATTACCAATGATTCAAATATCTCCTCAATCAGTTCCTTGAGTATTTTAGGATGTATTTCATCAGGCTCTGGTGACTTAAAGACATCTAACTTATCTAAGTAATTATTGATTTGTTCATGATTCATGCCTGGGTCCAGGTTCCGATTCTCATTTATTTTGATAAAAACGTGGAATAAGACAATAGTATTGGAATTAAGATGTCTAGATTAAAACTGTCTAGATTTCTTCCATATTTACAGGTCAGACAGCAAGTCAATTGAATTACTCCAGACTTATATAACTACACTGACATCAGCAGAGTGGTATTTCCCCAGATTTATTAAAATTATTTGGCTGAATCAGACGTGTTGCCATAAATGGAAGCATGGACTCTTCCCCAAATTTTAAATGTATGCAGTAAACTGTTCAAACTTGTTATGCCACCAGCCAGCACTGCTGATATGAAGTCATTTTACATTTTAAATGAGACAGAGGGCTTATGTATGCAGTGTTGTTCCACCATGTTGGTCTCATGATGTTACAGAGAAAAGGTGGACATGGCAATATCGTTCATTGGAATGACTTCTGTTGGTGAGAGAGGCGAGTTTACAAGCTACACAGAGATCTCTTGGAAAAAAGCTTGGTAAAGCTTGAAAGCTTGTCTCTCTCATCAACAGAAATTGGTCCAATGGAAGATATTACCTCATCCACCTTGCCTGTCTAAGGATCTTATAACTCTTGTGGCCCTCTGAAATTCTGAAGGCTTGGTTATGCACTTTAGGCTCTTCCTTGTTAATTTAGGTTTATGTGGTGATTAGTAGTAATAAAGATACCTCTCTGTATTAAAGGAAGGTTACTGTGACTTTTATTTAAATCCCCATAGCACCTTAACATCTTATTTAAACTGTCAGGAAATACAAACTCTATAACTTAATGAAGTTGCATTACAATTTTGGGTCATCTGATATAAGACTTCTTTGCTTTAAGTTGAGACATACGAGACAAATGCAGTATTGCAGATGGCTAAGATTTAGTAGACTAAGACACCTGGATAACATGATTTGGAATGTATGGCCTTGGAGTATATAAAACATAGTTTGCCACAGCTGCCTGGTCTTAGAGGAAAGCATTTTCACATTACCATGAATGCATTTGTCATTGCAATAGTTTTTCTCTGTGTATGTGGCACTCCACGCCAATAGGCTTGTAGTTTGTACCCATGACATTGCCCATGTGACATGAGAGCTGTGACATAGTTTGGAAGCAGTGGCTGATAAATGAAAGACAAATTAAGAGGAGGAAAAGAAGATTCTGCCCGAAAGTATCTATTTTTTAAAGGCAAAACCACAACA
This sequence comes from Pelodiscus sinensis, assembly GCF_052426305.1. Taxonomy (NCBI): domain Eukaryota; kingdom Metazoa; phylum Chordata; order Testudines; family Trionychidae; genus Pelodiscus; species Pelodiscus sinensis. The sequence goes on from NC_143052.1 coordinate 313,959,512, forward strand.
TTGATGCTCATTTACAGTATGGAAATAGTAAGCAATCAAGACAAAGAAATTCTACAGGGGCTGAGGAAAATAACTATATTTGTAGGGAAAAAATGGATAACATTTTCCTATTTGCCTTTAAAGAATTTGTCTATAAATTAAAAAGGTACAGCTTGCCAGATGTGTTATAGCAATTGGTTATGTATTAAAAAACAAGCTACTGTTTTGGTCTTTGAAGTGAGAAATAAAATTACTTCTGATTGTTTCTGATCTGCAACAGCATCAACCTGTTTTTTCAATGAAAGTGGAATAACAGGGCCTGTGGTCTTGCCAAAAATGTTACTTTATTGCAAAATTCAAAGACATTTATTGCTCTGTATGTGATAAATTTGTTTTTCTTTTAATGTCAATGGCACAGCATTTAGTCTTTGGCCAACTCCTCCTATTTAATGGGGTTTACATGGGTGTAACTGAAAAGAGAATTTGTCCTCCTGTACCCTGCCTGCTATTTTCTTCACTTGACCCAAAAGCTAAAAAAGTAGCAGTGAATCAAGAAAATCCTGTGAATTTTTTGTATAGTGTTGCAGCCCACCTCGAGTGTGATATTTAGTGAGATGAAAGGGTGTTAAGTTGTGAGTGCTTTGCGCTTTCAAAAGAAACCTTGTTCCTTATATTGAAAGATATAACTAACATAATTTAATTAAATTCTAACAGTAGCTGAAAATCTGTCTATTACTATAGGCAATGTATTTCTTTGCTTAGAAAATCCAGAATTTGTGTACATTGTATAATAGTACTGGAATATCCCCTTTAGTAAATGTTTATTACCAGGGTGTTGTCATATGCATATTTCAAGATGCTACCTATGCTAACAAGCCTTGGATTTTTTTTTCTATTTTGAATTTAAATGAGATTCAGGGGATTATTTTATTCCATCCTCCCTTATTTTAACATTCTCAGTGTGACCATGTCCAAATTCCTCAGTACCTATAATGCCCATCTGTGGTTTGCAGCACTCACATTAAATGGGATTACTCCCAAAAGAGCCATTTTTGTTCTTTTCCATATTAAATCACTGAAAACTATGTATAAAGTTTTCCAAAATTTTAGGAGTAGGAAATATTGCAACAAAAGACAAGAGCAGAGTTAGCATGATCCCTTTAATCACGATATCATCTCAAATTCATACTTGTACCCCAGTTATTACTCTATGTAGCTAAATCTAAATAAAAATATAGCATATGCAAACCAGTCAGATAACTTCACACAAATACCATTAAGTCGCTAGTACCACATTCTCCTCTGTTACCCTGTTAAAGATACTGAGGTTGCACTCGCGCAACTGAGAGCAGAATTTGGCCATAAGCTTTATCAATATGAACTTTTGTCATACAGTAATATTCAGCCCTGCTGTGATGCACTACTACTGCCATGGTAAATCTGACCCTTTTCTGGGTGTTTAAGTTACTTAAATGGAATAACACACAATATAGTCCCAGACTTCTCAGCGTTGGCTGCTCCTGGAATGAACCACTCCCTTATATTAAGCCACCTGATCCAGTGAGTTAGAAAAATCAAATTTACCCTGTCCCAGCGGAACCACTGTCTGCTGATGGGATAAAGCGTTTCACGCAAACACTGACAAACTGGAATAGGATGTTATTCAGTTGCTAATTCTACTTATTTCTCACCAGAAAGCACAAATTTCTGTGTGCAATCTTAGGGTGCAGTCCTGTAAACATTTGTGAGCATAAGTAACCACTCCCATGAGTTGTCCCATTGAGCTATGAGCTTATCCCTAATGAACAATTTATGGATTGAATTTTGTCCCTTTTTCTGTTCATGGAGACCTGCAAACAGAAACTGGTTTTTATAAATTCATTTTATCTGCATTTCTGTTCTAGCCAATTCATGACACATATAGAACATTTTGTTTTGTAGGCAGTTTGCTTTTCAAAACACAAGGCTGGTGTTTCTGTTATGCAACATTACTATAAAACATGGCACGCATCTATTTCAATTGTAATTTGGCATGGTCTTTTTTCTTGCTGGCACTGTTGATTGTACATGTCCTGTTTTCTTTTTTCTCAGCTGCAGAACTGAAGCCAGTGTTCTTGGCAACACACATGATATGTATGTCTCAACTGTGGGACCCACATGCCATACTCTGGAATGTGCTTTACCAGCAGCAGCGTGCGGGCCTATGTTACTCCCTTGCTGGCTGACTGATTCCAGCTTCTGCTTTGGTTTCACGGCAAGCTGTGGACTTGTGTAAGAGGTCAGGCAGAAACCATTTCTTTTGATTTACATGTGATGGCATTTGAATGTTGGATGTAGCATTTCTTCTCAATATAGTTGGTCAATTAATATCACATCCATCCATCCTAAGACAGATCACTCCTTGAAGAGCCATATATAAATCTAGAGTAGGAGCAAACTAGAAATGACCAGAGGAGAGCAGGAGTTCTTTGATAAAACTGAACATCTGCCCAAATTCATATATTTCTGTCTTACCACTTGTCTTACCACCTGTCTTACCACCTGTCTTCCTTCCTATCTCTCTAAATATGTAGGCTTAGCAGATCCCTCCACCTAAACTTAATGCTCATTATCATTAACGTGGTGCAAAGTCACAGCAAATGAAACAGCACGCCTTGGTATTTTCCTACAGCACAAAGTGCATGTCAGGCTGAGATTTTCAGAAGTGATTAAGAGAGGTTGGTGTCCAACTCCCATTGAAAGTTACTGGGAGTTAGGTGCTTATTTCCTGTGCATTGGCCAGTGTGGTTGGAGAGCTATGTTTTGCACACATTATACTATAAAGACCTAAGCGTGTCATGTGGTGATTGTGGAACTTAACTAAGGCTTTACAGGGAATTATCTTATTTGGGCTGCTCATTTTAACAGTGCAAACCCTTATCTGTTCATCTACATTTGTACTGCTTTTCGATCAAACACAGAATGAACAGCTGGGAAGAATTTGCTTTTGTGACATTATCTAGGACAGCTACTTCCACAGAGTTTGCTGCTGCTGTTGCTGGCACTGCATGCAAGGGAAGCTATGCTTTGATATCCTTCAACTAGGGTGTTATTTGACATGGTTGGGTGATGCATACGATAAGGGCATAATCCAGCCTTTCACAGGTCTAGAGAACAAGCACTGCATGGATGTGTCCACAGTGCAGGATAAATCAGAAAGAGAAAGGTGTAAATCTGCCAATGCCCATGCCATTCTGGGGTTCTATTTTTAAAGTGACAAACAGATGAATTATTGTCACTTGGCTTTAGTACATGTGCTTATATACATAGCTAGATGTCCCCTCTCTTTATACACTGATGTTATGTCTGTGATCGTAACAACACTTTGTTTCTGTGTAGTCTCTGACTCTTTCAGCTTTCTGCACTCTCCAGTGGTTGTCTGTTACAATTATTTGTTGTAAACATCCATTATTAAGGCCCCACCAAATTCATGGCTATGAAAAACACATCACAGACTGTGAAATCTGGTCTTTTGCATGCTTTTACCCTATGCCATATGAATTTCATGGGGGAGCCTAGCATTTCTTTATGTGGGAGCCCTTGACCCAAAAGGGAGTTGCAGGGGTGGTCACAAAGTTATTTTAGGGGGTTGCAGCTTACTTTACCTTACTTTTGCACAGCCTTCAAAAGTGGGTGGTTGGAGGGTAGTGACTGTTGGCCAGGTGCCCAGCTCTGAAGGCAGCACTCTGCCAGCAGCAGCACAGAAGTAAGGGTGGCAATACTGTATCATGTCCTCCTTGCTTTTGTGCTGCCTTCAGAGCTGCGATACCAGCCAACAGCCACCATTCTCCAGCTACGGAGTGCTGAAGGCAGCGCCACCACCAGCAGCCACACAAAAGTAAGGGTAGCAGTTCTACACCTCCCCATCCCCCAATAACTTTATGATCCTCCCTGAGTTATTTTTTGGGTCATGATCCCTACAATTACAGCACTGCAAAACTTTAGATTTAAATACATGAAATTGTGAAATTTATAATTTACAAAAGCCTAAGGCAGTGAAAGTGACCAAAATGCACTGTGAATTTGGGAGGGCCCTATCCATTGTGTAACAAGTAACTCAACTTTGCATTGGTTTCAGTTTTGTGTATGCAAAATGACCCAGACTAAACAGGGCATGGATCATCAAGAATTGTACCAACTAGTACGATATTGCAGCACTGATTGATGTCAATATTATCTGAAGGGGAATCTGAGATGACGTTTTTCTACTCTGGTCTACTTTATTAAACAAGCTGTCATACAATATGAACGATCCATGTAATTGCACTGGTTCTAAAGCTCCATTTTTTAATACTACTAGTTAATATGATGAAGAAATAAAGAACCTAACAGTCTTTAATTACTCAAAAAGCCCCTAGACAAGGAAATCAGGAAGGCATATGTTGAAATCCTTCCAAATTGCTAGTTTAAATTAGTATCTGGCACCATGTGGGCACTCTGGGCAGCACACCACAAATACTTGCAGGTATACAGACCATTTGTATTGATGGCTCTGACTACTTTTAGCTTGAGAAAACAAACAACCTATCTGTGGTTTTAGTCAAAGATTGTACTTGAAGTCAATTCTGAATGCCTTTTCAGAGCCATTTAAACCAGAAGCTGCTGTTTTTGAGCTATACAAAAATGGATTTGACTATTACAGCCTGTAAAAAAAATAATCTAGCTTTGTTTATATGAACCTCCTCCCTCTAGTCAATAAAGCAGTGGTGGGCAACCTGTGGCCCACAGTGCAGCCCAGTAGGGTTCTATGTGTGGCCCACAAGACGGTTTGTTTACCATTGCCCACACGCAGAGTTGCCAGAGTTCATTGGTTTCCATTTTTCCTACTGGTATCACTAAAGTGACAAGCACGTAAAGCGAGGGCACATGAAGTGAGGTGTGTGCAGATTTCACACACCATTGATTGTGAGAACTGTGCGCTCCTGCTGCATCCAAATCAAAGCACTGCTACCGTTCAATTGTCCCACATCGCAAATTCTAGGTATGTCACTGTCGCTGTCATCAAAGCCACCTTATTCCAGGAGACCATCTTGGTTATTACAATCGTGCACCCACTGAGATAAAGGAGGGCCACTCATGTGGCCCATTCACTAGCCTAGGTTGCCCATTGCTGCAATAGAGTAGACTAAGTCAATATTAAGTCAACTGAGCCTTTACCACAGGGGGGCTGGAACAATTTGTACAGTGACAGTGCTGAGAGCCATTGACACAATCTGTAAATCTTCTATATAATGGAAACCACTTCAAGCCAGGGGCTGCAGCCCCTAGTTCTGCACCTCTGATTTAACATACTGCTAGCCCTTGTAGTCACTTATTTTAACTAAAATAACTCATTTTTAATAAGAATAATATTTTCATTTCTTTTTGCACACTGCACTATACCATAGAAATATTCTATTATAACCTTCCTTCTCTCCATGCTCCTACTTTTCTGAAAAACAAATTGTTTGACATTTCCATGCCTGCTCCCAGTTCCAAATAATTGTTACACTTTGCACAGAATACATTCATACGTTACATTCATATGCTCTTGGTTATAATAAAGTTAAAAGGGCTTTTTTGCTGTGAAAGTATGTCTCATTTTCAGAAGTGCTGGGCAGCCACAAATCCCATTGAAGTCACCGGGGAGCTGCAGGTGTTCAGCACTTTTAAAATCAGGACAGTACTTTGTTTCATGCACACATAACCAAAATGACAGCATTATAAGTTGGAACTTTCCTAGTGAGTAGTCCCTAAGGAGGATTAGTCTGCAGGCCCATTTCCAGTTGAATAAGTGCAATAATGATGGTGTTAAACAATAGAATTTTATACGCAGATATGTGCACACAACTCCCTAGACTGCAATGGGGGTCGTATACATGCACAGTAGAACTTCAGAGTTATGAACACCAGAGTTATGAACTGATCCACCAACCACACACCTCATTAGGAATGGGAAATGTGTAATCAGGAATCATCAAAGATGAGGGGGGGGAAAAAAAGGAAACAAAGGGGCTTCGTCTAGATTGGCATGATTTTCCAGAAATGCTTTTAACGGAAAAGTTTTCCGTTAAAAGCATTTTCAGAACAGAGCCTCTGGATTGGCACGGACGCTTTTCCGCAAAAGCACTTTTTGCGGAAAAGCGTCCGTGCCAATCTAGACACGCTTTTCCGCAAAAAAGCCCCGATCGCCATTTTCGCGATCAGGGCTTTTTTGCGGAAAACAAATCTGAGCTGTCTACGCTGACCCTTTTGTGCAAAAGCTTTGCTCAAAAGGGACTTTTGCCGGAACGGGAGCAGAATAGGAAGTCAGTGCTTTTGCGGAAATTCAAGCATCCAGTGTAGACAGCTGGCAAGTTTTTCCAGAAAAGCGGCTGATATTCCGGAAAAACTGGCCAGTCTAGACACAGCCAGACAGTATAGGACTGTGTTAAACGTAAACTACTAAAAAATAAAGGGAAAGTTTAACAAAAATTGACAAGATAAAGACAATTTTTCTATTCTCGTTTCATTTAAATTAAAATGGTTAAAAGCAGCATTTTTCTTTTTCACTGCAAATTTTCAAAGCTGTAATAAGTTAATGGGCAGTTGTAAATTTTCAAAAGAACAACCATATTTTGTTCAGAGCCCTGGTCTACACTAGGACTTTATTTGGAAATAACGACCCCTCAAGGTCGAATTCATAAGTGGAGCGTCCACACTACCAAGCCTGTTATTTCAGAATAATGGGCCGTGGAATTTGAAATCTGTACTCCTGCTTTTCATCAGGTGTAATGCTAATTCTGAAATAGTTATTTTGAAATAACAGTTGTGTGGATGCTCCAGAGTCGTTATTTTGAAATAATTACTCATCAGAGTAATTTGAACTAATTACTCCCCAGTGCTTCCTGGGGCTTTTAGTTGAGGTATCATATCCACATTAACAGAGCCTGACTCGGACAAATTTCAAGGCTTCCCCATAGTGTGGACATGCTATTTCAAATTTGTTAAATCAGGAGGTAAGTTGAATTTAGTAATTTCAAAATATTTTCCAAGTGTAGACATGGCTAGAGTTATAAACATTCCTGAGGGGTTTGTAACTCTGAGGTTCTGCTATACTTGAAAGTAAAATTTAACTCCATGCTATATGTGCAATGCAGCAAATAAGTGTTGTTGTACCCATGTTGATTCTTGGCTGTTAGAGAGACAAGGTGACAAGTTATTTATTTTTATTGGATAAACCTTGGGAAGAGACCTTATCTGTTGTATCCTTACATTTAGCTGTACCTTTCCCAGACTCAAGAAAGTTTTGTGTAAGTTCCAAAGCTTTTTTCCCTCACCGAGGGCACGTCTACATTAGGCAATTATTCTGAAATAACATATTTAGAAATAATAACTCCTGAAATAAATATTTTGAAATAGCATGTCCACACTATGGGGAAGCCTCAAAATTAGTTCAAGGCAGACTCTCATAATTTGGATGTGCTACTTCAACTTAGAGTCCCAGGAAACACTGGGGAGTAATTACTTAGAATTACTATTTCGAAAGAAGCATTATTCTTTGTGGAAAGCAGTAATTATTATTTCAAAATAGCCAGCTCCTTATTTCAAAATAATGGGCTTCACAGTGTGGATGCTCCACTTGTTATTTCAAACTAAGGGGAGTTATTTTGAAGTAACTCCCTAGTGTAGACCAGGGCCAACAGAAGTTGCTTCAATAAAGAGATATCACTTCACCCTCATCTCTTAATTATGCAGCAAATACCACTAGTCTGGGAACTGAAGTTCTTGACTTCTGAGCATGTAGGGAAGAGATTTTCTAACATGGGAGAGGCATCTGAACTCTATTGAAATTGCCTGGGTTGAAACCCTAACTCCATTAGCTTCTTTTGAAAATGTCTAAAACTGTAACTCTGTGCAGTATCACCGTACTCATTTCTACCTAGAACTTCCTACTAAACTCGATGGCCTGTCTGCCTCCATTTCCTCATCTGTTACACTGTAATAGCAATACTTACTTATCTACACCCAGTGGGTTATCAATGTCTGTAGAACACAAGAGTGTCAAAACCAACCAACCAATCAAAAAGAACCAGGTGGTCACATAGGGCATAGGGCACTCAAAAAACTGGGTCTAAATGTCCACCCAGATGCCTCTTCCTATCCCTGATCTGTAGCTCTGCTTCCTCCAGAGAAGATCTAGTTAACTTAAAAGTGAAAAAGTTTCCTAGAACTATTAGCAGAACATTGAACCTGTGAAAGAGGCATTCAAATGGTAATGAAGCCATTAAACAGGCATATGTCAGCCTCAGGTATAAACTATCAGTTTCTGAATTTACTCTGGGTATGTCTACACTACCCTGCTAGTTCAATGTTCTGCTAATAGTTCTAGGAAACTTTTTCACTTTTAAGTTAACTAGATCTTCTCTGGAGGAAGCAGAGCTACAGATCAGGGATAGGAAGAGGCATCTGGGTGGACATTTAGACCCAGTTTTTTGAGTGCCCTATGCAGCTGCATATACTGTGTATAGTTAAGGATGGCTCTGTATAGAGTGATGTTGAGTTTACCCATTGCCACTGAATCGCATATTCTGACAAACCATTCCTCCTCAAAGGGAGGCAGAATCTTTTACAGAATATGCCACAATACTTCTGTCCAATAAAAGCAGTGATATGAATGCTTTGTAATACTTTCCTGTGTTAGACTCAGCAGGAAAAACACTGGCTGTAATTCAGTATAATCTTTAGCTATGATTATTAATATTAATTTTAACTATTGAGTAAAAATGTCAGGCATGGTGGAATTGTCACAGAATATGTGGGAGGCAATCTGGTCTCTTGTCTGGTTTGATAAAGTGCAGTTTGGATGATGTCAGCTAGCACCTGTGTAATATTTTATGTGTAAGGCCCTCCCAATTTCATGGCCGTGAAAAATGTGTCACAGACCATGAAATAATCCCTTCCCTGTGAAACTGGATCTCCCCTGTGCTGCTGGGGGAGCCTGTCCTTTCTCTGCATGACAGTTCTCAGAGTGAGATCAGGCCCACCTCCAGAAGCCTACTCTAGCAACAGAAACTGCCATGACTGCTGCCCAGCCATGAAGCTTCCTACAACAGGAGGAGGTACCCAGAGATGGGGCTGATCTCTTCCAAGGAGCGGCTATGCAGGGGAAGAGGAAGTTTTGTCCCTCCTGAGTATGGCTGGAACTAGCAGCTAGGATCTTCTAGCTGGGACACTTTTAGCAGCAGAGAGGAGACCAGACCCACCTTCACCGCCAGGAACGTCCTGCAGCTGCAGGAAGCTCTGTGGCTGCTGCATTCAGAGCCCAGTTTTGAAGGCCCAATAGAAGTGAGGGTGGCTATCCTGTAACCAGCCTACAACAGGTTTGTGGACCCCCCTCCCCACAACCCTCTTCTGGGGTCAGGACTCTCATGATTACAGCACCATGAGATGTCAGATTTAAACATCTAGAAACATGTATTTACCCAATTTTAAAATACAGAATGGATACTGAATTTTAAATCATGTTCTTAACAAGGTAAACTTGACATTTATTTTAAAAGTGTACATTTGTGTAGGGCTTGAGAAATATAAATCATTCTAAGATACTTTTAATCTTAGATTTTATACTGTTAATCTCACATGGTTAATCCTACACATCAAAGCAGCACTGACCAACAGAGATCTTCAGGCTAGGTCAGTTGAATGAATGTCACCATGATTTCTATGCATATACCTGTGTTTGTTAAACTACTTAGTGCATCACTAAAAATAAAACATGATTCTATCATTTGCCTATGGAAGGAGGGCATACATCTGAAGTAGTCCACATATGTACCTTTGAATATATTATTTTCCCTTTTTTGTTGAAAATACTGCCTAAAGCCCACACCCCATTGTCCTAAGTCCTGTAGATATACATAGTAAAAGACAGTTCCTGCTGAGAAGAACCTGCCATTAAAATAGACAGGACAGACAAATGGTAGGAGAAAGGACGCTTTATTACCCCCATTTTATAATTCAGGATTTGAGGCACAGAGGGTACGTCTACACTGCAACGTTAATTCGAACTAACTTAGTTCGAATTAGTTAATTCGAACTAACGGATCCAGACTAAAAAACTAGTTCGAATTAGCATTTTGCTAATTCGAACTAGCATGTCCACATTAAGTGGACCCGGAATCAGGCTTAAGGATGGCCGGAAGCAGTGCCGGCAGGGCATCAGATGAGGACTTAGAGCGTGCAGATGCTGTGTCAGGCTAGCCAAGGGATGTGCTTAAAGGGTCCCGACCCCCAACCCGGACAGACAGTTCTCAGGGGTGCCCTGCTTGCAAAGCAGTCCTGGCTTGGATTGCCCGGAGTACCCACACTGGGCACATCACAGCACTCGGCCATCAGACCGGCTGCACTTGACGCAGGCTGCCATCTGGGGAGGGGGGCAATTGGGGGGCTGCAGGAGAGCTTCCACCCCCAGAAGCCCGCAGAGCCAGCACAGTCCTCCCCATCAGGGGCGCGTACCCCATTCCTCCCTCACCTCCTTCCACTTACCCTTCCCTAGCCCCTCTTCTTGATGTACAAAATAAAGGACAATTGTGTTCAAAAATTGAATCTGTCTTTATGGAACAAAACTGGGGGGCTACGTCTACACTGGCCCCTCTTCCGGAAGGGGCATGTAAATTTCACGAGTCGTCGTAGGGAAATCCGCGGGGGATTTAAATATCCCCCGCGGCATTTAAATAAAAATGTCCGCCGCTTTTTTCCGGCTTTTAAAAAAGCCGGAAAAGAGCGTCTAGACTGGCCCCGATCCTCCGGAAAAAGTGCCCTTTTCCGGAGGGTCTTATTCCTACTTCAAAGTAGGAATAAGAGCCTCCGGAAAAGGGCACTTTTTCCGGAGGATCGGGGCCAGTCTAGACGCTCTTTTCCGGCTTTTTTAAAAGCCGGAAAAAAGCGGCGGACATTTTTATTTAAATGCCGCGGGGGATATTTAAATCCCCCGCGGATTTCCCTACGACGACTCGTGAAATTTACATGCCCCTTCCGGAAGAGGGGCCAGTGTAGACGTAGCCGGGAAGACTGGGAAAAGGAGGTGGGAGAGGGGAAGAGAGAAGCTGGGAGAGGGGAGGGCAACTAAAATGATCAGGGGTTGGGAACAAGTCCCATATGAAGAGAGGCTAAAGAGACTGGGACTTTTCAGCTTAGAAAAGAGGAGACGGAGGGGGGACAGGATAGAGGTCTCTAAAAGCAGGAGTTGGGTGGAGAGGGTGCATACAGAAAAGTTCTTCATTAGTTCCCATAAAGAAGGACTAGAGGACACCAAAGGAAAGGAATGGGTAGCAGTCTTCAAACTAGTAACAGAAAGTTGTTCTTCACAAAGCAAAGAGTCAACCTGTGGAACTCCTTGCTGCAGGAGGCTGTGAAGGCTAGAACTAGAACAGAGTTTAAAGGGAAGTGAGATCAAGTCATGGAGGTTGGGTCCATGGAGTGGTATTAGCCAGGGGGTAGGAGTGGTGTCCCTGCCCAAGGTTTGTGGAAGGCTGGAGAGGGATGGCACGAGACAAATGGCTTAGTCACTGTCTTCGGTCCATCCCCTTCAGGGTCCCTAGGGTCGGCTGCTGTCGGCAGACAGGCTACTGGGCTAGATGGACCTTTGGTCTGACCCAGTATGGCCATTGTAAGCTCAGGGCTCAGGGTCGGGGGTCTCAGTGGACCACCTTGATTTTCATGCACACCTGCTCCTGGGTGGCCAGGCTGGCAGCTCTCCTGCCCTAGCTGGCCACTTTCCTGTGCCTAGTGCGGAGGTCGTGGACGAGGTCTGGGGGACATCGGGTGGGTGGCTCGAGCCGTGCCAGGTGCAGGGTCTGCTGGCTGGGTGCTGGCAGGCTTGCACCTGGCACGGGCATCGTAGCCAGCCCGTGCCCTTTTAAGGGGTCCGGGGCTGGGAGGGGGGCAGATGAGTTTCCCTGGTGTTGGCCAGAGTGGCCACCAGGGAAACCTGGGGAGGGCTAGCCTCCCACTAGTTCGAATTAAGGGGCTACACAGCCCTTAATTCGAACTAGTATATTCAAACTAGGCTTAATCCTTGTGGAATGAGGATTACTTAGTTCGAACTAAGCGCTCCGTTAGTTCGAATTAAATTCGAACTAACGGAGCGCTAGTGTAGCGCCTATGAAAGTTAGTTCGAACTAAAGTCCGTTAGTTCGAACTAACTTTGTAGTGTAGACATACCCAGAGATATTTAAGGCTATGTCTACACTGCAGAGCTGGAATGCCAGAAAAGCTCTGTCGTGTCTAAGGAAAGCATCTGCTTTTTCAGAACTGTTTCCGAAAAAGCGGACGCGTTCCTTCGGCATCCCTGCATTCCTCATTGTATGAGGAAGAAGGGATGTTCTGAAAGAGGAGTTTTTTCTGAAATTTGGCCCCGTGTATATGGGCCAAATTTTGGAAAAGCCTCTTTGAAAAAAAAAGCAGAAAAAGATATGCAAATTGCAAGTTGTATATCTTTTTCCAACTTTTCTTTGCAGTCTAGACATAGCCTAAGTGATTTTGCCCAAGGTACCATGCAACAAATTTGTAGCAGGCCTTCGTCCAAATCAATCTCAAGAGCATCTTTCCTTTGCAAATGCATCCTGTATTTTCTATGCATTTTGTGAGAACCTACAGACCTAGAACAGGGGCTTAGGCAGACACAGTTTCTTCACAGCAAATAGGAGCTCTGGTAAATTTGCAACAAAGAAATACTGTGAGGCTAAGCCCTGCAGCAAGTCCTGCCCTAAGGAATATGAGCAACAACCCTGTTTGATTCCCTGAGTGGCTGGCACTCAGGACTATGACTGTCCCATAAAATTTGCAGTCAGGGTGAAGGCCACATATGCACACCATATCCAAACCAGCACTGCACACCTGTATCAACTCCTGACAAGATCTTTTATTCCAGATTTCTAGTCCAGATTGTCTCAGACCAAGGACACCAATTCACCTTGTGCTTCTGGTGTAAAATCCTGTGGCTACTCGATATTCACTCTTCCACCTCTACTGCTTATCACCCCCAAACTAATGGACTGATGAAAGAGTAAACCAGATACTGGAACAGAATCTCAGATACTTCACTATCACCAAGATAACTGATACAAACACTTACCACTTGCCGAGTTTGCCTATAATCGTGCAGATCATACCATGCCAGGACAGAGCCCCTTCATCACAAATTATGAGTTCCACCTCTGATTCCATCTGGCACTACCAGCAGCTTTGCTGAACCTGACTGCTGCCAAGAAAACCATCATAGGAGGAACTGGAGGACCACCTAGAAAATGTGAACAGTGTTTACAGGCAGTATGTCCATCAGTGGTGCTGGAGGGCCCTGGCCCTTTCCATTGGCCAGAAAATGTGTCTTGTTTTGGTGCATCTTCTGTACAGTAGACCTTCCTGCAAGCCGGACCATCAGTTCCTGGAACCTCTCTGGATATTCCTGCTGCATTCAAATTATAGCTTCCTGATTTATTGAGTTTCTGAGCCATTTATTGAATTGGTGCTGTGCTTGGCACGTATGGGGGTTAAGATCAGCATAGTGGATTTTTATTCTGTTCACCAGTTGTTCCCATGGGACATCATGAAGAACTAAAAAACTAGGTCATGGAAAATTTTCAAGGCACAGCACTATCTGGTAAAAGCAGGTCACTAGCTATGCAGGCTCTGTTCTTATACAGGTAATGAGCAAAACTCTGAAATCTTTATTGAATTTGTATTTGGTCAAACTTCTCATTGAACTCAATGGGAATCCTGAGTAAAATGTAACAGCCAGATAACCTGTTTCTCCATAGTGTGATTCAGAACTCAACTAGCTGTTTCCTAGAACAGCCATTGGTGATCTTCTTTAACACACAGACATCAGCAAAATACATCACTGACCTCAGAAGAGGTGAAGCCACATAGAAGAACAACCTTTGGGAATGCAAGAGCTATTTATAGCAAATGATAGAACTTGAATGATCTTATACCAGGCAGCTCACATATAAAGCTTTTAAAGTCTTCCACTCTAGCGTTGCTTCTTATTCCGAGCCTGAAAAATGATAGACAAAATGATAGCTCTTCTGTGACAATACTAGGTGACATTGACATTAGAAATGTCCTTTTAGTTTTGCACATTTGTTCTACAAAATGCCTATAATATATTTGAGAGAGTTTGTTAGTGAGAGAGTCTGTTTGTCCATCCATCTGTTTAAGGACTTCCTCCTAAATGGTAAGAGTTAGGAGCACCAAATTTGGTATGCAGCTTCCTCTTATCATAACTTAAAGCAAGGTCAGGGTTTGGTTATGCCAGGATAATGGGATGTGCCTGGACTCCCAACTGTTTTCCCTAACACGGAAAGGGAGAGGGGCTGCCTGCAGGGATAGTTAATTGTGTAAAGACCACAGGGAGGAAGCAAGGGGCCAGAGATGGGGACCAACACAGCTCCATAACTTCATTGGGCCAGCAGGGGGTAAGGGTGGAGGTCAGCTTCCTGTCCACCACCCAGGCAGCGTGGCTCCCACTGTGGCCAGCCCTGGGGAGCCCCTGGTTGGGCAGTGCAGCTCCTGCCAGCTTCTACACCCCCCACAACCATGGCTCCTTCCCTGAGCCCCTCCTAACCCAACAACTCTGATTCCTGCACCCCCACACCTCTTGTTCTGAGCTCTCCACATCCCCAAGCTCCTGCCATAACTTCTGCACCCCCTCCATACCCCGCAGTCTTCTACCCTGAAGGTCCCAAACAATGCCAGTTCAATCTAGAATAAATAAATCATTGGCTTTTAAAAATAGGTGACTTTGCCTTATTGGAAGTGAACAGTTTCAAATAGATTTTCAAGGATTTGGTTGAGGTACAAACAGAGCATGTGATGTTCACTCTAGTCCAGCAGCGGGCAGTAATTTTTAATGGGGGGGGGCCACTCCAAGATTTTGGCAAGTGGTCCAGGGTTGCATTTCTACCAAGGGGGTTTGGGATCTGGAACAGAGGTTGGGTGCAGAAGGGAGCTTGGGGTAGGAGCCTGGGGTGTGGAGTCAGAGAGAGAGTTTAGGTGAAGGAGGGGGTTGTGATCTGGGGCAGAGGCTTGGGGTGCAGAGTTCAGGAGGGAGTATAGGTGCAGGAGAGGATTCTGGCCTGAGAGAGGGCTCTGGGAGAGGGTGCAAGGTGTGGGAGGGAGTTGTGACCTGGGCAAAGGGGGTGCAGAGGGTTTGGATGATGGCTTTGGGGCAGGAGAATGGGGTGCAGAGTCAGGGAGGGGTGCCAGAGAGGATTCTGGCCTGTGGGAAGGATGTAGGAGAGGGTTCAGGGTTTGGGAGGGAGTTGCGACCTATGGGAAGGGCGTATAGAGGGTTTGGGTTGTGGCCTGGAGCAGGTAGTTGGGTGTGTGTGTGTGTGTGTGTGTGTGTGTGTGTGTGTGTGTGTGTGTGTGCGTGCACACCAGAGGCAGGCTCTGGCTGGGAGGCACTTACCTAGGCAGCTACCAGTCAGCAACCCTGCAGGAACCTGAAGGCTGCAGCTGCAAACTGCTCCACCTGACTGTGCTCCCGACAGGATGAAGGAGTTGGTGGGGGGGGGGAGAAGGGAAGAGAGGAGGTTTCATTAGATGCCCCAGTTGCCAGCAAAGTATCTCAGCTACTATTGGTTTGGAACTGGCCAATGGGAGCTGAGAGATTTTGCTGAGGGGCGGGACAGAGCACAAAGCCTCCCTCCCAGAATACAGCAGCCACATTTAAAGAGGCTGCCACTACTGTGCTTAAGGGTCCCAGTGAGGTTGCAGGCAGGATCAAGTGGGGTGGAGGGCTGGATTCTGTCCACTGGCAGCTTCTAGCCCACCCCTGTTCTAGTCAGCCTCAAATAAGTGCCTGTTCTTAGTTCAAAAGTTGCTGTTCTCTTATGTCCATATCTGAAATCATCACGTGCACCTTGGTACTTGTGTGCTGCTGACGTATTGTAGCAGCTTTGTAGGTAGCTCATAGCAAAAGTATATGTCCCCACATTGGGATATGTAAAAATTAATAGGGGTTTGGGATGGCTATACATTAGTATTTAAGAAGTCTAGCCAAAATTATCACTGCTCTTTAAACATGTTTTCTCTCCTTTGTCCTGGCAGCCTTGTAAGATGGGTTGCACTGAACAATGTCTTGTTTTGTCTTTGCACTTGTTCTGTAAAAACATTTTCAGGGTCAAAGTTCTTTCCCCTGCCCTATAAGCTGCTGATTAAGACGGTAAGTAATGCTGATTTAACTAAAACCCAGTCAACAACAAACAGGGGCGGGCATAATTGTATTCATCACCTGCTTATTAATATTCATTGTGTAGGAGTTAACATCACTAAATGAGGTTTTAGGGAAAGTAGAGATAGACGTGTGAATTAACATACTAAAGTAGATAAAAAGGTGTAATTGGTGTCAAATTGTTGCCACTCAGGACTATGTGTTGTGGGTCCAAGGTTAACGTGCATGAGCAATAAAGCAGTTCTGTTTACCCCATCCACTCCGGGGATGCCTGTTTCTTCTATACACCCCACACTTAGCCTTTGTTATTACTCTTGTCCCAAATTCTAGTCTAGGAGGGGATTAGATCAGGGTGCATATGATGATTTCAGATATTGGCGTATGATAACTTTTGAATTGATAATGAATAGGCACTTAGTTGAGGTTGACTAGAGAGAAGATCACATACCTTGTTTGGACCTCAACCAACTAGACTATTATATGTTGCCTATGTGGGCTGATTTCCATCAAAGTTGAGTAATGGAGGAGGTCTATCATAACATCTTGCATGATTAAAATGGTGGCTCCTTGCCAGAGGATGTTGTGAAGACTAGGTCTTTAACAGGATTCAAAAAAGAGCTAGATAGATTCATGGAGGTTAGGTCCATCAATGGTTATTAGCCAGGATGGGTAGGAATGGTGTCCCTAGCCTCTGTCAGAGGCTGGAGACGAATGACAGGGGAGGGATCACATGTTGATTCTCTGTTCTCTTCACTCCCTCTGGGGCATCTGGTATTGGCCACTGTTGGCAGACAGGATACTGGGCTAGATAGACCTTTGGTCTGACCCAGTGTGGCTGTTCTTATGTCTCCTAAACTTCTTCCAGGGGCTGGCTGCCAGCAGTTCTCCTTCCACTCTATTGGGCAGGCTTTTCATGGGGCTGCTCTACCATGGTGGTGTCAGATGCAAGCAACTCCTCTACTCCATAAGTAATTTGTTTCCTATCAATCCCAGAATATAAAACTATCATAACTGGAATTTGTTGATTGCAGAAGTGGGAGATGTGCATGACTGCAGCTTAGAAGGGAAAAGGCTACCCACGTTCTAGCGCCACTGCAATTGAAAGTATGCCACTGTTTCTGTTATACCTTTCCATCCTTTTTTCTCTGGTATTTGCATGCCTCTAGTATATTTACTGAACTCCTGGTTCTCAACCTTTTCTATACCAGGTTGGCTTCCGTAGGTGACTTGTTACCTTCCTATGTTTCTTTCAAAGACTAAGGCTACATCTACATTGGCAAGATTTTGCGCTAATACTTTTAACGCAAGAGTGTTTGTGGTATTTAAAACAAAGGGGGAAAGAAGCAGGTTGGGCCAGTCTTACAGCTCCCACCTGGCAGGTGTGAAGCAGGCTGACTCAAGCCCTTTAACCCTTCCTCCCCAGCTCGGTTCACTCAACTCTGGAAGGGGGGAGGCTTGTTTCTCCGACACTTCTTACAATGATGGTGTCTCTCCTGCAAGCACTGGTGTCATGACCCCCACAACAGCCCCAAATTATTTACAATACATCATATTCCATTCCAACACTGATCCTCCATCAGCCCTGGCTGAATTGGATTTACATAGCCACACCTCGTATTCCCTCCCCCTCCTGGCATGAGCTGTATTTACATATCAACAGTTAACAGTTAATTATCTTGCAGAGCTAAACAACTGTAGTGGGCACACCCAAGCCCAGGACAGCTCTCCTTTTAGCTGGCTGATAGCAAGCAGCAGTTCAGCCTCTGCTTACATACAATTGACTAAATATCTGATATGAATAATCATCAGGCTAAGCTATATCTTGTTACCTTACTTGACTGATGATAGGAAAAAAGAGATTTGCTGTGGCTTTTGTATTTTTGATTATTATCCTTTCAGGACATTGTTTTACAGAGATCAATTTTTAATTTATTCTGATTTTGTAATGTGAATGTTTTTCCAATGGCAGCTTTTCCATTTCAGTGGCCTAATTTGAAGAATCAAAATAAAATTTCAACAATACTTAATGGTTAATTATCCCAAGAATTATTTGAATGACTGGTGTTTACTTCTTTGTATTTTGTAAGTAATTTTTAATAGGTCATGAAAGGCCAATCCTTGGACTCCTTATTCAGTCCTTACTCAATCAAAATTTGGATTGTAAAAAAAATAACCTGATTCTGACCCCCACCTACGTTGTTGCCAGTCAGTTGCAACTGACTTAAATGGCTGGTTTTACATCAATGTAGCTGACAGCACATTTAGGTGCAATAGAGTTACCCAAATATAAAACTTTCAGGATGTTACTGAAAGTCTGTTAGGGTATGTCTACACTACAAAGTTAATTCGAACTAACAGACGTTAGTTCGAATTAACTTTGATAGGAGCTACACTAGCAAACCGCTAGTTCGAACTTAATTCGAACTAGCGGAGCGCTTAATTCGAACTAGGTAAACCTCATTCCACGAGGACTAACGCCTAGTTCGAATTAAGTAGTTCGAATTAAGGGCTGTGTAGCCACTTAATTCGAACTAGTGGGAGGCTAGCCCTCCCCAGCTTTCCCTGGTGGCCACTCTGGGCACCACCAGGGAAACTCTTCTGCCCCCCTCCCAGTCCCGGAGCCCTTAAAGGGGCATGGTCTGGCTACGGTGCCCGTGCCAGGTGCAAGCCTCCCAGCACCCAGCCAGCAGACCCTGCACCTGGCACGGCTCGAGCCAGCCACCCGCTGCCACCCAGCCCTCCGCCTCTTCCCGGAACCAGGCTGGCAGCTCCCGGGAGCTTGCCCAGGTCCTCAAGAGGCGGGCGCCTGCCTGGTTTAGTGCAGACAACGTGGACCTCATCCACGACCTCCGCACTAGGCACAGGGAAGTGGCCGTCTAGGGCAGGATAGCTGCCAGCCTGGCCACCCAGGAGCAGGTGTGCATGAAAATCAAGGTGGTCCACTGAGACCCCCGACCCTGAGACCTGAGCTTACAATGGCCGTACTGGGTCAGACCAAAGGTCCATCTAGCCCAGTAGCCTGTCTGCTGACAGCGGCCAACACTAGGTACCCTGGAGGGGATGGACCGAAGACAATGACCAAGCCACTTGTCTCGTGTCATCCATCTCCAGCCTTCCATAAACAGAGGCCAGGGACACCATTTCTACCCCCTGGCTAATAGCACTCCATGGACCCAACCTCCATGACTTTATCTCACTTCTCTTTAAACTCTGTTCTAGTTCTAGCCTTCACAGCCTCCTGCAGCAAGGAGTTCCACAGGTTGACTATTTGCTTTGTCAAGAAGAACTTTCGCTTATTAGTTTGAAGCCTGCTACCCATTCATTTCATTTGGTGTCCTCTAGTCCTTCTATTATGGGAACTCAGGAAGAACTTTTCTTTATGCACCCTCTCCACCCAACTCCTGCTTTTAGAGACCTCTATCCTGTCCCCCCTCCGTCTCCTCTTTTCTAAGCTGAAAAGTCCCAGTCTCTTTAGCCTCTCTTCATATGGGACCTGTTCCCAACCCCTGATCATTTTAGTTGCCCTCCCCTCTCCCACCCTCTCTCCTCCCCTCTCCCACCTCCTTTTCCCAGTCTCCCCCAGTTTTGTTCAATAAAGAGGGTTACTATTTTTGAACACACGTGTCCTTTATTTTGTACATCAGGAAGGGGGGCTAGGGAAGGGTAAGTGGAAGGAGGTGAGGGAGGAATGGGGTACCAGCCCCCGATGGGGAGGACTGGAGTGGCTCTGCGGGCTTCTCAGGGTGGAAGCTCTCCTGCAGCCCCCCGATTGACCCCTCTCCCAGGATGACAGCCTGCGGCAAGTGCAGCCGGGCTGATGGCCAAGTGCTGTGATGTGCTGAGTGTGGGCACTCAGGGCACTCCAATCCAGGACTGCTTTGCTGTCCCTCATCGAGTTAGACAAGCGAGCAGGGAACCCCTGAGAACTGTCTGTCCAGGGTGGGGGTCGGGTCCCTTTAAGCACAGCCCTCGGCTAGCCTGAGACAGCAGCTCCATGCTCTAAATCCTAATCTGATGCCCTGCCGGCACTGCTTCCGGCCATCCTTAACCCCAGTTGAGGGTCCACTCAATGTGGACATGCTAGTTCGAATTAGCAAAACGCTAATTTGAACTAGTTTTTAGGTCTAGATGCACTAGTTCGAATTATCTTAGTTCGAATTAACTAATTTGAATTAAGTTAGTTCGAATTAGTGCTGTAGTGTAGACATACCCTTTTTGAGCAGAGATCCCAAACAACTGAAAAAAACCCAACCAGCTCACTTTTCATGCAGCCTTTATTCATTCCTCACATTACTGCTGAGTACCTCTGTCACCTTCATTGCACTGTCTGTAAGAGCAATGACAGCAGCCTACAATTGTGCTAATGAGGTAGGTGACTCCAGTATCACCATTACTCACACCAAGATAAAAATAAAAGTTACATTCCCTTGGGAAACAACATTAAAAAAAACTATTTTATAATTCTAATGTCTATCACTGCTTTCTTTTGTTGGTAGTGCTGTGAATATACATTGCTCACTTTCCACCCTCTATTGCAGTACACAGGTCAGGGCTAGACTTAAAAATTAGATTGATCTAACTACATTGCTAAGGACTGTTAAAAATATTGCACCTCCTGATGAGTGAGCTAGTTATGTCTGCTTAGCACCCAATCCAGAGAGATGGATTGACTACACTGATGGGTTAAAAAAAAACCCTTCTCTCAGTATAGGAAGTATTTACACCATAGGTTGGCCACTGTAGTGTAAGCCCCACCCCCAAAATTTGAGATGCGGAATGTGTATTCTCTCATTGGGTGAAACTCAACCCCATTCAGATAATCTAGAGAAGCCAATAGAAAACTGGATGCTGAAATGAACAGGATACTAATGGAGGTGTCTGAGGATGGAGGTGATGAGAAAATATTATTGAAACATCTTGGCCCAGTGGTTTATTTAAAAATGTTGATATTTATCAGTTCCCACATTAGGATATTTGGGATGCTCTACAACAATAATTCCTTGTATTTAGATTACCAAATAACTGCCTCTCGAAGGCATCGTGATGTGGGGATGATATGTAAATGTTGACTTAACTACTACTGTTATCTCAGTTGCATATAGTGTGATAGTTGGAATAAGTGTACCAGAATGAGAAGACTGCAACATGTGTGCACAATGTATGTTGGAAAAGCATATAGGGTTATATTGTGCATGCCATGTAACTTTCCAGAAAAAAAAAATCATTATGCTACACTGGAATTGCAGTGTTTATGTAGCTCCTTTAAAGTATCCCCAAATATGAAAAAAACCCAAACCCCAGCATTAACATCCACATTCTAAACCCAGAGATTTTTTTCTATATATTATACTGGAAGACTTACCCAGCGCTAGTCGAGTCCTTCAGGGCAGGAGGCTGGTGGTGTGGGGAGTAGAGGAGTCAGTACAGGGGGGTTGGGTGGGGTGCTTAGAGTAGGGGGATGGGAGGTGTGAAGTGCTCATGGTGGGGGGATGGGAGTGTGGGGGGCTCAGGGCAGGAGACTTGGAAGTGTGGGGGGGGGCTCAGGATGGAGGGATGCAGGATTCAGGGCAGGGATGGGGGCTCAAGCCATGGGGCTCAAGGCAGGGGGCTGGGAGGTTTGGTGGGGGCTCACTGGGGCTGCCCATGACAGTGAGGATGGTGCTGTAGCTACCACCCTGGTTCTTCCTGGGGAGCGGAGCTGTGGTGTCTGGTCCAGATCTTCTGGGGTCCAGGGGCCAGACCTGCGTGGCTTGATGCTGGCCCCAGCAGTGCCCCTTGGGATGGGCAGGATTCATGGCCCAGTCCTGGTCCGGCAGTGCTAATGGGGTGTGTGTGCTCAGCCTGGCCCTGGCCTCCAGCTTGTCAGGGGTGGGGGGAAGGGCAGGGCTGTGCTGGTTGGCCCTAGTCTGCAGCTTTGTGGGGTGGGGCTTTGCTTTTCCAGGGAGGCAGGGCTGCTGACTTCCTCCCCACATCTGGCACTTTAGCTGAGCACCAGGGAGAAGGGTTTGGTGTAGAGAGGCCACTTACCTGCGCCAATGGCCAGCAACATGGAGCATGTTATTTAGAGAGAGAGAGAGAGAGAGAGAGAGAGACAGAAGTTCAGACATTTATGTCTTAAGAGAGTGGCTGAGAGAGCTTTATACTACTTTTCCCTCACTTGACCATTTGATAGCTCATTAAAAACTCCCAGAGATGGCAGGGGGGAAGGACTGTGAAACGAAGAAGAAAACCTCAGTACTGACAAGCCTGTTGAACCATTTGATATTTTTCTGTTTCTTATGTTGTATGGCATCAAACGATAGGCTTATGGATGGATAGAACAAAGTCAGAAGTGTTTGGACATAACATGAACACTCACCTCTGACTATTTAACTAATGGATACAGCTGAGTCTGGTATCTAATGCAGAATACACCAATAAAACAAATTCAGTAAATACAAGTGGTCACATAAAAAAGTGATTTGCTTGGTGGGAACTTCTAAGGCTCTAGTTAAAATTCTACCCATGAACTGCAGAGAAGTTTGGGATGAATGCCACTCCTTCTCTGAGAAGAATTTCATGCTATCTAGGCTAAGATGATATTTTTCTTATTTTCACCACACTGTCTTTAATTGTGTCACATTTTTAATCCCTACAACCTTTTTTTCTCCTTTCTTGGGGCTGTATATTGAGTAGCTTTTGTGCAAGTGTGCAGAAGGAGAGGAAGAACTAAGGCTCACTGGTCCTGAAATTTGCATGATTGACATAAATTCTGGGCAGAACTTCAGTCCAAGAGCCGAGGGATACCTCCCAAATTACTTCTCCATAGGCACCTGGCACCCCAGTCAAAGCAGGGAGATGCGGAATTAAGTAGATTGATGGTTCTGGCCTTTCCTGTTATTTGCTATAGTAAGCTGTATGTGCCCCTAATGCTGGTCTATGCTGAAATGTCATGATCTTGATCTTGGTGTTTATAGCTAGTGGGTACCTGTGGATGGTATCACCTCCTCAGAGTTGTTCTTTGGCCAAGGTATGCCTATTTATGGATTTACCCTGTCAGACTCTAATCTACATTTAATAACATTTCAGTGCACATCATCATATCATGCCACTTCTGCCTGAACCTACCTGACTTCTTTCTTAAAAGGCATTGGTATTTCCAGTTTGAAGTGGTAATAAATTAAATGCTACACTATTGAATTCTATCAGAAAAGTTACAGCATTTGTATAATGTAAAGGGACACTAATGAGCTCCTACTACAGCTAGGCTAGGGTCAGTCTGAGTCATCTTATTGAAGGCTGTATTTCAGACACAGCCTGAAATCTTTCTTTAGTGGCTGCCTAAGTTTACACCACAGGAATGCAAACACCATGCCTTGTCTTAAAACAAGGGTTGTCCTTAGGTGCTGGTGTTGCTATTAATGTTTTTCTGTTTAACAATGTAATCAGGATCAAGCAGACCTCCTTATCATGGATGATTTTAAGATATGTGCCTTTGGCATATCTACTAGGAAATTATTTTGGAATAACTAAATTCAACATCATAACTCCTGATATAGCAAAATAGACAGTGTGTCCCCACTATGAAGAAGCATTGAAATTAGTTAGAATTATTTTGAAAGGGTGTGTCCACACTGATTGGAGCTTGCCTTGGACTTAGAGCCCCAGAAGCATTCTGGAGAGGGCACCAAGAAAACGGAGACTTCCTGTGGCTGGTCAGGCAAACTGAGACATGCTTTCAGGGACTCCTTTCTATGGCCGTGTCTCACACACCACTGCTCCACTGCCTCCTCTTGCAGATGTCACAGTGCTCAAGCATGGAGCCAAAGCTGCTGCAAAGCAGTGATAGGGTCATGAGCCTCATGCTGTACCTCATGATGCAGTTCATCCTGACTGCCCACATGCTTCTCCGCCTGGACAAGGACCTGCAGGATGAACCCCAGTGTGGACCGCAGGCCCTGATCACCCAAGTCCTGGCATTCCTGCTGCCGCTTGTCCTTCAATTGCCTGGACACTGTGGCATGCCAGTCTGGTGGCACAGACGAGTTCAGACTGGTGGGACCACATTGTCTTTCAGCTATGGGATGACCAGCAATGGCTGCAGAACTTCTGCATGTGAAAGGCCACCTTCCTCAAGCTTTGCGAGTGGCTCACCCCTGCCCTTAGGTGACAGGACACCCACATGAGACCTGCCATCCCTGTCCAGAAGGGCATCGCCATCGCACTCTGGAAGCTCGCCACACTGGACAGCTACCGCTCTATCAAGAACCAGTTCTGCGTGGGGAAAGCCACAATCAGGGCCATGCTCCTGCAGATAGCCAAGGCCATCAACAATGTGCTGCTACAGAAGGTTGTC
The DNA here is from genome assembly GCF_052426305.1 of Pelodiscus sinensis. NCBI lineage: Eukaryota > Metazoa > Chordata > Testudines > Trionychidae > Pelodiscus > Pelodiscus sinensis. Next base: position 313,984,063 of record NC_143052.1, read on the forward strand.
ACTTTGGGCGACGTGGACATCATTGTAGATGGCTTTGCTGCCATGGGCTTCCCCAACTGGGGGGGGGGCATCCCCATCCTGGTCCCCAACCACCGCGCCTCAGACTAGATAAACAGGAAGGTGTATTTCCCCATGGTGCTGCAGGCCCTCATGGATCACAAGGGACTCTTCACTGACATCAATGTCAAGTGATCAGGAAAGGCACACATCGCCCTTGGTGATGCAGCCTTCCCCTTGCTCCCCTGGCTCATGAAGCCCTACACAGGCAGCCTGGACCCCACCAAGAAGCACTTCAACACCAGGCTTAGCTGGTGCTGCATGGTAGTGGAATGTATGTTCGACCATTTAAAGGGGAGGTTCAGGAGTCTTCTCACTCATCTGAACCTCAGTGAGCACAACATCCCCTTTGGGGTAGGGAGCAGAAGCTGAATGGCTGGCCAGGGAATTTAAGCAGCCATCAGGAGAGCACATCAAGGGGCTGTGCTCTTGAGGGAGGCCTTGAGGGAGAGTTTTGTGCAAGGCTAGTTGTGAGACTCTCCCCTGTGCCTCTCCAGAAGAGGCCCAGGTATTCCCTCTGTGTGCTTTTCCTTCCCCACTCCTCTCTTCCCCTGCCCTCCCTTCCCAACTTCCCTCCTCCCCAGCAGAGCAAGTAATAGACTTCTTTTTTGAAACAACTGGACTGTTTATTGGGAAGATATGCAACAGGGGAGGGACTGGGGAAAGAACCAGGGAGGAGGGGGGCTCAGGGATGGTGCTGGGACTGGTGCTTGCCTTCTGTTGGTTGGGAAGCTTCAGCTGCTTGAGAGATCTCACTGCCCCGTGTTTTGAGGTCCCAATGATCCCTGGGACAACTAGGAGGGGAAGCCATGGAGGTGGGAAGGTGTCTAGTGGCTTGCTCAATGCAGGCTGCCATGTGTTCCATCACCCAGGTGAGGAAGCAGCACATGGAATTGTGTTGGCTTGCCAGCTGGTCCCAGGGGGCCTTCTGTTGTTCTTGGCCTGCCTGGCACTCCTCCTGGTAGGTGGCCCACTCCCGGCACTCCTCCTCAAGACCTTGGATGAGGGACTGTAGGCAGGCCACCTGCTCCTGCATCAGGTCCTCGCAGGTTCTTTTCCTCCTGCAGATCCCATGGAGTTGTGCAGATGGCATGGGAGGTGGGAGATGCATCAAGCTCACAGGTGGGCCAGCTGTGAAGAAAAGTGACAAGGGTAGTCATTTCAGGAGACTCTGTGTCTGAAGCCTACCGCTCATCTCTGAGCTGACACCGAAGGTCTCGGCACAGACATCCCAGGGGAGCATTGCTACACTGAGAGAATAGCAGGCATAGGAAAGTGCTGGCCAGGCCAGAAGCCCGGGGACAAGGTGGCTCAGTCTCCTTCTGTGTCCTGCACACACCGGGTCTGGCACTGGTGATGTCCCGCAGTATCCCTGCCCTCGAGGGAGGGGGGAGTGTTGGAAGAGGTGTGTGAGAGTGGCAGAGGCCACTTGCCTGAGAAAGTGCTACTTGGGTCCCCTCCTCTTCCTTCCCCCTGGCAGGTTCCCATGCTTGGGACCAGTCTCCTCCACATTGCTGTGCTTGACTGTGAGCCTGAGTGCAGGCATGACCCTGTGCCATGTGTAGCATTGCTCCCAGAATCCTTAGTGGTGGCTTCTCATGGGACCACCGCAAAGGCCGGAGTAAGGCAGGACTCTCCGTGTAGCCGCGGGCAGTTAGTTTGGACTAAGGGGATTTAAAAATGGCGCCTGGACGGGAAGATGCAAATAAAGCCCGGGATATTTAAATCCCAGGCTTCATGTGCAACTTCGAATGCCTACATTAGTCTCCCTAGTTCGAACTAGGGGGCTAGTGTAGACATACCTCTAGTGTTACGCTGACCATAGGTCCTGAATTTTCTGGTTCAGTCTCAGATTTAAATGCTTTTTCCCAGTGTCCCCATCAAGTAATGAAAACCCCATCAGACATTTCACCACTTGATGCGGACACTGGTTTGCAGGGAAGAAGTACCCAAGAAATGGCTCCGTGCCATTATTCCTTGCATGGCGCAGCATCCTCCTTCCCCTGCCCAGCAGAGCATGTAGGAATCTCCATTGGAGCTTTGCTGGCAGGCAGCCAGCCAGGGCAGCTTCCGATGGTGAGCAGTTTCCAGCCACCGTGGCACATGCTGCCCCACCACCGCATGCTACGTGGCTCCCTCCCTTCCCCCTATGGGTACGTCTACACTACAGCGCTAGTTCGAACTAACTTAGTTCGAATTAGTTAATTCGAACTAAGCTAGTTCGAACTAACGCATCTAGAACTAAAAACTAGTTCGAATTAGCGTTTTGCTAGTTCGAACTAGTAAGTCCACATTGAGTGGACTCTGAACAGGGCTTAAGGATTGCCGGAAGCAGTGCCGGCAGGGCATAAAAGGAGGACTTAGAGCGTGGAGATGCTGTCTCAGGCTAGCCGAGGGCTGCGCTTAAAGGGTCCCGACCCCCACCCCGGACACACAGTTCTAAGGGGTGCCCCGCTTGCAAAGAAGTTCTGGCTTGGAGTGCCCTGAGTGCCCACACTGGGCACATCACACCACTCGGCCATCAGCCCGGCTGCACTTGCCGCAGGCTGCCATCTGGGGAGAGGGGGCAATTGGGGGGCTGCAGGAGAGCTTCCACCCCCAGAAGCCCGCAGAGCCAGCCCAGTCCTCCCCATCGGGGGCTCGTGCCCCATTCCTCCCTCACCTCCTTCCACTTGCCCTTCCCTAGCCCCCCTTCTTATTGATGTACAAAATAAAGATAACGTTTCTTCCAACATTGACTCTGTCTTTATTGAAAAAAACTGGGGGAGACTGGGAAAAGGAGGTGGGAGAGGGGAAGAGAAAGGCTGGGAGAGGGGAGGGCAACTAACATGATCAGGGGTTGGGAACAGGTCCCAGATGAAGAGAGGCTACAGAGACTGGGACTGTTCAGCTTAGAAAAGAGGAGATGGAGGGGGGACAGGATAGAGGTCTCTAAAAGAAGGGGTTGGGTGGAGAGGGTGCATTCAGAAAAGTTCTTCCTGAGTTCCCATAAAGAAGGACTAGAGGACACCAAAGGAAAGGAATGGGTAGCAGGCTTGAAACTAGTAAGAGAAAGTTGTTCTTCTTGACAAAGCAAATAGTTAACCTGTGGAACTCCTTGCTGCAGGAGGCTGTGAAGGCTAGAACTAGAACAGAGTTTAAAGAGAAGTGAGATAAAGTGATGGAGGTTGGGTCCATGGAGTCCTATTAGCCAGAGGGTAGGAGTGGTGTCCCTGCCCAAAGTTTGTGGAAGGCTGGAGAGGGATGGCACGAGACAAATGGCTTGGTCATTGTCTTCGGTCCATCCCCTCCAGGGTCCCTAGGGTTGGCCGCTGTTGGCAGACAGGCTACTGGGCTAGATGGACCTTTGGTCTGACCCAGTACGGCCATTGTAAGCTCAGGGCTCAGTGTCGGGGGTCTCAGTGGACCCCCTTGATTTTCATGCACACCTGGTCCTGGGTGGCCAGGCTGGCAGCTCTCCTGCCCTAGACGGCCACTTTCCTGTGCCTAGTGCGGAGATCGTGGACGAGGTCCACGATGTCCGCACTAGCCCAGGAAGGTGCCCGCCTCTTGCGGTCCAGGGCAAGCTCCCGGGAGCCGCCAGCCTGGTCCCGGCAAGAGGGGGTGGGCTGGGGGGCATCGGGTGGGTGGCTCTGTGCCGTGCCAGGTGCAGGGTCTGCTAGCTGGGTGCTGGCAGGCTTGCACCTGGCACGGGCACCGTAACCAGCCCGTGCCCCTTTAAGGGGTCCGGGGCCGGGAGGGGGGCATAGAGTTTCCCTGGTGTTGGCCAGAGTGGCCACCAGGGAAACCTGGGGAGGGCTAGCCTCCCACTAGTTCGAACTAAAGGGCTACACAGCCCTTAGTTCGAACTAGCTAGTTCGAACTAGGCGTTAGTCCTCGTAAAATGAGGTTTACCTAGTTCGAACTAAGCGCTCCGCTAGTTCGATTCAAATTCGAACTAGCGAAGCGCTAGTGTAGCGCATAGGAAAGTTAGTTCGAACTAACGTCCGTTAGTTCGAACTAACTTTCTAGTGTAGACATACCCTATGGGACTGCCACTGCCTCCTGGGGCCTCCTCCTCCAGGCCACTTGTTCTTTGTTACAGTGGCTGCCACTGCTGGGGGACCAGGCGGGTCCCAGGCAAAACCCAGCAGAGCTGTTCCCAGACCTCCACACCTTGGAGCTGCTGCCTCAGCCCTGACAGGGGCTGTGGAGAGCCTGGCTGGGGAGCTGCAGGGCAGGAAGAGCTTAGGCTCGGCAGGTACTCTCTGTGCACTGCCGCTTTCTCTCCCCCTGCTGGCAATGAGCCTGGTTTGGTAGGGAAGGTTGGGGTTTCTTCACTGCTCCCCCATGACCTCCAATCAGGGAGCTGGTGCAAATCCCTACTTCATGGAGGTGCTGAGCTCCCTTCCCCTTCCCACTCCACTGGGGGAGTGACAGCGAGCCTGGTCTAGCGGGGAAGGTCTGAGTGGGGAGTTGGTACTGCAGCCTCGCAGCTGTGCCAGGATCCTCACTCTGTGTGTGTGGGGGGGGAGAGGAGGGGCTCAGCTGCAGCATGCTGTGCAGAGGCTTTCCCTGCTGCAAGAGGGTGTGAAGCCAGGTAAGCATCCCCCTCTCACGCCCAGACCCCCACACCCCAATCCCCATCACTCACATCCCACCCCTTTCAAGACCCCACGTCCGCAGCTGGCTCCAACACCCTCCCTTGCTCCTGCACCTTCCCTCCTACCCAGAAACCCTACGCCCAGCCTGCTTCTGCACCCAACCTCCCATTCAGACCTTGCAACCTCTCCCCCTTCTGCACCCCATCTCCCAGCCATGTCTATCACACACACTGGCAGCCCTGTCCCACACACTGAACTCATTTTTGTCCTCAACCCAGAGACTAAGGGAGTTCATAAAATCCACTAACTCTGGAACCCCAGAAAAATAAATCTGTCCTATGGGAAACTCTGAACCCCAGTCTTCCCCTTTCCCCATGGGGCTGGAGCACCAGAGGAGTGTCAACTGGGGGCCACATCAGTGAGGGTTGGGGGTTTTTGGAGGAGTTTTTTTTCTTCTCACTTGTGTGGTCCCCAACTGATTTTTCTGTGGGTCAATGGCCTCCAACCCAAAAAAGACTCCTTACCCCTGTCATAAATAAAGAAAACTTTGAAACCTTCTGTGTTAGACATAAATTAAGCTTTTACTTTATTTAAAATGAAATTTGATAAACTAACATGAGAGAGTTAAAATGCTTAATCTGTTCAATAATTTAAATTAATCCATTCTCCTTAGCTGCAGCACTAGTAAAATGGCTCAGGCATAATTATGTAATTAACAGTGAGTCTCCATTAGCAACTGGTTGTCCTTGGAAAGGTTTACATTGAGCCACCTTGTTCATGGGCCAAAAACTTTGCGAACCACTGAAATAGAGGCACCCCTGGCCTCTACCCCTGAGTTAATGCAATGCTAGTTGGGTTAAAGCAATTGCAGCATAGTTGGATGCGGGGAGTTCCTGTGGGGCCTAAACCCATCCATATTGGCAGAGGACAGTGGGAGGAGTTCTTAAAGGGGTGTCACAACACCCCTTACTTCTGGTCATGTGACTATCTTGACCCCGGGAGTACTATGTCCAGGGATGGGACTTCTTGTGGCAGATGGGTGTGGCTAATTGGGGTCACGGGGCATAGCTAATGGGGGTCAGAGGGCATGGCTAATGTGTCCCTAATTTTTGTTCGGAAATTATGGTCACCATAACTAGTGTAAACATGCTTTGAGAGGCATGCCAAGAATGAGTTCTCCCCCAAACATGGTAAAGTGAAAAAATATTTATCCTCTAATATGTATAATGACAAACAGTCAATATAGGAGCAATGAAAAAGTAGATTCCATAGAAAATTCATTTTTGAAAACTAAAGAGCCTTTGGTAGTGCAGGCAGACGAATGACAAAGTATAAATTAAAAGTCTATGCACCACTTAAGTTCTACTTAAGCCCCTAAATAGTGAATTTCATCATTTGAGTTTTCATCTAGTCCTTTGACATACCAAGACATGTCCTTGAGACTGGGTGCATGATAAAAACACGTTGGTTGCATGGAATAGCTTTTTTAAAATGCCTTTTGATCCACTCACTTTGGTTAACCCGATCAAGTGACTTAAAATTGTTTATTTTTGTTTAAATAACTCACTGCAACTGACTGACAATGCGCTGAGATTTTTTTGTGTGAAATATAACATTTGGACCCAGAGAGACCAATGAAAAAAACATTTGAGTCTTTGACCTCTGCTTCGGCACTCACCTGTTAAGAAATGTCACACTTGTTTGCTCTACAGAAAATTCAGCTCGCTGGGATAAGCCCTTTGCAAATCATTTTTGTATTTACTTTGCTCATCTGAAATTTGTCCATAGTCACGATCTCCCAGGGCAAAGGCAAAGCACACACCATTTTCAATTCCATTTCCAATTTAATTTTTTAAACAGGAAAATTCATTTATTCTTCAACTGGTGAAAGGCATGCTTAGCATTTCAGGGTCCACTCTGCTAATTAAAAAGAATATTTTGCAAAGACGTAAGGCACCAGAGTCTGAAGTCCTTCATCAATTTTCTCTCTGTTTGAACTCATGCAAATTCTATGGGAGTAAAAACAGAACGAGAAACTCCTCATTTTATAAACATTTTTGCCTTTATTGGTTCAAAATTGAGTTAAAGTTAGAAATTTGCCATGAAGGGAATGAAATTCTTGCTGACTGCCAAATATTTTACCCCTTGGTAAATCTGAGAGGCTATCCTGGAAGCTGAGGCCCATATTGTGTAGAAGCTGCAGGTGGAAAGAAGTCCGATCCCCTCCCAAGAAAGGGAGGATCAGTGATTGCTGAATCCATATAGCAGCTGTTCTCCCGTGCCCACTCTTCCCCCAGAGAGCTCCTACCCTGCCCTGCAAAGCCCATTGTGTGGGAATCTTCAGCAGAGTTAGGCTCCATGAGCAGCACATGGACCCTTTAAATAACGTCCTCAAATCCTACACACATCAGGCCCCCCCCCCCCCCCCCATTGCACAGCCCTTTATTGCTGCAGAAGAGGGGACAAGATTTCTTTGGGAATGTGATTGTTGTGCAGTCTATCAGGGGAGCCAACAGCATCCCTAGGCAAAGTGCGAGTGGCTCTGCGCTCCCAGAAGAGTTTGGGCTTTGGGAAGAAGGGGCGGGAATGGGGGCAACCAGCCCTCAGTGGTACCCGGAGTGTGGTGCTGGGCCTCCCAGCTGTCAGAGCCCTATGACGCGTGCAGAGAGGCGCTGCTGTGGCTATATAAATGGCCCAGGGTGCCAGCTACCGCCTGTGTTATTGCTTGTTATTATTTGAATTGCCAGGCCCTAGGACAATTGCCCCCTTTTATCTCCTCCCATCAACAGGCCTGCAGCCTATTATCAGAATGGGATGTCCCTAAAGAATAATGACCCTAGAGAATAATGGTTCAGAATATAGTACTGGGGAGTACTCCAGGGCAGAGTTAGTGTGTTGGCTGTATTAGTATTTGAGTTTACTGCTCACACATAGTCTGACAAGAGGTAAATATTTTCCTTCAAAACCTAGCACTACTAATCTTGTATTGCTTCCCTTAACCCTAGGTGAGTCAGACAGGACAATGCTCATAATGTCCCAGAGAAAAGTTCCTGAGGAGAAAGCATCATTTTGGATATTCTGAGTGGGAAGTACAAAACTCCCCAGGCTAAAAATGGTCTAGGGCATTCCTTTATTCTGTGGTGTTCTCTGATGATAATCGTGGGGGAGGTCAGTGATGAGTTGGAGTTTGGGAACAGCTGAGAAGAACATTACTTTGTGGAAGCTTTGAATGTACAGCTTTAAACTGCATCAGTGTTTTATAGATTTACTCTGCAAAGCTCCTCAAATACCTGTTGAACACTAGAGGGGGAAAAAACTCCTAACTCCATGCGTCACCGATGTTCCTAGATTGTAAGTAATTTGACAAAAGCATCCATACAAAGTACAAGTTAAAGGTCAGTTTGGATTAAGGATACTGTTTGTTGAAGAATAAGGTGGTTTTAAGTCAGAGGATGCTCTTCTTTTAGTAGAAGTTTTATAAATATAACTTCTATTTTGAAGATGTTGGGCCTTTTTCTTTAATTTACAGAACTGTAAATCAGGAGCAATGCCAGCAAAGTAAAAAAGAATTATCCTGATATAAAATGGATAGAAAAGGAGACTCAATACCCGTTAATTATTAAACTCAGGGGCAGCCCTTGCCTCATAGCCCACTGCAGCTCATGGAACTCATGCAGTACAAACTGTTGCCAGTTTCATCATTAAGATGTGTGCATAACCTAATCCCACCATACATGTAGTAGCCACTCAGATCAAGATAGTGATCTGAGAATTATAAAGTAGATTCAAGGACCTTTGAAGAGAATTATAAAGTAGATTCAAGAACCTTTAAAGTCAGGGGGAGTCTCTTCATTAACACCAATGAGATTTAGTTCAGGTCCATAGATTCTGAGGCCTGGATCTCCATGCCAAAAATCAGGGTAAATGCAATCTTTTCTGTATATACAAATTAGGTGTGGCTGTCAGGATCCTGGCAAGTGGCCATTGTAGCCCTCAAATGGGCCAAATTTTGTAGCCACTGATTTAAAGGAAAAGAAGTATAATTTCCCTTTTATCCCTTCAGTGGGTTGTGGGCATTTTCTGGATCTGCTGGTCATACAGACAAAAAAGTCTAATACTTTGCTAGAAAATGATAGTGGGTTTTGCAACAAGCTTAAGGAAAGGGAAAGAAGATTACTCTGTTGTTACCTTTTGCCCACTCTTTTACCACCTGCTGATTTCAAGTAAAATTTTTCTGAAGAAATTTTTCTGGATTAACGTAAAGGCTGCTTCCATTACGCTGTACATTTTCTGATGAAATTTGATCATTCTACTTCACATTCCTCTTCCTTGCCTGCTCTGAGAAAGCAAATGTAGTTCTTTGAACAGAAAGACAGGCTTATTCTCAGTCACAATTTTTTTTCTTCTTAGATGTATGTTGTACTTAGGCTTGGCAGAATTAAATTTTTATGTAAAAGTACAATGGATACTATTTATTTTTAGGATTTTTGAGATTTTCAGTAATTTAAATGTTCTTAGTTGTGTGAAATTATAGGCGGGTCAGATTGTTTCATTACATTAGATGTTGAGATTCAAAAAGTTAAAGCTTTATAAACTGTTAAAATACAAAGTATCCACCTCACATATCAAATATACAAAGTAAATATCCTTAAAAAAATCATACCTGATCTTACTTTCCATTTGCTAGTCCATTTGTAAGAAGCAAAATTCAAAAGTTTAAACCACTAAATTGACTAATAAGTTCTCAAGCAGCAATTTTCTTATTTTCTCTATCTGTAATCTTCAATTATTGTTGATGGAAATATTATTGTCAGTTTCTGTGTGTAGTGAAATCAAAATTTGTCAAGAATTGTTGATAACAAATATCTGAACTTTCCAAGACTAGTTACATAGTTTATTCGTTATGGTTCATTTTCAGATGCTCAGAAAACACAAGATGTTTTGCAGCTAATTTTCTGAATAATGCTATGTAAGCCCCTACACATTTAAATGAAATCTGAACACAGAATACTTTAAATGAGTTTTGTCTTGGACTCATTTTGAGGTAAAGTAGAAGTCCTCTCATTTTCTTATTCACCAGAGTTATCTAATCTAATTACTCCCATCACTGTGGGATCTGAACACCTTAAATATACTGCACACCCAAAGTGCTGAGGAGGGACAGTCTTGGGGGTCAGGCACCAGATGAGGCAGAAACAACCCATCCCTGCCCATAGTCAGGGGCGGGGCAGAGTGAGGGTAGCTGGCTTTAACATTGTTACTGAGCATTCTCAGTATAAGCCATCCAGCAAACCTTGGATGCGTGCATGGGACTTCACAGCCACACCCATTGCGTCTGTGATGAGGGTTCAATTCTTGGCTCTACCACTGACATTTTATGAGCAAAATACATAATCTCTCTATAGCTCATTTCCTGCATACATTCTATCAAGTGGGGATACCTTTTTATCCCTTTCTTTGTCTATGTAGATTGTAAACTCTAGGATAATGGTGCTGTAATCTTCTTGGAGATTTCCATGTGCTACTGTAATAAAAATTATAATAAAGTTGAACTACACATGATCTAGATTAGCAGGCCAAGAGACACATGGGATTAGTTAAAACAAATAGAAATCTAGTAAAAAAACTGGTAAAGCTTTATGTTGCTCCAGCATGGGCCAGTGTGGTCCTAGGGGGCACTGTGATGCTGGAAGTGCTGACAGGTGTTAGCCGTGTGGTACAATCTGGAAAGGATCTTGCTGCATGAAAGGCTGTGTATTACAGAAGGATGTAGCAACTCCCATATAGGTAAGGCTGTACAGAAGTCTTCTTTCTAGCTTCCCATTTTCAATACTTATCTTCAGAAATGTCACTGCTGGGTCTTTGTCTAAGGGGGGATTTTTTGGGTGAAACTTGAGGAAAAAATTGGCTAGTATCAACTAGTTTAATGGTGCTAAGTAAGAGTCACATTCCAAATTCTGAAACTGATGCACAGACTAATGTCCAAATTATGATCAAGACATTCATTTTCCTTATTCCATTGTTCAGAACACCTCCGCCCGGGTGATAGTTGTGATCTTCATCAAGGATGGACCCATGCTGGTAGTGTCCCAATGAAAGAGCTGCAGAATATGACGCTCTGAAATTTTTCTCAAGCCTGTAGAACTTCAAAGCCCTGGAGACATTAATTTTTTCTATTTATTCTTCTCTTTCATCATCTCTCTTTTCATATATTGAAACAAAACAATAATAACCTAGATTTTTGCATGGAATGTTGTATAACAGAACATTAAATTGCACATCTTGGAACTCAGAAATCAGTTTATTCCAATGCTCAGCTCTGCTTTCTATGTATGTTTTTTAGAAAACATAGATACATGTATAACATCTTGTAATCTGATAACTATCCACATTTAGAGCTGATGGACCAAATCCTGATAATTGTGCAGTTTTTACTAAGGCAAAACTCCCACTACGTAGGGATTTTCTTTGTGCAAGAAAGACTAAGCTCTTTATTATTTGGCTCTATGGCTTTGTACTTGTGCCATATGTTATGCACATGACATACATCAGTCTAAAACATGTTAGAAAAACTGAAAATGTGACAGTATGGAAATAAATATCCCCATTATACAGTGTAATAGCCTGATATGCAAATTATAACTGCAGCAATGAAGAAGTTTAGCTACTGTCTGTACATTTTGATTGTATAAAATAATAATGACTTGGTAAAAGAATTACTGTGGTTGAAAGTTGAGTTAACATGAGGCTTTAAGTCAGGCCAGGAATGTAACAAAGTACATCCCTGGAGTCTGTTCACTGTAGCAGCTGCTTTAAACTGTGCCTGAGAATTCCATAGCTTTATCCTGCTATCAGCTTTAGTAATTTTATGGTTCCTGATTCTCTTTTGCTTAAATGGGTATTATTGTGCCACAAGAGTGTTCCTTGGCCAGAAGCACCCTGCTGCAACATCAGATATATCCAAACCCTCTCAGTATTTAAATGACTGAGACACAAAGTATAAATAGGTTATTCGTGGTCTTCCTGTGGTAGGGATGAGGAATGCCAGCTTATGTCTGTTGAGGGTTGCCCTCACTTTCCAGTCAGACAGTTTAGGACAGCATTTCTTAAAGTGTGTTCTGCAGCATACTGGTGTGCCACGAGGCAGTCGGAGGTGTGCCGCGGTGAGAACAGAATTAAAAATGGCTGCCCTTAAAGGGACAAGCCTTTTTTTACTCAACAACTTTTCCCTGGGGAATGGCCACCCTTAAAGGGGCAAGCCTCCTTTTATTTTTTTTTGCTCAACAAAAAAATCCTTGGTGTTCCTCATAAAAACAAAATTTGTTTGGTTTTCCTCGGTCTTAAAAAGTGTAAGAAACACTGGTTTAGGACTTTCAAATAAACATGAAGGGAAGAGAAGTGAGAAGAGTGTGGTAAAAGGAGAGGAGTTAGAAGGGGAAAATAGGGAGAGGATTTGAGTGGTTTAAATACTGGCACAATTATAATACAAATAGATGGCCTGACCCTGCAAATCCTTGCTCATTCAAGTAATGAGCAGGTCATTATTTTGTAAAGTATTGTTTTGAGAAACAATGCCTTAAAATACTTATAGTTAAATAATAAACAACAGAACAGGAAGAGAGAATTCAGTGGAACAGGCTAAGGAAGAAAGAATAATATTCCACTGAATTTGAAAGAAGATAGCAAGTCAAGGGGCATGGAATTATAGTAAGGAGATCTGGCTGAAAAATGCCATTTTTTCAGGAAGATTAATAAACCCATTTTTGACCCACTCCCTCTCTTCCAAAAAAGCCCCAAAGAAGAAATTTTGTTTGTTTGTTCTCATAATTATTTTTGGCTTTCAATAAAAATGTTCAGCTTTTGAAAATTAAAATCTTGAGATATTTTACCAATTTATAACTGAAATTCAAAACATTTGTTTATTGGACACCTAGTTTTGTATATCCACTTTTTTGATCATTCTTTTTTATTTTGGGTAAAAAGCCATTTCCACCCCAAAATTTGAAAGAAAAAATTTGATCAACTCTAGGAAGGGACACAAGTTCTGCATTACATTGTTTAAAGTAATGCAATGAGAATTTAGGGCAAAATTGATCCTCAAAGGGTAAATTTTACCATTCATAACTAAGATCTTGTCTTCATTGTGACACTTCAGGTAGAATGTGAAATAGTTTTCTTAGGTAATAGTGCACCTTGGCTTTTGAAAAAAATAATTTGAAATCTACCTCTAAATCATTAATTGGTCAATTCTGTTTGCCTTTAAACATGAGCAGTCAATAGGATTGCTAATGTGACTAAAGTGAACAGAATTTAGCCAGTTATCCATAGGCACTCTAGTCTAGTTTCTCACCCTCGCATTCCTTTGTCCTCTGTTCTACTGAGGTATTTAATGGAAGGCAATGCATAGTTACAAACAAAAGAAAAGCTGTCAGTTTGACGACCCAACAGTGAATGCAAGTGTAAATGCTCTTCATCCACCAAACAGCTCAATTTCTGTACAGTTAATCTCGTGAATGCATACTTAGATTTAACTTTGACTCTTTTGTAGAAACTTGCTTTTGCTATTTGGACAGGTGAAAACATCAACCATGCAATTCATGTAAAATAATAACTAGTCGGTGTAAGTTAACAACGTCTTAAAGTGTATCAGTTACAGTTCTCATTTCCACTTCATCAAGGTTTGATTTACCCAGCAGGATAGTACATCTACATCATTTTAAAAGGAGAGTCCCTTATGACTGACACACAATAATTATTTTTTTTCTTTTTTCTTTTTGGCTTTAAGAGATTTGGAAGATATAAACAATAGGGCTGTGTCTACACTGGGCCACTTATTCTGGAAAATCAGCTGCTTTTCCGGAATAAGCTGCGAGCTGTCTACACTGGCCCTTGAATTTCCGGAAAAGCAACGATTCTCTACTGTACAAAATCAGCTGCTATTCTGGAAAAACTATTCTGCTCCCGCTCGGGCATAAGTCCTTATTCCAGAACACTGTTCCGGAAAAGGGCCAGTGTAGACAGCCCAGTAGTCTTTTCCGGAAAAAAGCCCCAATCGCGAAAATGACGCGCGGGGCTCTTTTCCGGAAAAGTGCGTCTACATTGGCCACGGACGCTATTCCGGAAAAAGGGCTTTTCCGGAAAAGCAGCCTGCCAATGTAGATGCTCCTTTTCCAGAAATATTTATAACGAAAACTATTCTGTTTTAAGCATTTCCGGAAATTCATGCCAGTGTAGACACAGCCCTGGATGTATAAACAAAAAGAGTAAACTAAATGTTTTTGTTTTAAAAGTAATAGGATAATAGACTGCATATTAGATATTCGATTGAGGAATATTCCATGCAGAAGGTGCTATGAATGAAAAACTATTTTAATAAATCTTAGTAATAAAATGAAAACAGAAAGATTTCATATGCCTGAAGATATTCGGGCTAGATATTTATGTGAGGTAAACCAGAATAATGGCATCTATCCACTGAAATCAGTATAGATATGCTAATTTATACCAGCTGAAGGTTTGGTCAGCAGTGTGACGCTACATCTACACTGCAGGCTTTTTCACAAGAAGCTTTTTGTGGAAGAGATCTTCCACAAAACTTCTTGTGCAAGTGCGCGTCTACACTACAAAAGCACATTGCAAAAGCGATGTGCTTTTGTACAAGAGAGTGTCCACACTCTTGCGCAAAAAGGACTTATTCCTCCTAGAAAGAGGTATACCTACACTGCAAAAAGCCCTCTGTTCTGCCATTCCACTGTAAATTTTCTTGTGCAAAAATGTGCGTGAGGTTTGGACGCTCTGTGGGTTTTTGTGCAAAAATGGCCGTTTTTGCGCTAAATCCCTGTAGTGTAGCCATAGCCTGAATGTTGCAAAGACCACGAGTACACCTCAGTACAAAAAAGAATTAGATAAGTTTATGCAAAATAGATCCCTCAATGGCTATGAGCCAGGAAGGTCATGTTCTGAATGTTCCTAAACCTCTGACTGACAGAAGCTGAAACTGGACAACAGGGATGGATCATGCAAAAATTGCCTTGTTCTGTTCATTTCCTCTGCATCATCTAGAACTAGATATTTTTGAAAGCAGGGGTTTCCCCACAACTGGGCCTGAGTGGCGTGTGGACCACCCACTTTCTATTCAGGTCCAACCCTTGCAAGCCCACACCGTGCTCTGTCTGGGACGTGGGGCTGGAGCTTCCTCCGCTGTGCTCCTGTGCTCTGGCTAGGGAGCCAGGTTGGGGCAGCTAGATCAGTGGTAAGTGGGTGCCAGGGCTTTCCCTGCTTTGCCCCAGCCAGAGTCCTGGAGAATGGAGGGCTGGGGTGTAGTGGTTTTCCCCGCTTTGCCCTGACTGGAGAACCAGAGAGAAGGGGCTGGAGCTTCCCCCACACTGCCCTGGCTGGAGCACTGGGAGGTGGGTGGCTGGGGCACTGGGCTTCCCTGGTCTGACCCTACTGGAACACCATTCTGCAGGGAGTTAGGATCCCAGGGCTCCCCTTGCTCTGCTGCAGTTGGAGCATTGGGGAGCTGAGGCCTGGCTTTCCGTGATCTGTCCCTGCCATAGCAATGGACTGCAAGGAACGGGAGGCTAGGGAGGAGGGGAGGGATTACCCCACTCCACACTGGTGCTCTGGCTGGGGACTGAGGTTGGGGCTTAGCCCCCCCATCCTTCCTGTTCTGCTCCCCCCCATTCTTGCCCATCCAAAGTCAGGGCGCACCCAAGTGAGCCCACTGGTCGGAAGACAGGATGTTGGGCAGGATGGTCCATTAGCTGACCCAGTTTGGTCATTTTTATAATCTTATGCTATGTTCATATGTACACACAGAATTTCTAGGCTTAATGACTACATACTATGGTATTTCTGGAACAGGATATATGATAATAGCTATATTTAGAAATACTTATAAATAGAGAAACAGATATAGAGAAGTAGATATAGGAGATATACAAACAAACAAAAATAGATGTGTAAGTTAACTACTCTTGCATTTAACATCCCAAACAGTATACAGTTGAAACCTTTGTTATCCAGCATTGCTTCCAGCCACAATACTGTCACATCTTCAGGCGCACAGGCCTGGCTTGGTGTGCCATGATTGGCTTAACAATTTTTTATTTAAGAAGTACTAATCATCTTTAACTCAAAATAGAAATGAGAGACCAACTGCCTTATACTACAGAACTGCCAATATTAAAACCTTGAGTTTTACTATTAGTCTGTGTCTAAACTACATGCCTCTGTCAGCAGAGGCATATAGATTAGACAGATAGGCAAAGGCAAATGAAGCCGCGATTTAAATGATCGCGGCTTCATTTACATTTACATGGCTGCCGCGCTGAGCCGACAAACAGCTGATCAGCTGTTTGTCGGCTTGCGCGCTAATCTGGATGTTCCCCCTGTCGACATCAAAGCCCTTTGTCGGCAGCCCCGTTATTCCTCGTGGGATGAGGTTTACTGGGGCTGCCGACAAAGGGCTTTGATGTCGACAGGGGGAACGTCCAGACTAGCGCGCGAGCCGACAAACAGCTGATCAGCTGTTTGTCGGCTCAGCGCGGCAGCCATGTAAATGTAAATGAAGCCGCGATCATTTAAATCGCGGCTTCATTTGCCTTTGCTGAACAAACAAATCTACATGCCTCTGCCAACAGAGGAATGTAGTTTAGACGTACCCTTATTGTCCATTGGTTTTTCCTAAGTTGATGGGGACCCCTAGATAATGGGAATTTTTAAATAACCGGAATTCCCTAATCCCTGAGCATGCTGGATAACAGGTTTTACTGTATAATTGAATGTACTATGGGATAGGATGTCCTGAACATTTTCCTATAAATTATAACAAACATGAATTCTAGAGGCAGATGGTAAGTAAAATAATGCTGTTCTACACAAGATTTCTCAAGAGTCCAGGTAATTTCAGAGACAAAAGCAATATTACAGTGTTGCCTTTTAAAGCATCTCTTACCAGTTCACCAGATTAAAGTGACCTTAAAGGAAGTGATACTATTAGTTTGTCATTGTTTCTACTTGATATAATAATTTTTGCTCGGTAAGAGCCACAATGAGATGTAAAGGAAAACCGAGGTCCTTACTCAGTAAAAAACTTAATTTACTTTCATGGGTGAAAATGAAGCTATTAATTCAGCAGAAGTTTTGCTTTTGTAGGAACTCAATACAACCTGGATGAACTTCAAGGATTTGCCCTACTTTCTCATAAGCTCTTGGCTACTAGAGACAACATCAGAATCTCAGCTGTTCTTTAAAAATAGAGCATTTTTAGCCTTCGTGGTTATGCTTATTTTAATTTCAAAAGTTAATGTGAGTTTTGTCATTGAATTTAACACATACAGAATTTCATCCAGTATTTCTGAGTATTGTGCACTGCTCCAGGAATCTTAATGAGGTGTTAACTACAAGAGCCATTGCTCTAGAGGGGATTGGTCTACCATTATCAACCCAGCAGAGGACTCCATATGTGCAAGAGAAGAGTGCAGTGGGCCTAGTCCACTTATCTGTCTGTGTAGAGACATTCCCCCTGCTGAGTTAAGTACTGAGAAACCCCATGCTCCTATACCTGTGTCTCCATGATCAGTATTGTTAGGGATGGGGATCATACTGCTACCTTGGCTGCTCCTGAAAGGTGGGAACTTTTGTTGTCACTCTCGGGGTACAATGGAGAGACCATGTGTGATGGACTGGTGACACCATGCTGTTGCCCTTTCCTCGGTGGAAGAACATGGAAGACGTTGCCACTCCAAATGGGAGGCTGGGCTATAGTGCAGTGGTAGAACCAATACAGCCCCGTTTACAGTATGTCTTGGTAACTAACTCCTTTGTGTGGAAAAAAAAATAGAAACAGAAAACGACTCATATCACGGGAACCCAAAACACTCCACAGATACTTTTTAATGTTGGTATTGAAGCTGCTAGAACAAGACTTAGTAATTCTCCTATCATTAATGGTAGGAGTATTATTTGAACAACCAGGCCTTAAGCCTCCTGTGAGTCAAAAGTGATACTTTATTCCTGGTCCCAATTTAGATCTGTTTCAAAAGGCAATAGCAAAATAAATCAATTGGTTAGAGCGGGTTATCATGTCTACAGCCACCATTGTTTGTCACCTCAATATTATCAAATCATTCATTCCATGCATCCAAAATGTGCTGTGGAACCAGTGTGTGTTACTTTCTGGATTGTTGGGTTCAATACTCTCAACCAGAATAATCTGTGTATATCTGAACATTGACCCGATAGTCATTTATGGTCAGTTATTCCTGTTACAAAAATAGAAAGTAACTGGGGACCTAAACCAGACGCTTGTGGTATTCCCCAACACTTTGCAAATCCAAGAATTTGCAGCCATTAATAGAATCAAATTAAAGTGCATGTGACTGAGAAAATTTAATACATACACCAAAAGTTGGGCAAAATTCAGTCAATAGTTTTAACTGTAAAACAAACCAATTAATTATTTCAAATTGTTCATACAAAGATGTAATAATGGCACCCAATTGCATGTTCAAAGCTGGAGAAAAGTCATTCATTACTTTGAACAGAGCAGCAGTTGCTAGATGATTTGCTGTGTGATCAGATTATAATGGATGAAGAAGGTTCATTTGGAGTTAAAGGGAATGTTCTGATATTGGGTTTTAGCTCTCATTTGACCTTCAGTATCCCAGGCTGCTGAATGGATGTTCCTCATATGTTTTGCCAAATTGTGTCACTTGGAATACGGCAGAATCCTGATTTAGTTTGTACCCTTTATTGACAGAAGGAGGACTTTTTTGTCTGGACCCTGGTTGGAGTGCTAGTGACAAATTACTATAGCCAGAGCTAAGTTCAAAACCCATCTCCTTAATTGGATTTTTTCCTATATTAACCTCACTCTAATACTTATATATTCAAAATCCAAGGCTGCGGCAAGAAGCTCTAGAGGGTAAGGAGCTCTTTGCTCCCATCTGTTGGCAAACAGTGGAGAGAACATTTGCAGAGCTGCTTCATCTACATAAACCACTTAGCCAGAACTCCAGATGAACAGATGCTCCAGAGAGCAAGGAGATCTTTGTCTTAATCTAGTTGTCAATAGGAGGAAGTACACTTAAAGTTTCATTTTCATAAACTTGCTACACAGAATACTTCCAATGACACTTTGGGACTCACCAGAACTGTACACCCACTCAGAATTGGTTGGATATAGAACTGATGAAACAGGGCTCCTGTTTTGTGGTAAGGATGCTATATGCTAGTGGCTCCCCTTTACTGAACTTGTGCTGCTGAGACATAGTTCTTAGGCAGGCCATGACTATGTTACTGGCCGACCCCCAGCTGTGAGTGGAGAATAGTAGTTGGTGAAGAAGGAAGTGGCTTGGCAAGAGGACATTTGGCTATAAGACACACACCCTGTTGGGCAGGGATCTGAGTTAATGGATGACTGCCAAAGTTATCTGTGGAGTAGGGTTTTATTTATCATTCACATAGATACATTATTGCTGTGTTTTGAAAATTTGACTCTATGTCCTTCTTTCCTCCATAAAGGGGTTATTTTAAATACAAAAGACCTGATACCTGTGAGTGGGGGTAGTATTGGTTATTGAGGGTGACCAGGGAAAAAAAATCAGTGATCCCAGAAATTCTGGATGATGGATTGAGAAGGGGATAAGTTGGTTAGTTTTAAGATGGACCAACAGTTATTTGATTCTGGCTTTTATTGCTTCCAACCTGGCAGAAGGACACAGAAAATAAAATAAAAAACCCACTTTTATGCATCAATTTCAATTGTGCTAAAAGAGTAAAATAAAAGTGTTTCTTATGTATTTGTGATGTGCAAACTATAGTAGCTTATATCCTCAGCCTTAAGTGTTTTGTAGAAGTGAAGCCTCTGTGGACTGCAAGATGATAAAAGGTCCGTAGCAGAGGAAGTAAAGTTGGCTCAGTTAGGATTTTATCCCTTTTTATACTTGTGTATTTCTGCAGGAGCTTATTCTTGAACACATCCCTGGAGTATTTATGTCCAAAATTCTTTACACATGATTACAAACTCTTAAAAAGGAGGATCACTCTTGGGAGACCTTTAGATGGCTGGGAAGGTTGACCACAAAAGCAAGGCAGAAATTTCATTCAGAAATCAAAGAAGAAACACTTGAAAGAAAAGTCTAAAAGGAAAGAAAGTCAGCTACTCAGGAATGCTTTACATGGACCTATTTAATTTATGTTTTATTTGTATCGGCTACTTTGAGGAACACTGTAGTTAGCAGGAGGTTACTTAACCCTTTCCTTGCTCTTCAGAGCAGCGGTGCTTCCAACTCACTGGGTTTGTACCAGTACTGGACATTCACAAACTCTGTGGATAGCACTTAGGCTACATCTACACTACCAGTTTTGCTGGCAGCGAGTATACAAATGAGGTGTGGATTAGCATATTGCCACACCTCATTTTCATAATTTATGCAAGGCGTTTTTGAGCCCTAAACACTACCAATCTGGCGGGAAAAGGGGTTTTTGCGCAAAAAGAAAATGTCCACACTATTTTTTTTCTGCAAAAACCCCTTGCGCAAAAACGCCGTGCATAAATTACCCAAATGAGGTGAAGCAATATGCTAATCTGTGCCTCATTTGCATACTCACTGCCGGCAAAACCAACAGTGTAGACGTAGCCTTAGGGATTTACTTTACTCCTTATACATTATGTCAATGCTGATGTGTCTCTCATAGGTCCCAGAGCTGCCTCTCATCCAGCTGCACATATGCCCACCCACAAGGGGGGGACTGGGCTGCTCCAAATACCAATCTTTCTGTGTGTATGTATGACCTGATTCACCCTTGCTTTGTGCCTTTCATTTACACTTGTGCAAAGTGGGCGGAAAAGCACAAATGCATTGGAATGGCTGCGTTTTCCATCCACTCTGTACTTAGTGGGCAAGGTTTCATTGGCTCCAGGAGGTTCAAGGAAGACAAAGTTCAGTCCTACAGTCTCACCAGCCAACAGGTGGGCATTGTATTAGTAAGAAACTCCCTCTTCTGGGCAAACTCAGACATTGTCATGAGTGTGCCCCAGGTGACAGAAGGGTTGACATTTGCCAGCAAAATGACATTTTCCACTGGTGAAACTGCCTTTCGTTTCTATAGAAACAGAAAGCGGGGAGCTGATAACAGCTTCTTTGTGTCTAGTGGCTGGATTCTGTCTGGCCCTTCTGTGGTGGGGGAGGGGGCAAGCAGATGCCCACGAAAGCTCATGATATTTTATATATGTATTTATTAATCTCAAAGGTGTTACAGGACTACTAATTGTTTCCTTTACAGCCTGAGCTAAGAGCCAACTGGCTTTTAGCTCAGGTGGTACAGGCTCATGCACAAAGCTACAGAAATCCCAGGTTCGGTTCTACCTGTCGGCATTACACTGGGATATAGGGGTACATCTACACTACAGCGTTATTTCAAAATATCTAATTTGGAAATAGTTAATTCAAAATAAGATATTTCGAAATAACACGTCTACACACAAAATGCATTTCAAAATAGCCCTTTGCTATTTCGAAATAGCGCGTCCACACTGATTGGATGCTGAATCGCATTTAAGGCCAGCTGAAACCAGTTCCAGCAGGGCATCAGGTCAGGAGTTACTTTGTGTGGCTGCTGCCTAAGGCTATCTGAGGCCTGTGCTTAAAGGGCCCCCCCCTCCCCGGACAGCCAGTTCTCAGGTTTCCTTGCTTGCTTGTCTACCTCTCTGAGGGACAGCAAAGCATTTTTTTCTCTGGATGCTTTGGTTGCCCTTACTCAGGACACCACAGGACCCTGCCCCTGGGCACTCTGGTGCTTCTTTTGGATGTGTTGCTGCAAGCCTGCCTGCACTTTCTGCACGCTGCCACACAGCATCTGCTGCAGCCCAACCCACACGCCATCATCCGGACCCTCCTGGGGTATATGGAGGAGCAGCTGCACCTCTTGGATGCCTGCGTGCCCCCGACGCATTTGGTGTCTGGACACCAACAGCGACTGGTGGGACCACATCATCCTGGAGCGCTGGGGGGACCAACATTGGACCCAGAACTTCTGGATGAAGTACAACACCTTCCTCGAGCTCAGCGAGTGGCTCGCTCCTACTCTGCAGCAACAGGGCACGCACTTGAGGCCCGCCATTCCCCTTCAGAAGCATGTGGACATCGCCCTCTGGAAACTCCACACTGGATAGCTACTGATCTGTAGGAAACCAGTTTGGAGAGGGGAGATCCACCATTGGAGCAGTGCTCATGCAGGTATGGTAATCTCTGGCCACAGTGCCAGGAGGGTGTGTGTGCAAGGAGGGGATGAGCTGCCCTAGGGAAGAGGTGGTGAAAGTCCCCTCCCCGGGAGGGTTTGTATTGTCTCATCCGCAGTATGGACTGGCCGCAGTGGCCAGGATTGCAGGGGAGGTTGCTCCTGAGGAGTGGGGGGCGTGGGGCAGTGACAGGGAAGGAGCACTCTCAGCCATCCTGGCACCCCAGTGACTCTCAGTTTTGTGTGTCCCTCTGCAGGTGGTCAAGGCCATCAACAGAGTGCTGCTCTGCAGAGTCATCCGCTTCACTGATGTGGATGTGGTGATCGAGGGCTTCCCCACCTTCGGGGGAAGAGGGCAATCAATGGGACACACATCCCCATCCCTGCTCCGGAACAGCAGGCCTCCCTGTACATAAACTGGAAGCGATACCTCTCTATCATCCTGCAGGCCGTGTCTGACCACCGGAGCCACTTCGTGGACATTAACGTGGACTGGTTCGGCAAAGCACATGATGCGCGGGTTTACTGCAATTGCTCCATGTGCCAAAGGCTGCACGCTGGGACTTTCTTCTCTGATCGCCACATCAGGGTCAGGGACGTGGACATACCTGTGTGCCTGGTGGGGGATGTGGCCGATCCCCTACAACCCTGGCTCATGAAGCCCTACATGGGACACCTCAACCCCTCCTGACTTGCCTTTAATGCCAAACTCGGCAGGGCCCGCATCGTCGTGGAGGGGGCATTTGGCCAGTTGAAGGCCCATGTTAGATGCCTCCTCATCCGCCTGGACCTCTCCGAGCGGAATATTCCACACATGGTGGCAGTGTGTTGTGTGCTGCACAATTTATGTGAGAGGAAGATGGAGGGTTTCCTGCCAGGCTGCATGGCCGAGGCCGACCACTTGGCCGGCCTGTACACTTAGCCCCGCACAGCTGCCAGCTGGGAGGCCCATCAGGGGGCTGTCCATATCCGAGAGGCCCTGTGGGAGAGCTTCCACCCAGAGGAGGACTAAAGTCTTCCTGGTGTGCCCCACAGGGAGGCTGAGAGTGCTCCTTCCCTGTCACTGCCTCACGTCCTTTCACTGACCCCTCCCTAACCCCCCTTCCTCATGTAAATAAAGACACGTGTTGACAAAAACAAACTCTCTTTATTGAACAAAGCTAGGGTGGGGGGGAATGAGGGTGGGAGAGGAGAGGGGTAAACCTGGGAGGAGGGAGCTGGAAGGGGGAGGCAAGGGGAGGAAGGGAGAGGAGTAGCTCAGGGTTGGGGGGTCTTGCTGGCCCACCTGTCTCCCAGCACTGTGGGTGCGGGGGCCTCGGCATTCCCAGGGGGGAGCGGGTATGCAAGGTGGGGCGGGGGAAGTGAGGGGGAGGAAGAAGCAGGATGGGGAGCAGGAGTGGGAGGAGGAGCAATAGCTGGGGAGACAGCAGGGACTGGAGTGGCAGGAAGCAGCAATCTCTGTACCAGGGTCTGCAGGTAGTCACAGATGGCATGGCCCTGGGCAAGCAGCTCCCGCCCGCTCTCCTGCTGGAGCTGCAGGTCTTCATGCACCCAGTAGTCCAAGGTACGGTGCTGGCCTCGCAGGATCCCCAGGTGCTGCCGCTGGTATTCCTACTGGTTACGGGTCAGCCTGCTGGCCCGGGTGCGGGAGGCTGTCCTGGGTGGGGTGGGGTGCCCTGCACTTGCAGCTGCTGCAGCTGTGGAGAAACAAGAGAAGTGGTCAGTTCTCCCTGGGGACACAGTGGGTGAAGCCCAGCCCACCTCTGCAAGGCAAGAATAGCAGGTCTCCGCATCATCAGAGCCGATGTGCTTGCTCACAGGCAATGTTCGGCATGTCCTGCTATCCCTGGGAGTGGGAGCTGGTCAGCGACTGCACCCATGCCTCTGTGCTGTATATAGTGCGGGGGAGATGTCCCCCTGCCTCTGTGTAGAGGGGGCTTGTGGAGGGAGGGCATCATGCAGTGTCCCACCCTGGGGTCAGGAGCACGTCATGTGCCTTCATACATACTTGCGTGTGGGTAACGGGCCAAAGCCCCTGTGTAGCAGCCAGCTGAGGCCACGTGCCCAGTGGTGGCACGGCACATGTGTAACCCACACCTAATGTGGTTACTGAGTACTGCAGGTCGCACCTAGACCACTGCAACAGTTAAGATCAAGTGTCCTCTACAGCATGGGCTGGGAGCCAGGTGGCTTTTAGCTCAGAGGGTAGAGGCTCCTGAGGTCCTAGGTTCAAATCCGCCTTGGTGGTGGTTACACATGCACAGGTTGCTGTGTGATTCATGGTTTCCCGCCTCCCCCACCGCATAAGGGAACAGTGATGGCACTCACATGTCCTAGCCTCCCTGGCCTTGGATGACACTGGCGACAGGCTCACTGGGATGGCTCGGGGGTCCTGAGTGTGCGGCACACTCGCTCCTGCAGCTCCTGGCCATTCTCCTCCTTGGTCTCATGGTCAGGGCCCTCTGCCCCAGGGTTGATGACCACCTGGGGAGCACAGACCATCTGGCCCCCCAGGATGCGATCCATGGCATCAAAATAGGAGCAGGGGTCTGGGTCTGCCCCTGGTTGGGAGCTGTGGCCCTGGCATAGGCCTGCCACAGCTCCTTTATTTTCATGCGAACCTGCTCCTGGGTTCGCATGTGGCCAGGCTGGCAGCTATCCACCTGTAGATGGCTGTGTTCCTCTGTCTAGTGCAGAGATCATGGATGTTGGAGGATTCCTCCCAAACCTCAATCAGGTCCATGATCTCCGCGCTGGACCAGGAAGGCGCCTGCCTTTTCTGGCCCATTGCAAACTCCTGGGAGCTTGCAGATTGGTCCTGGGGAGCGGTGGAGGGCTGGCTGGCACTGGCTGCCTGGATCATGCTGAGGCAACTGGGTCAGGGGCAGTGACTGCTGGCTCTGGGCTGGCAGGCTTCGAGCTGGCACAGGCACTGTGGCCAGAGTCTACCCCTTTAAGGGATCCGGGGAGGGTGGGGAGGAGAGGAGTTTTCCTGGTTGTGGCCAAAGTGGCCATCAGGGCACCCTGGGGAGGATTGAAGGCCCTCTATTTCGAAATAAGCATCTAACCAGGAATTTCAAAATTGGTGTTATTCCTTGTGGAATGAGCTTTACCAATTTCGAAATAAGCCCTCCACTATTTTGAATTAATTTCAAAATAGTGGTTGGCTTGTGTAGACGCTAGTGAAGTTATTTTGAAATAACTTTGTGGTGTAGACATACCCTAGCAGAATAACCGCTGTACAGTCACACAAGCCATTCGGCCTGACTTCTTTTGCTCACAGCAGTAGAGCTCCATTGCCTTCATTAGTGATTTATACCAGTGCAACTCCCAAGAAGTGTTCCTTTACATTAACGATTTCTATACAGTACCACCCTGTCAGAGTAAATTCCAGCCAGGGCCTACAGCACCCCATTCAAATGAGGGGCAAATCTACAATGGCATTTGGGCTCCTTAGGCCTACGTTGCATTATTCTAAGAAGTTTCTGCCTTTCATTATGAAAAAAGTTGTGTGCTTGCTGGAAATAGTAACTTTAAGCCCTAGATCAAATTTCCAAAGGCTGGTGTTAGTTCTGCATAGTTCTATTTAGGGGTTCTCAGCAAGTTAAAATAAAGTTAGTAAACGCTGGAGTCTGTCCCAGAGGTTCTTTGGGAATCATATTCGACCCATGCCTAGCAGATGAAATTCATGGGGTTAAGGCAGAAGGGGAGTTAAAATAGGCAGCTGAGTATTCACTGGGAAATAGTATTACATGAACCCAGCTGGTCAAGTGACTGCAAAGAAGAATCTAACCAAATGTGGGAAGAGATCCCAATTTATCTCTCAGAAATCTATTGTTTCTATACTTTAACTCCTTTCCAAATTTAAGACTGGATGTGTCATGCCGATGAACTGGATGAACCATGTTAGTGACAAAACAATTGGGTACTAGATTCAGTCTCTGTAAAATCTTATACTTTCCACTTTATTGGAGAACTAAGATCCAGCAAATGATAAGATGTTTGTTTAAAACATTCCGGGTTTAATTATTCTCTGTCCTGCACCTCAGGTGGTCATTTACACCAATGTAAAGCAGGATTAAAATGCTACTATGATTGGATAATGTTTTACACCCATTTTGCACAGGTATAAAATGTGGTGGAAAGGACTGGCAACAGCCTTTGCTGGTCCCCGGGCTATGTGTGTGGGGGCTTGGCTCCGGGCCCCTCCATAAGGGGCAAAGTCTCAGACAGAAAGGGCAGGGCTAGGGGGAGCCAGACCACAGGGCTGCCTAGAGTATGCCTCCCGTAGCCAGCCGCTGCACTGCATGGACCATGCTGTGTGGGGCTCCGGCTTACACTGTTGCCACAGTAGCAGCCCAGTCTATGTCTACACTGCAGGCTTTTTGCACAAGAAGCTTTTTGTGGAAGAGATCTTCCACAAAAACTTCTTGCACAAGAATGCATCCACACTACAAAAGCGCATCGCAAAAGCCATGCACTTTTGCACAAGAGAGCGTCCAGACTGCATGGATGCCCTCCTGAAAGAAAGTTCTGATTGTTATTCACAGAATAGCCACCAGAGCACCTGTACTTTTTTCGATTGGCTCTTTTTGCACAAACCCTCCCTGTTGCCCATCCACACACACCTTTTAGAGCAAGAACTCTTGCTCAAAAAGGAGTTATTCCTCATAGGCTACGTCTACACTGCCGTTTTTTATCGGCAGAAGATATGTAAACTGTGCTCTCATTTGCATATTTTCTGCTGCTCCTTTTTGCACAAGTGGTTTTGCCCCTAAAAAGCCCCTTGTAGCTGGTGCCATTTGTCGGAAAAAAACCCCTTTTTTGCAAGATCTTGTAAACCTCATTTTTTGAGGAATAAGGGATCTTGTGAAAAAGATTTGTTTGTCTTCTGCTGATTAAAAAATGGCAGTGTAGACGTAGAAATAGAAAGAGGAATACCTACGCCACAAAACTCCTCTGTTCTTTTGATTTATTATAAAGTTATTTGTGCAAAAACGTGCTTGAGGTGTGGACGCTCCGTGTGTTTTTGTATAATTCAGAGTTGTACTCTCATACACAAACTGAGACTACTACTATTGTGGTTTTCAAGTTTTTAGTAGTAATAAAACACTAAGGCTGTGTCTAGACTGGCCAGTTTTTCCGGAAAATCAGCTGCTTTCCCGGAAAAACTTGCCAGCTGTCTACAATGGCCGTTTGAATTTCCGCAAAAGCACTGACAATCTCATGTAAGATTGTTAGTGTTCTTGCGGAAATACTATGCTGCTCCCATTCAGGCAAAAGTCCTTTTGCGCAAAACTTTTGCGCCAAAGGGCCAGTGTAGACAGCTCAGCTTTGTTTTCCGCAAAAAGGCCCTGATCACGAAAATGGCGATCAGGGCTTTTTTGCGGAAAAGCATGTCTAGATTGGCATGGACGCTTTTCTGCAAAAAGTACATTTGCGGAAAAGCGTCCGTGCCAATCTAGACGCTCTGTTTCGATAATGCTTTTAACGGAAAACTTTTCCATTAAAAGCATTTCGGGAAAATCATGCCAGTCTAGACGTACCTAAGAGGGCATTCCATTTACTTTCAGCTTATGCATGTCAACACCTAACCAAATAAAGAGATAAAACAAAATAGACTGACAGTGATTAATATCATTAATATGTTGATTTGCTTATTTTCTAAAGCAATAACTTGTTTGTATGAGCTAAATTCTGCTCTCAATTCCAAATAGAATTACTTGGTGTTCATTCCAGTTTTGCACTGGTGTAACTGAGAGCAGAATTTCTGCTCTGCATTTAAAACAGAGACAGAAATTGCTTCTAAATGTGGCATTACTTATCTCCTGTTCATACGTATTCCCTTTGCACTGTTGCCATAGTTGTTGTTTCCCTATGATAGCAAATAAACAAATTAACATATATTTGTGAGGAGGATCTGTTTAAAGAAGTTAAGACTGTAGGATGAATAATTAATGCGGCAAAACTTGCATGAAGCTCCACTTTGAGGAGACCTACTGTCTTCCAGTGTGAAGCAACTATTGTGAAGTATCCTCAGGATTTCCAAATATAATATCTAGTTAAAGATCACCCCTAGCAGTCAACAAGGTTTTAACTGTTCTTTTGAGGATCAAGAAAGACAGGGTGCTCTGTCCACATATGTTAAGCAACAGCTGTTAAGTATTTTATTATAAAATGACACAAAGTATTTAATTCTAAAATGAGGGAAGAAACTGCAGCCCATTCTTCAGCTGGGCTATGTCTAGACTGCAGGCTTCTTTCGAAAGAGGCTCTTTCGAAAGCATCTTTCGAAAGAGCCTCTTTCAAAAGATCGCGTCTAGACTGCAGGCGGATCTTTCGAAAGAGAAATCCGCTTTTTCGAAAGAGAGCACCCAGCGAGTCTGGATGCTCTCTTTCGAAGACGGCCTCTTTACATTGAAGAACGCCTTCTTTCGAAAGAGGAACTTTCGAAAGAAGGCGTTCTTCCTCGTAAATTGAGGTTTACTGCCATCGAAAGAAAAGCCGCGTTCTTTCGAAATAATTTCGAAAGAACGCGGCTTGAGTCTGGACGCAGGGGAAGTTTTTTCGGGAAAAGGCTACTTTTCCCGAAAAAACCCCTGAGTCTGGACACGGCACTGGAGTAGTGAATGAAAAGTGCTGATCTCCAGGTTTCAGGAAGAAAACCCCACTAATGGAGACAATATTACATTATACAGCAGGTTTTTCTTCCCACCAGGGCTTCTGAGGGAAGAGCTGCTGCACAGCCTATCGTTCCCGTCTATCAGTACTAAAAATAAACCTACATCTTGCCAGTTCCAGTGATTCACTTTATGCTAATACTGGGACTAGCACGGAGAGGTTCTGAGTGCCTGCTGCACACAGTGTTGAGCAACTTTGGTAAGGGGGATCCAGCACCTCCCAGGATTGGGTCCACTGTACATTACTTCTGTGCTGTGTTTCTACCACCTGGTTTTGCGGTGAGCTGAGTGCTTCCTGCGAATGGCCCTCTCACCTCCACATTGCAGTTAAGGGGGATTGAAGGCTCTCAGCAATGCACAGATAAGGAAGTAATGCATAAGCAGGCACAGTGGAGGCAGATATACACTATCCCTGTTGAGAAAGTGACTTATTCATTAATTTCTCTCCCTTACCCATGAGCATTACTGCTGCCAAGTAAGATTGAAACAAGAGCCACTGGATCCATTTGTAAAGCAGAGGTAAGGGACCAAACAAGGATTTATTGCAGTTGTCTAATTCTGAGGTACTGTCACTTTGTTTGGATTTCAGTTCTGCTGTGCGTGACTCTGAGTGTCAGCACAGCCACATCAAACCCAAATTGCTGGGTACATTCAGTTCAGCTGGCCCATTGCGTGATGTCAGCTTGGAGAATGACTCTACAGATGGGTGAAGTAAAAACAGCTGGTGTTTTCCTGTTTACTCATTCAGGCTTCCTCCTAGGAGTGCCAGAATCAAAACAAGTGGCCTTGACAAAATAGCGTTTCTATTTATTTTATTGGAAACAAGTTTAGTGATGGCGAAAGGGGCTGGGTTAACTGAAATCTTCTGTCTACCATCAAAACAAGTAATATGCAGACATAAGACGCTTCCCAACCTCTGCATCTGAGATACGCTGAGCTCAGGAGAGGGGTGGAGAAAAGGGTGGCCTTACCATCCTTTGGGACCCACGTGTTCTGAGGAAAGCCAGGACTCCTGGGGCCATTCTGGCAGTTGAGACTAGCTGGAATGCAGATTCAGTATTGCTGTGCCCCTCTCCCACTGCCATGCTCCCGACATACCCCGCTCCTGGGGACTAGCAAGGAGCATAGGAAGTCTGTTCTGCTGGCTCTGTGCCACACAGGATTCCTTATACCAGTGGAATTCCCTCTATGCTTCCCGGTACACTGAGGGGAAACTCCAAGAAGCCTGTATTCTTGCTCTGTGTTTCAAAGGAGAAACATGACCGAGAATTGGGAAAATCATGTTTAATTCTGACATAGTGAGAGGGTCTCTGTAGAAGAAAGGGTAGCTCTGGTCTCCATGCCCTAGTTTGTCTTTGGTCTCCTTTGCGGAGACTGCCGATAACCTGGAATTAGGCTTACCAATATTGGTTGGATGGATTCCTTGATTTCATTACATAACACAATCTTTAATTAAAGGTTAATCTTTAATCCCTGGAGACTTCAGAACAATCCTGGAGGGTTGGCAACCCTGCCTGGAGTGCCATTCTGGAAGTTGGACTGAAACTATACTCATTTCATATGAGCCAGCACATGGAGACTGATTTTAGTTGCTAGCAAACCAGTGCAGAGGTCTAAAAGCTATTACTGCAGCCATGCCATTCTTTAAAAAATAGCAGCATTTCTGACTGTTCTGGAGTAAGCAGACTGTGATGTAAAATAAACGAGAGAGTGTCTTCCATTTCCCGGTCTACCTGAGGCAGGACCAGCATCGGCATAAGGAATGAAATGAAAGGAAGAAAATTCAGGCAGATCATCAGGACGGACTTTTGTTGTACCTCTGAAAATCAGGTTACAGATGTCTAATGTTGGATTCTCAGATTCAGGCCTTGATTCAGCACAATGCTTAAACCCATGTTTAACCAAGCAAAACAGTAGTCCATTTGCCATACATGGGACTACTTATGTGCTTAAAGTTAAACCCATGCTAAAGTGCTTTTACTTTGCTGGATTGAGGCCTTAAAGGTTATTCCTGAAAATGAGGGCTTAATTCTATAAATTAGACCCTCAATGGGGAGCCTAAAACCCCAGACATCTGCCATTTGAGCAGAAACAAGCAGAAATAATAGTAGGTCCCTTATTTTCTCTGTGGACAGCCACTGGAGGACATCCTCACAGGCACTACTATACACAAATTCAGTACATTCATAGATTCACCCCTTCTGTTGTCAAGAGCGGAGACAAAAAATGATGCTTTTTCAGCCTGCTCCCTCTTAAGTCAGACATAAAGTGAAAAATGGTTCAAAATCTGTCTGTTCTGACAGAGATTTCAAGTGTGTGGAAGAACGCTTTGAACACTGTGTCCTCATATGAGCAGTCATCCTATGGGCTAGTATGAAATATGCATTTGAGTTTAATCAATTAAAACATGACAAATCACCTGTGATTCTGTATAACTCTCCCATTTGATTGCTGGATTCCACTGCTCATTTATTGCTGTCCCAGGCCATAGTCCATCTGGCTTCCTATATATGTCTGGGCCACATTCTTGCTAGAGGTCTGCATTTTCTATGATGAGAAAGTCAATGAAAAGAAAAAGAGAGAGAGAGAGCTGTGAAGAGAAGATTCTTAGAAATTTGGTGAGCAGTATCATGATGATTCTTGTCAAGGATTTTTTTGAAAACTGGAAAAACAACAGGACTGGCACTGTCTAGTGATGAGGTAAAGAAGCTTTTAGATTTGACATCTCCCATTCCACAGAAAGACACAGATTCTGACATATTAATCTCTATCACGGTCACAAAAGGATCTTACTTTTCATAGTGCTGCAGCAGCAAAAATCCTTTTGGAAACAATTTAACAGAACCTTTGTTTTGAAGACAAAAGAATCTCAGAGTGGACATACAGAAGCTGGTTTTTAAGGAACTCAGGCTATGTCTAGACTGCAGGCTTATTTCGGAAGAAGCTTTTCCGGCAGAGATCTTCTGGAAAAACTTCTTCCAAAAGAGAGCGTTCACACTGCCAAAGCACATCAAAAAAACAATCTGTTTTTTCGGAAGATAGCATCCACACTGAATGGACGCTATCTCGCATTTCAGCTGTGATTACTATGGATGGAGTGGTCACCAGGGCACCTGTGCTTTTTTTTCTTTCCTCTTCTTTCGAAAGAACTCTCTCTTCCCCGTCCACACATGCCTTTTCCCGAAAGAGCTCTTTTGGAAAAAGGCTTCTTTTTCGTAGAAAGAGAATTGCCAATGTCAGAAAAGCCCCTCTGTTTTTTCAATTTTCTTTCGTAAGCACGCAATTGCAGTGTGGACGTAATTGAAGTTTTTATATGTATAAACTTTGGAATATAGAATGCACTAATGGCCTCTAAAGGACTCATACAATATTTCAAAGGTTACTAACCATTTCCTATACACTACACTTCTGTTTTTTCTGGAATAGACAAAACCAGAGTTACATTTATCAAGGTAGCCCTTTGCAAAACTGTTAAATCAAAGATGTCTCCCTTTGGGTTATCTTGAAAAGTCATTTAGTTTTAATTGACTACTCCCTTTTGCAGCAGTGGAGACTACATATGTTAAATTGGATCTGATTGTCTCCTGAGGTCTAGGGGAACTTTGCCTTAGCATGTGAGCTCCTAGTTCTTAATAATGTTTAACATCTATGATTTAGTGAGACAAACCACTTTATTTTGCCTTTTGTAAGTTCAAATAATGTTTCATGGGATGAGTTCTATTGCATTTCTATTTTTCCCAAGCTGAGAGCTTGAATTCCAGAGTTCAGAGCCAAATGCATTGTTACAGTTTATCAATATCCCTCCCCCTAAAAATAGTTGTATAAAAGAAGCTCTGAGCCCTGGTTTGCACTTAAAATTTAGATTGACTTAGCTGCGTCACTTGAGGGTGTGAAAAATTCACACCCCTAAGTGCCATAGTTTAGCTGATCTAATCCCTAGTATAGACCATACAAAGTCCATCGACAAATTCTTCTGTTGACCTAGCTACCACCTATCAGATATTACCAACATCAACAGATACTCCCATCTGTTGATGTAGGAAGCATCTACGCTACAGTGCCACTGCGTCATAGCAGCAGCACTGCAGCTGTGCGGCTGTTGGCCTATAATATAGACATGGCATGGGACAATGTTAGCTATAGCAGAGTGATCAAACAAAATTATTGGGTAAAGGAAATGAGACACATGATATGAGACTAACATTGCTCACTGCTCATCATCTCTTTTGATAGGTTTTTGTTAAACTTTGAATAGTCTTGATTTTGCTGGCAATGAAGTCATGCCTCATTAGCATAAGAAGAAAATATCCTACATTGGTGGTGTGCATTTTTTGGAGAATTTATGCTTTTTCCTTCAGCAGTTTCCTGCAAAGAAGAGAGGACACTATGAAACAAACTATGCAAATCCATGCTGTGACTTTATTATTTGCAATTTGTTTATTCTGTGGCTAATATTAATGATGTACTATCATTATCATTATTCTTGGGATTGTGTGGAATACAGCACAAAAGATAGCCTGGTTACTTCCAATATAGCAATTAAGATAATAACATGGTTGAAGGTTTGTGTGAGTTTAATTTAAAATAATCTGTAATTTATAATGCAGGCAAACTGGCCTTAGAGACCAGGCTCAGAGCAGAATAAAAACTAAGAACAGACAAACAAATTCAGGAGAAAAAAAAAGTTTTATGCCAGGGGTGGGCAACCTGCAGCCGACAGGCCACAGCTGTTCATGGCTCTGGGAGGGAGGGACAGGAGCAGGGATGGTGCACGAATCAGCAGATTCATGGTGCTCCAAAAGTGCTGGGAGGGAGGAGGAGGAGTAGGCAGTGCAGAACCCCCGTGTGTGAAAGGCACATGGAGAAAGGGGGGGAGGGGAGCACAGGCCGCAGGAGAAACCCCAGTGGGCCAAAGGCCACATGTTGCCCACCACTCATCATGGGGCCCACTGAGTGGAGGGAGGACCACCTATGTGGCCCACTCACTACTCTAGGTTGCTCATTGCTGCTTTATACACATTGGGTCCTTTGGCCTCTGCCATAATGTAAATGAAATATTTACTACTACTACACTAGTAATGCATAAGATGCCTCACAGTAATGTAGTGGCCTTTATAGTCTGTAGTAATGTCACAATGTAACCGTGGTCTTTCATGGCAAAGGATGATGATCAATGCTCTCCTCCGTGCCTTCTGGTGTCTTGTAAAGGATCTACAGTGGGGTGAGGAACCTTTTTTTGGAGTTGTGGGTCAGTGACCCATAGAAAACTCAGTCAGGGCCTAGGCTAGTAGATTTTGGAGTGCCAACACAGGCTCCCTAATGCGGGCCTCAGGGGCCAGATCCAAGCAGGCAGGGGGCCACATCTGGCCCTTAGTCCTTAGGTTTCCCACCCCTGATCTACAGCATTCAGAATGATCTCAGTACCACCCTCTACTGTCAGATCTTGAAAGGGCAAGTTAATTCACCAAGACAGTCTGTTGATTTCAAATTCATGGGCTTTGGAGGGGAAGAAGATTGTGTTTCTGAAATTCAGTTTTTTCTGGGGACTTGTTTATTCATACCCTTCTCTCCCTGTATGTCTATTTTGCCTATTTAGACAATACTGTCTCATTGTTTCCTTGAACTCCTCTGTCGGCTTGCATCTGTCCGTTATCTCTTGTCTGACAGATTGTGGAAGCACTTTGGAACATGGACTTTTTGTTCTTTATTTGTACAGCACCTAGCACAAAGGTTTGTTTCTCCTTTTTTTAACTGAGGAAATTCAGGTCTTCTCTGCTCTGGAATACTCTATGGTGATGTCTAGAGTACCAAACACCCTGAAATTATGACACCAGAAGATAGAAAATACTGAAAGCTGAGTTAATGAGAGGAAAAGTGATTTGCAATTAGGAGGCTGGATTGTGGATATTTACAGCATGGTCCTCAGTAGGTAGTAATGTGGAGCTGTATAGTTCTTCTGGTGCTTATTAGTGCATGAGATGGTCTACACATTCCACCCCTCCCAGAGAGGCCATTGTGCTGCCCAATTCTTCGCAGCAAGATAATGGCTCAAGCTTGCACAGACATATTGGAATGGGGAAAAAGGGTTCTCAATTTCCTTGGCTCACTCTAGGATTCCTATATAGAGCCTGGCTTAATCTGGCCATAAGCGTAGTGCTGGAACCAAGAATTTGTTCAGCTTGAGTATCCAGTTAATGAATGGCATGAAGGACTGCATGACAGTGTAAGCACAGCTGAATCAGTGTGATGTAGAGCCCTGGAAATCCCCTTTAATTCCATGAATATCCACTTCTATGGATGTGGCTGGGGATATCTGTGGACCATTTCTGTGGTAGCAGTACAGATAGGGATACAAATGTTGTATCTGCGCAGAGCTGTGATGGAAGAGCGGGTGGGCAGCTGCGAAGAACCGCCGTGCAGATCTCCCACCTGACTTAGGTTGGAGTCTGTGGGGCAAGGACATGGGCTGCGGGCTGCTGTCCCCTCACCCAGGGCAGGTGGAAAGACCCAGGCTCCCCATTATTGCCAGCATAACTCTCTGCAACCCAGCTGTGGCCAGGGTGGGCAGGCTCGGAGATACAGCCTGGCCATGATAACAGCCAGGTGGGCAGCTGTAGCAGACTCTCCACCTGCCCTGGATGGGGGGGGGGGGCCTGAGCAGCCTCTGGGCAGCTCTATAGGTCATGCACCCAGCCAGGCCAATGTGGAACTCATTTGGGAGCTGCACAGACCCTTAACCTGCTTGTGGTGCAAGAGTGGGGTGGAGGACTGAGAGCAGCCCCCAGCCAAGGGCAGATGGAAGATCTGCAACTCTGCGGGCTCCCCACAGCTGCCCATGTAGCTCTCCCTGACTAGGCTATGAAGGGAGGAGTGCACTGGAGCCTCAGTCTTGTCCCCGTGTAGAGCCCAGCAAAACCACGGATATCCACAGATAATTTTTGCGAATTTCAAATTGGATGTAGATACACATTTGTGTATTCACGCAGGGCTCTAGTGAGATGCTAGGCTCACTATCTATACCTGAAAACAGCACATCCACTGGCATATAAAAATAATGAACTGAGCTGCAGAATTTTTCAGTGATTGAGCAGATTGCAAGACTTACCTGGAAATGGTGTCCTGAGAAATTGAAGATTGTGCGGTTTGGGGGTAATCTAAACCTCATGAAAAGGAGTTTTGCTGTTGACTTCAGTAGAGCCAGGATTTCACACTTTATATGACTGCTGTCATAATGATCAGCAGCAAGTAAGACAACAATTTCTGCTTTGAAAAGAAACATGCTATACACATTTTGAGAACTATTATTAATTTATACATACAGAAGGGGCAGAATGGTGGGTTCGAAGATGAGGTTTCAAAGACTGTAATCACTTTGGGGCAGGGACTGCATGTCTGCATCTGGCTCTCTCTGTGGACAGTGTCTAGGATGTTGGGAGCAATTACAAGAATACAAATACATAATGGGAATGTTATGTTAAAAATATCTCAGTTATTTCTAATTGATGAAAATACCCTGGTGTTTATACAAAGCTACATAGTGACTCACAATGAAATGAAGTCAGCAAAATACCAGACGTTTTTACATCCAAAACAGAGACAAGTGCCATATGTTCATAAAATAGTTTTCTGCTTAGGAAATGTTTATGAAGAGACTGAATAGATATTTTCCAAAAAGAGAAACTTGTGTAATATTATTTTCAGATAGCAGAAGTATTTTTCCATTAAGAATAACTTTTTTCTTTTCATTTTGCTCATCACTTTCCACCAGAATACATGTATCATAGACATATCTAATTTTCATCTCTAAATAGGCTGAATGCACTGTCTACAATCACTGTCTGAAGTGCCTCTCCAGTGGGTCGATCACAGGATGACTACTGGCCAACAGTGGGATGCAGCTGTGAAATAAGGCAAATGGAATCCTAGGATGCATCAGGTGAGGCATTTCCAATAGAAACAGAGCAGTGGTAAGTCTGCCTTTAGAATAT
Source organism: Pelodiscus sinensis (assembly GCF_052426305.1). NCBI lineage: Eukaryota > Metazoa > Chordata > Testudines > Trionychidae > Pelodiscus > Pelodiscus sinensis. The sequence continues at coordinate 314,020,618 of NC_143052.1, forward strand.
TATGTACAGTTCTGGTCACCAATATTCCAGGAAGATGTATTTACACTAGAAAAGGCAAAGAGAAGAGCTACAAGGATGACCCATGGAATGGTGGGCCTAGTTGGAGAGAGGAGAGTGGAAGAGCTTGGCTTGTTGAGTTTAGCATAAAGAAGGATGAAAAGAGATATGATTTCTCTCTATCAATACAGTAGGGGATAAATACCAAGGAGGGTGAAAAGGTATTTAAGATAAAGTACAATGTTGCCACAAGAACTCATGACTATAAAGAGGCCATGAATAATTTGAAGCTGGAACACAGAACGTTTCTAACCGTCAGAGGCTAGTGGAGGGGAAGTTCTGAAACAGCTGCCCAAGAGGAGATGTAGGGAGTAAACAACTTGATTAGCATTAAGAGAGAGCTGGACAAATTTATGGGTGTCATTATGTGAAGGTCTTTCTTCTGATGGTAAGGGGCAGGGCTCAACAATCCTAGGGCTCTCTTTTGGTTTATGTCTTGTGGCCCTAAAAGTTCATGTTTCAGGGCTTCAGCCAGCCATATGCAGCGATCAGTAAGGGCTTTAAAAAATGTTGTTAAAGTGCGTCCCCCGCTATAAGTCATCCCGATATACATCCATTCTGCACTAAAGTCGTTGATGCGTGTAGGAACTGATGTGTTATAAATCCTCCCATTCCTTGCTCTTAAGTCGCACAATGCCCCCCCTCACTCACACACCTCAATTGTGCAAATGGAAGTCAGCTGCAGGAAAAAAATTCCCCACTTTAAGTTATTTCGCTATAAGTCCAAGTTTTTTGGACCGTATCTTGGACTTATAGGGAGGATGGTCTGTATCCTTCCTCTAAAGCAACAGGGATAGTCACAGCAGGGATGGGACACTGAAAGTGCTCTGAGCATTCTCTTTTTCAGGTGCTTGGCTGGCTGGTTCTTGCTTGCATGCTTAGAGTCTCATTGATCACCATATGGAGGGGTTGGAAGGAATTTCCTCTTTAGCAACAAGGAGTCATGTGGCACCATAGGGTACGTCTAGACTACAGGCTTTTGTCGACAGAAGTTTTGTCGACAGATTCTGTTGACAAAAGATTCTGTCGACAAAGAGCGTCTAGACTACATTCAGTTCTGTCGACAAAGCAAGCTGCTTTGTCGACAAAACCCTGTAGTCTAGACGCAACCCTAAATGCAATAACACCTTCTGTCGACAGAGTTCTGTCGACAGAATGCGTTATGCCTCGTAAAATGAGGTTTACCAGCGTCGACAAAACTGCTGAGTTCTGTCGACGTTATGTCGACAGAACACAGCGGTAGTGTAGACGCAGGTATAGTTTTGTCGACAAAAGTCAACTTTTGTCGACAAAACTCTGTAGTCTAGACACACCCTTATAGACTAACAGATGTATTGGAGCATAAGCTTTCGTGGGCAAAGACCCACTTCGTCAGATGCATGTGATATATAAGGTGCCACAGGATTCCTTGTGGCTTTTGCAGATCCAGACTAACATGGCTACCCCCTGATACTTTCCTCTTTAGGTTTTTTTTAGCTTTTCTCTGCTTAATGTGAGCAATTTACCAGGATTATTTGGGTAAATTTCATTTAATTGTTTCCCTGCCATTGCAGGGGCTGTGGCAATTGGTTGCACCTTTGTCCCCCCTAGTCTCTGCCTGTGGCATATGATATTCTAATCTCCTATAAGACTGTAGTCCTTTGGTCTAATTGTGGTTGTTGGGTTTATATTGTGGGTGCGGGGTGGTGTCGGTGTGCTAGTAGGTCAGACTAGGTGATCTGGTGATCCCAGTTGGCCTTGATTTCTATTACTCTAATTCCACCTTAGACCCTCTCCAAACCAGTTTCTGCCCCTTTGCACTCTATTGAAACAGTTTTTTGACAGAGTCTCTAATAACTTCTTCCTAGCTAAAGATCAAAACCAATGATCTAGCTTCATCCTCTTGATCTGTCAGGTGTTTGTGCACTGTTGACCATATTATTTATCTTGAAAGCTTGTCCGACCCTGGCTTCCATGATGCTGTCGTCTCCTGGTTCTTCTCCCACCTCTTTACTAACTTCTTTAGTGTTTCCTTGTCCACCCTTCAACTTCGTGTGGGAGTCCAAAGGGTTCTGCCATTGTTCCCTTTCTCCTCTTACTACACCTTATCTCTGGGTAATCTCATCCACAAACACAAATGCAACTACTGCCTCTTTGCTGATGATTCATAGGCGTTCTGTTCTGCTCCAGACCTGTTTTCTTCTGTCCAAACTAAAATCTCAGCCTGTATCTCACATCTCCTTGTGAATATCTAGCCATCAGCTCAAGCTCAACAAAGCTAAAGCAGAGTTCCTAATATCCTCTTGCCCCAGCCTTTCCCACTACTTCCTTTCTTTCTTGATTGCCATTGACAATGCCATTATCCTACCTGTCACTTAGGCCCATTACTTGGGCATTGTCTTCGATTCATGCCTCCTTCTAGGTCTTCACATCCAGGCTATGTCTACATCTTGTCAATTCTTTCTGCATAACATCTGTAAGATAGGGCCTTTCCTATCCATCTACACACAATGCGTTCTCATCCAAGTGCTTATTATTTCACATCTAAGTTACGACAACATTCTTCTCTGGGGCCTTGACAAATGCAGTCTTACCCCGCTCCTGTCCATTTGGAATGCTGCTCTAAAGTTGACTTTCCTTGCCCATCACTTTTACCATGGCCCTCCCTCCCTTCACTGTCTCCCTCTTTTCTACTCCATCAAATATAAGTTGCTTGTCTTTATTTTCAAAGCTTATCCCCACCTTTCCTATCATGCCCCATTCACTACTGAGCTGTCAGTGCTTGTCTCTGAGCAGCCTGTGATGCCAGTCTCCACTGCCTACTTGTCAGATTTTCAATCAAGCACGTTTGGGTTTTTTCCCAACTTGCCCTCAGGCTTGGGAGGAGCTCCCTACAAAGCTGCCTCATTATTTTTCTTTACATTCTTCCTTTACTCTCTCCATTACTGTGATGCTTACAGGAACACTTAACAATGGTTAGGCTATTGGTGTGATGGGACTCTGGCATATCATGCGGACTCCTTGAACTTTCCTATCTGTTTATGTGCCTCCACCATCTCTTGTTTTAAACTCTCTGAGGGTACGTCTACACTACAGCGCTAGTTCGAACTAACTTAGTTCGAATTAGTTAATTCGAACTAAGCTAATTCGAACTAACGCATCTAGAACTAAAAACTAGTTCGAACTAGCGTTTTGCTAGTTCGAACTAGCGCGTCCACACTGATTGGACGCAGGGGGGCATTTAAGGGCAGCTGAAACCGGTTCTGGCAGGGCATCAGGTCAGCAGTTGCTTTGTGTGGCTGCTGTCTGAGGCTATCTGAGGCTCGTGCTTAAAGGGACCCCCCTGGACAGCCGGTTCTCAGCTTTTCCTGCTTGCTTGCCAACCTCGCCGAGGGACAGCAAAGCGTCAGTCTCTGTGCCCATCTGTGTCGGTGCTTCCCTTCGGGGGGGACCGCCGCAGGTGGCAACATGGAGCCACGGCTCGCCCTGCACCTTCTGGTGCACGTTCTGGACTTGCTGCTGCAAGCCTGCCAGCAATGGCTCGAGGCTGCCTGGCACCACCTGGGGAACGTCAGCCCCCTGCCTCTCCGCCTGGCCGCCCTGAGGGCCGTGGAGGAGCCGCGGCGGCGCCCCGGCACCGGCGTGCCCCGCCGCGTCTGGCGTCTGGACACCAGCAGCGACTGGTGGGACCGCATCGTCCTGGAGCGCTGGGACGACCGACAGTGGACCCAGAACTTTAGGATGAGGAGGGACACCTTCCTGGAGCTCTGCGAGTGGCTCGCCCCTGCCCTGCAAAGAAGGGACACTCGCATGAGACCCGCCATCCCCCTCCAGAAGCGGGTGGCCATCGCCCTCTGGAAGCTCTCCATGCCGGACAGCTACCGATCCGTCGGGAACCAGTTCGGCGTGGGGAGATCCACCGTCGGAGTGGTGCTCATGCAGGTACGGCGCTCATCGGCCACCGAGCCGGGGGGGAGGGGGGCTGCGAGGAGGGGATGGGCCGCCCCAGGGACAAAGGGGGGGGGCGGGAGGAGGCGAAAGCGCCCCGCACCGGAGGGGTCGGGCTGTCCCGGCCGTACTACATGCCGCCAGGGGGGTTGCTTCCGGGAGTGGAGCGCGGGGCACTGCCAGGACACACACGCTCCCAGCCACCCGGGTGCCCCACTGATTGGCGCTTTGCTGTGTCTCTCTCCGCAGGTGGTCAAGGCCATCAACCGGGTGCTGCTCCGCAGGGTGGTCCGCCTCGCCGACCCGGACGCCGTCATCCGGGGATTCGGCGCCCTCGGCTTCCCCAACTGCGGGGGGGCCATCGACGGGACGCACATCCCCATCCGTGCCCCAGAACACCAGGCGTCAACAGAAAGGGGTACTTCTCCGTGATCCTGCAGGCCGTGTGTGACCACCGGGGACAGTTCACGGACATAAATGTGGGCTGGTCCGGCAAAGCACATGACGCACGGGTGTACTGGAACTCCTCCGTGTGCCAGCGGCTGCGGGACGGGACCTTCTTCCCCGACCGCCACATCAGGGTCGGGGACGTGGACATGCCCGTCTGCCTGGTGGGGGATGCTGCCTACCCACTGCAGCCGTGGCTCATGAAGCCCTACACGGGGCACCTCAATCCCTCCCGCCAGGCCTTCAATAACAGGCTGACCAGGGCCCGCATCGTGGTGGAGGGGGCCTTCGGGCGACTGAAAGCCCGCTTTCGATGCCTCCTCACCCGTCTGGACCTGGCCGAGCACAACATCTCTCCCGTGGTGGCGGCATGTTGTGTGCTCCACAATTTGTGTGAGCAGAAGGGGGAGGCTTTCCTGCCAGCCTGGATGGCTGAGGCTGACCGCATGGCTGGACACTACGGTCAGCCCCGCACCGCCGCCATCCGGGAAGCCCAGCGGGGGGCCATCCAGATCCGGGAAGCCCTGCGGGAGAGCTTCCAGGTGGAGCAGAAGGAGGACTGACCTCTCCCTGCATGCCCCACCGGGGCCTTCTTCCACCCTACCCCCCCTTCCCTTTTCCCCTCCCTACCTACTGTCAAATAAAGACACCTGTTTTTCAAACATAAACGTCTGTTTATTTCACAGAACTGGGGTGGGGGGAGGGAGGAATGAAGGTGGGAGAGGGGAGGGGGAAACCTGGGACGAGGGAGCTGGAAGGGGAGGGGAGGGAAGGGAGGAAGGGAAAGGAAAGCTCAGGGGTGGGAGTCCGGCTGCCTCTCCCGTCTCGCCACACTGCGGGTCCGGGGGCATCGGTGGGGAATGGTTGTGGAGGGGGGGGGGGGTAGAGGGGACAGGGGGTGTGGAGGAAGCAGGAGCGGAAGCAGGGGGAGCAGGGGGAGCAGGGAGAGCAAGAGGAGGAGCAAGAGGGGGAGCAGGGGGAGGAGGAAATGGAAAGCGGTCCAGCAGGCTCTGGAGGTGGCCTCGCAGGGCACGGCCCTGCTCCTCCAGGGCCTCCAGACTCCTCCGGCGCAGCCTGAGGTCCTCCTGGACCCAGTGGTCCTGGAGACGGAGCTGTCAGTCCAGGAACCGGAGGTGCCGCCTCTGGTAGTCCTCCTGGTTCCTGGCTGTCCTGCTTGCCCAGGCGCGGGCGGCTGCTGCAGGCGGTGTGGTGCGCCCTGCAGGCCCAGGTGCTGCGGCTGTGGTGCAAGAAGACCAGCGGTCAATTTCCCCAGGGGCCCAGGTATGTGAAACCCAGCTCCCCTCTGCAAGGCCAGGGCCCCTGCAGGATCCCCAGCTGCTGCTCCATGGTGGGCAAGGCCCAGGCGCACGGTCCCGGGGCTCCCTCTCGCCCCAGCCCCCCGTACACATAAGGGGAACACGAGGGTACTCACAGGTGGATGCCTCCCCGGCCTCTGACGATGCAGGCGAGCGGGTCTGTGGCGTGCCTCGGGGGTCCCGGGTCCTGGGCAGGCTGGTGGCAGGCTCCTGGCTCTCAGAGCCCTCTTCCTCCTCCTCCGTCTCCAGGAGCGGTCCCTCTGCCCCGGGGTCAATCACGTCCCGGGGGGCAGGGACGGCATGAGGCCCCAGGATGCGGTCCAGGGCATGGAAGTGGGGGCAGGCCTCTGGGTTGGCCCCTGGCAGGCAAGCCCGGGAGTAGGACTGCCGCAGGTCCTTAATTTTGCAGTGCACCTGCTCCCGGCTGCGCTGGTGGCTCCTGGCGGCCAGACTGGCAGCCATGCGTCCGTAGACGGCCGCGTTCCGGTGGCTAGTGCGGAGATCGTGGACATTGGAGGCTTCCCCCCAAACCTCAATGAGGTCCACGATCTCCGCACTTGACCAGGCGGGCACCCGCCTTTTGCGCCCCCGGGCAGGCTCCCGGGAGCCGCCAGGCTGGTCCTGGGGAGCAGTGGAGGGCTGGGAGCCCTCGGATGGCTGGCTCATGTTGTGGCAGGTGCAGGCTGTGCAGGCACGGGTGCTTGCAGCCTTGCAACTGGCACAAAGTGAGTAGCCAGCCCGTGGCCCTTTAAGGGCTCCGGGGCCGGGAGGGGGGCAATAGAGTTTCCCTGGTGTTGGCCAGAGTGGCCACCAGGGAAACCTGGGAAGCCTTAGCCTCCCACTAGTTCGAACTAAAGGGCTACACAGCCCTTAGTTCGAACTAGCTAGTTCGAACTAGGCGTTAGTCCTCGTAAAATGAGGTTTACCTAGTTCGAACTAAGCGCTCCGTTAGTTCGAATTAAGTTCGAACTAACGGAGCGCTAGTGTAGCGCCTAGGAAAGTTAGTTCGAACTAACTTTGTAGTGTAGACATACCCTGAGGCAGGGAGAGTCTTCTTATTTGCAGTTTGTACAGAGCTTCACACAAAGAGGCTCCTAGGTGCTATAGTTTTACAAATAAATAACAACTAACAAATGGTGATGTCCATACAGTGAGGGATATGGGAACTAGTTTTATTACAAGTCAGAAAACTGTCTTAAAGTTACACTCAGCAATAATGCAGATTGAATGGGATCAGATTCTGCCGCCCTTACTCCGACCAAATAGCATCTCTTAGTGCAAACCAAAAGAGCCAAACTACATCAAAATTCAGAACAAGTGGTCAACAAAGAGCCAGTATAAGAATGCCCATTTGCATGACTAAAAATATACAACTTAATTAGTAAGATGAAGGCCTAAAACAAAAGCCCATGTAGCACAGGCCTGGTTTGAGGCCTGAGGCCTAGCTAACAATGGACAAAACATGGCTAACAGAAGGCAAAGCTAAGGCCTCTACTCACAGAACTTGGCATGAACAAGGCTGAGAGTGCAAAACATTAATTGGTAATGGGCCTACGTGTAGAATAGTAATTGGTTCTGATCATGAGTTGAAAGCACATAGTACCACCAGCTCACTAAAAAAGACCTTGGTTTCCATACTCCAGGTTCAGGGAAGGGTCTAAAATGACAGCATGATGGATAGAGATGATCTAATCAAACAACGAGGTACAGGGTGATGGGTGGTATTTAAATAGTGTCAGAGGGTGGCAACCTGACACATCAGGAGTGATATGTAACTTGTTCATATCCTGTATATAAAGTGGTGTCTTGGGGGGGGACAGCCTTTGTCCCCCTGGGGGGAAGTGGGAGTTTACCACTGGTTGCGCTGAGGCCATTGTTGTAGCGATTCGGTAGAGTCTACTGACAACTATTACTGTACTTTGCTTAACAATAAACTGGACTGGGCACCTTCGATCCTTATCTGTTTTTGGTCTTTGGGGGGCTCTCTTGGGTCTGCTGAATAAGTCAACACAGCACACATCATTGAACACACACGTAAGCAGCCTTCTCGGTATCATCATTGATGGAGCCAGAGACCTGTTAGGATACCACGGCAGTAAATCCTGACCCAACAACATTTAATATTGATAATTGACATGGTGATTAATAATAGCATAAATGAAACATTGTACTCACAGACTTTATTTAATGGGACTTCTGCTGCTGCTGGGGGTGCAGTTTGTGGATGGGGGGTGCAGGAGTTGGGGCTGGGATGTATGAAGGCAAAGGATTGGGGCATGTGGGAAGTACAAGAGTCAGGGCAGGGCTCTGGGGGAGGGAAGCAGTGTATGGGGTGAGGGTCTTGGGGCCAGATTACTCTACCTGGCCGGGGCTGGGCTGCTGCACCTGGGCAGCAGTAGCTGGATGTGGAGCTGGGCCAGAATCACCACATCTGGACCACAGCTGCAGCAGGAGGGGGGCTGCTGCCGCTAGCACTTCCTGCAGCCAGATGGGGGCCAGACTGCAGGGTCTGTCCTAGGATCAGAGCCAGGGATAGGAGGCTGTGGCCATATGGGGGCCGGGCACTTTTACTTTCTCATGTTAGTTTACCAAACTTAATTTTAAATAAAGTAAAATATTATGTCCAACACAAAAGGTTTCAATATTGTCTTTATGACAAGGGTAGGAAACCTTTTTTGGGTTGTGGGCCACTGACCCACAGAAAAATCAGTCAAGGAGCAAAGTGAGGAGCAAAAAAACAATCCCTTCAAAATCCCTCCAACCCTCACTGATGTGGCCCTCAACTGACACATCTTACTCCCATGGTGCTCCAGCCCCATGTTGGGGAGTGGCAGGGAGGACTGAGGTTCAAGGCCTCAGGACAGATTAACTCTTCTGGGTTCTAGAGTGAGTGGATTTTGTGGGGCCCAGTAGGCTCTAGAGTTGGGCCAAAAATGAGGGGTCCATTGGGATAGGGGCAGAGGCAGTGCTGGGGTAGGTCTCTTGCCAGGCTGGAGGGTGCAGGAAGAAGGTGTGGGTGAGAGTCTGGCCAGGAAGAAGGGTGCAGGAGGAGGTTGCAGGTGGGTCTCTGGCCAGGGGGAGGGTGCAGGAGCAGGCTGGGGGTAGGGTGTCTGGCCAGTGCAGGAGCAGTCTGGGGGGTGTAGGGTCTCAGGGCGAGGGTTGTCAGGGGCAGGGCAGCACTTACTTGCTTTTGTACCCTGCACTGCTCTCAGGCTCCCTATCCCAGGCATGGCTTCTTGCTGCTTGTATTGGCCAGATTCCAGCCAATTGTAGCAAAGCAGAAAGCCTCCAGGCAGCGCGTCCCTGTTCTGCTGTTCCCCTTCTCCCTTATCGTGCAGTGAGCCTCGGGGCTTTCTCCACCCCCCCTGCAGGAAGCCGGGGCTGGCTCCAATCTTGTGGGGAGCATAAGGCTGGAGCACCACTCAGGCTCCCTGTTACTAGGGCACTGGGGGGGCGGGCCGGGGGTTGAGCTTGAGATGTGGGCCATATTTGGCTCCTAGTGAACCATATTTGGCTCATGAGCCATAGGTTGCCAACCCCTGTCTTAGTACACACACAATGCCAGGGAAGCCGGTAGGGCCACACCTGGAATAGAATGCTATCTGAGGCTCATGCATCCCACACTCCCTAAACTCTACTTCCCATCCCTCCTACAGTCACTATACCAGCTGCTGATTCTAGTTAGCTCACAAAGCTGATTCTGTTTGGTAAAATTTCAGGAAATATTCAGTACATTGTTTAAATTTCACCTCCATCCCCCACCCCCACAAGCTTGAGACCCCATGTGGCACCTCTGGTCACAAAGACAAGTAATACTTGAATAAACAGAATATGTATCTGGGAAGAGAACCACACATGCTAGTGTCCAGAGACAGAAACAAGAGTCGAAAGGTAGAAACAAGAAAGAGGAACAGAAGGGAATGTAAGTTAATGCAGAGCACAGGGGAGAACGATAAGAAGAGCTAGTCCTAGAGGAGGTCCAAATTGTAGGGTTGATACTCTCTTGACAACCAAAGTCCTGGAACTGGATGTGATGACAACAAAATAAGATTCTCTTTTTAATTAAAAGAGATTTGAAGGAGCCTCACAGAGCAGAGAGTTAGTATGTGTATGGGCGGTGGGAAGGGAGAACTGGTTGGTGTGTTTGTATGAAAACTCCCCCCCCCCCCCCCCCCAAAAAGCTGGTATAAAAAGAACACTCTTTGCCTAATTATCTCTTCTCAAATTCTTACAGAAAGTTTTCTGTAACACAGGAAGTAGCCAAAGTCATATAACAGTTTTTCCCGTATGACTGCATACCATTCACTTGATACTGCTACCAAAATGATATCATAGGAGATTAAAAGAAAAAAATAGGTAACTTGGAGCAAATTTGTACTATCAAACATGAGAATCTGCATGGGCATTGAGTTTATTTTTACTGACCAGCTGAGCAGGGCAGGACATGATTCCTTGATTTTTATGCATATATATATACAGTGATAACTTGGAACACTACAATATTTGCAGCCAGTTCCTAAAATATTTGTAGTAGAGACCTGTATGTCAACAATAGTATTTTTGCAAGTCATCCAGCAACAAGGTGTATACAGAACTCTAGCTTGGGTATAGAAAGTTTAAAGGCCAAAAATCTAAATTCAAGGTGACTGTAATGAGATGTTTATAACAATCTCTGAAGGGGTTAAGGTAGCTAGATGGGTTAATTAACCACTTAAATTGCACCTGGAGGAGATCCAGGCCTAACTGAACAGAAGCCTAGTTGGGCAAAAGTAGGCTGGACTACAGAGCCAGAAACTTAGCAGCAGAAGGGAGCTGCAGGGGTAGGCTCTGCTGTTACTCTCGTGGGCTACGTCTACACTGGCACCCTTCTCCGGAAATGCTTAAAACGGAACAGTTTTCTGTTATAAGTATTTCCGGAAAAAGCGCGTCTACATTGGCAGGATGCTTTTCCGGAAAAGCACAATGTAGACGCGCTTTTCCGCAAAAAAGCCCCGATCGTCATTTTTGCGTTTGGGGCTTTTTTGCGGAAAAGAAATCTGTGCTGTCTTCCCTTGCTCTTTTCTGGAACAGTTTTCCAGAAAAGGACTTTTGCCTGAACGGGAGCAGCATAGTTTTTCTGGAAAAGCACTGATGATTTTACAGTAGATCGTCAGTGCTTTTCCGGAAATTCAAGGGGCCAGTGTAGACAGCTGGCACATTATTCCAGAAAAGCGGCTGATTTTCCAGAATAAGTGGCCAGTGTAGACACAGCTGTGGTGTGTCTACAATGCAGGGATTAACTTGAAATAAGCTATGCAAATTGAGCTACGTCAATTGCATGTTTTATTTCAAAATAGATTATTTGAAATAGGGAGCATCTACACATCACTTAATTTGAAATATAGCACTCTTCCTCTGACTTCCCTTATTCCTTGTACAGTAATGCAGGACTTGGAGTAAGAAGTCATCCAGCTTGACAGTATTTTGACACTATTTTGAAATAACTGCCTGCTGTGTAGATGTGGACTAAGTTATTTTGGAATAGTGCTAGTTATTTTGAAATAGTGTTGCAGTGTAGACGTACCCTGAGAACACAGAGGCGGGGAAGTGAAAATCCAGGAGGGAGAATAAGCCCTGGGGTTTTATTCCTGAAAGAATTGTCAACTCCACAGAAGCTGTGGCAGGCCTGGGATTCCTTACTAGTCACTAGGAAGTGACACAGGAAAATTGGAAATGCCAGTTAGGCAACTGGGCCAGAGAGACTTTGTTACTCCAGAAACAGAGGATATATAGTGACTTCGCTGGAGGGCCGAGTCATGAAAAGCGAGCACGCTGAGTCAGGGAAAGAGAGAGGAAAAAAGAGAGAGAGAGGTCACAGCTTGAGTAACCAATGAAAGAGGGCTCCAGACAGGGTGAGAACAGATCTCCAAGGAGGTGCCATATGGCCTGAGTGAACCCGACCACATTGCCATGTCAGGATTGGGGCAATTTCTGTTGCTAATATGGAAATAAGGCATCTTTGATGGCAAGAACAGATGCCTCCCAACAAATTCAGTCCACAAAAATTGCTGTTTATTATACTGTAGATATCTGACAGGCATCAGACAACACTAACACAGCTCTGGGAAGAAATGTTAAAAGAAAAATACAGCTGTATGTCATCAGCAGGCAGAGAAGCAAGCCTCATTATGCAAATGGATCAAATCCCAGAGCATCAGCATAGAGCTCAGACACAGTGTTGAGCTGAGAATGAACCCCAATGGAATGCTATGAATTCCTGGGGAACTTCCAGGTCTCTGTTTACGGACAGATGATGAGAAATTGCCCACAGAGCAGAGATACTAGTCTGTTGAAAATGTAGGCAGTAATTTGAATACCTCCAGACAAGGAGAACCTGCAGAATATATTATTCTATTCAGTTGGAAAACTCCACCCATGAACAAGATTTGCATACAGATCACTTAAAACAAAACCATTGGTGGGCATGAAGATGAAGAAAAATAGAAAATATCTTTTGAGAAAACATTATTTTAATGCCACACATTTTTTAAAATCTGTGACCTAAAAAACTAAAACAATATTATTAAACTACTCAAACTATATGTTCCTTGAAATATTTTCTTAAAGTTCTTTTTATTTAAAATATTTCTGCCTGGTAAAATATTTAGAAGTGTATGTTTGATACTTGATAATTAAACATTATTTAGAAACTAACAATCTATCTTCTGTTTTTGAAATAACATTCTAGTCTAATTTTTCCTTAAGGCATATTCCATTTGGAAATGGGTAACAGGGACTCCCATCTCTACCATGATCAAGCCCAGCCACTGCTGACTATGGAAAACCAAATCCAAACCAGAGGCAGAACATACCAAATTTTCTAACTGACCTAGTTATCAATACTATATATGTCTGTTATTGTCTGATGTAAGTTCTTTGTGAGATCCAGCCTGCATTGAATGCTTCATGAAAGATGCTGGGATTAGTAGGATTTAAGGCACACACAGGATCCAACCTTCTAAAGGGAAGAGCAACATTTTCTGCTTAAAGAAACTTTAATTTCCTATTTTTCGGGTGATTTTGCAGTCTAGATCTGCCCCCACTCTGCTCATGTGCCAAGAATGGATGTCATAGATATTCTCGGATCTCAGGACTAACCACACTATATTAAGGTCTGATCTTAACATTGTTGGGTGCCCTCAGGTGCCATTGAAATCAGTAAGTGCCTTAGCACCTGCAGGATCAATCCCTTCATTTTGAACAACTTTAGAGCATGCATGAAGCTGAATTTCTCTGAACTCATCTTAGTCCACTCTGATAGACTAGCAGCTATTGGGTGTGCCCTCATCTGCCAGCTGATGTTGCTTCATCCAAGATGACAGTTGGATGTTTTAACCACAGCATGCATTAAGTTTCTCTGAAAACAAATGCTCTCAGTCTTTTTAAGTGATATTTTGCAATCAGGAGAAGAAACTGAATTTCACTTCATTTCCAAACACGTCAAGCATTCATTCAGAAGAAAAGCTGATAACAAAAGGATATCAAATCTGGAAGGGAATGGCTGAGCTGTTCCCTTGGCAGAGAAAACAATTTTGCAATGCTTATGTCAAAGTCTTGGCAAAATGTCCAAAAAGTAGGTCTGTTATGGTAAAATACATTGTGTTGCTATGCTGATTTGTACTGGCTTGTTTTGTGTTGGACAAATATATGTAGGATTTGGAGGACATTAAAGGCTAAACTTGATTAAAAATACTTCCATTGCAAAGATGTCCCTGTAGAAGAAAACAAGAAGGTGTGTGAACATCAGCCTCACTGGTATGGTCCATTGATTCCAAAGGGCTTTGGACCAGGCTCTGTATGCACAATTATGGAACTGGAGCACATAGCTACAGACTTTGTGCATATAGTTATTTTATTGAGTGTGTACCTACCTGTTGCAGCATGGTCATGTCTCTTAGGCACAGGGTTTGTGGCTACGTCTAAACTGCAGAGTTTTATCAGGAAAAGATACACAAATTGCGGTTTGCAATTTGGATATCTTTTTTCCGTTTTTTTTCCGGAAGAAGCTTTTCCAAAATTTGACCTGTCTACACAGGGCAAAATTTTGAAAGAACCTTCTCTTTTGGAATATCCCTTATTCCTTTCACCAACAGGAATACAGGGATTCCAAAAGAATGTGCCCGCCTTATCAGAAACTGTTCCAAAAAAGTGGACGTGTTCCCTGGACGTGACAGAGCTTTTCCGGGATACTCTGCAGTCTAGCCGTAGCCTGTTTTACCTTTATTTATCATCTTTCAAAGGTGCAAACTAAAACGAGCTCTTTGTGGCCAAAGAACACCACCACAAAAAATGGCTTCTCACAGTGAGAGTTTGAACAAATAAAACGAATCAAAATTCTCATATCCAGTCTTTCTAATAATAGACTTTAACTAGAGTCTTTCACTGATCTCTTCTTTGTCTACTTCACTTTTAGTTCAGCTCTTTGGAAACAACATTCACTGTCTTGTCCTTTCGTACAGTGATTTTCTCATGGGGAATCAACACCATCTGATTACAGCCCTATTTCCCTATAGTAGTTTCTCTGTGATTCTTTCAGTGCAGACATTTCTCACTCATTGCTCAGGAACAGAGTCCTAACTCTAATTTTATGGGTTTTATAAACACTGTTCTAGAAGGTTAAGTACTTATGTTTTAAGATAGGTTCCTAGTAGGCAAATTGAAGAAAAATTCACTTTATAATGAGAAAATACTTTGTAGCTGGTAAATATATTTAGTAATTAATTTAAAATATTTTTACCCCGCCTCTCTATTTAAAATACTAGAGGCGGCTTACAAAAATTTTTAAAACACAATATAAATATATATAAAAAATTTAAATATGAGATCCCAGAGGGGCATAAAACCTGCTAAGACATCACGAGAGGAAGGACACACACACACAAAGACTCAAACACAAATGAAAGCAGGAGTAAAAAGGTGGCTTTAGCCTGACGCTGAAACAATGCTTGTTCTGGAAGGGTTGCAGCTGGCAGATCGGATGAAGCTGCCCAAAAGCACTCCTGGCCACTAAAGAAATTTGGTTCTCAAATGTTAAAAAAGGGTGCAGGATGACTCCAAAGTTGCATATCTGTTTTTTCAGGGGGAGAGTAACCCCGTCTAGAACAGGTACCATGCCACATTCCTGAGCAGATGTCCTCCTGATGACCACAGGATGTTCAGTATCCACAGGATATTAAATCCTTTATATTAAGGCCACTTTAGTTTGTTAGCATGAAGGGGCTTTAAGTGAACAGAGAATCAGGCCCTCGGGCAATGTTATCAACTATTGTGTGTCTTGCAATATTTGGTATTTTTTGTATAGCCCCAAATGCTGGAGGCACGTGATTAGGTAAGAATCTCATTTTTTTAAAACCTAGTATGATTCTAGCCCCCATAGTCATGGAGAAAAGTTAAAAAGCCTGAAGCAAGTGCACCCTAGTGGCTCAGAAACCTATAGTTAGTTAATACCTATTACACCCGCTTGTGTGCAAGACAGCAATGAAGGTTCTCCATTTTTGTTTGTCTTTGGCCATTTTCTCCAGTGTGTCCCAGTTGTAGTTCATTCTCTTCATATCTGATAGGTCCCCAGAGAGGACTTAGGAAGGCATCGCACAAAGTTGTAGGAGAATTCTTTGTTGCTGTTTCCATAACAATTTTTTTTCTAGGTCAGGGTTGTTAGCCCTGAGCTGAACCTCCAACCTGGAGGACCAGTGAATCATACTTAGTCTGGTCTCTACCCTTTGACCTGTCCGGCATGGATGATCCTACCAGGAGCACTAGGCTCCCGCTGACATAGCTCTAGGGGTCACTGAGACACACAAGCCCCCCCATTGGAACAAGGTAGTGATCAGAAACCTATAGGCAAATAAAAAGTGTTTTTCCTAAAGATCATGACTTTAAAAAAATCACATGATTTTTGACCAAATGAATACCTGGGGCAGTCAATGGCAGGGACTGGCAGTACTTCTGCAATAAATAAGATGCTAAGTTTTTGACAGACAATTGCATCAAATTTAACAATTATTATTAACACAGTGCCCAACATTTGTAAACAAATACAATTCTTAGATTTTTAGCCTCTTTTTCAGCCCACAGAGCATATCATTACCGGGCCTGATCCTGGCTAAGTACTTGGGGGCAGTGATGAAATTAACAAAAGTTATATGTTGTGCTAGTAGCACTGCCTATGATTAAAGTTGCCTAACAGTTTTCATTTCAAGGCCCTGTTTTCAGTTGCTTATAATTTTTCCAGACTTTAATGATTTGGACTGAAATTTCCTATGCCTGGTATCTGCCTCAGGCTGAACTTTTTAAAAAAGCTTCACCAGAAATGATTCAGAAGTTTCTCATATTAAGACTAGGGAAAACATGTTGTTTTGCCCATGTTGAAAAATGCTTATAACTTTTTAATTGAGAAGCTCTGGCATTTCCATGCTTTGTAGTATGGAACTTGCAATTTGCCATTAGACTGCCTTGGTATCAAGAAAGTGCCTGAAGATGGTCTTTGTTCAGAGCCAGAGTATTAAGAAAGGGATCCTTAGACATTTTTCAGGAAGTTGGCATCACCAGATTTAGGCATCAGTTTTCCAATGGGCCTTTCCTATTTTATAAAGAGGCCCTGGAAGATTTATGAGTGTCCAGAAATAAATCAGAGTCTTCGGGAATGAGGTGGTGCTTCTCAGACATACTCATACTTCTTAAAATGGATACGTTCTTATAGGCTATGTCCCTTCCAAAATTCCCTAATCCAAATTTAACTAGGGCTGGTCATGATCTTTTCAACAAAACTTTTCTTTAAAACTATGCCAGTTTCTCAAAACCACCAGTATTTTCAGGAAGAGTTGGTTTTGACAAATTTCCCATTTTGTAAAATGTTGAGAAAATAATTAAATTATCTAAATGCCCTGTCTTGGAATTAAAAAAAAAGGCAAAATAATTTACATTGTTAATTGAAAAATTCTTTATAGAAAAAAGATTGAAATCAAAATGCACCACTTGGATTGACCAAATCAGAATTTTATGATGTGCCATTTGAAAGATTTTGAATTTTAGGCCAATCCAGCACAAGAAATAATGTTAAAAACTCAAAAAGGGG
The DNA here is from genome assembly GCF_052426305.1 of Pelodiscus sinensis. Taxonomy (NCBI): domain Eukaryota; kingdom Metazoa; phylum Chordata; order Testudines; family Trionychidae; genus Pelodiscus; species Pelodiscus sinensis. The sequence goes on from NC_143052.1 coordinate 314,037,478, forward strand.
GGAAGTTGCCAAAAAAGCCATGTCCTGACTACTTTCACTTTTGAAAGCTCCGCTTCAAAGATTTAGATATTGACATAGAGAGTACGCTTATTAAGTTTGCAGATGATACCAAGCTGGAAGGAGCTGCAAGTGCTTTGGAGGATAGGGTCATAATTCAAAATGATCTGAACAAACTGAAGAAATGGTCTGAGGAAAATAGGATGACATCTAATAAGGAAAAATAAAAAATACTCCGCTTAGGAAGGAACAATCAGTTTCACACATGTCTAGGAAGGAGTATTGCAGAAATGCATCTCGGGGTCATAGTGGACCAGAAGCTAAATAAGAGTCAACAGTGTGACTGTTGCAAAAAAAGCAAACATGGTTCTGGGATGCATTAACAGGAGTGTTGTGAGCAAGACCCAAGAAGTCATTCTTCCTGTTTACTCTGCTCTGATTATGCCTCAGGTGGAGTGTTGTGCCCAGTTCTGGGAACCAAATTTCAGGAAAGATGTGGAGAAATTGGAGACTATCCAGAGAAGAGCAATGAAAATTATTAAAGAACTAGAAAACATGAGCTATCAGAGAAGACTGAAAGTACTGGGCTTGTTTAGTTTAGAAGAGGAAAGACTGTGAGGGACATGATAGCTGTTTTCAAGTATCTAAAAGAGTGTTACAAGGAGGAGGGAAAATAATTGTTCTCCTTGGCCTCTGATGATGTTGGACATCAGGAAAAACTTTGTGCCTGTCAGATGATTAAACACTGCAATGAATTGCCTAGGGAGGTTGTGAAATCTCTATCACTGGAGATATTCAAGAGCAGGTTATATAGGCATCTGTCAGGGATGATCTAAAAGGTGCTTGGTCCTGCCATGAGGGCAGGGGACTGGTCTAGATGACCTCTTGAGGTACCTTCCAGTTCTAGTATTTTATAATTCTGTGATTCTATAGGAAAGAAATATTAAGGTGACAGAATGAAAAATTAACTTGCATTCATTCTCATAGGCCTTTTGTAGCTGGGTTAGCTCTTTTGGTTGAATAAAGGCTATTACTTTTATTAGACCTAAACTTCTACCTGGAAGACACTGCCACCATTTACCTCCTTCCAGGCCACTTTGTAGTTTGGTTCTGCCCTCCTGTTTGTTGGCTACTCCTTCAATTTTATTGTTACCCATAAAGAAACATTTAAGAAAGAAAACACAGACACAAGTGCAGAGGGTGAAAAGGGGTCTTTGGTTTTGTTTTATTTTAGTTGGCCAAGAAACCTCTGGGAAACTATGAAGCATCCCAGAAGACAGATTCACAAACATTATGACAGAAGCAGCTCTATGGGTCATCTAGTAGGACTCCATGGATCAGTGGTTCCTAGACCGTAGTTGTAGACCCTCTGAGCTGGATGGCTGCCATACTTTTAGGTAACCTTTGGAGCATTTTACACTTCACAGTCTTGATAACTGTTGGGACAGAAGGTCAGGATAACTATATATAACCTATTGATCAGAGCAAAAAGTGACACTCTCTTCAGGCATAAGAACAAACCCCAGAGTGTATGACTTGCTCAGCAATGCTTGGCACTTAAGTAACGCCAACACTAGAAATTTTAAAGTTTGTGAGGAATGTGATATGTGTCTGCTTTATAGTGTCAATATTTTATGGTATAGGATGTATCAGGTGGCAGAGTGAAAAGCCATGCTACCCTTCCCCCATTACATCCCATCCAGCAGTATCATAAGGACAACAATCCCTTCAGTTTGTTATGATCTTGGAAATTGCTGTGAAAGTTTATTTGCCAACATAATGGTTCTGGCTTTGATTTAGATTAGGGTTATCATTATCTTCATCATCATTATTATCATTTTGTTCTCCCAGGCTTACAGCCTGATTGTAAGAGGTGCATCTACATTTTGCATTGAAGCCAGTCTTCTGAAAATCAGAGCCTCATGTCATTGTGTGCACCACATTGTGCTGTCATGCTTTCATGTTATGGTGCAAAGCCAGGGAGAGGAGGGTGATCAATTCACAACAAATAATGTGGTGAATTTAAGCCCCTTTGTGATTTTTATGAAGCTTTGTAAGTGATTGACAAATCATGTGCACAAAATTGTCCTGGCTCAGAATAACTCTTCAGAGCAGCTAGTGATAATTCATTATTCTCTATTTGAATTGGTCCCCTAAGTCACATTGTAATGTTTTAGTTTCCTTATGGGACCAAATAGGAGAAATTGGTGTTACTACTTCTAATGTAATAAGATGCTGCAGGATCTGAGAGGGAAAATGAGTATTTGCAAAAAGCTATGTTTACTACTCCAGCAGGAGCAGCAGGAGGGAGAACGCAATGCAGCAAGTGTTCAACAATTGTGAACAATGATGTCTTGGACATGTGATCAGTCTTCTGCTGAGAAACTTATGCAATTTGTCTCATATAATCAGCAGATCATGCAGCATAGATTTAATCCCCATTAGATAGGTGTCTTGTCTGTGTAAAGTGAGTGGAGTATAGAATCAAGAAAATTAAGGAGAGCAACCCCATGACTCAGGTGAACCTAAGTTCAATGGAGGTCAGTGTGTTAAGGCAAGGGCAGCCACAGATATTGCAGAGCAGCAGTGCATGCAACATCAGCAGTACATTCACAATTACCATTCCTCCCCACCCGGAAGGGCCTTCTTAGAAGCACTCAAGTTTTGAAGAGTTTTCATTTCATTGCATAATACTAGAAATCATGGGCCATATTTGAGATCTTGATAAGTGATTTGGACAACCATGCAGAAAGCTGAGGGGCCAGGAGCCATACTCCCAATCGAATGTTACTGCAGCTACTGCTACTTGCTCCAGGAAGTGGACAGAAGGGAGACTGTATGAAATCCTTTCCTGCTGAAATTCGGAAGGATGAGCTAGGACATTTTGGGTTGCTAAGTTATTGATGTGAGGGGCAGAGTGGGAGAAGGGACCACTGGGCCTGCAACTATTTGAGTCGAGTCTGTGAGATTTTGATTAGTTCATTTAGCAGCTTAAATTCAAACAACTAACCCTGCTGGAAACTGTTTCCCCTGGATTCCTTGGGAGAGCTCAGACAGAATTAGCCCAGGGAATGAGCTGATTCAGCAAGAGTAAAGCCTGGTTCAAGAGGAGGGTGCTATCAGCTAGACCCCAATCCTTTTATAATTTCATGTAAGCAAGGACTCTGACCTGAGCCCTGCCATCAAGGGTGTTGGACTTGATGACCTATGAATCTAAGACAGGGGTGGGCAAGAGGCTGCCAGCGGGCTGGATCCGGCTCGCCAACTCACCAGATCTGGCCTGTGGCCTCACCAAAACCCTTAGGCAGAAAACAGCTCATGCTTTAAAAAGCCAGCTGCTCTCTGCTCTGGATGGCTGGGGAGGGAAGAGAGAGACCTCTCATGCTGTTCCCACACAACCAGCAAAATATCTCAGTTCCCATTGAACAATCTCTGAGTTTCCGACCAATAGGAGCTGAGAATTTTTGCTGGGAGCAGGGGCAGTGTGGGAAGCCTTCTCCGTCCCTTCCCATCCCGCCTCCCCATCCCCCTCATGCCCAGAGCAGAATCATGTGGAACCGCGATAAGCCTGCAGCAGACAATCTGCCTCAGGTTTCTGCATGTAGGTGCCTCTCAGCCAGAGCCTGCCTCTGGCACCCCACCTCCTCTCTTCCCTCTGACTACCTGTCCCAAGCCACCATCCAAACCCTTTGTGTCCCTTTTCCCCCCTTCTCTGAGGTCACAACTCCCTCCCAGACCTTGCACCCCCTCCTATGCCCTTCCCACAGGCCAGAATCCTTTTCTACACCCATACTGCCTCCCTGACTCTGCACTTCAGTCCGGGTATGTCTACTCTCCGTATTGGGCTCAGTGTAAGGATAACTAGGTGTACTTCTGTGGCCTGTATTAGATGGGAAGTCCAAGTTGATGACCTAATGGTCTCCTTGCTTGGGGAGTTTTTCTGTCCTATCAGATGGAGACTATATGAGAGATAATGTCAACAGGGTTAATAGGATCTTTTATACATCCTAGAACAGGGGTGGGCAATAATTTTTGGCCAGGGGCCACTTCAAACATTTTTTGAAGTGGTCCTGGGCCATCCTGGAAGAGGTGGAGCTTTAAATGGAAGGGGCGGGTCCAGGATGCTTCTGGACTTCCCCACACACAGACCATTATTGGTCTGGGGGTAAGGGAGCCCCTTTGCCCCCACCTTCCCACTAAGCATCCATGTCCCTGGTGGGGTGAGAAGAGGCTTTGCAAGCTTCCCCACCCCCAGGTCAATTAGGGCCTGGGGGCTGGAGAAGCGCACAAAGTTTCCTTTGCCCTGTCAGGAGCACATAGCACTTTGAAGAGCTGTGCGCTCCTGACAGGGTGGGAGGAGACTTCACGTGCTCCCCTGCCCCCAAGTCCTGACTGGCATGGGGGTGGGGGAGCGTGGAAAGCCTCCTCACAGGACGGGGGAAACTTTGCCTGTTCCTTCATCCCCAAGGACCAATCAGGACTTGGGGGCAAGGGAGTGTGTGAAGTCTCCTTCTGGCTTGCCAGGAGCGCACAGCACTTCAAAGTGCTACATGTTCCTGGCAGGGTGGAGGAAACTTTGTGCACTTCTCCTGCCCCAGGCCCTAATTGGCTTGGGGACAGGGGAGCAGCAGGGCCTCTGCAGGCCAGATCAGCCTGCTTGGTGGGCTAGCTCCAGCCCGTGGAGGCCCTTTTGCCCACCCCTGTTCTATAAGATGTGAGGCTGTATCTCCTGACCTATTCCATCGCACCTTTGGTTTGCCCATCACAGGACTGCAGTCTAGCTGCACTGAAGAGGAGGGCTTCTGTGGCATGATAAGGAAGTGGCAACATTCCATGGAGCCACTGTTTCCTCTGCTTTCATTCCCCCCTGTCCTAAATTCTACGAGGTTTGATCTGTCTCTGCTCTTGCTTAATGTAGAGAGAACATGGGTCTTAAAGTCCAGGAAACTAACTGACCTTAACTCCAGTGGGTAATACAACATCCTAAAAGAGGAGCAGAGATTAAATATACACCTGACGGGTTTTTAATTTGACGAGTTATTACATAACCCTCATACCAATTTGAACAAGGTTATCTGTGCTAGTTGTGCAGTTCCAGTTTTGAATAAGTGAAATATGAATATACAAACTAAAATTTGAGAGATGGACAGCACCAGAACCTTGTATCAAATTTCTCTGTATTTAGTGGTTTGGAGGTAAAGTGGGATCTGGATTAAAAAATTCCCTGATGTAGGGTTTGAAAAATTCAGTTAAAGCATTTGCTGAGCCAGCTACCACTTTTCATTGTGCAACTTTTTAACGTGACCAACAATATTTTTCAAAATTTAACTTCACCCTGTTTTTACTCATGACCCTCTCCAAACAAACACTACTTCTTGCCAACTCCTCCATATGGCACTTACAGTTTTGAGGGTTAGGTGTGCAATGTGAATACATTCATTTTTAATGAGCCCAGTTATCTTCACTCACACCAGCTGCGTACTGAGAGCCTCATAATAACAAATTTTATACTGATGTGAGTGGAGTTAATTCTGATTTTCACCAGTGCAAGCAGTTGAATCAGGCCCAATATTTTTCATTCTTACATTTTTAGGAGTTTTCACTGCATTCCTCCATAGAACATTCCATTCTTTTCCTTTTATTTTGATGTTTAAGTCATGTTCTGTCTAGTGATTAATGCTTGGATCTTGTGGTCAGTTTATCTAGTTTATCTCTCAAAAACACATATCCATTCATTATAGTTTGTAGAATTAAATGCTGTTGGAACTCTGTTCTGCTTAATTTCATTCTCTTGGTATTCATTTAGTTCAACTATAAGTTGAACCTCTCTAGTCCAGCACTCTCTGGTCTGGCAACATCTGTGATCCGGCATTATTTTAGTTAGCCAGATGACCTCTTGTCATGGGTGTGGCCAAATTTTCTGTGATCCCATAGAGATTGTTTACAGCCTCCCGTCCTGGCTCCGAGTGTTCTGTGCTGTTATTTAGCTCTAATTTACCCTTAAATGTTTTCTAAGAGTCCATTAAGCAGTGGAGGTCTTGGTGATGCTGTTAAACAATATTGACCTTTCATGGTTTGGCAAATTCTCTGGTTCAGCACCTGTCAAGTCCTGAGGGCACGAGACTAGAGAGCTTCAACCTGTAGTATCTTTCGCTTCTTTAAATAGGGACTCTAATGGTAAATACATGGATGCTTCCGTTTATGGAAGAATATCTTATTCAGAAAATCAGTCACAGTCCTTTAACTCAGCACAGTTCTAAACTCCAAAAAAAGGGCCCTGTAGCCATCCACAGGGCAGCTTTGGACAATCCATGTCCCAAGATGTACTCCAAAACTGAAATATTATTGCAGGAGGAATGATGGAAGCTCACAGTCACACCCACACAACCTATTATTCAAACCGTTTAAATAAACAAGACATATAACTAATCTTAATTCTTAAGAGACCTGCACTCAAAAACCAGCTAAATGCCACCCAGAAGAAAAGTAGGAGATCAGAGAAGACACTATGGTATTCTGGAGCCAAATTCTGCACTTAGTAACTAGTGGAGCTAAATGAGTGAAAAATGAGGCCACACGATGCCAGATAGGTAAATGGGTATGCTGATGAAGATGGATCCAAACTTCTAATTTAGTTTATTGTCAGTTAAAGTTTTTCCCTTTGCCCTCCCCTGGTTTTTGTTACACAGACAGAAAGCAGAAAACCAGAAGTTCAAAGTGTAGGCAAGGCGATGTTAATAGGGTTTGTACGCTGTAGAGCCTTTACAGCTTTCCAGTTCCCTTCCTTAGCAGTCCCCCCACCTTACTGTTTATGTCCATGTTCTGTTTTGGAGGATCTTAGGTCTGAGGGCTATAGTGCTACTTTTTATGTACTCTTTGGGAGGGATAGAGAGTGAGGTTGTGCTTCGCTCAGGGAGAGACATGTCTTCAGTTTTTAGTATTTTTTATACTTTCTTCCTAATCTCTCTTGCACCTCAGGGTTGACCGTATTTCAGGAGTGGAGTTGAGACAGGATTGTCCTTTAATCGTGTGCTCGTATATTAAACTCCCACTTTACCCAGCAACTCTTTAGCTCAATCTTTTTCATCCCATCTGCCTCTGGGCAGATGTAACACACAGTATCTTTGTTCTTTTCTCACTCATATTAGTAAGACTATAAAAATATTAAAAGTCAAACATTCAAACAAGTCCCAGAATTCTATCTCGGACTAATATACAACCCTGAATACTACATTATCATTGGTAACACTCATAAAATCAATCACAGACTGTAAAATTTAACGGGGCTCCACAAGTGTAAACAAAAGCAGAATTTGTCCCAGAATATTTATCTACCGAACCCCTTACAAGTTTCCTGTAAGCCATTTCTTACTAATGTGTTGCAGGTCTGCGTTTCAGTGATTGACTTTTCAGTCAACATTTCCAACAAGGAAATAGGCCTGAGAATAAAATCCCTGAATCAACATATCTTCTTTTTAAAGCAGTCCAATAGTTAAAGAATCCATTATCACCCAGCCATGCTTCACTGTTATTGCATCTAGAAGTAACTGCACCTACAGACACCCACAGATCTAATTTTGAATGTTTCAAAGAAATATGAAAGCCACGCTCAGGATTGTTGAGGCAGTTTGAGAGGAATCAGAGCTAGGATATTAGTTTATCTGGTTAGACCTGTAGTGTAGATATAATATAGAGCAGAACCTGTAATGTGAGAAGCTGAGGCAGTATTGTGAAGAAAGGAAGTATTGTTTGGTTGTATACTAGCTACAGGAAGAAAGGCAAATAACTGAAGTTGGCTATGGATATGCCTGTTCCATGCAGCTAGAGCAATCTGGTTATCTGAAAGCTTTTGACTGGACATAAAAATCAACTGGGGACAAAAGTAAGACCGATTATTGCTTGTTACAGAAACAGAAGACAAACCATACTGACTTCCTTCATACTGAGCTATCGGGAACTGGCAGATGTGCGAGTAATTGCTGCTCTTACTGGTGTCTCATCCAAAAGCAAAGGTAGAGCTACACTGACAAACTCTTTGGTGATGTGGACCTTTTAAGTACTGATAACCTTTTATTCCAACAACCAGAACATTTATGTTGATTATTTTGTTTAAATTACTCAAATTTTAAATAAAATATTGATACAGTGCTATTGCATTTGTATGTGCAGCATTTAGCAAAGCCATTGAAATGTCCTCAGGACTGTGTCATACAAAGAGACTGCCATCCAGGTTTCAAATGACTGTTTTTCTAGGTAAGCTGTGTTCTGTATAGCCATCTGTTGGTTAAATATATATACAAAGGAATTTCACGGATCCTTTTTTGTCCTTTATGCAGCTTGGTTTTAACACACTAGCGATCACAATTGATAGGAAGACAAATGTTCTGATAATCTATGTTATTTTTATAGAAAACAGATGACTTAACAACTTGAACCAACTTATGGTTTTAATGGAAAAAATGTGTGTGTCCAGGCCAGGCACTTCCATGAGCAGATCTCCTTGCTACCATGCAGAAGTGACCCTAACATTAGAAAGGCATAGGGGACGAAGAGCAGGTATGCAGCATGACCCTCTGGGGTCTGTCTGATTCCATTATAGTGCTACCTCATTTACTTCTGCAGGTTTTATTTGTATGTCAAAAGCAATGTGATCTGGCCTTTCTAGCATTACACACAATGACCTGCTGTGTGCCATAATATTGTTGCGATCTGACTCGTCTTTTATGCACTTTGTTGTAAACTCAAAAATATTTCCTTTGTATGAGTGTAAAAGGGAATACTGAACTCCCTCTTGTTCCTCTGTGATTGTGTCTGACTGGGATTTTATTGCTATTATTGATTTTAGAAGAAAATATCTCTACAAAATGTTATCTGCTAATGCAAATATTTCAGTGGATCACAGTACAAAAAGGTCAGTGTTTACATTCCCCTTAACCTGAGTAGAAGCTTCCTCGAATGAATTGTTTGTATAATACTCCAACGGTTTCTGTATTTACTTTCTGTTTTGTAATAAAGTGCATTATGATTTTTGACCCATGTATTAATATTAAATCCTTCCTGAATTAGCATTCCACTTGTAATCAAAGAATTCAAGGATTCAAAAATAACACTGGTTTGTAGTGGCTACAATCCATACTAACAGTGTGTGAGGACGATGTGCATTTACTCAGCATATTGCAAACTGCAAAAAATAATGCTTCTCAGCATTGCCAATTCAAGGTTGGCTCTTAAATGAGGTGTTAGAAAAATCTTGTCTTCCTGGAAGAAAGATTTGTATATTTTTGATAGAGTCAAACACATTCATATCAAAGTGAAAGCCATTTTCCCCTAAAATGATTTCTTATGTGTATTATATATTATTTTTCAATAAAAATAATGTCTGAGAAATGTTTCACCAGAGGAATAAAGGCTGTATTGTAACAGAGCAAAGTTACGTTTGCATGTTTGCTCTTGAATTTGACATTTTTTACTTGAGTGCACGCCTGTGGAGGTCTGAATGCTGGACTGACAGGCTGCGTCTAGACTGGCATGATTTTGTGCAAATACTTTTAATGGAAAAGTTTTTCTGTTAAAAGTATTTGCACAAGAGAGTGTCTATGCTGGCATGTGCCTTTGTGCAAAAGCATCCATGCCAGTGTAAACGCTCTCTTGTGCAAGAAAACTCCGATAGCCATTTTAGCCATCGGGCTTTCTTGCGCAAGAAATTAACGTTGCTGTCTACACTGGCCCTCTTGCGCAAGAATACTTGCGCAAGAGGGCTTATCCATGAGTGGGAGCGTCAGAGGATTTGTGCAAGAACCACTGATTTTGTACATTACAAAGTCAGTGTTCTTGCACAAATACTCGCAGCCAGTGTAGATGTAGCCACATAGTTTGGGGGAGCAGCACAGAGGATCTATGCCAGTTTACTGCTGCTAATATTTATTTATTTTTATACTCTATTTCCTCTGTAAAGGTCCTGTTAACTTTAGTGGCACAAAACCAGGGCCATAGTGGTACATATTCTTCACACAATCTTCTTCTGTTGAATAGACCCCATCACATTCCCTGCTGAGTCCTACAGCACTTTGCTGTGCTTCCTTCTTAGGCGGGTGAAGGGCAAAGGCCAATAGAATGCTACTCCTCTCAAAGATTCCATGATAGATAGCAGACTTGGTCTTACTACTAGTATTTTCTTTTGGAGGGGCAGGGGGCAACATACAGGAGTTGATATGTCCGATTAATCATATGTGTGGTGGGACGGGCTAAATTGATCATTTCCATATGCAATAGCAGAGAGATCATGTATCAGGTTGTGAGAGAAAGGAAGCATGTGCTAAGGATCTTAAGGATCAGGTATTTGGCTGATCGTGCAGTTGATACAATTTGTATCGACTACATGATTAGTTGATAAAGGGAGGCACTCTGCCTTTTAAATGTACTAAGAGCTGGTGGGCTCTTACTACAGTACATTTAAAATGCAGAACTGCAGCGTGGGTGGATCCCGGAGCCGGAGCAAGCCCACCAGGTCCCGGACTGCTGTGGCTCTGCCTTTTAAATACATAGGCAGCAAAGAGTGGGGGAAAAGCAAGTAGTTAAGTACTTGACTCAACTACCCGATAAGCTTAGGCTCAACTACTCTCTTCCATCCATAGCATACACAGGAAGGGCCTGACTCTTCTGTCACTTAAACTAATTTGACACAAATGTAACTCCATTGATTTCAGTGGAGATATTCCCCATTTACACCTGAGAGAGAAAAAATCTGATCCCTAAAGGTTTTTTTTTTTCTGTTTCAGAGATCATACAGAAATGCAACCACTCATGTTGCAAGAACATGTCAAAAGGCTTCTGTTGACCTTAAGGTGACCTGATAGCACCTGTAAAAAATCAGGACTGTGTTTTTTCAGGGAGCAGAGTATATTTGCATTTATGAGACAAAGACCCTAAACTTGGAACTTCTCATCACTCTATAGTTGACCTTCATGATCATAGCTGTCAAGCCAATCTCACTGGAATGCCATATGATTTCATCTGGCTCTACTTCCAAATAGTCTTGCAGCACCTTAGAGACTAACAAAAATTGTAGCTGGTATCATAAGCTTTCATGGGCACAATCCACTTCTTCAGATGGATTACTCCCAGCTTGAAACTCATAAAGGCGTCCTTCGCATTTTCATGGCCATCTACAGTGTGCAAAAAATCTTAATGCCAGTGGCAGCAAAAATTTCATAAGGCAGCTTGTTTGTTTGTGGGAGCTCAGCAAATTCTTAAGTTACCAAGATTTACGATCTCTGCTTTCAAGCTCACTTTGGCATTGGACCTGTAAAGTACCAAAGGGGTTGGGGTGGCATCAAGCAAATGTTCTAGTTCTACACTACTGACAGAATTCTTACCTACTCAGGTCAGCTTTAGAGCTGGTGACAGTGCAGGGGATTAAAGGGACTGTCGTGGGTTGGGGTTTTGTCCCCTACTATTATACATTTTCCAACAAAAATTCTGTGCTGTCTGTTATTGCCAAGTATTTTAGTGGTACCCACAAGTACCACAAGTGGAAGAGATTGTAATGTCAGTACCTGCCCATCACAAAGTGATTACTATACTTTTTGCTAGCTTGTATAAAACAGCTACTGACCCAGTGCAGGAGTTTAACTACATAGAAATATAATTAACAGTCATTTAATAGGCACAGGAGGAGTTAGAGATCAAATCAGAGAAAACTTCTGGTCCCATGCCAAAGTAACTGTAGCACATGGACTTCATATGCACAAGGCATTTATTTCAGAACCTCATTCAAAATTCTATACTCAAGAAGAACACTTGCATGTATTAAAAGCATGACAGTTTCCCCTTTCTATAAAAAGAAAGTCAGGAAAAATAGCTTTTAATTTTTGGTGTGTATTTCCTTAATAACTTAATTAGTTCCTTTGACTCAAAATTGTCAAATAGAGAATTAAATGCAGGGTAGCCTCTTTTCACAGAAGTAGAGAGTAGAGTGCTAAAGATGGTAATTGGCCAAATTCCAATATGCATAATTGCATTCTGCCTCTATAAAATAGCATAGTCCCAAATTGAAGAGCACTGTGTGATGTTATTGTAGATGATTAAAAAGACTTTGTATTTCCTAGTGATAGAAATGTAGCCGTGTTAGTCTGGGGTAGTTGAAGCAAAATGCAGGACAATGTAGCACTTTAAAGACTAACAAGATGGTTTATTAGATGATGAGCTTTCGTGGGCCAGACCCACTTCCTCAGATCAAATAGTGGAAGAAAGTAGTCACAACCATATATACCAAAGGATACAATTAAAAAAATGAACAAATATGAAAAGGACAAATCACATTGCAGAACAGAAGGGGGATGCGGGGGGGGGGGGGGGGGGGGAGGAAGGAAGGTAAGTGTCTGTGAATTGATGATATTAAAGGTAGGGAGAGTGGGATGTTTGTGAGTTAATGGTATTACAGGTGATAATTGGGGAAACTGTCTTGGTAATGGGTGAGATAGTTCAAATTCTTGTTAAGTCCTTGTTGGCAAGTGTCGAATTTTAACATGAATGACAGTTCAGAGGATTCCCTTTCAAGTGCAGATGTAAAAGGTCTTTGTAGCAGAATGCAGGTGGCTAAGTCATTTAGAGAGTGTCCTTTCTGGTTAAAGTGGCAAGAAACTTTGTATTTCCTGACATAGATGGCTGTTTCATGGAAACAAACCATAGGTCACTTGACGAAGAGCAAAGACATATAGGATGAATTTTTGGACAAATCCTGGCAAAAATTCTCATTGACTTCAAGAGGGCCATTTTTGTATGTCTTAGGGTGCGTCTACACAGCAGGACTTAACTTGAAATAAGCTACACATGTTGAGCTATGTCAATTGCGTAGCTTATTTCAAAATAGCTTATTTTGAAATTGTAAGCGTCTACACAGCACTTATTTCGAAATAGAGCACTCTTCCTCCAAGTTCCCTTACTCCTTGTGCAATGAGGGTTACAGGAGTCTGAATAAGAAGTCCTCCAGCTTGACAGTATTTCAACACTATTTCAAAATAACTGCCTGCTGTATAGATGTGGACTAAGTTATTTCAAAATAATGCTAGTTATTTCAAAATAATGTTGCTGTGTAGAAGTACCCTTAGTCTGGTTACTTAACCTTTTCGGATATCAGTTTCTTGATATTTAAAACAAGGATAACACCTCTTATCTTCTTTTGTAAAATGCTTTGGAATCGAAAGATGATGTATTCTATAGATGGCTTAAGTAGTTTTATTAAAGGCAGCACAGGTAGTGATATATAAATACACTTTTCCAGTTGTTTATATTGTTTTCAGCTATTATTTCTCATTGTTTAAATGTTACAAGCAGCATGTCTCCCTCAGGCTAAATTGGTATGTAAAATTTCAGTTGAAATTTCAGTTCTCAGGAGGTTAAGAAAAAAACATTGTTTTTCCCATGTTAAAAAATTCTTGCAGTAGTTTAGCAGAGAAACTCTAGTGCCTCTGTGTTTTGAAAAAGACACCTACAATTTGTCAAGGAGTTTGGAATCACAAGTATGGTTTTTGCCATTCCTGTGAAAATCTGCCCAAATTTGTCCATTTCTTCTGTAAATTTCAGTTCTGACATGCTTGGTAAAAACTTGTTAGGGCATGTCTACACGGGGGAGTTATTTTGAAATAACTCCCCTTATTTTGAAATAACGAAGCAAGAGTCCACACTACCACACACCTGTTACAGGCAGTCCCCGAGTTACACGGATCCGCAGTTACGAACGGGGCTTTTCTTGCCCCGGAGGACGGGAGCGGCGGGCTGCCCAGATGCGCCACGGTCCACCGCCCCCATCCTCCGGGGCGAGAAAAGCTGCTCCCCGTCTCCCTGGTCTGCAGGGAGACGGGGAGCAAAGTCTTGGAGCACGCCCGAAGCGGGACAGCCCGGGCGCGCTTGAGCTGTCCCCCTGCGGGCGTGCTGCGCGGCTTTGCTCCCCGTCTTCCGACCAGCAGACCAGGGAGATGGGGAGCAAAGCCTCGGAGCACGCCCGCAGTGGGACAGCCACAGCACGCCTGGGCTGTCCCGCTGCAGGCGTGCTCCAAGGCTTTGCTCCCCGTCTCCCGACCAGCAGACCAGGGAGATGGGGAGCAAAGCCTCAGAGCATGCCCGCAGTGGGACAGCCGCGGCGCGCCTGGACTGTCCCGCTGCCCAGTGCTCTGCGGCTTTGCTCCGCGTCTCCCAGGTCAGCAGACCAGGGAGACGGAGCAAAGCCGTGGAGGACTTGGGCAGTCCCTCCACCCCCGTCTCCCTGGTCTGCTGGGGGAGGGGGTGCAGCTAGTGCCTCCCCCCAGCAGACCAGGCTTTTCTTGCCTACCCCTAGGGTAGAGCAGCTGGGGGCTGCCAGGTTGGTCCCGCAGCGCCGCTCCGGACCAACCCGGCAGCACCCCAGCTGCTCTGCCCCAGGCGTCCTGATTCAGCCGCTGCTGGTCAGTTTCAGCAGTGGCTGAATCAGGACGCCTGGGGCAGAGCAGCTGGGGTGCTGCTGGGTTGCTCCAGTAGCACCGAGGAGCCACGCTACTGGAGCAACCCAGCAGTACCCCAGTTGCTCTGCCCCAGGCTTCCTGGAATCAGCCGCTGATCAGTTTCAGCAGCAGCTGACTTGGGGACGCCTGGGTTTCTTAAGTTGAATCTGTATGTAAGTCAGAACTGGCGTCCAGATTCAGCTGCGGTTGAAACTGATCAGTTTCAGCAGCGGCTGACGCCAGTTCCAACTTACATACAGATTCAACTTAAGAACAAACCTACAGTCCCTATCTTGTACGTAACCAGGGGACTGCCTGTATTTTGAAATATGGGGGTTGTTATTTCAAAATAATAACTCCTGCTTGTGAAGTGAAATAAGCTTATTTCAAAATAGTTATTTTAGGAGTTATTATTTTGAAATAACTTATTTTGAAATAACCTGGTAGTGTAGACATAGCCTTAGTGTTTGGGAGCTAAATTCTTCAAAGATTCCATCTGTGACAGGCATGCTCAATCCTAGGGCTATGGGAGCTCAGAAGTACTTTCCCTGCAAATGTTCCTGTTTGCATCCAGGCACTGGAGAGGCACTGTAATAGGAACTGACTGCTGGTATATTGTATCTTCGGTGATCTCATTTGTTCAGGAAATTAAGAGGATAAGGAGGAGTAGCTTAACTGGAATGTAGGGGTAAAAATGTCTCCTCAGGAAATGAGGAACACACAATATTTGACCAGCTGTGGAAAAAATTGGTTTAAGCGACTTGCCTAGCATCACATAGGAATACTGTGGCAGAGGAATGGATAGACTTCAGTTATCAAGGGGGGCATTCATTTTCCTTAGTCATAAAACCATCTTTTCTTTTTCTGCAATCCCCAGCATCATTCATTATACACCTTCCAACGTCAGCAACAAATGAGGCAGGTGTCCTATACAACATAGCCTTCTTCCGTAAATAACCTTGATTCATCCCCAGTGTAGTATGTGCTCTTTGCACTGAATGAGGCAGGGTCCTTTGGAAAAAATAGCATGTGATTATGTAAATAAAGCCTACCATGATACATACACTCAAGATGGCCAAATTTAGTTTGCACAGTCAAGTGAAGTTCCGAGCCAAGGGTGACACTAGAGTGAGAAATAGAGAATAAATCTGATCCCAGCTCATTGTTCTTTTTGCTTGCTATTTTCTATCATTTTCCTTCACATTTTCTTGTATTTAATTTTCCTGTTCATTCTTCAGGAAAAAACCCCAATGACACAGATTTCTTGTTTAATTCAAAAGAACTGCTCAAGTTTAGCAATTGCTGGAGAAAGAAGTACTGGCTATGAGCCATTATTTCCAATGGAAATCATAATGGGAGGTACCACAACTTGCTGTAAAATTTGGAGGAAATGTCAATAATCCTACAGTCAGAAACCGAACATAGGTGCCATTTCTGCCTGTCTGTATGTCATATGTTTGAAACAAAAAAACATAGGAAAATTCTTAAACTGACAGGTATACAACTTACCCCACTCACTCTTCTATACAGAATTACAAGTAATTTCATCCACTATTCCACAGAGCATTCAGAAAATTTTCAAAACCAGCCATAAGATCCATCCTCTGAAATGAAACATGCAAACAAAGTGTGGCCTGCACTATATGAAGGTATGTCTACACTACAGTGGTTTTTCAGAAAAATGGCTGTTTTTCTGATAAATCTTCAATTACATTCACACTTGCAATCGCGTTCTTCTGAAAAAATAGACGTTTTTTTCAACATTGGTAATCCTCATTTTACACAGACGAAGCCTTTTTGTGAAAGAGCTCTTTTGGAAAAAGGTGTGTGTGGATGGGAAGAGGGAGTTCTTTCAAAAGAAGAAGAAAGGAAAAAGCACAGATGCCCTGGTGGCCATAGTAATCACAGCTGAAATGCGAGATAGCATCCATTCAGTGTATCTTTTGAAAAAGCAAATTGCTTTTTCGATGAGCTTTTCCAGTGTGGACGCTCTCTTCCAAAAGAAGCCTGCAGTCTAGACATAGCCTGAGAAAAGAGGAAAGAGGTTGAACTTGAAGGAAACATCTTTAGCATATACCCCAGGGATAAACTGACTCCATGGCACAATGACAACTGTACTCACATGATCATATGCAGAGAACACAATGGCAGGATTATTCAGGGAATGAAGAATGACATAGCTGCAAGAATTAACCAACATGTTGATGAGAATTAGAAGAAAATAGTTCTACTTCCTCACTTGGAAAACATGCATAAGCCGCAGACAATATAATAAACAATAGTGAGGCCAGAGCAATCATTACATTTCAGGTTCAAGAAAGTTATGTATGGGATAGAACCCCCTTCTCTTAACAAAACAAACAAACAAAACCCCTGACTGCTCTGTCATCAGAGAGGTTCACAGTATTTAGGCTATTTAAAGCAATATATACAATGATGGTGGATCATGTCAGCCAAGTGCAACAATGACTAGTAAACTGAGAAGTGATAGAGTGGTGATGTAAGCCAACCTCATGTCTCTTGAGAGAGGTCTAGCTGTATTACAACTAGCCATCCTATTAAAAAAGCCTCACAGTGAAACTTAAGAAGTGCTATCTGTGGTGGGTTAATGAGTGAAGGTTATGACTGGGTGATAATAGAAGCAATAAAGAGTGTCATCCCAGCTCAGGCAGGAAGGTACTTCCCACAAGATATAAGATGAGGATACCGTGTAACACAGGGAGTGCCAAAAGCAAACAGAAATATACACCAACCTAATATTCTAGTCAGCTGACACACAACATGCAAACAAGGTCTCTCTCCTGGAGAACTAGTAATATAAATAGACATGTAGATGGGGCATGAGGTATAATGCTGGATAAGTGATGGAGAAGTTAAGTTAGCATATGTTTAGTTAATTCTGAGTCTCTTATGTAGAGTGGCCTTTTCTTAACTCCTTTGTTACCTTTTTGATTAACACTGTTTGAGAAGAGGACTAACTTTAACATAATTTTTGTAATGGTTAGGTCTGTAACTATGTACACATGCATAGAGGGACTACTGGTGGGTGCTTCTAAGAGGGAATACTTCCTCACTCACAAGTGAAAAATCTGAGCGTAGAAAAGAAACTTTTAATGAAAGAAGAGAAGTCACCTGGCATTATTTAGGGAAAATGCCACAAGAAGAATTCATAAATATAAAACTGCGAGCAGGACACCCACGTCTGAGTCATCTGCCTCATGGTCTTGAGTTCTACCCCCAAAAGTTCCTTTACTGTGTCCCCCTCTCTTCCCCCCCTTAGCATACTCCACTCACAGTGGCTGTCCTTAGTCAGGGATGACCCATGGTTCAGATATGCGTCTCTGTGAGTTCATCTCCTGCCTCGGGAAGAATAGACCTTGCATGCTCTGCCATCTGAGCATTTGCCCTGGCTGGTTGCCCTGCCAGCCACAGCTCTTTTCTGGTGACCATGATGCTAGCCACGGTTCCTTGCTGCCCGGCCATCTTACCAGTTGATGCTCACCATTTTTGATGGCTGCTTCCACTTGCCATCTGCTTGCCACTTTTGTTGGCTTCCCCTGCTGGCTGCCCACTCACCGCTTTCACTTCCTGCCCATCAGTTACTTTCTGCTGCCACCTGTCTTTCTGCTGTGACCTCTGTAGGTCAGTCTCTTAGGCTATGTCTATGCTATACTCTAACCTCGAAATAAGATACGCAATTTGTGCTACACAAACTGAGTACTTATAAGTTTATTTCAAAATAGTCTATTGTTAAATTTGGTGCTGTCTACATAGCACCAAATTTCAAAATAAAGTGCTATTTCAAGACATCCCTTAACCCTCGTGGAATGCGGGTTACCGGGATGCCAAAATAGCGCACCTGTTATTTTGAAAAATATTTCAAAATGTGAAGATGCAGGGTAACTATTTTGGGATACATCTAGTATCCCGAAATAACTTGGACGTTTAGACATACCCTTAGTGATTTTTAGCTCTAAGCAGGCAGGGCAGAAACATTGTCCACTGCCTGTGATTTCAGCATTTATGAAATACTTAAGGCTACATCTAGACTACCCGTGGCTTCCGAAAGAAGATATGTAAATTAGATTGAATTTGCATATCTTCTTCCAATCCCTTTTGTGGAAGAGTTTTTTTTTTTAAAGCAGTCTAGATGGGGTTTTTTGCGTGAAAACCCCCTTTTTTGAAAGAACCCTGTAAACCTCATTTTTTAAGGAATAAGAGTTCTTTCAAAAAAGGGCATTTTCATGCAAAAAAACTGATCTAGACTGTTTTTTTTTTTTCAAAAAAAAACTCTTCCGAAAAAGGGATTGGAAGATATGCAAATTCACACCTAATTTGCATATCTCATTTTGGAATCCACAGGAAGTCTAGATGTAGCCTAAAATAACAATAAAGATAGAACATTGATAACAGCATCTCACTACCCCTGCATTCAGTACTAAAGTGGTTTGTAACCCAGCACCAGCTAGAGTTGATTGTTTTGAGCAACACAACTCCTCTGTGCTGTATATCTTGGCAGAGAGGTGTGTTTATGTAAATACAGTTTGTGCCTGAAGTCTGTCCCCCATCCTGTTATCTTCGAGGGGAAAACTAATATCTAACTACCACTGCAGGGTTTACCTTGGATTCTGTGGCATTTCTGTGCTACCAACTCAGGCAGGAAACATAGTGGGTTACTTAGGAAAACCTTGGGAGATCACTGCCTCTCCCAGTAAGTAGCATGGCCAAGGGCAGGCTCAGTATTTCCATTGCCTAACAACTGAGAGACAGAGAAAGAGAGAGACTCCAGTTCAAGAGGAAGAGACCTCTGCTAGCTCAAGGGAATTGTTGCACTAGGTAGCTGGAGGGTCACCAGCACACCAGATTAAAAGAAGAAGCAGAGAGAGAAGGATTAAAATGAGGAGGATTTACAGGCTAAGCTCAGGGAAATGAGCTATCCTAGCCATTGAGGAAGCTTCTCTTGATAGACTGTCCTCCCTCCACACCCCCAAGGAACCATGTTGTGAGGAGAGAGGAGCTCTGAGCCTGTCTCGGAGCATGTTTTTTGGGGAGTTCCATGGCTGCATGTAGGGTTACCTCTGAAACATAGCCTGTGATATTTGGCAACAATATCCCTCATCCCGTTTTAGTCTCTGTTCATGGTAGCTCAGTTTATAGCTTTCATCTGGGAAAGTTCCCAACTGGCTTAGGACAAGTTTGGTCCCTTAACACTCTAGCTAACACAGTTACCACATGACAAGAAATACTCTTGTTGCTAGATCAGGAATTCCTGCCTGCTTTAACCTACATTTGGGTTTTATAAAATACAAAATTGCAGTTTAGGATTTATTAGAATTATTTTATATAGTCTGTGCCTATTCCCTGAGTCCCTCCGTGGGGAGAGAGCTCTCTGAAGCAGTATACTTTTGGTAGAGAAAATGCTACACGATTAGCATAGGATAGCATAGGACTTTGACTGAGATTTGGACTTAGACCCTTCCTACAGATGTGGAGACAAACAGGCTAAGATCTAAATCTGAGGGTCATCCAAGTAACAGAATCTCCAAGTACATCAATTCTTAGTTAGGTAGTCAGGCTCATTGTTTGAAAGGTACCTTTATAACTTGCTCTCTGTTATTACCAAACACATGACTCTCCCCAGCTAGTCAGGGCCCCAGAGCCCATAGTGGTACACATACCAACAGGACATTAGTGTCCTATTTGCTCTGGCATAAGTCACAGTATGAATTTGCTTGCAATGTTAATTGATGTTTAACTTGATTTGATATACTGTTTATCTGTTTTATTCCTTGTGAGTTTCCATATATCAGCAGCTGAGCCAGGGTTAGAGAGTAGTATACCCCTGGCACTTTTGCCATGGGTTGGGAAACTACCAATGGGTTGTGTCTCAGAACAAGACAAAGAAAACACTTAGCTGGAGCTGGAGACAGGACTCAGAAGAAACCAGGCTTCTCATCAACCCACAAGAAAAGTAGGGACAAAGGAGGGAATTGGATGGGATAGGAGCTTTACATATACGTTGAATCTTTTTTGTAATTTAAGCAAATACAGAATATAAAATTTATAGCTTCACTGCATGTATGAAAATAGAGTTGTTATTATTACCAGAAATTATGGTATGTGTAAATCTATATATATTACTAGGTGTTCTTAGAATTTCTCATAGAGAAATATTAACATTTTGAATATATATTTCTTACTTGAATGAGACAAAAAAGATGCAAGACCATTGTGTCCAATAGTACATGCATCATGAAGACAATGAAAACACTTAAAAACATCAATCACAGCCTGTCTTTGAATCCTTTGAGAATAGAAGATCCAAGAGAAGGCATAGATACTATAGCAGGAATCACAGAACATTTATAAACTTCATGACCAGGTCCAGACCATGAATCAAGATAAAGGTAAAAGAAATAGGTATTTTTGCAGTATCTATTACTGCTAGTCTTATTTTAGTCAAACAACCTTCCAGCAGGTTTTAGAGAAAGGTAACAATGTCAAGATACTAAAAAATATACAGTTTGGAACATGGCCTCCTGAGGACAGACTGGTTGATCCAGTAGGCCCCTTTAATTGCAGTGATTCTGCAAAGTTTCTATGATTCAATGATGAGAGAAAGATTGGCTAAGGTGTTGACCCTGTTATGGAGGGTATGTATAGAATGGTTTTGAAATTTTCAACTCTCTCTCTGCAGCAGCTCTTGTTAATTTCCCATTCTTCTCCAATGAAATATAGAGTTGAAGATTTGTCAGCTTGACTACAGCAGAACATGTAGATGATTAGCACCTCAGAAAATCAGATCTCTTGTTGAGGGACCAAAGCCAGCCCAAGCTACGGACTGACGGGGCTACCGCCTGAGGTGCCCCATTGTAGGGTGTGCCGCGCAGGGCTGCTGGACCGGGTGGGGGTGGGGGTGAAGGTGGGGGTGGGGCCATGCATGTGCCGGGCGCCCGGGGGTGGAGCCGCACATGCTCCGGGCACCCGGGGGTGGGGCTGTGTGCCCAGGGGCGGGGTCACGCCTGCACCGCACTCCCAGGGGTGGCGCCGCGCTCCCAGGGCCCGGACGCACGAATGGCTCGGGCCGGCCTTGTGAGGGACCTAAAATGGATTGAAGGGCTCATCTTTAAACACCCACATTTGGAAATTTTGGCCTTAATTCACAGTCTGCATACTAAAAGACAGAAGTATGTAGCACTTTAAAGACTAACAAGATGGTTAATTAGGTGATGAGCTTTCGTGGGCCAGACCCACTTCCTCAGATCAATATGTGGAAGAAAAACAGCACAACCATATAAACCAAAGTGATACAATCAAAAAAATTAACACGTGTGGGATTGACAATCATCACCTAATAAACCATCTTGTTAGTCTTTAAAGTGCTACATAGTTCTGTCTTTTGTTTCAGCTAGACCAGACTAATATGGCTGCATCTCTATCACTAGTCTGCATAATAGTTTGTTAAACTGCCTAGTTCAAGGTTCTCATAGCTATGGAGATCTGTCCCTCTGCATAGACGTTCCCCCTCTCAGTTATGCTTTGTGAAGGTTGGAAAGCTAATGTCCTTTGATGTCAGAGGAAATTTTTTTTTACATTTTTAAGTCCAAGGATCATCATTGTCCTACTCTTTAGCCTGCAATGGTTACCTCCATTGAAATCTAATCTTTAGATAACAGTGATGCATCAAATTAATGGGCAATTTATCCCAGAGTTACAAGATATTTGGCCTTATTATGGTATAAGATATTTTAATCACATGTTGCATTTGGTGAGCTATCATGGCCAATTGTCATTTGATAGCCTGCTAGTTTCTGTGCCTCAAATGACAATATTTCTGATGACTGAGAGGGAAAGGATGGACTCAAAGTGTAGGGAGAGACACATAGGAAATTGATTCTGGGTTGGTATATGAAGAAAAGAGTAAGGAATATGGAAATTCATAAGCAGAATGCTGACTAACCTAGCCAGAACTGGGTAATGGAATAACTGGAGCCATTGAAAAAAGGATAAATATATATGTCACTTACACACTTTATTTTCTGAAGGGGTATGGCTTAAGTTGAGGATTACAGGTCTTTCAAACGGGGGGATTTATTTTGAAACCTCCCCATCTTAACCACGTTTTCTTTTTGAAAAGCAGATTTAAAAAAAAAAAGACGTGGCCGCCATTATGTAAATGAAGCATGAGAAATTCAAATCCTGCCTTCATTTACAATTTTGATATGGCTAATTTACATCCCTTTTTCGATAAAAGGGATGTAATCTAGACATAGCCTTTGTGTATTTGACATGCTTCAGATATGTCACACACATCAGTTGCAAAGAAAATGCCACTGTTTGCATCCAGAATGATGCCATAATGAAGAGAGATTGTTCATTATGTTTATATATGTTTCACAAGCTTCTGTAATGGAAAAAAAGTTGCCTGCTGGTGGTATGGGACAAAATTTGATTTAAGTTTTTGTCTGACTCATCCTGGCCACACTGATGAGTCTAACATACACATGCAGGCTCCTAGTGAAGCGCTAGCTGACTGGGTAATGTGCTTGTTTTTGCAGCCACATGGCTCTGGCACACAGTTAGCTGCGCCTCATATCTGTGGCTGAGTTAATCCTAAATGGATTGGTGAAGTGAGGATTTAATGCTGCAGTTGTAGAAAAGCAGTAGGCCCTACACATAGATCTTGTTTGGGTTGTCTTGTGTGACTATTTAAATGTCAGTATCAAAAGATTTTAAAGCTAGTTAATTCAGGCCATTACTTTACATTTCTGTTTTGGTTTATTCTTTATCACAGTCCTCTTGTGGCTGTTAAGCTGCTATGCCAAGGGACTAGCTGCAGTTTGCTCCAAGCCACTGAAATGTTTTCTGGTTTGCAACCACAGTGAAAATCTTCTCTTTCAAATAAGGTCAAAATAAATTCTTTGCCAACAGAAAAAAACCCCCATTCTTCTCTTCCACCATGCAACCGAAATAACAGAAATGCGTGGAGATGTCTCTCTTGAAATCTAGCTCATCTGCCTTTGACATTTTAATATAGAGTTGAACTTTTTGCTCAATTTATTTTTTAACCCCCAGGGGATTTGAGACTCATTGTGGTCCAGTGGCTTGTGTGCTGTCTTGGCAGTCAGGAAATGTGGGTAAGAGAAATGTTTTTGTACTTGCAATGAAGCAAAGCATTATATTTTATAGCAGCTTAGAAATGGGATAGCATCTATTCTATTCAGGGGAAATTATCAGTCTTTTCCACATTAAGGGAAAGAAGCAGACAGTGAAGCAGAATACACATGCGATAGCTTAGTTTGCACTCCCTTAGAATAATGTGCTTCACCCTATACTTGACCCCCATGCCAAAGCTGCAAAAAGGACATTCTGAATTAGATCATGTGATACTAGAGGTCCCTGATGCTTCCTGTCCCTCCACTTCACATCCTGCATGGATTACTCCTGCCCTCACCAAGAATAATCTGTGAGGATGGCTTTTTGTGACGGTGTAGCTGGCCCACAGTAACACTACTTTAGCAGCATTTAGATACTCCCATTGATACCCAGAAACTAACAGGGTCCAGGCCTGGCCCAGTAAGAAGACAGTATTAAGAAAAAGCTTGGTCTTTAGGCAATTATTCCTAATTGCCCATTTTTTTTGCATCGTCACCTGAAGAATCTGGTTGTGACCCCTGTCAGAGGACGCTCCATTTTGGTGATGCCTTAGCAGCTTTTGATTTGTCATTCTAAGAAACAGACCTGCGTATGATGGACTCATTTTTCAATTTTCAAAAAAGTACAGAACTGAGGCAATCAAGTCTAATGCAAGCACGCATACGTCTGAAGAGGTCAGATCTCTAAGGATACAGATATGGAAAACTCATTTCCAGAGGGTATGTCTATACTACCACCCTAGTTCGAACTAGAGTGGTAATGTAGGCAACTGGAGTTGCAAATGAAGCCCGGGATTTGAATTTCCCGGGCTTCATTTGCATAAAGCCAGGCGCCGCCATTTTTAAATGTCCGCTAGTGCGGACTCCGTGCCGCGCGGCTACATGCGGCACGGACTAGGTAGTTCGGACTAGGCTTCCTACTCCGAACTACTGTTACTCCTCATTTCACATGATGGGATGAGGTTTACCTGGGTGGTCGACAAATACCTTTGATGTCGCCACCCACGCGTCCAGACTATCGCGCTGAGCCGACAAACAGCTGATCAGCTGTTTGTCGGCTCAGTGCGGCAGCCATGTAAATTTAAACGAAGCGGCGATTATTTAAATCACCACTTCATTTTACTATGTCTGGTAGCCTAATCTACATGCCTCTGGCGACAGAGGCATGTAGTCTAGACGTACCCTAAGATATCACCCTGATTTTTCAGTTATTCTAATGTCTCTTTGCATTGCCAGGGTATGTCTACACTACCCTCCTAGTTCGAACTAGGAGGGTAATGTATGCATACCGCACTTGCTAATGAAGCCCGGGATTTGAATTTCCCGGGCTTCATTAGCATAAGCGGGGAGCCGTCATTTTTAAATCCCCGCTGCTTCGAACCCCGTGTAGCGCGGCTACACGGGGCTCGAACTAGGTAGTTCGGACTAGGGTGCCTATTCCGAACTACCGGTACACCTCGTTTCACGAGGAGTAACGGTAGTTCGGAATAGGACCCTAGTCCGAACTACCTAGTTCGAGCCCCGTGTAGCCGCGCTACACGGGGTTCGAAGCAGCGGGGATTTAAAAATGGCGGCTCCCCGCTTATGCTAATGAAGCCCGGGAAATTCAAATCCCGGGCTTCATTAGCAAGTGCGGTATGCCTACATTACCCCGCTAGTTCGAACTAGCGGGGTAGTGTAGACATACCCCCAGAGTGGTGCAAGAGGGGCTTTGTGTAAATAAGAATCAGTCCTGTTTTCTTTTAACTATAAAAATAAAAAAGTTGGATCAAATATAATCTTTTATTGCCTATCCATGGCAGTGTTTGTGATTTTGTCTGTCCTCTACCTCGTAGATGTATTGCGTGGGTCCCTGGGCAAGACGTGTGTGTGTGTGTGTGTGTGTGTGTGTGTGTGGAGGGGAGACTGGGCTCCATGCTCCTGGAAGGGCCAGGCCTTGAGCAGATAAGGCAGAGTTGAGGGCCCTCCGTGATGCCCAGAGTGCGGCACGCCTTCTCTCCCCCAGCCCTCAGAGCTGCTTGGAGCACATGGTGCAGCAGTCGGCAGCAATTTGAAGGGCCTGGGGGCTCTGTCCACAGTAGCGGAGGCAGTGGCTGGGTGACCCAGGCCCCTTTGAATTGTTGGGGTCTGGGGCAACTGCTCCTTTTTCCCCTGCTCCCCCCCCCCCACAGGCAGGCATGACTAAACTAACCCCACATGCTGCAGTAGTGCAGGCTACTGGCCCTGGTGCTTCGCACTTCAGATGAGAGAGGAGGCCTTCATACCTGATCCCCATGGAAATTAATGCTGATTTAGGTTTCATACATGTTTTGGGGATAAAGGAAAGAAGCCACAGAGCACGACCTTTACTTCACTCCTCTTCTGACCAGCTGTGCCTGTTGTGGGTTTGGGGAGAGAAGGAAACGTTCTGCTGGGCCTGCACACATTCTCTATGGCTTTCTATACCAGACCCTAAAGAAGGCCCTTTCTCTAATCTTTGTGTAAGGCTGCAACCTAAAAATACTTTATTTCTTAGAATTCAGAACACTAACACATAAGAAGCTCGAAACAGAGAGAGACAAAATAGGCTGCTACCTGCGCTGCAGAGGCACAGCTCACCTCATCTTGCTGCACATTGACTGCACATCTTAGTCTAGGCTGGCTTGCTGCGCATTGACTGCTGCTAGGCCTATATTGTACACTTACCTACAGAGCCCCCTAATCTGCAAGCAGGTCCAGGAAAAAATCCCTGAGAATCTAAAGTGACGGTTTATTATTTTAATACAGGTTTCAATGCACCACACTTATACCCAGAATGGTCTTTAAGACCAGCTGAGGACTCAAATAGGAAAAAAAAAAAAAAGACCTGTAACAGCATCAGACTGCACAGGCCACCAGCTTTGTTACTTTTTCAGATAGAACTCAAATTGACAGTTAGGAAACAGAAAACTCTATTCTAGTCTATTGGGGCTATTCAGGCATTTGTCAGTCTCCAGTCACCATGGCATCTAGGCAGGAAACATATGAGGTGTCGGCAGGAAATGTATCAAAGGAGTCATTTTCCAATGGGTAAACCTGATATCAAAGAACTGAAAAAACAAAACCAACATTTACAGGTGTCCTTGCTTTGATCACTAATTAAAATGTGACTTATACTCAGTGTACCTGTTAGAGGAGTTGACACAACAAAGAATCTGAGGTACCTGACTATTTCTTGTTATGCTGTGAAAGACAGGTGTTCATTCCTGGGAAAGCTTTGAAGCTAAAAATAAAATAAAACAAAATTAAAGTTAAAGGATATTTCCAGGTACATAGTAATCATCTTAATACTTACATTTCAGGGGTTTTGTGTGTGTGTGAAATACTGACAGAACTCCTGGCTGGAAAGGAATGCAGACAATGAGGTAAAGTAAAGCCTTGTAAGTCATTTGAGATCAATAGGCAGAGAATGTGTCTCAGCCATGTCATTATCAGATTAATAGCTAAGTTCCAATTTAAGCTAGAATTATTTGGATAACAAAATCAAAAGGAAAGTTTTAACTAACAATTTGCCTTGAAGCAAAATAAAAGTATTAGAGATAGGATTTTTGTGATTTACCCCACGCCCCTTCAAATTCCATCCAGGCTAGGTTGCTTCACAGATAAACCATGGGGCTCTTACCCTGAAATTCTTATTTATTCCATCTTGCAATTTAAAGTGAAACAAGCCATCTGATTCTCCCTGAATTCCCAATGGATGGCATGTACTCCATAAACTCACCATATAGATGTTTACAGTATTTGCGGTAACTGTAAGTGTCCATGATCCAAAAGGGATATATACCATAGATTAGATATTTGGGGATAGCCTATTGCAACTGGGTCATATGGCAAGTTGGCCATTCTGATCTCCTAGACGCTGTTGAAAATCGTATCTTTTTCTTTTTCTCCTTCTCCTTTTGCCTTCTATCCCATCATTCTTATTCTTTTCTCATAGGTTTTTAACTTAACATTTGAAATGTTACTCAATTTGCACAACACTGAATCATATTTTCATATTTCATATTTATCTGTAGGATTTGGCTAGTGCCAGGGAAATCCCCCTCTTTATAAACTTTAAGCAACTTCCTAGACAGTGATGTATTTGTCCCCTCCTCTGTTTCTATTTTTCTCTTGGCTTCATTATAATTTAATAACTATAATGTAACACTATTTATTTCACTCCGGAACAAGAACTGTGCAGTATATGGCCTCCACCTTATAATCAGAAAGAATTTCACAAATAAATCAATGAGTTTTCTTCAACATTGTGGCCACAATAAGAAGCAATAGGTAGAGATTTCCAACACCATGACCGAGGATGAGCATGGATGCATTCCACACATTCATGGAGAGAGATATTGGAGAAGAAAAGCCTGAAGTCGTCCATTCCTCCATAATTAGGTGCTATTGTCCATAGCTAGTTTGAAGCAGCCAGTTCCTAAATTTAGGAAAATTGACTAATATCTTGCTGCTCAAGAGATCTTGTTCATTTTGTGCTCTGGTTGGAGGCAGAGACAGTTTTGGGAAATCAGCACTAAATCTGTCATGACTATTTCATCTCATGAATTCATGGAAAGCTCTTCTTCCAGTGCCATGGGGTACTGGGGCTGGTTCCTCAGCTGATGCGAACCTGAGCAGCTCTGTTGGCTTTAATTAACTGAAGATGTGTTTAAATCCACTCAAATTTCAGCTAGTAACAATGTCATTAAAAAAAATACAGTCAGTGATGTAATAGTAAGAAATTCCTATTCCATGAGCAGTATGGGAAAGAGAGCTGCAAAGCAAATCCCAACTGTTTTTGACACCCATACTGCAAGTGAGATGGCACTATCATGCCCAAACAGCATGTATAAACTGAGATGAAATCAATCATTCCCAATCATATTTTCAAAGGCTCCAACCTTAGCTATTACGGAATGTTCCGCCTGCAGGGACAGCAACCTGTCACCAGCCAAAAGGATTCCCCAGCATTTTGAAGATGACACATTAGCAAAATATGTGCCTTTAGAACATGAGAGATTCTGCTTGCTGATTGGCTTGTGAGGACAGTGATTTATAATTCATTTCATAATGTGCCAGATTTTTACCTTGCCCTTCTTTAATAGTGCACCCATATGTGCATATGTAACTTTCAGTGTGTATAGCAGGTATTATTCCCATGCCATTTTTGGCATATGTGGTGAAATATTAAAATTCCCACTTGTAACCTATTTTCACCAGATGTTACACCCATTAATAGAAACTGTTAGACTCACCTACTCTTCCTTTTAGCTATTATCTTAGCTTGTTTGTTGAGAATCACCTCTGGGGAATGTCTCAGCAGAATAGGAAATACATTTAAACCTAACAAAGAAAAAGCAATTTGCTACAGGAGTGACTAAAAAAGGAAAGATTAAACAAAAGCAGTCAGAAATTCAGAATAGTCTTTGTCCTTTCCTGCAGGAATCTGCTTGATTTCTATTATTAACATCTGCAGTCCTCAATTCAGATCATATGTTTTAAAAAGCAGTTTAAATTAAACGCATATTCTAAAACTTTCATTTCTAAACATGAGCAACATAAATCTACCCAGTCTGGAAAAAATGGAATAGTCACCTTGTTACTAACAAGTTAAAAGTGTGCAGTGTGAAGTGGCGGGGGAGGGGAGAAGTAGGCGTAGAAAAGCCCCCTATCATCCTTCTAACCATCAATATTTTGCATTCTTTACATGTTCAGATTCAATAACCCAAAGTCTAATGCTGATTCCAAGATTTTGAAAGAAAACAAAATCTTTGATTATCACTGCTATTTCTGAAATAACCTCTCCCTGCTCTGCCTTGTCTTTTATTTACTTTTCTGTTTCTTGAGTGGTGTTGGTTGTGCGTCAAAGGATTTGCCATGGAAAGCATTTCTGAACAAAACAATTATTTTTAATCCTGCATCCTTAGGGGAGGGGGAAAATGTTGAGTTAAAGGAATTAAAGAAAGGGGAAACATTTGCTGTTGAATTCTGAAGTACCCATAGGGCTCAAGCAGAAACAGAATGCACACAACTGCTTCTATTCCAGTGACCTTTACTATAACCCATGCATTTTATGTGTGATTGTTATAATCATGTCTTAGATCAGCATGTGTTGTGCAGTGAAATATAGATCATTCAAAAGTTCTGTGCCAGCAGTTACTAATTTCCAAGAATTGCTCAATCATTGGACTCATCAATATGTTTCTCTATGCTTAAAAGCTGAAGTCTTTGGAAAAAGAGTACACAAGATGTACATTTTCTCCTATCTGGGGGAGAAAAGGTAAACCAAAGCATAGGTCAGGTTTTCTTAAACTTTCATATGATATTTTAATGCTATTGTCAGTGAGAACAACTACTGTTGTTTTACAGTACCAAGGTATTAGCCCAAAATTCAACTCTTGTGTATTCCTAATGATTACACCTGGAATGAATTAGATCCAGTGGACCCAATTCTGGCAGCACTTACTAGACGGTATCTTCTGTTGACTTAAGCAAGAGTCACACATAAGTGAGGATGGAGTTGGACCCATTCTCTCTCTAATTCCCACTGAAATACACAATCATTCTGCAGACCTCGGAGATGGCTCCACTCATTAGTTTTCCTTGGTGGGTAGCTCTGTTAAACAATTGACAGAAACTTATCCATGCACTCAGTTTGTGTATCAAATGCTGTTTGCTTCAATACTCCAGTGTTTCATTGAAAATAATGTGATAGAAGTAAGTGTCAGTTTCTCATAATACTGTACCACTATTTTAAGTAGAACACATACTGGTTTAGTTTTAGGTAGAGTATTATTCTTGGTAAAATTTGTCATAACATGATTGCTACTGTATCATAGCCATGTCATGACGTGTGAAGATAAAAGCCACTCAGGTGCAGTGTGGATAGTCCTGCCGCAGAGAAGACCAGACTGTGCTCTTACCCTCAGCCTGCCTGGACCAGCTATCTGGATGTTCTAATGCTACCCAAAGAGACAGTAGTTTTGTGCTTGGTGGTGACTAAAGTGCAGAGGTGGGCAATATCAGGCCTAGGGGCCAGATCCGGCCTGCCAAGCATTTTTCTCCAGCCCACCGAGTTGATTAGCAGAGGTGCATACTGGCAGCATATGTTCAGCTGCCTCTCCCCCATCTTGCTCCTTCCTGTAGCTGAACTGCTTCCAGGATCATTCTGCTAGGGTGTGTGTGTAGGGGTGGGGTGGGGGTGGGGTGGGATGGGGGGAGATGCTGAAGTCAGGGTGTCCTCCTGCCCCTGTAAGCCATCTCTGCAGAGTAGGGGTCATAGATGGAGACACGCAGTCAACAGAGCTGCTCCAATCTGAAGTATGTGACTTCAGTGCATAAACAGAAGGTGGAGGGGAGGTTGGGGGAAGACAACAGAGCAGGGCAGATTTTCATTAAAAAGACAGAGTGTGGCTTCTCTCAGAAACTTAGCCAGCACACACACACAGTCTGTTCCTCACTGTCTTTGTACCACATACACAGTCATTGTTACACACACACTGCCACATACTCACCCATCTTTGCACCACACACACTCAATCTGTGTCACAAAGTCTTTCACATGCAGTATCTCTCTTTTACTCACACACACTCTTTTTCCCTCTCTTTGTAGCTCCATCCCTTCCACTCTAGGCACTGCCCCTTCTGGGGGGGAGAGGAAGGGAGGGGCTTGAAGCCAGCTTGCAACCATGTACCAAAATTGGCCCCCCCAAAATTGGAAGTTGTGGCCCCCCCCATAGTGTAACTGACTCCTAAATCACTGAATAAAATGATAGGCCAACACTTGTGATTTTATTATGAGTCTCATAATATTTAGTGTTCATCTGAAAGACCCAGATGCTGGAGTCATGTGATTACATATGACTATCAGCTTTCATTGTTAAAAAGTATGCTTCTAGCCCTCATGGTTATGGAGAAAAGTTAAAAAGTGTGATGTGAATGCAACCTAAAGGCTCAATATTTAGAAGGCACACAAAGCACACAAAAACAACCCCAAATTTAATATATTTTTTTAAAAAATCATGATTTTTATGGCTCGACTTAATGTTTGAAAGCTCAGGGTTGGCAGTACTGGTGATGGTTCTGAACTCTTTGCTCCACCCTCTATGAACTCGTATGGAGGGAGCCACAATTGCAGTGTTTGCATAAAAACTGATTGCACAGTTCCAAAGGCAGAATTGTGATACTCAGATACTGTGTGAATGGAGCAAGACAGAGAGCTAGATAGATAGTAATACTGGTTTTCAACCAGTTTATAAAATGGTCAACTTTTATAAATATTGTAATTTTGGTAAAGATATTGCCAATTTTTTCTGCATTTTGACCAGATAAAGTTGAAATACATGATTTCAAGGAAGATGCAAGCCCTTTTAATAGAAGCAGTTGAAAGGGCTTGTGTGTCCACGCTTCCAGGCACCGCACTAGCAGCGAGACTAGGAGCAGCGAGCCCTTTAAATAGCAGGAATTGAAAGGACTCTCAGCTCCTGTCTTTGGCAAATGTGATGCCTGGGAGCTGCCGGGACAGTGCGAGTCCTTTCAGCTCCTGCTATTTAAAGGCTCCACCACTTCCGTCTGAGGCCCCACCCCTTCTGGGGTGGCCTGCAACCACTTCAAAAACTTTTGATGTGGTCCCTGCTCAAAAATTATTGCCAACCCCTGTTCTAGTACATACTCTTCAAGATTTTGCTTAAATGAAAGTTCATGACTTACTATGCTTGCCACTGATACATAAACCTTTGAGCTTTAATCTTCAGAAGTGTAGAATTTATGGGAAACTTAGCTTACTTTGGGTTCATGTATTTCAAAATCTTACCATCCTTAGACTTTGATGAAGATTCTAGAAATAAGATCATAAAATGAAGAAAGCACTTCGCATAAAATGTTATATTGAAAAATCCATTCCAAATTCACAGATGTCTTCTTTAGTGTTGCAAGATGCAAACTGTGCTACTTTGAATGCATATTTTTTCTTTAGAGTGGAGTGAATTATTCCATCATTACACAGGTCTATCTACATGAAATAATCTTCAAAGATGAGGAAAAGTGGAACAGCCTACCACTATTTCTAATGCAACCTTTTGTTTAAACAATCATAAAACAGATAGGTAGCGTTGCGTTTTTATGGGGCCAGATATTGGTCACGTCAATAGAAGACATCTGGAAAACACTTTAAAATATAAAAGTTACAATTAAATATATAGGTATGAGGCTAGCAAGTGTGTTTAGAGACTGGTTCATTATTTTTGCTGTTAACTCTGCCTTTAAAGTGTTTCCTGGTTTCATCCTGAGTTATTTCAATGCCAGAAGGACAGCTCAAATTCTGAAACCCTTACCACCATGAAGGGCATGCAGTTACATGTGAATAATCTTAATCAGCATAATTGCTATAGTATTTGGTACAAAAGTAGCACTGGGATAGATGTTGATTGATTAACATTGGCTTATTATATTTGGAACAGAAGCCTTACCAGCAGTGATTTAAAATTATGGGTCTCCCCTGAAACTCTGCATCTAACATACCCATAGATAGTTCAGGTATTTGGATATCATTGCATTGTATTGTATAGAAACTCAACTAAGCCCCTCATTCCTCTCAAACATAGATGAAATACCAGTTGAAATAGTTCTTCCTTCTCTCTTATTTAATATAAGTTCTGGTAATTACTACATTAGAAGTGTTAATAAGACCATATATAGAAGAAATCAAACATAGTTGCCTATGATGGTTAATCCAAAACCTGAGATTGAAAGAGAAATATCTTTCTCTATTTCCATGTTGCCCATAGTTGACTAGATGGGTTAACATTAACATTTATTACCTATCTCTGGATAATATTAAAGCATTTTTTTGCACAACCTGTATTCTTAATTTTCTTCAGTACTGGTAAGTTCTATTGAACAAATGCCAGACTGAACATTGATACCAGATGCCTGTATTGGCAAAATCTAGTACAACACATGCAGGTACAGTGTAAAATTACATCATGTTTCATGCCTGGGCACTACAAATAACTTTTTCCTTCATCTCAAATAACCTTATAAAGTATACTCTGAGACTTCAGACAATGTAACCTTGGCAAAATGCAAGTTTTGTAGCCAAGCACATCACATCTAATATATTTTATTTTAGCATGGGATATGAATTTTAGAGAATATTCAACCAAGTTAAATATATGACTGGTGTTGAACATAAAAGTACCCGTCCTGTGCAGGTAAGCCTGATAAATTTTATTTGATCAGTTTGGAGGAAATCATAATTTCTTCATGCTTACAACTAAAGAATCAAATATTAAAAGCTTAAAGGTGATATTATATATATACATATTTCTTCCTGTTATCCTATCATCTGGGATTGGGTTGTTGGGTAACTGTCTGCCATCTTTGTCTGTTTGAAGGAGCCCTAAGGTTTACCTGCTTACTATCTTTTCTGATGCAATCCATCTGTCAGGGGTATGCCCCTTTGATGGTATGAAAAGTCCCCATCGTCTGTTGTATGGCCCGTTTCCCTAGGGCCAACACGACCCGCAGGTTCAGTTTTAATTAGTGCCCTTCCCACAGAGTATGTACGGCTCTAAGGCCTAGTCAAGAGTATGTGTCCCTCTCTCAGGGTACTTATGGCCCTATGGCCCAGCCAAAAATCAGGTCCCTCTATCAGGGTATTTATGGCTTTGAGACCTAGTCACCAGGTAAGCCCTCCAAAGGCTAGGAAGCTACTTGGTGGGACAGGAGGGAGAGGTAGGGGGACCTGGGTCCTCCCGCTCCACTGGGTCCCAGCCCAGGGCCCTGTAGGCAGTGGCAAGTGCTGCTGCCTGCTCGGCGGGGATTCCTGCCGATACACACTGAGCTCCCTAGAGGATGATCCTCCACCCCGGGCTACTTCCTACCACTCTCTGTGGGTTGCTCAGTACATTGAACCCCTCTAGGCAGCCCCCTTAATCAGGGCTGTTGTTGGGGCTGTGGCTGCTGTCACTGCTCCTCAGGCAGCTGCTGGAGGGATAACTCGGGAGCGCCTTCCCCTCTGGCAGTGAGCCCCAACTGAGAGGCTAGCTGAGCTTTCATACCCTGCCTCCCCTGGGAGCATGCCCAGTAGGGCTCTGGGGTGGGGCCTTTTCAGCCAGCTGGTCCAGGGCAACTGGCGGGGTATATACACCCATCCATAACTTCTTTGACTTTACTCAGGGTCTCTTTCCTGCCATGCTATCTTCACCAGGTCCTCTTGATTCATTACTGGTATATGTCCAAACCAGTGAAGATGTGCTTCCTGGATTTTTGTCTGCTACATCATGTAACTTGACTTCCATCTTAATACATTAAAGAGAGAATTAGGAATGATAGGCTCTATGCCCTCAACTTACATTGACCTACTCAGAAACCCCATTCTTCATGTTTTTTCCCATTCTCAAAACACTTTCCCGGATCTGAAGGAGGCAGAGGTATTACTCAGAATTTTCGGAACCCACAATTATGGTAACTTCTTTCTATTTTCTCTCTGCAGGTGGTTTCAGGAATAAATCAATGGGGAGTTCTTCCATCTGATAAATCATTGGTATAAACATTGGTGCTTTTACTCACCCAAAAATA
Organism: Pelodiscus sinensis; assembly: GCF_052426305.1. Classification (NCBI taxonomy): domain Eukaryota; kingdom Metazoa; phylum Chordata; order Testudines; family Trionychidae; genus Pelodiscus; species Pelodiscus sinensis. The sequence continues at coordinate 314,072,687 of NC_143052.1, forward strand.
CATTTTATTAGGACTATAGCACACATCTAAAATAGCAATAGTCAAGAGCAGCCAAGTTACAGGTACCCAAAGTCTGAATGGTGTTGAGTGGTCAGTGGCAGGTTTCCAGTGTCCAGCCTTTCTCCTAGCTGCTGAGAAGTAGAATGCCTCAAGTTTGAAGAAAATTGTCTCTAAACTTCTCCAACTTATACACTGTGACTTTTTTAGAGGTTGCTCAAAGCAGATAACATAACTCATAGTAATCCTTTGCAAACTAACAATTTTCCTAACATCAGCAAGCAGCTACTAGTCATAAAATCAGCAAAAACTCATAACCAGGAACATTCAGATCTAATGTCAGCTATCCATACTTCCACTCATTCTCATGGGCCTTCCAATTTTTATTTTCTGTCCTTATCTGAAAAACTGCAGCTGCAGATATTTTGTATGCTTATGCAATACTCAAGTTACTCTTGACTACATAGTATTCTTACTACTATGATGGATTTGTGAACAATATTGCTGTGGTTATGCCAAGTCCAGTTCTTTTGTAACAGAGGTCCAGCTTGGAATGCCCAGAAAGACATCAGAGGGGAGATTAATTTATCCACCAAAGATGTTCAAGTAGGATAGCAGGCCACAGCTTCTTCTCAGTAAGATGACACCTACCATGTGGGTAGATGGAAGATGTCAGTGGAAGGCTTCTCACATATATGGGACAAGAGGTTTCCCCCATTCTGCTACCTGTTTCTCCCAGATTATGGGCTAGTGGGCTCTTGAGTTCATAATTTATCTCCCAATCTTCAAACATACAAGGTGAGTAACTAGCATGCGAACGTGTGCTGAATAGACTATACTATTTAAAACAAAGATAGCATATGCCAGTACAGAAGATGGTTTTTCAGTATTTCTTCTTAACGAAATACCTTACAGAACGTAGTAAACATTTAACAAACCATCATCACAGGTATTGGGAGTGAAGTTAAGACTCTAAAAGCCAAATTCTCAACAGTCTCTAAAAAATGTGGTTGCACTATTTGTCATGTAAACATTGGCATGAGCAAGTTTCTGACTTTTGTGTGTGAATGCTCAATTTCACACAGAAATGGATGTGACCACACAACTGCGGACTGCTTGGGGAAGTCAGGTGAAAATGTACATATCATTAAAGTGCAAACGGTACCTTCTTGTTTATCAATGTGTAAGCAATGAAAATAAAATATTTATAAGATCTTTTTGGAAGGTTTTGATGAAGTGGAAGGAGGTGGGATTTCCTTTGGTGACATTTCTTAACCAACCTCAGATATGCTAATGATATGGTGCATTTTACTGCGTCATCAATGCAATACCATGAATACTGGAATCTGCAAAACAGTGAGAAATATGGACTATAATGCTTGAATGTAAAACAAAATGCTTGAATGTTGTCACAATCAATAACAAGAGGATGAAAGATCATGTTTAACAGTCAAGCTGTAGCAGCAGTAGATTAATTTAATACATATCCAACCAAGGAGGCTGCTCCAAAGAAATCAGAAGGATATAAGAACATAAGAACAACCGTACTGGGTCAGACCAAAGGTCCATATAGCCCAGTATACTGTCTTCTGAGAGTGGCCAATGCCAGATGCCCCAGAGGCAGTGAACAGAACAGACAATCGTCATATGATCCTTCCCTAACTCCCATTTCCAACCTCTGACAAACATCATTTTGGCACATCATTCCTACCCATCCTGGCTATTTGCCATCGATGGACCTATCCTCCATGAATTTATTTAATTCTTTTTTGAACCCTGTTAAAGTCCTGGTCTCCACAACATCCCCTAGCAAAGAGTTCTACAGGTTCACTGTGCTATGCATGAAGAAATACTTCCTTTTGCTTGTTTTAAACCTGCTGCCCATTAATTTCATTTGGTGACCCCCTACTTCTTACGTTATGGGAACAAATAAACCACTTTTCCTTAGTCACTTTTTTCTTACCTGTCATTATTTTATAGACCTCTATCATATCCCTCCTTAGTCTCCTCTTTTATAAACTGAAAAGTCCCAGTCTTTTTAATCTCGCTTCATATGGCACCTATTCCAAACCCCTAATTATTTTGTTGCTCTTTTCCGAACCTTTCCCAATGCTAAGGTATCTTTCTGAGATTAGGCAACCACATCTGTTCACAGTATTAAAGATGTGGGTGTACCATGGATTTCTACAGAGTTAAGAAGTTATTCTCTGTCTTATTCACTATCCCCTTTTAAATGATTCCTAACATTCTGTTTGCTTTTTTGACTGCTGCTGCACATGGAGTGGATGTTTTAAAAAATCAGAAAGCTAGAGAAAACTTCCTTAGCCAAGTACAGAAAAACCATAGCATCTTGAAATGTACAAAGGTTTGACTGGCGAAGAACTTATTTTTTTCCATAATGACTTATGGATATGAATTCCGGTAAACTAATGCTGCTGATAAAAGAAAACTGAAGCTTTTGAGAAGTGGTACAGTGAAGACTCTTACGTATCTCCTGGACTGAAAAGATGAACACTTATATTAGAAATATTATTGGAGCAAAACAGACTTTGTTTTTAGAAAGCAGCATATGCAATTTATAAATTTTGGTCACATCTGGTGTAGAGATGGAAATAAATCTGAGAAATATGTTATGAAAAGAATGGTGTGGTGGGACATTACAAAAGGGGATGACCAGAGAGGAGAGAGTGCAGCAGATAACTGGGAGGTCAGCTGCTTAGTGTATGAAGTTAGCAGTGGAGTGAGAAGGCTTCAGAAAATTCTGCTATGTTGTCACCAACATTTAGATATGAATAAATGGACTTTACTTATTTAAGGTCTCTCCAAAGAAATTATGCCTAATCTAGCCCAGATTTCATTGGGAGATATGGGGGGTTTAAATCTTTACTGAAAATTATGCTTTTCATGGACAGAAAAATAGTGATCACAATTTCACTTCTCATCTCAGATTCAATTAAAATTTCGGTGCTTTATGCATTTTCTTGTAAAATAGTGCATCTGTCTGTGTTTGTGTCTGTGAGTCCATTTGTTCAAGAACTCCTCAGAAACAGTAAGAGCTAAGGCCACCAAACATGGCATGCAGCTTCCTCTTCTCTTAAATTAAAGCAAGATCAGAGTTTGGTTGTGCCAGCAGAACCAGACAACCCGGGAAAGGGCATAACATGCACAAGGAGGGGCTGCTTTTGGATGGATGCAACATGAGAGTGGCCACTAGGGGGCAGTGAGCCTGCAGGAGAGAGCTATTCTGCAGAGTGTCCATTGGGGGCAGTCCTACCAACAAGAGCTGGGGCTCCCTTATTTTGCCTCCCAGCACATCATTAAGTAGCTCCCCACCCCAAACCCTTTCCCTCATTGGTCACAGTACTGGAGGGAGGGGGAGAGAACAGGCACTAGGTGGGCTGACAAAAGTAACCTGGGGAAGTGGAAGAGAGAACAGGCCCAGGGAGGGCTGGAGGGTTGCCTGAGGGGGAAAGAACAGGTTCCTGGCAGGCTGGGTACGGTAGCCTTGGGGGAGAAGAACAGGCCCCAGGTGGGCTGGGGAATGCCCTGCGGGGAGAAGAACAGGCCCCAGGAAGGTGGGGGATGCTGGTGCCCTGACCCCCAGCCTCTTTCACTCTTCCCATCCCCAAGGCCCTACCCTGAAGGACCTGGGCAATACCAAGTAAGTCTGCTAATCACTATTATGGAGATGGCCTAGGTAAGGACATAAATCTTTAAGGACAAAGATAATCATCATTACAGCTTGCAAATTTCTTATTAACATGCAAATAGTGTTACTATAAATTCAAGCTAAGCATTATGAACCACACTTTTTTAGCTGTTTAAATTAATTCCCTGAATATTTAGTAAGATGAATATGAAGTAAATGGCAGTTTCCCAGCTGGACACAGTTCAACTTAAGCAAGATGATAAATTCTAATACGAAGATGGAACTTGTGGAAAGTGGCCAGAGCAAAAGAGTATTTCAGTTGTGGAATTCTAGTCCAGATTCCATTCTGGAAAGAAAAAATTCTCCAAGGTTGCTCTCCCATTGGAGGACTTCTGAAAAACTGAAGGAAAAAACCCACAGGAAAGTCAAGTGTGTGGTCTCATGAAATTTCTTCTTAGCGTGCAAAGGAGACATGAAAGATGGTTTGCATGAAAAAAATAGAAACAAATTGCTATTGATACTAGTAAACAAGAATTATTTGACAGGTTTCAGAGAGGTAGCCATGTTAGTCTGTTTCAGCAAAAACAACAAGGAGTCCGGGGGCACTTTAAAGACTAACAAATTTATTAGGGTATTAGAGAATAAGCTTTTGTGAGCTGTAATTAATTTCCTCAGATAAGAAAGAAAGAAAGAAAGAAAGAAAGAAAGAAAGAAAGAAAGAAAGAAAGAAAGATGGGACTATAACATCAGTAATAATTAAATCAGAATAGATGTGGCTCATCTCCAAATATTTGTTCTCACAAGAAGACCCAAACCTTTACATACAGGCTTTGTCTACACTACAAGTTTTTGCGGCAGAAAATACGCTAATGAGGGACTCATTAGCATAAGTCATTATCTCATTAGCATTTTCTGCCACTTCTTTTTGCGTGAGGGATTTTTGTGCAAAAAGAAGCAGTGTAGCCACTTCCGTTTTATGCAAACCCCCCTTTTTGCGCAAGAACCTCATGCCTATCCCCGAGAGACATAAGGATCCTGCACAAAATGGGGTTTTTGCACAAAACGGAAGCGACTACACTGTTTCTTTTTGCACAAAAACCTGTTGCGCAAAAAGAAATGACAGAAAATTGCTAATGAGATAGTGACTTACTCTAATAAGTCCCTCATTAGCGTATCTTCTGCTTCAAAAACTCACAGGGCTACGTCTACACTGGCACCTTTTTCCGGAAATGCTTAAAACGGAATACTATTCCGTTTTCAGTTTTTCCAGAAAAGGAGCGTCTACATTGGCAGGCTGCTTTTCCGGAAAAGCCCTTTTTCCGGAAAAGCGTCTGTGGCCAATGTAGACGCGCTTTTCCAGAAAAGAGCCCCGAGCGTCATTTTCACTATCGGGGCTTTTTTCCGGAAAAAATTACTGAGCTGTCTACACTGGCCCTTTTCCGGAACAGTGTTCCGAAATAAGGACTTATGACCGAGCGGGATCAGAATAGTTTTTCCTGAATAGCGGCTGATTTTGTACAGTAGATCGTTGTTGCTTTTCCAGAAAAGCAAGCGGCCAGTGTAGACAGCTCGCAGCTTATTCCGGAAAAGCGGCTGCTTTTCCGGAATAAGTGGCCCAGTGTAGACACAGCCACAGTGTAGACATAATCATAGAGTTTTTCTCTTCCAACAAGACGCCTAAGACAGAAGTCCCTATGCAGATCATTAGATCTATTTGTTTTTCTAGATTTTGAAGAGGAAAAAAAATTGAATGCATGCATGTGGACAATGAGTTAGTGAGGATACTACATAGACCTTGGGGTTTACATTTGGGGGTAATTTAGATTCTTTGCCTAGTTTTTGTCCCAGAAGACATGAATACACTGAATTATTCTTGCAGGCATGTACAATACTGAAATGGGACTTCAGTGGGCACTTGACTCTGTAAGGGATGAGTAAGAAGCTACAAAGAACTTAATCTCCTTAAAAATATTGAGCCTGATCTTGGTGCCAGTAAAGCAGCTTTGCAGTGTTCCTAATGCGTAATGGAGGTTTAAAGTTGTCTTAACCACTTACATGAGGGGATCCCTCTGGTAGATTTGCAATTGCATAAGATCTGGCCAATAAGGTATAGTCACCTAAGGAAAAAAAAAAAGGAGATTCCTCTATTCCAAAAAAAATTAATATCTCCAAGCCCTCCTCCTGAAATCTGAGACAATATTTAGGCTTCTGTTCAGTTCACACAGCAAAGCTCCTATGCTGCATTAAAAAATTACCAAAATAAATCATGAGCTATTAGCACTATGTTGAAAATAGGATATTTCAAGCAGTATAAAACTATACAAATATGGACTAAATCCTCCCCCGCACAGAAGCAGCCTCTGTTTGAATGGCAAAAGTAAGAGTATTTGTCCAATTTTTCTCTAATTTGAAATATTTTCCTTCTTTTGATAGTTATCAGACATTTTATACATTGGGCCTATGAGGCGTGTTAGCTTACTAGAAGAATAAAGCCATTATTTAGTTTGACTTTCTCTCATTTAGTTGAGAGAAAGTCAAAAGTTTTGTAAAACACTGCACCTCAAATCTATCAAGATTATTTTCCCAATATTAAAGCCAGCCTCACAGAGCTGTGTGCCACATGAAGGAAGCTACCTTATGAGTGATTACTCTGGGAAGGATAGAACAATCCAATTTTTTGTCACTCAGCTGTAGCAAACGACAGATGTCCCCCCTATAATTTGCTCTGGTGTACATCCGTTCTGCACTAAAGTTGTTGACTCTTGTAGGAAGTGATGCATTATAAGTTCTCCCATTCCCCGCTCTTAAATTTCACATGGAAAAAAAAAGAAACCAAATTTGCACAAATGGAAGTCAGCCATAGGAAAAAAATTCCCCGCTTTAAGGTGTTTCGCTATAAGTCCAAGTTTTTTGGAACGTATCTTGGACTTATAGCGAGGACGGCCTGTATTAAAATCAGTGACCTGCTTTGGTAGCATTCTTCTTTGGAGATGACTTTATTGGCATCGCAACGTAGGGCACATCTACTCAGCAAAACACTCTTACTTCACTTCCCTTACTCCTCATGAAATGAGGGTTAGAGGAGTCAGAGTAAGAAGTCCTCCAGCTCGCCATTACTTTGAAATAATCACTTGCTGTATAGACGCACTCTTTGTTATTTTGGAATAACATAAATTATTCCAAAATTACGCTGCTGTGTAGACATAGCCTTAGTTATTCTGTGTAATATGATAGCAGAGTGTCCTGTGAGAGAAGCTCTAAAGAGTATGAATGAGGGAAACCAACAAGATTTTTTACTAATCATTTTTTCTTACATGAGAGCAAATACAGGCAGTCCCCGGGTTACGTACAAGATAGGGACTGTAGGTTTGTTCTTAAGTTGAATCTGTATGTAAGTCGGAACTGGCGTCCAGATTCAGCCGCTGCTGAAACTGACCGCCAGTTCTGACTTACATACAGATTCAACTTAAGAACCCCAAGCTTCCCCAAGTCAGCTGCTGCTGAAACTGATGAGCGCTGATTCCAGGAAGCCTGGGGCAGAGCAACTCTGCCTCGGGCTTCCTGTAGTCAGCGCTGGTCAGTTTCAGCAGTGGCTGACTTGGGGACGCCTGGGGCAGAGCAGCTGGGGTGCTGCTGGGTTGCTCCAGTAGCACCGCTCCTCGGCGCTACTGGACCAACCCAGCAGCACCCCAGCTGCTCTGCCCCAGGCGTCCTGATTCAGCCACTGCTGAAACTGACCAGCAGCGGCTGAATCAGGACCTGGGGCAGAGCAGCTGGGGTGCTGCCGGGTTGGTCCAGTAGTGCCCAGAGCGGGTGCTGCAGGACCAATCCACAGCGCCCCAGCTGCTCTGCTCCAGGGTCCAAAACAAAAGCCTGGTCTGCTGGGGGGGGGGGCACACTATCCGTGCCCCCCCCAGCAGACCAGGGACATGGGGAGCAGAGCAGCAGCGGCAGCGGGGTGCCGCGCCTCTGAGGCTTTGCTCTGGCAAAGTCTCAGAGGCGCGGGACCCACCCCCAACCCCCCGCGGCTGCGGCTTCAGTCTCGGTGCCTGTGGTCTGCTGGGGACCGTCCCCAGCAGACCACAGGCACCGGGTCTCAAGCGGCAGCAGCGGCGGTTCCCGCGCTTCTGAGGCTTTGCTTTGGCAAAGCCTCAGAAGCGTGGGAACCCACCCGGTGCCCCTGGTCTGCTGGAGACGGTCTCCAGCAGACCAGCGGCACGGAGCAGCTTACGAACGGGGCTTTCTCACGCCGGAGCTCGCAGGTAGCAATCCGCTATCTCGACCTCCGGGGCGAGAAAGCCCCGTTCGTAAGTGCGGATCCGACATAAGTCGGATCCGCGTAAGTCGGGGACTGCCTGTATAGCATTTTCTTTTTCAAGTGAGGATAACAAGCAGTTCATTCCACCAGTGCTATTATTTCTGACTTTAAAATAAAAGCATAACAGGAATACTGGAACTAGAATGTAACGATTCATAACAACTACACCCTTACTGTTTGCTCTAATAATAAGAAATATAAAAATGGATCCCTTAGCACTTAATTTTGGAAATTTATTATTGCTCAAATAGTTGTGGTACAAGAGAGATTTAAACAAGGCTGACAGCATTCTGTGTGAAATTCACTACTGTGCAGTAGGTATAATGCATACAAGTCCCATTTGAACCTCGAGGGCTTAGCGATGTAAAGGCCTTATGCTGACTTGCTGCACGTGGGTGAATTTCATCCCATGTGCCTTTCATAGGAACATCAGTCTGGCCATGATGCAATACTCTGGCAGGAAAGTCATGAGAAAATTCAGGCAGATTCTTTTCTCTTTCATATATATAACTTCTTTCATTTCTTCCAATTCTGGCTAAGGCCCAATCATTCTTCACGAGAATTCAAATTCACTTGCAAATCTTTGCATTAGCTACAATACATGAACATAAATAATACTATTTTATAGCGTTACAGTCCAATTCTTGGCAACAGTGATCCATAGAAGTCCTGTTTTATGCCTTTATAAGTTCAATTAAAACATCCTATATTTTCCTGAAAAAATGCACAAAAAGCTGAAGAAACAGTGGGAAGAAGAGGTTTGGGGCCTGAATTCTCACTTACACTGCTGTGCCTCTGGTGATGTAAAGGAGCCATCAGAAGCCTGAAAATGTACTGCCAAGGCAGTGTAAAGGACATTAGTATAAATGAGAATCAGTACCTTCAGTTTCTGGGAGCTTGTAAGCCATTGACCATTTTACCATGCTCCAGAGAAAGGTCTTAGTTTCACAAATATTATTCCCTTACCCCACTCTATTACATATGTTGTCTTATTCTATGACTCATTGTACTTTGAAGTATTTCACAGGGTGTAATACTCTTTTCACCGAAATGCAGAGAGCCCAAGTCAGGTCATGCACACACTTAAGCACATGCACCACAAAAATAGTTGTGAAATTAAAACTTTGTGAGGCTACAAATCTGTGCCAGACATATACACAGAGTCTATCAGTGTATTTTAGTACCAAAAAAAAGTTTGTAATTTTTTTCTCGTTGCTCTTATCCTGCAGGGCAATCACAGTTAAGAAGGACTCCCAGGGATGCTACTCCTTTTGTGCTCATTAACAGAGCTTTTTACTAAGCCCAGTCAGTTATACCTTTACAAACCCAGTGAGGGTCATTGTTTGCACAGGTGTCAGTGATGGTCCAGTTTGGCTTGCAGAACCTTTATTAATGGTGAAAATGTGCAAGAAAGATAAAAACTTGACTCAAAGATTATAGGCTGAGTTTGTAGAGTTGTCAGAAGAGACTTTTTATTTGCAAACAGCACATTTGATATGTAAATTGCAGAGGCACATTCAAGATATCCATAATGCTATCTTTAAGGCCACGTCTCAGAACAGAGCTCCTCAAAGGTGCTTTGTATAGGCCACTTGTACGAATACGAATCCAATCTCTGATTAACTGAAATGTGCTATTATCAATAATGTAGCAAAATTATTGCTGTGGACATGAGAACAATCACACACACACGCACGCACACACATACACAGAGCATATTATGGCTAAATGTGCAACCACAACTTTTTTTTAACAACTAATACCTAACTGCGATATATCAACCAAAAATACCTGGTAGGGTTGTTCCAGCGTGAGTTGCAGCTGGCACCAAAGGCTCATAGAGTTCTTTAAACTTGATGGCCAGTGTGTAGCTCTAGCCACCTCTGTACCCAGTGACCTGCCAAGCCTCCCTGATTGGATACCAGTCTGCTGATCCCTCCATCCCAAATCTTCCATGCTCAAGGTTGGAGAGATGAAATGAAGGAACCCATGAGCTGCACCAGACTAATTGCATATCCCCTCTCCATGCCATGTGGATGTCATGGACCAATGCCCAAGCAACTCATAGGCTTTTAGAATGCTCAGCTGGATCCTTCCGACCCACCAACTTCACTGGGACTTACTTGTGAGACTTGTCATTTAAATTCCCCAGAAGCCAAATGCTTGGAGTAGAAGGTGAGAAAAACTCAAACAGCAGTTTGCCAATTTTGGGAAGAAAATTCCTTTCCAGATACCACCACAGGTATCATGTACCATCAGCATCACCAGAGATCCAGCAACAAGCTTATGAAATATAGGTGGGGCTGAAGTGGGGAACCTGAAGTAGCCACCCTTTCCTAGATACACTACCACCTCCATCAGGGCCACATGCCATGCATTATACCTAATGGCAATGGCAGTAGGGGGTGGGACAAGCCCCAGAGCCTGGACCAAAGTGCAACATGTGGATTCCCTTTCCCCCCCTTCTCTACCACACTCTGCAACATGAGGATGGGGAAAAGGGAAGGAGGAAGTTAAACAACAGCCCCTATCTGCTGGAAGTGAGGCAGAGAGAGAAAAGAGGGAGCCTGTGGATTATTATTTCAGCTTTTCTAGTCAAGATCTGCCCTTCCACATGGAAGGTGTCCTCATTGACCTTGACCCCACCCTGGTTACGAAGGTGAGCATTTGTGCAACCTGTCTACGTACCATAGTCTTTACTTAAAATATTGAGCAATGTAACTGAACAATTATTATTTCTCATGAAACAAGAATGAACAATAACCATATGTGTAATGTAACTATGACCTGTGCATGGAGATACGCTCACAATGTTGAGGCAAAAATATACCCTTCCTCACGCATCCAGAACAGAACATTAGAAGACAAATTCATCCTGGTGTAACTCCCAGAACTGATGCAATTTATCTCAAGCTGAAACCCAAGATACAGATTTACCAGCTCTTGATGAGTTGGAAGGGGATGTAAATTCCTTGGCAATCTGAAAGTGCTCAGAGCCCTGAAAAATTCTCAGACTGTTCAGGTCTTTCTGGAAAAATTTTCCTTCAAAAAGAGGGAAGTCAGGAACTTCTATTTCTGTGTAAAAAATGAATAATGTTATTAAAAAAACCAATTCCCCTTCACACACAAATTCTCTCTAAGACCATTTTTATCCATCATGCAAGAACAGAATAGGGCACAGTGTTTTTGTTTTATTTTTTAGCTCACCTTTAAAACCTAGAGTCAGTATTATTTTTTAAAATTCATGAATAGATGTTTGATACCAAAACAGTCTTTGTTCTGAACTAAAAATACAATATATGCTAATCACAACTGGTTCATGGGCTGCTGAATTTGTTTTTAACCTCATGCCCTAATATGGTGATCAAACATTAGTGAACAAAGAAGGTGTTTTCTAAACCTAACACATTACCCAGGCTCTGTTTACACTACACTGTTCTTCCAGAAAAAGCTATGCACAGTGCAAACCTCAATTTGTGCAGCTTTTTCCGCTTCTTTTTTCGGAAGAGGCTTTTCCTTCATTTGGCCCATCTATACTGGGTCAAATGTCAGAAAAAACGCTTTTTTGGAGCATCCCTTCTTCCTCATAAAATGAGGTTTACAGGGATGCTGAAAAAGTGCATCTGCTCTTCTGAAAAAAGTTTCAGAACAGCAGATGCGTTCCCTGGATGTGGCAGAGTTTTGTGTAGTCTGTAGTGTAGACATAACCCCAGAGATGTAACTAGAACTCAGAAGCAAGCATAGCTGCACAGGGATTTACTTGGGAGTGCTAATATTGAAAAGTATTCACTTTTCTTATAATTTCTTTAGGTTTATAAGACAACATAGGAAATGTGAGGTGTCTAGGCACCTCTGACAAATAATTTAAAATAATGGCTAGATTAGGTCACCTGCTCACAGACTTTTGAGTTAATCTACAAGGACTTGTCACCTGTCAGAATTCTGTCAGAGTGGCTTCTGCAGGGCCTAAAGGGGGGTGATACAAAACAAGGATTCAAGATGTCTTCAAATATATTTTGCTACCTTTCTGTACAACATGTGGGTCAAATTCTGCAGCTTTCTTCTTTCATTTTTTTTCTGGATAGCTTAATTCACAAATTCCTTTTGCCGTCTTTGGTTAAATGAAAACCTAAATGACAAGAAGTTACAGAATGACTGTTTTGGACAATGTTGCCATGAGTGCGCTCTCCAAGATTTTGATTTCCTGTGTGAAATTTGAGAGTGTATGACATGCAAGTATAAATAGCATTCACCTTCCTACACACTGAGAAAGCCAGACTTCTTTTGAAAAGAGATAGCTTTTCATTTTGTTTGTTTTGCTGAGAGACAGGAAAGGAGAGAGACAATGTGCACTATGTGGAACAGAGCTTTAGGGATGAGCTTTTCATGGGTCAGGCAAAAAGAGAGACCGTCTCCAGCAACAACAGATGGAAAATTGCAGAGAAGCAGAGGATGATCAATTATTAAAAGGAAACGGAGAAAACAACTTCTGAGAAGCTGCAAAATGGAATGCTCACCATTAGTGGTGCCTAGTGGTTAGGGAAGGGTGGGGACTGACACCCTCTCTTTTCAGTTCTAGTTTGTCTTTTGGGATCTGTCCCTTCTTTTGTGGCTCAGCCCTCTGGCCATGTCATGCATTCCAGTTCACCCTTTTTGGGGTGTGCCAAAAGAATATTCAATCAAGGTCTTTCAGTGCCTGCACATGCTTCAGACCTTTCACCTTAGTTTGCGGGTCTGAGATCTGTGCTCCAAAACAGGCCAGGTCATTCCCAGTTGGATTCTCCACAGGGGTTCTCCAATTGTTACCCTGTCTTTCAGAGTTGGTAAGGGAGACCAGAGCCACCAATCCCACTGGACTCTGATCCAGAGCTCAATGATGGGCAACCCAATTCTGCATCTGGGGATGCTAAATAGCTGCCTCCATGACCACTTCCTACCAAAGTCCCCCTTTTCCCAGAGGTAAAGAACTTCAAATAACATTTCTGACCTTCATGATCAGTCATCAGTCTCTCCTCTGCAGGCTCTATCTGTGTTGCCAGGTCTCAGACAGTGAGAGCTCCTGGGCAGTCCCAGAATTCAGAGCAGAGCTTTGCTCCCTTTCTATGCCTGCCTCCTCCAAGCAACTCTGCTTCCCTTTTTAAACACCACCTCCAGCTCATATAGACAGATAGGTATAGCAAGCAGGCCTGCGTAACCTACGGCTCCCTACTTCATCAGAAAGCCAGAGAATTCAACTTTGGTCTCGGAAATGGTAAAATGCCAGAGACTTCTTCAATTCCACATTCCTGTCCTCCTTCCTGGCTGAGTGAGCAGAGTGTGAATGAGGAGTAACAATAGCACTCACACTGTTTTACAGCTGTGGTCACCATTGAGCAGCGGTTGAGTCAAACTTGCCTAGTTAGTAGGAAGTCTACTGACATACAAGCAAAGCTGTGCTACAGTTGCAACAAGGTGGTGAGATATTGTGAGTCTGATATGTTAGAACAAATTCTCATCTGGACATGGCTCTTTATGTGTAATGGCCTCCTACTACTTTTCTTGTGATAAGGTGGGCTATGTCAGTATCAGATTATGAACTGTATTTTGTATTATATGCTGCATACATCTAAACTTGACTGAAGGAAGCTTATTGCAATGTATCCTGGACGACTTCCCTTCCCAGGAAAGGTGCTTGACACCACACTGAAAGTCTATCACTGAGCAACTGCTGAAGTCTATAGTCTAGGGCCATTGACTTTGATTATCTCTCAACTACTGGCAAATACTCATGGAACAATAAACTTTCACAAAGATGGCACATTGAAGTGGAACATGTATGACTGGAGGAGAGCTAGAGCTTCCCAGGGAAAAAAGAGAGAGGGAGTCTACTTAAGAGCACTGCCTGCTGGGAGACAACCACTACCATATGAAAGGAAGACTTGCAGGAGGTTGATTGTAAGAGAGCATCAGCCTCCCCTGCACTGCTGACATACCTCTCAAGAAGAGGTGAGATCAGTTCAAGAAAGGGTGCGTCTCAGGACTTGTCTTTTGTTTTCAAATATTCGCAACTCCCACATGCTTTGAATATAAAATTTCTGTTGTTAAGAAATGTCTTTGCTCTCCTGTCACGTTGTCCCCAAGGGGGTTAAACTAGAAGCTCAGAGTGACCACAGCTTAGGTGGAATTCTGGGACAGTGTGTCTAAGGAACTGGGGTAAGGGCTTAGAAGCTGTCAGACACTGATTTCAGGGTTAATGTAGCTGAGTGGAAGTGCCCAAGAAGGAAATCAGAAAGGAGTCCTGAGTCTGGGAGGGTGTTCTATAGTCCCAGAGGTAAGAACAGTGCCCAAATTCTACCCACAGCCAGTTGGATTGGCAGGTAAGTGCCTCCCAACCTTCTCATGCCCAAATCCTGCAACCTCCCTTGCTCCTGCACCCTTCTTCCGGGCCAGACACCCCACCCGCAGCACCCTCCTGCACCCTCCCTTGTTCCTGAACCCTCTCTCATGTCTAGATAATCTAGCACCAGCCTGCTCCTGCACCCTCTCTTGCTCCTGCACCCTCTCCCCACCCTGGTCCCCATCCTCAGCCTGCTCTTGCACCCTATTTCTCAGCTAGACCCTTCACCCCCAGCCCATTCCTATACCCTACCTGCCACTCAGAGTCCCTCACACTCAACCTGCTCCTGCTCCCAGCCAGGATTGACAGCCATGACAGGCCTTGGGGCAATGTGTGTGATGGGGGCTGATTCTGCACCCCCAGACAAGGAGGGGCCTAAAGTAATCTCATTTCCACCAGCTCCTTTGGAATAATTTAACAGCATGCTCGAGACAAGCTGCAATATATATAATTGCATTGTTGGAGACTCCTAGGTTTAAAGACGACCCAAATTGTCTTCAGGTACTGTAGCTTAATGACCAGCCACAGATGGTAGCAATTTTGGCTACTATTGAGCTGGGATGTATCCAAACCTGTCAGAAGTGAACGGCTCCATAACCCATTACTCATCCCAGAGTCCTCCTGCCTCCATCACAAGATGAGCTATTAATAAACAATGAGATACATGGTAATAGATCAAGACTGTGATCTATTGCCATTTAGCTCATCAGTTATGCATATTCACTAGCAAACAGTAATAAATTGTGTGCAAATAACATATAAACATCCTGAGGATTTATGGGAACTACCTGATCTGAAAGTGGTTTCCTAATTTGCATTAAGATATTGATTTATTCCATAGGAATCTAAAATGAATGATAATGACTGAACTTGAGCAAGATGCCCCCATTTGCAATACAGAATTATTCATTACAAATATTAATTGTAAATGTCTTTTTTTTCTGTTCATGGATATATTTGTTGCTCACAAATACTCATGCAAGAAAATTTCAGTCTATGGGCTAGTTGCAAACTGGTAATTTCATTTATTTGTGATGTGTGATTAGTTACGTAAGTCACATGGCATTATCTCTGTTTCCTGAATGGATGAGAGGGACTTTTAAATCAGAAGAATTATGAATAATGAATAGCGAATGCTGCACTAAAACTTACTGGACACAAATCATATGTGCTAAAATTTTGAAACTAGCATGATTCATGATTATCATCACAAATGCCTAGCAGCTGTGTGAGCACGTATGATCATCAAATAACATGAACCCACCTATAACAGGAGACTAACTTGCTGCTTTTGCTTACACATGTTTTCTTGAATCACATCTGTATTGTAAATGCCCACTTTTACAATGATACAGTGTTTGTCTGTCTCAGCAGATGAACTTCATATATTATTTTCCAGCATCCAAAGCCTAGCTATTATAATGTACTGTAGCTATTTATGTAGTCCTCAGATAATGTTGCTTCCACTGGCTATCCCACATGGGACCTAAAAAATCTATGGTAGCACCTCAAGTAGTTCTCTGTTAACTCAAGTGTCAGCAGTCTAGATTTTGCAATACAAGAATGGCAAGGTGCTTGTGTGTCTGTGTGTAAGAGATTCAGTTGACTGTGGCACTGGGATTTCCTACAGAATAAAGAGACATTATCTCTGCCCTGACACAATGAGTGCGAGGGGTGAGAACCAGTAGGAAGGGTTAGGGGTGAGGAAAAGTGAGGGTTACACCAATAAGATCACATAGTTTAGGCATGTGCACAGCTTGGTGGTTAAGGCACACTGTGTTGAATAAATAATTATAATTAAATTGTATGTAGAGCCAAAACAGCCAAACATACCTAAAATATTAAAAATTCTCCAAACACAAAACTTTCCAGAGTGTATCTTCTGTAATACCACAAAGAAGGAGGGAAGAGGAGATGAACATTCCAAGTGGAAATACATGTGAACATGTGTGTTTGTGCGAATACAAGCTCCCCCTGAGTATTCCTTATGAACAAACCCTTACCCCGCCTAGTGTTTAGCTGCAAACAATAAAGTGCATATCATCAAATCACATTTGCTCAAATACTTGTAGATTCTTTTCTGCACTATTAATTCAGTGCTCATTAGAATCAATTTACCAAATGCCCATCTCCATTACATCTCAGTTAATCTGAGGCCAAGAGTGGTCTAAAGAAACAATAATGATCTTGGTATGCCTATAAAACTTGTATTGTGGGTATGTCTACACTGCTGAGTTTTTCCAGAAAAACAGCTGTTTTTCTGGAAAAATTACACTTATGTCCACACTGCAACTGAGTTCTTTTGACAGAAAGTTGAAAGAATGCAAGGGTTTTTCTGACAGTGGTAAACCCCTTTCTACAAGGAAGAAGCCTTTTTCCAAAAGAACTCTTTCAGAAAAAGGCGTGTGTAGTAAGGGAAGAGGGATTTTTTTGAAAGAAAAGGCCTCCAGGAAAAAGCACAGGTGCCCTGGTGGCCACTCCATCCATAGTAATCACAACTTAAATGCGAGATAGAGTCCAATCAATGTGGACGCTATCTTTCCAAAAAGCAGATCACTTTTTGATATGCTTTTGCTGTGTAGACTCTCTCTTTCGAAAAAAGGTTTTCTGGAAGATCTCTTCCGGAAAAGCTTCTTCTGAAAGAACCCTGCAGTCTAGACACAGGCTGAAAGACACTGGTTCTAATAGTCATATTTGGAAGAAAAAAGAAATTTAAACTACTCTGAAGGGAACAGGCTTAATGTTGATGAATCTTCACTCTTTTCCCTCCTCATGAAATGAGGTGTAACAGTTAATTCAAACTAAGGACTTAGTTCGAATTACCGTTTCACTGCCACATGTAGCCGCGGGCAGTTACTTCGGACTAGGGCAGTTACTTTGGACTAAATCCCGGGCTTCATTTGCAACTTCGAATGTCTACATTAGCCTCCCTAGTTCAAACTAGGGGGCTAGTGTAGACATATCCTTTGAGGGGAACCTAAATCTAAGCAGGTCCCTTCTTTTCCACATTTCTCTGAAGGGCATAGGCCTAGTAAAGATCTAAACTATGCTTCTTTCCTATGTCTTTTGCCCCTGATTGAGAAGGATACAGAAGAGGTTTCTCATTTGGAAAAAAACTTTGGTTATCTGCTCTTGTTGTATATAAGGGGGTGAGGGGAGGTAAAGCATTATCCAATACAGGTTCCTGAAAATAGCCCTTTACAGCCGCCTAATGCAAAGAACTGTAGGAATATCCACAAAGGTTGAAAATTTCTGTAATATGCTAATTTTTATACTTACTAGAGCATATGGCTGTGAGTTGCTTATTTCACTTTCTCTCTCTGCTACCGCTAGCTAGAACTTGGCATGTCCAACTGCTGTAGTGCTTTTTATCCAGCTTGTTGTGATTCTGGCTGTACGGAGGTTTCTTTGCTCAGATACTGCCCAATATGTCAAAATTTGGTGAACTGTATATATACAATATCAACATGGAATAAGTGGGCAGCATCATACACAATCTTTCACATTAGATTTGTGAAATAGTGTGATTGTATAGGCCACCCAACACCCCATCCCATGTCCAGTTAATAAAGAAATACATAATCTTTGCCTTGTATTTTCTCCTTGCTAACAAAGTAGTATATTATTTTTTTGTCACTAAGCTTTGCCTTTTCCCTGCACAATGACTAAATGCAAAATGCATTAGTGCAAATGTCTGTATGAACTCTTAACCCATCTGGCATTAAGGAGCTATAAAATATTGCCATATTTGTCTACAGTAGATTTTAACAGGCTTTCTGGACAATATCATTTAAGAAACATTGTTGTGTAGTAGAATTAATTAATACAGGTAACATGTATAACATAAATTTTTATTGTTTCTTATAAGCCATAAAATTTCCAAGACAGAAGCACCTGGGAAAACCATACAGTCTGACTGGGCATCACATTAGGAAGGCCTAGATGAGAGCATATGGAAAGTTTGAGGATGAAATAAGAACAGATGGTAAGTCTGAAGGTGAAATTTGAACTTAGGTATTTCAAAGTTCACATTGCTGAACATAAAGTCCCATTAAACAAGTTCTGATAAAGAGTTAAACTGACAGGCTCTGCTGTGACCTCCCTCCTGATGGATTTCCAGTGTCACTTAGCTGTCAACAATTTTTGTGGCAGCAGTTAAAAAAGCACTTCCTTTAACTCTGCCTGCTTATTTAAAAACCAACAGATTGTTAGACAGCCATTCTGTACCTGGGATTTTATGAAGGCGGTGGTGCTATAAACAGGGAGAAAGGTTTTCACTTTTTTTTTATAGATTTGATTGCCTCTCCCCTATAATTTCCCTCTTCTCCATTTAGACAACAGTGCGCACACAGAAAACCATGCTGGCAAGGACTTAATGAAGTGCAGCCGGTGCAGACCTGTGCACTGACCAGTAGGAAGTATTCTGGTGTTTTAGAAGATGTCATGCATCCCACAAATGGCCTGTTTCATGAAAAGAAGTCCAAAGTGGCTAGCGTAACTATACACAGAGTACGGTGTGGCTTATTATAATGTGTACTGCTTTTTGGCAAAAACTTCACCACCTACCGTTCCTTAAGCAATAAAGGTCGGTCACAGTTCTATGAAACAAATATGACCTCAAAGTATAAAATTTTATTACCACTAGTATTTTGATGGAGCTCAAGAGCTGGCCCAGATAGGAAGGAGAGGCCTTGTGACTCCTGGGCTGCGTTTAGACTGCAAGCCTCTTTCAAAAAAGAGCATCTAGACTACAACCAGTACTTTCAAAAAAGCAGGCCGCTTTTTCAAAAAAGAGCACCCAAGTAGTCTGGATGCTCTCTTTTGAAAAAGCAGTTTTTATTACATAGCGCCTTTTTTCAAAAGAGCACTTTCAAAAAAAGGCATTCTTCCTTGTAAAACAAGGTTTTCTGTGGTCGAAAAAACTGCCGCAGTCTTTCGATTTACTTTCGAAAGAACGCGGCAGCAGTCTAGATGCGGGGGAAGTTTTTTTGAAAAAACCGTGTAGTCTAGACACACCCCTTGTGACGGGGGCCTGGCGAAGTTCTCACAGAAGTTGGGGAGTGAGCACCAGCCTGCTTTTTGCCTAAGGCCCCAGTTGCTGGTCTTGGCCCCCGACCAAGGTACGACTGGCCCTGGCCCAGCCCCAGCCTTGGCCCCTTTACCACTGTTCACATTCCCCTCTTTCCAGAGCCACTCCCCACCCCACCCCAGCCACAGCTCCAGAGGAGGGGCATGGACAGGGTAAAAGAGGACCACTGAACTAGGCTAAGAATCTCTCTTCCAGAGTGATGTTAACTCTGATACAGAGGGCTCTTGTAAGATACAGGAAGCTGAGACCTTGTTAATTCAGCTTGGGAGGATTCAAATAGGGCTTATTATTACCATTTATTGTTACTATTTGTATTACTATAGCATGTAGGAGTCCTAGTCATGAGTTAGGCTTCATTGATGTATAAAACCCCTTGTAAACAGCTGGACTGGGATGTCATTCGCCTTTTCAAAATACCACGCATGTGTTACATGGCTCTATGCAGAACATGGAACTGGATAAGTTCCCCACTCTGACAGAATGATTGATGCTAATCCAGGAAGGTTTGTTTGATTTATGGATTTAATTCACTTGATAGCATTCATTTGACCAGGTGGAGGTGAAGGGAAGTAAAATTAAGAAAACTGCATATCTATGTGGTGTCTCCAAAATCAGTGATGACAAATACAGGTCAAAATGCCTTTATGAACTTTTATACCAGTGTTTTACTTGATTTGTTTAGTCCTGAAATTTCAGTTTTAAAAATACTTCAAGATGCTGCATGTTGCTGCCACCACAAAGAATTTCCTCCCAGTTGTTGGACATAGTCTCTTTTAGTCTCTTAGGGTGTGTCTACATAGCAAAGTTATTTCGGAATAACGGCCGTTATTCTAAAATAACTATGTAAGCATCTACACAGCAATTCTGCTATTTCAAAATAATTTTGAAATAATGGGTGGCTTAGTCCGACTTCTGTAATCCTCATTCTACAAAGCATAATGCCTATTCCGAAATAACTATTTCGAAATAAGGCATGTGTAGACGCTCTACTTCTGCTATTTCAAAATAGACTCTCACCAGAGCCATTCTAGGTTATCCCTCTTGGAGCTCTAAATTGAGATAGCAGGTCTACATTAGGGAAGCCTGCCTCAGACTAATTTTGCGGCTTCCCTGCAGCGTAGAAGTGCTATTTTGAAATGAGCTATTTCGGAATAATTATTCCAGAATAGCTTAGGGTTCGTCTAGACTACATGCCTCTGTCGCCAGAGGCATGTACATTAGGCTACCAGACATAGGAAAATGAAGCGGCGATTTAAATAATCGCCGCTTCATTTAAATTTACATGGCTGCCGCGCTGAGCCGACAAACAGCTGATCAGGTGTTTGTCGGCTCAGCGCGATAGTCTGGACGCGCGGGTGGCGACATCAAAGGTATTTGTCGACCACCCAGGTATGCCTCCTGGGATGAGGTATACCTGGGTGGTCGACAAATACCTTTGATGTCGCCACCTGTGCGTCCAGACTATAGCGCTGAGCCGACAAACAGTTGATCAGCTGTTTGTCGGCTCAGCGTGGCAGCCATGTAAATTTAAATGAAGCAGCGATTATTTAAATCGCCGCTTCATTTTCCTATGTCTGGTAGCCTAATCTACATGCCTCTGGCGACAGAGGCATGTAGTCTAGATGTACCCTTAGTCTGAAATAACTGTGCAGTGTAGACATAGCCTTACTCCTGTATCCCCTGCAGGAGTCCCCACTCTTGAGTAATCTTGTTCTTCTTGGTGGGATTTCAGTTCACTCCTAGGATCCAATTACCTCCAGCCCCTGGTGATGCTCCCCATATTCTGTCAGAATTTGCTGTTTTGGAGTGGTCCTCCATGGTTCCGTGTCCATATCACATTGTAGCATCAACCTGTCCCCAAACAAGGGAAGGGGGAGGGAGGAATAGTTAGTTGCTGTCTAAGTCTGGTCTCCCTTTGCTCCTGGGTCTCAACAATCCCTAGCAGTCTTTCTTTTTGGGCAAACTTCTCCCCTCTCTGTGGAAAATTTCATCTTTTTAAGCTCACCTTCTTCAGGTGAAACATGTTCTGTTGGTGATTCTGGTCTGTATTGCCAGAGTGTGAGAATGCTCTTTAGCCCTTCTACCAGTGGGATGGGGTATGACTCGCAGAAAACACAATAGCAAAGTCTTGGCTTGTTTGCTCCAATTGGTTCTTTTGATTCTTTAGTGAAGGGCTTCACTAAATGGTATGGGCTCAGGTGCCATCCAAGCCATTACCTCAGGTCCTAGCTCAGGGCTTGTCCACCAGGGCTCTATCAGGAGGGCTTCCAAGCTTTTCATGGCTTGAGAAAATTTTATATAGTAAGTCTTTGTCTATGTTTAGACTGCAGGCTTCTTTCGGGAGAACCTTTTTTTGGAAGAGATTTTCTGAAAAAAACATCTTCCGAAAGACAGCGTCCACACACAAAAGTGCATCAAAAAAGTGATCTGCTTTTTCAAAAGATAGCATCCACACTGAATGGACGCTATCTTGCGTTTCATCTGTGATTACTATGGACGGAATGGCCACTAGGGCACCTGTGCTTTTTCCTCTCTTCTCTTCTTTCAAAAGAACTCCCTCTTCCCCATCCACATATGCCTTTTTCTGAAAGAGCTCTTTTGGAAAAAGGCTTCTTCCTCATAAAAAGAGGATTACCAATGCCAGAAAAACCTCTCTGTTCTTTCTATTTACTTTAGGAAGAACGTGATTTCCAGTTTGGACGTAACTCAGGTTTTGTCGGAAAAATGGCCGTTTTTCTGACAAAACTCTGTAGTGTAGACATACCCTTTGTCTCCTTCCTCTTGCCAGCTTAGTATCAGAATCTACCAGGCTGGTTTGTCTAAGTATTTTGAACAAGTCCTGCCTGTGGGCCATTAATTTTGGCTCAGATGATAGAACTGTAACAGAACCTTGGCCTCCGGGGTGGAAGATTCATAAGTGACTATTTGATTATACCTCTGTTGAGTCCAGAGGGGATTCTGTTTTGCAAAAGTGCTCAGCTTAAGTCATTTCCAAAGGCAGATGATGTACAGCAAAACCTCAGAGTTACAGACATCTCAGGAATGGAGCTTGTCCGTATCTTTAAGATGTTCTGTAACTCTGAATAATAGATTATGGACTCCAGTCATGAGATGGGGGGCTGGGGAGGTGGGAGGGTGAAGCTGGGGCTACATCTGTGGTTCAGGGTTTTTGAACCTTGGGGAGCCAGGGCTATGGGTGGAGGACTAAAGGCTTCTGCCCCAAGGAAACACTGGGGCTCAGGGCTTTAGACTTGAGGGAGCACGGAAACTTGGGTCTTTTGCCCCATATTTGCATCCTTAACTTCAGCCCAGCACAGGACACCAGAGCTTGGGACTCCCCAAACTCTGTTCGTGGCTACCTTGACGGGGAGACACTGGGGATTGCAGCTTTACTCATGGGGGATATGCTGATGCTGAAACCGGGAGCTGTGGGCTTGAAGCTCCAAACTCTGGTGCCTTCCATGAGGCTAAACCTGGGAGCAGAACGGCAGGACTGAATCCCCAAACCCCAGCTTTACACCCCCCCACACACACTTTTAAAGCCCCCATACTTCCAGTACATCTGCAAGGTGAAATGGGAGCCCTGATCAGTCAATATTTCCTTTGGGAAACCTACCTGGACAAAGAGTCTCATAAGCCTGGGAGCAATTGCTATCACCTTAGCTGAATGCAAGGGAGTGGCTTTGGGGTAGCAGGTAATTTAGTCCACTTTTATGAGTATTCACTGGTTTTTCTGAAGAGCTTTTTAATGAAGGCTCCACCATGTACATCCCTCTTCTCTGAGGGTGTGTCTAGACTACATGCCTCCGTCGACGGAGGCATGTAGATTAGCCAGATCGGCAGAGGGAAATGAAGCCGCGATTAAAATAATCGCGGCTTCATTTAAATTTAAATGGCTGCCCCGTTCTGCCGATCAGCTGTTTGTCGGCAGATCGGGGCAGTCTGGACGCGACGCACCAACAAAGAAGCCTTTCTTGATCGGCACAGGTATGCCTCGTGAAACCAGGTTTACCTGTGCCGATCAAGAAAGGCTTCTTTGTCGGCGCGTCGCGTCCAGACTACCCTGATCTGTCAACAAACAGCTGATCGGCAGAGCGGGGCAGCCATTTAAATTTAAATGAAGCCGCGATTATTTTAATCACGGCTTCATTTCCCTCTGCCGATCTGGCTAATCTACATGCCTCCGTCGACGGAGGCATGTAGTTTAGACTTACCCTGAAATGGGGCTTCCATTAAGGGCAATGGGATCAAGAAAGTCTTTGGGACATACTGACACTAAGGACAGAAAGAGCTATACTTGCTGACTTCATGGTGCATACTGATCCAGAAAAAGCGAGATAATACCTGCCCTGGAGTCTTCTCACACCCAAGATGCCCTGCACAGGAAATATTTTGTACCAAGTGGATTACTGCCTCCAGTATTTAGTGACTTCTTATTATTCCTGACAGTGGATGCCACTCCACATGCTACAGCTGTTTTTTCTCCAGCACAAAGTAGGAGTATTGTTCCAGGCACTGTGGGGTCTGTTGCCTCTGCATGCATGGATACCACCTGTTCATAGGCATAGTTTAGTGATTCCTGATGCTTTTGGATGACGATTCTCCCCACTTCCAGAGTAGGGCCTCAAGGTCCATGGCAGAGGCTGGCCATTCATGCCTCTCTCTGATCAGCCCTAGTCCCCAGGTCATACCCTACTCAGGGTCATCCAATTCCTCCAGGCCTATCAGGTTCATGATGTCCACCTATCATGGGCCTCAGCTGTGTCACTGGTCAGTTAGTTATTTGCAGAATGAAGGACCAATCTCAGCTAATTATTAAGGGGTGTGCTAATTTTTCTGCTAGTGCTACTGTAAATAAATAGGTATGAACCCCACCATTGGTTCTAGTCATCTACTGGTGTAGGGCTTTATGTCTGTTCTGCAAGTAAGTCATCCTCTCTGGCCACCCTTATGGTGCCTTTTATCACCCTCTGGCTACACTGTGAGTCTAGAAGCCCTAGTACCTACTTCCCTTGTACCCATTCTGGGACCATCAACTTGGAGGGAGTCCCTCTACTGACCCCTGTCTTCCGCCATCTAAACCTGTGTGTTTTCACATTCCATCAGTGTTGACTCATTCTTCCTGTATCCCTGAGCCCATAGACGCCAACTCTCAAGCTTTGGCCCTGGAGTGCTCCTCAGGGTGAAGCCACAGCCAGTAATGCTCCTATAATCATTGTGCCACCAGCCAAGGGCATGTCCGTTGGGGTAGGCCTGTGTTCTAAAGAACAGCTGACATGTCTCTACACTGATATCCATGTAACTTCAAATAGTGGCCTTCACCTGACTGTAGTCTCTAGCCTGCTTGGGATCAAGGTTACACTATGCCCTCTGTACCTGTCCCATCAGCTATGGAGGTACAATTAACGTCCAGTGCTTGAGAGACTAGCATCACCACCTCAAAGGTGGTGAGGAAAGACTCTGGATTGTCCTTATGGCCCATGTTAGTTAACTTCAGCAGTGCAGGTGTCAGAGTCTCCCCCTGTAGAGTCTCCCCATGCATTCAGCCTGTCTGGGTTCTTGCTGCTAGGATACTAATCTCCTTTGCTGGTTGGTCCTATTTGCTGGGCCATCCACTGGTGCAATGTCTGCTGCTGGAATTGTTTTTGCTGGCTGGTCTGCTGTTGTTGCCATACTGCCATTCATATGCATCAGCATTTGGAGCCATCTCAGTAGGAACACCCTCTCAGCGAACTGGTGTGGTACCTGTTTCTGTCCTGGGGGCTTGTGTCAGGCATACAGTTTCATGTTTGTATTCCGACTTGTCGGCCAGCCCTCGGCTACAGTCTCTTGCCCTAAATCCCCCAAGGGACTCTCCATTCCAGGGAAGCCAGCTGACTTTATAGCTCAAGCTGTCAAGGCTCCTGCACTAAGCTCTAAAGGGGCCAGGTTCAAATCTGCCTAGTGGCAGTTACAAGTGGGGGCTCAGCTGGGATCTTAGCTGGATCTCTGAAGCTTGGAATGCCCTTCTTTAGTTAGGGGAAGTATATAATCCACACACCTAGTGGGTGTGGTTCACTGTCCCATGTAGTGGCACTTAGCCCACTTACAGCAAGAGATAAGAATGAGTGAGCTCTACAGCCTAAACTGAGAGCCAGCTGGCTTTATAACACAAGGGCTGTGTCTACATTGGCACCCCTTTCCGGAAAAGGGATGCTAATGTAGCACTTTGGAATAGGCAAATCCGCGGGGGATTTAAATATCCCCCGCGGCATTTGCATTAACATGGCTGCCGCTTTTTTCCGGCTTGGAGAAAAGCCGGAGAAAAGCGCCAGTCTAAATGTGATTCTCCGGAAAATAAAGCCTTTTCCGGAGGATCTCTTATTCCTACTTGAAAGTAGGCTTTTATTCCTTGAAAGTAGGAATAACAGATCCTCTGGAAAAGGCTTTATTTTCCAGAGAATCACGTCTAGACTGGCGCTTTTCTCCGGCTTATCTCCAAGCCGGAAAAAAGCGGCAGCCATGTTAATGCAAATGCCGCGGGGGATATTTAAATCCCCCGCGGATTTGCCTATTCCAAAGTGCTACATTAGCATCTCTTTTCCGGAAAGGGGTGCCAATGTAGACACAGCCAAGGTGTAGAGCCCCCTACACTAAGCTCCCAAAGCCACCTGTTGGAAGTTATACAGGGACTCCCCAGGTTCCCACCACAGGTCACTGTCTTGCTGGAGCCCTCTAGGGCCCATAGTAGCAGCACACAGAGCCCAGGATAGAGGGGGAGAAAAAAAAGGCCAGACACAGCCTCAAATTGGGCTCCACTTGCTACTGGTGCTCGCTAGTGGTCCTTGACAGTCTCTCCTCATAGGCAAATGGTAATGTGTTTCACCTTTTTAAACTCCCTTTTTGCAGGTGGACCATGTTCTGCAAGTGTACCTGATTGGTTCTGCCTGACTGCTCGCTAGCCTATCAGTGGGATGGGGGCGTGTCTCACCAAGCTCATGACTAATTCAGATTTGGGGAGTTTTCTTTAACAGCCCAGTGTTGGCAGAACAATGCAAAACTAGGGTGGACTGAGATTTTAATTACTATACATGTGTTCAGATGCTGAGGCAATAGGCAGAAAGGTCTCTTTCAAATCTAAATGAGATGCTGTTTTCAGCTGCCAGTGTAGCAATGGCTCTAAATTATTTCTCTGGTTTTTAATAGCTGATGTGACAGGCATTATCAGTTTTAGGACCTTGTGAAGCATGTGGAAAGTTTACAGAAGTGTGGAGATTCATTTACAGTTTGTGAAGGTTACAGCTCATTTGCTTATCTCATGCATGTGTGTCCAGCTAAGGCAACCACCTGCAGCTTATGGTGGACTTTCATGGTCTGGAAAACTATGGATCTTGCCAGGTGAATAAAGCCCTAAAGTATCCCCCTTCAAATCAATAACCCTGTTGCCAGACAGCTTAAGCTGGGTCTGAAGGAAGAATCATTGTATTCTGAAATTCTGGAAAGCTCTTGAATAATGGTCTGAAAAGTGACAGGCTCACACATGTCCCTACTGTACTTGAGGAAGTGCATGCCCTATGATTAATGGCCTCTCTGCAGTTCACAATGCCTTTTAAGATTTTTTCCTCAGTAAGCCAAGCCAAGGAATGTTTCTAGTTTCTCAGGCTCTATTTACTTTCTCTCTCATTAGAAAAGGCTATTTTCCTTGCATTCTGATGATTGTGCACATACTTAAACAGTTTTGACTGTTTTCAGCTGCTACTGCTGAGTTCCAGAAAACTGAAACATAAAAATAGATACCTCATACCACATAACCAGCAGACACCCTGCTACGCCATTTATAATTTGCTTTGGTTGTCTAGTGGTGGCAGGCTGCAGAATTACGGCCCCATGTCTCTTGTGTCAGTCGGTATGATTGTAGTCTGACACTTATCCCCTGCTTTCTCCTGGGATTCTTGCAGTTGCTTCAGTGTTTCAAGAGAACTTTAGGGTTGCATAGGAGCCTAACTAAGAACACAGGACTGAACGGAAATTTACTGAGGATTGGGCCAGACTAGCAGACTGGGCGGCCATTGTAACTGTTCATTGTGCACTACCAGACCACCGGAGAACAATATGTTATAAATCCTTACCTCAGTCTCAGCCAGTCAGCTCCATCCAGTCTTCAGTGTTGCAATCTCTCTTTTCTTACCGTAATTGCTCCCTGATGAAAAAGTTATATATTTTTAGCATACCTCAAGTATAAGATACTAAAATTATACTACCTTTCATAAGGGTTGCCTCATAAATACAGCATTCCACTTTTATGGACACTGCAATGGGTGTTTCATAAAGTATCATAAACAATTTATTTTGTAATGAAGTAACCCCATGAATTATCTTGGTTTAAGACAGGGCTTGCAGACATGCTGAATGTGTTTCCGTTTGTACCTTGTACACCACAACAGTGGAGAGCTGTCCCCACTTTTAACCTTTGGACTGTCAGGGAAGAAAAAGCTAACAGCTTAAAATGCTTTGAAATGTATTTGAGTTTATGTATTGAGTTCATGGATGAGTGAGGGAACACAGCTCCCCTCAATGGAATGAAGCAATTTGTTTCACTTCTTTTCCTATTTGGAGTTGTTGTTTAGCATCACTGAGCCCTGTGAAACAGATGCTACATTCCACCCCAGATCTACTTTTTGGTAGCCAATGGAAGTGATTTGTTTTCTAGTAGAGACGTCTGTTCAGTCAAACACTTAAGCATGTGTTTATATCCCATTGATTTTAGCCTGTGAAGAGGGATGGGATTACTCACATACTTAAAATTGAGCACGTGCTGAATTAGGAGAAAAGTTTGTAAAAGTGCTTAGGGTCGCTCCAGCCTGAAAGCGAACATAATAAATGTGAGACAATAATAATTTGGTTATTTTCTATACGAAAGTGATTAGAACAAAGAAGAAACACACTTGAGGAATGTTTCTTTTCCCAACTCTGTGTATATAGAGTTACTGCTGTTGGTGCCTCTTATTTAGTAAGTTCTCAGTAAGTTTCATAGATTTGGTGTAATCTCTGCTTAATTTCCATCTGTGGTTCTGCTACTGAAACTGAATATAGGACAACTCTATTAAGAGGTCATCACAGTCATGTATGGACAACTGGAGGGGAGGCAGCCTATGGAACCTGCCCCCCTGACAACCTGCAGGCTGTGGGGGGCAGGAGCTGTAAAGGGGGAGGAGCCCCCAGAGCTTTGCCTCCCCACAGCCTGCAGACCATAGGAGAGCCCTGAAGGCTGGCAGCAACCCACAGAGCGCCCCACTGAAGGCCAGGGGTATCTCCTGGTATACTGCCCCCCCAGACCAGCTGCAGTGAGGGAGGGTGGTTAGAGGCCAGAGCCAGCACACACAGAGCCCTGAAGGCTGGCAGCAACCCACAGAGCGCCCCACTGAAGGCCAGGGGTATCTCCTGGTATACTGCCCCCCCAGACCAGCTGCAGTGAGGGAGGGTGGTTAGAGGCCAGAGCCAGCACACACAGAGCCACAGCCTCCACCCAACATGCATGCAGACCTGGATCCCCCATCTTGGGAGGAGCCACCCTCCAGGGAGTGCAGCCCCCAGCACCTTGGAAGAAGTTGCTGGCCAGGGAGCACTGTCACGACATCCTGGGAGGAGCCACTGCTAGAGCAGTGCCTCCATCACTGCCACAGGTGGATCTGGGATACCCCTGCCCCCAACCTCCCAGACCTCTTTCCTGAGCCCCCTACCCTGAGTCTTGCACCTCCCACCTGCCTTGACTTCTGCACCCTCACCTTCTTCCCCCTGAGCCACTCACCACCTTCTCCCTGCCCTGAAGCCCCAATCTCCTGGTTTGATCCCCCAGATTTCCCAACTCTCTGCCCTAAGCCATCCACCCCCTACCTCTCCTTACCCCTGAATCCTCACTCCAGCATTTTCCTTCATTTTTTAAAAAGTCAATCATTTACTTCAGTTAAAGACCTGGGCAATGCTAGGTATATCTGATAGTATATAGATGTGAGTGTATGTCTGTGTGTGCAGATGCACGTATATTCTCCTTGACATTATTGATAAATACCTTGCAGAAATTGCCCACACTTTTGTTTTTGTGTAAACTGGTGCATTTTCCTGCTGTGCTATTATGCACATATTTTGCTCTTTAAACTGCAGTTCTACTCTGAAAAACTGTAGAGCTGGCATTATGGATTTCTTTCAGTGAATCCCAGTGCAAATGTGCTCAATTTACAGAAAATTGTTAGCTCTGCAAACTCACCTTGGGATCTGAGAAGCAGATTCTGTACCTTTTCTGTTCTTTTTTGTAATCAGTTCTACCACAATGTTAGCGTTAGCATTCTCCACCAAAACTGGAAAACAGTAGAGAATCAAGCCCATAGTTTTATAATGAATTGGCAGTGCCCCTTTAAAAACACATATTTTTTGTTATAAAGTTATAATTCTGCTCAGTATCGGTACTTCACATATTTTATTGTATCTATCCACATTACTGCATATTCCTTATAACCAATTACAAAAGCTGTACGTGATGCTACTATCTAAAGGCATAGGCAGTTACAATGCAATGCAATACAATTTGAAACACAACAAAATGACCGGTATGTGACCAGTGTATGCATTATACTTATAATCATTCTCAGTAGCTGGTCAGGATGCAGTAGATATGGTTAGCCATTTTTTCTTCATAAAGAAAACAACAGCATTTTTTTGAAATAGATAGTAATTTATGTAAGAACAATACTTATTGTATTTTATACACATGCATTAATTAAATACATTCAAATTGATTGCACTTAACATAACTATTACACAAAAATAGTCCCTTTTTTGTTTTGGTGAAATGAATTTTAAAGTGATAACAGTGAGATTTGCACAGAAAGAAAAAAGCGAAGGCTAATAGCATTGCAATGATGACAGATGGCAGCTGGTAGGGTTCCCCTAAAGAACAGTATTACACCGTGACATTACTCTGAGGCAGCACCAGAAGAATTTATCCAAGAGCTATTGGGACCACACATGTGGTCTGATTACGCTTAAGTTAAATTCCTTTCCTTGTCTGCCTACTTTAAATACCCCAGAGTTTCCATTTCATCCTTTGTGAAGAAGTTTTCTAATGTGTTGGCCCATGTTGGTTATTCATTCAAATTGAGCTCACTTTCAGAGCTGGCATGATTATTTGCAGGGCCTAGTTTGAATATATAGAGCAGGAGCAGGGCCTATAGTGAATCCAAATTCACTATAAAACTTTAACTAAACCCACTTTCCACCACATTAATGTCATTAACACACTCATAATTGTCAAAACAACCATTAGCCCACTCTGAATTGTACACGAACATATCTCCATATTTAACACTGCAGCACATGCATTCTGGACTTTGGTATGGCTCTTGGTTTAAAATGGATGCACATATTTCGACTTTGTTTGTATATGTCATAAGGAACATTTTACATCTACAAAACAAATGTATGCACATTGGTATTTTTAATATCATTTGCACTTTGAATCATTATTGTTTTAATATGTAATAAAAAAAATTGTCTAAATCTTCAATACATGAGAATAAAGCCTAGAGTGAGTCTAATAATAAAGGGGCCATTTGTGGGGGAACTGACTGCACACACCTCATGTGGGCCTTGCTCACTTTTCAGTCCATACAGTCTTTCTAATTTTGTTTGATTGTAAAAATAATCTATATTTTTGAATGTAGCATATGTGGTTAACGCGACAGGACCTGATTAATTTCTACTGGTACAGGAGAATGGGGAGGGTAGTTAGAGATTTGCCCCAAGGAAAGGGCAAGCAACAGTTGTCCCTCCACTCTCCCCAGCATTTTTGCTCGGAAGAGTGGAGTTAGGTTGGTTCTGCCAGTCAGGTTGCCTAGGGGATGTCCTGGTTCAACACATCCAGCCATTGCAGCATTGTGGGTCAGACAGAAACCACTAGGGAAAGGTGATTTTGGGCCTCTCACACCAAAGGGATTTTCCACGCAAAGGCTACAGCTACACTGTAGCCTTCTTCTGGAAAAGCTTATGCAAATAAAGCACAGCATGGAATATCACCGTGCTTCATTTGCATAATTAATTAGCAGCTGCTTTTGTGCAAGAGGCTTTTGTGCAAAAAGGAGCTGTGTAGACAGCTCCTTTTTTTGCAAAAACCCCCTCTTGCGCAAGAGCCGTTCTTCCTGAAAAAATAAGAACGGCACTTGCGCAAGAGGGGGTTTTTGTGCAAAAAGGAACCGTCTACACAGCTCCTTTTTGCGCAAAAGCCTCTTGCGCAAAAACGGCTGCTAATTAATTATGCAAATGAAGCGTGGCAATATTCCATACCACGCTTCATTTGCATAAGCTTTTCTGGAAGAAGGCTACAGTGTAGCCATAGCCTAGGGGATTGTAGCCTGGGGCTGAATCTAATTCATTAGTTTAAAGCAAATATACTTGTGTTTCTTAAGAAACTACCATGCCCTCAGAAAAGCAGTGTGAATATTGTAGCTGCCCGGAAGATCAAATGCCCAAGGTGCCAGTAGCATGCCAGGTGTATCACAACTTGGAGACAAGCACTGTAGGTGCTTCAGCAACTAGGCCAGGTAGATACTACTCCCAATGGATCCCCATAACCTCACAGGCACATGGTAAAGGTAACGGTTATTTCCTTAGGGTTGGTAATTGAATGAAAAGTTGTCAATATTCCAGGTAGAGAGCCTTAAAAAGTTGCAGTTCAAAGCCAGTCTCCTGTTTAGGTCCCTGGGGCAGGCCAGCTAAAAGTCAGGGTTCTTTCCAGCACCGTCTCTGTTCCAGAAATTAGGTGCTTGCTGTTTTCTATGCCAGAGTCAGGAGGTGTCTCATTGGGGCTCCTCTGCACTGACTCCCTGCCCAGCCATTGCTGCTCCCCCATAAGTGTTGCACAGATCTGCAGCTAGTCAGGCTGGCCATAATACCTTTTGTGTTAGAAATCCTCATTTATATTTCTTAGAAATTCCACTTATGTTTTACTGCTGGGTGCATGAACCCTCCAAAATTTGTCTCCCAAATTAAAGAGAAGAGAAGACCGAGATAGAAAAGGAATAGGACACGGAGGAGAGACCTGAAAATCCCATCTTATGACAGGCTAATTGGCTAGCATCAAATATAGCAGGACAGAAAAGGAAAATATAAAAATAGTAATAGATTTGACATTCATGTAGCACCTTTCATTGAAGATCTTAAATCCCTTTCGGAAAGGAATTCATGTATTTTGCTAGGCGTTTATGGATGCCAGTCAGTGTAGAAGCTAGACTTGCTGGAATATTGAGGCAGGTAAATGTTATTAGCCTGCTTTATGCAGTTGGGGAAATTGAAGGGCAAAGTGATTGCGTCCAACTTTTTCTAAGTGAGGGATACCAATGCACATGTACATAGTTCATCAGTCTCTTCTGAGGTAACTTACCCCAGGGCACACAGGAAATTGGTTTCAGAACTAGAAAGACAAGCCAGTCATTCTGACTCCTTATTCTATGTTTTCATGAGTGCAAAAGTAAAATTAAGATATAGACCCTTCTGCAGGAAAGTAAAGATAAAAATTATTAACAGAGCTGCCAAGCATGGCGTATTTTTCACCCTTGCCCCAGTGACACACACACAAAATATCCCAGAAAACTTTTTGCCAATTGCCACCTCATTTTCCACAGCTCTGAAATTTTCCATCCATCTGTACGTGTCATTGAGCCCATATTCATACTTAGGGCCTTTTTCAATGCCTAAAAGTAGCACTTTTAGCAATAAAAAAACATAAAAACTAGGTTTTAAACAAGCTCATGAGCTGACTGGCTTTAATCTCTCCAATTTGCTTGAGCTGAGAGAGTGCTGCTTCTCACACATGCATGACAGAGCAGAGTGTTTCAGTTATGGTCTGGTCCCAGAGCATGAGTTTGCAGCAGAAAAGGGTACAGAGGAAGCACTAAGAGAAGATGGCTTTCTATTGAGAGAGCAAAGAAGGTATTTGGCAGTTCAGAATAGAGCATATGGAATGTGGTAGACACAGCAGTATGATGATGAATTAATTGTTTGACAGATGTAAAATCCTGGGATCCAGCCCCAAGATGCTGCATAAGCTCATTCTTTACAGGTATGAATAGTGGTATTAAAACCTGAGCCACCAAATGCATAGGGAATTCAAACTGCTTCCAGTGCAGGTGCTGCCAAAAGGAAAAAAAAAATATTTTGAACGAGTTCACTGCACCTCAGTCTGAACATGATTCTCCTCCCTTCCCCCTTTCTGGCAAGCTCTGGATCAGGCTTATAATTCTGGTAAGAGAAGCAGAACAAAAATGAAGTGCGGGAAGGGGAACAGAGTAAGCACCATGACATGAAAAGCAGCTTTACTATCCTTTTCCTTACCCAATACCACTGCCTGAAAACAGCATAGTAAATAGCTGGGAACTGAGAGCTAGAACCAAGAAAAAAACATGGTCACGAATATGGGTGCGTCTAGACTGGCAAGATTTTGTGCAAAAGCAAATGCTTTTGCGCAAAAACTTGCCAGCTGTATACACTGGCCACTTGAATTTGCGCAAGAGCACTGACGTTCTAATGTAAGAATTCAGTGCTTCTTGTGCAAATACTTTGATGCTCCCCATCAGGGATAAGCCCTCTTGCGCAAGAATACTTATGCTAGAGGGCCAGTGTAGACAGGCACCTTAATTTTTTGCGCAAGAAAGCCCGATGGCTAAAATGGCCATCGGAGCTTTCTTGTGCAAAAGCGCATCTATACTGGGCATGGATGCTTTTGCGCAAAAGCATCCGTGCCAATCTAGACGCTCTTTTGCGGAAATACTTTTAACGGAAAACTTTTCCGTTAAAAGTATTTCCGCAAAATCATGCCAGTCTAGATGCAGCCTTACACTTTTGTTCTACCTTTTGTTCTCCCTCGCCTTTAATCACATTCCCCTGGGTCATCACAAGCAAAGAAGCTTGGAATTTTTCTTTTTTAAAGGGAGCTTTAATACTAGCCAGGTTTTCCTAAACACGTGACTCCCTTTTGAATCAGTTTTTCCATGAGATGAAAGTGAAGAGGGAAAAAGAAATCAAATGTGGCAATAGAAACACCATGTGTGTGATGTATGTTCTTTAGAGATGTGGCAGTGGTTATGCTCTCTGGGAAGCATTGGGCAAATGAATCATTTATTGTACTTGTTAGGAAGCGGGTATTTTTGTGTCCTCTCATTTCATGAAGGGTAAACTGTTTTGTAAATTAATAAGGTAATTTTCACTTAGCAGTGGAATTAAATATTAGACGGAAAGACAGAAAGTGGAAATTTCATAGATGTCAGATACTGAATACGAGCACGTAAGAGATCTCTCTCTCTTAAATTTGGAAGCGTTTTCACACTTTGTGACACTTACCAGAACCAAACCTCCAATATTTTGAAGTGCACCCATTGCTCACAGGCAACATACTTGAAAGAGACATAATGAAGTAAAAGTGCTAAGGTGAATTTTAGATATTTAGTATGGGCTGTTCTGAAATGCTCAGCAGTCCCCTGAAGTGAATAACTCAAAAAGGAACAGAGCTAGGCCAATAGCGAACACTTTTGAGAAGCATATATTGTGACCACAAATGTACAATTAAATGTATTTAGTGCACGTGACTGACAGATACCAAATATATAAATTACAAGTGAGAAAATATTTCACGGGTATGTAATGTTGTCTTGCTCTATGGGTACGCAGGACTTAAATTGTTTTCCTATCTGGAAATGGTTTGTGATTGACTAGTTAGTACATCACCTGGGCATGGAATTTTAAATTGCACCATTTCTATTTCCAACAGCTACAAAAGGAAATATGCTGATTTAAGGTTAAGTGAGTTGAGGGAATAAGTAGAGTCTATTTTGGTTGGGATATGTGTTCAGTCAAAACAAAACAACAAAACAAAACAAACAAAACCCCCTAGAAATTCTAGATTACTTTTGGCACAATTTTTATCACGTACACATATCAAGAAATAGGGGTGATTAGCACAGCTTGTTCAATAGGGTTCAAAGAGCATGTGCTTTGTATTCTCCTAGAGTAGATTGGGTTTGGAAGATAACTTGTTTTACCTCATTTCCCACTTGCTACATATGCTTTGTTTCTACTTACATGGATTTCTCACCCACATTTGTTTCTTGTAAACAAACTAGAAAGGGATTCTTTTATTCCAGAAAGTGCTCCCCAAAGTATATTTTCCTATATTAGTACATTTTTCAAACTTTTCCCTTAGCTCTCATGGTAGAGCTAAATCTTTCTAATATTCGTGGGGGATGGGGAGAAACTTTCAGACATTGTTCAAGTTAAAAACAATGATTGGTTCACATAATTTTACCTGCCACACTTGTATTCTGGCCATAAGATACTCTTCAGACAGAAGTGAAGTTTTAGTTTCATATTCATTTATAGTAAGTAGAGTCTAATTAAAAACTGATTCTAATTACATACTCAGTTTTGCCATTTGTTGAAATGGAGGCCCTAAATAGCTAAAAGAGCAAAAATTTATAAGAACATAGGAGTGGCCATAGCAAAATAGACTGCTCATCTAGTTTGATAGCTTCTCTCCAACAGTGTCTCTATGGCACATTTTGCAGAGGTAATTGCAGCACTCCCATAATACATCTAATTATGTAACTTTATACCATGAGAAGAAATTTCTTCCTCTTTCCAGCTGGTGATCAGTTCATGCCCTGAAGCAAGAGGACTGTGTAATCAAGAAGGGTGTAATCAGGAAGACGAAAGCACAACGAGAATTGCAGCTAGCAAGGGATGTGAAGGGTAACAAAAATGGTATCTACAGGCATGTTAGTAATAAGAGGGTAGTCAGGGAAGGTGTGGGACCCTTACTGGATGAGCGAGGTAACCTAGTGACAGATGATATGGGAAAAGCTGAAGTACCCAAGGGTTGGTTTTTTTTGTCTCTTGTCTTCACAGACAAGGTCTGCTCCCAGACTACTGCACGAGGCAACACAGTTTGGGAAGGAAGTGAGCAGCCCTTGGTGGAGAAAGAACAGGTTAAGAACTATTTAGAAAAGTTGGACATACACAAATCCATGGGATCAGATCTAATGCATCAGAAGGTGCTGAGGGAGTTGGCTGATGTGCCTGCAGAGAAAACTCATGATGATCGGGGGAGGTCCTGGACAATTGAAAAAAGGCAAATGTAGTTCTCACCTTTAAAAAAGATAAAAAGGACAATTCAGGGAACCAGCCAGCCTTACCTCTGTTTCTAGAAAAATCATGTAGGGGATCCTCAAGGAATCCATTTTGAATCACTTGGAAGAGAGGAAAGTGGTCAGGAATAGTCAACATGAATCCACCAAGGGCAAGTCATTTCTGACCAATATGATTGCCTTCTATGGCAAGATAACCAGCTCTGTGGAAATGGGAAAGGCAGTGGACATGATATACGTTGACTTTAGCAAGGCTTTTGATACAGTCTTCCACAATATTCTTGCCAGCAAGTTAAGGAAGTATGGATTGGAAAAATAGATAGATAGAAAGTTGGTTAGATTATTGGGCTCAGTCAGTAGTGATCAATGCTTTGATGTCTGTCTGGCAGTTGATATCAAGCTGAGTGCCCCAAAAGTTCTGGTGCTGGTTTTGTTCAGCATCTTGTATCCTCAGCAAGTTCGCAGATGACATTAGACTAGTGGGAGAGATAGATATGCTGGAGGGTATGGGTATGGTCCAGAGTGACCTAGACAAATTGGAGGTTTGGGCCAAAATAAATCTGATGAGGTTCAACAAGGACAA
Source organism: Pelodiscus sinensis (assembly GCF_052426305.1). Taxonomy (NCBI): domain Eukaryota; kingdom Metazoa; phylum Chordata; order Testudines; family Trionychidae; genus Pelodiscus; species Pelodiscus sinensis. The sequence goes on from NC_143052.1 coordinate 314,109,864, forward strand.
GTACTAAGTCCTATATTTGGGACAGAAGAATCCCAAGCATTGCTATAGACTGGGGACTGACTGGCTAAGCAGCAATTTTTCAGAAAAGGACCTAGGGATTACAGTGAATGAGAAGCTGAATATGAGTCAACAGTGTGCCTTTGTAGTCAAGAAAGCTAATGGCATATTAGGGTGCATTAGGAGGAGCATTGCCAGCAGATCCAGATAAGTGATTATTCCCCTTTATTCATCACTTGTGAGGCCACATCGGGGCCCCCATCATAGAAAGGATGTGGATGCACTGGAGAAAGTCCAGCGGAGGGCAACCAGAATGATTAGGGGGCTGGAGCACTTGACTTACAAGGAGAGGCTGAGGGATCTGAGCTTATTTAGTCTACAGAAGAGAAGAGTGAGGGGGGATTTCACAGCAGCCTTCAACTACCTGATTGGGGGGTTCCAGAGAAGATGGAGAGAGGCTGTTCTCAGTCGTGACAGATGACAGAACAGGGAGCAATGGTCTCAAGTTGCAGTGGGGGAAAGTCAAAGTTGGATATTTTACTAGGAGGGTGGCGAAGTACTGGAATGGGTTACCAACGGAGGTGGTGGAATCTCCATTCCTAGAGATTTTTAATTCTCATCTTGATAAAGCCCTGGCTGGGATGATTTAGTTGGGATTGGTCTTGCTTTGCGCAGTGGGTAGGACTCAATGACCTCCTGAGGTTTCTTCCAACTTTATGATTCTATGATTCTGTGACTTTATGACTGATGACTGGCCCTTGTAATTTTTATCCCAGAGCAGCTGCAGATGCTTTCATTGTATTCAAAGGGACACATCTATCAGCAAGTTACATGCTCCAAAGAGCCAACTAGTGCAAGATGTTAGCCCTAGTTTTAGTTAACATTTTTACTACTGATCAGTCATCATATATATAGTAGCCCAATGTCTGTGACTCTGTCATGCTGAAACGCCGGCTGTTCCCTCTGGGAGGCGCTGTTGCCTCCCGCTGTGGCGCTCAGCTGACTTCTGTGCCGCTCGACCATGCAGGAGCAAGCGGCGCAAGCTGCTGTTTGGGGTCTGTGCTCCCCATGCAGCTGAGCGGCGCAGAAGTCAGTCGAGCAACACGGTGGGAGGCAAAGACGTTAGACTTACCGGTCTGTAATTGCTGGGATCGCCTCTAGAGCCCTTTTAAAATATTGGCGTTACATTAGCTATCTTCCAGTCATTGGGTACAGAAGCTGATTTAAAGGATAGGTTACAAACAATAGTTAATAGTTCCGCAATTTCACATTTAAGTTCTTTCAGAACTCTTGGGTGAATGCCATCTGGTCCCGGTGACTTATTACTGTGAAGTTTATCAATTAATTCCCAAACCTCCTCTAATGACACTTCAATCTGTGACAAGTCCTCAGATTTGTCACCTACAAAGGACAGATCAGGTTTGGGAATCTCCCTAACATCCTGAGCTGTGAAGACTGAAGCAAAGAATTCATTTAGATTCTCCACAATGATGTAATCGTCTTTAAGTGCTCCTTTTGTATCTCAATCGTCCAGGGGCCCCACTGGTTGTTTAGCAGGCTTCCTGCCTCTGATGTACTTAAAAAACATTTTGTTATTACCTTTTGAGTTTTTGGCTAGCTGTTCTTCAAATTCCTTTTTGGCTTTTAAATTGGCAGATTTATTAGTTTATGCAAAGGTTTTGGAAATTTTTCCTATATCAATTCATCTTAAGGTTCATTTTCCCCTGAAATAAGATCTGACCTCTGTACTGCGACAGATTGCCAAACAGTAGGAGAATCTATGACTGCCTTTTTTTATGGGATACACCTTGATAGTAGTGGGACTATAATGAGGCATAGGACTTAACTAAAAAGTATTTCAAGGGAAAGTCTGTACAGAAAAGCTGCTAGTAGGAGCAACATTTTTTAGAAGTTATCATTTCTCTTTTAATTTGTGCTCTAAATTACACATTCAATTGTGTTTAATTGTGTTTGTCTCTGAAGCTGGGAAAATGTGTCATTGTTTATCATTTTGTTAAGTGCCTACATATTTTTATTTTGCCATAATACCCATCAAAGCACATTTGACTTTATAAAACAGGCTAGGGACCAATTCCCTTCAACTTACCCGTTGTCTTTTAAAGAACTGTTCCTGCAATAGCTGGAGTAATTAATTTAAATGAACAGATGTTACAAACAATGGTGAGGATAAATAAATGATGTATGAGGACCTAAGTGGATGTATAACTATGGGTTGGCAATAAAACCTTATTTGATTTAGAAAAATGCAAGTTGAATAAAAATAACCCAAACCACAGGAAATTCAATGCAGAGAAATGCTTAGAAAACAGTTATGTCATGAGGTAGAAGTTGACAGCATCATAGACATGGGCTGGCAATGCAACAAGGTGATGTGATATCTTTTATCTTTCTTGCATTTGAACCATTACCTAAAGTTTCATATTAGTGGATGAAAATGCAAGCTTCTGGAGAGCAGTAAGCTATATTTTAATGCATTTTTGCAAAATGTCCATTTACATATTCTGTACCCTATGAATAATAATAATGATGAAAATTAGTATCAGACCACATCCCAGGAGGTACCAGCCCCTGTTCTTATGAATGTGCCACCAATGAGGCCAGTGACACTAAATGCAGTTGTAGACAACTGAGCACTGTAGACATAGAGGGATTTTGGAGAAAAACGAAACAGAAACAGAGCATTGTGGCCAGTCCTCAGTTGATGAAATACTTTAATTAAATATGTTAAGTACTGGAGATCATTAGCATTCCTGAGGCTATCTGGCATGCTTTGTTTATATAATGTGGAAATGAGAACTATTTCTTTCAGTCTTTATGAAATATTGGCAGTGTCAACTCCTATAACCATCAGCCTACAAATTATTTGACAAAATGTGCTGATTACTGAAGTTTCACTGCAATATGTATTGGTGCCAGAATATTATTAGCATGCACCCTTTATTGCTAGAAGGCACAAAACATGCTCCGGGAGTGATTCAGTGCTGCTTCACACATTGAGGCCACAAAATTGCAGGACTAGTCTGATAGTGTTGACTTAGATGACTATCAACAATAATATCTTTTCCCTCTGATCAGAACAAGTACTTGTTTTACTGGTCTCCATGGTATTCTCCTCTGAATGCTGGGGACAGATTTGTAATTGCTAGTGTAGGGTGTGTAAGTTACATTTCCTCACCTGGCCCTTGCTCCCCAGGAAGTATTTGTGAGGTGGCACAAAAGGGTTGCTGTTGTTGTAGAGGACCCAGCTGTATCTAACAGATCAGACTCTAAAGGGGATTCTCACTGTATATTACACAGCAAAATGCAGGACAATGTAGCACTTTAAAGACTAACAAGATGGTTTATTAGATGATGAGCTTTCGTGGGCCAGACCCACTTCCTCAGATCAAATAGTGGAAGAAAATAGTCACAACCATATATACCAAAGGATACAATTAAAAAAAATGAACACATATGAAAAGGACAAATCACATTTCAGAACAGGAGGAGGATGCGGGGGGGGGGAGGAAGGAAGGTAAGTGTCTGTGAATTGATGATATTAGAGGTGGGGAGAGTGGGATGTTTGTGAGCTAATGGTATTAGAGGTGATAATTGGGGAAGCTATCTTGGTAATGGGTAAGATAGTTTGAGTGTTTGTTCATTCCTTCTCGGAGAGTGTCGAATTTTAACATGAATGACAGTTCAGAGGATTCCCTTTCAAGTGCAGATGTAAAAGGGTATGTCTACACTACCCCGCTAGTTCGAACTAGCGGGGTAATGTATGCATACCGCACTTGCTAATGAAGCCTGGGATTTGAATTTCCCGGGCTTCATTAGCATAAGCGGGGAGCCGCCATTTTTAAATCCCCGCTGCTTCGAACCCCGTGCAGCGCGGGTACACGGGGCTCGAACTAGGTAGTTCGGACTAGGTTCCTATTCCGAACTACTGTTACTCCTCGTGAAACGAGGTGTACCGGTAGTTCGGAATAGGCACCCTAGTCCGAACTACCTAGTTCGAGCCCCGTGTAGCCGCGCTGCACGGGGTTCGAAGCAGCGGGGATTTAAAAATGGCGGCTCCCCGCTTATGCTAATGAAGCCCGGGAAATTCAAATCCCGGGCTTCATTAGCAAGTGCAGTATGCATACATTACCCTCCTAGTTCGAACTAGGAGGGTAGTGTAGACATACCCAAAGGTCTTTGTAGCAGAATGCAGGTGGTTAAGTCATTGAGAGAGATTGAAACTACAACACTGAGGCATAAGAGGAGAGAGGCCTAGATAAGTGGATCTCAGTAATATTAGGGCTTTATAGATCATCAGTAATTCAACACCAACATCAACTGCACCTGAACTGCATCTGGAAGCAAAGAGGAAGTCACTGCACAAATGGAGTACAAGTGTGATACAGTCATATCTGTTGATCCACTCAACAAGCGAGAGACACTTTCTGCATTTCTGAGAAATCTTCAGATAACTCACAATACAATGCTCCAGCTTGTTGGTGACAATAGCACTCGGAATTCTCTGAAAGCTCTGCAACACTAAGGGAAAGCCAGCCTCTTCAGGTCAAGCAAAGTCCATAGGCATTTTGGGTCATTTCCACCATTTTTACAACTGACCAGTAGTGATTGATCCAAGGAGCCCCCACAATTGCAAATGAAAAAAACCCAAAACCCCCAAAAGAAACGATATCCTCTAAACCAAGTGAGCAGTCACAATCCCCGTCAGTGAATTAAATCTTGCAAATATCTCTGTGAAAGGAGATGGCTCAACAGGAGTCTTCTTTTGATGAAGAATTGATTAAATATTATTACACAAGTCCATGAGGTGCAAAGCAATAAAGTTTAAAAAATACTTCTAAAGGAAGTTGGAATGGGCCATCTGTCACACAGAACGCTTTGGATGGGTATTTTTAATGTTCATTTATAAACTGAAATAAAGAAATGCAGAATTGCAATAAACAGAACACTAGAAAGGAACACATATACCCAGACCATACATATAACATTTCATATTTGTTACCCACCAGCTCTGTGATTCTTGGGGAACCAGAACATGGTCGCCTGTCAGCCTTGTGCTATTGGGGAGTCAGGGAGTGACATTCATGGAAAATCATCCCCCTCCCTCAGGCCTCTGCTAGAATCAAAGACAAAGCAAAGAAAAGGCCGGGGAAGACGCACCTAGCTGCTTCAGACAAGGGTGATACAATTAAGGAAACACCCCAACCTCATTTACATTAAAGATGGAACAGAGGGACATCTCATTAGCATACAGAATGGAGAGCAGCTCTTCCAAGGCAGGAACCGCACTGAACTATGGGACACCGAAAGCAGAGAAGCACTGCCTGATGGGAAATCCGTGCTCCAGATGCTAATGAACCTAGGCCTGCTCACACCCAGATTAGTCATTATCAGACCAATTCTAGTAACGATCCTATTGACATCTAAAATACTGAAACTGCCTAGTTGCATTGTGAGCTCGTTCAAGGAACATCACCCATAACCAGGGGTGATCAATCTCTATTGTCTCTCCTCTTTCTCTTTGAACTATCCCTATAAAAACTCCTATCCTTGCCCCAAGAAAACTGTTCTGATACCTGGACTTAAACTGCATCAGTTCCATTGAGACTTCTTCATCTCCTGTCTGATCGTGCTGGGGGCTCTGTCCTGCTTTTCTCCTGCCCTCTGGACCCCCGGCTACCATCATCATCTGGGAACCCCGATCAGTGCAAGCTCCGTGGAGTGGTGAGGTCTCTCTCTCTTTTTCTCTCTCTCAACTATCTCTCTAAGCATAGCCTCCTGACCCTGCCCTGTGTAAACTGTTATATGGTTACCTAACATTTGTAATCAGCTTCAATTTAGATTTAATATTGTAATTGTTAGATTTAATATTGTAACTTTTTGATATCTATTCACTACTCAGAAATAAATCACTTTCATTGTTAAGCTGGTTGCTTCTCTCTCTTTCTTTCTCTTTTGCTCACTCTTCCTTAAGGGGTGTTGTTTTGGCTTCCCCATTCGCTCTGCAACAACGCTTCTTGTACCCAAGCAAAAGATCCCTGTAGTGCCCAAAATCCTGTGGGGTTTGCTCATCGTGTGGTTTACCAGTGAATGACTGTGGTGTGAAAGTGGGGATAAGGGGTGCTGAACCTGGGGGCTTATGAGGATGGCAGCTTAAAGTGCTGTTTAATCCAGCCCACGGAGTCCAAAGGCACATGAGGGTGCAGTGTGGCATTGCTGTGAAACCCAGCCAGCTGAGTCCAGGGACATATGAGGGGGTCAGCTTTTGAGTGCTGAGTACCCAGTCCTCTCAGACGTGCTCTGATTAGTGGGTGTGAGAGTCTGTGTGTGTTGCTAAGGTGAGAAGAACCCCATCCTGAGGAACCTAGTTCCTGCAGGAGAGCTCCAGTGGGAGGGGGAATTGGCAGCAGGGAGAATTCAGCTCCATATGAGAGCCCAAGTAAGCACCAACAGCACACTGATAGAACTGTTAACCTTCCCCCAGTCCCATAAGGGTAACCCTGATAAATGAGCATACCCCAGAGTATTGGGCAAATCTGGAAACATATTAGTGGGTTAATACATTACACAGATTCTAAAATATTACATGCAAATACAAATACATACATACCTATTCTGATAATTGTTAGTTTCCAAATTCCTATTCAATGTTTCAGAGAAGTTAGCTACAATAAACTCTTTATTCAAAACAGATCTGGTATTCATTATTAACCAAGAAAATAGGTGCAAATTTGGCTTAATGAGGAGAGCTCCTTGAGCAGACATTAATGTAATACTTTTCACACACTGTTTATGGAAGTATTTTACAAGGAAACTACTAATGTGTCACAAGACACGAACCAATGAACAACTCACTGGCACACAATGAATTTTTGAAAGGATCCTGCTGATATGATCTTCTTAGTGATCACATCTTACATTCATGCTACTTGATGCAAAAACTGGACATATTTTTTAAAAATTGAGAATGAAAGTATGACCATCGTAAAGTATTTGTGCCACCTTAAAAAAAGAGAAAAAGAAAAAGATAGCTTAATACAACTCTTTAATTAGATAGTGTAGGCCACTGAGTCAGCCTTTATATTCTCAGCAGAATTCTAATTAGCACCATAAACAGCTATATAAATGTCCAAAAAGTTTGAGTGGTATTAATTTAGAGGGAATGAGTACAGTTTTCTGTTACAGAGCAAACAGTAACGGAACAGTTATCACCATAGTTATAGTACTTTAAAAGTGACTACTGTCCAATTTGCTGAATCCTGTGGATACTGCCATGCTGCAGCTGCCATTTTAGATGATTTCTGTGGGCTGGATTATTCCTTTATCTTCTAAGGTTATTTCTACACTACATTGTAAGTCCACAGTCTGTGAGATGTTAGCCTGCAGGCTTGGTGTTTGCAAGCCCATAGCACTGGCTTGAGTGTTCACACTGAATATTAACCTATGTTAAGAATTTCTGGACTTGGATCTTAGACTTATGTTCAGGTGTCCAAACTGCAAGACGGAGACCTCAGTCAAACCAGCCTATCCCTGAATTCCTTGCACATTCCCCAGAGATAGCTACTCTAGTAGTTTATGGTGCATCATGAGAAAATGTGATGGTCAGTCCCACTGTCTTTTATGGGAACTTATCACACCCTGCCAACACAGCTTGTCAAGCCATCTTTTAAGTCTGCACACTCCTGGCAGGTGGCACTAGCAATATGGAGAAATCACCATGTAATGGGGTGTACCTGGCCATTGGTGTTCTACTGGTGGAAGCATTGTAGTCCTACTGCACCTGTCCCAGGAAGAAGCAATGATGATGAGTCCTCCAAACCTGTCTAGACAAGTCTTGTGGAAGCAGCTGGCCAGATCCCAGCAGACTCAGCTAACAGGAGTTGCAAGGCCTCAGATGACCAGATCTTGACAGGGGCTAGAGAGGCCAAGGAAGGGTTCTTTCCTCTGGCCAACGAAGCTTACCTGGTTGCATTTACCAGGCCTGGGAGAGAGAGAGGACCGGAGAATTTTAACCCTAAGGTAACATATGAAAGGAAAAGGACCAGGTGGGACTAGGCCCAGGTAAGGAAGCAACCAATGAAAAGAAGTAGCATGTGGCAGCTGTTTATAGGGTCCAAGGAAGGCCTGCGTTCTGTCACTGTCCTCTAGCAAAGTGGCCCAGGTAAGGAAGCAACTGATGAAAAGAAGTAGCATGTGGCAGCTGTTTATAGGGTCCAAGGAAGGCCTGCGTTCTGTCACTGTCCTCTAGCAAAGTGGCCTAAGCCCTGAGAAGAGAACAAGGCTCCTTTAGAAGGCCAAGAAAAGGGCTGGATTTCAAAGACCCAGTGATGGGGCTGAAGACCCTGGGTAGGGTAGGCAGATTGATGAGTAGGGAGAGAGAAGTGCAGGAGAGGCTGAAGAGAGAAGGTACCATCAAAAAGATGGACTGGGTCCAGCTTGAACCTGGGATTGGAAAATATTTTGTTTTGTGTCTGTTTTGGACTTGAATACCCCAAGAAGAGGTCTGTTTTTCATTGTGTGACTTGGCTGGAGGAGGAGCCACTGAAAACCCAGGGTACGTCTACACTACAGTGCTAGTTCGAACTAACTTAGTTCGAATTAGTTAATTCGAACTAAGCTAGTTCGAACTAACGCATCTAGAACTAAAAACTAGTTCGAACTAGCGTTTTGCTAGTTCGAACTAGTAAGTCCACATTGAGTGGACTCTGAACAGGGCTTAAGGATGGCCGGAAGCAGTGCCGGCAGGGCATAAAAGGAGGACTTAGAGCATGGAGATACTGTCTCAGGCTAGCCGAGGGCTGCGCTTAAAGGGTCCCGACCCCCACCCCGGACACACAGTTCTAAGGGGTGCCCCGCTTGCAAAGAAGTTCTGGCTTGGAGTGCCCTGAGTGCCCACACTGGGCACATCACACCACTCAGCCATCAGCCCGGCTGCACTTGCCGCAGGCTGCCATCTGGGGAGAGGGAGTAATTGGGGGGCTGCAGGAGAGCTTCCACCCCCAGAAGCCCGCAGAGCCAGCCCAGTCCTCCCCATCGGGGGCTCGTACCCCATTCCTCCCTCACCTCCTTCCACTTGCCCTTCCCTAGCCCCCCTTCTTCTTGATGTACAAAATAAAGATAACGTTTCTTCCAACATTGACTCTGTCTTTATTGAAAAAAACTGGGGGAGACTGGGAAAAGGAGGTGGGAGAGGGGAAGAGAAAGGCTGGGAGAGGGGAGGGCAACTAACATGATCAGGGGTTGGGAACAGGTCCCAGATGAAGAGAGGCTACAGAGACTGGGACTGTTCAGCTTAGAAAAGAGGAGACGGAGGGGGGACAGGATAGAGGTCTGTAAAAACAGGGGTTGGGTGGAGAGGGTGCATTCAGAAAAGTTCTTCCTGAGATCCCATAAAGAAGGACTAGAGGACACCAAAGGAAAGGACTGGGTAGCAGGCTTGAAACTAGTAAGAGAAAGTTGTTGTTGTTGTTGACAAAGCAAATAGTTAACCTGTGGAACTCCTTGCTGCAGGAGGCTGTGAAGGCTACAACTAGAACAGAGTTTAAAGGGAAGTGAGATCAAGTCATGGAGGTTGGGTCCATGGAGTCCTATTAGCCAGAGGGTAGGAGTGGTGTCCCTGCCCAAAGTTTGTGGAAGGCTGGAGAGGGATGGCACGAGACAAATGGCTTGGTCATTGTCTTCGGTCCATCCCCTCCAGGGTCCCTAGGGTTGGCCGCTGTGGGCAGACAGGCTACTGGGCTAGATGGACCTTTGGTCTGACCCAGGACGGCCATTGTAAGCTCAGGGCTCAGTGTCGGGGGTCTCAGTGGACCCCCTTGATTTTCATGCACACCTGGTCCTGGGTGGCCAGGCTGGCAGCTCTCCTGCCCTAGACGGCCACTTTCCTGTGCCTAGTGCGGAGATCGTGGACAAGGTCCACGATGTCCGCACTAGCCCAGGAAGGTGCCCGCCTCTTGCGGTCCAGGGCAAGCTCCCGGGAGCCGCCAGCCTGGTCCCGGCAAGAGGGGGTGGGCTGGGGGGCATCGGGTGGGTGGCTCTGTGCCGTGCCAGGTGCAGGGTCTGCTAGCTGGGTGCTGGCAGGCTTGCACCTGGCACGGGCACCGTAGCCAGCCCGTGCCCCTTTAAGGGGTCCGGGGCCGGGAGGGGGGCATAGAGTTTCCCTGGTGTTGGCCAGAGTGGCCACCAGGGAAACCTGGGGAGGGCTAGCCTCCCACTAGTTCGAACTAAAGGGCTACACAGCCCTTAGTTCGAACTAGCTAGTTCGAACTAGGCGTTAGTCCTCGTAAAATGAGGTGTTCCTAGTTCGAACTAAGCGCTCCGCTAGTTCGATTCAAATTCGAACTAGCGGAGCGCTAGTGTAGCGCATAGGAAAGTTAGTTCGAACTAACGTCCGTTAGTTCGAACTAACTTTCTAGTGTAGACATACCCCCCCCTAGTAAGTTTGGCAACCTACAGGGAGTGCCAAGGAGCAGGAAAAAGACTGAGTCCCACACCCAGCTGCAAGGTGGCACTCAGAAGTTGAGTGCCCCCCTACACTATTAATCACACACCATTTGAAGAGCTCATCTTGCCTGGGTTTTCACCCATGTGTCAGGAAATGGGCAGTGCATCCATGAAACACCTTTTGGCAATATTTTCTGTCATACCTTTTCCTCTTTGACCAGACCATGTCATACAATGGATGTATGGGTATGTCTACACTAGCTCGTTAATTCGAGCTAGGTAGGCAAATCAGGCAACCAGAGTTGCAAATGAAGCCCGGGATTTAAATATCCTGGGCTTTATTTGCATGTTCCCATCCGGCTGCCATTTTAAAATCCCCCTTAGTTCGAACGGACTGCCCACGGCTACACGCGGCAGTTTAAAATTAATCCAAACTAAATCCTTAGTTTGGATTAACTGTTACACCTCATTCCATGAGGAGTAACAGTTAATCCGAACTAAGGAGTTAGTTCGGATTAGCTTTAAACTTCCGCGTGTAGCCGCGGGCAGTTCGTTCGAACTAAGGGGGATTTAAAAAATGGCAGCCAGACGGGAACATGCAAATAAAGCCCGGGATATTTAAATCCTGGGCTTCATTTGCAACTCCGGTTGCTTGATTTGCCTACCTAGCTTGAATTAACGAGCTAGTGTAGACATACCCTATGAGAGTAATGGCTTGCTGAACTGGTACCCTCTATCAGAAAGTGCACCTGTTTTAGCTAGAGTGGGATGCACACAACCTACAGAAATCAGGATTGCTTTGTGCACCCACATTAGGGACTTGTGTGGGCTAATCGAAAGAGGGAGGTAGCATATTTATGGATATATTTGTACAGCACTTTTTGCAGCAAGTGAAATACTCTCACTGCACACTAGAAAGGGGGATGACTACCATGAATTGTTAATTGTGGATGAGATGGTTGCTACTCCAAGATGAGGGAGGAGGACTGTGATTGGTGCTGATAAATCTAGAGAGGGAGGAGACCAGAAAATAAAAGCTGAGAAGTAGGAAGGAGTATAGAGAAACAGCAGCAGGATACGGTGGCAAGCAGACCATAGTTGCTGGACACAGGTCCCTGGACTAGAACCCAGAGTAGAGGGTGGGTTCTGGTTCAGGAAGTGTCAGACTGAGCATGGAGCCAAAGATTGCCTGGGACAATGAGCCAAAAGGAATTTGATACTCCAGAAGAGGAGGACTATACAGTGACCTAGCTGGAGGGTTGAGTCATAAAGGAGTATCCTGCCACAGAGAAAGAGACCACAGGCCAAAGAAAGGTGCATCAGACATGTGTGGAGCTAATCTCCAGACACCTCGTTCGAACTAGGGGGGTAGTGTAGACATACCCCTCCTCTCTGTTCTAATTATAGAGCCTTCAATCTAGGGTCTTGTGTTCTCTCATCCTCCTCCCTGTCTTGTCCTACTCATCTCTCCCAGCTCCAGCTCAATCCAAAATTCAACTGCCAACAGCATTTTCCTTTCTCCCCATTTTTGCCTCATTTCCCTTCTTGAATTGCTGCATTAGCTCCCACTGTTCCTCAGCATCAAGTTCAAGGTTTTGAAAGCTCTCTAAGATTCTGTTTCTCTTATTGTGGCTACCTAATGATTCCTCTCATCCCCTTACATGTGCTCAGATGTCCCTCTTCACTTCTCAGGTTGTGTCATTCGACTAATTCTGACTGTTGCACCCCAACCCACATAGCTAGAATAATCACTTTCTGCTTCTATTACCATAGAATTTAAGTACCTCAGGAAATGTGTGCATTATATTAGAGATGTTTCTTGGGTTGTCTCACACGCTTAATACTGTAAGTTCTTACTGTCAGGGGGCTGCCATCATCTGATTCTCAAGGGAAAAGTGCAATGCATAGCTTACTACTGCAAACTCTCATGAACATTTGTGGCATTCTAGATGAAAAATAAAGCAAGAGTTCATAGAATCATAGGACTGGAAAGGACATCGATAGGTCATCGAGTCCAGCCCCCCGCCCTCAAGGCAGGACCAAGCTCTGTCTACACCATCCCTGACAGATGTCTATCTAACCTGTTCTTAAATATCTCCAGAGAGGGAGATTCCACCACCTCCCTTGGCAATTTATTCCAATATTTGACCACCCTGACAGTTAGGAATTTTTTCTTAATGTCCAATCTAAACCTCCCTTGGACATTAGAAAAAAATTCTGAGTTAGTGGATAGTAAATCAATGTTTGTTGTATTTATATTTATTCGTCAGATCCTTAAGCATTAGAGGGGTAGCAGTGTTAGTCTGTAACTTTAAAAACAATGAGTAGTCCTGTGTCATTTTAGGGTATGTCTAGACTAGCTCGTTAATTCAAGCTAGGTAGGCAAATGAGGCGACCGGAGTTGCAAATGAAGCCCGGGATTTAAATATCCTGGGCTTTATTTGCATGTTCCCATCCGGTCGCCATATTGAAATATCACTAGCCCGAACTCACTGCTGCATGGCTACATGCATCAGTGAACCGTTAATTTGAACTAAGTCCTTAATTCGAATTAACGGTTCACTGCCGCGTGTAGCCACGCGGCAGTAAGTTCGGGCTAGTGAAATTTCAAAATGGCGACTGGACGGGAACATGCAAATAAAGCCCGGGATATTTAAATCCCGGGCTTCATTTGCAACTCTGGTCGCCTCATTTGACTACCTAGCTCGAATTAACGAGCTAGTCGAGACATACCCTTAGGGTATGTCTACACTACCCCGCTAGTTCGAACTAGCGGGGTAATGTAGGCATACCGCACTTGCAAATGAAGCCCGGGATTTGAATTTCCCAGGTTTCATTTGCATAAGCGGGGCTCCGCCATTTTTAAATCCCCGCTCGTTCGAACCCTGCGGCTACACGCGGCACGAACTAGGTAGTTCGAACTAGGCTTCCTAGTTCGAACTACTGTTACTCCTCGTGGAATGAGGAGTAACGGTAGTTCGAACTAGGAAGCCTAGTTCGAACTACCTAGTTCGTGCCGCGTGTAGCTGCGCGGCACAGGGTTTGAACGAGCGGGGATTTAAAAATGGCGGAGCCCCGCTTATGCAAATGAAACCTGGGAAATTCAAATCCCGGGCTTCATTTGCAAGTGCGGTATGCCTACATTACCCCGCTAGTTCGAACTAGGAGGGTAGTGTAGACATACCCTTAGAGACTAAGAAAAATATATCATGAGGTTTTGTGGGCAAAACCCTCTTCTTCAGATGAGCTGGAGTGGAAAAAACGGGCAGGCAGAATTTATAATAGAAAAAGAAGGGAGAGGGAAAAAAATACCTATCAATTGTTGTACCGGTGCTAATGAAGCTAACTGAGTAGGTTGGAAGTGTCCCTTAAGCACGTGAATTTTGCTTAGACGAGTCTAGCTGCTAATTTTCATATATTTACTGAAGGTGCTTTAGGCTTATAAAATTATTGCTATGCATGCTAATGAAACAGGAAGACTAACTACAAAGAATTCATTAATATATTAGTGTGTAGGGCTTTACCATGGTTTTCTGTACTGAGCTGAATTAGATTCTTTAGGAGAATGTTAAGTGCATAGTAGGGAGGCTGGGTGGTTCAGGGGACCTGCACTGTGATATGAAGCCTGTCATGTCTAGGTTGCTGGTTCAGCTCTGTCTGAGCTACAATATTGAAAGTTGTTACCATTGCACAGCTGTTTTTCTATGTTATGTGGAATAAGCTGGTGCTCTTCATCCAATTCTTGCTGCATGGTTGCTTTGCTGGCTCCCACGTCTTCACTACACCCAATGTAAGTTCCTAGGATGAAAACCTGATCCCATTAAAATAAGTGGGAGTTTTCTTACTTTCTTGTTAGACCAGGATTTCACACCTGGACTTTGCTTTTAAAACCTTTTGCCATTTAGTCCTGCCCTTTCTATTAGATCTGTTAGCTAGATGATCTATTGACTCCTACCTCTGCTAAGTCAGTGATGCCAATCTTGATTGTATCGTGACCACTTCTCCCTCAAGCTTGCTATCTCCTGTACTGACGCCCCCACCCCTCACTCCCACACAGGAAAACTCCTCATCAAAACTCACGTAGCCACCACTTTATTTCTTTTGATTCCCACCTTAAAACCTATGATGCCTACAAATCTCTTCTTTTTTGACATTGCTAGTACACTTGACAACCTGGGGCGTCTTTTCTGCTCAGCTGTGTTTCATTGTTACTGCCGCCTCTCAACCAATTTCAAGAATATTTGTCTATGTCGTCCTCTGTTATGTCCTAGTTGTGATCCAAAGTGCATTAATTGTCAGCAGGAGTCTTTTTTGTCTCCCTAGACTATAAATTATCTAGGGCTGAAACTGTCTTCATTTGTATTACTCTGTACAGTGCAAAGGACAAAGGCTACCTGATCCTAAGCATAATCCAGATATAAATAACAATCCGTAAGAAATAACACTACATGGTGTCTTTGGAGATGCTCAATAGTGAATAGATATAGAGACTAAAATATCTTCTCATTCCCAGTTGTAGTCGTTCCTGAATATCACTGAGGCACGCTATCAGGACATAGTGGGGTAGCTTATTGGTCCTCATGATACAGTTGTGCTGTGGAATTAATAAAATAAGATACTTCAGTTTTAGGGCTGCCAACCCATCACTTCTAATGAAGTCTGACATTTCAAGAAGTACCTCTCCTCTAACCTGTGTATGTGCATGCGTGTGCATGCACGCACACACACACACACACACACACACACACAGAGTCTTACATAAACAGAAAAATAGATTAAATAAATGGATAGTCATTTTATGCCCTTTTTTTGAAGAAAATAAATTGCACATTAGGAGAACCATTGATTTCTATACTGGATTGGAAGCGTTCATTATTTTTAAAAACGCATATTACATTACAGCTGCTGAAAGAGCTTTTTAGCAGGCCTTGTACTGGATATGTCAGTTGTTTTAGTTGAGTGCTGGAGCCAGCAAAGATACAGCAGCCAGGTTAATCAGGACAAATAGGGGCACCGTGGGTATATCTTATGCTAAATTTAGCAACCAATTCTGCTAGATTGCATAAACAGCAGTAGGTATGACTACTGTACAGTAGGATCAATTTGCAAGACAGTGACTTTACAGGACTCCCAAGGACAACTGATACTCAGCTGATGCTGCAATAGCTGAAACTTTGGAAAAATATCACATTTGGACTCAGTCCACAAATAGGAATTTTCATTTCCAGATGATATTTTAAGAAAGCAATGAGTTATTGGAATGGGGTGTAGACAGGAATATGAATTTTAACTTTGCTCTTTTGGACACTATAATATAAAAATTATTTTAGAATGCATCCTTTGAGATACTTAGTTATTGGGGCTAAGGAAAGACCTGAAAGATGGTGTGTTTTCTTTGATTTTTTTTAAAAACACTCATACGAAGGCTATATGAATGCAGCAAAGTATACTTATTTTATCCAGAGTAGACTCAAATGAAAGTACTGTATATTACTTAATAGACATGATTACACAGCTAGTGCAATCAGCATTGTGTGTCATTTAATCTATTACAAAGGTATAGTGATTCTGTAGCATTTTTTAATACTTTGTAAAAAATCCCATCAGCAAACTTCAAAATACCTGTTTGCCCATGACAAGAGGACATTGAATTACAACTTATTTGTCATCTATACATACATTTAAACTTTATTTTGAGATAAAATACACATACATTTGAGAATACTGGTAATCTGTAGTTTTTAAAACACAAAAATCTTCTCCTAGGAATTCACCTATACTCAACCCAAGTTATTTCAAAGTGTTCAAACAAAGTCTCACTGAAATATTGGATGTTGAATTTTCGGTGGTCCATGAAAAATCGCATTGGTTTGATATCCTTCAGATAAAGGCTACCAGCTGTATAGTTAACGCCGGTCAATATAGCAGCAACATCCAAGAGAGTGGATTGTGGGTACTGAATCTTTGTGAAGGATCTGAATAGTTTTATTCACAACTAGTTCCATACTGTGTGAAATCTTGACAATCTGTGTCATTTGACATGCAGAGAAAGAAGGCAGAAGAAAGATATTTGAGGAAGAAAATGGACTACAGCTAATTCCTAAGCAATATTAGCAAAGACCACATTTGCACTTGCTTGCCGCCACTTCTGGCAGAGTTATCTGAGAATATGAGAAAGGAAGTCAAAGCTATTGTGAATGAGGATAGCACCAAATGCATTTGCAAAGGAGTATAATGCTGCTAACATTGCAGACAAGGCCTTTGCACCAATCATGGTTATTCCCAGTTCCTTATGCTTTTGGTTTGCCCAGTGGCAATCTAAGTTTACAACCCAAGATCAATCATTTGAAGGCTCTGACATATTTAGTATCAAGACAGATGATTCCTAGCAGATAACACTCAGAATGCTTGTAGCAGTACTTGGGAATAACACAAGGAATCAGTGATTTTCCATTTGGGTGATCAAAGTAGATCAGGATCCAATAATAATGATACGACCAGAATATCTTAGATGGTTTTTACTCTAGGACTTAGAACAGTCTCCATCTTGGAAGGATTCAAGATTTTGACTCTGTGTCCCATCCATGCCTTTATTCAGTGTTACTCCTTATACCTAGTTTCTAGGTTGGATGCCTATTAAGGGTAGCAGACCTGTATTCTTTGTTCACATATTTGTCCCCTCACCCAAGGAGTGGCTTGTCAGTCATGCCAGTAACATTTAAAGAATCAAAACAATAGCAAACAGCTTTTGAAAGTATCACCTTGCGGATAGGAATCCAAGCTACATTCTGTCTGTCCCTATTCATTTCCAAATCTTCTAATTAAACTCTTGACTTCCTGTGAGAAAATGAATAATGGTTGTGGAGTGGTATCCTTTTTAATACCCTCAAGTGAGCAAGCAAGGGTTTATACAGGGTGTGTATAAAACCCCAATAGGCATTGCTATTCGACAGTTCTGATCTCACATACCCTGGGCAAATGCATCACCTCAAATATAAGTCCGGGCAGTCATTATGGTAAGTAACTGATTTATTTTAAGCAGCACACTGATTATACAAATACATTGTAATCAGTATTCCACAATAGAAGCAAGTTCAAATCAAGTCAAAGAAAAATATCATGCATCTCAACACAGACTCAGACGAATGAAAAATGCAAGGTCATTCTTCCCTAAAAGCTGCTAGGAAAAAAAAAAGCCCCACAATCCTACTGTAAAAGAGGTCAATACAAGATGTAAGGGGTATATTTTACATCCGTTTGTTTAGCATGGATGATAGCGTGCAATGTAATTGCACTCACTGCAGATTAGAATAAGGCATCGTGTTAGTGGTTTGACAGAGTGTTTACATTTTCAAAAAGCCAATGAAAGCAGAAAGAGGAAACTTTAGGTATCCTTTAAGCATATTACTCAGTGTTTTTTCAATATTGGTTTAACAAGGGGAATATCTAAATTGACATTCCTTGTAGGTATTGTACAGTATGCCAGTTTTAAAAGACTTGACAGTGCACAAGCTTAGCTCTTTCATGAAGATACCTTCAAGTGGGTTCTTTTAAGGTCAAAAAGGATATTTAGAGGACTGGATATAATTTCTGCTAAATATTCCTTTCTCAATTCTGTGATTTTATACATAAAGACTTAAATTCTCTGAGTGTCTGCAAAGATGAAAAGGGAGGAACTGCTGAACGTTTCTGTGAGTGTTTTCAACAGAGCAGCCCTAAAATGTTCTGCTTATTAACATAGTGGAGAAAGGTTTGTGTAAGGTTAATGTTAGAATCACTTAGCCTGGTTACTCCTTCTGCAAAGCATCTGCATAAATTAGAAAAAAGCTGCCAGATTTCCATCTGTTAGCAATACAACTTCAGCCACAAAGACAACTGTCGTGACAACCACACTGAGTTAGTCTTTCAAATAAAACTTGTTAAAAGCTACTGCCCTCCAGCCTCCACCCACTACAGTTAACGGCATTAAATAGCATTCTAACTAGTATTTGTTTTTTTAGGCGTTCCTCACTTGTGCAGCTGCTGGGACACTGGCCTTTGATTTAAAATAACTCCAACAGGAGGAGAATTTACAGTCCCTGAAGGTCATGATGTATAAGAAGTGCCTGTCTGAAAGAAACGTCCAACCTGAACTTTCTCAGGCTGATGTTGTTGGATCCAGTGTACTTGTGTCTCACCTATTTTACATGGTTTCATGTCTGGGAACTGTGATGGTTCACATGATTTCTTCCAGATGATGGCTAGCCGCGAGGACATCACTTGAGCTATTCTGGACAACTGGTCTGGTTTAAAGGGTGGTGGGAATCCCCTTTAGGGCCTTTCTTTCCCTCCTCAAGTCTTCCTGCCCGTTTTGATGAACCTGGGTGGCAAAGGCAAGTTCAGGCTTGTTTCAGCCATGAAATCTGTGCTGACAACAATATCAAAGCTATTATAAAGTTCTGTAGTATAAGATCCCTCATGCCACAGCTTATTTTGATTTAAACATGTTTGAGGTCTCAAGGGCTCCAATTAACATAGATACCACCCACTGACCTTAATAGGAGCAAGAACAGGATCAGAGTATTTTAATACCCCTGCTCATCTGTGCAATTTGTATAAATATGTACATATATATATGGCCTTGTAATATTAGAAATATATCTGATCTTGTATCATTGCAGCCAGCATGTGAACCACACCATTATTGTTCTGATGTACTGCACAGTCAAAGAGGGAGATGGCAGGAAAAAAACCACATTTTTTGGATCTGTCTTAAATTTGCAACTATGGAATTTAAAACAGGGACAAAGCTTCTTGCCTGGGGCTCAGAATGCCCAAGAAACCAGTAATTGATGTGAAAAAAATGTTTTTCTTTCCAGATGATTAATAAGGGCTGTGTGAAAAATCGTGTTCAGTGCACAACTGGAAAGCAGTGGCTTTTGTCAGTATCTCCAGTACACATCTACAGTATTTCACATTTACATCTATTTGGAAACTTCACACTTAATGGGGTACACGCTGTGGCTCTCAGACAAAGCTGGTCTCCGCCATTAAACAACTGACCTTGTGCTATGCATGCTAGGGCAATGGGAAATCACATGCACAGATTTCTTGCACTGTACTTAAAATATTTAAGGTGTGATTTTCAAAGGACCATTAGTCATCTGCACTTAGAGGTAAGAAGCTTTCTGGAGGTAAGAAGCATGGGCAGGTGTGGAGTATCAGGCATGCATACCATGCTCTCTGATGGGTCTTCATTGAAGACCTAGTGCAAGTGCTAAATTGTGCCCAACAGGGGAATAATGTGGAGTGGGAAGTCATATAGAACCCACACTTTCCTGAGTGCCCAGGCTGGCCAGTGCAACTCCAAAGAGGTGGGAAGCAGGCAGGGCATAGTGTTGCTCCATCCCCCTCCACAATACTCAGCTCTGATTGCCAGGCACAAAGAAGGGCATGTGCTGCATCTGTTTAAGGGGTAGTGCAACCAGAGAGCTTCCCCTGCGTGCTTCGAATCTGTGTCTAAATCTCAGTCCCTCCTACAGCTTCCCTGTGGAGCTACTGCTCCTGTCCACCCCCAACTCAGCCCAATATTTCACAGCCACAATGAAGCCCTGTGCTATTATAAGCAGTCACTGCAGTTTTCCTTTAAGCAGCTGCAATCAGAAGTGACAACTCAGTCCAGCCTTTCTAATGCAATTGCATTACCTACTGATAACATGAAAGTTAATTTGTCACCACACTAGCAGTAGGGTTATTTGTAAACAGATAATGCAGAGGCTGTTTTATGATGTAATTTTGCCCACTCATAAGATTAGGTCGTTGTGCTAGCCTTGGTTGGAAACCTTTAAAGACAAATCAGATGGATTAAATAGAGACTTTTCAGTGATTTTTTTATTAGTGTGTAATATGTTTGCTTGGTCCTGATTAAATAAGACAGCACTGTAGAAAAAAGACATGTTCGTAGCTAGTGGAAGTTTTTTAGGAGTGTTTCAGTTACAAGTAAATGTAAACAGTGTGGCTGTTAGCTGAAAAGCATTGTGATCCTGGAGTAAAAGTCATCAGCTTATGCGTGCAAGTGCTGAGTTCTCCTGCAATACAACAAAGTGGGCTTGTCAGGTTCCATGCAGAACTACCATTGACACCAACACAATTTTTTGTGTGGTAGCTTGTGCCTCTAGGGCAAAATCTAAATAAGACAAGGTAGTGCCTCTCTGCTTAAAAAGCTCTTTCATACCAGGGAAAAAATTTCAAACATAGCAGACTTAAATATAACTAATTACATTACACTTCACAGGTTTTTCATAATTTTTCTGACTTTTTTCCTAATTATATTAGCTGGATATGTTCCAGACCCAAATGCCTTCCTCCACCCAAACTCCCACAGAATGATCAAGGACGGTCTTATGGATTTGACCCTTACATAGCACTTCTCCAGCATAGTACCTCATCCAGACAAGTCATGTGGGGAACAAGAAGCTTACCAGCATGGGCAGTCCATCTCCTCTGCACGAATACAAAATGAAAATGATTTATTTTTCACTGACACTTTCAGCAGAAAATTTCAACTTTTTGTCAAATAACCTCAATGTATTTTTCCTCCTGGTGTTCAGTTTTCCAGTGGAAAGACTTTTCTTGAGGAAAGCGCATTCTTTCCATGAAAAATCTCATTTAATTGAGAAAAAAAAATGTTTCAAAGGAAAAATTTCATCCATATCTATTCCTGATGCTTTTGATATACTTCTCAAGGAGATGTGAGACTCCAATCTGCTACTCAGTTACCTTTGGAGTAGCTAGCATCCTTTGGAGAAGTGGGAAGTAGTAATCGCTGCATGTAGGGGAGCACCATTATTGGCTGTTGCAGAGAGGTTTAAGGGTTAGCATTAGGGGAATCTTCCTATACCCTCTCTTCCCCCCTTCTTGCTACTCTGCTGCTGCACAGCTATGCCTAGCACCATCTGGCTCTTACTGGCATAAATGAAAGAAGAAAAAATCCAAATCAATAAATGATCTGAGAGCAAGGTACAAAGGTCTGTTTTGTCACAAATTAATCATTTTATTACATTTGCCTTTGCCATGATACCTACCAACTTTAGACTGCTGGTGTTCTGAGACTACAGCCTATCATACTGACCTAGGGTACGTCTACACTACAACGTTAATTCGAACTAACTTAGTTCAAATTAGTTAATTCGAACTAAGCTAATTCGAACTAACGCGTCTAGAACTAAAAACTAGTACGAATTAGCATTTTGCTAATTCGAACTAGCAAGTCCACATTGAGTGGACCCTGAACAGGGCTTAAGGATGGCCAGAAGCAGTGCCGGCAGGGCATCAGAGGAGGACTTAGAGTGTGGAGATGCTGTCTCAGGCTAGCCGAGAGCTGCGCTTAAAGGGTCCCGACCCCCACCCCGGACACACAGTTCTAAGGGGTGCCCCGCTTGCAAAGCAGTCCTGGCTTGGAGTGCCCAGAGTACCCACACTGGGCACATCACAGCACTCGGCCATCAGCCCGGCTGCAGGAGAGCTTCCACCCCCAGAAGCCCGCAGAGCCAGCCCAGTCCTCCCCATCGGGGGCTCGTACCCCATTCCTCCCTCACCTCCTTCCACTTACCCTTCCCTAGCCCCCTTCTTATTGATGTACAAAATAAAGATAACGTTTCTTCCAACATTGACTCTGTCTTTATTGAACAAAACTGGGGGAGACTGGGAAAAGGAGGTGGGATAGGGGAAGAGAAAGGCTGGGAGAGGGGAGGGCAACTAACATGATCAGGGGTTGGGAACAGGTCCCAGATGAAGAAAGGCTACAGAGACTGGGACTGTTCAGCTTAGAAAAGAGGAGATGGAGCGGGGACAGGATAGAGGTCTCTAAAAGCAGGGATTGGGTGGAGAGGGTGCATTCAGAAAAGTTCTTCATGAGTTCCTATAAAGAAGGACTAGAGGACACCAAAGGAAAGGACTGGGTAGCAGGCTTGAAACTAGTAAGAGAAAGTTGTTCTTGACAAAGCAAATAGTTAACCTGTGGAACTCCTTGCTGCAGGAGGCTGTGAAGGCTACAACTAGAACAGAGTTTAAAGGGAAGTGAGATCAAATCATGGAGGTTGGGTCCATGGAGTAGTCTTAGCCAGGGGGTAGGAGTGGTGTCCCTGCCCAAAGTTTGTGGAAGGCTGGAGAGGGATGGCACGAGACAAATGGCTTGGTCACTGTCTTCGGTCCATCCCCTCCAGGGTCCCTAGTGTTGGCCGCTGTCGGCAGACAGGCTACTGGGCTAGATGGACCTTTGGTCTGACCCAGGACGGCCATTGTAAGCTCAGGGCTCAGGGTCGGGGGTCTCAGTGGACCCCCTTGATTTTCATGCACACCTGCTCCTGGGTGGCCAGGCTGGCAGCTCTCCTGCCCTAGATGGCCACTTTTCTGTGCCTAGTGCGGAGATCGTGGACGAGGTCTGGTTGTGGCCTTGTCAAATAAAATATTTTCGAGCACTTTTGGGAGAAGGGGAATGGGAGGAAAGGCGTAAAGTAGGCCATGGTTCCAGTTCAATAGGAATGGTCTCCAAGGGAATTCGGTCCAATTCCTGCTCTGGAACATATTTGGCTACAACAAATCAGGAAAGAGATCTTGGCGTTATCGTGGACAGTTTTCTGAAAACTTCCACACAGTGTGCAGCGGCGGTCCAAAAGGCAAATAGGATGCTAGGAATTATTAAGAAAGGGATAGAAAATAAGACAGAATATCTTACTGCCCCTATATAAAAGTATGGTACGCCCACATCTTGAATACTGTGTACAGATGTGGTCTCCTCACCTCAAAAAAGATATTTTAGCCTTGGAAAGAGTTCAGAAAAGGGCAACTAAAATGATTAGGGGTTTGGAACGGGTGCCATATGAGGAGAGGTTAAAGTGACTGGGACTTTTCAGTTTGGAAAAGAGGAGACTGAGGAGGGATATGATAGAGGTATATAAAATCATGAGTGGTGTGGAGAGGGCTGATAAAGAAAAGTTATTTATTAGTCCCGAAATAGAAGAACTAGAGGACACCAAATGAAATTAATGGGTAGCAGGTTTAAAATGAATAAAAGAAAGTTCTTCTTCACACAGCGTGTAGTCAACCTGTGGAATTTCTTGCCAGAGGAGGCTGTGAAGGCTAGGACTATAATAGAGTTTAAAGGAAAGCTAGATAATTTCATGGAGGTTAGGTCCATAAAAGGCTATTAGCCAGGGGATAAAATGGTGTCCTTGGCCTCTGTTTGTCAGAGGCTGGAAAGGGATGGCAGGAGACAAATCGCTTGATCATTGTCTTCGGTCCACCCTCTCTGGGGCACCTGGTGCTGGCCACTGTCGGCAGACAGGCTACTGGGCTAGATGGACCTTTGGTCTGACCCAGTACGGCCGTTCTTATGTTCTTATGCAATTGGTATTGTTGGACATCGCGAATAGGTCTATAGTGGGGTACCCTCAGCATTGGAAAATATGCCTCACTATATCATGGTTGAGTTCCCATTAGTGTTGCAGGAAAAACGGTCTGCTGAGAGTATCAGCAATCATATTGTCCCTGCCTGATAGGTATGAAGCTAGGATGGTGACCCCGTGGCGAATGCACCCGTTTCATAATTTCATCGCTTCTCTGCATAGAGTTTTTGATCGTGCTCCATCTTGATGGTCGATATAGTAAACTGCTGTCATGTTGTCTGTCAAGACTTGAGTGGTGTGACCATGAATGATGGCGGCGAAATGTTTGCATGAGTTGAATACTGCCCTTAGCTCTAACAAATGTATGTGTTGTAGTGATTCTTGTGGACTCCATTTGCCTTGAATGTGGGATTCTCCACAGTGGGATCCCCATCCAAGGAGGGAAGTGTTCATTGTGACCTGCTCAATAGGTTGTAGTCGGCAAAAGGGAACTCCCTTGAGCATATTGTCGGGAGATATCCACCAGTTGAGGGAGTCTTTTACTGTAATAGGCACTGGGACTGTTCTGTGTTTGTCGTGATTGCCTGGGCGATAGATGGAAGCTACCCAGTGTTGGAGGGACCTGAAATGTAGTCTGGCATGTTGGACTACGTAAGTGGTCGCCGCCATACGTCCCAAGAACTGTAAGCAGGTGATTATGGGTATCTTTGGGCTGATGCAAACAGTTTGAATGAGGCGCTGCATGGTATGGAACCTGGTTAGTGGGAGATAAGCCCTGGCCATTGAACAGAGCTGGCCCAAGCTACGGGCTGACTGGGCTACCGCCCAGGGTGCCCCATTTAGGGGGTGCCATGCGGGGCTGCCGGACTGGGTGGGGGTGGGGGCCGCACATGCACTGGGCACCCAGGGGTGAGGCCGTGCATGTGCCACTCTCCTGGGGGTGGCACCGCATTCCTGGGGCCCGGGGTGCACAAATGGCTCGGGCCGGCCCTGCCATTGAAGAATCTAACTAAGCCCCAGTGAACTCGAGGGACCTCTGAGGCATGAGGGATGACTTTGGGTAGTTTATCACGAGCCCAAGGGTCTCGAATAGAGGTTTTATAATGTCTGTGGCACGCATAGTGTGTTCGAAGGAGTGTGCCTTGATCAGGCAGTCGTCTAAGTACAGGAATATCATGATGCCATGTTTGTGTAGGTGTCCTGCTACTACTGCAAGAGTCTTCGAAAAGACTCTGAATGCTGATGATAGGCCAGACGGGAGGACCATGTATTGGAAGTGGTCCATACCTACAAGAAATCTTAGGAAATGTCGGGAGTATTGTTACGTGAAAGTACGCATCTTGTAAGTCGAGGGCTGGAATAATAGAGGCTAGTATTACAATCTTGAATCTGGTTTTCCAAAGGTATTGGTTGAGCCTTCAGAGGTCCAGGATGGGTCTCCGTCCCCCTGATTTTTTCTCTGTTAGGAAATAATGAGAATAGAACCCCTTGCCATGAAACTGATGTGGCACTCTCTCCACAGCGCCGATGTGTATTAGGAGCTGGACCTCTTGCATTAGTAGGGTCTCCCTGAGGAGGGATGGGTATGGAGGGGTGGTTGGGGGAGGAGAAAGGAAGGGAATGATATAGCCTAATGTTATTAGCTCCCGGACCCAACGGTCAGTGGTGATGGCGAACCATCTGTGTTGGTAAGGTCGTAGTCTGTGATAGAATAGCCTCGTCGACGGTGGGTGGAAAGTAAGAGGAATGATCTGCAGTCCCTCGACTATCCTGTCAAACCGGCTGCCGTTTGCTCTGAGAATTGGTGGGTCTGATGGTTTGAGGGCGTCGTTTCTGTTGTCTTGGTTTTCCCCATTGTTAGGGTTTGTATTGCCTCAATCTCTGTAAGAGAAGGGTCTCTGTCTGGTATATGGAGTGTACCTTTTTCTGCGGTACGGTGGTGTGTACATTCCAAGGGTTCTGAGCATTGTTCTTGTGTCTTTTCCAGAATGCAGTACTTGATCTGTCCTTTCCGTGAACAAGCTCTGTCTGTCAAAAGGCAGATCTTCAACTTGGCCTGTAACTCCTTGGGGACTGCTGCCATCTGAAGCTAGGAGGACCTGCGCATCACTACAGAAGTGGTTGTCGTACGTGCTGCTGTATCCGCTGTATCTAGGGCAATTTGTAGTGCCACACTGGAAGATGTATAGCTTTCTTGTACTATGACATTCAATAGTTGTTGTTTGTCCTCAGGGAGATGTTCAATAAGCGCTATCAGTTTCGTATAATTGTCGAAATTATGGTTGGACAAAAGGGCTGCATAATTTGCCATCCTGAGGGTTAGAGTTGCGGAGGAGTAAATCTTCCTCCCGAATAGATGGAGTCGTTTCCCTTCTTTGTCAGACATGGGATTCCTATATTGGGGAGCTTGTGCTCTCTGTGGGGCAGTATCCATTACTAATGAGTTGGGCTGAGGATGTGTAAAAAGAAACTTCATGCCTTTGGATGGCACCAATTACTTCTTATCTGCCCTTTTATGTGTTGGCTGAGAGGAGGCTGGGGTTTACCATATCTAATTGGCAATCTCAAGGATTGCATCATTCAGCAGCAAGGCCATCCTGGACTTCTGTGACGGCTGAAGGTTTTTCAATAGCCGGTGTTGTTTCTGTTGCACTTGGAGAAGTTGTATCTCCTGTGACTCGGCAACTCTTTTAAAGAGTTTGTGAAACTGCCGGATGTCATCTGTGGGCGATGAATCGCCAGGAAAAACAGCATCATCTGACTAAGAGGATGACTGGTCCATGGGTGACTCCTCATTGGACGGATGTTGTTCCTGTGCCTGAGTGCTCAGT
The DNA here is from genome assembly GCF_052426305.1 of Pelodiscus sinensis. Lineage (NCBI taxonomy): Eukaryota > Metazoa > Chordata > Testudines > Trionychidae > Pelodiscus > Pelodiscus sinensis. Next base: position 314,136,538 of record NC_143052.1, read on the forward strand.
GGTGTAGGTTGGAGCGGTGGTAGTGGTGTATCTCCTGAGGGTGTAGGAGGTTGTATAGGCACTTCTGAAGGTGTGCACAACCTACTATGAGAAAGTTGGCTCTCCTGGTGACTAGGTAATCTGGAGCGTGAATGCTTGGTAGGATAGTGATGACATCCGTGATAATGGCCATATTCATAGTGGCATCATGGAGAGTAGTAGGGAAGAGTATGTTCTCTTGGGCTGTGTCCAGACTCAGGGGTTTTTTCGAAAAAAGTAGCCTTTTTTCGAAAAAACTTCACCTGCGTCCAGACTCAAGCCGCGTTCTTTCGAAATTAAATTGAAAGAACGCGGCTTTTCTTTTGATGGCGGTACACCTAATTCTACGAGGAAGAACGCCTTTTTCGACGGAGATCCGTCGAAAGTAAGTGAGTGTGGACGGGGGGAGGCCTTTTTTTCGAAAATATTGGCCTCCAGGAAGAAGCCCTGGTGGACAATCTGGGGCATGGGTTGCATGTCTGTGGTTCCTGTCTGCAGCCATTTCTTAAAGGGACAGGCACCCTCACAGCCACTTGTTGCAGAGAAGGAGCCAGAGCACACGGCTACTTTGCTGCAGCATGTCCCAGCCCCAAGACCGTCCTGGCCCTTCCACAGAGCCTTCTGGGGACCCAGCCAAGGGCTCCAAACGCCGGGCACCATCCTGGTCTGGCCCAGAGCTCAAGAGCCTTCTGGAGCTCTGGGGAGAGGAGGAGGCCTTACAGGCCCTCAAAAGCCGGCAGCGAAATGCCAACATTTATGGCCGCATGGCAGAAGCCCTGGCCCAGAAGGGCCACTACCCCCACACCCAGGACCAGGTGCGCTCCAAAGTCAAAGAGATGCGCCAGGGCTACATCAAGGCCAGGGAGGAGAGCTCCCGTTCTGGGGCAGCCCCCTACTACTGCCCTGCTGTCCTCTGCTCATCTCGGGGACATGGGAGCCGCAGACACAGGCGTGTCTATGCGGACATCCTCAGGCAGCACGTGGAGGCCGTGCAGGAGCTCAACTCCATCCTCAGAGAGAGGGCGGAGGCAGAGGATCGCTGGCATGACCGGCTCATGGAGGAGCTGGTCCTGCAGCGCACGTCCCTGACTGCCACTCTCAGGGAGGTCTGCGGCTTGCCTGCTCCTGTGCCTGGTCCTGCTCCTCCAGCACCCCATGACCCCGCCCCAACAAACCCCCCTTCCACAACAGCATCCCTTTCCCCCCTTGGACCTCCCTCTCCCTCAGCCCCCCCAGTTCCCCAGCCCCTCTCTCCCCCTGGCCCTCCTCTCCCCCAGGCCTCCACGTCCCAAGAGCACCCCAGCCAGCCAACCGACAGGTGCACCACCCGATCCCGTGGCCATGGAACACCCCGAACACGAGGCCCAGGCAGGAGAGGGAAATCAGGCAAGCACCGTGCAACCTGATCCCCTTCCCCCCTCCAGCTTTCAAGTCCCCTTCCCCCCTCCAGCTTTCAAGTCCCCTTCCCCCCTCCAGGTTTCAAGTCCCCTTCCCCCCTCCAGGTTTCAAGCACCCCCATCACCCCAGTTAAAGCACAAAGAAAGGGTTCAACAATATGTTTGTTTATTGTAAATAGTTTTGTCAACATCAAAAATGAAAAAAAGTTTTTTTATGTTTGCTACACGTATACTATTTTTTGAGAGATATGTAAAAAAATTAAACAGAACATATTATTTTGCAACAAACCCTGGTGTTAATGATTTGTCCAAACAGGGTCAGGAGATGGGTTGTGGAGGGAAGCTTCTATTGGGCCAGGGCCCAGTCCCCAGGCAGAAGCCCCTCAGTACAGTCAGTGGCCTCCACTTGAGAATTGCTCCCGGAGGGCCTCCCGTATGCCAACAGCAGACCGGTGAGCCTGGCGGATGGCAGCAGTCCGGGGCTGTGCAAAGTGCCTCTCCTGGCCATCAGCACCTCTACCCCACCCTGGTAGGAAGGCCTCCCCTTTCCTCTCCACCAGGTTATGGAGAACGCAACACGCGGCCACCACCTCAGGGATGTTGCGCTCCCCCATGTCTAGGCGTGTGAGCAAGCACTGGAATCTGCCTTTTAAACGTCCGAATGCACATTCCACCTGGTTGCGAGCCCGGTTAAGGTGAGCATTAAACTGCTCCTTGCTCGCATCCAGGTGGCCGGTGTAGGGCTTCATCAGCCACGGCATCAGGGGGTAGGCGGCATCAGCCACTATGCACACCGGCATGTGCACATCCCCAACCGCAAACTCGTGATGCGGGAAAAATGTTCCTGCCTGAAGCCTCCGGTAGAGGTACGAGTTCCTGAAGATGCGGGCATCATGTGCCCACCCTGACCACCCAACACAAATGTCCGAAAACTGGCCACGATGGTCGACCAGGGCCTGGAGGACCATAGAAAAGTAGCCCTTTCTGTTGATGAATTGGGCTGCTCGATGGGGCGGTGCACGGATTGGAATGTGTGTCCCATCGAGCGCTCCTCCACAATTCGGGAAGCCAAGGGCAGCAAAGCCGGCCATGATGCTGTCCAGATCTTGTAGACAGATGAGCCTGTTGAGCAGCTCCGAATTGATGGCCCTCACCACCTGCAGAACGAGACAGACAACAAAGTGTTAGAAGGGGTGCTTTATCTCTTAGGAGGAGAACCCACCGCCCACCTTCCCTCTCAAACACCCCGGGAATCCCCTCCTCAGAACCCCCCCCCCAACAATTCAGGGTGAGTGGAGGAGCTCCCTCCCACTCCCACTCCACTTGGCCCTTCCTGACAGTCTCCCTTCCCCCCACCCCAAACTGTGACTGTCCCCAGACAATGACTTACCTCCATCAGGATGGATCCAACGGTAGACCTGCCCACTCCAAATTGGTGTCCCACGGAGCGGTAGCTGTCGGGGGTTGCCAGCTTCCAGAGGGCAATGGCGACCCTCTTTTCCAGGGGGATAGTGGGCCGCAGGTGGGTGTCTTGCCGTTGCAGAGCAGGGGCGAGCCAGGTACACAGCTCCTGGAAAGTGGTCTTTCGCATCCTGAAGTTGCGTAGCCACTCTTGGTCATCCCAGATCTCCATCACGAGCTGGTCCCACCAGTCAGAGCTGGTGTCAAACCTCCAAACACTCCTGTCCACGAAGAAGTTTGGAGGCAAGGGCAGTGCGGCTGCTTGACGGAGGAGCCCTTCGTACCTCTGATCTGGGTCCAGCTGGGGAAGTAGCCTCATGACTGTGTCATGCAGATGCAGCAACAGTTGCAGTATGATGGTGTGGGGCCATCGCCTGCCCAGGGGCAGCTCTGGCTCCATGCCAAAAAAATGGGTCTCAAACAGAAAAACCTCCAGAGAAAAAAGCTGCTGGGGTGTCCCAGGAAGCTGAGCACTCCAAACCAGCACTGCAATGCCTTGCTTACTTCCTCGAGGGACAGCAAAGGCAGCTGCAGGAGCAGAGCAATGGGTGTTCAGGAGTGTCCCTTTCACCACACGTCTCTGCAAAGGGCAGGCAGGCAGCACCCAGAAGGAAATGCTGCCCCCATGCCCTGGCAGAAGCAGTTCCGGGTGGCTTTGAATTTCGAAAGAGCGTACAGCAGTCAGGACGCTCTTTTTCGAAAAAGCGGATCGATTTTCCGATCCGCGTATTGTAGTCTAGACGCGCTCTTTCGAAAGAGGCTCTTTCGAAAGATACTTTCGAAAGCGCCTCTTTCGAAAGAGGCTTGCAGTCTAGACATAGCCTTGGTGGAATGATAATGTCTGGAGCAGGAAGACCTGGTTGGTGATCTTGGTGAACAAGATCTGCTCCGTGAGTGAGATCGGTATCAGGATCTCCTGTAGTGTCGATAAGGCGAAGGCGAGCATCGGCATGAATAACTTTGGTGTTGCTCCACTGGTCTGGTGTGTCTCCCGATGTGACTGCAGGGAGGGAGAGGGTGGAGATCACGGCTGCGGGGAGAAAGCTGAAGGTGCCAGACTAGGGGATGGTGTTATCACCCTCTTGGACTTGTGCTTAGCCTTTTGAATTACTGGGGAAAATTGTGCTGGTGCCTGCGAAGATATCTGTGCTGGAGCCCTTGCCGGTGCCGCAGCAGGGGAAACTGGTGCCATAGGACTCGGTGCTGGTGTTGCGGGTGGGGCCATGGGCTGTGTGCCGAGCTGCCTGGTGACAAAGGAGGGCTTGGTGCCGCAGCGGGTGCCGATGAGCTTGGTACCACAGCCAGTGCTAATGAGCTTGGTGCCGCAGGCATCATCGATGAGGTTAGCGCCGCAGTTCAGTGTTAAGACTTGTCTTTTCAGTGCCAGTGCCGAGTCTGCTCTGAGCACCCAAGAAAGAGTCGGTGCCGCTTCTTTAGACAGTGCTGGACTCGGGTGCCAAGGTACTCCGGCTCGGGAGACGCTTCTCCGTACTGCAAACAGAGGCTGTGCCCAATGTGCCAGGCTTATCTCCTACACTCAGTCTTTTTGATGATGAGTGGTGGAGGGGAAGGCTTACTTTTCACCATGGGGGATTCATTATGTCTCACCCGCTCTGATGGCTCCGGTCTGGGAGCACTCACTTGCGGAGGCTCCAGGGCCTTATCGAAGAGCAGCATTTTCAGCCACATTTCTTGATCTCTTCTGGACCATGCCATGAGCTTGGTACAGTGCAGGCATTTTTGGGGAATGTGCCCCTCTCCCACGCACTTTATACAGCTCGCATGCCCGTCAGACGCTGTGGCGTAGTGAGGGGCTGTCTGCTCTGTAATCCGGTGTCCCCCTGCGCTGTGATGTGAGATTCTCACTGACTCATCCAAATGTGTATTAACGCAGACTCCTAGGCTCAGCCTTCCAGGGAGAGAGACAAAGGCAGGGGAGGCAGAGACCAACAGGAGGTTTCGGGTAAAGGGCCAGTGGCTGTTGGGGGAAGTAAGGAGAGTATAGGCTAAGATGGAGTCATGAAGGAGAGAGACTGAGGAGGGGGCTGAGGTTTTAGGGGCCCAGTCACCTCCATCTCAAGGGGGCCTGAGGCATCCTAGCCCTAATTCCTATAACCAAATTACATCTATGCTGTGCTGTACCCTGAAGGAACAATAAACTCCCTCTATTCTACTGGCTGATGGAGTCTGTTCGTGATGCTACAGGGCTGCAGGATCGGGGGAACCCCCAACTCGTCATCACAGATGCTGGCATCGGTTCTCGGCACTCCACACACTTTTTGAAACCAGGTGATCCCGGCATGATTAACAATGTAATAGTCAACTATTATGTACATAGAAAAAGATTTAAAAAAAAAAAAAAACGAACTACACAACTATGTTAACTAACTATGACTAAAACTATGAGTAAAACTATGACTACAGATATCTAACTAACTTTCTTTCTTTCCTCAGGTCTGAAGAGACGCAGTTCACTCTTCCTGTGACCATTGACAGTTAGGAGGAACTGGCGGGAGCCGGACTGTGCGCATGCTTAGAAACGGCGCGAAGGGCACACGACACTTGCCACGCATGCGTGGTCCGGCTGGACTACAGCTGACAACTCGCTGACCTGCAGCACTGGGACGAGCCTGACACCTGAAGTGGAGCACCCATGGGGACACTACCCAAAGAAAAACTGTCAGCTACCCGCCAAGTTCAGGAATCTTTGAATAAAGGGTTCTTGGTTTAGTCCAGCTATATGTTTATTTACCATGTGAAGATATGACACGCAATACATTTTTAAAATTTGCTTTGGCTAATATATTTTGGAGTGTTTTATATATAACAAAATAATGCACAAAAGCATGGTCACAGTCATTCTATTACACATTTATCAATCGTCTCCTGAGTCTAACCAAATGAGTTTAAGTCATCCCTGCTGTAACATCATTGGTTATATATTTAGATAACAACAATGAATTTGGTCCAGTATCTCTAAAATAAACATTAGGATTTTGATGGTATGTTTAGTAGAGAAGGAGGAGGCTGAGGATGGACTGTTTCTCTTTTTGGTAGAATCTCTTATTATTCACTTATTATATAATTAGCATTTTCATAGCACTTTTCATCTTCAAAGGGCTTTGCAAATATTTTTCCGTCTGGCCACCAGCACTGGCATAATTCTAATCTCTTCAGCAGATGTTGTTTGGCTGGACTCTGATACTGAGGTCCTATATCCAGTGACACAGAACACAATTGGAGCAGCAGCAGAAGCAGCAGCAGTAGCAGCAGCAGCAGCAAGGCCTGCTGCTTTAGCTTTGATGAATGTTACTGAAATTGAAGATAATATGGGGGAGTTGGGGAAAGGTGCGTCCATAAACATTTTGTATTTTAATTTCTTCATGAGAACATAATCCCAGATGAGCAGAGGACAGCAGGTTTGTAAGGCTGGGGAATTGTGATTTCTTTAAAACATAGGATAGACACATATACAAACATGTGCAGAACCAAAAATATACTGAACCACAGTACTAAGATAGTGTTGGATGGTGGTGATGGGCTGTAATGACTATAATGATCCAGTTTATTAGACAACAGACTGTGCTAAGCTGTCTGCTAATAGTATGATTGAGATCACAGAGAAATGTAAGAAGTAAGTTAATTCTTCTTTTTATATCACTTCTCCTTATGACATACCTGAAATGAAATCACTATCTAGTCAGATATAGCTTGTAGTGTAGTACATTAGCCATTATCTCTTGCAATACATGTTCTTAGGGCCCATGACATGAATTTGTTATTAGACAGGCCTTTTCTTCATCATATGGAAATAATTTCTCTATTTTAAAAAAACAATGTTTCACAAACACTTAAACTTTTCTCAAATTTCTGGAGGTTTCATGATGCCTCCCTTCCCCCAAATATTTCCTGGTTTTCTTATTTCTAGGAATTATGAGTTAACAACCCTAACAAATTGCCAAAGTAGGTAAAATAAAAACACAAAGAATGTCAGTTATTCATTAGAATTAGCAATAACTAAGACTGTCTACTGGATTTTTCCCTTTGATGAATCCCAGCCTAATGTGTTTAAAAAGAATGAAAACCCTGCAGGCTTTCTACCACCACACACATCTTATGGTTTCCTACACATACCCACATATCTGTGCACACACTCATAGACACCCCCCCCATGGAAAAAATATCATGAAAGGTTTTGTGCAGGGTTTTTGGAACATTTTATAACCACATTATTACACTGCTTACTCGAGTTCAGATTTTCCTTTTTTTTAAATGTTATCATTACAATGAGAGTAACAAGGAATTAATTATTGTAGTATAATAAATCTGTATAGTTATTTTGTTTTCCAGGAATCTATATGATATGAGACATTCTTCTATGAGAGTACAATAAAAGTGCTTTGCAACAATCGTTAATTTGTTTGAAGAATCAAGATTAATAGCATACGCATTATGAAGAAAAATGTACTTGAATATTGCTTGGCAAATTGAGGTTTTATAACCCACTCTGTGCATAAGAATGTCTGTTTTTCTTTGAAAATGTCTAATTAAAATATTCATGAAGGGCTAGCTTATAACTTTATGAATCTCCTTGAGGAGGAAGTGACACATACCTACAATTGCCCAGGAGCACATCAGAGGATAAACTGAGACTCAGGGTATGTCTACACTACAGCACTATTTCAAATTAATTTATTTTGAATTAGTTAATTCGAAATAAGCTAATTTGAATTAACGCATCTAGACGCAAAAACTAATTTGAAATAGCGTTTTGCTAATTCAAATTAGCAAGTCCACATTGATTGTATGCTGGATCACATTTAAGGGTAGCTGAAACTGGTTCCAGCAGGGCATCAGGTCAGTAGTTGCTTTGTGTGGATGCTGTCTGAGGCTATCTGAGGCTTGTGCTTAAAGGGGCCCCCCTGGACAGCCGGTTCTCAGCTTCTCTGCTTGCTTGCCTATCTCGCCGAGGGACAGAAAAGCGTTTTCCTCTCTACCTCTCTGTTTCAGTCACTCTCATTGGGGACACCACAGCAGTTGGCACCATGGAGCTAGAACTACCCCTGGGCATGCTGGTGCAGTTTTTGGATTTGTTGCTGCAAGCCTGGCAGCAATGGTTAGAGGCTATCTGGCACCATCTGGTGAACGTCAGCCCCCTGCCCCTCCTCCTGGCATCCCTGGGGGCCATGGAGGAGCTGCAGCAGTGCCCGGACACAGTGTGCCCCGCCGCATCTGCCGTCTGGACACCAGCAGTGACTGGTGGGACCACATCGTCCTGGAGTGCTGGAGAGACCAACAGTGGACCCATAACTTCAGGATGAATAAGGACACCTTCCTGGAGCTCTGCGAGTGGCTTGCCCCTGCTCTGTGGCGATAGGAAACTTGCATGAGGCCCGCCATTCCCCTCCACAAACAGGTGGCCATCTCCCTAGGGAAGCTCTCCATGCTGGACAGCTACCGATCCGTTGGGAACCAGTTTGGCATGGGGAAATCCACCGTCGGAGCAGTGCTCATGCAGGTATGACACCCACCAGCCACTGGGCCGGGAGGGAGGGGGGGCTGCAAGGAGGGGATGGGCTGCCCCAGGGAAAACAGGGGGGAGGAGGTGAAAGTGTCCTGCACGGGAGGGTTTGGTCTGTCCCAGCCATACTACACACCACCCACAGTGGCCAGGATTGCAGCAGGGGTTTCTTCTGGGCGTGGGGCGTGAGGCAGTGCCAGGGAACGAACACTCCCAGCCACCTGGGCACCCCAGTGATTCTCGGTTTTGTGTGTCTTTCTGCAGGTGGTCAAGGCCATCAACAGGGTGCTGCTCCACAGGGTTGTCCTTCTCACTGACCTGGACGCGGTCATCCAGGGGTTCGGCGCCCTCGGCTTCCCCAACTGCGGGGAGGTTATCGATGGGACGCACATCCCCATCCATGGCCTGGAACACCAGGCCTCCTTGTAGATCAACAGGAAGGGCTACTTCTCAGTGATCCTGCAGGCCGGTCTGACCACCGGGGCCAGTTCACAGACATCAATATGGGCTGGTCCGGCAAGGCACACGATGCACGGGTGTTCTGCAACTCCTCCGGGTGCCAGAGGCTGCATGCCGGGACCTTCTTCCCCGACGTGGACATGCCCATGTGCCTGGTGGGGGATGCGGCCTACCCCCTACAGTCCTGGCTGATGAAGCTGTACACATGGCACCTCAACCCCTCCCAGCAGGCCTTCAATGCCAGGCTCACCAGGGCTCGCATTGTGGTGGAGGGGGCCTTTGGATGCCTGAAGGCCCACTTCAGATGCCTCCTCACTGGGCTCAACCTTGTCGAGCACAATATTCCTCCTGTGGTGGCAACATTGGTGGCAACATGTTGTGTGCTGCACAATTTATGTGAGAGGAAGAGGGAGGCTTTCCTGCCAGCCTGGATGGCTGAGGCGGAACACTTGGCTGGCCTGTACGCGCAGCCCCGCACCAACGCTGTCCTGGAGGCCCAGCAGGGGGCTGTCCGGATCTGGGAAGCCTTGCGGGAGAGCTTCCAAGTGGAGGAAGACTGAACTCTCCCTAGCATGCCCGACTGGGGCCTTCTTCCACACTCACCTTCTTCCTCTTTCTCCTCCCTAACCCCCTTCCTAATGTAAAATAAAAATACCTGTTTTGCCAACTACGATGTCTGTTTATTTCACAGAACTGAGGTGGTGGATAGGGGGAATGAGGGTGGGGCAGGGGAGGGGGAAATCTGGGAGGAGGGAGCTGGAAGAGGGAGGGAAGGGGAGGAAGGGAAGGAAAAGCTCAGGGTTCGGGGTCTTCCTGGTTCTCCTGTCTCACAGCACTGCAGGTGCAGGGGCGTCGGGGGGGAGTGGGTGTGGAGGGTGGGGCAGGAGGGACAGGGAGGAAGAGGAAGTGGGAGGGGAAACGGGTGGGAGGAGGAGCAAGAGCTGGGGCAGCCGCAGGGGCTGGAGCAGGAGGAGGCAGGAACCAGTCCACCAGAGTCTGTAGGTGGCCTTGGAGGGCACGGCTCTGCTCCTCCAGTGCCTGCAAGCTCTGCTGCCGCAGCCGCAGGTCCTCATGGACCCACTGCTTCTGGTTGCAGAGCTGCTGTCCCAGTAGCCACAGGAGCCATCGCTGGTACTTCTCCTGGTTGCGGGTGCGCCTGCTGGCCTGGGTGCGGGTGGCTGGTCCAGAAAGGGTGGTGCTCCTTGCACTCTCAGGTGCTGCAGCTGTGGTGAAATAAGAGCAGTGGTCAGTTCTTCCTGGGGACACAGTGGGTGAAACCCAGCCCCTCTCTGCAAGGCGAGGTCAGCATGTGGGGAACAAGCCAGGGCCCCTGCATGACACCCAGCTGCTGCTCCATGGTGGACAAGGCCCAGGCGCACGGTCCCTGGGTTCCCTTTCACCCCCCCCCCCACATAAGGGGACTATGATGGCACTCACATGTGGAGCCCTCCTGGGCCTCAGATGACACAGCTGATGGGCTCTGTGGGATGACTCGGGGTGCTGGGTGCTGGGCAGGCTCCCTGCAGGCTCCTGCGGCTCCTGGCTGTTGTCCTCCTTGTCTTCCTCCTCTTCCCCTGTTTCAGGGGCTGGGCCCTCTGCCCCGGGGTCGATCACCACCCGGGAGGCATGGACTGTGTGAGCCCCCAGGATGCGGTCCAGGGCTTCATAATGAAGGCAGGTGTCTGTGTCAGTCCCTGGTTGGGAGCCCCTGGCGTAGGCCTGCCGCAGGTCTTTAATTTTGCAGAGTACCTGCTACTGGGTGCGCATGTGGCCTCTGGTGGCCAGGCTGGCAGCCATGCGGCTGTAGATGGCCGCATTCCTGTGCCTAGCACGGAGATCGTGGGCATTGGAGGCCTCCCCCCAAATCTCAATGAGGTCCACGACCTCCGCACTAGACCAGGCGGGCGCCTGTCTTTTTCAGCCCCTGGCAGGCCCCTGAGAGCCACCAGCCTGGTCCTGGGGAGCGGTGGAGGGCTGGGTGGCAGTGGGTGGCTGGCTCATGGTATGCCAGGTACAGGGTCTGCTGGCTGGATGCTGGCAGGCTGGCAACTGGCACAGGCACTATTGCCAGAATCTGCTCTTTTATGGGCTCTGGGGCTGGGAGGGGGTCAGAAGAGTTTTTCTGGTTTGGCCCACAGTGGCCACCAGGGGAACCTGGGTAAGGCTAGCCTCCAGCTAGTTCAAATTAAGTGGCTACATAGCACTTAATTCGAACTACTTAATTCAAATTTGGCTTTACTCCTCGTAGAATGCGGTTTAAGCTCTCCACTGGTTAGATTTAAATTCAAACTAGCAGTTTGTATGTATAGCCGCTATTAAAGTTAATTCGAACTAACAGCTGTTAGTTCGAATTAACTTTGTAGTGTAGACATACCCTCGGTGAGTGAAATCTACTCCTTGGCTCCTCTCTTTCTTGGGAACAGAGTCATTTACCTCAATGGTTCTCAACCTTTCCAGACTACTGAACTCCTTTCAGGACTCTGATTTGTCTTGTGTACTCCGGAGTTTGATCTCACTTAAAAATGACTTGCTTACAAGTTGGACATAACACTACAAAAGTTTCGCAACATCCTATTACCGAAAAATTGTTAACATTCTCACTTATACCATATAATTATAAAACAAATCAGTTTGCATATAAATATTATACTTACATTTCAGAATATAGCCTAGTCTTTGCATGACTTTTTTTTGTACTGATTATGCATGTGCTTCTTATGTAGCCTATTGTATACATAGACAAATATCTAGGTGAGTTGATGTTATCTCTGGGGGTATGTCTACACTACCACCCTAGTTCGAACTAGGGTGGTAATGTAGGCATACCGCACTTGCAAATGAAGCCCGGGATTTGAATTTCCTGGGCTTCATTTGCATAAGCCGGCCGGCGCCATTTTTAAATGCTGGCTCGTTCGAACCCCGTGCCGCGCGGCTACACACGGCACGGGCTAGATAGTTCAAACTAGCAAGCCATTCTGCACTATCTGTACACCGGCCGGCTTATGCAAATGAAGCCCGGGAAATTCAAATCCCGGGCTTCATTTGCAAGTGCGGTATGCCTACATTACCCCGCTAGTTCGAACTGGTAGTGTAGACATACCCTCGAAGACTTATCTCATCTTTTCTGAAGGCTTTTTTTCCCATTGTGTGACTGCCCACCAGGGTAGCTGGTCACACAGAGGGGCTGGAGACAGGGTTTTTTCAGTCTGTAATCCTTTCCACTTGCTCATAATCACAGTATGAGAAGGGTCATGAAGGTATGTCTGGAGAGTCTTAATTCCCTGCCTCTGCTGTGCAGCCAAGGAAGGGTTGTGACAAGCCTCTCAGGAGATGAGATTATACAACACAAGGAATAGGACTCTGTTTCAGCTCCCCATGACCTCTCCCATCCTTCCCCCCTACTCCAAGGAAGCAGCATGTTCAGCCCCACACTCTGTGGATCCTGGGAAATATGCTGGAGGCCAGGGCTATCTGTGCAGTGCATCATCTCTTGGCTCCCTGTGATATACCCACTCACCTCTAGTGGAGCTGTGCTGGTAGAAGCCCCCCACCCCTCCACAGCCCCTTAAACCTCCTTAAAGGAAGATTCCAAAGTACAGAGGGTCTGACTCCTAGAATTAACATAGCCTTGTAGGCACGTTCTCTGCAGGCTATGGTCTGTCACCCTCTTCAAAAATTCACTCTTGACTTATCCTCTTTCTATGTGTGGATCCTTGCAGAGTCTGGTCTGCCATAGATCTGAGGAGACTGCTGAGGGAGGAGGAAGATGTGGAGGAGGTTTTACAGACACAGCAGATCCACAGCTCCCTATGAGGACAAGATCTCTCTGTGTTCAGATCTGGTAAGAATAATTGGTCATTAAGAAATTAAACCTAAAATACTGTATTTTCTTTTCAAAGAAATTGGATATGGCCCAAGGAGAAGCTGTGAACAATGTTTCAGGTCAGGCTCATAGTAACTTGAAACAGCTAAGTTACCAAGTCCCAAAAACCTGGATGTAGATCAGAAATGTTAAAGGATGCTTAAGGCAACCCTGGGTTACAGTCTGCCCTCAATGCATCAGTGTAATTTCATTGGTATCAAAGAACCAAGAGCAAAATTTGGCCCATTATCTTTTGTTGATACTATAGATCTCTCCTATGATTTGAACACAAAGTCCATTGTTGTCGAAATGGACTGGAGTATAGAAGATAACTATTTGTGCAGAAGAATCATGACATTTGCACAGCCTTTTCACACTGTGGTCTAGGTCATTCACGACCCCCAAATTGCCAGATGGTGACACCATAAATACCGGACCTAAAGTGCCGGGAACATTTTATTGAGAAAAAAAACATCAGGCCACCAAAATGCAGTCGTGGACCCTTTGGGTATGTCTAGACTACAGGCTTTTGTCGACAGAAGTTTTGTTGACAGATACTGTTGACAAAGCTTCTGTCAACAAAGAGCGTCTAGACTACATCCAGTTATTCCTCATAGAATGAGGTTTACAGCTGTCGACAAAACTGCTGAGTTCTGTCGATGTTATGTCCACTTTTGTCAACAAAACCCTGTAGTTTAGACACACCCTTTAATTGCGAGGCCGCTTCCCTGCCAATCCTCCCACCCCCATTGGGTGCGGAGCCAGGAAAGACAGAGAATACCAGCTGGCTGGATCACAGCACTGCGACCCCCCACAAACATGGGTTGCACACTGCTGGTCTAGCTCAGTAGCTTCTACTCTGCTCTCCAAGGAAAATCTTTATTCAGATATCCTTTATAGCTGTTTTATAGAATGGGCTGACTTCCCTGTATTGGGCCCAAATTTTTAGCTCAATTATATTCAGGCCCTCTCAGAGAATGACAGAGGCCTGGACCACTTTGAGTTTAGAGGCCGCAGCCCAGCCCTAGCCCTAGGCCCCCAACATATCTAACTTCTCATCCACAGGGTCATACTAAAACCAAAAGAACATATGAAAGTGAATACCTGAGACATTTATTAACAGTTAAGTCATTATACTAATAGCATATATATTAAAAATGGAACTTTAATTCTGAGTTTCCACTGCAAGCAAAACTCTTCATTTTAGGAATGTTTTTCTGGCTTTGTTGTGTGTAAACTCATTTTTAATTGAAGAAAAATCTTATTTACGTGCAACATCACTGTTAAATATTGCGAGCCCATTCAAACGCTCTTGTCCATTGTAGAATTATAATAGTTCTTTACTTGTTTTAACACATTGAATGTGCATTCACCTGAAGCCACTGATGCAGGGAGACTGACAAAAATATGTCACCCAATTGTGATATTAGGAAATATAGTCAATAGGCCAAAATCGAATATTTCTTGAAGCATTTCTTTTGGCTTGCAGTCTGATTTAAAACTGGTGGAATGTAAATGTTTTAGGAAGATGATCTCATCACAGAGATCTCTTGAAATGTCATTGTTGTGCCTTTGTTGAAACTGTTCAGCCACTGAATATAGATCTTCATCACTTAGTTCTCTGAACTCTCAAAGGAATCCAAAAAGGGTATAAATTTGTCGCGGTGACTCAAATCGACGTTTAAGACCAGATTTGATGGAGTCACTAATAATAACAAAGAAAATTGACTTGATAGTGCCTTTCTGTGTCAGATTGAGATGTTAGGCTGTGATTGGTGGAAAACTCAGATAAAATGTCAATACCCTGTGCTACAGATTTGGACTCAGAAAGGATTGCGTCCCATTGATCACAAATCTTTTGAATATCTTTAAGAAGTCATTGAACGTTATTCCCCTCAACATCAAATGTAGCATTGTGTGCTTCAATTCCAAGATTAGTTTTGTGGACCATTTTCAGCAGATTCATCCACAAAGACATTAAAATGCATTCAAATTTGGATGTATACTTCTGAATTGACTTAAGCTCAGTGCAAGCCTGTGCTGTGAGAGTAAGAGATTCAAGCTCACTTAAAACCTTTCTCACAGAGTCCAAATGCTGTGCAATTGGTTTAACACCATCAGTTTGTGCTGACCATCTCGTTGTCGACATGCTGTGAAGGGAAACAGGCAGATGCTGTTTCAGAATTTCCTACTTTCGAGGACTGCTACTAAAGAGGTTGTACAATTGCTGAATTGTTCCAAAGTATGTGATTGCTTCCTTGCATGATTCAGCACAATAAATGCTGACAAGATTTAGTGTGTGGTTGCCACAGCTGGAGAAAATACAATTTGGATTTTGCTTAAGAAGGACTGCTTGTATTCCTTTGTACTTCCCAGCCATATTGTATCCATTGTTATAGGCCTGGCCAATACAAACTTGAACATTTAATTTGAAGCCTTCCAGAATTTCTATTACATGAATGGTGATTTCTTTTCCAGTTTTTTTCAAACAAAAAATGAATCAAACAAAATGAATCATTCTTCAATCTAAACCTTTGAACTTCCTGCAATTTTAACATATCAAACAACCTAGGTTGTTTGTTCTTATAAGAACAGTCTGGAGTTGCAATAATAATAATTATAAAGGACTTTGTGTGTCATATCTCTTAAAGAATTGTTATTTGCACACATGTCCCACACAGCTCAATAAATCATTTTGTTTTCTGGTAGACAGATAATGGACTTACATGTGTTTTCTGCTTTCTTGTGATTCATGAACATACTTAACATGGGCTGATAAAAGTGGGTCATATGTGCTAAGAAGCTCAACTATACCAAGAAAGTTTCTATTTATATGGTCACTGATATGTTGACTGGAACCAAGCAAAGCCAATCTCCATTCAGGAAAAAAAAAAAAAAAAAAAAAAAAAGAATGACATTCAATATGAACTTAAGGAGGTTTTTTTTTTCCAGTTATTAGTTTCTGTATTTATTTCATGCAGGAGTAAGTTTTCAATTGAACTGTCAGCTAATGCTGTTCTACTAAGTGATTTCTATGTAACATAGTTATCTTTATGCAATACTGAAGTTTCATTTCCAGGTATTCGGTCTTTCAATTTCCTCCAACCTCTACTGATGCTCTAACTGGATGGATCAGACAATATTGATGCATCTGAAGTATTGCTGTTAAAAATGAAACAGGGTACACAGTACAGAGCCTGGTTTTCCATGCTCCAGCAGAGCTAGTCACTTGTGTGGATCTCTCAGTCTGGAAGTGCTTTTGTCAGCAGATGAGTGGGAAAAGCATGATTTTCAGCATCTTTCGGTATATTGGAATCTGGAAAAAAACTAACTTTGAGAAATGACTGTATTTGAGCAACATTGTTCTTACCAAGAAGTCCCATATCAGATTCTGATGCCACTGTTGTTACACTCTGTCCTGTGCTAGTCATAAGTTTTTGCTCTTGCTGCGCAGCATCTAAAAGGTCCTCATTTTCTGCACGCACAATCTCTAAATAGAGCATAGATTCTGCATCTATCACTACTGTTGGCATTTCTGTGTCTTGATAAATGATTTTCTCATTTTGAGGAAATGGCATTGAAATATCATTTGTGGGTACAAAATTTTCATCATCAGAATTGGAAGTGTTATTGTCAGTATGGTCACTATTTAATGGCTGAGGTGTCTTTTCTATAAGAAATGGTGTTATTGGGTTTAAACTCTTAACTGCTGCTTCACTGTTGCTTTTGTCATCTCTTACTTGCACCACTTTCAAATTTCACTTCATTTTTATAAAGGGGTTCTTTTAAAACATAATAACACACAATAAATTAATTTGCTAAGGCTATTGGTTATACAAAATTTTATTTGTATATACTTCACAATATATAATAATGGTTTAAGGGTGTTATTTACTATGGCCCTTATATAGCCTTATTTCTAAGTTTTGAAATTTCATCTACTAATATATTCCTGCGATTAAATTCCTCTAATAACTGGTGTACTATTAAAAATATGAACATGGAGCGATTGCCAGATTAGATATAAAGTTTATTAAACAACTATAATTAAAAGTTTATCACAAAAAAGCCTTTAAAGATTAATCCAAAACAGGACAAAGAAGTAGCTTACAGCTGAACCTGATATGATTATTGTATATGAAGACACACAAGAAAAACCAGGAATATAAAATCTCCTATGAAAATAAGAACGGCCATACCGAGTCAGACCAAAGATCCATCTAGCTCAGTATCCTGTCTGCTGACAGTGGCCAAAACTAGATGCCCCAGAGGGAGGGATCACAACAGGCAATCCTCATGTGATCCCTCCCGTGCCACCCACCTCCAGAGACACAGAGGCTAGGGACATCATTCCTACCCATCCTGGCTAATAGTAGTCCTACACTCATGGAACGAGGTGTACAGCTAGTTCAGATTAGGAAGCCTACTCCGAACTAGTTAGTTCGTGCCGCAGTCCGAACTATCTGGCATTTAAAAATGGCACCGGCCGGCTTTATGCAGATGAAGCCCGGGAAATTCAAATCCCGGGCTTCATTTGAAACTCCGTATGACTACATTACCCCCCCTAGTTCAAACTAGGGGGGTAGTGTAGACATACCCTTACTGTAAAGTGATTTTTGCCTGGTTTGAGGGTAAGCACAATTATTCAAAGACATTGCAGAATTTTGCTAAGGTCAGTGTCAAATATGTGATAGGAGGAAACTGCAGTCTGATAGGCAGTGAAAGATGAACCATCTCATCTTGGATGGTTTGCTGTCATAGCATCCTCAATATGGACAGAAGAAGCTCATTTGTTTTTCCTCTCAGACTGTCTCAGTATCTCTATTAAGCAATATAGATGATAATACCACCATCTGTCATATCACTTGTGATTTTTGACCATCCCCCTTCGCCTCATCTATATCCAAGTTGCTCCTTTCTCTGCAAGAGTATGTTTAGACAGCAGGCACTATTTTGGTATATATCCGGTATCCCAAAATAGTGTTTTCTGCATCTTAACAACAAGCCTGTTATTTCAAAATATATTTGAAATAACAGGCTTGCTATTTTGATGTCCCGGTAATCCTCATTTCATGAGGATTAAGGGACAAATCAGAACGATGGTCTATTTCAAAATTTGGCTTAATCCTCATGGAACAAGGTTTACAGGGATGTCGGAATAGCACACCCATTATTTTGAAAGCTATGTCAAAATAAAGGCTGCACTGTTAAGACGTGGATAATGCTATTTCGGGATACTAGAAGTATCCTGAAATAGCACCACTGTCAGAACAACTTGAAACACATTGGGCCTGAAGGACCCCTTACAAGAGTTAAAAAAAAACTATCAACAGTAAAACTAATGCAGGTAGACATCCAGCAATGAAGTGGGACCTGTGCAGAATGCTGCATATATGATTACCCGCATATATATATATATATATATATATATAGACACACACACACACACCCCAGCTCTTGACACACAAGTGGCTAAATTGGAGAAGAAAGAAGGGTACATAGACAAGACTTTTTGGAGTACAGTAGAGTACACTGTCTGACTGGCTCTGTGTTGTTGAAGAGGATGAAAGTCTCATGCAGGAAAAACATCAAGATGGAGCAAAGAGAAATGATTCCAAAGTTATGATCTTCCTTCCAGATGATGTCAAGGAATCCTATTAGAAAAAGACAACTAATATCAATGGGCGATTCAATTATTAGAAACATAGATAGCTGCGTTTGTGATGACCAAGAGGATCACATGTGGAATTGCCTACCAGGCACAAAGGTTGCATGCAGTTCGGGTTGCCTCAGCTCAAAATGATGTATTAGAATTGGAAATGGTATAGAGAAGGAGAACAAAAGTAACTAAGGATAGAGAAAAGCATCCCCAAGAAGAGAAATTGAAAAGACTGTAACTATTCAGTTTAGAAAAGAGATGACAGAGAGGAGATATGATAAAGGTCTATAAAATCAGGAATGGTGTGGAGAAAGTGAATAAGGACTTGCTAATTTCACCTTCACATAACACCAGAGCCTTAAGCCCCTCTATGGGTATGTCTACACTACCACCCTAGTTCGAACTAGAGTGGTTAATGTAGTCAATCGAAGTTGCAAATGAAGCCCGGGATTTAAATATCCCAGGCTTCATTTGCATCTTGCCAGGCGCTGCTATTTTTAAATGTCCGCTAGTGCGGACTCCGTGCCCGCGTCTACACGCGGCACGGAGTAGGTAGTTCGAATTAGGCTTTCTAATTCGAACTACCGTTACTCCTATTTAAATCCCGGGCTTCATTTGCAACTTTGATTGACTACATTAACCACCCTAGTTTGAACTAGGGTGGTAGTGTAGACATACCCTATGAAATTAATAGGAAGCAGTTTTAAAAGAAACATTTCTTCACACTACACACAGTCAACCTGTGGAACTCATTGCCAGAGGATGTAGTGAGACCAAAAGTATAAATGGGCTAAACTAATTCAGATAAGTTCTTGGAGGATAACTTCATCAATGTCTGTTAGCCAGGGATGCAACCCCATGCCCTGAGTGTTGCTAAACCTCTGACTGCTAGAAGCTGGGACTGGATGACAGGGGATGGATTACTTTGTACATTGCCTTGTTCTGTTTACTCCTTCTGAAGCATTGTTCGGTGCTAGAAGATGGGATACAGGGCTAAATGGACCACTGGTCTGACCCAGTATGGCCATTCTTAGGTTTTGATTTTCAGAAGGATTGAGTAACTATAATTGTAACCAAGATCTGTGAAGGCAGTAGATCCTCATCATCTCTGACACTCCAGCTGCATTATGTCTCAAGTTGGGAATCCAAAGACTGTGACACCTAAAATCTGTGCTTGCTCTTAAAAAACCTTTGCGTAACTTTATAGCGTGTCTATTAAAATACAAGTAATGTGCCAGGTGCAGAAACAATATTCCATATGAACAGCATCCATGGGTATGCCGGGGGTGGGGAGATTGCCAAGGCTAATCTGGGGGTGAATTATTCAGTTTATGTATATCAAAGCATTGATGCATGAGTCACTGGTACATGGTGACTAATATTTTACATCAGAATAATAGAGTGTTCTCACTTACAGCTATTCAAATCTCTGAATAATGCCGAAATAAATGTTCCTGTTTGAAATCAATCCTTTTCCCTGTCTGCAGCACGAATAACAAAGTTCCTGGCTCACAGGCACTACAGTGATGGGTGCCCTAAATATACCTAATATGACTGATAGGCAAGTAAATTGATGCACATACAATTATGGAAGAGTCTTGTTATAATGCTGCTTAGAACATCAGCATAAAGCTTTTTGCTGCAAACATATTTTCTTGTAACTGATCTCTGTGTTGGAGGTCAGTGGCCAGCTGGCGCACTTACTGTTCTTGCTTAGAATTCAAGCCAATTGTTCATTTTTATGTTAATATTACCTTGGAGAACAGGGCTGGTAAATACATTCAGTTCTTAAATTAACAACTTATGAGGATTTGAATTAAAAACCAAGGTGAGTATATTAGCTTTCATTCTGAACCTACATGGTTAACTACAGCAGGAATCACTGCAGCAGGAATCATTAGTTGTCATATTTGTGGTAGCCTTCTAATTGTCTATGACATAGAACAGCCTTTTGATCTGGACCATGTTCTACTAATTATTTAATCTTTGACAACACAAAAACATGCTTCAGCACATATCCTGGGTAAGAATGTAGTGTGAGGTTTCTCCTGAGGCCTAGTTTAAGTACTGTAACTTATAGCTTATACTAAAAACAAAAGCAAAACCAAAAACCAACAACAAACCCTGTTTAAAATATACTTTGCTTTTTTTTTTCTCCCTGCTTTTACTGGAGATGGCACTGAGTTAAACCCTCAGATCTGTACACTCCTGAACTTTGAGGGCATTCGAAATCTGAAGTTGGATCAAATTCTAGATCCATTTCTGAATTTTGTCACTTGGTCTGTTCTGTGTAATTGGCAGAATTCATGACTTTGGCTCTAAATTCCTCCTTTCCTGGTGGAACTCTGGATAGGATTCTAATTTTTGTATACTGGGGACATCTCTCTTAATTATTTGTTATAAAAATTGTGAATTTAGTGAGGGGTAACTAGCACTGAGTGGGCAAGCTTTACAAAATTTCTCTAGTCACTGTAGCTGCTCTGGTCTTGGGTCTTTGGTAAACAAACCAGTGTGAAACTACTTATGTATTTAGCCTTTGTCACCTTCTATGATAAGTTTTTACCGTTTTCCAGACACAAGTAGAACCCATATACTTTCAGCCTGAATGCTTACAGAAACTGGAAAGAGCAAAAGTAAAGGCTTAGTCAGACAGAGCAGAGGGTGTGAGTCTTCATTACATGCTGCTACAATTTAGAACAAACTGGCTAGTTCTGCAAACAGAATGTCTGAAGGTGAAGGCGCAGATAACAAAGGAATCACAGTGTTACAATTACATGCACAGTATTTATTTTATACATCTTCAGCAATTGTGCCACCAAATTATGTAGTGCTTTTTTGCTACGGATAAATGAGGATTAGGAACAGCAAAAACACAAGACTGTAAAGAGTGGCTCAATGTGGGGTTACTAAGCCTCCCAGCCCTCTATCTGTTCATTTCTATCAGAGTAGCTGGGGCTCCTTATGTAGAAACTTTTGAATGGCTTTCTCTTAAAACACACCCGTGCAAAGCCATGTTCTGATCATGTACATTATATGTGGCTATGTCCTGTCTTCTATAGTATGGATTTAAATCTGAACATCCTCCCACACAGCAGCAGCCAAGAAGATCAACATACACATTGGATGAGCATGTACCCAAACCAAAGCACTCCCATAGAAACCTCACCCTGAAGTTGAAGGATGCTTTGCTCTAGAATCAGACCTACTTCAGAATTTCATGATTCAAGATGATAAAAAGCCTGACCCAGAATATTGAATCTGAACACCCGAGAAACTTTGCCAAAATTCCAGATTTGGATCTAAATCTGGATCTGAACTCCATGGCCATCGCAATCATGGGTGCACTCAGGTTTCTCCTAATGAAACCAAAGGACATTGTTAGACCTTGGTTGCTTTCTTTGGCTGCAGATGGGAGTTGTTCAGTCCCAGTCAGACAGACAGAGACATTTGGTGAAAAATTCTTCGTACCTATCTATTAGCGTGCCTGCTGCTTGATGCACACATTATACCCAGCTTTTACAGAAGGGAGAGAGAGGATTTTAATATATAATAATACACCCACACTCACATATACATTTGAGAGCATTTGTGCATCTGTGTGTGAGTCTGTTTGTTCAAGAACTCCTCCTAAACGGTAAGAGCTAGGACCACCAAATTTGGTCTGCAGCTTCCTCTTATCATAGTTAAAGAAAGGTAATGGTTTGGTTGTGCCAGGAAAATGGGATGTGCCTGGAATGGAATTGCTTCTCATAAAATCATAGAGAAACAAGACAGAAAATCACCACCATCTGGGAGTGCCCCATCCCTGAGCTTCCTATGCCCCAGGTGCCCTTTAGAGAGGGTGGGGTGGCTGCAGCTCCTCTTCCCATTCATACCAGGGCACATAACACCTACAGAAACAAGACAGAAGCTGAAGCTGCTGCGGTGAGAGAGGGCTGGGGTTGTCCTCTCTCCCCAGGGCAGCCTGCATACTGAACCGCTCACTGTCCTGGTTAGGTGGTCAGTAATATATCCCTACTGCAATATACATGTGATTAGAGAATGGAATTAATATTCATAAAAATTTTATAGATTCATTTATGATTTTTACTTCATTTGAATCTACAGTTTTACATATAGTGCCACTCCTCCACATATTCAGTAGCTTGCCGTTTAGTTTTTAACTTTTGAATTCCCAAATGTCACCTTATTTTCAGTTTGGAGGAAATGGCTATTTTTTATTAAAATGTATAAACATGTGAATTTTCACATAATTTTCAATTGGAAGGTTTATCTTTTCTCTAATGCAATACCAATTTTTCAATAAATGTCCGTGTTCCCCAAAGGCAAATATTAGATTTGTGTTTGATGACTGGTTAACTGCATTATCTTGAAAGTTTCAGAGGGGTAGCCATGTTATTCTGTAACTGGAATAACTTAAAAAACAATGAATAGTCTTGCAGCACCTTAGAGACTAACAAAAAATGTAGATGGTATCATGAACTTTCATTCTTTTGTGCCCACGAAATTTCATGATACCATCTACATTTTTTGTTAGTCTTCAAGGTGCTGCAAGACTATGCATTGTTTTTTAAGTTATTGCATTATTTTGAGACTGCTACAGACATTACACATGCTAATACTTCATTAGCATGCTCTCAGGATTGGGCAAAACAATGGTATAAGTGTAAACTATACTGTTCACATTCATATTTGATTATTTTCCCATTCTCCTATAAGTCTTAAAGTTGCTTGGCATCTCTTAGAAGGCCTCCTGTGCCTGGCTCCTTCAGACCCAAAGGGAAAAAAATAAGAAGAAAATCTATTCTATGTTAAGAATAGAAAGAAGATGAAAACATATTAGAAGTCCTAATAAAAATCTACTTAAGATGTCACAGCTGATTTGTGCTATATTAGTCCATATAAAATGAATGGGAGCTAGGGCTCTCAGCGTGCCTCCTGAGACGCTCTGTGTTATATGTTTGGGCTCTATATGAATAATAGCAAAGATCTGTAAAAGGAACTGAGTCTTTGACCCCAGGAAGCTGGAAAGAAAACTGGCTTCACAGTCTTTCTTTTTCTCTCTTACTCAGTTTAAAGTGCATAAAAGGTAGTTGTATCGACAGCACAGGAGACTGAATTCCTCTGTTAATCCACAAAACAGGTTCAGCATGGATGGTGGTTTTGGAAATTTCCCCACACCACCAGTGTGCCTCAGGCCTGTTCTAGAGGGACCACCTTCAGGACTGAGAGGATAGCTCAGTTTCCAAGCCCATTCAGATTTTGTTCCATGTTCATTGCCAACAAGGACACCAATTAGTGCATGGCATGAGCATTCCAAACAAATAAAAGGAACAACAACAGAAGAGAGAGAGAGAGGGAGAGAGGCCAGGGGAGGAGGGGGGAGAGAGAGAGAGAGAGAGAGAGAGATGTGTTTTCTACTAGAATTGTGTTTTGACATTCATTTTGGACTTCATCAAGGCCTACGATTTTTTGCATTAATTTGAGAAAAAATAAACAGTCTCATTACCATTGGATGTGATGATGGAGGAAATGGGCTGGAAAAATCTCCAGTCTTTGCTACTCCTTATTCTGCATTTACAAAGAGTAGGGCACATTCTTTGCTGCTCTGCCATTCAGCTATTATGTTTAACAATCTAATTAGAAAGTCTGTGTAGCTTTCCTCCATTATAAAAGCAAAGACAGTGCACACAAGCAAAACCAATTAGACAGCTGTAGTTTACAGAGCTGAACTGCCCTCCAGCCAGTTTCTAATGAACCCCCAGTAGATGGCTCATAGCCACAAAGAAGAGTGGATTACAGTGGTATTCTCCCTGCTATCAGGTGCTAATGCATTTTCATGTGAGCAGGCTGGTGCAAGTTGTCAGTTCAGGTTGTCCTTAGTGTCTTCTGTCAGAATGGCTTCCAACTACAACACACCAAAGTTCTATGCCATGCTGCGTTGGCCTGCATGATAATCCATGTCCCCAATGCAGGTCAAAATCACGTTAACAGGTGGCAATAAATCATAAAATGTTGCTTTCACTTTTATGAATGCTACTTTCTGTACACCAGGGACTTATTTAACTTAAAACAGAGACAAAACTATACATTAGACTGCATACTTCCCATACTTTTGTTTTTCTCCACGTATGGCTTGAATTAAAGCAGACTATATTAAGCAGATTGCTCATTGCAAGTTAGTCATCTGTTCAGTGTTTCGTATGTTCCACAAGGCAGTTGTGGTTATTCGCAAGTCTGTTAATTAAAAAGAAAACTAATAAGGCAACTACTCAGTAGGTTGATGAACCATTCAGCCACTTCAAAAACCAAGGAAAATCTTGAAACAAAGCATTCCATCTTTTCTATAATCTGATAACAAGTATTTGTTTGAACGGAACTTTATAGGACTTGTGAAAAACAAACTCCTGTCATCACTGTATAAATGGGTACTTTCATGTATAAGATTCGGAGTACCACTGTCTGAGCTAGAATAGTTTAGATCATGTCAACATTTCCATTAAAAAATTCTTGTTTTCAGTGGGTTATGAGTCATTAATAAAAGTTCACTCCAAGATAAAATTTTGCATTATTCTGACAGCAAATATTTGGGTCAGAATGGAGGAGATTTTGAATAATGGATATATAAGCTTTTAGTTTGAATTTGTTTGTGCAAATCTATATCTATAGCTATCAACTGGGTATTCAATGCACTATTATTATTAATATTATTGAGCACCTAAAATACGCTGTTATATATATTATTACAATTTTCTATCTTTTTTCTACTTGGGAATAGTAAATAAGTATGAAAAAAAAATTTTCTCACACTTCCAAAGATTTTTTAAAACTTTTTACCCCTTTTTTGAAAACAAAAACCATGTGAGAAGTAAAAAAGTATGACAAAATGGGGTATGGAAAAGCCTGAAAATCAAGGAATCAAAAATAGAAAGTTTTTTGAAGTTATCCAAAATTGCAACACATTAAGTTGAAATTATTTTTTTTTAAATTTTGAAATAGATTTCATTTAGAAAAATTCCTGCCAAAATTCTAACTTAATTTGTCAAAATATTTGGAGAAGAATTTTTTTTCTCACTTGGGGTAGGGAGCAAGCAGCTGGGGATATCTGAGCAGCTCTCATTGTTGAGGTATTGTATAAAACCAAAAAGTATAAAACCTGAGAAATGAGGCTAAAAAACTTCCAATGTAGAAACATAATCTTTAAATCAAACTATATATTTTTTAAAAAGGCAGAAGAATGTGAATCAACAATGAATTTTTGACACTTCAAAAAATGATAGCTAGCTTTCCTACATTTGTGGATTTACTTTAAACTCATTTTTATTTCAGCTTTTTTGTTGTTGTTTTGCTGGAATAGAAAGTATATTTTCCCTGACAAATGTGAGAGTTATGTTTGGTTGTTGGTGTCCATAATTTACTTATGTAATTATTCATTTTTAAAGGTTCTGCTTGTGGAGAAGATCAGATTGAATCTAGTCCTTGCTATGAACTTTATTAAATTTCATCTAGGCAGATTGAAGCAGCTTGAGATGACCTTCTGGATGAAGGTAAATACAAATTAATGTGTTACCTAAGCTACTGTATATCACAGAATCATAGAATCATAGAATACCAGGATTGGAAGGGACCTCGAGAGGTCATCGAGTCCAGTCCCCTGACCCCACGACAGGACCAAATACTGTCTAGACCATCCCTGATAGACATCTATCCAACCTACTCTTAAATATCTCCAGAGATGGGGATTTCACAACCTCCCTGGGCAATCCATTCCAGAGTCCGACTACCCTGACAGTTAGGACCTTTTCCTAATGTCCAACCTAAACCTCCCTTGCTGCAGTTTAAGCCCATTGCTTCTTGTTCTATCCTCAGAGGCCAAGATGAACACGTTTTCTCCCTCCTCCTTATGACACCCTTTTAGATACCTGAAAACTGCTATCATGTCCCCCCTCAATCTTCTCTTTTATAAACTAAACACACCCAGTTCTTTCAGCCTTCCTTCATAGGTCATGTTCTCTAGACCTTTAATCATTCTTGCTGCTCTTCTCTGAACCCTCTCCAATTTCTCCACATCTTTCTTGAAATGCAGTGCTCAGAACTGGACACAATACTCCAACTGAGGCCTAACCAGCGCAGAATAGAGTGGAAGAATGACTTCTTGTGTCTTGCTCACAACACACCTGTTAATGCATCCCAGAATCATGTTTGCTTTTTTTGCAACAGCATCACACTGCTGACTCATATTCAGCCTGTAGTCCCTGCGGTGGAAGGAGGGGAAGGGGGACCCTTGGAAATGGGGGTTGGGACATGTGGGGGGTGGAGTGGGGGTTGGGGTGGAGGGGAAGCCCCATCCCCAGGGAGTTGTGCCATCCTGCACTCACACAGCCCGGCTGCTGGGGAGTTAGCCTCATAGGGGGTGGATCCTGCAGTGTTTGAGGGGTGAGGCGATGGGAAGGGGCGGGCACCTCCTAAGGGCTCAGGCACCTTCTCTCTCATTCTCTGTTTTTTGTGCTTGTATGTCTCCTGCTGCATGTTGTGAGGACCATCAATTCCATCCTGCTGTGGCGGGTCATCCGCCTGGGGGACCTGAACCCCATCGTGGCTGAATTTTCTGCCCTGTGGTTCCCAAACTGTGGGGAAGTGATTGATGGGACCCACATCCTGATCCATGCACCGCAACATAGAGCGGCCCAGTATATCAACTGCAAGGGCTACTTTTCTATGGTGCTGCAGGCCCTGGTCAACCACCGTGGACAGCTGACAGACATTTTTATCGGGTGGTCGGGCAGGGCACACAATGCCCAGATTTTTCACAACTCCAGCCTCTATGGGAAGCTGGAGGTGGGCACATTCTTCCCCTGCCGTGACTTTGCCATTGGGGATGTGCAGATGCCATTGTGCATCATGGGGGACGCAGCCTACCCCCTGATGCCGTGGCTAATGAAGTCTTTTACCTGCCCCCAGCAGGAACCAATTTAATACCCACCTGAACTGGACCAGGATTCAGGTGGAATGCACCTTTGGCTGCCTCAAGGTGTAGTTCAGGTGCCTCTTGACTCACCTGGATGTGGGGGAGCACAACATCTCCAAGGTGGTGGAGGGGGTGCTGTGTGCTCCACAATACTTTGGAGTGGAAGGAGGAGGCCTTCCTCCGGGAGTGGGAGGCAGAGGCTGGCTGTGAGGGGAGACCCACTGAGCAGCCGTGGACAGCTTCCATCCGACATGCCCATCAGGTCAGGGTACGCATGTGAGAGGCCCTGAGGGAGGGTTTCTCTCAAGCACCCCAGTAACTATCCACAGGGCCTCCCCCTAGGGACCTCTGGATTTCTGCACTATCCCTTTCCTACCACAACTCCTCCCTTTCCTGACCTTCCAATAAAGACACCTGTTTGGTTTTGAACAAAACGAACTTTGTATTTCTCTTTTACAAACAAAGGGAGTGAGGAGAACGGGGAATCAAAACCTGGAGGGGGAGAGGAGCTCGGAGTGGTGTGGGGAGCGGCTGGATGTGCCACCTTGGGTGTGGGGACCTCGTCAGACTTGGGGTTGGGTAAGTCCTAGGACCACAGCGGGGTAGGCAGGAGGAGGGCTGGAGCAGGGTCAGGGTTAGCGGGTGGCAGAGGGAGGGGACATGGGCATTGCTTGTAAGTGGGGCATTGGCATTGCTTGGGAGGAAGGAGAGGCATCGCTTGGAGGTGAAGGGGGAGGGGCAATGGGCATAGCAGGGAGGGCAGGAGGGTGGGGGCAGGAACAGTGACAGCAGCCGGGTGTGCCATCATTTCCCTCATGATGGCACACATGCTATCGCACCGCTGCATGATCTGGTCCCACATGTGGTTCCGCCACGCTACGTCCTCCCAGATCTTCTGCACCAGGGTCTGATGAAGGATTCAATGATGAATCCTTGTCATATGCCACCTTGGCATAAGCTAAGAAGAAATAGGCCCACCCCTCTCTGTGGCATTTCCTATTGGCTTGCTCACATGGCTCCCTTCTTGCTCAGAGTGCTGGCTTCTCTGAACACCTTTCTTAAATGCTTACTTCTCCTCAAGCATTATATAGGGAGCTTGACTTCTAACTCAGGTCTCAGGATTCCATTGGGTGGTAGGGCATTGTGATGCGGAGCCTGACTTTCTTTGTTGATCTAGCCCCAAGTGACTTAGCAGCCAAATCCAATTTTCAAAATGACTTCAACACTTTGCCTCATTCCCATTGACCTCAGTTCCATTGGCCCAATCAAGTGCTTTTAAAAATTTTACTCTGCGAGTTAAATTCAACTAGCCTTACTTGATTTCAGGGCTTTGCCTGATTGAGGATGGCAAGATTTGTCCCTATAGGCACAACTCCTGAATAATAGGCTCAGCCTCATAATCCTCACTCATGTGAGTAGTTCTTCATGAGTACTCCCATTTTACTAAGTGGGTCTTTTTCTGTCTCTCTTATTTACATGAGGGTTTACTGCAGGGGTGGGAAACCTAAGGCCTGGGGGTCAGATGTGACCCGTAGGTTGCCTAGATATGGTCCCCAAGACTTAGGGCCTCCCCCAGTATTGGGGAGCCCATGCTGGCACTCCAATCCCCACACCACCTCACCACAGCCCTCAGTCCCCGACTAATTTTTCTGTGGGTCAGTGGCCTTCAATGCAAAAAAGGTTCCCCACCCTTGGCTTACAGTATCTAACCTAAAGTCTGCCTTTTCTCATAGGTTTGATGGTAGCAAGTTTTGTTCTGATTACAGCTACTTAATTTTTTCCCAAAAGAGAAGATTTTTTTTTTAAATAAGAAAATGGTCCTTGTAAAAAATCAGTCTTTGGAGAAAATATTTTAAAATTAACAACGTTTTCTGTCTTTCACTGAAAAGACTGCATAACTATTTACTGGTTGAGTATTAATTTGGAAAATGTGAAACAAATGAAGAATTGTAATTTTGTAGAACATATTCCCATCTAGTCACATTTATGGTAATTTGAAAGCCCTGTTATAATCAGTTTATTCTCAAATATAGAATTTTAGCTTTCTGTTTTTATACATTTGAAGGTTACCTTCAATTTTAAACGCACACATACACACGGACACATACATGCACACATTGCTTTAAAGCGTCATCACTGTGAACAATCACTTGAAACCTTGAGAGGTAACTAGTGAGGTCCTCCAACGGTATGTACTGGGACCAATCAATCCTATTCAATTTATTTATAAATGATCTAGAGAAAGGAGTAAACCGTGAGGTGGCAAAATTCCTACTAGGAATAAGGGATCTTCCGGAAAAGGGCTTATTTTCTGGAGAATCGCGTCTACACTGGCGCTTTTCTCCGGCAAAAACCCTGAGCCGAAAAAAAGCGGCAGCCATATAAATGCAAATGCCGCAGGGGATATTTAAATCCCCCGCGGATTTGCAATTCCAAAGTGTCTCATTAGCATCCCTTTTCTGGAAAGGGATGCCAATGCAGACACAGCCTCAGTGTGCAGTGGCAGCGAAAAAAGCAAATAAAACGTTAGGTGTCTTGGAAAAAGGGATAGAGAATAAGACAGAAAATATCTTATTGCCAATATATAAAACCATGGTACACCCACAACTTGAATACTGTGTACAGATGTGGTCACCTCATCTCAAAAAAGATATATTGGCATTGGAAAAGGTTCAGAAAAGGGCAACAAAAATTATTAGGGGTTTGGAACGGGTCCCATATGAAGAGAGATTAAAAAGACTGGCACTTTTCAGTTTAGAATAGAGGTGACTAAGGGGGGGATATCATAGAATCATAGAATCATAGGACTGGAAGGGACCTCGAGAGGTCATCGAGTCCAGCCCCCCACCCTCAAGGCAGGACCAAGCTCCGTCTACACCATCCCTGACAGATGTCTATCTAACCTGTTCTTAAATATCTCCAGAGAGGGAGATTCCACCACCTCCCTTGGCAATTTATTCCAATATTTGACCACCCTGACAGTTAGGAATTTTTTCCTAATGTCCAATCTAAACCTCCCCTGCTGCACTTTAAGCCCATTACTCCTTGTCCTGTCCTCAGAAACCAAGAGGAACAAATTTTCTCCTTCCTCCTTGTGACACCCTTTTAGATATTTGAAAACGGCTATCATGTCCCCCCTTAATCTTCTTTTTTCCAAACTAAACAAGCCCAGTTCATGAAGCCTGGCTTCATAGGTCATGTTCTCTAGACCTTTAATCATTCTTGTCGCTCTTCTCTGTACCCTTTCCAATTTCTCCACATCTTTCTTGAAATGTGGAGCCCAGAACTGGACACAGTACTCCAGCTGAGGCCTAAATAGTGCAGAGTAGAGCGGCAGATTGACTTCACGAGTTTTGCTTACAACACACCTGTTGATACAACCTAGAATCATATTTGCTTTTTTTGCAACAGCATCACACTGTTGACTCATATTCAACTTGTGGTCCACTATGACCCCTAGATCCCTTTCTGCCATGCTCCTTCCTAGACAGTCGCTTCCCATCTTGTATGTATGGAACTGATTGTTCCTTCCTAAGTGAAGCACTTTGCATTTCTCTTTATTAAACCTCATCCTGTTTACCTCTGACCATTTCTCTAACTTGCTAAGGTCATTTTGAATTTTGTCCCTATCCTCCAAAGAAGTTGCAACCCCACCCAGTTTGGTATCATCTGCAAACTTAATAAGCGTACTCTCTATCCCAATATCTACATCATTGATGAAGATATTGAACAGTACGGGTCCCAAAACAGACCCTTGCGGAACTCCACTTGCTATCCCTTTCCAGCAGGATTTAGAACTGTTAACAACAACTCTCTGACTACGGTTATCCAGCCAATTATGCACCCACCTTATCGTGGCCCTATCTAAGTTATATTTGCCTAGTTTATCAATAAGAATATCATGCGAGACCGTATCAAAGAGGTCTATAAAATCATGATTGGTGTGGAAAAAAGTGAATAAGGAAAAGTTATTATTTATTCCCACAATATAAGAAGTAGGGGTCACCACATGAAATTAATAGCGGCTTTAAAACAAACAAAAGGAAGATTTTCTTCACTCAGAGCACAGTAAACCTGTGGTACTCCTTGCCAGAGGATGAGGTGAAGGCTAGGACTTTAACAGGATTCAAAAAAGAGCTATCTAGATTCATGGAGGTTAGGTCCATCAATGGCTATTAGACAGGATGGGTGGGAATGGTGTCCTTAGCCTCAGTTTCTCTACAGGTAGGTGACAGGGGAGGGATCATGTGAGGATTACTTGTTGTGATTCCTGCCTCTGGGGCATCTGGAAAATCTGTTGCTTTTCCGGAATAAGCTGCGAGCTGTCTACACTGGCCCTTGAATTTCCGGAAAAGCAGTGACGATTTACTGTACAAAATCAGCCGCTATTCCGGAAAAACTATTCTGCTCCCGCTCAGGCATAAGTCCTTATTCTGGAACACTGATTCGGAAAAGGGCCAGTGTAGACCAGCCCAGTAGTCTTTTCCGGAAAAAAGCCCCGATCGTGAAAATGACGATCGGGGCTCTTTTCCGGAAAAGCGCGTCTACATTGGCCACAGACGCTTTTCCGGAAAAAGGGCTTTTCCGGAAAAGCAGCCTGCCAATGTAGATGCTCTTTTTCCGGAAATGCTTATAACGAAAACTATTCCGTTTTAAGCATTTCCGGAAATTCATGCCAGTGTAGACACAGCCTAGAAGATCGACCTCCAGAGGGTCGATCTTCTCAATAGTATTGACATGCCCCTATTGAATTCAATGAGACAAGGATTTCACCAACTATTTCAGCAAAGCCAGAACCAATGTCAAAACAAATGCAAATAATGTAACAAGCCTGTAACGCATATATCAACACACTCCTATACCCAAGAGCATTATAATCAGGGACAGACAAGAGTATTTTTTCTGAACTTTTTGCTTTGTAATTTTATTCAGTATTTAGATACTAAGGCAATAGTTACCTCATTAATAGCTGTGATGACTGACAGAGAACAAGTTTTTCTCAGATTTTCCCAGAGTAAGTTTTCTGTCTCTGTACAGCGGATGATAATACCTAGAGGAGGTTCTGATTAAAAATCATGAGGAAGTATTAGTATTTCCAGGTTGTCCTGAGAGACCAACATTTGGAAGTGCATTCTATTGCTTTCATTCTACTTCCACTTCAAATACAGCTTTGCACTTTATTAAAGTATTCCTCTCATCCCTTGCTGTTTATATCCTACAAATATTTATAGCTTTTATGTCACTCCACTAGTCATTGCTTAGTCAAGCTATCCACATTTAGCTCTTTTAATCTTTTCCCATAAGTCAATCCCTCTGGCCTAATGGTTCATTTCTGAGATACCTCTCTAAACAGCTGCTTGGTTTCTTTTTCTGAATTAGTGTAGGGAGTGTCTGTGAGCTAGTGTTAAAGCAAAGGGATTCACAGGCAGACTCAAGGGATCCTTTCCTTGCTCTGCCATAGCCTTACTGATCCAGCAAAGCAGTTAAGCACTAGCTTAAATTTAAGCATAGGAGTAGATTAATTAATTTCTAAGCTAGAGCAAGCTCTAGGTCAGAAGGGGACAAACTATGGCCCGCAGGCCACATCCAGCCTGTTGGACCCTTCAGTCCAGCCCTTGAGCTCCTGCGGAAGAGTAGGGTTGGGCCTGCCTTGTGGGAGGAGCTAGCCCAAATCCCAGGCTGAGCAGTGAGCAGGCATTGCTAGCTTCTGACCTGTCCCCTTGTGTACCATACCCCGGCCTCAGCTCCCGAGCACCTGGATGGTATGGTCACAGCACTGCCAGCCCTGAAGATTCCAACAGTGCCATAACTAGCTAATTTTGCGCCTGAAGCAAGTATATAAAATTGCGCCCCCTCGTGTATATATTCATAGTAGTTGTTTTGTAGAAAAAGAGAAAATATATAAATAACAATAATAATAATAACACAACGTCTATTTATTATAGTTATGAGATCTGCATAAACAATCAATTAATACATATATACATATAATTATAAAATATCACCATGTCAGGTACTATGAGGTATTTGTTTATAATAGGGATCATAGTTCACAGACCCCCAGCTCTAATCACATACCCCTAAGACCTAGAGCCACTCCACTGGCAAAGGTGAGACAAGACCCAGGAGTCCTGGTTCCCGGCCTGACACCCCCACCCCCTACCTCCTGTACCTCTGCCCCTGTGCAGGGCAATCTGAGCCCCTTCTCCCCCGGCCCCGTGCCTCGCGCCTGGGAACTACACTAGGGCACCTTAAAGCAGCGCTTGGCGAGGCTGAGCCGGTGCCCAGCCTCCTGTGCAGCTCGGAAGCAGCTGATGCGCTGGGCGGCCACCAGGGCTGGTGACTGTTGGATCGCGGAGCAGCAATGTGCAGCATGACATGTAAACTGCGGGTTGGCTGATGCTAATGGGCAGGGGAGGGAAGCGGCGCTGTCTTAAAATAAGTAGTTGTCTTAAAACAATTAGTCTTCTATATTATTTTTCTGCGCCCCCTCAGCTATGCGCCCGAGGCAAGTGCCTCACTTGCCTCACCCTTGTTACGGCCCTGACTTCCAGTAGTCTGGCTGCTGCTTCAGCTGGATGGAACAGCTACAGTGCTTCAGGAGGCATGAAGAGCAGGGGTATAGTATAAGGGGTGGGGGTCTGAGAGTCAGGGATCTGGAAGGTTGGATAAGGGTTGGGGGCTGAACCATGCTTGGCTGTTTGGGAAGGCACTGCCTCCCTGAATCTTCTGTACCCAGCCCTCCATACAATTTCTAGAGTCACTGTGGCCCTCGGGTCCAAAATGTTTGCCCATCCTGAACTAGGTGAAAAGGGAATGATCTTTTCATGCCTCCATTTACATTTATGTAAATTTAAGGTAACTTACTATTTCACAATGCTGCTGCTGTTTGGTTTACTTCATGAGTATTTGTGAAGAGTTTTGAAATCCCAAGACACTAACTACATCAGTGCAAATGTTATTGTTCTTCAGAGAGTCAACCTAAATTAATCGAGACAAAGTAGTACTGTACAGTGTACACATTTGAAAACAATTTTTACTGTATTTCAGGGTTCAGATAAAGTCACCCAAAAAAGCATAGTTTTAGAATATAGCATAACATTTGAGTGTAGTGGATGAAAGACATATTGTTTCAGTAGGAATGTTAATTTTACAGGTAAGGTTAGTGTATTATTACATACTAATGTCTGTTTTGTTGCTTAGAGAGTAACCTTTTCTTTAACTGTTAACATCTTTTTACCAGATACCCACTTCAGAGAATTTTATGGTATATTACTCTGCATGTTTGCATTGGGAATAAACGATAACGTACACATTTCTTGGAGAATGTTAAGAGAACTGCCAAGTCTATGGATTTTCCCAGCAGACTACTACCTTTTTGGCCCTTTTTTCTGGGAAATCTGGTCACTTTGCTGCTTTTTTCTGGTGCTGGGTTCTGGGCTCACTGTAAGAAGATTTCACAGAAGATCAGAAAGGGTGATTAGTTTCTTTTAAAATATAGCCCCTGCACTAAAATATTTAAAACATATCTTCTGTATCCCTTTCTTTTCTCATAATTAGACGATCCAGCTCCAGACTCTCTAGACTCTTTGGAGATCTCATTCTTCTAGGAAAATATTTTTCTGACTGTTTCTGCTTTTAACATTCAAATAGCTCCGATTTCTCTTTCAAGCTTGAAATTTGAACTTAGTGAGACTGCATTGTTGAGAACTTGAATTTTTTGGGCTGGTTCAAAGTGCAAATTCTTTAAGAAGAAAAAGAAGGGAATTTTTTCCCCTTGACTTTCCAGGATACAACAAAAGAAGGGAAAGTTTTTGTTCCTTGACTTTCCAGGATACAACATAAGCATAAAAGTACAGGACTGTTGAATGGGGCTTAATTTTTCTGCCCATCCATTTTATACTATTAAGTACTAATTCTGTTGTGTAAATGTTACAAACATGCATTCTTTAGACAGGGAGGAAAGAGTCCTAGTCAGTTATTCAAAGTATTTTGCCATTCTGTACAACATCACTTTGGTCTTGTCCTGATTTAGCTTCATCCATCATGGTGTATTTATGTATTTATGGCACATTGCCAAGAATCTTAGTGGTCTCAAACTATAAAAGAGGAGTAGAGCTAGACTGAACTCCTTTGGGACGCTGGAGGTGAGGTCCCTTGGATAAGAAGTACCTACAACCACTCTCTGATTCCTGTTGAAAAGGAATAAAATGTATCATGAAGGAAGATCAGCAGCATATTATATATGGCTGTCCAAAGCTTCTCTTTGCTATGCCAACTTTTGGATCCTGACTCAAGTATCCAGGATTTCGCAGATATCTCATGTTGTTGGATCTCAGCTGTTACCACTTTCATAATGATAATCATAGAATCATAGAACACTAGAAGTGAAAGGGACCTCGAGAGGTCATCGAGTCCAGCCCACTGCCTTCATGGCAGGATCAAGCACTGACTAGATGATCCCTGATAAATGTCTATCTAACCTGCTCTTAAATATCTCCAGTGATGGAGATTCCATAATCTCCCTAGGCAATTTATTCCAGTGTTTAACTACCCTGACAGCTAGAAAGTATATCCCAATATCCAACTTAAACATCCCTTGCTGCAATTTAAGCCCATTGCTGCTAGTCCTATCATCAGAGGCCACGGAGAACATTTTTTCCCCCTCCTCCTTGTAACATCCTTTTAAATACTTGAAAACTGCTATCATGTCCCCTCTCAGTCTTCTCCTTTCCAAACTTAACAAGCCCAGTTCTTTCAGTCTTCCCTCATAGGTCATGTTTTCTAGACCTCTAATCATTTTTGTTCTTTTCTGGACCTTCTCTAATTTCTCTACATCTTTCTCAACATGTAGGCTGTTTTAGACTACATGGCTCCATCGATGAAGCTATGTAGATTAGACAGATAGGCAAAGGCAAATGAAGCCGCGATTTAAATGATCGCGGCTTCATTTAAATTTACATGGCTGCCATGCTGAGCCGACAAACAGCTGATCAGCTGTTTGTCGGCTCAGCACTCTAGTCTGGATGCTCTCCTGCTGATATCAAAGCCCTTTGTCGGCAGCCCCGTTATTCCTCGTGGGATGAGGTTTACCGGGGCTGCTGACAAAGGGCTTTGATGTCGACAGGGGAGCATCCTGACTAGCGCGCTGCCATGTAAATTTAAATGAAGCCGCAATCATTTAAATCGCAGCTTCATTTGCCTTTGCCAAAAAAACAAATCTACATGGCTCCGTCAACAAAGCCATGTAGTTTAGACGTACCCGTAGTGCCCAGAACGGGACACAATACTCCCACTGAGGCTTAATTAGCGTAGAGTAGAGTGGAAGAATGACTTCTTGTGTCTTGCTCACAAAACTCCTGCTAATACCTCCCAGAATCATGTTTGCTTTTTTTGTAAAGTGTCACACTTATACTGAGGAACAGAAGATTGGGGGTGGAATGATAACTGAAAATATCAAGGCTATGTCTACACTACAAGGTTTTTGTGGCAGAGAGTATGCTAATGATGGACTCATTAGCATGAGTTGCAATGTCATTAGCATATTTTCTGTGAAAAAACTCCCCTCGGACAGACATAAGGATCTTGCACAAAAGTTTTTTTTGCGTAAAACGAAGTGGCTACTTGGCTTCTTTTTGTGTAAAAATCACTTGCGCAAAGAGCATTGGCAGAAAATATGCTAATGACATTGCAACTCATGCTAATGAGTCTGTCATTAGCTTATTCTCTGCCACAAAAACCTTGTAGTGTAGACACAGTCGAAGTGTTGGCTTTTTGAAGATTGGCTATACTGTTGCATTTTGCAGGGTACATGTTTATATCTTGATAATAATCATGTGATAGGTGAGTAATGATTACATACATCATAATAATAGCAATATTGACAATATATAACAAATGGAAAAGGGATAGTTGATAGCAATGAGTATAAATTAGCAACTAGAAATTGTGGAAAATTGACAAGGAAAGCAATAGAACCAATGAGACTTCTATGATGAGGAGATTTGAGAACAATACAAGATTTTTTTTCCAAGTACATCAGGAACAAATTAAATCCTAAGAATGGTATTGTTCCATGACTAGATGGAAATGGTAGCACTGTTGGTACAGAAAAGGCCTATATGTTTAATAAATATTTCTGATTTGCATTTGGGAAAAAGCCAGATGATGTACCATATCATCGGATGATGATGAAATACTCCCACTGGAACATTAACTAAGGACAATGTGAAACAGCATTTGATGTCAGACAATTCAAAATCAGCAGGTCTGTGTTACTTGCACCCACAAGTTTTAAGAGATCTGGATGAGGAGTATTCTGGGCCTTTAATTTAGTTTTTTTAAATAATTCTTGGAACATAAGAGAAAGTTCCAAGAAGACTTGAGGAAAATTAATGTTGTGTCAATTTTAAAAAAGAGAAAAAAGGATGATCTGAATGGGGCTGTCAGCCTGGTATTAATCCCAGGCAAAATAATGGAATCGCTGTTAGGGACTTGATCAATAAATTATAAAAGGAGAGTAAAATAATTGATGTTCATCAACATGGGTTTGTTGAAAAATAGATCTTGTTAAGTTAACTTAATATAACTTTTTGATAAGATTACAAGTTTGGCTGATAAATGCAACAGTGTTGGTATTTGACTTCTGTAAGGTATTTGACTTGGTAGGGCACACCATTTTGAATAGTTAATAATAAAGCAGACAGGTCACTGATACAGAATGACCTGCATTTCAGCGTGGCCAAGTGTACCATCATGCATTTAGAAACAAAGATTATAGGTCATTACTTACAAGATGGGGGACTTTATCTTAGAAAAAAGTGGTTGAAAAAGATTTTGGAGTCGTGATAGATGAACTTCCAATGTGACATTGTGGCTAAAAAAACTGGATGCGTAAACATCAGAATGTTAAGTAGAAGTCAGGAGGTCATTTTACTTCTGTAAATGAGAAGCTGTGCTATCCAGCACTTTAGCAAACAGAAAGCAATATAAATTGGCATTTCTGATCTTCATTGAAAGTCTGGTTTATACTCTGTTTGGTGTGGGGCTGGCAGGCTCCCTGCCTTGCTCCACATGCTTTTCAGAAGTGATGACATATCCCTGCTGCTCCTAGGTAGAGGAAGAACTACAAGCTGTTCAGCATGTGGGAGGCTGTGCCAGACTGGGGCTTAGGGCATGGGAGGGGGTTCATCATCCTGGATCAGGGGGCACTCATATGAGGTGTCTCCTCACAGGCAGCAACCTGCTCCTGCTGTTCCGGGTGGAGGCACTGCTAGGAAGCTCTGCATGCTGCCCCCTACCCAACCCCAAGTGCTGGCTCTACAGTTCTAATTGTCCAGGAATTTCAGCCAATTTCAGCCAATGTGGACTGGGGGGAGTGGTGCTTGTGCGTGGAGGCATTGTGCACATTTGCTGTTCACAATTCAAGATTTACTTTGAAAAATTGAAGACAGTTTGGAGAACATCCATGACAATGATTAAAAGCATATCTAATAATGGAAGCCTCGAGGAGCTCAATTTGTTTAGCTTATCAAAGAGAAGGTTAAGGGGAGACTTGATTACAGTTTTTAAGTACTTACTTAGGGAACAGAATTGCTTAATAGAGGGCTCATCAATGTAGCAGACAAAAATAAAGCAATATCCAGTGGCTGGAAGTCAAAGCTAGAAATATAAGGCAAATTTTTTAGCAGTGAGGGTAATTAACTATTAGAACAATTTACCAAGGACTATGGTGTAGCCCTTGACATTTTTGTACAAGACTGGATGTTTTTCTAGAAGTTATGCTCTAGTTGAACCATGGGACTTGTAACACACATTAATATAGGGACATTCTATGGCCTGAGTTATGCAGGATGTCAAACCAGATTGTTACAGTGATCCTATCTAGTTTTGTAACCTATGACTCTATGAATCTTTCTGTTAGTGATGGGCATTCACATTCCTTGCTGGCTTTTCACCAGCAAAGGGAGGCATGGGTCTATCTTGCATTGTGACTTAAATATTTATCAGGTCTTTTTCAGCTTCATTGGATAGGCTGCATGAAGTGAGATTCTGTCAGGGCAGCATGGTGGATAAGGGAGTGTGGGCCAATTTGGAATTTTCGATCTTGGTGAGTGTCTCTCCTGTTAATTTATCTTCTCAGTAAAGTAGGATAAGAGATCCTTGCAACTATCAGTACTGGGATCAGAAGTCCGGATGCGGTAGCTCTGACTCATTAATCATTTCTCTATGGCATGTGTGTGTGCGGCGCTCAGTGCGGCTCCCCCTTGCCGGCTGCTGCTGCCATGCGCAGTGTTTGCAGGTGAGTGGGGAGACACCTGGGAATGACATGATGTCACGGCCTGGGAATTTAAAACTCCTTGGAGGCATATTGCGTCATGTGGCCTAGCTCCAGGTTCAGAGCCCGGGGCCCGAGCAAAGTGGAAGGCAGAAGGTAGGGGAGGGGGAAAACTAGGGGGAAGGGGCTTGTGAAGAAAGGGGAGGACCTTGTGCGGGAGGGGGAGGGAGAGGAAGGGGCTTGTGTGGAGGGGGAGGGGGAAGAAAGGG
Organism: Pelodiscus sinensis; assembly: GCF_052426305.1. Taxonomy (NCBI): domain Eukaryota; kingdom Metazoa; phylum Chordata; order Testudines; family Trionychidae; genus Pelodiscus; species Pelodiscus sinensis. The sequence goes on from NC_143052.1 coordinate 314,176,429, forward strand.
GAAGGCACCAAGAGACAGAGTGGAGGAAAGACAAATGCCAGGGGCCCAAGTGCAGACAATGAAGAAAAGGGTAGAAGGGGAAGTGTCAGTGGGAGGGGGAAGGGTGATGCTGGGAGAGGAGAGGGGAAGGGCATTGGAGGCTAGAGGGGGGAGGGGGAGATGCTGAGAGAAGACTTGAAAGAAGGGGTGGGCATGAGAAAGATGGGGATGGAGCAAGTCATGTGTGAGGGCACAGAGGGGCAGGGGAATGGGGCAGAGAGTGGTGAGGGGGTGGGCATCAGGGAAAAAGAGGGCAAAGGGGGCAGGGGCAGTAAGGGAAGGAGGAGGCACAAGGAGGGTGCAGGGCTAAGGGAAGGAGCAGGTGCCAGGGGATTCTGGGGTGAAGCAGAAGGGCAGACACCTGCCGAGGAGAGACCAGCACCAGAGGAAAGAGGCAGGGCAGGTGTGTAGAGGGAAGTGTTGGAAGAGGGGATGAGGAGGGAGGGGTAGCTCACATGATCAGAGTGGGGCTACTGGAGGAGTGAATACAGGGAGGAGGGAAGGGCTGGTGGAGGGGGGCAGGTTGCAGGAGGGCTGAGGGCAGTGAGAAGGGCAGGAGTCAGGACAGCAGAGGAGGGTGAGGAGTTGGGGGGCAGCAGGCACCAGGGGAGCTGATGGAGCAAGGGGAGAAGACATGGCAGCAGAGAGAAAAGGTAAAGGTTTATAAAATATTTATTAATAACTTGGGTGCCACTGTGGTACATCCAAACGAGTCACATGAACTCAGTACAGGTGCACAACACAAAATCAATTCTGCTCATGGGAGGAAACTCTTAGGCTATGTCTACACTGGCGGCTTCTTGTGCAAGAACATTTGTGCTTTTGCGCAAGAGTATCCATGGCAATGTGGATGCTCTCTTAAGCAAGAACGCTCCAATGGCCATTTTAGCCATAGGGGTTTCTTGCGCAAGAAATCCCTGCCGAGCATCCACACTGCCCTCTTGCGCAAGAGAGCTTACACCTGTTAGAAAAGAGCATAGCTCTTGCGCAAGACGCCCTCCCTTACCATGCCATACTGTAAATTTCCTTGAGCAAGAGTAGGCGGGCAGTGTGGTTGCTCTGTGGGTTCTTGCGCAAGAACGGCTGTACTTGCATAAGAAGCCGCAAGTGTAGACATAGCCTTAGAGGGAACACTTCCCCCAGTCTCTCTGCCCCCAAGTTAATGTCACACACATTGGGTTAATGCAATTGCAGGATAGTTGCATGAGGTGGGTTTGGTGGGGGCCAAACTAATCCCTGTTGGTAGGAGGATGGTGGGAAAAGTCCTTCGAGAGGGGTGACATGACACCTTTTACTTCTGGTCATGTGTCCATCTTGCCCCGAGAGTGTTACCTCCAGAGGCCTGGTTAATGGGGATCAGGGGGTGTGGCTAATGGGGTCAGGGCATGGTTAATGGAGGTCAGGAGGTGTGGCTAATGAGGCACCACCAAAAATTATACAAATCTGCCGACCCCGGGGGAGGAGAACATCGGTTGCCTGCGCCACAGGAGGTATGAGTTTAGCACAGGGTTTTCCTGTGCCATGGGAGAGGGTGTGTGTGTGTTGGCTGGGGATTTTTTTGTGTGCTTTTTTTTGTTTTTTTTGTTTTTGCTTAACCAAAATTGCTGTGGTGCCCCGTTGAAATTGTTCAAATTGGGCCCCACACTTCCTAAAGCCGGCCCTGCAGAGGGCAGTCCTTGTATGACAGCATTTGGATGAGTGACAGATGGGTTCAGAGTTGGTATGCTGTAGGCACCCACATAAGAACATAAAAACAGCCATACTGGGTCAGTCCAAAGATCCATCTAGCCCAGTATACTGTCTGCTGACAGGCATTGATATTTGTGGTCATCAGATAATGTTTGTGTTCTCCCAAGTTGCTGGTCTTTTGACTTTGTCGGTGAGTTGTTTCCTCTTCAAGAGTGGACTGAAAACAAACTTGTTCCACAGGTCAACCAGCATTTGTTGTTCATCTCCCAGTAGGATGGAGCAAAGGTTCTGATTTTTGTCAGAATGGGGTGATGGTTATTAAAGAAAGATGGAGATTTCTAAGGTCCGTGATTGCCATTCGAGCTGTGACAGTCTGAGTGAACTCATGGTTTCTGTGTGGGATAGAAGACAGGGTGCTACAATTGTTTTAGTACTGTCTATGTGGATGCAGATGTTTTTGAAGGTCACACATCTAGGTGTTTTCAGAATTCTAGGTTGTTTTAGGTCTTTGCTTGATCAATCATAGAGACAAAGGACTTTGTTTAAAAATAAATTTTAAAAATAAGCATAAAATAATTTGTTAATAGGGCAGAGGAAATGGAAGAGGTATTAGAGGCTGGAGAGGGCTGTTTAGCATATTAAAACAAAGATTGAAAGGTGGCTTGATTACAGAGTACAAGAACATTCATAGGGAGAAAATACTGGGTACGAAAGGGCTCTTAAAACTAGCAGAGAAAGGCACAAGAACCAATGACTAGAAGCTGAAGCCAGAAAAATTTGGATTTGAAATAAAGGACATACTGGAGATGTGTAAGGGCCATGGTTGGAGGAAAAGGGGAATGGCTGAGGCATAACTGAGCCCCTTTTCAGTGGAGGCATAATTCAGACCATCCAGCTTGCACTGGAAGACCAATTCAGCATGCTGCCAACTTGTGTTCAGGTCACTGTATAAACTCCTGAAGCTACCTATCATAGTTCATTGATTCCAAGTCCAGAAGGAGCGGTTGTGATCATCTAGCCTGGCCTCCTGTATAACACAGGCCATAGAAGTCCTCCTCTACCCCCAATTTTTTTTCATGGAGTGGATCTTTCAGAAAAATAATAAATCTTGATCTAAAGATTGTCAATGAGGGTATGACTACACTACCACCCTAGTTCGAACTAGGGTGGTTAATGAAGGCAACCGAAGTTGCAAATGAAGCCCTGGATTTAAATATCCCGGGTTTCATTTGCATCTTACTGGGCGCCGCCAATTTTAAAGCCCCGCTAGTTCGGACTCCGTGCCCACGGCTACACGCGGCACGGAGTAGGTAGTTCGAATTAGGAGTAACGGTAGTTCGAATTAGAAAGCCTAATTCGAACTACTTACTCCATGCCGCATGTAGCTGCGGGCACGGAGTCTGAACTAGAGGGGCTTTAAAAATGGCGGCGCCCGGTAAGATGCAAATGAAGCCCGGGATATTTAAATCCCGGGCTTCATTTGCAACTTCGGTTGCCTACATTAACCACCCTTGTTCGAACTGGGGTGGTAGTGTAGACATACCCTGAGGGATAATCCACCATGATCCTTGGTAAGCTGTTCCAAGCTGCTGATTTGCACTCCTCTCCTGTGTTGTGTGATGCTCACCAGGGTCATCACCAAAGATCTGAGCCTATAGATCTGCATCTATGGACCTCACTGATCAATGTTATATATGCAACATTATGCTCAAGAAACAGTAATTACAAATATTCACCAGTTATTAATCATCAACTGCTATATCCTACTTAACAATATCCTTTACAAATAAGATATATAGATACCAAAACCAATTTCATAAAAGCAACAGCACTGGGTCAGATTTAAGGTTGCTGCAGTGAAATCTCAGGTGAGGTTTTTACAAGAACAATTGAATTTTTTTTTTTTTGTAATCACCATAGGGAAGTGATACTTTTACATTCCTTCTTTATTGGTTTTTGCTTTCACTGAGTTGTTCTTAACATCAATATCAGCTATATCCTATATTTTCAACACAAACTCAAGCATGTTTCTGTTTTTAACTTTAATTTTTACTATATAGTTCAACAGGTTGTGAATATTTACTCTCACCTCAAATCCCTCATTTTTCTGGCCCCTGCTATGAAATTACAGGCTTTAATATTCGAAAGAACCACTGTGCATCTCATGTTTATTGATACATCAACAGTACAGTTGCTGTATCTGTTGCAAAGATAAAGGAAAAAAGCTTTTGCGAGCACAAAAAGGTGGGGTATCAGTTCTCCAATTACTGTTCCTCATCATGGCAGCAACCAGAAGCTATTAAATCACTGAAACAGCATTGCTAATTTGATTTCCTCTACATAAACAATGTGTGCTAGGCTTTGAAGATCTTAACTAAAGCCTGGATAGGTTCAAATTGCAATAATTCAGCTAAAAGCATAAGGTTAATTAATCTTATACATAAATCAGTGAAACAGAAGTTAATTAAAATGTAAACAATGGGCTGCATTGTCGCTGATAGCTTTTGAAAAAGAATCTTTGAAATTCTTTGGGTAATGGATTTTACCTAACTGTTCCTACTATGGGGTGTGGTTTCCTAAGAGATCACATTACTGAGTTAGCCCTTCTTTCACTTTTAAAAGGAATATATTTTTTCCTTACCCAAAGCAATTGCAGCTGCATAAACTTCAACTAGTCAAATGTAGTCAGAGCCATGTTTACTAGTGAGGCACTGAATACTGAGAAGTGGTTAGGCATGAAAGATTGTAAGAAAATGATTGGAGTCTCTGAAACAAACTGAGAAGTGCTTGAGAGTGCTGGGAAGAGAGAAACAGATGATCTGAAAAGTAAGAAGGCAGAAAGGACGTCAGTCAGTGCAAAGTGATTAACACCAGGCCAGATTATAGTAGGCCCAGAGGTTCCTTTCATGTTTACAAAGTCCTGGTGTTCAGTAGAAGCATGTGGAGTAACAGAAGCCATTCAATCCATCTGCCTGATCCAAAACTCACTGAAGTTAAAGGAAAGACTCAGTGGGCTTTGGATTGGACCCCATTGGAAGGACTAGCTCAAAAAAGATTTGCCAAAAAATTTCAGATAGTTTGTGTTTTTTAGGGTTAATCTTGTTATTCCTGCTCTTCAGAGAAAATTAAGAAAAGATGTGCCAAAAAGGTGGGGCAAAAATTCTGGAATTTATGAGCCTGAAGAAGGGAAGGGAAGGAGACTTGCCAAGCTATTTTTCTACGTCAGCGATGAATTATTTAGTAAATGCGTGTCTTCTAAGTTGGTATATGCTCAAAACATTCATAAAGGTAAAGTACGTGAAGAAAAAAACCTCCATAATAAAAATAATATATGGCCAAACACAGGCTGACAACAGATTGTATCTTTGGCTCATTTCTCCATGTTACACAAAATGCCAGCTTTTTTTAACCTGGTGCACTGGGTATGTCACCTCATGTAACCTGCTGTACTATACCAAAAGCCACCAGGATAAACGGTGAGTGACCACTATTGATGTGCATTACCTGGAAAAGTGGGATTTTCAGGAAAAAAAAACCATAACTGGATTCAAGGGTAAGTTTTATTCTTCAGGCTTTTACTGAATGGTGGGGTTTTGGAGTCATGAATAAGAAATCAGCCTTAGGGTTTTGCTGTAACAAAAACATGTCATTATATCCAGGAAATAGTAGGTTTTTACAGACTTACTTTCTCTATTATACACTGTCTGACATCATTGTTTGTTTATTTTTTATTTCTCATATTATTATTATCAATCCATAATCAACAGTTTTCACAATTATTCTACAGAGTACGAAAGAAGGTAAAAAGTGGATGGAGAAAATTCAGTATTTTCATGGACAAAATATTAATCTCTTCTCTCTCAGATATGTTTCCTTGTTGTGTGACATTTTGTGCTCAGCATAACCTCTATGATCAACACCACTTTACTAATCCCCCAAATATAGTATTTGATGTCTTTGCTGGGAAAAAACAAGTGAGCATAAGAGCTAACTGACTCGTAGCCCTAGCGTGACTACAAGTGTAATGATTGCTTATATAAACAAACACAGTGGAGACCAGTGAGAGAGTGTGATTTACTGCCATGTATGTGAAATCATGACTTGACTGTACCATGTTCGAGCCCATTCTTGTTTGCTTTCCCACAAAACATTGTGTGACCCATTTTTGTTTGCATATACATTCTGATAGCTTTGATTTGTGCATGAATGCAAGTGTTTACCTAAGAATGAGCATATTTGTCCTGAATGTGCTAAACATACTGCCTTTGTGTGTTTGAGACTGGGGTCATCAGAGGCTGGAAAAATATCAAAGAGAGGGAGCCCATGATTTGCAAACTAAATCCAGACTACTAAGTGATCAATCAGCTTGAAATGGCAGTGGTGGAGAAAGGGTGCAGGGACTATGAAGGGGAATCTCAAGGAGCAGACATTTTCCTTACTTCCAGAGACACTTTGAACAATTTTCTGCCTCATACTATCGATTGTGTTTGGCATGTGCCCAAATGCTAGATGAGAAGATAAGCATCCAGGCCCAATTGCCCTGGGGACATGTGGCACAGGGCCTTTTGGGTGCCCACTGAAGGACTACTAAGAAGGAGGTAAGTCATCACTCCTCACCTTCAGGGAGAAGCAGGAGAGTGCATATTTTCACTGAGAAATGACATACCATGGGATTTGTTCTTCTGAGAGAGAAGTTGATACTTGCCCTGTATCAGTTACTCTTGTGGAGAAGGGGGAAGACCAGGAGAAGCAACGGGGGGAAAAGATCAGGAAACACTGATGCAAAAGCATAATTTGCGTGCAAAGCAATGGGAGCACTTCTATTATGAGGGGTTTTTTTTTTTGCAGGAACTCTTCCTTGTGTCTTGTTAACTTCTGAGCACATCGCAGATGCTTGACATCTCACACTTCTGTTCACTGTTTCTTTTATGCACATGAGATTTGCAAACTGTTGTGTGGAAACAGCCCCAATGTCAATGTTTTCCCCTGGTTGTATTTGTTTTGTATATTTTACTGTATGTATGATCTGTGGTGGGAAATCAATATGTATTTTTTATCTACTGAACATTCACAGTCTGCTGTGAAAAGGGGCAGCACATTTGCTTAGGCCCAAAACCCAGGCCATGCTGGGACTGGTGGGAGGAAGGAGTTAGCTCAGTCAAGGAGAAACAGAGGGCTGTAACCTCCTGTAAAATGAAGATGACAGAAGAGGAACGTTCTAGTTCTAGGTGATTTGTCAGGTAGTTCTCTAGTCAAATGCATATGTCTCAGTTTAAGTTACTGATACAGTTCCCCTCAAATTGAAGTAATGTATTTCTTCAGTAAATGATTTTTAGGTCAACCCTCAAATTTTTCCCCCATGAGCGGTCAATGAAGTTATCTATAGCACTCAAATATTTGTGAAAAATAATACAGACAACTAGAATTCACTTTCTGATGGGCTGAAGAATCTGTGAAGAACATTTCTCACTCTTTGTCTAACCCTTAATCTTGTGCCCAAAGAATTCACACGTGGACACATTGGGTAAAGAGAAGGAAAAGTGAAAGCAAAACCACCCATTCCTCTGGGGCTCAAATCTATGGAGACAAAAGGCTGCTCAAAGCCAAAGCTCAGTAAGAGTACGTCTACACAGCAGGGCTAAAGTCAAATTAAGCCACACATCTTGAATTATGTCAATTGTGTAGCTTAATTCAAATCAGCTTAACTCAGCTTTTGGCACTATCTACACAGCAAAAAGTTGAAGGAAGAACACTCTTCCTTCGACTTCCCTTACTCCCTGTAAAATGAGGGCTACCAGGAGTTGCAAACAAGAAAAAGCACTCCCTCCTTGCAAATTTCTCTTACACTGACAGAGTAATTTGCTCCAGCTGAATTCAGCCACATTCCCCTATCAGCTGAGTTCTCTAGCACAGTCTCTGTCATGAGCCATTCAGCTGAGGGGGAAAGTTAACCCTATCACTGCTGTTCACTAACCAGGGCCTGTATAGACAGCATTACACATTCCACTTAACATGTAATTGATGCAGGGAAGTTTGGTATGGAACTGAGTGAAGATCACAATTCTGTGGTGAATGCCTTACATTGAGCACAGGACTAGAGCAAGCTCATTTTGACATAGCTCTATATAACTCTTATATAGCACATAACACATGCCCACTGCTGTAATGGAAAAAAGCAGCTGTACTAATTTAATCCTATTGAGGGACTCTGTTTTACTTAAAAGAAAACTGCTGTGATTAGTTATAATACTTTAGATAGCTAAAGACATATTTGATAAATAAGAACACAGCTTAGCCCTCTTAAAGGGATTAGTTGCTCACCACAAAATTTGATTATTTTAAGCTGTCAGCTCCCAAAGAGAACTCAACCACATGCGATAAATTTACTTAGGTTTGATCCTGCAAACTCTTACGTGCATGCTTAAGATTGCTACCATGAATAGTCTCCTTGAAATCAATATAGACAGTAGAGTTAAGCAAGTGAATGAATGTGTACAGGATCTGGGCTGTACACAGTGAGTTCCTTGGGAGCAGAAACTGTATTTTCATTGTGCAGGTGTCCAATGCTTAATACAGTTTATTATTTATAATTTGTATTGTTGTAGTGATGGGACCCTGTCCCTGATCTGGGCTTCTAGGTACTACCAAAATCCAAATAACACATTAAGGAAACAGAGAAAAAAATATGTGGGCAGCAAGAAGATGGAACTTTAGATTTTGTAACCTCGGCAAATGTCAATCATTTATTCTAGGATGCCAGGTAGCAATTTCCTTTTTAAAGCACTAAAAGGAATCATTTAACACACAACATTCCAAGTAGTAAAACTTTTATGGTGTGCCATAGCTGTTCTGGCATTGGCAGGCAGAATGTTCTGGGAGTAGAGAAAAGATTCTTCACTCAGCATGGGTGATGAATCTATTGTCCCAGCATGTGCAGCTCAAGAAGAACCCCCCACAGGATATTTGATTGGCTCTGCTTGAATTCTTCCTTAGGGTTCCACTCGTTATAATGCTCTTATGCACCCTTTCTTTCTCTAGAGCCCCTGAAAACATCTGGAGCTACTTCTACACTGCGCATTGTTGTGCAAGAAGATTTGCAAATGAGGTGTGGCAATGAATAATGAGCCGCCATTTTTGCAGAAGGGGCTTTTGTGCAAGAAGGAGCTGTCTATACTGCTCCTTCTTTGCGCAAAAAAACCCTTTTGTGCAGGAGCCGTTCTGCCGCTTATTTTCAGGAACAATGGCTCCTGTGCAAGAGGGTTTTTTTGCGCAAGAAGAAGTAGATAGCTCCTTCTTGTGCAAAAGCCTCTTCCACAAAATGGTTGCTCATTAGGTATGCAAATGAGGTGCAGTGATATTCATCACCACACCTCATTTGGATATCTTCTTGCACAACAATGCGCAGTGTAGATGTAGCCCCAAAGAAAAAGCTGGTAAGAGTGAACTCTGTGATTTTTCAGGACTAATATAAGAATATTGTCTTGGTTACAAGGGGATAATGTATGGTCTTTAGACACCTTTCAGTGTAATTTATAACTGAAGATGTGATGGGTATGGGGTTTGACTGGAATAAGCTTCCAAACTTACTCCAAACTAGCCAGAACTTCTAAACTGGATTGAAATGTCACGAGAAGAAGCTTTCTTCTGAGATTTCTGTCACAACTGCTTCCCATTCTGGATGGAACTGGAAATGCAAATGGGGAAAATTATCTGAACTTTAGAACCTCAAAACAGGGTCAGTTTGAGACCTATGAGTAAGTGGGCAATAGCTCAGCAGTCCCGGGCCTGAAATCTTTATTTGGACAAAATACTACCTGAAGCTAAAAGGAATGTTTCCCGAGTAAAGGAATTAGCACCAGGCCATGACTGAGGGTATGTCTACACTTGCCTCCTAGGTCATACTAGGAAGGTAAATGAAGCATACTGAAGTTGCAAATCAAGCTCAGGATTTAAATATCCCGTGCTTGATTAGAATATTCACGGCTGGTCGCCATTTTAAAATGCCAGTCGCCCGGTTTAACTTGCCACGTGTAGACGCGGTAGTTCGATCGGAAAACTTCCCTCAAATTAACTGGTACTCCTCATACAATGTTAATCTGAGGGAAGAGTTTTAAATCGGACTACCGCGTCTTCACGCAGCATGTTAAATCGGGCGACTGGCATTTTAAAATGGCGACCGGCCACGAATATGCTAATCAAGCACGGGATATTTAAATCCCACATTTGATTTGCAACTTCGGTATGCTTCATTTGCCTCCCTAGTTCGGACTAGGGGGCAAGTGTAGACATACCCTGACTTAGTTTTATGTGGTGAAAAATAAACTTAAAATAAAAAATCTAGAAATACTGGATCCAGTTTGAGTATCTCAGTAGGTGTGAAAGAATCAAGGCCCTAAACAAATACAAACATGGATATAACTGTGAAGCAGACACATTCCTACTATTTATAGACAATCAGGAACAAGACTGTGATTCCCTTGTTTCTTTGATTACCTCTATTCTTGTCATTATGGTTTTAGGTTGAGGGTTCACAGCTGTGAAAACTGGGCTTCCTTTCCTTTTCTCATCCATGCTACTAGCCTGGACTCCCTATCCATCTTTTGTGCCTCAGAAAATCCCTTGTACTTCCTGAGCTTCTCAGAAGTGAGCCTTTTCACTTCCAAGCTGGGGGTGGGAGGAAAGCTTCATATTTTCCATGGGTAAATTCACTCTTGCACTAATCACAAAAGATCTGCACAGCCTTCCATAAATTCTCAGTAGCCCAAAGCACCTCTGCTGCCTACTGCACAGACAGCTCATCGGCATCTGCACAGAAGCCCAACTGCAGGGGCATTTCAGTACTAGGAAATCCCAAGAAAGGAAGGGTGTAGGAATGGGGACAGAAGCAGAGAAGCCTCAAAGCTGCCCTGAAATATTCCTTGTACTCCAGCAGCAGCCACAACAACAACAACAGAATAAATAAGATGTACAATCAGCCTCCCCTCTAACCTTGCACCATCCATAGTCCTGGGCTGGGTCAGGAATGAAATGGTCCCCCTTGCTTTACCTTTTGTGCTTGGTAGCTACTAATTCTATGGCTTTGATTCTGCCCCATCCCTGGCTATTCTACCTAGAGAGACTACATTTCTGTTACACAAGCTGTTTCAGACACTGATGTTTCCCAGCTTAAAGGGGGTAGGAAACAGAAGTATTAAGTTATAATTAGATTACTAGCAGATTCTGATCTTGTACATGGGCTTTACATATACCTTTGCCATTATTTTGATGAGTAACTGGGGATATTTTGTAGGTCTTTTTGAAAAAAAAATCAAATTATTGCATGATCCACTTGAAAAATTTACTTGCATGTTATGCCCCTTTCCCCTACCTATTTCCTGTATGTTTATTGTTCTTTTAGGCTCTGATCTTGAAAGCTGTTCTTCCTTATCATCATGCCAAGCTCATTGACTTCACTGAGTTTCCTCATGGGGAGAGGGGGAAGGGGAGAGGAGATGTCTACCCACATACAACTGCTGCTGGCTAAGAGCCAAAGCTCTCAGGAACATGCCTTCCCTTATGTTTACACAGTCTTTAGCACCATGTGGGTGCCACCAGACACAAACAAATCAATCAACCATAATATTAATTAATTCAAAATAAAAACTGAGTCCTCACACCTTCTTCAAACCATATTCATCTGGTGCTGACATTTCTAGTGTTAATAGATAATCATCTGCCAGTCCATTTCCAATGTGAGTCATTCTGGTTTCCAAAATAAATTGTCTTTACGAAATATGAAAGAAAAAGGTTCCAAATGTTCTAAAGTTTCTATAGAAAAATGGGCAAGAACATCAAGTGCACATAGTCAAAGAATTGTTTTCTATTCCCTTTCACATCCCTTGTCTAGACAAGAGGTGCTATGATGAACCTTGCTTTGCCTGCCAATACCAACAGCACTTTGTAGTCTGGTTACCTCACAACTGGCTAATTCCCAAGGAGTGTCCTAGCTAACAACTAGCCCTTTGGATGGTCATTCCAGCAATTCATTTGGGCCACTGTTTCAGACTGCACTGAGATTCCTTCTGACAGGAAGTTTTTTCTCCTGGACACTCACTGAGTTCAGTGAGAAAGTCAGTCAGGCTGTTAAGATTTATGTAAATAAAGGCATTGTATGCTCCAAAAGGAGGGTGGTATGTTTGATCCTAGCTGTTATTGATTTACCTTTTACACATGATAACATTCATTAGGCACGATAAGTAAGTGCTGATGTGTTCCTTTTCAATAGTTAACAGCTAAAAGATAGACAAGGGTGTAGCTTCAGTCTAGTTTCAATGGCCTGAGAGATGAAATATTTCCCTACTAGATCATTACATGAGATGACAGGATTTTTTTCAGACCAAACTTTTTTTTTTAAACACTTTTTACCTTGTTACTGAGTGTTTGTATTTCAGGTCAAGGGAGCAGCAAGCAACTCTGACAGTGAAATTCTTTATTTGGCTATGTATGCTATGTAAAATAGAGAAGTTTAACATTTCTTTTGTGCTCTGCTTGCATCTTAGTGTAAAACAATAGTGCTGGGAAGAAACTAACTGGGCTTTACTGCCTTGCTCCCATCACATGACATGCCTGTCACAAAGGTGTGTCTACACTGCAGGGAATTTAAAAAAATGAGGCAACAAGTGTCAGGCTCCGGCCCATGGTACTTATACTATGGAACTAAAAATAACAGTGTAGGGTCAGTATTCCCACTTGGACTGGAGCCTCCCTGACTCATGGATCCAAGTTATTTGACCCGAGCTTGGAGACTCAATGCTACTGGATATTTTTGCAATGTAGTCATCGTGTTAAAAAAGGTGGATACTTCCACCCCTAGGTCAATAGCCACTGATCTCTGTTACAATCACTGCTATTGTAAAGCCAAACTTTCTGTAAGAAACTTGTTATACTATGTTTTCCCAGATACAATGAACAACCATGTGCTCTCAGTATGGATATCTTTTATTTTAGATTAAAAAAACCAGACAACAAAAAAGAAGAAACATAAAGGCAGCAGAAAAGAGCGCACCATGTATGTGTGTGCATCCAGTGGCAGCATCCCCGAGAACAAAAGTGGTCTCTGCAAACAGAGGTCTACCAATGTAAAGCTGAAGCACAAGTAGATGCTGCTGTTTCTTAGCTACATGGAACACAAGGTAAAAGAAAACTCCACACCATTATAGATGGATTTTATTTGCTACATTTAGTATCCCAATCAGCAAGATGCTGAATGCCTCCTGTGAGTTGCTGAGCTTTCTCAGATGCCTTTGAACTTACTGTAAATTGAAGGCACATGCTACTGAATACTTGCGGAATAGAGGGCCTAGTTATACGAGAAGAATAAATAAAAAATGTATCCTCACTTGCTGTCTCTGAACTGGGCACTGCGGACCTCCAGTGCATCATCCAGCCAGCAGAGAGCTCCATGGTCCCTCCAGCACAGGAGAGGGCAGTATCATCTGGGGACTTCTGGCAGCCTTCTAGGGTTATGTCTACACAGCAACGTTATTTTGCAATAATGTTAGTTCTTCCAAAATAATGTAGTGTGTATCTACACAGCAAGCTTGTTATTTCAAAATAAATTTGAAATAACAGGCTTCTTAGGGTATGTCTACACTTGCACCCTCTTTCAACAGAGGGATGCAAATGCAGCTGAGTGAAATTGAAAACGAAGCGTGGATTTGAATTTCCCGTGCTTCATTTCCATATTCATGTTATGGCACTATTTCGAAATAGCACTATTTTGAAAAAAGAAACGCTGTCTAGACGTGGTTATTTCGAAAGAAAACCCTTCTTCCGAAATAACTGATAAATCTTGTTGTAGGAGGAGTAAGGGAAGTCGGGGGAAGGGTGCTCTAATTCAAAGTAACTGCTGTGTAGACAGCACCAAAAGTCAAAATAAGCTATTTCGACTTAGCTACACAATTAACGTAGCTCAAGTTGCATAGCTTATTTTGAGTTTAGACTTGCTGTGTAGATGTGCCCTAGGGGAGTAATTCTTTGTTACTTCATCAGACTGAGTGTTTATGGGAACTCACAGAGGACTAGATCCAAGTGTTCTGAGCCTCTGAGCATGTAGCACAACCCCATTTGCTGCTGAACATCCAGGGAACCAATGTACCGCAGTTCTCATTGTGACATCCTGCTGAGGGGTTGATTACAATGTACTTACACTAAATGATTAGCAACATTAACAGAAATCCAGGACAAAACCAATGTGACAATCAGATGATGGGGATGAGGGCTGGGAGCTATGGCTATAAAAGCATGACAATGGCAGGAGGTCTGTGGGTAGATGTGCAGACAAATCCAACCCTAAGTCATATGAAAGGAATATAGGGTAAAAACACTGAAAAATAATGGAGGATGAAAATATTTGTTTATTTCACCCACAAGCACGTTCACATATTCTGCTACCCCTTATGAATGGTGCACTAGCTTGGGAAAAGTCATCATCTACTCCTGCAAATCCTTTTCCAGGGATCACTTCTTTTGTGAGGAATACAGAACTTTGCCAGCTGATAATGGCAGAGTAGGACTGATTATATCTACTTTTTATTTATTTTTCAAATAAGCATACATAACCGAGAATTTAGTAATACTAAATTGTGCACTTTAATAGCCTATGTAACCACATGCTCCCGTCCTTCTTACATCCATGCTACTTTCCCTTTCCCTCTTTTATGAGCGTATTCTACATGTGGCAAAGCTATAGCTATTCCCCAGGGGTCTCATGCTACTGGCGGATAGTGTTAGCTTCAGAAGCTCTCTGTGGCCCTCCACATGGCCTCTTTCTTCTTACTAGAGGCAGGAGCCACAGCCTACTGAGCCATATTCATCCCTGATTGGGCGAGGATCTCTTCTTTTAGCCAAGGATAATTAGCTGCATCCTTGGCCAGCAAATCATAGTAGGCCTTCTGGGCCTCACCACAGAGAAACTGGGCAAGTACGCTGGCCCATTGTTCCTAGGGCCAGGCCTCCCGCTAAGCAGCTCTGTCGAATGTAAGGAGATATGCCTCTACGTCATCCTCTGATGTCATCTTTAGTAGACAGCCCTTGTCCCTCAGGGTTTGGGTCCCTGGAGTCTGATTAGGGGTCTTTATCTGGTCTACTAAATCTTGGAGTAGGGTCCTGCCAGAGGCCACTTGATTTATTAATAGCTGGTTGGTCTGCGGTGGTAGGTCTGTCACCTCTTGTAGTGTCAACCCCTGTACCCATGCGGCCTGTTATTGGGCTGCCATGGCCTGCACCAGTACTTTCACTGAGTCCTCCATTGTGGTGCGAGTCTTGAACCCAATTAATCAGAATAAAATCCCAGCACCCTAGTGCACTCTTTTTGTGTGTGGGGTTTTTGTTTTGTTTTTGTTGTTTTGTTTTTTCCCCTCCTTCATCCTCTTTCTTCTGATGTGCTGTGAATGACTCCACTCCTGACACCAGTAGAGGCAAAGCTCCAGGTATTCCCCATAGGTCTTGTGCTACTGGTGGATAGAGTTAGCCTCAGAGGTTCACAGTGGCCCTCCACGAGTCCTCTTTCTCATTACTAGAGGCAGGAGCCACAGCCTATTGAGCCATACTCATCACAGGCTAGTTCATAAATTTGGGGTAAACTCCCCCTCTGGAATTCTGATCTCCCTTCTCAAGGCAAAGGTTGAGATGTGGTAGGGAGGCTGTGGAAAACCTGGGCCCGTCCACTGCTCTGGGTTCCAACTCAGGGACCCTAAGCTAGCGACAACAGGCAGTGTTAGTGCCTCTCTCAATCTGGGAGCTTGTCCCTGGGCCTCTTCCCCAAACAATCCCTCCTTTGGTACCTGCTCATCAGTCCTCTGCTCATGCCCATGCTGCTCCTGCGCACAGCACTTCCTCCTTCCTGTCCTTTTCTCATTTCCTCCCCTCCACCTTTGATAGAAGCACCATAGGCCTTAATTGGCTTCAGGTATCTATTTAGCCTGTGGATTCTAGCAAGTTCCAGTTGAACCCAGGGGCCTGCCTGATTATGCAGGACTTAGGCTTTGGCCTTTTTTTTTTGCTCGAAAAAGAGAAAGCTTCAGCATGTAGTCCCTCCACCAGTGAACAGCAGACGGCTGGTCTGGGTCTGTCACATACAATACTGGTGTTGGTGTATATGTTAACTGGCATTATGCCCGTAGATGGTGCCCAAGACTATATAGCACTGCACATAGGTTGTCTAGTATCAATGCACTGCACATGGCATTCGCTGTATATCTCCTTTCCATGGACTTGTTGCCAACATCCTTCTGCTTGTTACATCCACTTGTTACATCCTTGCCTCACTCAGATTGTTAATGTAAGTGGGGGAATGATCCCGCTATTGTGGGGAACTTTCCTGGCTTCTATACTACCCCGGTGAAATGGACCAGCGAAAGGATCTGAGTCCCCGCTCCCACTTCCTTTACCCCACGGCTTCCCTGATCCTGACGGCTCCCCCTTCACTCTCCTGAGTAGCAGAGTCCTCAAAACCACAACAAGGCTGGGCCCAGGTTTTCTGGGGCTTAATCCCCAACCTTGTAGTCACTAGGAGCAGGAGTTAGGGTGTCCCCACTCCGAGGTGCTCTCTTCACACTGCACGCTTTCTTGGCCCAGTGATCATTTCATAAGGTTCTAAGCAAATATAATTTATTAAACATCAACTGATTAAAGAGAAAAGAATAAGAAAAATGAGAATGGTTAAATGAGAATACACAGCCCTGCTCTGCAGCACGGGGACATCAAAACAGCAGTCTGCAGAGTGTAAGGACAGTTCACAGTCTCTTCCATATAGGCCCCTTAAAGGCCCTGTATGTGCTGCAGGGGGGCTGCAGGCTGGACACGCTTGCTCTGGCAGTGACCACACAGCCTCAAGCTCTAAGTGGCCAGACCCCTCTCCCAGTCTGGCCTGCTGGGCCTCTTGGCTGGTGATATATCCCTGCCCAGAGCCTCTCCCCGCACTTTGCTGGTCCCAGCTGCTCACCACACCCAGCTGCAGGCTGTGCTGCTTTGCCAGTCTCCAGCTCCTTGCATTGCTTCTCTGTCCCTTTTGGCTCTCTGAGCACTGCCAGTCTGCTGCTCAACACAGGGTCTGCACTCCTTGGACTGTGTGGCTACGTCTACACTGGCCCCTTTTCTGGAAGGGGCATGTAAATTTCACCAGTCGTCGTAGGGAAATCCGCGGGGGATTTAAATATCCCCCGCGGCATTTAAATAAAAATGTCCGCCGCTTTTTTCCGGCTTTTAAAAAAGCTGGAAAAGAGCGTCTACACTGGCCCCGATCCTCCGGAAAAAGTGCCCTTTTCCGGAGGGTCTTATTCCTACTTTGAAGTAGGAATAAGACCCTCCGGAAAAGGGCACTTTTTCCGGAGGATCGGGGCCAGTGTAGACGCTCTTTTCCGGCTTTTGAAGTAGGAATAAGACCCTCCGGAAAAGGGCACTTTTTCCGGAGGATCGGGGCCAGTGTAGACGCTCTTTTCCGGCTTTTTAAAAGCTGGAAAAAAGCGGCGGACATTTTTATTTAAATGCCGCGGGGGATATTTAAATCCCCCGCGGATTTCCCTACGACGACTGGTGAAATTTACATGCCCCTTCCGGAAAAGGGGCCAGTGTAGACGTAGCCTGTGTGCCTGGCTCTGTTGCTGCAGGACTCCTTCTCCACACAGCTTTCTCCTCTTAGCTGTCTCTCAGCTCTCTCCTTGCTCAGAGAGACCCAGAACAATCCCAGCTCACAAGGAGGACGGGGCCTGGCTTCTTGCTTTCCTCACTGGCCTGTCCAACCTGTCAATCAGGCTGAACTGGAGTGTTGGCTGCTTTCCATTGTCTCTGGGGTCTGTCAGTCTCAGGGCCCTGAATTCTCATAGACCCTTCCCCTTTTGACACTGGGAGCTGACGAACCAAAAACTCCCACAGAGTTTTAGTAAGGGGCTAACAGTCCCCTTACATTAAGGGCATTAGGGCCGAACTCCTTCATGTCTGCATAGTGATGGGACCCCAGTCTGCCTAGGTTGCTTAAAAAACAGCAAGGATCTGATAGCCTGTACTGTTGCACAGGTGTGGTAGTTGGGCTAGGCAGTCCACCATCTGTGCAGTCTCCTTCATACCACCATTTCATTTCAAGTAGTTACATGCTAATTAGCTATAAACTAGGGCTGCTGACTGGTTACATTTCCTCCAATATCACAAAGTTGTAATACCTTTGGCCTAGCTTGGATACATGCCACTGTATAGCTGAAAGCCCATGCTGTTGTACAGGTGTAATTTGTAAAGTTAAAATGGCTGAAAAATTAACATTTAGATGGTAACAGACCATGAATCACAGTGATGGCTTAACTTGAGAATATTCTAAACAAAAAGAGCTGCTACCCATATTTATATCTGTTTCCCTCACTTCACACTGACTCAGCTGACATTCTAGGCTGGCACATAGAAAATGAAGTCAAACAGACAATCAAACACAATATATTGCAAAATACTTGGCCTTATAGTAGTACAAAAGATTTGGCCTGACAGTAGGACAAACCACTACTCTTACAAAAAGTGCCTTATTCTTTTTAATGTCCATGATAAGCAGACATGACCTTTTTAATATAAGAGCTCATCAGAAAAACCTCCAGAAAACAAAGTTCTCAGTTTGGAAAGTTAAAGGAATGAATTGACCATAACAGAATTTGAAACCCTAACAGAATTTAAACCTGAGCCTTGGCATTACATACCTGCAACCAAATTTTGAAATATGGTCATTAAGATTAGATTCTCCATTTTCATCCTCAGACTCATAATTATTTTTCAATTTACAGTTTAATCAACTTTATCAGTATAAAAACTGTAAGGGATGGAGAACCCACAAAGTCCCCAAAGGTTAATTACCCTCATTTAAAAAAAATTGTTCTTATTTCTAGTCAGAGTTTGTCTAGCTTTAGCTTCCCAAGCTATGTCTAAACTGCAATCTTCTTTTGGAAGAAGCTTTTCCGGAAGAGATCTTCCAAAAAAATTTCTTCGGAATGAGCACGTCCACACAGCCAAAGTGCATCAAAAAGTGATCTGCTTTTTCGAAAGATAGCATCCACACTGAATGGATGCTATTTCGTATTTCAACTGTGATTACTATGAACAGAATGGCCACCAGGGCACCTGTGCTTTTTCCTCTTTCCTCTTCTTCCGAAAGAATTCCCTCTTCCCCATCTACATATTCTTTTTCTGAAAGAGCTCTTTTGGAAAAAGGCTTCTTCCTCGTAGAAAGAGGATTACCAATGCCAGAAAAACCCCTTTGTTCTTTCGATTTTCTTTCAAAAAACGTGATTGCAGTATGAACGTAATTGAAGGGTTTTTTTTGAAAAACGGACGTTTTTCTGAAAAAACCTCTGTAGTATTGACATAGCCCCACTATTGGATATGATGACCGTTTTTCTGCTAGATTAAAAAGTTATCTACTCTCAAAAATCCCTTCCCCATATAAGCACCTGTAGGTCATGATAAAGTTACCTGTTAACTTTCTCTTGGATACATTAAATAGATGGATCCTTAAGACTGTCAGAGTAAGGCAGGTTTTCCAGACCTTGAATTATTTTTGTAGCATTTTTTATTAATCCTTTCCAATTTTCAACATTCTTTTTGAAGTGTGGAACTGGACACAATATTTTAGAAGACAGAGATAATATAACCTTCCTACTCCTACTTATCATTTTCCTGTTTAGGCATCCCATGGTTACATTGACCTCCTTAGCTACACTATCATACTGAGAGCTTATGTTCAAGTGATTTTGTGAAATGACCCCTAAGTTATTTTCAGAATCACTGTTTTCCAGGTTAAAGTTTCCCATCTGATTAATGTGATCTAGATTTATGACCATGTATTTCATGGTGTTATTATTGTTATTAACAATAACGTATTACGATAATTTAATTAAGAAATGGAATATCTGGCTTTTATGTAGTGTTTTAAAATGTGTGTTGTTCAAATGAGCTCACCTTACCAATTGATCCAGGTTGACCTGTACAATTGACCTGCCCAATCCTTATTTACAATTCCACCAATTTTTATATCATCTGCAAATTTTGCTAGTGGAGTCTGTGTAGGGGAAAGTTTCAGGATTGCCAAATGTGTCATGGTGTCTTCCTCACTTGGCTGGTTTCAGTGACTATGACAATCTATTACTTTTTCAGAGCTAAGTTTTCCTTTGGCTCAGGTAGCAGGAACTGTGTTTTGGTGCTGATGGTCGAGGCTTCACTTTCTCCAATGACTGGGAAGTCTGTAATGAAGATATGCAGCCTGGGTTCCTTTTATGTCTCTTTTTCTTCTCTGTGTTTTGTTTGAAGCACATCAAATTCAGGCACATGGAATTGGATTTGTGCATGAATGAAACCTGCTGTGTGCATATATCCATCAGTCATATGATAAGGGTGATTTGCTATTTGGTTGGCTTTGTTCCCATTTCTAGGGACCTCGTATAAAGCTCTGTGCAGAGTATCGGAACTGTCTATGGGAGAGTAGGCATATTCTGGCTCTTAGATTTAAAGATGTTTTTCTGTATTCTTTCCCATAACAGTCCCCTGCTCCATGTTTCTTTAGGAGATAAAAATAAGGTGTGTGTGTGTGTAACAGTACATCACTATGGCAGAGATGGTACATAAGGAATGTATTCTGCTCCCCTTTGCCTGTTAACAATGTACTTACACACGCTTTTTTGGTTTTGTGTTTTAAATCAAGGCAGGGTGGCTTTTCGTCACAGCATGGGAGCACTGAGTTAACCAATATTTCATATTTACAATATGGACAGTTTTGTGTTGTTCTAGAAATAGCCCTGTGAAACAGCACTACGATTTTAGATGGTTTCTAAGAAAAAGGCATTCATTCATAGTCCTCATTTAGTATTAAAAAAATTGACCAACCCTCACTACAGAGAAAATTCAGTGACCTAAATCTTGCTAAATCTGCTATGTGGTAAATCTGCTGACCAGTCATTTTGCTCATCTAGTGTATCTCTGATTCAGTTAATCTGTCCAAGAGTTTCAGATGCTGCCTAACATTAACATTAAAATCCTATAGAACCTAGATCAATCCATATTTCTAGAGATGCCTGAATGTAACTCTTATTCTAACAGTGCTTAACTTTCCTTACTCCAGTTTTCTGACAAATCTTCACTTTGGTCCTGAGCCTTAAATCTTAAATAAAACTTAGAGTCATTCTTGATCCCAGATTTTCTTTTTGTCTCATTCATCTCCCTGATCTGTAAGTCCACCTGTCACCACTTCAGCAACAATACTTGAAGTTAAATCTTTCCCTTTCCTATGCTTCTTTTAAATATTTGAATCACATTTCAATCCCTTCCCGTCTTATCTGTTCCAATTACCTCTTATTATACTCTTCCTAAATCCTTTCATTCTAACATTCCAAAAAATGCTCCATCAAATCTGTCAACATCACTGGATTTATGCCTGCTAAGGATCTAGCCCAGAGTTTGTAAGCATTTGTTTGCCTTCTGAATGGCTGCACAGTTCAGCTATATCCAAATCCTTTATTATTTGCTATTCATGAACATTTTTCTTTGGTGAATTTTTGTTCACATGAATGTTTGGGGAATGGCCACGTTTAATCTCCATATTCACTTAAAAACAGATATCTTTGTGCAGACATGAATATTCATTGTGCATTAGTCCCTAAATTTTATTTGCTACACATCTTTTAAGTTTCAGTCATCCAGTCAGAGCACAGAAGTTATAACATATGACTGAGCTGACCAACCACAACTCTCAAACAAAGAATATGAGATACAAATAATGTTCTTATGTTCTTACTCAGTGAACAGTTTGGATATGTCTAGACTACATGGCTCCGTCCATGGAGCCAGGTAAACTAGTTTACCCAGCATAGCCAATAATCTTGTAAACCTCCTTTCACGAAGCATAAGGGATTGGTCGGCAAAGGCTTCCCCAGCCGACAGATCCGCATCTAGACTGCCGTGCTGTGCCAGATCAGCTGATCATTGGGACAGCGTAGCAGCCATGTTTATTTTAATGAAGCAGGGATTATTTAAATCCCCACTTCATTGACTATGCCTTGTAAACTAGTTTACATGGCTCCGTAGACGGAGCCATGTAGTCTAGACATACCCTCTGTGAATGCCCTATGAAAGATTAGTAATAGAGAGGTAGCTGTGTTAGTCTGATCTTGCAAAAACAAAAGGAAAAACTATGTAGCACTTTAAAGACTAACAAAATGGTTTAATAGGATCAAATATTCAAAAGAAGCATAGGATAGGGAAAGATTTAACTTCTAGTATTGTTGCTGAATTGGTGACAGATGGACTTACAGATCAGGGAGATGAATGAGATAAACTATCAGGCAATTACCTGTGACACCTTTTCAGCATTCAGGTTCTGTTAGTAAATGATTCATGAATAAAAAAGAAAGAGCTAAATTATATAATCTATTCATGATGAAAACACTTTGACCAGTTCTTTCCACCAGATTATGGTTTCTGAATAGGAAGTACTCTCTTTGATTCTAGCTCCTTTAATCGCTAATCCCTAGCACAGTTAATTCCCTAGCTCCACATATATTGCAATATTGCCTTTTTATTTTTAAAGCTCTCCAATTTTTTCCATTCTAGCTTTCTGAACTCATACTTCCCTACTTCCCTACAGTCCATGTTGTTCCTCTTCCTTTCTGCTGCCCTCAGCCTCCAGTGTTTTTCAAAAGAATGCCTTCTAGTCCTTGTACAAGAAGATTGAGGACCTTGAGATCTGTATGATGTCTTATGTTCTAGAGTCTTGGGAACGGAAGGCTGTGGTCTTCCTTTTGGAATAATGCTAGAGAAAGACATATAGATACTTTGTTCTTAAACTGGTCAAACACTAG
This sequence comes from Pelodiscus sinensis, assembly GCF_052426305.1. Classification (NCBI taxonomy): domain Eukaryota; kingdom Metazoa; phylum Chordata; order Testudines; family Trionychidae; genus Pelodiscus; species Pelodiscus sinensis. The sequence continues at coordinate 314,199,018 of NC_143052.1, forward strand.
GGAATGAATTACACAAGCTCATCTCCAGATCACTTAGTCCTTTCATGCTTAATAATCCCCCTACAAGTGAGTCCATTCCTGTCTTAGAGGAATTTATAAGAATCTTCCTTTTGTAGTTAGTTACAAGGTGTCCAACATGTCCCTTGCTGAGCTTGGCAGCTTAGAACTTTCTGCTGCTTTAGGACATAGGACTCTGCCTCCTAAACATGGCAGATAATTATAGTATGTCACACCAGAGTAGCATGTTCCACATTCGCTCTCAATCCATTTAAAATGTGCACCAAAAGTAAACACAGAGAAGATTTATAGACCCAAAAAATGGGTTTTATAATAATTTGTACTGAAGGTGATGAGATCTGCGGTAGGTCTCATACCGCCCTGTGGTTAGATAGATGGCATCTCGGGGACGCTTGTGGTTCTTCACTGACACAGGTGGACAATTAACACCTTTCTGTAGCTTGGTTACAGTTACTGTTTTAAGTTCACCTTGGAAATAGGACTCAAGTGCAATTGTGGTTGTTAGACCTGTTCTCTATGGCTATGTCTACACTGGCCCCTTTTCCGAAAGGGGCATGCTAATTTTAAACTTCGTAATAGGGAAATCCGCGGGGGATTTAAATATCCCCCACGGGATTTAAATAAAGATGTCTGCTGCTTTTTTCCGGCTTGTAGAAAAGCCGGAAAAGAGCGTCTAGACTGGCCCGATCCTCCGGAATAAAGCCCTATTCCGAAGGATCTCTTATTCCTACTTTAAATTAGGAATAAGAGATCCTCCGGAATAGGGCTTTATTCCGGAGGATCAGGCCAGTCTAGACGCTCTTTTCCGGCTTTTCTACAAGCCGGAAAAAAGCGGCGGACATCTTTATTTAAATCCCACGGGGGATATTTAAATCCCCCGCGGATTTCCCTATTACGAAGTTTAAAATTAGCATGCCCCTTTCGGAAAAGGGGCCAGTGTAGACGTAGCCTATAAGTATTCTTCTTTTTTAGATTTTTTTTTCTATCAATGATCTGTAAATATCTATATATGGTTTGGTTTGAGATTATCAATCTGTCTATCTGGTCTGAGTCCATCATCTGAAAGGGAACATTGGGACTGACCTTCCAGTCAGGCAAAACTCCCATTGCCTTAAAAGGGAGGTTTGCCTGGCTGAGGACTGCAAGATTGGGGCCATTATTTGTGAACTCAGAGACTACTAGTTCTTCAATCCTACACACACTCCTCATTTCAAGCACATAAGCATTCCCTCTGATTTCATTGGGATTATTCAAGATACTCTGCTGGTAAGGTGCAGAAAAATTAGAAGTTACTTTTTCCACTTTAGACCATCAAATCATACTAACAGCATGTAATATTTAGTTATGTCTAGAATAGGAGTATGTTTGTATTCTGTGTCATACCTTCCAAAGTCTAATCATATCCTGTAAGTTTAAATAAGACCAAATCAGAAACTTTTCAATTTATGATTCAGAATTATAAATATGTGTATGATCTAGTGACACCCAGGGCCAAACTTTTGAAAGAGCATCTATTTGGCTTCTATTCTTTGCAATGCAACCTAATGTGCAGTCAATTGCTGACCCAAATGACATTAACACATGTAATTATCAGAACTGCAAGCTAAACAGTTAAGTTATTAGCTAAGAGGCATTTTTTTGCACCTGCACTTTATTACAGATGCAGAAAATAGAAAAAAAATTACCCATAAAGTTGCTATTTTCTGTCTGCTACTGTGTATTTTATGATTGATGCTAATTTTGGGTCTGTTACTTTTGGAACGAGTTGGAGAATATGATATTGAGTTGCATCAGTCAAAACATTATTGCACTTATGACAGCGCAAAACAAAAAACCTTGGTGTTATTTTTATTTTGTTGTTATCATTGAAGATATAAGAAAATAGACTGCTAATAAGGGACAAGTTAGAAACCAATCCAGAGTAGTAAGTTTGGCAGCATGTTTAAGGTTACATGAATGTTAGGTGTACAAAACTGTGTTCTTGCTAAATGTTCTGCATTTTTCTTAGAATTCTGTTAATAGCTACCCTCGCCTGTCCTTTATTTTACAAGCTAGTAGAATAGGATCAACGCATTGTATATCCTTAATGGGCATAACTGATGGCAGGATTAAGGTAGGGGTGTTAAGAGCCTTCAAACTTTAGAAAAATGTCCACATTTCCATTGTTCCACCATGTCTCCTTCTCATTTAATAGGAGGAGAAAGGATTTAGTTTCTATACTATGAGTACTCTCCCCCCATTTCCCAGAGACTGGCTGGCTGCACCAGTGACTGACACTTTGGACCAACTACACAGCTGATTTTTAAGAAACAATAATTGCAATAGTAGCATTTTGCTGAACCATTCCAAATTATTTTTGTGCTGTAGCTTGAAAGTAAAGGTGTTAATTTTTAATTATAAGAGTAATTAGCCACTGGAAAAATTTACCAAGGGTTGTGGTGGATTCTCCATCTCGGACAGGTTTAAAACCAAGATTTGATATTTTTCTAATAGATCTGTTCTAGGAATTATTTTCAGCAAGTTCTGTGGCCTGGAAGTCAGATTTGATTGTAACAACGGTCCTTTCTGGCCTTGGAATGTATGAAAGGATATATCTATGAAACAGGGTAGTATCTCATTTCCAGGCAGGTGGCCTCTTGTTCCTCCAGCAGAAGCCAGTGCATGTTTGAAGGCCCATTGGATGCTCGGAGAATGATTTAGGCACAACAAAGTCATCTGCGTACACTGTGTGTAGAGCATACTGTGAGGACATGGGGCATGGTTCAGGGTCTGACGTCTCAGTATTTTTAGATGCTTAGCCAGGTGTTTCACATTTAGTCATGTCAGAGGCACAACTAAGCTTGGAAGATGCAAGTTAAGCCTCTCAGGCATTACGCACTTACTGGTCACTATACACATCACACCTCTCTGCAGCTCATCAGAAATCTCCAACATCCAAGAGAATATATGAGGGAGAGAAGGAGAGAAAGGTCCAGACAGAAATTGAGATGAACATAGAAAGAGATTGTGAGAGCAAGCAATACAATAAGGACTTGCATGTAGGGCCAGAACTACAGCACAAGAGTTGAAGGGGACAGGGCAGCATAGAAAAGGTTCCACATATGTCTATATGAGGCTGAGGATTTTGCCTATATGTTACCCGTAGAAACTGTCTATATCTATATATGTGTTACCTGCAGAAGCACCTGAATGTTCAAGACCAAGACAGACACTCAGCTGCAGTTAATAGGCATAGCTATATTGACTTTAATTGAGATATACTGATTTACATTAGTTGAGCATCCAACCCATTGGTTTTATGTGTTTCAATTACTACATAATTATAAAGATGCTCACAAGCTGACTGACTCAAATTAACTCAACATTAACATAAAACACAACTTTCTCTTCTCTTCTGGAATAATAGAGTTGAGACGTTTGAGGTCCAAAGCTTCCACAAATACAGAAAGCACAGTGATGACAAAATATTCAGAAATGCTAAGTTGCATCGTCTCATTTTGATTCTCATCCATCATTTCCCTCAGCTTTTGAGAGCATCAGAATAACACAAGATCTTATATAACTTCAATTTTAATTATTGTAAACCAGATCCTTCATTTTTAACTTTAAATCAAGAAATTACTATTCTATTTTGTGGAAGCAATGTAAAGTATTTGCTCGTTAAAGAACTTTCTTTGTTAAGAGATCAGCCAAAAAGATCTAATATTTTCTAGTGCCAATACTTTTCTTTATTTTTTTCTTACTAACCTCATTTTCACAGCTTTTATGTTCCCCACTTCTCTTCCCAGACTTCTGAGGGTTTTGATATCTTTGACACTAGAAGTCAAGATTTCCAGACACTACTCACCCAGTGTCTAAGGGTTAAAGAAGAGAATTGGCTTGTTCAATAGGTTTTTCCATGCTTTTACAGCTCTACAATATGCACATCCAAAGCAATAAAAACAAAAAGGCACTGACTTGGAGATTTGCTATGATTTTTCCACCTTCGTCATTCTGTGAGCGTTGTCTCTACACCCATTTTACAGTGGGAGTAGCACAAGGAAGACTGCTCTTTAAATACATGTTTCCTTAGCAGTGGGTGATGATACATATTTTCTGTCAGTTCTTTCTCTCTCTGCCACCAAATGTTTCTCTTTTCTTCTCTTAACAAAGGTATGAATGCTGGCTATTAAGCATCTTCACAATCAAGTGTTTTCCCAGTTCTTTTACCATTTTCTTTCGCAGTATCATGGTTAAGCATCTAAACTTACTAACTCATGTTGTGGGCTTCTGACACCTCAGCCTGGTCTGAGGCTGTCATAGGCTGCACCACTAGTGTCCCCAAGGGATGAGAGTTGGCACCTGTCTCACTGCAAATGTCTCTCTCTGGCTGCAGTGCCACCATAACCCAATTTGGAGTAAGGGGTGAGGTCTCCTAGCTGTAAGTCTTAGGGAAGTGACTCCCATCCTTCAATGAGTGACTGCAGTGTAAGCCCCCCAAAAAATTCCTGCAGCACACAAAACAGTCTGGCCTCATCCTACTGTTCTACACAAGGCAAAAGCTAAATCCTCTCCATGAAGGGGGCTGAGTTCCTCACCTCCTGAATGACTGATACCCAGACTGAGCACCATGACCTCTAATGGAAAGCAGAGATGGTCTTTCTACCTCTGCAGAGAGTTCAAGTAGGAGAGGTTCTTATCAGCTTTCTGGGGAAGCAGCTCATGCTCTGTGGCACTAGGGAGTTCTAGCTCAGTTTCTCCCCACATGCCATCACTGAGTGGGCTTGGGTCCTTCCTTTTAAAGAGCTGCCTTTCTCCAGGTGAAGTAAGCCTCACAGGTGTGGCAAGTGATTGCATCCAGCAGAGCCTTTCATCCCTTCCTTACCAGGGAGGGAACCTGCCCCATCACACAAGTCCATATCCTTTCTATCCACTTACTGGTAGCAAGTGCTCAGCAACATCACATTTCATGTAATGAGGATGATAGAAGATGACAAAGCCACACTGTATTAGAGAGACAAGGTAGGTGAGATAATATCTTTTATTGGATCAACTTCTGTTGGTGAGAGAGGCAAGCTTCTGAGACATACACTGCTCTTCTTAAAGTCTGTTGCAGTGTTGTAGCTGTGTCGGTCCCAGGTTATTGAAGAAGTGCTCTGTGTGGCTTGGAAGCTTGTCTGTTTCACCAACAGCAATTGGTCCAATAAAGATGTTTCCTCACTCACCTTATTTCTAATATCCTGTCACTGGTACAGCGATAGCTAAACTGCATGCATCACACATTTGTCGTGTTTATTTTGAAATGTCATACTCCATCAAAACTAACATTTTCAACCTACTTCTTTTGTGGCACCCTATACCACACTATAAATGCCAACGAATAAATTTGTCAAGTGGAAGTGGAAGATGATGGTGTCAACCATGACAGATTTATCCTCTCATTTTCATTTTAAAAATTAAAATTTTCCCTTGTGGTTGAGGATATGGAGGTATTCAGTCTGAAATGACAGACAGTACTTTGTCTATCAGTTAAAGATAGTCCCAGAAATAACTCTCAGTTGATCCAAAACAATTGTTTTCAAAACCACAACCTACTGTGAAGTTGTTACCTCTGTAACAGGATATATACTTTATAGGCATTAAAGACTAGGAGCATATTTCATGAAGTTTGTGAAGCTGCCTTGCTTTTGCTAAAGCCAACAGCAACAAACGTTTGGACTCTTTGCCTTTATTCTCCTTTTCTATCTGAAAATTGAGTCAACTTTTTTTTTCCTAATTGCACCGAGTTTGCTGACACTCTCCCAGTTTTCCCAGTTAAAAAATGCAAAACACTGAATGCCAGGAAAATTTGCCAGTGTCTCCAGCAGGTATGAACTCCATCAGTCTTCAGCATACAAGAGAGCAGCCATCTAATTAAAAAATAGGGGGGAGAACATAAGCAGCTGAACTTGTAATTATTTTGCCAGTTAGAATATATTGCCACACCAATGTAGCTAAATTGTGCTGTTAGGTATTCTACTGCTAAGATTTCTAAATAGAAAACCCCTTCAGTGTTACCTTTTAGGACTATTGTCTGCTATGAGGCATTACTCTTGTATATGAATAACCTCACATTTCATACATTATTGTAGTGTCAGTGCTTTTTAATAGAGACTGCTCTTTGAAAAGGCCATTCCATCCTCAAACAGACAGCCCCAGCATGTCCTTCTATCTAAAGTTCTAATACTCTGATAAATAGAACAAGTGTCTGGGTACTATTGAAAATAGTAACAAGCCTGCAGTTTTTGCTTTTAAGGAGTAGGATGGGGATAGAGATACATTAACAGATGTTTCATCATATTCACATATTTTCCATATGAGAGATCCTCAGACAAGCAGCTGTCGAGTTAGAGGGGGAGAACAATGTGAGCTTCTATGCCTTGCATTGGTTTCTTATCTTCTGAACATGGGGCTGATTGTATTTCAAACACCGCTGCCACTCAGAATTAATGAATTGATGCTCATTGTTTTAACCCAGTCTTTTTCTCTGCCAAATGAGAAGAAATGATAGCTATTGTACTTACAGAATTCCATTGAAGATGATATTATTTCAGTAACAAAAGGCAATTTCTAAAAACTTTATTCCTTTTATTTGCAAATCACTTGGGATTCAAAAATAACTTAATATATGTGCAAATTACCCAGGATAGTCATTTCTCACTCTTATGAGTTCTCTCTGATGTAATTTAAATTAATGGCATACGGGAACCCTGTTAGTGCTCATTGTTCATTGGGAAATGAGTCAATGACTATTTGATGTCATCTTATTGCAGTTCCCTAGTAACGAGAAGTTTCATCAGTGGTGGTTCCTTTTGCTGAGAGAACTCTGATTATATTCTACTCTGTGCACCAAAGGAATATTCCCTTACTTCAGTAATTCTCATCAGACACATAGTGACACATGTGCCAGCTGCCAGGCACATGTGGGATTACAGCAGAATCAGCCTGGAAATGCTCAAATTCACAAGTACAGTAAACCATGCCGTACATGGTGTCTTATTTATTAGGAACTTTACTAGACACTTTCATCGTAATTCCCTTCCAAGTGGTCCTGAACACAGCATTTCCTTCTTTCTTTTTTGCATTCTTTATTACCTTGCAATCATAAGCTGCATTAGCGACACTTAATACGGTAAGCCTAAACCCTGGAATCGCAGTCAACAAAGCATTTATGCTGCATAGTACATTAACTGATCTTGTAATATTAATATTAGAAATGTCCTGAACCAAGTCATAGGATGTGGACAACCAGATTTGAATGGTTCAGCTCAGGTCCATGTCTTTTTAATATATAGCGTTCATATAAACTTTGCACTTTTTACACAGATAAATATATACTACTACTTCACTAATACCTCAGTGTATTTACTATAGTGATTACATGGAAGAATACAGTAGATACTGATATAGTCACTTGTCAAGTGTGATAGCTAGGGAATTTTCCAGAATAAGGAATTGTATTTGTCCATTGCTCTTGTAAGAATGATAGAGGAAAGTTCTGAAGTGGGGGGAATTTATGAATGTCTGGTGCTATTTTTATATGTGTATATGTGAAAACATTGTGCTCCACACTTTAAAGAGGAGTTGGATAGTCACCACTAAGGCAGAGGGTATCACACAGATGAACAGGTACCCAATTTGTGATGGAGAGGCAACATGTAGTTGGAACTGTAGCATAATTTGTTCTGGCTCCTCTTTTAGTAGCTGAGACGATTGCTGAACGTGTGACTGTCTGACTCAGATTTTTGGAAATGAGAACATTTCTGATCAGAAATACTAACCTCTTGTTATGTGTTCAAGAGAGACAGCTAAAAGCTTCTGTTAACACAATAGGACTAATGGAGAGTTTGGGGTTTACGAGAACCAGTACTTTTGACAAGAAAACAAGTAAGCAAAAAAGAAAGAAAAGCTGAGGGACTATGTTAAAGTTAATGAGATAATTTGTATTGTTTTACTGCATTGAATGACTCCAACAAATCCCATTTTTAATGATTGCACTATAAACTGGCTCCCAATACTTTTCTGGAAGATTGCATATTGTGTGACACAGCATCACATATCTCTCCTATTAATGATTGAAAGCGGAGACACAAAAAAGAGAGAAGAAAGTAAATGTCTAGATTGTAGTTACATATTTGTGGCATACAGGGAAAGTTACTGATAAGATTATACAAAACTACAATTGGTTCTGTTTGCAAACATCATCAACTTGCTAGGTACCTTGTAATCCCAATTCTCTGTGGCTATGTCTACATCACCAAGTTATTTTGAAATAATAACTCCAGAAGTAACTATTTTGAAATAGCACATCCACACCACAGGGAAGCCTTGAAATTAGTCTGGGGCAGGCTCCCTGAATGTGGACTTGCTATCTTGACTTAGAAACTGCAGGAAGCACTGGGGAGTTATTACTTTGAATGACTCTGTGGAGTAGTTTTTTGAAATAACAGCACCTGAGCATCCACACTAACCCCATTTTATTCCTCATAGAATGAGGACTTATTATGTGGAAATAACAAGCCCATTATTTCAAAATAATTTTGAAATAACAGGCTTGCAGTCTGGACACTTGCCTTGTTATTTCAAAATAATGGGAGTTATTTCGAAATAACTTTGTAGTGTAGACATGCTCTACCTGTATTCTTATAAAAACCTGTGATGTTCAACACCATTATTGACCAAATGATGGAAACCATAGCTAGCTATATATGAGGAGGGCTGGTACTGGGAACTGCATAACTTCTGTGTAGGTTAATGACACAGCTACATTTGCATTCTCACAATTTAATTCTCAAAATATGTACTGAAGAAGCCAGAAAGCTCAATCTTCAAGTATATCAGAAGAAGATCAAATTGAAACGGGCTGAAAGACCTCTACTCTATTCACCATAACTGATAGGCAAAAAGCTGAATTTGTCAATTCATTTTAATATCTTGGCTCCATTGTCACCAAGCAGAAAGGTTCCTTTGCAGACATGAAACATTGACTTAACAAGGCTTCAGGTGTAATGCATGTTTTTTAGAAGCTACTGCATTATAAAGCATAGATTCTGAGAATTGTAGAAGTGTCAAACAAGAAGGGACCTTGAGATAGGAGGTCCCTTCCAGTACTCCTGCATTCAAGACAGAACTACGTAATAACTAGATTATTCCTCCCAGGTGTTTGTCTAATCTGCTTTTAAAAATCTCCAGTGATGGAGATGCCATAAACACCTTAGGCAATTTATTCCTGTGCTTAACCACCCTGACAACTAGGAAGATTTTCCTAACATACAACCTAAACCTTACTTGCTGTAGTTCAAGCTCATTGCTTCTTGTCCTACCCTCAGAGAATAAGTAGAACAATTTTTCACCCTCCTTCTCCTCCTTCTCCTCCTCACAACCTTTTATGTACTTGAAAATTGTTATCATGTTCCCTCCCAAGTCTTCTCTCTTCTAGCCTAACTAAACCAATTTTTGCAAATCTCTGCTTATAGGTCATGTTTTCCAGACTTCAATCATGTTGTTGCTCTTCTTTGGACTTTCCCCAATTTTCGCCATCTTTCCTGAAATGTGGTGCCCAGTATTGGACACAATACTTCAACTGAGACCATATCAGTACAAAGTAGAGCAGAAGAATTACTTCTCATGTCTTGCTTACAATACTCTTGTTAGTGCAGAATGATTTTTGCTTTATTTAGCTCATAATCCAGTACAATGTCCATATCACTTTCTGCAGTACTCCTTAGTAGGCAGTCGTTTCCCACTTTGTATACGAGCAACTGATTGTTCCTTCCAAAGGGGAATACTTTGTATTGGTCCACATTGAATTTCATTCTATTTACTTCTGACAATTTCTCCAGTTTGTCTAGGTCATTTTGAATTTTAATCCTATCTCCCATAGCACTTGCGATCACTCCCAGCTTGGTATCATCCACTGACTTTATAAGTGTACTTTTTGCTATTATCTAAATAGTTTATGAAGTTTTTGAATGGAACTGGATCCAGGACCGATCCCTGTGGGATCTCACCTACCATACCCAGCCGTTATGCACCCACCTCATTGTAGCTCCATCTAGCTTGTGTTTCCCTGAGAAGGTAATGTGAGGCTGTATCAAAAGCTCTACCGAAGTCAAGATATGCCCCATCTACCACTTCCCTCTTATCCACAAAGTTTGTTACCCTGTCAATGTCACATATCAGCTCAAACTACAATGCATATCTATCAAGATGCAGAGACTCTTGTTCTTTTGTGTGGTTCTGAAGCCTGGGCCACCAGAGAGATGATAATTCACCAGCTGGACATTTTGATATGAAACAGCAATGACATATTGAAGGCATATGGTGGCTTCATGGTGGTTTCATCATGTGCATAGCAGGAATTCAGAAATGGTTTTCCAACCTCCTTATATCCTGATATTTCCATGTAGCGCAAACAACTCCAATCCTATTAGTTATGTGCAGCTGTTGTTTCTCAAATGCCTAATTGTCCCATGGGGAAGTATGCTTTTGGGGGGATCGGTAACCTCACTGTGGGACAGTAGCACATTTATGTGACCACAACTCTATATAAATATGGGTATTATATTGCTTTCAAAATATTACTATTAAAATGACATTGAACTCAAAATGCACCAACCTAAACAAGAGTTAAATATTAAAAGGCTCATGCTACATTCTGTTTTATATGCCTGTGTTTGATACAAGACATTTTAAGATAATGCATTGTGGCCCAGATTTTTATATCCTAACTTGTGTTGGTTGAATAGTACCCAACTCCTGCTTACATCACTGGGACTATTAGTAGAGTACAGTACTATTGAAAATAAACATATCAGAATCTAGCCCTTTGAGCTCTCCTTGAATTCACAGCTGCTTCTCCCATCTGCTCCCACATTACATTTCAAATATAATTAATAAAACAGAATTAACCACTATATTCCTTATGGTGGCCTAATGTTATTTTAAGAGTACTTATTTTGGTCAGAAATCAGTATTATGGATAGTTGACATTACCATTAAATAAATTATTTTTCTGCCAATATTGCAGCACTGTTCAGTTCATCACCACTCTGTGCAGAGAAAAATCAGCGAGGCACTTACAAGACAAAGGCAGGCGTCATTAAGAAGAACAAATAGAAAGCCACATTTTATGGCTAGCTGTACAACTCATAGTGAATTTTTGTCTCCTGAAGGGCATAAATCACATTCACAGATTAAACTAATTTTCTGTGGCCTGAAGGGGATTTTCTTGATCCAGTCATTAAATTTTTCGTTTAACTATTTTCAGATGTGGAAAATCATGTATGCAGCAGAGATGCAAATTTTTATCACAGCTCTTGAGAAATTCATTCCATCATGTTTCTGGGATTATACCTCTTTGAGCAGCAGGAAACTGAGATAGTAGTGATATAAAAGTTTAAAACCCCAGTGATCCACAAAGTTTGATTTACTGTAAGTCATGCAAAGAAACCATCACAGAGGTGGTTTGGTGCCTTATGATGAGCAATCTTGTCTTTTCATTTGGGCCCTGACTTTGCAATTGAATGCATGTGGGTGTCTGGCATGTACTTCATCAGTGACAAAACAGACAACACTACCTTCAAAAAAACCTATGCATCATAACTTATGAAATACTATCACTGTTACCTATATGTAAGTATTTTGTAGTATTTTAACCTGAAATGTGCTATCAATAAATTATTGTAGCTATTGTATGTTGCAAGTAATAAGGATCAGAAGTGTTAACTGTTAATAGGGTTAACTCATCGTGAGCCACGATAAAGTCATTTTATTAACTTTTGCATATCATTTTCTAATAGTGCCTTCCTTTTTAAATTGTCATCCACAATTAATATAATGCAGATTGAATTTTTACTTTCTTATAAATAAATTGCACCCATCTAAAACAGTAAAGAACAATGTTATTTTCTTACAGTACCTCATTCAAATATCTATAGACATAAATAGCACTTGTCCTAGGTGTCAGCCTTGCTTTTAGAAAGATTAACTTTTTTGGTCTAGAATAAAATTTCCTTAAAGTATACCATGTATTTAATAGTAATGGCATTCTTGGTTCAATACAGTTCAAAACAGCCATTACTCCTGATTCAGGAAAACACATGGTTAAGTCCATCCCTTAAATACATACACATACTCAAGTGCTTTGCTGAATTTGAGTGTTAACCATATACTTAACTATGGGTATGTCTACACTACAGCGCTAATTCGAACTAACTTAGTTCGAATTAGTTAATTTGAACTAAGCTAATTCGAACTAATGCATCCAGACTAAAAAACTAGTTCAAATTAGCGTTTTGCTAATTCGAACTAGCATGTCCATACAGAGTGGACCCTGAACCGGGGTTAAGGATGGCTGGAAGCAGTGCTGGCAGGGCATCAGATGAGGACTTAGAGCGTGGAGCTGCTGTCTCAGGCTAGCCGAGGGCTGTGCTTAAAGGGACCCGACCCCCAGCCCGCACAGACAATTCTCAGGGGTGCCCCGCTTGCAAAGCAGTCCTGGCTTGGATTGCCAGGACTACCCACCCTGGGCACATCACAGCACTTGGCCATCAGACCGGCTGCACTTGCCGCAGGCTGCCATCTGCAGAGAGGGGCCAATTGGGGGGCTGAAGGAGAGGTTCCACCCCCAGAAGCCCGCAGAGCCAGCCCAGTCCTCCCCATCGGGGGCTCGTACCCCATTCCTCCCTCACCTCCTTCCACTTACCCTTCCCTAGCCCCCCTTCCTGATGTACAAAATAAAGGACAATTGTGTTCAAAAATAGAATCTCTCTTTATTGAACAAAACTGGGGGAGACTGGGAAAAGGAGGTGGGAGAGGGGAGGGCAACTACAATGATGAGGGGTTTGGAACAGGTCCCATATGAAGAGAGGCTAAACAGATTGGGACTTTTCAGCTTAGAAAAGAGGAGATGGAGGGGGGATATGATAGAGGTCTATAAAAGCATGAGTGGGGTGGAGAGGGTGCATCAAGAAAAGTTCTCCATTAGTTCCCATAATAGAAGGACTAGAGGACACCAAAGGAAAGGAATAGGTAGCAGGCTTCAAACTAGTAACAGAAAGTTGTTCTTCACAAAGCAAAGAGTCAACCTGTGGAACTCCTTGCTGCAGGAGGCTGTGAAGGCTAGAACTAGAACAGAGTTTAAAGAGAAGTGAGATAAAGTGATGGAGGTTGGGACCATGGAGTGGTATTAGCCAGGGGGTAGGAGTGGTGTCCCTACCCAAAGTTTGTGGAAGGCTGGAGAGGGATGGCATGAGACAAATGGCTTTGTCACTGTCTTCGGTCCATCCCCTCCAGGGTTCCTAGGGTTGGCCGCTGTCGGCAGACAGGCTACTGGTCTAGATGGACCTTTGGTCTGACCCAGTACGGCCATTGTAAGCTCAGGGCTCAGGGTTGGGGGTCTCAGTGGACCACCTTGATTTTCATGCACACCTGCTCCTGGGTGGCCAGGCTGGCAGCTCTCCTGCCCTATACGGCCACTTTCCTGTGCCTAGTGCGGAGGTCATGGACGAGGTCCACGATGTCCGCACTAGGCCAGGAAGGTGCCCGCCTCTTGCGGTCCCGGGCAAGCTCCCGGGAGCCGCCAGTTTGGTCCCGGGAAGAGGGGGAGGGCTGGGGGGCATTGGGTGGGTGGCTCGAGCTGTGCCAGGTGCAGGGTCTGCTGGCTGGGTGCTGGCACGGGCACCATAGCCAGCCCGTGCCCCTGTAAGGGGTCCGGGGCCGGGAGGGGGGCATGCAGGGAGAGGTCAGTCCTCCTCTTCCACCAGGAAGTTAGTTCGAATTAGCACTGTAGTGTAGACGTACCCTCAGAGAGTAGTTATTAATGACCCAGACTCATGCTGGAAGGGCATAACAAGTGGACTTCCGCAGGGGTCTGTTTTGGGACCAGTTCTGTTCAATATCTTCATCAACAATTTAGATGATGGCATAGAGAGTACACTTATTAAGTTTTCTGAGGATACCTGGCTGGGAGGGAGTTTTCTGAGGATACCTGGCTGAGGATACCTGGCTGGGAGGGGTTTCAAGTGCTTTGGAGGATAGGGTCATCAGTCAAAATGATCTGGACAAATGATCTGGAGAAATGGTGCCGTGAAGGCAGGGGACTGGTCTTGATTTCTTGAGAACCCTTCCAGTTCTAGTATTCTATTCTATGTACATATCCCTAGAGTAAGCAGACAGTATTCATGAGCCACCAGCTATTTGTCCACTTTTTTCTGATTCTTAAAATAGCCAAAGTGATTCTTTAGAAGGCCACAGCACTCCTTGCCGACATCTTCCATTAATAGTTCAGTCATGCTGGAAGGGCATAACACATGGTGTTCCACAGGGATCAGTTTTGGGACTGGTTCTGTTCAATAACTTCATCAATGATTTAAATGATGGGTATAAGGTTTGCAGATAATACTAAGCTGGGAGAGGTTGTGACTGCTTTGCAGGTTAGGATCATCATTCAAAATGATCTAGACAAACTGGAGAGATGGTCTGAGGTAAATAGAATGAAGTTCAATAAAGACAAATGCAAAGTACTTCACGTAGGGACAAACAATCAGTTCTATGCATACAAAATGGGAAGTGGATGTCTAAGGAGTACTGCAGAAAGGATGAAGGGGTCATAGTGCACCACAAGCTAAATATGAGTCAATGGTGTGACACTGTTGCAAGAAAAACAAAAAAGGAAACATCATTCTGAGATGCATTAAGAGGAGTATTGTGAGCAAGACATGAAAAGGAAATTTTCCCCTTTACTTTGTGCTTAGGGCTCAACTGGCATGTTGTGTTCAGTTCTGAGCACCACATATCAAGAAAGATAAAATTGGGAAGATCCAGAGAAGAGCAGCAAAAATTATTAAAGTTATAGAAAACATGACCTGTGAGGGAAGACTGATAGAACTGGGTTTGTTTACTTTGGAAATGAGAAGAGCGAGAGGGGACAAGATAGCAGTTTTCAAATATCTAAGGGTGTGTCTAGACTACATGCCTCCTTCGACGGAGGCATGTAGATTAGCCAGATCGGAAGAGGGAAATGAAGCCGCGATTAAAATAATCGCGGCTTCATTTAAATTTAAATGGCTGCCCCGATCTGCCGATCAGCTGTTTGTCGGCAGATCGGGGGAGTCTGGACGCGATGCCCCGACAAAGAAGCCTTTCTTCATCGACACAGGTAAGCCTCGTGAAACCAGGCTTACCTGTGTCGATGAAGAAAGGCTTCTTTGTCGGGGCATCGCGTCCAGACTCCCCCGATCTGCCGACAAACAGCTGATCGGCAGATCGGGGCAGCCATTTAAATTTAAATGAAGCCGCGATTATTTTAATCGCGGCCTCATTTCCCTCTTCCGATCTGGCTAATCTACATGCCTCCGTCGAAGGAGGCATGTAGTCTAGACACACCCTAAAAGAGTGTTACAAGGAGGGCCAAGAAAAATTATTCTCCTCAACATCTGATAGTAGGACAAGAAGCAATGGGCTTAAATTGCAGCAAGGGGTTGGACATTAGGAAAAGCAACTGGTAGGGTGGTTAAGCTCTGGAATAAATTGCCTAGGGACTTTGTGGAATTTTCATCATTGAAGATATTTAAGAGTAGGTTAGATAAACAACTATCAGGCATTTTCTAGATAGTGCTTGGTCCTGCAAGGGGCACAGTGGACTGGATTCGAGGTCCCTTCCAGTTTTAAGAGTCTATTATTCTATTATTATTTTAACAGAATACACACAGAATAGGATAGTACACCCATTTTGGGTCCAGTCTTCAAACCAGTACTTTCCATACATTCTTCCTCCTGCATGAAGTCCTTATCTATACTATTAAATACATTTTCACAGATAGCCCTCTGAACTTATTTTGCAGGTTAGCACCTGATACATGGAAATGGTATGTCAGTTGTTCTTTTTGCTGTATTTTCTTTGTGCTTATGCATTCATTCACATATACATTCAAAAGTAAACTTGTCTATTGTTATTTTTCTCTAGTTTTTTCCTGGTGATTGCACATCTTTGCATTAGTGAAGTAGTGAGTATTTTTCTCATCTGCTTTTCTTGCAAATGGTCTCTAAAGGAACAGCAAACAGTCTGCTTCCATTCTCACACTGGTTTAAAAGTGAAACAACTCTTTGGACAGAAAATCAGGCAGTCATGAGAGTTGAATCAGCCCAAAGTGTCTACAGCATTCACATAGCCTATACACAATACAGATAAAATGCCTTGTATTGGACATTGGGGAAAAGTTTTTATTTGAAAGCGCTCCAGAACTATTACCATGTCTTAAAAATATCAGAATATTTCTGCCTAATTGGATTAAGATCAATTTTATTAAAAGATGCCTGAACCAGTTAAGTCCTTTGTGACAGAAAGTGAAGTAAAACAAAAACACCAATGATAACAGTCATGGTTTCTATCAACGGTTCACATCTGTATTTAACTTGAAGCAGATGCTTTTCAACATAAGCCATTGTTTTATACTTGCATGTGCTAATATGTTTTGATGCTTTCTTCTTAATTGTAACATGATGTAATGAAACCCTTTCAGTATTTGTGTGGTAAATTGCTGAAGCCTCTGTTTTTCCAAAAATCTTTGGTAAAATTTCTCATGGTCTATGGTCACTATTGTCTTGAAAATCAGATGGTTCCTTTTTGAAACCACAGAAATTCCAGTTGGGAATTCTAGATCAGTGGTTTTCAAAGTACAGGTTGGACTCAGTCCTGGATCACAGAATTTCAGGCTCTAGGTCATTTTGCTGTAGAGCAGTGGTTCTCAATTCATTTCAGTCCATGGACCACCAGGCCAATCAAAAAAATGTTGTGGACCACCTCCTTTTTGAGACATGATAAAAAAGAGCAGACAATGAACATTTTGGTTTGAAATTCATTTCTTACTAACAGAGTTTTGGATTCTCTTCTCACTGACAAGCTTTTCAATGTTTAGAGTGGTACTTGATAATGCACAATGAATATCGCTTTCCACTGCAAGCCAATTCCTCTGTTTGGACTTAACGTGCAACAAACATGAAAATCCAGTCTCACACATATAAGTTGATGCAAATGGCAAAAGAAATCTGACTGCATGTGCTGACAGATTTGGATAACTCTCGGTCACGCTGGCCCAAAATTTCTCTATGGTAGTCATGCCGTGTGACTTTGGACAATGTTCCTGTGAACCACCGAAAAAGTCACCATGGACTCATTGTTCACTCACTGAACAATAATACAGAACTGTGGCCAGTAGAAGCTGTGCAGTTGATGCCTGTGGATGAGGGGCAGTGCGTGGAGCCATTGATTTACATGCCAGCTGCTTTCAGGAGTGCCAGGGCATGGGCATGGGCAAGCCCACAGACCACCAGTTGAGAAACTCAGCTGGAGTGACCAGCTGAGCTACAGGGGTGCTAAGACAGGCTTCCTGCCTATCCTGACACTCCAGGCTGCCCTGCATCTGGAAGCAGCCAGCAACAGGTACGGTTTCTATGTGAGGGTGGGCACAGGATATTGCACATTGCCCTTAACCTTTACACTGGCTCTGCACACCCAGCTGGGGAATGACACCTGTGGGTGATATCAGTGCGCAGAGCTGCTTTCATGCCTCCTCTAAGAGCTGGAACTACTGCTGGCTGCTTCCAGAGCACAGTGCAGTCTGTGGTGTAAGGACCTGCCTTAAGCATCCACACTGCGCAGCTCTCCAGGAGCCTCTAGAGATGAGCCAACACCTTATTCCCTCCATCTCTGGCCTCACCCCAAAACCCAGCTTTAGTAAAAGATGTAATTGTCGGGTTGCAGGCATCAACAGTTTTCGTCAGCTGAGTCCTGAGAAAAAAAGTTTGAAAACCATTGCGCTCCATCAATCCAAGCAGTGCCTGTAGGGCTGAAAAGGGAACCTGGCAGCATGCAGTCAGCACTGCTGACCAGATGCTAAGTCTAGCTGGCTGCAGAAATTGGCCCCTGACACTTGGGGATGAGAAAAGCAGCAGCTGGGCTTGGAGTCACATGGAGGAGCTGCTTGATGCTTCACTGCTTAAGCCACTTGACAGAGAGTGTGGCTGACTTCCAGGCTGGGCTCCAAGAGGTAGGTGCTTCTGCTCGAGTGGTGGTGGTGGTGGTGGGGATCCTCTATGCCCCTTCCTTTTGCCCCACCATGCCCTGATTACTGTGACCCTAGCCCTTTGCTACAAGGACCATCCCCTCCCCAGCCTGTCCCCTTGCTCTGGGGACTGACCCTCTCTGTGCTGTTTGGGCAGGCGGGCAAGCTCCTCCTGCAGGCAGCAGTTGAGTCCTGGGAGAGGGGGAGAGTGAATATGGGGGAAGGGGGAATGGAAAGTGAGCAACAGAGGGATCTGAGAGAGAAGTGAACTGAGTCAGTGGGGGCAGGGCCCTGGGGAAAGTGGTGGGCGGAGGGCAGGACAACCCTAGCAGCACTGCAAACCAAAAGTATAATATGGATATTATGATAGTAGTGAGAGTAATATAAAATGGATTTCTATGTACTTTTGATTGTTACGTTGTCCCACAAGTAGTCGCACTGAAGTTATTTTCCAAACACCGTTGTACAATAAAGTAGAAAAATATGTCAAATGTACTTTTGTACCATGGAACAGGTGTCAACTTTGAGACGTAAGATGGTATTACATTTGAGATGTAATATTGTATTGCTGGTTGGGTGATGCTCTGATCTTCTGCCCACAGAGTTTTGTTTTGCTTTCAGATAATTACTGGGTGCTGCCGTCACCTTAACTAGCACCTCATATGCTTATGCATGTATAAAAAAAAATGGCTTGTATTTTTCACAGTCATTGATTGGTTAGTAATGCTGTCAGTTCATGAGCAGTGCTAGCAACATTTTGAATGTCCTCAAGAAACAGAGAGCATCCTCTGCCTCCCCCACCCCGTCCCCAGAGTGCTGTGCATGACCCATGGCCTTGGTGTGAGTAGTACAGCTGTTAGCTTGGCAGTTTCCCAATCACTTTTTGTTTGTAATGTAACATTTGCTCCCACTTGCTGTGAGGGTAACTGTTTGGCATTCTGTCACATTATTGCTTCTGCTCTGTTTTCTTGGCTGAGAGGTTTTATGTAATTACTTCAAGATTAATTGTCTCTGACTCAAGAAGTTTGGTAGATGTTGGCACTCAGGTATCGGGGCCAGATTTCTAAAAGTGTTAAGTACTTTTGAAAAATAAGCCCTTTGCCCATCTGCCCATAAGAATAAGAGCTAGTTGGAAGAATTGGAAGCATTGGAAGGTGTGTTGTGTGACAAGCTAATGATGCATTCAGATCAATTTAAGTTACTAGGATTTTTCTTTATTATGTGTTTGGCTTTTTATATAGTAAGGGTATGTCTACACTACCCTCCTAGTTCGAACTAGGAGGGTAATGTAGGCATACCGCACTTGCAAATGAAGCCCGGGATTTGAATTTCCCGGGCTTCATTTGCATAAACTGGGCGCCGCCATTTTTAAATCCCTGCTTATTCGAACCCCGTGCCGTGCGGCTACACGCGGCACGGACTAGATAGTTCGGACTAGGCTTCCTAGTCCGAACTATCGTTACTCCTCGTGGAATGAGGAGTAACGGTAGTTCGGACTAGGAAGCCTAGTCCGAACTACCTAGTCCGTGCCGCGTGTAGCCGCACGGCACGGGATTCAAACGAGCAGGGATTTAAAAATGGTGGCGCCCAGTTTATGCAAATGAAGCCCGGGAAATTCAAATCCTGGGCTTCATTTGCAAGTGCGGTATGCCTACATTACCCCGCTAGTTCGAACTAGCGGGGTAGTGTAGACATACCCTAAGAGTTTAGCATGATCCGATTATCTAAAGGAGCCACTTGTGGTTTATGGTGGTATTATCTGTTTTGGAAATGGGCAATGCTTTCTGGGGGTGATATCTGATTTGGAAATGAGCAGTTCATGAGTGATATTTGCTTCAAATTCTTTTTATTCCAACAACTGTGTTTCAGTATTTTAGGTGTTCTTGAAAGTGAATTTGCTGTTAGAAGCTCCTTACAAGGTCTTTGTTTAACATTTGATGACTATTTTTGCCATTTCCATGATCAGTTTATAGGTGAGTTTGCATAATGGTTTCTATAATTTGGCTCCTGAAGATTTATGGGGTGTTTCTACCCCTGCTGATTTCTACCTATAAACTCATTAAAGACATCCCAAGGACAGCCCGATAGAGAGACTGTATTAAAATTTGTGTTGATAATTCCACTTAGATACAACTTCTTTTGAAATCATTTTGAATTTCTGCCTAAGCAAAGACAGCAGATTTTGACCCACTATGTGTATTTCTTTATACAAAATTATTCTAGTTAAAATGAAAGCAAGTACTTCAGAAGCATGGAAGGACTTAATTCAGGATGCAAATGGGAGTTGTCACAGAGCAGTGCTGAACCATCAGTAAGGTTGCTGAGCAGGCAAAATGACTTAGGAACAGGTGCGGCAGGCAGGCAGGTGGTATGGCAATGACATTATGCCAAGTATCCAGCACGGGGTACTGAGCAGCTGAGCTGTGAGCGATAATTTTTCATGGGAACCTTCAGAACCATTTCTGTCAATGGCTGACCCTCAGGGCTTTACTGTGCTCTTACTGAAAGCCGAGTTATACTCTAAAACAGAGACCTGACAGTAAAAATGTCATCATGGGGTTCCGTGTTTATTCTCTCAATAATTTCCATATGAAACATTCCCAGTTTATCAGAGAAAATCTTTTCTGGTATCTGAAAGACAAACAGAACTATAATACTCTTTGCCTGTAATAAAGGTTTTTCCAACTAACTGAGTTACACCTTGAGCAATACTACTGTCTTGAAATTATGCCTGAAGTGACACCTTGGTAATCTATGCATAAGAAGGTCTAGAATTCTGTTTGCTGTCTCTGAGTTGTGTTGGCTCTGCAGTACAAAGCAGACACTCATTTTTTGTGACTTAAATCAGCAGATATGACCTTAAATATACACAGGAAGCTGAGTAAAAAGGTGCAATTGTTATAGTCAGAAGAAAACTGTCCTTGAACACATGTAGGTGAGACACTGTTCCTTGCTGACAGGCAAAGTACCTGAAAATTTAGAAAACTGGCCAAGCATTTAATGTATTGTACTTGACTCTGGTCACGCCCCCATCTCCATCTGACCCCATCATAACTTTCCTTCACCGCTTCTCCCCACCAGGGTTGTCATGCTAGATAATTTTTTTGGGGAAGGGGAGTTTTATCAGAATATGCAACATTAAATGTAATTATATTATATCTTGTAATACCCGGGGCCACGGGAAGTGAAGCATATGGGTGACCCAAAGTCAGAGGGGCAATAGCCCCCTCAACTGCCCCATAGTACATGATGTTCCTGCTCCTCAGTGCTCATTTTATTTTGTAGGCACTCTTGCTGGTCACTGTGTACAGTCCTGTGGGAACTTCTCTGCATATGTTCTGAGCTAATACAGAGTTCTCTGCCTGACTGTGCTACACTTCTTTCAGCGGTGATTCCAGTGGGATTGGGTGCTGCTTAGCACTGCCAGGACTTCCCAGTCCCTTTGTCATAACACTAACTCAGGTTTGTTGCATGGAGTTGCAATGACTAGCTCAAAGAACAGGGGATAGGCCTGCATGTGCTTATACAGAGGGGATGTTGTCTAATCTTCTGAGAAAGGGCCTGGGACTCAGGAAGTCTTCAATTCTGACTGTGTCACTGTCTTGCTGTGTGGTCTTGACTGTGCAGGTCTTTCAGCCTCTTTGTTTGTGAGTATGTCTATGTTGCATTCCTCCTTCGAGAGAGGAATGCAAATGCAGCCAAGCGAAATTGCAAATGAAGCGCGGATTTGAATTTCCTGTGCTTCATTTGCATAATCACATCTGGCTGCTATTTCGAAATACCCTATTTCGAGATAAAAAATGCCGTGTAGATACAGTTATTTTGAAAGAAACACCTTTCGAAATAACCGTTAAACCTCATTTGTTAAGGAGTAAGGGTTATTTCGAAAGAAGGGGTTTCTTTCAAAATAACCGCGTCTACATGGCATTTTTTAATCTCAAAATGAGGTATTTCGAAATAGCAGCCGGACACGATTATGCAAATTAAACATGGGAAATTCAAAGCTGCGCTTCATTTGCAATTTCGCTCCTCTCTCTCGAAGGAATGCAATGTAGACATACCCTGTCACTGCCCTCTCCCTTACAACAGAGTTAATGATACTAGACTTTCCTCAAAGGGACACTTTGAGGACTCTTAAATTAATACTTGTAAAGCATTTTGAAGATGGAAAGCATGATACAAATGCTAAGATATTAGTATTCTTGGCCTATTTCCATACCACAGTATTTGGTATTTTGATACGTTTCTCTAACATCAGATGTCTAAAGAGGAGCACTGTGTTTTCATGTTTAATTCAGGTACTTAGGGTTTGTGTTTTCTATTCCCAACTCTGCCATTGCTATGCTGTGTGACTTTAACCATTTAGCCTTTCTGAGCTTCACTTTGGCAGTTTGTAAAATGGGCATCAAAATAATTATCTAGTTCACAGAGGTGTTGTGAGGGTTAATGACTTAATTCACATTTATCAAGCGCTTAACAAGAAAGATGCTGCATAAATACAAAATAATAACAAGGATTATTTTATCACTGTTGTTGAGTAGCTGTTAATTTCTGTTTAAAATGAAGACAAATTATCACAGCTCAGCCCTAAACAAAGAAATCCTTCTTCAGTTATTTTAAGATCAGATACCAGATATCATTTATCATCTAGTGCACTCTGTGTGACTGGCAAATAATTAAAAAAAAAAACATTGGAGGGAAAATGTGGATGGTGCAATTCTATTTTCACCAAGCACTGGCCAATAAATTATGTCTAGACTTCGTCCCTTGATCACTGTGCAGAAGGTCTGAACTGAAATACCTATAATAAATTAATTATGGTAAGAAAAAAATCACAGTGGGAAAAGAAACAGGGTCTTCATTTCAGCTTCCCATATAACTTCTCTGCCAATAAATAGCTTTACTGTGGTATCTCAGCCAACAGGCACTTTTTGAAAACTTGTATTGAAGCCCAGACTTTCATACAATACCAGAGTTCACTGACGTGCCAAATAGTTTTTGGGTAGATAGCACATATCCCTCTGGATCCATCCCAGGGTTTCCTAATGCAGTGAGACTTCATATGAAGCATTTTACATAAAACCTTCTGTAGTGACTTCTAGGTTCAAAGTCAGAAACCAAAAGAAGTATTAAGTATTCGATTATCGATTTGTATTTCCCATGCTTTCTCAAAAGTCACCTCTAGAAGTCTAAATGCAGTAAAAGCTTTGTTAACCAGCATCTTGGGGGAATAAAGGGAGCCAGTTAGTCAAATATTCTAGTTAACTATGAGTTGGGAGTGTGGGAAGGGGCTCTGGGCTGAGGTGGAGGATGGGGTATGAAAGGAGGTGTGGGCTCTGAGCTGGGTGGGGCCAGGAATGAGGAGTTCAATATGTGGAAAGGGGGTCCAGGCTGCGGAAGGGTGAATTGTGTGGGAGGGGCTGAGGTCTGTGGCTTGGGGTGTGGGCTCTGGAGTGGGGCCAAGGATGAAAGGATTGAGGTGCAGGAGTGGGGTTCAGAGTCTGGGGGAGGGTTTGGGCTCATGGAGGGAATTTGGGTATGGGAGGCTCAGTGCTGAGGGTTGGAGTGCAGGAAGGGTTTTTAAGGTGCTGGATTTGGGTGGTACTCATCTTGGGTGTCTTCACACAAGCAGCAACATGTCCCTGCTGCTTCCAGGTAGAGGCATGTCTAGTTGGGTC
This sequence comes from Pelodiscus sinensis, assembly GCF_052426305.1. Lineage (NCBI taxonomy): Eukaryota > Metazoa > Chordata > Testudines > Trionychidae > Pelodiscus > Pelodiscus sinensis. Next base: position 314,222,797 of record NC_143052.1, read on the forward strand.
TGTGCGCTGCCTCTGTCTGCAGATACTGTTCATGCAGCTTCCATTAGCAGTGGTTCCTGGGCATTCAGAACTGCTTGGGGCAGGATGCAGGCAGTGCACAGAGCCCCATGGCTGTTCTTCTGACCAGGAGAAGCAGGAACATGTTGTTGCTTCTAGGGGGCCATGCAGAACCATGTAGGAAGTCTGCAGGCCCTGCACTAACCACACTAAAATCTGGACTTTCAAGATAGATCAGAGATGCCAGTTGATAGAGTTTTCTGGCTGGCACAGGTCTGGATAACACAGCTTTCACGATTTAATAATTACTTTTATAAAGAGGATTAAATTTATTCATTTTGACTTTTTCAGCCTGAGCCTCAGCTTTTTTTTGTGCAGTGTCATTTATATCGGTGAAATCTTTGTCTATAAGTAACTGCAAAATTTTAAGGTCCATATTTCCAAAAGGCTGCCGTCTTTTCTGCAGATGCAATTTGCCAAATTTGGGGACGTAAAATGAATTGCAGAAGCAAATCTGAGCAACTGCAACTCTCTTTCCCTTATTTGTGCAAACAAGGAGGTACAAAAAGAAGCAACACACTCAGGCTCTGTCTAGACTGTAGCTTTTTATCAGAAAAAGATATGCAAATTGTGCTCAGCAATTTGAGTACCCTTTTCCGATAGTTTTGCCAGAAGAGGCTTTTCTGAAATTTGGCCCATCGACAGTGGGCCAAATTTCAGAAAAACCTCCTCTTTCAAATGCTTAATATTTAAATGTGATGCTCCTAAGGCAGTGAGTCTGATTTACCACTGAATGACTCCAGTTGAATAAAACTGGAAGAACAAAGTGGATGATCAGGTTTAATCTTTTCTATATTTAAAGAATAGTTTGTTCTGTTACACATATAATTCTGAAACTAAGTTTAAACAAATAATGTAGCCTAGATTATGTTTATATGGTGAGAAGAGGGATGGTGTATTTTATCATTCTTCCTTCCCTTTGGGTTACCATCACAAGACTCAGATGCAAAACCATGGAAGATATATTTCCACTCATGGCAGCTGACTCCTTGGCAGAGGGCTCACTTAGCTATGCTGGCAGTTTTCAGATTTGCCTCTGGGTCAGTCATGCAATGACAGTACAGATGAGCTGTCTGTATTGCTGTGCATTACTGGAATATTTATCTTCTGATTTGCATTTAATTTTCTGAAGTTGCATTTCTGTCTGTTTGAAAGGGTCCTTAAAATTAAGCATCTATCTTACATAAAGTCCTGCCATCCTCTAACAGTAACCTAGGCAGGCCTAGATTCTTCAGGCACCAGTAGTGGGTTCTTTTGATTCAGTCTGGTTCCCTCAAACAAGTGCAAACTCTACCTTGGCAGAGCATCCCTTTAAATGCTAACAGAGTTCAGTTTGAGGAGTCCTTGGTCATCCCTATTTAGAACCAGTTTTGTAGGTTGGCTGGAGACAAAGGTAGAATCGTGGAATTTAACAGTTCTAGCATTATCCCTTATTCCAGGCCAACTTCTAGTGACCAAAACAAAGTAGTAATGCAGAAAATATCTCCATAAACAGGCCAACTCACAGTGTCAATAAATTATTATGAGGAAGCTCCAATGCCATCACAGTTACCCGTTATGAATAATGTTAAAGTGAGCCTTTAGCTATGATCTTTGAAAAATCATGGCAGACAGGGGAGATTCCAGAAGACTGGAAAAGGGCAAATATTGTGCCCATCTATAAAAAGGGGAATAAGAACAACCCAGGAAACTACAGACCGGTCAGTTTAACGTCTGTCCCAGGGAAGATAATGGAGCAGGTAATTAAGGAAATCATATGCGAACACTTGGAAGGTAATAACGTGATAGGGAATAGCCAGCATGGGTTTGTGAAGAACAAGTCATGCCAAACTAATCTGATAGCTTTCTTTGATAAGATAACGAGCCTTGTAGATAAGGGAGAAGCGGTGGATGTCATATACCTAGACTTTAGTAAGGCATTTGATACGGTCTCGCATGATATTCTTATTGATAAACTAGGCAAATATAACTTAGATAGGGCCACGATAAGGTGGGTGCATAATTGGCTGGATAACCGTAGTCAGAGAGTTGTTGTTAACGGTTCTAAATCCTGCTGGAAAGGGATAACAAGTGGAGTTCCTCAAGGGTCTGTTTTGGGACCCGTACTGTTCAATATCTTCATCAATGATGTAGATATTGGGATAGAGAGTACGCTTATTAAGTTTGCAGATGATACCAAACTGGGTGGGGTTGCAACTTCTTTGGAGGATAGGGACAGAATTCAAAATGACCTTAGCAAGTTAGAGAAATGGTCAGAGGTAAACAGGATGAGGTTTAATAAAGAGAAATGCAAAGTACTCCACTTAGGAAGGAACAATCAGTTCCATACATACAAGATGGGAAGCGACTGTCTAGGAAGGAGCATGGCGGAAAGGGATCTAGGGGTCATAGTGGACCACAAGTTGAATATGAGTCAACAGTGTGATGCTGTTGCAAAAAAAGCAAATATGATTCTAGGTTGTATCAACAGGGCTATGTCTACACTGGCCCCTTTTCCGGAAGGGGCATGTAAATTTCAGCAGTCGTCGTAGGGAAATCCGCGGGGGATTTAAATATCCCCCGCGGCATTTAAATAAAAATGTCCGCCGCTTTTTTCCGGCTTTTAAAAAAGCCGGAAAAGAGCGTCTAGACTGGCCCCTATCCTCTGGAAAAAGTGCCCTTCAAAGTAGGAATAAGAGCCTCCGGAAAAGGGCACTTTTTCCGGAGGATCGGGGCCAGTCTAGACGCTCTTTTCCGGCTTTTTTAAAAGCCGGAAAAAAGCGGCGGACATTTTTATTTAAATGCTGCGGGGGATATTTAAATCCCCCGCGGATTTCCCTACGACGACTAGTGAAATTTACATGCCCCTTCCGGAAAAGGGGCCAGTGTAGACGTAGCCCAGGTGTGTTGTAAGCAAAACTCATGAAGTTATTCTGCCGCTCTACTCTGCACTAGTTAGGCCTCAGCTGGAGTACTGTGTCCAGTTCTGGGCGCCACATTTCAAGAAAGATGTGGAGAAATTGGAAAGGGTACAGAGAAGAGCGACAAGAATGATTAAAGGCCTAGAGAACATGACCTATGAAGCCAGGCTTCATGAACTGGGCTTGTTTAGTTTGGAAAAAAGAAGATTAAGGGGGGACATGATAGCAGTTTTCAAATATCTAAAAGGGTGTCACAAGGAGGAAGGAGAAAATTTATTCCTCTTGGTTTCTGAGGACAGGACAAGGAGTAATGGGCTTAAAGTGCAGCAGGGGAGGTTTAGATTGGACATTAGGAAAAAATTCCTAACTGTCAGGGTGGACAAATATTGGAATAAATTGCCAAGGGAGGTGGTGGAATCTCCCTCTCTGGAGATATTTAAGAACAGGTTGGATAGACATCTGTCAGGGATGGTGTAGACGGAGCTTGGTCCTGCCTTGAGGGTGGGGGGCTGGACTCGATGACCTCTTGAGGTCCCTTCCAGTCCTATTATTCTATGATTCTATGATTAAGGCATTAGATTTATCTACTAAAATGACTCACAAATCAGGGAAAGACCATATGAAATGGCTGAATATCCAATCTTTAATATTCTCCTAATGACATAGTCTTTTATTAGGTATCACCAGACTACAGAGTGATTCACACTCTTGCTCTCTGGCCATTAATATTCCCTAGGGGAAAAAAATTCACCCAGATCTGTTTCCATTGAAGTCAATAGTATGATTTATATGTTGCTATGATGATGTATGAAATTTTTAGTCACTGGATTTCCACTGAATGGCATGGGAGTTGGGCACCTAATTTTTCAGGCACTTTTGAAAATCCCACTTGTATACGTTAAATATTTTGATTGATTATCTCTTTCATGTAAAGCTATTGCTATATCTAAACAGCACCAACTGAGATTAACAGTGATATAAGTGGTTAAAACAGCAAGTATGGCCAAAAATCAATGTACAACACATATGCATGATAGATTAGTGTAGTTTAGCAGCTGTCTTGATAGTTGTGATTTTTGTGTGTTATACTGGTGCACCACTATAGTTAAGGTGGAGTCGAGATCTCTGTTTAAACATTGAATTTTCTAAATCCTCAACATCAATAGGGAGATATCTTTAAGGTCTGGTATATCTCAAGAGAGTGAAGATAGAGATAGGCTATATCTACACAGCAGCATTACTTCAGAATAACGTCCGTTATTCCAAAATAACAAAGAGTGCATCTACACAGCAAGCCTTTATTTTAAAATAATGGTGAGCTGGAGGACTTCTTACTCTTTCCCTTTCATGAGGAGCAAGGGAAGTCAAAGGAAGAGTGCTCTTCCTTTGACTTCCTGCTCTGTAGACAGCACCAAAAGCTGAATTAAGCTACTCCGACTTCAGCTACACAATTGACATAGCTGAAATTGCATATCCTAATTCGACTTTTACCCTGCTGTGTACATGTGCCCCATGTGATCAAATTTGATCAAAGAAATAAATTCCTGAAGCCACATCTTCATTTCCTGGAAGATTAATACTGTGACGGTACAACTTCCAGACTTTGATTTAGTGGGTCTAGTAAAGACCTGAGGGTGCCCCCTATTGACGGTGGTACTCCTCGAATCATGAGGAGTAAGGGAAGTTGACAGGAGTGTTTCCTCCCATCAACCTCCTGCTGTGGAGATGGCACCAAAGTTTTAATTAAGGCAAGTCGACTCCAGCTACACAATTGCAATTAACATGTCTGGAGTTGCGGAACTTAATTCGAATTTCCATGTAAGTATAGATATGGCCTGAGTTACAACTATCCCCCTCTAAAAAAAGCCCCTCCAGAATTCTGTCTGCTGCTTTGTACTTTTAAACTGAGAGGTACTAACAAGTGGATGAATCACCGACCTGTTGATGACTGTGAACTCATCCTTCAATTAGCATAACTCAAGATAAATTAATCACAACTGTCATCTAAGAAAAAAGAATTTGGGACTAAGTGGCCAGAGACTGGTATAATTTTTGAGTCATGGGTGGTCATTTTAGTTTTGGGGGAATGAAATCAAAGTGTTTGGTGGAGAAAATTAGCCAAGTGAATATTCACTCAGATGTGAAAGTTATCGGGAGCAGGGAGTGACAAAATATGGGGAGAAAGGTTTGGTGCTGCAATGATAAAAATGGTATTAAGGGGAGGGGCACAAATGGGGAGGAGAGGAGGAAAGGGGAGAGAGTTGTGGTTTCAGGTGAAGGAGGAATTGTTACTTCCCCTCTGCCCTGCCAGTGCATCAAAATTGCCTTCACCTAACAGCTGTGTCAGTGCACTCCAACCTCTTGCATTCCCCAGTTCTGCCACTGAACCCACCCAGATTTGCCAGTGCACCCCAACCTCCCTGAAGCCCAGCTTTTCCATACACCAGCACTATTCCACTGTTCTTTGCTCCAGGAACTTGATGTGTGGCAGGCATGGAAGAGGGAAAGTCATGGCAAAAGAATCATTTCTGTACCAGGGAATGAAGACTGCAGGGAGATAGTATTGCATAGATCAGGGACAAGGCACAGGAAATGAACTGAAACAGGTTGAAGGGATGCGATTGGTATGTGTGGAGGTAAAGGGAGGAGAAGCCTGATTCATCTGCTAATTGCAGGACATGCTGTGTACAGTTGCATAAATGGCTACAATAGCCATCTTTTACCGTTCAAAAAGTAGGAATTTCAAGAGCAAAATACTAATGTGGAGTTAAGGCTGCCTTCTTGTGTGTTATCTATTTGCAGAATGTAGAATTGAACAAAACAGACATTTTTGAAAATCAGGAAATGCTCAGTTAAGGTTGCCCATGCAATGCCCTCTCTTAGCAATTCCCCAATATATCTTGTTAACACACATTCCATTACTCTGCTGCTAACCCCGGAATGGTTGAAATGTACAAATTCTTACCTCCCTTGTCATCCCATTCACTGGTGCCCACAGAAGTCCATCTAACACTATTAAAGGACAAAAGCGGGGGGGAGGGGGGAAGGAATCTTGCCCACAGCACCTTTTCTTTGTTCCTCTACAAGGGGCAGAAGCCAGTGGGAATTCTTTGCTTTCACTTGACATGCAGTTAGCATCATTTCATTGCAGACTTGTCTGAGTTATGTTGGTAGCAGGGCATAAGACTTTTATTACAAAGGCTATTGTCTGTCATCAGTGCAGTGGAATGTCAGAGGATTCTAATCCTTTAATGAGGATTAAGTAAAAGTGTAGGTTGAGATGGTGCCCTGAGAGTAAGTGGAGTTGTAAAAGGCTGTGAAGTGGTTCTGAAATTGCACACTTGTGATTTTCTTTTTGAGGAATTGGCTAAGTGTGTGTGTCTGTGTGTGAGTGAATGCCAGGATCTGGAACTGCCTGAATCTTAGATTACCGTGGTTCCAGCATGAGTATGTGCTGTTTAGGAATTGCTCGAAGAATGTAGAGGGAAGGTGTTGTAAGCAACTTTTATTTTCCTTTTTGTTCTTTAATAGTGCTAGATAGAATCCTGTGGGAGAGAGTGAAAGGGTTGTAAAGACAGATGAACATCTTATACATATGAGGTTAAACAACCTTAACTCTGTGTCAACAAAGGCTGGTTGTTGTTGTTTTGCCACTGAACACATATATTTGTATTTAACTTTGCAGGAAGTTAGGGAGGATGAACAGCCTTCTTGGTGAAATATATTCTCCACAAAACGTTGAAGAAGGATCAGCATAGGCAGACCAGGGAAGGGGATTCAAGTCCTAGGGAAGAAGTCCCAGACACTGCCATTAGTTTTGTGGATTGGGTGATGCTTAGGTGTAAGGGTGATGGAAAGTGTTAAGAGCAAGGAGCCCTTCTGTATGATGCACGGAAAAGAACAATAAAGGGCTTTCATTTGATGCACACAGCAAGGTGGGATTTGAAGTGGGGAAAATGTAGTGTGATGGAAGAATTGAGGCCATATTTTCATTGTGGTTATTGATTTGTGCACATTTTGGTGACATTGATATCAAGGAACTTGTTTGAAATAATGTCAAATTCAATTATTTATTGAATGAAAAGCCAGAATAAAAGGTATCATTCCAAACTGGGCCACTGGCAGCATGAAGCTCCTATGTGAGAGGCCTGTGTGGCCATGTTAGAAAGAACAAGAATGGGATGGGAAGGAAAATCTGATCATAAGAACATAAGAACAGCCATACTGGGTCAGTCCAACAGTCCAATTAGCCTGTCCTCCGACAGTGGCCAATGCCAGGTGCCCCAGAGTGAATGAACAGAACAGATAATTACCAAGTAGTCCCTCCCATGTCACTCATTCCCAGCTTCAAACAAACAGAGGCCAGGGACACCATAAAATCTTCTGACAAGGAGTTCCACAGATTGACTATAGGTTGTATGAAGAAATACTTCCTTCTGTTTGTTTTAAACCTACTACCTATTAATTTCATTTGGTGACCCCTAGTTCTTGTGTTATGAAAGCAAATAAATAACTTTTCCTTATTTACTTTCTCCGTACCAGTCATGATTTTATAGATTTCTATGGGTATGTCTACACTACCACCCTAGTTTGAACTAGGGTGGTTAATGTAGGCAACCGAAGTTGCAAATGAAGCCTGGGATTTAAATATCCTGGGCTTCATTTGCATCTTGCCGGGCACCACCATTTTTAAATCCCCAGTAGTTCGGACTCCATGCCCACGGCTACACGCAGCATGGAGTAGGTAGTTCGAATTAGGTTTTCTAATTCGAACTACCGGTACACCTTGTTCCACGGGTTTCATTTGCAACTTTGGTTGCCTTCATCAACCACCCTAGTTCGAACTAGGGTGGTAGTGTAGACATACCCTATCATATCCTTCCCTTAGTCTCTTTTTTTCTAAGGTGAAAAATCCCGCTCTTATTAATTAATCTCTCCTCATATGGCAACCATTCCATACCCCCTAATTTGGTTGCCCTTTTCTGAACTTTTTCCAATGCCACAATATCTTTTTTGAGATGAGGTGGCCACATCTGCACACAGTATTCAAGATGTGGGTGAATTATACATTTAGGAAGAAATGCAGGAAGAAAGAAAGAGGAAGTGAAAATCAGCGTTAATGAGGGTGTGAAGAGACTCCTGGGTTCTTCAACATGCAAATGATGAAATAAGCTATTTTGAAATGGCATCGAAATAAGATACGCAATTTGCATAGCTCAAATTGCATATCTTATCTCTAGTTAACGGTGCTGTGTAGACTCACCCTCAGAAAAGCTTATTCTAAAGTACATTCATGGCAAGTGAAGGCTTGAAAGATCTTGTGACTAACCCCACAGCACAGTGTCACTGTCAGTGGTGTGGTATGCCAATACCATCGACATGTGGTCATGGGGTGCACCTCATGCTCCCAGATGTTATAGCAGGTTCTTCAATCTGTAGCCCTCAGTGGGTTCCAAAAGCACACTCATACTTCAGGAATATCAAAGTGGTTTGTTTAGACTAAATGCACAGAAATGAAATGTCCTGACATTTTCAAATAATTTTTTGTGTCTTTTTTCCACTAAAAGATTTCATATTTACACTTTTTGTCTCAATTTGAGATAATATTAAATGCTGAAATATCAATATTTTCCATGGGATAGAATTTCCATTTTTCATTCAGCTCTACAAAATTTGTACAGAACTCTTTGCCATGCTTTGTTCATTCAGGAAGGGGTACCCAGGGCAGCAGCTACAAAAGTCTGACAAACAAGTATAGCTACATGTATTATTGAGTGGAAATTACTGGATTAGAACCGTGTAAATGGAAGTATGTACATAATAGCCCATATTTTAGGAATCAGGGCTGCTTAAAAAGGGATGTTTCACTAATTCTTCTCTTCATTTAATACTGTCTATGTTTCCACAGGATCATGCTTTAATTATCAGGACTGATTAAATATTTTTCGTTTTCCTTGTCTGCAGGAATGCTTTTAATAATATTTTAATATTTTATCTCAATGTTAGAGAATCTAGGCTCCCATTAGTAATGAAATCTCAGGTTACTGAAGGCAAAGATTTTAGTTTTTTAATAGTTACTTTATTTGTTTTTATTGCAGTTTTGCACTGAACACATGAATGGCTGGTGTCTGAAGAACATTTCATAGTTATCATTTATGTTCAGAGTTCTAAAAATGTACTATCAAAAGAGTTAGTGAATTTACATTTTGTTTATGCTATCTGTCTGTCAAGCTTTCATCCTGTGAATTTTCATCTTTGTTTCACACTACTTGGTATCTGTGCTATCAATTCAGGCTGGATGTTCACAGGTGCCTAAGGGAGTTAGGCACCAGAAGTAAATTTTAAAACCCGGTGGTAGAATTTTCAAAAGAGATCAATTTACTTAGCACAAGTCCCACTGACTGCCACTTTTGAAAATTCTGCCCTGGCTGCCTCTAAATATGAATTTATAAGTCTATCTTTAGACAACCCAATTTGAAATTTTTGGCTCCAGTGTTAATTTTGAAAAGTCCTGCCCTTGTCTTTAAGTTGTATGTTTATACTTGTCATAATAGAATAGTAGCAGCAGAAGAGACTTCAAGAGGTCATCTACTCCAGTCCCTGCACTCATGGCAGCACTCAGTATTATCTAGCCCAGGGTTAGCTCCTGGGGGGCCGCTGCTGCTATATTTACCTGCACCTCTGCAGGTACAGATGATCACAGCTCCCAATGGCTGGGAGCAACAATTTGTGGCCAATGGGATCTGTGATCCCCCATATCTGTGAAGGTGAAGGTAAATATGGTGGTGCTGGGGGCTAACCCTGGCAGACTGGATCCAGCCTACATGCCAATATTTGCCCACTCCTGATCTAGCCCATTCCCATTCCTAATCTAGTCTTTAAGATCTCTAATGAAAGAGTTTCCACAACTGCCCTAGGCAATTTATTCCAGTGCTTAGCCACCCTGACAGAAAGTTTTTCCTAATGTCCAATCCAAACCAGGATTGGTGCAATTTAAACTTGTCGATTCTTGTTCTATCCTTAGAGTTTAAGAAGAATTTTTCTCCTTCCTTTTTGTAACAATCTTTTATGTCCTTGAAAACTGTTATCATGACCCCACTTAGTCTTTTTTCTCCAGGCTAAACAAACAATTTTTTTTCGATCTTCTCTTGCAGGTCATGTTTCGTAGATCTTTAATCATTTTTTGTTGTTCTCCTCTGGACATTTCCCAGTTTTTTTCCTGAAATGTGATGCCCCAAACTGGACACAATACTCCGGTTGAGGCCAGATCAGCATGGAGTAATTATTTCTTGTGTCTTGTTTACAACATTCATACTAGACCCCACTTGATATGCCCTTCCAGCTTGACAGTGAATCATTAATAACTATCTCTGGGAATAGTTTTCCATCCAGTTATGCACCAATTAGGATTGCATTTCCGTAGTTTGTTTCTTAGAAGCTCATGTTGGACAGTATCAAAAGCTTTACTAAAGTCAAGATATACCATATCTACTGTTTCTCCCATCCACGAGCCTTCTTACCCTGTCACAGAAAGCTATCAGGTTGGTTTGACAATTTGTTTTTGGCAAATCAATGCTAATTGTTACTTATCACCTTATTATTGTTAGGTGTTCACAAATTAATTTCTTAATGATTTGCTCCATTATTTTTCCAGGTACTAAAGTCAAGCTGACTGCTCTATAGTTCCCTGGGTTTTCCTTATTTCCCTTTTTATAGAAGAACACTATATTTAACTTTTTCCAGTCATTTGGAAAATCTCTATCTTCCATGACTTTTTGAGGATAAGCACTAATGGCTCAGATATCTCCTCAGTCAATCCTTAAATATTCTTGGGTGTATTTCATCAGACCTTGGTGACCTGAAGACATCTATGTTGTCTAAGTAATTTTTAATTTGTTCTTCATCTATTACAGCTTACAATCCTACTTCATTTTCACTGGCATTCACTCCGTTAGACATCCTACCACTACTAACCTTTTTGGTGAATCAATTTAAATATGGTAATTCTAGTAGTTACTTGCTTGGAAAGTGGGAATCTTTAAACTATTCTATAGCATAGCCATTGGATGCCACCAAACAGCTTTACTGGCTGGCCTATTACATAATATGTTTATATAGTCTCCATTCCTGTAAGTTATTTTATTTCTGAATGCTAAACCTACTAGTCAGGTTAAGGCAAGGAATTGTTATCCTCAAGTGACCCACAACAAGATGATGCTTCTCATCAGGGAGATAAAATATGGCAAAACTAACAGACAAAGCAGATGTGTTGCTGATTTGGAAATTTCTATTCTGCTTTGAAATGGAAATAAAATTAAATTGAGAAAAGCAAAAACTGAATTCTATTTAGATTACCTTGTTGAAAAGGCTGAAGAGTCTGAGAACATTTGGAAAGGAATGAAAGAACTTTTTGTAAAGCTAGAACGACTCATATTAATGAATTAAAGATTGGGCTAACTTGTAACAGACAAAACAAATAGTTAAGGGATTAAATAATCATCACTGTTCCTGTTAACAAATTTGGGAGAATGCTGACCTTTTGAGAAGTTAAGGTTATGGATTTTTATCTGATCAATTTTATCTTTATTACTGTGCATTTTAATGAGGTACTAAATATAATTAATTGCCATGTAATCAGACTGATGCAGAAGATTCTCATTTGCTGATACAATCCTTGACATCCTACTCAAGTTATATTCATTATCTCTAAGCTCCTGCTGAACCCCAAACCGTTTGAAATGCATTTCATATAACACCTAGGTGGCATGATATTTTATTGGATTTAAAAAATGATAGGTCCTCAACTGTTTTAATGCCATTAGCTAATATTTCCAAATGTTTGGTGCATAGACAGATCAATCGCTTTATTTATTTAAACACATTACTTCTTCCCACCCGCTATTTCAATCTGGCTTTTGTTTAAAGCACTCCATAACCTCCGTCTTTTTCTAGGTTAAATGTGATATTAATCAAGCAGTGGATAAAGGCCACATATATGACTGAAGCTGTGTTTATTGGCTTTAGTGAAACCTTTGATTTGGTCACACATTCTTTGCTCTTAACAAAGCCTTAAAATAATGCAATATGGGTTTTATGTCAATCCTTAAATTGGTTATCATATTTATATAATAATGGAAAACAACGTTATTCAAGATGGTGGCATATGATCTGATTTTAAACTGCCTTCTGCAGGTGTTCTCTAGGGTTTGCTTCTTCTATTGCCTCAATTATTTTCTTTTGAAATGCCATATTCAATTTATGCAGACAAATACAGTATTTCATTACAAAAGAAACAGTTCTTTCTGTCCTGGCATTCCATTTCACACACAAAAACTTTAATAATAAAATACACTTTGTTTATTGCAGTGTATGCAAAATAATGGAGAAAGAAAGGAATAGTGAAAGGAGAATGACAAGTTTTCATTAAAAATGATATATGAAGACAAAGTGGAGTGAAAAAAAAGGGAATTAGACCTGACAGCAGCAGATATAGAAGTAGAATACCTTGCAAATTAGTTAAATGTAATTTGTAAATTAGCTAGTAGATTGTCAGGTAGATGAAATGTAGTGTTACAATTCTGCATGGCTGATATTATCAGTTTGATCCTCCAGTGACTTGCACTTTAAAGGCTGCAACAACCAAAAGTTTTATCGAGTGAAGAACACATTCTCCAGGACTCTGCTGGGTGAAATGGTTGTAGGTGGCATGATATAGCAAGTGAGGAGATATACTGTGTTGAGGAGCAAAAGAAAGGTTTGACCATTGAATTCTTCATATGTGTTTGAAGAGCAAGGGGAAAAATGTGAAGTCATTTTCCAGAATAGTGATATATCAATACATTAACATGTATAAACTTGCCAGCAGAATAACAGATGTGTTAAAAAGCATTATCATCTCTGTGAAGAATGTAATCATCAGAGCTTGAAGAAGGGTCATGCCTCCCACAGAGACAGTGGGTGAAAAGGTTAGCGTTCATTTTGGTCATGGACAAATTAATGGTGTGCCTGCAGGGTAATTTTCAGGACTTTGTTGTGACTTAGTCTGAATGTCCATTTTATACTTACATAGACAGTAATTTCCCAAATGTTGGGAGACCCAAAGGTTAACATAATTTTTTGTTTGTATAATAAAGTTTCCGCAGTTTATAGCTGCATATAAGATCCCATGGGCAATGACTTAGTTCATTATGATGAGTAACTTTGATTAACAATATAATGTTTTAAATTGCTGACACCTTTTTTCATTTTTCCCCCTTTGGCCAAGATCCAGGGGCTGGATTCTAAGTTAGAAAAAAAAATCGCAAATAAGCTGCAACCTTTTTAACACAAAGAGAATTAACAGTTGGAACATATCACCAAGAGATGTTGTAAATTCATTGACACTTCTAGTTGTTAAATCAGCAAACATGCCGTATTTCAACCGCAAGTTATTGAGCTTGACACTGTTCGCTTACATGGGCAGAAAGGATAATTTCTTCCTTTGTAGGAGGATGAAATTGTATTGCCTGTCATATTCAGTAGGCCGAAGATAGTGGACCCTTCTTGCAATAACATAATATTAAACTTTTGCAGATTTTTGTATGCATGTGTGTTCTCTTTAATTGTTATTATTTATTGTGTATTAATTAAAAATGAAAGATGTTTTGAGACTAACAAAATGGTAAGTTTGGCAGTAAGGCTAGCTCCTATAACTATTCTAATTGTGTGGAATATCGTGGGACATCCTCATGGAGGCTTCAATATATATCCCTTCAATAAAATATATTTTGAGAATATGGAGAAGGAAGTACATTATTTTGAAAAACACAAACTTCCAAATATTTTCTGGAAGAAAATCTACCTTAATGTTCAGCACAGCTGCAAAATTTAATAGTGTCTATGAAGTGACCTGTTTGGTGAAGTTCCTAAAAACACCCTACAATAGCAGTTGTCACATTTCATCAAGTATTCAGACCAGGTAGTACAGATCTCTGGATATTATAAACTGAATTTCTTTTACAAATGTGATTACTTTATGGACTTTCATTATCCAGAGGAGTTTACCTGATGTTCTTTGATTTTAGTCTGTTGGGGTATGTCTACACTGCACTGTAACTCAAAATAAGATAAACAATTTGAGCTACACAAATTGTGTATTTTATTTCAGTGCTATTTTGAAATAGCTTAGGGTATGTCTACACTACAGCGCTAATTCCAACTAACTTAGTTCGAATTAGTTAATTCGAACTAAGCTAATTCGCATTAGCGCAGCTAGACTTAAAAACTAGTTCGAATTAGCATTTTGCTAATTCGAACTAGCATGTCCACACTGAGTGGACCCTGAACAGAGGTTAAGGATGGCCGGAAGCAGTGCCAGCAGGGCATCAGATGAGGACTTAGAGCGTGGAGCTGCTGTCTCAGGCTAGCCGAGGGCTGTGCTTAAAGGGACCCGACCCCCCACCCCGGACAGACAGTTCTCAGGGGTTCCCCACTTGCAAAGCAGTCCTGGCTTGGAGTGCCACACTCGGCACATCACAGCACTCGGCCATCAGCCCGGCTGCACTTGCCGCAGGCTGCCATCTGGGGGGGGTCAATTGGGGGGCTGCAGGAGAGCTTCCACCCAGAGGAGACTGCAGAGCCACCCCAGTCCTCCCCATCGGGGGCTCGTACCCCATTCCTCCATCACCTCCTTCCACTTACGCCTCCCTAGCCCCCCTTCCTGATGTACAAAATAAAGGACACGTGTTCAAAAATAGAAACTCTCTTTATTCCACAAAACTCGGGGAGACTGGGAAAAAGAGCTGGGAGAGGGGAAGAGAGAAGGTGGGAGAGGGGAGGGGGAAAACTGGGAGGAGGGAGCTGGAAGGGGGAAGCAAGGGAAAGGAGGGGGTGGGGAAACTCAGGGATCAGGGGTGGGGATCTCGCATGTCCCGGGTGGGGTGGTGCGCCCTGCACGAGCAGCTGGTGCAGCTGTAGAGAAAGAAGAGAAGTGGTCAGTTCTCCCTGAAGATGCAGAGGATGATGCCCAGCCCTCTCCCCCACCCCGCAACGTGAGGGTGACCATGTCCTGCACTGTCAGAGCCGCTGTGCTTGTACTACTTACCCGGTACGGTCTCCCTGGACGACCCTGCTGACTCCAGTACTGGGACATCCTGCGGTGGCCCCTCCGGTGTGCCCGGGTCAGGGCCCTCCAGTCCTGGCTTGCTGTCCCCCGGGGTGGCACGGACCTCCCCGCCCCCCAAGAGTTGGTCGAGGGCAGAGAAGTAGGGGCAGGTGGCAGCCCCTGCTGCAGCGCCACCCCTGGTGGCCCTGGCGTACGCCTGACGCAGCTGCTTGACTTTCAGGCGCACCTGCTTCTGGGTGCGCCTGTGTCCCTTTCGGGCCATGGCGGCTGCTATGCGGCCATAGACGGCCACGTTCCTCCTCCTAGTGCGTAGATCATGGAGATTGGGGGCCTGCCCCCAAACCTCAATGAGGTCCATGACCTCCGCACTAGACCAGGAGGCCGCGCGCCGTCTATGGCCCCTGGCCGGCTCCTGGGTGCTGGGAGACTGGGCGGGGGACACGTCACTGCCACTGGCTGCCTGGCTCATCCTGCAGCCACTGGGTCAGGGGCAGAGACTGCTGGCAGGGCTGTTTCTGCAAAGTGCCGTCTGGCCAGAGTCTACCCCTTTAAGGGCCTGAGGCTGGGGGAGAGGAGAGGAGTTTTCCTGGTTGTGCCCAGAGAGGCCACCAGGGGGAACCTGGGAAGGGCTAGCCTCCCACTAGTTCGAACTAAAGGGCTACACAGCCCTTAGTTCGAACTAGTAAGTTCGAACTAGGCGTTAGTCCTCGTGAAATGAGGTTTACCTAGTTCGAACTAAGTGCTCTGCTAGTTCAAATTAAGTTCGAACTAGCGGAGCGCTAGTGTAGCGCCTATCAAAGTTAATTCGAACTAACGTCTGTTAGTTCGAATTAACTTTGTAGTATAGACATACCCTTATTTCATCATTTGGCACTGTCTACACAGCGCCAAATTTCGAAATAAAGCACTATTCCAAAATGCCTCTTCCTCCTCATAGAATGAGGTCTACAGGGATGTTGGAACAGTTAGTCTGGAATAACGGGGTTGCTGTGAAGAAGTGGGATAGCTAGTTCAGGTTACACTGGTATCCTGAAATAGCATCGCAGTGTAGCCATAGCCTTGAATAAGGGTCAGTTTATTACAGTTTACAATAATCTACATGGGGAACAAATATTTAATAGGGAGATTAAATATCTAAAATGAACAGTAATTAAACACTGGAACAACTACTCTCAATCACAGGCAATTTTACAAATCAAGATTAGATTGTTTTCCCTAAAAGAAGTGCTCAGGGATTATTTTGGGATAGTTCTATATCCTGTGTAACACAGGTCAGACTAGATGTTCACAATGGCCTCCCTGTGGGCTTGGAATCTAGGCATCTCAGTGTCACTTGCCTTTGCCTCAGTTAGAAGGGTTTTCTCAACAAGGGTCTGAGTTGCTCCTCACAGCTCAGAGTGTTACTTTTACAGGATAAATTAATAACACACATGACTTAATACAAATGAGAGAGAATCAGAAAAAGATAAATATTTTTGGTACACAAAAAAGACACAAATGAAAAAATCTCTTAATTTTAATTCAAAACCAACAATTTTGAGGGGAAAAAAATTAATGATAACCAATACCACTTTTATAAGGTTGAACCTCTCTAGCCTGGCACTTTCTGTATTGGCAACATCTGTGGTCCAGCATGATTTTAGTTCGCTGGATGTCAACTTAACATGAATGTTGCCAAGATTCCTGCAATCCCATAGAGTTTGTTTAAAGCCACTGGTCCTGGTTCTCAGTGTTCTGTGCTGTTATTTACCTCTAATTTACTACTAAATATCTTTAAGAGCCCAGTAAACAGTAGATATGCTGGTAATGCTGCGAGACAATATTGAATTCCCACGGTTTGACAAGTTTTCTGGTTTGGCGACGGTCAAGTCCCAAGAGTACCAGACTAGAGAGGTTCAACATATAAAATAAAATAAAATAGTTCTGATGGAATTTTTGACCAGCTCTAATAAAAACGTATCTGATTCAATTGAAATGAGACAGAAAGAAATAGATATGCCTATATTTGCTTTCATAGTAGTGCCTTTGTCAGCTGTTGCAGTTGTTTACATGTATTTTCAGAATGTGCACTACTGGTTGAACCACATAAACACAGGATTAATTACTGTTTAAATCTCCTTTTAACTATTCAAATGGATCTAGCCTACAATCCACACTGCACTATGAAACAGTTTACATTTGCTGGCCTGGGGGGGTCTCACAGATTTTATGCAGATTTTCTGATTTGGGTCTGCATCTTGACCTGCAACCACCCTGCAAAATGAAAGGGCTCAGACCTAGTCACAGCAGGACCGAGGCTCTGACTCACTCCCTAGCAGAGTCAGATTGATTTTTGTGTGGATGGACATAGTGCTTTGCCTCTAGCCTGAGTCCAAGTCCAGACTTAGCATGCAGTGTAGACACACCTCTTTGGATCTATAGAGAACAGGAAAACAGACTCCTGACACTGTTTTCTTTCATACATAGCTGCCCATTCTTGGTAGATAGGACCATGAAGGAGAAGAAGCATGGTCCAGTGGTAAGAGTACTAGCCTGGCACTTGGAAAACCTGTCGTAGATATCCCATGTGACCTTGGGCAAACTACTCTGTATGCCTGAGGACCCAGTTGTAAGATGGGAAAATAGCACTGCCCTACCTCACAGAAGTGTCGCAATTAAAGATTATGAGTTGCTCAATACTATGGTAATAGAAAGGAAGAAGGGAGTTACTATATAAGTACCTCAGGCCAGCATTACTATACAGCTATAGTTATGCCAATAAAATTATACTGAGATAGTTATACCAATATAATGTCCCATGTAGACCCTGTCATTTCTAATAAAAGCATCTTTTTTTTTGGTTTAGCTTTATTCTAAATTGAAAAAGGCCATTTTTGTCCTAAATGAGCGTGTTTGCACCAGAAGTTACACCATATAACTTATGCCCTAATAAATCTGTTAGGGTATGTCTACACTAACACCCTAGTTCGAGCTAGGGTGGTAATGTAGGCAACCGGAGTTGCAAATGAAGCCTGGGATTTGAATTTCCCGGGCTTCATTTGCATAAAGCCGGGTGCCGCCATTTTTAAATGTCTGCTAGTGCGGACTCCGTGCCGCGCGGCTACACGCGGCACGGAGTCCGCACTATTGGACATTTAAAAATGGCAGTGCCCGGCTTTATGCAAATGAAGCCCGGGAAATTCAAATCCCGGGCTTCATTTGCAACTCCGGTTGCCTACATTACCACCCTAGTTCGAACTAGGGGGGTAGTGTAGACATATCCTTAGTTTCTAAGGTGCCATAGGATGCCTCATTGTTTTAGTCCTCTCAGGTAGAAAGAGTTTATGAAAGCAATGAATATATATAACTTACATTTAATTTTCTAATATTTTAAGCTCTTTCTAAAAAATTGTCTAGAGCGTATCCTGATCACTGAAAGAGACTAAACTTTTTGGTGGAATTACATTTTAATTTGTAGACAATGATGTCAATGATGTAAAAACTTTTAGGCATTACAGTACTCATGATATATCAATATCATTGTTAAGTGGGCAGAGAGAAGGGATTTATGGTCAGAGTTAAGGTTGTTTATTAAAATTCAGGCTTTCAAACTTTTTTTTAAGTAGCCAAAACTTTGATATAATTCTACTTTCAACTAGATGATAAATATTTACAATCTTAATCTTGATTGATTGACTGATTGATTAGGGAATATACCGTGGCATTGATGTCCCTAAACCTGATTAGTACAGCTACTAATACAATTATTTGCAGGGTCTCTCCACATACTCACATGTTTTCAGACAAGCCAAGAGATCAAATCCACTCATTTATCATCTTGTGATCTGTTTCTAATTAGTTCATTTCAGTTAATGGTTTCCTAAAACTGTCTTTTTTAAATGATCTTTTCAGGAACATATAAACCACTTTAAATAATTACTCAGTGTGGCTAAATATACTATTTATTTTCTGGCACACTGCCAGTTTTATGAGATATGCAGTCTTCATTAACTATATTAAATTTGCAGCCTCTTTGCATTCTTTCAGCCATTGAAGCTACAGAAATCTCACATGATTACTGTAGAAGCTGATAAAATAATGTTTTTAACACATCTATTACGCTGCAGATGTTCACCAAATCTGACATTTACTGCTCCAAAATGAATTTAAAAGTAGGTAGTATTATATCTTTCTACAAATCTAAAACTGACAATTTTATTGGATCCCGCACACAGTATTCTACAAACTAGTATCTAAGTTGATTTTAAAATGTAAATTGCCTCATATAGAAAAAACAATAGCAAATGCTAAGTTTTTTGTTCCTTGTGTGACAATCATTAACTAATATTTTAATTAAACAGTAATAAGAAGTTTAACTGGATCGTTGTGTACAGCACCTACTGCAAGTTTAATATTTCACCTAAAAGATTCAAGGAAGTCCTTTTTCCCCTTCTTCTGTGTACTGCAGTAGTTGCATGTGGCTAAAGACAACAGTGTTGTAAACACATGTCGTCCCAGATGGTCCTGTAGCCAGATTTTATTGCTTTTGATTCCCTATCAGGGAAAAACCTGCCATCTGAAGACATTCAGAAACTTGGGTGATAAGGAGTGACAAAAGAGATGGAATGAAATTTAACAGAAGAGACAGACTACAGGCAGTCCCCGGGTTACGTACAAGATAGGGACTGTAGGTTTGTTCTTAAGTTGAATCTGTATGTAAGTCGGAACTGGCGTCAGCCGCTGCTGAAACTCATCAGTTTCAACCGCGGCTGAATCTGGATGCCAGTTCTGACTTACATACAGATTCAACTTAAGAAACCCAGGTGTCCCCAAGTCAGCTGCGGCTGAAACTGATCAGCGGCTGATTCCAGGAAGCCTGGGGCAGAGCAACTCTGCCTCGGGCTTCCTGTAGTCAGCCGCTGGTCAGTTTCAGCAGCGGCTGACTTGGGGATGCCTGGGGCAGAGCAGCTGGGGTGCTGCTGGGTTGCTCCAGTAGCGCGGAGGAGCAGCGCTACTGGAGCAACCCAGCAGCACCCCAGCTGCTCTGCCCCAGGCGCCCTGATTCAGCCGCTGCTGAAACTGACCAGCAGCGGCTGAATCAGGACGCCTGGGGCAGAGCAGCTGGGGTGCTGCCCAGTTGGTCCGGAGCGGCGCTGCAGGACCAACCCGGCAGCCCCCAGCTGCTCTACCCCAGGGGTAGGCAAGAAAAGCCTGGTCTGCTGGGGGGGACACTAGCTGCACCCCCTCCCCCAGCAGACCAGGAAGACGGAGGTGGCGGGACCACCCAAGTCCTCGATGGCTTTGCTCCGTCTCCCTGGTCTGCTGACCTGGGAGACCCGGAGCAAAGCCGCAGAGCACGCGGGCAGTGGGACAGTCCAGGCGCGCCGCAGCTGTCCCACTGCTGGCGTGCTCCGAGGCTTTGCTCCCTATCTCCCTGGTCTGCTGGTCAGACCAGGGAGACGGGGAGCAAAGACGCGGAGCACGCCCGCAGCGGGACAGCCCGAGCGCGCTTGGGCTGTCCCGCTGCGGGCGTGCTCCAAGGCTTTGCTCCCGGTCTCCGTGCAGACCAGGGAGACGGAGAGCAAAGCCACGGAGCACACCCGCAGCGGGACAGCCCGGGCGCGCTTGGGCTGTCCCGCTGCGGGCGTGCTCCAAGGCTTTGCTCCCCGTCTCCCTGCAGACCAGGGAGACGGGGAGCAAAGCCGTGGAGCACGCCCGCAGCGGCGGCTTTGCTCTGGTGTCCCTGGTCTGCTGGGGGGGGGGGTCCAGTGGCTTTGCTGGCCCCCCCCCAGCAGACCAGGGAGACCGGGAGAAGCTTTTCTCGCCCCGGAGGACACGGGTGGCGACCCGCCGCCCGTGAGCTCCGGGGCGAGAAAAGCTTCATTTGTAAGTGTGGATCCGACGTAAGTCGGATCTGCGTAAGTCGGGGACTGCCTGAATATGTAATGATGTGTCTAGTATGTGATGTGTGAGAAGAGCATGAAAATTGCCACGCTTACACAAAATCATTCTGATAAATTGTTAAAAAGCTTCTAATATTCAGTTTGTCTAAAATACACCAGTAAATAAATAAATACAAATTTCAGGTTGGGTACTAATCAGGGCTCAGAGCCTTAAAAAGTTGTCCTTCTAGTTCTGCAAACTAAGTATTTACTTTTGAAAGAAAAGTAAACATGGAGGGGAGCCAAATGTGAAATCCAAGCTGTCCCATTGTACTATAGCTCCACTCAAAAGGAGCCCAAGCTCCAGATAACCTCAGCTCAACTCCTCCTACTTCCCTCTGGGTGTTATTTTACCTTGTTCTCTGACAGTTCTTCTTTATACATGAAAATTGTAGGGGTGAAGGAAAAAAAAGTCTCTGAAACAAAACCCTTCCCTATTCAATACTGACAATGTGCTGTGAATAGAATATGCACAGTTTAAACTTGCCTCAGCAGTTTGTACAGATGTATACCATACTACTGAATCTTTCCATGTATAAAAATGTTGAGGTTCCATCTTAAAGGCCAAATCTTGCATAGTAGGAGTTATTGTACCACTAACAATTTTAAAAAGAAGAGGCCAAAGACAAGGCAGGGATAAGAGAGCATGAGAAAGGGCCAAAAACTAAAGGAAATGGAGCTGGGAAGGAAAGAAGAGTTTAGAATAGATGAAAGAAAATGAACCCAGGAGAAAAAGAGATGAGAGAAAACAGTGCTTTTTTATCTAAATTTCAGTGACTCAGACAATGAGATAGACACTTTTCCTTGGTGTTCTGAATGCTAACTACAGTACATACATAGTATCAGCTCTGAAAAATACCTGCTATGCTTTGTCCTCTAGGCTGAGACACATTACCTCAGATCACATGTGGAGTTCAAATGAGAACTGATGCATCTTCTGGATTTGGAAAATTCAAATTCTCTACGAATATTCCCAGCTTACTTATATATGTATAAAGTTAGCCGAAATAAAGAATAACAATGTGTTATGAGCCGAGTTCACATCCAATAGTTGTCTGGTTGGCAGTAATGGCTGGCTTTCATATCTTATGCTTATTTTCCATTGTAAGGAGGAGTTCCTATTAAGGCAATTATTGCTCCCAAGCTCAGAAAAGTCTCTTGCTTTTTTGACACCTTCTTTGCAAGACTTCTTTGTTTCCATGGAGAAGTTTCATGCAAAGCTGTGTTTTGTCAGCAGTTGGCACCTCTAATTATAGCTGACTGGATACTCCCAAAATTGACAAAGCTTTTTCCACCTTTTGGTTTCAAATCCAGTCTTGCATTTCTGGAAACACCTGGAGTCTGGATTCTGATCTCACGTACACCCCCATTTTACATTGCTGTGATGCCATCGATTCTAATGAAGTTACTCTTGATTTATGCAGATGGGAGATTTAAAATAGGCATTTATATTCTAAATGAGATGTTTTTTAATTTTCAGACCTTTTTAACCAACAGTGTTTGACAAAATAGGAAATAGAATTGCCTTTTTACAAACCCATGAAACAGCCAAATTCTGATTTCAGTCTGACTGATTATGTCAATGGAGTTCCTTAGATTTGTGCTGGTGCAATTACTAGTTCATTTTCCACAGAGTGTCTGATTTGGTACTAAGAGAACTAATGCCCAAGGAAAACCATCTTTTTGGTATTTTGCTATAATGCCAGATGTGGAGTTATAATTCATGCCACAACATAGTATTTTGAGCTTTTCTTAACTCTCAAGTGTTGATACTGTTAATTGCTCACTGTTGGTCAATCCCTTTATGGATACATTGAACACTCAAGAACTTTATTCAACTGCTTAAACTGTTAAATGCTTGAGGAATCACTGCTGCCAGTGAGAGGGATGTACTTCAGCTTACACCAGTGTTACATATTATGCCATATTCCTTGCAGTGGTGTTGCAGCTGTGTTGGTCCCGGGACCTTAGAAAGACATATGGGTGAAGTAGTATCTTTTATTGGACCAATTTCTGTGGGAGGGAAGACAAGCTTTCCTGCTTACACAGAGCTGAAGAAAAGCTCTGTATAGCTCAAAGTCTTGATTGTTTACTGACAGAGGCTGCTTCAATAAAATATATTAGTGGTTGAACCTCTCAAATCTGGGAAGCTTGGGTCCTGTCCAGTAGGACCATGGATGCTGCTGGAACAGGGAGCATTGGTGGCCAGGAGAGGGTGTTAGCTGGGAGTCCAGTGGCTAGGTGCCTCAGCCTGGAGTTGGGCAGCAGCAGCTGGGGCCTGCAGCAGGGAGGCCAGCAGTGGCCAGTAAGCCCCAGGCAGTGGTAGGGACACCACGAGCCTTCTTGGCAGTGGTAGGGATACCACGAGCCTCTGAGATGCATGCAAAAACCTGCCAGGAAGCACAGGACCCAGGGGGCTTAGCCCCAACTTGCCTCTTGTTACTGTTACTATTAAACATTTCTATGTGTATATGTGCATTCATTCATAACCACATACTGTACACATATAATGACCATCAAGTTCAGAACATTACAAGCTTTCAAAAAAACGGTTTACTCGATGTATTTTTATGTAGTTGAATCAACTGCATAGTCTTCATGGTATCCAATCCCTGTTCTTTACTAATTGTCATGAAGGGCATTGAAACTAGTTTAGTGCTCCCAATATTCTAGTCTTTCAAAAAGGGGTTAGCAGTCACACAAAAGAATTGAACAATGGTAGCAATAGAATGGAGTTGACATCCTCCACACCACAAATCCAAGCCTTGTGATGTTAACCTAGTGGAGATGACCTGCCACAATTGTCTGTAATGAGTCAACAATTACAGAAATAAATGTCTACTTAGATGGTTAAAGACGTGCCATCTATAGGGGAACAAAACCCTAAGACATGTTGGCAGACAAGTATGTGCCAGTGTTTTCTCTTGTTCGGTTCCAGCAGTTGCACAGCGTGGAAGAGTCATTATGGTATGTCTACACTACAGCATTATTTCGAAATATCTTATTTCAAAATAGTTATTTCAAAATAGCTTATTTCAAAATAATGCGTCTACATACAAAATGCATTTCAAAATATCATTTTTCTATTTCAAAATAGTGTGTCTACACTGAGTGGACTCTGAATAGCATTTAAGGCTGGCTGGAACCAGTTTCGGCAGAGTACCAGGTCAGGACTTACTGTGTGGGGCTGTGCTTAAAGGGACCCTCCCAGACAGCCACTTCTCAGGTTTCCCTGCTTGCTTGTCTACCTCGATGAGGGACAACAAAGCATTTGTGTCTCTGTGTGCTCTGATTGCCCTCAATCGGGACACCACAGCAATCTGAAACATGGAGCCGGAGCTGCCCCTGGGCACTCTGGTGCTTCTCTTGGATGCGTTGCTGTGAGCCTGGCTGCGCTTTCTGCAGGCTGCCATCTGGGAGGTCCATCGGGAGGCTGTGAGTATCCAGGAGTCCCTTCAGGAGAGCTTCCACCCTGAGGAGCACTAAGAGCCTCCCTGGTCTGCCCCACTGGGGGCTTGTGCCTCATTCCTCCCTCACATCATTCCACTTACCCCTCCTTAACCCCCCTTCCTAATGTCAAATAAAATACACGTATTTTCATGAACACAAACTCCTCTTTTTATTTAACAAAACTGGGGGGAGGGAATGAAACTCAGGCGAGACTGGGAAAAGAAGATGGGAGAGAGGAGGAGAGAGAGTGGAAGAGGGGAGGGGGAAACCTGGGAGGAGGGAGCTGGAAGGGGGAAGCAAGGGGAAAAAGGGGGAGGGGAACAAGGTGTACCGGTAGTTCGGAATAGGAAGCCTAATCCAAACTACCTAGTTCGTGCCGCGTGTAGCCGCGGGCACGGAGTCCGAACTAGCAGACATTTAAAAATGGTGGCACCCGGCAACATGCAAATGAAGCCCGGGAAATTCAAATCCCAGGCTTCATTTGCAGCTCCGGATGCCTACATTAACCACCCTAGTTTGATCTAGGGTGGTAGTGTAGACATACCCTTACTGTGGCCAGTCCACCCCTTTAAGGGCTCTGAGGAGGGGAGAAGGGAGTGGAATGTTCTTGGTTGAGGCTGGAATGGCACCCTGGGAAGGCTGGAGGCCCTCTATTTCAAAATAAGTGTCTACACAGCATTTATTTCGAAATAGCTATTTTGAATTTGGCATTATTCCTCGTACAATGAGGTCTGCCAAATTCGAAATA
Organism: Pelodiscus sinensis; assembly: GCF_052426305.1. Taxonomy (NCBI): domain Eukaryota; kingdom Metazoa; phylum Chordata; order Testudines; family Trionychidae; genus Pelodiscus; species Pelodiscus sinensis. Next base: position 314,247,976 of record NC_143052.1, read on the forward strand.
AGCACTCTGAATTTATTTCGAAATAGTGGTTTGGCTGTGTAGACACTAGGAAAATTGTTTTGAAATAAGGGCTGTTATTTTGAAGTAACTTTACTGTGTAGACATATCCTATCTGCTTCTCTGCTGTTTGAGGATGCGCACCTGTATAGCGCTCAGATTTTGTTTGTCTGCTGGGAACTAAAACCAGTGTGTATATGGATGGAATCCAACTGTTTGCAAAGACTTCGCAAATCAGGCCTGTTCAGAGCCCTCTCTGTAAGGAAGTAACTCTCTTTACCATCACATACGTTGTGAAGGGAACAGCAGACCATGATTATGTGAATGGTGTTGGCCACACTGGCATCTAGAGGGGTGCCCTGGTATTAATAAGCCTTCCATCACCTGGTATTAATAAGCTCATTCCATGACCATCCTGCACATACTGTCTTTGCAGATGAATTCCCTTTCTTCTTGGGTCATTGATGTCAGAGTACAGTTTCATGAACTAAGCTAGTTGCTGGGGAAAACGGGGAAATAACTGTTGTCATTGACTCATCGTAGATAATCATATCATGTCTTCTTCTCCCCTCAGGTACAATCCCAATCTCCTCAGCCGCTGGTGTCAGAAACCTGTTCTGTGTTTCCAACTCAGGTGTTCATGAATCTGTATCTGTGGTCCACTCAGGCTTGCATAATGACTAAACAGTAATCTTTTGGGAGTCACATATTCACTTACCCCTCTTGATGTGGAAAGCATTGTCACAGGGCTGCCATCAATAGCTACTTCACAGTTCAGAAACACCATTCTCTTAAGTTCCTCTACAATATTTGATTCTTGGCTTATGGCAACTACCTGTGAGTAAATGATAGTATTGATTGCATCACAAATCTGTATAACTATTACTTTGAAAAACTTAAAAAACAACCATTAGTCTGGTAGCACTTTAAAGACTAACAAAATATGTAGATGGTATCATGAGCTTTCGTGGTCACAGCCCACTTCTTCAGATGACCGGAGTGTTGCAGTTGAAGTTTGAAGATGATTTCCCCAGCGTGAACTGACCAGTAGCTGTTAAGTATTGCGAGCTTCCACAGGCTCTAGCATCTGCTTCTACATAGGTGTGGCTTTCCAACATTGAATTCTTTGGAGCTGGAGAACAAACAGAAGAAACTGGGCAATGTGTGTATTTGGGTCAGGAAGTAATGTGTGCCATGATCAGAAAGGTGAACTATTGTGAGGAAAGAAAGCAGATTGTTACACATTCAATTCTATCAAGGATGTCCTCCAAGGAAAAATCAGCAAGGCAATAGAAGCCAGCCTCTTCAACTCAACGTTACTGAAATGTTGTATGGCAACAAATTCTCTTTTATGTATAGCCTTTGTCAACTATGAAAACGCATTTGACAGCATAGAGATCAATACAGTGTTGAAAGCTTTTGCACAGCAGGGCTTCAACACAAAATATGTCAAACTATTTAAGAAAGCAAATTCTGACTGCATTACAGATGTAACTTTATTTGCAGCAACTGTCTGTCATGGAGACATGACTGAATCCCCAGTGAAATGATCAGACAGCAGAGTGGAGTACCGGATATCGTTGTTGCGATCAGGTACAATGAAATGAGATGGGCTAGGCCTATAACAAGGTCATGACAATAGATGGACTGCAGCTGTCACTGAGTGGTACCCACAAGAACTGAAATGAGCACTCAGCCAACCTCCAAAGAGATGGGCAGATTTTATCATGAAAAAGTGTGGGCTCACATGGAGAAGGAATACCCAACAAGATACAAGAAAAATGGAAGATGTTTTATAATCAGTGCAATGTATATGAGGGATGATGGATCAATTGATCAAGGTGATCTCAGTGATTGACTACTGAACTGCAGAAACATCTGAAGCAGAAGCAGACCTGTAGTATCAGTCACTTGCTCCATGTATTCTACTTAGTTTGGCAGGAGGAAGAGGTAAGCAGGAACTGCCATCAGCAAATGTGTGAAGGTGGAGGATGACAGCATCAACAACACACAGTAAAGCAGTTGCTGGGGTGTCTCCTGTGAGACACAGAACCCAGGGATACTGCCCCTGAAATGGCAACACTGATATCACGTACCAAACCAAAGGCAGTGAAAACAAGGATATATCCATGAACATAGTGCATACCTATATCCAGCATAGCATATATGGACACTCACCATGGCTATGGATTACACGCACAAGCATATACATAGTCTGCTATCCGAGTACACAAACTGGACTAGACATAACCTATGTGCTATTTTACTTGAAAAAATAGTTTTGATCAATGTAATTTGCTTTGATACAGCAGGATCCTATAACTCCTTAATTATTCCTGCTAGTAAGTGAACTTTGAACTTTAAAGTCATTCCCAAGTTTATGCCCTGCTACTATTGTGAGACTTCAAATATCCACAAGATGTACTTCTATCATATAAATAAAGAAGGGAGAGGAGTTTGTGTAGACAATGTTGTGGTACACTCTGAGACATAAATCCTCTATGGTATTTATATTTAAATATTGGAAGAGATTGTCATGATTCAAGGGAGGGTTTACTGAGTCCTGTTGTACTGCAAGTGGGCCATCAGTCAATATTAGGGTAAGACCCCAGACTGAACTGGTGAAAGAGTATTTCCTTCCTTACAGACATAATCCTTAAAAGAAAAAGTAGGTGCCTTGATGTGCCTGAGAAGAAGGAAAAAATCCACTTGCTATGGATAGCAAGCTTCTCAAACAGGAGAAGCAAGAATCTGTTGGGAGAATGGGTGGAGAGATGTGCAGAATTCTTCAAAAGTTCAGATCAGCCAAGTAATCATCCAAACTTTTGTAAATTTCTCCAAATCAAGTATTTTTCATGTTTCCCTGCACCTCCTGAGGTTTCTAGAGTGATCTTTCTTAACATGTCCCATTTGTAATTAGCATATGTCTTTCAGTATTTGAGGTCTTTCAAAGTTTTTTCTCTCACAATACCAAAAACAGACTTGCACTTCTATATTACTTTAAATGAAACTAGTTATGACAAAGTATTTTGTCAGAGCCACGCTGAGTTGCACAGGTTCTGCACTGGGTACTATGTTCTATAGAGTTAGGGTCACACTTAAAATGAACAGAGAGAATAGTTCCTCTAATCCCGTAAGGAAGAATTCCAAGGACAGGAGCATATAGTCATGAGCCTGGCCTAGATTTATTTTCTCAGTATTTCATTAATGGATGTCCATGATGCTATTATTAAAGATTCCCTCATGGCAGGGGTACTTCCCCTTTGCTTTCCAGGGATTGTGATGTAGAGCCAAACAAATCAGCAAATTTCTATGATTACTGCCTTAGTCCAAACTTAGACCTAGAGACTAGAACAGAATATCTCCGAGGCACTGATAGCTCTATTTAAAACCATGTTGGCTTTAACTAGTATCTAAGAAGTCAAGAAAATCATGTATGACTGGTTTACAAACAGGCTGGCTTATATTCTTTAAAATAATATAATAAAATGCAGTATGCTATAAACAAAGATTGAAACAAAGATACTAAATTTAAATCATCTTCTCTTTTCCTTGTCATTATTTACAATATAGTTCTTATTTTTTGAATTTTGTTCAGTTTGGTCAATGAAGTAGTAGTCTGATCCCTATCAAATCAGTTTCATACTTTTGTTGCACTTCTGCCTTCTGTGTTTGGATTCAAATCATGGCAGGGAAACTTTTAAATACAGGCCATCTAGAACTCCTATCTCCATCTTGACCCATCCTCTTAGCCCCATTCTGCTGCTTCTATTGCATTTTTTAAGCATTAACATTGTTTGCATTTGGTTTTGTATATGATTTTTCTTTAAAAAAGAAATCCTGAATTTGAGGCTTTAACTTAAACAAAATTTCCCTTTAAAGTATATAATTTGTTTAATAAATTGGCATAGGTAGAAAAGAAGTTATTGACACATCTCCACAAATACTTACACAAAATAACATTTATTTCTATGCCCAAGTATTTGTAACACAGAACATCACATATTCTAGTCACCTCCTAAGGCACAAAATCTGTTTCTCAGCACTGGGAGACTGAGGCCGTGTCCACACTCAGGGGTTCTTTCGAAAAAAGTACCCTTTTTTCGAAAGAACTTCCCCTGCGTCCAGACTCAAGCCGCGTTCTTTCGAAATTATTTCGAAAGAACGCGGCTTTTCTTTCGATGGCGGTAAACCTCGTTTCACGAGGAAGAACGCCTTCTTTTGAAAGTTCCTCTTTCGAAAGAAGGCATTCTACAATGTAAAGAGGCCGTCTTTGAAAGAGAGCATCCAGACTCGCTGGGTGCTCTCTTTCAAAAAAGCGGATTTCCTCTATCGAAAGATCCGCCTGCTGTCTAGACACGATCTTTCGAAAGAGGCTCTTTCGAAAGAAGCCTGCAGTCTAGACACAGCCTGACACTGTTTAAAGGAAGCTTTCTATAGCATAATACTGTAAAATCAGATTTATCTTGTGTAGTGCTTCCATTTCACTTTGAGTAAGTACAATAGTTTTCTGTGCAACTCTATGATCAAAGAGCTAAATTTTCTAAATGTGGCTTCCCTCTGAGTGAGCATGTAAATACTTTTCCTTATTTACTTTTCATGACTAGAGTGGAAAAATGTGAATAGGGAAAAGTTATTTACTTATTCCCACAATTTAAGAACTAGGAGTCACCAAATTAAATTCATAGGCAGCAGGTTTAAAATAAACAAAAGGAAGTTTTTCTTCACTCAGCACACAGTCAACCAGAGGAACGCCTTGCTAGAGGATGTTGTTAAGACTAGGACTTTAGCAGGATTCAAAAAACAGCTAGATAGATTCATGGAGATTAGGTCCATCAATGGCTATTAGCCAGGATGGGTAGGAATGGTTTCCCTACCCTCTGTTTGTCTGGAAATGGATGACAGGAGAGGAATCATGTGATGATCATCTGATATGTTCCCTCTCTCTGGGGTGTCTGGCATTGGCCACTGTCGGCAGATAGGATATTGGGCTAGATGGCCATTCTTATATTCTTATGTGCTTGTCTGAAAAACTATGTGCTATTATTAGAACTTGCAAATGATAGGTTTACCAAGGCAAAATCCAGAATATGCAAGGTTGTTTCTGCACCCATGAAATAAATAGCTTAAATTCTGCATAAACTAAATATGGTAATATTGGCTAAATTTTCAAAGGTGTCACCGAAGCACAGAATACATAAAATAAAGAAGAGCATCTTCAAAAACAGTGAAGACTAGTATAAAGATAAATGTCTGCATTAACATTTATTTTTTTAAATCCCTCTCTATGTAATGGTGCAAGTATTGTGTTGTGAATTACTGTATCCCATCCTGTAGTACATTACCAATCCCTAGGAAGGACGCTATGGAAGTCTGAGTTGGCTAAACCCAGTTTAATTGGAAACACATATTTGAACTTCATATAGCGTGCAGACTCCAACCAAATTGCTTTTGCCGGCAGCTGACAATAAGAAATTGTTTTTCATACTGTTCCAGATGGACCATTGGTCTCACTCACTATGGGCATTTTTATGTTCTTGTGTATTATGTTTCAGTTAAGATTAATTGTCAATTCCTATTTCTACTACTTTGCACTTATTTAGCATTTTTGACAGAACCATTTTACAAACTTTATTTAAGCCAAACAACACAAGGCCAAGGTCAGAATTACCAGCAACATTAAAGACAACAGTTTCTAACATGGGTGCTGAAAGTTAAGCATCCTAAATCCACATTTTTAAGGATCAAATTCTTAAAATCTAAAAAGCACTGTTTTTTGTTTTGTGAAAGAGAGAAATTGAGAGGCTCAGTCTAACCAGTTGCAGATCATGACATTTTAAAATGGACTTAACAGTGACTATTTTATGTTCTCAAGTGTCTGCAAATACCCTTTTGTTCATGGGAACTATGGACCACTTATTATCAATAATCTTCAATTTAACAGGACAAAAGACTGAGACAACTAGGTGAATGCTTAGCAACTAACAATTCTTTGACAAACATAACCAATTTTTCTGTTTCCAAATATCTTCAAACAAATCATGATTTTTATTTCATTGTGTTAAATTATGTGATGAGTAGTAACTATGAGCAAATTTTAGTTCGCTGATTATTTTTGAAATGATCGCTCTGGATAGGTATGACCAGCTCCTTACCATTTGTGCCATCTGGCTAGTCACCTATTTCATGTACAGTAGTATTGTTTCTATTCCTAGATTAGATGACTTAAGTGTTATAAACAGGAATGTTCTTTTCTATTTGTGAAATAACGAAAAGAATTAATAATTTGTTCATTTAATACATTGTGAGAAAAATAAAAAACTCTTCTAAATGCCTATAAGAGCACTTCACTGTGGACAGGTTCACAAGTATTTCTTTTGGGTTAATAGTCCCAATAGCTTGTGTTCCATGGATAGTCCAAAAAACAAATCCCTTCTTCCTTAAATCTTGCTGAATAGAAGGGTTACAAATATCAGTGAAGCAAATCAGTTGATTTTGTTCACACAAATATTAGCAAATATGTATTGCTATATTTCTCCAGGTCTGACAACTGCCCATTTACACAAAAAGTAGCTTAGTTTAAAAGAGAGGCATAAATTGGGTGTGACAAGGTGTACCAACACTGCACTGAGCCACTGGGGCCTGAGCAATCACCTTCACTGTGTCTAGACTACATCCCTCTGTCAGTAGAGGGATGTAAATGAGGCACTTCGAAAGTGCAAATGAACCGGGAATTTAAATATCCTGCGCTTCATTTGCCTAATCACGTCATGGTACTCTTTCAAAAAAGCGCCATTTTGAAAGCAAAACCGTGGTCTAGACGCAGTTCTTTCAAAAAAGGCAGGCTTTTTCAAAAGATCCTGTAAATCTCATTTTTTGAGGCGCACAGGAACTTTAGAAAAAGCCTGCCATTTTCAAAAGAATCGCATCTAGACCGTGGTTTTACTTTTGAAGTGGCACTTTTTCAAAAGAGCGCCATTACACGATTATGCAAATGAAGCACGGGATATTTAAATCCCCACTTCATTTGCACTTTCGAAGTGCCTCATTTACATCCTCTGCCGACAGAGGGATGAAGTCTAGACACAGCCTGTGTGCCCAGGAGACCATGCCTGCTTCCCTTCCCTCCTCCATTCTGCCCAGCACATGCTCCATGTGGAAGGGATAGATAAAAGGAGGTAGCCAGGCTCTTGGGCAGGCTGAGGAGAAGGAAGGATTTGTGCTGAAGATTCCTGCAGAGGCTTCTGTGGCTTTCCAAGCAGTAGGAACTGTGGATCTGGACAGTGGGGATTGCCTGGGATGCTGAGCCACTTCCTGGTGAGGAGGAGTCTGATCCTTGTGGTAGGAAGTGATCCAGGGAATGTATTAGGAGTTTCTCTTTGTGCAAGGGGTTTTTGTGCAAAAAGAAGCTGTGTAGCCGCTTCCGTTTTGTGCAAAATCCCCGTTTTGCTCAAGGTCCTTATGCCTCTCTGGGAGTGCAAAAAGAAATGGCAGAAAATATGCTAATGAGATTGTGGTTTATGTTAATGAGTCCCTTATTAGCATATTTTATGCCACAAAAACTCGAAGGCTGCGTCTAGATTGGAATGATTTTCCGGAAGTGCTTTTAACGGAAAAGTTTTCCATTAAAAGTATTTTCGGAACAGAGCGTCTAGATTGGCATGGACGCTTTTCCGCAAAAGCACTTTTTTCAGAAAAGCGTTCATGCCGATCTAGACGTGCTTTTGCGCAAAAAAGCCCTGATCGCCATTTTTGCGATTGGGGCTTTTTTGCGGAAAACAAATCTGAGCTGTCTACACTGGCCCTTTTGCGCAAAAGCTTTGCGCAAAAGGGACTTTTGCCTGAATGGGAACAGAATAGTATTTCCACAAGAAGCACTGATTTCTTATAGTAGGAAGTCAGTGCTTTTGCGGAAATTCAAGCGGCCAGTGTAGACAGCTGGCAAGTTTTTCTAGAAAAGCGGCTGATTTTCCGGAAAAACTGGCCAGTCTAGACACAGCCATAGTGTAGACGTAGCCTAAGGGTACATCTACACAGCAGAGATGTTTTGGGATACTGAGGTATCCCAAAATAGCTACCCCGCATCTTAGAAATATGCCCATTATTTTGAAATATTATTAATTTCAAAATGACGGGCTCTCTATTTTGCCATCCCTGTAAATCTCATTGCATGAGAGCTAAGGGAAGGTTTGAACTTATTTTGAGTTTAGGGTGCTGTGTAGATGCACCTTAAATAGGCTGTTTTTTCCCTCTCAGCACTGAGTACTTACGGTCAGAAAGGGAATGTGAAGAGCCCTCAGTAGAAGAGGTGGAGTCTTAAAATTAATACACTAATTTTACTCATCATAGAGTAACAAGAAATGAACATTAACTTAATTAACGTAAGAACAACAAAAAAGATTTCTAAAACTAAACAAGCCCAGTTCTTTCAGTCTTCCCTCATAGCTCATGTTTTCTAGACCTTTAATAATTTTTGTTGCTCTTTTCTGAACCTTCTCCAATTTCTCCACATCTTTCTTGAAATGTGGTGCCCAGAACTGAAACAATACTCCAGTTGAGGCCTAATCAGTGCAGAGTAGAGTGGAAGAATGACTTCTTGTGTCTTGCTCACAACAATCCTATACTGCATCCCAGAATCATGTTTGCTTTTTTTGCAACAGTGTCACACTGTTGACTCATATTTAGCTTGTGTTCCATTGTAACCCCCTAGATCCCTTTCTGCAGTACTCCTTCCTAGACAGTCAGTTCCCATTCTGTATGTGTGAAATGGATTGTTACTTCCCAAGTGGAGTAATTTACATTTGTCCTTATTAAACTTCATCCTATTTACCTCACACCATTTCTCTAGTTCGTCCAGATCATTTTGAATTATGTCCCTATCCTCCAAAGCACTTGCAACCCCTCCCAGCTTAGTGCCATCTGTAAACTTAATAAATGTACTCTCTATGCCATTATCTAAATCAGGGTTACTCAACTTTGGAAGCCCTTAGGGCCACAATGATACTTGCAGCACATGCCGAGGGCCGCAACTTAAGTGTAGTTGCATATACATGCAAATATGTATGCAAATAGCTTCTTCCACACTGATGGGTATCAATACAAAAATTAAGGTAAGACTATACAACATGCAGGCCCCATTTAAGTCAGTTCTGCTAATATTAATAAAATGCAATATTTACCCAATTTCCACCCATATGGCAGCACTTTTAATGAGAAATGACAGTCCAGGGATTTAACTGCTAAAATGCATGTCAACAGAAGACCATTATATTGACTACTTCTTTGTTTTGGCTTCACAACAGTCCAGGAATTTAACTACTAAAACACATCAACTCAAATTGCACCACGGGCCTCAAACAAATGGGCCTCATGTTGAGTAGCTCTGATCTAAATCGTTGATGAAGATATTGAACAGAACCGGTCCCAAAACAGACCCCTGCAGAACCCCACTTGTTATTGCCCTTGCAGCATGACTGAACCATTAATAATAGTCTCTGAGAATGGTTATTCAGCCACTTATGCATCCACCTCATAGTAGCTATATTGCTTTGACATGCTTTATTATTTACAAATCCATGCTGGTTGTTTCTTGTCAGTTTATTATCTTCCAGATGTTTGCAGATTAAGTCCTTGATTACTTGCTCCATTATCTTCCCTGGCACAGAAGTTAAACTGACTGGTCTTTAGTTTCCTAGGTTGTTTCTATTTTCTTTTTTATAGACGGGCACTGTATTTTATAGATGGGCACTAATGAACAGGGGTCCTTTTCATATTGTAATGAAAGTTGAAATTAAACATGTCTCGGTTCTCATTTCTGCATACAGTGGAATTAAAAGAAACGATATGAATAAAATTCACGATGATCTTTGAAATGCTCATGAATTTATTATTTTTATATCTTACTGCAACTCTTAGCTCCAATTTGTTATTTCAGACTAAAACTGTCTTAGGTGCAGATAGGCTTATTTTTGAGTGAGCATTTGCAGATACACAGTGATGGGCACCTTATGAGAACATGGAGGAAGTAGAAACTGGGTGTCCTGCCAAAAAACAATGTAAAAATTCAAGATATGATATTTGAAACCATATTGCAAAATTTTAGAGTTGCAAAATTGGTAATATTAATTTGTAGTAAATGTCACAGTTACCTCCAACCCATTATTGTATGTGGCATAGTTTTAAGGAAACATTAAGCCCCCAATTCAGAAAAGAACCACTAAGTCAAGGAGAGAGGAATATGTTGTACCCTCTTCCAGGGTGGTACAACTGTTATGAGTGTGCTGGCTGCAAGCACCAGGAGGAGCTCTGGTTGAGACAACAAAATTCCCAATGGAGACTCTTTATAACCCCTTCTACCTCCCCCAGGGTATCCAAGGTGCTAGTGCATAGTACAGATATGAACCAAAAGTCCACATGCTACTCTTAGTCTATTACCAGTACCATACCTATTTGTGCCTTTAATCTATAAACTCTTTGGGGCCCAGACTTGGCTATCAAATTGCCCTTTCCTTCAACCCAGCTGAGCTTCCTCAGTCCACATTGAAGTCTGATGTTCAGCATCTTTTAGGATTGGGCCTAAATAATAAAAATTAATAAATCGTGGTGTGGGCCATATGTGTAGACTACAACTTCATTTTAGACCAAGAGGTGGCATTAGTTTGTGGACTTTCTTGGGGCAGGAATGCTTGTCTCCTCAGATTGCATTTCTGGTCAATTATTTTAATATCCTTTTTTGCCTTTTTTGAAAAAAAAGAAATGCCATGAAAAGTACTGCAGCTTGGTTTTGATGGAAAAGGTAACTCTCATTATCTCCTGTAATGTAGGACCTTCTGGGTCTGGTAGGCATTAATTCTGAAGAAGGCCGGTTGGCATTTGATGTAATAGGTTTTGCTATCTTAGTAGTATTTGTAAAATGATTCCTAATTTGACAAATAACAACACTGTGGAGAGAGCCAGGCAGCTAGCAGCATGATGATCTCCTGAGGAAAGCATATGGTGCTTGTGAGAAAGCATAGCTGTCCAGACATCTGGCACATGGGCCATCTGCTGGCTCACAGCAGGAGTGCTGATGGGGAGTGAGGAATTTGGGGTGACATGCTGCCAGACACCCTTTGATTCCTCCTTTGCAAGTAAGCAGTGTGCATTCTCACAGCTGGCTGGGGACCTAAACACATCTCCTAGCTGACAGGCCCTGTCCCCTTGGGGCTGTGGGGTGCCATCTAGTGTGGAAGCCAGGTTCCTTTCCTGTGGTCCCCTGAGTGCTAGCTCCTGCCCTACCTATTGGAGGAGGGGAAGAAATTCCCCCTTTCTAAGCAGAAGTAGAGTGTAGCAGAGCTTGGGAAGATACTGTGTTGGACTTACGAGTGTAATAAATACTACACTACTGAAACATCCTGCTTTTCTCAGTCACTATACTAAGGGAAATATGTGTGCCTTCTCCTCAGAAGAAGCACAACACAAGACCTAATACCAGCATGTATACTAGAAAAGGCATGTATACTAGAAAAGCCTCAAATGTTAGATTTCTCAAAGAAACAACAGAAAAGTACCATTAGAATAAATGCCTGCTCTTTAGGTAGGCGGGTACTGTCTGTGCAAATGCCAGAAGCGGTAAGGCACCTTCTATGCTGCTGATTATTTAACAGGTCCTATATAAATATAACAAGGGATAGTACGGAATGAACAAGGGAAACATTTGTGCAGAGTAGAGCTAAGGAGGGAATTACATGGAACAAAGTGCACCCTGAAAACCCATTTTAACATTGAACTCATCAAACGAGACTGGCCCATTGTGTTTGCAGTAGTACCAGGCAGTCTCAGTAATGATCAGTATTACAGAACTGTCAGCTCAGGGAAACTCCTCTTGTCATCAGAATTGCATGTCCCTATTTCTTCTCTCTCTAGGAAACAGGCACTAACCTGCCAAGTTCCTTTCCCATGCTCTTCTAAATCCTGCTATCCTGGTAAGTTGGTATTTGTAAAAATGATGCAGTGGCATCAGCTGATGAGTGCTGTCATGTGTTGAGTTGCTAGACCTTGCTTTTACTGTGAGTCACTTATTCTGCCTGCGTTTTAAAAAGACAGAACACAGTCTGCCTTAGATAAAATCCAGGACTTGCCAGCTTCTAGTACTTTTGATGCCAGCTATGCCAGAGGTAAGATGTTTTCCAGAGAGCTTTCTCAAATAATGACAGGATTACTGGATGAGGAAAAATGTCCCAAGGCCACTTGTAAATCTGCTGGAACCATTGTTTAGAGCACTGTTTCCTGGGTGGCTTACTTGAATTAAAATAATGAACGTTAATGCCTGTGAAAAGTCTCCCTTATCCTCAGGACAGAGGTACCCATTATGCTACCAGTCATACTTGGCCCATCTACATCCAACATTTATATTTTAACTGAAATCTGACTGGACTCAGTTCTTTTGCCTAGTTTCCATGTTTGATTAAGAGCTGCTTCTCACCCAGGGAGATGAAAAAACTGAAGCAGTATTAAGCCCCCGGTGAGGGAAAGAATGTAAAAGAGGAATCTGCTCTTTTTGTACATAATCTTTCCATTGGTACTTGTGAATTGAGGAGTGGCCACTTTTGCACCCCTTTTCCTTGTGATTAGGTTGGTCAAAAACAAGTCCTGGAGCTATCCTAAAGAACGGTAGATTTACAAACTAGTGAGGGAGAAGTTTCTAACGATAGAGGAGCTTCTTAGGTGGGGTAAAAGGCATCTGGGCTTGATCAAGCATGAAGGAACGGAAAACTTCTCCAGCACCCAAGGCTGCTGAGAATCCCCTTCCTTTTTATAACAATATGGTTATACTTTATCTATTCATCACCATTTCACTGCAATTCTGTATTGCATATTGCTGTGATAACTCACAATGATTAAGCAGTAAAGAAATACTTAACATATAAAGCTACACACTTGGACAACGAGGAAACCACCATTGTATAAATTCTAGAGATACACATGTCAAGTATAATACTTATTATGTCACATATCTCTTCTTGCAAACATGTGTATGAGTGTCTGGCAAGTTCTTCCTCATCCTGTGGAAACCTCTAGCACTACAATGGAAGTGTTGTTTAGTTAGGAAGAAAGGTGGTGGTTTTTAGCATTTAAATGTCAGAATTTACTAGCATTTATCACACAGATATCATTGTTCCCCCTGTAATTAGACACAAAATAATTGTGTTAGCTCTGTGGCATCTTTTGTCAAACACTAAATTCTTAATGGTGACCCCTCAAGTTGCGTGAATGTGCAAAACTAGACGGTGGGGCCCATTGGATCAGAAATAGAAGTATTGATGTATTAGCATCAATCCACTGAGTAGTTGTCTTCTCTTTAGAGGTAGCCCTAGACATGCCCCAGATTCAGTAAGAACTGAGGAGCTTAGTACTTTATGTTGTGAAGTCTAAACAGCTCCTGGCTTTGCTATGCTCTTTTGAAACTAATGTGTTGTCAGCCTTCCCTTTCATACACACTGAAATTCACAATGCTTTAGGGAAGAAAACTAACACTAGCAAACAGAACAGGGTACAGTTGGAATCTACTGTATTCAGTTTTATTTTAGTTCTTTCTGAACAGCTACCTGTAAAAGGAACTACATCCAAATCCCTAAACTGAATGAGACCTCCCTTCACCCCTCAATGCACACCATGTTGCAGCATTTTCCTTTCATAACATGACTGCATTATTGCTTTGCTTTCTGGCCACAGTGTCAACTGGTGATTAGTAAAACAAGGTGAAGCAATGACATCATGTCTATAAAATAATCACAAAGAAATGTTAAGTATTAATGACCCCAAGTTTTTAAACAAAATCTTAGAAACACCAATGGTGTTTCGGTACATTTCAGATGTTCTGAACCTGTGAAACTTGGATGGGTTCAATATTATTTCCCCAAGTGGTCTGTAATGAAAAGAACTGTTACATTTCAAAATCACCCAATTTGCCCTCTGATCTTTGTTGGATGTTTTACCATATTTTAAAATGCCCAAATGCAATTCATTCTGGAAGAATACGTACTATAGGAACATACAGAAATTCTACAGTTCAAATACAGTTAGTGATTTTTGGAAACTTTACATGTCATTGCATATGACAGGATCTGACACAACTTCTTAACTTGTAGGTAGCAGAGAGCAGCAAGCAGTACTCCTGAAAAAAGCAAATAACTGGTGCATCAACTTACATCAACTCATTTTAGTTACACAGCAGCTTCATTGGCTATGCCAAGAGGTTGCCCCAGGCCTTACTGAATTACCGAAAAACAAAGCACTTAAGCTGAGTCCTAATTAGGGCCTTCAAATAATTTAAAATTAGAGCTTTATAAGAGTTGGAAATAGAGGTTGCAAACTTCCTCTCACTCAACTGAAGTCTTCACTATCCATCATCAGCCTCAAGGTGCCAATTAGGTTTGTGACTCAGCACCTAAATGTTTCCCTTACATCAAAATCCCATCACTAAAACCGGTGGCAAATATGAACTGCTCTGAGGAGAAGAAGAAATGGCCCAGCAGATTAAACAAAAGGGGTGTATTCAGAATGAGCTTTCTGTGCATATTATGTCTGTGCTGGGCCATGATCTCTTTCTGATTAGAGTTGCAGGAGGGAAGTTTTATATTTCAGATGGTAAAGAAGTATGGCTTAATGTCTTTGTAGTGAACTGGCAATTAAAAAAAAGCAGGAAGTATGATGTAAAAGGTCAGATATTAAGTCTAGAGAGATCTATCTAATAAAACAATTCAAAGTCTTTTTCATTTTCTTTGCTGAATTTCTGTATTTGCTTAACATACAATCAATACACTATTTGAACTTGTGGGAGTATGTGTTTGGGAAACTTTCAGTGTATCCAAAAGTCATTTTCTTATTTGCTAATAATGTTAGCTTGTGTTGAGTAGTACTTATGCACCTTCAACTTAGTCCTGTTGAAGTACCCTATTCATGCAAATGCTGCTTGACATGACACATGAGGGTGGTAGATTCAGGCCATTCATAATTGCCATCATAACTGGAATAATTACTTGAAGAAGATAGCTGTAAATGCTTTTATTTTCCTTAGAGATGGTCTCCGGTCACAAAATTTTGATCCAGATCTAGATCTGGAAGATTCCAAAATGTGGGGATTTTGGTTCAGATCATTATAAAGATGCATTATAGAGATATAGATTTAGATTTCACTTTTGAACATTCCTAAAGGTTAGGAACATTTGGAACCAGTGTTTAGCTTGGAGTCCATATCTCTTTAGTAATATCTATTGTTCTTATTATCTTGGTATGCAAAAATTAGTTGCTTTCCAAAGGCATGTGAGGATATATTTCTTGCTGTCAGGAGCTTGCAGTCCAAGTAGGCAAGACATACAGGCAATAATAGTTGAACGACATCATGACATGTCTTATGGCTTAGATTTCCTCCAAAATACTCCTCTTCTCTACTTTCCTATTGAACAGGTGCCTAACCAATCTGTTACACCATCATTGAGTCAGAATATCCTCCTTCCATCATGTCCATTTCACAGAAATAAATTCAGGTGCAATATTGTGACCATAAAAGCATCTCAGGGCAACAAGGCCAGGGCTCATTGATATCTGGTAGTCACTTTCAGCTGACAACAGTGACGCATAAGGTTGCCAGGTGTCCAGTTTTCACCCGGACAGTCTGTTATTTCTGGCTCCTGTCCAGTAAAAAAAAAAAATAGAAAATATTTTCTGTGTTTCTTGGATGGAAGGCTGAGTTGTTTTTTTTTCTCAACAAGTTTGGTCTTCTCCCCTCCCCCCTTTTTTTCTCAACCAAGTGTTTTTCCTGCTATGTTTGGGATTTTTGGTGAAAGCATTTGGCAAGCCTAGTGACACAACACCTCACTAGTCTGTATTGAACCCCAGAAAGTGACAAATGTCAAGGTTTTTTAATTAGTAAAGCTTATGGTAAATTGCTGCAGTTGTTCTAGCTTTTATGAACCAATTACTCTTGATTACCAGTGCCAAAAAAGAAGAGAGGTTTCTAGATCTCAGTAGGACTCTGGGGAGCTGTTCTCCCCTATATATTGCACTTTGAACAGAAAATTTCCTCTAAGTTCCCTTGCCAAAACCGGGAAACTCATTGCCATTTATTCACTTAGGACAGGCAGAAAGGCTGTGTTAACACAGCAACATTATTTCGCAATAACTACCACTATTTCAAAATAACATAGTCCATGTCAATACAGCCGGCAGTTATTTCAACATAATCTTGAAATGCTGCCAAGCTGGAGGATTTCTGACTCCAACTCCTGTAACCCTCATTTTATGAGGAGTAAGGAAAGTCAGGGGAAGAGTGCTCTATTTTGAAATAAGTGCTGTGTAGACAGCACCAAAACTCAAAATAAGCAATTTCAAAATAAGCTATGCAATTGATGCAGTGTTATTTCGAAATAATGTTGCTGGGTAGATGTACCCAAAGGGAAAAAAGGGAGGAGGAGTTTTCTTATATAGTAAAATGTATACACTTGGACTGAGGTTGAGATGAAATAGGAGACAGCTTAACTTCTGCACCAGGAAAGATAATGGATCAAATAATTAAGGAATCAATTTGCAAACATCTGGAATATAATAATGAAATAGCATGGATTTGTAAAGAACAAAAAATGTCAAATTTTGACAGGGTAAGAAGCCTTGTGGATGGATGGGAAGTGGTAGATGTGGTATAGCTAGTATTTAATAAGGCATTTGATACAGTCTCACATGACCTTTTCATTAACAAACTAGGGAACTACAACCTTAGTGGAGCTACTATAATGTGGGTACATAACTGGTTTGATAACCATTCCCAGAGAGTAGTTATTGATGGTTCACAGTCATGCTGTAAGGGCATAATGAGTAGGCTCCCACAGGGATCAGTTCTGGGTCCAGTTCTGTTCAATATTTTTATCAATGATTTAGATAATGGAATAGAAAGTCAATTTATAAAGTTGGTGGATGATACCAGGCTGGGAAGGGTTGCAAGTACTTTGGAGGACAGGATTATAATTCAAAATGATCTGGACAAACTGGAAAAATGGTCTGAGGTAAATAGAATGAAGTTCAGTAAAGACAAATTGAAAGTACTCCACATAAGGAGGAACAATCTGTTGCATTCATACAAAATGGGAAGTGACTATCTAGGAAGGAGTACTGCAGAAAGGGATCTAGGGGTCATAGTGGACCACAAGCTGAATAAGAGTAAACAGCATGACACTGTTCTGCAAAAAAAGGCAAACATGATGCTGGGATGTATTAGCAGAATTGTAGTAAGCAAGAAAGAAGAAGAATTGTTTCTGCTCTACTACATACTGAGAAGACCTTATCTGGAGTATTGTGTGCAGTTCTATGTGCCACATTTCAGGAAAGATGTGGAGAACTTGAAGAAGGTCCAGGGAAGAGCAACACAAATTGGATTGTATTAATCTGAAAAAGAGAAGACCGAGAGGGGACATGATAACAGTTTTCAAGTTTCTAAAAGGTTGTTGCAAATTTAAGATTGGCTGAACATCATTGGTATCTTAAACAGGACCTAAAAGTAAACTACATGCTAAAGTGCTGTCTTCCATAGGGCTAGACTTGATCAAGTGTTTTCCTGAATAAGGGCCTCAAGGGAGGTCCTGACCCTCTATTGTAATTTGATTAAGTCCATAGTGGATAGCTCTACTAGGGTGTGTCTAGACTACATGCCTCCTTCGACGGAGGCATGTAGATTAGCCAGATCGGAAGAGGGAAATGAAGCCGCGATTAAAATAATCGCGGCTTCATTTAAATTTAAATGGCTGCCCCGATCTGCCGATCAGCTGTTTGTCGGCAGATCGGGGGAGTCTGGACGCGATGCCCCGACAAAGAAGCCTTTCTTCATCGACACAGGTAAGCCTGGTTTCACGAGGCTTACCTGTGTCGATGAAGAAAGGCTTCTTTGTCGGGGCATCGCGTCCAGACTCCCCCGATCTGCCGACAAACAGCTGATCGGCAGATCGGGGCATCCATTTAAATTTAAATGAAGCCGCGATTATTTTAATCGCGGCTTCATTTCCCTCTTCCGATCTGGCTAATCTACATGCCTCCGTCGAAGGAGGCATGTAGTCTAGACACACCCCTAGCGTGCATCCAGTAGTGTGCAGCCAGTAGCAAGAAACTGAATCTGGATTAATTTGGTTCACATTTTCAACAATGAAGATAATAATTAATTATTGGAACAGATTATTTAAGAATGTGATAGATTTTCTATCACTTTAAGTTTTCAAATCAAGACTAGATATCTTTTTAAAGGCTATGGAGTAGTTTAACCAGTAATTATGGTCTTGAATCAGGAATTATTGGGTGAAATCTATAGCCTGGGTATGCAGGAGGTCAAACCAGCTGATTTTAATAATTGCTTCTAGCTTTATAATCCATGCCTCTGTTAATTAAGCAGGAAGGATCCCTATATCATAGAATCATAGAGCTGAAAGAGACCTCAGGAGGTCATCAAGTCCAGCCCCCTGCCTAAGGCAGGACCAATCCCAACTAAATCAACCCATCCAGGGCTTTGTCAAGCTGAGACTTAAAAACCTCTAGGGATGGAAATTCCACCACTTCCCTAGGTAACCCATTCCAGTGCTTCACCACCCTCCTAGTGAAATAGTTTTTCCTAATATCCAACCTAGACTTCTCCCGCTGTAACTTGAGACCATTGCTCCTTGTTCTGCCATCCATTATTACAGCCTTTCTCCAGCCTCTTTGGAACCTCCCTTCAGGAAGTAAAAGGCTGCTATCAAATCCCCCCTCACTCTTCTCTTCTGCAGACTAAAGAAACCCAAATCCCTCAGCCTCCCCTCATAGGTCATATGCTCCAGTCCCCTAGTCATTTTGGTCACCCTCCACTGGACCCTCTCCAGCCTTACGTTTGATCAACTGATGTTTCCAGTTACAGTAGCAGTGGGCAACTTAAGGCCTGAGGGCTGGATGTGGCCCCTGGCTTGCCTGGATCTGGCCCTCAAGGATCAGGGCTTCCCTTTCCCCTCAGCACTGGGGAGCCCACACTGGTGCTCCAGCCCCTCCCACCCCTCACCATTCCCCACAGGGCTAGAGCATGCACAAAATCTATTAGCCTGGGCACCCCAAAGGTCTGGTGTGCAAGGAGAATGTGGAGAATGTCTTTCTCTTCAGTCAGGTGTCACATCAGTGAGGGGTGAGGTTTTTTTGCTTCTCACTTTTGTGCAGCCTCAGATAGATTTTTCTGTGGGACAGCAGCCCCCCACCCAAAGAAAGTTTCCCACCCCCAAGTTAGAGGACAGAAAACATTACATTTTACTTTGTCTCTAATTCATTAGAATGGATTTAACTTTTTCTTTTTACATCTGGGCTAAATCAACATTGGCAGCTGCTTGCACAAGAACTCTTTTGAGGAAGAGTTCTTGTTTAAAAACTCTTCCATAAAAGAGCGTCTACATTACCATGTGTTTTTGCGCAAGAGATATGCTTTTGCGCAAGAGCATCCATGGCAGTGTAGATGCTCTCTTCCGCAAGAATGCTCTGATGGCCATTTTAACCATAAGGGCTTCTTGCGCAAGAAATTCATGTTGCCTGTCTACACTGCCCTCTTCTGGAAGAATTCTTGCACAAGAGGGCTTATTCCTTGTGGGGAGAGGAATAACTCTTCCAGAAGAAGCCCTGTTTTATAATGCTACACTGTAAATTTACTTCTGGAAGAACGCTCGTGCCGTGTAGACAGCAGGCAAGTTTTTGTGGAAGAACGACTGTTCTTCTGCAAGAAGCTGCCAGTGTAGACGTAGCCCCAGTGTTTGGATTTTTTGCAGGAGGAAAACATTCTTTCATATGCTTAGGTTTAAAAACATCCCCATATTTTTATGCTACATAAATGGAGCTTCTGAGCCTTTGTCATGTTAATATAATCACATATTATGCTGCTTTTATTCTCCTTGCAGATATTATGTATCTGTTTCTGTATAAGCACAGGTTTTCTTTTAACTCAGTTATATTGTTCCACATTCCAATCTTACGGCTAAAAACCATTTTTTGTTTCAAGCATAAGTTCACAATGTATTTCCTGTTTAAATATCAGGATTGGAATTCCTTTTTTCCAAATGTTCTCTGTCTTTAGAAAGACACCTGCAGGCATTGAATGCTAGACTAGATAAGACATTGGGAGAATCGTGCTCCACAAATATTCAGGAACAGGGGCCTGACTCCATCAATGTTTGGGCTTATATTTTCAGAGCAGTCCCTTCCATAGGACAGACTGAGGCAACCTCTCTTGGCCCTGTGCTTCGGGGTCCCTGTGCTTCATGGGCGACATGAAGTCCAGAGCAGCCTGGGAGTTTGGTGGGAGCTGGTGCTGTTATCAATAAGCAACCTGGCCCTCGCCCACCCTGATCTACCTTGCCTCTTCTTGTCCCTGCTTTGCCCCTCTCCATCACCATTCCGTGCCTTTCCCCAAATCCTAGTCCTGCCTCTTTTCAACTTTCACCTCCTCGCCCAGGAGTTGGTGTGGTTAGGCAGGACAAAGCAGAGTGGGCTGGGGCCAGGTTGCTTGCTGCTGTTGGTGCCAGGACCTCCCACAATCTCCCCCAGGTCACCCCGGACCCCACATCCACCTGAAGTGCATGGCTTCACAAAGCACAGGGCCCAGTCCATCCTATGGACATGATGGTTCTGATTGGACCCATTCTGGGCACCACCAAAAAATATGCAAACCTGGTGCCTATGGAGAGAATATATTGAAGGGAAAATTGTTACTCAGGATATGGACTAGAAATGGTGTCATACATATTTGCCACATCTAATTTCTTTGATTCTGGGATCTGTTACATGCAACATACCGAAAAATCTGAGGAACAAATGCTCATTTATGATAAGCATGACTTTATTCAGAATGAACTCTGCTGTCGCCATTCCAGTGTTTGCAATTTAAACTTGGATTTTCCCCTCTTTATTCTCCTTTTTCCGCTTCGGCCTTAACCTTCAGTTTCTATAACTTCGGGTGGACTTCTGTCAAAAGGGTGTTTTATAATGAGATCTGAAACTGGTCAGATGAGATCTTACTTTGATCCTCTCTAGTACGATATTCTACTGTCTAGGACATTGCACTGAGAATATCTTTCCTCCTTCACTCTAGGCACTTCCATTTCTCAGGGTACATCTATACTGCAATGCTATTTTGGGATACCGGGGTATACCGAAATAGCTATTCCGCATCTTCACAGCAAGCTCATTACTTCGGGCTCGCTATTTCAACGTCCCTGTAAACTTCATTCCACAAGGATTAAGGGATGTTTCGGGATTGCACTTTATTTTGAAATTTGGTGCTGAGTAGACAGTGCCAAATGATGAAATAAGCTATTTCAAAATAGCATTGAAATAAGATATGCAATTTGTGTAGCTCAATTTGCGTATCTTATTTCGAGTTACGGTGCAGTATAGATGCACCCTCAGTGAGTACAGCTGTCTTGGTAGGTTGCAGATAAAGAGAGCCTTGAAAATTACACCCAGAATCTTTATGAGTAGAGCTGCCACTGCCTGCAGGGCCACTAAATATGAATAAAGCAATCTGCATGTGAACTGTGCACATGAGACGAGGTAAACTTACAGCTCCAATGGCTGGAACGTAGAAAAGGGAGTGAGGCCTCATAAAAGACAGAATAAAACATTCTGATTGGTGACTTTTCTGAAAAGTAATAGGGGAGAGCAAGCATTGGTTTTCAGGCAAGCAAGATAAGACCCAGGTGAGACTATTTTATGCCATGCAGCATTCCCATGTGAGGTTATTAATTTGGTTTACGACATCCAGGTGCAAATTTTACCACATGGTTCAACAACCGAGTTCCACAAATGAGCTCTAAGAGCCTGATCTAGTGCTTGTTTAAATTAGCAGGAATCATTCCTGGGCTTTGGATCAGGCCTGTAGAGAACCAAAATTTGTGTTAGACAGATTTGTGGACCTCAGTCAGTTTATGGAAATAGTGGAATCATAGGCCATAGGCATGGAATGCAATGCACCAGGGGTATCTAACAACACAGAAAGTGCAGTGTGCTCTGCATCTCCTTAAAGGTTAGCCAGCCAGTTCAATGACTGAGAAGTAGTCTCCTGAATGCAGCAAGAAAGAACAATTCCATATGGAGAAGATAAACAATGCAGCTCCATGCTGGTCAGGTGGTAACCACATGTCACGATGATACCAATTCATATCGCTTAGACTGTGGGATGATTCACTGTAGTGCCTTGTTACAGAATGTAAATGAACATGTAGCAGCATGTTGTGAGGAGAAATGTAATGAGAATCAATTTACAGAAAAGAGAATATCCCCTTTTGTCACTTAAATGGATAAGTAATACAATGCATCACACTTCTGAACAAGGAACAGATAGAACTGAGGCCTGTGAAAGCTGCACTGGAAAGAAAAAAATATCTATGTAAGTATTACAGCAGCCTCATCTGAAATATATTTGTGTGAAAGACGGCTTCACACAGGTAATGCTGTGAAAGAGAAGGTGGAAGCTAAAATGAAGAAGCTGGAATGACACAGTGACAGTGAGGAATCAACCCTTTAGCCAGTGAAGACTGCAAAGAAAGTGGGAAAATGGGGAAAATGACGGGTTTCTAAAGGAAAGAATGGAGTTTCATTCTGAGTTTCAGAATTAATTCAATCTGAAGCACAGTTATGGGGATAAACAAACAAGCAAAACCCCATGAATCTCTGTGAATCAAAACTGCTGAGTTTTGCATAGCTCTATACAGGATGACATACACTAAGGAAAATAAATGTCCAGAGATGATCATAGCTGTTGGTGCTTAAAATGTTGTTCAGGGTCAGCTGTGGAGCTCTTCCTCCCAAAAAATTGGTTATTTTTTTTTAATATTTAGAGGAGTCCTCATATGTTGGGGCACTAAAACCATGGGAAAAATTAACTGCACAACTTTCAGAGTCACAGTTATGCTCATTATTCTAGGCACTTGAAAAACAAAGTTTGTAGAAAGTCTTTCTGACTGTGAATATAGGGACTATTTCCATTGTGAATTTCCATTTCTGCAGCAGCACTAGGCCCTGCAGAAATAGGGATTTACTTCTGGAGTCTGTAAGCTCTTCTGTCTGACTTTTTGACAGATTTGAAGAGGAGGAGGAGGAGATGGTGTTTATAATGGGAGATGGTGGAATGCAGTTCTACCCCGAAATGCTATGGATTTGCATACATTTAATATCCACATTCCATTAAGTGATATCTAAAACCCATGCAGTGACCTTTCTTAAAAAGAAAAGAGGGACTGGATGATTCAGGGGATTAGTAATGAAATACAGAGCCATTCACCTCCAGGTCAGCTGTTTGAGTTCAGTCCGAGTTATTATTGACCAAACATTTATACTATTTGATGGCTATGAAGAATCATCAATGATGTATATAATTATGTATAAAGTGTTATTGGTCCATTTCCTCAGTATCCATATAGCAAAAGCTAATATCTGAGTTGACAGAACCTGACACCCTTGTTCGCTGTCTTAACAGAGAGAACAATGTCCAAGGTGAAGTGGACTGGCATCACCAACTCATTTCACACATGGCACACAATGCATGGTAAAACACCGGTGTCGCTGCATCACTACCGACACAACTAACGACTTACTGCTGCAGCCCTGTTTCCTTTCCCAACATAGTAGCTTCTTTTATCCCTGTCACTCCATCAAGATTGGAACATTGCTGAGTTTTAGTTCAAGCAGACTGGGTATTATGGATTGTTGCCAGAATAATTAATGGAAAATACTCACATGTCAATAGATTTGTTACATAAAGATGGATATGTGCAAAGATCACCTGAGTTTGAGGTCTTGTTATAAACACGTATCTCAAAGCAGGTTTGTAAACTTTTCAAACAACCCTGAGATGGTTTATGTGCTTTGTTGAAATAGAAGATAAAAATAGAAAACCAGGAGAAATTCTGTGCTTTTAAAAGATGGACCTTTAACAGAATTTCAAATAGAGAAAACCCCATTAGACTCTAGCTTCACTCCGGCTTTCCACTAGCAGGACAAAGGGTGTGTTCCAGATGTTAGAATGTCTGCCAGAAGCAGTTGCAATTGTTTGAAAGTTGTTGTAACTTCCCTTTTACTGGGGCTTGTGCTCACCTGCAGCACATTGTGTCAGGGAGAGAGGGAGGTGTATTGAACTGGTGCTTCCTCGCTACAAGTCCTTCTGCGGGTCGCTGTTTGAGCCCTTAGGATATTAAAGTTACCCTCCTACTGCGGAACCTCGAGGGGAGTGTGGTATAGGACTTACTTCTGCCCATCTTTGGTCTTGTGATTCAGGCACTGGTCAGGCATTCAGAATATCAATGTTGAATTCCCAAATCTGCCACAAGCTTCCTGTGTGACATTGGGCAAGTCACTTGATCTCTATGTGCTTCTGCAGTCCATTTGTCAAATGGAAATTAATCTTCCTTACCTATCATGGATGTCCTAAGGGCAAAACCCATTAATCTATGACAGGAGGTGCTCAGATACTAACAACGACGTTAACCAATCGGTACCTAAACAGTCAGAAAACCAACAAGAGGGATTTTTTTGATGCCTGGTGTATTGGCCCGGCTTTTCATTAACATAGTGTGTGGCCTCCAGAAAAATTGTGCAGTCTGCCACGTTAATACCATTGCACCTTTTCTTTTACTTACTTTATTTTACATGCTTCTGTGCTTACAGGGGAGGCTTTCTACTACCGTACCAGCCTTTTCTGTATAGAAAAATGTCAAGGTTCATTAAGTTGTCACTTCCAGTTTTAATCTGTGGATAGGTAAAGTACTTCCTCTTGCAGCTTTAAAAAAGTGTTACAAGCCTTTGCTGAGTGATTGAAATGAGGTCAGATTTTGTGAGCCTCTGCCAGAGGATATTGAATAATAATAAATAATAACAATAACATCATTCTTAAGAAAATGCGTGCAGCAGCAGGTTCAGACTATGCACAGAACATGATGTGTGAATTGGCCATCTTGCTCCACTCTTACAACATTGGCTCCATTGTCAGTGATAATGAAACCAGTGGAACGTCCTTGGCAGGTAAACTGCACATTTATTTGTTTTTAAAGCTTTGAAAATATCTAGGCTGTCATATGATCTTTCTTACCCTGGAGATTTTAACTGTGGTTTGTTTCTGAAAGAGACTGCAAATGGCTGGCACATGCTTTTTCCAGTAATACCTGCGTGATGTGTGCTTTTGGTATACTCAGTGTTTATCCACAGGTCTGCACATCAGTTGGCATATTCAGACAACTGGACAAATTCTGCTTATGGTACTTACATCTGTTAAGAAACTCATTTTATTAAGAGGGCTGTAGAGAGCTACATAGACATGTGAGTTCACTTGCTGGAAAATAATTTTTAAGTTTCAACCAACGTGCCATTCTGGTCTCACGTGAGTCTTTTTGTCTTTCCTATAATCATTTCAGCCCTTCATTGCACACCATAGTATATTCAGTTACTTGGGTATCTTTTGGAAGTTTGTATTGGGACTTTCTTTTCCAGAGTAGAGTCTGCCTGCATACTAATTGGGTTTGTATTTGGTAATGTGACATTTATGCTTTCAATTTCCCACCCTGAACTGACCTGTAAGATTTCTATCCTTTCTCTGTCAAATCTCTCCTCAAAAATCCATGCCTGCTTTGCTGTCCATAAGAAACCAGCCAGCTAAGGTTGGCAGGTTTGCAGAGCAGGTAAGAATATAAGACAGCTACTGAGACCAGTGCTTCATCTAGCCCAAGCTCCTGTCTTCCAGCAGTGACCAATGCCAGATTCTGCATAGGGTAAGAACAGAGGAGTCAATCAACTGATCCATCCCCTGTCATCCACTCCAGGCTTCTGGCAAACAGAGATTGGAGACACTCAGAGCATGGAGGTGCATTCCTGCCTATCCAGGCTAATAGTATAGAAGGACCTATCCTCCAGGAACTTATCTAGTTCTTTTCTCAACCCTGTTATAATTTTGGCCTTCACAACATCACGTAGAAAATAATTCCACAGGTTGACTGGGTATTGAGAGATGATTGATACTTCCTCTAGTCATTACAGTATTATTTTTAAAATGCATTGTACCATGACAACATCAGACTTGATAGCTATAGGAGAGTGGTGAAAGGCAGGAATACCAGTCCTAGAATAGTGAAGGAACTTTTGCCTATGAATTTCAAAGAGGTTAACTCAGGTTAATTAGCTTCAGGGGGTAGCTGAGTTAGTCTGTTAGGGTATGGCTACACTAGCCACCCTAGTTCGAACTAGGGTGGCTAATGTACTCATTCGAACTTGCAAATGAAGCCCGGGATTTAAATATCCCAGGCTTCATTTGCATGTTCCCGGGCGCTGCCATTTTTAAATGCCTGGTAGCTCGAACTACCTGCGGCATGGGTTCAGTAGTTCAAATTAACACTCTTAATTCGAACTACCGTTACTCCTGAAGAGTATTATATTCCTGAGGAGTAACGGTAGTTTGAATTAAAAGTGTTAATTCGAACTACCGAGCCCATGCCGTGTGTAGCCGCGGGCAGGTAGTTCGAGCTACCGGGCATTTAAAAATGGTAGCGCCCGTGAACATTTAAATCCCAGGCTTCATGTGCAAGTTCGAATGAGTACATTAGCCACCCTACTTCGAACTAGTGTGGCTAGTGTAGCCATATCCTGACAGAAAAAAACAACAAATGGTCTGGTAGCACTTTATAGACTAACAAAACATGTAGATGGTATCGTGAGCTTTCGTGGGCACAGTCCACTTCGAGATATAGATTGGGGGGGGGGTCTCTACCACTGAAGGTACTAACAGCTTTCTAAGCAGTATCCTTCCTGTCTTAGCAATCTATCTATTGACTTGATCTTTATCTGCTTAGGTTTACGTACCCATTCTCCAGATACTTAATGATGCCCTGTTCCCCCCCCTTCCTCTTTCCTTTCTCTTCCCCTCTTCTATTTATTTCCAGTTTTCATAACCCCTACTCAAAACTCTGGTCAGCTGAAGAAGTGGGCAGTGCCCATGAAAGCTAATGATACCATTACATGTTTTGTTAGTCTATAAAGTGCTATGAGACCATTTGTTGTTGTTTTTTTAAGTTAATTAGACACACCTGAGTCCAAGTAATTCCGGTAATGTTTAAAAACCCCTCTTCTAGTGAGAGGGAGTAGAAGGAGGGATGAGAAACAAGCTGTGGCATGGAGAAAAGGATTCTCCTAGGTGAAGAGTTGTCCTCCTCCCTATAGAGGAAATATTGAGTTTATTTCTGTCTGGAAAAGGGCTGACAACCAGGAGCCAGCATAAGTCAGTGCCTTTGTGGGGGCAAGAAAATGTGTGTCTTTTGTATTGTGGGGTTTTTTTTGCTTAAGAGAATGATTCAGGTATACCCTGGGGCCCACTTTGTACATACGGTGAATAAACCAATTAAAAAACCTCCAGGGCAGTGTTCCCTCTAAGCTGTAGGGCAGCACAGGTGATTAATCATTCCTGCCCAATCAGTCAACACCATGCATGAATCACTGAGGCTCTGACTGCTGCTGCCCAGCTTAGAGGGAACACTGCTCCAGAGTAATGATTAATTTATTCTAGCCTCCTTTCCATCCCTGCAAGGGGCAAGGGCAGAATTTTGGGTGGATGGGGGGGTAGCAGCCATGAACCTACCCCATGTGAGAGGCATGCAAAGGACTTGAGTACTTTCCACTCACTCCCTTAGCATCCAGGGCACGGGATGAAAAGCAAACCCCATCCCAGAGCACACGGCTGCTGCCCGCCCCCCACCTGCCCAAAATTCCACCCTTGACTAGAGGGAGGAGCACTGAGGCTGATTTGTGCCTTGCCATTGAAGAAATATTCATCAATATTCATGCACTGAAGTGTATCCCTTTCCCCATAGCTGTCAGATGGCACTTCTATGTTTACACTAGAAACATTTCTGATCTGGGACTGTGTTTTCATCCATATAGTGTCTCCACCATTCTTGCTGGGGTCTTTAGGCACTGCTACTGTATAAACAATAATGCTAAGAATAATCTAATGTAGAATGAATCAATTATATGAGAGAATTTGTGTATCTGTCGTTTTGTCCATCCATTCGTCTGTGAGTTCATTAGTTCAAGAACTCCCCGTAAATGTTATGAATTAGGACCACCAAATTTGGTATGCAGCTTCCTCTTATCACTTAAAAGCAAAATCAGGGTTTGGTTGTTCCAGGATATTCAGATGTGTGTGGAATGAGATTGTTTCATGTCAAACAGAAAGGGAGGGCTGTGATAGGAGGGACAGTTATAAATGACCACAGGGGGATAGTAGGTATGGGAACAGTTATATCCCAGAATGACCACAGGGGGACAGCAAATGCTCAAGTGCTAGTGAGCAGTTGCTGGTTGGCCATTGTGGCCCCCACTGCTCTGGACTGGCCCTGGGGAGGAGTTGCTGGCCTCCCTGCCCTGAGCCCCTGACCCCCGGCCCTGACTCCTGCTCCCCCACACCTCCAACATGCTGCCCTGATCCCTCCCACATCTCCAAACTCCTGCCCTGACCCCTGCACCCACCACAGCTCCCACCCCTTGCCCTGAAGGACCCAAGCAACACTTGGTAAATCTTCTAGTGATAAATATACAGGACCAAATTGAGAGAAAGCCTAAGTAGTGAGGAAAGTAACAAAATTGATACTATCCAGCATAAGTGTAAGTTAGTTGAGGGGATGTTATATTTCTACATATACCTTCTTTTGCACTGTCCTGATGTTTCTTTTCCTGCAACATCCCTAATGTTTTGTTTGCTCACTATTCACTTGCATCAATTTACGAATATGTACTTACCACCACCATGTATATCATGCCGGAATTTGGACCTTTGTGGGGAAAGCCATTTCAGTTTAACGACATATTAAAATCCTGACCTAGCTCAATGTAATCTTCTTCCTACTGTGGCAGCATGAGATCAGGGAGCTACCAAGGCCTCATGGAAGGCAGATATGTGGGGAGCTGGGTCTGTGGCTTTATGTTCCCTGAGTAGGCTGTTGAAGACTCTGGCCCAGCCAGCCACACCTGAAGCCTATCTGGCATCAGCCTGAAGAGATGGCAAATTGGAATACCTGAAGCCACTTAAGGTAGATGGGCGCACTATGAAAACACTCCCCAGGTAAGGCTAAGAGGGAGGAGAAAAGGGATGGACTAGAGGAGAAGGGAGCAGCCCAGCGTGAGGGAACACACACGAGAGAGCTGACATCAAGGTTTGCTCTACAGCATCAGGAAGGATGTACCACCGGAAGGGTTGGGGAAGTGGCCCAGAGAGGGGCTGTTGCTCAGGGGGGCAAGGGCCGAACTACACAGCCTGTTCAGAGTTGCCCCCACCCATAGGGCCATGGGCCAGAACCTGGAGCAAGTGGGTGGGATTGGGTTCCCCTCAATCCTCCCCTCTGTCTGGAAGGGCCAGTAGGGTGAGGAAAAAGGACACTGGACTGGCCAATGATGAAAAAAGGCTCTGGTAGCTGGGTACCCTCGCCTTCATGGCAGTACTAGGGACACTGCGAGCTCTGAGGCACACAAAAACCCAGCAGGAAGCACAGGACCCAAGGGGCTTAGCCCAGACTTTGCCACACTACCAGCTAAAGTGAATTTTACTACAGATTATACTACAGCTGTTCATACCATATGTATCAATGGTACATATACAGAGGTCATACAGCAATCTTGCAGTGAAGGCAGGAAAGTGTGTATAGGGCACAGAATTTGACACTGGAGATAATGGAAACAGGCAGAAGACGCAACATAGAGGCAAAACAAATACATTTTGCCAGTCAAACTTCCTTTCTTTACCTCCCTCAACAAAAAAAACACAAGTGGAATGATGAGAACTCAATACATGCTATTTGCATTTACTAAAGTATTTAATGCACTTATAGATAATTAATTAAATAACAGGATAAAATAAAAGCGACGAGGAGTCCTGTGGCACCTTATAGACTAACTGAAGTGTAGGAGCATAAGCTTTCGTGGGCAAAGACCCACTTCGTCAGATGCATGGCCTCTGACGGCTACCCCTCTGATACTCAGGATAAAATAAAATATTTTAAAATTTAATTTAAATTGTTTTGGATTGAAAGCTGGCTGAAAAGATCTTTACAAAATGTAAGGATAAATAGGGGTATGTCTACACTACAATGTTAGTTCGAACTAACGGACGTTAGTTTGAACTAACATTGATAGCCGCTACACTAGCGCTCCGCTAGTTCGAACTAGGAAAACCTCATTTTACGAGGATTAAGCCTAGTTCGAACTAGCTAGTTCGAATTAAGGGGTGTGTAGCCCCTTAATTCGAACTAGTGGGAGGCTAGCCCTCCCCAGGTTTCCCTGGTGGCCACTCTGGCCAACACCAGGGAAACTCGTCTGCCCCCCTCCTGGCCCCGGACCCCTTAAAGGGGCACGGGCTGGCTACAGTGCCCGTGCCAGGTGCAAGCCTGCCAGCACCCAGCCAGCAGACCCTGCACCTGGCACGGCACAGAGCCACCCACCCGATGTCCCCCAGCCCTTCCCCTCTTCCTGGGACCAGGCTGGCGGCTCCCGGGAGCTTGCCCTGGACCGCAAGAGGCGGGCACCTTCCTGGGCTAGTGCGGACATTGTGGACCTTGTCCACGATCTCCGCACTAGGCACAGGAAAGTGGCCGTCTAGGGCAAGAGAGCTGCCAGCCTGGCCACCCAGGAGCAGGTGTGCATGAAAATCAAGGGGGTCCACTGAGACCCCCGACCCTGAGCCCTGAGATTATAATGACCGTCCTGGGTCAGACCAAAGGTCCATCTAGCCCAGTAGCCTGTCTGCCGACAGCAGCCAACCCTAGGGACCCTGAAGGGGATGGACCGAAGACAGTGACCAAGCCATTTGTCTCGTGCCATCCCTCTCCAGCCTTCCACAAACTTTGGGCAGGGACACCACTCCTACCCCCTGGCTAAGACTACTCCATGGACCCAACCTCCATGACTTGATCTCACTTCCCTTTAAACTCTGTTCTAGTTGTAGCCTTCACAGCCTCCTGCAGCAAAGAGTTCCACAGGTTAACTATTTGCTTTGGGAAGAAGAACAACTTTCTCTTACTAGTTTGAAGCCTGCTACCCAGTCCTTTCCTTTGGTGTCCTCTAGTCCGTCTTTATGGGAACTCATGAAGAACTTTTCTGAATGCACCCTCTCCACCCAACCCCTGCTTTTAGAGACCTCTATCCTGTCCCTGCTCCATCTCCTCTTTTCTAAGCTGAACAGTCCCAGTCTCTTTAGCCTCTCTTCATCTGGGACCTGTTCCCAACCCCTGATCATGTTAGTTGCCCTCCCCTCTCCCAGCCTTTCTCTTCCCCTCTCCCACCTCCTTTTCCCAGTCTCACCCAGTTTTGTTCAATAAAGACAGAGTCAATGTTGGAAGAAACGTTATCTTTATTTTGTACATCAATAAGAAGGGGGGCTAGGGAAGGGTAAGTGGAAGGAGGTGAGGGAGGAATGGGGCACGAGCCCCCGATGGGGAGGACTGGGCTGGCTCTGCGGGCTTCTGGGGGTGGAAGCTCTCCTGCAGCCCCCCGATTGCCCCCTCTCCCCAGATGGCAGCCTGCGGCAAGTGCAGCCGGGCTGATGGCCGAGTGGTGTGATGTGCCCAGTGTGGGTACTCCGGGCACTCCAAGCCAGGACTGCTTTGCAAGCGGGGCACCCCTTAGAACTGTCTGTCCGGGGTGGGGGTCGGGACCCTTTAAGCGCAGCCCTCGGCTAGCCTGAGACAGCATCTCCACGCTCTAAGTCCTCCTCTGATGCCCTGCCGGCACTGCTTCCGGCCATCCTTAAGCCCTGTTCAGGGTCCACTCAATGTGGACTTGCTAGTTCGAATTAGCAAAATGCTAATTCGAACTAGTTTTTAGTTCTAGATGCGTTAGTTCGAATTAGCTTAGTTCGAATTAACTAATTCGAACTAAGTTAGTTCGAATTAGCGCTGTAGTGTAGACATACCCTAGTATACTGAGGTTGAGAGTTTCTTGGTGGTATTTAGAAGAGGATGCAAAGAGCACATTCTTCAAATCAGTGGATGATACTAAATTAAGCGAATTTGTGAATATCGGTTAGGAGAGAGAAATAATTTAAATGTCAACTTCATGTTGAGTAAACTAGATATTAGATAAATTGAGGGCATGTCTAGACTACATGACTCCGTTGATGGAGCCATGTAAAGTAGTTTACTCGACATAGTCAATGAAGCGGGGATTTAAATAATCCCCGCTTCATTAAAATAAAAATGGCCACCGCGCTGTGCCAACTGTCAGCTGATCCGGCACAGCACGGCAGTCTAGATGTGATGCAGTCGACAAGGGAAGCCTTTGTCTACCACTCTGGTAAACCTTGTTTCACAAGGCTTACAGAAGCGATTAACAAAGGTTTCCCTTGTCGACCGCGCCTCGTCTAGGCTGCTGCGCTGTGCCAGATCAGCTGATTGTCGGCACAGCGTGGCGGACATTTTTATTTTAATGAAGCGGGGATTATTTAAATCCCCGCTTCATTGACTATGTCGAGTAAACTACTTTACATGGCTCCATCAATGGAGCCATGTAGTCTAGACACACCTACGTCTACACTGGCATGATTTTCCGGAAATGCTTTTAACGGAAAAGTTTTCTGTTAAAAGCATTTTTGGAAAAGCACGTCTAGATTGGCAGGATGCTTTTCCACAAAAGCACTTTTTGCAGAAGAGCGTCCATGGCCAATCTAGACGCGCTTTTCCGCAAAAAAAGCCCCCGTCGCCATTTTTGCGATTGGGGCTTTTTTCGGAAAACAAATCTCTGCTGTCTACACTGGCCCTTTTGCGCAAAAGTTTTTTGGAAAAAGACTTTTGCCAGAACGGGAGCAGCATAGTATTTCTGCAAAAGCACTGACAATCTTACATGAGATCGTCAGTGCTTTTGCGGAAATTCAAGCAGCCAGTGTAGACAGCTGGCAAGTTTTTCTGGAAAAGCGTTAGCTTTTCCGGAAAAAGTGGCCAGTCTAGACACAGCCCCTGAGAGTAAAGAGCAAAATGAAATTGAAGTTGGGAAGATATTAGTTAATGTACATAGGGGAAAACAATCTGAATCTTATGTACTTAAGTGGGAGATAGAAATCAGGGAAGCCATAAAGAAATCTAGGGGTGATGGTAAATGGTCAATTAGATATGAGTTTACAGTATGACATGGTGGCAAAAAAAAGGTAATGCCACATTGGTCTACATGCACAAATATATCACGTCATAACTGGAGAAGCACTGTCTCCTCTCCACCTGAGTTTGGTGTTAGTGCACCTGAAATGTGACATTCAGTTCTGATCACTAATCTATTGTAAGATCATCACAAATTAGAGGGAGCTCATAGAACCATAAATTGATCAGGGGGATGCATGACTTGAGTTTTGAGGAAAGACTGCAAACCCTTATTCATTTAAGTTGTCCTGTTGTAGTCAATATGATTACTTGCATGTGTGGAGTTTTGCACAATTTCAATCCTAACCCAGAGTAAAAAGAAAACACAATATTTTATTTACTTGTTTTTCTTCCACTAAAGCAATGACAAAATATTAGAAAACAAGGAAGGCAAACGTTTGTAATTACTGCAATTCACTGTATACCTTTCTTTCCCCTTACTCATTTCCACTAATCTTTTTACTGATTTCTATTATCTTGAACTGACTTGTTGAGCATGAGCCCTCAGGTTCAAATGACCCCCCTTCATTTACCATCAGCACTGTTCTAACTCCAACCTTCCTGACATTGTGTTTTAATGTGAATTCTAGACACAGAACTGAAATATTGATCTAATCGATTTGTAACAACACACAAAGTGAAAACATGCAGAGATTGATTTTTGTTAAGCCTTGGAATATTTCCTTATCAAGGTAGGTTATTGAAATGTACATGGCACTCTTTAAAACAAATACAACCTTGTACTTAAGAATTTCCACGGTTATTTTTCAACATGTGCTTAAGTCCTGTTGATTTAAATTTAAGTGGATACTTTTATGCTTTTCTAAATCAGGACCCTAAAAACGATGGACCAGATTCTAAGCTGATGTAAAACTGGTGCAATATATCCATTCTAGGGTGACCATACACTATATTTTGGCAGGGACAGTCCCTTATTAAAGTCCTGTCCCAGCCATCCTGATTTTGTTCTCCCCAAAAGGAGGCATTTGCCCAATTTGCTCTTGTAGACTTGATCAGTGAGCAAGAGCAAACAAGACAAATGCCCACTTTTGTCAAAAAAGTGGAAAAGTGTGGTGTGGTGTGGAGAGAGGAGATACCAGCATCCTGCAAGGGGAGGCGCGGGGAGGGAGGAGGAGCATTCCACCATGAGCAACCCCCCCCCCAGAGTTACAGTGACCAGAAACAGCATGATGGGGGGGGACACTCTGGCAAGTGGTCCGGAGTGTCCTGTTTTCTCATAGCGAAATATAGTCACTCTATATAATGCATACACTAAC
This sequence comes from Pelodiscus sinensis, assembly GCF_052426305.1. Lineage (NCBI taxonomy): Eukaryota > Metazoa > Chordata > Testudines > Trionychidae > Pelodiscus > Pelodiscus sinensis. Next base: position 314,282,429 of record NC_143052.1, read on the forward strand.
GCTGTGTCTACATTGGCACCCTTTTCTGGAAAAGGGATGCTAATGAGACAAGTTGGAATTGCAAATGCCGCGGGGGATTTAAATATCCCCTGCGGCATTTGCATGAACATGGCTGCCACTTTTTTCCAGCTCGGGGCTTTGCCGGAGAAAAGCGCCAGTCTAGCCGGGATCTTTCGGAAAATAAAGCCTTTTCTGGAAGATCCCTTATTCCTGAATTTCAGAGGGATAAGGGATCTTCCAGAAAAGGCTTTATTTTCCGAAAGATCCCGTCTAGACTGGCACTTTTCTCCGGCAAAGCCCCAAGCTGGAAAAAAGCGGCAGCCTTGTTCATGCAAATGCCGTGGGGGATATTTAAATCCCCCGCGGCATTTGCAATTCCAACTTGTCTCATTAGCATCCCTTTTCCGGAAAGGGTGCCAATGTAGACACAGCCTAACAGGGTATCTAGGAATGCATTTCAATATGTGACGGGAATGGATTTTGGTGTATTTTAGATCTACTCTACAATATGGAGACAAAACTTCATGACTATACTCTTTGAGGGTTGAGTTCCATTCCATATGTTCAAACTGTTTGTATGCAATTCTGAATGGGAGGCAGACTGATAGTTAATCAAACTGTATCACATACACTGAATGGTGCCTCTATCATAGTAGGATGGAAAAACATGGGAAAGGGTAATATGTAGGGATAGTGAGGTTGAAGCTGGTGCATTTTAATCATTATTATTTATGTGTCTGGCTTATGCTGATCTTAAGAACAAACTAAGTAAGCATGAGAATTCCTGTTTAATAAAATACTTACCAAATTAAGCCTCAATTTAACCATACCTTTTTTTAGCTATGTTTGATTTGGTAAGTGTTCTTTACACACAGGTTCCATATATAGAGAATGTGCATTCAGTTTTTCGATTTCAAGCACACTTACTGGCATGACAAGTCATACAAACTTCTCAAAGGAGAAAAAAGAGACCAGTTTTTCAGGTATCTATCAGAAGTAGCTATGTTCTACATAGAATAGGGCTTTTCAGAGTTTGTCAATCCCTGGACTCATTGACAATACTCAAATTAACTTAGACTGGCCAGGATTATATTATGGTTACATCCTCTGTGTTAATTTCTCATTGCTGTTTATTCCTGATACAGTGGTACATTACTTTATACCAGTGGTACTCAAACTGTGGGTTCCCACTTTGGGTTCCCAGCCCTGTTTTAATAGGGTCACTAGGGATGGATTAGATTTGCTGGAATGTGGGGCCAAAGCTGGAGCCCAAAGGCTTTAGCCCTGGACAGGGTAGCTCAGGCTATAGGCCCCCTACCTGGGGCTGAAGCCCTTGGGTTTGGGGTCTAATCCCTCTCCACCCCCTACTCAGGACAGTGGGGCTCAGGCTTCAGTCCCTCACCCTGGTCGTGTAGTGATTTTTATTGCACAGTGAAGTTTGAGAACTCCTGCTTTACATGAGGAAGCTATCTCAATAGTCTTTCTCCAAGTATCAGGCAAAGTTTGTCGTATGTTAATGAAAAATCTTTGATTACATCTAATAATTTGAGGAAATTGTTTCTCACTCTTCCTCATATTTTGGGCTTTGAACAACTCGGGACTGGAATTAACTCTGAAATAATAATAATAATGCAGAAGAAATGTTATGGTTGTTCTTTCAAAAGTTTACAACTGAACCTTGACTTAATACAACTTTAAAACTTTACCATGCCTCAGAAAAATGCTGCTTTTAATCAACTTAATTTAAATGAAACAAGAACAGCAACAGCTTACTTACCTTGTCAAATCTTGTTTTTAAACTTAGCCTCTATTTTTTGTAAAGTTTACATTTTTAATGCAGTACTGTATTGCATTTTCTTTTGTGTGTGTGTGTGTGTGTGTGTGTGTGTGTGTGTGTGTGTGTGTGTGTGTGTGTGTGAGTGTGTGTGCGCGCGCTGCCTGATTATGTACTTCTGGTTCCATAATTCTTGCAGTTAATCCTGAAATTCATGAGCTTGAACTTCACACGATTAAATTTCCTAACATGTCTATTACTCTAGTTGTCCAAGTGAATACTCTAGTTGTTCAAGTCTTCTGTATAATATTCTGATCCTGCTCCATACTGGTTAGACCTCCCAGCTGAGTGTCATCTGCAGATTTTATTAGCATACTCCCTCTGACAGTTCACCCTTCAGTATGACCTGTTGTAGTCTGACCTTTAATCAATTCCGTAAAACTTTTAAATCATCATATTCAATTTAACTAATAATTTCCTATATTTAACTGTATCAGATTCTTTACTGAAATCAGGTATATTAAATCTACTGCATTTTCGTTGAATACAAAATTGGTCATTTTCTCAAAGAGACCAGATTGGTGTGGCATGATCTACTTTTTGTAAAATTGGGTTGTATTTTTTCCCATATTCTATTTTTAGCCTGTCTAGTTATTTCTGGGTTGTTCTTTCCACAGTGACTTGTATATAGACCTTGTATGAACTTTTCAATCAAATGCCATTCCATCTAATATTGTTTTGTTGAAGGCAAAACCATTTATGGAGACATTTCAATTGTGATGAAGAGTTTGTTGGAAAAAAAATATTTGGGAGAGAGAATATCATACTCTAGAGTTAGAATATTGGCTTGGGAGGGCAAGCACCCTGAAGTGAATAACCCAGCCCAGAGCAAGAGACATAGGCTAGCAGGGCTTATGTTAGCTCACTAAAAATAGCTGTGTAGGCAGCACATCATGAACTTGGGAGGCCTGCTGCTGTGGGCTGTTTGGACATACCTGGAAGATCCAGGTGCACCTCCATGCTGTATCTGATTCAGAGTGATATGACATGAAAAATTCTGCTCTGAATCAGGCAGAGTAGGGACTTGATCCTGGCTCTCCCACAGCCCTGTCCTGTGCCCAACCACTAGGTCATATACACACACTCACCTTCCTGGATATTCCTCTTTGTGAATCACAAACTTCAGGTGTCAAATATTTTGACATAATTCCCTTTTTTCTGAAACATTCACAGTGACCACAGAATGGAACAATTATCCTCTTACCTGCTCTGCTGTTTTACTGCTGGTTTAGGTGCAGCTCTGCATTTCTCAGTAGGGGACAAAGTAGTTTGCTCCAGTGATCAGAACATTTCTGTGGGTGAGAGGAGGAAGTGATAGATGCAGATGAGGCTTTTCATTTAGTATTCAATTCTCACTCCTTTTTTCCCCTGAATTTGCAGGGGTGAAGGTGATGATAAGATGTTTCAAGCTGCAGGGAGTGTTTGTTGCATTAGTTCATGTTGGATTAGAAATTAATCACCCATTTCTGTATATTGAAGAGAGGGGAATCCACCTAAGCAAGGGAGAAAAAATACTTTCAGGTAAGATCTGAAATGAATTGCAGAGCCGATGATGGAGTTAGACAGAGAAAGCTTTTCCTGATAACAGGAGCTATAGAGGACAAAAATATTATAAAAACAGTGGCATGCTAGGATAGTCAAATAAAGAGGAAGGTGGTGTTCCAGGTGGTAGAGAAAATTTGAAGTTGTGGATGAAGATTTCCACTGAGATGACCTGCTGTGGAGGTAGAAATAGACATATATAAATGTACGAAAAATGGGAGAAGGAGAAGATTTATAGGTCAAGGATTATACCAAGGACACAGATTTTTGGCAGAAAGAGACTGAGGCAAAGCAGAATAGAACAGAAACAGAATGGGAAAAGCACAAGTTTACTTGGTCAACGTAGGCAGAGAGGGGTGCGTATTGATGCATGGTGAAGAGTGTAAATGGAAATCTGGTGAGATAGCTAATTTCATCAATGTACTCATGGTAGCTGAGATATCATTTTATCAAAGGGAGAGGAAGGAAAATAGAAAAGTGCAGTATCTTACAGCATACCAACAGACATGGCTGCACTCAAGGTTGAGTGAAAGTTTGGACTGTGAGAGTGGAATAAGAGGGACTTTGCATAGTTGTTGAGGCATTCCAGGATTGTTGCTTAATGGTGAACAATGCACATAAGTCAAGGAAAATAAGGAAGGCTCCTTCATAATACAAAGAAAGTTTTCTATTTCCCTATAGCTCCCCCTCTTTATCATTATTTGTTACTAACAGTTATAAGAAAGTGTCCAAATAAGAATTTTTGCAAATATCAAGCAACTCTTTTTTTTTCCTCTGGGGGAAAGCACCATAACTTCTGTTGTGGTAAATAAATTTTCACTATAATGTTGCTTCCTCTTTTATTAATAAAGAGGAAGATATGTGTAAATGGATTAGCCACACTCATGCACCTTCTTCTGGCACAAACACTGCACTTCCCTTTCTTTTCCCTCTTCCAGGCCCTTTCTCCGAAGACCCCACACACTTGATGATCCAATCACCATCCTTGCTGAGGCCTGGGTTTATTTAGACAAATAACTCAAAAGTAAAACTCAAAGTCTGCCAAATCTGTCCTGAGGCCTGACTCTGTCTTCAGAGGTGGGATGAACAAAAGGGTTTCTTCAGAGTCCTTTTTTCATGAGTTCTTAAGGGGTGCTATGACCTGCCCTGCTTAGAGCTGACTCCTCTGTCCTCTTCCAGAACTGCCTCAGTTCTCTTATAGGAACTGGTTACTTGCAGTCCCCTCCCACCATCATCTGTCCCTGCTTAGCTCATTTACCAAGCCTGATCCAGCCTTCAAATCTTCCATAGGCAGCTCCCTTGCTCCATTGTACTTCTTTTGCCAGTATCCCAGAAAAGCATTGCTGCATCCAACGAACACATCCGCTTTTCTGAATTTTTCAAAAAAAGCGGACATGCTCTTTTGCCATCCCTGTAAACCTCATTCTATGAGGCATAAGGGATGTGTCAAAAGAGCACTTTTTTCTGAAATTTGGCATTGTGTAAGCATGCCAAATTTTGGAAAAGGCTCTTACAAAAGTAAATCAGAAAAAGATACGCAATTTGCGTACTGAAAATTGTGTTTCTTTTTCCGATTTAACTCTGCAGTCTAGACGTAGCCTCAGTATGTTACTTCTAGAAATTCAGGATATGGGTCACTGATTAGACTATAATTGGTCTTTAGTTGTTTCATCTCATGATTATTTTTATTGTTTCCACCTGATTGCCACTCAGTATTCATTATCCTCCTAAATCACAGCAGCACTTAGCAGTCATGTAGCTTTTTGTATTTTCAAAGCACTGGCTGCACATTACAGATTTACATTTTGAAATGCTTCATCTTAGAAAATCTTTTGGAATTATTTGTAGGGAACTCTTGTGGTTTCAAATGTCAGCCTTCAACATCTTTTTTTTTCACAAGTTTTAATGCTAACTATAGTTTTGTGGTCATGTATTCATCATTAGATCCTCTGTGTGTGGATATGAGTAACAGAAAGAGAGAGAGAATAGAAAGCATGGCGCATGTAATAATTCTATTCCTATGTTCTTACACTGTGACCATCACAAGTCTGAGTGCCTTACAAACACTACCATTAAAGTTAGGAAAGGAAGTTTATTAAAACCCATTGTTTAAAAAAAGTTAATAGCAAGCAATAGCATTCTTGTTTGAGGTTCCTTACATGATTGAATCTCAGTTTAGAAGTGAATTTTCTTTTGTGGGGGGAGGGGAGGGATCATTTAAAGAAAATCTCTACCACTGTTTTGTGCATAATGTCTATATCTGGGCTATTAGTTGAAAACATCACAGGCATGGGGAATGACTGGTTATGTTGTGTCTTATGCATAGATTGTAAGCTTTTGGGGGCAGGGCATGACTGCCTGTGTTTGTACAGCACCTAGCACAATTTGAGCCTGGAGCTCTCAGGAACTACTGTAATCACCATCATCAACAACAACCATGAACTCAACATCCATTGGTGTCCAATGCCTTCCTTACTATTTCCTTCCATCTTTCCCTGTCCAGTGTGGAGTGGCTTAGTTTCTGTAGACTAGGGTTAGGGTTAGGGCTTGGGTTACACATAATAATACTCTACTGTTCAAAACATTTTTGTTCATTTTTCCCTGAACATTTGTGCATACTGCTTTTTGCTTTGTTTATTGACACACTTCAGAGGCACAACTTCCTCCCCCCTCCTTTTGTCTCTTCACTTTGCAGGGAAAGGAATAATTTATTAATGGCAGAAAATGACAATGCTCCCTTCCTCTGTTGGTCATTGGCGGGGGTTATGGAGCTGAAGCTTCATCCATTCTCTGGCCCTGACAACCTAATGTCATGCTTCCTTGCTTCTGGGTGGAGTACACAGTTATGTGGCGCCTGCTGACTTCTGAGCACCAGGACCTGGGGTTTGGTTCAGGTGGTCAGTGCAGAGGCTTAAGAGTGTGTTTAATCCCCCATATTTCTTAGCACACGAATATAGCCCAAATTACAATCTAGCCTTGGACCTCAGGGCTGGCACACTGAACAGTTTTGGAAGATTAGCAGAAAAAAGAACTGGACAGTAGATTTTGGCCTTTCCTGTTTAGGATTCAAAAGCAGAATCATACCTTCCATGAGAGCAGAATGCAGAGTAAAGGGATATCTGTAGTAGCTGTAGTGGAGGATTCCATTTTTTGGAAACAAAAAAACCTTTGTGAAAGATGGAGAAAGAGAGAGAAGAGAGTGCAACAAAAGCAACAGGGCATTTAACTTAGTCAACTAGAGAGAGACCAATGTCTCAAGGAAACACGCAAAGGAAGAAAACATGTCTAAATCAACATTTCACTAAAAGGACAGAATTTCTTGGACAGTGAGGCTCAGTGATGCTACTTCTTTAACATGCTGTGTGCTTATAAACCTTGATACACTCACTGCAGTTTTCAAAGTGCATGCCAGCAAGGCAATGGCATCCCTACAGTTTACACAGGGCTAGGCTGGGTTCTACTGCTCTGTGGATACATGGAGTGGAGGGCGTAAAGAGGCAATCGCTGAATCATCAGTAGGAGGAGCCAGGCAGTCATTCTATTTTGCCCAGAGTGGAAAGAACTGCTTGGGTATAGAAAGAACACCATCCCATGTCCTTATAGTCCTTATGCACAACTAGCAGAGCTGTCCAGATCCATAAGGAGGTTATACTACACCCTGTGAAGAGAGGTAGCAGCAGACAACCTACCTCTGGTTGTTGGACAGCTCTAAGAGGGGTAGGTCCACATGTAGCAGTAGAGCACATCACTCCCCCCAGCTGAGGGCTGAGCTTTAAAGCACATATTTGACCTCATCTTCAGTAACTGAGATGCAACCTTCAAAAGCTACCGAGACATAAAAAATAATTAAATACTTTTGGAACACACTGTAAATGCACAAAAGTTTATTTATAAGCTAGCAGCTTAGGTTGCTACAAAGCAATTGTTAATTTGTTCTCCAAAACAGTGAAATAAATGTTATAAGAGCTGCAGCATTACCGATGACTCAGTGAGAGATCCAGCCACTGAAGTCTGTCGCCAGTTTTGAGCCTTGAGGAGTCTGTTTCTGTCCATGTCACTGCCACCCACACACCCGTCTCTGTCTGTGGCTTTGTTTTCTAATTGTCAGCTTTCCTCAAGGCACCAAGGCCTCCTCATCAAGAGGGCTCCAAGCAGCGCCTTGCTCAGAGAGCTGTGCACAGAGCCAGATGAAGCCTCAAAACTACATACTGAGTATCATGCAGTTTGCAGAGACATGCACCACTGCTGGCATAGAGGAAAAGGTAATGGAAAAGGCAGTCACAGAACTAAGTGGACAGGGTTTGTTCTATATTATTAAGCTCCTCAGCTGGTAAGTTTTCAGTATTGCTCCATAATAGGGAATAGAATGGAAGCTCTGTCAGTAATAGTTATCAGTGATGATCTCGAAGCAGATTTTTCATCAATTGGCCTCAAAGAGCAAGGGGATTATTATCACCATCTGACAGATGTAGCAACCGAGCCATAACAATGCACAGTCCTATAGATGGCAAGATACAACCACTATCTTTTTAACCTACCCTAAACATTGCACGAGGCATAAGACTAATACATTTGAGTGCATTTCACTTTGATATGCTCAGTGCTCTCTTGCTCTTTTGGAGAAAACAATGCAGCCAGCATTGCATTGAAATGTTAACAGGCAGATGTGACACAGATTACTGTTGTGCATACCACACAATCTTGTGAGTTTCATATTTCATATTATTGTAACTTTGGGTTACCATAACCATTACACATTACGTGCAGTGGAAACATGATACTACTGAGTTTGGGCAGTTAAACAGAAATCTGGGTTCGGGGGAGGGGGGGAGTTGAGGGCAGGGAGAGGAAGTAAGGGAGAGTCACCATTCTCCCTAACTCAATGTTCTAACTGAAAATGGTTGTGTAGAGTTTGTGAATGCGATGACCAGAAAAGACTATGCAACAGGCATAGTGTCCAGCCATTATAATCAATAATACATGGATGGAAAATTAAACCTCCAGCTTTTTTCTTTTAAGTTTTGCTTTAAAATGCCCATGCATCATCCATTTTTAATTAGACATGTTTTAAAATATTTTTAGAGGGAAAAATCATACTCCCAGCCAACAACCAATTCTGCCATCCTTAATCACAGTAAGCAGTACCTGCATCCACAAGTAGGCTGGGAATTCATAGACATTAACGCTCTCTGGCTCACCTGCAAAGAAACAAAATGGCACCATCAGCGCAGCAGCCAAGGGAGGGATTGCTAATATTACAATATGATTTAGAAATGTGCATCTGTTTCTCTATCTTTCTGTCCATTCATCTGTCAGTCCGTTTGTTCAAGAACGCTTCCATATGGTAAGAGCTAGGACAAATTTTGTATGTAGCTTCCTCTTACCATAACTTAAAGCAAGGTCAGTCTTTGGCTGTGCCAGGACAGTGGAATATGCCCAGAATACAATTGTTTTGCATCAAACAGAAAGTGAGGGCTTTGATAATGGGGACAGTTATATTTTTGAATGACCATAGGAGGGCAGCAAGTGTCCCAGCCTCACAGAGCAACTGCTGGCCAGCAGCCTGTCCCTGGCAGCCACAGCCTGCCCTGCAGAGCAGCCTTTGGCCACTGCACAGCCCCTGTCACCTGGAGCCACACCTTGGTGATAGTGCTGCATGGCCCCCACTACTCTGAGCTGACCCTAGGGAGAAGCTGGTGATTGTGCTGAGTGGTCCCCACTTCCCCTGTACTGGTCCTGGGGAGAAGCTGATGCTCTCCTCTACCACCATGAGCTGGCTCTGGAGAGAATCTGACAGGTGGCCTATGTGGCCCTCCACCACCCCTGGCATGCCCCAGGATAAAGCTTACACCTCAGCCCCCCCATCCCACCATGCTCCTTGCCCTGAACAAGCTTCAGAGAGAAGCTGCCAGGGGAAGCACGGGCACCCCTTACCTCAGGCCTGCACTAGACCCGAGCAGTGCTGGATAGGTCTTCCAGTTAACTATAAATGCATGGAACTGGGATGGAATTTTACCCAGGAAAGGTTGAGTGCTTCTTCTCTGCTTCCCAAGTCCAGGAGGAAACAATCAGAGCAGGGTAAAATTCAGCTATTTCAGTCAAGAATACAGGTTGATACTCTAAAATCCAGGACTCTCTGGTCCGGCAACATCCGTGGTCCAGCATGAGCACAAATATTGTTGGATCAGAGAGCCTGCCTAGCCAGGTTCAGAAGCACAGCTCAGGCTGGGCGGGCGGAGGGGAGCCCAGCCCTAGTGGGGTGGCGTGGTGGAAAGCATAGTCCCAGCCAGGCTTGTGCAGTGGGAAGCACAACTTCAGTCAGGGCTGGCACAGTGCAGGAGCACAGTCCCAGCCAGGGTTGGAGGTAGGGAGTTCAGCCCTGGCCAGGGCTGGAGTCAGCTGGGCATGCAGCCCAGGTTGGCACTGTGGGGGATGGAGTACAGCCCCTGCTGAGGCTGGAGGCTGCAGGGCCAGCCCCTGTTTGGGGCTGGTGCAGTGGTGGGAACGGAGTCCCGGCAAGGCCTGGCACAGTGGGGGGCTGTAGGCAGCGGCAGGTGGCAGGAAGAACAGCCCCACCTGGAAGCAGAGCCTACAGCTGGATAAGGAGCTTTAACCTCCCCTCATCCGGAAAATTCCGTTGTTTGGGACCACTCAGGTCCCAAGGGTGCCGGACAAGGGAGGTCCAACCTGTATTTCAATACTAATGGCTGTGCAATGTACACTTGAAAATAAATACAAAGGAAGAAAGAAAAAAAGCTGTCAGGCTGGTGAGCAGAAAACCCTGTGAATAGTTCTTTAGCTGTGGTACACAGTATGGAAACTGTGTTCCTGCAAAAGAAACACCTCAACCTTACTTTCCCTCAAAGGAATCAGTTGTTTTTAAGGCATGCCTTGGACGTTCAATCCGAGCTCAGGAAGAGGGATGTCTTTGGCTTCAGAAATAATATTGTGGCAGTAGCTGATGGTGATTGGCTGCTAGGCTTTATCAGCTGTGTCCCTAATCTCTTCTACCACTTGTAATGTTGCATACACTATTATGTGGCTGGAGAGGGTTTCCTAAGAAATTTGAGGTCATTTATAAAGAACAGAAAACTATGGATAAAAATGGAACATTTCATAGGTAAAGGCTTGTTAATGTTGAACTCCAGTGTAGAAAATTCACAATTAAGCAACAGAAAAATAACCCAACACCAATGTGGTATGATAATATGAACACTGAAGCATCCCTTTCTAAAAAAAAGTGCGTTTTAATATATTTTTCATTGGATTCAGTGAATTTTTTAGCTCCTTGTAAATAAAGAGTGGCACTGAGTAATGGAATAATTTAGCTTTAGCAGCTTCTGCAGTATTATGTAAAAGGTCATCTTTTATAACAGCTCGACACTTAAAGAAGACATTCTGATTTCTCGTAGACAACTTTAAAACACTTCATATTCTGTGAGCAGTATTTCAGATACTTTCTGTTTTTCTCTCAATTGTTCATCATTAGGATGAAAGCAACATCTTTGTTTCTAACCTACTCAACTGGTTTTGCTGTGCAATAGCACAATGGTGCTTACATTGAGCTGGAAGAGATCTATTTATACAATATTACTCAGCTAAGAACTACTGTTTGAGTTGGTGTTCTTACACCAAATAGAGCAACATTCTCAGAAACAGCTACAGCTAGTTGGAAAACAAGTTGCAAAGGGTCAACGTCCCCTCTGCCATGCACCTTGTGTAGTCATGTAGCACTATGCAAAGGGAGGCCAAAAGTGGGTCTCAGATGCTACCCAGTTCTTATGGCAGCACAGGTGTAAAGAACAACATGGTGCAAAGCACTATAGCACTAGGCCCATAGTCTCTTAAAAGGTGCAAGAGACCGTTTATTCTACCAGATGGTTTTGTTGAGAAGGTTCGGAAGGAGTCAGGACAAATATGAGGAAAAGGAATGTGTTTACTAGTACTGGTAGAAGGCCCCAAGACCTCCTTTGTGGGATGCAGCTGCCATGGATGAGTATTCTGTGGCCCACAGCCTCTCATCCAGGATGCCTGGTGAAAGTGAAAGTATATGCCACCAGGATTGTTCTTTCTTGGAATCTTTGCTCTTTATGAAGATAGCTGAGACTGGTGACATAAGCTGCCTCACTGATAGCCCCTTTCCCACTTGACATCATAGAGACAAATTCACCAATAAACTCTGCCTGCTTTGTGTAGCTGGGAGGATGCAAATCAGTTGGGAACCTGTCAGAACTGACCTGTCCACTTAAGGATGTTTGCATCAGCAGAATGGCACAAAACAGGAGCATACCAGTGAGTCTGATTTGTAACTTTCTGGTAATGAGATCACAACTAGGTTGCCATGGCAATGATTATGATGTCAAATGAGAAGTATGGGCCTTCATCATGCAAGGGTCTCAAGTCTGCGGCATTTATGAACCCAGAATCAGTTCAGTGGTGGGGCAAATCCTGCTCCTGATGGAGTAACCTGGGGAAGACTCCACAAGTATAACGTCACAGAGTCTCACACACTTAGGGTGTGTCTAGACTACAGAGTTTTGTCGACAAAAGTGGACTTTTGTCGACAAAACTATACCTGCATCTACACTACCGCTGAGTTCTGTCGACATAACGTCGACAGAACTCAGCAGTTTTGTTGACGCTGGTAAACCTCATTTTACGAGGCATAACACCTTCTGTCGACAGAGTTTCTGTCGACAGAAGGTGTTATTGCATGTAAACTATCCTTTGCATCGACACTACCATGTCGACAAAGCAGCTTGCTTTGTCGACAGAACTGAATGTAGTGTAGACGCTCTTTGTCGACAGAAGTTTTGTTGACAGTATCTGTCGACAAAACTTCTGTCGACAAAAGCCTGTAGTCTAGACATACCCTTATACACTCCAGAGTCACTTGTGAGTTTGTCCACAAGAAGAAGCAATAGAATCCATTCTCATTACGGATACAAAGGCCAAAAATCTTCATGGAGTTCTCTCTAATGTCATCTTCCACCAGTATATAAAATATTAAATAGTTTCAAATAATTGCTCTGATTGTAAAACCAATATTAATATAGAATCTCTTTTTCTACCTGTTATGAATCACTTTTGTAAGAACCTACAATAAATCTACTATTTATTTGAGAACATTATCTTGGCTACACACACAAGCCTATGACATTTTAATATATAGATTTCATGGCTTCAGTAAGCTTCATAATAGAATACAGAGCAATCCAGGCAATTATGAGCCTGTATTTGTTATATGCATTTTAAAACAATGATAATATATACTTGTTTAGCACTTGTGATCTAAAGATCTCAAACAACTTTGTAAGTAATGGGCCCAGTCCTCAGCTTAGCACACAACACAGGTGAAAGGTGACTCTAAGCTATAGTTCCACTCCCTTGGCCAGCCAAGGGGTCTGAAGAAGAGGGATGGGTGGCACAAAGCAAGCTTTATCAGTTTTGTTTCGTGTGCGAGTTCACCCATGACAGGGCAAAACCTCTGGTGCTCCTATACAACGTGACGGTATAACTAAAGCCATGTTTTCACTTTCTGGAGGATTGATGCTCTGGTGATTGATCTTCCATGGTTCAATTTATCAGGTCTAGTAGAGACCCACTAAATCAAAGGCTGAGAACACCCACAACAGCACGGGTACTCCTTACGAGTTGTAAGGGAAGTCAAAGGGAGTATTTCTTCCATAGACCTCCCACTGTGGAGATAGCACCAAACTTGGCTTAAGGTACGTCGACTCCAGCTACATTATTTACATAGCTGGAGTTGGATTCCTTAAGCCAACCTTCAGGGTGGAGTGTAGACCTGGCCTAAGCCAAAAATTGTTTAATCTTACTTTTTCTCATACATTAATTGATATAGTGGTTAGGACCAAAACTCTGTTTTGCAAGGCACTGTACAAACACAGAACAAAAAAGAACTGCCTCAATCTAAATATAAGATAAGAATTAAAAGTCAAAAACCCCTGTGAAGGAGTAGATGAAAATTATTTTACTCACATTTCAGCAAGCATTCTGAGGTAATGAGAAGTTTGGGATACCTGCTCAGTGTTACACAGCAATTCAGCAGCAATAGACAGACCCATGAGTACTGACTCCCAGTCTGTTGCTTTAACCACAAGGTAACAGTGAGCCTGAGAGCTGCTCTCTCAAGTGAAAAATAAAAGCCAAAGTGAGAAAGGTGAGCAGAAAAGAAGATTTTGGTGCTTTCTCTAGACCCTATTTTGCTGGTGGATTTTCAGCAAAACTCTTCCTCAGAACATGACCTAGACAGTGCTTGGTCCTGCCATGAGGGCAGGGGACTGGACTTGATGACCTCGTGAGGTCCCTTCCAGTTCTAGGATTCTATGATTCTGTAACTCAAAGGGTAAGTCTACACTACATGGCTATTCTGGGATACCAGAAGAATCCCGAAATAGCTACCCTGCATCTACACAAGCCATCCGTTATTTCAAAATATTTTTTGAAATAATGGGCACACTATTTCACCATCCTGGTAAACCTCGTTGCATGAGGGATAAGGGATGGCTCGAAATAGCACATTATTTTGAAATTAGATGTGTAGATGCGCCAAATTTCAAAATAAGCTATTTCGAAATAGTTTTGAAATAAGATACACAATTTCTGGGAGTCTGGCTGGTGAGTCTTGGCCACATGCTCAGGGTTTAGCTGATCGCCATATTTGGGGTCGGCAAGGAATTTTCCTCCAGGGTAGATTGGCAGAGGCCCTAGAGGTTTTTCGCCTTCCTCTGTAGCATGAGGCACAGATCACAGCTGGAGGATTCTCTACATCTTGGGGTCTTCAAAGTATTTGAAGGCTTCAATATCTGAGACATAGGTGAGAGGATTATTCTAGGAGGGGTGGGTGAGATTCTGTGGCCTGCACTGTGCAGGGGGTCAGACTAGATTATCATAATGGTCCCTTCTGACCTTAAAGTCTATGAGTCTATGAGTTTAGAGTGCTGTGTCGACACTTCCAAAGGGAAGTTCTCCTAAAAGCTTTAAAGCATGTGTACAATTAGGAGAAGATTGACACTCTGGAGGTTGATCTTCTAGCGTTTGATTAAGTGGGTCTCGTATAGACCCCTAAACTAACTGCTAAGGGCAGCCTCTGCTGGCGTCTGGTACTCCTCCTTCTGTGAGGAGCAAGGGAAGCCAACAAGAACATGTGCTTCTGTCAGGGCCTTGTTTTGTGAATGCCACTGCCGCTCATCTTAAGGTAAGCTGACTCCAACTGTGCATTTTGTGTTGCTGGAGTTGCGTACCCTAAGCTGACCTGCCTGGTCCAGTGTAGACCAGGCCTTACAGTACAAAAGGATCCTACATTTCAAACCAACAAACTACTTTTTGATATTTTAACAAGTAAAGACTCTACTTTATGGTGATCTTCATTTTAAAGCCAAAGGGAGATGTAGAGTCATTTGACATCACTAGCATTGCTTTAATAAACCTGGAAGTTTAGTAAACATTTAGGAAAGCAAAAACACATTTTTGTACAACAAAGCTGCACTGGTATGGCTAAAAATAAATATTTCTAAATGAATACTGCATTTTTAAATTAAGAAATTGGACAAAACCCTACAGAGCCCTGTTTCAGGTTTGGCTTTAAGCCTGCAAAAACAGTTATTATGGTCAACCTCTGCTACTGAAACATTTATTATGGCTGGATGTAGGCAGGCTTGGTCAACGTGAAAGATGCTTCTAATCTCCTTTGCTCTTGATGTCAGCAGAGTCTGATTCACTCTAGTACAAGGTCCCCACCCACTATCCCATCAGATTTTATTACTCAATTTACCAGTTGGTATGAAAGCTATTTTTGTTCCTAGAAGGGTGTAAGGAATGTTTAAAAAATCCAATTTCTATTTTTTAAAGATAATTACTATGCTGGTGTTATTTATCTGCATTTTATTTGGAATATGTTTAAATATGTAAGCTGATAAACGTTTGCTTTCTGTTTGATCATGAAACACTATGAACTTCTGTAAAGTAAGACTACAGAAAAATATGGCAGCATAAACAGTCTGATACTGCTTTAAAAACTGCCTTCATGAAACAAGAGTAAATTAATATCTTAGAATTGTTTCCTTCGTGTCACTAAAGACTAAAACAGACCTGACAGACTGTTATCATTCATACAGGTTTCTAATTACCCTGTGCCATGTTGATCTATTAGTATGCATTCCAATGGGGTCTGAGATATATGGTTTGTATTAAGAAACATAGCTATTCCTCACTGGAAAGAAGTACCTGAGGATTCAAGGTTAGCTGAAGCTTCATGAATGAAACCCTCTGTAGTTATTTAAAATGACTTCTACCCAAAATCCACATCTACTCTGATGTCTACAAGAAAACAGCCAACTACTAATGGTTAGGTTAAAAGGCTGTTGGGTTTAATAGATCCATCCTTATTTTTAAAGAAACACATGCACATAAACTAGTATATAATGTAAAATTGACATGCACGTGGTAAATAATAAATATATATAAAATTTACAATATATATTAAAATGTCTATATATTGATGTCTCCATAATGCCCGCCTTTTCTATATTACTTGTCTTGGGGATAAAAAAAGAATTAACAAGACATGTGTTTATCATCAACCTGACCATTTTGCTTCTTTGTAATGTCCTGCCTTTGTCTTTTTATATTGCAAAATATCTGGGACACTATGTATTGTGCAGTGCCTAGTGCAATAGGATTCCAATCCTTATTGGAGCATGTAAACACTGCCATGTCATAGTCTTCCGATTGTTAATTATTTGTCAGCCCCAAGTAATTACTGAAAAAAAATGTACTACCACAGCTCAAAACTACTCTGAATATGTGTCTACCAGAATTAAAGATGCGTTTTTATCAGAGGAGCTAACACTTATAGAAGATGAAGAAAGTCTACTACAGAGCATGGGATGTGGTAGAACTTCCCAGTGAAAACGTAATAAGAATTTTTTTGTAAATGTACAAAATCATTTATCTCAAATCTCATTCTTGGAAATTGCTAAGCCATTTTTTTCTGAAAATTTCCTATTCAACCCAGCATGGAAAATTTCAGCCTGAACAGTCATGTCTGGAAATGCCCTTAGCAACTGTAAATTGGGTATTTTAATGGTGTATGTTGGGCACATAGGCAGAATAGGTAGCTCTGCTTATTATGTAGGCACCCAGCATACTGACAATTAAATGTTTCATTTGTTTCCTATTTGTAGCAAGAATAATTATATAAAGAGAATGAAAATTAGTATGATATTTCCTACAGCCCAACATTTTGGAATGTGAAAGAACTGCATTAAAATTTGCATCATCCTTGGTTTCAGTTGATCCTTGTGAAGCTACAGTAATGGTCAATGCATCACCTATATTTGGGTACTACGAGGTTTCTCTGAACGATGTTTATTGTGCTTAAAAAGAAGCTCATATAAAGCTAGAGGTATATATTGATGAAATTTTCCAAATTTCAACCTCATGATGTAGGTTATTTTGATTGGTCAAGTAAAGTGGTTGGGGATAACGTCTCAGTCTGATCATTCCAGCTTTTCATTTCAAAGTAAAAATAGACCCATTTAAGCTAGTGTTCTAATCTTCTGTACATTTTTGAAATTGTGATCTCTCTCAAACACATGCACACGTGCACACACACACACACACACACATATGAGATTTCCAAATGGTAAAATATTCCCTATCTTTTTATTTGAGCTTTTTATTTAGTCACCAGCTTTTCAACTGAAATGTCCTTTAACCATTGTTTAAAAAAATCCAATATGTAATAATATATATCTGTGATTATGTATTTATGATTATTTTTAGATGAGGACAAAGAAGCTCACTAGTGCACTTGAGTAATTCACATCAAACTCTAAGCACTATGTGAAAAAAACTGTACAATTTGAATACAACCCATGAAAAGCCATTGCTGTTAAACTCACGCAGATAACATTAGTGATGCATATTATCCCTTTATCTTTTGTGACTCTGACATAGAAAGAGTTACTGAACAGCCCTATGTTTTGCTAAAAGGAAAGAAAGAACGGACCTAAAAAGACTTCTAGTAACAGTGGAGGAGGGCATAATGTTTGCTTGTTGTGCCTCTTAGCAATGTAACATAATATAAGAGGAAGACGCCCATCGTCTGGTTGTGACCATCAAGATTTCTGAAGCATACAGACTTTACAACAGCAACACACTTTGCTCCCAATTTTAGATTAAAAGTATTATCAAATAAAAGAGCGGGCTTAGCAATTATACAGCATCTAGAATCTTACATCAGGAACAGAAATAACCCAGATTCAAAAATAAGTTGCAGGCACATCAGTCAATCAAATAAGGATGCTACTGAAAAAAGACCTGAATATCTTAGTCACAACAAAGACAACTATTTTCAGAGAGTACTCTGCAGACGTACATTCTGTTTGCAGCTGCAGCCCAGCCCTAAAAAGAGTGGCAGATTGGGTTTGGAGGGAATCCAGGATGAGAATCAAAATGTACTCTACAGCCTAACCTTCCAAGTGAGTGTGAGAAATTAGAGCAGACTCAAGATTTAAGTCCAGCACAGCTGCCAAGGGAGGTGTGAAGTATATAGATTGCACAACTGAGCCCCTCAATAAACATGTTTGGGTCAGCATAAGGAGAGTGAATGCTATTTACCTCATTGCTTAGACAAGCAACCACAATTTGGGACCTCTGGGAAAAGTGATGTGGCATGGAGCTTGTGGGTCAAATCATAGAAGGGAGAATTTATTCATGCAGCAGAATAGCACAAGGATACATATGAAGACCCTTTAGATTAATGGATTAAGCTGTGGCTGTGACTATCTGGCTGAACTACTTTGTTCACTTTTGACTGTCTGTGGAAACCTTACATGTTGTGGGATGAAAATGAGTAATATAAGTACCAGAGGATGCAATCCAGAGCTGGTGTAATACAATGTAGATTCATTGATATCAAGTGGAAGATGAGGCCCAGAAATGAATATGAAGAGAAAAATGAAGAAATATGGAGCATATAGTTTTAAACCACAGATACAAATTGTGATGCTGAAGGACTTAACGATAAAGAGCTTAGAGCTAAATCATTCAGGCACAGTCATAGCCACATGATTTGAACATACCTGGTCTGTAAGTTCATTCTAATTTAAATCAATGAAAAGGACGCTGAGGGGGTGTCTAGACAGTAGCACTATTCCGGTATCACAAAATAGTGTTTTCCGTGTCCTGACAGCACGCCCAATATTTTGAAATAGCTTTCAAAATAACGTTATTCCAACGTTCCTGTAAACCTCGTTCCTTGAGGAGAAAGGACTGTTTTGGAATAGTTCTCTCTTTCAAAATTTGGTGCTATGTAAACCATGCTAAATTTCAAAATAAGCTATTTTGAAATACACTAGAAATAAGCTATACAATGTGCATAACTTATTTTAAGCTATGGATGCAGTGTAGATGCACCCTGAGATAAAAGTAATAACTTCTGTTTCTACATAATGCCAGTGATTCCTGATAAACTTATATACAAGAGAATACTCATTTATTAAAAAGTTATTAAAATAATAAAATAAGAAACAAGTTTTACTCAGGCCTGAGGAAGACACAATTCTTACTGTCTACAGGAAACAGAGATGTGCAATAAAACAGAGAAGTGCAATAAAAAGTGAGGACTGATATAAAGTTCCGAGAACAGATCCTCTTCTTCCCCTGTTACAAAAAACAGAGTGAGTTTTACAGCGGGATCCCTGCACGTCTGAGGAGCCAGGCTTGGGGAGTAGATGGATGGTGCACAGGACTAAGGAGGAACACATGGATAGTGACAAATCTGGGTGAGAGGCACAGTGTCTCCTGTACCAGAGCTATGGAGATCAGGATGGAAAGGAAATAGAGACTGGGGCTAGCTCCCTTTCTGCCTTAGCAGTGTTTAAGGAGTTTGAGAGTTGTGGCAACCACATTCAGGCCAGTCCTTTTCAACATGGCTCCATGTGCTCACAAGGAATTGGTGGGAGTGCCACCAAAGATGAAGAGAGATTGGGACTCTGTGCTGAATCTCTGATCTTTAGCGGATCACCCTGGAGTCTATGTGAATTTGTGGGTAGGCCCCAGAGCCTGTTTTGCATCCTTGCACAGAATGACTGGGGAGAAATCTCTGGAAGGATAACCACACAGCAACATCCTACCCTTGTCTTCCTCCCATGGGAGAATTGGTGGGATTGTGCAGTCAGGTCATAAATATGGTCCTGGCTCATATTTTCTATCAGCTACACTGATGCACACACTCTGGGGGATCTGGTACAGTAGATTTCCATCTACCCTGTCAAAAAGATTTCAGCTTCTCATATATTATTGCTCACTGGAAAACATTATAAAGTGAGAAATGCTGGACCTAGTATACACTCTCAGTGATTTTGTAGATATTTACTGAATACATATTAAAACTGAAAAGTAAAAAAAAAAAAATTGCTCAAGAGCTTATAAATAAATCAAATGAATTAAACAGTAATTTTAGGATCAGCAAATTCAAAATTTGATCTGCATTTTTCTATGGCTCATCTGTACTTGCATATTCTCATGCCAGCCATTTCTGGTGATTAAGACACATCAAAACCGAAGTCAGAGTTAGCCTTTTCTTGTTGGCTTGTTCCTAGGGCTTCACCAGGTGAGATGCTGATTGCAACAGGATTTTAGGACACTCAGTAAATCACAGGAAATGACCCTTAATGTTTTTCAAATTCAAAGTTCAATGTTTATGATCTCATGATAGTTCATGTGGCATTGAATGGCACCTTGGGCGCTATGTGAAGGAATTAGACATACTTAGGTGCCAACATCAACTGTATGTCTTCTAAGGAACAATCAGGACCAGAAGAGCTGAGGTACTGGCCATTTTTGATTATTATGATTATTAGGCTCATATATTGAGCACCATAAAGGTGCCACTCCAGGGGGCTCCAGCAGCCAACCTGACAGGAGCAGCTAAGAGGAAAAGTTTCTGATGACCATGCATGTGCCATGCACACGCCTGATTGGAAAGGATGTGAACAACACATCTAGAAGAACAACAGTTATGAGAAGGTGAGTAACCGTTTTTTCTAGATTTCATTAATGACTGTTTCTTGGAGTGGCTAGTCCTGAAACTCCTAAGGGGAAAAGCAATTATTTATGTATTATTAAGTGGAAAACAAGAGCTGTTGCAAAAGGTGAATATAGCTGAACCACTCAGTAATAGAGACTATCATATAATTAATTATAATGTAGTTGGGGACATGTTCTTTTTAAAAATGTCAAGAGTGGTATCTTACTATGACCTCACTTTAATAATGTGTGCAGATATGGTACTGCTCCTGACATGAGGAAGGAGTGCCACACAATAGTGTGGGACTGAAAAGCTGGAGATGCCCTTTTACAAATCAGTTGAAATAGCTCCGAACTGCTGCAGTGGTAGGTGTGCTCCTTCTGCATCTCAGGCCATGTCTATGCTCCAGGAAGTTCAACACTGCCACAATCATCATCTGGAGTTTGATTTAGCAGGTCTTGTTAAGACTGTCTAAATTGAACTTAGAGGGTAGCTGATATTCTTGCTCCTGCAAGGAGTATGGGAAGCCAATGGGAGCATTTGATCCCATTGGCTTCCTGCTGTGGAGTTGTGTATCTTCATTCAGTCTTTCTCTTTAGAACAGACCTGGTCTCAGGGAATTTGGGGAATAATTTTAATTGCTGGAGGCAAAATTCTTCCTGGATCGCCCTTTTGAGGGTTGAGAAGCAAGGCAGCAGGGCTACTTGCAGCTTTTAGGTCACAGCTTAGTTTGATGTGACCCAACTGAGACCTCTTATGCTTCAGAAATACCAGTAAATATCTGACTATAGCAGTAAAAACAAATGAGTCACAACACAGGGGAATCAAATCGATACACAGATCAGAGACGAGCTGGTTTGCAAGAGGAGATTTTAGTTGATATTTACAAACTCCTAGCAGCGTTCATAATGCTGGCCCATATCACCTTTATACACTCAGCATAAGATGTGGCAGGCTTAAAGAAAACATAGAGGAGAATATATTTGTGACGCACACAAATGTGCTTCTAAAAAAAGTTACTTTTCTCCATAAAATAAGCCACTTACTGATATTTTAAAAACATGGGAGACAGGAAAAGGGTGATTCAAGAAGCAAGAAGTGTGGCTATTCTCAGGGAAAAATGTATTAAGGATGAGCTTAGACAAGCCAAGTGACCTTTGCTTGTAGCCAATTTTCTTATGCAGAGACTAAAATTATGTTTTAAATAGCAAATTAGATTGGCCCCACAGGACTGCAAAACTCTTGTTTTACTTATTCCAAATGTTCTTGTCTGGCTCAGTTGTAAATTTAAAATAATTTAAAAACAATAACATTGTGCTGTCTGTGCGGTTACTAGAGTTTGTTTATAACAAGTCTGTAATGCCCATTACATTAATTGGATTTAAATATTTTAACTCGTGTTTTATTTACTCAGCAAAAGGCTATTCATTATCATAATATTATAGAAGCTCCATCTACATGTTTTGTTAGTCTATAAAGTGCTACCAGACCATTTGTTGTTTTTTCATAATATTATAGTTTAGAGAGGAGTGAGAATGTTTCTTCGTGTTCATGTGCACAACAACATGTTCAAGATTTGTCAGCAGCAAGTTTTACAGAGGCTAGAAATAATAAAGCAAGAAAATGCAGAAGATTGACAGCTGCTACAGGAGTATGTTTAATGCGTTTTGTAAATTCTAGGGCCCTGATTCTGCAGAACATTTAAGCATGTGAGAACTCTAGTCATGTGGGCAGTCCCATAGACTTCACTGAAACCACTCATGTATTATCAAGTTAAATATATTTGTAAGTGTGTGTAAGACAAGAAGCTTAAGATGTACAGTGATGAGCCTTAATGAGACCTGACTCACTGCAACCTCTGTCTGCAAAAATACATAAAAAAGAAGGAGAAAGAGAGCAAAAGTGTCTACATTTTAAGCAAGTCACTGTTTTATAAATGCACGTTTGTCTTCAGTCCTATACAGCAGGAAAAAATGAGGTGTAAAAATAAAGGAAGCAGGTGTGATGGGCCTGTCCCTCCTCCTGGGGCTGGAAGTGCGAGAGGCTTCCAGCCCCGAGTCCGGCTGGCGCGCCCCCCCCCCCCCGGCACTGTTGCGCATGCGCCCTGAGCTGTGCGCCACGTTCAAAAGTGGTGCTGGCTCAGCTGATCGGGGGGAAGCCGCCAGACGCGCCGGACATGCCGGGGCCATAGAGGAAGCCGCCAGAGGCGCTGGAGCAGCAGGGCGAGAACCGCCGGAGATGCCGGGGCAGCAGGGGAGAGAGCCGCCAGAGATGCCGGGGCAGCTGCGGGCGACCGGCCTGCAGAGACAGACAGCCCCAGAGGTGTGCGGCTAGGCTCCAAGATGGTGGAGGCGAGGAGACCAACCCCCGAGCAAGGACAGCCACTGCCAGCGCTGGGGCGGCTGTCTCTCAACCCCAGAAGGAGCAGCCGGCACTGGAGCGTCTAAGCTCGTAAGAAGTGGTCCCAGGAAAGGGGCGTCATGGAAGACAGCGACTTCCCTCGAGAGGGGTGGTGAGTGGCTAAACAACATCTCCCCATTCAGGTAACGTCCCTTCAGCCTCACCTTAGGGTCCTGGGGCTGGAACCCAGAAGTGCAGGAGGGCCCGGGTTCCCCTACCCTACATAAACTGAGACCGGCAAATCAGAGAGGTACGCACTAAAGGAAGTAGTTTTGTGGTTCGGACTAAGCACCACGGGACTCAGGTGCGTGACAGGCAGTGGGATGCCTGATCCAGGCGGGAACATTAGCCCAGCTGCAGGGAGTCGTGGTGGAGGACGAGTGACCCGCCGGGGAAGAGGCTACTGTGCAGGCTGTACAGCCTTAGTGCACGTGCAAGCGTCTCCCCAGAACCTGGTGGGTCTAGAGTAAGCTTGGGGATCGGAGCCCTCTGAGTTGTCATGGAGGGTGACTCGATCCTACATTCCCCATAAAAGTGGGGGAGTCAGCTCCTGACAGCAGGGACTATTCAAACAAGCCTCTGACAAGATTGCAACAAGAAGATGATTGAAGGATGGAACAATTTCTTTGAGGCAAGATTAATATTATTATGCTGTTGTGTGTCACACTGATATGCTATTAAAGAAAAGAGAGATGGCATTTGTTCTGTGCTCTGTGTAGCATATACTGCTCTACTATAGATTTGCGGCTCACTGGGGCTTTGTCTACATTGCCGGCTTTTGCCAGCAGAAAGCATGCAAATGAAGCACTGATTAGCATTTTGTTACACTTCATTTGCACAATCTATTTGAATTGTTTTTGCGCAAGGGGTTTTTGCACAAAAACAAGCAGTGTGGACGTTTCCTTTTTGCGCAAAAACCCCTTTTTGTGCAAGATCCTTATGCCTCTCCTGAACTTCTGCAGGGTTACTCTCAACTTACACCAGCACAAACAGGTGAATCAGACCCACTAAGCATGGAGGGTATGTCTACACTGCCACCCTAGTTCGAACTAGGGTGGCTAATGTAGGCATTCGAAGTTGCAAATGAAGCCCGAGACTTAAATATCCCAGGCTTCATTTGCATCTTGCCGGGCGCTGCCATTTTTAAATCCCCATTAGTGCGGACTCCGTGCCCGCGGCTACACGTGGCACAGAGTAGGTAGTTCGAATTAGGCTCTCTAATTCGAACTACCATTACTCCTCGTGGATATTTAAGTCCCGGGCTTCATTTGCAACTTCGAATGCCGACATTAGCCACCCTAGTTCGAACAGCAAATTAATCTTGGAGGAGCAATTAATTCACTAAGATCATTGGTGAAGTCATAACCATTTTGGCAAAAAGAAGACTGCTGCATCACTTAAGCTGTTACATAAGAACATAAGAATGACCATACTGGGTCAGACCAAAGGGCCATCTAGCTCAGTATCCTGTCTACCAACAGTGGCCAGTACCAGGTGTCCCAGAGGGGATGGACCGAAGACAATGATCAAGCAATTTGTCTCCTGCCATCCTTCTCCAGTCTTTGACAAAAAGAGGCCAGGGGCACATTCCTTATCCCCTGGCTAATAGCCTTTTATGGACCTAACCTCCATGAATTTATCTAGCTCTTTTTTAAACTCTGTTATAGTCTTACTTCACAGCCTTCTCTGGCAAGGAGTTCCACAGGTTGACTGTGCGCTGTGTGAGAAAGAAGTTTATTGTATTTTATTAGTTTTAAACCTGCTACCCATTAATTTCATTTGCTGTCCTCTAGTTCTTATATTATGGGAACAAGTAAATAACTTTTCTTTATTCACCCGCTCCACACCACTCATGATTTTATATACCTCTATTATATCCCCCCTCAATTTCCTCTTTTCTAAACGGAGAAGTCCCAGCCTCTTCAGCCTCTCCTCATATGGGAACCGTTTCAAACCCCTAATCATTTTAGTTGCTCTTTTCTGAACCTTTTCTAATGCCAAAATATCTTTTTTGAGGTGAGGAGGCCACATGTGTACGCAGTATTCAAGATGTGGGCATACTATAGTTTTATATAGGAGCAGTAAGATATTCTTTGTCTTATTTGCTATCCCTTCTTTAATAATTCCTAGCATCCTATTTGCTTTTTTGACTGCCACTGCACATGGCGTGGACGTTTTCAGAGAACTATCCATGATAACTCCAAGATCTCTTTCCTGATTAGTTGTAGCTAAATTAGCCCCCATCAAACTGTATGTATAGTTGGGGTTATTTTTTCCAATGTACATTACTATACACTTACCCACATTAAATTTCATTTGCCATTTTGTTGTCCAATAACTCAGTTTGGTGAGATCTTTTTGAAGTTCTTCTCAGTCTGGTTTGGTCTTGACTATCTTGAATAGTTTAGCATGTTGGCATGGACACTCCCTGTGTCTACTTCTCCTCCTAGCCAGCAGATTTCATTTCTGTCTTATCTGAGATGTCACAGCCTGCTTGCTATCATTCACATCCCTACTTCAGCTAGACACCGTGAAAGTAAGAGAACTGTAAAATCCTGAGGAAAAGGAAGGATTGAAATGCCCATTATTGCTGACATTGCAGCCCAGAAATTTTCACCATTCTCCTAATGGCTCTTCATGTGCTTTGAAAATAAGTGGTGACAAAATGGAAATCTGTAGAATTGTCAGGGCCCTCAGGGAAGTTAAACAGTTGCCGGCAACTTTTAGCATGTCTTGTCCCCCTACAAATCTAAGTAACATACTGCCACTAGCAGTCCTAGAAGTTCCCTCTCTTTAGTCATTTAAAGCTGGACTGGATAAAGAACAAAAATACAATACTGCTGTGAGAATACATAAGGAGAATTGCCATGTCTCTTCATATCTTGCTATAATTTTAGTACTATATCACAGGAAAGGATAAGAAAGAGTGTGTTTAAAGTAATCATGATAGCCAAATTCAGATTCACCCGATACACAAGTTTCTAAATGAAAGGTAACACTTGTCCTTCTCTAAATTTGTAGGAAATGAAGTTTATTAGAGATGCTAGAATTTTAAACAGAAGTCTGTTTAACAAACCCCATTCAGCCTTACAAGTCCAATAGTGCCTGTCTGTTAGGGCTGTAATGAACAATGAGCTGGAAATTGACCACTGCACTGACAGAAAATGTCAATCAGTTCAGAGTGTCGAAATCAATGATTCTGAAAGCATGAGATAATGTCTATTCAGTTCCAAATGTGATTTCTTTTTTTTTTTCTGGTGAGATGTGTTTGTGTGCAGTGAGTCATGTTCATGAGTGACACAAAGGGAGAAAGGAAAAATTTGCATGGAGTAGCACCCAACAAAACCCTTATACAAGGTGCCCCCGACTTGCTACGCGATCGACTTCAGGGATAGTGTCGCAAGGCAGGGGCGTCGTAACTCAAGCCCGCATTTATGACAGGCATCATATGCTGTTGTAAATGCAGGGCTGAGGATGTAAGTCGGGGGATTTTGGCTTCTTCTGCACTTACGGAAAAGATCATAAGTGCAGGTGGTCGTAAAGAGGGGGCCTCCTGTAATTCTATTTTCCCTGTACCATACAGGAGACTGAGTGGAAGGTTGGAGGGGCTACATAAGTAGCCTCCAGAAATGACTTCTAAATAGAACATTTAGTATTCCGACATGTGACTAATCTATGGGAGAGCAATGAGTCCCAGATAAAACATTGTTAAGTAACTTTTATGGGGGAAGAGACTATATTAAAATTACAATAACCAGCCCACAAGAAACTTTGTGACAAATACAAAGTGATCCAACTTTTAGATCATTTTTTCTATCTTGACATTTTGAGCCAGATTTTCAGATGAGAGTATTTAAGAATACCTGGAAATCCTAGACGTGTGTTTGCTGCATGTGAAAATACCACCTTTCAGCACATAAAAATGAAATGGGTATTCACTTCCATGTCCAGTATGTACAACTGCCCATACACATGAATACCTAAGCATGAAAGTGTTAATTTTTCCATAAGTAAATGCTTCCTTTTGCTTCGCTGATGGAAAGAGTGTGATTACATTTGATACTGTCTCAGAAAATATTAGAGATAACAGCACTTTGTTATTATTTAGTGCTTTTCATCTGAAGACCTCAATTAACTCTGAAAGCACAAACTGTATCTCATATCACCCTCTGACAGGAGCATGTCTCAAATTTGTGTTCCTGGGCAAATGCAGTTAAAGGGACTTTCCTACGGTGCCACAGCAATTTTCAGGTCTTGCCTACACTAGGATTTTTAGCCACCAGAGCCACTAGCCTGTATAACCCCTCATGCAGACGACCTTCACTAGTACAGTTTATCCTGGTCCTCCAATCAACTCAGTCAGTGTTAAGTCCCGATTTACACCGCATCTTTTCTACACTAGAGGCTTACACTGAGATAGGTACGCTTCTTTAGGTATATCAATGCAAAGCATTCATGGTGAGATCCTCAGCTGGTAAAACTGTCACAGTCCCACTGACGTCAATGAACCTATGACAGTTTACACTAGTGGAGGATCTAGTCCTCTCACGTCATCATGTAGACATGTTCTCAGTAACAGAGCGGGAAATAGGTCCCATAGGTTATGATACCCAGTCCCCTGCTCCAGGCAACACTGTCTCTCTTTTTTAATTTGTCCATTTGGTTGCCCACATCTGAAAATTTACCTTTTGTAAGTTTTGTTTTGTTGCACTTGACACTACATAGGCAGGGGAAAGCAAAAGACTTGAGTAAGCTCAACATGAACTATTATGTGCATGTGTTTTTATTTTCATGTAAGCATATTCTGTTTCATGATATGTGAGAACAGTTATATGGGACAAGGAAGGTCTGCAGAAGCAGGGGAAAAAAGAGATAGCAAGTGGTTTTACAGCTTAACATTGTACATTTCAGATGTTACATTTATGTGCATGCATTTTTTTCTTACTTTTTTTTCTTTATTAATTTTAATAACATCCCCCATGGGATTATGAGATGAGAGCTTTTATAAAATATTACTAAGGAGAGTAATATTTATTTCCCTAAGCTTTCAGAACGTACTCTGCTGGACAAAACTCTTCCATTTCACGAACTTTTCTTAATGTGTCCCCTCCTCTGATCTCAAAGGCTTACATTTCTAAGTTACTTTTATAAAAGTAAATATCTAACAGATGCAGGAGTGCACCTTGGAGGCTGGGTTAGGATGAATGTACTTTATCATCTTTTCTCTTGCAATGATGTTTTCATCTGCTCAGGTGGTGAACACATGTGCTGTCTTCCTAATTTCATGATATATATATCAAACTACATTTATGAATAAAGATAATGCAACAGTGACAGCTACAATTTTCCTTTTCATGGTGTGGAACTGCACTCCACAAATTAACAGAAAAATATGGGAATCCTTATGTGAAGAAGATAAAGCTCTTTTAGAAAATGTGTGCTTAAATGATCTGTTTCTCTATTACAAGAATGGCTGATGTGATAGGGAAATTGTTGATCATTTAGCTCTCTCCATCCTTCTACTACCAAGCCAATGGCAAATTCTCCATTGACTTCAATGGGAATAGGATTTGATCATTTATAGTCAACTAATTATGGGTCAGTTTGTCCCAGGTCCTTACACATACAATGAAAAAAGTTTTCAGCTCACATTTCCTGTGCCCACAAGTATACATTTAAATGTATGCAAATTGTGTTTTCTTTTCATGAATATGCTAACAAAGGAGTTTGTAGGATGATCATAGACACAGCAAATTTTAAGTGAATACTAGCGAATGTTCATGGAGAATACATTTTAAGTGCATAAACATATTTACCCAGCTGATCTCAGATGTTAACATCATCCATTCAGGGACCATCAATTCCCATGTGATCTTCAAAGTTACTCAGCACAGTTGGAATTTAGAATATAAAATATTTGCAGTGAGCTACCCCCAGGCAAACCACATAGTAAGAATCATTCTGCAATTAATAATGAAAAGCAAAATAATTGAGGCCATTTCAAACATCTTACACCATCAGCTAAAGAGGAACATGTTTTTAAATAAATTCTTTGTTATGAAATTTGTGCCCCAACTAGTTGAATGAACATTGTTAGTTCCTCAAACATTCTTGCATCCTGTCTTGAAGATGCAAAAAGATGCCTGAACATGCCCGTCCCTACATTCACTCTCTAGCTCCAGCGCTACTCAATCACATTGTAAGTAGAGCGAGTACAATGAAAGTACAAATTTTGTGAGAAATAAAACAAAATGTATCACATTTTTTTATTGTCAGAATACCAACACCCCCCCCCACACACACACACACATTTTTCCAAAACTCCTTCTACAGGTTGGAACTCCCTTATCCGGTACCTCAGGACCTGAGAGGTCCTGAACAATGGAGTTTGCCAGAGTAGGGGAGGTCAAAGCTGTAGGCTCTGCTTCTGGGTGCGGCTGTGTTTTTTGCTTCCCAACAGCCTCCCCACTGTGCCAGGCCTAGCTGGGGATGCATCCCCCTCTGCATCAGCCCCAAATAGAGGCTGGCCCTGCTGCCTGCAGGCTCGGCAGGGGCTGAACTCCCCACTGCCAGCCCCAGTTGGGACTGCGCTCCTGCATCATGCCAGCCCTGAGTGAGACTGTGTTTCCCACTGCATGAGCCCTAGCCGGGCTATGGTCCTAGCTGCTAGTCTCACTACCTCCAGCCTGGCTGGGGCTGTTCTCCTTGCTGCCAGCCCTGGTGAGGACATTTCTCTCCACCATGCCACTCCACTGGGGCTGGGCTCCCCTCTGCCAGCCCAGCCTGGGCTGTGCTTCTGAATCTGGCCAGCCAGGGCTCTTTGGTCCAACAATATTCATGGTGTTACTGGACCATAGATGTTGCCAGACCAGAGAGTCACAGATTTTAGAGGTTCAACCTGTAATGAAAAACGTGGTATTTTGTTATAGTATTTTAAGCTTTGAAAAGCAAAACCTGATGTTTTTATCAAAAACTGATTTTTTATCAAATCCAAAATTTTTACCCCTAAGATTCTAATGTTTTATTTAATATTTTGATCAAAAACATTTTTGTGTAAAACAATGTTTTGATAAGTAAATTTTGACAATCTCTAATTGTCAGGTCCATATCTTGGTTGCCACCACCAGTACTAGCCACTTCCTACAAGGATGATTTGCTCCTGAGTGATATTTACAATGGCCTGGACCATCTCTTCTGCTTATATGAGTAGAGGACTATACATAAGTGGAGCTGCCCTCGGTGCATGGAGAGGGAAAGTACCACCTCAGCCGCAGTATTCTCCTCCCCTTTTCTCTGTAGGGTCTCTAAACTGTGTTTTGGGGATGGAAGGGGGGGGGGGATGGAGCAGGGTGCTTGAAAATCAAGTACATAGAGGGCTTTTCCTGTAACACTTCTGAACTCCTCTTGCCCACTTTGTAGCCCCGTAAGCTGCTCCTCCCACTGGGAGGAAAAAATACCTAAGCATTCACTGAGCACAACTCTTTCTTGGTTTGCCCTGTTGTAGTGGTCAATTGCGGAAGAACTTTGTATGTGATAGTTTAGGGGTGGTGAGGCCTGCATTCCTTCTCCCCTTTTCCTTTCCCCTATATCTGATGAGCCAGAAGCAAGTCTTTGGGAACATACGCCATTTAAGATAAGCATTGTTGCCAGTATAGCAAGAACAAGTATAAGATAAGGTTAAAGGACAAGAACACATAAACAACTCTGTTTACCCTAAAGTACTGATCATGTAAACAGGGCCAAAGGACAAGAAGAACCAGCTCAGAACCAGATCGATAACTAACAGCTAAGCTCTACGTCAGCACTAATGAGTAAGCCCTGGAAATTTCCAAACTGCCAAACAGGGCAGGAAAACTGTATTTAGGGCTGCCTCTGGATATGTCTACACTACCCCGCTAGTTCGAACTAGCGGGGTAATGTAGGCATACCGCACTTGCAAATGAAGCCCGGGATTTGAATTTCCTGGGCTTCATTTGCATAAGCGGGGAGCCGCCATTTTTAAAACCCCGCTGGTTCGAACCCCGTGCAGCGCGGCTACACGGGGCACGAACTAGGTAGTTCGAACTAGGCTTCCTAGTTCGAACTACCATTACTCCTCATGGAATGAGTAGGCTTCCTAGTTCGAACTAGGAGGGTAGTGTAGACATACCCTCTGAGCCTAGCAAATCGGACTTCACCGAGGGGCTTTGGTACTGGCGCCTCGGAAACTGAAATAACCTCCCACTTTGTCCACAGCCTACCCAGGGTCCCAGGCTTGCAGGAAGGAACACAAGATATGCCGCTTCTTTGTTATGTTGTTCTTCCATTTATGGGGCACAGCTGTTAGCTGTCAAGAAATAAACTGTTTGTGTTTGACAGATATCTGTGAGGCGTCCTTTGTACTTTGGGAACCCAGTGTCGGACCTGAGACTTACTCTGGCCGGCTACACCTATTCCAGCCCTAGCTTTTGATCTGAGCCAATGATTCCTTGGCATTGCTGTTTCCCCACAGTGATGCAGCCTCTGGTATAAAAAGAATCAGCTAGAGGAGGCGGATTCAATAGCATATTTAACCTTGATTAAACTGACCATCTTTGAAGCCAGACTTGCATCTTGCTAATGATTCCTTTGGCTCCCTCTCCCTTCCTGTCTTAGGTCTCATCTTCTCTGGTACATTAAAGACACTATCACTCCTTCTCTCCATGGTTAGAAGGGACAAAATCACAACAGGCTGAGCAGTAGGGAGGCCTGCATGGCATTATTCTCCCTCCAACCCAGGAAAGCCACTCTGAATGGGGTTTGAGCTTTGCAGGTTGAGGTGCAATAAGGACAGGAGAGGATAGGCCTGAAGCTGACAGTTCTCCAGTCCTCCCTGCTCCCAAACCCAGGGATTTTTGTAAGTAAAATTCATGGATTCCAATAGCCAGGTCCCAAAGTGAGTCAGGAAGGAGCTGATTCAGGAAAGCAGTGAAGTGCGTGCAAAGTCCATCCCTGCTCAGCAAAGCACTTCAGCACACGTTTACATGGAAGCACTTTTGTCTTTGACTTCAGTGGGACTTAGCCACATGTTCAAATTGAAGCATGTGCTCAAGTCCTTTCCTGAGTTGAAGTTGGTGGTAGCTGCACTTTATGGGACAAGAAGAAAAAAGAGGAGAGGCAGAAGTAGGAGGATAGCATATTAATGATGAGCAGCCTAAAATAGATTTCCAAATGGCTTGGATGAGAAAGTTCTTGCATAAGCCTCAAGAACTGTCAAAATCTTGTCCTAAATCCTGACCTCCAGGATTGAGAGAGAAATAAATTAAAAAACAAGTAAGACAAACAGGAACAAAATGTATGAAACAGAGATTGTTTCAGGAAATAATCAGAAAACAAACCCACTCTCCCTTCCCCCTGATACTGACATCCAACAGATCTGCAGGCCAAATGAATGATTTACATCCACTGTAAAAGGCCTTTTAAAAAAATGCCTAATAACAGATTTAATTCTCTTAACCCTCTCCCCTTTTTTTACCTCGGTCCATGACATTTCAGAGCACAGCTGGAGCCCCCCAAGCTAACTGCAGTCAGATGATGGTCTGAGTGCAGCCAAACATCCCAGAAGCAGTAAGAGGCTGGCAGACAGAGCAGCTTGACGGGACAGCAAATGGCAATTTAAGAAGAGAGCAAGAGAAAGTGGGGAGGGGAGTGTGATCAAATTTGTCATGTTAATGGAAATATTCTTCCCAATGAAATATTGCATGTTTTTATTTTTCTTTTCTTCTGTTCTAATGCAGAAGTCACGCTGAACTATCTGAGGTATGTCAAGTATTGGAAAAATAAGCCTGGATAGCACAGAGGCACAGATGTTTTCTGTGTTTGATTTTTTTTCAACATTCATAGCTACCATGTGTTGCTGCATGACCCACTCCTACGGGTCCTGCACTGAACTTCACCCATTGCTATTTGAGCTCAGGATCTGCAATCTGGTTGCTACTGACCACATGGCAGCTAGGGCCTTGTATACCCTGGGATTTCAGCCACCAGATCAGCTCTGTGTAGTGATGGGATTCTGTAGCCTTGGGATGCAGAAGTGGGGTTTCCTGCCAGGGTAGCACAGTACAAGTTGCTCTACGCAAGTGCAAATTGTGACTAAGCTGGATGTTTGCACTGGCGTAGCTACCAATGCACACTGTGCTTCAGTGGTACAAGTGGTGACCAAGCCAGGGGAAGGGCAACAGTGGTTCACCTCATAAAGGACGATAACTAAAGTAATTAGAAATGGGCTTGAGCAAGAAAGTTTGGAACAAAGGTTGGACTTTTCAAAATATAATGGGGAAGCCTGGATACCACCACCGGCACAGGGCCAGCTTGTGGCCAGCTTGCATGGCAGTGCAAGGGAGAAATGAACTGCAAGCTCCATCCTTACATCCTTGTGCTGGCTACCTACAGAATAGGCAGTAGCACAGTAGGGAAAGCAGGCTTTGTGGAACACTACGCCTGCTGCCGCTACACAGCTGGTCAGGAGTGTATGGGGAGTGGGGTGAGCCTTTGCTTTGCCCCCTCCTCCAGGAACTGTCTGTAATGTAGCCTTACTGATGCACTGGGCTGGACACACAATGTTGTGCGTACACTCTGCACAGGTTACTCTACCTCTAGAGCAATGGTGGAACTGAGAAGGTGAGCTGAGTGTAACCTCTCCCTGCTAGGTTGCTCCTGGGTCAGCACAAAAACTTACTGGCCCTTGCTCAGGGCAGATCAGATAGCTTAGAACCATAAGCATTGGGTTGAGTCTTGATATTCAGCAATCAAAACAAATCCTGCTTTCCAGAATAGTTCACATAAGAAACTATAAAAGATGCTGAACTTCTTGGTTTTACTCATTCATCACTGGCTAATAAATCCAAAGGCCCAGTACAGAAGACCTGCCTGCTTCCTCTTCACCCATCCAGCTATCTGGAGCGGGGCCATGTAATCGTTCTACATTGAGGTGCTCCTTCTCAGTTGCCCTGGGACACAGTTCAAGCCTTCTGAGTTCTGAGGTGCATACTGCTTCTTTTCACCACACGGTGGAAACCCAGCAGAAGCCAATGGTGATTGTAGCAAAGTAAAGGGGAGCCAATTCACAATTTAAAAAACAACAACCTCAGGGCCTGTGCGCCAGAGGATCTGTCTTAAAAGTAGAAGAAGGTCATCCGGGGCATGGAGAAAGATTCTTAGAAAAAAAGAGGTGGAACTGGTCACAAGGCCATTTTGTTTGGGAAGGCATCACAAGGTGCTTCCTGCTAACCTGTAGTGAAGTACCCTCTCTGACAGGCTCAGTCTGCAGACAGGAGACCAGCTGGATTTAATGGCAGCAGCATCAATGGCAAAAGGAATCTGACTTGGTGAAAACTTGCAAAGGTTAACACAAGAGGAAAAGGAAAGAAAGCTTTTAAAAACAGGGGAAATGAGAAGAAGCAAAGCAAGGTGACAGAGACAGGTAGGAGAAGGAAGTGAAGAAAAGGACAGCAGATGAAGAGAATGAAGGGCACAGAGACTAGGTGAGTTGTGGACAGGCAGGGAAAGGAAATAAGAAGCTGAGATGACCAGCACAGAGACATAATTGTTGCCTTTTGCCCCATATTACTGTATACTCAGGCAAGTAATCAGGTTTGAACAACAGGATTCCATTAAAGACAAAGAGACTATCAACATGTAGCGCTGTGCAGCACTTGGAAAACGTCAGGGGTGGCCATCCACCTGTTTAGAATTTACATCTGAAAGGCACATTTTTTTTACTGAGGAGAGTCACCTCTGACCCCCTCACCTCCTCACCGCACATGTACACACCCAGGCAGGCTCCTGCAGAGGAGACCCTTGCCTGCCTGCCTAGCTGCTCAAAACCCCATGCGGTTTGAAACAAGAATGATGTAAAAACTGCCTCAGATTAATGACCGAGGTTACAGTCTGTGCACAAGACCTGTTGTGTGGGTGAGCACGGGCCCTCCCTCTCCAAAGCTGTCACTTCTGCACATTCCATCATCACTAAATTCACTTTAACATTGGAAGAGACTCAGAGATCTAGGAAATCAGTATACCCATTTTAGCAGAAATCAGTGATTTGTGAGCAGCAGCAGCAGCTCAGATGAAAAGTAGGCCAATGTTCAACACCCTACCCTAACGTCCCCTAAGAGAAACCAAATCCTCCTAAAACTCCACATACTGTATTTCATCCCAGGGTAAGGTTTTTTTCTGGGAAATGTTTGGGAAAATATATATCAAGTGAGTACAGCATCCAATGACCCTGACATGCCCCCTCTATCTGGGAGAGCTAGTAAAGGAGGCATAAAACCATCATGGCTGGCTCTGTGTTTCTCAGGGATTTAGGCAAGCTACAGGCACAAAGAAGGATTTAGCACAGAGCAGGAATCTGACCTTTCCTTTGTGATCCATTCCAGAAGTGGTTGGTAAAGGGACTCCAGCACATGATAAGTGTGCAAAGTGCTCTCAGTTCCAGTGTGTGGGAAGGCACTATAGAAGTTACCACTTTACTTTAAATTCTCCATTAGAAACTTAAATACTTACCTCAAAAAAAGTGTAAGATATGTGAATTAGCATAGTTTCTGTTGTGTGCCCAAGATGGGGTAAATGAGGCTTACAGGTGATTCTCTTTGAAAGCATCTGCAATATAATGAGAGCACCTCTTTCAGGCAACCACACAGGCTATGCTGGCACTTGGCGTGGGCTCTGGAGAGATCATGGGTCCTGTCTATCCACCTTCTACTAGCTAATAGTAAAATTCAGGATGAGTAACAAATTCACACAGACCTTATTGGACTATGGGTATAAGTAGCTAGACTGCTAGAGGTAACAAAGTGTCTGATCACACATTGGTATAAATGAGTATTGCCACTGATTCAGTAGTGTTACACTGGCATAAAACAGGAATATATGGATGTGTCTAGACTACATGGCTCTGTCAATGGAGCTATGTAGATGAGTTTACTTGGCAAAGGGAAATGAAGTGGTGATTTCAATAATCACCGCTTAATTTACGTCAAAATGGCCGCTGCGCTGTGCCTATCAGCTGTTTGTCAGAACAGCGCGGCAGTCTAGGTGGGGATCTGCCGATTCCAGAATCCTTCGGTGGCAGATCCTGTAAGCCTAGTTTCATGAGGCATAAAGGATCTGTCAACGAAGGGTTCTGGGGTTGGCAGATCCGTGTCTAGACTGCCGTGCTGTGCCGACAAACAGCTGTTTGGCACAGCGCAGTGGCCATTTTGATGTAAATTAAGCGGCGATTATTTAAATCGCCACTTCATTTCCCTTTGCCAAGTAAACTTTTGGTCTCATGTTTCGGTGGAGATGTGGTAAACTGCCATATAAATAGTTTGCAATATGAGCAAAAAGTTGTAGAGTCCAGATCTTGACATTCAAATGGCTCATGGTTTACTTGGTAGTCTTCGAGACACTTTCTTGAAATTATAGTCATGTTAGGCATATCCATTCAGGTCAAAGGCAGATGATCTCACAGGAGGAAAGTCATGCAAAAGATGCAGGGCAATATGATTCTGAAATAGTTTTTGGACACAACATTTTTAATGCCCTGTTCAACACAACAGTAACACAAGGGGACCCTAGGGTGTGTAAGTATGATGACAGTGGAGCAAGGGATTTTTTTTTTCTGGGTGAGAAACTGAAAAGTGTCATCAGTGAAGATCTAAAGAGGTGTGCTCAGGACGACTCAGCATAGCAAGTGGCTACTCAAAGGATTTAAACTCAGAGAGTTTTGAGAAAGAGACTGAGCTCTTTGCCAGTCTTTGTAAGCTGCTCCTTCAGAACAGCTTGGAAACAAAAGCACCCATTGGGCTTCTTAGCTACATTCACAAAAGATCTTTAGTTGTATATTTCCTTAACAGAAAAACAGTACTGTCTTTTTTCCTATCTTCCAGCAACAGTGAAGAAGTTTCATCAAGCTCAAATTAATGAAGACCTACCTAAGAATGTCGTGGGGCAGGAAAGGTTAAGCCATCTGGCAATTATTTCTATACAGAACTTGAAAGCCAAATGGACAGACAAGGATGAGCTACTTAATGAAATGGCTTCAGAGAAGGCTAGGAAGGTCTCTTTGTAAAAGCACTTAGTGGTGAGTGTCAGATTTTTTGCAGCAGTCAGGGGGATTTGGATACTCTAAGTGGGCCTGGAACACCCTAGGCATGGAATTGCCTGACAGGTTTAGTAGTGGGCATGTTCCTCATGTGCACAAAGCAAGCAAAGCAACCATGGGTAATTCTTCCTCTCTTACTGGCATGGTTCTGCACACTCCTTGGTTTTGCACAATAGCTATATGAAACAAATGATCACTTTTCATACAAGACTTACATGGATTTCCAATACCAAACCAATCTGTTGCTTTCCTGGAGATGCTGTGTTGACTCTTTCCCATTCTTTTTAGTTTATGGACACTACATTCTGACTTCTATTTTGCTTCTGTAATGACTCCAGGGCAAATGTTCAGGGCATAGTCCTGAACAGTTAATTTCCCTTGTATTTCACCACTCATCTCTTCACAACAACAAAAGGAAACCTGGTAAAAAACAAGTTTTCATTGCTGAAAATAAGCTTTTGAAGCACTAATGTGGTGACTGTGTTCAGAGATAGAAATATAATGCACAGGGCAAAGCCATTTCTGAAAATGCCAAAGGATCAGCCATTTTTCTTTGCAGTTGATATTCTCCCAAGTATAGCTAAATAAATGTGTGTAGTTACTCTCCCAAAGAGAAATGATCTCTTCCAAATACTTGAACGTTATGGGTATGTAGTAATGTTTTATGTTAGAACATTACCACAGGACATACTAAGATCACTACAAATACCTCCCCAATGAACCCTACCAAAATCTTCACCTAATCCTTCTGTCCCTAACACAATTCTAATGGAACATCATTAAGCGAGTTAGTTAGAAGAGACAGGAACTGCATTATGATTTAAGAGATAGTTCATCAAATGAAACTCCTTATGCAAAAGTCATAGGAGCACCCTGAAAGGCTTATTTGAAATTATATCAAGGAACCGAAGAAAGTTCAATAAATGTGCTTTAGGAAATCTAACTGGGCCCTAGTAGGTTTTTATCACATTGATTGCAGGCTTTTAAATAGTAAATTATGGAATAATCTGAGAGAAGAGTTGGTCCAGGAGCATTAATAGAGCAGTATTTCATTGTAGTGTTTGTAGGGACAGACTGTGAGGCCTTTACACTCATTGATAAGCAGTTACTTATGCAGGTAGTCCCAATGAAGAGAATCCCAGTTGTAATGGCTTAGCGAATCTCCAAAAGCTTTTCAAGAACAACATATGAAAAATAGCAGGTAAGTCTTAAGAGAAAACACTATTTTAGTTCATTTATTGATTCATTTTTCCAATTCACAAAATAGTGAGAGGCATTTATCTCCTCCAGTAGATGCCGTCAGCTTCTGCAGTAAGAATGAAGGACTCACAATCTGGCCTTATATAGCTCCTAATATCTATGTGCTGAATCTCACAGAGGACCCAGGCTGAACCTGGCGTATCACTGATGCAGAGGAGTAGTCCCATTGATTTTAACAGGCACCCAGTCCCTGCTCTCTTCCCCATGCTCAAACCCCCGATGTGGGGAGCCCTAATGTGGTTGTATAGAGGGCGAAGGACCTTTATCTCAATTGTAAATTCGCCAGGGAAGAAGGCTTCCCTTGGAGGAAACACAACATTTCTACCTCATATAGTATGCTAATCTTAGAACCCATCAATATTCCTTTGTTCATGTTCCTGTTTTCAATCACTGGATATGTCTACACAGCAGGGCTTAACTCGAAATAAGGTACGTAAATTGAGCTATGTCAATTGTGTAGCTTATTTCGAAATAGGGAGCGTCTGTCTATACAGCACTAATTTCAAAACAGAGCACTCTTCCTCCAACTTCCCTTACTCCTCGTACAATGAGGGTTACAGGAATTGGAGTAAAAAGTCCTCTGCCTTGACAGTATTTCGACATTATTTTGAAATAACAATCTGCTGTGTAGACACGGACTAAGTTATTTTGAAATACTGCTAGTTACTTCAAAATAATGTTTCTGTGTAGACGTACCCACTGTTTCACCAGAGATAATACATGCAGATAGTAAAACTGCTGCATTCCCAAAACTAGTATCTACATGCACTTGATCCATTGCTTTACTTATTCATGGGGCAGATTTCTTTCCTCTCTCTGGAGATTGTGGTGTTTCCCTGTGGTATAAGCAGCCTCTGACAACCTGAATCACAATGGCTGTCTTGTCTAATCGATTCAGTGAACCAAGCCCATGCCATTGAAGTATATCAGCCATTAGCCAAACCAAATTGTTTTAAACTTCCTAAATTGAAAAAAAAATCAACAATATTCCTTTTTCTGTGTGGGAACAGCAATAAAGGACTGACTAGACCGGGAATGTATTATAGAAAGGCTTGCGTCAAGCCTGCAGTTGTTGGCACTGTGAACTACAAAAGGATGGCCATACGGATCATTTTCATCCTGTCAGTTTACACTATCTACACTATATTGAATCCTTATATCCAATTATCTGCAGCCAGCCTTGGATCAGTCTGTCTGGGGAGTCCCACAAATGGCTGATATGCACCAGAAGTATGATCATAGCCAACCATGAAACTTTGCCAAGTCTCCCGAACAAAGAGAAATCCGTCCAAGTTAGCGATTTATCTTACATTTTATTTTACATGAATTGCCTCTTGATTTTCACTGTTAAATCATCTACATATGGAGTTGTCACATCGAGGTTTTTCTTATCTATATCATATTCTACTAAAACACCAAACATGTCTTTTTCAGCTGTTTGGGATGTATAGCTACACTTTTCCTCATGTTCAGTTAAATTACAGGTGAAACAAAAGAAGCCTTACCTTTATGTAGCACATCTGTAGACTCCCAACATCAAAAACTTGACTAGGGAACATTCTAACATGCATTTCTCTACATAGCTAATGCATGTGCAACATTATGAATAAAAATAATAGACTTTTTCATGTAGAACACTGTGGCTACGTCTAGACTGGCATGATTTTCCGTCCGTGGCCAATCTAGACGCGCTTTTGCGCAAAAAAGCCCCGATTGCCATTTTCGCGATCGGGGCTTTTTTGCGGAAAACAAATATCTGCTGTCTACACTGGCCCTTTTGCGCAAAAGTTTTTCGGAAAAAGACTTTTGCCCGAACGGGAGCAGCATAGTATTTCCGCAAAAACACTGACAATCTTACATGAGATCGTCAGTGCTTTTGCAGAAATTCAAGCAGCCAGTGTAGACAGCTGGCAAGTTTTTCCAGAAAAGCAGCTGCTTTTCCAGAAAAAGTGGCCAGTCTAGACACAGCCTGTTAGTGATATTATTATTATCATCATCATTGTTTTTAACTGATGCTGCACATTGGTGCATTCTACATCTTACTATCAACAGACTTGCAAGACATATTCTCCACACTACTAAATCTAAGTGGCCAGAGATAGCTAGCTGAGAATTCATGCTGGGTAGATTCCTGCATCAGGTAATCATCCATAGAGACACAAAGAGGGGGGAGGGGAAAGCTGAGTAACAACTCAATCAACCTGATGGGTCAAATTTCATTTGGTAGTTCTGTGGGGCAAGGGCTGGTACTTTTAAAAATTTCTGTTAGCTGCCATCCACATCTATGGTGCTAGAATAAATAGTAAGTGGTCCTAAGACTTTAGTTTTATGCAACTCACTCCATGCTGGGGCACTAGTTCACTGCTTACGCAGAGTGCCTCCTACTGAATTATCGACACATTTTCCTGCGGTACTCTTGGCTTTTCCTTGAAGGTCTTTTGTCCAATTGCCAAACAGTTGTTTAGTAGTCTGACATCATCCCAGCTCAAGGAGGTGTGGCTTCCACTCACATACAGAAATCTAGCTATGTAATGTACAGCTGTTAGACACTGTATGCCCTGATCAGACCATTCTGACTGAAAGTTCCCAGAAAATGGAAGATCTCTAAAGGAGAATAAAGAAATTTGTTTATATGAATCACTGACATGATTTAAAATACTGTGACATTTATTGGTATTTGTATTTGGAAAATGAATCAAGAATAATTAAATGGGAAAAGTAACATCTGTCATCAATCAATAGAATTGCAGGAAAATTAAAATGGTATTTTTTGTCCTGAAATCAACTGATATGTTTCTTTTTTCATCTCATGCCATTCATTGAGATCAGATGCATTTTACTCTAGCTGTGTCAGATATTGGAATTACTAAGGTTCAGAGTCCTGAAGGCCAACAACATGGGAACACTGGAATGTGCAACAATATAATCAGCAGCAAAAAACTATATTTAATATGTGGCATTCTAACACCATAAAATATTAAGGTTTTTAATGTGCTTTGTTCTTCCAGGCCAGGTTCTACAGCTGCTAAATTTTCTTAATCTTGTGCCATTTTATCTTAGCTGTTCCCTTTTTATTTTCTTTGTTTCTGACTTTGGAAATTGTTATATAAGACACATGAAGGAGACAAGTGAGCAAGTACAAATGAATAAAACAGTCCATACAGTGCTTAGAAGTGTTAAGCAGAGCCAATACAGTTTTAAACTTGATAGTCTCTTAATCTTTCCCAGTGCGTATAGTGATAGTTTTCCGTGTTTCAAAAGCCACCATGGCATTCAATAGCAACCATTTTATGGCTGGGATTAGCAGAGTTCTATCATTTCTAATGAAAATGTGGCTTTGCAAGCTGGGAAAAGCTCCAGCCCAGTCCAACAAATTTCAGCTCCACAAAAGACAGTAAGTGCCACATAAAGCAATAATTCCAGTGTTCACTTTTATAGTAAGAATATTAAATCCCCAAACTGTGTCAGGAAATCCAAGAAGTTAAGAAATAAAGAAAGAGGTTGCCTCTATCCAGAGGCCTTGGGACAGAGACACAAGTCTAATAGTGAATGAGCTCCAGGTGCCCTCATAGAACCACAGTGAAGCAAGTTGGGCTATGGGTAGGACCAGAAATCCCTCACATTAAATCTACCGAAGCATCTGGAACTTAATTTATACCACTGCATCTACATACTGTGTCTCATCCACACATACAGAGCCCAGAGGAGAAGGGGGAAAACCCACATGCGGGAATGGAAAATCATGTTTTTAGATGATGCAGAAAACAATGGTGAAATCCTGGCTTCACAGTCCCTGGGAGTTTTGTTACTGACTTCAATGGAGCCTAAATTTCACCCATTCTCTCTTTACAAGCTTTTGTTTGTTTGTTTGTTTGTTTGTTTAATCTTGAGACTTCTGTCAGTGGTGCACTATCCTTCTTGTAGCTGAGATGAATACTGCACTCTAAAAGGATGGATTTAGGGAACCTGTAAGCTACCCATGATAATTCAGCAAGCCTAATTATAATCAAGGGATGGTTGCCATCACTCCAGTTCCAAGAACAATCACAGTTTTCTTTTTCTTACTGAACTTTGTCATCCTACAAGTTTAACTTTTACTGCTATTACAAAATCCCAAATGCTTAATTTATTTGTAGAGTGCATGCACCTTGGACACAGTGGTTTTGCTTCACAAAATACAGTTCCAACCTTAGCACATATTCAGCAAGTGTATCACGGATAGGAGTTTGTTGAATATTGGATCTTCCAACACTAGCTCATGGAAGAGAACAGACTAACCATCCTAAAATAAGACTTGTGTCTGTGATTACATACAAGACCCAGTAAAGTAGTAATTGAAAAGCATTACCTGTAAACGCTGTATGGATTAAGTAGGGATGAGTATTTTCATACATCTTCATTAACTATAATTTCACCAAAGTTGATGTTTTAGGAGCCTGATCTTGTAGTCCTCACTCAGACAATGGGGTAATGGGAGTTTTGCTTGTTGATGACAATGGAAGTTTTGCCTGAGTAAAGACTTCAGGCAAAGTAAATATAAAGTAATGAAGAAACAGATGGATTTTTTTCTAGTTTTATTTTGAAAGTTATCCATGTAGAGTGCAGTGGCTTTTCTACTTAATGCAATATTTCACAAGCTGATCTGACACAGTTCCCATATTCTGTAGTCTGAACATGATACAGTGTAAACATAGACATGTTAGTTATTATGGCAGATAAGAGGAAAATGCTATGTTGTTACTGGTTAAAAGCATTATTATCTATTGGGATACTTAGATTGTAAGCTTTGTGAGTAAAGGACAGACTTTTGATCTGTGCTTCAGCAGCAACAAACACAATGGGCTCCTGGTTCATGAGGAAGTAAAACATTTATCTCTTAGACCAATACTGTTGTTTGCCAGGCATGACCATGGTGTTTCTTTTGGTCTTCAACAATTTTGTCAGAATGGCAAATAAAGCTTTATGATTTCTTGTCCCTTTAGGTCAAAATTTGCCTTCTAGATCCATAAAAGATAGGGTCTAACTCAATCTCAGGTCATTAGCCTTGATGCAAGAATAGCTGAGTGAAGTTCTATGTAGGCCGCTATGTAGGAGTTCAGACTTGGTGCTCATAATAGTTTCTTTTGTACTTAAAACCTATCAGTCTAAAAATCTAGATGTGCACCCCAAGGAAGTTCAGTATCTGTTTATTATTGTATTATGAAAGTATTGTCTACCCCCTCTTGTTGCTGTTGCTCCATCAATAACAGTAGGGGATAGTCGATCAAAAATTGATGTCTTCTGTATGACAAGA
Organism: Pelodiscus sinensis; assembly: GCF_052426305.1. Lineage (NCBI taxonomy): Eukaryota > Metazoa > Chordata > Testudines > Trionychidae > Pelodiscus > Pelodiscus sinensis. Next base: position 314,325,921 of record NC_143052.1, read on the forward strand.
GAGGTGGTGCCAACATTCAAATAATCAAATCCAGATTACTGAGCCAATGAGTGTTGTTGCAAGTGGTTTCATCATGTATGATTTACAGTACAGTTCATAGTTTGCGACAAGTGTTCACGGTCCCATTGTGCATTGTTTCTGATCTTCCAGTTGTGTAAGAGATGATGGTATCTGCCATGAGATGTTCTGAAATGGCTCAGTGAGGACCATTGTTTCCAGGATAGGTTGAAACCTAGTTCTTTTGTGGGGTCAGCAATCGTGTGTTGATTTTAGGGCATTAGCATCATTCCAGAATTCTATCCAATGTGTCTCAGGATTGAATGATGATGCTTTAAAAGCTTTAGATTGATTCCCAAAAGAGTTATGAGATTTCAGGCATATCTTCAGAAGATTCTGGGTGTCCTTATGAATAGTTAAGAGACCATGATTATATTGTACTCACTAACTCTGTGGCTACGTCTACACTGGCATGAATTTCCGGAAATGCTTAAAACAGAATAGTTTTTGTTATAAGTATTTCCGGAAAAGAGCGTCTACATTGGCCACAGATGCTTTTCCGGAAAAGCCCTTTTTCCGGAAAAGCATCTGTGGCCAATGTAGACGCGCTTTTCCGGAAAAGAGCCCCGATCGTCATTTTCGCGATCGGGGCTTTTTTCCGGAAAAGACTACTGGGCTGTCTACACTGGCCCTTTTCCGGAACAGTGTTCCGGAATAAGGACTTATGCCCGAGCGGGAGCAGAATAGTTTTTCCGGAATAGCGGCTGATTTTGTACAGTAGAGCATCGTTGCTATTCCGGAAATTCAAGGGCCAGTGTAGACAGCTCGCAGCTTATTCCGGAAAAGCGGCTGATTTTCCGGAATAAGTGGCCCAGTGTAGACACAGCCTGTGTGTTTATCTCTCTGGATTTTGGGTGGGAGTCTATGTCCCAAAATAGGTAACCATTGAACAGATGTTGATTTTAATGACCACAATGATGCACAATATTCAGTGATCAAGTATATCACTTACTGTCAGAAGTGTGTACACATTGTGCCTGCAGTTTTGGATGAGGCTACTCGGATGAATTTTAAAGGTCAAGCACCTGTGCAAGGTTACATCCATGTTCCTCAGATAGAGTTCATTTCGGACCAAGGAACCAATAGTTGTGAGACTGAATACTTCCTTGACAGCTTTGTTGTTTTGGAGGTGGCTGGGGGAAGTTTCCAGTATTGAAAGTATTTCATTGCTATCTGGAGAGGATGTTGCCAATCGTAGCACAGTCTTTGCCTCATGCTGCAAGAGCAATGTCATCAGATGAAATGAACTTGCCTCAGTGACTTATTTATATGAGTACATTCCAATAGACATATATTTTAAAAATGCACGTGGGAAACCCACATCTATTCATCCATTTGAGCTGTTACCCAGTGGTAAGTAGTATTTTTTCATATTGCTTGAGCTAGAAGTGATAGTTTCAAGTTAATATAACAACCATTTTTCAGATGTTTCTATCTTTTTTTAAATTCTGATATTACTGTTCTTCTGATGTCTTTATTCCACCTATCTTTTCAGGCCTTGGAGAGGTTTGGTAATCATTTTGCACAGAGGAAGGTTACAAGATTTCTCAGTCCCATCAAGTATGATTACTCTTACTTAAGTAATTATTTTATTGAAATAGGCGCCACTACCTGGGATTGTTTTTACCAATGTTTGGGCAATTTAAACAGCCAACCATAGAAACTACTTTTCTCAATTGCCCAGTGGGTATAATGCACATTTGGGCTTATAGTAAATCTGATATCAGGGCATATCAACCATCAACCATCAACCATCAACCATCACCCATTAAGGGAGCCTTTTTCAGGCTCTGCAACCTACTTTATACACTTAGTTTACAATGAAAGAAAAGGATACCAAAAAAGTGCATAGACTTATTTTGTAATTCTGTGGCCATGGTTGATCATTTCAAGCAGTTTGAATTAGAAATGAACCTTCTGAGATCACTTGTGAGATGAAGGACGGTTCCTTTAGCTAATGTGTGGAGGACATGACTGACAAATGTACACATTCATTGATTGGGGATCCCTCGATTTGAAGATGATCTCTACAACAGATTTACATATGGGGTAAGGTGAATCAAGAGTCCAATCCTGAAACCAGAACTCTATCCACAATATGTATGGCCATTTCATGGCAGGCCTGCTTCCTGCTGGGAGAAAGTTTCCTTCCTTCCTTCTCTCTCTCTTTTCACCTTTGAGGGCAAGGGCACTTCTCCTTGAAGCAAGCCACTGCCTGATGGAGGATTTGATGTATTTGGGATTGATTGGTGGCATGCTCCTCCCAGCTTGTGATGTCCTTATCAGTGTTCTAAAGATATACTTTCATTGGGAAATGAAGTACATTTTAGAGAACCAAAGGAAGTCCAAACACTGAAACTTCTCCCTTAAAATTAATTAATCCCTGGATTTTCACATTTTGTATTATGAATAAAGAAGATAATAGAATAGTGACGTTGATGGGATGAACCCTCTATTTCTGCCTCCAACTTGCCCTACAAAGACACAGGGCTGCAACTAACTACAGAGATAATGGAGCAGAAAAACATGAATTGGGTGTCTTTTTATTATAAACCTCTTTTCAGGAATTCACTGAAGTTTAGATATATATTCAAAAAGTCACATTTTGCTTGACCTCCAAAATTGGAACTCTAGATCTAATTTTCTTTCATAATACTGTATAGCAATGCCTATGTTGAAGTTATAGAAGTGCTTAAAATAATCATTTGCAAACATAGCTCTTTATTATTATCTTTTCTTTTCTCTATGACTGTCCCCATTTGTTAGTTTATTCAACAATTGCGTGTTTTCTAAATCCCAGATTGTGAGCTCTCTAGGGCAGGTTCTGTCTTTCTGCTATTTGCTTGTACTGTACGCTGCAAAGAACATAGGAGACGTGTTTCCCATATTTCATACATCTAGGGCTCAATCTGGTATGTTCTGAGCACTGTCAATTCCCATCAATTACCTAGCATCTTGCTGGACCAGGCCTCAGATTCCCAGAACTGGCTCAAATCCAAAAGCAATATAGATTCCATATTCAGCCTCATCCCCATCTTATACATAAACCTTTTTTCCCCATGAATTTTCTTGAAGAAGGGTTTTCTAAGGAGGGATTTAGAAGATGAGGGTTTTCATATTAAGGAATTTCCAGGTAAGGGGAGTAGCATGGCATAAGATGAATGGAAGATATTAAGAGAAAGGGAAGAGTTAAGAAGTATGTGGCTGGAATTAAGCATGGCTTTGTAGGTAATATCAGCTGGGCTAAACAGGTGAAAAAGGCAAGCGGAAATCAATGGAAAATCTACATAGTTAGAGCAGCAGAAAGATGGGAGGTCATTTTAAAAATAGCATTTTGAACAGACTGAAGAAGGACAATATCTGACCAAGGAGAGGATAAAGAGGGGGAAACTGCAGTAGCCAAGGTGAAAGAGTGTCATGGCATAAATAAAAACTTTTATAGTGGTCACTGAGACTATGTCTATACTGCGGGATGGGGTTTTTTTTGCGGAAGAGGATATGCAAATGGTATGCTCATCTGCATACCTTATTCTTATTCTTTTTGCAGAAGAGGTTTTGCTGATAAAAAGCCCTATGTAGATGGAGCCATTTGTCAGAAAAAAAACCCTTTTAGCAAGATCCTGTAAACCTTGATTTTTGAGGAATAAAATCTTGTGAAAAGGGTTTTTTTCTGACAAATGGCCCCATCTACATAGGGCTTTTTGTCTGCAAAACCTCTTCTGCAAAAAGAATCAGAAGCAGATATGCAGATGAGTATACCATTTGCGTATCCTCTTCCTCAAAAAAATGCAGTGTAGACATAGCCTGAGAGGAAAGGTAAGGTTTTAGAAACATTCTAAATGTAAATCTGTTAGAACATGTTTAAAGTTCAGATGGAAATGGAAGTTTGGGTTTAGAAAAAAGAGAGGGATGTTGAATTACATAGGGCGCTTAGGTGAGATAGAATGGAGTAGGGCTTTTATTGGGGATGGAGATAAGTGGGGGCGAGGATTTTTTGGGTGGCGAGAGAAGATAGAGAGTTCCATTTTCCAAGGTTTAATAGGTGTCCTCAAGAAAACATCTGGGATGAGAATGAAAAGAGCGGTGAAACTGACCAAAGAAGGTAAAGTTTAGATAAGAGTTAAAATTGGAAATAATCATAATAGAAATGACAGGTAAAGAGCCACTGATATCAATCAGAAGTAAATAAAGGGAAAGACCAAAAACAGATTTTGAAGAGAGCTGATCAAGAAGGGAAAGAAGCAAGGGAAAATATCAATATTTACATGGCAGTCTGGAATGCCTTTTGGAGCAACTCCAACATTTTGCATGCTTCTGGAACTGTGTTTTGTGCATTTAAATCGGTACAAAAATGTAATGACCACTCCCACTGGTATAAATATGCAGACTGTTCCATTTTGCATGCCTTTGATACAGTTCAAAAGCTCATAGTAATCATGGTTATGAAAAGTAGTTACAGCACATGGCAAAGTCATTTTCACATCTAGCATATTAGCCATTTACTTTTTTTGAGAATCCCAAAGGGAATTAAAGCAAGTGGACTAACTGATTAACAAATTGCCTTTGTAAACTAAAGACATTTTTAATTTTATGAAAGCAAAAAACGTTCTTTTTCATTGTTCTTCTGTAACTAAAGATGTCCAAATTCATTTTTTTAACCTTTGGTCTTAAAAATGAGTCCCAGGCTGAGATGTCGTTTACCAAGTCATAGCTTGGAGCCAATTTTAGTGTCCAAGTTATAAAAGATCCCTAAAAATAGCAACTTTAAATGGAAATGTTGAAATTGCCCAAGCTTTGGTGAGGTAAACGTGCCACTATAATAATACACAATATCTGTTTTCTCTATATCCAGAACCTTGCCACACTCTTTCTGTGAGGAATTTATATTACTAGCATAGAATTCCCAAGTGGAATGTATATTCTTTATTATTTAAAAACCTTATATGAATTCAACTGGAGATTTTTCTACTTGTTTACATATTCTAATATTTAATTAATATCTTTAAAGGATCACATATAAAGTACTGACCCTTCCACTTCTCTCATTCTTTGGATTAGTTACCAGTAATTGCATGAAATCTTGACTGAACTACTCTTTTGTATGTTCTCCAGAAAAAAAGCCCCTAAATAGCAAAGCATACATTTTCTTTAATCTTGGCATTTTTCTCCTTAGCTGCTGTCATTCCATCTGAAGCAATTTACTTTGAAATACTTGCCAAGTATTTTTGCCCCAGTGCCACAATAACAATGCAGCAATATGAGAGCGATTCAGCCCAATATATTTGCAACAAAAGCAAGCTACAGAAGAATGGCCCAAGTCGCACATTCTCAGAGTGGGTTACACATCTTAAACAAAGTCTCTACATCTCATTAAATGACATACTTTAAGTCATCCAAGGTAATGTTTCTTCTAATAAACAAGATATTTCTGTGTGTGTGCTGTTGGTCTTTCATAGTGTTTTTTTCTTTCAGAAATTAATTTCAAAATTGGGACACATCTTCTGCAGGTGGAAATCTGCACAGCTCTATAGTTCAGTGGAGCTACATCAGTCTGGGTAGTGTGTATTAGTTAATTTTTATAGTAAAGTTTATAATGATGGGACCACTAATGTTAAAGTTATTCTGACAGGGCAAAACAAAGGACAAGATACTCTTTGTGGCTCTGACGTTATTTTTTTAACATGGATGCACGAAGACTAGTTTGCAAAAGACCAGAACTTTACACTTAGCTTATACAAATCCTGACTTCCTTTTTTTTTTTTTTGACTACCTCTTCCATGGAGATCAGAGAAATTCTGCATTAGAGACTCAGCTGGGAAGGACCACCCTAATCATAGATTGTCTCCATGCTGCTGACATTCTGACCACCAAGAAAGTGATTAAATATGGAGCAGGAACCTTGAGCAGTGCAAATGTCTTCAATCTATCTCCCTTTCACCTGGCTCTTCAAATGCTGCAGACCTGAGAAAGCAGCTGAAGATTCGGCAAACAAGAATGAGTAAATGTAAAGATAGATTTTCCCTTGCCCTGGAGCAGGATGATCTGTTTACCTTTCTGAAGGAGCTGTCAGCAACGTGGTCATCATGAAATATTAAATCACAAATGGTGCACTCTTAGGAAAACAAGCGCATGTGCAAACTTGTTGCCTGTGATTTCAGAGGATTTTTCTTTGACATTTGAGTTTGGCAGCGGACTTTCATATTTAGCTCTTCGCAGATTTTTAATAGACAATTAGCCAGGCACTGTAACAGTATAGGCCTGAACCTGCAAACATTTACTCACCTGCTTATTTTTACGTGTACGAGGAGCCTTAGAAATCTATACATCTGAGTAAAGTTGAGCAGGTAAAAAGAGTTTGAAGATTCGGAGCGTCTAGAGTTAGAGTCAATGGGACAACTCACATGATTCAATTTAGGCTTATGTAAGAATTGAAGGGTCAGGGCCATAACATATGAAATGTAGATGTGCTGGACTACACTGGAACAACAAAAACCTCCGTAATTTCTGATAATTGAATTGTCTTCTCTGCTTTTTGTGGATTTGTAATGTTTCCCTCTTGGCTTTATCCTGCATTACACTAGGAATATTAGCTCTGGGGGAGAAGAATTCAGAATGACGATAAGGGTGCATTATACTCAACAGAGAGTATGTGAAGCTAATTATCCATGACAAAAGAGCGGTCTGTGGATGGTTTCATTCATGAAGCATTAAGCTGAATGCAGGGTAAGTTGAACAAGTGGAACTTCATTAAATCCTGTGTCCTGCTCTTTCCACATGGCAGAGTTGCTTCCAGCCTAACTCTCTGTATTTCCCGTTCCAGTGGTGTCCCCATCGACACTAGTATCTCCAGGGATCAAGGGACCTCTGACTTCTGTTCCATTGATCATGATACATGGATTGGCTATCTTTTAGAGCTTAATCCTTGAATAGGGCACATCATCAAAATCAGCAGTCTGTGTGTATATATATTTATGAATCTTCAGCCCCAGTCTTAAGTGAGTTCTAAGCCACTCCAGCAACTATTGGAGGCTATTAGATGGAAAAACACATGCAGTCTTTGTGAAGTTTGGGATTAGGTGATCTGGGCTGTCACATGGATCTCTTTTCTATGCCACCCCCTCCACTCACACCTGTGCAGAGAGACAAGGCAGGTTTAGTCTATGCAGTATGCAGCGTAATTCTTTGTATAGGGTTTCCAAAACTTGCCCCTTTCCTCCCCCCACACACAGCAGAACTCTATTTCTGGGACTTTACACACTTCTCAGGCAGCAATGTTAGAGAATGTAGCCTTTGATTATAAGATACAGGAGAATCTTGCTAAGTCATGTTATTGAGTGGAAGAAACAGTGGCATAAATTAGGGTTCAACTATGTCATTAGCACACAGGCTTTTGTGTGAAGGAGCATGGAGCCACCCCTGAAGCTGTAGCCCGTATGGCTAGCTTGCCCTTATTATATCACTGCATTGACTTCATTATATTTTGCCTTTATTATATTCAGCGGTAATTCAAGGAACCTACAGGCCTGTATCCTATAAGATATTGCCTTCAGCAATTACTATAAGGCTTAAGGCTATGATTTTGGCACTGATAAATGACCTAATGATGACCCCTAAGTTTTGGGGAATTGGAAATAGACTGTAAAGGGGAATTTTGCCCATAATGCCACCAACCATGAGCTATCACTAAATTTTGAATAGAATATCTGAAAACATCTTATCACAAGAGAGCTATGACAATGAGCTGATGTACATGATAATAAGCTAAGATCATTAACATACAAACCTCTAAGAGAATGACATCCTAACATTAGTGGGCTGAGGAAATACAAATAAAGAAGAGGAGAGAGCCCCTACTAAACATGAATTAGACATATGGCATCAATGTAACCTGTTATAAAATCTGCATCCCAGCCTACATGTAGGCAGCATGGAGGGGAGAGGGATAGCTCAGTGGTTTGAGCATTGGCCTGCTAAATGCAGGGTTGTGAGTTCAATTCTTGTGGAAGCTATTTGGGGCAAAAATTTGTCAGGGATGGTACTTAGTCTTGCTGTGAAGGCAGGGGACTGGACTCAATGACCTTCCAAGGTCCCTTCCAGTTCTAGGAGATAGGCAATCTCCATTATTTTTATTTTATTTATTTATTTTTAGGCAAGAGAGAGAGACAGAGATCTTGGACAAAATACAGGACTATGCAGCACTTTAAAGACTAACAAGATGGTTTATTAGATGATGAGCTTTCGTGGGCCAGACCCACTTCCTGGGGGTGCCAGAATTTGGCCACTGTAAGGGGATGGTGAAGAGGAAGACAATGGCTAACAATTCCTTTTCATCTACAAGGGATGGTGTGAGTATATGCATGTGCATATGAACAGTCTGTATTATCTCTGTCTACCTTGCTGAGTTAAAGTGTTTGTGTCTTTGCTAAATGCTTGTGTGCCAGGTGCTCACCCATTAGGCAGGGCTGGGAGGGTGGCACAACTGTAACAACATGGTTTTTCTGTAGCCATATTGGAAGGCCTAAACTAAAGCTTTCTTCTGCAGCCAGACTGAAGAGCAGCCACCATTAGCAGTAAAGTCTGGAGTCACATACTCACTTTCCATCTAAATTGCATTAAAATAGTCTCACACTAGGTTGTGAGAAAGGGAGCCTGTCCTAATGGCACCCACTGTCACCAGATAAGAAACAGATATCAAAATGGGTAGAGAAAACTTAGTTAACAGCATTATGTCTGGCAAGAAACTGTTTATCAACAGTAGAGGTTGTAGAATCCACATTTATGATTATTGTCCTCACTTTCCTATTGTTTGTGTGATCTCTGTCTGGTTTGTAACTGTTTCTGTCTGTATAATTTATTTTGCTAGGTGTAACTCAACTAAGGTAGTGGTGTATGATTGGTTAGGTAACTCTGTTACAGTATGTCATGATTGGTTAGTAAAATTATACTAAAATAATTGGTTAAGGTATAGCTAAGTAGGACTCAAGTTTCACTATATAAATGGGGGTCCAAGAAGGAGAACAGTAAGAGAAGGAAAAGGGGAAAAGAAGCAAAACGAAAGAAAGAAAGAAAGAAAGAAAGAAAGAAAGAAAGAAAGAAAGAAAGAAAGAAAGAAAGAAAGAAAGAAAGAAAGAAAGAAAGAAAGAAAGACCTGGAAAAACTCACCTCCAAAACACAGCCTAAGACAAGAGCTGCCAGGATTCCTCTGCATGACCATGATGTGCAGCAGCTAAGATCCAGAGAGATTAACCTTGGTGAGCATGACACTGCGTCTATGTTTAGACTGCACGCCTTTTTTGACAGAGGCTTTATCGACAGTATCTGTCGACAAAGCCTCTGTCGAAAAAGAGCATCTAGATTACATTATGTGGCTCAAAAAATCGATCTGCTTTTTCGAAAAAGAGTGTCCAGACTGCCGGACTCTCTGTCAACAAAAGAAGGCACCCGGAAGTGCTTCTGGCAGGGCATGGGGACAGCCTTTATTTCCAGGTGCTGCTGCCTGCCCTTTGCAGAGACATGTGCTTAAAGGGATCCCCCTGGACAGCCGTTGCTCTGCTCCTCTTCTAGCTTGCCTACTTCCTAGAGGGAAAGCAAAGCTGCTGCAGTGGTTGTGCTGGTTGCCCTGCTTCCTCGGACACCACAGCAGTTTATCTGCAGGGTTTTTTTCTGCCTTTCACCTTTTATTTGGGCATGGCGCCTGAGCTGCCCCTAGGCAGCCGATGCCCCCATGCTGCTATACTGCAGCTTCTGCTGCATCTGCATGACTCTGTCATGAATCTCCTGCCCCATATAGATCCGGACCGCACCGAGGAGACCCTCCTCCGGGATGCAGGAGCTCTGCCCTTGCCCCCAAACTTTTTTGGGGACAGGCAGATTTGGAGGCACGAGATGAGTTCATACTGGTGGGACCGGCTCATCATGCAGCTCTGGGACAACGACCACTGGCTCCGCAACTTCCAGATGTGGAAGGCCACATTCTTGGAGCTGTGTGCCTGGCTCGCCCCTGCTCTGGAACACCAGGACACCCACCTATGGCCCGCCATCCCCCTGCAGAAGTGGGTCGCAATCGCCCTTTGGAAGCTGGCCACCCCCAACAGCCACCGCTTCATGGGACACCAGTTTGGCATGGGGAGGTCTACCGTTGGGGCCATCTTGATGGAGGTAAGTCACTGTTGGGGGACAGGCACTGCTGAGTGGGGGGGCGGGGTTGAGAAAGGGGGACTGCCAGGCAAGGGCAAGAGGGAGTGGGGGATGGAGTGGCACTTGGAGGCCACTCCTCGGCCACCCCTGTACTGATGCAGCGGAGGGGGGGGGGCATCCTGACAAGTGGAGGGGTGGGTTGGGAGGGGGGAGGGTTCCCCCCAAAGTGTCTAGGTAACCTGTCTAACTCCCTGGTTTCTGTCTGTCTAGTTGTCTCGTGCTGCAGGTGGTGAGTGCCATCAGTGCAGAGCTGCTGAAGAGGCTCATCCATCTTGGGGACCTGGACAACATCATTGCTGGGTTTGCTGCCCTTGGATTCCCGAACTGCGGAGGAGCCCTCAATGGGACAAACATTGCAATCTGCGCCCCGCCCCATTGAGCAGCCCAATTTATAAACAGGAAGGGCTACTATTCGATGGTGCTGCAGGCCCTGGTCGACCACTGGAGACACTTTACGGGCATTTGTGTTGGGTGGTCGGGGCAGGCACATGATGCCCGCATATTCTGGAACTCCTACCTGTACTGCAGGTTGCAGGCAGGAACATTTGTCCCCCAGCGGCACCTTGCACTTCGGGACGTGCAGATGCCAGTGTGCATAGTGGCCAATGTGGCCTACCCCCGATGCCAGGGCTCATGAAGCCCTACACCGGCCACCTGGATGCAAGCAAGGAGCTTTTCAACACTCTTCTCAGCCAGGCTCGCATCCTGGTGGAATGCGCCTTTGGACGGCTAAAAGGGAGGTTCCATTGTCTCCTCACACAGCTGGAGATGGGCGAATGCAACATCCCGGAGGTGGTGGCTGCATGTTGCCCCTCAATAATCTGGTGGAGAGAAAACGGGAGGCCTTCCTGATGGGGTGGGGGTCAGGTGCTGATGGCAAGGACAGGCCATTTCAGCAGCCCCGGATGGCTGCCATCCGCCAGACTCACCAGTGTGGTGTCCAAATCCGAGAGGCCCTGAGGGAGAGATTCTCAGAAGGAGTCCACTGACTCTCCCCAGGGCCTCCCCTATGGGGGATTTGGCTGGGCCCACCCTTACCTGTCCCTCCACTACCCTCAACCTCTTCCCATAAAGAATATATTCACACCCGGTTTTCTTTGAACACAGAAACTAGTTTTTTATTAGAAACACTATCAGTAAAGAAAATGCACTAACTGTTTAAAAAAAATTCTCTGTGTACTGTTCAAATGTGTAAAGGTAAATCTTTCACTCAAAAATAAAGATTTTGTTCTATAACTGAAATGACCTTTAACTGGGGTGGCAGGGGACTGAAAACCTGGAGGAGGGAAGGGGGCTCAAGTAGGCCTCTGCTTCCCTGATCGCAGGATCCTGCCACCTTCCTGTGTCCTGGCATCACCACAGCCTTGGGATCAGGTGGAGCGAAACCTAGTCCTGGCCTGGGCAGGAGGGGGCTGGGGAAACTGTTGGGCCTTTGAGGGCTCGGGAACAGGAGGGGCTGGAGGGGATGAGGGGGAAGGGTGCCTATGGGTGGGTCCTCGTCTCTATCCCAAGAAGAGTCAGTGGGGCCTTGAGGCTGGGACATGGCTGTCACAGGTGCTCTTGCTAGCTTCCAGATAGCAAGGCCTGTCTGGGTACCTGTGCCTTTTTGAGGCTGCAGCCAGGAACCACAGAGGTGCTGTACCTGTAAAGGCTAGACTGTCCACCAGGGCTTCTTCCTGGAGGCCTTTTTTTTTGACAGAACTGGCGCCCTGCGTCCACACACACCTTTTGTTGACAGATCTCTGTTGACAAAGGTGTTCTTCCTCATAAAAGGAGGTTTACTGCTGATGACAAAACTGCCGCGTTCTGTCGACTTACTGTCAACAGAACATGGTGGTAGTGTAGACGCAGGTAAAGTTTTATCGACAAAAGACTACTTTTGTCAACAAAACCCTGTAGTCTAGACACACCCTGCCTGTGTCTACACTGGGCCACTTATTCCGGAAAATCAGCCGCTTTTCCAGAATAAGCTGTGAGCTGTCTACACTGGCCCTTGAATTTCCGGAAAAGCAACGACGCTCTACTGTACAAAATCAGCCGCTATTCCGGAAAAACTATTCTGCTCTCGCTCGGGCATAAGTCCTTATTCCGGAACACTGTTGCGGAAAAGGGCCAGTATAGACAGCCCAGTAGTCTTTTCCGGAAAAAAGCCCCGATCGCGAAAATGGCGATCGGGGCTCTTTTCCAGAAAAGCGCGTCTACATTGGCACGGATGCTTTTCTGGAAAAAGGGCTTTCCAGAAAAGCAGCCTGCCAATGTAGACGCTCCTTTTCCGGAAAAACTGAAAATGGAATAGTATTCCGTTTTAAGCAGTTCCGGAAATTCATGCCAGTGTAGACACAGCCCCTGTGTGCTTAACATGTATATTCTGCTTGCTTGGGAATTTTCAATAAATAGAGAATAAGAATATTACTGTGTAAGGCTCTTTCAGTAGCAAAAGTTCCTGCAAACCTGCAGGAAGTTATGCCCTGAGCCCTAGGAATTGGGTAAGAGTGGGTGTTTAAATTAACGGGGTTGTACATTGAGCAACTGGGTAAAGGTGTGTGTCCCTAAAGTGTAGAAGGGATAGAGAAATTTGTGTGGGTAACACAGCCACACCAGAAGAGCTGCCTGGGCTGGGTAATGGCTTCTGTGAGTGACAGCCTGACATGCTGCTGGTTTTACCATGCTAGTTCCTAGCCTGGTTTCTGGCCATAGGTCTGATGGTTTCCTTGTTGTAGCTAGAGCCTTGCAGGTCTGCAAATATCTATGGATATCTGCATCTATGGATATAAACAGCGTATCTGTGCAGGGCTCTACTGATCTTGGGACAAAAAAAATCTGTTCATACTCAAAGTGATATCTGAGAATTCTTCAGTAATCAATACAATTAATAAGTAATCTACTGATTAGATTACAAGGCAAAATTCTTCATGAAGCATCCTGGCATTGAAGAAGGAGGGAGCAGATGTATGCATGCCTACTACTAGATGCCCTCTCAGAGGACATATCATTTGTCCCCCCAAGACACACTGTCGCCCAGTACCGTTTGGAGAGATATGGTTCATTGGAGCACATGGAGGAACAATCCCTTTACTTCTTCAAAGTCAACGTGACAGGCCATCGTTCAGAGTGTGGAAGGAAAGAAGGCTCCTTACACGCTTCTCTACAGGGCCATTGCTGTTGGTACCATAGCAACTAGGCAACATATCTTGTTCCCACTTAAGTAATGCAACTTCAATGAGAATACAACTGGGCTCTAAAGGTATGTCTTCACCACAGAGCTATTTTAAAATAAGCTATTCTGGAATAGTTATTCAAAAATAGCTTATTTCTAAATAACATGTCTACACTGCAGGGAAGCCTCAAAATTAGTCCAAGGCAGGCTTCCCTAATGTAGACATACTATCTCAATTTAGAGTCCCAGGAGGCACTGGGGAGGAATAACTTAGAATGGCCCTGGTGAGGGGCTACTTTGAAATAGCAGCAGTGGAGTGTTTACACATGACTTATTTCAAAATAGCTATTTCGGAATAGGCTTTATTCCTCGTAGAATGTGGTTTACAGATTTTGGAATAAGCCATCTGTTATTTCAAAATTATTTCAAAATAACAGAATTGCTGTGTAGATGCTCGCATTGTTATTTCAAAATAACACTAGCTATCTCGAAATAACTGTGAAGTGTAGACCTGCGTGAACAAACTGAAGAAACCCTAACTGAACAAACTTGATTTAAAAAAAATCACAACTACTGTACCATTAAATAGCCTTTGTTCATTTATTTTGATAAGTGTAATGAACTTTATATTATTTAACATTATACCACATAGTACACTGAGAAATATCCTGCCATTTATCCTGTGAAAAGAATAAAATCTTCTTAATATGGAGAATTTGCTATAACATTGTGCCATTGAGTCTTTAATGAAAAGTGTAGGAAAACAAAAGTAATATCACTGGGTACTTTGTAAGAATAATTAGGGTTGTAGATTACTGAAGTTACAATTGTTGAGATACTATTGTGTGATTGTATGAACAAAAGAACAACCTCAAATTGGTTTCATTACTCTACAGTTAGGGATCTAATCCAAAACCCAATTAAGTCAATAGAAATACTTTCACAGGTAAAAATCAGAGATGAAACAGAACTAATTAAGAAATGAATAACCTTTGTAGCTGACTTCTGTGAAAAGCTGGGACTTTGCTGCTCCAAAGTTGTTTTTGCAGGTGAGAGCCTGCATTACAAACCTCAGGAAGTCTAAAGACTGGACAGGTTTTAAAGACAAACATCTGCCTTTGAATGCTATTGTTATTACCATGGAGTCATTTTACAAAATTGACACCCTTTACCAAAAAAAAAGAGTAGTTTGGAAGACATTTTATTTATACTATAGCTAAATCTGCTTGAGTTGTCTAGTCCCAGTGAACCATACAGTATTTTCATCAATGCATAGTTCTCTTGCATTTCAGTATTTGTTATGAAAACCAAAATTCTTACTCTGGGCTATTTATGCTGGCAACACTTCAAAGAGAGCAACTCCTTTACTTCATGCAAACCTTTGTAGCAGGGAGGAAGAATCCCTCTTGCTAGATCATTTATATCTTTTAAACCTTTTGCTATAGATTTGTTTCAATACATTTTTTCTTAATACCTAAAAGTACAGGAACCTCTTTGATAAACCATTGACATGAAAAGGAAAGTGCTCTTCTTCAGTGAAAATAAATTGACCTGTGAATCCTCTTCTTCATGGCTGGCAAAATAAATCTAATTTTTGAAAGGTAGTACCATAATGTCCTAGCTATACAGGAGAAGGGCAGTCATTGCGCTGAATTGTTGCTGTAGGTATGAGAGGGTGAATGTACAGTTCAAGTTTTGGAAGAACCTTAATAAATGGAGACCTTCACTTTAGTCAGTCTATAGCCAAATCTGTTTGCATTACATTAGGGCTACGTCTACACTGAAGGCTTCTTGAGCAAGAACTGTTTTGTGCAAGAGTTCTTGCGTAAAAGTTCTTGCACAAGAGCACGTCCACGCTGCTCAAAGCACATCACAAAAGCCAGCCACACAGCTCCAGGAACGTCTGCTTCTGCATCCTAAAGTTCTGGAGCCACTGCTGGTCGTCCCATTGCTCCAGGACCAGCCGGTCCCACCAGTTGGAACTGGTGTCAAGTCTTGCTCCTGCGCAAAGACTCCCCCCTCCCCCCCGGAACCACTTTGGACAGGGCAAAAGGGCACTAGTACCTTCCGGGGGGTGGGGGGTGGAGCCCCTCTGAGACACATGCTTAAAGGGATCTCCCTGGACAACCATTTCTCTGCTGCTGAGTGCTTTGGGACCTCTGGTAGGGACTGAAAGCTGTAGCAGTGCCTGTTGTGGTTGTCCTCTGCCTCATTGGACACCACAGCTTGTGCCCGAGCGCCTTTGGGGACTTGTCACTTCTCCTTGCTGTGCCATGGAGCCAGGGATGGCTCCATACCTGCTCTGGCCCCACACAGCCATTTTGGAGTGCGTGCAGCTGCTGCTCTATGCTGCCTCACTACTCCCGCACAAGATTGATGATGAGCTCAATCTGGAGTCCCTCTCCCTGGATGTGATAGCTTCGCTGTGGCATCCCTGCTCAAACGTGGAGAGGCGATACTGGAGACTCGACACCAGTTCCGGCTGTTGGGACTGGCTGATCTTGGAGCAATGGGATGACCAGCAGTGGCTCCAGAACTTTCGGATGAGGAAGCAGACGTTCTGGAGCTGTGTGTCTGTCTCGCCTCTGTGCTTCTCAGACACAACATTCAGCTGAGGCCCACCATCCCCATCAATAAGAGGGTTGCCATCACCCTGTGGAAGCTGGCCACCCCAGACAGCTACCGGTCAGTGGCACACCAGTTTGGGGCAGGCAGGTCCACAGTGAATGCCGTCTTGATGCAGGTAAGGCCTTCTGGGGAGCTGCAGTCCCTGCCTGGGGGAAGGGAAGACTCCAGGCTGAGGAGGAACGGAGGGGTGGGGGAAGCCCTGTCACCCTAGGGTTGGTGCTCTCCCTCCCTCATATAGCCCTGCTGGTGGTGAGGGCCTCCAGAGCGAGGGGGTGCTTGCATGTTTGAGGGGAGAGGGCATCACAGGGGGGTGGGCACCCCCCAAGGGCTCATGCACCTGCCGTGCCTCATTCTGTGTGTTCCCTATGTTTCTGTGTGCCCTTCTGCAGGTTGTCAGAGCCATCAATGGCATCTGCTCAAGAGGGTCATCCGCCTGCAGGACGGGGACGCAACCGTAGCTGGCTTCACTGCCCTGGGGTTCCCCAACTGCGGGGGAGCCGTGGATGGGACCCACATCCCCATATGGGCACCGGAGCATCGAGCAGTCCACTTTATCAACTGAAAGGGGTACTTCTCGGTGGTGCTCCAGGACCACGTGGACCACTGAGGCCGCTTCATGGACATATATGTTGGGTGCAAAACAGGCTGGAGGCAGGCACTTTCTTTCCCCAGTGGGAATTGACGGTTGGGGACGTCCGCATGCCACTGTGCATCATGCGGGATGCGGCCTACCCCCTCATGCCATGACTGATGCAGCCGTACACCAGATGCATGGACCCTGGCCGGGACACATTCAACCTGCAACTGAACCAGGCCCGCAACCAGGTGGAGTGTGCCTGCAGACGGCTGAAGGCGCGATTCCATTGTCTGTTTACCCGGCTTGACATGGGTGAGCAGAACATCGTGAAGGTTGTCACAGCATGTTGCGTACTGCCAGGGGTGGATGAGAGTTTTGAGGGGCCTGGGACAGCACAATTTTGCTTGGCTCCCCTTTGGAGAAAAAATAGAAAAAGGTGTTAAATGCACAAATTGAAGGCTATTTTCATACTACATGTGAATTGGGTAAATTTGATAGAAACTTAATTTAGTTGGATAATTTTTTATTTTAATTATATTATAATTTATTCTTAAACAACAGTCTGCATTAATAATTAAACATTTTCAATTGTATTTAAGTCTGTTACAGCTGTCTAGCTCTTTTGGCAGCTGGGTCTCTAACAGCTGGTGGAAAAAGGGCTTCTCCCCAGCATCAGCCCCTTCTCCAGCCCCAGGCACTGGAGCAGTGAGGCGCCCCAGGAACAGGGAAATCCTGACCCGGTTTAGAAGGGGCTGGCTGCTGTGTCCGAGCCAGCAGCCTCTCAGGAGCCTTCAGAGCAGCTGGAGGGAAAGGAGACGGCACCATGCAGGGTCAGAGGAGGGGCCATAGAGGCTGCCCCGACTGGCTCCTGCTGAGAAAGGGAGCTTGGACACAGCAAATGAGTCTGCCACTGTCGTCTGTCCCCCCCGACCCTCCCCCCCCCCAGTGGTCCGAGCAGAGAACTCTGCCAGCCTGATGCTGCTCAGATTGTGGGCTGGGTCCCTCCTGGCTGGGACTGGGGGCAACCACCTGGCTTAGTCGCCCTGTGTCCGCACAAAAGCAGCTGTGTGGTCCCCTGGTGCCCGGCTGCTCCAGCTGCTCTATGACTGGGTGCCGGGGGCAGGAAGGGAACAGCCCCCAATGCCCAGCCCCTGCCCAGGCACAGACCAGCTAGTGTGGGGCTCACGGGGCAGAGGACTCTGGCTGCAGGATTGGGCTGCAGCTGGGGGGGAGGAGATGTGGGGTGGGGTGGGGCGGGGCTAGGCACAGCGCCGCATTGCCGGCTCTTGCGCCTCTCAGGAGAGTCACCCCCAGGGCCAAGCTGCAGAAGCTGCTGCTTTATTCTTTTTTACTCTTTCAAGGAGTTGGTCTCATGACTGGGTCTGCGGAGCTGGGGAAAGGCCCCTCACGGTACCCACCCGCCAGCAGAGACCCCCCAGAGCGCCGTGGGCTCTTGGGGCGTGGCTGCTTCCAGCCGGTATCCCTCCTTCCTCCCCTTGACAGGATGCGTGTGAGCAGCAGGGTCCCAGGCATGCCCTGGAGCTGCCTGCTGCGTCCACGTGCCACACAGTCAGACTGCATGAGGTTGCATGTGCTGCGAACTGCTGCACGGCATGCAGCTTGAAATGCCTGAATGACGCTCTCCCCTCCCGTGGGCACCTGCCTCCCCTGCCCTTGCAAGTGAGAAGCGCAACACTCACCGGAGGATCTGTCACCAGCCTCGGACGAGGCCCGGCTGCTGGTCACTGGCTCGAGGTGAAAGGTGATGGGGTGGTCGTCTCCTTCATCCTCGGATCCAGTGGTCAGGTCGCCCTCCTCCTCTAGGTCAGGCGGCCTGACCACCGGGGTACACAGTCTGGTGTTGATCATGGGAGATGGCCCTTGGACTGCTGTCTCCCCCAGGATGGCATGCAGCCAGTCGTAGTGGGGGAAGGTGTCGGCTCCTGTCCCGCCGCCCTCAGTGGCCCTCACGTAGCCCAGGCACGGCTCCTTGACCTTGGGCCAGACTTGTTCCAGGGTCCAGGCCAAATGGTCCTGCTCAGCCAGTGCCTGGGCCATGCTGACGAAGATGTTAGCATTGTGGTGACAGGACCGGGAGTTGTGGAGGGCTTTCTCCTGGCCCACAGGTCCCGGAGGACCTCGACCTCTGCCCCCGACCAGCATGGGGCACGCTGCTTGCTGCCCCTCTGTGGCTGCTGGGAGCCTTGGGGTAGTTGCTGGGATGGGGGTGGATGCAGCAGGCAGAGTTGCGTGGTGGAGCCGCTGTGTTTACTGCTGCTTTCACGCAACAGCTGCAAGGTGCCTGTGCCTTTAAGGGGGGTCTAGCAAGCAGGAAGTAGTGAGCTTGAGTGATGGTATGGAGCGTCCAAGTGACCATCTGAGTTTTTTCCTGGGAGGCCAGTTCTTGTGCAAAAACTCCATGCTGCCCATCCACACTGCCTTCTCGCTCAAGAGCTCTTGTGCAAGAATGCTTCTTCCTTGTATGAAGCATCAGAACTCTTGCACAAGAATCCCTCAATTCCAACGCTCTACTGCAAATTTACTTGCTCAAGAATGTGTGTGCAGTGTAGATGCTCCACAAGTTTTTGCACAAGAACGGCCGTGTAGACGTAGCCTAGTTGTTTCACTTTTTTTTTAACAGGCTACATGTATTAGATAAATTTCAAGGATTTTTCATTTCACCTCCATTATTTCCTACATTATAAAAAATATTCATCACAAATTTGAAATACTAAGCAAAGTGTGCCTATCTGTTCTCATGTATCCAGTGGTTATATTCTTTTCAAATAATTCTAACGGGTTCAAGGATAGAATTTACCTTTCAAAAGCCTCTTGAAGGGAACCCAGTATCTAGACCTGCATCTACAGGCTGAACCTCTGTGGTCCAGGAGGAATGGGTGGCAGCAGGGGGACAGCCCCACACAGCAGCATGCAGGGTGAATATGCCAAAATGGATAGGCCATTGCACTGCACTCTTTCCTCCAATCAATGTAGAGGGAGAGTGCTCTTGGCTGGGTGAAGGCAGACCTGGGGAGGCAAGTTTTTGAGTTAAAACCCTCTTAAAATGCCTGGAGCAATTTAGACCTCTACAAACTGCTGTCCCACATTATCTGCAGACTTGGACATCTGTCACTTGTTTGGTTACTTTCAGGTTGAATTTACTTTTCTTTGCACTCATAAGCAATTTACTTGTTTAAGAATGAAAACCTAGATTTTAAACTAATCCAGGAACTAACACCACAGGCACAAGTCTACAATGACAATGCATTAATTCAGACCTGGAACACCCAGGTACTTTTTGACAAATTTAAGCAAAGGATGCTTCACTATAAACCAAAATTTCAGTACATTGTAAGAAAATTGAAAAAAAAAGAATTAACAGTGTCACTTTAAAAAGCTCTGGATTAAAATAACTGTTTGCTGTTTACTTTGGAACATACCTGGCTTTGGTCAGGTATAATCAATAAATTTCTCCGGTAGGAGATTGAAATGGCTCGCCTTCTTCCTGGCACATATACAGTTCCATCTAAGTCTGTGAGTATTAGGGAAAGAATTAGGTCTTAATCCCCTGGAGCCAAACCAAGGCACAACACAAAAACTGTTGTTCCAGTTTCAGCTTCTTAACAGTTTCCTCCTTTCCCTTCACAGCTCTAATTACCTCAGTCTATGCACAGAATCCTCCAGTTGTCAGTCTCAAAAAGACATGGGAAAATGCTGCAAGAAAGAGAAAATAAATTAATGAATACTTATGGTAACTACAATCTCAAAATCACATTGATAATATAGACAACTCTTTTTTTTCATTTTCTGTGAACATACGTGTTTATATTTATATTCATATTCACAGGAGAGATAACTTCACAGACCTCTTGAAATCTATTTCTGGGTCATCCAAAGAAATATCCAGTCAGGGAGGCAAAAATACTACAATATGATGTAGGAGACTGATTACACAACATAGACAGCCAGCTGGGAATAACAAAAACTACAAGCATTAGTTATAGCTACAGATGGGAGAAAATTAAAATTTCCATCCCATGGGATAGTCTGAGATTCCAAAGTTTGTTTTTGTCCCGAATTGGAAAAAAATGGCTAAATACTGAAATATTTTGCAGAATGGTAAATTCCAAAAATAATTAATTTTGAAACATGTAATTTGGCATTCTGAACTGAAATATTTTCTTTCGGACCCAGCATGATATTGATGTGTTCCTTTCTGACGCCCCTGGAGAGAAGGAGTTCAAATGCCTCATGCCCCCATTTTTTTCTAAAAGTGTCCTAGATGGACTACTTCTCCAATGATGCACTATTGTCACATGGCACAGAACATACATCACATCTGTTCAACTAAAGGGGAGACCAGGTACATGAAGTAAGATATGGTAAAGTCAATTAGCCCAGCCATTGGGGATATGAGGCTCTGGAAGAGTTTCAACTGTAAATTCAAATGAAATGGCTGCACAGTAGTATCGATGGGTAGGGTTCTGCTTTCTCTTGACCATAGGATGCTTTTCCAGGAACAAGGTCTACTGGGAAGAGATAAGGTTCATGTGACCAGGAAGAGCATACTTGCACACTGACTCACTAATCTGGAGAGGAAAGTTTTAAACTAAGTTCAAAGGGGATAGGTGACAAGAGCCCCCAAACATAAAAAGGCAATCCTAACAGAAGGGTAGATGTTGAGGCAGAATACTCTAAAAATTCATATGGGGTGTAGGGTTTCCGTCCGCCCCCACAGCGTTGCCCGTTGTCAACTGCAGGGAATTGGCTCTGCTGACGGCGATGCTACCCAATTCAGGCCACTGTCCTCCGACAGGGCTCACACAGCCTGGGCTTTACCCCTTCCGGGGGAGCATTCGTTCCTTCTCAGTTATGCCACAGAGGCCGGGAGAGATGTGCCGGGTAGGGGGGAGAGAGCGGGGCCCGGGCCCGCCCTCACTCCCGGGCTCCAGCCCAGGGCCCCAAAGGACATGGACCAGCTCCGGTCCGGGGCTAGTATGGCAGGGGCGTCCTCCCGAAACCTGTCCACGTGAGGGGGCTCCGGTATGGCCCTCCCCTGGGCTACTTCCTCTCCGTACTGCCCCCCCCCTTTACTGCTGCTGGCCCGCTCGTCCCTCTGTGGGTCAGCCGCCCGTCTCTCAGGATGATCTTCTGGACCCCGTTGCTCCACGGCGGTCCGCGAAGTCCTGCTTTCCGCAGCCAAGAGAGGGGGGTTTGCCCTCGCCCCGCCTCCTTGGGCGAAGGCCCCCTCCCTCACGCCTGAGGAGGCATTTAAACCTCCCACCACGCCTGGCGCTGGAGGGTGACGTGCTTCTGATGTCACCAGCTGACTCCACCCCTCCCGCTGCGTCTGTGCCGCCACTGCCGCTGAGTCGGTCAGCTGGTCCGCGGCGCGGGTGCAGCCGGCACAATGCCGGTGCGCACTCCCCCGCCACCCAAATAGGGCTTTTGCCGTGGGGGTTTTAGTGCGGGGTTGCGGGGCTCCATCACATGGGGAATAGAAGAAACAAGAGTGAATCAATGGGAGAATCTTTTCAACATCTAAGTGGTCTATGTACCAATGCAAGGAAGATGGAGAATGAATAGGAAGAATTGAAAGTGTTAGTCCATAGACTACATTATGATTTAGTTGGCATCACCAAAGACTCGATGGGATAAGTCTTATGATTAGGATATTGGTACAGGGGGAAAGCTTGTTCAGAAAGCACAGGCAGGATAAAAAGGAAGGAGGCATTAAATTATACATTAAGGCTACGTCTAGATTGCATCCCTTTTTTGTAAAAGGGATGCAAATTAGATGTATCGCAATTGCTAATGAAGCGGGGATTTAAATCTCCCCCACTTCATTAGCATAAAAATGGCTGCCGCTTTTTTTCGGCATGGAGCTTTGCCAGAAAAAAGTGCCAGTCTAGACGCTAAGGGATAAGGGATCGTTTGGAAAAGGCTTTATTTTCTGAAAGATCCGCATCTAGACTGGCGCTTTTTTCCGGCAAAGCTCCATGCCGAAAAAAAGTGGCAGCCATTTTTATGCTAATGAAGTGGGGGAGATTTAAATCCCCACTTCATTAGCAATTGCGATACGTCTAATTTGCATCCCTTTTATGAAAAAAGGATGCAATCTAGACGTAGCCTAAGAATATATACACTGAGTCTGCCCAGAAGGATGTGGGAAGCAGACCAGTTGAAAGTCTCTGGATAAAGATAAAAGGGGTCAGATATAGGGATGATGTCATAATAGGTGTCTGCTCTAGAGAACCAAATCTGGAAGAGGGGAGGGGAGAGATATTTCTAGAACAAATAGTAGAAATATCCAAAACAACAAGACCTGGTTGTACCGAGGGACTTAAACTAGCCAGACATGTGTTGGAAAAGTAATAAGTGAACCATACAATTTCCAATAATTTCTTGGAAGACGGGACAACTTTTTGTTTCACAAAATGGAGGAAATAACCAATTGGGTTGCCATTTTAAACTTGATCCTGACCCACAAGGGAGGAATTGATAGAAAATCTAAAGGTGGAAGAGAGTTTGAGTTCAAGTGATCATGAAATGATAGATTTCAAGATTCTAAGTAAAGGAAGGATTAAAAGCAGTGGAATACAGAAAATGGACTTCAATAAAGCAAACTTTGACAAATTCAGAGAACAGATAGGTAAAATCTCCTAGGAAGAGGCTGGACATGGCAGCCACTTCTAGGAGTCATGAAGAGCCAGAGCAAACAGGGAGCCTTCCTTAGCCCTGCTGCACTGCAGACCAAGAGCTGCCTGAGGTAAAAGCCCCCCAGCCAGAGCCAAAACACCGAACCTCCTCCTGCATCCCAGCCCTCTGCCCCATGTCAGAAATCCCTCTCAGATCCCAGATCCTTTGTAGACCTTGTACTCCTACCTGCACCCCAACCCTGAACCCTGCAAACCCAAACTCTCACCCACACTTAACCTTCTCCCACACTACAATCCCCAGTCCCACCCCCGAGCCTCCTCCTCTCTTCACACTTCTTGGACCCATACCACACTTCTTTCACCCCAAACTCTCATCCCAATCCCCACCTGAGATCCCGTAGCCCCAGCTAGAGTCCTCACCTCCTCCCACCCTTCAACCCCCTGCCCACAACCAGAGCCCTGAACATTGAAACCTTAATTTCTGACCCCATTCAGAGACTAGAGCCTCTATGTATGGCCCCCAACTGATTTTTTTCCTCTGTGTCTACGGACCCTGACAGAAAAAAGTTCCCCACCCATGTTGTAAAGGGCACTATAAGGTACATCTAGACTACAGAGTTTTTCTGGGATACTGGAGGTATTCCGGAAAAGCTCTGCCACTTTCAAGGAATGCGTCCGCTTTTCCGAAAAAAATATCAAAAAAGCGGATGTGTTTTGTCGCCATCTCTGTAAACCTTGGCTATGTCTACACTGCAGGCTTCTTGTGCAAGAACGTGTCCACTCTATCATATGCTTTTGTGCAAGAACGTGTCCACTCTATCATATGCTTTTTGTGCAAGAACGTGTCCACTCTATCCATGGCAGTGTGGACACTCTCTTGAGCAAGAAAGTTCTCATGGCCATTTTTGCCATAGGGATTTCTTGCTCAAGAAACCCCTGTTGCCCATCCACACATGCCTTTTTGCACAAGAGCTCGTGCGCAAAAAGGCTTATTCCTCCATGCTCAAAAAGCCCTGTGTTCCAACGATTTACTGTGCTTTTTCTTGCGCAAGAACACACTTGTAGTGTGGACGTCCACAGGTTTTTGCGCAAAATTGTCTGTTTTTGTACAAAAACTCTGCAGTGTAGACATAGCCCTCATTACATGAGGAGGAAGGGATGTTCTGAAAGAGGGTTTTTTTCTACATTTGGCCCCATCTAGACAGGCCAAATGTCAGGAAAGCCTCTTTCAGAAGAAAAGCGGAAAAAGATATTAAAATTGTGGTTCGCAATTTGCTTATATTTTTTCCTACTTTTCTTTGTAGTGTAGACATAGCCTTAGAATCATGACTCCACTGCTTTCTGTGATTGTTTCATACGTATTATTCCCAGCTAACTTTGTAAAGTTTATGCAAGATGGTTAAAAGGAAGCCCCCTGTAAACTGAAAATCACTATTTATTTACCAGGACCATTTTTGTTGTTGCTGAATCCTGAGCAAAGCTACAGAAAACCAAAACCAGGATTTCAGGCCATGCACAGCATTGCATGGTGATGAAATTGAGCAGGGTTTTCATTAAAGCTGGCTCTTATGTGTTTCTTCCCTGGGACTAATTTTCAGAGAAGTATATTCTACGAAATGTCTCCAGGCTCCTTAATGTCAGGTGGTCCATATGCAAAGAGTTTGGGTTTAAGTTTCTTCTCTGCATCATCATTGCTCCACAGAAACACCATCACCAGTAGAGAAGACATATGGATCCAGAGACTCACACTTTTTGAACATTGGTAGATCATACTTTCAGAGACACAGCTGCTATCAGATACAAATGTAATAACTTGCTCCAGTTTTCAGAGCTACATGGGACAGATCTGAGGAGAAAGACGCATAATGAAGAGGTCAGTAATTATTTTTACTATTGCCAGCAACTTGGCAAGAGATCCATATGCAATGAACATGTTTAATTTATTCTTGATATTCATCTTTACGTGTTTGTTAATGATATTGATAAATGTCAGGATGTCAGTTAATATGGCTAAAATGAATACTCATGACAATTTCATTGCAATATAATAGTGTTGTGAATTCTTGGGATTTTGTCCTGGGTCTTGTGGTTATGGGGGTTCTTTTTCCTGAGATTCTCATCTTTAATTTTTTTTAAAGTAAGTTTCCACTTCTTGTCTATGAAAAGTTTAAAAACTTGAACTGTAAAGTCTCCAACACTGCTACAATTAGAGAAGAACAGATTTATATTTTCAAAAGTCATAATTTTTAAGCCAATCTCTAATGAGGTGAAATGTATCCCTTTGTAGGGTGTTTACACAAACACTGTACATCACTTACGTTCTACTTAACCTTCACGTGGAGTTTGGGTGATGTATACAGCTTATATTGGTCCTCAGCACAAAGGTGAAATTTACTTTTACTTTAACTAAACTGTGAAAAAAACACACAATTACAATCATTTCCTTGGAGGATGAGTGATGATGAATTATTAATATTTATACGTACTTTCAGGACATTTGTATTCTTTCATGGTTGTGTTTATTTTTTTAAATATGAATTTAATAAAACATAATTAAACAAATCAACAGTACATAGAAACGAGAATTTATTGTCTGCCATCTTTTGATTAGTGTTTAGTTTACCTTATTCTCTGTTATTCATGATCTCTTAAAAGTCTCAAAATCAGTTTTTACACCAATTTTGTCTTTTTCCAGTGTTCTAAGGGTTCCATTCCCCTTTGTGGAGAATTTTAAAATGTTGGGATTTCATTTCAAATTAGAATAAAACCTCTCTGAGATAGAATGAACACTCTCCTCCCTGCCCTTATTAGTTGGCATTTTAACAAGGCCTTTCAATTGTGTTCAGCTAAGTAGTTTGAGGTAAAAATCTCCTTGTTCATAATAATGAAGCTAAAGACATCACAGAGCTGATTCTCCACAGATTTGGATCTTATGTAGTCTTTTAAACTTGTGCAACGTGGATGTGACAATCTAACAGATTTTAATGATAACATTTTGCACCCAAATTGCACAGGTGCAAATGATTACATAAAACAAAAAAAATTGAGATTGTGACTTGATACATAAAAATTCTGTGTACAACCACTCTCCGAGTTACGAACAAGTTATGGACCAACACTTGGTCTGTAACTCGAACTGTTCATAACTCGGACCCCATTGAGTTACATGTGACCACGCTGTTCGTTAGCGTGGGTTGCATTCGTAATTTGGGGACCGCCTTTATGACCGCTCCATGGGAGCTTTGGTCGTAAGTGTGAACGGTCGTAACTCGACCATTCGCAACTCGGGGAGTGGCTGTATTTGACTCAATTTTTAAACCTGTAACATTACCTTAAATCCTTTAGTCATGAATAAATATAAAGCAGATCATAATGAAGGTAGTGTTTTAGCCTGTATACAGAATGTAATTTGATGGCATGAAAATGAGTTTGACTAAAGCAGCGTATTTGTATAACTGCAAAGAAACTTTAAGGCCCATTCAGATTAGTCACCCACAATTGGTCACTTGAATCCATAGTGTAGGAGTACTCTGAGCTCTCACAGAGCAACAGCAGAGAGAACATTTTCTACCATGTCTTTTGGGCTAGAACATTGCACCCCATCCTGGCTATTGAAGACTTGGTCCCAGTTATTCATGTCTTTGTCAACTCTTGATTGGATAAAACCAGGACATGAAACCTTCAACGCTTAGGAAATTTGTGTCTCCTCAGTAACAAAGTCTACCACAAACACATCAAATCTCTTTTCCATTCTCTATACCAGGTTACAATGTAATTTCAAAGCAAGTTTAAGGTCTCAAACTCCTATTTTCATAGTTCTCCATGGTCTGAGCCTAGGACATCTAAAAGACTGCCTAAAGCTCTGACGTGAAAGCTTTGGCAGACAGCTATGCTCTGGCTGAACTGAACTCTCTGCTGAACTTCCTAATCTACTGCATATTTATCTAATCCTACCTTCTCTAATATAC
Source organism: Pelodiscus sinensis (assembly GCF_052426305.1). Classification (NCBI taxonomy): domain Eukaryota; kingdom Metazoa; phylum Chordata; order Testudines; family Trionychidae; genus Pelodiscus; species Pelodiscus sinensis. The sequence goes on from NC_143052.1 coordinate 314,353,164, forward strand.
ATACTGACCAATAGGTATATTAATTAACAAGACGAAACCAAAAATTCTTATCAAAACAAGACACTCTATTGCACTCATTTCTCCCTCCCTCAACCCCAAAAGAGGAGGAGAGAACAAATGTGTGACAGATGAGTAGTCATGTTGCTTAATACACTGCTAGAAGACATTCAGATTCTATGGTGATGAATGTTGGACAAAAGCCTCAGCAGAATATAATTCGAAAGATCCCGTGTCATATCTTTTGATTTAGAAACATGATGAATAGTATTCTGGATTAGTCACAGGCCAAGTTGGAGCCCAACACTAAATTTTTTCACACCTGACATTTGCTACAGAAGCATATGCCTGTTGTCTAACCCTCTAATTTTAAACTGTCCCCATCTTAATTAGGGGTTTTTGTGATGGGAACAGAAGCAATGGCTGTAATAGAGAAAGTCTATTGTCCTCTGTACTGCTGCCACTTCTCCTGATGTGGGCATTGTTGTTGCCGTCATGAAATAGATGCTGGTTTTCGTACAGCTACTCCTCAGTGGTTGATGGCTTCATGCAGGTGTCCATCATGAGCAGAATTTCCTACCTGTAATACTCAACAACATGTAGTCCACATTCTGTGACTTTTGTGTGCAACCGCACACTCACGTGTTCATGTTACTTGCAAAGCATGCCAAACATTGTTTACCTTTGCTTGAATGCCAGTGTGAAGGTATGGCATTTCTGAATGGACAGGCATTCACGCAGCATCCATTAAATATATGCTTAGTACTCAATTTCTTTTAATAAGAAGCAGCTCTGCTATCAGGCACACCAATGGTTATTGTCACATTTTGCAAGAAGTAGCATTCATTTTCTGTGCCCAGAATTAAATGTTTTTAAAGTTCTTGAATAAATCTGTGTATATTTTATCTTGCTACCTTCTTGATATGACCAAAATTGTGGGCATACTCATGTAAAATCACAAGTCTTGAATTTTCAGGCATGCAGTAAAAGGAGGCTCTGACATAATTTTTATGTACTTTAATTCTTGTATAAAATGGCCAAATTCTGAAATCATACAAAAAGTATTGCATTTATTATTTTGGGATATTATTATTAGGTTATATAGCAGAATGGCAGATACTAAATCAGGTTTGTTTGATTAGAATGAAGGAACATAACTGAAATATGGGATTCAGAGCAGACTCCCATACAATAAGGATACATCTACACTGCATCCCTAGGTTGGACTAGGGATGCAAATGGAGACGACCGAAGTAGTTAATGAAGCGGGGATTTAAATATCCCGCACTTCATTAACATGATCTCGCCGGCGCGCTAGTTCGAATCACAGCTGATTCGAACCTGCAAGTGTGCGCCAGGACACGTTAGTTCGGACTAAAGCCCTTAGTCCAAACTAACGTTACTCCTCAAAAAATGCAGTGTAGACGTACCCTAAGATATTTGGGCCCAATTCTCATTTACTGTATGACACCTTTGCACTGCCTTAACAATGTAAATGCGCCATAGACTGAATGTAAAATTAAGTTTTCACCCACTGTTAAAACTCCTTCACACTACTAGGCCATGTCTATATTGAACATTATGGCAGTTCAGCTAAAGATGTGATTTTAAAAAAAGGAATCAAGTTAAGCTAGATCAGAATGTCAAGGGTAAACTGAATTATAACTATCCGCACAGGAGCTTAAAAATGATCTGAAGTGAAACTTTAGGAACAGACATGGAACTGTGTGAAGAGATCTTAGGGCAAATGAGAATAAGGTCCAAGTGAACTGCAATGACTACTAGAGCCTATAGATGATACTTCAAGCCGGGCATCAATTCTAGGGTTCTTTATAGAAAAACTGATAATGTTGCAAAATGTTTTACCAAATAAATTTCAAATGTTAGTGACAGATATTAATCATGTCACCTAATGCATGACCAGAAGGCATATGGGTACTATGGAGATGAGGCTGGTCCAAGAATCTATGTGGAATAGAGTAGACATATGTAATGTTGCCTCCAGCATTCCAGTTCCTAATGTAATCTAATACATTGCCACTTTTAATTTGTGCTTGCACTTCTCAGAAATATAACAAATGGATATAAAAATCAGGCTATTTCTATTCCACCATGCTCCCAGCCCCATTATTTTAGAGTAGAAGATACTTTGGCTCAACAGATGATGTAGTTGAGTTGTATGAATGAATAGTGCCCCAGGAGTGAAGGAGAAAATAAAATTTCTTCTGCTGCTGCTTCTTCTGCTCCTGCTTCTTCTTTTGCATTTCCACTGTGGTCTCAGGATCCCATAAGACAACAAAATGAAAACAATAAACATTCACAACAACAAACAAATAATAAAATTTACTTTGATCTTTATTCTAAGTGACAGTCATAGCTGCTAATTTAGGCCTTTCCCAGTGCAGGACAAGCCTTTCATGCAGGACAAGCTGTTCCAGTGCTCCTCTCTAAATACTCCCTATTGCAGTAGGAGGAGAAGGAGCACCAGTGGCTGCAGCACCAGTGGTAGGGCTTCAATGAACACCACAGCAAACAGATGAGAACAAAGTGTAATGGTGCCCTTGATTTATGAGCACTTATTTAGCTAAGGTGAGTCCTACAAAATGTTAATGTTGAGCTACTAGTGGGAGAAATCCATTGCTATTGTAACAGGGCATGACATCCAATATTCCCTCTAAGCTGTGTGCCCGCATGGTCTCATAGCTGCTTAATCAGCCCCGTTCAGCTAGCGGGTCAAGGCTCTGTGCATGAAGCTGCCTGACTGGGTAGAGCTGATTAGACAGCTACAGGGCTGTGCTGCCACGCAGCTTAGAGGGAACCTTGATGACACCATGCATTCAGTGTCAGAGGTATCAGAGTTATAGCCACAACTATTCTACCAGACATGTGAGACCAAATGTTCTGATGCTTTACAGATGGAGACATTATGGGAAGAGATATTTACAACACATTTTTGGAAGCAACCACTGACCATGTTATCCTATATTTTCACCCCTAGATTTTCAGCCCCAACGGTTCGCATGCGTAATAATAGACCTATGTGAATCATCATAATCATTTAACTAAAACCCATGTACTCACTTCTACAGTACATGTAATATATTTCATGTGCCATTTATGAACTTTTGTGCAAGTGAAATTGTATTTGCTGTGTTCAAAGAAAGACAGTGATCTAAATTGTCTGTGCAAATATGTAATTCTATGAAAATATTTTGTACAACAGGGATCTACATAAACATTCATGCTGATAGCTTGAAAACCCTTTGTGGGTATAGAAGTCATCAGGAAGAAAATCAAATGCTTCAGGTTCTTTATCACAGAGAGCTGTGAGCAGCGAAGTACAAATAGTTAATACCTAACGCTGTAATTGCAGGCAGGGGATCAGGAACAATCCAAGGCTGAAGAATTTCACATAAGCTATGCACTGAATAATCAGAATAATGCACACAGTAAAAATTGAAGTCTGTTGTAATTCTTTTGAGCCAAGAATGGCGTCTTTTGTTTACTGTTCATGAATGTGAAAGGTGTATTAAGACCAATAGGACTCTGATTGCAACTTCCATCCATTGGTTCTCGTTGTGCCTTTCTCTGCTAGATTAAAGAGCCCATTAGCACAGAGCATTTTCTCCCCATGAAGGTACTTACACACTGTAATCAAGTCACCTCTCAATCTTCTTTACTTATGCTCAGCAGATTACTCTCATTTAGTCTCTTAGGGTATGTCTACACTACAGAGTTAGTTCGAACTAACGGACGTTAGTTCGAACTAACTTTAATAGGCGCTACACTAGCGCTCCACTAGTTAAAATTTAATTCGAACTAGCGGAGCGCTTAGTTCGAACTAGGTAAACCTCATTTTACGAGGATTAAGCCTAGTTCGAACTAGCTAGTTCGAATTAAGGGCTGTGTAGACCCTTAATTCGAACTAGTGGGAGGCTAGCCCTCCCCAGCTTTCCCTGGTGGCCACTCTGGCCAACACCAGGGAAACTCGTCTGCCCCCCTCCCGGCCCCGGACCCCTTAAAGGGGCATGGGCTGGCTACGGTGCCCGTGCCAGGTGCAAGCCTGCCAGCACCCAGCCAGCAGACCCTGCACCTGGCACGGATCGAGCCAGCCACCCGATGCCTCCCAGCCCTCCCCCACTTCCCGGGACCAGGCTGGCAGCTCCCGGGAGCTTGCCCGGGACCGCAAGAGGCGGGCACCCGCCTGGGCTAGTGCGGACATCGTGGACCTTGTCCATGATCTCCGCACTAGTCACAGGAAAGTGGCTGGCTTGGGCAGGAGAGCTGCCAGCCTGGCCACCCAAGCGCAGGTGTGCATGAAAATCAAGGGGGTCCACTGAGACCCCCGACCCTGAGCCCTGAGATTATAATGGCCGTCCTGGGTCAGACCAAAGGTCCATCTAGCCCAGTAGCCTGTCTGCCGACAGCGGCCAACCCTAGGGACTCTGGAGGGGATGGACCGAAGACAGTGACCAAGCCATTTGTCTCGTGCCATCCCTCTCCAGCCTTCCACAAACCTTGGGCAGGGACACCACTCCTACCCCCTGTCTAAGACTACTCCATGGACCCAACCTCCATGACTTGATCTCACTTCCCTTTAAACTCTGTTCTAGTTGTAGCCTTCACAGCCTCCTGCAGCAAGGAGTTCCACAGGTTGACTCTTTGCTTTGTGAAGAACAACTTTCTGTTACTAGTTTGAAGCCTGCTACCCATGCCTTTCCTTTGGTGTCCTCTAGTCCTTCTATTATGGGAACTAATGAAGAACTTTTCTTGATGCACCCTCTCCACCCCACTCATGCTTTTATAGATCTCTATCCTATCCCTCCTCAGTCTCCTCTTTTCTAAACTGAAAAGTCCCAGTCTCTTTAGCCTCTCTTCATATGGGACCTCTTCCAAACCTCTGATCATTTTAGTTGCCCTCCCCTCTCCTACCCTCTTTCTTCCCCTCTCCCACCTCCTTTTCCCAGTCTCCCCTAGTTTTGTTCAATAAAGACAGGTTCCATTTTTGAACACAATTGTCCTTTATTTTGTACATCAAGAAGGGGGGCTAGGGAAGGGTAAGTGGAAGGAGGTGAGGGAGGAATGGGGTATGAGATCCCGATGGGGAGGACTGGGCTGGCTCTGCGGGCTTCTGGGGGTGGAAGCTCTCCTGCAGCCCCCCAATTGCCCCCTCTCCCCAGATGGCAGCCTGCGGAAAGTGCAGCCGGGCTGATGGCCGAGTGGTGTGATGTGCCCAGTGTGGGCACTCCGGGCAATCCAAGCCAGGACTGCTTTGCAAGCGGGGCACCCCTGAGAACTGTCTGTCCGGGGTGGGGGTCGGGTCCCTTTAAGCGCAGCCCTCGGCTAGCCTGAGACAGCATCTCCATGCTCTAAGTCCTCCTCTGATGCCCTGCCGGCACTGTTTCCGGCCATCCTTAACCTCTGTTCAGGGTCCACTCAATGTGAACATGCTAGTTCGAATTAGCAAAACGCTAATTGGAACTAGTTTTTAGTTCTAGATGCGTTAGTTCGAATTAGCTTAGTTCGAATTAACTAATTTGAACTAAGTTAGTTCGAACTAACTCTGTAGTGTAGACGTACCTTCACAGTACATCTACCCAGAGATAAAAGATCTGTGGCATGGCTGCAGCTGCCCTGGGTTAGCTAATGAAGACTAGCAAGGCTCAGGGTTCTAGGGCTCAATATTGCTGTTGACATAGCCAGGCTCAGGCTGAAGCTTGAGCTCTGGGACCTTCCAGCCTCACATGGTCTCAAAGCAACTGCTCCAGCCTCAGCCCAAATGTTTTCACTGCAATTTTTCAGCCTAGAGCCCAAGTCTTGTGAGCCCAAGTCAGATGATCTGCATCAGTTTTTTATTGCTGGGTAGAAGTATCCTCATTGGAAGACATTTTCTCTAACCCTCAAACTACTTCTGTAGCTTTTTGCTACATCCTCTACTTGTTGTCAATATCCTTTGTAAAATGTGGACACTAGACCTGTAATACAGTATTGGTCTCACCAATTCTGTATCCAAATGGAAAGTCTATTCACCACTCCCCGCTATAAACATCCAAGGGCTACATTAGCTCGTTTTGCCACAACATCTCACTGGGAGCTCATGTTGAGTTGCTCATTCAATCTGATTCCGAAATCCTTCTCAGTCCCTGTTTTCCAGGATACAGTGCCCCATTCCATAGGTATGCCTTGCATTCCTTGTTTTCCTTACTGATAGCTGTGTAAGACAACTGGTGAATGCAAATTATCTGGGCCTGTTGATTTTAAAATGTATATTGCAAGTAGACTTGTTTAACATCCTCAGTTACTAATGGTCTGGAAGGTACTGATCATACTCATATCATATGATCATATCATGTTGCTCCTTTCGAAATACAGAACAGTAGTAGCTATTGAACATGTCTATCTTTTCTGCATCACTATTAGCCATTTCAATCCCGTAATTGATCTATACCATTGCTAGGACGGGTTTTATTGTTCCTAATATGCTTAAAACTCTTTGGCATGAAACAAGTAATCATGAGCTGTGTTAACAATATACTTTTGAAGGGCATGCTGAGACCGCTTTGAAAATATGGCCCTTGATTTTGGCAGCTGAGCCTGACTTCATGCCCAGAAGAAGAAAAATACATTCAAATTTCTACAGTAAACATGTCTTGCAGATCTTAATGATAGCAATGAGTCTAATCCCAAATGCATTCAAATGACATTCTTAATCTGCTGTGTCACTCGTTACTCTTTAAGTCCTTCTGTTCCTGCTCATTTAAAAAAAAAAACCTATTGATTTTTGTTGGAGAGAACTACCTGCTTACAATGACAGCATTTGCTTTTATTCTTCACCTCTCCCTAAATGTGTGTGCACATATTTCCACAACCATGAGAAGAAAAATAGTCCTTACATATACTAATGGTGAATACAGAAGTAAAAAAAGATCATGTGCATCTTGTCAAAATCAAGTCTGGATAATTGTTTTCTTTCAACAATCATTACAATGCAGGACATTCATTGCTAAATTTCAGTGGAATTATAGTCCTCATTCACAACTGCGTTAATCCTGTTTTACACATTCACAACTCAACACAATTGAAATAATATAAAACTAGAGTAATGCAGTGGTAAATCAAGGCCTATATTTGGAAGCCACATTCATGCCAAAGTAATTCACTATGGCTGCGTCTAGACTGGCAAGTTTTTCTGCAAAAGCGGCTGCTTTTACGGAAAAACTTGCCAGTTGTCTACATTGGCTGCTTGAATTTGCACAAGAACACTGACGATCTGATGTAAGATTGTCGGTGTTCTTCCGCAAATACTATGATGCTCCCGTTCGGGAAAAAGCCCTCTTGCGCAAATGAATTTGCGCAAGAGGGCCAGTGTAGACAGCTCACAACTGTTTTGCGCAAAAAAGCCCTGATGGCGAAAATGGCAATCGGGGCTTTCTTGCGCAAAACTGCGTCTAGATTGGCACGGACGCTTTTCCTCAGAAAGTGCTTTTGCACAAAGGCATCCGTGCCAATCTAGATGCTCTTTTCCAAAAATGCTTTTAACTGAAAAACTTTTCCGTTAAAAGCATTTGCAGAAAATCATGCCAGTCTAGACATAGCCTATGGGTATGTCTAGACCAGTGGTCCCCAACCGTTTGGGGTTGCTGGGCGCCAGGGGGTGTGGCCGTTCGCCCGCCGGGCGCCCGGGGGGGGGCAGGGCCCCCCCATAGCCGCATTCCGGGGCAGGCGCTCTCCCCCCCCCAAGCGCCGCGCGCCCAGGGCCGGCACTAGCACTTTCTCCCCCCCCATGTGCCGCGGGGGGTGAATCCGTGGTGCCCCCGGGACCGGCGCTCACAGTGCGCCACGCACCCGGGGCCAGCTCCGGCGCCACGCATGCGCCACATGCCCGGGGCCAAGCCAGCCCTGAGCACTTGGCGGGCGCCGAGAAATGTCCCCGTGGGTGCCATGGCACCCGCAGGCACAGTATTGGGGACCACGGGTCTAGATTATACACCTCTTTTGAAGAATCTTTCAAAAAAGCTTCTTTCGAAAGAGATTGTCTAGACAGCAACCACTTTTTTCAAAACAGAGAGCCTCTTTGTTGAAAGAGAGCATGCAGGCAATCTGGATGATCTCTTTTGACAAAGCACTGTTTGCATTCAATAACACCTTTTCTCAAAAGAGCTCTTTCGAAAAAAGGCATTCTTTCTTGTAAAATGAGGTTTATCGCGGTCAAAAAAACCACCGCGTTCTTTTGATTTAATTTCGAAAGAACACGACGGCAGTCTAGAGCAGGTGAAGATTTTTTGAAAAAAGACCACTTTTTTCAAAAAAACACTGTAGTCTAGACATAGTCTATGACGTGTCAGGAAACTGGATACATGCTCATTTGGGAACAAGTAATTTAAATGGCTTCTTACTTCTGTATTTAAAATGTGCACAGGAGAAAATGGCTACATCTATGAAGGGACTGAGGTACTGCAATGCTGAGTGCTATTGCATCTGCCACCCAATATTGGTGCCCTGCCACCCAATATAATCCATAATTCTAAATAGATGCCCACGCTCCTATACTATGCATGGAGACAGTTAGGCAGTTGAGAAAGAGATCTGTAAAAGTGAGCATCTTGATTGGGCAGCTACCTAAGGTAGGTAATAGGAAGTAGCAAGCATAGGGGTGAGTTTGAAAACCTCATCCCTCAAAGGGCATTAGGTGCTTCATTCTGAGCCAGAGGGAGGCACTTATCTCTGCTTGGCATTGTCAGGCTTGGACCATCAGTCATAATTAGGTACGTAAGCCATTTCTTGCAAAACTGCTGAAAGTGGAAAATGCATGTGCCAAGAGGGTGCTTTGTAACTGTTAGCCCAATAGCTAGAACAGTCACTCTGGATTTGGGGGACCTAGTCTCAGTGCCCATACTGTGGGATGTGGACAAGTGATCTGAATTTGGATAGCCCTTTTCCCTCAAGGAAGAGTCTAAAGCACTGAGGTTTTCTCGGTGTAAGCTATGAGGGGTTCTAGGTGTAGGCTTTCTCATCTTTCCTGTTGAAGTCACACCATTATTTATAAACATTTAAATAATCATTGGGCCAAAGCAGGAATGAGAATGACTCTAAAGCCTAGTGGTTAGTGCACTCTTCTGGGATGTGGGGGCCTCAGGTTCCCACCTCTTTCTTCGAATGCATACATAGTTAATTACTTATGTCCAGCGGAAAAGCTTCACTAGGACAGACCCAGAGAGACTTTCCCCAGAATATCCCATAGCTGAGAGGTTAGCACAGCTCTCTCTGAAATGGGGGAGATCCAAGTTCCTATCACATCTTCCCATTAAGCAGAGAGGGAGAGGTTAGAGCATACACATAGTCTCCCAAATCCCATTTGAGTGCTTTAACCACTGAGCTAAAAGCTTTAACCACTGAGCTAAAAGGTGTTGCGTGTAGTGAAGTGTGCTCTAAGCATGGCTACCCAACCAGAGTCAGCAGACAAGAGAGGTGGTGGAATGCCTTGTTTGAGAGTCCCTCTGGGGTTTGTGTGTGAGATAGGAGTCCAGGCTAAGTTGACAGTGTACATACCTAGTGGCAAAACTTAGGTATCTAGGGGCTATTTATGATGGAAATGTAGGTACCTAGAAACTTTAGTTGCCTATAAAGTTTCCTGGCATCTAAGCAGGGGGCTTTAGGGTCTCAGTGGAACCTAAATCTTGGATTTAAACATTTAAATCCTAAAGTAGATCTAGCCCAATATGCCCAAGTTCAAGTAGTTTACTCTTTGCTTTTTCTTGCTAACGTGTGTTAGGCAGACAGATTGCTCGGTTACCAGAATTTTAAAAAGGTCTCTGCACGCATCCTGCAGTTTGAGAGATTTGGGCTCAGGTGTATGGCTGTAGCTAGTCAGCTTTCAAAACTTTTGTTCCTTAAATGCAACATCAAAGTTTCTATAGCATATCACAATCAACAGGGCCCTACCAAATTCACAGCTATGAAAAATGCACCATGGGCTATGAAATCTGGTCTCATTCCCTGCCTCCCTCCCATGAGACCTGATCTTCTCTGTGCTTTTATCCTTTTCACAGAGGAGACCCGCATTTCTCAAATTGGAAGTTGGTCCTGATTTAAAAGTGAGTTGCAGGGAGGTTAGAAGGCTATTTTATAGGGGAGTGCAGTAGTGCACCCCTTCCTCTTAAGCAACCTTCAGAGCTGGCTGACCAAAGAGTGGCAGCTGTTGGCCAGGTGCCCAGCTCTGAAGGCAGTGCCCTGCTAGCAGCAGCACAGGGTGGAAATTCCATATCATGCCACCCTTACTTCTGCGCTGCTGCCTGAAGAGCTGGGTGGCTGGAGAGAGGTGGCTGCTGACTGAGGGACCAGCTCTGCAGGCAGCAGCACAGAAGTAAAGGTGGCAATACCACACCATGCCATCCTTTCTTCTGGGGTGTGGCTGAAGGTGGCTCTGTCTTCAGAACTGGGCTCCCGGCATGCAGTCACCACTCTCCAGCTACCTAGTTCTGAAGGAAGAATGGCCATATGCAACAGCACCAAAGTAAGAGTAACAGTACCACAATCCCCCTCTGCAAATAACATTGCATTCCCACTCTTACAAAACGTGTTTAGATTAGGGTCCCTACCAACTATAACAATGTGAAATTTGAGATTTAAATAATTTTAATCATGACATTTATGATTTTTAAAATCCTATGAAATTAACCAAAATGGACTATGAATTTGGTAGGGCCCTAACAAGCACAATAGAAAGCAATATCACAAGGCCAAATTGCAGTGGAACTGTAGTTTTAGATCTGAAGAAACAAAAAAAAATAGTTTTTCTTGAATAATCATTTGAATTTGAAAATAAATTTCAACTCAAACCCATTGAAACATCTTTACTCACCAAAGGAAGGGAATTTTTTCCTTCCCATCCCTTTAGTCTTTGCTTTCCCTTAATACCAAGCTTTAGCAGCAAGAATACTCAAGAAGGCACATTTTAAACACAAATGCTCAAATATTCACCACACTTTTTTAAGGCCCTGATCACACAAAATATTTTCTATGATTGGCCCCCTGACAACGTACTACTGACTTCACTGGGATTCTACACAAGAACAGGAGTCCCCTGACATAGCCATAATTGCCGGATTGGGGCCTAAACTGAAAAAGTTATGAAGTGCCAGAGGGAAGGTAGCATTAATTCTGAAGACCTTTTGATCCTTAGCCTGGTTTTAAGCAAAGTTTCTGCCTACTTGCAGACATGTACCTTTCAACAGAAAGAGGATTAAACAAAGGTAGGGATCTTTGAGAGATAGACTATGGCTTTCTTTCTTAAGTTTTTCTCCCCTCCTTTCTGGGGATTATGAAGAGATGAAGTATTTGAAATATAATAATTTCCTCCAACTTCACAGGGACTTTAGGGCTATGAATACTTGACAAAGCATGCATGGTCATGCTCTTATTGTTTGTTTATTGCTAGACGGGGGAAGGAGGGAGGAACCTTCCTTGTTAACTAAGCCTGCAATCCAGCAGTTGACTCCACAGGAGCGAAGCCAGTCTTGGGCCCATGGATCTCCACTGAAGTCAGTAAGTCTCTATGTGGTGTCAAGGGTCTGATTGTGTGATATTAATTACAGGAGCAGCGTCTCACACCTAGAGAGAAAAGAAATGCAAGCAATGCCAATAATGTGTACAAAAATACTAATCCTAGACAATACTGGCTTTCCATAACGGCTTGCAAATACAATGTTTAGAGATGGGGGAAGTTAGTTAAACATGATCATTTGGAGTGTAAAGTCTTAACAATATTTGCACTTGAAAATGCTGCTATCCAGGAAACTCTTTTTTTCACCCACTGAGGTACCGATTGTGCAGACTGATCCGTGAAGGCATGATCTTCATTGTGACTCAGCCCAGGTAGAAATGCATTCAGTATCAATGCCAGTTTTTCCTCCGAATCTCTAACAAGCAAACACTATTGGTTAAAGATTAATAACGACTGTCTTAAACATTTCTAGGGTCTGTGGTCAGTCGTCCTCTACTTTCCTGATCTCATTACATTTTTATCTTAAAAAATTGCAATTTAATCACCAACAAACAAGCCCCACTTTAAATTTCTGCTAAACATACTGGTCCAGTCTATTCCAACTGCTGCACAAAAGAGCTAGCGGTGGGGCTTCTGCCCCGTCTCTTTCTTCACCTCTGGAATGTTGCAGGTTCACTTGTTAGTTTTAAGGGCCAAATGTTAAATAGTATCCTCCTTTGTGACATACTATAGCAACTTATCAATTTGCTTTCATTAGTTTGTGGTACTTCCTACTCAATAAGCTGCTATTGTACTGCCTCTAACCTGATCTGGGGAGCACCATCAAGCTGTCAACTCATCAGCCCTAGAAAGTGGATAGTTAATCTTTTCAGATGACTTGTTTCATTTCCTGTAGCTCATGTAAAACCCAAATATTTAACTACTACAAGCACCGGGTTCTCCTGTTGGGTTCCACTGATTAAGTAGCACAGATTATTCTCTCTTTTAACATTCTATCCACTGATTCTTCCCACCCTATTTTTTTCCTCCTTGAAACTTTATATGGTCATTTGGGTGAATAGAGCCTTATTTCCAGTGTCATAATGGGACACAGTGCTAAGCCAGTCTATTCGAGCTTGTAATTAAATTTACTAAGTACTCAATTTTTGTGTGTGTTGCATCTAGAAAGTCAACTTCAGTTTCCATTTTCTCTGATCTCAGATTTTTTGTTCTCATCAATGACTTTGATTGATACAGTGTGAACTTGTCACAGTGAAAGATACTATAGAGACAGAGTCCCATTATTAAAGTCTTTGGAGACTTTGCAAGGTCTATTAAACATCACATACACAAAGAAAATCTCATATCACAGCTTATTTCAATTATTTTCTCAGCTTGTTTTAAGATTGTATTTTGTGCTTATTTGCCTCCTTAATAGGTGCCTTGAAGAGAGACAGAGAGAGAGAGACTACTAACACAAATGAAGAACAATTTAAATATATATCTACTTATTTCTCCGTGGAAATAAAACCATGACACCTGCAACAAAACAGGTGGTGCTGCTTGTAGGTACTTATAAGCTCAGACTGAAGGAAAAAAAAGATTTCACTAGGGTGATAAAACACACAGTGAAGTCAATGTTGTGGCATGTAAAAATTAAAGCAAAATAAGCAAAGCTTGTGTGTCTGTTCATCTCTCTTTGAAATCCATGCAGATGTGTGTGGTTGTCTGGAGATGTTTGGCTGGTTTAGGATTTTTGTGTGCTTTGTTCAGAGCCCCATTTTGGCACCTTGAACCTACAATGAGCTGTGTGTCGGCAGACCTGTGTGCCACTGTGGAGCCCCACTGAAATAAAAGGGCCCAGTGCCCACCCACCATGAGTTCATTGCATGGATTTCACTAGGGAGCAAAGGACAGACCAGGCATGCCAGGGTGGGAAATTCAGCCTTGATACTTGAGGAAAAGTCATGAATCCCTGTGTTAACCAGTGTACTGACCCTTTGGAGACTCTCTTCTGCAGGGCACTAAAAAATGTAAATTGTTAGAGCAATATAATGCTAAAAATGAGGTACATCCTATTTCTTCGAGATACACCTTGGATCTGTTTTCCAATCCCAAACAGTTGCAGAACCACATGACTGGACAGAAGGGGAGCCAAAAGTAGGGAAAGTGTTGCCGTTCTCAGAGTGCTGGGAAGTGCAGCCTGACTTAGGTTACAAATGGGAAGGGAGGCTCCCATTGCAGGTTTGGAAACCCTTTTTTCACAGTTGTTTTGGAAGGTGCAATCATAGCAAAAATGTCAGAAACACCAAAGTGGACTTAGTTAGAGTATATGTATTTCTGTCCTAATACACGTCTCCCACTTCTAAACTATTCTTAAGTAAAGTGGACTCAAAATGTTGCTTAGAATGTTTCTTAACATATTAGCTCTCTCCTTCCACTTAAAATAAAAAGGAAAGTGAGTGAAACAGAGTTATGAGAGGGTTAGTAAAAAAGCAAGCAGAAGCAAAGGAAAGCAGGATACAGTTATATTAGTCCAGCTATAGAACTAGAAAGCCCCATTTACCACAGTGTAGGAAAGCAATCTTCCCTTGTGAATACCATGCTAGTCCATATCCTGCATGTTATCTCACATACCTTCAAGGTCTCTGGATTTGGGTTATAAATTAGAGTTTGAACACCTTAGCTATAATGGGTTTCTTTCCTTTGAAACCTCACTCTGACAACCCTCCATGCTATAATATATTAATACAGTCGTGTTATCCTAAAGACATAACTGTGACAGCACAAAACTTGATGTGCCCCCAGTGAGCTGCTGTTTCATGCTACTCGTGAGACTCAAAAGCATTGTAGTTTAAAGTGTGAAAAACTAGTACATCAATCATACAATGCTGAATACCCATGGAAGCATGCCGCAAACACTAACTTTTTGTACCAAATAAATTCTCAGTATCAAATATTATTGCAACAAATACCAAAGGAACTTAGAAGAGCACAGCTATTTCAGAATTGCTTTTCCATTGACTTTTGGAGCACCCTATAATCCTCCCTATATATCAGTTTAGAAACACTGAAGCCTCCTTTATCACAACCAGCTGACCCAACTTCAGCTGCTCTTTAAAAATAAAAACACATGTTTTCTTAGTCATTCCATGTGGTGATCCATTTAGTTGCTCTCTGCCATTAGCCGCCAGACCCAGAGTTTTATAAAGCTGCAGTAGCTGCTCCAGAGCTGAAGATGAAGCTGGCTTTCAAAGTTCCATTTTCAGCCCCAGATCCTACAAATGCCCAGAAAATGAGTCTGATCCTCTGAAGCCTCGTGTGCCATATCTCATTATATGATGTGGAGGGTTGTTTTGAGAAGTTTGGTAAAATCCAGAAGAGGAATTTGAAATGTATGTTTCAAAACATTCCATCATTCACTTTGAAAATGTTCCTAACATTCTTTTGCTTGCCAGCTCTAGAATCACTTGGCACACATGCTCTGGGTTTGTTCTCTTTTGTTGTCCTTGTTAAGAAGTGCCTTTTAGTGTATTTGGGCAGGTTATACTTAAGCTAAATCATTACAAATATAAATAAACCTTCTGCTGACCCCAGGCTTTTGTTCAATCACAAGCAGGCTGAGCCAGAGATGGAAAGGCATGGATTGGGGGTAGGACACCAGGAAAAAATGTGGCAGGGCAGCAATAAGTAATGGGACATAAGGCAGGAACATGGACACATGGAACACTGGCTGGCAGGTTGTAGAATGAATAACTCTCAAAAAAGCAGGAGAAGGCATAAGGTCCTGCTGTCTTATTTGAGACAGGTGACAGGAGGTCCGGAGTCCAAAGTAATGTGTGGGGGGGGGGGGGAGAAGGGGGATGCACTCAATAAGTAGTATTGAGAAAATGGTCTCTACCACTAGACCCCTCCCTTGTGGAGTCCCACAAAGACCAATGCTCTCTAAAGTCCTTTTCAGCATGCACATCCAGCCTCTAGATGAACTGGTCAGATGACATGGACTCAAGTGCCAGCAATATGCAGATGACAGTTTTACCTAGCCTTCACCATTTACAGACATGCCATTCCACTCAGTGCTCAGTGCTTGGACAAGACCAAAACACAGATGAAGAATAGCTGGCTAAAGCTGAACCTCAATAAGTCAGGATAATCGGCAAGGTGATTATGGAAAGAAGAAATCATTTTAAAGCAGGGGTGGGGAACCTTTTTTGGGGCCAATAATCCACAGACATATCAGCCAGGAGCCTCACATACACACACACACAGAATCCCCCCCACCCCCGATGTGATTTTTTTTAAATTTAGAATGTTAGCAGGATGGCTGAGTTTACTTTTCCTTGCCCAGCTGTGGCCACCCCTTCCTCCTTTTTCCCAGCTCCCCATGTTGCAAAGAGGTTCTGGAGCTTGCTCGGCTGTGGCCACCCCTTCCTTCCTGAAGGCACCCTGTGCAGGAAAGAGGCTGAGAAGGGGGTTTCCCTTCCCTCCCACTCCTGCAAGGAATCCCTCTCTTCTCCCAATGCCTCCTTAACTATTAAGGGGGCACTGCTAGCAGCTTGTGGCCACCCTATGCAGGAAAGAGATTGGGGGAGAAGCTGGCCATGCTGTGGCCTCCCCCATGCAGAGAAGGGGGCTCGGGGACTTCCCTTTCCTCCCACTCTGGGGATGGATTTTCCCCTCCCCCTTCCAGCCTCTTCACAGCTTCCTGGTGCTTGGTAGGGAGGGCAGTAAGCACAGAAACCAGCTCCTATTTACTCAGGAGCTCCAGCATGTGGTGCTTTCCCCTCCAGCCAGGTCTCCTGGGTACAGGAGAGGAAACGGAAGTGTCAGCCCGAGCTGCAGGAGAGGCTGGGGAAGTTTTTAAAGTAGCCTCTGGGACTCCCCACGGTGTTTCACAGCCTTTGGACCCACCCATCCCGGGCCCTTAGGGCCGGAATAAATGGTTTGGCGAGCCAGATGTGGCCCACGGGCTGGAGGTTCCCCATCCCTGTTTTAAAGAGTTTGCATCCATGGTACAGTCTCCTTTGGTTAAAGATGCTCACCCATAATTGGTTAATTCAGTTCATAGGTTAGGAGTGCTTCTGGACTCCTCATTAAATTCTCATATCTGTGAATAAAGTTTTCTACCATCTCTGCTCAACGGGAGATTCCATCATATCCTAACAAACGATGACTTGACTACAGTTATTCATTCCTTTGTCACTTTTCCACTGAACCACAGCAATGCAACATACCTGGACATGAAGCCTTCACACTTATGAAGAAGCTGCATCTGGTACAGAACACTGCAACACATCTCCTTAGAAAAACTGGCCATGCTGAGCACATCAGACCTGTACTCTGATCCATACTCTGGCTTCTTATAGATGATCCAATCAAATTTAATGTCTTGGCCTCATCTGTAAGGCCCTCCCTGGCCTGTGCCCAGATTATCTAACAGTTGAACTAAAGTTCTGGGTTGAAAAGCTAGCCAACAACTGTACTCTTTGGGCAAATGTAACTTTCTATAGTATGGGTAAAGTTTGCCAGAGCTATATTGGGAACAGTTTGAGATTGTGGAATGAACACAGGAAACAACACAAACCTTCTGCTCCAAATGAAAGACACATTTTGTTGACCTTGCCTTCTTTAACTTAAACATACAGCACAACAAAACACTCCCCTCCCTCTGGGAGAGCATGGAAGAGCAAACAACACGTAACAGATGTTTGTCACATTGCTTAATGCAGTACTGAAAGGAGTTCCAACGCTACACTGATGAGTGTAGACCCACTTTGTGGTACAAGAGCCTATATTAAACAAAATGAATGATGAATGGAGGAGCTTAAGGCTCGGTCAGGGTATGTAAGCTTCTGAAGGCATGAAAAGTGGGGAAAGAACTGTGGAATTTGAAGGGCAGAGATTGAAATGAAACAGGTCAGAGAAATTATGATGGGATGGAAGACATGGTCACAGGACTAGCGAAAGGTGGGTGGGTGTTTTGAAATGATATAATTTTTGTATGAATTGTATTATATGAAATTGGGGTGTTTTCTAAACTAATGAAATGTGCTTTCAAATTTAAATAAAAAAACTCCCCGGTTTATTAGTTATTCTAAGACTAATGTTTACACACTTCACAGGGGTGTTGTGAAGGTTAGCATAGAGTTGGGGCAATGAGCTGGTTTGACCACATTGCATTTGCTATCCTGGCACCTGCAATGTTACAGCACAATGTCTTTCAAAAATAGTCCATTTGCAGCTATATGCAAAGGTGGGCCAATATACAGCATTTGCTTTCCTAGCTCTTACTTTCAGCACCATTCGTGGAGCACCCTGGAGAACCGCTGCTACAGCACAGAATGCAATATGTTTTTTGTGCCTCCAATATTCAGAGAGTGGAGAAGAAGAGAAAATGAGTCATCCTTATCTATTGCTTCAGAGAGAAGAATGCTGACAGCTGTGTATGTTGGACACATTCCTAGCAAACAATTTAGAACTCAAGCTAGTCAGGAATTTTTTAACAAAATGGTTTTTATTGGAAAATGTCAATTTTGTCAGTTGGTCTACATGAAGGAGTTATTTCGAAATAACCCCCCTTACTTTGAAATAATAATTGAAGCATCCACACTACCAAGCCCATTATTTTGAAATAAGAGGCTGCTTATTTAGAAATCTGTACTCCTACTTTCCTCAGGGAATAACACTTATTTCATAATAGTTATTTAAAAATACTGTTAGTGGAGACACTCCTCTGCTGCTATTTCAAAATAGCTACTCTCCAGAGTAATTCAAAGTAATTGCACCCACTGCTTCCTGGGGCTCTAAGTTGAGGTAGTGTGTCCATATTAACAGAACCTATCTCAAGTTATGTCTACACTACAAAGTTAATTCAAAATAACAGAAGTTATTTCGAATTAACTTTAATAGTGTCTACACAGGCAAACCACTATTTTGAAATACATTTGAAATAGCGGAGCCCTTATTTTGAATTTGATAACCTCATTCTACAAGGAGTAACTCCAAATTCGAAATAGCTGTTTTGAATTAAGTGCTGTGTAGACACTTAATTCGAAATAGGGGGCCTCCAGCCCTTCCCAGGGAGCCCTGGTGGCCACTCTGGGCACAACCAGGAAAACTTAACTCTCCTCTCCCCCAGCCCCTGAGCCATTAAAGGGGTAGACCCTGGCCACAGTGCCTGTGCTAGCTCCAAGCCTGCCAGTCCAGAGCCAGCAGTAGCCTCCGGGGCCCCTGACTCAGTGGCCCCAAAACATGAGCCAGCAAGCCACTGGCAGCCAGCCCTCCACCGCTCCCCAGGAGCAGTCTGTCAGCTCCCAGGAGCCTGACAGGGGCTGGAGAAGGTGGATGCCTTTCTGGTCTGGGGTGGAGATCATGGACTTTATTCAGGTTTGGGGGGGATGCCCCCAACATCCATAATTTCCACTCTAGATGAAGGAATGTGGCCATCTATGGCAGGATAGCCTCCAGCCTGGCCACCAAAGGCCACATGAGAACCTAGGAGCAGGTTAGCATGAAAGTCAAGTTGGTCTGGCGAGACCCCCAACCCTGAGCCCTGAGCTTCTTCCCCTTGCTTCCCCCTTCCAGCTCCCTCCTCCCAGGTTTCCCCCCCCCACTTCCACCCTCTCTCTTCCCCTCTCCCACCTCCCTTTCCCAGTCTTCCCATAGGTTCATACCCACCCAGTTTTGTTCAATAAACCCAGTTTCTATTTTTGAACATACGTGTCTTTTGTTTGACATCAGGAAGGGGGGCTAGGGAGGGGTAAGTGGAAGAACGTGATGGAGGAATGGGGCACGAGCCCTTGGTGGGGAGGACCGGGGAGGTTCCTCGGGGTGGATGCTCTCCCTCAGAGCCTCTTGGATCCTGACAGCCCCCCGATGGACCACCCAGATGGCAGCCTGCAGTAAGTGCAGCTGGGCTGATGGCAACGACCCCATGAGATGCACAAGCGTGCCCAGGGGCAGCTCTGGCTCCATGTGGCCGAGTGCTGTGGTGTCCCGAGTGCGGGCACTCAGGACACTCCAAGACAGGACTGCTTTGCTGTCCCTCATCGAGGTAGACAAGCAAGCAGGGAACCCTGAGAACTGTCTGTCCGGGGTTGGAGTAGGGTCCCTTTAAGCACAGAGCTCAGTTAGCCTCAGGCAGCAGCCCCACACACTAAATCCTAACCTGATGCCCTGCTGGCACTGGTTCCAGCCAGCCTTAACTGCGGTTCAGGGTCTACTCAGTGTGGACGTGCTATTTTAAAATAGCAAAATGCTATTTTGAAATAGTTTTTGTGTATAGATAAGCTATTTTGAATTAGCTCAATTTGAATTAACTATTTCTAATTAAGTTAATTCAAAATAGCACTGTAGTGTAGACATACCCTCAGACTGATTTTGAGGCTTCTCCATAGTGGGGACACACTATTTTGATTTTGTTATTTCAGGAGTTCTTATTTTGAATTTAGTTATTTTGAAATAATTTCCTAGTGTAAACATGCCCTTTGTGGGACAGAAGCAGGTTTGAAAAAAAAATTGAAAAAAAAAAAAACGTGAAAGAAAAGGTTTGCAATAGTCTTAAAAGTTTCATTTCAACATTTTCTAGACCATTCTGGTTTTCTTATTTCAAAATGATTTTTGGTTTAGAAATTTAAACTAATTGCTGTAAAAAACACAAGGCCTGTCTCTGGGTACTTTTATTTCCTGTGTTGTATGGAGCTATTGGAATAACAGACTCCATTGTCTCTTTGGCAAATAAGCATTTGCTCCTTTGTCAGACTCAGGAATCTACCACCAAAAATGCTCAGCATACCCACAAGAAATGAATTTCATGTCTCTGGCTTCTCCATGAAGTGCTTTTAACAGGCTCTTCCAAGCACAGACTCAATGAAATGCACTTCTACAATGCTGCCCCAGTTGCCTATGATTTCTGTCCATCCAGAGTGACTTGTACTGCTTCTCCCAGATGATGTTCTGGAAGGGGTGCAGCTGATCTGTGCTTGTCAAAATGATACTTGTTTTCAGCTTCCTCTCCAGCAGATTGAACCTGTTTAAACCTTAGCCCATTGGGCCCAAACTGTGCTCTGATGTGGAAAATGTAACTCTGATTTGTCTACCGTGCATAAATTAAGCTGGGCAATCAAAGTGGATTTTACATTGATAAAGTTAAGAGTGGATCTTCTTGACATAGGATCCATTTGGCTATTGGCACAGCTCTTTTAGCTTCTCTAGTCACTTGAGGATAATGAGTGACAATAGGAACAGGAGGGAAACTATCAGGTCACTTCTGGTCCCTATGCCCTGTACGTCACTTCATCATTCTATATTGTCTGTTGATGCACTTCAGCTGTCTGAAGTGCAGGAGAAGTATAAGGCTGACATATGTGGCCCCATGCAGCCTTTCTTGCTGCCTCTGGCATGGACTGCATCCCAGATTAGGTGCCAGGAACAGGAGGTGGTGCATCAGATACAAGAGCACTACAGGGACTCTGGTAGTTCACTTGGTTCAGTATCCTGTCTCCCAGTGTAGCCAGTAGCAGCTGCCTCAAAGGAAGGTCAGAGAAATCCTGTAGGAAGAAGTTTTAGAATAACCTGCCCGGGGGGTTATTCATCAAGGTGAGGTAAGGTGGGGATCCAGGGTATAAAATTAGAAAGGAAAACGAAGAAACTGGAGATGGAGGTAGAGAACAAGAAAGTAAGGGGAGTAATTAAGAGTTATTCAAAGACAGATAAATCAAGAATAAGACACAACTTTCATGCTAATGGCCCAGCATGCCAGGGTACAACCCAGAACTTCCATTTTGCTGCTTGACAACTGCACATTCATGAAGCATGAATGAGATATGATGGATAGAAACCATCATACTAACAGGAAAACATTTCCATTACTGGGTTAGATTTTCAAAAGTAAAAAGATTTGGGCTGCGTCATTTTTTAGATGTTCAACTGGAGACAGTTTAGAAGGGCCTGATTTTCAGAGGCTAAACACTCAACACTTCCTTAAAATCATGCCCCTTGAAGGCATCTCAAATTGAGTACCAAAAATTAGTAGCCACTTCTGAAAATGTAGGCCATTAAAGGTAAACAGAAATTCAGAAACAATCCCCGTATTCGTTATTTTTAGATTATTCCGAGAACTCAGATTTCAGGTTATGCCTGAAAATACTACATGACTGAAATGTGCTAAATTTCATAGGGTATGTTGAATTAAAGCTCCTAATTCGAACTACCGTTATTCCTCCTGCAATGAGGAGTAACGGCAGTTCAAATTAGGAGCTTTAATTTGAACTACCTAGTCCGTGCCGCATGTAGCCGCGGGCAGGTAGTTCGAACTATGGGGCATTTAAAAATGGCGGTGCCCGGGGACATGCAAATAAAGCCCGGGATATTTAAATCCCAGACTTCATTTGCAAGTTCGAATGCCTACATTAGCCACCCTAGTTTGAACTTGGGTGACAGTGTAGACATACCCTGACTGTTGTTACTTGTTGTTCAAATGAAGGACAAGCCATGATTCCTGGAAGTACAAAAGCAATGCAGGGATGCATGTGGTTTATTGCATCTAATGGATCAGAACGCAGAACAAAAGAGCAGGATATTGTAAATACTTTGCTTTTACATATAATGGAGGGAAGATGGGAGGAAGCTAAGGAGGCAGGGGATTGATTTGTTTCTTCAAGCTTGGTGGTGAGTTTCCATGTCTGATACTTTCTGATTATAACTCACAAATCCCCTTTCTTTGATCTTGCTGCTCTGGAAATCTGGCTAATGTTGCAATTTGAAAGCTTGTGGGTTCCTTTCATTATTTCATTACCTATCACTGAATCAAAGAAACAATGTGTTTTGTTTTAAATTAATGACTGTTCATTACTACCATGACTATGAAAATTTTCCTATCCAGGCTTTCTTTGTAAGGTCAAATCTCCAACTATTGTTTAAATGGGGGGGAGGGGGAGGAGGAGGTTCACTGAACTTCTGAGACTTTTGCTGAAAGAAATGTCTTTCCTTAACCACAATACAAATAGCTTTCATGGTGGTGGCCTACCTGAAATAAGTTGGTGGTCTCAGTTCAAGAGGCCACATCAAAAGAGTCGCCCTCAAAACCAGCACTAATTGGCATCCTTGAGGTTGATCTTAGCAAAAAGGCCAAAGCCCAAAAGACCATGGTGATTAGACTATTGCACATTCCCAAGGCTAATGACAGTGCCTTGGAGGTGCTGTGGCACACTGGTGGGATAGAAAGGGAGCTGGTATTGTCATTACTTACCTGTTCCTCTGGGTAAACTGAGGCTTTGTGCATCTGATTTAGGCATTACTAATAGTAATTAATGTTTTAAAAATTAAATCAAAATTTGACAGTTGTCCACCTCACTAGTCTGTGTAACCACATGTTACTATTACCTTTGTTCTCCTTCCACCTAAAACTCTGTTTTACCTTCTCTTGTGTCTTGTCATAGATTAAATTGCAAACTCTTTAGGGGCAACCTTAATTCTGTCATTTCTTGTCTTTCTAGTGGTGAACTTTACAAACTTAACAATATCTTACAATGTTTTATTTTCTTTCTAATATGTCCATGTCAAGTTGTTTATGTCTTTCCTCTGTTTTCAGAGCACATGAACAGGGGCATAGCTGAGTAAATCAGTGAAAATTAAGTGACTTCAGATACTAATCTTAACCTTTCAGAAATAGTTTAAGATCTGCTTTATCTTGTCTTCCAGATGCTTACTGGAAAGTATTTATCTTTCCTTACACAAACAGCAAGGTCATTGCTTATTTGTGGAGAAAAGATGAGACTTGGAACTGAGGAGAAACCTCAGGCTGAACAAAAAGAAAACCCTATAGAAAACATGACAGGCAACATTTTGGGGCCTGCAAGGCTTTTGTTGTTAACTGGCTTTCTTTAGTGGAAAGAAAATCAAGCAATGGTGGTTTGGGATTTAAAATAAAAGTGTCATAAAGTGTTACTATTGAGCAGGCAAGCTCAGCCAGGTTTTTGAAAACTTCCCAAATCTTCTCTGCCTTTTGACAGCTTCTCAGATAACTCACATGGCGAGTCAGACATGTTGCTGCAGAAAGCACCAGGTGGAAAAAATCAAAGTAACAGTCTGTTTCAAGGCCCTTGTTAGCATGGCGAATTTCATATTGACACCTGGCGTGCAGACACACAGTCGTACACACGCACACCGCACATGACCCAGCATTTAACTAGCCATTGACGGTGTCTATGTGCGTAAGAAACCACTTTCTGTGTAATAAATACATGACATTTAATAAGGAAAATGGGGAAAGAAAAGACTGTTTAAAATGGCAATAGTGTTTGTGAATTTCAAAGTTTCTTTGTCTTAAATGCCACAGTGAAAATGATACATTGGGGGGCAGATCCTGAATCATTTACTTGTTCTGGTGAACATTTGCTCATGAGAGTAGTCCCATTGAAGTCAGTAACAGATTCATGTGAGTAGCTACTCACCAATGTGAGCACAGTCTGACCCTAGGCAAGTAAGTCAATTGGAGCTGTGAGTACACAGCTCCTCTGCAGGTCAGTCCCTGAGTTATTACACCTGACACTTCAAGCTGTGCATGGTGATGCTACTACATACAATTCATTCAAATGCTTTCTTTCGTCTGATTTGCAGCATGGGTCAAAACTGCCAGTCCTAGCTCTATAGTTACCAAAATATGGCTGTGATATGTTGTTTCTTCTTGCTGAATATTCCTAAGAAATCTAAATAAGTTGCTTGTTTCAGAGGTTCGAGGAATGTGATTCAAGAATCATATTTTAAGAGGAAAAAACCATAAGATTTCATTGTGAGGATAATTGCCAGGCTGCCAAGCTAGAGTGTCTCATTCTTAGGTATTTTAAAAACAGAGTTTTTAAAAAAGGTCTCAACTATGGTCCTAATCAGCTGACAGGTTCCCACCAGCCATCCCTATGCCAGCTGGCTCATGTATTCCCAGACTTTCTTGGCAAATGGTCAAATACAACACACATTTTAAGCAGCTGGATTAACCTAGGGATTCTTACCAGAACCTTTTCATCTGTTTTTCAGAGATAGGCCACTGCCATTTAATTATACTTTAATTGAATAAAAAAACAAGTCAATGCCTAATTAATTGGGGTTAAGGCAGACCTGTATGGTGGAGTTCGAGATTGTGAATCATGGCATGAAAAGTAAAACCTTATTAACTTTAACTGCATTTTCCATGTATTTTTGCTGCTGCTGCTGCTTCTGGTTCCTCTTCTTCTTCTTCCTTTTTTGTTATAACTTCACGTGGGAAACAGAAAACAATGAAGCTGATGCCTTGCTTTGGTAATTGGCTTGTTTTGTAATAAAAAAGTTGTTGCTTCATCTGCAGTAGAGAAGCCCATCGAAGGCGACTGGAATTCTCATAGCTTTACATCATTTAGCATTCAGGTCTCTTTTTATTTTCTGTCTGAGAGTATAATCAAAACAGTAGTAGTCTTTCTTAAAATTTCACAGTCTACATCATGATAATGTTTGTAATGTTTTAAATGAGGACCACATGTTCCTCCCAAGCCTATTTAACTGTTGTAACCAGATGTTTAAACAAATTACGAAGGACAGCTCTACTAACTTGTCCTAATGGTTACATATATAATGCTTACTTACTAGAGATTATACTACTCCAGAATTTTGCTGCTGCCTGAGGGAAGCCTAGAAGGGCAAAAGCTATTATGGGAAATGTTTATCAAACCCACCATCTTCATTCTTATCCTCAATCAGTAGCCACACGGTTTGGTAAATTATATCTAACTGTGATGTAAAATCATGAAGAACTTACACAGAAAGGAGCATTTATTCTTTTCTGTATTACATCTGTACAGTCCAGAGGAATGACAGAATAATTTATTTCATAGCATCAGAATGTGTCACCCTTTCTTGTGATTCCGGTTCATACTCACCACCTGAATATACTCTTAATATCATTGGCAGCTGAGATGTATCCATTGACATGAATTGAATGTCTTGGGGTTAATACTGAATTCTTTAATGTCATATGCTTTTTCTGTCTGAACTATGTGAAACAGACAAAACTCAAACAGGCAAATAACTTCTCTTTCAGAGTGGATGATTAAGATCACTCACAAAAATTCAGTATCTTTCCATCCAGCCATTTAACTTACTTTACATCTGTTTCTGTGACAGAGCTGTTTCGTATGACTTTTTTCATTTTATGAGTGTATTTATTTTTTATGTGACAGCAACTTGTGTTCTGTTTTACTTGCAAAATTTGCTCTTTCTTCCAGGTATATGCCAGTGTTGGACTATCCTTGTGAATGACCAATGTTAGTACATTTATTTACCTGCCACTGGATATTTTTCAGACTAAATCATTTGTATGGTCATTTAAAAGTAAGAAAACTGATTTTCTGAAATAATATAATAGAGATGAACTGACACATGGCAATAGTATCCCGGACCAAATTCAGCTTTTCTCATTGGAAACTCCTGTAGGTTTTAGTGGAGTGTTGCATGGGTAAAGTGAAAAGGATTTTCCCTTCTCTGCCCTGGTCTACACTGGGGCTACGTCTACACTGCGAGTTTTGCAGCAAATAATATGCTAATGAGGAACTGTCCGGCATAAGGATCTTGTGCAAAATGGGGGGTTTGTGCAAAACACCGTCCCCCTGCCATCAACACTGGTTTGTGCAAAAAGAAACGGCAGAAAATATGTTAATGAGATTGCAACTTATGCTAATGAGTCCCTCATTAGCATATTTTCTGCCGCAAAAGCTCGCCGTGTAGACGAAGCCCAAGACTTTATTTTGAAATAAGTGCCTCAATTTATAAGTGGCCTCTATTTTGAAATAACAGGCTGCAGAATTCAAAATCTGTATGCCTGCTTTTCATCAGAAGTAACACTAACTCCAAAATAGTTATTTCAAAATAACAGTAGTGTTGACGCTCTGGAGCCACTATATCAAAATAATTACTCCCCAGAGTAATTCAAATGAATTACTCCCCTGTGGTTCCTGGGGCTCTAAGTGCGAGGTAGCATGACCACATTAACGGAGCCTGCCTCAGAGTAATTTTGAGGCTTCCCTTTAGTGTGGACATGCTAACTCAATTTTGTTAAATTGGGAGTTATTAAACTGAATTTAGTTATTTCAAAATACTTTTCTAGTGTAGACATGGCCTTAGTCTGTTATCTAAAGCATATTAATTTCTTGAGATGGAGGAAGGAAGGACTGAATATTTGGGGCTTGACAGCACACTCCTTAAAGTAAAAGAAAAACTTTCCATGGACTTTGGTGGGCATTGCACTTAGCACTTTTGAAGTCAGGAGCTCTTTGTTTAACTATCAAGTAGCTGTGATAGCTGTACATTTCAGATTGAATCTATGTCCCT
This sequence comes from Pelodiscus sinensis, assembly GCF_052426305.1. NCBI lineage: Eukaryota > Metazoa > Chordata > Testudines > Trionychidae > Pelodiscus > Pelodiscus sinensis. Next base: position 314,379,997 of record NC_143052.1, read on the forward strand.
TTGGCTTGACATGTGGATTGCTGCACCTGCAGTCCCATTATGCAGGGTAGCATCTTTACAGTCCTTGGGCTTTCTCCTGCCTAAAGAGTTCTTATCAGAAGAAATCGTATGAAACAGAAGACAGACTGGAACTACCCCTTATCCTCCCCCGCCCCGGTGCTCCTAGCATACAGGCTTAAAGTACAGTAACAGGGAAGGGATGGTGGAGAAGAATCTACCCCTTTCTGGTTGGGACCCAGGGCAAGTCTTTTAAACAATGTGATAGTCATATTGACTTCAGAATATCGGGTGGTTGTATTTGAGTTAACTTTGCTAAGTATTAGCCTTATAGTGTTAATTATACAGCTTCTGCATTATTGTTCTGAGGAAAACTATGTGACAAAAATTAATATTAGCAGTATAAGCAACTTTTAGAAATTTCAAAACCATATCAACCCAAGCTGTTCCCCTTTGTCAGTGAGCCTTAATCTGCTGTGGTGTGTACATTTGCAATATTTAGAGAGTACCTCAGAATGCACTAAGATTTATAAATCTCCAAATAGATGTCATTAAAAAAATAAGGAAGAAGTTCATTATTGATGAGACAGGAATGAAGGACTAAGAACAAAACTGAAAACTGTGTAGTATAACTGCAGTACAAAGAGTGCTTTGCATAGACCCCCCTCTTTTGTAACTTGGAGGTGACCTCTAGTGGGAGAAGACTAAATTTCGCTTTGCAATGTTTTGTCTGCTTAAATTGTGAAGAATGCAAATCTGCTACGTTGTGCTTTGGAGGTCTTTTGGAGGACCTTCCCTGCTTTTTCCAATTACAAAGTAAAGTGGTATGACTCCATGTCTTGGTATTTTGTCCCATGTTTTCAGGATCTTAAATCAGGAAACTTCTTTACCCAAGTGTTCCTTAAGTTTTTCTGCCTCTGCCCATTTTGGTGCTAAGTATATGTGATGCAAGGAAAGCAGGGGCAACTTCCTAACTGTACTAGAATCAGGCAATCCTACCAATTGATAAAGGTTGGAAAGATTCAGAGAGAAATAGCTGCTGAGTTGGGAAAACAACTAGTTTGGCTTGAAATACAAGAAGCCATTAGAAACAGTTTTTTTTTAAAAAAAGAGAAGACCTTTGGCACCTTAGGGTATGTCTACACTATGGTTATGTCTAGACTGGCATGATTTTCCGCAAATGCTTTTAATGGAAAAGTTTTTCCGTTAAAAGCATTTGCGGAAAAGAGCGCCTAGATTGGCACGGATGCTTTTGCGCAAAAGCACTTTTTGCGGAAAAGCGTCTGTGCCAATCTAGACGCGGTTTTGCGCAAGAAAGCCCCGATCGCCATTTTTGCCATCGGGGCTTTTTTGCACAAAACAATACCGTGTTGTCTACACTGGCCCTCTTGCGCAAAAGCATTTGCGCAAGAGGGCTTTTGCCCGAATGGGAGCAGCATAGCATTTCCGGAAGAACACTGACAATCTTACATGAGATCATCAGTGTTCTTGCGGAAATTCAAGTGGCCAGTGTAGACAGCTGGCAGGTGATATGTTCCCACACCAGGTCCTCACAGAGTTGTCTGCGGCGGTGATGCTCGTGAGGTCAGGAGAATGGCACAGGAGATGGTGGATGCACTGCACTCATAGCTGGTCCAGCTGTGAAGGACAGAGAGAAGGGCAGTCATCCCAGGAGACACTGTGCCTGAAGCCTAGCCCTCATCTCTGAGCTGACACTTATAGGTCTTGGTTCAAACAACGGCAATGTGCTTCAGCAAGGCCATCTGTGGCTTAGGCAGCGGGCACTGTCCTGCAGGGTCAGGGATGTCCCAGGGGAGCCTCAATACCCCCTACATACTGGGTACAAGCAGGCATGAGAAGGTTTTATTATTTTGGAATAAGAAGCCCATTATTACAAAATAATTTTGAAATAATGTGCTTCTTTGTGAATGCTTGCCCTGTTATTTCGAAATAACGCTGTAGTTGTAAACATGCCCTTAGAGACTAACAAATATATATGTATAGTATCATAAGCTTTCTTGGGCAAAACCCACTTCTTCAGATGACTCAAAATCACCTCATCTGAAGAGGTGCATTTTGCTCATGAAAGCTCATGGTACTATAGATATATATTTGTTAGTTTCTAAGGTGCCACAGGTTTCCTTGTTTTTAAAATTTGTTTTTAAATTACAGACTAACACGGCTACTCCTCTGAGACATTAGAAATAACGTAGCTCCTGATTGACATACATTGGGCTAGAGTCCCAAAAGGACTTAGGCCTCTACTTGCCATTTTAGGTGCCTAAATCCCAGAAGCAGCTAATATTGGGATCACAAACCCCATGCTGAGCTGCCCCTGAATCTTGTAGATGCCTATACTTTCTCAGGGTATGTCTACACTACAGCGCTAATTCGAACTAACTTAGTTCGAATTAGTTAATTCGAACTAGGCTAATTCGAACTAACGCATCCAGACTAAAAAACTAGTTTGAATTAGCGTTTTGCTAATTCGAACGAGCATGTCCACATTAAGTGGATCCTGAACCGGGGTTAAGGATGGCCGGAAGCAGTGCCGGCAGGGCATCAGATGAGGACTTACAGAGTGGAGCTGCTGTCTCAGGCTAGCCGAGGGCTGTGCTTAAAGGGACCCGACCCCCACCCCGGACAGACAGTTCTCAGGGGTGCCCCGCTTGCAAAGCAGTCCTGGCTTGGATTGCCTGGAGTACCCACACTGGGCACATCACAGCACTCGGCCATCAGACTGGCTGCACTTGCCGCAGGCTGCCATCTGGGGAGAGGGGGCAATTGGGGGGCTGCAGGAGAGGTTCCACCCCCAGAAGCCCGCAGCGCCAGCCCAGTCCTCCCCATCGGGGGCGCATACCCCATTCCTCCCTCACCTCCTTCCACTTACCCCTCCCTAGCCCCCCTTCCTGATGTACAAAATAAAGGACAATTGTGTTCAAAAATAGAACCTCTCTTTATTGAACAAAACTAGGGGAGACTGGGAAAAGGAGGTGGGAGAGGGGAAGAAAGAGGGTAGGAGAGGGGAGGGCAACTAAAATGATCAGAGGTTTGGAAGAGGTCCCATATGAAGAGAGGCTAAAGAGACTGGGACTTTTCAGTTTAGAAAAGAGGAGACTGAGGGGGGATATGATAGAGGTCTATAAAAGCATGAGTGGGGTGGAGAGGGTGCATCAAGAAAAGTTCTTCATTAGTTCCCATAATAGAAGGACTAGAGGATACCAAAGGAAAGGAATGGGAAGCAGGCTTCAAACTAGTAACAGAAAGTTGTTCTTCACAAAGCAAAGAGTCAACCTGTGGAACTCCTTGCTGCAGGAGGCTGTGAAGGCTAGAACTAGAACAGAGTTTAAAGAGAAGTGAGATAAAGTGATGGAGGTTGGGTATATGGAGTGGTATTTGCCGGGGGTAGGAGTGGTGTCCCTGCCCAAAGTTTGTGGAAGGCTGGAGAGGGATGGCACGAGACAAATGGCTTGGTCACTGTCTTCGGTCCATCCCCTCCAGGGTCGCTAGGGTTGGCCGCTGTCGGCAGACAGGCTACTGGGCTAGACAGACCTTTGGTCTGTCCCAGTATGGCCATTGTAAGCTCAGGGCTCAGGGTTGGGGGTCTCAGTGGACCACCTTGATTTTCATGCAAACCTGCTCCTGGGTGGCCAGGCTGGCAGCTCTCGTGCCCTAGACGGCCACTTTCCTGTGCCTAGTGCGGAGGTCGTGGACGAGGTCCACGATGTCCGCACTAGACCAGGCGGGTGCCCACCTCTTGCGGTCCCAGGCAAGCTCCCGGGAGCCGCCAGCCTGGTCCCGGGAAGAGAGGGAGGGCTGGGGGACATCGGGTGGCTGGCTCAAGCCGTGCCAGGTGCAGGGTCTGCTAGCAGGGTGCTGGCAGGCTTGCACCTGGCACGGGCACTGTAGCCAGCCCGTGCCTCCTTTAAGGGGTCCGGGGCTGGGAGGGGGGCAATAGAGTTTCCCTGGTGTTGGCCAGAGTGGCCACCAGGGAAAGTTGGGGAGGGCTAGCCTCCGACAAGTTCGAATTAAGGGGCTACATACCCCTTAATTCGAACTAGCAAGTTCGAACTAGGCTTAGTCCTCGTACAATGAGGTTTACCTAGTTCGAACTAAGCGCTCCGCTAGTTCGAATTAAATTCGAACTAGCGGTTTGCCTGTGTAGCGCCTATCAAAGTGAATTCGAACTAATGTCTGTTAGTTCAAATTAACTTTGTAGTGTAGACATACCCCCAGAGCCTAAATTTTTGCAGTAAAATTTCCCTATTTGCCTATTCTGCTGTCAGAGTATAAGTAGTGCAGCCCCATGCCAGGAATCTGGATTTAAGCCCAAGAGCAATGCATGAAGTGGAGGAAGATGGACATTCCCCTGCCTAAGTCCCCTTCAGAGTCTGATTTGGTAGGTGTAAGCAGCACTCATCTGTGGATCAGGCCCTTATGGAGATTGTTTCACAAACCACCTAAGGAGGGATGGGAAAGGAATGCACCTCCCCCCCCCCCCCCGCCCATAATCATTAGATGGGTGGTTAGAATAATCACCGGAGGGAGCAGAAGTTCCCCAGTTCAAGTCCCCCTTCTGTCTAACAGGGAGAAGGGATTTGAACTGGGATAAATAATCTAAAAAAGCCATTGAAAATGGGAATGGATTCCAGGACTACTATCTCCCAAAGGCAAGTACTAGCCAGCAGCCTACACTACAGTGTCATTCTCATGCCTGCTCTCTCTTTCTCCCTGGCCCGGTTAGTCTTTCATTACATAGTGACAATGGAGCAGCTGGAAAGGGCAAGGCTTTGTCTACACAACAGTTTTATCCACACAAGTTACGCTGCTGCATGCACACACTATGCTCCTTGTGTCAGCGGAGTGCACCTACCACGGCAGCTCTTGCAGCAACACAGACAGCAGTACACTCTGGGTAGCTATCCCACTTTGCATCTGGGAAGGGTTTGCTTGAGGGCAGGTAGAACATAGAGGCTAGTATGAAATCACTAGTTGCTTGTCAACTGCCCTGGTAACCTGCGACCCAGCCATCTCTGCCAGGAAGCATGGATCCTGCGCTGCTGTTCACACGGGGCTGTGTGTTCCCAACACAAGGCTACAAGAAGAGCCCAGTGGGGAGCTGTTAGGTTGGAGGATGCTTTGAAGGAGCATATGACACTGAGCCACAGTAACGTGTGTTGTTGTAGTGTGCTGAGCCTGGCATTGTCTGTTTGCACCATGCTATGAATCTTGAAATGATTGCTTCAAAAAGTAGCACATTTTAAAACACATTTTAAAGCAGCACTTGGTAATATGACCAGGAATAGCAAAAGCTTCCTAAAAGTGTGTGTGGAGGGGTGGGGGGGTCACAAGCACTCAAATCCTAATTCCACATCCCTGCATCACTGCTACTCCTCAACACATTCCCTCACACTAACCCTTTTGAGCCTCTTCCCCCACATCACCCCTTCCCCTGAACCCCTGCCCTCACCCTACCCCTTCTCCTGAGCCTCTGCCATCACCCTACCCCTTCTCCTGGGCCCCTATCCTCACACCATCCTTGACTCTAAGGTCCTGCCCTCACACCACTCCTTCCCCTGAGACCCTGCTCTCGTGCTGACCCTTTCCCCAAATCCCTGCCCTCACACTACCTCTTCCCCTGAGCCCTTGTCCTCACACTGCCCTTTCCTCTGAGACTCTGCCCTCGCATTGCCCCTTCCCCTGAGAACCTGCCTTCGCAGGGTCCCTTCCCCTGAGTCCATCCTCACACTGCCCCTTTCTGCTAAGACTCAATTCTCCCTCACTCCTCTCCACACCCAGTTCTCTCTTGCTCTCTTTTAGGGCTGATAAAAAGCAGGGGGGCATAGACCTTCCACTTTTAAAAGTGATGGGGCCATGTGTCCTGGACTGCCCAGGGCAGTACCCCAGAATATGACCACACTAGCATTTCCAAACACTAGCACAAGAAGCCCACAGAAGTGTGTCTGTCTGTCTTGGAGGGGGAGAAGTGTATGACAGGGAATGTGTCTGTGAGACAGTGACCGTGTTGGGGGATTATGTATGTGAGAAACAGAGACAGAGTGGGTTGGGGAAGTGTGTTTGTGGGGAGAGAGTGAGGGTATGTCTACACTACCCTGCTAGTTCGAACTAGCGGGGGTAATGTAGTCATCCGCAGTTGCAAATGAAGCCCGGGATTTGAATTTCCCAGGCTTCATTTGCATGAAGCCGGCCGGCGCCATTTTTAAATGCCGGCTAGTTCGGACCCCGTGCCGCGCAGCTACACGTGGCACGGACTAGCTAGTTCGGATTAGGCTTCTAATCCGAACTAGCTGTATGCCTCGTGGAACGAAGCCCAATCCGAACTAGCTAGTCCGTGCCGCGTGTAGCCGCGCGGCACGGGGTCCGAACTAGCCGGCATTTAAAAATGGCGCCGGCCGGCTTCATGCAAATGAAGCCTGGGAAATTCAAATCCCGGGCTTCATTTGCAACTGCGGATGACTACATTACCCCCCCTAGTTCGAACTAGCGGGGTAGTGTAGACATACCCTGAGTGTGTTGCTGGTCTCTAAATTCAAACAGCAGTGGGATTCAACCAGTGTTCAGGCAGAAGCTGGTGCACAGAGCACTGGTGTCCTCCCATTCCTCATTCCAATTCAGTAGAGCCTGGTACACCGGCAGTAGGGAGGACACCAGCCCCCCACCTCACTCCCTGGCTCTGCACAGCACAGGAGTCTCTTCCCATGCCCTCAGAGCAGCAGCAGCAGCAGCAGCTCACACTGCCTGTTGCTTCAGTCCTTGTGCTGGGGAGAGCAGGATTCTCCATTAATGTTTTGATTCTGTGATTCCCTCCATGTTCTCCCACAGGTAAGGTCCCTCTCCCTATAGACAGAGAAGATCCACATCCTCCCCTGTAGCTCAGGCAGGGGTATGTTTGCTGCTTGGCAGCTGGTATGCTCAACTGGCCAGGAGCTATGTAACCTCTCCAGAGTGAGCAATTTCAAAGACTGGGGCTTTGAAAAGGGAGGGGCACAGGCCTGTGTCACTAGATGCAGGGCAGCAGAGTTCAAAACATTGAGCAAAGCAGTCACAGTGGGCATTGTGGGATATTTCCTGGCGGCCAGTAAGGATGACTTAACAAATGAGGTATTTACACTGATGCTTGGTTGATCTAACTTTGCCGCAAAAAGCTCTACATCTCTCATCGAGGTGGCTTTGTTTTACTGGAAAAGCAGGGGAGTTTTGTCAGCAGGAGGACCATTGTAGTGTGTGCACCTCCACTGTTTTGTTGTCAAAAGCTGCCTTTCACCCATAAAACTGGGTAGGGAAGACAAGGCCTTAGAGAGGCTTATAGCAGAATATCCTATAGGACATTGAGCAGTGGCAGAGGAGGCTCAGACCCCATTTCAAATCTCTTCTTCCCACCAGGGAGAGAAGGCACTTGAGCCATGGGTCTCTCAAACTCCAGGTGAGTCCCGTAACCACTGGGCTAAAGATTACAAAGGAGCTGCTTCCCTTCCACGTTTCCCCCTTACATCTTGTTAAAAACAGCACAAGCACCCAACACCAGCGTGTATGGCTGAAAATCCCAAACAGAGAACGACACCTCCCTGCAGCCTATCTCTGAGGGAGGGATCAGGGCTTGGCACTTCCCATTGGCTGAGGTAGCAGTTATATTGACCTTTGTCTTCTCTCTTACCTATGAATTACAATGCTTGGACAAGGCCCAGCCAGTTCAGTGGCGGGGAGAAGGGGGGGAACCACCCTTGAAAATTACTAATAAAATGTTGTTAGAAAAAAATCAGTCTCTATTATTTCCAGAGTCAAAAAAAATATTCTGTGTTAAATCAAGACACAATAGCTTTGATGATGTATGCTGCAGTACATATTGGGCTCGAGTGGATTGCAGCAAAGCAACACTGATTTTATTTAATTGTTTGGCATCAGCAAGAGGGAATGCAGATTTTTTTTTGAGTCAAGTTGATTAGTACGTTAGCGTTAGTACCTCAAAGATTCAGGGAAAATGAAAGGACTCCTCTTAGCTGATAAGCCCTTTTCAGGATTATATCTTTACAGAACAATAATAGGTTATTGGGACAATTAGCATGTTAAACATCTTTCATCATCCAAAAGCACTTTATACATTACGAAGAGGGAAGATCATTTATTGTGAATTTGAACCACAATGAATTACAAGTCCAAATTTATGGTAATTAATTTTCGTTTTAATGGCTACATTCCCATTATATTTACATTTTCTCCACTCCTAATATGACAGGATAAGCAAAGCCTGGAATAAATGGGTGCCACTCCCATGGGAGATTCTGGGCTACATTCAGCAATGGCTTAAGTGCTACAAGTACAAAAAAAATAGGAAATCACACTGATATGTCTTTCCTGGGATGGGTGCAACAACTTCAACTTGCACACCATGGCACAGCAAGATCTGTAGCTCAAAAAGCAACTCTCAGCTTAGTATAAGATAAGAGAGTCCCCAATACCATTAGTAAGGGATTTTGGGAAACTGAGCCAAAAATCTTTCGCTGCACCATCCCCAACACTTCCAAAATGAAAGTCATTCCTGATGTAGGCAGACATAACTCACAGTGCCTTCAAAGATGAGTAAACATAATCATTTTATTAATATTTTGTTGGTCATGCTTAGAGACCCCAAACTGGAATTAGGCCCCATCCCATTAGGTACCATAAACACACATTCTAAGAAAAAGACAGCTTTTGCATAATTGAGGTGGAAGTGAAAACAGGGTGTATGGGAAATGTGTGTAGAGCCTACCGGTGTGCTCTTGTGATCTTGCTGCACAGAGTCCATCATCCATCTGTGCCACTTTAGAATAGCTTGAAGGCTTCTCTGACTAATACCCCCATGGGCCAAAACACAACTGAGGATCAGTTTGCTTCAGGGGCACCTGGGACCTACCCCCTTCATTCTAGCCACTCCCCCTTTCCCTGCTATGCCGGCAGCAGGGAGTGGGAGTGACTTAAATTCCTCGTACGACTGTTCAATGCCACTTAATAATACACCTTATGCTGAAGTAATCCTCCTGGGCTGGTTATACCACCTTTACAGCCAGGTTGTACTGTCAACGTGGTACAGACTGGCCACCAGAGGAACTGTCCCTCAAATTCAACTCTTCACCACACTTTATATCACTGCTGTGTTGCTCCAGTCATGTTTACTGTCAACCTCAGCAGCTGTCAGTACTCAGCATTCTCTGTGCCAGTGTTCCTAAATCCTACTGCTTTCCTTCTGGCCTTCAGTTGCCAGTAGGATGTATTGCTGTATTCCCAGGATTATTGTGCCCTGTACCAATATTGCAGTTATGAGATTTATACCATCAAGTCCTGATGATACCAATTAAATAATAATTTAGTTAATGGACTCATATTTCCAATTCTATTCCTTGCATTGATGTATAGACACATAAAATGTTGAGCAGATTCCCCAAATGATTGTACCCTTGTTTCTCTTATGAACATAAGAAAGGCCATACTGGATCAGACCCACGGTCCATGTAGCAGAGAATTCTTTCTTCCAGCAGTGGCCAATGCCAGGGACTTCAGAAGTAATGAACAGAACAGGCAATAATTGAGTGATACATAACATCTTATCTATTCCCAGGTTCTGGCAAACAGAGGCTAAGGACACTTTAGAAAATTACATCCCTGTCTATCCTGGTTAAAAGCTATTGATAACATTACTCCTCATTTTTTGAGGAGTAATGTTAGTTCAAACCAAGGGGTTTGGTTCAAACTAATGCATCCCGGCGCGCACTTTCACTTTCGAAACAGCTGTTGATCGGAGTAACGCGCCGGCAAGATCATGCTAATGAAGCACGGGATATTTAAATCCCCGCTTCATTGACTATTTCAAATGCCTACATTTGCATCCCTAGTTCGAACTAGGGTACAATTGTAGACATACCCTCAGAGATTAATCTTTGCATGGATGGTAAGTAATATTTGTTCTTACACAATGTTGAGAATAGCAGTTCCAAACAAATATCTTCTTTATAATTGCTTGATTTTTAAGACAATGGCTAAATTGGACATCACTTCTTATGTGGCATCTCTGCTGCTGGAAGTTTGCAGCCCCAGTAGTCCATTCTGTATGATCCTCCACTAATCTCTTTGTGGGAGTATGTCTACACTTGCCCCCTAGTTCGAACTGAAGCATACCAAATGAAGCATACCGAAGTTGCTAATGAACCACGGGATTTAAATATCCCGCTTGATTAGCATGTAACCCTTCTGCCGGGTAGGCCTAGCAGTAACCAGGGCTGGGTTCAATATCTTGGGGTCCATCTCACACAGAACCGGCTCAAGCCCCCACCCAGTAATCTGGGAAATTCACACACCCCTGGGTGCCTCTGAGAGGCAATGCTTCCCCACTCGCAAGCACTGAGTCTGAGTGTAGGAAAGAAACATTTAATGAAACAGAGAGAAGTTATACGGCATTAACTTGGGGGAAACGCCACAAACAGAGTTCATAACCCAAACATGATCTAAGCCCCTCCCCCCAGCCAAGAATCACCTGAAGTCCAAAAAGTCAACCACCCCAAAAGTCTCTGTCCCTGGTCAGTGCCACCCAGAGTCCCAAAGTTCACCCGCAGGGTTTCACCTCCCAACCTGGGTAGAAATGGGGGTGGCGCGATAGATAGGGGGCACCTTATGACACTCCGCCATGCTCCACCAGCTGTCTCATCCCACGCCACCGGAGGCTCCGCTGGTCGCCTACCGCCGCTCCTCGCCTGCTGCCGTCGCTCCTCGCCTGCTGCCAACACTGTTCACCACTCCTCATCTGCTGCCGCTCCGCACCATGCCACTGGTCATTGCTCCTCGCCTGCCGCTGCTCTGCGCCATGTTACGCCACCAGCAAGTGATTCCCACCAGCCACTCTGCTGATCGCCGCCACTCCACTGGCTGCGATGGGTCCGGCTCTCAGCTAAACTAGTGATTTCAGCTCTCCATGATTTCAACTCTTTAGCCACCAGCTGGACTGGCAAAGGAATCCAGCTTCCTTTGGACTAGCAAAAGAAAAGACTCCTCAGGGAGTCTGCTTTAGGTCTGTCCTTAAAACAAAGGTGGAAAGGGGCAGATTGGGCCAGTCTTATAGCTCACACCTGGCAGGTGTGAAGCAGGCTGACTCAAGCCCTTTAACCCTTCCCCCCAGCTCAGTTCACTCAACTCTTGAAGGGGGGAGGCTTGTTCCTCCAAGACCTCTTACCATGATGGTGGTGTCTCTCCTGCAAGCACTGGTGGCATGTTTTACAGTTCCCACATTTAGGGGTAGCATGATTAGTAACTCCCACAACAGTCCCAAATTATTTACAATTCTCCACATTCCATTCCAACACTGACCCTCCTCCTCCTTTTAGCTGGCTGATAGCAAGCAGCAGTTCAGCCCCTGCTTACAAGCATATTCGCGGCCGGTCACCATTTTAAAAAGCCAGTAGCCCGAATTAACTCGCTGCGTGTAGACACGGTAGTCTGATCCAAAACCCTTCCCTCGAATTAAAACTGTTACTCCGTGTCTTTGGTATGCTTCATTTGCCTCCATTGTTCGAACTAGGGGGCAAGTGTAGACATACCCTAGATGAATAGTCCTTTCAGTCCATATAGGTTACCACATTGTGTATTCAAAATCTTTGCTTTTGCCTCATATTCTTCTCCCATTAACATTCCCTTCCAGTGTTCAGAAACAAACACTACCCCAGTGAAACTCTTAACATGTGCCCTGCACATCAATTTTCTCTTTTCATAAGATCCCTGAATAGAAAACTACAATGTTGTGATGCAATACAGCTAAATTGTTAAAAAGCATAGGTTATGAAGGCTCAAAAGCCCTGTCAGGGTAATGAAGAATATGTTTGAGAGAAAACAATTTCCAGAAAACTTTACTACCTCAGTGTATATCCCAATCCCCAAAAGACCAGCTGTATGGCCTGTAAAGACTCTGTAACAATGAGTCTAGTATTGAATGCAGCCAAGATACGTTGGTAAGTTGTGCAAAACCAAATACAAAGAAAAATTGATAAGGAAATAAAGCAAGCAACAATATGGCTGCAAATATGGAAAGTGCTCAATAAACATAAATCTAAACTTGAAGCTCCTACATAAGTTGGAATAAGGAACATTGCATATTTGTAGTTTGTTGACTTCCAAAAAACATTTGACAGACTCTACCACTACAAAGTGCTCAACATGTTAAATCTATAAGTATTGATGTATATGAACTCCAAGTAAGAAGAGAATGTATAGCAAAATCAGAATGGTATTGTAATGGGAGATGAAAATAAAAATCTAACAGAGATCAAGAAAGGAGTGAGATAAGGTTGCATAATATCACTAAATTTATTAAACATTTATCATGAATGTTTGAATAAATTAATAGAAGAAATAAAAGAAGGTAGTAAGTTGAAATGAAATAGATGAGTAACACTCACTATGCATGACAGTGCAGTTAATGATTCAGAAAAATGTTTGATGTAATTAGTGGAGATTATATATGCATACAGCAAAGAATATGGTTTACAGTTGAATTTGTAGAAGGTAAAACTTTGGTGTTATGCAAGGGTCCTGGAAAAACAAGAAAAATTCCAGTGTATGACACAGCCATACAGCTAGGGAGAAATTATTGATGTTTAGGAAGCATAATTACAAAGGATGAAAGACTGGATATTGAAGTTAGAATAGCAAGAGCAAAAGACACATTCTGGAAGAATAAGCATCTGATGAGAAGGAACATAAATCTGAATACTAAATTATGACTTTTAAAATCTTGCATTTGGTTTGTGTTAAACTACAGATGTGAAACATGGACAGGGAACGACTGATAATATAAACTACAATCTTTTGAATTATGGTGTTATAGAAGAATTCACAAAAAATCATGGATAGGTCACATAACTAATGAAAAAGTATAAGAGATTATTTGAATGTAACAAATGCTAGTCAGAGATTTTATGAAAAGAAAGACCATTACCTTAAGCTCCTTAAAATTGGTTTTCCTCTGTAATCATTAGATGTTTAACATGCATTATCAGATTTCCAAGACAGGTCCACAAGACAGACATTGATCAGGTTAAAGGCAGTTATTTTATGGGTTTACGTTTAAGTATTTAGGAAATCCCATTCAATTAAATGTGTGATGGGAAGGATGTTCAAGGCACCTGCCTAAGATTAAGAACCTTTTCTCAATTCCTTTTCACCCTGACTTCCTGCCTCATCTTGGGCATGTCACTTAGGACAATCTATAAGAACATTTATAGTTGTGACAAGCTGTGATGTGAATACACTAGCCTGCCAAGAACTAACTGTCCTTGTGGACCCAGATGATGCATTCTGATAATGTGTTAGTGTGTTTTAATCTATTCCTGTTTCAAAGTGGGATAGATCAAAGTGCATTAACAAATTGTCCACATGGTTGGTAACTGTGTGGTAAACTAGCATGGAATACATTTACACCCCAGCTTGCCATGAAATAAATGTTCATGTAGACAAGCCCTCAGTGTCTCTGTATCTCATTCCCTGTCAGTAAAACAGGGATAATAACAGCAGTGGTGTAGCAAGGTTAAATACCTTAAAGATTCTGAGATATTATAATAGATATTATGATTAGGATAGTCACAGAAGTACCACAGATTGACAGATAGATTAGATTACTCACATGCAGAGTGTTAAACACGTTTGCAAAATCGGGAGTTTAGTCTATTAGGGTATGTCTACACAGCAAAGTTATTTCAAAATAACAGCCCTTATTTCGAAATAACTTTTCTAGCATCTACACAGCCAAACTGCTTTTTCTAAATACATTTGAAGTAGCGGAGAGCTTATTTCAAATTTGGTAAACCTCATTCTACGAGAAATAAAGTCAAATCCGAAATAGCTATTTTGAAATACGTGCTGTGTAGACACTTATTTTCAAATAGGGGGCCTCCAGCCTTCCCAGGGTGCCCTGATGGCCACTCCAGCCTCAACCAAGAAAATTTCTCTCCCTCCCCACATCCCCGGAGCCCTTAAAGGAGTAGACTCTGGCCACAGTGCCTGTGCCAGCTCCAAGCCTGCTGGCCCAGAGTCAGCAGTCACTGCCACTGACCCAATGGCCCCAAAACATGAGCTGGCAAGCCACTGGCAGCCAGCCCTCCACTGCTCCCCAGGAGCAGTCTGCCAGCTCCCAGGAGCCTGCAGGGGCCAGGAGAAGGTGGGCACCTTCCTGTTCCAGGGTAGAGATCATGGACCTTATTCAGGTTTGGGGGGGATGCCCCCAATGTCCATGATCTCCACACAGATGGAAGAACCTGTTTATGGCAGGATAGCTGGTAGGCTGGCCACCAAAGGCCACATGCAAACCCAGGAGCAGGTTTGCATGACAATCAAGTTGGTCCGGTGAGACCCGCAACCCTGAGCCCTGAGCTTCACCTCCCCCTTCTTCCCCTTGCTTCTCCCTTCCAGCTCCCTCCTCCCAGGTTTTCCCGTCCCCACTGCCACCCTCTCTTCTCCCCTCTCCTGCCTCCTTTCCCCAGTCTCACCAGAGTTTCATTCCCTCCCCCCTAGTTATGTTAAATAAAGAGAGTTTGTGTTCATGAGAATATGTGTATTTTATTTGACATCAGGAAGGGGGGTTAAGGAGGGGTAAGTGGAAGGATGTGAAGGAAGACTGAGGCACAAGCCCCCAGGGGGCAGACCAGGGAGGCTCTTAGTGCTTCTTGGGGTGGAAGCTCTCCCACAGGGCCTCCTGGATACTGACAGCCCCCCCCCCCCGGATGGCAGCCTGCAGAAAGTGCAGCCAGGCTCGCAGCAACGCATCCAAGAGAAGTACCAGAGGGTGTGTCTAGACTACATGCCTCCTTCGACGGAGGCATGTAGATTAGCCAGATCGGAAGAGGGAAATGAAGCCGCGATTAAAATAATCGCGGCTTCATTTAAATTTAAATGGCTGCCCCGATCTGCCGATCAGCTGTTTGTCGGCAGATCGGGGCAGTCTGGACGCGATGCGCCGACAAAGAAGCCTTTCTTCATCGGCACAGGTAAACCTGGTTTCACGAGGCTTACCTGTGCCGATGAAGAAAGGCTTCTTTGTCGACGCGTCGCGTCCAGACTGCCTCGATCTGCCGACAAACAGCTGATCGGCAGATCGGGGCAGCCATTTAAATTTAAATGAAGCCGCGATTATTTTAATCGCGGCTTCATTTCCCTCTTCCGATCTGGCTAATCTACATGCCTCCGTCGAAGGAGGCATGTAGTCTAGACACACCCAGAGTGTCTAGGGGCAGGTCTGGCTCCATGTGGCAGAGTGCTGTGGTATCCCGAGTGAGGGCAATCAGAGCACACAGAGACAAAATGCTTTGCTGTCCCTCATTGACGTAGGCAAGCAAGCAGGGAAACCTGAGAACTGGCTGTCCGGTTAAACACAGACCTCAGATAACCTCAGGCAGCAGCCCCACACAGTAATTCCTGACCGTGGTGCCCTGCTGGAACTGGTTCCAGCCTGCCTTAAATGCGATTCAGAGTCCACTCAATGTGGACGTGCTATTTCGAAATAGCAAAATGCTATTTTGAAATGCATTTTGTGTATAGACACATTATTTTGAAATAAGCTATTTCAAAATAACTATTTTGAAATAAGATATTTCAAAATAACACTGTACTGTAGACATACCCTTATTCTTTAAACCAAAATCCCAAATGGGTGTAAGGTACACTTCTTTTCTTAGGCTATGTCTACACTGCACACTTATTTCAAATAACTCATGTTATTTCAAAATAACAGTGTGAGTCTACATAGCAAGCCTGTTATTTCAAAATAATTTCAAAATTATGTGCTTCTTACTCCGACTTCTGTAACCCTGCTTTCACAAGGAGTAAGGGAAATCAAAGAAAGAGTGTTCTTTCTTCAACTTCCTGCTGTGTAGATAGCACCAGAAGTCTACTTAAGCTATTTCAACTACACCTATGCAATTAACGTAGCTGAAGTTGTGTATCTTAACTCAACTTTAGCCTGGAGTGTAGATGTACCCTTAGAGAGTGAGGATTATTTTGCTTTCCTGGGACAGTCTATGTGAAATTCTCAGACAAAAGCCCAAGCCTTCCATTTTAATAAACATGATTTTTTAAGTTTAGAAAGAAAAACAAATGGATAAGAACATAAAAATGGGCCATACTGGGTCAGATAAAAAGGTCCATCTAGCCCAGTATCCTGTCTGCCAACAGTGTCCAATACCAGATGCCCCAGAGGGAGGGATCACAACAGGTAATAAGGATAAGAAATGATCTCTTCAGAATATCATGATATTGGTGAGATAAGCATACTGGGTGAGATCAATGGTTCATCTAGCTCAGTATGTTGTTTTCAACTGGCTAATTCCAGGTACTTCAAAGGAAATGAACAGAACAAGCAATCACATGATTTATCCCCTATCACCAACTCCCAGCTTCATGCAAACAGAAGTTCTGGACACTTGGAGAATGGTGTTACATTCCTGCCCATCCTGGCTAATTGATAGACATATCCTCTATGGACTTGTCTAGTTCTTTTTTTTTAACCCCTGTTATAGTTTGGGCATTCACAGCACCCCTGGCAATGATTCCCCTGTGCATTGTGTGAAGAAGTAATTTCTTTCTTTTTAGATATGCATCTTCTTAATTTCATTGGTGGAACCTTATTTTTTATGTTATGTGAAGGAATAAATAACATTTCATTATTCATTTTCCCCACACCAGTCAAACTTTTATGGACCTCCATCATATCTCCCTTTAGTTGTCTCTTTTCCAAGCTGAAAACTCCCAGATAATATCTTTTATTGGACCAACTTCTGTTGGTGAGAGAGACAAACTTTGAAGTAGAAACAAAATACAGGACTATGTAGCACTTTAAAGACTAACAAGATGGTTTATTAGATGATGAGCTTTCGTGGGCCAGACCCACTTCCTCAGATCAAATAATGGAAGAAAATGTGCCGAAAGTGTCCGTCTGCTATGTACATTGGACAAACGTCTCAGACCCTTCGCCAAAGAATCAATGCCCACAAAACAGACATTAGACAGGATCACAAAGAAAAAACAGTTGCTTGTCATTTCAACCAGAAAGGACACAGTCTCAATGACCTGCTAACCTGCATCCTACTTCAGAAGACATTCAAATCTGCACTTGAAAGGGAATCCTCTGAACTGGCATTCATGCTAAAATTCGACACTCTCTGCACGGGACTTAACAAAGACCCCAGCTATCTTACACATTACAAAGATAGCTTCCCCAATTATCACCTCTAATACTATTAACTCACAGACATTTCCCCTTCCCCACCTCTAATATCATTAACTCACTGGCATTCACCTTCTTTCCCCCCCCCCTACATCTCCCTTCTGTTCTGTAATGTGATTTGTCCTTTTCATGTGTGTTCATTTTTTTTAAATTGTATCCTTTGGTATATATGGTTGTGACTATTTTCTTCCATTATTTGATCTGAGGAAGTGGGTCTGGCCCACGAAAGCTCATCATCTAATAAACCATCTTGTTAGTCTTTAAAGTGCTATATAGTCCTGTATTTTGTTTCAGCTACACCAGACTAACACGGCTACATCTCTATCACTAAACTTTGAAGTATACAGAGCTCTTCTTCAGATCTGGGAAATGTATTCAGAGTATCATAGCTAAATACAAGATGAAACAGATTGTTTATCATAGGTAGTTAACACATACTTTAGTGGCCAATCAAGGTGAAGTGTCCCATTGGCACACCTCCAGTCATGAGGAGAAGGGAAAAGTTAGCAGGAGATTACCTTACTTCTTAAGAGAATGCATTTTCTTTTCTCCTCTAGTTCAGGATTACTCAATTTTGGAAGCCCTGGGGGCCACAATGATACTCACAGCACATGTTGAGGGCTGCAACTTAAGTGTGGTTGCATATACATGCAAATACATATGCAAATATATGCAAATAGTTTCTTGCAGGCATGAATACAAAGATTGACAGTTGGGCATGAATACAAAGATTAAGGCAAGACTATACAACATGCAGGCCCCATTCAAGTCTGTTCTTTTTATATTAATAACATGAAATATTTATCCAGTTTCCACCCGTATGACAGCACTTCTAATGAGCAATGACAGTCCAGGAATTTAACTACTAAAATGCATATCAACAGAAGACCATTATATTGACTCACTGTTGTGGAGCATGTTCCCAGTGGAGGCCACGTTCAAAGGACCCCACCTGTGGGCCACTGTTGAGCCCTGCTTAAACCCAACCCACACTGCAGGCAACAAAAAAATGGCTTGCGGGCTGCGTGTTGAGTAGCCCTGCTCTAGTTGGTGTGGCTGGTTAGTATGTCAGAATGAGACTCTAATTTCACAAGTAATTAACCTCTTCTCTTCTTTTTTCGGGCTTCTCATGTCCTCTCAGTTACAGTTTGTAATCTGTTGGATATTAATATCCTTTGGATAGAAGTCATTTTTAGTGGGAAAAGGTGAAGAAAGAGAGTGATGGACAAAGAGAAACACTCTAATTAAACTCAAATATGCCTTTTATAATTTTAATCAGTTGTATCCACAGTGATAATTCTTACTATTCTTATATGGTCACCTGTTCAAACAGCTCCCAGAGCCAGCTTGATAGATTAATTGATTCCAAGGCCAGAAAGGATCACTCTCTATTTCTAGTCTATCCTCCTGTATAACAAAGGCCCCGGGACTTCCCCAAAATAATTCCTAGAGCAGATGCTTTAGAAAAGCACCAAATCTTGATTTAAACATTGACAGTGATGGAGTATCCACCACAATTCTTAGTAAATTGTTCCAATGGTTAATTACATTCACTGTCATGCCTCATTTCCAGTCTGAATTTGCCTAGCTACAATTGCAAGCCATTGGATCATGTTACATATTTCTCTGTTAGAGTGAAGAGCCTATTCTCAAATATTTGTTCCCCAGGTAGACACTTGTAGACTGTAACAATGTCACCCCTTCACCTTCTCTTCGATAAGTTAAATAGATCAAGCTCCTTTAATCTATTACCATAAAGTATATTTTTAATCCTTTAATCATTCTTGTGGGTCTGCTTTAAACCCTCTCCAATTTATCAACATCCTTCTTGAAGTGTGGACAACAGAACTGGATACAGTATTCGAGAAATGGTCACTCCAGTGCCAAATAGAGAGGTCAAATAACTGCTCTATTCCTGATAGAGATTTGCTTATTTTTGCATCCAAGAATCACATTAATTCTTTTGGCCATAAGAACATAAGAGCATAAGAATGGTCATCCTTGGTCAGACCAAATGTCCATCCAGCCCAGTATCCTGTCTGCCGACAGTGGCCAGTGCCAGGTGCCCCATAGGGGGTGGACCAAAGACAATGATCAAGCAATTTGTCTTCTGCCATCCATCTCCACCCTCTGACAAACAGAGGCCAGGGGCACCATTCCTTACCCCCTTGCTAATAGCCTTTTATGGACCTAACCTCCATGAGTTTATCTAGCTCTTTTTAAAACTCTGTTATAGTCCTATCCTTCACAGCCTCCTCTGGCAAGAAGTTCCACAGGTTGACTGTGCACTGTGTGAAGAACTTCCTTTTATTTGTTTTAAACCTGCTACCCATTAATTTCATTTGGTATCCCCTAGTTCTTATACTATGGGAACAAGTAAATAACTTTTCTTTATTTACCCTTTCTACACCATTAATGATTTTATAGACCTCTATCATATCTCCCTCAGTCTCCTCTTTTCTAAACTGAAAAGTCCCAGTCTCTTCAGCCTTTCCCCATATGGGACCCATTCCAAACCCCTAATCATTTTAGTTGCGCTTTTCTTAACCTTTTCTAATGCCAAAATACCTTTTTTGAGGTGAGGAGACCACATCTGTATGCAGTATTCAAGATGTGAGCAAACTATAGTTTTATATAGGGACAATAAGATATTCTTCATCTTATTTTCTATCCCTTTTAAAATAATTCCTAGCATCCTATTTGCTTTTTTGACTGCCGCTGCTCACTGCATGGACGTCTTCAAAGAACTATCCATGATAACTCCAAGATCTCTTTCCTGATTAGTTGTAGCTAAATTAGCCCCCATCATATTGTATGTATAGTTGAGGTTATTTTTTCCAATGTGCATTACTTTACACTTATCCACATTAAATTTCATTTATCATTTTGTTGCCCATTCATTTAGTTTGGTGAGATCTTTTTTAATTTCTTCATAGTCTGCTTTGGTTTTGACTATCTTGAACAGTTTAGTATCGTCCGCAAACTTTGCCACCTCACTACTTACTCCTTTCTCTAGATAGTTTTTGAATAAGATGCTTTGGGAGCTCATGTTCACCTGATTACCCACCATGACCCCCAAATCATTTTCAGTGTCATTGTTTCCCAGGACAAAATATGGCCTACAATTTTTGTTCGTAGATGTATACATTTACATTTAGCCGTATTCAAATTTGCTTGTACCCATCTTATCCATCCAGATTGCACTGTATCAGTGTGATGGGGGTCTCTTTATTTTTAACAATTATTTATCATTATTTACCCATTTTTATGTCATCTGAAAATTTTTATCGGTGATTATTTTATATTTTCTTTTAGATTATCAAAAAGTTAAATAAAATAGGACCAAAAACTGATCAGTGAAGGGTCCCACTAGAAACACATCAGCTGAATGATTATTCCTCATGTACAATTACATTTTAAGACCTACTGATTAGTAACATTATAATCCATTAATGTGTACTATGTTAATTTTACATCATTCTGTTTTAAAATCAAAATACTATGCTAAAATGCCTCACAAAAAGCCTTTTTTATAATGTCAATACTATTATATTTCTCAATCCAATTTTTAATGTTATCCATAAAGATATCAGGTTTCTTTGATGGGAGCTATAATATTATACTAATCTTCATTAGCATTAACTAGATTACCTCTTCTTTTTGGTTGTTTTTGTTATTAATGGAATCCCAAATCAGTTGCACCATAATATTGCATAGGGTAAATGTCAGGATGACAGACTAAAAATAGCTGGGTCATCCCACCTAGTCTTTTAAAATATTGAAATAACATAACCTTTTTCCAGTGTTCTAGAAATTTCCTGAGTATTCAAAGATGTACTGAAAATCAGCATTGATGGTCTAGTCAGCTATTTAGCCAGCTCTTTTTAAACCTCTTGTATGCATATTCTCTGGAGCCTGTTTATTCAAAAAATATCTGACTTCAGTAGCTGCTGTGTATCATAGTCCCAAGATACTAGTGAAATGATAAGAGTATTATAACATATCTATATCAATGGTTTCTTCCCCAAATGCAGAACAGATATATTAGTGGAACACATCTATCTTTTCTGCATTATTGTTGATAGTACCATTTACATCTAGAAATGAATGAATACCATTCTCAGGATTCTTTGTTATCAAATTAGATTCAAAATCCTTTTTATTGTTGTTAACTTTGCAGACCACAGATTTTTCCTTGTTAGCCTTTGCTTTTCTTACCACCATTCTACTATTCCTAGTATATTTATATTTGATTTATATGTATTACTATCAGCATCTGCTTTCTTTTATTTGTTGTTTTATAGATATACACACTGATACACATGTTATTGCTGCTGCATTTGCTTCCTCTCTAAACAGGGTTGGTTTTTTTTAACCAATACAGTCATCTTGTTCACTGATGGAATTGTATTTTGGGGGGTATTTAGTAAAGTGTTTTTAAACCATTCCCAATTGTCATTCACATTTTTATAGTGAAATTATTCCTTCCACCTGGCTCATAATTATTTTTACTTTGTGAAATTGGCCCTTTAAAAGCATCAAATACATATATAACTGCTCTGGACTTTATTCTGTTTGCATGTTATAAATGTGATCAGGTCATAACTCAAATGCTGCTCACACACAGATGCAAGCCCAGTGAAGTAATTAGGGTTACTCTCGGGTGGGTAAGAGCCACATTTGGCCAACTGAACTTAAATGCATAACAAAGAAATGCCTTTCTTGTGGTTTGTTGGCATTGCACTAAATTGCAGTGTGAGAGGTTTCCAGATTCAAAGCACAACTTTTGCCATCATTCTCTTTCATGAAACATTTTTTCCAGCTCTTCTTCCAACCTTTGCTGGGCTTTTGTGTGCTCTGATATTACTAGCAGAGATATTCTCTGGGGCTGATTAAACAAAATGTCATGCTTAGATCAGAAGAAGAGTCTTGAATGATGACCTCTCAGAATGAAATTCTTCTGGGAGGAGTAGGGTGAGCTTTATGCAGAACTTGCTTCAAAGGTCAAAAACTCAGCTGGTGCAAATTGGCATAGGTCCGTTAACATAAATAGTGTTGCAGTGATTTATACTAAGTGAGGATCTAGCCCAGAGCATGTAGCACATATTGCAACTGAATGAGAACAGCACAGAGAAATGCCTTTCCATCAGGAACTAACTACATCGAATCTGACAAAATATAAAATATTAATGTTTTGGATGAAGCAAACAAAATGGCTGACAGAGAGGGGTTAAAATGATAATGAAGAGGGAATCTGAGGGCCTAAAGAATACTTTATGGTACTTACTCCAATCTTACTTGTGCTATTATTACAATGGTGTAACTCCATTGCTTTCAATGTGATACTTCTGATTTATACAGTGTAAGTGAATTGGGCTCTACATTTTTCATTCTTGTCCTCTCTCTATCCCTATTAAGGAGATTGGTATCAGTCCTCCGCTGCTTTGTGGCCTTATATAGTCATTTACATGCCTGCAAAGTGAGGACAAATTCGGTGTAAAACACTACCCACTGCATATACAAGCCCAGGTGCACCAGTGAGGTAATCTTTCATCTGTCTAATGCTGCTGACAGAAGGGTTAACATGTCTGGGGCAGAAGGGAGGGTTGCTATATGCAACCTATCCTGCATTAATTTTCAGCCTCAGTATTGGGGTTCCATTGCCATAATCATCCCATGTAAACTAATGAAACGTTCAGCCTCTTCCGAGCTCCTTTTGTAAATGGAGTACTCAGTTGGTCTCTTGAAAAAAAAAGGCATTTTTGCAATTGTTGGGTGTCATGTGAGCCCAATTTATTACAACTACAAAGTTGCATGTGCAGCAAGTGCAATAATTCATTATCAATAATTCCCTGCATTGCTGCTAAGATACTCAGCATCGTGCATCACCCATCGCATGCACACCTAGGCCATCTCCACATTAGGAAACTATTTCAAAATTACTAAAGTCAATTGAAAAACTCCTGATTTAACAAATTGGAACTAGCATGTCCTCACTACAGAGAACCATCAAAATTAGTCCAAGGCAGACTGCCAGGGAGCACTTTGGGGAGCTGTGGGAGGCCTCCTGGAGGCCAATAAGTACAAATTAACATCACCAGAGCTTTCACGCTAGTGTTATTTCAAAATTACTATTTCAGAACTAGGGTTACTCAAAGTGAAAAGCATGAATTCCATGGCCTGTTATTTCAAAATAAGGGGCTTGGTAGTGTGGATGCACAGCTTATAAATGCAACCCTGTGGGGAGTTATTTCAGAATAAGGGCCTAGTGTAGACCAAGGCCTAAAAAACAATAACACCTAAAATGTGACTTACCTTCTGTGGTCTAATGGATAAGACAGTGGACTGAGAATAAGGCACTGTCATTTCTATTCTTGGCTCTGCTGTGTGATCTTGGCCAGTCTTTTTCTCTCTGGCTGTGTCTAGACTGGCAAGTTTTTCCGGAAAATCAGCCGCTTTTCCGGAAAAACTTGCCAGCTGTCTACACTGGCCGCTTGAATTTCCGCAAAAGCACTGTCTATCTCATGTAAGATTGCCAGTGTTTTTGCTGAGATACTATGCTGCTCCCATTCGGGCAAAAGTCCTTTTGCGCAAAACTTTTGCACAAAAGGGCCAGTATAGACAGCCCAGATTTGTTTTCCGCAAAAAATCCCCGATCGCGAAAATGGCGAGTGGGGCTTTTTTGCGGAAAAGCGCGTCTAGATTGGCATGGACGCTTTTCCGCAAAAAGTGCTTTTGCAGAAAAGCGTCCATGCCAATCTAGACTCCCTTTTCCGCAAATGCTTTTAACGGAAAACTTTTCCGTTAAAAGCATTTCCGGAAAATCATGCCAGTCTAGACACAGCCTCTGTGTATACCTTTTGTTCCCCTCTCAAGCTATGGCTGTTCTATCTAGTGAAAGCTCTTGGGGGCTGGAACTTTCTCTTATTATTTTTTGTACATTGCCTAGCACAAATGAACCCCATATCTCAGATGGGATCACCAGTTAATACTGTAATAAAAATAAATAATAACATTGTATGTGGCTTGGAAAGATGAACACTTTAAAATATGCCATGTGTGCAAAAGAACAATGGCAGTCATTATATAGCAGAATGTAAAATGTAAACTGGTGTGCTGTAGCATTGTACTTCCTATTATTAGCTGCTGTGATTGTTGGTAGCAACCCACTAACAATCTTGTGAACAAACGAGACCAAAGCAGAGAAGAGGTGAGTCTTGATCTCTGCTTTCCACACAAGGATGACTTAATTGGGTTTCAGTTTATATCTCTGCACTGTTTCAGGGCTCTGGGCAGCAATGTGTTGGCATGATAGGGCTGAAATCCAGTTTGTAGTCAGAGATGGTGGAAATCAGAGGTTTAATTTGCTGAGGTTGGGAATATGGCGAACCTGGTGTCTACCTAGGACATGAGTTACTAAAGCCAACTATGAGTTCCATCCTTTGGAAATATACATGAGGGAAAAAAGAGTTCTGGGCTGGGTATCCTGAACAATTCATGGAAGATGGCACCAGGGAAATGAAACTAAGCTGTCAGGAGAACAGAATGAAAAAATTTCCTCTGTGTCTAGACTGCTGCTGCATTCTTTCAAAAGTAAATCAAAAGAACGTGGACGTTTTTTCGACCACGGAAAACCTTGTTTTACGAGAAAGAATGCCTTTTTTCGAAAGTGCTCTCTTGAAAAAAGGTGCTATGTAATGCAAACTGTGCTTTTTTGAAAGAGAGCATCCAGGCTGCCTGAGTGCTCTCTTTCGAAAAAGAAGCTTGCTTTTTCGAAAGTACTGGTTGTAGTCTAGATGCTCTTTTTCAAAAGAGGCTTTTTCGAAAGTATCTTTTGAAAAAGCCTCTTTCGAAAGAGGCTTGCAATCTAGACATAGCCTATAAGATGTACCTTTCGGCACTCTGCTCAGCAGCTTGTCATGGATATAGTTTACCAGGTATCGAAACAGCTGTGTGAAGAAATTTTACCTGCCGAAAGGAAAAATACCTACATTTTGAAAAAAAATAAAATAAAGGGTAGGAGCCAGGGTTATATGCCTCCTGAACTCTGAAAAGGAAAAATATTCAGATGGATATCTATTCCCAGGGCCCTGTGTATTCTGTGCCACAATAAGGCCTGACTGAATGGCTAATGTCCCTGAATTGTTTGGCACTATTTGTTTATCCTCATGATATCCTTTGCATTCTTACCCTTCCACTCTCACACAACTGTGGCTCATACTTAAGGTAGTTTGTTGATGACTGGTTTCAAAGATTTGCTTTTTAGGTTTTCTTTTCTTTTCTTTTATGGGGGTGTATGTGTGTGGGGAGGGAATGCTAATTTAATTTATATGATGGATCTGGGGAGTAGAAGAGAGTCATATAAACGACACTCAGGAGGGAAGACTATGCTGGGAGCACTCTTCTTTGTTTTGTGTTCCTTCCCATAATGTAAAACAAGCAATAACCAATCGTCAACATGCACTCTGGGCATAATCCAAAGCCAGGTGAAGTCCATGGAAATCTTTCTCACAGATCTCATCATCTAAGCATGCTTGAAGTCAAAGCAAAGCATTCCTCTTAGCCCACTGCTGTTGTCGTATCTAACCTTCATTGCTCCCTGAGTCCAGGGCCTCTTCACGACAATCTATTTAATTTCCGTGAATTGAATAACCATCCCTGGGAATAGCTAAGAGGAATGATTGTCTTTAGCAGCACTGCCTTTAGAATTTTTCAGAGTCCTTTTCAAGAGCCACAAGTTAGGGTCAATTTCAGAAACACATTCCTGAACTGGACATCTAGGCAAGCTAATACCATACTCAGCCACATTGCAAGGGTACTTCTCATCCCCCAAATATGGAACAGTAGAACAAGTAATATCTGATATCTACTAACAGACTAGCTGTGTTCCACTGCTAAGTCTCCATATCGTGTCAGATCACAAGTAAATTTCACACAATTAGTATGTATTGTCTTAAGTCTTATTTTGGCTTGAGCTGGCATTAAATAATATATCAGTCCAGTTTCTCAAAGGTACACTTAACTTTCACAGTTTTCCGTGGGCAACAAGCTCCTACTGATGTAGAAGGGAGAACAGCAAAACAGAGACAATGGATTTCAGGAAGGCAGGTTTTAGTAAACTCAGAGGCTACGTCTAGACTGGCCCCTTCTCCGGAAAAGGGATGCAAAGCAGGCAAGTCAGAATAGGGAAATCCGCGGGGGATTTAAATATCCCCTGCAGGATTTAAATAAACATGGCCACTGCTTTTTTCCGGCTTAGGGAAAAGCCGGAAAAGAGCGTCTAGACTGGCGCGATCCTCCGGAATAAAGCCCTTTTCTGGGGGGGGGGGTCTCTTATTCCTACTTGCAAGCTCTCTTGTGCAAGAAAGCTCCGCTGGCCATTTTAGCCATTAGGCTTTCTTGCGTAAGAAATTCATGTTGCCTGTCTACACTGGCCTCTTGCGCAAGAACACTTGCGCAAGAGGGCTTATTGCTGAGCAGGAGCATCATAGTTCTTGCACAAGAAGCACTGATTTCTTACATTAGAATGTCAGTGTTCTTGAGCAAGAACTCCCCACCACTGTAGACAGGCAGCATGTTTTTGCGCAAAAGCAGCCACATGTGCGCAAAATCATGCCAATGTAGACACAGCCAAAAGGCAACAAGAATATATTCTATAAATATATTAGAAGCAAGAGGATGACCAAAGACAGGGTAGGCACATTGCTCAGTGAAGAGGGAGAAACAATAACAGGAAACTTGGAAATGGCAGAGGTGCTTAATGACTTCTTTGTTTCGGTATTCACCAAGAAGTTTGATGATGATGGGATGCCTAAAATAGTGAATGCTAGTGGAAATGGGGTAGGTTTATAAGTTAAAATAAAAAAAAGAACAAGTTAAAAATCACCAGAGCCTAATGAAATGCATCCTAGAATCCTCAAGGAGTTGATAGAGGATATCTTTGAAAAATCATGGAAGTTGGGAGAGATTCCATAAGACTGGAAAAGAGCAAAGATAGTGCCCATTCATAAAAAGGGAAATAAGAATAATCCAGGAAACTACAGATCAATCACTTTAACTTCTGTGCCAGGGAAGATAATGGAGCAAGTAATTAAGGAATTTATCTGCAAACATGCAAACAAGGTGATAAGTAACAGCCAGCATGTCAAGCCAATCTCATAGCTTTCTTTGATAGGATAGGAAGTCTTGTGGTAAGGGAGAATTGGTGGACGTCATATACCTAGACAGTGTCACATAGCTAGGATTTTATAGCTTATCATCTCTCATCTTATACTTTCCTGCATTAAACATTTTTTAAAGCCCTGCCCAAAGCTCTTGGCTTCTGCTGAGCAGGGAAAGCATTCAGACCAGTTATGTTCCATTTGAAAATTTCAGACAATGCTCTGAAGCTGTTTAATGAAGCCCCATTCACATAACTGTCCCAGCTCATGTTATGTGAAGACAAACACAACAAAATATCAACCCATCCTTAAGAAAAGTGTATTAATGGTTTTAAAACCTTAGTTTTTTAAAATATGTATTTTCTGGGTTTATTTATTAGCCACAGTTATTACAAATTGAATACATTGTTTTAAAACCCACAAAACTTGGACCAGCACCTATCTTCTTATACTCTTGTTTATTTAACGGATTGTTACTGGTACATGGCTATGCCAATTACTAAAGCAGAGAGTTCAAATATCAGGAATTTGTACAGGAGTTCCAAGATTTCTGATGGGAATTCTTTAGAAATGAGCCTCTTTTTGAAGATAACATAAGCAATAAGCCAAAACTGCAGTAAGTGTCACAGCTGCACTTATTGTTTGAATTCACATTTCTGACCATTAATTGATGTCCTTCTTAGCTGTATTTTACTGAAGCAATACAGATCAGCAAATAGGGAACAGGTTGTGATAATTACAGTTGGACACTCCAGGCAGGTACCCTGGAGAAAATATCTCAGGTTAATTACAATTAGTATCTAAGTGAGTTTTCAAGAGGTCTATTACCCCCTGAATTCATCATAAATATAAAAAAATATCAGTGTGTTATTATATTTTACAGTTCACATGTATATTCAGAATTAGGTACTTAGATAAACATTTCAATAAACTGAAGGGCGAGTAGGCAAAATAATTATACACAGAGACCACCCTGGCTGAAAGATATAAAAAGCAAAAAAGAGTCCTACAAAAAGTAGAAACTAGGTCAAGTTACAAAGGATGAATACGAACAAATAAAAAAATATGTAGGGGCAAATTAGAACGGCCAAAGTACAAAATAAGCTCAAATTAGCAAAAGACATAAAGGGTAACATGAAAGCATTCTATAAGTATATTAGAAGCAAGAAGAAGGACTCAGAAAAGTGGGAAAAACGATAACTGAAAATGTAGAAATGGCAGGGATGATTAATGGCTTTTTTGTTTCAGTTTTCACCAAGAATATGGGTACTGACTGTACTCCTAGCATAGTGAATGCTGGAGAAAATGAGGAAGATTCAGCGGTTAAAATAGGAAAATAAGTTAAAATTACTTAGAATAGTTAGATGTCTTCAAGTCAGTAGGGCCAGATGAAATGCATCCTAGAATACTCAAGGAGCTGACTGAGGAGATATCTGAGCCATTAGCTAACGTCCTTGAAGACTCATGGAGTACAGGAGAGATTCCAGAAAACTGGAAAGGGGCAAATATAGTTCCCATCTATAAAAAAAGAAAATAAGGACAAGCCAAGAAACTATAGACAAGTCATCTTAAATACTGTACCAGGAAAAATAATGGAACAAATAATTAAGGAATTTATTTGAAAACATTTAGAAGAAAATAAGGTGATAAGTAACATTCAACATGAATTTGTAAAGAATAAATCATGTCAATCCAATCTGATGGCTTACTTTGATAGGATAACAAACCTTGTGGATGTGGGGGAAGTGGTAGATGTGGGTGGCATATATAGAGTTTAGTAAGACATTTCAAACAGTCTCACATGACCTTCTCATTAATAATCTATAGAAATGCAACCTAGATGGTGCTACTATAAGATGTGTGCATAACTTGTTGGATAATTATTTGCAGAGAGGAGTTATCAATGGTTTGCCTTTGTGCTGGAAGAGCATAACCAGTGGGGTTCTGCAGGGATCAGTTTGGTGACTAATTCTGTTCAATATCTTCTTCAACTATTTAGATAATGGCATAGAGAGTATACGTATAAAGTTTGTGGATGATACCAAAACGGGAGGGTTACAACTGCTTTGGAGGATAGGATTATAATTCAATTTGATCTGGACAAACTGGAGAAATGATCTGAGGTAAATAAGATGGAATTCAACTATGACAAATGCAAAGTTACTCCACTTAGGAACAACCAGTTTCACGCATAAAAATGGGAAATAACTGTCTAAGGAGTACCACAGAAAGGAATCTAGGGGCCATACAGGACCCCAAGCTAAATATGAGTCAACGATGTGATACTGTTGCAGAAAAACCCACACATCATTCTGGGATATGTTAACAGGAGTGTTGCAAGCAATACATGAGAAGTAATTCTTCAGTTCTACTCTGCGCAGATTAGGCCTCAACTGAAATATCATGTCCAGTTCCCAGAACCACATTTTAGGAAAAATGTAGTCAAATAGGAGAAAGTCCAGAAAAGAGCAACAAGAATTATTCAAAGTCTAGAAAAGATGACCTGTGAGGGAAGATTGAAAGAATTGGGCTGATTTAGTCTGGAAAAGAAAAAACCAAGAGGGAACATGACAACAGCTTTCAAGTTCCTAAGGGGCTGTTTCAAGGAGGAGGGAAAAAGAAGCAATGGGCTTATATTAATTCAAGGGAGTCTAGATTGGACATTAGGAAAAACTGCCTAGCTCATTTGGATAAATTGCCTCCGGGGGTTGAAGAATCTCCATCATTGGAAATTTTTAAGAATGGATTAGAGAAATCCCTGTCAGGGATGGTCTGGTCCTGCATGAGTGCTGAGGGTTGGGGCTGGACTTGATGATCTCTCTGGGTATGTCTACACTACAAAGTTAATTCGAACTAACGGACGTTAGTTCGAATTAACTTTGATAGGCGCTACACTAGCACTCCGCTAGTTCGAACTAGGTAAACCTCATTCTACGAGGACTAAGCCTAGTTCGAACTTACTAGTTCGAATTAAGGGGTGTGTAGCCCCTTAATTCGAACTAGTGGGAGGCTAGCCCTCCCCAGCTTTCCCTGCTGGCCATTCTGGCCAACACCAGGGAAACTCTATTGCCCCCCTCCTGGCCCCGGACCCCTTAAAGGGGCCCGTGCCAGCTGCAAGCCTGCCAGCACCCAGCTAGCAGACCCTGCACCTGGCACGGCTCAAGCCAGTCACCCGATGCCCCCAGCCCTCCCCCTCTTCCCGGGACCAGGATGGCGGCTCCCGGGAGATTGCCCGGGACCGCAAGAGGCAGGCACCCGCCTGGTCTAGTGCGGACATCGTGGACCTTGTCCACGACCTCTGCACTAGGCACAGGAAAGTGGCCGTCTAGGGCACGGGAGCTGCCAGCCTGGCCACCCAGGAACAGGTGTGCATGAAAATCAAGGTGGTCCACTGAGACCCCCGACCCGGAGCCCTGAGCTTACAATGGCCGTACTGGGTCAGACCAAAGGTCCATCTAGCCCAGTAGCCTGTCTGCCGACAGCAGCCAACCCTAGGGACCCTGGAGGGGATGGACCGAAGACAGTGACCAAGCCATTTGTCTCGTGCCATCCCTCTCCAGCCTTCTACAAACTTTGGGCAGGGACACCACTCCTACCCCCTGGCAAATACCACTCCATAGACCCAACCTCCATCACTTTATCTCACTTCTCTTTAAACTCTGTTCTAGTTCTAGCCTTCACAGCCTCCTGCAACAAGGAGTTCCACGGGTTGACTCTTTGCTCTGTGAAGAACAACTTTCTGTTACTAGTTTGAAGCCTGCTACCCATTCCTTTCCTTTGGTGTCCTCTAGTCCTTCTATTATGGGAACTAATGAAGAACTTTTCTTGATGCACCCTCTCCACCCCACTCATGCTTTTATAGACCTCTATTCTAGTCCCCCTCAGTCTCCTCTTTTCTAAACTGAAAAGTCCCAGTCTCTTTAGCCTCTCTTCATATGGGACCTCTTCCAAACCTCTGATCATTGTAGTTGCCCTCCCCTCTCCCACCCTCTCTCTTCCCCTCTCCCACCTCCTTTTCCCAGTCTCCCCGAGTTTTGTTCAATAAAGAGAGATTCTATTTTTGAACACAGGTTTTCTTTATTTTGTACATCAGGAAGGGGAGCTAGGGAAGGGTAAGTGGAAGGACGTGAGCGAGGAATGGGGTACGAGCCCCCGATGGGGAGGACTGGGCTGGCGCTGCGGGCTTCTGGGGGTGGAACCTCTCCTGCAGCCCACCAATAGCCCCCAATCCCCAGATGGCAGCCTGCGGCAAGTGCAGCCGGTCTGATGGCCGAGTGCTGTGATGTGCCCAGTGTGGGCACTCAGGGCACTCCAAGACAGGACTGCTTTGCAAGCGGGGAACCCCTGAGAACTGTCTGTCCGGGGTGGGGGTCGGGTCCCTTTAAGCACAGCCCTCGGCTAGCCTGAGGCAGCAGCTCCATGCTCTAAGTCCTCAACTGATGCCCTGCCGGCACTGCTTCCGGCCATCCTTAACCCTGGTTCAGGGTCCACTTAATGTGGACATGCTAGTTCGAATTAGCAAAACGGTAATTCGAACTAGTTTTTTAGTCTGGATCCGTTAGTTCGAATTAGCTTAGTTCGAATTAACTAATTCGAACTAAGTTAGTTTGAATTAGCGCTGTAGTGTAGACATACCCTCTAAGTTCCTTCTGGATCTATTATTCTATGATTCTGTATAAATGATTGTCTTTGGATGGGATGCTCACCTGTTCTTTCATACAGAACACTGAGTTTCAAAATACATGGCCATCTGAAGTTAGAGCTAACACCCTTCAGATGCATATTAATATTGATTTTTCTAAGTAATGGCAAGAAGAAATACGTGACTTAACAGGAGGTTTTGGTTTGCTGGCAATTGTGAAAAAAAAAATGTTTGGAGAAGAACCAAAAACTACATCTTTCACTAGAATTCCAGAGGGGAGCTAGCACAGGGCAACAAATAGAAGGTCATTAAACTTTGGTGATATGCTATCCAAATGACAAGGAGATGCCTGCTGACCAGGGCAAAGGGAGTGGGGTAGGAGGTGGAAGGCTTTTTTGGCAATAGAGTCATTTTGGCAGGAATCTCTGGTCACCTGATGAGGATGATAAGTTAATCACCTGACAGAGGAGACTGGAAGATTATATAAAAGGAGGTTGGGAGACAGGGAGGGGATTTTTCTGTAGCTCAGCTGTCGGAAAAGGAACCCAAGATATACGTGCCTGAACAAAGATCGCCCCCCACTTTAGTGCAGTAAATTACCATAAAAATCAGCAGATTATAAGTATGCTCTGGGTTAAAATTTCCTCAAATGATTCATCAAATGATTGTATGATAATGCAAACAGAATGAGAATATTAAAATTGTATAATTATAAAAATATTACCCCATTTGTGTTAACTGGGGTAACATGTACAAGAGAAAATGAGAGTATATCACACTCCTAAAAGAATATTTACAAACAATGGGAGAGATTTTCAAAAGCACCTGAGCAACTTAAGAGCACCAGTCCTATTGAAAGTCATGTCAAGTATTGTTTTTCTCACATTTGTGGTTTGGTAAAAGAGGGAGAAGCCCAACTAGTTAAGTCTAATAGGCATTATAGTCTGCCACTGATGAAAGAATAGTTTGTGAAGACTGTTTTCCTCCATATAATTTGGATATTTTATTTTCCCGTCAGTCACCACCAGAAGAAACTGATCCATAGCCAACAGCCCAAAAAGCATATTGTGTTTACTTGCCCATGGATTTATTGCATATTTCAAATAAAATTGGTTACAGTTTCCATTTAGTAGACAAAACATTTCAGATTATTTCATTTATCCCCGCAACAAAAATAACAATTTCATATTTTGCCTGTCATATAAAATAGTCTGAATGGGCTTTACAGATCTATAAAAAAATCCAGAAAAAGCTGAGCGAAAAGACAAAAGAAAACAAATAGGTCTTCCTTGATTCTTCAGCTGGAATTTAAAGACATACCACTTTGCTTTCCAAACCATATTTTATTCTTTACAAAGAATTTGGAAGACACAAAATGACATGTTGCTTCTGGATGTGTTATTGCTTTTATAAAGATTTACTTGATATCATTTTTTCTTTTGCTGATCTTCTAAGATTTAGAAATTTGCCCTGTTCACCTCATTCCAAATCCTAATGAAAACCTAATATGGTAAGAAATTTTTATAATTTGGAATACCTAGTAACATTTTTAGAATGCTTACAATGCCATTTTTTGTGATATTGTATTTTTAAACGTGTGGGTGCACAGATGGTACTAATATACACCAAATCCTTTTGCAAAAGCAGCCACATAAGTTAATTTATCAATGTGCCAGCTAATTTCAGGTGCAGAAAAGTGGAATATGAACAAGGAGAAGTATGTTTTTATTTCATATATCCAATTTCACTGCTACAGTGTCTTACTGGGTGCTGTTTGTTCAAGAAGTTCATGAGACTTTTAAATTCAAATAATACAATGTATCTCATTCACTTGTATTTTTTATCAACTAAATTGTTCCTTTATGCATAATGCATAGCAAGGTGAGACATGAGAGCTGAACAGATTGAGGAGTAACATCAGGAGGCAAAAGGTGTTGTTTATCCCTGCTGTTCTTGTCCACTCTAAGGGCTGGGATTAGGAAGTGAGTTTGTGCCTCCCTGCTTTCTGAGCATAGGAACTGCAATTCATCTTGGTCCTTATAAGGGGGAAAGGCTCTTTATAGCCTCTCATCCTTTATATATTCCTCCTGTCCCCCATGACTCAGCAATAGAATGGAGCTCTATCTCGGTTGTCCAAATAAAATCAAAATGAGGGTAAACATTCCTTTGAGGTTAGATTAGTCTTGTTTTAGGGGAAGTCTATGTAACCCACATACCTTCTGAATGTGGTGTACTGTCCCATCTAAAGACACTGAGACCACTTCCAGAGAGAATAATGAGGCTGCTCTAGAGCCTTAGCTGAGATCCAGCTAGCTTTTAGCTCATGTGGTAGAGCCTCTCACACTAACCTCCAGCAGTCCCAGGTTTGATTCTGCCTGTTGTGTGATGTTAATACTACAACAGAGCAATAGAAAGGCTACAGGATAGAGGTGAGACTTGCTGAACAGGGACTTGCTGATGAGTGAGCAAGGTGCTGATGAATGCATTGCTTATGGTGCAGCAGCTTTTTATACGTTTCTCTTGCCCTATCCTCCAGCACGTTACACTGTCCCTGAGGAACAAAAGGCACCACCTACAGATGGTAAGGAGTCAGCTGAGTGTTGTGAGCAAAAGGCATTATACCGTGAGTACCTTACATACCATTATTCTACAGCAATCAAAATTATGTTTGGATTCCTTGTCATCCTCTTTTCTTTCTTCTCCACTTTCTTCCTCTGCACTGCTACAGATTAGGGGCTAACTAGCTAAGCCGCAGTTCTGCAGAAAAGGACCTGGGGACTACAGTGGATGAGAAGCTGATATGAGTCAACCGTGTGCCTTTGTAATCAAGTAGGCTAAAAGTATATTGAGGTGTATTAGTATGAGCATTGCCAGCAGATCTAGGGAAGTGATTATTGCTCTTTATTTGGCACTGGTAAGGTCACATCTGGAGTCGTGTCCAATTCTGGGCCCTCTATTATAGTAAGGATGTGGACACATTGGAGAGAGTCCAGCAGAGAGCAACAAAATTGATTAGGGGGCTTGAACACATGACTTATTAGGAGAAGCTGAAGGATTTGGACTTATTTAGTCTGTAGGGGTATGTCTACACTACCCTGCTAGTTCGAACTAGCGGGGGTAATGTAGTCATCCGCAGTTGCAAATGAAGCCCGGGATTTGAATTTCCCGGGCTTCATTTGCATGAAGCCAGCCGGCGCCATTTTTAAATGCCGGCTAGTTTGGATCCCGTGCCGCGCGGCTACACGCGGCACAGACAAGCTAGTTCGGATTAGGCTTCTAATCCGAACTAGCTGTACACCTCATTCCACGAGGCGTACAGCTAGTTCGGATTAGAAGCCTAATCCGAACTAGCTAGTCCGTGCCGCGTGTAGCCGCGCGGCACGGGATCCGAACTAGCCGGCATTTAAAAATGGCGCCGGCCGGCTTCATGCAAATGAAGCCCGGGAAATTCAAATCCCGGGCTTCATTTGCAACTGTGGATGACTACATTACCCCCGCTAGTTCAAACTAGCAGGGTAGTGTAGACATACCCTAGAAGAGAAGAGTGAGAAGGGATTGATGGCAGCCTTCAACTACCTGAAGGGGAGTTCCAAAAAGGATGGAGAGAGGCTGTTCTCTG
Source organism: Pelodiscus sinensis (assembly GCF_052426305.1). Taxonomy (NCBI): domain Eukaryota; kingdom Metazoa; phylum Chordata; order Testudines; family Trionychidae; genus Pelodiscus; species Pelodiscus sinensis. The sequence continues at coordinate 314,415,672 of NC_143052.1, forward strand.
TGATGACAGATGACAGAATAAGGAGCAATGGTCTCAAGTTGCAGTGGGAGAGGTCTAGGATGGATATTAGGAAAAACTATTTCACCAGGAGGGTGGTGAAACACTTTAATGGGGTACTTAGGGAGGTGGTGAAATCTCTATCCCTAGAGGCTTTTAAGCAGTGGCTTGATAAAGCCCTGGCTGGGATGATTTAGTTGGGATGGGTCCTGCTTTAAGCAGAGGGTTGGACTCCATGACCTCCTGAGGTCTCTTCCAGCCCTTTGATTCTATGATTCTAACCCCATGATTCTATTTTTCTATGATTCTATACATAGGCGTGTGCAGCACATTTCATTAGGGTGTGCATTCAAAGAATCTTTTTTAAAAGTACTTTGATCCCCATTAGCTGCACTCCTGACCCTTGTTAACCACGCCTCTTACCCCCCATTGGCCACACATCTGGAGGTTACACTCTCAGGGCAATATGGACACATGACCAGAAGTAAAAGGTGTCATTTGACCCCTCCTCTAAGGAATTTTCCCAACATCCTCCTACCAATAGGGATTAGTTTGGCCCCCACCAAACCCCCCTCATGCAATTAAACTTCAATTGCATTAACCCAATGCGTGTGACATTAACTCAGGGGTGGAGAGGCTGGGGGAAGTGTTCCTTTTAAGAGTTTCCTCCCATGAACAGAATGAATTTTGTGTTGTGCACCAGTACTGAGTTCATGTGCTTGTTTGGATGTGTCACTGTGGCACCCAAGTTATTAATAAATATCTTATAAACCTCTACTTTTTTCCGCTGCTGCCATGTCTCCCCTTGCTCCATCAGCTCCTCTGGTACCTGCTGCTCCCCAAACCCTCACCTGCCCCTGCTGTCCTGACTCCTGCCCTTCTCACTGCCCTCAGTCTTCCTGAGACCTGCCCCCCTCCACCAGCCCTTCTCTCCCCCGTGCCTACTCCTCCAGTAGCCCCACTCTGATCTTGTGAGCTACCCCTCCTCTTTCCCTCTCCTAACACCTCCCTCTATACACCTGCCCTGCCTCTCTCCTCTGGTGCTGGTCCCTCCCCTGCAGGTGTCTGCCCTTCTGCTTCATCCCCAGAATCCCCTGGCACCTGCACCTTCCCTTAGTCCTGCACCTTCCTGGTGCCTCCCCCTTCCCTCACTGCCCCTGCCCCTGCCCCCTTTGCCCTCTTTTTCCCTGATACCCACCCCCACACCACCCTCTGTCCCCATTCCCCTCATGCCCCTGTGCCCTCACACATCTCTTGCTCCATTTCTGCCTTCCTCATGCCCACCCCTTCTCCCAGCACCTCCCCCTTACTCCTCTAACTCCCAATGCCCTTACCCTCTCCTCTCCCAGCATCACCCTGTCCTCCCTCCCACTGACACCTCCCCTCCTGCTCTTTTCCTCCGCTGCAAGGAGGTTTAACGGTAGTTAAAATTCGGAGCTTTAATTAGAACTACCTAATCCGTGCTGCATGTAGCCGTGGGCAGGTAGTTCAAACTATGGGGCATTTAAAAATGGTGGCGCCCGAGAACATGCAAATGAAGCCCAGGTTATTTAAATCCCGGGCTTCATTTGCAAGTTCGAATGCCTACATTAGCCACCCTAGTTCAAACTAGGGTGGCAGTTTAGACATACCCTTAATAACTACTCTCTGAGGGTATGTCTACACTACCACCCTAGTTCAAACTAGGGTGGTAGTGTAGACATACCCTCAGAATGGTTATCCAGCCAGTTATGCACCCACCTTATACTAGCCCCATCTAGGTTGTATTTCCCTAGTTTATTGGTAAGAAGGTCATGCAAGTCCCTGTCAAATCCTTTACTAAAGTCTAGGTGTACCACATCCACCATTTTTCCCTTATCCACAAGGCTTGATAGCCTATCAAAGAAAGCTATCAGATTAGTTTGGCATGATTTGTTCTGTATAAATCTATGCTGGCTGTTAACTATCACCTTATTTTCTTCCAGGTGTTTGCAGATGAATTCCTTAATTATTTGCTCCATTATCTTTTCTGTTTCCTTCCCATAATATTCATAATTGTACACTTCTGAAAGGGAGAAATGACCTTATTTTCAAAAGATGGGGAGCTCTGCCCTTTCAAACATCAAGCTCCTTTCAAGTCTCCCAAGTTGTGCACCCAAAAATTTAGGCAGCTTTAAAGAATTTGAAATTTTTCATCCAAATTTCAAATCCTCCTTCAGCTATGCCAATGGGATAGCACAGAGAGGGGGTCTGTAACACACACTCACTTGTGGGTTCCTCTTGCAGGAATTAAAGGATGATTTGGTTCTATGTGTGAAGAATACCGTATATACATTCAGTTATTTTTATTTGGAGAAAAATGCACTGTACTTTGAAACACTTAGAACATTTAAACTGCAGTTCACTATCTATTTGCATTTTGACCTAGCTTTTATTCAAAAACTTCAGACTAGGTTTTGCCTTCAGTCAAATGCTAAATTTGAAAAGGATTGATTTTAGGTAACTCTCTTATATTTCCCAGAACAGCTTTTAGTGCTTTATGGCTTGGAGACAAATTGTGTGTAATACTTGAAGTCAGTCTGAGGATTGAGCAGTGTGAGAAAGGCATCTAACTATATGAGGACTTGGCAGAGTCTTGCAGAAACTTGTTGTCCTCAAAAATTGTAATACCAATGTGCATTCAATACTAGCAAAGATAATGTACAAGTCATGCAAAGAATTTTTGTGGGTGGAAAAATCTGAAAGAAGAGATCAACCATGAGTGTCATGAGTATTGGGAAGCTTGGTAATGGTCCAGATTTCAAACAGATACTTAACTACATTCTTCAGATATCTCTGAGAACCCCAGTTACACCTCATCAGAAGTGGTATGCTGATTGGGCTAGTATCATTTCTAAATGGAATGCAGACAAGCCTCTTAAGCTGAACACTGGCAAGAAAACAATCCTGTCATTAAATGTCCTTGTCATTTTTGTCTTAATTTCTCTGACTGGATGCAGATGTTTCTTTAGAGAGTGTTTCAGTGCTTGTATCACTTCAATTACCATCAGTTCACACACAGTTCATAATGGAAGAATTATTGAGCAAGTGACTAGCTCACTATTGCTGTGGATTTTTTAAACATCAACTTACATTTCCTCTATTGCTAGGCAGGTTTCTATATAGCAAATTAATTTTATAATGGCTTCAGGAGCAAAAAAAAAAAAAAGTGCCCAACATTAGAATAACCTCTTATGAGGTAGAATGGTCTGTCTATGGAAGTAAGGGTGAAGCTAACGAACAAAATATTATTTGAAAGCTTTTTTTCAGTTTTGTCAGAACAAATTCAAGGAAGCAGAAGGATCTGAAGTTGAAATTATTTATTATAATAATTTGGCAGTTTTTCTGGAAAAAGAAACAACTATACAAAATTTAAAAAGCTACAATTTGGGAAACTTAGTTCATTCCTGGTGAAGCTGAGAGACATTATTTGGCCAGCCTAGGGAAACATCAAGTTTTGTATGTGTAAGCCTAATGGCTAGAAATCTCAAACTAGCGAGCTCCTTTTTGATGTCTGTAAGTGAATAGGGAGGAGAATGAAACAGAAAACCACAGATGAATAGAGAGCAGCCTAGAAGTAAGAATCTTCTGCCAACGTTTCTTGGTGAGCATGAGGAAATGATGGAGTGGCCAGGCCTTACATTTCAGTTCAGTAACAGTTTGGGGCATTTTGAGTTTAGGAGCAAAAAATGCTATTATCTTTGTTGGGAAATTGAAAGATAATAACACTGCTTCAAAGTAATTATGATGAAGGGCTAGTTTACCTTACCAGATAGAGCTAAAAGGAGAAAGATAAAAAAGGCCTCCCGGTTTGTTTGGATTTGTTTTTTTGTTTGTTTGTTCATTTGTTTTTGGTTTGGAGTTTTTGTTTGTTTGGTTGGTTTTTTGCTTTTTGTTTTTTGCTGGTGGTGCATCTCTGGTGGTAAGGAAACTGTCAAGGGGGCATGGATACTACTGGTCTGTCTCCAAAGAGTTGACACAGAAGCATGGGCAAGACAGCAGATTTTTGTAAGACAGCAAGCTAAGCTAAGATGGTTTGAGCTGGTAGAAAGGGATAAGGCAACTATGAGACCACAGACCGAGTTGAATTGACGTGGTTCTGAGGTGGATTGTGTTGTGCTGAAAAGAGGACTTCCTGTCTATAACCAAAGATGAAATTACTTCATCTGGGTCAGGCAGTAGAGCACTTGAGCAGCCCAAGAAGCCCTTCTCTTCAGGTCTGGAGACTGACCTACCATATCAGTCTTGAAACTCTTCCATCTGGATAGCCAATTGTAAGTGGGGCAGCTGAGGAGGAGGTAAGGGCTAACACTTATTGGCCACTCACAGCTGTGAGAGGAGTTTGGGGAGTGGGAGTTTTACATCAAAGATATTGTTGATTTATTTATTGCTGGCTTCCCAAGTATATACTGTCGCCCCCACCCCCATTTTCCCACACAATAAAGTTCTCATTGTTTTAAACTCCTGGGCTCAGGGCCTGTAAGTGGGGAAATATTGTTAGTCAAGACAGCCCATAGTGGTAAATATGGCTTCCCAGGTTTCTGATGTTTCAATTTTCAAAAGTAACCCCATTAGAAAATTGAGCCCAGTCCTTTTTTGCTGTCAACTTTTCCTGCCAGAAGGGTTACATATGCTTTAATTAGCTTATATTTGTAAGTTCGTAATCCAATAGCAGGCAGGAAAGATCTCCAATAAATTCAGCACCAACCATTAAAGAGTTACAAGGTTCAAATGTAATCTGTGTTTCGACAAGATAATGTACAGGTATTTTTCTAGCCCCTCAAGAGCATCAATAGGCATCATTTTAGATGCTATTACTTTAAAGGGTATCATTACTCTTGGGATCATCAATTTGGGGGATCAGAAAAAGTTTGGAGATAAATGAAAGAAGATATTTCTGGATAAGCAGGAGGTATGATAGACTTGCTGGGGCCCTTGGGCAACGTGAGGGGAGGGGGCTGGGGCTGTACTACTGGAAGGGGTGGGGCTTTGGGCACAAGGAGCAGAGCTGGGAGAATAAGCCCTCAGTCAGCACCACCCGGAGTTCAGAGCATGGAGTTATAGCAGCGATTAAACGGGCCCAGGGCTCCGGACACTGCCACCGTAGTGGCTGTGGCAGCTGGGAGCTCAGAGCCCTTGTGAATCACTGGGCCTCAGGGCAGTTGCTTTCTTTGCCCCCCTTCCTCCCTGCAGTGACAGGCCTGAGTTCATGAAGCTAGCTGTATCAGTTGAGGGGTACAAAAAGCTATTCCTAACTATTTTTTCATGAGCTTCAAAGGGGTTGCCGAGTTAGTCTGTAACAGGAAAAACTTAAAAAACAACAAATAGATTGGTAGCACTTTGAAGACTAACATGTAGATGGTATCATGAGCTTTCATGGGCACAACCTACTTCTTCAGATGACCGGAGTGTTCCATATGCTCCTTGATATTCAGTTTCATGTGAAACATAATTAGATTGGAACTCTTACAACTTGGAACCCTCCCATCTGCTGGAAACCCCACATAAAAGCCACTCTAATGCTTTCTCTTAGAGAGAGAGAGAACAGGCAATCCACCTCAGCCCCTTCGTGATCCTCTCCCCTGCCTGAGCTCCCTTTGATTGCCCAGCATGCATGGCAATGTGAGAGAATCCGAGTGAAGCATGGCCATAGGAAACACTGACCTCCAGGGCTACCATACCATACAGCCATATGCACATCTTCTGGTATCTTCCTGACAACAAAATCTTTCTCATTCTGTTCAGTGTTTTTACCAATGCAAACTTTCTCCAACTGATGTTTAAAAGAAAAAGTTCAGGACATGACACACAGCATCTCCAAAATCTAAAATCCCAGTTCCTTTGCATCACAAACAGATTCTCAACATAAGGGATTTCATATCTTTGTTTGTCAGATTTAAATATTATATATATAATAGTTACACTACTCTCAAATTATTCTAAACCAGGGGTCAGCAACCTTTTCAAACCAGAGTCAAACTACATCCAAAAACAGAAATGGTCAACAAAAAGCAGTATAAGAATGCCCATTTGCATAACTGAAAATATGTAACTTAATATTATTGATAATTGACATAATGATTAATAACAAAATTAAACCAGTGTACTCCCAGACTTTATTTAATGGGACTTCTGCTGCTGCATCTTTTTGCACATTTCTTTGAAGTTCACATTATAACTGGTCAAATCCAGCCTCATGCCCACATTCAGGCTGTCTTCTCTCAATCTTATGGCAGGGGATTAGGGATGTGGGGTGCAGGAGGCTAGGTTGGTGTGTATGAGCAACTCATGGTAGGAGGTTTGGGTGTATGATGGGCTAAGACATCGGGCTGGGGTGTGTGGGGATGCAGAAGTTTGGGGATGTGAGGTTATGAGGGGCTCAGAGCAGAGGGTTCATATGTATGATGGGCTCAGAACACAGGGTTGAGGTGTATGGGGAGGTACAGGAGGTTATGACGCTGCAGCCACATGGGGGCTGGGCCCCAACTGGGGCTTGTTGGCCAGACTTCATTTTTAAATAAAGTAAAATATTATGTCCAACACAAAAGGTTTCAACATTGTCTTTATTTATTGCAGGGCTGGGAAACCTTTTTTGGGTCGGCGGCTACTGACCCACAGAAAAATCAGTTGGGGGGCCACACAAGTGAGAAGCAAAAAACCCCTCAAAAAACCCCAACTCTTACTGATGTGGCCCCCAACTGAAACACCTCACTTCCCTGGTGCACTAGCCCCATGGCGGAGGAAGAGACGGGGGATTCTGTTGGAAGACAGGATACTGACCTAGAAGGACCATTGGTCTGACCCGGTATGGCTGTTCACATCCTCAGAGTTAATTTTCATGAACTAATTGAGTTTTGCACGGTGGACTATAAACATACATAACAGAACTCTGCTATATCCATCAGCAAGAAGGGATACAGATAGTACAACATGGTACTCTGGGCCAAACCAAGGAAAGTTTTCTGCCCCCCTCCCGGGCTTGGAGCCCTTAAAGGGCACAATCTGGCTACAGTGCTTGTGCCAGTTGCAAGCCTGCCAGCACCCAGCCAGCAGACCCTGCACCTGGCATAGCATGAGCCAGCCACCCACTGCCACCCAGCCCTCAGCCTCTTCCCAGGACCAGGCTGGCGGCTCCCAGGAGCCTGCCTGGGGCCACAAGAGGTGGACGCCTGCCTGGTCTAGTGGGGAGATCGTGGACCTCATAAAGGTTTGGGAGGAGGCCTCCAACGTCCACGACCTCCGCATTAGGCACAGGAATGCAGCCGTCTAGGGCAGGATAGCTGCCAGCCTGGCCACCAAAGGCCACATGCGAACCGGAGCATGTTTGCATGAAAAACAAGTTGGTCCAGTGAGACCCCCGACCCTGAGCCCTGAGCTTAGAACATAAGAACATAAGAATGGCCGTCCTGGGTAAGACCAGAAGCCCATCTAGCCCAGTAGCCTGTCTACCGACAGTGGCCACCACCAGGTACCCCGGAGGGGATGAACTGAAGACAATGACCAAGCAATTTATCTCCTGCCATCCATCTCCAGCCTTCCACAAACAGAGGCCAGAGACACCGTTCTTACCCCCTGGCTAATAGCACTCCATTGACTCAACCTCCATGAATTTATCTAACTTCTCTTTAAACACTGTTATAGTTCTAGCCTTCACATCCTCCTGTGGCAAGGAGTTCCACAGGTTGACTATGTGCTATGTGAAGAAGAACTTTCGCTTATTAGTTTTAAACCTGCTACCCATTAATTTCATTTAGCGTCCTCTAGTCCTTCTATTATGGGAACTAATGAAGAACTTTTCTTTATTCACCCTCTCCACATCACTCCTGATTTTATATACCTCTATCATATTCCCCCTCAGTCTCCTCTTTTCTAAGCTGAAAAGTCCCAGTCTCTTTAGCCTCTCTTCATATGGGACCTGTTCCAAACTCCTAATCATTTTAGTTGCCCTTTTCTGAACCCTTTCCAAGGCCAAAATATCTTTTTTGAGGTGAGGAGACCACATCTGTACACAGTACTGAAGATATGGCGTTCCATAGTTTTATACTTCTCCTCCTCCTTCTTCCCCTGGCTTCCCCCTTCTAGCTCCCTCCTCCAAGGTTTCCACCTCCCCTCTCCCACCCTTTCTCTTCCCCTCTCCCACCTCCTTTTCCCAGTCCCCCAGAGGTTAATTGCCCCCCCCCCCCAGTTTTGTTAAATAAAGAGAGTTTCTATTTTTGAACACACGTGTCCTTTATTTTTTACATCAGGAACCGGAGCTGGGGAGGGGTAAGTGGAAGGAGGTGAGGGAGGAATGGGGCACAAGCCCCCAATGGGGAAGACTGGGGTGGCTCTGCAGGCTCCTCGGAGTGGAAGCTCTCCTGCAGGGCCTCCTGGATCCTAACAGCCCTCCGATTGACCCCTCTGGATGACAGCCTACAGCAAGTACAGCCGGATTTATGGCCGAGTATTGTGATGTGCTGAGTGTGGGCGCTCAGGGCACTCCAAGACAGGACTGCTTTGCTGTCCCTCATCGAGGTAGACAAGCAAGCGGGGAACCCTCAGAACTGTCGGTGCGGGGTGGGAGTTGGGTCCCTTTAAGCACAGCCCTCAGCTAGCCTGAGGCAGGAGCTCCGCACTCTAAGTCCTAACTTGATGCCCTGCCGGCACTGGTTCCGGCCAGCCTTAACTTCGGTTCAGGTTCCACTCAATGTGGACATGCTAGTTCGAATTAGCAAAATGCTAATTCGAATTAGTTTTTAGGTCTAGATGCACTAATTCGAATTAGCTTAGTTCGAATTAACTAATTTGAATTTAGTTCGAATTAGTGCTGTAGTGTAGACATACCCTGAATAAGTTCACTTGTGAGTGGTCTCTGTGAAGCCAGTGGTATAAGTCACATAGGTAAAGTTATTCATTACGCAAGTGTGTCATGGTCCTGTTCACTATTTGGGATTGTTGTTAGGCAAAAAAAAAAAAAAAAAAAAAAGCCCAGTTGAATAGCAGACTTCAAATCTTTCACTGCTGCTTTTGAACACTATAATTCTCCTCAAATCATTTGTCCCAGGTCTGGAACTACCTGTCGGAGGCGGGAGGGGGGAATGGTGTAGTCTTTATAACCTGATTTTATATGCTGTACTTTTCTCTTAATATTGGAACATAATAGTGCTATTTTGTGTCCATTCTGTTTCTTCTGTTTACTGGCATGTTCACCTGGAGCTTCTATGGTGTTTTCTAATACTTTTTAATGAACTTCAATATATGTATTATTATTAAAATTACTATTATTACTTCAAATATGATTATGTCAGGCTATAAATTCCTCACTACATTTTTAAAACCCCTCTGTGGGGTTGGAAATACATAAATGTTAAATTTTATGGTTTTTTTCCGTGTTACCATAGTCTGCAGTTCTATTATAAACTGACATCTGTAATATAATCAAAGGAAAATTGGTAAGAAACCTTACAATAGTCCAAAGAGCATTCCTTTATACATGAATTTACTGACGTTAACAGGATTGAAACTGCCTGGCTCAATTTGCAGCTTTCAGAAAATATAGGAAAGACCGAGTAAGAAAAGAACTGGGATGGTTATGGAATGTCCCCTAAACATACCGTGATTTTCAAGGACATGTAATAGCATAAAAAATGCTTCCCCATTGTGTCGGAATCTTTCAGTTGTTTTTTTTTTAAACATGTCACCTCACCTGTTTTTGTTGTAACCTTTTCTATTGTTAGATAACACTGTTGCCAGTTTCTAACTTAATAAAACAACAACAAAAAAAGCATGGATTAAATTTATTTCACTTCCCTCGATTTCTTTGATTGCCTGGATTTCTCACACTGCATGCTGTTATTGTTATTTATTTAACTATAATAATATCTCCGTCATGGAGCAGCACTCTAATGTGCTAGGCAAACACAGACTAAAGAGTGTCAGAGGGGTAGCCATGTTAGTCTCTGTGGTGCTGCAGGACTATTCGCTGTTTTGAGAGTTACAGACTAACAGAAAGAAACAGATGATAGCATGAACTTTCCTGGGCAAAACCCACTTCTTCAGATGAGATGACCACTCTAGAGCATCTCAGCTGAAGAAGTGGATTCTGCCCACGGGAGCTCATGATATTATAGGTTTCTTTTTGTTAGTCTCTGGGACTATGTCCAGACTCAGGGGTTTTTTCGAAAAAAGTAGCCTTTTTCGAAAAAACTTCACCTGCGTCTAGACTACAGCCGCGTTCTTTCAAAATTAAATCAAAAGAATGCGGCTTTTCTTTCGACGGCGGTAAACCTCATTTCTCGAGGAAGAACGCCTTTTTTCGAAAGTGCTCTTTCGAAAAAAGACGTTCTTGAATGCCAACAGGGCTTTTTAGAAAGAGAGCATCCAGACTCACTCGCTGCTTTCTTTCGAAAAAGTGGGTTGTTTTTTCGAAAGTTCCGCTTGCAGTCTAGACGCTCTTTTTTGAAAGAGGCTTTTTCGAAAGTATCTTTTGAAAAAGCCTCTTTCAAAAGAGGCTTGCAGTCTAGACATAGCCTAAGGTGCCACAGGACAACTCATTGATTTTACAGACTAAATAGATAGGCCTGCCCCTCAAATCTTACAGTCTCCGTATACATTAAAAATGAGAGACAACAGATGGAAAAAGGAGTGCAAGAAAACAATGGGACAGTGCTGGTCAGCTTGGTAGGCAGTGGATTCTTTACAGCAGCCGCCTGACCATTGTCAAGTGTTTTCCTGGGCATCCTGGCAAAGGAGAATTTTAAGGAGATTTTGGAAAGATGATAATGAGGTGACTTTGCAGGTCTTTACAGGGATCCCACTCAAATATAAGGGTTGGCACAGGAGCGATCACAGGTGTGTTTGAAAATTGAACAAGTAGACAATGATCTCCTTTGGTCAACAAATAGTCAGAAAAGAGAAATCAACACAACACCTAAAACTAAAGCCTTTGTGTAGCAAGTTGTGGGGTAAATCTACCTTGCACTAGCTTGGGGTGAATGAATGTCCATGTTGACCCTGGTGTGGCACACTCACAGTTCCCTAGTGTACTTTGAGTTACCCCACTCTGACATGGGAGTAAATGGAAGCAGACTGAGGAGCTGTTAGTGCAGAACAGCAGGGTTTCAGAGTCACTTACTTCTGTTCCTGAAAGCACATAAGCACATGTGTGGTACTAGCAAAGAGGTCAAGGATATAGGGCTGGGTAGATGGGTTGTGAAGCTTGAATTTGAAAGATCTGTGCAGTATCTGTTTTAGGGAGCAGTAAAGGACGTCTTTCTCCAGCACTGCCAATGTAACCCAGCAGGACTGAAGTCTAAGGCATTAATCCCTATTGATTTTGTTTTGGGAAAATATTTAAATTTTTCCATTTCTAATAATTTACTTATAATTCAGTCTTGCAATTTTCTGCTTTTTTATCATCGGCTTCATTCTGTTAGTACTATTGTCTTTTTCCAGTCTTATAAATGATAGCAGCTTTGGCCTTTTCTGATTTTTTTATCATCAATGCCCATATTTTGAGTTTTATAAATTAGAGCGTTTTGCCTTTTCTATTTTTTGATTCTTCTGGAACCTCCAGATTTCATTATTTTTCCAAGTGGCATAATCAAAATGGCCAAATGTCTCATCTGGAATCACTTTCTTCTCAGTATGAAGCAGTGGTGTTAGCCACATCACAGTTAAAATGGAAATTAGATTCCCATTTAAATCAATTTTCTTCCCATTCGTCTATGTCCAAACAACCCCTTGAAATTTCAAATACCACAGAAAAATTGTTGGATTAGATCCTGGTCACAGTTTGTTCCCTTTTGTGCCATACGGGATGCAAAGCTGTTTTAAACACTCAACTAGGGAGCAGGGGAGCCGACAGCCATGCTGGGCCCCTGGGCAAGGTGCAGGGGGCAGCTCTGCGCTCCCAGAAGGGGCAGAGATTCAGGCGGAAGGGGCAAGGCTGAGAGCAGCCAGCCTTCTGCATTTCACAGACTATGGCACTCCCCGCAGCGCTGCCTGGAGTGTGCCACACAGTGCCCCTGACTCTCCAAGCAGCCCTAAGAGCTGCCTAGAGCATGCTGCTTGCCGCTTCAACAGAGATTTAAAGGGTTTGGGGCTTCAGATGCTGCCTCTGCTGCTGCAACAGCAATGGCAACGAGAGCCTGGGCCCCTTTGAATCAATGGACCCAAGGACAATTGCCCCCTTTTGCCATTGGCAAGCCTGCCTACCTTTTATGTAGGTAATTCCCCAGGTGGTATAAAGGCAATGGAGTTCATTCTACAATACCCATTCTAGGCTAGGAGGACCAGATGCCCCGATTTAATAGGTACACTCCCAATATTCGGGGCTTTGTCTTATATAGTTGTTTACTTCCCCCACCCCCATCCTGATTTTTTTCATACTTGTTATCTGGTCACCCTACTTGAGGCTCCTCAAAGATGGGGAAAGTGTCACTACGGGGAGCTCAGGTACTGCCAAAAGGCATCCATAAGATCCATTTGTGTTGCTAGAACAGAACTAAAGGTGTTTAGGAGGGACTGGGGATCTGGCCAGGAATCAGCCTGTGGAAGTGAAAATACATAGCCCAGGAGGAGCTTCAGAAAGAAATTGTATCTCACAGAGTTGCAGTATGTCCCCTGCTCCTCCACTCCCTGTGTCCTGGGTGTGAAAGTAAATCACTTCACATCTTTGTTTAGAATGCAGAATACTCTGTCACCCCACCCCTGCAGCTGGCAGGGGGCTTCTCTCTCCCCCTAGCCTCACCAGCTGGCATAGGCCTTACTCCTTCCACCACTTGCGTTTTGCCAGTTACCTTGGCCATGCTTGTCCTGGATGAATACCCAGGCTCTGCTCCCTCTTCCTCTTCTATGGCAGGAGCCACAATCTGAGCAGTCACGCAGGGAAATTAAAGGGAGACCTTATTCCTGTTTACCATGTGTGCAGCAGAGCAAGATCTCAGGTTAACCTAGCCCTATATAGACAATATATATAATCCATAATGTACAAATAGTCTTCTTTGCATAATATCAATGACAAAAGAGCAAGGGGTATGTCTACACTACAGCACTAATTCGAACTAACTTAATTTGAATTAGTTAATTCGAACTAAGCTAATTCGAATTAGTGCATCTAGACCTAAAAACTAATTCAAATTAGTGTTTTGCTAATTCAAATAGCATGTCCACATTGAGTGGACCCTGAACCGAAGTTAAGGATGGCCGGAACCAGTGCCAGCAGGTTAGGGCTTAGAGCATGGAGCTGCTGTCTCAGGCTAGCCGAGGGCTGTGCTTAAAGGGACCCGAACCCCACCCCAGACAGACAGTTCTCAGGGTTCTCCGCTTGCTTGTCTACCTCGATGAGGGACAGCAAAGCAGTCCTGTCTTGGAGTGCCCTGAGTGCCCACACTCGGCATATCACAGCACCCGGCCATCAGCCCGGCTGCACTTGCCGCAGGCTGCCATCCGGGCGGATCAATCGGGGGGCTGTCAGGATCCAGGAGACCCTGCAGGAGAGCTTCCACCCCGAAGAGCCCTCAGAGCCACCCCAGTCCTCCCCATCAGGGGCTCGTGCCCCATTCCTCCCTCACCTCCTTCCACTTACCCCTCCCTAGCCCCGGTTCTTGATGTGAAAAATAAAGGACACGTGTGTTCAAAAATAGAAAATCTCTTTATTTAACAAAACTGAGGGGGAGGGGATTAGCCTCTGGGGAGACTGGGGAAAGGAGGTGGGAGCGGGGAAGAGATAGGGTGGGAGAGAGGAGGTGGAAACCTGGGAGGAGGGAGCTGGAAGGGGGAAGCCAGGAGAAGAAGGAGGAGGAGAAGTATAAAACTATGGTACGCCATATCTTCAGTACTGTGTACAGATGTGGTCTCCTCACCTCAAAAAAGATATTTTTGCTTTGGAAAGGGTTCAGAAAAGGGCAACTAAAATGATTAGGAATTTGGAACAGGTCCCATATGAAGAGAGGCTAAAGAGACTGGGACTTTTCAGCTTAGAAAAGAGGAGACTGAGGAGGAATATGATTGAGGTATATAAAATCATGAGTGGTTTGGAGAGGGTGAATAAAGAAAAGTTCTTCATTAGTTCCTATAATAAAAAGACTAGAGGACAGCAAATTAAATTAATGGACAGCAGGTTTAAAACTAATAAACAAAAGTTCTTCTTCACACAGCACATAATCAACCTGTGGAACTCCTTGCCATAGGAGTCTGTGAAGGCTAGAACTACAACAGAGTTTAGAGAGATGTTAGATAAAGTCATGGAGGTTTAGTCAATGGAGTGCTATTAGCCAGGGGGTAGGAGCGGTGTCCTTGGCCTCCGTTTGTGGAAAGCTGGAGATGGATGGCAGGAGACAAATCGCTTGGTCATTGTCTTCAGTCCATCCCCTCCGGGGTACCTGGTGCTGGCCACTGTTGGCAGACAGGCTACTGGGCTAGATGCATCTTTGGTCTGACCTAGTACAGCCATTCTTATGTTCTTATGTTCTAAGCTCAGGGCTCAGGGTCGGGGGTCTCACTGGACCAACTTGATTTTCATGCAAACCTGCTCCTGGGTTTGCATGTGGCCTTTGGTGGCTAGGATGGCAGCTATCCTGCCCTAGACGGCCACATTCCTGTGCCTAGTATGGAGGTCGTGGATGTTGGAGGCCTCCCCCCAAACCTCGATGAGGTCCACGATCTCCGCACTAGACCAGGAAGGTGCCCGCCTCTTGTGGCCTCGGGCAGGCTCCTGGGAGCCGCCAGCCTGGTCCTGGGAAGAGGTGGAGGGCTGGGTGGCAGCGGGTGGCTGGCTCAAGCCATGCCAGGTGCAGGGTCTGCTGGCCTGGTGCTGGCAGGCTTGCAACTGGCACGAGCACTGTAGCCAGACCATACCCTTTAAGAGCTCCAAGGCCGGGAGGGGGGCAGAAAAGTTCCCCTTGTTTGGCCCAGAGTGGTCACCAGGGCAACCTGGGAAGGGCTAGCTTCCAACTAGTTCAAATTAAGTGGCTACACAGTCCTTAATTCTCACTACTTAATTCGAACTAGGCGTTAGTCCTCGTAGAATGAGATTTACCTAGTTCGAATTAAGCGCTCTGCTAGTTCGATTTATATTTGAACTAGCGGTTTGCATGTATAGCCGCTATTAAAGTTAATTCAAACTAACAGCTGTTAGTTCAAATTAACTTTGTAGTGTAGACATACCCAAGGAGACAACGTTAAAGTAATGTAGGAAGTGTAAGTTGGATGGGTGGTTGCAAGTTATGACTTAGTCTATATATGGCCCCTACTATCCAGTATAGCATCTAATTATCTAACAGGTATGAGTAGCCATTTGGAAACACCAACTGGAATGACAATAATGTAAAAACCCTATGATGAACTGAAGGGATGCTATCCTTTTCTGGACATCCCAGCCATTCAGTTAACTAAATTGCCTGTAAGGGTTAAATCCAGAGACAGTGGGTCCTAGAGAGTCTTGATAAAGTGTTGGCAAGGAGCCAAGAGAGCCAATTAAAACAGTGGGTGGATTTTTTAATTGAAAATCAGGAATTTCCTGCTGCAGTCTTTGTGTGACCAGAGCCAAGCTGGGGATATGAATTAAGCCAAGAGCCAGGCATCGAATTTCCGGTGATATCCATGTCTAGAGAAGGACTAAACCTTGGAACAACAGATATGTAAGTAGAACAGGCAATATTTAGTCAGACACGGTCAGGTTATTTGCCTTATTTTGGGATTTGGTGCACTCCTGGGTGCTGAGCCATGTACTACCCCCTCCCTACAGCCATACACTATAACTTTTTACTGAATCATAGAATCATAGAATACTAGGACTGGAAGGGACCTCGAGAGGTCATTGAGTCCAGTCTCCTGCCCTCATGGCAGGACCAAATACAGTCTAGACCATCCCTGATAGACATCTATCCAACCTAGTCTTAAATATCTCCAGAGATGGGGATTCCACAACCTCCCTGGGCAATTTATTCTAGTGTTTGACCACCCTGACAGTTAGGAACTTTTTCCTAACGTCCAACCTAAACCTCCCTTGCTGCAGTTTAAGCCCATTGCTTCTTGTTCTATCGTCAGAGGCCAAGATGAACAAGTTTTCTCCCTTCTCCTTATGACACCCTTTTAGCTATCTGAAAACTGCTATCATGTCCCCCCTCAATCTTCTCTTTTCTAAACTAAACAAACCCAATTCCTTCAGCCTTCCCTCATAGGTCATGTTCTCTAGACCTTTTATCACTCTTGTTGCTCGTCATGCTTGCCCAGGCCAGGCCTGCCCCCGATGAGTCACACACAGGGAAGGCTGACCAGGTGCAATCAAGAGAGCAATCAAGGGAAAAAAGGTCAGGCACTCAGTCCCAACTGGCACAGCAGCTGAAACTGAAACTGCAGTCACCTGAAATCAGATTCAGAACTCAACCAACAAGCAAAATTCAAACAGTTGAGCAAACTCACTCACAAAAGCGAGTACTCTCACCAAGTAGCCTGTTCAGCGGTGGGATCTCTTGCAGTTCCTCTCAAACTCCCCTGTCTGCAGCTCCTGTCCGCTTCGCTCCCTGGTGGACAAGGGGCATCCAGTAGATGTAGTGTACTTAGATTTCAAGAAAGCCTTTACAAGGTCCTTCACCAAAGGCTCTTACATAAATTAAGTTGTCATAGGATAAGAGGGAAGATCCTTTCATGGACCGAGAACTGGTTAAAAGACAAGAAACAAAGGGTAGGAATAAATGGTACATTTTCAGAATGGAGAGGGGTAACCAGTGGTGTTCCCCAAGGATCCCCAATCCTATTCCAATATATTCATAAATGATCTGGAGAAAAGGGTAAACAGTGAGGTGGCAAAGTTTGCAGATGATACTAAACTGCTCAAGGTAGTTAAGACCAAAGCAGACTGTGAAGAACTTCAAAAAGATCTCACCAAACTAAGTGATTGGGCAACAAAATGGCAAATTAAATTTAATGCGGATAAGTGTATAGTAATGCACATTGGAAAAAAATAACCCCAACTATACATACAATATGATGGGGGCTAATTTAGCTACAACTAATCAGGAAAGAGATCTTGGAGTCATCGTGGATAGTTCTCTGAAGATGTCCACGCAGTGTGCAGGGGCAGTCAAAAAAGCAAACAGGATGTTAGAAATCATTAAAAAAGGGATAGAGAGTAAGATGGACAATATCTTATTGCCCTTATATAAATCCATGATACGCCCACATCTTGAATACTGCATACAGACGTGGTCTCCTCATCTCAAAAAAGATATACTGGCATTAGAAAAGGTTCAGAGAAGGGCAACTAAAATTATTAGGGGTTTAGAATGGGTTCCATATGAGGAGAAATTAAAGAGACTAGGACTTTTCAGCTTGGAAAAGAGGAGACTCAGGGGAGGATATGGTAGAGGTATATAAAATCATGAGTGGTGTGGAGATGGTGAATAAGGAAAAGTTATTTCTATGATTCTATGTTTGTTGACCTCTTCAAAGAACTCTATGGGTATGTCTACACTAGCTCGTTAATTCGAGCTAGGTAGGCAAATGAGGTGACCGGAGTTGCAAATGAAGCCTGGGATTTAAATACACGTGACAGTGAAATGTTAATTCCAATTAAGTCCTTAGTTCAAATTAACTTTTACTACTTGTGGAACTGTTACTCCATGAGGAGTAACAGTTAATTCGAACTAAAGACTTAGTTTGAATTAACGTTTCACTGCTGTGTGTAGCCGCGCGGCAGTGAGTTCGGGCTAGTGGAATTTCAAAATGGCTCTTTTTTTGTTCTTACACTGTGTTTTTTAATTAGGGGTATACATTTAAGTTGGGCCTCTATTATGATGTCTTTGAAAAGTGTCCGTGCAGCTTGCAAGGATTTTACTTTAGTCATTGTACCTTTTAATTTCTGTTTAACCTCCTTATTTTTTCATAGTTCCCCTTTTTGAAATTAAATGTCACAGTGTTGGGCTGCTGAGGTGTTCTTCCTCCCACAGGAATGTTAAATGTTATTATATTATCGTCACTATTTCCAGGCGGTCCTGTTATAGTTACCTCTTGGTCCTGTGCGCCACTCAGGACTAAATCGAGAATTGCCTCTCCCCTTGTGGGTTCCTGTACCAGCTGCTCCAAGAAGCAGTTGTTTAAGGTATCAAGAAATTTTGTCTCTGCATCTCGTCCTGAGGTGACACGTACTCAATCAACATGGGGATAGTTGAAATTCCCCTCTATTATTCAGTTCTTTATTTTGATAGCCTTTCTAATCTCCCTTAGCATTTCATAGTCACTATTCCTGTCCTGGTCAGGTGGTCGATAATAGATCCCTAATGTTATATTCTTATTAGAGAAGGGAATTACTATCCATAGAGATTCTATGGAACATGTTGATTCATTTAAGATTTTTACTTCATTTGATTCTAAATTTTCTTTCACAGATAATGCCACTCCCCCACCCGGACGACCTGTTCTGTCCTTCTGATATATTTTGTACCCTGGAATGATTGTGTCCCATTGATTGTTCTCACTCCAACTGGTTTCTGTGATGCCTATTATATCAATATCCTCCTTTAACAAGAGGCACTCTAATTCACCCATCTTATTTTTTAGACTTCTAGCATTTGTGTACAAGCACTTTAAAATCTTGTCACTGTTTATTTGTCTGCCCTTTTCTGATGTGTCAGATTCTTTTTTATGTGAATGTTTTTCATTGGATCTGGCCCATACTTAATCCTTTTCCATCCTTTCCTCCTGACTAAAACCTAGAGAATCTCTATCAATAGGCTCTCCTCTAAGAGATGTCTCTGTCCGATCCACATGCTCCTCTGCAACAATCACCTTTCCCCCATCTCTTAGTTTAAAAATTGCTCTGACACCTTTTTAATGTTAAGTGCCAGCAGTCTGGATCCATTATGGTCTAGATGGAGCCCAAAATTAAAGTTTGTTTTCAAGCTCTCTCCTGTGGGAGGGTAAAAGAGCTTAGAGTACCTCACAGGAAAAAATTCCCAAGTGTGTCTTCTTGGGTTCTCAAAGGAGTTTTTGCATTTGGGTGGTGGCAGTGTACCACACAAGGTCAGGAAATCTTAGACCTTGGGAAGTGTTTTAAGCAGAAACCTTTAGTGGCAGGGTATTTTAAAGTTTCTCCCCTCACACACACTTCTGCACTCAAAGTGCCAGAATGGGGAACAGCTTTGACAAACGCCCTTCAAGATTTCCTACTCAGTTGAATCTTTTTCAAACTGACGGACATTAAAAAAATTATTGGAAAAGAACCACGTAAAGATTTGCGAAAATAATGGTATGGTGATATCGGTCCTATATTTGTTGGTAGTTGGTGTATATGTTTTCCTTTTGTAAAGCTTGCTAAGAAAAGCTAGGGTGAACAATCACTCAGTTCAGCATCAAACTCCTTTTCCATCACCTTTGCTGTATCAATAAGAAAAACGTGTTTCAGCAGTGCCAGCAACATCTGCAAAATCCCAAAAACTCACACTTCATGAAGTGTTATAATGGAAAAGAAATTTATTCCAACCCCCTTTGAGGTTTCAGGGCTAATACATCTTATAGTATGCAAGACAATGCCACAGCAAACCTCTTTTTTTCTTTCCACTGTAGAAACTCATGGATTTTGGAGTTGGTATAGCACAAAAAGCCAGATTACCATATATCATCTTGTATATTTTCCCTTGTAATCTTACCATACATGCATGAACTTCTCAAAAAACAGGGGCAAGCCTCCACTTACGAGAGGAAAAGGTTGGCATCATGCATCTCATGTCACCGTGGATGTGTGATGTTTCTAAGTTCATTATCATGCAATTGGCTTAGTACTGGCGGAGCCTTCCGTCCATTTGGAGACAGTTTCAGGATCATTATGTAAGTTAAGATAGATTACTACATGACAGTCACATGAACACACCACACCTGGAATCAGGATGGCCTTTGCACTGGGTACTGTGCCCTGGAGTTGGGTGAATAACACCTTTGTTCAGTTCACTGGCAAGTCCAAAATAAAATAAAAAAATAAGTTCAGGTCAAACTCAATGCTTATTTGACCTGAAATTAAAAGTTGCCATTCAGTTCCAAGAATTGTTAACATTTTACAATGATTTTTAATAAAACTGAAGAAAACTTAGAAACAAAAAGTCATTTTGAAATGAGAAGTTGAAGTTGTACTTCTTGGTTAGAAAATATTAAAATAAAAAGTTTCATGTTTTCTGGAATTGTGATGACTTGACATAAACAATTTGTCAAAACTCACACAAATTCAAGATATACTTTGTTGTTGCCTGGCTCAAAAATTTCACCCAGCTCTCCTGTACAGGCAGTCAGATAGCCCCTGCCTTGAAGTGTTTACAATCAAAATAAACAAGACCAGAGCAGGAAAGACAAGCAAAGTGACTTGCTAAAGATAGTTCCAGTTCTTGCCCATGATCATTCAGAAGATCAGTGGAAATACCAATACTAGAATGCAACTCTCTCTGTTATCCTAGTGCAAGGCCCAGCAGCTAGAACATATTGCCTCTCTGGCACTTCAGGCATGTATCCTCACCCATCCATTAAAAATGAAAAGACTTCATGATATATATTCAGTGCAGTTGTAGCCATGGCAGTCTGAGGATATTGGAGGGTGAGGTAATATCTTTTATTGAATCAACTTCTTTGGGTGAAAGAGACACGCCTTCTAGTTTACAAAGAGCTCTTCTTCAGGTGTGGGAAACATATTCAGAGTGTTTGAGATAAAAATAAGGTAGAACAGATTGGTTAGCAAACATAACCTACTGTCTCCCCCAGCTGCTTTTTAACCCACTAACAACTCCCCCGATTCTCTCCCCTCCTCCCCTCCACTTTTTCCCCTCTTCCTGTGACTGGAGAGTTATTAAGGAACCACATTATGGTCCCCTGAAATATGTGTTAAGTACTTACGCTAAACAATCTGTTCCATTTTGTATTTAGCAGTGACACTCTGGACAAGCGACGAGGAGTCCTGTGGCACCTTATAGACTAACTGAAGTGTAGGAGCATAAGCTTTCGTGGGCAAAGACCCACTTCGTCAGATGCATGTCGTGGAAATTTCCAGAGGCAGGAATAAATATGTAGGCCAGGATCAGGCTGGAGATGACCAGGTGGATCCAATCAAGGAGGATGAGGCCCACTTCTAGCATCTGATCTGGAGGTGTGAATTCCAAGAGAGCAGAAGCTGCTTTTGTAGTTAGCAAGCCATTCACAGTCTTTGTTTAATCCAGAGTTGATTGTGTCAAACTTAAAGATGAACTGTAGCTCAGCAGTTTCTCTTTGAAGTCTGGTCCTGAAGTTTTTTTGCTGCAGGATGGCTACTTTTAGATCTGCAATTGTGTGTCCAGGAAGATTGAAGTGTTCCCCTACAGGTTTTTGTATGTTGCCATTCCTAATATCAGATTTGTGTCCATTGATTCTTTTACGTAGGGACTGTCCTGTTTGGCCGATGTATATAGCAGTGGGGCATTGTTGGCACATGATGGCATATATTACGTTGGTGGATGTGCAGGAGAATGTACCAGTGACAGTATGGCTGATCTGGTTAGGTCCTGTGATGGTGTTGCTGGTGTATATATGTGGGCAGAGTTGGCACCGAGGTTTGTTGCAAGGATTGGTTCCTGAGTTCGAGTTATTATGGTGCGGTGTGTAGTTGCTGGTGAGAATATGCTTCAGGTTGGCGGGTTGTCTGTGGGCAAGGACCGGCCTACCTCCCAAGGCCTGTGAAAGCGAGGGATCATTGTCCAGGATGGGTTGAAGATCACTAATGATGCGTTGGAGAGGTTTTAGCTGGGGACTGTAGGTGATGGCCAGTGGTGTTCTGTTGGTTTCTTTCTTGGGCTTGTCCCGTAGCAACTAAGAGAAGTTGATCCAATAAAAGAAATTACCTCATCCACCTTGTCCCTCTTAAGATTTCCTGAGCCACATACACTGCAGAATACTCAAACAACTCACAATGCTTTAAGGCTTACATTAAAGTCTTGTCAGGTCTGATCTATTACTTTCAAACAAGAATCATTGTTTGCATAACACCGACTTCCATTTAGTTAAAAACAGAGGGCCAGACATTAAGTTGTTTTAAATTGATATAAATCCATTGATTTTGATGAAACTGCAGTAATTTACTCTGGGAGCCTCTGACCTTTGATTATAAAAATGAATTTCCTCATGGAGAAAAAATAATTTAAATTAAGGGTAAAATGTGTAAAGTTGGTTTCATAAAGTCCAAAACCTTACGAAAAAAACAAGTCCTAGAAGTTTGCTGATACCTAGACTTAGTTTGACCCCTAATGTAGTTGTTTTTAATACCAGAGCTTCTGTTGTATAGCCATAATTTTACTTGTGGATTGTATTTTGCCCTGCTTGATCCTTAGTAGTTGTCGTAAGGCATTTTGTTATTTCCAGGATAATAGTGCAATATCTCCAGTACTTCACCAAATATAATATAGTTGAGCTCAATTTCAGCCAAGATATAACTGGCCATACTTACAACTAGAGCATCATCTGCCACCACCCTAAACTATATTTTCTATAATATACATATTCAAATTCTTTCTTTAAAAAGCCACAAACAATGGGGCTGTGTCTACACTGCACCCCTTTTCCGGAAAAGGGCTTATTCTTGAAAGTAGGAATAAGAGATCCTCCGGAAAAGGGCTTATTTTCCAGAGAATCACGTCTAGATTGGCGCTTTTCTCCGGCTTATCCCCAAGCCGGAAAAAAGCGGCAGCCATGTAAATGCAAATGCCGTGGGGGATATTTAAATCCTCCGCGGATTTTGCTATTCCAATGTGTCTAATCTGCATCCCTTTTCCGGAAAAGGGGTGCAGTGTAGACACAGCCAGTGAGTTTATTATTGAATAATTATTCAAATTATTGCTTGAAACCCCTCTTAGGTCAAGGGACCATAGTAACACCGCCCTACTGGGCACTTAAATCCCTCCAAAGGAAGAGTATAAGGGGGATCACTGAAATGATAGATATCAGATGATGTCAAAAGGAAGGGTTTTGATGTACATTATTGCTTGATACTATAATAAATAATAGACAAATACATTCACTTAATAAAATAACAGCTTTAAGTTGAGAAAACTCAGGATTTTTGCAACCATTATCAATGATCTTCAGTCACGTAGGACTTTAGTCAGAAATGTTCAAACATAGGTTCCTTGAATAGTAAAATAAGCTCCATTTCTGCAAACACTCATGTTAATCTAGTGTTCCTGTGAATAGTCCCACTGAACTCTGAGAAAATCAATTTCCATTTTATGTTAGAAATTAACATTTGTGTTATTATTGGAGTGCTGTTATGATAAACCATGCAAAAATATAGGATAAAGTTTGTGTAACTTCCAAAATGTACTAAGTACTTCAGGGATTTTGCATGAAATCTTGACTCCAGTGAAGTCAATCACAAAATTGCCACTGACTTTCCATGGGACCAGGATTCGTCATTGCTCCAAAACTAATTTTCTTTAAATACAGTGATAAAAGGAACACCTTAATCAGTTATTTCGTTCTAGATCTGATTTTCTGAAACAAATACATTACAAATGGTTAAATTTAATTTCTTCTTATTTATGGCCTGATTCTGACACCATCACTTGTTGTGTAATAAATTACTGTCTGGCGTAACTCATTAAAATGAGTGGTGATACTGTGGAGGAAAGCTCTACTTTATATGACTAAAGGTGACAGACTTTGACCTTTAGAAAATAAGTTCTTTCTAAGATAGCATTTATACATTAAACTTTCACTCAAAAAGACTTTTCTGCCACGTTATAAATGCTTAAAGATAGTTGTTTATTGTGGAAAAGCTGACATTCTTAAATGTCATGCCTCAAATGCAATGCTATAATTTCTACAAGTTTGAAGATCAAGCTTTGTTAATGAAATGTAGTAATTAATCAGGCCTATTCAATAGACAATAAAAATGAAGACGTCAGTTGTATCAATAACTATAGTGGCATTCCCTACTTCAGCTGCAGAACAATGGAATGCTAAAAGGGAGCATGGTTATTGTCTT
This sequence comes from Pelodiscus sinensis, assembly GCF_052426305.1. NCBI lineage: Eukaryota > Metazoa > Chordata > Testudines > Trionychidae > Pelodiscus > Pelodiscus sinensis. The sequence continues at coordinate 314,439,658 of NC_143052.1, forward strand.
TGAAACAATGAAAAGCTGTGGTAGGTACATTTTACATCCATCTCATAAAATATATCTGAGTAAAAACACATGCTTTTTTGATCGTTACGGTTTTTCCAACTGGATGAGCCAAGCGGCACAATGCTGTAGAATTTACTTTGATTTCTATAATGAATCACTGAAGTAATCCCACAAGACTGTCCAACGTAATAAAAGATTAACTGTTTCCCAGTACCAGGAATCATGTGTGTGTCAATAAACAGTAACTCAGCCTACTAGAAATGTACCTCAGATATAAAGTATATATTTTTTCTATAATCCTGTTTGTTCCTTAGTTCTGGGATATGGGCAGTTTCTGGGTTATGTGGCATTTCATTAAGGCCAAACTTTTCAAAAGTGGCCATTAAATTTAGGGTACCTCAATGTGTGAATGCCAGCCTGAGATACCACAGTGTCATTGTGCTACAGAAATCTTAACTTCTCCACATCAGTGGCCGCTTTTGAAATGTTGGCTGCAAATGATGAATGGGTGTCTTTAGCAGCAAGGTTTTTGCAAGAGCATGGGAAATAGCTGCTCCTGCTAACTACAACTGTACAAATATTCACTATGTTTTTTATATATTAGATACTTTTTTATGAGGTCATGCTATGCTTTATAGAAGTTGTCTAAAGGTTTATTTATATCCATGTGTGGCTAAGTTTTCAGAAGAGTGGTGCTCACCCATGACATGCTTGTGCATCCTGGCATTGACCATTACTCTGTAGCAGTGTCTCTTGCTCTACTGTGGCTGTGTACATCAAGTGTCCCAACCTCTATGTGACTAGGCCTACCCTTGGAATGATATGCACAGACCTGGATCTATATTGCTGCTACCTCCTTGCTGAACCAGTGGGCAGCATGTGGTGTTCAGTGATCACCATTGCTTCTGCTGAGTGCTTGCAAGATACCTGCTTTATTTTGCTGAACATAACCAGAACATCACAACACCATGCCCAGACTGTCTGTGGTGCTCAGTGTTTAAAGCCAAAGACCCCATTACCACATCTTCTCCTCTAAGCTAAAACGTTATTATCAATAATGCTTAAAACATTAATATAACACCCAAATACTTATAATCCAACTCATAACTAAACTTACTACTAATGAACTAGCTGGTCATCTGAAGAAATGGACTGTGCCCACAAAAGCTCATGATACCATCTACATGGCTTGTTAGTTGTTAAAGTGCTACAAAAATTTGTTGTTTTTAAGTTTATACTAATGTTCTATTAGTCTCTGAGTAGACGTCCACTGCTACTATTTCAAAATAGCTCTTCTCCACGGCCTCCCGAGTGCCTACTGGGGCTCTAAATTGACATAGCACGTCTACATTAGGGAAGCCTGCCTTGGATTAATTTTGAGGCTTCCCTGCAGTGTAGATGTGCTATTTTGAAATAAGTAATTTCAGAATAACTATTCTAGAATAGCTTATTCCAAAATAACTGTGCAGTGTAGACGCAATCATAAAGTTCTGAGGGTTGTGGACAGAGTAGTCATCAAGGCAGTTCTGAGAAGCCCTGAAGGCCAATTATTTCAAAGTACAGATGCACTGTACATACTCAGCCTATTTCAAAATATCTATTTCAAAATAGGTATTATTCCTTGTGAAATGAGTTTATAATTTTGAAATAAGAAGCCTGTTATTGCAAAATAATTTTGTGATATAATAATAACATGAGTTATTTCGAAATAACTCTGTAGTCTAGACACACCCCTAGAGACTAACCAAAAAATATATGGATAGTGTCATGAGCTTTCATGGGCATAAGCCATTTCTTCAGATGGCAAATGTGGAGCAAGAGGCACAGAGGTTGAATTATAAAGCAGAAAAGGGGGGAGAGGAAAAGGGAGAAAAAAAACCTGTCAAGTGAAGTGCTTGTGCTAAATGAGGCTAATAGAGTAGGCGATAAGTGCCCAATACTTAGCTTTTCATGTCATTTGGGTATTGAATATAATGGCACATCCAACTCATGTCTTTGTTCAAGTCATGAGAGATAGTATCAAATTTGAAACAAAATACAGGACTATGTAGCACTTTAAAGACTAACAAGATGGTTTATTAGATGATGAGCTTTCGTGGGCCAGACCCACTTCCTCAGATCAAATAGTGGAAGAAAATAGTCACAACCATATATACCAAAGGATACAATTTAAAAAAAGTGAACACATCTAACATATAATAAACCATCTTGTTAGTCTTCAAAGTGCTACATAGTCCTGTATTTTGTTTCAGCTACACCAGACGGCTACATTTCTATCAGTATCAAATTTGTATATGAAGGTGAGTTCCACAGACACGCTCTCTCTCACACACACATTCTCATTAATTCCTAAAATTACTTTGTAAGAGAATATCCAGCTTTAAATTCATTAATGAGTGACCCAGTAAGTTAAAATATTCCCCAACAGGTTTCTGTGTTTTATCTGATTTGTGCCCATTAAATGATGAACAATTAAATGATGGCCATTTCTACTACCTTATACCAGAAACCTACCTGCTGTTATACTTACCTACCGCCTGCAGCTCTGCAGCCTTTTTCAGTAGGTTCTTTATTAATGGACTCTATTTCCCATCAACTTGTTGGACTGGGGTGACAGGGGATTAGCAGTTACCTGTCTAAACCCATACTTAACTTCAAACTGCTTAAACTCCTGTTCACTAAACTGTGGTCCATTATCAGGCATTACAGGCAGTCCCCGGGTTACATGGATCCGACTTACATCAGATCCCTACTTACAAACGGGGTGAGACAACCCCGCACTAGCTGCTTCCCCCCAGCAGACCAGGGAGATGCGAAGCAAGCGCTCCACCCCCCAGCAGACCAGGGAAACGTGGAGCGGCTTTTCTCAGCAGACACCCCAGCTTGAGAATAAAGGACTGAGGGAAGTGAGGTGTGGGAGAATAAAACTGAGCACTGGAGAAATGTTTGGCTAGAGTTTCCCCTACAATATGTACCAGTTCCAACTTACATACAAATTCAACTTAAGAACAAACCTACAGTCCCTATCTTGTACGTAACCCGGGGACTGCCTGTACTACATTAGATGCCTAGCAAACTTTGATTTGATAAACACAATCACCTAGTTAGCTGTTGTATCTTCTAGTAAAGTTATCTCAGGAAAATGACTATAATAGTGTAATACAAATACATAGCTATTTTTCTAGACAATGCAAATACTTCTAGGCCTACTTTGCTCTAGGAGCAAGGGGAGATTTTCCCTCTGTCTCCAGCATGAGCTCTTTTGCTTCATCAGGCCTGTATTTCTCACATATGTAACAAGCCTTAACAGCTTCCTCAATGCTGCTGTTCATACAAGGCCAGAATATCTCTCTTCCCTTTCTCTCATGTTTTTCTGTACCATGTTAGAAAACCCTTGTGTTAGTTAAACAAAATCCCACCTAGCAGTGAGAGCTCTGCCATAAAATTCAAGATTACAAGGCCAGAAGGTACTGATCATCTTATCTGACCTTGCCTATAACAGAGGCCTTAGATTTTCTCAGAATAGTTCATCATTTCATTTAGAACAACATTCAATCTTGATTTTAAACATCTGCAAATATGGAGAATCCATCATAACCCTGGATAAATTGTTTCAATGACTAATTATATTCACTTAAAAATTAAACCTTATATTTTAGTTTTAATTTGACTAACTTCGGCTTCTAGGTATTGGATCAAGTTAAACTTTTTTTCTGGTAGATAGAGGACCCCATTCTCAAATGTTTATTCCCCAAGTAAGTACTTATACACTGTAATTAAGTCACTCCTTAATCTTCTCTTTTGTTAATCTAAATGATTGAGCTCCTTAAGTCTATTACCATATGGCATTTTTTTCTAAGCTTTTAATCATTTTCATAGCTCTTTGCTAAACCCTGTCCAAATTATTAAAATATTTCTTGAATCGTGGCTACCAGAACTACATAGAGTATTCCAGCAGTGGTTATCCCAGTGCCAAATATAGAGGTAAAATAACATATGTACTCTTCCTCAATATTCCCCTCTTTATGCATCCTAGGATTGCATTAGTGCATTGTCACCATTTTGAGCTGGGAGTTTATTTTTGTCCAGTTAACTATCATGACCTCCCTCCCCCAAAATCTTTCCAAGAATAATTTCTTTTCGGGATAGAGTCCCCGATCCTCTAAATATGGCCTACATTCTTTGTTCCTAGATGTATACATTTACATAAGGGTGCATCTACACAGCAGGGCTTAACTCGAAATAAGTTACGCAAATTGAGCTATGTCAATTGCGTAGCTTATTTCAAAATAGCTTATTTTGAAATTGGGAGAGTCTACACAGCACTTATTTAGAAATAGAGCACTCTTCCTTTGACTTCCCTTATTCCTCGTACAATGAGGGTTACAGGAGTCAGAGTAAAAAGTTCTCCAACTTGACAGTATTTCGAAATAACTGCCTGCTGTGTAAACACGGAGTAAGTTATTTTGAAATAATGTTGCTGTATAGACCTACACTTAGCCATATTAAAGCACAAACTTCTGCTTGCACCCAGTTTACCAAGTGACTCACCTTGCTTAATATTAGTGATCTGTCCTCTTCATAATTTACCACTCCCTCAATTTTTGTGTCTTCTGCAAACATTATCAGTGATCATTTCTGTTTTCTTCCAGGTCCTTGATAAAAAAAATTTAATATCACAGTGCCAAGTAAAAGTGTCTGTGGGGCTACTCTAGAAAAGAAAAGCCACTTAAGGTGCATCTAGATAGCGGCACTATTTCGGGAGACTTCTAGTGTCCCGAAATAGTGTTTTCTGCATCTTGACAGCACACCTGTTATTTCAAAATAGCTTTAGAAATAACGGGCATGATATTCCAACATTCCTGTAACGCTCATTCCACAAAGATTAAGGGATGTTTCAGAATGACTCTCAATTTTGAAATTAACTCGAAATAAGGTACTCAATTTGCATAGCTCAAATTGCGTAGCTTATTTTGAACTCAAGGTGCTGTGCAGACATACCCTTAGTCACAATTCACTGTATACTATGACAACTTGAGACCAATCAAATAGAAAAAAAATAGTTTAATGTGGGCCATATTAATTTTATATTAATTCTAGGGTTTTCATTAAAATATTGTGAGGTAGCAAGTCAAACACCTTACAGGAATTTAATATATTATGTCAGCACTATTATCTTCATCAATGACATTTGTAATCTCATAAAAATCAAGTAAGTTTGACAGGCTCCATTTTCCATAAACTCATGTTGAGTGGCATTAATTATGTTGATAATAGACACCGGTAATATACTGTTCCAGCTATCCTGTGCTAATAGCTCTAATTACTTCCTGCAGAGTCTTGCCCTGAGCGGTAATTCTGGCAATCACAGCCCACATTTTGTGTGAGTCTGGACATGTTTTTTTGTAATCTAATTGATATGATGTATATATTCTAGCTTTGGACTTTGCTCCACAGCACTTTTATCAAATGTCTGCAATCAACAAAGCTCTCCCAGGTTTGTAGTCAACATTTGCAAGTCATCTATTTGTCGTTGAAACAGCAATCTCTATATTTACAGAAGGGTAAAGAGAGCAGTCCCATTTTGATGATGGCAATAAGTGATTCATAGAATCATAGAACTGGAAGAGATCTTAGAAGGCCATCAAGTCCACCCCCTGCCCAAGGCAGGACCAATCCCAATTAAATCAACCCAGCCAGGGCTTTGTCAAGCCGAGACTTAAACACCTCTAGGGATGGAGACTCCACTACTTCCCCACGTAACCCATTCCAGTGCTTCACCACCCTCCTAGTGAAATAGTTTTTCCTAATATCCAACCAGGACCTCTACCACCACAACTTGAGACCATTGTTCCTTGTTCTGCCATCCATCACTATTGTGAACAGCCTTTCTCCAGCCTCTTTGGAACCTCCCTTCAGTACCCTCAGATATATTATATCCGGACCCATGGTTAAATACACGTTTAGCTTTTCTAAATAGTTCCTAACCTGTTCTTTCCCAACCAAGGGCTGTCCACCTTCATCCCATATTGCGTCACTTAGCGCATTAGTCTGGGAGCTGACCTTGTCTGTGAAGACAGAGGCAAAGAAAGCATTAAGCACTTCAGCTTTCTCCACATCATCTGTCACTGGGTTACTGCCCTCATCCAGTTGGGGCCCCACACCCTTTCTGATCACCTTCTTCTTGCTAACATGCCTGTAGAAACCTTTCTTGTTATCCTTCACATCCGTAGCCAATCGCAATTCCATTTCCGCTTTCGCCTTCCTGATAACCCCCCGGCATTCTTGAGCTATACATTTATAGCTCTCCCTGATCATTTGTCCAAGTTTCCACTTTTTGTAAGCTCCCTTTTTGTGCTTAAGTTCACCAAGGATTTCTCCGGTAAGCCAATCTGGTCTCCTACCGTATTTGCTTCTCTTGCTACGCATTGGAATAGTTTTTTTCTGTGCCTTCAATAAGACTTCTTTAAAATATTGCCAACTCTCCTGGGCTCCTTCCCCCTTCATGTTAGCATCCCAGAGGATTCTGCCCATCAGGTCTCTGAGAGAGATGAAGTCTGCTTTTCTGAAGTTCAAGGTGTGTATTTTACTACTCTCTTTTCTTCCTTTGGTCAAGATCCTGAAATCTACCATCTCATGATCACTGCTTCCCAGATTGTCACCCACCTCTACTTCCTCTCTTAGCTCCTCCCTGGTTGTGAGCAGCAGGTCAAGCTTCGCACAGCCTCTGGTCGGATCCTGCAGCACTTGGACCAAGAAGTTATCCCCAACATTGTCCAAAAACTTCCTGGATTATCTGTGTACTGCCGTACTGGGCTCGCAACAGGTGTCAGGCTGATTAATGTCACCCATGAGAACCAGGGCCTGTGATCTGGAAACGTCTCTCAGTTGTCCAAAGAAAGCCTCATCTACCTCATCCACCTGATTTGGCGGCCTGTAGCAGACACCAACCACAATATCACTGCTGTTGCTTACACCTCTAAACTTGACCCATAGCCTCTCAACAGGCTTTTCTCACTCTATATACTGGAGTTCTGAGCATCATAGTGCTCTCTTACATACAATGCAACTCCTCCTTTTCTCCCCTGACTGTTCTTTCTGAACAGTTTATACTCTTCCATGACAGCGCTCCAGTCATGCAAGTCATCCCACCAAGTCTCTGTTATCCCAATCAAATCGCAGTTCTTGAACTGGGCCAGGGCCTCCAATTCTTCCTGTTTGTTACCCAGGCTTCTCACATTGGTGTACAAACACCTTAGATAACGAGTTGATCACCCTACCCTCTGCATTCGAATCAAGGGTTCACCTTTGTTGCTCGTTCCTTTTTGCATTTCTTCCCGGTATCTGACTTCCCCACTCCCCTCACGGTTTTGGTCACTGTCCACCAACAAACGTAGTTTAAAGCCCTCCTCACTAGGTTTGCAAGACTGCCATGAAGATGCTCCTTCCTCTCTTTGTTAGGTGGATCCCATCTCTTCCTAATAATCCTTGTGCCCGGAACAGAGTCCCATGGTCAAAGAAACCAAAGCCCTCTCTACAACACCACCTGCGCAACCACACATTTACTTTCTCAATTCAATGATCCCTACCCAGTCCTTTCCCTTTAACAGGGAGGGTGGACGAGAACACTACTTGCACTCCGAATTCTTTGATCCTTCTTCCCAACTCTATGTAATCTGCAGTAACCCGCTCAAGGTCATTCTCGGCCATATCTAGTTCCCACATAGAGAAGCAGGAAGGGGTAGCGATCCAAAGGTTTGATCAGTTTTGTAAGTCTCTCAGTCACATCCTGAATTTGAGCTCCCGGTAAGCAGCACACCTCTTGAGATTCCAGGTCCGGATGGCAGATGGATGTCTCAGTCCCTCTTAGGAGGGAGTCGCCGACCACCACCACCCGCTTTCTTCTTTTGGGATTGGTGGTCGTGGAACCCTTATCCCTAGGACTACGCATCCCATGCCTTCCAGTTGAAGTGGTTCCCTTCCAATTTCTTCCTTGTGAGGTCCCTTCCAAAGCATTCTCCATTGCAGAGCCTGTGGAGAGAGCCTGAAAGCGATTACTTACCTCTGTAGGAATGGGGGATTCCCGTGCTGGCTTTTTTTTCCTTCTAGAAGTTACATGCTCCCAGTTCTCTTCCTCATCCTGTACTGTCCTCTCTGGCTCTTCCGCCTCTCTTGTTTGCAGGATTAAACGCTGCCATCTATCGAGGAAGTCTTCATCCTCTCTGAACGAGCGTAAGGTCGACACATGGGCCTCCAGTCCTCTAATTTTTTCATCCAAAATGGTGACCAGCTTGCACTTAGTGCAGATGAAATCCCTTCTTTCTTCCAGGAGGAAGACAAATACGGCACATGCTGTGCAGGTAACAACAGCAGAACTATCATTATGCATACCTGCTGTCCTAAAAAAGAGTTTAAAGGAAAGACAAGAGTACCTCACCCCCTTCCCCCTCCCCTTCCAAACTCCTTCTCTAAACTCCCTGTTTGCAATCACCTGTTCTCAAGCTCCTTGGTCGCTGACTCACTCCTTTATAAAGCCCTGGATTGCCTGATATTCCCTTCCCCTACCAAAGCTCAGCCAATCAGTAGAGTCTTCTAGATTTCAAACTTTAATTAGAAGCCAACAGTTTCCAGCTGCCAGTCACAGCACACACTCCATGGGGTGGGGGTGGGGGGGAGACACACTCACAAACAAACTCAGCATATAGCAAGAAAGCCCCAAGCACACACAACACATACTAGAGACAGCCACTTCCCTCAAGAGACCTGTAGTCACTTCTCCCTTACCTGGACAACTCCCTCTCTAAACTCTCTGGTCAGTTTCAGCTAGCAGAGGCCTCTTTTAAATAAAGAAATGAAACTTGACATATGTGGACTAAGACCAAAGCCTCATTTTTAAATGTTTTTAGTGGCTGTTGTCTCCAGTTTTGCCCTTACTTTAAGAGGAGCAGGCCACTGCTCTTCTTGGATGCAACCATGGACAACTTAATTATGCAACCATGGACAACTTAATTTACTGTCATAGTACTGGAGGATTGGAGCCTCTTTAGTTAACTACTGCAGTTTCTTAAACTCTGTTAAGGTTTGCATTCCATATCCATTATACATCTTTCACAGTAGTTTTCTCAGATTGCTGGAACTGGAAACTAGATTAAGCACACATCTCCCTACAGAGTTCACCAGTCCCAGGCATCTTTGTACTCTTTCCTTGTCTATTGGATCAGGCATGTTGGGGATGACAACAGCCTAAATGATCTGTCTTTACTATGTTACATTTTCTCCCAGGTCTGTTATTTTTATTACACAGAATTGACTTATTTTTCTGAGCTTTAGCTTACCAGTTCTGGGTCTTTCCAAAACAGTTTGGAGCTTTTGATCATGCTCTTCTACTATTTTTCCCAGATTAAAATGTCATCAATGTAAACAATATTATCCTCCATAAAACCAAATAAAAATGTATTTTCCAGAGAAACACCTCCAGTGCTGAACATAAACCCAACAGCAGCCTGCAGAAGCATCGTCTCCCAAAAGGGGTGTTGAATGTGCTTAAACATGAACTTTGTTTTTCTAAGGGTACTTGCCAGAACCCTGCTGATACATTAAACATAGAAAAATATTTGGCATCAACCATCTCCCCCCCCAAATGTCTTTCCTTGTGAGTAGTGGAAAATGTTCCTTTTCCCCATCTGATTTAATTCTTTGGGGAATACAAGAGAAGGATTCTGTATTTTTTTCTACAATGACCAAGGAGCTTATCCACACCTATTCATCTATTCTCACTGCAATTCCCAGAGCAATGAGCTTACTCAGTTTCTCTTTCAGTCACTGTCTTAAGACAAGATGAACTTTCCTAGTGTCATGATCTGGGCAAGGTTGGGTTCTTTCACCTTTATTGTATGCTCTGTGAGAGCTTCCCTGCCTGGGAAAAGCCTCAGCATATACAGTTCTATGTGCCATTTTTGCTGGATTCTGACTTTGACCTCCATCTATCTTTCTATATCTGGTCTCTTTTTCTTGTAATATTTGAATTTGCAATCATGTCTATTGTGCCATAGCACTGTCATTCACCATAAGCATCATTCTGGACTGGATGATTTCCTTTGCTTGGCAAATTATGATGGCTTTGTCAAAATTAATTGTAGGTATTCCTATAGTCTGTCTTCATGTGATTTGTTCCAGATGTCAGTCATAATCTGGTGTCTTAGCAAGGACTCCATTAGCCCACCAAGAAATTTGCAAAATTTGCTCTTCATCTTTTGAACAGTCACAACCCCTTTTATGGTTTCTCCTTATTTTTGTATCCTCTGTATAAAAACATTGCTTCTGCATGTTTTCCATTTTTATATGGTATGCACTGCTCCTCATGTATCTGGAATACAGTTTCATAATAAGCCTCCACTGCTTGAGTTAACTGAAAACTATTGAACACATCAAATGCTTCAGAATCAGCAATTGTTGGAAATAGGTCCGCTGTCTGACACTCTTTTTTTACTAGCATCCATTGCTTTCAGATACAGAGTGATGGGCAGTTTAAACCTTCTCCAGCTGTCTTCCACATTCCTAGAAAATTTCAATTCTGGTGGGACTTTTAACTGCTCTGTTCTTTCACTCTGGGTATTGTCTTAGTGCCTTTTTACTCCTGGTACCATGTGCTATTCAGCATAAGCGGTGCGAGTTATATGGGCCTATGGTGGCCATGCTCCACCCATTTTCAGGTCAAGGGTCTGACTCTAACAATGTTTAGACTTATATTTTCAGGACTGTCCCAGCCACAGAGTGACCTAGACAAATTGAAGGATTGGACCAAAATAAATCTGATGAGATTCAACAAAGACAAGTGCAGAGTCCTGCACTTAGGATGGAAGAATCCCAAGCATTGTTACAGGCTGGGGACCAACTGGCTGAGTAGCAGTTCTGCAGAAAAGAACCTGGGGATTACAGTGGATGAGGAGCTGGATATGAGTCAACAGTATGCCCTTGTAGCCGAGAAGATGAAGGCAATATTAGGTTGCATTAGGAGGAGCATTTCCAGCGGATCCAGAGAAGTGATTATTCCCCTTTATTCAGCACTGGTGAGGCCACATTTGGGATATTGCACCCAGTTCTGGGCTCCCCACTACAGATAGGATGTGGATGCACTGGAGAGGGTCCAGCAGAGGGCAACCAAAATGTTTAGGGGGCTGGAGCAGATGACCTACAAAAAGAGGCTGAGGGATTTAGGCTTATTTAGTCTGCAAAAGAGAAGGACGGGGGAGATAGCAGGCTTCAGCTTCCTGAAGGGAGGTTCCAAAGAGAATGGAGAGAGGCTGTTCTTAGTAGAGATGGATGCAGAACAACAATGAGCAATGGTCTAAGTGGGGGAGGTCTAGGTTGGATATTAGGAAAAATTATTTCACTAGGAGGGTGGTGAAACACTGGAATGGGTTACCTAGGGAGGTGGTGGAATCTCCATCTATAGAGGTTTTTAGGTCTTGTCTTGACAAAGCCCTGGCTGGGATGATTTAGTTGGGACTGGTCCTGCTTCAGGCAGAAGGTTGGACTCGATGACCTCCTGAGGTCTTTTCCATCCGTATGATTCTTTGATTCTATAGGGAAGGATATGTCTACAGTTGCACCCTCTTTCAAGAGAGGGATGCAAATGAAGACATTTGAAATTGCAAATGAAGCCGGGATTTAAATTTCCCGCATTTCATTTGCACATTCGTGTTATGGTGTTATTTCAAAATAGCGCTATTTTGAAATAACAGACACTGTTAAGATGCGGTTATTTTGAAAGAAATCCTGCTCTTGAAATAACTGGTAAACCTCATAATGCAAATATGCAAATGAAGCACAGGATATTTAAATCCTGGCTTCATTTGCAATTTCGAATGTCTTCATTTGCATCCCTCTCTCAAAAGAGGGTGCAAGTGTAGACCCTTAGAGAAGTCAGAAGTGTCCTTAGTGTGTCAGGCAGGATATTGGGGAATAATGAAATGCAGGTAGGTACACCTTCCTCAGGAGAGGAGAGGGAGTTTGAAGCAATTCAATACACTAATTTGCACTGGTCTAATTAAACTGGATAATTTAAACCTGTGCAAATCCTGATATGAACATTTTTGTTTTGGTTTAAGAATTTTTCTTCTTTTTTGTTTGTTTTAATTAAACCTGTTCTTGAAATGACTTAAGATAACCAAATAAGCCTAGTCTAGGCCAAAATAAGAATGTCCATGGAGCCTTTTGCGTCAGGATAACTAAAATGATTTAAACTCACATCTTAAGTTAAACTAGCGAACTCCACTTACATATATGTATGAGTTAACATTCCTTCCCAGGGCTCATCCAGAAGCTGTGAACTTCCCACCCTTCACTCAGGGTTAGTAACTATATTTCTAGCCCCTTATTAGGGCTGGCATTCAGCACTGGCATTAAAGTATTTCAGAGAACACCTTTGTAATTGTTTATAGTCCAGCAAAGTACAGTGATGACAGACATGGGGTTAATACTAATCAGTCACAATATTTTTTAAGAGGATGATGTATGCCAGGCCAGTTTTTGGAGCTGAAGTATTGACTTGCGGCTGAAGTTAAATACACAGTGAAATCTGTTATTAATGTTGATTAATCTCATAATCAGGTGTTTATTCATGTATGTCCCTATACTCTGTCTTTGGCATGTTATTTCAACCTTAGGGGAGGCCTGGGAATAAATCCTTAGGTCTTCCTTCTCCAGCCTGAGGAGGGGTATCAGAATGTGGCCTTCTGTTTATGTTTAAAAATGTTCTAGAGGGACTGAAGCACAGTAGATGTGTCTTCTACAAGCAGTTGCTATAAATACTTCAGTCAGCTCATGCTGGAAGGAAAGTACTTGATGCTGGGAAATTTAGTTACATTTTCTGCTCTGCAAATAAATAAATAAATAAATAAATAAATAAATAAATAGACAAGATTTAAGGTCATGATGACATCTTACTTTTTCCAAAGCAGCAAAGATCAGCAGGAGCACAGACAATTCTCTCCCCACCACATGCTGAGCATGCGTAGTGCGCCCAGAGGCGGAGCTGGGCATGCGTCGCGCGCCCGCTGCCCAGGGTGCAGAAATGGCTTGAGCCGGCCCTGTGCAAGGGAGAAGAGTTAGACCAATTGTGAATGTTCTGAAAAATCCTATCCTCAGTGCCATTGTTCTTGGAACTCACAATTGTTTTCATGTATTAATAATGCACTTTTCTACAATACGGTATTTTTTTCCTGTAGAGCGTGGAGAATTAATTCATTAAAATGTAAATTTCCCTGCCGTTTGACCTCCATTGACCTCTTTTCATTTTGAGGCAAGGTATTTTAAAAGAACAGAAACCTATCAGACCAATATAAAAACTTCTACTGTGCTGATACTCAAAGTTCAGTCTCTGGCAGCTCACCAAAAATGTTGTATAGGAATGCACTGCAGTGGAGATCCTTATCAAATAAATTTTATCTGACACACTTGGCATCCACTTTTACTACCATGTCTGATTTTCCCATGCTCATACAATTTTAGAGTTACAGATTCTCCTCTCTTCTTGGAACAAAGAGTAGCACTTTCAAACAAAATGTTACCAGGGCACATTACTAAAAGTGCATTCATCGGTGGAAACTTAAGACAAAAGAAGCCATAGTATACATTCAGAAAAGAAAAAAACCCCAGAGCTCCCAAATACATGTTGGTGAAAATTCTACAGATCATTAAACTGAAATTACTCCACTTCACTCCACTCATAGTATTCTTAAATCCATATATCAAAAGTAGTGAATTCTAATGATCTCTTAGGGATTTCTAAGGCACCTTAACATGAGGACTCAATGGTTTTTGGATTGGACCTAAGTGCTGATTACTGATTAGTGCACAGATTAGATACAGTACAGAAAAGTATTTTAGGACATCTTTATGCACTTATCTGTACTCTAGATAAGTGCATGTGCCCAGACGTGCTCTTCCAAAAACCTCTTTATCTGCATTCCCTGTTTACAACCTATGGAAATAAAGAATCATGGCCATGAAAGACATTGAAAACCACCCTTTAAATTTTTCCTTGGTCAGCATTAATTGAACACAGCAATATTTTTCAAGTTTTATTGTGTCTGATATGTCTGAAACCTTCTTCCATTCATGATAGAGTAACAGGTACTGTGCATTTTCAAAAGGATGCAGTAGACACTGCTTTAAAAAGATCCTCACAATGAAAAATGTCTTCTTCTGCTCTGGGGCCAGATACAAAAATTATATTGATATTGAAGTCAATGAGAAACTTCCTATTGACTTCCATGACATTTTGGATTAGGTCTTTAATGTGTAAATAAAGGGGCCACCAAAATATAGAGACATGCCCTAAATGTTAGGCATACACTAAACTTCAGCCCTGATTCTGTGCGTCTCACTTATACAAGATTTCCACTAACCTTAGTGGGAGTCTTGACTGAGTAAGAAGCATCATGCATGCTTAGTGTACTAAAACTCCATCTGTCAGAATGCTATTTATGTCAGTGTTTCAATAACTTCTTTTTTTGTTTAAAGTAAGCATTTTTTGAATTTCATAAGCAAGTTGAAATGTATTGTTTTTTCCATGAAAAAATTAGAATAAGGAGTTTTCATTTCATTGAAATTTCTTCATCTTTTTCATTTTTTAACAAAAAAATCAAAAGTAGATTTACTCCCCAGTGAAAAAGAGAGAAAAAGTAGGGAAAATATCACATTCTTCCTTTTAAACTATTCAGTAGAGAAAATGAGAAAGTGGCGTTTTACCACACCATGCCGAATAACGCATTTCAGAAACAAAATTGATTTTTTTGTTGAAATTTCAAGAAAAAATAATAAAATATTCCATGATAAAATTATTGTTATTGAAACCATGGTTCTTTGAACACTTTTTCAGTATAAAAAAAAATCAGTCAACTTTATATAGAAGCATATAAATGATTCAATTTCAAACAATGTCTTCACTTATTCCTCATGGCAGTGCTAAAGAGCTATAAAAAGTTTACTTTAAAATTATTTTCCATTTATTTATCATTTACTTAAAGTCATGGAAGCACATAACTGTAGGGCTGGAATGAACCTCAAGAGGTCATCTAGTTCATTTGCTTGTGCTGAGGCAGGACCCAGAATACTTAGACTGTCCGGGTATGTCTACACTGCATCCCTAGTTCGAACTAGGGATGCAAATGGAGACAATCGAAAAATGAGGAGTAACATTAGTTCGGACTAAGGGCTTTAGTCCGAACTAACACGTCCCGGCGCGCACTTCCTGGTTCGAATCAGCTGTGATTCGAACTAGCGCGCCGGCGAGATCATGTTAATGGAGCGCGGGATATTTAAATCCCCGCTTCATTAACTACTTCGATTGTCTCCATTTGCATCCCTAGTTCGAACTAGGGATGCAGTGTAGACGTACCCTCCCTGACAGGTATGTCTCATCTGTTCTTAAAAACCTCCAATGATAAGAATTCTACAACCTCCCTTGGAAGTCTATTATAGGACTTAACAATCTTTATCATTTTCCTTATATGTCACCTAAATATCCCCTGTGAAAATTACTTGTTCTACCTTCGGTAAAGATGGAGAACAATTGATCATATTCTTCTTTAAAACAGCCTGTAACATATTTGAAGGCTGTTATGAAGTCCCACCCCCATCTTTTTTCAAGACTAAACCTACCAATTTTTTAACTTTTTCGCTGAGGTCAGATTTTCTTATCATTGCATCATATTGTTGCTCTCCTCCAGACTCACTCCAGTTTCTCCACATCTTTCTTAAAGTGTGGTGCCCAGAACTAGATACAATACACCTCTTGAGGCTCACCAGTGCCAGGTAGATTAGTACAATTGCCACTTGTGTTTAAGCATATGTCACACTACATTTTCCAGGTCATTAATGAAAATACTGAACAGTACCAGATAAAAAGGTAAAGTACAAATTCTCCCAATTTCACCATGACATGCATTGAGACTCTAATCAATTCCATTACCACTGGGGAGTAGTGTACTAAAAAGAAATATTTTACCTGGGTCGTGGGCTAAGTTCCCTATCAGCTGCACAGCTGCATGACCTCACAGCTGTTTTCTGAGCTCCACTCAGAAGTTCCAAGTTCCCACACAGGCAGGGAGCTCAGCTGACTGGCGGCAGGCAGGGCATTGTCTCACTAAGCAAGCAGTTAAGTGTAGCTGCTACATGTTTGAAATTGAGTAGCTCCCAGAGCAGGTAAGCAAGGAGACAATAAGTGGCTGGAGGGAAGAGGGCAAAGAAGGAAAAGGGAGGGAATGATTGGCTGAGGGGGAGTCAGAAGGGAGAAGAGTTTGGAGAGTCCCATCTGCACAAGGAGAGAGAGGTAGGCAGCACTCTCAAGCTTCCTGGGGATAAGGGACTGACTGCATGGGATAGGTGGGGGAAAGAGCGGATGGGTGGGTGCTGGCATTGGGGTG
This sequence comes from Pelodiscus sinensis, assembly GCF_052426305.1. Lineage (NCBI taxonomy): Eukaryota > Metazoa > Chordata > Testudines > Trionychidae > Pelodiscus > Pelodiscus sinensis. Next base: position 314,456,088 of record NC_143052.1, read on the forward strand.
AGGTGGAGGCAGGGGGGAATTTGTGCTGTGATGTGGGGGAGGTGTAGATAATTTGTGCTTTAGATGGGAGTTAGGACAGGACAGATTGTTGGTGCCTGCTACTTTGAGAATCAGGATATTATCCCAGACCCAGAGCAGATTGTACAGTGGTAGGCGGGGAAAAGGGCCTGGGTGGGTGCTGGCATTTGTCCTTCTGATCCAGTGTCCTGCCTTAAACACTGGGCAAAGGGAGACAGCTGAACTGGAGTTCATTTGCAAAATCAATGCTATCAATTTAGGATTGAAAAAGAATCTTAACTAGTCAACACTATGAAGGCAATTTCCCCCTCTCTTAATATCGACATTTCCACAACATCTACTGTGAATGAGCCACTTCCACCATGACTTGATTAGCCTCATTTACACAAGTACCCTCTTTCTTTTGTTGCTCTTTATATACCGCTGCCTCTGTAACTTCCACTCTAATTCATCTGAAATGGGTTCTCCCCGGGAAATTTTATGCCCTAATAAAGCTGTTATCACTAATCCCTGGTCTACACCAGGACTTTATTTCAAAATAACCCCTATGGTCAAATTTATAAGTGTAGCGCTCACTCAACCAAGCATTTTATTTCAAAATAACAAGCCACAGAATTTGAAATATTTACTCCTGCTTTTTCTCAAGAGTAATGCTAATTCTGAAATAGTTATTTCAAAATAACAGCAGTGTGGATGCGTTGGTGCTGCTATTTCAAAATAATTATCCCCTTGAGTAATTCGAACTAATTACTCCCCAGTGCTCTGGCTCTGTGTCCAAGGTAGCATGTCCACATTAACGGAGCCTGCCTCGGACTAATTTTAAAATGCTTCCCTACAGTGAGGACACTTCAGTTTGAATTTGCTAAACTGGGAGTTCTTAAGTCAAATTTAGTAATTTTGAAATAGATTCCTAGTGTAGACATGGCCTAAGGTGCCACAGGACTCCTCTTTGTTTTAGTGGAGAAGATGTGATACTTCAGTGGCACGTGACTTCCTCTCCACCATGTCTATTAAATATATTATCTCTTAGGCCTGGACTACACTGGAAAATTAAGTTTGTTTAACTACATCAGTCAAGGATGTGAAGTATCAACACCCCAAATTGGCATAGTTAAGCCAACCTAGATCCCCTTGTAGACAGTACTAGGTCAATGGGAAATCCCTCCTGCTGGAGAAAGAACTGGTACAATGATGTAGTTACAATGGTGCAGTTGTGCTTGTAGCATTTTAAGTGAAGAAAAGCCCTCAGAGAGAAATTGACTACCCTCTTGGATATTTTTTATCTGATGCAACTTGCCAATTAAAATTATTTGCAGAAAAAAGGATGAAATATTGATAGATCATGTTTTCATTTTGTAAAAGTAGTAACAAGACTAGTCATGGCAGATAAACACTAACCTACACAGGAGGAAAGAGGGGTTAGACATTTTTAATGTTTAATACTCTCTAGCAGGCTATGCCCCGTGCTTGCTACACTTGCCAAACCATCCTCCCCCCGATGGCCAGAGAGTGTGATGACATCATTCTGTTGCCTGTCAGGAAAAACTTATTTATATATAGAAAGAGATATTTTATATTCCCAATAAACTGCCCCCCTTCTTTCTGTTTTGCTTCATGATACCAAGGATTTACAATTTTTAATTTTATCTAGCTCTCTTCTAAGCCGTATGACCACCAACTGATGCACGCCCTCAGCATTGCTCCTGGTTATTGCTGGATCACATTTTGTTTGCTTTCAGAAATGTTTCAGACATGTTACTTTCCTTGTAGGAACCCCCTAAACCAACACAGAATTAGCTTTTCAATCAGCACTTTCATATAACAGAAAAGGTGAAGCATAAAGTAAGTATTTCATTAACTAGAACTTTGTTGACAGACTGGTTATATTTTATATGAGAAAGGTAACAAGATTTATTTCCACTGGTTCTGGGTCGGTAACAATACAATATAATTTTCCTCTCTCTCATCTACAATATTGTTCTAAATATCTGACCGTTCTGCATTCTTACAGGTAGTGATAGGCCAGATTTGTGGTTATCTTGCCATCCTCTTCACTTAACCCTAATATCAAAAGTGCACAGTCTAAACAAAACAAAAATGTTCAGGCTCATTAATAGGCTGTCTGAGGCTTCAGGTCCAATCTCTTCCTAGGAACAGAGTAAACAAACCAAAATGAGACTTTAAAATAATATTTTATAAATTGAATGTGAGAGAGCTATTTTGGCCTAAAATGCAGCACAAATTAATTTAAAAAATATTTTATTTTTCCCTAGAAGGCATCCTTTTATCATATTTTACATAAATATGTCTATGGAAAAACATATTTTTCAACTATCTTGTATGTCGTTTTGTCCTCTTCAGAAGAGATGAAACCATAAATGTTTGAAATACTGCATCTGGTAGAGTGAGAACCCAGGGGTCCGACCAAAGTATGTTTTGTCTCCCAAAATATGGGCATTATTAGAATTGAGATAGCAGAGTCTGCCAAGACCATAACTGTTCCCTCAGAGATCTTTAAAAAACAGAAATCTAATTTTACAAAAATTTAACAAAAATATCAGAATAGCAGATTAATGTTCCAGATGTTAAAGTCGTTCAACCAAATAACAGATGAGAGTCAAGTGGCTTTTCTGGCCCTAGTATATCATCTTGCAATACAACTAAAACAGGCTGATGAATTATTGAACTATGCCACCATCCTGTAAAATGTTACACGCATGGTTAACTTTAAGTGCATGAGTAGTCCTACTAAACTCAATCTAACTCCTTTTTGCTTAAGGTAAGAACACATACATAAGTACTTCAATTTAGGGTATTAGCAAATCTAGTTACAAAAACAAAAGAGTTGAACACTAACAATCTTGTGCACCTCACACAATTAATAAACTTCACAGATATCTGAAATGTTACTAGATTGAGAAACTCATTAGGCAATCTCATGTGTTTATTAGTATAGACAGGGCTGGTCACACCTCCTATTATTATGGTTACCTCACACTTCCCACTATAAGATTCTGTTTTTACTTGCTTCTAACCTGGCCAGACTTTAACCATTTGGGTTGCAATTTTAAATGACAGATGTCAGGATGAATTTTTTTTTTTTTAATTTCACCCAAAGCAGTTTCAGCTATATCTGAGAATAAGGCAACAGGGAAAAAAATTGCTTTGAAAAGTTAAAAAATTATGGTGACTTTTTCTTTAAAAACATCATGCTTTAGAGCAGGAACTTGAAATTTGGCAGGGAGGTGGCTTTTGTATACGGGATTTTTCCTTTTACTGTTCTTGTGAAAATTTCCCATCTTTTCCCAAAGAGTCAAATTATAACCCTTTGAAACATCTCGTTGGCCACATGCTAGGTAGATTCTTCTCATATTTCAGCAACTAAAATCTCTGAAGTTTCTGACTACGCAGAGCACGCCTGAACCTCTCACAGGTCTTAGTGCTGACCAGGCTGCACATCTAGTAGTGTCCTCAAGGAATGAATGAGCATATTCCCTCCTGCTCATGCCTACAAGGAACAGTTGGAATTTCACTATAATAACTATTCCTGATTGCTCAGAGCCCTGGTAGCAGCAAGCACTGGAAATGAGACCAGGCTATGTCTAGACTGCAGGCTTCCTTTGGAAGAAGCTTTTCTGGAAGAGATCTTCTGAAAAAACTTCTTCCAAAAAAGAGTGTCCACAGTGCAAAAGTGCTGCAAAAAAGCCACCTGCTTTTTCAAAAGATAGCATCCACACTGAATGGACGCTATCTCGCATTTAAACTGGGATTACTATGGACGGAGTGGGCAGCAGAGCACCTGTACTCTTTCAGAAAAAGGCTTCTTCCTCCTAGAAAGAGGATTACCAATGCTGGAAAAAAACCTTCTGTTCTTTCGATTTTCTTTTGAAAGGAAACTATTGCAGTGTGGACGTAACTGAAGTATTTTCAGAAAAACTCTGTCGTGTAGACATACCCTGTGCCTCCTGTGTTTTCACTGACTTCTCTGCAGGGGCCCAGGCAGTCTGGATGAGGAAGTCATAGAGCATGCCCAACCGTGTTCAGAACAAGATGGAGTCTGGTGGAAGAAAACAGTACATGCTCAATATGAAAGAAAAGGCTTAAGTGCAAAAGGCCTGAATTCATGCTGTACAGGCAACCTGAGTTCTGGCATTTTTTAACTTTTGACTACACAGCTTTAAAGCCTTGATAGCCTTTTAGTAAGGATGATGCCTGAAATTTTCTTTCACGCCGTGAGATCCTGAGTCCAGCAGAGGTTTTCCCATTAACTTGTTTATCTCTTTGGTGTCACATTGGCATCATGGCTTCTATTCTGATCTTATGATGTTTCTTGTGTTGGCCTCTTTAAAAAATGTGATTAAAAGTGTTTTATTTTGAATGGCTTTTCTATGGGATTAAATTTTTATCTTCCTGTTTTATTTTATAACCTTTCAAAATGGTATTTTAGTGTATGGTATGGCTTATTGTTCTGGAAACTCACAGGGTAGAAATACTTACAAATTATTTTTTATTATTTTATTTATTCATATATATATATATCAGAGCCATCGAAAGATCTATGCTTCTAGGAAAGCAATATTGTAATTCATCCAGCTAATATCATTCCTTACCTCTTTTGTTCAGCCTGCTAAGAGGGACATTCAATTCAAATTAATCATTCAGGGCCAAAGTCAAATCTCAGATCCACATCGATGTTTCCAAAATTTGGGAATATATTATGCATCTCGGGTTCTTATTGCAGTCTCCAAGCCAAATATCAGTCCCTCCATTACCCTGCTACCTCATGAAATGTGCTGATCCACATATCCTTCACCTTTGTGTCAGTTCTCCAAATGAAAAGAATTGGCAAGCAGTTTAGAGACCATAAATTACAATTGACTTTGGAAAGGATAACCCCATACTCTTGTACCATTTCATACGTGTGGCCAATAAGAAACTGTCTGGGTATGTGAATATTTGTTCATCGTTCAGCTAAAACAGAAATCCAGATGCAAAATCTACTTACATATATCATATGATATTTGTGGCACTCCCTGAAGGACTTTACAAATCAGCCAAAGGATTATAGTGAGAAAGGAATGTAGCATTTAAATCTGTGACAAATGTAATCTTATTCAATTTGGTTACCTGTTTCTGAACATCATGTGTGAGAATATATACCAGGTTTTATCTACAAAAAACTATTTTATGTGTTTGTCATACAATAAAGGCTGCAGTTTTTTATAGCATGTGACAAGTATAGATTCAGCCAAAAAGTCAACATATAATTTAGTTTTCCACTTTCTGAGAGACATTACATAGACTCAATCAACGAAGGCCTGAGGTGACTTGTTAAACCTCATCGTCTCCCATCTGAACATTTGTGGCAATAATACTTACATATTTCACAGCAGTGTTGTGAGGTTTAACTTTTGATTCTGAGAAGTACTGAACACACACAACTCCTTCTAAAACCAGTGGGAGCTATGTCAACACAGAGCCTCTGAGAATGAAGCCATCGCTGAAAGACCAGGTCCCTTAATAAAAAGCTAGTGTCAGAAAAGGAAGAAATTGTTGTGACCATGTCTTTGCGTTGACCAGCTACATAGAAAATGACTGCCAATGCCAATATAAAACAACAACTGGGTTTATCCATCTAAATTCCATATTTGATACAATATGGCAAAAAGGACCTCTACTGACCCTTCAATAGCTATGCCCTGTCATCCTAGAATTAGGTTCATTGAGGAAATGCTGAGCAACAACAGATTAGGTGATGCTGTGAGCAGCCTATGAAAACTGAACAATGGACTTCCTCAAGAGTCAATCCAGCTCAAGCAGTTTTCAACCTATATCCCAGCAATACTCCTCCAGCATCCTCTTGCAGGTTCATGTACATGGATGACTTTGCATTGGCTACTCAGGCTTCCACATTTGAAACCTCAGACAAGGTTCTATAACAGGACCTAAAAATACCCCTCTTCCTTGGGCAAGTGGACACATATCAGACCTTAAGAATGGCAACATCCAAAAGCCAATAGGGGAGCATTTCAATCTTTCTGGGCACACAGTTTCTGACTTGCAAGTTGCCATTCTCAGACAGAAAAATTTCAAAAACACTGCAGGAAGAAACTGCTGAGCTGGAATTCATCCTGAATCAAGGTCTAAACAAGCACATTGAGTGGTTCTCACATTACAATAGTTACTTTCTCATTCAGGTACTCTTAACTTCTCACCACTGTTGGAGATGAGCTACATCTATTCTGATTTAATTAGCACTAATGTCATAGTCCCACTCTGTATGCTTTTTTCCCCTCTTTCTTTTTCTCTTTAGCATTTGAGGAAGTGAGTTGTAGCTCATGAAAGCTTACGCTCTAGTACCCTAATAAATTGTCAGTCTTTAAAGTGCCAACAGACTCCTTGTTGTTTTGCTAAAAATACTAGAAACCTAACTCTAGTTATCTTGAAATAATGGTGCAGTGTAGAGGCACCCTTAGATGGAAGATGATATTGAAATGCAAATGATAATATTTATTGGTATATTATCATCAGTGGTATCATTATTTGGTTATATAAATAAGACCTAGCCATATAAAGGCCAGATAGATGGGAATATAGGCTTAGAGCTGGTGAAACAACCACATAGGACTGTGCAGGCATAACAGAGTTCAGTACCTGACACAGTGCTCTTTAAAACAAAGGTTTTTTTAACATAACATAACATAACATAACATTTGTAACAACAGCCATGCTTTCCTGTGGAACCCTATAAATTTTCTCTGCCAACCTGAGCTTCTTATGACCATTGAAGATGAAAAAACTAAAGACTCTGTCACTTTAATTAACTTGGAAGGCATAGTGATACTAAAGTAATGAGTGCCATTAAAAACCCTTAAAATGGGGAGAGATGAGTAGGATGGACCAGTGGTTAGAACATTAGTTAATGAGTTGAAATTAGTTTATGAGTGGAAATAACAGACTTTAAATTCCTGCTTCTCCACAGACTTTCTGTGTGCCCTTGGGAAGTCACATAGAAAGTGTCTACACAGCAAAGTTATTTCAGAATAAGGGCCATTATTCAAAAATAGCAAAGCAAGCATCTAGACAGAAATTCTGTTGTTTCAAAATAATTTCGTAATAACGGATGACTTATTCCAACTTCTGTAAACCTCATTCTACAAAGAATAACACCTATTGCAAAATAGCTATTTTGAAATAAGGCATGTAAAATACTTCTGCTATTTTGAAATAGCCCCTCACCAGGGCCATTCTAAGTTATTCTTCCTGGGGCTCTAAATCAAGATAGCACATCTACATTAGGGAAGCCTGTCTTGGACTAATTTTGAGGCTTCCCTGCAGTATAGATGTGTTATTTCAAAATAAGCTATTTTTGGAATAACTATTCCAGAATAGCTTATTCTGAAATAACTGTGTAGTGTAGACATATCTATAAGTCCAGTCTCTGGGACCTAGGAATTTGAGCTCCTAACTTCTGTTGATATTGGTAATGTTGTGGTCATGTTGGTCCCAGGATATCAGAGTGATAAGGTGTCTCCATGCAGCTTGAAAGTTTGTCTCTTTCAGCAACAGAGGTTGGTCCAATAAAATATATTACCATACTCTTCTTATCTCTCCATTCATAACAATGGAATTAGAAAACCAAATGCATTTGAGGATCTGGAACTTAGCCTGTCTATGCTTCAATTCCCTATCTATAAAATGGAGATACTAGTTTTTTCCTACCCCACAGGAATGTTGTAAAGCTATTTGCATTATAGTTTGTGAAGTATTCAGATACTAAAGAGATGGAGGTCATATGCTGGCTACATGAACTGGACCCTTCATTTTCCGCCAAATATTTTTAAATTTTCCATAGCGCACTAATTGGCATCTGTCTGTTCTGTGATATTTCTACTCCTGCGATCTCACAATCTCAATACCAGACAAAGTCAGAAAGCACAGAATCATGCACAAACGTTTTTATTGTTCCAAATTTTAATGACTTATTACATTTCTCAGTTATTAACAATACATTTACAATAAATAAATTAACAATAAGTTAACAATAAATAAATTTCCCTCTTATTAACAATAAAAATAAATATTTTAAGTTCAGTTCAGCATTGTGAATATTCAAGCTGGTTCTGATATTATTAAAAAAATTTTGTTGTTGCATCCTTAAGAACAATCATGATCTATACTTTGGTCAATATTATTATATCATGGAAGTTTTAAAAATAGATTGGGTATTGCACTAGCAAATATATTGTAGAGATCAATCCTACAGTGCCCCAGGGATAGAAATTGAAAGACCTATTGTAATAGACCTTTTCCTGGTCTAATTGTTATACAGGTTGAACCTCTCTAGTACAGCACCCTCGGGACTGACCAGTTCCAAAGGAGAGAATTTTCCAGACCACCGGAGGTCAATATTGTCTAGAAGCATTACCAACACTTCCACTGCTTACAGGGCTGTTAGAGGATATTTGGGGTAAATTAGAGCTAAATAACAGCATAGAACGTTGAAAACAAGGCCTGGTGGCTATAAACAAACTTTATGGGACCACAGAAAACTTGGCCACACCCATGAAAAGCTAACTAAAATCATTCCAGATGATGGATGTTTCCAGATCAGAGAGTTCTGGACTAGAAAGGTTCAATCTGTAGTTCTAAGCCTATTCAGCAAGTACAGCCAGAATGAGGCATGTGATAAATACAAAAATGGGTTAATATCTGACCATATTTTAAACTTACTTTCAGTGTTGACTATATCTGAGAGGAGCTTAGATCTGGAGCAACCACTCACAGCTATACGTGCAGACATGGATATCAAAGAGAAGAATGAGTTAAGACATTCTGCTATGTACAGCCTTGAGCATTGCAGGGTGGACCCTTCATTTTGTGATAATTAGTCCCTTTGTTACAAGTACCTACTAATATACAGCATTTTACTTTCTGAGCTTATTCTGAAAAGTGTTCTGACAGAGTTTGTGCTTGTCAGTAAAAAAGAGAGAGAGAGAGAGAGAGAGAGAACAGCATAGCAGCAGAGGATTTTAGCTGATTACACTCTCAGTCCTGTCTATTAGAAGGACTGTCTAAAATCAGTGTTCTCACTTATATTACAGAGGGACAGTATGTTATTTAGCAAAGAAAAATTACTAGAGAGGGGTCTGGTTTGCTTACCCTATTAATTCCTACATATGATACTAGCTTGTTATTATATGCTGACAGATTGCAGACTACAGAATTTGCCTTCAAACACGATCTCTGTCTTGCTAGGGCCTATTTCCAAAAGACTAGCAAACCTATTTGGCAAATTACTGTAATTATTGGTTTGTTCCCATGCCTGTAACGGGAAGTACAAGTGTGCAAGGTAATTACAAAGGGATTTGTCCACTACGTAACCTGAGCAAATGGCCCATCTGCATCTTTCCCTCAGATGCAGATATTTCAGGTTTAGACCCGCCAGACATTGAGTTAACTGTGTCTGTTGCACAGGTCACTGATTACAGACCCACTAAGAGAATGTGAGGGACTGTAGATATAATGTCTCCTATAAATTATCCCAAACTGCTATAAAATAAAAGGAAACGGTTTGTTATTTTTCCCCCAAATCATTCCACAAATAATTTTATATAATAAAAGTGATGGGTCACCAAATTTGCATGAAACGTAGGTAACTTTGGGGGTACATTAAGTGACTGCCCTCCAAAGAAGGTACACTTAAAAGCTACATTACTGAAAACATGTTCGTTTTCTTATTTGAACAATGATGAATGTACATACCACATTTTATGAGGAGTTTAAGGGGTGATCGCCTTCTTTCCTCGAAATTCCTTCAAGCTGCCATTGTCAGGACATCCCTTTAAGTGTGGAAACAGAGGCCTTGGTGAAACGGTTAAATAAACACATCGTTACTTTTGAGCTTTGGAAGAGGATATTAAATTACATACCAGGAGAGCAAAACATGTCTGTCTTCAGTGTTAAAGAACATTTGAGTCTCACTTTCTTGTAGTGCTGTGTTTAGTTTTGATTATAAAGAATTCAGAAGTTTAGTTTATTTATCTAAGCATTACTCTAATATAAACTCAATGGAACCAGTTCTGCCCTCAGTTGCACAGATGGAACTCAATGGGGAAAACACTTGTGTGACTGAGGAGAGAAGTGCATTCATTATCATTTTCCTGGGCATTTGAATATTTTTATGCTCAAATGTTTTAAATTGATCCAATATTTTAATGATGTGTTCTTGATTTTTTATAATGATATTGTTGTTATAATGGGAATGATTAATAATACAATCACATTTTAAATAATGTAACTAGCAACAACATGGCTGGAGGAAGAGTTAGAGGCAAAGAGCTGGATGTTAGGCAGGTGGTACAAACAGCAGAAAATAGAGGTTGTGAATGAAGGCAAAATTTCTGAAGGTGGAGCAAGAATTTTAGTGGGAAAGACAGCAAAAAGGAGTGGCAAAGGTTTGGCCTGGAAAACCCCAGAAGGAAGGTATAAAGGCATAATGAGATAGAAAAAGCAGAGGGTAAGTGTGAAAGATGAGTCATAACTGGAAGAAAGATCACCCAAGGTGGGAATAAAACAAACATGGAAGGAAAAATAAATATTGGTAAGGAAAGAGAGGTTGTAGAGGAGGAGATGAAAATACTATAGAACCTTTGTGAATAGTTTTGGGGGGAAAGACTGGGAGTCATATGTTAGGAGAATAAGGGAGTAAAAAAGTATGGTGACTAGAAGGTTGGAATCAAATGACTACAGAAATAGTGCAATGACACCATCACAAAAGGGCATCAGATACTTTGAGCAACAATGTAAATGTGAGGCTGAAACAAAAATGTTCCTCACTTTTTAAAATTCTGTGATTGGTTTTAGCTATCAAATGACAGAACACAGCTGCATTCCTAAAGCAACAACTGGACTGAACTTGTAACTTAATCCTTGTATTTAACACTCGGAAAAAATATTCTCCCTCCACATGTGATCCAGAAATATGAGCCGTACTAAGTTTATGAAATCAGTGAAACAGTAAGATTAATTATACTGTTATAAGCTTGCCTTGTGATTCTACCCCTCCCTCTGAGTATCTTTGGTTAAAGAAAGATAAGATTTTTTGGGACTGTATATTGTCTTCAATACCTGAACGAGCATTTCATAATTTAAACAAAAATACAATTATCTGACAGAGCCGCCTTAGAGTTTTGGGAGACAAATAAAAAGGTGCAGTAGATGAAGGTGATCAATTGCTAAAAACACCCCAACAGCAGCATTTGTCAGCATTCATACTGTTGGAGGAAATTTCCCCTGAAAGTTTTAAACCAACAATACCATTCGTAATAAATTTTTACACCACTTCAATTCTCTTTTTAGACAAGAAATAAAAATACAATGAATAGTTATAAAGCCATATGGTAACTGGCATTTAAGATATAAAAGATAATTCTTTCATTCCATAATTACATACGCTAGGTGTTAAGGCAAAGATATTATACACTGGAATTTGAATGCTGAGGACATTTTAGCAGAGACTGTGACAAGGTGCAATCAGAAAAGTTTTTTTTTAAATACCTGTAGGTTGTTACTATAACTTTATCAACATATTGAAGGCTAAAGCCATCCCACCAAAGCAGCAGTCCTTTCTGTTCATTAGTATCAGGCCAAACCAGTGGCTTGCAGACATGTCTGTAAATGAGCTGCCTCAACTCGGCACATACCGATCAAGAAGAGCATCTGGTAATACCCTATACACCCATTTATCTGAAATCCTATTAGCAGAACCTCCATATTATCTGAATCCTTTCTTTGCCCCATGATCTCATGCTGGGGGACAAAGAGGGGATTCAGTTAATCTGAAGCTGGGATAATAGAGCAGAGACCCCTGGCCAGCACTATGAGGAGTGGAAGGATGAGCCACAAAGCCCGGGGCAGAGGGTGGGGGAGGGGGAAGACTGACTGGCTCCTGACCTCTCAACTATCCAAACTCCCAGTTATCCAAATAAAAACCATGTCCCCCCATGCTATTCAGATACTAGGAACTTCCTGCAGTATTTTACATTCCTACAGCACCTTCCCTCCCAAACCCCAAACAGAGAGCTGCACGGAATTACAGTGGCCTCTGTGATAGAAGGCTGCATGCAACTGGTAGACTGGATGCTGCCCAGTAGGAAGGGAAAGGGAAAGGGAAAAGATGAACCATGACAGAAAATTATATTGTTACAGTGCAACTCTCTAGAGGACTATTCTTACAGTTTGCACCATGAGGTATTTGCCTTCCACAAAAATCAGCTAGCATTTGAGCTACCACTGTTTTATTAGAAAAATCCAGACATTAAACTGCACTTATCTCTGTTTATTAACTTTCAGGATAAAGGATTAAGCCTACCCTGACTAGAATGAACATGGAGGCGACTCCAAGGAAACTGCAAATTTCAAGACTTCTTAGCTATCACCTCCACCTGACTGTAAAAGCACCTTTATTACTCTCTATACCTTCTTCATTATTTTTTCCTGCATAAATCTATAGACCCAGGAGGCTCTGAGCCTCAAAACTCTGAGTCAGCATTAACTTACCTGCTGTCTATCTCTGAACATATAACCTCCTGTCAGGGAGACCACAGAATGATTCGTGCACCTCAGTTTGTCATATGGGTACACATGATATGTATTAGGGTCTGCTCCTGCTCATACTTATTTCAGTGCAGAATCCATAGGGAATATATGATAGCATGGTGTGGTAGGGTATAAAACCTTTGTCATAATGCTTTTGTGATAGAGAGATTACTCATTTGTGGTGGAGCCAACAACTCTGGCATTATGCAAGTGATCCCAAAGCAGTATTCCAGAAGTCTGAAATGTGAAGCCAGAAGGATTAGTGGGTAAAAGTAGAGGAGGTCAAAAATATAATTAAATTATTCATCACATAGCTCTGTAATCTATCATATAGCCTCACCTCCACACATTTGGTATTTTTCTCCTTCTCTGTATTAAATACACAACCAAATACTACTGTATTCAAACTGACCTCTGATTTGGGGAATCTCATTTCTGGACACCAAACTTCAGACACATAGGGCCTGATTTTCAAAGGGGAAGAGCATTTTCAGCTCATTTGTTTTTAGCCCAAAGCTTCATGTCTCTGGGTATGTCTGCACTACAGAGGTGGTTTTTTTTTTCTTCAGAAAAACGGCCCTTTTTCCGAAAAAAAAAACCCCTCAACTTGAGATATGTCCACACTGTAATTGTGCTCTTTCTAAAGAAAATCGAAAGAACAGAGGGGTTTTTCCGACATTGGTAATTCTCATTCTATGAGGAAAAAGCCTTTTTCCGAAAGAGCTTTTTCAGAAAAAGGCATGTGTGGACGGGGAAGAGGGAGTTCTTTCAAAAGAAGAGGAAAGAGGAAAAAGCACAGGTGCCCTGGTGGCCACTCCATCAGAGCCTACATGTGAGATAGCGTCTATTCAGTGTGGATGCCATCTTTTGAAAAAGCAGATGGCTTTTTTGATGCGCTTTGGCAGTGTGGACACTCTCTTTCGGAAGAAGTTATTCCGGAAGATCTCTTCCAGAAAAGCTCTTTCCGAAAGAAGCCTGCAGTCTAGACATAGTCTCTGAGGGTATGTCTAGACTACAGGCTTCTGTCGACAGATACTGTCGACAAAACTTCTGTCGACAAAGAGCGTCTAGACTACATTGAGTTCTGTCGACAAAGAAAGCTGCTTTGTCGACATGGTAGTGTAGACGCAAAGGAGAGTTTACATGCAATAACACCTTCTGTCGACAGAAACTCTGTCGACAGAAGGCGTTATGCCTCGTAAAATTAGGTTTACCAGCATCGACAAAACTGCTGAGTTCTGTCGAGGTTATGTCGACAGAACTCAGCAATAGTGTGGACGCAGATATAGTTTTGTCGACAAAAGTCCACTTTTGTCGACAAAACCCTGTAGTCTAGACACACCCTGAGTTAAGACACTCAAAACAGGAACATAAGAATGACCATACAGGTTTGGACCAATGATCCCTCTAGCCCAGTAGTCTGTCTTCCAATAGCGGCCGGTGCCAGTTGCTTCACTGGAAATGAACAAGTCAGAGTAATTTATTAAGTGGTCATCCAGTCCCACCTTTTAGTGGTCAGAAGTTTAGGGATGCCCATGACTATCTTGGCAAATAGCCATTGAAGGACCTCTCCTCCATTAACCTTTTCTGTACCCAGTTATATTTTCAGCCTTCACAATATCTCTGGCAAGCAGTTCCACAGGTTGATTGTATGTTATGTGAAGAGGTACTTCCTTTTGTTTGTTTTAATATTACTTCCTATTAATTTCATTGAATGGCCCAGGTTCATGTATTATATGCAGGCAGCAGCATAAATAGCACTTCTCTATTCACTTTCTCCACAGTATTTATGATTTTATGGAAAAGTTGCCAGACATAAAAAGATATGTTACCCAAAAGCCAGCTATGTTACAAAGGGATGGCAGCTGTTCAAATGGTCAGGTTAAAAGGGAAACAGTTACATCTGACTCTGAGCTCTCATAGTTTTTGGTTTATAAACTCTTGGAAAATGACCAAGTTAGCCCTCACTATGTTTTATAACTTGACCACTTAAATCACTAATTCTTTTTTTTTATGTGCTGTTGTTAGGGATATTACATATTTATAAGGCAAAGACGTTTTTAATGTTGGATTTTCTACATGTGAAATCTTTTTGATCAGATATCCATAAGCTACTGAAACTCTTTCTTCATTTGTCTGTCATCGGCTTCTGTGAAAAAACATACAGATGATTAATTGATTTGAAAACCTTTTGAAAGCACTCAGCATCTCCTACTATATAATTCTTTATTTCATAAGAGGTAAATCAGCATATAGTACAGATTATTATAGGGAATGTTATACCAGTTTGAATTTTCCTGTTTAACTTTCCATAAATGTGGGTGAAATACATGTTCTTTCTCTTTAGTAATGTAAAGTTTATTCTTGCAATATAATGATCCTCATTATCTTTATTTGATCACTATGCTGTAGTGGTGGGCAGCCAGCAGCCCAATGGCCGCATGCTGTCATTGGGGTTCTATATGTGGCCCATGAGACATTTTGTTTACCATTGTCCACACACAGCATTGCCAGATTCTATGGATTTTCATCCATGTATTTTTTTTCCTACCAGTATTACAAAAGTGACAAACACTTAAAACAAGGGAATGTGAAGTGAGTGCTGATGGCACACAACATTATGAGAGCCGTGTGCTCCCTCTGCATCTAATCAAAGTGCTGCTACAGTTCAATT
This sequence comes from Pelodiscus sinensis, assembly GCF_052426305.1. Lineage (NCBI taxonomy): Eukaryota > Metazoa > Chordata > Testudines > Trionychidae > Pelodiscus > Pelodiscus sinensis. Next base: position 314,471,380 of record NC_143052.1, read on the forward strand.
GTCACACCCCACAAATTCTAGGTATGCAAATGCAGTTAGCAAATCTACCCTATCTACCCTATTGCAGGATACTGTGTTTGTTATGACAATCTGGCAGCCCACTGAGATGATAGAGGACCACTCGTACAGCCCACTCACTGGCATAGGCCTCACTGCTATGCTGTATAATGAGGGTCTCCCCGCAATCACAATATAAAAGTGATTTGAAATGGGAGATTACAACCTATCTTGCACTGATCAGGAGACATAATCCCTGTAAATATAATATTACAATTCCCTACAGACATTATTATACAGTTCACCATTTGCATGTAAATATCTTAAACACTCATAGTAATGATTGTGGATAAAATACTAATATTTACCAACATAATGCTTAAAGGGACTCCATCACATTCAGGAGATGCCCACTCTAAAGGTTACAGGGGACGGAACTAGAGACCTGATTTAGGATTTCTGATAATGGGGCTGGTTATACTGAAACAGCAAAAACTGTTCTACAAAGGAAACACACACTGTCTCCTATCCTCACCACCAACAGGAAAATTCAGAGAGTTTCCAGAAAAACCTCATGTAGGTTGCCTCCCTTTTGTCCTCATTCCTACAGGGGTATGAAGAACTGTGTGGTGTACTGATTGACAAACTAATATTGTCCTCATCACTAAAGCATTACCTGTTTTGTCAAAAGCGAATGAAATTATTTTGCTACAACATGCTGAAATAATAGAGTAATAAGGTGACTGTTACATAATACATTAGCAGAATTAAGCAATAGTGAGACAGTAAACAATTATTAACTGTAAGGGAGCTTAGAACAAGCTCCTCCAACTCCTGATCTTAGGCAGCTATTAAGAGGGAGTATGATAATTCAGGAGAACCTCTCTAGTCTGGCACTCTGATCCGGCAACATCTGTGGTCTGGTATGATTTTAGTAAGCTGGATGTCAATTTATAATGGGTGTGGTCGTGGCTCCATAAAGTTTGTTATTGACCTCCTGTGATGTGGAAAATTCTCTGGTTCAGCACTAGTGAGGTCCCAAGGGTGCAGGACTAGAACATAAGAACGACCATACTGGGTGAGCCCAGTATCCTGTCTTCTGACAGTGGCCAATGCCAGATGCCCCAAAGGGAGTGAATCGAACAGGTAATCATCAAGTGATCCCTCTCCTGTCATCCATTTCCAGCCCCTGACAAACAGAGGCTAGGGATACCATTTCTACCCATTCTGGCTAATAAGTATTGATGGACCTAACCCCCATGAATTTATCTAGTTCTTTTTTGAACTCAGTTAAAGTCTTGATCTTCACAACATGCTTTGGCGAGGAGTTCCACAGGTTGACTGTGCGCCATGTGACAAAAAATTTCCTTTTGTTTGTTTTAAACCTGCTCCCTGTTAATTTAGTTTCATGACCCCTAGTTCTTGAAAAGAACTATAGAGGTTCACACTGTACTATAGAAGCCAGAAACTACTGAATCTTAATCCCATGTCTTCTGGATATTATTGAACAACTTTATCCTCCCAGATTAATGTACTTTCCTGTATAATTTAGTAACATTATATGCCCACCTCACAATAAAACCACAGCAAGAGCTACAGTCATTACTATGGAATTTTTCAAAAATAACCCCAGTATACTAGCCAGCATAGCATAATGTTTTTCAGTGAAACAGGAACTAAATTTAATGCCCCAGAATATTGTGTAGAATGAGCCAAGACCAGCAGATTTGTTTTGCTAAATAGTCATTGCATATCAATATGTACAGGTGAAAAGTGCTAGTAAAGCTAAGTGTCATTCTTTAGCTACTATTATTATTATTACCCTGAATAGAATTAAGGGCCAGATTCTTAGCTGATGTAAATGGAATAGTTCCAATAAAGTCAAAGAAGCTGCATTGATTTATAACGGGTGAATATCTGGCTTAGTAAAATCACATTGTGTTCTGTTCTCCTGTGCCGCTTTATGAGCTTCTCATGTGTGGGGAGGCACAATAGCTTGACTGTGATGTGACTGAACAGATAGTTGCTAAGTTCAACAATATTCAGGGGACCTTTTTGAGACTTGACTCTCCTTGGCTAGGCTTGAAGTGAAAGCCTTACATTTGATGGCAAACAAAAAACAATTAATTAAGTTGGACACGGGGAGGTTTTATATAATACCAAGTGTTTCTTTGTTCATTTCTTGTAACACTGTCATATGTCACAAAGATGTGTATTTTCAGCTTATGGTTTGTACATATATTTAAATGCACATATACGTACATGCACATATACTTAAATGGCTGGAAAATTTGTCCTAAAGTAAAAATCACTTTTAAAATACGCTCCAGACTTAGATTTGAGAAGAGGTTGAAAACAGAGTTTAATACGTTGAGTAAATGACATGACTGCCAGAATCAACTGAAAATGAACATTACTGACAATCTTAGCTGGAATTATGAGAGTCATTCCTCCTCCCTGCAGTCTAGCTTCAATGGAGTATAGTCAAGGTGGTACTAATGAGCAGAAAACTTGCAAGGTAGGGGTGATGTTTCCTTCAGAAACACTATATGCACTGCTATCCTAAGCTCCCTAAGGAGCTGAAATCTGTTATTGTTCCTCCTGGGAGGTCCATTTACACTTAACACACATCTGGCTTAATTAGGCTGACAGCTGCTGCAGGTACTATTGGACAAGGTCCAGGCAACAGAGTGCATTAGCTTTTGTTTAATGGTTTAACCTTTCATAATCTAATCTCCACTGTAAACGTGAACCAGAGAACATCTTTTATTACTTGTTAATAAGTGTTGTGTGCACACACCAGCACTCACAATGACACACACACACCACTGCAAAAATATGTGGTCTAAAAGCCAAAAAAGGCATTTCCAAATGTCAACTTGTGATTTCAAAACAAGCACATATAAAATGTAGGCAAAAGAGAGAGACAGCTGATGCACCCAATGACTACAAAAAGTCCCTCTGCTGACCAGATTTTGTTGGGGGTATTTTAATAACAATTTTTAGGTAATAAATGTTACCCCAAAAATATTCTCACTGGAGACCACCCAGGGTTACACTAGCATGGGTTTATTTCTACTAGGTAAAAATAAAGAGGAGAAAGCAGCCACCGAAGGTTTAAGCTAAAGAAGATAGAGCTCTCTCTCACACACACACAGAGAGACAAGCAAGCAAGCACACACCCCTCCATTCATTCACTCATTCACACCCATTCATTCCTGCCATCAGACAATCACACACTTACACGGACATATGGTTACAGAAGGAGCCAAGGCATGTGGATCCTGGAGGGTCTGTCTGCTCATCATGGCTGGGGAAGCTGGTCAGGAGGAAAGACACTGGAGGGGAACTTTTCAGGATCAGTGGAAGGAAAAAAGAGAGTCTCACATGTGCTCCTTCTCTTTATATAGTGTCTGAATGGCTCTTATGACTCTTTCACCTTGTCATCAGGGAGCATGCCCAGACTTCCCTTTATCCAGCAGAGCTCATGCCCAGACTGTGATGACTCATAGCCATGTGGTCCATTGTTCCAAGCCTTCTTCAAACACACTCACACTCTCTCTCCATTCACTCAGGGGAGAATGCAGCTTAGGGAAAGTTACAAGCAAGGTGGCTGCATGTTACAAAGATTACAAAGTTGCAATTTACAGTAAGTTTGAGAGTTACACAGATTACAAAGATTGACAAGAATCACAATAAGTTGCAGTTTAAAACCTTAGACCTTACAGTTTGGTGTAGCTTTAGAAAATCCATGTATATAAATCTAGTGAGCTCAGGCGGAGGCTTTTTTATGCAACAATAAAAAGTGGTTACAATTATTGCAGTTTACATAGATACATCTAACACATAAGGGGGTCCAATGCAAAATCAAGGAAGGTATGTAAAGTTTCTATTGTTCGTAGCTATAGATCAGACCCCCCAATGAATGATATGGGCTAAACAGTAATACTCGTGTCAATACAAAGTAATTCTACTAAAGCCAAAGGAGTGAATCTGTTCTTTTACTAAAGAGCAGAGTATAGCCCAGACTGTTCTGCTTGTACTTTGTTTGCTCAAGGGGACACTTTTTCTCTATCCATTGAATTCATTTTTCCAGATTTAAATATTCTTTTGTGTCTATTTGGCACGACTCCCTGTAAAAACAGCCTTTGGCAAGGCAAGCTGGTTTTGCTGTCATTGAAAGGAAAACCAAATCCAAAGGTGACTTACTAATTCCAATAGCCTTTCATTTAGTGTTGTATTTAAGGAAAATGAACTGAGACACTATTTTACCTGCAATTCATTTTTCCACACAATTGTATTTTACCAATCGTATTTTATCATACAATTTGTTACAATTCATTTTCACCTTTCTGAGGGTACAAAATGCATGTGAGATAGTCACTTGTCTGGGGACTTTAAAGCCTTCATATACACAAGAAGAGCATGTAAGCATGAAACAATCTACCTCACCACAAGGTTTTTATTTTCCTTTGTGCTGTTGTAACAAACTTAGAAAGTGTGAGGGACGGGTTGTCTTCTCCTGATTAGTTATGTGTAGAGGATAACAGCCGACTACTATTACCATTTAATTGAGTTATTCTTTTAGCTCAAGTGACAAAGTTCTGTGTTTTGTTGCTGAAATTCTGGGTTTAAAACTTCACTTTGTAATCTGTATGGTCATTAAATACTGATGTTATGTGATACATTTAAATGTGTGTTTTCTTCCTTTTGGTCCAACCTAGATAAGCTCCCTTTAGCAATGAAAATGAGAATGTACACACTGGTTGCCCCTCCAGGTAACAATTATTTATACTGGGTTTGACAAAAAAGAAAAGTGATTTTATTAAGTACAAGCAGTAAGATTTAAGTGGCAATAAGTGAGAACAGGCAGAGCAAAGTAGATTAGCAACTCAAAAGTACTTTGACCTTCTCTATAACACATCCACAGAATTACTTCCCGTAGTTCCTGCACAAGAGAGCATCCCTTCTGTGTACATGAATTGTGTAAACCAGCACAATCAGTTTGCTGAGACTATTATTGTTATTGAGTTTACTCAAGATTAAAATTTGGCATCTGCAAATGTGAGCTCTTTAATAGTCGTTTCATGGAGACATTTGCAGGAGTAAAACTCAGACATTTGAATGTTCATGGAAAACATATGAAATAGGATTTTGACACTGCAGAAGGAAAGTTCTGATGGGATTAGGTCTACAGGAGGGAGAGGAGTTTTAGGTTTAGTGGTGTTTCACAGGAGACTGAGATAGAATTACTCACATGCTTAAAATTAGGTGCATTCTTAAGCAGTTTACTGAATCATCTGAATCATTGCCTCATTGATGGAAGTAAGTTTCACTGTAATCTCATTTCTTTAAGATGTCCACTCCCACCATCCCTGGAAAATCAATGTATTGCTTAGAAAATCTATCGCTAAATCATAATGTAACTATTAATGTACTTACTTATTTAATTAATATTTAATTAATATTAATAGAATATTTATTTCCAAGAAGATAAAAATCCAGCTATGCTGTGAAATATTCAAGCTCTAATTCTAACACCCATCTCAGAGTATCAGTCTTAGTCTCGTCTTTGTTTTTACTTGTTCCTTTAGCATGTTAATTCCTTCAAACATGGATCTGTTGTTTTTGGCCTTATCTTCTAACATATAGCATCGTGCACATTTAACATGCAACATAAATCATTATTATTCATAATTTATAACTCCAAGATAGCATTTTTTAGGCATGGATTCCAAAGTGCTGTACAAAGGCAGAAAGTATCATTACCCATACTACGTAGGTGGGAAAGCCAAAGCACAGAATGTTGAAATAACTTGGTCACAGTTAGCTAGCAGGCAAGAGGTAGAGCTGGGAACAGAACCCAGTCTGAGGTCAATGTGCAGTCCATTAAGCCATGTTGCCTCTTTTTAGTAATTCTGGAAGTTGTTATTAATCATTTTTAATTCTGATTGCTCATGCATTTTACTCTAAGAACTATACTTTAAAAGGGTGGAAGATAAGCAGGATTAAGGGAATTTGAGAAAAAAATTAAATCCCTCTTTCTTTCCAGGCTATACAAGTCTTTGCCAAGACTTCAGTCCTTTTATTTTGCACTTTAAATAACTTTCTCTCTGATTAATGGCATGCACTTTAGAGAATGTGAGACTATTGTAACTCCATGCAAATGAAAGGCATAAAATTAATAGAATGTATGGCTTTCTGAAAACATAAAGAGAAATAGATGATCTCTGTTCTTGAACGTGCCACTACTACACTAGAACCAGTTGCAGACAGAGGTACACATGAACCTCATTTGATAATATTCATTATCTTCACATTCATAAAGCCTTTTTGTGCAGTAAAAGCTGTTGAAAGAGCAATATATCCTGTTACAATCAGTGCAACTAGATATCATGATAATGCTGCTGATGTAATGCTTTAATCATGCTTCTTAGTTTATGGAAACTTTACTTACCAGTTACTGAGAAAGAGAATTAAAAAGACCAGACTAGATGATACATTTCCTTTGAAACTACATGGATCCACCTGTAGAAAGGCATAAAATTATTAATTATCCTCCATTTTGTGGGTTGGAAAGTTATGTGGTAAATTTATCAGTCCTCCCTGCCAGCTTCAAAACCATGACTACTTCTATAGATTTCAAGGCCAGAAGGGGTTATTGTGATAATCAAATCTAACCTCCTATATATGGTAGGCCAAAGAAATTCCCCCAAATAATTCCCAGATTATATTTACCAAAAGACAACAAGGAGATCTGCGGCACCTTATAAACAAATAGATGCATCTGATGATGTGGGTATTTGCCCACAGAAGCTTATGCCCAAATGAATCTATTAGTCTTTAAGGTGCCACAAAACTCCATGTTGTTTTTGGAGATACAGGGTATGTCTACACAGCAAAGTTATTTCAAAGTAAAGACATTATTTTGAAATAAATGTACTTCCGTCTACTCAAGCCAACCGCTTGTCACGTTACTGGATTTTGAGGGGAACAGCAAGATCACTGCTGTGCCCACGGGGGGGTATTTGCCCCAAAAGTTGGTACAAAGAGGGCCATGTGAGGTGTCAGAAAAAAACCTTAGGGTATGTCTACACTACAAAGTTAGTTTGAACTAACGGACATTAGTTCAAACTAACTTTCATAGGCGCTACACTAGCGCTCCGTTAGTTCGAATTTAATTCGAACTAACGGAGCGCTTAGTTCGAACTAGGTAATCCTCATTCCACGAGGATTAAACCTAGTTCGAATTTACTAGTTCGAATTTACTAGTTCGAATTAAGGGCTGTGTAGACCCTTAATTCGAACTAGTGGGAGGCTAGCCCTCCCCAGGTTTCCCTGGTGGCCACTCTGGCCAACACCAGGGAAACTCATCTGCCCCCCTCCCGGCCCCAGACCCCTTAAAGGGGCACGGGCTGGCTACGGTGCCCGTGCCAGGTGCAAACCTGCCAGCACCCAGCCAGCAGACCCTGCACCTGGCACAGATAGAGCCACCCACCCGATGCCCCCCAGCCCTCTCCCTCTTCCCGGGACCAGGCTGGCGGCTACCGGGACCTTGCCCGGGACCGCAAGAGGCAGGCACCCGCCTGGGCTAGTGCGGACTTCGTGGACCTCGTCCACGACCTCCGCACTAGGCACAGGAACATGGCCGGCTTGGGCAGGAGAGCTGCCAGCCTGGCCACCCAGGAGCAGGAGTGCATGAAAATCAAGGTGGTCCACTGAGACCCCCGACCCTGAGCCCTGAGCTTACAATGGCCGTCCTGGCTCAGACCAAAGGTCCATCTAGCCCAGTAGCCTGTCTGCCGACAGCGGCCAACCCTAGGGACCCTGGAGCGGATGGACCAAAGACAGTGACCAAGCCATTTGTCTCGAGCCATCCCTCTCCAGCCTTCCACAAACCTTGGGCAGGGACACCACTCCTACCCCCTGGCTAATAGCACTCCATGGACCCAACCTCCATGACTTGATCTCACTTCCCTTTAAACTCTGTTCTAGTTCTAGCCTTCACAGCCTCCTGCAGCAAGGAGTTCCACAGGTTGACTCTGTGCTTTGTGAAGAACAACTTTCTGTTACTAGTTTGAAGCCTGTTACCCATTCCTTTCCTTTGGTGTCCTCTAGTCCTTCTTTATGGGAACTAATGAAGAACTTTTCTGTATGTACCCTCTCCACCCCACTCATGCTTTTAGAGACCTCTATCCCCCCTCCGTCTCCTCTTTTCTAAGCTGAAAAGTCCCAGTCTCTTTAGCCTTTCTTCATATGGGACCTGTTCCCAACCCCTCATCATTTTAGTTGCCCTCCCCTCTCCCAGCTTCTCTCTTCCCCTCTCCCACCTCCTTTTCCCAGTCTCCCCCAGTTTTGTTCAATAAAGACAGATTCCAGTTTTGAACACAATTGTCCTTTATTTTGTACATCAAGAAAAGGGGCTGGGGAAGGGTAAGTGGAAGGAGGTGAGGGAGGAATGGGGTACACGCCCCCGATGGGGACTACTGGGCTGGCTCTGCGGGCTTTTGGGGTAGAACCTCTCTTGCAGCCCCCTGATTTCCCCCTCTCCCCAGATGGCAGCCTGCGGCAAGTGCAGCCGGTCTGATGGCCGAGTGCTGTGATGTGCCCAGTGTGGGTACTCCGGGCACTCCAAGCCAGGACTGCTTTGCAAGCGGGACACCCCTGAGAACTGTCTGTCCGGGATGGGGGTCGGGACCCTTTAAGCACAGCTCTCGGCTAGCCTGAGACAGCATCTCCACGCTCTAAGTCCTCCTCTGATGCCCTGCCGGCACTGCTTCCGGCCATCCTTAAGCCCGGTTCAGGGTCCACTTAATGTGGACATGCTAGTTCGAATTAGCAAAACGCTAATTCGAACTAGTTTTTTAGTCTGTATCCGTTAGTTCGAATTAGCTTAGTTCGAATTAATTAATTCGAACTAAGTTAGTTCGACTTAACGTTGTAGTGTAGACGTACCCTTACTTTCTACTGATTCTGTATATGCTCTTCATATATCTGTATAATGTCTGTGTGTGGAGTTATGAATATGTACTCTGTTTTAATACTGGAAGCTTCTCTATCTGTTTCTGATCAATGGGCGAGGATGGCTCAGCCTATGGACATGCTAATTAGCAAGGCACCAGGAACAATAGATCTCTGAAGTACCAGAGACCCACCTCGGTAGGAATCTAGGTGCCTGGCCAGAGACCATGTGACTTTCTCCAGCTTGGAAGGAGCCAGGGGGGATATAAATAGGCCATGTGGCAGACTCCATTTTGGTGCTCAGCTCAGCTCTTAATCCCAGAGGCAGCAGTGCAGGGATCAATGAGCCGGCAAGAACTGTGGACCCATCCTGACATAGTATGTAAACCAAGAACTTTTAAGCCAGCAGTTATAACATCTCTGCTGCAAGCCTGCATCGAGAACTGGAAGATTCGATTCATGTAATGTATGGGTACGTCTACACTAGCCCCCTAGTTCGAACTAGGGAGACTAATGAGGGTGACCAAAATTGCTAATGAAGTGCGGGATTTAAATATCCTGCGCTTGATTAGCATATTCCCGGCCGGTCGCCAGTTTGGAAACTGACTAGCCCGAAGTAACTGTCCACGTCTACACACGGCAGAGAAGAGGGATTCTGAGATAAACCCCTTAGTTTGAATTAGCACACCTCCTCCCACTTCTTCTCCCCCACCTGCTTCTTCCTCCACACCCTCCCCACACATTCATAGACATGCTAGTCACAGAGTACTCATGTAAACACATCCTGATAACAAGTGGTAACAGAGTGGATCTTGTCAATGGATAGTTCTTTCAAGGTCTTCTGTGCCAGCTGTCTGTGCAGGGTGAGGTGGCACACAGAGGGAACACACACACACAGAGCCAAATATCTATCAAGATACAATCACACCATGTGTCAGAATTATACATGAGAGATGTTAGGATCACTGCAGATCATCAATTTGGTGGAGAGACAAATTGTTTCAGATATATAGTAGGTAGCTGCCCCTTTCTCCATCCCTGCCACCTGCTGCCCCAATAGGGTTATAGATATCCAGGTCCCCATCTCTGACCTTTGCTACTCTCGTATGGTCATTATATAGTATAAATGTCTCTGCAAGGAGAACCCTTTCTTTTTATGTTATAAGAAACAGTCACATTCCAGGCACATTTCATTGTCCTGACACAAGCAAACCCTTACTTTACCTTAGTTTATGATAAAAGGAAGTTGAATACCAAATTTGGTGGTTGTATCTCTTATTGTTAGATCTTGAACAAACAGAAGGACAGATGGACAAATTCACTGACTCATCTGCTCACAAACAAACTCCCTTAAAGCAAATTCTGTGGTAATGTTATCTGCTTGCAAAACTACATTTATCAAAACATTGATGACAGTCACTGTATTATAGATAAAATTAGAACAGGAGAGAAATAGGTTAAGTGACTAATAATTCATTTATTCTACTTCTGAAAACAAACAATAGATTCAACAACTTTTAATTGACAACTATGGTGCACTGAATACCTCTTGAATGCTTCTCACAGATTCTATTATGAAAGTATTTTCTAGTCTAAACAAATGACTAGTTTTCAGAAACCTGATAGGTTTTAAAAAAGAAAAGAATTGAGGTATTTTAGTGAGGAAGGTTTCTCTAGGTTAGATAAGCCATGACTTGTTCTTGTTAAAGATACAAAGAATAAGTCAGATCATTTTATAATATGCATGTAGATATCACAAAATTTGAAGATTATTAACCTATTATTTTGCTAATATGCTGTAATAACAGAACTATTTTGCTGACATTATGAAGTAGGGGGTTCCCATTCCAGAAATTGAATGGGTTTGCATCCGAAGCATGTTCTTCATGGCACCTTAGCTTTGACATGTAAGTCTAATTAAATTACCACTTCACTTGCCAGAACTTCTGCTTAATACATTTTTATTTCAATATAGTCCAATTGCTCACAGTGTCACATCTAGTGTTCTCTCATTATTAACTGGTGAAAAATGAAACCAAAATGGTTTGACAATGTTACTATCTTTTTAACACCCAAAGAAGGCCCAAAGGATCAAATACAATTTTGGAGTCAGTTGGATTAGTGCAATTTGTTACAAATTTAAGGACATTTCACCAGCCATTTCTGGTGGGTCATAGACTAGAGATGAGCACAACAGGAGATTTTATGTTCATCAGATGATGTTCACTGTGTCTCCAAAACTGAAATCTAGAAACAAGAACGTGTAATTTACTTTTGTTATTGAACTGTGTGGCCCAGATGGACAAAAAGGAATCAGTACACAGAGAGAAGATGTGCAAAATAATTTGATATTAGCATTTGAAGAGGAAAAAATGAAAACACACAGGTGTGTGTGTAATATGGGTAGCAAAGAACAGGACATATGGAAATTGTGTCAGTGGAAGTTTGTGGAGATGTCTGTGATTTATAAAGGAGACTTCCTAATGGAAGTCGATGTAAGAAACCCATTGAAATGGCAACCAGCAGGGACAAAAATATTCATGCATAAAATTACAAATTTAGGAAAGGCCAAACAAATCCCAAAACACTATCAGTGCAAAAATATGAGTGAAATCCATTCCCCATTGAAGTCAGTGGAAGATTTGCAATTGATGTCAGTGTTGCCAGGATTTCACCTTAAGTGCACAAACTTGTTAAGAGCAACATATCTGAACATTTACTTAGAAGATATATTAAATAGAATTTTATGTACCTCTTCGTATTTACATGTCCAATACTTTCTTGAGCAGTCTCATAAACCACTATAAAAGAAATGCAGGGAAAGTACAGAACACTTTGTCCAAGTTAGGGATGAGGGACTGCATTTAGGTTAACCTTGAATCCACTTGAACTTTTGCCTTTTGGAGATGTTGTAACTTAAAGGGACGTATCTATGGCAAGCTGCCATGCTGATCAGTGTTCTTGTAGTACAGTCAGGTACAGGCAGCTGTGCTCGTCTGGTATTTTAATACCTGATTGCCTCAAGTTAGATATCATTCCAGAGCTGTTACCATTACTCAGAAATAGCTGGAATAATAGCCTGAGGCAGTCTTCCATTTAGAGTGGCAATATTGGTTTCTGGGTAGGCCTTAAATATACATACCCAGAGTGTAGTATTTCTTTTAGATTTGATTTCAATTGCAGTTCATGGCTATCGTTGCCCATTGGCCTTCTTTTTATTAATCCACTGAAAGCATGGATGCAATATCATTAAAATGATATTATTCATTAATATGTTTGGATCATCTCTTTCATCATGCAATCCCTAAGAAGAACAAAAATAACAAATACCAGCAAAGTAATTCATCTTCCTGTAATGCTGTAAATTGGAAGCACAATGGCTGACCATGTTGCTTTTCTTATAAAAACACTTATTTCAGTCTTATTGTCTGCCAAAATAAATTGTGGATCTTTTAACCCATTCTCCTGAGGCAGCAAACATTCCATTGAAATTGTCGGGGGAGTGGAGGAATGCCCTTTACCCAAATTAAAGAAATTCAGGTTATTTCAACTAAATGGGATTCTACTTATATTCTATAGTATCTTGATACCCAAAGGTCATGGAATTGAGTCGAACCCACTTATTTGTAACAAACAAGACTGCAGAACTACAGAAAGACCCGTCAGAATTGCAAAGTCCAGGGAAACTTACTCAAAACACAAAGATGAAATTCTAGGAAAAAATTATTTGCAATATTCTGAGTCTGAAAAGTGCTTAATTTCATTGGGAAAATCTAAGTAATTTATGGCAGAAACAAAGAGGTTAGAAAAATCTATATGACTAAAGAAAATTTATTTTTCATTTTTATTTTAAACAAAATATCTAAAAAATTTTACTTTTAATGTTTGTCAAATCCCAAACTTGTGTACATTTGCCAAAATTCAGATTAGAGCTGAGCAAATTAGTGATTTTTTTTCAGGGACCAAACCTCAACAAGTAAAAGTAAATACAGTTTGATTTGGTTCAAACTGAAACTGATTTTTATTTTGTTTTGTCGCATCAAACAGGAAAAAATAGTTTCAGATCAACCACAATATTTTTCTAGGTTTTTTTCAATTCTTTTGGGGTCATCTTGGGTTATTTTTCAACTGTTTATGTTTTTTAATAACCATATTTTAAAATCCCATTAAAAAAAATCAAACGGTTCCATTATGACATATATGAAGCATACTGAAATGAAACACTTTGGCTGTGTCTACATTGGCATCGCTTTCCGGAAAAGGGATGCTAATGAGACACTTCGGAATTGCAAATCTGCGGGGGATTTAAATATCCCCCGCGGCATTTGCATTTACATGGCTGCCGCTTTTTTCCGGCTCGGGGTTTTTGCCGGAGAAAAGCGCCAGTCTAGAGGCGATTTTCCGGAAAATAAGCCCTTCTCCAGAAGATCCCTTATTCCTACTTGAAAGGGATATTTAAATATCCTGGGCTTCATTTGCATGTTTCTAGGCGGGCGCCATTTTTAAATCCCCTTAGTTTGAATTGACTGCCCACAGCTATACGCGGCAGTCATAAGTTAATCCGAACTAAGTCCTTAGTTCGGATTAACTGTTACTCCTCCTGCAATGAGGTGTAAATACCAAAAATACCTCATAGAGGAAGCCATGAGACTGTGCTCCCACTCTGATCTGGGACCATCAGAACCACGGATGCAGTGTCTGTCATTGGTGCCGAGCTATTTCCCAGAACCTCTCACATCTGGGGGCTGGCAGCATTCGTGGTCAAGAACAAGCCCAAACATGACAGTAAGAAGCTCCCATGGACGTAGGAGTGAGTATCCATCAAAGACTTCTCCGAAACACAGCATTTCTTCCTCAGGGCAGGCCAGGCCCAGTGAGCTGTTGCATCCTGCCACACCAACATCCAAGCTTCCCCACACTGAGATTAAAGCAAAGCGCATGAGTAATTCAGTGGTATTGCTGATTGGCCTGGTACCCACCCAGCTGGAACAGTCTGCAGCATGATCACTGACCATCTGCTGCCATCTCCATGCTTTTTGGTCCAGTTAGCCCATGAACAGCACTTCAATCTTCTGGCATCTCCAAGGTACAACCCTGAATCCTAGCTGTTTGGACCCCATTCTATATAGGGAGTAAGTGGAACTTTCCTTTCCACCCTCTCTGCTTTTCTCAGGCCACAGCCCCTTGCCCACAAGGTTCCCACTCCGACAGATGAACCCTGCTCCTGCCAGAGCAGCCCCTGCTGAACAGAGTTCACTGTAAACTGAGAGCTTGGGCAGCCACTCAGGAGAGATTCAAATGCTGCCCAGCTGATTAGTGAGAGCTCTCACAGTGCCCAGAGCGGGAAGCAGGTGCTTCTACTGGTGGGGCACCTCTGCACATGCTTTGGTGCACATAACAAAATGTATTCTTCACATGGAAGGAGGGTACTGTGACCTGCCCTGTCCATTAGTTCCACCACTAGCTGAGCCATTTTATGACTCAAATGGTTTTCTGAGCCAGAACCCACCTTCTCCTCCATGTCTAAGTACAGCTCAGACTCATGCCCTTACCATGGCCTATGACCCAGCAGTGATAGGTATCTGTACCTGTGGGTCCCCTGTAACCTTAAGCCTCTACCCTTTGCCCAGAGTCAGCACCATGAAATACATATCACCCATGATTCCCTCTGCTCCCATATCTTATACCACTTGGCCCAGGCTCTTCCACCAGCCCGTTGGTCTCCAACAGTGAGAGTAGAGGTACACTTGTTCCTCCAGTCCCTACAGCTGTTTCCTCATCACTGGACCTCCTTATCTTCTCCAGATGATCATAAGCAATACCAGGACCTGTTACAGAGGGTGCCAGCAGACCTGGGCATACTGCTGAAGGAATCTCAGTTCCAGCAGCACAAGCTCCTGGACATCCTCCATCCCCAGGATCAAGAGTGGCACTCCCCATGAATAACACCATTCTATAGCCTGCACAGGCAGTGTGGCCTACCCCTGTCTCCTATGCAGAGTGTTGGTACTTCATTCCCATCATTCCCACTAAGGGGGCTGACTTCCTTTTCTCCCACCACGGATAGGCACCACCATGTTGCACAATGGACCCTTGACAAAATCATCCAAAACACAGGAGTTGGTGGTGATGGGGGACTTCAACTATCCAGACATATGTTGGGAAAATAACATAGCAGGGCACAGAACAAATTCTTGGAATTTTTTTGAGACAATTTTTGTATTCCAAAAGGTAGAGAAGGCTGTTCTAGATTTGATTTCTACAAATAGGGAGGAATCAGCTCAGAATTTGAAAGTGGAAGGCACCATGGGTGAAAGTGATCCTGAAATGATAGATTTCATGATTCTAAAAAATGATAGAAGGGAGCACAGCAAAATGAAGACAATGTATTTTAAGCCAGACTTAGCAATCACAGGGTAGGTCAATTGGTAGGAAAAATAATTTAAGACAGCTGGCAACTTTTCAAAGAGACAAATTATTCCACTGCATAGGAAAAATAGGAAGTATGGCAAGATATCACCCTGGCTTACCCAAGAGATCTTGAATGATCTAAAAATAAAAAGAGTCTCATAAAAAGTGGAAAGAAGGTCAAATTGTTAAGGATGTATAAGAATAAATAACATGAATATGTAGGGTCAAAATTAGAAAGGCCAGGGCACAAAACATGCTAAAACTAGCTAGCGACATAAAGGGCAGCAAGAAAACAGTCTATAAATACATTAGAAGCAAGAGGAATATCAAGAATAGGGTAGGCCCATGACTCAGTTATGAGAGAAAAATAACTGAAAATGTGGAAATGACAGAGGCCTTTAATGAATACTTTGTTTTGGTTTTCACCAAGAATATTAGTGGTGATTGGATACCTATCATAATGAAAGCTAGTGAAAATGGTGTAGGTTCAGAAACTAAAATAGGAAAAGAACAAGTTAGATGTCTTCAAGTCACAAAGGCCTGTTGAAATGCATCCTAGAATACTCGAGAACCTGACTGAGGAGATAAGTGAGCCATTAGCTAACATCCTTGAAGTGTCATGGACTATGGGAGAGATTCCAGAAGACTTGAAAATGGCAAATATAGTGCCCATCTATAAAAAGATAAATAAAGACAACCCAGAGAATTATAAACCAGTCAGCTTATCTTCTGTACTAGAAAGGATAATGAAGCAAATATTTAAGGAATCCATCTGCAAAAATCTAGACGATAATAAGGTGATAAGTAACAGTCAGCATGGATTTCTTAAAAACAAATGATGTCAAACCAACCTGATAGCTTTCTTTGACAAGGTAACAAGCCTTGTGGGTAAGGGAATAGCAGTAGATGTGGTGTATCTAGATTTTAATAAGTGTTTTGATACAATCTCACATGACCTCAAACTAGGGAAATACAACTTAGATGGAGCTACTAAAAGATGGGTGCATAACTAGTTGGATAACCATTTCCAGGCAGTAGTAATCAATGGTTGGATGGGGGTCTCAGCTCCCTATTTGTATTCTAAATCCTGCCCTGAAACCTCTGACTGAACTATTCATCTGTAAGAGGGTCACTGGAGAGGCATCGACCTGCATGGCCTATTATAATTTCTTCAGGAAGCATGAGGAGGATGCATGACACCGGTGCAGGTCAATGGACACTTTTAAGAAATCCTTCTGGTCCCAGTGCATGGCATACATGTTCTCCCACTTTGGGAATACAAATAGGGACTGTACCTCTCAAATCACCACCAGTTGCAGGTATGTAACTTCCTCTTCCTTTTTGATGACTGTAGAAACTTCCTCCATTAACTATAAAAGTAAGAGACAGCGGCACCTGTTACTATAGTGACCAAAAGAGAGTCAGCAAATCTTGAACAAAGTGCTCATTAGTGAAAGCCCAGTCATGTAGTTTATTCTCTGTTAGCTTGTTCACATTTCCCTACTAACTAACAACTAGTACTTGCCATTGCAACATCATTGTGGTATAGATTTGGATCTGTACACTCTTCAACTTTGGCAAAGTCCAGATACAGAGATATATCTGGACCTGGCAATTTAGACTGATCTATTCTAGATGCGACCTTAACCCCTTGATAGCATTGATCCAATCTAGTTATTTTATCATTTCAAGACAGAGTCATGAATTAATCACCCTAACAACAGCCTCAGTACATAAATTGAATCCATTATCATACATGCTTGGCTGTTGGTAGCAGATAAGCACCAATAAAACCGTTCTATCCATCATCTATGAATAACATCTGTTTCAATTTCTATAGTTCCTGTTACCTTTATAATAAAGGTTGTTTCTTTAGTATTTTTTCAGTGAAACAGGTGGTAAAATAGATTAAGAAGGGGAAACAGAAATGCAATGGCAATAATTCCATAAACTTGTAATAAGGTGAAATTAAATCTTTGCCTACTCTACTAAAATGTTCAATATATAACAACCTCTTATATGCTATTGTGTTCACGATATAACAGTTTCTTCCTAGTAAATGGGTTACAGCAGGCAAGTAAAGTCATGAAACATAATACAAAATAGTGATACATTGTACATAATCCAAAACATTCTAAAAAGATACTATTGCATATGTGTACATACAACTGGCAGTCACATGTAAAGATGGACAAACAACTACACTGTCATGCACTTAATAACTTTTTCCCACAGGAGATATATAATGCAAAACAAATTACTAGATCAAAAAAATTAGGTACTATTGATCACTGTGTTAATTGCACTATTAAACAATAATAGAATACCAATTTAAATATGTTACAAATATTTTGGATACTTTTTAAAAATTTCAAATGTATTGATTTCAATCATGACACAAAATACAAAGTAATAGTGCTCACTTTACATTATTAGTTTTTTTTCCTCAGAATTAATTGCAAGTAATTTTAAAAATCATTTCACAGCCTACCTAGAATATGTCCACACCAAAGAACTAATCTGTGGCTTCTTAAAAGATTTCTGATAAGTTCTGGGATCATGAAGTGTTTAATTTAAAATTCGGTTGTGATAAATGCCCTGATAAGTCCAATGAAGGACACAATCTGAATTAAGATTTTATTTGATTTAATTAAAGTTAAAAACTTCAGGTGCACAGCTTTAATTTTAGTCACTATCTATCTGAAAGGGAATAAATATTTTCAAAATGTTCACATAGGACCAAACTCTCCACTTTGATTCTAGATCAGGGTGTGATCTTTAGTAACACTGTTGTAAATCTGACTAATTCCCTTAGGGTATGTCTACACTACCCCGCTAGTTCGGACTAGCGGGGTAATGTAGGCATACCGCAATTGCAAATGAAGCCCGGGATTTGAATTTCCCGGGCTTCATTTGCATAAGCGGGGTGCCGCCATTTTTAAATCCCCGCTCGTTCGAACCCCGTGCCGCGTGACTACACGCGGCACGAACTAAGTAGTTCGAACTAGGCTTCCTAGTTCGAACTACCATTACTCCTCATTCCACGTTCAAACTACCTAGTTCGTGCCACATGTAGCCACGCGGCACGGGGTTCGAACGAGCGGGGATTTTAAAATGGCGGCGCCCCGCTTATGCAAATGAAGCCCGGGAAATTCAAATCCCGGGCTTCATTTGCAATTGCGGTATGCCTACATTACCCCGCTAGTTCGAACTAGCGGGGTAGTGTAGACATACCCTTAGAGAATCAAACTCAGAGCCACACTTAGCCCCCTTTTGCTGCATGGCTGGAATCTGTTGCATACTCTGTAACTCTTCCTTATGAACTAGTTTCATACTCTACATTCCCACTGAACTTGGACACATGGCATTCATGCTTGCCACATTGTTGGCAGATCCTGCATGGGATTCATACTTGCTACATTGATGGCAGACCCTGCATCAGTGGCAATATACAGTTATCTACCCGAGTGCTTGTGGAAGGAGTTAATATTGACATATTGTCAGACGTGACCAAATGCTATCCAGTCGGATTGCAGTTCTAAAAAACAGTGTAGAATAGAAAAGGGGAGGGGAATGAAAATCTAAAGACCTGGTGGAAGTATATTCTCAGGCATTTAGCTATTATTTATCTGAACAGCTGGTAATCCATTAAGCCCAATGATTTCTTTTATCAATTAGTATCTCTGATAGCCATTAGAAGCACTTCATATTTAATATCAATGGACGACTTCACCTCTGTCTCCTACAGTACACTTAAATGATTCCTTGGCAAGTAAACTTAATATCTTTGCCCCATCCACATGACTGGAAGAGTGGATAAGGGCAAGAGTTTATTTTTGCAGAACTGGATCCCTCTCCACCCACTCCCTTATGAATCTGAACTTCTATCTGCTAAGTCAAAATGAACTTTAATAAATGAGCAAAAGACATTAGCTATGTGTAGTTCATGCTTACATTCATAATGATTTTAAAATGTGCGGCTGCATCTTGAAGAAGAACAGAGCTTGACATAATTTCAGTTATCAAATACTGGTAATTGACACAGAGACAGGCTGTGCTTTACACTGGGTTATAATTAATCCACTTCAGTGACCTCAAAGGCTGCACTTCTGAGAAATCTACCACTTACGTTTTGATTCTTTGTCAACTACTTCAGCAGACATAAATTACAAATGAGGTACTAATGAAGTATTTCATCACCTGTTTACGTTCAGTGATCAGTTTCCTTACTCTAATTTACAGCACATTTTTTTTTTTTTTTTTTTTGCAGCTACTGTCAGCTGGAGCTGCCTTTTACTCAGAGCTGTTATAAATCAGCACATAGCTATCAGTTTTCTTTGCGTTTTAAAATTGTACAACATGGGAAGAAATAAGTTTACATTTTTAAACTGATAGAAGAAAAGAGAAAAATGCTGTGTTAGTTATAACTTCTGGTCTTTCCACTAACTTAAAGATTAAATTATTAGAGCCAAATTCTGTGCTGGTGTAAATGGGTAAAATCCCATTGAAGTCTGGTAGCTGCACCCTTTTACAACAGTGGAGAATTTGACACATTAAAAATGTCTCAGACATAAACTAATCCTTGCCAAATTATTAAATATTAGAGATAAGTGTGCAGTAACTGTACAAGTGTTTTTTTCTGGCTATAAAGATGTCACCAAGCTACTGAGATATCTCCATTAAAATATTTACATTATAATAAAATATCTAGGTTGTTTACATGCTGTTCTCATTTAAAATTTTAGGGTTTGATTCTGATCACAGATCTAACATGAAAAGCACTGGCGAATGGAATAATTTGTGTCTTAAGGAATAGCAGATAGGAGTTTAATTTTCAAAAGAAGGTCATGAATTTGTGTACAGCTCTGGTAGCTCCATCTTCTTTTCCCATGAGAACATCACTACGAGAAAACTAAGAGGGGACATGATAGCAGTTTTCAGATATCTAAAATGGTGTCACAAGGAAGAGGGAGAAAATTGTTCTCCTTGGCCTCTGAGGATAGGAGAAGAAGCAATGGTTTTAAACTGCAGCAAGTGAGGTTTATGTTGGACATTAGGAAAAGCTTACTAGCTATCAGGGTAGTTAAACACTAAAATAAGTTGCCCAGGGAGGTTGTGGAATTGCCCTCTCTGGAGATAGTTAATAGCAGGTTAGATAAACATCTATCAGGGATGGTCTAGATGGTACTGGGTCCTGCCATGAGGGCAGGGGACATGACTCAATGACCTCTTGAGGTCCCTTCCTGTTCTAGTGTTCTATGATTCTATGATTCTGTGACCCTATTCTGATGCCTGCAGCTAATTCCAACCTATTCCCATAGTTCAAAAGCCAGTTCTTGCCAATGATAACTGGTACCTTAACTTTCTTCCATTGAGCTATGAGATCTCAGGCCTAGAGCTGGACAGGAAACAATTTTCCCATCCTGAGAAAATTCTTGAGATCCCCACATATTCCTGTTCCAAATCACAGTGAGAAGTTGAAATCTTGCTAACTGAAAATCCAAAACAAACAAAACAAAACAAAAAAACAACCATCAAATCAATTAAAATATTTCATTTAACAATTTGGAAATGTTAAATGTATATAATGATCTTTTTGCATGACCTTATAAAAAATAAACATTTATAGAAACTTGGAATGGAAAAGTTGTTTTAACTCAAAAAAAACCCATTTTCTTTATGTTTTGAACATATCAAGAGGATGTTTTGACAATCTGAAAAGGTGTTGTTGGTTTGTTTAAAAAAAAAAAAAAATCCAAGCCACGAGATTTGTGAAAATTGGCCTTAGTTCTGCAAACAGTTTTGATTTTCACAAAAAATTCCTGGCCAGCCAATGTTCTTCCATCTGCAGATGTCTCTATCCTACTCTCCCATCATCCTATTCCAAATTCTTTTCTCCACTGGTGCCTGCCCTCTATGGATGAACTTGTCCTTCTGAACCCCAGTGCTACGTGCCTCCTCACTGTCAGTGCATGAAGTGTCTCCCACTCTGCTACAGGATCACCTGCATCCCCATCCTTTTATGAGCCACTCACCTGTGGCTGCCTAGACTGTCTGGACCTTACTTCATGTTGTGAAGTCTACACATTGCGTCTGTTCTGTTTTCTCTTGGGCTTTCTTTTTTATTTGGTATCATGCTAAAGAATATTCAGGCAGGATTGAGCTAGAAAGGGCTCTCATAGGATATTTCAATAATACCTAAGAGAAATGTTTTTATAGAAAGGAATGGTGTTTCACTTTAATGAAAATCTACTAGAGCCAATTGGAGCTGTTTTAAATGTCCTGGATGCCTGCCTTGAAACTTGAAAATTAGCATACAGGGTGAGTAATGCAGGCTGGGGTAGACTAGGTCTCTCCAAGCCTCATGCTTTGTGTTGGGGGGAGGGGCAGTGGTGAATTATCATGGTCCCTTGGGACCCTGGAAAAATCTCCCCCTGACATGGCCCCTGGGATGGTAGAGCTCTCATTCCCTGCCATGGCCTGAGGGACACGGAGAGGCAGAGGGCTTCTTTGGTATTGGGGCTGCAGTGGATAGTGGGAGGGTGTAAAGGAGTGAGCAGGGTCATGGCGTTGAAAGGAAGAGGTGAAATGTGGGGGGGTGGAATGGAGGCAGGACCATGAGGGAAGTTGTGGGATGGGAGGAAGAACAGGGCATGACCACAGGGAAGGGACAAAATGGAGTGCATCCAGAGGTGGTGACCATGAGTTGTCACTGTGGTCCCGGTCAGGGCTGAAAGCTGGACCCTCACTAGCACTGAGTTCTCAGCTTTCCCTCTGTATCCTAACTGAACTTTCAGGCCTTTTCCCCCATCCTGCCCCATTTGGGGCCATAGGGCAGAGGGAGTAAGCTCTCAGGCTCCACTCTCCCCGCCCTGCAGGATCATGGGTGGGCAGAGACCAGCAAGTGAAGGTGTGGCCTTGGCCAGAAGATATGGGGGAGGGGGCCAGTCTCCCCAAGGGGAAGCTTCACCTGCCGCCCATGAAAATCAGCCTATGTTCCATCTGCCCCCCTCTTTAACTGACCTTTAGGACTGTGTGCTGAAGCTAGCTGACAAACATTTCTCAGTTTTGCTCCTTTTTCCAAACCTGAGACTCACAGAATAGGAATCCAGATAAGGTCAAGTGACAGGAAAGCCCTGTGCATTGAAATCATGCAGAAATCCGTACTGAGAGCACTTTGCAGAGTTATTCAGTGACCTACCATGTAGGGTGTGCTCCATGACCATTGTTCTATGGGAATTCTGTGAAAATGGAAGAATGTTTTACTTTTTCATTTGCCATTTCCTGCACTTCATCACCTTTCTTTTCTCTCATGCAGAACTGGTTGCTTTTCATGCTTTTCTGGGTTTACCTCACACTGGGACACCAGATATGCATACTATTGGAAAAAATAAAAAACTGAACCCAAACGTGTCAGCAGTCTTCTACCTACTAACAGTTTCCTTGGGTTTTTCCTACCTAATTACTTTGCTATACAAAGGGGTGGGGGGGAGGAGGGAGAGTTATTACCATAGCAACTGTCACAATGCATAATGTTGAACATTACTCTGAACAAGCTGTACTTTCTTAAGGAAACATACACATCATAATGACATATATTTTTCTTTTGTATTTTTGGTCTGTTTTAAGTAATAGCATGCTCCTACTTGCATACAGTAAGTTCCAAAGGCAGTAATAATTTCCCACACATTGATTTGGGCTAGGCTTTGTTGTTTTTGTTACCGTTTCTATTTATTAAAGATGATCTGATTTTATTTACAGAAGAAAACAAGCACAGAGACTTCTTTTAGAAATATCAAATTTAGCAACGCAGAATAAAAGCATAAAGAAGGCAGGGGAGGGGCATAATCTCACCTTTAGATTTACAAGTGGACAGGGCAGCTTGCATGCTTGCCCTCCTGCACCATGATTTTGTATCTTCTCTAGAAGAAAGCTACTGAATGTGTCTAGTACTATTTACAGGGCAGTATCAATCATACACTCTAGATGTGGGCATAAACCAGTCTTTGTGGGCAGGGAGGGGTACTCATTAGTGACCTGATTTTCATACAACTGTAGAAATGTCTCCCTTTCTGATCCTATAAATCTGAGCAAGTGTGTGAGAAATAGCTGAGGTTTGGTGGAGGATATAATTCTTAATCCTGTCATCTTGTTGCCACATTCAAAATCCAGCATGAAAAATTATTGCTGGTGGCTATTTTAATCTTATCATTAATGTGCTTTTTATCACACCTATTTCTATCAGTGACCATGAGAGAGAGGCCAAACTGGAATATCTTCCTTTAACCACACCTTTTGATGTAATCACAGACCATGTTCTATGTTTCTCAATGAAATCCATGACTCGTCTAGTTATGTGAGTGGGAACAGATGACAGACCACTGATATTTTTACCGAAATAGAGCAGAAATCGTAAAACACTCCACCTTCAGTTATTCCCAGCTTGTTAGAAAGCCACTGGATCTATCTCCCAGAAGATAACTGCAGGTATCACTTGGAGAAGAAAACTGTGTACAGAGTGGACAGGGCCACATGAGCAGTTCAGATAATGGGTACCCAGGGTGTGGTATGCTTATACATGCTAAACTTGAAATTTAGTGTGTTTATGCAACAGAGTCATGATTTTGTGTATGTTTCCATATATAGTAATATGCTTCTGTAGCCCTGACAATGTGGTGTGGTGCATGTGTGTGTACTTTGGTGTTCGCCAGTACTCCTGAAACAAAATTACTTAAAGAGGTCAAAAGATTATCATTTCAGTTTGAGACTCACAAGTGAGCAGAATAAACTGTCCTTTTTCTAGGCCTGAACTGGAAAAACTAAACAGAACCAATCCAGATTAGGCAAATCAAAACTGACCTTTGTTGTGCCCAACTCAAAAGACTAAAAGTTGTGAATCCCAGGAAAAGTCCTCAGCAAAGTGGTTTAGGAGTCTGGTTCAGCAAACTCCTTCAATTCATGATTAACTGTATATACCTGCTTAAGTGCTTTGCTGAATTGAGGCCTATCTGTTCATTACTAGGATTGCCAGATGGCTTAACCAAGAATACCGAACACGCCTTCCCCCCCCAAAAAAAAACACCGGGAAAAAAATTCTGTTGAGGGGGAAAAAAAAAGGACCCCGACAGCAGTTATTAAGCAAATAAATAAATAAATAAAAATTGAAAATCAACATGGCCCCTTTAAGAAGAGGCTTTTTTGCCAGCAGCCATTTTGTTTTTCTTTCCAGCCACAAGACAAGCTACTGCAGAACCAGGTAAGCGGAGTGGTGTGTGTGCGGGGGAGGGAAGAGGTTGGAGGGAAATTCGGGGGGCCCAGTGGAGGTTCGGGGGGGCGGGCCCGGTTGCTGAGTGTTTTGTAGGGTTGCCAGATGTCCAGTATTTTTGCCTCCTGGCAGGGAAATAAAACAGAAAATACTGGACATTTTAAGTATTTCTCACCAGCAACTACACACCGCACCATAATAACTCGAACTCAGGAACCAATCCTTGCAACAAACCTCGGTGCCAACTCTGCCCACATATATACACCAGCAACACCATCACAGGACCTAACCAGATCAGCCATACTGTCACTGGTACATTCTCCTGCACATCCACCAACGTAATATATGCCATCATGTGCCAACAATGCCCCACTGCTATATACATCGGCCAAACAGGACAGTCCCTACGTAAAAGAATCAATGGACACAAATCTGATATTAGGAATGGCAACATACAAAAACCTGTAGGGGAACACTTCAATCTTCCTGGACACACAATTGCAGATCTAAAAGTAGCCATCCTGCAGCAAAAAAACTTCAGGACCAGACTTCAAAGAGAAACTGCTGAGCTACAGTTCATCTTTAAGTTTGACACAATCAACTCTGGATTAAACAAAGACTGTGAATGGCTTGCTAACTACAAAAGCAGCTTCTATTCTCTTGGAATTCACACCTCCAGATCAGCTGCTAGAAGTGGGCCTCATCCTCCTTGATTGGATCACCTCATCATCTCCAGCCTGATCCTGGCCTGCATATTTATTCCTGCCTCTGGAAATTTCCACTACATGCATCTGACGAAGTGGGTCTTTGCCCACGAAAGCTTATGCTCCTACACTTCAGTTAGTCTATAAGGTGCCACAGGACTCCTCGTCGCTTTTGGTATTTTCTGAATTCTTTTACCAGACAGGAGGCGAAAATACTGGACTGTCCAGGTCAATACTGGACACCTGGCAACCCTTACCCATAAATATTATATTAACTTCCACAATGACTCCTCCATGCTAATAAAATGCAGGAGAAAAGTAAAGTACAAAACAGAAGAAAGAAGGTGTGAGTCTGTTTTTGATTTTATTAATTATATGCCTCTAGTCTAGAAACTTTAATTATACCATTATGAAGTCTTGTTCACATAAAACTGTGGCTCAGTTGCTTCTATGAAATAATTTTTATTTTGTGCACATAGACTAGTCAAATAACAGTTCAGTGTTCATTTCTTATAAGCTCATAATGATCTGAAAGACAAACATGTAATATTATAGGAATTGATTTGCTATGTTAAAGCGTCTTTTATTTCATTGCCAACCATAATTTTAAACTTAGCTTCATGGCTAATATTGTCCTTTGGCATTGCAAAAATGGTCTGTGTGTGGTCAAGACAGGTGTGTCTGTTGTTTCTGAACATAATGCTGCCTTAAGTAACCAGTTTCTACTTCATGTAGAATTTTAAAACTTTTTGCTTTCTTTGTCTGCTCATTGTGTTTCAAACAATGCTTTTATCCAATGCAAATGGAGCAGGTACAGATCGAGCAGAACCTTTGCTGTTAAATCCTCACTGACGAACAACAGTATTACTGCTTCCTGTTGTTATATCTCAGGGTTCATGCATTTAACCAGACTCCTTATGCTAATCCGCAACTGAAATCCATTTCCATTTCGGAAGTGTCCCCACTGAAATCTTGTAGGTCACTGTATTAGCTCTAGCAGTACTTTTAAACTTTCAGATGTACCCCAGGGAAATTATTCCTATCTCATTTACACCAGTAGAAGCTGGGAGCAAATCTCCTAAAGTCAATAGAGTTACACCACATACATCTGGTGTGAAAGCAGAATTTGGCCCAACGTGCTACAGTTACACAAAGCAGAGAAATACCCCAGCCATTTTAAAATTACAGAAAAGAAGGGCATCAGTAGGTATATACGGCTTCAGAGCAACTGTACCAGCTGAGGCATTTACCCCTGAAGGAGGCTAGGCAATGGTTTCTGACACCAAGAACAGCTTTAAATTCTGGCCCAGATTCCATAGAAGCCCAGTCAGTAGAGATTTCCTGGGAAAGGTGCTGAATCAACACATATTCCTGGAGGCATGAGCTACTCTCCTCCCCAGTAGGCTCTGAACCATGTTCTAGGTTGTGCCAGACAGTTCCCTGCCGCCTTGGTAGTTTGCGCCACGATGTTGTCTTTGTTCAAAATTACTGTCCATCAAGAGAATGAGCCAGACCTAATGCTTCATACATTATATATGTAGGTTACATGGAAAACAAATATAAATTAATTGCAGTTACACAATTGATGTGTATTTCATGGTTTTGTTTCTGTTTTTTATCTAAAGTACACATACATGGTGTTTCTACAGACTAAAGAAACTAAGATGTGATCTCTTTTAAAGAATGCCCCTATTAATACAATGCTGGGGGAAACAGGAAAATGCTAAGTATCTGCATCTGAAAATAGCTCTTTTTAATTCTTTAGCCATGAAAGATTTTGGGCTATATATCATTTTACATTCAGTGTTCATGAACATTTAGCTATTAATCAGGGTATATGACTGTTGAGATTTATTCCAACACATTCCTGAACACTCTTGTAAAGTGAGATTTTTAGATCAAGAGAACAACATGTCCCAGAGAAAAACTTTTTCAAGTAAATAAAAACTAAAATTCAACTCTTGACTTAATACCTTTCTAGGTCACATAAATATATGAAATCAGGGAATATTCTCCCTGTATAAAATCAGCTTGTAGCAAACTTCTGATTTCTATATATCCTTCGGGTATATAAGTACCATTATTTTATCGCATGCGTATTATGATAGAATCCACACAATACAGGGGAATAATGTAAACAATTATTTTAAGCAATGAAGGCAAAATGTCATTATGACTGATAATATCAGCATGGCTCTATTAGCTTCAGTAGAGCAACAGCAATTTGCAACAGCTGAGGAGCCAGACCTAAGTATTTAACCCTTCATTTGGGCTTTGATGTTGCAGCTTACCTGTTCTATGAGACCACTTAGCATGTCAAAACCCAAATTGAGTAGCAGGGTATAGCATGGTAGTTCAGAATCGAAGTTCAGTCTGAACTCTTAATTTGCTTTGGTCTCATGAATTTGTCTCATAATTAATTACTAGGGAGCTGCACCCTGCTCACCACATTCACCAACCCCCTTCTCTCTAGCCGCTTTTGTGGCCAGAGATCACGACGATGTCATTTTGTTGCCTGGCAGGAAAAACCTTTTATATATATATATATAGAGAGAGAGAGAGACATGGAGGTGTACTGAACTGTAGTCTGTTTTGTGGCATAATTTTAATGGTAAGTATCCCAGTCCTATCCACACACAACAACTTCATAGATGCATTAGGAGTTAGTTTAGTTTTGTGCAACAGTATTAGGCGACTAAGAAAGTGCTCTGTAATATTCCAATCAAATCCCAATATCAATCTATTTTAATAATTCCACCACTAAGGGCCTAACCACATCATGGCCTAACACAAAATATTGTTTTTAACAAAAGAACCATTTTCAAGTTAAAGGATCATAGAAAAGAAACAGAAACTGGTAAGTTCCTGTTTGATTTCACACCTGTCATTTATAAATGTGCATGTCAAATCAGATATTACGCAAGTCATGAAATGACCAATAAGAGCTCAACCTACAGGAAATCTGAAACCAAAGAGTTGTTCACAAGTGTGGATGCAAACTAACAATGATTTTATAAACACCATCAAAAATTATTAATGTAATCTTGCATTCCCCAAAGGACTCAAAGCACTTCGCAGGCCAAGCCAATTGAAATATACACTTGATTCACTTCATCACAGCCACTTCAGGCATGAAATACAAGAACTATTTAACTGTCTGTAGCTACACCACATCACAGTTTGGGAGAAGTGAAAAATACCTAATCCAATTTAAACTACAGGGAGATTTCAGCAGGCAAAATATAATTACCCACTTTGGAATTTGGCCAGGACAGCAAGATCAACACCCTTAAGAAGTACTCTAATATCTAATTGACTATTGAATTGAGGGATCTATAGTGGGGAAAAGTAATATATAGCATGGAACATAATGTGCTTTGGCTATCTGGGCTACAGTAATAATAATACTTACGATTTCAAAGCACCTTTTATCCAAAGATTTAAAAGGAACTTTTACCTTGTTACTTCTATAAGACAAGAAAATAGCATCTTTGGGTTTACAGAGGTTAACATTCTGTGGAGGACTCAAGACTCCTGTTCTCGGGACCATCTTTTTTGGATTTGAGAGGATTGAAGTCATCATTGGTCACCACTAGATGGCCCTTTTTGGTCACATTGCCTGCCTCGGAGTTGAAGTCCCCACATATCAAGCTCTGTAGATCAGACTTGAGTTCAGAAAGGTTCTCTCCCTGATCACAGTCATCTCAATTAACTTGGCTGCAGCAAATGAATAAAAATCCTGTGGAACTCTTAGAAGCCTTGAATAAAGTCATGGTCATGAAGTCAGCATTACAGACATCTGCTGTCTAAGGGTATGTCTACACTACCACCCTAGTTTGAACTAGGGTGGTTAATGTAGGCAACTGAAGTTGCAAATGAAGCCCGGGATATTTAAATCCCGGGCTTCATTTGCAACTTCGGTTGCCTACATTAACCACCCTAGTTCAAACTAGGGTGGTAGTGTAGACATACCCTAAGTGTATTTTTGTTATTTATGGAGAGGTAAACCAAGGCACAGAAAAGTTATGCAACTTGCCCTTCGTAACACTGCAAATCAGTGGCAGAGCAGGGCATGGAACTCAACAATACTGAATTACAGTGTGTCATTTTAATCACAAGAACACACTCCCTCTATGGTACTGCTTATTCACATAGACCCATGTGATTAAAGGTATTTAGGTACCTAAAACTACAGATATAGACTCAGTGGGATTTTTCAAAAGTGCCCATAGCCTAACTCCCATGGATTCTGAACACCCAGCCTATGTCTAGACTGCAGTGCTTTTCTAGGATACCGGAAATATCCCAGAAAAGCAATGCCACGCCCAAGGAATGCGACTGCTTTTCCAAAATTTTTTTGGAAAAGCGGACGCACTCTTTTCCTATCCCTGTAAATCTCATTCTATGAGGAAGAAGGGATGTGTTGAAAGAGCAGGTTTTTCCGAAATTTGGTGCCATGTAGACGTGCCAAATTTCAGAAAAGCCTCTTTCGACAGAAAAGTGGAAAAAGATACGCAATTTGTGGTTCGCAATTTGCATATCTTTTTCCAACTTACCTTTGTAGTCTAGACGTAGCCCTAGAGTTTTAAAAATTTGTCTCTAAGTGCCTACATCACTTTTGAAAATGGGATTTAGCCTTCTGAGTCACTTAGGCCTCGCAACACTTAGCAGAACAATCTTGGGCCTTCGTTCCTATGCAGCAAAGCTTTTAACCATACGTGTAACTTTGAGCACATGAGAACTCCATATGAAGTCAGTATAAATTCTCACATGCTTACAGTTATGTACATGCTTTGCTGGAGTGAGGCAATAAACTTTTATTTCTGGATTACCTCTCTATCCCTATGTAAAATTATATAGTTGCTCTGTGTTATTCTAGAAGATCATCTTCTACAGTGCAGTGAGCATTGTTGTCTACAAATTGAAGAATGAAGACTATAGCCCCCTTCAAAGGTGGTATACTTCATGGAATAAAAGATTAGTCATCATTAGTTGTGTGTGGAAAGACTGCTGTCAATTTTGGCAGCTCTCCCTCTAAAATTTAAGTCTTGAGTATTTCCATAAGTGTTAGTGCTTTTAAATATAAATTCAAAAGCAAAGATTAGGTTTTATAGGTAGTTTACCAGACTAAACAGAGTTGTGAAACTTTGTTTAAGAAAAAAAGAAAAGTCTCAAACATAGCAACAATTGTACAGATGAAAACAGCAAAAACTTTTGAACAGCTGTCCACCAGCTCCACCACATGGCACAGCAAAAATCTACAATTCAGTTGCTAGAACACTTTGAAAAGGATCACAAAGTCTTTATGCCCTTCAAGTAAGCAAATTTCCCATAGATTGGGTCCAAAAAGTAAACCTGTGAAAAAAGAGAGCAAGAGAGGCAAAGCATGTGGAAGTTACAGGTGTGGAGAATGAAGAGCATTCATTTTTATTGTTTTTTTTTTTTACTTCTGGATGCATTAGGGTATCCTGGCTGCAGTTGTTCCATCTAATTCAACAGTCTTTGTCTGCTTTCTCTAGGCCATGAATTTTCATTTTACATTCACTAGTGCCCATGAACTTAATAGTTTCATAAACTAGGCTAATATTTATGTTGTCAGTGTTTGGAAGAAGGAAGTGAGAACTGAAGTGGGGAAAGTGCATGAGTAGTGGTGACGGGTGTATATGTCTGTGAGATCATGTAAAGACTTAGCAGCTGGATTGCCAAACTATCAAAGTATGGCATTTTCCTAAGAGCACGTGGAAAGGAAAAAGAAAGGCTCTTCCCTCTTAACTTTCTATCTAGCAAATGAGTCTTATGTCCATGGGTAGATGCTATGGAGCTTCCCCCTTAACTGTTCATCACAGCCTTCCTCTGTAACTTTTCCAGCTCTTGGAAGAGGCTTTAAAAAGTAAAATAAAGATCACCTGCCTTTATTGCCCCTCACTCCTTACGGGAGAAGAAAGCAAAGAGAATAGAGAGGCAAAGAATACATTTTACAACATTCAAATATTTGAAAAGTTTCAACCAGCACTGTTCATAAGGAACATTTCACTAAAAACGTTATAGATTTCACAATTTTATCTTTATAGTTCAGATTTTGAAATTATATGTAGATTTTTGAAATTTGAAAATGAAAGTAAAAGGGAGGATGAAAGGGAGAAGGAAAGACAGAATAGGCAGACTCTATATCCGGAGTGGCCAAAAGGGCCTCTGCGGGCCGGATCTGGCCCACCAAGCAGGTTTATCTAGCCTGAGGATACCCTGTCGGTATCCCGCCCCAGGCCAATCAGGGTGCAAAGTCTCCTCCCGCACCAGCAGTGCTTAGAGTCAACCATCAGGATTGACTCTAAGCAGCATGCAACCCTTGCAGGGTGTGGGCAGGGAGTGAGAGTCATTCATGTTCTGGGGGTGGAGAGAAGTGCGCAAGGGCCATGTGGCATTTAAAGTCAACAGCCCTGATTGACCTGGGAGCGGGGCGAGCACTCAGCTGGCAGTTGACTCTTAGCACAGCACCCCTTGCAGAGCAGGGGCTGCTGGTGGTTCTCTTGCGGGGGCAGGGGCAAAGACTTCACGCGCTCCCCCCCACCTCCAGGCCAATCAGGTTCTGTGGGCGGGAAAGCACAGAAGCGTTCTGGCTCCACCCCTTCTATCCAAGGCCCCGCCCCTTCTGGGGCAGCCTGAGGCCACTTCAAAAATTTCTGAATGGCTAAAATGATAGGCCACTCCTGGCTAAAAGTATAGGCCACTCCTGATCTATATTGTGTAATTGCATCTGCCAGAAATTCCTTTCCTATGTGTCTCCTCTTCACTGGACAAGGAGAGGCTGGGATTATTGCAGTGGCACTATGTTTGCATACCCCTGGACAAGCAGG
Source organism: Pelodiscus sinensis (assembly GCF_052426305.1). Classification (NCBI taxonomy): domain Eukaryota; kingdom Metazoa; phylum Chordata; order Testudines; family Trionychidae; genus Pelodiscus; species Pelodiscus sinensis. Next base: position 314,503,572 of record NC_143052.1, read on the forward strand.
AAATGCCTCATAGTACTAAACAGTAAGACTTTGTCTACATTGCAGGGTTTTTGTGCAAGAAGCTTTTTGCGGAACAGATCTTCCACAAAAACTTCTTGCGCAAAGGTGCTTCCACACCTCAAAAGCGCATCGCAAAAGTGATGAGCTTTTGCACAAGAGAGCATCCACACTGCATGGACACTCTTATGCAAGAAAGTTCTGATGGCCATTCATAGAATGGCCATCAGAGGACCTGTGCTTTTTCTGATAGGCTCTTTTTGCACAAGAAACCCCTGCGGAGCGTCCACACATGCCTTTTTGTGCAAGAGCTGTAGTGCAAAAAGGAGTTATTTCTTGTGGGGAGAGGAATAACTCTACCAGCAAAAGTCCTCTGTCCTGTCAATTTACTGTATTTTTTGTGTGCAAAAATGTGCGTGAGGTGTGGATGCTCTGCTGGTTTTTGCACAAAAAGTCATTCTTCCTTTGAATTCCCTTACTCCTCATGAAATGAGGGTTACCATGAGTTGGTATTGATAATATTTCAAAATAAAAGCATGTACTGTAGATGCGCTCTTGGTTATTTCGGAATAATGTCAGTTATTCCAAAATAACATTGCCGTGTAGATTTATCTTAACTGGCCAGGGCAACTAAGGATGTACTTTTGAACTTCCTCAGCCAAGTGGTAATGTTGTTACGTAGAGCCTTAAAGTTGATTACAAAAATTGTGCCTACACAAGGCTCTGACAGTGCCACATAAAGTGGGAGCCTGGGGAAAAAACAGTAGTCACAGCACAGGAATGAATTATACATATTGATAATATAATGCAGGTGATTATATGAACACACACAAGACAGCTAAGGTATACAGCACATTAAAGATTAGCTGCCAAATGTTATTGTTCTGAATCTAGAAAAAGAGTAATGGGCCTGAACCAAAAGCCTAGAACCTAAATACCTGCAAACTTTGTGAAAGTTTGGATCTAGATTTCAACTGTGCTCCTCAACCCTTCTCTGTTGGACACAGACTCTGAAGTGAGGGAGAATTGAGTTCACACACAAAGAGATATCCCTCTGGCACAGCTTTCAATTTCCTTTGTAAATAAAATATGCTCCTACAGTATATGTTAGGTCCCTTACACCATGGGTTCTGAAGAAGGGGTCCGAGCCCCCAAGGGGCCCCGTGAGCAGGTTTCAGGGGGGTCTGCTAAAATAAACCCCAGAGCAGGGTTGACAAGAGAGTTGCTGGGATCCTAGACAGAAAGCCCAAGCCCAAGCCCTGCCCTGTGGGGCTGAAGCCCAAGCCTGAGCATCTTAGCTTCCAGAGGCCTCCCTATGGCATTGTGCTCAAGCAATTGCCCTGCTTGCTACCCTCTAATGTGGGGCCTGACTTTTAATCTACTGGATATGCAGAAAAATCATTGTTGTGGCACAGGTGGAAGGCTGAGTTTTTATAGCATGTCAGGCAGGTTTCAGAAAGAGAAAGGTTGAGAATCCCTGCCCTACAGCACGTATAAGTGGAAAGAATACTGCAGCAACCATCTTGATTTTATCTCACTGAAAAGGCAAAGCTCTCTGAAAAGGCAAAGTTTTTTAAGGACAACTCCTGCAATGAAAAAAATTGTCTTTTGTGGTCTATTTTAAACATCTGCATGCACAATAAAATGATATTTTATAAAGCTACATAAGATAATGAGGCTCCTGAGGTGTGTAACTGTAGCTTTCCCCACACCACCTTTTCTTTTGTTGAATTTCTTTTAGCTCTTTTCCACCGGGAAGTGACAAGCTGACATTTGGAAGAGGCCTTTTAAAAAGGAGCCTGCTGCAACTGTTCACTTTGATGCTCTTATTGTTGGTTATATGGGAGATGATTGGATTGTTGTGTAAGTAATTGCCACAATCAGCCCATTGCAACATTTGAAGAATGTTTTTATGGTTCCTGATTTTCCTGTGTGGTAGGCTATAATTGTACTGATTGACAACACGAAGGATTTTAAAAGCACAGAAGTAGCATGACACAAAGGGAGCGGAACCTGACTCCAAGATCCAGCTCCACGAAAGGACTTAGGCACCTACACCTAGATCTAGGTGCCTAAGACTCCATTTTAAGTGCCACTGAAATCCACAAAACCCAGGCTGCTGCCTAAACTCTCTGGCCTCCTAATTTTTTTCTGTAAAAGTCTCCTAAGTTTCTTCTTCTGAGCATGTGAATTGCAACCTCACTCTAGACACCTGGGGTATGTCTAGACTACATGCCTCTGCCGACAAAGGCATGTAAATTAGACATACTGACATAGTCAGTGAAGTGGGGATTTAAATATCTCCCGCTTCATTAGAATAAAAATGGCTGCCGTGTTGTGCCGTCTCAGCTGTTTGTTGGCACAAACCGGCAGTCAAGACGGGGATCGGTCGACAAGGGCTTTCCTTGTTGACTGATTCCCGTCTTGTCTGCCGGTTTGTACCGACAAACAGCTGAGATGGCACAACGTGGCGGCCATTTTTATTCTAATGAAGCAGGGGATATTTAAATCCCCACTTCATTGACTATGTCAGTATGTCTAATTTACATGCCTCTGTCAGCAGAGGCATGTAGTCTAGATATACCCCTGGATGCCTACATCCCATCTAAGCCTCAGTGTGATCCAAGAACTGGGGAAAATAAACAAAGGACCATTTGTGTCTCCAGTGCAGCCCTATCGGGTACAGGTTGGACCTCTCTGGTCTGGCATCACTGGGACCTGATCAGACCCAAACAAGAGATTTGCTGGACCAGGGAAGTTCTCCTGCCATCAGCCCCCAAGCCCATCATCTGCTGCTGGCAGGCTGTCTCAGCAGGCAACACTGCCTCACCCTCACCCTGAGTCTGGCTGGGCTGCTTGCCCAACTACTGCTGGCTCCCTGGGCAGAACAGGTTCTGTCTCCTGCTGTGGGGCTCTGTTCCTGTGCAGCCGGGAGCTGCTGCAGGGCTGGGGCTCCAACAGCAGCCATCCACAGCCCCAGCTGTGGCCCTGTGCAGCCGGGGGAAGCTGCAGGGTTTCGTCCATGCCATGCTCAGCCCCAGCCCTGACACAGTACAGCTGGGGAAAGCCACAGGACTGGCTAGCAGATATTAGGAATGGCAATATACAAAAACCTGTAGAGAACACTTCAATCTCCCTGGACACACAGTAGCAGATTTAAAAGTAGCCATCCTACAGCAAAAAAACTTCAAAAACAGACTTCAAAGAATAAGTGCCCAGCTACAATTCATTTACAAATTTGACACTATCAATTTAGGATTAAACAAAGACTGTGAATGGCTAGCCAACTACTAAAGCAGTTTCTCCTCTCTTGGTGTTCATACCTCCACATCAGCTGCTAGAAGTGGACCACATCCTCCCGAAGGGTATGTCTACACTTGCAGCCTAATTCAAACTAGGAATTGTATTCGGAATTGCAAATCAAGCCCAGGATTTAAATATCCCGCGCTTGATTTGCATCTTCCCAGCCAGGCACCATTTTTTTTTTTGAAATTTACAAGCCTGAAGTAACTGCCTGTTTCTACATGTGGCAGTGAAATAGGCATTCAAAATAAAGCCCTAGTTTGAACTACCTGTTAAACCTCATTGCAGGAGAAATAACAGGTAGTTCGAACGAGGGCTTTATTTCAAACGCCCATTTCAGTGTCGCGTGTAGACGCAGGCAGTTACTTTGGGCTTGTAAATTTCAAAAAATGGCACCCAGCCAGGAAGATGCAAATCAAGCGCAGGATATTTAAATCCCAGGCTTGATTTGCAATTCCGAATGCCTACATTTGCAGCCCTAGTTCAAATTAGGCTGCAAGTGTAGACATACCCTTACTGAATTGACCTTGTTATGTCTGGCCTTCCTCTTGATTGGATGCTTGATGCTTCCTCTGGCCCCTTCTTTTCATGTGCCTGTATATTTATACTTGCCTCTGGAATTTCCACTACATGCACTGAAGAAGTGGGTCTTTGCCCACAAAAGCTTATGCTCCAATAAATCTGTTAGTGTAGAAGGTGCCACAGGACTTCTCGTTTCTTATGCAGATTCAGACTAACACGGCTACCCCTCTGATACTTGTCAGCATAAAGATAACGGTTAAAAAGAATGATATTAGATAGAGAAAAAAGTAGAACAAGAAGAAGGGGAAACTAAGGACAGAGACAGATGGGACCCTTATAGAGAATGGGAGAAAAGAAGAGCGTGCCCCATTAGAAGAGATGCCTAGGGAATGATCAGGTAGCTAAGAGGCGAATGACGAGAGAACGGTATCACAAAATGCAAAGGAAGAAAAGATTTGAAAAAGAACAGCTTGAGTGTCAAAGCAGCATGGAGGTCAAGGAGTCTGAGACTAGAGTGGTGTCTCTGAGATCTGGCCAGGAAGAGATACCCATGGTGAGTGCCATGGCAGAAATGTGACTGAAGGAAATGCAGGCGGGCATTAGAAGAGAGGAATTTGAGGCAGTGGTTTCAGACTATGGATACAGGTATCCTTGGAGCTGAGAGGGTATAATCCCCAGCCCATGTAGACATAGCCATGCTAGCTTCATTGATGTACTGTATTAAAAACAGTAGCACAGTTGGGACTGCAGGGGCAGCAGCAAACAGTAGCATGAGCTTGCCATGCTGAATACAAGTCTGCCAGGAGTCCATGGGTGCACACTCAGCATGGCTAGCTTATGCTGCTGCTGCTCTGATGACTACTATTTTTAGCATACTAGCATTATGAGTGCTTGTGTAGTGTATCTGCTGTGAATTACATCTTTAGCTCCATGCTTTGATGGAATGCTTATTGAATTCAGAGGTGAGCAGTAGGACTGGTCTGAATAAAACAATTCTGTTTTGAAAGAAAATTAAAAAATGGGGCTAATGACATTTGTTTTCATTCCACAACATTCCAAAATAGCCCCCGGATTGAGGAGATGTTTGGGAGACAGTTTCAAGTCTTTACTCTGTGTGGTGTAAAGCAGGGACTTGACTTTACATCTCCCTGAGAAGTGCCATAACCACCAAGCTATAGAGTCAATCTCTGTTGCTGGGGCTGTTCCACTTTGTATAAATAATTAAATATTCACTGGGCCAGAAGCAGAGAGATGTTGAATATTTTATTAACTATCAACGTTGAAGAGCTCCAACAGGAGAGAGTGAGAGCACCAATTGAGACTTTTATGTCACTTTTTAATTGTTGAGGAACTTCAAATCCTCCCACAGTTAATAAAGACATCCAGAAAGGATCATATTTTATCAGCAGTTTTGGTACTGCTTCCAGATACCAAATTTCTGGGACATGATATGTTAGTAGCATGATTTCCTGAAAAGCATCTAAACAAGCACCCTTCCTTAGCGTGCTGGGCACTGACATTGTGAGGTATTTGACAGTTATATTGCAAGGAAGCAAATTTCTAATAGAGGAAGAAAAATTAAACCTCCAAGCTTTTCTTCTACATGGAATAGAAATCTTTCAAAGTGTCATTGACTTCTGAAGTTAATAGTTACATAGACAGCAAACAAAAGATTTTTATGCTTTGATGGAGGAAATGACACATGACTTTGGCTTTATTATATGTAAACTCCTTATGATCTGCATGCAGAAAAGGAGAGATCTGATTTGAGTATAGGGTTGGTTAATCCTGTATATTGTACCAGGAAGTTTTACCCATGAGGGAGGAAAAATTGATTATAATATCTACATACATATGTCAGTTCTTATGCAACCATTATATCCATCACCATAATATGTAAGCACCTTGCATGACTTTGCTGTGAAATATGAAGTCTTTCTTTTTCATCCTTCCCCATACGGTGGCATAATTTAGGCTATGATTTTGTCACTGAGGTCACAGAAGTCTTGAAACTTGTGACTTCCAAAGATGTCCATGACTTTAGCCCACAGGGCTGGGAACCACGGGATCCCACCACACCTTGCAGTTGCAGGGAGTTATGAGGTATCCCTGCCACCTAAGGCAGCTGGGCCTCCAAACTGCCATGGGCAACAGGGGGATCTCCACAGCTTCCTCACTGTGGGGATACGGGGATCTCTACAGCTCCTGCTGCCATGGTACCAGGGGGATCTCCACAGGTTTCCACTGCAGCAGCAGGGGATCCTTACAGTTGCCCGCTGCTGTGGGAGGCAGGGAGATCCCTGCAGCTCCCCACCACTTGAAATATCCATTAAAAAATCTTAGCCATAAGCACAATTACTTGTATGCTTTGTAGAGATTTTAATTAAAATAAAGGCAATTATTGTGAGATAGCTTATATAAAAAAATGGGCTGTGTATTCAGTTCAGAAAGTGTGGAGAGTCATGCCCTTCTCAGGGCCTTTTGCTGTGTTCAGGAATAGACAGGACAGGCACTGAATCCACACAGCCATGGGCACGAGATACAAGATAACACATTACTTCTGGGACACATTGGCCCAAATATTCCTCCCTAGTGTCATCCGTATCACTGAGGGGTTAGTCTGTTTCAATGGAGCAGGAAAGCATCAAAATTAACTGCTTTGATTTGATGACTGTTTATTCATAATCTTCTGTAATTGTCCAATGCAAATTTTATGAAAAAAAATGTCAAACAGCTTGTGCTGATAGTGCTGTGAATGAAGTCTGCTTAGAATTGCACACTTCAATACTTCTTTAATAGATCATTACCAGTGTCTTGCATGCGTCTTCTGTTAGGCACAGGCTATCTATTGATGTTCTGCGTGAAGGGCCCTTACTGACCTGGGTGGAAGTTTGACATATGGTGAATGTGATAAGATTCTCCAAATAATCATGGTGGCTATGTCTACACTGGGCCACTTATTCCTGAAAATCAGCTGCTTTTCCGGAATAAGCTGCGAGCTGTCTACACTGGCCCTTGAATTTCCGGAAAAGCAACGACGCTCTACTGTACAAAATCAGCCGCTATTCCGGAAAAACTATTCTGCTCCCGCTCGGGCATAAGTCCTTATTCCTGAACACTGTTCCGGAAAAGGGTCAGTGTAGACAGCCCAGTAGTCTTTTCCGGAAAAAAGCCCTGATCGCGAAAATGGCGATCGGGGCTCTTTTCCGGAAAAGCACGTCTACATTGGCCACAGACGCTTTTCCGCAAAAAGGGCTTTTCCAGAAAAGCAGCCTGCCAATGTAGACGCTCCTTTTCCGGAAAAACTGAAAACGGAATAGTATTCCATTTTAAGCCGTTCCGGAAATTCATGCCAGTGTAGACACAGCTAGAGTGTCTCTATGCCTCTGATTTTCTTTTCACCTTGTCAACCAGGACTTTAGCCTGCATCACCTGGGTTGAAATCCTGATCCACTGACATCCATAGGAACTTCAGTGGGGCAAGGATTTCATCCCAGTTGCCCATACTGATATTATTAGCTTTTTCGCTCTTTAATATCTTTGGTTATGAGGCATTGTGGCCATTCTTGTAGTCTTTGCTTGGCATGGTTCTAGCTACCCTTTGATGGTGCTGTACCCTTTTCTTAGAAAAAGCCGCAAAGAGTAATGTATGGACTCTGTAGATGCTGATAAATTTCCAAGCATGAGGAGACATGTGATGAAAATTGCATTGATATTTGGCATTACATACTGCTGTGAGCTGTTCTTTTCAAAGCTTTCATGAATCTGGAAACCAGTTGCAAGTAGCAACATCTTCAGTGCAAGAAGACATGATGAGGCACACCAAGGAAGAGCAATCTCAGTCAGCACACTAAATAAAAATAGCATCATGATAAAAGAGTATTTTGAGGGGTGTTTGTGGTTTGTGCATGCTTCTCACGTCAGAGTTTTTCTTCTTCTCACTTGTGTATGGCCCCCAACTGATGTTTCTGTGGATCAGTGGTCCCCCACCAAAAGAGGTAAAGTAAGATACCATGGGGATGTTCTCTCATGGATCAGTAACTGGTTAAAAGATAAAACAAAAAGTAAGAATAAATGGTCAGTTTTCAGATTGGAATGGGGGAAATAGTGGTGTCCCTCAACAGCATGTTCTTGTACCAGGGATATTCAACATATTCATAAATGATCTAGAAAAAACAATGAGGTGGCAAAATGTGCAGATGCTACAAAACTACTCAAGATTGTTAAGTCCAAAGCAGACTATGAAGAGTTACAAAGGGATCTCACAAAAATGGGGGACTGGGCAACAAAATAGCAGATCAAATTCAATGTTGATAAATGCAAAGTAATACATGTTGGAAAACACAATTCCAACTAAACATATAAAATGATGGGGGTCTACATTAGCAGTTACACTCAAGAAAGTGATCTTGGAGTCATTGCGGATAGTTCTCTAAAAACAGACACTCAAAATGTAGTAACAGTCAAAAAATCAAACTGGGTATTGGAAATCATTAGGAAAAGAATAGATAATAAGACAGGAAATATCATATTGCTTTTATATAAATCCATGGTGGGCTCATGAATACCTGAATGCTGCATGCAGATCTGATCATCCCATCACAAATAAGATATACAGAAATTGGAAAAGATACAGGAAAGGATAATAAAAATTATCTGTCTGAAGAGAGATTAATAAAACTGGGAGTTTTCAGCTTGGAAAAAACAACAAAAGAAGAATATGATAGAGATCTATAAAATCATGACTGGTGTAGAGAAAATAAATAAGGAAGTGTTATTTACTTCTTCTCACAAGACACTAACTAGGGCTCACCAAATGAAATTTATATGCAGCAGGTTTAAAGCAAATAAAATGACATATTTCACACAACACATAGTCAACCTTTGGAACTCTTTGCCAGAGGAACTCTTTGCCAAAGGCCAAGGATATAATGGGATTTTTAAAAAGTTCATGGAGGATAGGTCCATCAATAGCTAGATCCTATTTCAGTTTTCCCAAAACTCACTCTGCCTTAGTCAAATTTCAATGAGAGTAATCTCACTCATCTTGCTTTAAAAATGTCCTGTTATTTCAGTTGGATAAGATATCCTTCTTTTTTTGTTAATATAGACTATTGTATAATGTTGTTGTGTACTGCTGAACAGTTACCCTGTTTCTCCTTGGTGACTGCATACAGTGGTAAGTGAAATAACTATAAAATCACCATGTGTCTCAGTTTATGTGCTTTCAGTTGTTCCTGGCTGTATGTTGCTAAGACATTTTAAAGCATAGAAGCATAACAATTCCATGGGTCCATAGTATCAATTTCACACTACTGGAGAGCAAAGCCCTCTGTCTATCCATAAAAAGATTTTGTACAAGAAGCAACAATGTACATCATTCCCATACCATCTTGCCAATGCACTTTATCCATTATTTGGAAGAATAAACCCTAGGGATAAGAGGGTCTCCAATCCTCAAATGTTTTGTTACTTCTGACAACTAATGTGCCATCTATGGCAATAGTTTTTGTAACATATATATTCTGTTCATTAGGGAATAGCTGAGATTACTATCCCAATTCCTATAAAATATTACCAGAGTAAATATCTAAGGGTATGTCTACACTACCACCCTAGTTCGAACTAGGGTGGTTAATGTAGGCAACCAAAGTTGTAAATGAAGCCCGGGATTTGAATTTCCCGGGCTTAATTTGCATCTTGCCGGGCGCCGCCATTTTTAAATGTCTGCTAGTTCGGACTCCGTGCCTGCGGCTACACACAGCACGGACTAGGTAGTTCGGATTAGGCGGTAGAGGGATGCAGGTTAGGCAGGTGGACATTGCAAATGAGGCAGGGATGTAAATATCCCATGCCTAATTTGCATAAATATGGCCGCTGCGTTTTGCCAACCCAGCACTTTATCAGCAAAAAGTGGCAGTCTAGAGGGGGATCTTTCGAGAAAGAAAGCCTTTTTCGACAGATCCCTTATGCCTCCTGCATGTTCTTTTAGTTTCAATTTATTATTTGCTTTGAAGCAAGTTTCTTCAAAAACCAAGTTGCCCTGAAACCTGTGTTGTCATATATGCCTGCAGAGTAAGTGCAGACTATACCCAAATCATCTGGGCTGCATCTAGACTGGCATGATTTCACGCAAATACTTTTAACGGAAAAGTTTTTCTGTTAAAAGTATTTGCTCAAGAGAGCATCTATACTGGCACGGATGCTTTTGCATCCGTGCCTGTGTAGACGCTCTCTTGCACAAGAAATTAACTTACCTGTCTACACTGGCCCTCTTGTGCAAGAATACTTGCGCTAGAGTGCTTATCCCTGAGTGGAAGCTAGAAAATCGATCTCCAGAGCATTGATCTTCCGGTAAGTATAGATATGCTCTCAGTGAGACAATTGTGCCCATAAACTGGCCTCCAGCCAAACTAAGAAGCTCCTCACATTCAGGCTTCAGAGCCTTTGCAAAATGATGAATCAAAGCAAAGTACAAAAGAAGAAATTAAATGCATGTGTGTGTGTGTGTGTGTGGTTAATAGATCAACGTGGAAACTTCCTTGTTTTCCTTAAGTTACCAAATATGTGGCAAAAGTGTGATTTAGTTTTCATATTTTGAAGGCAAGCAGTATGCGCTTTGCAGCTGTGACAGAAACCTTCTTTCACAAAGGGGCTAGTGCTAGGGAAAGAAATTGCAACTATGTGACTCATATTCTGGTTTGTAAAATATTTTTCTAATTTCATCGCTCCAGGATAGAACTTTATGACTTAAGCCAGAATTGCTAAAAAAACGTTGCTGCTTCACCACCGCAGGCAAGATCTGTTCAGAATGGGATTTATAATGTACACAAACTCTCAGACAGTTCCTTTAAACATACGGAAAACTCCAGTAATAGAGTTTTACTGAAGTCCAGAATAAGTCCTGGCCAAAGTTTTTGCTGAATCTGTTGCATTCAAAAGCATGTCTGGGTCTCAGTATGATTTTCCTCCTGTGTCCTGCATAAAACCACCTTATATTCCACCCATGAGCATACCTATAAAACAAGTACAATGAGATGTATAGAAATCCATCTTTCCCTGCCCAATGAATTTAATCAAAATCAACAGTTGTTTGAGATCGGTTTTGGCAGAAACCTGTGCAGGTGCAGCTTTCTATTGTAGTTCACTCAAATGATGCAACACGAGTTCTCTTGTGGTCTATGCTTGAATAACCTCTAGCTTTCTTTCCAGGATTTTAATGAGTAAGCAGTGAATGTTCTAGACATAATACTGTATTGAGACTATCACCAGGACAGGCATAACAAGTCTTAAATGGGTGCTCATTTTGAAATCTCTGAAATATAACATGTCGATCCTTACCATGTCCATGGTATATCTCCTTTGTAACCAAGGGTACGTCTACACTACAGCGCTAGTTCGAACTAACTTAGTTCGAATTAGTTAATTCGAACTAAGCTAATTCGAACTAACGCGTCTAGAACTAAAAACTAGTTCGAATTAGCGTTTTGCTAATTCGAACTAGCAAGTCCGCATTGAGTGGACTCTGAACAGGGCTTAAGGATGGCCGGAAGCAGTGCCGGCAGGGCAGAAGAGGAGGACTTAGAGCATGGAGATGCTGTCTCAGGCTAGCCGAGGGCTGCGCCTAAAGGGTCCCGACCCCCACCACGGACACACAGTTCTAAGGGGTGCCCCGCTTGCAAAGAAGTTCTGGCTTGGAGTGCCCGGAGTACCCACACTGGGCACATCACACCACTCGGCCATCAGCCCGGCTGCACTTGCCGCAGGCTGCCATCTGGGGAGATGGGGCAATTGGGGGGCTGCAGGAGAGCTTCCACCCCCAGAAGCCCGCAGAGCCAGCCCAGTCCTCCCCATCGGGGGCTCGTACCCCATTCCTCCCTCACCTCCTTCCACTTACCCTTCCCTAGCCCCCCTTCTTATTGATGTACAAAATAAAGATAACGTTTCTTCCAACATTGACTCTGTCTTTATTGAACAAAACTGGGGGAGACTGGGAAAAGGAGGTGGGAGAGGGGAAGAAAGAGGCTGGGAGAGGGGAGGGCAACTAACATGATCAGGGGTTGGGAACATGTCCCAGATGAAGAAAGGCTACAGAGACTGGGACTGTTCAGCTTAGAAAAGAGGAGACGGAGGGGGGACAGGTTAGAGGTCTCTAAAAGCAGGGGTTGGGTGGAGAGGGTGCATTCAGAAAAGTTCTTCCTGAGTTCCCATAAAGAAGGACTAGAGGACACCAAAGGAAAGGACTGGGTAGCAGGCTTGAAACTAGTAAGAGAAAGTTGTTCTTGACAAAGCAAATAGTTAACCTGCGGAACTCCTTGCTGCAGGAGGCTGTGAAGGCTACAACTAGAACAGAGTTTAAAGGGAAGTGAGATCAAGTCATGGAGGTTGGGGTCCATGGAGTAGTCTTAGCCAGGGGGTAGGAGTGGTGTCCCTGCCCAAAGTTTGTGGAAGGCTGGAGAGGGATGGCACGAGACCAATGGCTTGGTCACTGTCTTCGGTCCACCCCCTCCAGGGTCCCTAGGGTTGGCCGCTGTCGGCAGACAGGCTACTGGGCTAGATGGACCTTTGGTCTGACCCAGTACGGCCATTGTAAGCTCAGGGCTCAGGGTCGGGGGTCTCACTGGACCCCCTTGATTTTCATGCTCCTGGGTGGCCAGGCCTAGATGGCCACTTTCCTGTGCCTAGTGCGGAGATCGTGGATGAGGTCCACGATGTCCGCACTAGCCCAGGAAGGTGCCCGCCTCTTGCGGTCCAGGGCAAGCTCCCGGGAGCCGCCAGCCTGGTCCCGGGAAGAGGGGGTGGGCTGGGGGACATCGGGTGGGTGGCTCTGTGCCGTGCCAGGTGCAGGGTCTGCTGGCTGGGTGCTGGCAGGCTTGCACCTGGCACGGGCACCATAGCCAGCCCGTGCCCCTTTAAGGGGTCCGGGGCCGGGAGGGGGGCATAGAGTTTCCCTGGTGTTGGCCAGAGTGGCCACCAGGGAAACCTGGGGAGGGCTAGCCTCCCACTAGTTCGAATTAAGGGGCTACACACCCCTTAATTCGAACTAGCTAGTTCGAACTAGGCTTAATCCTTGTAAAATGAGGTTTACCTAGTTCGAACTAAGCGATCCGCTAGTTCGATTCAAATTCGAGCTAGCGGAGCGCTAGTGTAGCGCCTATTAAAGTTAGTTCGACCTAACATCCGTTAGTTCGAACTAACTTTATAGTGTAGACATACCCCAAGATATGCTCTGGAGGCTAGGGAAGGGGAATGAAATACACCCCTGAGTCATGGTATTGTAGATCATCTGCTCCTCTGGTCTCTCTCTGTTTGTTTATATGTATGTATCTGTGGCAGAAATACACCCTTTCCTTCCTTTGAACCCCCTTCCTCAACTGGGCCACAGGGAGTCACTTTTACTTACTACTCCACAGACGATACAGCTGTCCAGGCGTGATCATTGGTTCTACTGCACCCAGTGTTGTCTGAATCCACAAATGTTGGAGCAGGGCTCTCGAGGGTTGCCAGAGGTCTGGTTTTCCAATGAACACCAAGTTGAAAAGGGACTCAGATAGCTCCAGTCGGCGGTGCATAGGGTGCCCAAGGCTAAGGCAGGCTCTTTCCTAACCTAGATCTGCACAGCTCCTAGAAGCAGCCACCAGGTGCTGCCAGCCCCGAGGCTCATGGGCAGACAGGGAAGTTCCATTCACTGCCCTTGCACACACAGGTGCTGCCCCTGTAGCTCCCATTGACCAGGAATTATGATCAATGGGAGCTGCAGGCAAGACACTTTCAGGCCCAAGGGTAGTGCACAGAGACTGTATTGCCACCCACCCTGTGCCTTGGGCCACTGGGATCTGGCAGCCATTTCCTGGAAGCCATCATCATTGCTGCTGAGACCCCACTCCTGCTTCCTCCAACTTGGATTCCCCTCCTGCACCCAAACATTCTCCCAGAGTTGGCACCCTGCACCCCTCCCTCCCCCACACACACACCTCAACCCCCTGTCCTACTCCTGAATCTCCTCTTGTACCCAAACCCCCAGTCCCAGCTCCACTCCAGAGGCCTCTGTCCCAGCTCATAAACCTCTCCCACACCCTGAGCCCCTAATTTATGGTCCTACTTGGAGCCAACACCCCCCAGCCAGAGCCCTCACCCCTCTTCCAACCCCCCAACCTCCTTCTCAGTCCAGAGAAAGTAAGTGAGGGTAGGTGAGAGCAAGTGATGGAGGGAGAGGAGATGGAGCATGTGAGGGTGGCACCTTAGGATGTAGTGCAGCTGGGAGCAGGACAGGGGTGTTCAGTTTTCTGCAGTGAGGAAGCTGTCAACCTTAAGTTTGGTCCTTAGGAGCAAAAATTCCTTTAGCAGATTTCACCAGAAAAAAATATGTGTTTGCCTCTGGATTTTCTTTGTAATAAGATATTAATAAGATACAATTTTCCCCCTCATAGCAGCTTCCTTCTTGAGCATAATCATTTTAGAAACTGGCTACGAAGGCTCCATAAAAGTCATGGCAAGCTATGAGTTCACAGCCTGGAGAAAAGACACTGACATATTAGGAAACAGAGTTTGTGCTGTCTACCATATATACCTTCTAAACATTAGGTTACATCTACACAGCAGGGCTAAAGCCAAAATAAGCTACGCAACTTGAGCTACGTCAATTGAGTAGCCTAAGTCAAAATATCTTATTTCAGCTTTCAGCTCTGTCTACACAGCAGGAACTCTGTATTAGAGCACTCTTCCTCCGACTTCCCTTACTCCTTGTAAAATGAGAATGACAGGAGTCAGAATAAGAAGTCCTCCCTCTCGCCATTATGTCAAAATAACTGCTTTTAGTGTAGACACAGACTATGTTATTTCAGAATAACGTTAGTTATTCCTAAATAATTCTGCAATGTAGACGTACCCTTGCTGACTGATCCAAAGCCCATTGAAATGAGTGGAAAGACTCCTAGGCTATGTCTAGACTGCAAGCCTCTTTCGAAAGTATCTTTTGAAAAAGCCTCTTTCGAAAAAGAGCGTCTAGAGTGCAAGCAGTACTTTCGAAAAAGCAAGCCGCTTTTTCAAAAGAAAGCAGCGAGTGAGTCTGGATGCTCTCTTTCGAAAAAGCCCTGTTGGGATTCAACAACGCCTTTTTTCGAAAGAGCACTTTCGAAAAAAGGCATTCTTCCTCGTGAAATGAGGTTTACCGCCGTCAAAAGAAACGCCGTGTTCTTTCAATTTAATTTCGAAAGAACGCGGCTGCAGTCTAGACGCAGGTGAAGTTTTTTTGAAAAAAACCCTGAGTCTGGACACAGCCCTTTTGACTAGTGAAGCCTGGATTAGGTCCTTATGGTAAAATATTCTTTCTGTGAACTTGGATATAGGGAAAACTCCTTGTCTTAAGAAATGCACAAATTGCAATTCTGATTGTAGGGAATTTCTGCATATCAACCCCAGTTCACCAAGTTATTTAAGCACATGTATAAATGTATGCAAACGAACAGACAATAAATCAATGGAACTACAGTATTTTTGTGCTTCAAGTGAAGTACATACTTAAGTAGCTTGTTGACTATACAGGCTTAGAATGAAGTTTGTAAGAGAAAAATGAGTATCTTACATTCTTCTATTTTGTCAGTTTTGCAGTGACAGATTAAATGATCCTGTTACATTTAACAAAGTCTATACATTTACTGCCTACATTTTGGGATATTAGCTAGTTTAGCTTTTAATATGTAGCTGTACAGCTTAATCCTTTATTAGAAATGGCAGGATGTCATATGTTTAGTTAATATTATGGTTTTATTTACGTAAGTTACATACTCTACTTGCAAAATGTTGTTTAAACATATTACATTTTACAGCATGTCTTGCTTAATAAAAACAAAGCAAAAATTAAAAGACAATTTTATTCTCCTGTGCTCACAGGTGGCATCTCGTGTTGCTAAAATCACTCAATACAGCATTCACCTAGTTTATAACTAATTTTAAATCCTCCCTTTGTGTTTTAAACCATATTTTTAGGACAATGTTTGTGCCATCTGATAATTAAAGTTTCAAATTTGTATGTTTTTCATTTTACTCTAACTGGCAAGGGAAATCTCAGAACCATTGCACTGGTCACTCCAAGAATTTGAACTTTTGAATGATTGCTTCAGTTTAAAAACATGTATCTACGCATATGCTGCACTTTCATTGCCCCAGACAGACATCTGGCCAATTCCCATCTGCTGACTGTGTCCTGAAGCGGTTACATTTTTGCCTCTGTCTCATTAGTGTGGGCTTTTTGCTGAGGTCCAGTAGCTCATGCATGCTGATCCATCAACTGTTTTCATTGGCAAATAAATCCATAATTAACCAACAAAAATTTAATTTTAAATTGAAACCACATCCTGTTGTGTGTTACGTGTTTACCAGTGTGGGTTCTTAGAAAAATAATGCCGAAGTAAAAAACATATACTATTAAAAATATTTCAGGCTATAACTAACACATTTAGCTTCTGTTCATCTTTAAACTAATATGTGCATTTTATCATAGAGAAAAACTTGTCTAAATCTCTCTGGATAATTTAACACTGGAAACCTTGGTCAACACAATGGTCGTCTGTTAAAATCATTTGCATGCCTTTATATGCTGGGTGGGCTGACTCAGCCAGCACACAAAAAAGATTATGAAGAGTTCTAAAAATGCAGTGCTTGTGTAATGTATTTCAGTGGCACATAGCCCGGTGCAGCACAGGGCAGTTTGCTTCCAGTAGCTTCCTCTGAGGTGCAAAATGATTAGTTAACTTCATTGAGAAATGCATTTTTGACACTTTAATGTCAGCAGCAGCATGACAGCCCTAAATTAAGCAATATCTATAATGGCAGGGAAGCTTGTTTTTAAAAGGAGAGCTTTCCATAAAGCAAATTTAAAATGTAAATGTGGTGTTTCCACCAGCAACTATAATCTGTTTAGATGCATCAGAACAGGCCTGCAGACCAGGAGGGGCTCTAGAAGGCAATTCAAAAGGGTGGCTACAGGCAGCTCCAAGAGCTGCCTCGGGAGTGGGACCTGAGCCCCATCCCTTCTACCTGAGTCCCCACACCTTCCAGGAGCACAGTAGTCCTCCCCCACACTTTATCCAGAGGCCCAGCAAGTGTTGGCCTCCTGCATAAGAACCATACAGCTATGATTTGGCTTCATTAAACTGCATTTGTCACTACTGTTGGTAACTCAAATTGACTGATTGCAAAATTCTACTTGTTGCATATGGCATAGAAGTTCAAATGCTGTTCTTTATTGGTCCATTCATCATTTTAAAAATTATTTTTAAATAGCATTTATTATGTGCAGTAAAACAAATGTTATTGGGGTGTATAAAAGTTGTGGTTGCGACAAAATCATTCATTCTAATAATGAGCAGAATGTGCAGAACACTCAAGCCATTAAGCCAAGAGAGTTGTGGCAATTAACATCATCTGAGGATATAACTCAGGCTATGTCTACACTACACTGATCTATTGGAAAAAAGGTACACAAATTGTGCTCTGCAATTTGCATACCTTATTTGGATACTTTCCAGAACAGTCTTTTCCAAAAATTTGGCCCCGTGTAGACAGGCCAAATTTCAGAAAAGCTTCCTGTTTTGGAAGAGCCATTCTTCCTTGTGGGAGGAGGAAGACAGGGCTTCTGAAAGAGCACATCTGCTCTTCCGCAAAAAAAAGCGGAAGAGCAGACGCAGTCCCTAGACATGGCGGAAGTATCCCAGAAAAGTCCCGTAGTGTAGACATAGCCCCAGTGTTTAGCAGGAAGGACAGACAACTGGCCAATCCTCCAAATGGGGGAGTTGTATTAAGTTCTTTGCATGCATATCTGGGGATGGTCTCATGACTAAGCACATAATACAAGGGGTTCTAGATCCAAAGGCAACCAAAAAAATCTTTGATTTTTGTTGACAGAAATAAGCATAGTTATATGAATTTAATACTGATGAGATGAAATTTCTATTGAAGTCAATGGAAAGATTCTTCCTAACTTCAGCAAGAGCTGCTTTGGGACCCAGTATAGGACTTTTTTTTAAAAAAAACTACATTTGTCTGGCTTTTGAATGTAGCTTGATTTCTAAACAGCCCACAAATAGTTGTGCCTGTTTCCATGATCCACTCTTTTTATGAAGTCACTCCAGCTCTATCAGTAAACTTGTTATATATTTCATGCCTAGTCTTCAAAGAAATGTTAACATTTACAGATAAAAGACTCCGTACTTCATCCATGGTATGACTGTCACCATAAACTGAGAAATGATGGCAGAAGCACATGATAAATATGCTTACACAAAAAAACTATTTTTCATGGGAGGCAACTAAATCATAAGCAAACCTTTGTTGTGCTATCTGTGAACTATAAGATCTGTCCTCCCATTGAAATGCTTCTTGGTTGACAGACTGGCTACTGCAACTTGCTGACACCATGCGACAGAACAAAGGATCTGTCCAAGTTTTGATCCCACAGCTCAGTGCAGGCCAAGTTCAGCACAGCTATCTGTCAGAGTGCTGGAATGTGGAGTGAGTGAATACCCACATTCTGCCAGTGAAGAAGAAAAGCTGGGTCATTGACTCTTCACAGAAAGAAGGGCATTCTCCCACATCAAAAAGGCACCAGCAGCCTTCATACAGGTCTGCATTGTATAATGGGTAGATTTTCAGCAAGTGCTCAGAAGACAAATGAAGCTTTTATCTTCTTTCTAGCCCTCTGCAATAGGAGTTTATGTTAAAGCCACTTAACTGTCTGGAGTGCAGCCTCATGGATTACCTGTTTGTGTGAATCAAGTACATTAACTGATCACATGATCTCTGGGGATAACAGTTTTCTATAACTGATTTTTCTTTGAAGGGATCTTTAACAGCTTTAGGACTCTCACAAAGAATTCTATACACTAGTCCCAAAAACTAGGCAGGATTAAAAATAAACAATGCTTCAGGCTGAGCAGTTTGGTTTATGTTTCTGGTAATTTCATTTATTTAGGCTTATTTACTTTCTCAATCACTTATTTGTGTGTAAGAATGGTGGGATGGTGTATAAAACTTTCCAAAGCACATAAACATACAGCTCATACAACCAGCTGTTAGAGCCTCATGGGTTAAATATCACACGGAGGCAGAAATCACTGATAATCAGAGAAGGGAAATAGCTCCTTCCTAAGCTTGAATTTATATGAATGAGGGCAATTTTATAAAGGTTCATGTTCTAGATTCTGGGATTTTAAAATGTTATTTTACCATACCTGAGCTTTCCGAAGTGACATTAATAATAGATTTCTCTATAATACTGTACTATAATAAATAAAATAAAATATTAATAATCATAACAACTAAGCATACACTGCTTGTTTAAAATTAGCTTGAGTGACGTTAATACTGTATCCAGTAGTCCCCAACGCGGTGCCCGTGGGTGCCATGGCACCCGCCAGGCCATTTCTGTGTGCCCGCCGAGTGATTGGAGCCGGCCCCGCTCCCAGGCGTGTGCGCAGCCCTACCCCCAGGTGCGTGTGTGGCCCCGCCCCAGGTGCCAGGTGCGTGAGTGGCCCGGCCCCCGGTAGCCCCAAAAGGTTGGGGACCACTGGTATAAACCCTTATTCAGGAAACCAAATGTCCAGAATAGAAAAGTTTGAGCACTCAGATATGTTGTTGCCCAGACTTCTAACTCTATAGACTCCCTTTCTATTTTCTGGATCTGCCTTTTATGGGATTCCAGCAACCCTCTCTTGACAACCTTTAGATTCCCTTACAATACACAATAGATTTATTTCAGTGTAAGTCTTCACAATGGACCAGTGACCTGCAATCCCTCACTTCTGCTCAACTCCAAAGCTGAATGCCTTCATCTCTATGTATGTGCTAAGTTGCTATCCATTCTAATAATAATTTTCAAGGGGCACATTCCAGGAAAAGATTTTGGGGTGGGGGAGGATCAAGAAGACTGGACCACATTCATAGGAACACAGGAATTCCTACTGATATGTTAGATCAGATCTATATTCCATCTAGCTCAGTGTCCTGCCTTGAAGAGTGGCCCTCACCACCAGATAGTTCAGGGGAAGGTATAAGAAACAATAGAATTCACATATCATGAAAGTCTCGTCCTAATCCTTAATAGTGTTTAGTAGTTGGCTCCCTTTTTGTTAATATTATGTATTAAACTGGATATTCATGCTATCCATATAAATGTCCTTTCTTCTGTGATGCTTGGCCTGACCAATAGCCTGTAGCGAGGCCATGTCCCTTTCATGCTGCAGCAGTGGAACTGACAAAACTCCTGACCCACAGATATTTTTTATGATGTGTTACAACCTTCTCATGCCAGAGTTGGTGCGGAAACTTCACACTACATTTTCATTTCTTATTTTGTTGTTTTCCTATTAAATAAAAAGGCCATTCAGAGGCCAAGTCCACTTTTTTATATTAAAAAAAAAACCATAACTCATCACTCACCACAATATACTCGATGAAGAAATTCCTTCCTGAAGCCTGCTGGTAAGGAGTTTGTGTTCCACCAAATTTTATTTATAACTCTGGGTAAAGCAACTTCAGATGGCATTTTTGTTCATGTAAAAATAGAATCCTTGTTTGAAAGTACCTGAGCTACTTGCCTTGATAACAGTGGCGGTGGGTCCTTTCGTGCTCACAGTTAAGTAGTGTTAGACTTTGTGCCACAATGAATCCATTTTGTCAAATTTAAGAACACTTAGTCCCCTGTTTTCCACCCATGAGGATTATGGATGATGCAGGAATCCAGCATTTGCTGTACAAGATGGATAAGGAAAGTAACTACTGTTGAAAAGTTTGTTTTATTGTTTCAAGATCATCACATTAACAATTCAACTGTTATAAGAGCTGATAGCTCATTTTCACTGCACAATCAGCGCCTAGCCTATACCTCACAGCTGCTTTACCTGCCTCTGGCAATAAGAGAGGGATAAAATTATCTCCAAATCCGTAACACCTTTTTCTAAAATAAATTAACTACGCATTGTGTGAAACCTTAAACATGTGTGAGTATTAATGGGGGATTTGCACAGGCACATAGCCAGCATACTTTGTGATGCATGTGAGATGTGTACACCCACAGCTGCACATGTAGTAAGTACACAGGCAAAAGCAGATGCTGTCATTGGACCTCCTTTGTGAAGACCATGCCACTGATGCCATGTTCAACTATACAGAAAACAGACCAATAAAATATAGATGAGAGCTGTAAAGACACCCCTTCTCTTGAAAAGGTGGGGCTATAAGATAGCACAGTACATTTACAGAACAACTGTTACTGTCTGAATGTGATTAAATCTGCCTTCTCTCAGACCACACATTTGTCTCTTGTAATTCCCATGGGCGAAATGTCCTCTTCTGCCCACACCATGGATGAATTATAGTCAGATTCTCTTTGAAGATTTAAAGAATACACAAAGAAGCAATCCGAACCAACAATGGCATTTCCTTAAAACCCATCTTTTCCCCAGGAATGCCATAGTTTAGGAATGCAGGATGAAGTTTACATTCCTACAAGTCCTCTTCAAAAAAAAAAAAAAACCTTTGCATTTCCAGCATTTCTAAATCCCATTCCCTTACCACCTGCTGTCTTAGAAAATATTCCAATCCATGACCTCATCTTTTTGAATGATTATCCTTTCCTTGGGTAGCTGTTGAGGGTTGAACAAGTCCCAGAATTGGGAAACCTCACAGGCAGGGGAACCAAGAGCCATACCAGGACCTTGTTAAGGTGTGTGTGTGGGGGGGGTCTGTGCTCTTGGAAGGGGCGAGGCTTCAGGCAGAAGGCACAGGGCCTCAGGCAGAAGAGGGGATAGGGCAGCGAGCGTGCAACACCAGCTGCCCCCCCCCACACACACACACAACCCTCAGCAACACCTGGAGTATGGCACACCCTTACAGGTGCTTAGAATGTGCAGCATGCTGGCAGTGATTTAAAGGAAAGGGGGCTCCAGGAATTGCTGGACCTGGGGCAATTGCCTCCTTTGGCCCCCTGTCAGTGGGCCTGCATACAGGTTACATGTACACTGCACATTTAGCACAGGTCTGCGGGACCCAGGATTCAACATCCACACTGCATTGTAAACCTAGATTTGCAATTGCTGAAGTCAAGTCTCACAGCCATACTACTGCATCCATACTGCACTATGCAGACCTTCTAACTGGGGTCTGCAGCATGACCTGCAACCGCACTGCACAATGACAGGGCATGAACCCAATTCACAGCAGGACTGGAGTACTTCCTGATCTGAGTCAGAATGTTTTGTGTATGGTCAGAAGGGGAACTTGGGCTGAAATCCGAGTCATAACCTCAGCTTACTGTGCACTGTAGACATACTCAAAGGAAAAATAAAGATGGATCCACTTTTGTCCTGCCCCAAAAAGTTCAGCTCAGCCAAGGAAGCTGGATAAATTAGCTAAATGTTATTTTCAAATCAATCATTATAGTTGTTTTTATATGGGCTAGTATTAGCAACCAAGAGTTGGTCTAATTAAACGGATTCATTTATATAATCACTAATGAAATGTTACGAATCTTTTAAAGTTGATTCAGTCATTTTTTTAAGACAATGATTGGAATTTTAGGATTTGATTGAGGTTTTGTCTGGTATGTTTCCATTTCCATTCATATTTCAACTGCTTGATTACAGCAGCTTTTTAATAACACCACCATAGAAATGCAAACTAATAATGCATACGAATAATTTTGTGGAATTATCTGAATGTTAGACATGGGTGAAGAGCTATGTGAAATTGGATATTTTATACAGAAAGACTTAGAACCAGTGAAATGCCTTTCGTTTAAGTTAAACAGTGAAAGAACTATTCAAATTAGTGTAGATTTGGCAATGTGGTAGGAACACAACAGATTAGTGTGATTATGTGGCCACCCTGTGGCAGTGGAGAGAAAAGCCAAAACTCATTTCATTATGGGTCTTCCTATAACTTCTGAGTAAATGAACAAAACAAGTTAACACATGTGTGTTGTTCAAGCCATGTCCTGGATACTTTCTTCTCAGTTCACAGGGTCAGATTGTCAGCTGTGTAAATCAGCGTAGCTCCATTGGAGAGGAGTGACATTTGCATCAAGATTTTAATGGGTCCACAAAGAAACATGCAAGTTCCCTTTGGAACAATACTGTGGTGATACTGTGCAAGAGAACTGGGGGAGGGGGGATGTGAATGTCCATAGCCTAATTCATAGACCGAAAGCTATAACACTTAGACCTGCATAGAGGTCTTCGGACTTGCACTTGGGGTTTTGCATCAGCACAATATGAGGAAATGGGAGGATGCTTGGCACCTATGTAGAGCAACAATGGATCAGACTGGAGAAGGCAGTTTCTTTAGACTTATGAGTTAAGTGATATAAACCAATCTAGATGGCCATTGGCTTTCTTAGTCATTTAGAATGTGCAACTAAAGTAAACAAATAATATTTAGGATGTGTATAGCAATTTGTATTTTTCAAATAATTACTAACTAATCCTCACAGCATCCTTGTTAGGTAGGTATGTAAGGCTATGTCTACACTGCAGTGCTATTTTGGAATAGCAGAGGTATCCTGAAATAGCTATTCCGCATTTTTGAGGGTGCCTATTATTTCAAAATATAACAAGCATTCCACGAGGAGTAAAGGACATTTCGGAATAATGCTTATTTTGAAATACGTGCTGTGTAGACCGTGCCAAATTTTGAAATGAGCTATTTAGAAGTTGACTTGAATTTGTGTAGCTCAAATTGCGTAGCTTATTTTGAGCTATGGGTGCAGTGCAGATATACTCTAAATATTATCACTGTTTTATGAATGAGAAAACACAGAAGAAGTTGAGTGATTTGTCCACAGCCGTACTGAGTCAGAGCCAAGAACCCCCATGTTCTAATCCTTACTGTTTTGTTCAGTCCACTAGTCCATTCATAATGGCTGATTCCTGTGTCTTCACCAGTGACTGAACATGTGACTGTTTTGGTCAGTTTAATTGGCCTACTTATGGCTGGAGTGCATTTCTCAGAGCTTCTTGATAAATTTATGCCACCAAATAAAAGACAAGATTGAGTGTTTCCCCTGCCTCTCAGAGTTCATTCCTTCCTCGGACACTACTAAATTACCCCTGCCAGCAATATCTTATTCTTGGCTCATAAAACCAATTTTTAAATAAAAGTTTCCCAAAGAAAAAATAGCCCAGACTCCCTTTGCAAAGGCTTAACTTCTGCCCTCACCAAACACTCCCACTTTAGGTGACAGCAAAAGAATATGCTGCTGTACTACCAATGAACTCAGTGTAGGTTTTAGGATTACAGTACAAACCCTTCCACAATATACAGTTCATGTAGGCTTTGTTGTCTCTCTGTTTGGTGATAAGAAAATGGGAAAACAAATGAACAAGTACATCATTCCTCCACCCTTCCTGCCTGCAAATACATGGACCCTGTCGTTGGGGTTAATGAGAGGCTAATGAGAGGAAAATATCTGGAGGAACCCTTTTTTAAATATTGGCAGACATCAGTGTGTGAGACATTTGTTTCAAGTCAATACTCAGCCAACATTAACTTGTGCGGTGTATATTGACTCAAAATATGGCACTTGGGCAAAGGAACATGTAGTAAATAGCAAAGCTGACCTGACTATTTCCCTTTTTGAATAGCAATTCCTTTTTCATGCAGCACTCCAAAGAGGTAGTTTTGCTACAGTGTGGCAAAGTGCTCTATTTCCTTATGGGTGGTTTTCCAAGCCCTTGTTCAGTTCTTTATGCTCTTATTTCATTTATGCTGCATAGAGAAGTGGAGTATTTGTCCCAGGATGACTTATTCTTGCTCAGAGGCACTGGAACAATTTTTATAGGGTATGTCTAGACTACATGGCTCCATCGACAGAGCCATGTAAAGTAGTTTACCCGGCATAGGCAAAGAAGCGGGTATTTAAATAATCCCCACTTCATTAAAATAAACATGACTGGCACACTGTGCTGACAATCAGCTGATCCGGCACAGTGCGGCAGTCTAGATGCATATCTGTCGGATGGGGAAGCCTTTGCCGACCGATCACTTATGCCTCGTGAAACGAAGTTTACAGGATCGGTTGGCAAAAGCTTCCCCAGCCAACAGATCCGTGTCTAGACTGCCGTGCTGTGCCGGATCAGCTGATCGTTGGCACAGCACGGAGGCCATGTTTATTTTAATGAAGCGGGGATTATTTAAATCCCCGCTTCTTTGCCTATGCCAGGTAAACTAGTTTACATGGCTCCGTCGATGGAGCCATGTAGTCTAGATATACCCATAGAGGGGTGCTAAGCATCATTGAATCAAACTCTAAACCCTGGATATAATGGAAACTCACTTCAAGCAAGGGGATACAGTAGCAACCCCTGCACCCATCATTCCAGCACCTGTTCTCTGTTCTCTTTCAAAATAAGAGTTTAAATGATCTTTTCGTTGTGGCACTAGACTTGCAGTCAAGTTCAGGTCCCAGCTTAGGAACATAATAGTGTAGGCGTGTAGGGATTCTGACTCCCCCTACAGCATCACCCATCATCGATTTTGGGGAATTGGCTCTGACGGCGGCGGCACTATTCTATTTGGGTTGCTGTCCTCCGACAGTGCCCACACACAGCCTGGGCTTTACCCCTCCTGGGGTAAATTCGGGGCGTCTGAGTATGGACGGAATAGTCTGTTGCCCCCTTGCTCTGCGCCCTTATCACCACCCCCTGTGACGCACCTTTCTCCCCGGACCCCGGTGACACGTGTCCAAAACGTCCCTTGTTCTCTCTCTCGGGCATTCCCTTCTTAACTACTCCGGGAAAGGGGTAGCGAGGGCAGAGGGGGGCCCGGGCCCACCCTCACTCCCGGGTCCCCCTCTGCCCTCGCTACCCTAAAGGACACGGACCGGTTTTGGTCCGAGTCCAGCTGGCAGGGGTGTCCTGCCGAAACCTGCCAATCTGCGGGGTTCTTATATGACCCCGCCCTGGGCTATTTGCTCTCCGTTCCGGCTCTCCTCCCTTGCTGCTGGCTTACTCGGCCCTCCGCGGGCCAGCCGCTCGTTGCTCCAGATGGCCTTCTGGACCCCGTTGCTCTGTGGGTGTCTGGAATGTCCTGCCTTCCACAGCCACGGGTTCATGCCCTTGCCTGTCCTCCGGGGTCGAAGGCTCCAATCTCCGGCATTTGTCTTGCCGCCGCATCCCCCTCCCTTGCATAGCCCGTGGGCAGGGTTTAAAACTCCCACTGCACCCAGTGCTGGAGGGGGGATGTCATGCTGATGTCACCGGATAGCTCCATCCCTCCCGCAGTGTCCGTGCCGCGGCCACCGCACCTGAGGCTGCCAGCTGGTCTGCAGCACGCATACACCCAGCACAATGCCGGTATGCGCCTCCCCACCACTCAAATAGGGCGTTTGCCTCAGGGGTTTTAGTGCAGGGTTGCGGGGCCCCGTCACAAGGCGATTAACCGATTAACTGGTAAGCAAATGCTTCTTGGTTAATGCTATAAATTACACACATTTCCCCCACCTTGCCAGTAAATTTTGTAGCAAGCTGGCCAGCAGCCCAACTCAGTCCTGGTTCATGCTGGGTTCAGGACCTACCTCTGCTGTGGCTCTGCATTTAAAGTGTATTAGGAGCCAGGCAGGCAGACAGCCCAGCTCATTTCTGGCTCGTGCCAAGTCTGGGAGCTCAACCCTCTCCTACACCCCTCCTGGACAGGGGCTGCTGCTACCCTGTGATGCTGCCTCTGTATCAGAGGCAGCAGTGCGGGGTAACAGGCAGCCAGTCTGTGAGGGGAGCTGGTTTTTAAACTGGCTCCTCTCATGGGCCAGCTCCTGCTTGGCACTCCACACTGATATAGAGGCAGCAGTGTAGTGTGGCAGGGGGTTCCTCGAGAGTAGGGCCGCAGTGCACTGGATGCCAGCCTCACACCCAGGGACTATAGAATAGTTGAGTAATCAATAGGAATTCATGAAGTTAAGTGACTATTCAATTAACCAATATTTAACATCCCTATCCCAGTTCTGTACCAGATTTCTGTATGAGCATAGGCAAGTTGTGAAGCCCTCATTCAATAAAGCTCTGAAACACATACTTACATCTCTATTCAGCCAACACTCGCAAAGAATAGGGATGGAATTAACATGCACTTAAATGTTTTTGTGAAGAGAGGCTTCTGTACCTCAACTACACATCTGTCAAACAGGGATAATGGCAATATTTCTGTACCTTCATTCTTTCTGGCTTGTCTATCAAGACTGAGGTCTGGTCTACGCTGCACAGTCAGGTTGACATAAGGCAGCTTAGCTCTTGCCCAAAAGGTTTGTCACTTGGTTTTGCTTTTGGGTCCCCTCATGTCCTTGCCATGTGCTCTTATATTTTTTCAGAGTTCCAGCTTAATGTGATAAATGCACAGTTGGTACAAGTTATGCATCTTATTTTGGATAGGGTTAGAAATGAAAGTACTAATACTTTACTATCCAATTTGGACATCCATTTAATCTCAGGGAAGTATTTTTGATTGAACAGGATCTAGTAGCCCTTTTTCACACTATAATTCCTTATTGGCTTCAAATGGACTTCAGGCACATGGCTGTAGCATTAGACTCAGGACACTCCAGCACTGGGGAACAATAGGATATGAGTAGTATAAGGGCCCTACCATCAATCAAACGTTAGCCCCGCCCCCTGACCCCGGAAGTCCCGCCCCCTGATCCCGGAAGTCCCGTCTCCCCTGTCACCGGAAGTCCCACCCCCTGACCCTGGAAGTCCTTTGCCCCCACTGTTATTGGATAAACCAATATCTGATGCCAAAACCCAAAGCTGCCAGCTTCCCCGGTGGTGTAATATATTTTCTCTAACAGAGCAATCTGCGTAGACATGACTGTTATTTGTGTTAGTAAAAGATGCTGTAAGTATGGAAGGAACACATTCACACCAACACCTTTAATACATGTTTTATTAAGCATCTGGATTAACACACCCTTTTACAGCCGTCTGCAAATAGGCACCATGACACCCCCACCACTATCGCTATTAGGGAGTCCGAGTTAATTCATTCTTCCACGTTTGTCCTTGAGATCCATGTGTCAGATATGAGCAAAAACAGCTGGCACAAGATAGATTTACTCCCACAGGATTACCGCTGTGCAATTTCTCAAAGGTCTCTAGAAAGTCATCGTCAACCTGGCAAGAGATTGTCAAAAAAGAGAGTAAGCTACAGCTGCTGGTTTTTAGATTCACAAAACACCCATGATGCCCCCCTGCCCTCCACCTCGATTTTTTCATTTACCTGTTTGACTTCTTTTCTGTTCACCTTGTCCGACTCCTGGGAGCGGTGGGCAGCTTCCTCCACAGGGACGGATAATGAGAGGCCGTCTAGCTCATCGGGCTGCATCGTGAGCGGTTGGGTTTCGGCATCAGATATTGGTGTATCCAATAGCAGTGGGGGCAAAGGGCCCCTTTTCGCCTCTCCCTCGTCCTCGGACCTGTTGCTGATGTGGCGCTTTCTTCTCATGCGGTGGAAGGCCCTCGGCACCAAAACAAAGTCCAAACTTCTGGTGGGGGAGGTGAAGGAGTCCATGTTTCCGCTCAGCGTTTGCACGCTCTCTGAAACACGCGCTCTTGGAACAAGATGGCCTCTTTTGTGTGGCGCTAGAACTTATGGGGAAGTGCTATGCTCTGATTGGCAGAGGGTGTCACGGGAAGCTCTTAGAGGGGTCACACGACCCGCTTCCGGTCTGGTCAACGGGTCCCGGAACTGCACCCCCGATTGGTCAAAGCGATTCGCGGGGCGGTCCTACAGGGAAAAAACCCCTCCTGATTGGTAGAGGGAGGCGGGGTGTGTTCTTAGAGGGGTCACACGACCCACTTCTGGGCGGGTCATCCGGTCCCGGAACTGCCCCCCGATTGGTCAAAGGGGTTCGCGGAGCGGTCCTACAGGGAAAAAACCCCTCCTGATTGGTAGAGGGAGGCGGGGCGAGTTCTTAGAGGGGTCACACGACGCCCCTTACTTCCGGTTACCTGGCCCTCTTGACCCCGGATGTATTACCCCCAGGGCGGGACTTCCGGCGACAGGGGCCGGTCCTAACGGGGGTCACATGACAACCTTTTACTTCCGGTCACCTGTCCCTCTTGACCCGGAAGTACTACCCACCAGGGGCGGGACTTCCGGTGACAGGGGAGGTGGGACTTCCAGGGTCAGGGGGCGGGACTTCCGGTGACAGGGGAGACGGGACTTCCGGGGTCAGGGGGCGGGACTTCCGGGGTCAGGGGCGGGGCTAACGTTTGATTGATGGTAGGGCCCTTATACTACTCTCCTACTTTGAGCATGTCCCTCCTCCTCTCCACAAGCCTCTCTACAATTATTCTGGACTGAGAAAGATAGCTCAGGAACTGGCTGTATGGCCAGCACCCTCCCCTTCCAGTGCCTCTCTTTGGCGTATGAAGTGGATTTTAGCCCAAGTATAGATTGTTGCACTCCGTCTCTTTCTACTTAAAAGCTCCTTGATTGATACAGAGCCTTCCAAGCTTGTTTGTCAGCTACACATTTGTAAAGCCAATGCACTGTGGTCATCAGCAGCAGGGATTGAACCCAAAACCTTAGGGTATGTCTACACTAGCCCCCTAGTTCGAACTTTGCAGGAGGAATAACAGGTAGTTCAAACTAGGGCTTTAATTCTAACTACCAGGTCCCTGCTGCGTGTAGACGCGGGCAATTAGTCTGGACTCGTAAATTTAAAAAAAAAATGGCAACAGGCCAGGAAGCTGCAAATCGAGCGCGGTATATTTAAATCCCGGGCTTGATTTGCAACTTTGAATGCCTGCATTAGCCTCCCTAGTTCGAACTGGTTGCTAGTGTAGACATACTCTTAAGGACTAAAACTAAGTCTGTAGACCAGCCATCACACTGCTGTCTCAGTGCCTCGAGGTTGGATAATTATCATGCAGTTTTTATTAATAAGAATGGTCTGCACTTTCAAAGCATGGCAGTGTTGGGCTGCATGTGGGGGACGGTCTATAAAAAAATTGATAGACTAGGGTGAAAACTGCTTAAAGGCTGT
Organism: Pelodiscus sinensis; assembly: GCF_052426305.1. Lineage (NCBI taxonomy): Eukaryota > Metazoa > Chordata > Testudines > Trionychidae > Pelodiscus > Pelodiscus sinensis. The sequence goes on from NC_143052.1 coordinate 314,533,423, forward strand.
AATCTGTATGAAAGTATTCATGCCTTAAAAACAGAAAAGAAAAAGACTACTGAGAAAAGGATGCCAACTGAATCAGGTGACCTGAAGGGTGAAAGGTCAAACCTCCAGGAGTTATAAAAAGACACTTTTTCAGTCAAAAGACAAAGGAAATTTATGAGAAAGATTAGCTATTGAAATTAGTTCTGCAAGCAGTGTTTTTGCTGAAAAGTTGTAGGATGTTTACTGTTTGTGGTGTTTTATATTCTCACTCAAATTTTATTTTTTTACTTAGTTTAAATTTGTTGGTTTTTCTGTATGAATAGCCATTCATGTATTTTTGAATGGTATCACTGCTAAAGTTCAGATAGCCTTGCCCCGGGGAGAGCACGCACCTCCGCCTTGCTCCAGCACCCTTCCCCCAGCCAGACACCTTCCCCCAGCTGGCTCCTGCACTCTCCCCTGCTCCTGAACCCTCCTTCCTGGCCACACACTGCAACGTTCCTTGTTCTTGACCCCTCCCCCAGCCAGGCACCCTACTCTCAGCCTGCTCAGGCACCTCACCTCCCATCCAGACCTTGAACCACCATTCCTCTCACTGGAAGCCCTGTCCCACACACTGACTCCCCATTTTTGTCCCAAACCCAGGGGCTGAGAGGGGGGGGTCACAAAATCCACTAACTCTGGAACCCCAAAGGAGTAAATCTGGGTTATGGGAAGCCCTGAACCTCAGTCCTCACTGTCCTCCTCCACCCCCTCCCCGCCCCCCCGCATTGGGGCTGGAGCACCAAAGGAGTGAAGCCTCTCAGTTGGGGGCTGCATCAGTGGGGGGTTTTTTGTTTATTTGGGGTTGTTTTGGGGTTTTTTGCTTTTCACTTGTGTAGTTCCCAGTTGATTTTTCTGTGGGTCAGTGGACCCCAACCCAAAAAAAGGTTCCCCACCCCTGCCAGAAATAAAGAAAACATGGGAATCTGTTGTGTTGGACATAAATGAATATTTTACTTTCTTTAAAATGAAGCTTGATAAACTAACTTAAGAAAATTGCAGTGCTTAATCAGTTTAATAATTTAAATCAATAGTTCCTTTTTACTCGTTAAATTACACTGTTCTCCCTTGCTGCAGCACTAGCAAAATGGCTTGGACATAATTATGTAATTAACGGCAAGTTTCCATTAGCAACTGGTGGCCCTTGGAAAGGTTTGTGTTGAGCCAGGTGGGTCACGGACCAAGAGAGTTTGGGAACCATTGTGTTAGAGAGATGGGAGAATGCAGGGTTGCAGTGGGGCAAGGCTAGTGGCAGGGCGGCAGGGCTAGGAGAACAGTGCCTCCACCTGTGAGGTATGGCACAGGCCCAGGTCCAGCCCCACTGGCTGGAAGCCCCACCCACATTTGCCAAGCAGATAGAGCAGCAACAGCCAGAGGCAGCCGAGGGAGCAGGAGGGCCATGGTCTGCCATGATCCCAGAAGGTATAACAAAATCATTTTACCAATTACTGTTTCCACTCAAATTCTCCATTGCATGAGTATTTTGAACTCCTTTATAATTTAAAAGAATTGTTGTCCACATGTCCAAAAAAAGTACCCTCTAGAGAAATTCCTACATACCAGCCTGTAATGCACACAGGTGCAAGGGTACTTGGCATAACTTTTAAATAACTTTTTAAATAAAACTGCCAGGCAACAAATCTATTGTTATTTCCTATGCAGATTTCCTCACCTAGCTTCTGTCACATTTGTTTCAGCGCAATGGTTCACGTGCAGAAAAGCACACTTATCCTCAGAAACTCAGTCCCCTCAGATCTTCTCTGAGATGACTTCCAAGTCTCTGTAATGTGGCCTCAATGTATGGGCATTCTCTAGAGCAGTGGTCTCAAACCTTTTTATGTCCAAGAATACTTTCTGCATTTAAGGGCAACACAGAATCTACCCCTACCCCAAGACCCCATCCTTCCCCCAAAACACCACTGACTCCACCCCCTCCCTTGGTTGCTTTCCCACACACACTTTCATCTGTCTAGGACACAGGGTTGGGGTGCAGGAGGGAATGATGAGTGTCAGTTCTAGGAGCAAGTTTGGATGTAGGAGGGGGCTTCAGGCTGGGGCAGAGTGTTGGGTACAGGATGGGATGAAGAGTGTGGGCTGTGGGAGGGAGTTTGGGTAGGCTCAGGGCTGGCACAGGGAGCAGGCGTACGGGCTGTGGCTGGGAGGTACTTACCACAAGTGGCTCCCAAACAGCAGTACAGAAGGACTCAGGTAAGCTTAACCATTTCTAGGCAATGGGCCACACAAGCATATGAGTTACACATATTTGGCATATCTGGACTGTATTTATGTTCTTAAAACAAAAACATCCGTAAAACATTTTTTTTCAAATACGATTTCTCATCCCTGGGACTCAGTCAAGAACAGTTTCTAGAGAGGAATTAGAAAGAAATGTCCTCTGATTTTAAAATTATGTTAATTAAAAAAAGTTCACACCCATGACAAGGAAAATTGCCAAGAAATAAGGTTATGTCTACACTACAAAGTTAGTTCGAACTAACGGACGTTAATTCGAACTAACTTTCATAGGCGCTACACTAGCACTCTGTTAGTTCGAATTTAAATCGAACTAACGGAGCGCTTAGTTCGAACTAGGAAACCCTCGTTTTACGAGGATTAAGCCGAGTTTGAACTAGCTAGTTCGAATTAAGGGGTGTGTAGCCCCTTAATTTGAACTAGTGGGAGGCTAGCCCTCCCCAGGTTTCCCTGGTGGCCACTCTGGCCAACACCAGGGAAACTCTATGCCCCCCTCCCGGCTCCGGACCCCTTAAAGGGGCACGGGCTGGCTACGGTGCCCGTGCCAGGTGCAAGCCTGCCAGCACCCAGCCAGCAGACCCTGCACCTGGCACGGATCGAGCCAGCCACCCGATGCCCCCCAGTCCTCCCCCTCTTCCCGGGACCAGGCATGCGGCTCCTAGGAGCTTGCCCAGGACCGCAAGAGGCAGGCACCCGCCTGGTCTAGTGTGGACATCGTGGACCTCGTCAACGACCTCCGCACTAGGCACAGGAAAGTGGCCATCTAGGGCATGAGAGCTGCCAGCCTGGCCACCTGGGAGCAGGTGTGCATGAAAATGAAGGTGGTCCACTGAGACCCCCGACCCTGAGCCCTGAGCTTACACTGGCCATACTGGGTCAGACCAAAGGTCCATCTAGCCCAATAGCCTGTCTGCCGACAGTGGCCAACACTAGGGACCCTGGAGGGGATGGACCGAAACAATGACCAAGCCATTTGTCTTGTGCCATCCCTCTCCAGCCTTCCACAAACTTGGGGCAGGGACACCACTCCTACTCCCTGGCTAATACCACGCCATGGACTCAACCTCCATGACTTGATCTCACTTCCCTTTAAACTCTGTTCTAGTTGTAGCCTTCACAGCCTCCTGCAGCAAGGAGTTCCACAGGTTGACTCTTTGCTTTGTGAAGAACAACTTTCTGTTACTAGTTTGAAGCCTGCTACCCATTCCTTTCCATTGGTGTCCTCTAGTCCTTGTAGTATGGGAATTAATGAAGAACTTTTCTGTATGCACCCTCTCCACCCCACTCCTGCTTTTAGAGACCTCTATCCTGTCCCCCCTCCGTCTCCTCTTTTCTAAGCTGAAAAGTCCCAGTCTCTTTAGCTTCTCTTCATATGGGACCTGTTCCAAACCCCTCATCATTTTAGTTGCCCTCCCCTCTCCCACCCTCTCTCTTCCCCTCTCCCACCTCCTTTTCCCGGTCTCCCTCAGTTTTGTTCAATAAAGACAGATTCCATTTTGGAAGACACGTGTCCTTTATTTTGTACATCAAGAAGAGGGGCTAGGGAGGGGTAAGTGGAAGGAGGTGAGGGAGGAATGGGGTACGAGCCCCTGATGGGGAGGACTGGGCTGGCTCTGCCGGCTTCTGGGGGTGGAAGCTCTCCTGCAGCCCCCCAATTACCCCCTCTCCCCAGATGGCAGCCTGTGGCAAGTGCAGCCGGGCTGATGGCCGAGTGGTGTGATGTGCCCAGTGTGGGTACTCCGGGCAATCCAAGCCAGGACTGCTCTGCAAGCGGGGAACCCCTGAGAACTGTCTGTCCGGGGTGGGGGTCGGGACCCTTTAAGCACAGCCCTCGGCTAGCCTGAGAAAGCATCTCCACACTCTAAGTTCTTCTCTGATGCCCTGCCGGCACTGCTTCCGGCCATCCTTAACCCCGGTTCAGGGTCCACTTAATGTGGACATGCTAGTTCGAATTAGAAAAATGCTAATTCAAACTAGTTTTTTAGTCTGGATCCGTTAGTTCGAATTAGCTTAGTTTGAATTAACTAATTCGAACTAAGTTAGTTCGAATTAACGTTGTAGTGTAGACGTACCCTAAGAGGGTAAAATGGGACAGTTGTAATGGCTTGGATCACAGGAGTCCACTTGGGATTGTAACATGGTGAGCTGATCTAGCCACTGATGCCCACCTCTGGAGTCCACACCACCTTGTCCCGCAGGGTCATCAGCTCTGGTCTCCCCCAGCCAGGCATAGACTTGGAGTTACTGTACCCCTGCAGAGCAACACAGATGCTGAACCAGTTTAGTTCTGAAAGGATTCAGCTATAACACTGTTGACAGCACCTAGGGACTCAACCCACAAGGGACCAAAACCCCAAATAAATCGATCTTACTCTGTAAAACATTTTCATAAAAAAGGTCATAAAGATATTCCTCCCCTTAATCAATGAAAGAAAGATGAACGTTGATTGCTCTGCCCAGTTAACAGTTATTTACAGTAGGCTTATTGAGAAACAAAAGTGCTTTTTGCTAAGTATTAAAAGTAGTTGCAAGTGAAAAAGAAAGGTCAAAGTAAGTTACTAAGTTAAAATAAATAAAACATGTCACCTAATTCAAATAGAATAAGAAACTTGTTCCATGCAAATTCTTACCCTATACAGCTGTTCTTATCTCAAGCCAAAGTTGATCTTTTTCTGACCTTGGCCTAGCAGCTTTGTTTTTACCCTTTTGCTACAGTTCTTTGTTTCCAGGTTTCTTCATGTGTATCCTCTTAGGATGGGGAGGCAGTTTTCAAGCCACTGAAGACAAATGCCTGATTGTTTTTCATTCCTTCCATAGACTTTTCCCTGCAGCAGGGACCCTTTATTCAGTCTCCCCATCCCTATTAAAAAGTACCAAATTCAAAATAGATTCTAGTGCCAGGTCTTTCTAGGACCAATCACAGTTTGGGCTTCCATGACAAACATGACCATTCACAAGTCATTGGTTTGAGTTCCTACAGTATCGCTAATGGCGCTCATTAGCACATTTAGAATTAAAAACAGATCCACATACAATAATGATACATACACAAAAATAGGATATACAGACCCAGCAGGTTATGAATTTAAAAATGATATGTTACATGACCTGTTTCACATAAAACATCTGTGAATTATGCATATTCATGTTCATAAGTCAATTTTCATACACCATGGGGTGTGATAGGGGGAATACCAGGAGAGAGACTCCTAGAAATAAGGTTCAGATAAATTGGGCAATGTATGCAGCTGCATAAAATTTCATGGCATTTTATTCATAGGACCACTAGGTGGCACAATATACAGGCAGTCCCCGAGTTACGCGGATCCGAGTTACGTCGGATCCGCAGTTACGAACGGGGCACTTCCTCTCCCTGGTCTCGAGCAGACCAGGGAGAGGAAGCAAAGCGGCGGCGGAACGCGCGGCCAGCTGACAGCCCAGACGCGTCTGGGCTGTCAGCGGGCCGCGCGTTCTGCCGCTCTGCTCTGCTCTGCTCCCCCTCCCCCTGATCTGCAGGGGCGGGGGGGAGCAGAGCGGAGCACGCGGCCAGCTGACAGCCCAGACGCGTCTGGGCTGTCAGCTGGCCGCGCGTTCTGCCGCTCTGCTCTGCTCCGCTCTGCTCCCCCTCCCCCTGGTCTGCAAACCATGGGGGGGGGAAGCAGAGCGGAGCACGCGGCCAGCTGACAGCCCAGACGCGTCTGGGCTGTCAGCTGGCCGCGCGTTCCGCCGCTCTGCTCTACTCCGCTCTGCTCCCCCTCCCCCTGGTCTGCAGACCTGGGGGACGGGGAGCAGAGCAGAGCAAAACCGCAGAGCCCGAGGGCAGCAGGATAGCCACGGCGCGTCTGGGCTGTCCCGCTGCCCGCGTGTTCCGCTGCTTTGCTCCCCGTCCCCCTGGTCTGCAGACCAGGGGGACGGGGAGCAAAGCAGAGCAAAGCCGCGGAGCCCGAGGGCAGCAGGACAGCCATGGCGCGTCTGGGCTGTCCCGCTGCCCCCGTGCTCCGCGGCTTTGCTCCGGACGCCTGTGGTACAGCAGCTGGGGCGCTGCCGGTTGGTCCCGTAGCGCCACTCTGGGTGCCACTGGACCAACCCAGCAGCACCCCAGCTGCTCTGCCCCAGGTGTCCCCTAGTCAGCAGCTGCTGAAAATGACCAGTGGCTGACTACAGGAAGCCCCTGCCCCGGGCTTCCTGGAATCAGCCGCTGATCAGTTTCAGCAGCAGCTGACTTGGGGATGCCTGGGGTTCTTAAGTTGAATCTGTATGTAAGTCAGAACTGGCGTCCAGATTCAGCCACTGTTGAAACTGATCAGTTTCAGCAGCGGCTGACGCCAGTTCCGACTTACATACAGATTCAACTTAAGAACAAACCTACAGTCCCTATCTTGTACGTAACCCAGGGACTGCCTGTACATCATTCTAATCTAAGCAATCCTGAAGAAATCAAAAGAAGTCACTGAAATGGAGATATGCAATATTCTGCAAACTTGTAAAACAATTAGTGCTGTACTATGCAATAGGTGATGGTGAACTCTTCAATGGGGAGTGGAATAACAAAGTTGACTCTGCAATAGAATACACTAGCAAAAATTAAATGTGATCCTTTAAATTCTAACGTGAGCTTTATTACAATAGGAATTTTCAAGGGAGGTGCTATTCATTCTTTCGCTTTTGGGCAGAGCCTCAGTTCACAAACTGCGATGTTTTTAGCATGTACTGACAGCTTTTTAAGATTATTCCATGATGTTTGACAATTCTGACATCACTCACCCATGACTTCCAAGTTTTCATGACAATCCTCCAGCTTTCATGACAACCCTATAGCTATTACACACTGGAGCCAGTAGATGCCAGCAACCACATGCTGAAAGAGGTTCCAAAGAAAAGGTGATTAAATACAAGAGTTGATTGCAAGTATAGACAGGATAAGCAGTAAGCAGTTAGCAGATGAGTTAGATTTAATACGCAAAAAGTCATGTGGACTCATAAAAGAAAATTTCATACAAATGAAAGTCAAGAATTTATAGTGTGATTGTTTATCTTTTCTGAAAAATTTCACCAACATGATCCATTAACCCATGTAAGCTCTTTGGGTCAAGGACCGTCTCTTTTGTTCTATGTTAGTAGAGCATCTAATACAAGACTGTCAAGTCCATGACTAGGGCTCCTTGTCTCTATGCCAATACAAATAATAAAAAAAATAATAGATGTATGTTACTCTAAGAAAAGATAAAATACGAGTAAATGCCATTTAAAAGAAATTTAAAAGCTTGAAAGCTTGCCTCTTTCCCTAGCAGGTAAATCCAGTAAAAGATATTACGTCCTTCAACTTGTCTCTCATTTAAAAGACATGTAATTTGACCAAACGTGACTCCCTATATTGACAAACGTGTAAATAATTTTTTTTTTAAACAGGGCAAATAGCCACATACTCTCAGCCTAACATTCACAACAAACAATGTAGAGCTGGGACTGAGTCATAAATATTTTCATAGAATTATAGAATAGTAGGACTGTAAGGGACCTCGACAGGTCATCGAGTCTAGTCCCCTGCCCTCATGGCAGGACCAAATACTGTCTAGACCATCCCTGATAGACGTTTATCTAACCTACTCTTAAATATCTCCACAGATGGGAAGTCCACAATCTCCCTGGGCAATTTATTCCAGTGTTTGACTACCCTGACATTTTGCTACATTTACATTGAAGTGTTATAGCAAATTAAAAAAAAAAACAGTACTAAGAATATGCAATGCCATACAGGGCATCCCCGCTATACATCCACGATATGTTCAAAAAAAAGTGGGCATATAGTGAAAGGACGTAACGTAGGGAATTTTTTTCCTATATTTGACTTCAAATTCCTCAAATTGGTCTTTTTTTTTTTTTTTTTTTTTTTTGCAATGGAAGAGCAGGAAATGGGGAGACTTCAAATAGAACAGTTCTCACAAGCGTCTACGACACTAGTGCAGACCCAACATACACCAGGGCAATTTGTAGCAGGGGTGCTCTGTACCACTGTTATTGTTGTGGAATATTCATATTGGTGTTTCACATCTTTTTATGAGTTTATCTATGCAAACTTGCTGCTGTATGAACAGATTTTTTAATATAAATATCTTAGTTTAGCAAACAAAATAAGTTGTCCATGCTTAATAATGCTGACATTAGTATGGTACAAAAAGTTTATGGCTTATTGTGGTGATTTGGGTGGGGAAAAATTGAGTTCTCACCAACTCAGGCTATTGTTTGGCTGAAATAAATATATGGTGAGACTGGATAAACAGGGTAGCAGTACACAGATTTACAAAGTGAAGCTGTATCTTTTAAATGGAAAAAGATAGGAGGATAAGAGCTAATTCTCCTCTCATTCCTGTTTTAAACTGGTGTCACTCTAGGGAACATACACAAGAATCATCGAGAAAAAAAATGGAGCCCATTATTTTTACTAAATGAAATTTTTAACTTGAAGATAAATGCAAATAGAATGTAGCAAAAATTAATAAAGACCCTAAATTAAAAAAAATTATTTCCACATGTGAAATTTTGTGAAGGTTTTGCTTTATGTGTGAATGTGAATCTCCTTGTGAATTCTGGCACAAGCAGTGTGTATACCTGCCAGGCTAGGCCTGGACAATGCACAGTGTTGTCACAAAAAGGGTGGGATTCATTCGGTTAACATAAGAGCAACTATACTGGGTGAGAAGAAAAGCCCATGTCGCCCAATAGCCTAATTTCTGACTAGCCTCAGAACCAATGAACAGAGCAAGTAATCAAGTGATCCGTCCCATTGTCTAATCCCAGCTTCTGGCAAACAGATGCTAGGTTTGATCAGTTATGGAAAGTTTTATTCTAAATACTAAGGATCACCACCAGACTAATGTCGCACTTAAGTGATAAATTAATCTTCTAATAAATTAATCTGATAAATTAACTTTATGATAATGACAAATAAAATGAGTCCCTTCTTTAAAAGTAATGTTTGCTTTTAAACTCTTGACCTTTTTCTCGGTGAACAGTACAGCCCCACGCAGTCATTCCAACTTTATTACTCCTATGATGTAGCAAATTACACATCCAGTCTTAGTCATGCAGACCTCTATAAAGCAGTAAAGATGGGGTTAAAAGCATTGAGTAATGAAGCCCCATTAAAATTCATCAGAACAAGCACAGGGGAAACAGATCTGATCTGAAAGTGGAGATAAATATTCAAATCAGAACCACCATAAATAAGATCAAACACGTCTCTGTAATATTGTTAAAGGATAACACCTCTTACACCTTGAGATAAAATGGGCAAAACTGTGAAAATTAGTTGTTCGCTCAGAAAGTACAAAATATTTTATTTTGCACTAGACCCATAACGTAATCCTATTTTCTGACACCGTTTTAGCTCTTATACTGTGTAGTCTAGGTGAACCTGTAGCTATGCATAGTATTGCATTGAAGGGGGGGGTTGAGAAATGTTCCTAGTCTGGATGAGTTCATTCTCCTACCTGCATGCAGCTAATTCATCCCCATGGACCCACATCACTCCAAGCCTAAACCGGGTCAACATATTTTAAGGACAATGAAGCCATCAAAAGCAGATGGAAGGAGAGTTTTGAAGAGTCTCAGAGGGATAGCCATGTTAGTCTGTAACTTTAAAAACAATGAGTAGTCCTGTGGCACCGTAGGCTAAGACTACACTGCAGCACTATTTCGGGATACCTCTGATATCCCAAAATAGCTATTCCACATCTTTTGACCATGCCTGTTATTTCAAAATATAATGGGCTCACTATTCTGACAATGCACAGTTACAATGCAGTCGACGGAGGCATTTAGATTAGCCAGATCGGCAGAGGGAAATGAAGCCGTGATTAAAATAATCGCGGCTTCATTTAAATTTAAATGGCTGCCCCGCTCTGCCGATCAGCTGTTTGTCGGCAGATCGGGGCAGTCTAGACGCGCCGCGCAGACAAAGAAGCCTTTGTTAAGTCCGGTGCGGAGGGTGTCGAATTTTAGCATGAATGCCAGTTCAGAGGATTCCCTTTGAAGTGCAGATTTGAATGTCTTCTCAAGTAGGATGCAGGTTAGCAGGTCATTGAGACTGTGTCCTTTCTGGTTGAAATGACAAGAAACTGTTTTCTCTTTGTGATCTTGTCTGATATCTGTTTTGTGGGCATTAATCCTTTGGCGAAGTGTCTGAGATGTTTGTCCAATGTACATAGCAGACGGACACTTTCGGCACATGATAGCATAGATTATATTTCTGGATGCGCAGGAATATGTGTTCTTGATCTTATAACTCACTTGGTTAGGTCCAATAATGGTATCAGCAGAATGAATATGTGGACAAAGCTGGCAACGGGGTTTGTTGCAAGGGAAGGTACCAGGGTTGGTATTAGTGTGCTATGTCCTGTGGTGGTTGGTAAGAATCATCTTGAGGTTAGGTGGTTGTCTATAGGAGACTATGGGTCTGTCTCCCAGAGCCTCTTTGAGTATGGTATCCTGTTCCAATATAGGCTGTAGTTTATTGATAATGTGTTGGACAGGTTTAAGTTGGCATTCAAATCTGCACTTGAAAGGGAATCCTCTGAACTGGCATTCATGCTAAAATTCGACACCCTCCGCACCGGACTTAACAAAGACCCCAACTATCTTACACATTACAAAGATAGCTTCCCCAATTATCACCTCTAATACTATTAACTCACAGACATTTCCCCTTCCCCACCTCTAATATCATTAACTCACTGGCATTCACCTTCCTCCCCCCCCCCCCACATCCCCCTTCTGTTCTGTAATGTGATTTGTCCTTTTCATGTGTGTTCATTTTCTTAAATTGTATCCTTTGGTATATATGGTTGTGACTGTTTTCTTCCATTATTTGATCTGAGGAAGTGGGTCTGGCCCACGAAAGCTCATCATCTAATAAACCATCTTGTTAGTCTTTAAAGTGCTACATTGTCCTATAAAGACTAAGAAAATGCTTGCAACTTTTAAAATATGCCAGTTACTTGCTGTTTGATGCACAAAGCTATTTTTAAAAAATTCCAGTATGTAATAGGTACTTTCCAGGCAGAAAAGAAAGAATCATCCCTGCTCCAAACAGCTAACAGTCTAAGCTTAGGTTGGTGGACAAATAGACATTGAATTATAGATTCTTTACCATTCCTGCCAATCCTTTTTTGTGTGGCTATTCTTTCTGCTTCCAAATCAAATTTAATACAACAAAAATTGCTTTCCAGAAAAAAAAATCTTATATAACGCTGGTATGGGTCTGTCACCATGAAATAAAGAGATTAGATGTCTATGTAGATCAGGGTCTTGCCTTGATCTGGCCCCAAGGCTCAGGGTTCCCATCTTCATTTTTTTTTTTTTTTTTTTTTGCTTCTCTCTTGTGTGTAGTTCCCAGCTGGCTTTTCTGTGGGTCTGGGAATGGAGATTATAACTGAAATATTCGTACTACTGAACAAAACAATATGGTTGTTCTTTCCAAAATGTACAACTGAGCACAGACCAGTGTAACTTTGAAAATTTACTAGACAGAAGAAAAATGCTGCTTTTAATCATCTTAATGCACATGAACAAGCACAGAAACAATTTCCTTGCCTTCTCATTTTCTTAAATTTTCCCCCTTTATTGTTTTAGTCCTAAACATTTTTCATGGCACTAGACTGTATTTTTTTTGGGGGGGGGGGGTGGTTTTTTGGGGGGGGGGTTTGTCCCTTTTGCTGCCTGATTGGTCAGTTTCAGTTCCAAATGAGGTCTGGGGTTTGACTGGTAAGTTTGTAATTCTGGTGTTTGTAACTCTGAGGTTCTACTGTATTTCTAATTGTTAGATAGCTAGAAATGGGCATATCTGCTGAAAGAATGTGAGTTTGAGAAGACAGCTGTCTGAAAGCAGCAGTCCTTTCCCTCCCTGAGAATCCTTTGGTGTACAGTGAAAGTCAGTGTTAAGTTAATTTTTTTCCCCCAACATTACTATGAGGTGGTTTACACTAGAATATTAGATCAGTTTAACTTCTTCAGACAGAGGTGTGAAGAATCCACACTTCTGAGTGGAGTGAGGTGACAGAACTAGCTACTGCCTCATGGGAGGGCGGATCACCTACTTTGGCACGGTAATCCCTTTGGTTGGCATAAGTAGTATCTACACTTACCTGCTACAACGGGTCTCCTGCAGTGGTGCCACTATAGTTTAAATGTAGACAAACGATTTAAAAGTGCCTCCACACTCATCTGTTCTGTCAATCTGTCCAGTCAAAGCAATATTCACTTCCTTACTTCCCAAAATACATTTTTACCATCTTTAACACCAGTTACCACTGCAAAACCAATGCAGATATGGGAGAGTCTAATGTGGCTGCCCTGGCTCATCCACTTCTAATGGAGCAGTTAATTAAGTTTCCTGTGCATGTGCTTAGCTTTTCCTTCCCAGCTCCAATAAAGACAATGAGCTTCTGTGGGTGTAACTGAACACACATATTGAAAACAATGGTATTGAATAAGTGTAGCAGAGTTATCATCAGACCTGCAAAGTCTTTATTACTGGAGACAATGAACAAACTAGAAAGAACATAACCTGAGTTCCTATTCCAGGATAGAATTTGTATGGATGGCAATTAGGAAATAATATATGTACTCATAATTGGCATAAAACCGACATGAAAAACTTTTATTATTAACAACAGCATCCCAGTAATGCCTAGAGACCCCAGATAAGATCAGAGACTCATTCAAATAGGAATTGTGCAAGTATGGAAACTACACCTCGCCTGAGGTACTTTCAATCTAAATAGATCAGCGGAAGTGAGGGAGAAAGAAGCAATCTGATCCCTATTTTACAAATGAGGAACTGAGGCAGAGTCATTTAAGTAACTTAGTCTAGGTCACACAGGAACTTTGTAGCAAACCCAGGCATCAAACCCGGAAGGCCAGGAACAATGATTTAACCACATGCTCAGACTTCTTAGGTAGATTCACCATACTGAAAAAATGACCCCTCCCACGTCATTTATTTTAAACATAGATTTTGTTCAGTTCCATAAAATCTATGTGGGTTCTTGAAAGTCATGAGCTTCCAAAGGCTACTTCTACACTGTTCGTTTTTTGCAGAAAAGGAAATGCAAGTGAAGTGCTCATTAGTAAATCTTGCACTCTCATTTGCACATTCTCTTCCGATCCTTTTTGTGGAAGAGGTTTTTGAAAAAAAACCAAAAAACCCCACAGTGAATAGGAATAAGGGTTCTTGCGCAAAAGGTTTTTTTTTTTTCCAAAAAATGGCCCCATTTACACTGCATTTTTTCCATAAAAACCTCTTCCGCATATGCAAATGAGAGCGTAAGATTTGCTAATGCCCACTTCATTTGCATTTCCACTTCTGCAAAAAACGAATAGTGTAGACGTAGCCAAAAGGAAGCTTAAAAACCTGTTAAAAAGGGAAGAATCCTATGCACTGGGGTTATAATAGTGGAGATGTTTGCAACAAAGGGAGACAGTTTACATAGAAGCTGAAGTTAACCTATGGAATTCACTCTTGCAAGAAATAAGTCTGATCACAGACTTCTCCCCACTTGCAGCAAGAAATGCAAACTCATTTATTTGACTGAGCTGCTTGTGACAGATGCAATAATCACAAACAACAAAAAACCCATAAGCCAACTAAACATTTTCTCCTAAAAAAAAGAAAGAAACATTTTGCATACTGTGATAAGGATTAGAAAAACAAACAGAGTAATGAATAAGTGGCACCCAGTGTGAAGTTAATGCATGGGAAATCTTGTGGGGGTTGCCTCTGCTGAACTAAACTTGGTTAAGAATAGTTAGAGAGCACAAAAGCAAAAGTGAGTAAAAAAATTAACAGAATAAGTTCTTCATTTCAGCCTATGGAGGAAGTTCTGAAAATGAGTCACTTTAAACAGGACTCTTGTGTTAAACAGTACTTCAGCCTCTGTTTCAAATATTGCCAGCGCCTGCCTTTAAATATGGGACATTTGAGCCTACCGTAGGTGTTAAAGTAAAGTTCCTGCACCAGGGTTTTTCTAACTAACCTGACAGGTGTAAAAGGCGTGGTCAGGTAGAAAGTACTACCACTCCTTTCCTAAACTATCACTACACAAATCCCAACTGCAGGAATCAAATTTTCCCCCTTTAACATGGAAACTCAGGTCATTCAAGTAGCAGACTGGCAACCGTCCTCCACAGCACCTCAGAGCTATTCAGAGCACACAGGCAGGCGTAAGGGCAGGCAGCCCAGAATGAAGCACTAATAGAGCCAATAGCAGCCTCTGTCCTCATCAGGTCTGGGGTACAGGTTGGAGGAAGTGTCTTACAATCACCTGTATGTAACTGCCTCTCTGTCCATGCCTGCGTACTAACCAGACAAGTGGATCTCTCCTGGTGGTGCAGAGGTGAGCCCTTCCTCTTCAGTTTTCACAGCCAGAGAATGCACTCTCCTGGTCAACGAGAGGACCACATGTACTTTGTCCCCGGGGGCTGTGGAGCAAGTTCTTCAGCTGTCACCTAGGACTTTGTGTGGAAATGCTGGGGGAGAAGGACCCACTAGCAGTCCTTCTGGGATTTGGCTTCACATTGTGCCTTTCACAAGGAACCCATTCTGGAAACTGTTGCATAAATTGCAAGGTTCGTCCCCTGGAGGCCAGTCTAATTTGCCCACAGAAGAGAGTTACACTTTCAGGCTGGGTCCAACTCCATTTTATTGTTTGCAAGCAATGGTCAGCCAAGGAGCTATTGCTCAAAGCAAAGCTGACCCTGGGCGTTGGCTAAGCATCCTTTTTTATACTTTCTTTAACTTTCTTATCCAACTTGGCATGTCTTGATTTGTTACCTTAGCTTCGTGTTGCAGCGTTATTGGTTAGCATATTTCAACTCTATTCCACTCAGTAACAACCACCAGTACAGCTTACTTAAGCAATAGCAATTAGCAAATTTCCCTAACTCAAGTAATACGTGTAATCCAGTCCTTGAGAAATGGGTCTAAACAGCTAGTTCCCCTTTTTACTACAGCTTCTAAAACATGCGCAATTAGATATGTGCTGTTTCAAGCTTAAGTAATGGAAGGGGGAAGAAGCACACATAGTTTTTACTATATTTTACTACAATTCCCTCCTCAAGATGCTTTCTTCGAATTATACTTAATCTGTTTCAGCCATTGCTAGATTCTGGTAATGTACATTTCACGTTTTACAACTGACTGCATAGTCCGCTGTACAAGAGCTATAAGACATGGTGCTAGACAAGGCAATAAGCATAACATTATCATAACAAAACAGAACTAAACAGGAATGTGTACCAACATAGCACAATAAGATTCGTGTTCATGTTCTTCTTACTAATTTTCAGTTTTAGTCTTTTTGTAGTCAGAAATCTTTGGGCTTTGGTGGTGTCCTAGAAGCTGAGTTTTCCTCTTTTTCTTTGCATGCAGGGGAGAGGTTACTAGCACATCACCCTGTAATATTTTATTTTGGTTCTTCTGGTATCCAACAGGTGGGAAAGCAGGACCAGAAGAGAGAGGCTTATCAGCAGTTGGGGTAGGATCATTTTGAGATGGAAGGATCTTTTTGCAGTGAGAAGCCTTGGCCAACAGTCAGTTCTTGGTACTTCACAGCGGTGTTGGTGGTTAGCAAAACTTGGTAAAGGTCTTTCTAGAGTGGTCTTTCTCTGATGGACATAAGAGTATTCTCTGAGCCAAAAGCCAGCTAGCTCTTTTAGAACCAAGGTTATTTCCTAGGAATGAAGCAAACCGTAAAAACAATCCCGCGCGGTTGTTTGATACCGGCCTTATCAAAGTGAGGCCTTTTTGGCATGTAGTTGCCAGGGGAACCAGGGTCACAGTAACTGCTGTAGCATATGCTTCTCAGGCTGACTTAATGATTTGAGTTTGTCAGTCCTCAGCAAGATACCATGGACTGCCTCAGTTTACTCCTATAGTACTTTTCTCTTGACTTTGGGGTTCTTCTTAATCTACTAGGTTAAATACAACAATTTAAGGGGTTTTAATTTACTCTGGAAGTGCCGGTGCAGCACCAACATTATTATAAATGTTAAAATCAAAACTCCTCACATAATTTGGCAAACACTATTCAAATCCATTCCCAAGATATTTCGTCGCCTTACTGGCGCTGCCCATGATTATAGGTTTGACCTCTACTGCCTGGTTGAGTGCTGCAGAGATAGGTGTTTGGCATGGTCCACGGTGTTTCCCCATCTGTGCGTACCTCAGACGGCCAGCCCCGATATATCTTTGGGCATTGGCCACCAACTTCTTGATCTTTGCCTGCAGGGCCAGTAAACCCTCCTCTGGTACTTACTTCCGCCGTGCCACTCAGCATCTCATGTGAGGTTATCTCCACTACCAAAGTGCGATAGAGCCACATTCTATTGACGGTCAGGCTGCTTGATGAGGGACTGTTATGCACACAGACGGATATATAGAGGGGCAGGATGGAGTGATCAGTCTGGGTAGTCAAACACCAGTAGGTACCGTTCATTTGGACCAGCTCGATGTTCATTTGTTTCTCTGAGACAACCACATCAAACCTAGGCAGATTCGTCATGATATTAAATGGGCAGATACATAAAATTTCCTTATCAAAGTGGGTGCAACAATCCCTGGGTATAGGGAGGCTCCCACACCTTTAGAATAAACAATGCTTCTTATTTTATCTATATGCCCCTGCTTTGGTACAGGCAGGGAGGTTATTATTCTGATCTGATCTGAGTGAGGAATCCCCAGAGAGGCCAAAAACAAATGGTTGTATTATGCCCTGTCCAGGTGGGCCTTTGGGTCCTCATGGATTCTTTCTTTCCCCACTCCCATGGGTAGGCACAGGGGAGATAATCTCCAGTCCAAACATCAGGTTAGGTCTAGTGAAGTAGACACAGAGCTGGACAGATCCTTCAAACTATTTAGGATCAATTGATTAGCTTGGCTGGTGTGTAGGCCTTCACGGGCACTGGATATTACTGCATTTACAAGCCTGGATTCTTATACAATTTCTGGGCTATGACATAAGTGTTGCTGACAGAGTTTCCAGGCTCAAACCAATCTGCGATGGTATCTGCTAAGCTTTGTCATTGCCTACTCAGGCATTTGCCAATTTGATTAGCCAGTCTAGCACACAGCTGGTCTGTACCAGTGTGGAACATCATCAAGGTAAAGATCAGTGACAGTTGTCCTGGTTCTGGGACAGGGGCCTGTTCGGGGCATGATGCACAATTGGGAGGCTCTATTTTGTCCTTAAAGTCCTGGTTGATGATATCCAAATGAGGGCAAGTTAGCAATGGCCATTCATTAAAGCAAAACCAAACCAGACTGGTGGGAAGGGGCTAGTACCCGTCTCCCATCCTTCTGTTCACGTGATGCACTCTTTGCTTCTTTCCAGTTCTTTTTGTTCACCTGTGGAGACATTGTTAACATTCTCCCAGCCTAAATAATTTTCTACTCACAACATTTGCAATACGTATTACAATTAAGACACACAAGACAAACTTGGACAGAACACAAACTCATTATGTCATGACACAGAACCATGGTATTTTGTTGTTGTTGTTTTTCTTCAACTGGCACCAGCGCTTTCTGATGATCTGAAAGACAAGAAAACATTTCTCCCCCATCGGGGTGGCCTATTATAACTTAAAATACTGCCTAAGATCTGTTAGGGGAACCAGTTACAGCTAGTTCCTTACCACTTTCATGTACGAGTGAGCTGCAACTTTCTGAGAACAAGAGCGCTTCATCGGTACTCGTGACCTTCCACTCCCTTGAATTACCTTAGAGTTGCTAGCCCTCCCCAACAGTGGCATGGCTCAGTTTCCCTCTTGTATTGCAGACCGGGCTTTTTTTTTTTATCTTATGATCTGTCTTGATCCTGCTAAATGACTTTTCTTAATTACACAGATTTGTCTAGCATTAATTTGGTAAGGAGAGTGGGCTTTCCAATTAGCCCCCACACCTCCTAATTCTTTTCAGTATAAGGTTTGTATAACGTCCAGGCTGCAGCAGTTGATCTATGCTGCTGACTCTGGGGTGGATCACTTGCTCATGCTCTGTAAGGAGATTTATGTTGCAGAATGTGTCTCCTTGTTAGGGCAGATTTAGCTTTTAGTGATTACATCTTTACATCCAATGTCTACCGGTTGACATTAGGGTGGCTTTTAAGTTACCTTCCCCCACGCCCTCGAACTAATTATAACGGCGTGTGAGGGAAAGGTTTTAACTTTTTTTTTTTTTTTTTTTTTTTTTTTCTGGACGGCCCCTACTCATGTGTTGTGAAACATCCTTGGGTTGCCTGCGATTCCAGCCAGAGAGGCTGTCGTTATCTATTTGCTAAGAAGGGCTTGAGAATTTCCTGAAGTTGCTTGGATTCGATCCTTGCTCAAAGCTTGCACTCTCTTTTTAATCTCATAGCCTAAGAAGGTGACCTTTGGCTGGGGCTTTTTCTTGTGAGACTTTATATCTCCTTTTTTCCTAGGGCATCCAACAGGGACTCCATTGCCGTTTTCTAAGTCTTTCTGCAATGCGATCTCAAAGACATGGGGGAGCTGATACAAAACCCTGGGGCAACACAGTCTACAACAACTGAGTTTTGTCATGGGTATGTGGGTCCTCCCACTCAAAGGCAAATAGTTTCTAACTGTCTTTATGCAAAAGGATAGAGAAGAAAGCATCTTTTAAATCTAACACTGAGAACACCTTTGCATCTGCCAGAACTTGTGTTACAATGGTGTGTGGATTTGGGACGATAGGGTGATCCACAAGAACCTTCTTATTTACAGCCTTCAGGTCCCGCACTAATCTATACGAGGTGCCATCTG
Source organism: Pelodiscus sinensis (assembly GCF_052426305.1). Taxonomy (NCBI): domain Eukaryota; kingdom Metazoa; phylum Chordata; order Testudines; family Trionychidae; genus Pelodiscus; species Pelodiscus sinensis. Next base: position 314,552,515 of record NC_143052.1, read on the forward strand.
CTTTGCGTACTCCTAAAACCGGGGTGTTAAAGGGGGAAGAGCCCCGTTTCACTGGCAGCTGCACTACAATCCGATCACCACGGAAGAAAATTTCAGCCTGCAGCTTAGTTAGCATATCTCACCCTAGTTAGGCAACTGGGCATGCAGATGAAACAACAAAGGCATGCTCCAGCATATTATCTCTAATCTTCGTGAGGAGGGGTTTACATACAGGTAGCTTGCTTCGCCTTCTTCCTTCCCCTCCTCATGTTGCTCCACCATGGGAGTTTTTCTACGCCTGCCCTGAGTCAGATCAACTTCACTACTAGAATCATTTAAAACCTTGGGGCACGCTCTCTTGCCTCCCGTGGCCTTAGTTTTTGCTATCATAACTCTACAAGCTCCTATACTACACTTCAGCAGCCACGCAGGTCGCCTCTGCATGTGATTCAACCAACAATTAATATATGGGAACTAATCTCAGTGCCTACCTCGAGTAACAATACTATGCACAGAGGCAACTAGATTTACATTAAAAGACTCTGTATCTAGCCAGCCTATCCCAAAGGTTGGCCACTCTAGCTGACAGAACTTGATTAAATAATCCTTTGTCATTTTAATCCCAAAATCACCCTTAAATTTACTGAAATTGCGCAACATGCATCCCAATGGGGTTACGGAGTTTTCTACCCGGGAGCGACCTGGACTCATGTCTATATATTTATTACACACACACACACACACACAGTCAACACGCTTTTACCACGGCTCCGCATGTCGATAGAATGACACCACACCAGCTTTTAGCGTCCGAACTCAGAGAGGGTCCAGCGCTTGGCTGCCTCACTAGAGACACCGGTGTGCCCTTGTGGAACCGTGACACTTAAGACAGGTCTATCAGACAGCAACAAATATAGACAAACAGGGGGCTTGGAGACTCGCTGGGTCACGAGGTTCGGCTGACCCCCCTTGCAATCAAGAAATCCTGGTCATCGGGTTTCCCCTTGCAGGATTCTTGGGGCGGCTGGAGTCAGCTTAAGTCTCAGACCTGGTCAGCGACAGTCATTCTTACACACAAACCTGTGGTTTCACAATTTAGGTTTCCAACAAGTCATTAAAACAAAGAACAAGAGTACTCCTACTAAAAACAAAAGCAATCCACTGGAGTTTTCCTAACTCCTCATAACTTCCCCACGCAACCCACGGGTTCGTGGTGTTCCTTCTGGGGCTTACAGAGGTTTTTACCATTTGGGTGCGACCCAATTCCACAATATTGTGTTCTTTCCAATGTTCAGACCTATGTGCTGAACGCAACGCCCCCGGGGGACAAACAAATACTCAGACCTCTGTGCTGAGTGCAAACTTACAGATCAATATCTACAAGAACACAGGAATAGGTATACTCACTCCGTCTATACCCCGGCGCCTTCCTCTTTTCTTCGGACCTGACAGCCTCGTGTGACTCATTCAATAGAGACTCCTTTAACTTTCCGGATGTCCCGACTCACGCTTTCGGTGCCGTGACGGACTCAAACAGTCCGGTGCGCACTTCGCGGTCACCTACGGCGAATCTTGTCGTCCGACTCCGGAGTAGTCCAAGGGGTGTCCCATCTGGGTCGCCAATTTGTTGCATAAATTGCAAGGTTCGTCCCCTGGAGGCCAGTCTAATTTGCCCACAGAAGAGAGTTACACTTTCAGGCTGGGTCCAACTCCATTTTATTGTTTGCAAGCAATGGTCAGCCAAGGAGCTATTGCTCAAAGCAAAGCTGACCCTGGGCGTTGGCTAAGCATCCTTTTTTATACTTTCTTTAACTTTCTTATCCAACTTGGCATGTCTTGATTTGTTACCTTAGCTTCGTGTTGCAGCGTTATTGGTTAGCATATTTCAACTCTATTCCACTCAGTAACAACCACCAGTACAGCTTACTTAAGCAATAGCAATTAGCAAATTTCCCTAACTCAAGTAATACGTGTAATCCAGTCCTTGAGAAATGGGTCTAAACAGCTAGTTCCCCTTTTTACTACAGCTTCTAAAACATGCGCAATTAGATATGTGCTGTTTCAAGCTTAAGTAATGGAAGGGGGAAGAAGCACACATAGTTTTTACTATATTTTACTACAAAACCATTCAGCATCTAGTTTAAAGCTAGTTTTTGCCCTCCTCTTATGAGGCCGTGCAAGAGACAGTAAGACCCTGTCTACTCTCAAATGGCCATGGAAAGGGCCACACAGAATGGCAGCCTCTATGCTGAGGGAAGTGCAAGGGCTAATGCAAAGATGATTTCCCCACAAACCTCAGGGAAAAATTCAGCAGAGGTGGGATAGGGAGAAAGTGAACTCATGCTTCCCTCCTCCCTGCATGTACCAGCAAATAAAGCCTACAGTACAGGGCAAAGAGGCTGCACCCTTTAAAGGGGTACGGTGCATCAGTGCTGCGTCTGAAGTAGTGCAGCTTCATTTGGCACCTAGTGTGTATAAGACCTGCTCCAAAGCTTACTGAAGACAATGGAAGTTTTTCTGTTTACTTCAGTGAACTTTGGAGCAGGCCTATAAAATGGACGAGCCTCATTTCAGGAAAGATCATAAGCATTCAATGAGTCTACTCTACCATTACTTAATCGTACGGGGTCCTAACTTACCACTTACCAGGCCCAAAGATGGAATGAAGACCAAACTGAGGGACACAAAAATATTATTCATGTAGAACACTTACAATGTTGTGAGATTACTGTAATCAGCTCTACATCTAATCTCCCTCTTATGACTCTGCATTTGTAATCTTCGTCATCTCCAGCAATAAAAGTGGAAGGACAGAAAATTTGCCATTTGATGGGTATAAAGGCGAGATTGGAAGGTGAATGACAATTTGGCTCCGTGTAAAACTTCCAGCAGGCTCAGAATGTAGGAGCAGACTCTGAATATAATCTTCATAAATGGTCAATTTTTCATAAATAAAAATGTGAACTGTAGCTTTTCCTGGTGAATTTAATAAATGCAGATATGAAAAATATATTTGTCAGACTGAATACTCAGACAGCATAGCAAAAAGGATTGAACGTCTTAGCTATCAAAAGTCTTGTAATAACAGATGTACAGTATAATAAAGTTCACAAGTGGGCTAACAGAAACGTTTCTCATGATTTCATGACTTTTTATGGTAATTCTTTCTTCTGAGCATCAGCCAATACACTTGAGTCACTCTTGAACTCTTCATTAAGGACAGGGTCAAGTGTTGCCTAAAATACATGTATTCAGAACTTGTCTCAGTTCTCTCATCCAACACAATGACCAGTGAATATTCAACAGTGAATCACTAGATTCTACTTCACTTTTTCACATATCTGAAGAAGATTAAAAACACTGAATGACAAAATATAGGATGTATTGTATCAGAAATTATACATAGTTCCTAGTGCAATGGGGAAATGCTGATAGGCACTTTTGCCTACAGCACTAAAATTCCCTGCTCAGTCAGTGGGACTATTCAACAAGCATTGTTTCTCATAGAATGATTACTTACCAGCATAAAGATCCTAGGTATGAAGCTTTAGATGGCAAGGTCATGAGCTTTTTTTATATAGTATTAAGATGCTTCATTGTGTGGAAAATAAATATTACAAAATAAATATTACAGAACAGCTCTTAGTCTAACATGCTATCGCTTTCAATAACTTTCATCTCCGAGGTTGAAATTTCCCAATTTGGGGCCAGGCTTTCTACTGCCCTCAGTTTCCATTAAGTACAGCAGAGTGAGGGGTGCTAGTGAGCTGGTTGTGGCTCCCTGATTCTCTGGTTCAGCTTTGGCCCTTGCCCCTGTAAGAGAATCCTAGATGCTGCTCTAATTAGTGTGGGCTAGTCATGGGCTTCATTGTCCTTGGAATTTTTCTGATTTGTATGAGGAACAAGATCATTTCCCTGAATGACATTTCCTCAGAATGACAGAGCACAACGTGGCTTACATCTGTCTTTTAAGTATCACCCATTTTCAGCTGTGCCAAAGCACAGCTCAGCCACAGGCATCTTTGTATTAGCTTCAGTCAGAATAAAATGGGGCCCTAGGGTCCCTCTTCTGCAGTTAAATACACGCTTAACTTTATGCATGTGAGTAGTTCCATGGTGAAATACAACAGATACCTCTTACGCAGTCACAGTGCCGGATACTGCTGGGAGGAGGGCTATTTCTCCTTGTGCTGCAGCTTAGCTCCATTGTCACTAAGCTGTGCACCCAAAATGCAACAGTACGCTGATATTTGGCTGAAGTACCCTATGAAAGAAATTCATCCATTGCTTGCTGTAGCATTCCATGGAGCGCAAATGAGGCCTGCTGCTCACTGAAATCCACCATAACTGAGTATGGCTCCTTACTCTTCCGTAGAAGCATCTGGGATTTTTTTCCACATAGGATAATTCTAGCTCCTTTATTTTATACTAAATAATCCTTTTTAAAGACTGATTCATCAGAGCTCATCAGATTTGAGGTCAAAAAACTTTAAGGGACTCCATAATCTTTCCACATATAGAAGTGGCCAGATTCAGAGCTTAGTTAAATCTGGACAAACCTTATTAGCATCACTAAATTTCCTCTGGATTTTCAGAATTTGCACTAGAATGCTTAAATAGAAACTTTCACACGGGCAGGTATTACAAAGCATGTAGTTTTAAGTGATTTCTCTCGCACGGCACTTACACTTATGTAGTCACATCCTCTGCAGTCAATCAACACATGTAGACTAGATATCAAGCCAGAAGTGTGCTGCAATGTGCATTAATGGCACCAAGGTAATGTTGGAAAGCTGAGATTGGTCAGCAAGCAAATGTGTTGACTGAGGTTAAGAAAACTAACATCCCTCTGCCCCTGTGGTTTTTGCACCTGAATCATATGAAAGGAAGATAAAGAAAGTTGGCTGCTCTTAAATATCTCCAGAGATGGAGATTCCACAACCTCCCTAGGCAATTTATTCCAGTGTTTAACCACCCTGACAGTTAGGAAGTTTTCCTAATGTCTAACCTAAACTTTCCTTGCTGCAGTTTAAGCCCATTGTGTCTTCTCCTAGGCTACGTCTACACTGGCCCCTTTTCCGAAAGGGGCATGGTAATTTCAGAGATCATAATAGGGAAATCCGTGGGGGATTTAAATATCCCCCGCGGCATTTAAATAAAAATGTCCGCCGCTTTTTTCCGGCTTTTTTTGCCTCATTAGAGACAAACACAAATACAACAGAGCTTCTTTCCACTGTAGTCCAACGCAAGGGGGACTATTTTGGATTACAGTTTTATTTTAGGCTTCCAAGAAGTCTGAAAGGGGGAGAATGTGTGTGTATACGCACACATGCACATACTTTAGTTCCTCTCTCACTACAACTACAGGGCACCCCTCTTTCACAAAAGCCTATGCAACTGAAGCACCGATTAGCATATTGTCATGCTTCATTTGCATAATTCATTAGAGGCCATTTTTGCGCAAGAGTCTTTGTGCAAAAAAGAGCCATCTACACAGCTCCTTTTTGCACAAAAACACCCTCTTGCGCAAGAGCTATTCTTTCTGAAAAAGTTGAGAAGAATGGCTCTTGTGAAAGAGGGTGTTTTTGCCCAAAAAGGAGCTGTGTAGAGGGCTACTTTTTGTGCAAAAGCCTCTTGTGCAAAAATGTCCCCTGATTAATTATGCAAATGAAGCAGGGAAATATGCTAATCTGCACTTTGTTTGCATAGGCTTTTGTGCTAAAGAGATGCAGTGTAGACATACAAGTGTTAGTCCTCCTCTTAAGTGCTGTTTACACTAGATTTTTATTTTGATAAAGCTATGTCCCTCGGTCGGTCGGCTGTGTGAAAAATCCTGACCCTTGAGAGTCATCTATACTAGCCAGTGTAGACTAGTGCTAGGTCAAGAGGAGACTTCTCCCATTGACCTAGCTACCCCTTCTTGGGGAGGTGATGTACCTCCACCAAGGAGAGAACTCCTATTACTGTGGGCACTACTTATGCTGAAGTGCTACAGTGGTGCAGCTGTAGCATTCTGAGTGTAGCCAAACCCTTAAAGATTCATCCCCAAACATCCAATAGTACAATAATGTTGTACTGTCTTCCTGGGTTATGAATTTTTGACAACTGTCCTGCAAATCCTTGAATTCCAGCAAGAAATTGTAGCCCTTCTTATAGGCAGAAGAGGAGAGTCAACCTTTTCCATCCAACCTCCAGCTGAAGATCCAGACACCTCAGCCACTCTTACGGGAGATTCTAACAGAAGACACATTAAATTAGTTTACCAAATGAGAGGCTCAGTTTTTCAAAGCAGTGGTTCCCTAAAATCAATCACTTGAAGTAGTACAGGTAGTGCAGGTAGCATAATCTATCCTTATTATTGCCCAATGCTGTCAATTCTAGGACCTTGCCTTCAGATGCTTATAACTTTGCAAAACTTAAGCCAGACATTTTCTCACTTGGTTTCAGCCTCAGGCTGAAATTTTGGAAAGTTTCAGAGAAGATGATTCAGCCATTACTGAGAAAATGCCCTCCATAAGACAGAAGTCCATGGGGAAAAAAAATAGTTTGCAATCATGGAATTAAAAACTGGACCATAATGTGCACACACATGGGAGCTGAGTTCATTGAACAGGCAATCTTAAGTGTGACATTTCCTACCTTTTGAATGTTTGACTTTGCAACCTTAACATCATTTTAGTCTCATTTTAATATATTATTATCTACAATGAATAAAAGCAAATTCTAAACTTCAAGATATGTAACTGTGTTTAAAATGAATCATTGTGTTAATTGATGACATATTAATTTCCTTTCCTATGCAGCACACGGCGACCAGTCTCCCTTTGATGGAAGGGGGGGAGTACTGGCTCATGCCTTTGCACCAAGCCCAGGGATAGGAGGAGATACTCATTTTGATGAAGCTGAGAAATGGTCACAAAATCATATAGGTAAAGTATTTCCTGTGCCCTTCGCAACAAATTCAGCTCCTTCTACACAAAGCCCTGGCGTTTTCTTCCTATAACTGTTCGTCCCTCTCTCTTATATATAATGTAACATACTTACCTTTGCCTGCCATAGCATATATATAAGGTCTGTATTCTGTGGAGCTTAAATCACTTTACAAAAGTGGGAGAGCAATATTATCCTGGTGTTTTTGTAAGTTAGACACAACTTTAAGTGATTTGCCTATGGTCAAAAGGTGGGCCATTAACAAAAGGAGAGTCAGGAATAGATTGCAGGTTTCCTGACTTCCCATTCATGGCCTCTGAAAAATTCTTACTAAAACATGGGAGAGCAGATAAACTTAAATTAAACCTATAGGATTTCATCACAATGAAAAGATGTGAATTCTCCTGCTTGTGATTCTCTGTTCCATTGTATGTTAACAATTCTTTTCCGCTTTTTTATATATGAAAATTTTAGGAACAAATTTGTTCCTTGTTGCTGCTCATGAATTTGGCCATTCTTTGGGACTGGGTCATTCAAATGTTCAAGGTGCTCTGACGTACCCTATTTATCGCTACTGGGATCCAAACACCTTCGTCCTTCCAGATGACGACAGACAAGGAATTCAGCGATTATATGGTAATTTCAGTGTCAGATGTTAATTTTGATATAAAAAATACCAAAAAGGGTTAGATTTTGTCATACTTTAAGTCCCTTACTCAGACAGCCAAACTGGTTTGAATGGTCTACTCTCTGAGCAAGGTACTACTCAGTGAGAGTACCTAAATTTAGACCAAGCCAACATGATATACTTTATCCCTTCCGCCTATTCTTTCTGGAGTCTAAGAGTAAGCTGTCCATATCGCAAAACCACCTAATGGAGTTATAGACCGGGACTGACAAAGGGTCCCCTACACACCAGTGCTTTGCAGAAATCAATGATGGCATGCTGCTAACCTAACTGCCAGTGAGTAGTACCTTGCTCTACCAAAGAGGATATTGAAAGCAGTATGGCTGCTTGCTGAATGTGAGATTGTGTAATGTGGCTGTGTCTAGACTGGCCAGTTTTTCCGCAAAATCAGCTGCTTTTGCGGAAAAACTTGCTAGCTGTCCACACTGGCTGCTTGAATTTCTGCAAGAACACTGACGATCTCATGTAAGATTGTCATTGTTCTTGCGGAAATACTATGCTGCTCCAGTTTGGGCAAAAGCCCTCTTGCGCAAATCATTTGCGCAAGAGGGCCAGTGTAGACAGCACAGTACTGTTTTGCACAAAAAAGCCCTGATGGCTAAAATGGCGATCGGGGCTTTTTTGCGCCAAAGCGCGTCTAGATTGGCACAGATGCTTTTCCGCAAAAAGTGCTTTTGCGGAAAAGCGTCCATGCCAATCTAGATGCTCTTTTCTGAAAATGCTTTTAACAGAAAACTTTTCCATTAAAAGCATTTCCGGAAATCATGCCAGTCTAGACGTAGCCTGTAAGTATGGCAGAATCTGGCCCTCACATCACTGTTCTCGGGGTCAGGACCTACTCATTCTAGGTTACAGTGGCAAAACTGTTCTCTAAAACTATGGCACTTGTGTGTGAACATTTGCTTCCATCAGACACTTCACAAAGGGACAGCAATCATGGTACATATTTCTCTGAATTTTGTCTCAAACAAATACCTTATTGTTTCCGTATTTCTATTCCACAGGCAGAAAAAGAGAAAACTTCTAAAGAACCATGGTGTTTTTAAAGAGAATGAAGAAGTCAGCAAGTGTACTTTTCTTTCACACCAGAAATGTTTCATTTTATTTCTTTAAATGGCAAATGTTTGAAGATCAATTTCTGCTCCTATACATTTAGGCTACATCTAGACAGCAGTGCTATTTTGGGATATCCAAAGTATCCACAAATAGCTATTTCGCATCTTTAAATGCACCCATGACTTCGAAATATATTCCGGTGTCCCTGTAGCCCTCGTTCCATGAAGGTTAAGGGACTTGCTGGAATAGCGCTTTATTTTGAAATTTTAAAATAATCTATTTCAAAATTAGATTGAAATAAGATATGCAATTTGCGTAGCTCAAATTGCGTAGCTTATTTTGACCTACTGGTGCAGTGGAGATGCACCTTTCCTGAGATTTGAAAACCTCTTTAAATGTATTCAGTAGTTTCTATGAAAATAAAAATTCTCCCAGCACTATTCTGCCATCCTACATTCCTGTCTGTCAAACGCTGGTGGTTTGCATTTCACTGGGGGGCTCGGTGACTACTATATGGTCAATGCATGCAGGACAAAAATTGTCAGGTGGGTGCTTGAAGTGCATCTAACATCACGATTTAGGCTCTCTGTTCCCAGCCCATCCCCTTCTCCTCCTTACTGCATATACATACCCAGACTCTGAGTACCCTCCACAAGGCCCAGAGAAAGCATGTAAGGCAGTGAGTGGTTCACAAAGTGTGGGCTGCAACCATCTTGCAGGTAAGCTGCAGGCTCTGGGTTCACACACCCCTATACTGGGGAACCTACACTGGTGCTCCAGCTCTGCAGCTCCCCTCTTGGGGGAGGATCCTCATGGGCCAGATCTAGCTCATGGGGACAGGAAGCAGCTCCATGCACTCCCACTCCTCCTCCTCTGAGCTGGGGGATTGGCAGTCCAAGAAACTGTTCACCTGAAAGCTTTCCCTGCTGCTTCCATTGGCCAGATTCATGGTGCCTGAGAGCGACAGGAGGTACAGAGCCAGGTAAGTGTCGTCCCCTCCGCCCCACCTTCATATCCAAACTTCACACTCCCATTCCCGTCAGGCACCATTCCTTTTTACCCTGCAAGGTAAAGTAAGGGCTGGCAGAGCCTTGAGAAGATTGGATGGGTGGCTCACGGACTGGTGGTGTTATCGAGTTAACATCAAGTCAACTCAGGGATGGTCTAGACAGTATTTGGTCCTGCCATGAGGGCAGGGGACTGGACTCGATGACCTCTCAAGGTCCCTTCCAGTGCTAGTATTCTGTGATTCTATGATTCAAGCCTGAGAAATTCTTCCTCTTGCTGAAGGGGTAACAAGATGAGTCAGAGCCCTAGGCACTCCAAGAAAATGACATACATACCCCTGTAAGCTCCTTTTCCTCCTCCGTGTCTTGGCCAAACCCACATACGGCCGGACCTTCAAATATGTTCAAACCATGTTCATATATGTTATGGACTGTTATAAAGAGAATGTGATCAACTGTTCTCCATGTGGACTGAAAGTAGGAGAAGTAGCAATCAGCTTAATCTGCAGCAAGGGAGATTTAGGTTCAATATTAGGAGAAACTTTCTAAGTAACTATAAAAACAGTTAAGCTACGGAGTAGGCTTCAAAGGGAGGTTCTGGAATCTCCATCTCTGCAGGTTTTTAAGAACCAGTTAGACAAAAGTGTGTAGGAATACTTGGTCCTGCCTCAGCACAGGGAGCTGGACTAGGGGGTCTTTCTAGGTCACTTCCACCCTGCATTTCTATGATTCTCTGTAGAGCTTAACTGGTGATCATCACAGCGAAACTGACCCTCCAGCCTTCACCCAGCTCCCGTCCAATGTGAATTATTAACAAATGAGCTGGTCCCTGATATAGAGAAGTCATAAGACCAGTGAGCCTAGCAGCCCTGTCAGTGATATCTCAGGACAGCCATTCCCTCATAGAACAGTGGGGGAAGCTAGGGGATCCAATCGTTCCTCCCTGATAAAGGTCTGCAAAGCACAAACAGGGACTTAGCTTAAAAAAGCAGAGATGCCTTCCCTCAATCACTATTACAGGCACCTATCCTAAGTCTGTAAGTAAACACATGGGCTACGTCTACATTGGCCCCTTTTCTGGAAGGGGCATGTTAATTTCAGAGGTCGTAATAGGGAAATCCGCGGGGGATTTAAATATCCCCCGCGGCATTTAAATAAAAATGTCCGCTGCTTTTTTCCAGCTTTTAGAAAAGACGGAAAAGAGCGTCTACACTGGCCCCGAACCTCCAGAAAAAACACCCTTTTCCGGAGGATCTTATTCCTACTTATTCAAAGTAGCATCTACACAGCCAAACTGCTATTTCGAAATTAATTTGAAATAGCGGAGCACTTATTCCAAATTTGGTAAACCTCATTCCATGAGGAATAAAGCCAAATTCAAAATAGCTATTTCGAAATAAGTGCTGTGTAAACACATCAAAATAGGGTGCCCTGGTGGCCACTCCAGCCTCAACCAAGATCACTCCTCTCCTTCCTCCCTCCCCGGAGCCTTTAGGGGTTGACTCTGGCCACAGTGTCTGTGCCAGTTCCAAGCCTGCCAGGCCAGAGCCAGCAGTCACTACCCCTGACCCATTGGCCCCCAAACATGAGCCAGCAAAGACTGGCAGCCAGCCCTCCACCACTCGCCAGGAGCAGTCTGCCAGCTCCCAGGAGCCTGACAGGGGCTGGAGAAGGCGGGCGCCTTCCTGGTCCAGGGTGGAGATCATGGACCTTATTCTGGTTTGGGGGGATTGCCCCCAATGTCCATGATCTCTGCGCTAGAGAGAGGAATGCGGCCATCAATGGCAGGATAGCTGCCAGCGTGGCACTAAAGGCCACATGTGAACCCAGGAGCAAGTTTGCGTGAAAATCAAGTTGGTCTGGAGAGCCCCCCCAACCCTGAGCCTTGACCTTCCCCTTCCCTTTCTTCCCCTTGCTTCCTCCCCCCAAGTTTTCACCCTCCCCTCTCCCCCCCTCTTCTCCCCTCTCCCGCCTCCTTTCCCCAGTCTCACCAGAGTTTCATTCTCCCCCCTCTCCCCCGGGGTTTTGTTAAATAAAGATAGTTTGTGTTCATGAAAATACGTGTATTTTATTTGACATCAGGAAGGGGGGTTAGGGAGAGGTCAGTGGAAGGACGTGAGGGAGGAATGAGGCACAAGCCCCCAGTGGGGCAGACCAGAGAGGCTCTGAGGGCTCCTCAGGATGGAAGCTCGCCCGCAGGGCCTCCTGGATACTGACAGCCCCCTGATGGACCTCTCAGATGGCAGCCTGCAGAAAGTTCAGACAGGTCCGCAGCAACGCGTCCATGAAAAGCACCAGAGTGCCCAGAGGCAGCTCTGGCTTCGTGTTGCAGAGTGCTGTGATGTCCCGAGTGAAGGCAACCAGAGCACACAGAGACAAAATGGTTTCCTGTCCCTCATGGAGGTAGGCAAGCAAGCAGGGAAACCTGAGAACTGGCTGTCCAGGGGGGTGCCTTTAAGCACAGGCCTCAAACAGCCTCAGGCAGCAGCCACACGAAGTAACTCCTGACCTGATGCCCTGCCGGACCTGGTTCTGTCCGGCCTTAAATGCGATTCACCGTCCACTCAGTGTGGACGCTCTATTTCAAAATAGCAAAAGGCTATTTCACAATGCATTTCGAAATAAGATATTTTGAAATAATGCTGTAGTGTAGACATACTCTGAAAGAAGAAATCAGGCCCCTGAGTAATTGAAACAGATACTTCAAAGAGTTTAATTGGAAACATGTGCACAGTAAATACAAACACTATATTATTTACAGGGGAGGGTTATTTACAGGTGACTGTTTGTGACACACAGCATGGCCAACACCTGAGAAATAAACTTAAAGAGTCATCAGCATTTGTACAATGCCCCTTAATAAATATAATAACATGGGTTGGGATTAAGCTGCTGGATATGGAATGGAAAACAATCTCCAAAACAGGAAACACCACAAGATTAGGGGAACTCCTATTACCTAATATAGTGAATTATCAGAAAGTGTCAATTCAACAGGGGAAAACACTGATCCCCTTCCCATATTCAGCCATCACAGGAAGATTCTCTCCCCACTGAGAACCACAGACAATGATATCCCAGACCCCCTCAGCCTTTTACCCTCCTTTGCTAACTGTTGTCTGGTGACTCCTCATAGGCCCAGAACCCAGGAGGGCAAGAGTAAAGTGCTGAGAGAGACTAGAAACCTAACTATTCAGGAAACTTTTTCTATGAGGTGGAGGATCATAGCCTCTAAATTTGGAGGACGAATGATATCTGCTGAGTACCTTCTTTGAAGGGCAGAGTGTTCTGAACTCCCAATAACATCAGAGGGAGTTTGAGGACACTCAGCAACTTATGGGACTGGACAATACAAGCACAGTTAAAGGCCCTGGATATCTAAAGGAAATCACCAAAATCCACAGTTAGATGTTTAAATGCCAATTAAAGCCACCCTTAGTGAATTCCTCCCGCATGTGTAATCCCCTAAGTAGTATAAGGGCCCTACCATCAATCAAACGTTAGCCCTGCCCCCTGCCCCCGGAAGTCCCGCCCCCTGACCGCCAGAATTCCCTTCTCCCCTGTCACCGGAAGTCCGGCCACTGGATGGTAGTACATCCGGGTCAAGAGGGACAGCTGACCGGGTGTCATGTGACCCCCGTTAGGCCCGTCCCCTGTCACCGGAAGTCCCGCCCTTGGGGGTAATACATCCGGGGTCAAGAGGGGCAGGTGAGCGGAAGTAAGGAGTGTCATGTGACCCCTCTAAGGACTTGCCCCACCTCCCTCTACCAATCAGGAAGGGTTTTTCCCCTGTAGGACCACCCCGCGAACCGCTTTGACCAATCGGGGGGGCAGTTCTGGGATCCGATGACTCGCCGAGCAGTGGGTCGTGTGACCCCTCTAAGAACTTGCCCCGCCGCCCTCTACCAATCAGGAGGGGGTTTTTCCCTGTAGGACTGCCCCGCGAACTCCTTTGACCAATTGGGGGGCAGTTTTGGGACCGGATGACCCGCCCAGCAGTGGGTTGTGTGACCCCTCTAAGAACTCGCCCCGCCTCCCTCTACCAATCAGGAGGGTTTTTTCCCTGTAGGACCGCCCCACGAATTGCTTTGACCAATCCGGAGAGTGCAGTTCCGGGACCCGTTGACCAGACCGGAGGCGGGTCGTGTGACCCCTCTAAGAGCTTCCCGTGACACCCTTTGCCAATCAGAGCATAGAACTTCCCCGTAAGTTCTAGCACCACACAAAAGAGGCCCTCTTGTTCCAAGAGCGCGTGTTTCAGAGAGCGTGCAAACGCTGAGCGGAAACATGGCTTCTTTCACCAACTTTGTTTTGGTGCCGAGAAGAAAGCGCTACATCAGCGACAGTTCCGAGGAGGAAGGAGAAGTTGAAGGGAGCCCTTTGGCCCAGCCGCTGATGGATACACCAATATCTGACGCCGAAACCCAACCGCTCACGATGCAGCCAGACAAGCTAGATGGCCTGGAGGAAGAAGGTGCCCATGGCTCCCAGGAGTCGGACAAGACGCATGGAAAAGAAGCCAAATAGGTAAATGAAAGATCGAAGTTGGGGCATCATGGGGTTAGGAAACCGGGATTTTGAAAACTTAAAAAAAAAAATGACCAGAGCGTCTTACATTATTTCTTTCTGGCAATCTTTTGACAGCTTGATGATGCCTTTCTAGCTGACCTTCAGACCCGGGACAGCATTGCATCGGACGAGGAAGACGAACCGGGCCCACCTTGTTTTTGCTCAATACTGATACAAAGCATTGAAGAGAACGCCAAGGATGATACTGGTGTATCCAATAGCAGAGGGGGCAAAGGGCCCCTTTTCGCCTCTCCCTTGTCCTCGGAACTGTTGCTGATGTGGCGCTTTCTTCTCATGTGGTGGAAGGCCCTCGTCACCAAAACAAACTCCAAACTTCTGGTGGGGGTGGTGAAGGAGTCCATGTTTCCGCTCAGCGTTTGCACGCTCTCTGAAACACGCGCTCTTGGAACAAGATGGCCTCTTTTGTGTGGCGCTAGAACTTATGGGGAAGTGCTATGCTCTGATTGACAGAGGGTGTCACGGGAAGCTCTTAGAGGGGTCACACGACCAGCTTCCGGTCTGGTCAACGGGTCCCAGAACTGCACCCCCCGAATGGTGAAAGCGATTTGTGGGGCGGTCCTACAGGGAAAAAAACCTTCCTGATTGGTAGAGGGAGGGAGGGTGAGTTCTTAGAGGGGTCACACAACCCACTGCTGGGCGGGTCATCCGGTCCCGGAACTGCCCCCCGATTGGTCAAAGCAGTTCACGAGGCGGTCCTACAGGGAAAAAACCCCTCCTGATTGGTGGAGGGAGGTGGGGCGAGTTCTTAGAGGGGTCACATGACCCACTTCTGGGCGGGTCATCCGGTCCCGGAATTGCCCCCCCATTGGTCAAAGCGGTTCGCGGGGCGGTCCTACGGGGAAAGCCCTTCCTGATTGGTAGAGGGAGGTGGGGCAAGTCCTTAGAGGGATCACATGACACCCCTTACTTCCGGTCACCTGCCCCTCTTGACCCCGGATGTATTACCCCCAAGGGCGGGACTTCCGGTGACAGGGGACGGGCCTAACGGGGGTCACATGACATCCTTTTTACTTCCGGTCACCTGTCCCTCTCGACCCGGATGTACTACCCTCCAGGGGCGGGACTGCCGGTGACAAGGGAGAAGGGACTTCCGGGGAGTCGGGGGGGGGGGAACTTCCGGATTCAGGGGGCGGAGCTAATGTTTGATTGATGGTAGGGCCCTTATACTACTCCCTTACCCCATAGAGAGCTAGCAGATATATCGTTCAGTCGCTGTAGCTGGCCGCATACCACCAAGCTGAAACAGAAGCTGGCACAGACAGAGCACATTGTTCTCCAGAAATCCCCACTGAAGCAATGGATGTGACAAGGTAGCAGGAGCTCTTCGTTCTATTTGTCTGTGCTTCATTCCCCGAGCACTCATCCAGGTCAGATGTCTCTTAGGACCTGAGTTGCCACCAGCTGGACAATGGGACTTGGGTCATTCTGTAGGACCTGGAGAGCTGGAATTACAGAGAATATGACTCACTTTTCATATAGTCACCTATGCCTGCAGTAGCTGGAGATTTAGTACCAGTGAGTACCAAGCTACAGCAGCTCTCTGTACAAACAAAGCTTTAGGTTCCTCCATTGGGATCCTTCCAAGCTCCAAACTGAGATGGAGGAGGGGGGAGAGGGGAGACCCTGACCCTACCAGAAACTCATCCAATTGGAAGGTGCTCCATTGACTCAATAGCTTCTGCTTTTAAGTTATTTTACATCTCCTGACAGAAATAAATCTGATGGTGTGGAGTTTGGGGTAGCAAAAAGTGGCTCCCAGGGAGCCGATGGAGCCCAAAGAGTGGATCACACAGGTTGGGAAGAGGCATTGCCAGGATAGCCAGGAGATGCACTGACTTATATCACACTGGCTGCAGTTTCCTCCAGGTACGTCTACACCACAAAGTTAATTCAAAATAACAGCTGTTATTTTGAATTAACTTTAATAGCATCTATACATGCAAACCGCTATTTCGAAATTAATTCGAAATAGCAGAGCGCTTCATTCAAATTTGGTAAACCTCATTCTACAAGGAGTAACACCAAATTTGAAATAGCTATTTCAAATTAAGTGCTGTGTAGACAATTAATTCAAAATAGGGGGCCTCCAGCCCTTCCCAGGGAGCCCTGGTGGCCACTCTGGGCACAACCAGGAAAACTTCCTCTCCTCTCCCCCTGGCCCCAGAGCCATTAAAGGAATAGACCCTGGCCCGTGCCAGATCCAAGCCTACCAGCCAAGAGCCAGCAGTGGCCACCGGGGCCCCTGAGCCAGTAGCCACAAAACGTGAGCCAGCAAGGCACTGGCAGCCAACCCTCCACTGCTCCTCAGGAGCAGTCTGCCAGCACCCAGGAGCCTGACAGGGGCTGGAGAAGGCGGGTGCCTTCCTGGTCCAGGGTGGAGATCATGGACCTTATTCAGGTTTGGGAGGGATGCCCCAGCATCCATGATCTCCGCACTAGACAGAGGAACACGGCCGTCAATGGCAGGATAGCTGCCAGCCTGGCCACCAAAGGCCACATGCGAACCCAGGAGCAGGTTTGCATGACAATCAAGTTGGTGCGGTGAGACCCCCAACCTTGGGCCCTGATCTTCCCTTCTCCTTTCTTCCCTTTGCTTCTCCCTTCCAACTTCCTCCTCCCAGGTTTCACCCTCCCCTCTCCCACCCACTCTATTCCTCTCTCCCACCTCCTTTTCCCAGTCTCCCCAGAGGTTCACCCTGTTGTTCAATAAACCCAGTTTCTATTTTTGAACATACATGTCTTTTATTTGACATCAGGAAGGGAGGCTAGGGAGGAGTAAGTAGATGGACGTGAGGGAGGAATGGGGCACGAGCCCACGGTGGGGAGGACCGGGGTGGCTCTGAGGGCTCCTCGGGGTGGACACTCTCCTGCAGGGCCTCCTGGATCCTGACAGCCCCCCGATGGACTCCCCGGACGGTAGCCTGCAGCAAGTGCAGCTGGGCTGATGGCAACAACCCTACGAGACGCACCGGTGTGCCCAGGGGCAGCTCTGGCTCCATGTGGCCGAGCGCTGTGGTGTCCCGAGTGCAGGCACTCAGGGCACTCCAAGACAGGACTGCTTTGCTGTCCCTCATCGGGGTAGACAAGCGAGCGGGGAACCCAAGAACTGTCTGTTCGGGGTGGGGGTAGGGTCCCGTGAAGCACGGAGCTCAGTTAGCCTGAGGCAGCAGCCCCACACACTATGTCCTAACCTGATGCCCTGCCAGCACTGGTTCCGGCCAGCCTGAACTTCGGTTCAGGGTCCACTCAGTGTGGACGCGCTATTTCAAAATAACAAAATGCTATTTTGAAATAGGTTTTGTGTATAGATGCATAATTCGAATTAGCTTATTTCAAATTAACTATTTCGAATTAAGTTAACTTGAATTAACGCTGTAGTGTAGACGTACCTCTTTCAGAGCAGACTAAAGCTGAATCTGTCCTTTGATGTGTGGCTGATGCACTTCACACCTGTGGTATCAGTTACTGCTTGCTTGTCAGCTAAATTTCTTTATAACTCACTAATGAATAGGATTTCACCTGTATTTGTTACTTACAGGTCAACAGATGTTCCATGTCCAGCCATTTCATATTCTTGGTGTCCGTATGTTCCAGGATGATGCCTAAATAAGCAGTGTAAAATAAACATCAATAAAAAACCTTCTCTTGTTAAGTGCAAGGTGATAACATTGGCCCTTTGGCTTCTATTGTGAGTCTAAGGTGAGCTGTAGGCAAGACAATACTAGAAAAGTTTAGCGTCCACACTGAAGAGAATAAGAGAAAAAAATTAAGAATGTTTACATAAAACCTCATTTGCTTTAAACAATCTATGTTCCTCTTGCCACTGCTGTCAGTTATTGGAGATATACTAGGATAGTGTATTAATCTAGTGGTGTGAACAAAGGGGCTGGGGCCAGGAATAAGTGCGTACTAAGCAAGGATCTCACCTGGATAAATTAATTAGGCCACACTGCTTGCCTGGCTTGCATGGGTGTGCTAAGGAAAGGATGGCACAGGGCCAAAGGGGAGGAATCTAGTGCTTCCTGGGCAAGGCAATCAGGAACCTGCAACAGCAGGCACTGTGTGGCGGTGGGCTGCCTACCTCCCAGTGATGAAGCACCAGTAAGGAACAGTGAACAACACTGAGCTTAGGTCTATAGTTTGAGTCCACACTAACTCTGACTACTAAAAATAGAGTGCAGGTCAGATGACAGAAGCAGTCGGAGGAGCTAGCCACCTTGAGAACAGACTTTTGGGTTTGGATGGGATCATCCTTGGAATAGTTAACCCCTCCTGCTACTCCTGCCACAGCTACTCTATTTTTAGCACACTAGTTTGATCGGAGAATAAACATACCCTACGTGACAGTGTGCCAGCCTCTGCTACTAAATGACTGCGCCATCTCAAAGCATTCTATTGCAAATTACAAATTCCTCCTAACACCACACTGGAGAAGTAGGAGAACATTAACATCTCCATTTATGCATGAGAAGTCACAGCACGGAGAGATTAATAGTAGCTCAGTGCTGCACACAGGGACTTTTTCTGTCTACCTCAAAGGGAATACCAAAAGGGACACGGCACACTTTCTCTCACCAGCTAACTTGGCTGCAGCTGCCCGGATCTCTTCCCAGCTGCTGCGGAAGTATCTGATGGTGCTTTTGTAAAAGTTCTCCAGTAGCTCAGCCTTCTCTTTGGCCTAGAGAAAATCAGGGACACATGAGCTCTCTCTGGCTAGAAATGCCCTTTGACTGCCAACACATGCCTTTACAAACCACAAGTAAACAGTCTGTGTTCCTCTTGCCACTGCTGTCAGTTATTGGATTCACTCAGACTTTTTTTTTAATTTAAACAAGTAAATAGAAGAAAGGACAGGAGGCTGTGTAGAAGTGGGGAAAGTGGGAATCTATGGCAGATTTACATTCCTCTCACCCTCAGTCCTGTATCCCACTCTAATAGGGTACGTCTACACTACAACGTTAATTCGAACTAACTTAGTTCGAATTACTTAATTCGAACTAAGCTAATTCAAACTAACGGATCTAGACTAAAAAACTAGTTCGAATTAGCATTTTACTAATTCGAACTAGCATGTCCACATTAAGTGGACCCTGAACCGGGCTTAAGGATGGCCGGAAGCACTGCCGGCAGGGCATCAGAGGAGGACTTAGAGCGTGGAGATGCTCTCTCAGGCTAGCCGAGGGCTGTGTTTAAAGGGTCCCAACCCCCACCCCGGACAGACAGTTCTCAGGGGTGCCCCGCTTGCAAAGCAGTCTTGGCTTGGAGTGCCCGGAGTACCCACACTGGGCACATCACAGCACTTGGCCATCAGACCGGCTGCACTTGCCGCAGCCTGCCATCTGGGGAGATGGGGCAATTGGGGGGCTGCAGGAGAGCTTCCACCCCAAAAGCCCGCAGAGCCAGCCCAGTCCTCCCCATCGGGGGCGCGTACCCCATTCCTCCCTCAACTCCTTCCCCTTACCCTTCCCTAGCCCCTCTTCTTGATGTACAAAATAAAGGACAATTGTGTTCAAAAATGGAATCTGTCTTTATTGAACAAAACTGGGGGAGACTGGGAAAAGCGGGTGGGAGAGGGGAAGAGAGAGGGTGGCAGAGGGGAGGGCAACTAAAATGATCAGGGGTTGGGAACAGGTCTCATATGAAGAGAGGCTAAAGAGACTGGGACTGTTCAGCTTAGAAAAGAGGAGACGGAGGGGGGACAGGATAGAGGTCTCTAAAACCAGGAGTTGGGTGGAGAGGGTGCATACAGAAAAGTTCTTCATTAGTTCCCATAAAGAAGGACTAGAGGACACCAAAGGAAAGGAATGGGTAACAGGCTTCAAACTAGTAACAGAAAGTTGTTCTTCACAAAGCACAGAGTCAACCTGTGGAACTCCTTGCTGCAGGAGGCTGTGAAGGCTACAACTAGAACAGAGTTTAAAGGGAAGTGAGATCAAGCCATGGAGGTTGGGTCCATGGAGTGGTATTAGCCAGGGGGTAGGAGAGGTGTCCCTGCCCAAAGTTTGTGGAAGGCTGGAGAGGGATGGCACGAGACAAATGGCTTGGTCACTGTCTTCGGTCCATCCCCTCCAGGGTCCCTAGGGTTGGCCGCTGTCGGCAGACAGGCTACGGGATAGATGAACCTTTGGTCTGACCCAGGATGGCCATTGTATGCTCAGGGCTCAGGGTCGTGGGGTCTCAGTGGACCACCTTGATTTTCATGCACTCCTGCTCCTGGGTGGCCAGGCTGGCAGCTCTCCTGCCCTAGCCGGCCACCTTCCTGTGCCTAGTGCGGAGATCGTGGACGAGGTCCACGATGTCCGCACTAGCCCAGGAGGGAGCCCGCCTTTTGCGGTCCCGGGCAAGCTCCCAGGACCCGCCAGCCTGGTCCCGGGAAGAGGGGGAGGGCTGGGGGGCATCGGGTGGGTGGCTCGATCCGCACCAGGTGCAGGGTCTGCTGGCTGGGTGCTGGCAGGCTTGCACCTGGCACGGGCACCGTAGCCATCCCGTGCCCCTTTAAGGGGTCCGGGGCCGGGAGGGGGGCATAGAGTTTCCCTGGTGTTGGCCGGAGTGGCCACCAGGGAAACCTGGGGAGGGCTAGCCTCCCACTAGTTCGCATTAAGGGGCTACACAGCCCTTAATTCGAACTAGTAAGTTTGAATTAGGCTTAATCCTCGTGGAATGAGGATTACCTAGTTCGAACTAAGCGCTCCGCTAGTTCGAATTAAATTCAAACTAACGGAGCGCTAGTGTAGCGCCTATGAAAGTTAGTTCGAACTAACGTCCGTTAGTTCAAACTAACTTTGTAGCGTAGACATACCCATAGATACTTACATTGCCCATCACACATTCCCCCTGCTTCTACATCACAAGCCTATGCTGTCAATAATCTCATATAATTCTATAGGTCACTCACAAGGTGTCTGCAGATATCCATCTGGAGCTCCTCAGGGTTCAGCTCGGTTCTCCAACTAAGATGCTCATTAAGTATAGTTTGGAGCCTCTTCAGTCCCAAAAATGGGGCACAGAGATGAAATGTAGCTCTGCACTCCTGAAAAAGAGGGTTGCACCAGTGAATTGTTCCATAACACGTATTGTGCTCATTCAAATGGAACTCATGTCCTTGACTGCTCATCTACCCCAAGAATAAAAGGGATTCCCCTGAAGTAATAGACAGAAAATATGCCAGCATGACTTTAATAGGGGGAAAGGGATTCTACTTCTGGAGTATTGCATCCAATTCTGGGCACCCCATTACTTAAAAAATGTTGATACATTGGAGAAAGTCCAATGGAGGGCAACAAAAATGATTAGGAGGCTGGAACACATGATTTACAAGGAGAGGCTGAGGGATTTGGGATTATTTAGTCTTCAGAAGAGAAGAGTGAGGGGAGCTTTGATAGAAGGCTTTAACTACCTGAAGGGGGATTTCAAAGAGGATGGAGAGAGGTTGTTCTCAGTGGTACTAGATGACTGAATGAGGAGCAATGGTCTCAAGTTACAGTGGGGGAGGTCTAGGTTGGATATTCGGAAAAACTATTTTACTAGGAAGGTGGTGAAGCACTGGAATGGGTTACCTAGGGAGGCAACGGAACCTCTAAATCTAGAGTTTTCAAGTCCTAGCTTGACAAAGCGCTGGCTGGGATTGTTTAGTTGTGGCTGGTCCTGTTTTGGGCAGGAGGTTGGACTCAGTGACCTCCTGAGGTCTCCTCCAAACCTATGGTTCTATGATTTTATAATACTGAAAACTGGAGATAGCAGCAATGTTTTTTCAGAACAGATGTAGCTATGAAAGCTGCTTCACTAGGCATAGCTGTGATCTTTCCTCTGTTGTGGGGAGGCAGGAACGTGGGGTGCAGAGATAGGCAGGAATGAACTCTTGGGATCAGACCCATGACCTATCCTGAACTCCAGTGAGACAACCCTGGCTGCTAAGGACCAGCCTGTCTGGGATTGACTCAAAAGGAGGGCAATGAACTGAGGGAAGAATTTAGGTCTCCACTGCAGGAAGGAATAGCAGAGCTCCCCTGGCAACAGGAGGAAGATTCTTTTTGCTTAGTATTTAAGTCACTGTCATTCTTACCATTGAAACTTCAGGGCTTGGATCTTGCAGGTGCAGCAGAAGCGTGACCCAGCTCTGTCTAACCTGCTTGGCAAAATAGTCCTTCCATTTTCTCTTTGCAGAGCCGGCCAGGATACCAAACAGGACAAAGGCCAATGCACGAAGAGTGTTGTCCTTCTATAGCCAAGAAAGCCACACAGGTTGGTAACGAAGAGATAACCACATCATGTATCTAGCACAGCTGTCTCTTCTACATTAGAGTAGAGTGATTCCAACTACAGAAGTTTAGAAGAACTGGAATTAATCAAGTTTGGGCCAAATGTGTTGATTCTTCAAAATACTTTGAAGACAGTTCAATTTTGACAAAATTCTTCCAGAAGCCAAGTAGGGGTACTTGGTCAGCTTCTTGGTGACCCATCTAGCAGGCTAACTGAGATCTTGGGCTTCCTGGCCCTCACCTTCAGAACAGCCTGTTTGGCAGGCTGACAAGGAGCCAGGAAATGTGTACCCTGGCACCTCTAATTCCCAGTGCTTCCAGGTTCCCTGTCTCCAGCATAGTCTGCCAGTAGACTGCCCTCAGGCAAGGCTCCCAGTAGAGCTGGGTTGAGAATAGTATTACTGTTTCACAAAGAGATTTGAAATTTGGGCTGGGGGGTGTGTCCCCCAAATAGGAACAAAACCAAAATTTGAAATCTCAAACTTCTCTGCAAAATGGAATAATTTCAACCAGGTGACATAAAAATCGTATGGAGCAGGCCCAAAACAGTCCATTACACCCTGTATGCCCATTTTCCTTGTTATGCAGCTACCTAATCTAGTATTCATACTTCCTTTGCCATTCTCATTGGAAATAAAGATGAACAGAAGGGTGAGACTGAAGGAGCAGGGATGGCATCCTCATTTTCTTAATTCTCTGCTCCGCCATAAAACACATCTCTTCCCTAAGGCCTAAAATCACTTCATTCTGACATGAACAATGCCCAGTGAGGACACATCATGCATTGTAAATGGAGCCTCATCAATGTCAGCTGAACTGGGGTTGAAGGCTTCTGTTCACGTACATTATCGAAGTACTTCCGGATCTGTATGGTGAGGTCTCTGAAGGAAGAACCTATGTCCTTCCCTTTCAGCTCCTTCAGGACTTTGGCCAGTGCCTTCATGCATTCGATAATGATTTCAAAACTGAAAGTCTCTTCTAAAGTCCTGATCAGTGTCTCCAGAAGAAACTTCTTGTACTTTTTCACCTGTTCAGACATATGACATTAAAAAACACTTTCCACTAACCACATTTCTAATATGTTTTTTTAGCAATTATGAAGCAGTGGGAATTTCATCTGCCCCCTAGTGACCTATAGCTATATTTTACATCAGGTACTAGCTACAATAAGCCAAACTCTGTGCCATATTACACCTATGTAATCCTATTAGATTTCTAATTACTTAGATTTGAAGGCCAAAAGGGACCATTGTGACCTCCTTCACAACACAGAACCTCCCCAAAATAATGTCTGTTTGACTAGAGCACCTCTTTTAGAAAAACAGCCCATCTTGTTTTTAAAGTTGCTACTGATAGAGAACCCACCACAACCCTTGGTAAATGGTTCCAATGATTAAAATTACCATTAAAATGTATGCCTTACTATCAGTCTGAATTAGTTTAGCTTCATTCCTCCCCCCCCTCCCCCCCATTGAATCTAAAGGCACATTTTCTAGCCCTTTGAAAATTCTTGTGACTCTTCTCCAATTTATCAGCATCCTTCTTGAATTGCAGGCATGATCCTGACATAGTATTCTAACAGTTCTCACACCAGTGCCATAAGCAGAGGTAAAATAACTTCTTTATTCTTATTCAGAATCCCTCTGTCTATGCCTCCGAGGATCACCTCAGCTCTTTTGGTCACAGCTTTGTACTGGGCGCTTACGTTCAGCTGATTATCTATCATGATTTGAGTTTTTTAGTGTGTCTGTTTCCTGGAATAGAATCTCTCATCTTGGAAGTATGGCCTACACTCTTCATTCCTAGGAGTATACATTTACATATGATCATATTAAGTACATATTGTTTCCTTATGCCCAGCTTACCAAGGGAACCAACCTGCTGTGTATTGACTGCAAAGAGGTTACAGGGGTATGAGAGAGCAGAAGTTGGCCTAGTGCATTGTGCATGGCCTCTGTAAATCCTGAGCAATTGTTTCCTTTAGTTTCTCTAGTTATGCTGCATTGTATTCAGTATTCTATCTTACCTTCTCAGGTGCCCCATAGACTACATTTCCCAGGCCTCTTACAGCCATTCGACGGACAATCCAGTAGTTGTCCTCTAACCTTTCTTCTAAGATGTGTAAGACAGACTTAAGCAACTTCTTCTCCCTGAGTATGGGATCAGTCATTAGCTGAAATAAAATCAACATGTCCATTAGCTCTAATATGTTCATTAAGATAGCGAATATAATTTGAGGA
Organism: Pelodiscus sinensis; assembly: GCF_052426305.1. Classification (NCBI taxonomy): domain Eukaryota; kingdom Metazoa; phylum Chordata; order Testudines; family Trionychidae; genus Pelodiscus; species Pelodiscus sinensis. The sequence goes on from NC_143052.1 coordinate 314,577,263, forward strand.
GACACGTAATACACTGTAATTTATTATTCTATATGAATGAGTACTGTGTTAAAAACATGGATTTTTCCTTTTAGGCACTATAATGGGTGATTGCTCATCCCTTGAGAGCCTCTCAGTGACTGCATTTGATACCACAGTCCTTTTCTCGCCCAGGTGCATCCTGCCAGTCGATCTTAGTGAGTCTTCCATGGCTCAGCCCTCTGGCCAAGTCCCAAAGTCCAAACAAATGCCTTTTAGGTCCTGTTGCCCTCACTAGGGTCTTCAGCCCCAACTCTGGACCCTTTATATTCTGTTCTTTGTTCAACCTCTCCATAAGCCCTGTCCCCTTCATCGGGTTTATGCCACTGGGGAACCTGGGCCTGCCCACTACTCTTGGTTCCAACCTAGAAATAGCAGCGAGTCATTGCTTCATTTCAGTTCATTGCTACTTTTTCCTTGGGTTCTTCCTATGGGGCCACTTTCAGTTTCTCCCTCAAATTATATGTTTAAGGCTCGTAAGGACTCTCTCTCTGCAAATTCAGCTTCAGAAAATGCTGCCTGAAATAAACCCCTGTGAATTGGTTTGGCCAGAGAATAGCATCCTTTCTTGGCCCTCCACTTCCTGAAAGAAACTGACCTAATAAAGCCCTGTAGCTCCATATATCTGAGCCAGCTGGGCTCTGATTGGCAGCTTTCATGAGGCCTCTCTAGGCAGACCTTGAAAACCCACGTTTGTGACTCCTTTCCTAGGTGGGGTGTAGAAAGATTTTGGGGCACAAACAGATTCCTAGAACCACCAGATGAGCCTCTAAAATAGCGACTTAGCGTAAATGTGAAATATGACACAGACGTTATAGCAAGGCTGTGGAGAGGGAGGATGCTCCAGTAGTTAGCAGCCTAGGACTTAGGAGGTTCCAGTTCAATTTCCTGCACCCTCAAAGACTTCCTAGATGATGTTGGGCAAGTCACTTAGGCCTTCTGTGCATCAGTTTCCTCTTTGCAAAATGGGACTAATAGTGTTTCCCTGCCTCACAGGGGTATTGTAGGGATACATACTTTTAAAGAGTTTTGAGGCACTCAGATACTACATTATCATTTTGAAGTACTCAGATAATACAAGTTTCTAAAAGGATGTTTTAAGGAAGATGGAGAAAAATTGTTCTCCTTGGCCTCTAAGGATAGGATAAGAAGCAATGAGCTTAAATTACATCAAGGGAGGTTTAGGTTGGACAGCAGGAAAAACGTCCTGCCTGTCAGGGTGGTTAAACCCTGCAATAAATTGCCTCAGGAGGTTGTGGAATCTGCATCACTAGAACTATTTAAGAGCAGGTTAGACAAACACCTGTCAGGGATGATCTAGACTGTGCTTGGTCCTGCCGTGATGGCTGGGGATTGGACTCGAAGACCTCTCAAGATCCCTTCCAGTTCGAATGTTCTATGAATCTATTATTCTACATTAATGAGAATCTAAGATAGATGTTAATGTATTTGTATGTTGCTTATTTTATAGTATTAGGACACTAGATTCATTTAGAAGATTTGCTGAGCTAGACCAAAATCAGGAGCTGTTGGTTAGTATTAGCCCTAGGAATTGTCAGAAAAGGTCTAGTAACTCAAATTCTATGGCTACATCTACATTGGCATGATTTTGCGCAAAAGCAGCTGCCTGTCTACACTGGCGGGGAGTTCTTGCGCAAGAACACTGACATTCTAATGTCTAAAATCAGTGCTTCTTGCACAAAAACTATGATGCTCCCGCTCAGGAAAAAGCCCTCCTGTGCAACTGTTCTTGCGCAAGAGGCCAGTGTAGACAGGCCACATTAATTTCTTGTGCAAGAAAGCCCAATGGCTAAAATGGCCATCGGAGCTTTCTTGCGCAAGAGAGCGTCTACACTGGCACGGATGATTTTGCACAAAAGCGCCTCTTAGCGCAACAGCACATGCCAGTGTAGACGCTCTGTTGCGCAAATATTCTAACGCAAAAACTCTCACGTTAAAAGTATGGGTATGTCTACACTACAAAGTTAATTCGAACTAACAGCCGTTAGTTCGAATTAACTTTAATAGCGGCTATACATACAAACTGCTAGTTCGAATTTCAATCGAACTAGCGGAGCGCTTAATTCGAACTAGGTAAACCTCATTCTACGAGGAGTAACGCCTCGTTCGAATTAAGTAGTTCAAATTAAGGGCTGTGTAGCCACTTAATTCGAACTAGTTGGAGGCTAACCCTAATCAGGTTGCCCTGATGGCCACTCTGGGCCAAACCAGGGAAACTTTTCTGCCCCTCTCTCAGCCCCAGAGCCCTTAAAGGGGCACGGTTTGGCTACAGTGCCTGTGCCAGTTGCAAGCCTGCCAGCACCCAGCCAGCAGACCCTGCACCTGGCATGGCATGAGCCAGCCACCCGCTGCCACCCAGCCCTCCGCCTCTTCCCAGGACCAGGTTGGCGGCTCCTAGGAGCCTGCCCAGGGCCACAAGAGGCAGGCGCCCGCGTGGTCTAGTGCGGAGATCGTGGACATTATCGAGGTTTGGGGGGGAGGCCTCCAGCGTCCACGACCTCCACACTAGGCACAGGAATGCAGCCGTCTAGGGCAGGATAGCTGCCAGCCTGGCCACCAAAGGCCACATCCAAATCCAGGAGCAGGTTTGCATGAAAATCAAGTTGTTCCAGTGAGACCCCCGACCCTGAGCCCTGCGCTTAGAACATAAGAACATAAGAATGGCCGTACTGAGTCAGACCAAAGGTCCATCTAGTCCAGTAGCCTGTCTGCCGACAGCGGCCAACACCAGGTACCCCAGAGGGGATGGACCGAAGACAATGACCAAGCGATTTGTCTCGTGCCATCCATCTTCAGCCTTCCACAAACAGAGGCCAGGGACACCATTCCTACCCCCTGGCTAATAGCACTCCACGGACCCAACCTCCATGAATTTATCTAACTTCTCTTTAAACTCTGTTATAGTTCTAGGCTTCACAGCCTCCTGTGGCAAGGAGTTCCACAGGTTGACTATAAGAAGAACTTTGTGTGAAGAAGAACTTTCTTTTATTAGTTTTAAACCTGATGTCCATTCATTTCATTTGGTGTCCTCTAGTCCTTATATTATGGGAACTAATGAAGAACTTTTCTTTATGCACCCTCTCCACACCACTCATGATTTTATAGACCTCTATCATATCCCCCCTCAGTCTCCTCTTTTCTAAGCTGAAAAGTCCCAGTCTCTTTAGCCTCTCTTCATATGGGACCTGTTCCAAACCCCTAATCATTGTACTTGCCCTTTTCTGAACCCTTTCCAAGGCCATATCTTTTTTGAGGTGAGAAGACCACATCTGTACACAGTTCTGAAGATATGGCGTACCATAGTTTTATACTTCCCCTCCTCCTTCTTCCCCTGGCTTCCCCCTTCCAGCTCCCTCCTCCCAGGTTTCCACCTCCCCTCTCCCACCCTCTTTCTTCCCCTCTCCCACCTCCTTTTCCCAGTCCCCCAGAGGTTAACTCACCCCCCCCCCCACCCCCAGTTTTGTTAAATAAAGAGAGTTTCTATTTTTGAACACGTGTCCTTTATTTTTTACATCAGGAAGAGGGGGCTCGGGAAGGGTAAGTGGAAGGAGGTGAGGGAGGAATGGGGCACGAGCCCCCGATGGGGAGGACTGGGGTGGCTCTGCGGGCTCCTCGGGGTGGAAGCTTTCCTGTAGGGCCTCCTGGATCCTGACAGCCCCCTGATTGACCTCCCCCAGATGGCAGCCTGCGGCAAGTGCAGCCGGGCTGATGGTCGAGTGCTGTAATGTGCCGAGGGCATTCAGGGCACTCCAAGACAGGACTGCTTTGCTGTCCCCATCGAGTTAGAAAAGCAAGCGGGGAATCCTGAGAACTGTCTGTCCGGGGTGGGGGTCGGGTCCTTTTAAGCACAGCCCTCGGCTAGCCTGAGGAAGCAGCTCCACACCTTAAGTCCTAACCTGATGCCCTGACGGCACTGGTTCTGGCCAGCCTTAACTTCGGTTCAGGGTCCACTCAATGTGGACATGCTATTTCGAATTAGCAAAATGCTAATTCGAATTAGTTTTTAGGTCTAGATGCACTCATTTGAATTAGCTTATTTCGAATTAACTAATTCGAATTAAGTTAAATTGAATTAGTGCTGTAGGTTAGACATACCTTATGTGTGCAAAATCTTGCCAATGTAGACGTAGCCTATCTATATCTTTCTCACTCTCTCTTAACCAGCAACTAGAATAGGCAGCTAGGCCAGGCTAGTATAGACCCCAAAAATAACAAAGAGAAAATGATTAAGAAAGGTGTAATGAAGTTCCTTGTGAGATTTCCTTACAAAGGACACATTCTACTATCTAAAATGAATTCCTATGAAGTGAACTGTACAACTCCTCAGAGAAAGGTAAACAACAGATAACAGCCTAATGGTGGAACTGCTCATACCTGAGCAAAGAAAGCTGTGCTGGTGCCTCGCTGATTTTCTGATGGGGAATTTACCCAGGGGAGGAGGCTCTGTATGATCTCCACTGTTATTAGTCCAGATCTTTGCAGAACACTGGAAGACAAAAGGAACCACTTATGGGGCAGACTGTGCACTTCAAAAGCTTAGCTGCTATGACCATACAACTCTAAAACCTACGCATGGAAGCTCTGTGTTTCTCACCCAGGACACCCCACACAAAGCTATACCTGAAAGTTCCCTGTCAGTCACTCTATTTGTTGTCGATCCCTGAGGATGAAATGCTGTCTCCTAGATCTCTTACCTCACCAGCAAACACACCCCCTCGTGGTGAGTCTGCGGATTTTCAAGAAGCATCCAAGTTCTCTGCTTCCAGAGTGTTCTTATCAGCTTCTCATTCACAGCCTTGAAAAGCACAGCCTCTAATGCTTCAATAGAAAGCCTGGGGGAAAAGAGGCAAAGAACTGTAGTAACCAATAGAAAGGCACAGCCTAAGCAGTCAGGAAACCCCAGTTACTTGTCAGGGCTGTTGTTCATTGACAGTTCATCCATTGACAGTATCCTGGGGACCACTGTTTTTGGAAGGACTTAATTCCAGGAGGTATTTCAGTCTCATACATCTCATATTACTAGTGTTGCTATGGACAACATTTTGCAGTCACTTTCTCCTATCTGCAAGGCGTATGGGCACTAGCACAGTACAGTAATATGGAAAAAATTCACAATCAGACCCCAAAAGCTGGGACACAGAGAGATTAGTGATCACTAATGGATATTTTGGGGCCCTATGTCCAGCGAGATGTGACAGGGTGCTGAGAGCTTGTCCTTGGGGTCAGCACTCTGGTAACTACTAGTACTAATTAGCTTCCCCAGAGAAAGCCTAATTGGATAGAAATGTACCTGATTGCCTGGCTAGAGTGGGGCTATAGAATCAACAAACCTATTATCCCATTAATAAGGAATCTGCCTAAAGGGACACACAGAGGAGTGTTTGAGGGAAACAGAGAGCAAAAGAGACAAATGCTAGGAGAGCCTTTCAAAGGGAGTTCTCTGAATGGAAACACTTTCCCTCCATCTGGAGGAGGGACTAGAAAGCTGAGATATAATGTAACGGTGCTATGCATGGACAGGCGGATTAAAACACTGCACATAGTCTACACATCGGTATGTACAGACAAGAAAGTCTCAACACGGGCAACGACTCCTCCGAAGTTTGGAGAGTTTTATGACAGGAAATGGAAACCAGCCACAGAAGGTAGCGTTCTGCAAAGTGGGGCCTGAAAATAACCCTGATGTAGTTTTGGCTACCCTTAAAAGAGCAGCAGGTGGACCTGCGAGACACAGAGCAATGTGTGCCCTTCAACTGACACCACACAGCAGTGCGGATGGGAGGAGCTGCTGGTGCAGGACACTGGTTCCCAGGCATGACAGGGCCATGCGCCTCTCTGTTGGTCACAATGGCTCTTGGGAGCAGAGCCCTGTGGATGTGCAGAACCCAATGTCTATCTGCAGATCTCCGTGTCCATGGGGTAGATGTTTGTATTCGCGCAGGGCTCTAACCATTTTTTGCCTGTATTCTAACTCATTATCACTGACATCTCTGTTCTTTGATAATATACCAGTTCTTGTTTTCCCTATAAATACATCTAAGTGTTGTATGTTTTCCAGAGCTGAGTTCTAAAGTATAAGTGTAAGCAGGGCAGTGTGTGCTGAGCTTGTGTTTCTCTGTTTGGTTTAGTTTGGTGTTTGTTTGTTTGTTTGTTTGTTTGAAGGAGCTTCTAAAAGGTTTGAAATCTAGAAGCCTATGTTAATTGGCTGAGCCTCAGTGGGGGGAGGGGCTACCAGAGCTATATAAGCCTGTGAGTCCGCGAACAGGGAGCTTGGAGAGGGCCTTTGGAGTGGGAGTTTAGAGGGCACTAGTGACTTCTGATCTTCTTTAAACCTAACTTTTATAATAATCTATATTCCAGAGATTTAATAAGCCCAGTTTTTACTTAAATTTATTCATAAAAAAATGGAGACAGAAGCCCAGCAGCAGAGTGGGGGCTATCCTGTTTATTACGTCGAGTGTAACATGTATGATTACCTGCCCTGTGGGCGAGTGGCGTATGTGTGCACCTGTTGCAAGGAGCTCCTGGCCCTCAGAGACCGAGTTCGGGCTTTGGAGGCCAGGGTGGCTGAACTGGAGGAGCTAACAGAGGTAGAGAGCTATGTTGATGAGACTTTCCAGGGCACTGTAGTACTGTCCCACCTCCAGTCTGAGAGTCCCAGTGCTCTTAAGGAGGATGAAAGTCTCAAGGGAACAGAGAATTCAATGGGAGCAGAGGGAAACCATCCCGTAGTTGGGACCCTCCTTCCCGAGGATGTTGCGGTATCCTCTCGCACCAACGATACCTCTGAGGGGGAGGGAATGCCAGATGTTAGGAAGAGGCAGGTGTTAGTAGTGGGTGATTCGATCGTTAGAAACATAGATAGTTGGGTTTGTGATGACCAGGAGAACTGTATGGTCACTTGACTGCCTGGTGCAAAGGTTGTGGATCTCTCGAGGTATCTAGATAGACTTATGTCTAGTGCTGGGGAGGAGCCGGTGGTCATGGTACATGTAGGTATCAATGACATAGGGAAGGGTAGGAGAGATGTCTTGGAGGCCAAATTTAGGTTGCTAGGAAAGAGACTGAAATCCAGGACCTCTATGGTGGCATTCTTGGAAATGCTTCCAGTTCCACGCGCAGGACCAGGTAGGCAGGCAAAGCTTCAGAGTCTCAATGCGTGGATGAGACGATGGTGTAGGGAAGAGGGGTTTGGATCTATCAGGAACTGGGGACACTTTTGGGAGAGGGGGAGCCTATACAGGAAGGATGGGCTCCACCTAAACCAGGGTGGAACCAGACTACTGGCACTAAACATTAAAAGGCCGTAGAGCAGTTTTTAAACTAAGAGATGGGGGAACGCTGATTGGTGCGGAGATGCACGTACATCGCAGGGAGACTTCTCTTAGAGGAGAATCCGTTGATAGAGATTCTCTAAGCTGTAGTCAGAAAGAGAGGACAAAGAGACTGAGGCCTGAGGAGGCCTAGATAGTAGTGTTTGTATTGCCAGAGGTTGGTGGTTTCAGGGAACTGACCTATAGCAAGCACAAACAAGACTTTCTCATATTAAAAGCAGGTGATGGTAAGGTGCCTCATAACCCTGAGAACTCCTGGGGAGTGTCACACAAATGGACTGGGATTCTCTTTGTTTTGCTCCCTTTCTTCTAATTACCTGCAAGGGTTGCCCTCACATAGTTGTTGTCCTTTTCTGAATAACCTCCTTCGGCTGCTCATCCTGGGCAAAGGCATCTTTTGTCTTAGGGTTTGGCTGATCTGCTGCAGGAGAACAGTAAACAACTCCGGGAACAGCTCCTGCACAGTTTTGCTCAGCTGCAATGCTGACACCACTTCAAAGATGGCACATGTTGCCTGAAAGGAGAGCATGGTAAAAGAAGAGGTCTCTTCCTAACACTATCACACTCTCTCCCCTTCTGATACCTGCTGGACTAAATTCTCACTCCTGTCACTAACTTGATGAATGACCGAGAGCAATTCACTCCATGTGTGCCTTAGCGTCCCATAGCTGTAAAAATGTGTACGACCTATCAAAGCATGTTGTGAGTTGTACAAAACATCTGCAAAGCACTGTAAGAAATCTGATTCAAAGACTTTCTAATTGCCAGATAGTATTAAGTGAATCAGCCACATACTCTAAATCTGCCATCTGTTGTTCCACAGAAAGCACAGCTGGAATCCAGGAAACAGTACTTCAGAAAAGAAGTGCCCATATGACAATATTATACCACTCATCTAGCTTTCCATCAGCATGTTTGTCACAAGGCAGAGAAATACATGTCTGTCGTCTAACTTACTGTGAGAGGTACAGCAGCTGCTAAATGCAGGTCAGTTTTTGTCTCTGAGGTCATCCTTCCTTCTTGGCTTGTTGGAGTCTTTATTTTTTCTATTAGGACCTTTAGGACTTGAGGGGCGAGCAAGGGATCTGTCCCCAGAGATCTCCACAGCTCAGTGGTGTCACTGCAATTTAACATAAGTTATATGTGACCCCCTGGAGACTTTTGTGGCTCTGACTATATGCATCATATTCAAGTAAAGAACACATTTTCTCCTTGACTATGATCAGGGCTCACCAACCGCGCTGTCCGGCGAACTGTGCATGCACAGATCGTTCTGCGCATGCACAGGTCGCCCGAACCCGGCTCTTCCAGGTTACAATCTACACGCCATGGGTGAGTAGATTGTATTATTTGTCAAGCCCTGCCTATGATGAGCAAGTTCAGAGTGCTGTCCTCCTTATATGGTCCTCATGTTTTACATATTGAGTTTCTAGTTACAGAACTAAGTTAAGTTACATTTCAGGTTACATTTCTACAGTGCATGACTATTTTGGGATCCTGGAGGTATCCCGAAATAGCTACCCCACATTTACACAAGCAGCCCGTTATTTTGAAATATTTTTCAAAATAATGGGCACACTATTTTGCCATCCCAAGAAACTTTGTTGCATGAGGGATAAGGGATGGCTTGAAATAGCACATTATTTCGACATTTGGTGCTGTGTAGAAGCACCACATTACAAAATAGGCTATGCAAAATATGATACGCAATTTGCGGAGTGCAAATTGTGCATCTTATTTCAAGTTTAGGGTGCTGTATAGACACAACCCTAGTCTTACTGCACCATAACCATTAATGCTAGACTTCAGAAGGAAAGGACACAGAGCTCTAATCACAGTTCCTGTTTTCCTACTTCTCAGTAGATATGGAATCATGAGCATATGATGCCCAAAGATCTGGGGCCTGGGAGACAAGTTGAAGAAAGAAAAATGATCTTCCTACTAACTGGATGTACAACTACGAGAACAAATATTTGTGGCTAGCCCATGACCTCTTCACAAATGGCATTCCCTGGCCTCTATTTGCCAGAATGGGCATGTTCTGTTCACTCCCTATGGGGCACCTGGCATTGGCCACTGTCTGAAGACAGGATCCTGGGCTAGATGGACATTTGGTCTGACCCACTACAGCCGTTCTTATGTTCTTAGATTCCAGCACTGATGACTGATAATTCAGCTAGGGATGTTTGAATGAAATGATAGATATGCTTACCGCCCTGTCTTTAAGTACCAAGAATGACAACTCCATTCCAGCAGCCATACCCTTGCTGATACCAAAAGCCTGGTACCCTATCCTGGCTAATCAGCCAGGAATTTGGATTTGAAGCTTTCATGCTACCAGAAAACGAACAGTCACTGGCAATTTCCAGGGTGATGTTAGTTCAGGGGTCTGGAGAGGCAAAAATCCACTCCAGTGATGCCAGTAAAGGGAAGTCTTTAGGATGCCAAAGCAACTATTAATTAATGGAAACAGAATGACACTTAATTTCTCCCTGCACCCACCTTGACATGGTCTTGGACCTTTCTGCAGAAAGACCCAAGCTATTAACCTTTAGGAATGATCTCAAACTGTCTGTGGCTTAAATGAAGCCTTACATCTTCCAGTGAAGCCGTGGGATCCATGGTTACCAAAATGAACACTATAAGGAGCAGTATATACCTGTCCATCGGCAGATGTTTGATGAGGAGGCTGAAGATCACTGCCTCTAGGTGATGGTGAGCAAGAATGGACACTGACTCCACCAGGAACTGCCTCAAGCTACCCTGCTTGATGGTAGGCATATAAATATATATTCTACTCAGGATATCTGACACCTGGACAGAATAAAACCAGAAAAAATGTCCCTTTTCCATTCTCTCCATTCATTCTGCAGAACCAAAACGTTTATTTAGTCGTTTAGCAATTTGCTGTTCTTGTAGAAAATCCTCCCTTCAAAAAACAAGTATTTAGACATGGCTGCATAGATTTAACCCACAAACATTATGCATATCTCTGCCCATACCTGGCTGCAACACCGGGTTAAGACATGCTGAGGCCCGAAGCTATGTCAAGTTAAAGAGGCCTCATTGCATTTCCAAAAAAAACATGTATTATTCTAACAGAAAGGAAAATGAAAATAGAAATAATAAAGTTATCTATCTATCTATCTATCTATCTATCTGTACATAGGCAAAGAGGCAAGTAAAAACTAGCAATTTTGGGGTATTTTTAGAGACCCCTCATTATCTGAGGCCCTAAGATGTAGTTCACTTAGCTTGTCTCTTGGGGCCGGATATTCTCTTTTTGCATTTTACTCGGAGTCTAATTTTTCCAAGCCTTTCATGGCTGGAAACTGTGACAACAAGATAGACAAATAATCAAGCATCTTCCTTTTCACTTGGGGTACGGTTACACTAGCTCGTTAGTTCGAGCTAGGTAGGGTAATGAGGGCAAGCAGAGTTGCAAATGAAGCCCAGGATTTAAATATCCCAGGCTTCATTTGCATGTTCCCGGGTGCTGCCATTTTAAAATCCCCCTTAATCCGAACACCGTGCCCGCGGCTACATGCGGCACGGAGTAGGTAGTTCTAATTAAAGATCCTAATTCCATGAGGAGTAACGGTAGTTCGAATTAGGATCTTTAATTTGAACTACCTAGTCCATGCCGCATGTAGCCGCGGGCACAGAGTTCGGACTAAGGGGGATTTAAAAATGGTGGTGCCAGGGAACATGCAAATGAAGCCCGGGATATTTAAATCTCGGGCTTCATTTGCAACTCCGCTTGCCCTCATTACCCTACCTAGCTCGAACTAACGAGCTAGTGCAGATGTACCGTTAGATTATCTCTGTCTTCTGCTGTTGATTCCCCCATTGCCTGACTCAGGATAGGAACACAGATGGAATTAACTTCCAATCCCAGGGGGAGAAACAGCAAGACTTGTGTTCACTGCAAATGATGGCAAAGACCTGAAAGCCTGCAGGTTAGCCAGAAAAACCTCTCCAGCTTCTATTTTACCTCATCCAGCATGGCACCTCCACACTCCTTCAGGATGATCTTCATCCACAGACCGGCTGCTGTGGCACAGGAGGGACTAGCAGACAGCATACCATCCAGTATGGCCTCAATAAAATCTGTGGCTTGGTCAGAGGGAAAGTACTTACTAACCACCTGTGGACAGATCAAAACCAGGAAAGATTGCAATGATAGTCGGCTCCAGTACTTTTAAGAAAGGAGGCCTAAGAGCTGTATAGGAAAATATGTATTCATCAGCAAATTGCTAATTGGGCTCATATCTGGCAAGGCAGTTGCAATTAAAATTTTCTCTGTAATCTTTCTAGCTACCACATCTCTATTCTACACTAATAATATCAGGTTAGATCTTAGGTTGTACAGTTAGCACAACATTGTATGGGACAAACAGGATGTAAATTTCCAGTTTATATTCTATGATGTACATGACATCTTTTCACAAAATATAAAAATATGCAAAGAGATGCATGCACACAAATATAGGTTCAGGTAAACACACAAGGTGCCAAGACTGGTTTCTCAGCTTGATGTCCCGCTCACATATTTCCCCCCTGGATGGATGGATGGCTGGATGGATGGATGGATGGATGGATGTGCGCACGCACATGCATGGGCATGTTCATGCAACTGTCTGGAATCTGTTTTTTACATGGCATTCATAGCATATACCTATGAAAAGCATGTTACTGATTACACATGAATGCCTCACTCCCATAGCTCGCTCCAAGTGTGGAAAGACATCACGAAAGCATAAAACAATCATGGAAACATAGAATACTAGGACTGGAAGGGACCTTGAGAGGTCATCGAGTCCAATCCCCTGCCCTCATGGCAGGACCAAATACTGTCTAGACCATCCCTGATAGACATTTATTTAACCTACTCTTAAATATCTCCAGAGACGGAGATTCCACAACCTCCCTGGGCAATTTATTCCAGTGTTTGACTACCCTGACAATTAGGAACTTTTTCCTAATGTCCAATCTAAATCTCCCTTGCTGCAGTTTAAGCCCATTGCTTCTTGTTCTATCCCCATAGGCCAAGATGAACAAGTTTTCTCCCTCCTCCTTATGGCACCCTTTTAGATATCTGAAAACTGCTATCATGTTCCCCCTCGAGCTTCTCTTTTCTAAACTAAACAAACCTAATTCCTTCAGCCTTCCCTCATAGGTCATGTTCTCTAGACCTTTCATCATTCTCGTTGCTCTTCTCTGGACCCTCTCCAATTTCTCCACATCTTTCTTGAAATGCGGTGCTCAGAACTGAACACAATACTCCAATTGAGGCCTAACCAGCGCAGAGTAGAGCGGAAGAATGACTTCTCATGTCTTGCTCACAACACCCCTGTTAATGCATCCCAGAATCATGTTTGCTTTCTTTGCAACGGCATCACACTGCTGACTCATATTCAACTTGTGGTCCACTATAACCCCTAGATCCCTTTCTGCCGTACTCCTTCCCAGACAGTCGCTTCCCATTCTGTATGTATGAATCTGATTGTTCCTTCCTAAGTGGAGAACTTGGCATTTGTCTTAAACTTCATCATATTTACCTCAGACCATTTCTCCAAGTCATTTTGAATTATGACCCTATCCTGCAGATTAGTCGCAACCCCTCCCAGCTTGGTATCATCTGCAAACTTAATAAGCGTACTTTCTATACCAATATCTAAATTGTTGATGAAGATATTGAACAAAGCCGGTCCCAAAACAGACCCCTGTGGAACCCCACTTGTTTGCCTTTCCAGCAGGATTGTGACCCATTAATAACTACTCTCTGAGTATGGTTATCCAGCCAGTTATGCACCCACCTTATAGTAGCCCCATCTAAGTTGTAAATACCTAGTTTATTGATAAGAATATCATGCGAGACTGTATCAAATGCCTTACTAAAGTCTAGGTATACTATATCCACCACTTCTCCCTTATCCACAAGACTCGTTATCCTATCAAAGAAAACTATCAGATTGGTTTGACATGATTTGTTCTTTACAAATCCAGGCTGGCTGTTCCCTAGCACCTTGCCACTTTCCAAGTGTTTACAGACGATTTCCTTAATTACTTGCTCCATTATCTTCCCAGGCACAGAAGTTAAACTAACTGGTCTGTAGTTTCCTGGGTTGTTCTTATTTCCCTTTTTATAGATGGGCACTATATTTGCCCTTTTCCAGTCCTCTGGACAAGGGAAAATTAATGGTGCACAGCCACTAGAACAGTCACTTAGGGTACGTCTAGACTACAGGCTTCTGTCGACAAAGAGCGTCTAGACTACATTGAGTTCTGTCGACAAAGCAAGCTGCTTTGTCGACATGGCAGTGTAGTCTAGACGCAACCCTACAGGCAATAACACCATCTGTCGACAGAACTCTGTCGACAGAAGGTGTTATGCCTCGTAAAATGAGGTTTACCAGCGTCAAGAAAACTGCTGAGTTCTGTCGACGTTATGTTGACAGAACTCAGCGGCAGTGTGGACGCAGGTATAGTTTTGTCGACAAAAGTCCACTTTTGTCGACAAAACCCTGTAGTCTAGACACACCCCTAGTGTCTGTTACCTTAGCCATTTTGCAAGATGCTTGAAACAGAGCCTCAGGGTCTGGAGTTGTTAGTGCCTCACGGAGACATCTCAGCTCCTCCTCTGCTGACCCCAGGTTTCTGCACTGACCTAGGATAGAGAAAAGGAGAAAAAGTATGGCAACATTTAATAAAACTGAACCTCTGATCCATAGATAATCATACAGGCGGATCTATGGGGGTATGTTATTACCAGCTGTGTGTGAAATTTTGGCCCCACTAAAGCCAATGACGAAATTCTTGTTGACTTTAATGGAGTTAGAATTTTACCATCAGGCTATGTGTGGACTATATCCCTTTTTCGGAAAAGGGATGTAAATTAGACGTATCGCAATTGCTAATGAAGTGGGGATTTAAATCTCCCCCACTTCATTAGCATAAAAATGGCTGCAGCTTTTTTCGGCACGGAGCTTTGCTGGAGAAAAGCGCCAGTCTAGATGCTGATCTTGTGGAAAATTAAGCCTTTCCCGAAAGATCCCTTATCCCTCCGAAAAAGGGATGTAGTCTAGACGTAGCCCCTATGTCTGAAAGTTAACAGTAATGGCATATGATTCATTGTGATTCATACAGGATTAAACAGGCACTGTATTCTGTGTGGAGCATCTTTCTCTGTATATCTGGTTTCAGTAGCCACTCTGCTCTCAGTATTTAAATCTAATCTCATAGTCAAGCACAACTCATGTAGATTGTTCTGAGGTTCTGATTTGGAGGAGAATCCCTCTACTGAACTCTCATTGTAAAAGAGATGGGGCTGACCAAAAGCTTAGGTAGGAAACCCAGGCTCTTCGCTCACTTCTAAATCATGAACTGTCTCTTTAAGGGAAAGCTGTCCTGCTCTGTCATCTCCCTCTCCCCACCCCACTCTGCAGAGGGGGGGACATATGGGCATATGGCAGGGGAGAGAGTGTGTGTGAGACAATGTGTGTGTGTGTGTGTGTGTGAGAGAGAGAGAGAGAGAGAGAGAGAGAGAGGGACATGCTGGCTGCCAGAGAAATCTTAGAAACAGTGCACTGCCTCTTTAGATAGGCACTCCGTTACTCACCATACTTCAGACTGGAGCAGCACTATTGTATGTGTCCCTCTCCCCAAACTCTGCTCTGCAGAGATGATGACAGGGGCAAAGGGGTCACCCTGACTTCTGCACGCCTCCCTGCTCACCTCCCCTCCACACACCACTAGCAGCAGATAGGATGGAGCAAGGTCGGAGAGGGGCAGCTGAACACATGCTGCTGGCATGCTTGCTAATCAGCTGAGCGCTCCAGACAGAAATTCTGGGGAGAAGGGCAGATCTGGCCTGTGTGCTATATTTTGCCCACCCTCTAATATTTGCAGATTATTTATTATTTGTGCAGTTCTCTTCCAGCAATGTACTTACAAGGCCCCAATCATTCTGTTATATAAGTGTCGCTAACAAGACAGAAAGAATTACAGATGGAAAAAAGGGTCATTACAACAATGAAAGAAAGTGAAGAGTTACTTACACCTGCTCATGGTCTCCTCACCTTGTATATTGAGAATACAGTTGATACAGTCAACCACCCACTGACGCGATGAGGTAATTGAAGCACAGGTATATGGTGCTAATAGCCCAATCAGATATCCAAAGTGATCAAAAGTTTCCTGAGGCTAATTAAAAAAGAATGAAGAATGAAAGTTCTCCGGCTATACTGGACATTATTTGCCTTCCTTATTGTGAACTCCATTACTGTACCTGGGTACGGCACATTGGAAAACATAATCCTTGTTGTACATGCAAATTGATGGGGTCTAAATTAGCTGTAGCACTCAAGAAAAATCTCAGAGTCATTGTGGATAGTCCTCTAAAAACATCTGTTCAACACGCAGCTGCAGTTAAAAATGCTAATGGTATGTTAGGAACCACTAGGAAAAGGGATGAATAATAAATATGATAAATAATAATAAATTAGCAATAGGGATATATTACCGACCACCTGACCAGGACAGCGATACTGACATTGAAATGCTGAGGGAGATTAGAGAGGCTACCAAAATAAAGAACTCTATAATAATGGGGGACTTTAATTACCCCCATATTGACTGGATACATGTCACCTCAGGAAGAGAAGCGGAGATAAAATTTCTCAATGGCTTAAATGACTGCTTCTTGGAGCAGCTGGTGCAGGAACCCACAAGGGGAGAGGCAATTCTCGATTTAGTCCTGAGTGGAGTGCAGGATCAGGTCCAGGATATAACCGTTACCGGACCGCTTGGGAATAGTGACCATAATATAATAACATTCAACATTCCTGTGGTGGGAAGAACACCTCAGCAGTCCAGCACCCTGGCATTTAATTTCAAAAAGGGGAATTACACCAAAAATGAGGAGGTTAGTTAAACAGAAATTAAAAGGCACAGTGACTAGAGCAAAGTCCCTGAAAGCTACATGGAAACTTTTTAAAGACACCATAACAGGGGCCCAACTTAAATGTATACCCCAAATTAAAAAACATAGCAAGAGACCTAAAAAAGAGTCACCGTGGCTTAACCACCATGTAAAAGAAGCAGTGAGGGACAAAAAGGTATCTTTTCAGAAGTGGAAGTCCAATCCTAGTGAGATAAATAGAAAGGAACATAAACACTGTCAAATCAAGTGTAAAAATGTAATAAGAAAAGCAAAAAAAGATTTTGAGGAACAGCTAGCCAAAAACTCAAAAAGAAATAACAAAATGTTTTTTTAAGTACATTAGAAGCAGGAAGCCTGCTAAAAAACCTGAGGGTCCCTTAGATGATTGAGCTATAAAAGGAGCAATCAAGGACTATAAAGCCATTGCTGAGAAACTAAATGATTTCTTTGCTTCAGTCTTCACGGCTGAGGACGTTGGGGAGATTCCTGAATCTGCACCGTCCTTTGTGGGTGATGAATCTGAGGAACTGTCCCGGATTGAAGTGTCATTAGAGGAGGTTTTGGAACAAATAGAAAAACTTAATGTTAACAAATCTCCGGGACCGGATGGCATTCATCCAAGGGTTCTAAAAGAACTCAAATGGGAAATTGGTGAGCTATTATCTGTAGTTTGTAACCTATCCTTTAAATCGGCTTCCGTACCTAATGACTGGAAGGTAGCTAACGTGACACCAATATTTAAAAAGGGCTCTAGAGGCGATCCTGACAATTACAGACCGGTAAGTCTAACTTCAGTATCGGGCAAATTAGTAGAAACAATAGTAAAGAATAAAATTGTGAAGCATGTAGAAGAGCATAATTTATTGGACAAAAGTCAACATGGTTTCTGTAAAAGGAAATCCTGTCTTACTAATCTGTTAGAGTTCTTTGAAGGGGTTAACAAACATGCAGACAAGGGGGATCCAGTAGTTATAGTATACTTGGATTTTCAGAAAGCCTTTGACAAGGTCCCTCACCAAAGGCTCTTGTGTAAATTACATGGCCATGGGATAAGAGGGAAGGTCCTTTCTTGGATTGAGAACTGGTTAAAAGACAGGAAACAAAGGGTAGGAATAAATGGTAAATTTTCAGATTGGAGAGGGGTAACTAGTGGTGTACCCCAAGGGTCAGTCCTGGGACCAATCCTTTTCAACTTATTCATAAATTATCTGGAGAAAGGGGTAAGCAGTGAGGTGGTAAAGTTTGCAGATGATACAAAACTGTTTAGGATAGTCAAGACAGAAGCAGACTGTGAGGGACTCCAAAAAGATCTCACCAAACTGAGTGATTGGGCAACAAAATGGCAAATGAAATTTAATGTGGATAAATGTAAAGTAATGCACATCGGGAAAAATAACCCCAACTATACGTACAGTATGATGGGGGCTAATTTGGCTACGACAAATCAGGAAAGGGATCTTGGAGTTATCGTGGACAGTTCTCTGAAAACTTCCACGCAGTGTGCAGCGGCGGTCAAAAAGGCAAATAGGATGCTGGGAATTATTAAGAAAGGGATAGAAAATAAGACCCAGAATATCTTATTACCCCTGTATAAAACTATGGTACGCCCACATCTTGAATACTGTGTACAGATGTGGTCTCTTCACCTCAAAAAAGATATTTTGGCCTTTGAAAGGGTTCAGAAAAGGGCAACTAAAATGATTAGGGGTTTGGAACGGGTCCCATATGAGGAGAGGTTAAAGCGACTGGGACTTTTCAGTTTAGAAAAGAGGAGACTGAGGGGGGATATGATAGAGGTCTATAAAATCAAGAGTGGTGTGGAGAGGGCTGATAAAGAAAAGTTATTTATTAGTTCCCATAATAGAAGAACTAGAGGACACCAAATGAAATTAATGGGTAGCAGGTTTAAAACTAATAAAAGAAAGTTCTTCTTCACACAGCGTGTAGTCAACCTGTGGAACTCCTTGCCAGATCAGGCTGTGAAGGCTAGGACTATAATAGAGTTTAAAGAGAAGCTAGATAATTTCATGGAGGCTAGGTGCATGAAAGGCTATTAGCCAAGGGATAAAATGGTGTCCTTGGCCTCTGTTTGTCAGAGGCTGGAGAGGGATGGCAGGAGACAAATCGCTTGATCATTGTCTTCGGTCCAGCCTCTCTGGGGCACCTGGTGCTGGCCACTGTCGGTAGACAGGATACTGGGTTAGATGGACCTTTGGTCTGACCCAGTACGGCCGTTTTTATGTTTTTATGTTCTTATGTTCTTATGTTCTTATCATGCCACTGTTTCAAATCCATGGTACACCCACACCTTGAATACTGCAAGCAATTGTAGTCCTACAACTTAAATAAAGTTAGGTTTTAATTGGAAAAAGTTCAGAGAAAAGCAACAAAAATGATATGGGATATGGGACAACTCATACAAGGAGAAGTTAAAAGGACTGGGACCATTCATCTTAGAAAAGAGATGCTTACAGGGGGGTATGATAGAGCCATATAAGATGATCAGAGATGCATGATATGGGTGTCCCTATATCTCTGACTGCCTGGGGCTGGGACTGGACAACAGGGGAGAGATCACTCAACAATTGCCTTGTTCTGTTTGTTCCCTCTGATGCATATAACACCCACCACTGTCAGAAGACAGGATACATGAACCATTTGTCTGGGGGATCCAGAATGGCCATTCATGTTTTATGTTCTTATCTGATTAAATAGAAATAGAAATTCAACTTTAACAGCCTGAGAGTATAAGAATGCATCTATGACACTGACACAGCCAACCTATGTGTGACCCACAATAACTTAACAAGCGGCACTGCAATTGTATCAAGACAAGTCACTTATATGTTATTTCAAAGGGTGTGTCTAGACTACTGAGTTTTGTCGACAAAAGTGGACTTTTGTCGACACAACTATACCTGCATCTACACTACCGCTGAGTTCTGTCGACATAACGTCGACAGAACTCAGCAGTTTTGTCGACGCTGGTAAACCTCATTTTACGAGGCATAACACCTTCTGTCGACAGATTTCTGTCGACAGAAGGTGTTATTGCATGTAGGGTTGTGTCTAGACTACAGGGTTTTGTTGACAAAGCAGCTTGCTTTGTCAACAGAACTGAATGTGTCCAGACCCTCTTTGTCGACAGAAGTTTTGTCGACAGATACTGTCGACAAAACTTCTGTCGACAAAACCCTGTAGTCTAGACGAACCGAAAGAAAAGTCCTAGACTAGCGATCACCAACATCATGCATTTTGGTAATAGATATGAAAGGTAGATGTTATGTATTATTGTCTGTATTTATATCTTGCTAGAAGTTTAACATAACCAAATTAGCTTGTAGATTCCAATTCCTTTTCATGTCTTAATTGCCTTAATGATATGTAACTGTCTTCAGTTAACCTTAAGATCAAAGATATAAGACAGTACAAGAAAATATTTTTTACATTGCCTTCAGCTTAACTATCTGTGTTGTAATGGAAGACCACGATCGGCTAATTACCTTATGTGAATGACTATCACCCATTTACCAGTGTATGCATAGGAAATAGAAAATTAACTTCAAAACAAAGCACGACAGGAGATCTGCATGACCTATTCTTTCTCAGGGAGAGATCCTGCTTCGACAATTTCTGTGAGGAGGCTTGCCAACCGGCTAGAATAACTATAAAAGACAAGTTATGGGACTGATCTTCTCTCTCCAGTCTGCTTAAACTTTGAACAGGGGACGTGTAAGCCATAGGACATAGATCTTCCAAATAATTATTTGGAATAGTCTGGGAAATGCATGGAAAAACTAACAGCCTTTGCATCTAAACTGATTCTGGATGTTGACCGGTTAGCATGATTCCAGAGAGACTTTTACAAGCCAGCCGTTTATTCCACCATGGTTGTGATCCTGAACTATGAAAAGTGAAAGTCATTTTAACAAATATCTATCACTTAACCATTTGTAACTCTCTTCTTTTTCCTTTTAACAACAAATCTGATATTCGGTTATTAAGGATTGGCTGATATTTAGGGAAGACCTGTGATTCATATTAACCTAAGGATAAGTGTCTAGTCCTTTGTGATTGGTGATTATATTAGACTTAGTTGTCTAGATGGGAACCAAGGTCTGGAATGCCTAAAGGGTACTATTGTTTGGTATTTTGTTAACCAGAGTAGAAGCTCTTTTCTTACTGGTTTGGTGAATCTAATTATAAAATCACTCGTCTGGGGAACTGCCTGCCCTGTTTCTTATAGTCTGGCCTGAGTGCTGTCACAGCACTCTTATGGAAACCTTTCTCTTATGGAAGCAGAGGGATCTTAGTCACTTTGAGGCCCCAGCTGCAGGCCTAGTAGAATTTCTCATGCATTCATGTTGAATGTCAGATTTGATTTAAGTGGGGAAGTCAGCTCAAGGAAGAGTAGAACTATACTCACTGTGCTATTAACTATCTCCTGATAGGCAGTTAGCAGCCAGACACTGGCCTGCAAGGCCCTTCCTCTCTCCCACTCCTTCTCTGAACTGAGCCAGGTCTCTAGTAGCTGTTGGCAAAGCAGGAGAATGGACAAAGTTAGTACCAGAAAATCCCTCCCAAACGTTTCTTTTAAATAGGTTTGATTGTCACTAAAATCCCTCTCCAAAGCATTTAACTTCCATATAGCAAAAGATTTATATGTCTCCAAAAAGAGACCCTTGTATATACAAGTCCCAGGGACCAGATTCACCTCTGGTGTACATAACTCCATCAAAGCCAAAGGAGTTACATGAGAGATGAGTCTGGCTCTGTGTATGTGAGGGCTTCTGTAGACTGTCTGATGGCAGCTGTCTAGCACATTGCATGCAGTTTGGGGTCCGGTGCTGTGTTCTCTTTCCTGGACAGCTTCTCCCATGCTGAGTGGCAAATGACAGAGAGGAGCAGAGAAGTCTCCCCAGCCCAGCTCCTTTTATAACTTTATTTTCATACCAACGTTGCACCTAAGTCCCCTCCCCTCAGCTCTTCAAACTATTCTGTTTATGTCTGAAGAGCAGGAAGTCTTTGGTGAATGAGTTTCCATACACAGAGCTTAACTCAATACTAATTCATTCCTTTTACAAGAGGTGATCAGTTCTCACTGGTCCTCTTGAATTTGGTTACTGCACTGATGATTTTCTTTCCTGTCCATGTAGTGTTAACTATACTGGAAAAACTAGATCTCAGTCCACCACTGGCATAAAATGGAACAGCTCCCATGGATTTCAATGGGACACATTCCCACTTACTTCAGGAAAAAATTGATGCTTTCTCCCTAAAATTCACCCGCTGCGGAAAATTCCTCCACAACAGAAGCTTGAGCATCATCCCTGCTATAACACAAGAAACAATTATCACCCTGGTCCTATGGGCTACTCACATGAAACATTTCCTGGAACCAGTCTGGGGTTGGTTCTTCCTCAAGCAGGATCTTCATTAGCTCACTAAGGGCTTCTAAGGAGCACTCATACATCAACTGAAACCAGAAGAGAAGGAGTGAGGCTCAACACCAGATAATTTCTGCAGGAGGTGGAGGTGAAGTTAGCCATGACTTTGCAGGGAGGCCATGTGTGGCTGCTATCACCCAGTGCTTGCTGGGCAGAGATCTCAGTGGAGTCTGCCAGAGGGGAATTGGTGTCATATACCTCTATGTGCAGAGTATCCTCTAGTTTCTTGCCTTCCTCTTTCATCTTCTCCAAGGGAGGAAGGGGAAATACACTTTTAAAACACAGATCAAGGATCTCACGGTTTTCCTCCAGGGTCAGAGATGGTTTGAGTTTGCTGTCAGAAGACAGAAAGAGAAGTCACGTGTTAGATTCAATACCATAGCCAAGTAAAACATGGGTTAAATGAATAAAGATTATCCCAATCTAGAACCCCAAATGCAAACAGCCCTTCACTTTGCAGCTGTGCACCTCTTTGTACCTCTGTTAATTATTTGCTCATCTAGAAGTAAAGCTAAAACTTCAATTCCCTTTTTAGAGGAATCCACCAGCTTCCTTCCCCCTGCCAGCTAGCCAGACACCTCCATCCCCACCTGAACTCTTCTCCGTAGTATGGCATGCCCCACAACCTCCACTCTTGTGCCTTTCAAGCACAAATCTCCAAACAGACATGACGCATTCAAACCCTCAAAACAAAAACACCATGTGAGCATCAGCCTGCTCCCAACCCGACACTCATGAATTAACAAATGAGAAGACATCACAGTGCCAAGAAATATGGCATAGAATATCCTACCACAGCTGTCCAATCGCAAACATTGCCTCGTAACGAACTGGAGACACCAGGGAATCCAATGGTTCCTTTTTAATGAAGTCCTGAAATGCATGAACAGAGACATAAAAATAGGAAGTGGGTTTGAAAGGCAGAGAAGCCTCCCCCTCACCTTCTGAAACAGGGCTTTATGCCAGACCTGTAAGAAACAGACACTGTTTCAGTGGCTCTCTGCCTCAGAAATGGACCGTAGAGACATCTGCTATACACAGGTCAGCAAGCTGTATCCTGGCAACTCATCAGACACTATCCATTCCTTCCAGTTACAGCCCACAATATGCCAGCATCCCGGCCAAGCACAGTGGACCCAGCATTCTGGGTGCCAGGCAGGTAAATCATGACACTGAAGTAGTATAGCTACAGCCAATGGAAAGAATAACATCTACCCGGACAATCAGTCTCATTACATAATAACAAAATCCCTTGTCGCTCAGGCTTCAAAGTTCCTAATCACTCACCATCATGTAATCAAGGAGCTCCAGTTTGTAAGAGAATTCAAATGCCTGGGAGTCTCCAGTCTTCAAAACTGCACAGCTAATCTCTGTTGCATTCTGGATGAGGGTTGATTTCAGGTCCATGTCCTACATTTCCAGGAAAAACAAGAGGATGTGGGTGAGAAACTGAGAGAATCAGATTCCAGAAGAGTAGAAATTAGATCTAGTCTCAGGAGAAGTGTCTGCAGACCCCAGAAGACAGAGAACCCCAGCTCTACACCCATCTCAGAAAAAGAAAAGGCCCAGGTTGATCAAGTAAACCCAGGTCCATTTACACAGAGTAGTCATGACTCCTGCTTGATGTGGGAGGGAAAACAAATTTTATGCAATTTAAACAAGAAACTTGTGCATAGTAAATGCACAAGATACGAGGGCAGATTATTTAGAATTTAACTTGTTCGCAACATTGATCCCCAACACCTGAAAAACAAAATGTAAAACCGCTACTAGCAATTTCTATTGTGCCACATTATGCACATTCTACAAATATCCTGGTTAATGAATATGAAGTAGAGAGATATCACTATTACTGACTCTTCCAAATAAGCAGGAAATGTGCCCAGTCTGGGTGTGTTGCAGTGGACAATAGCAGGGGCCATAGTTCTTAATATTTGTATTTGTGAACTACTGGAAAATGTCAACTTGGTTCATTTGTGATCAACTTTTTTTGACAATGAGAGTCTCAGTTAGGCTAAGTCTAGACTGCAAAGTCTGAAAAAGATACGCAAAGTATGAATCTTTCTCTGCTTTTCTTTCAAAAAAGGCTTTTTCGAAATTTGGAAAAACCTGCTCTTTCAAGCCATCCCTTCCTTCCTCATAAATCAAGGTTTACAGGGATGGTGAAAGAACGCATCCACTTTTCCAAAAAGTGGATGCGGTATTGCTTTTCTGGGATACCTCTGGGATCCCAGAAAAGTACTGCAGCCTAGACATAGCCTTAGACAGAGTAGAATGGAATGGCAAAGTGATGTGGAGAGATTAGAACTATGCACTGAGACCAGAATCAGGGCTGGCAAGTGGACAGCCATATATCTAAGGAGCAGAAATAATGAGCAGGCAGACAAATAGGAAGACAGATATGGGGAAAGGGAAGTAGATAGTCCAAGAAACAGTGATAGCAAATAAACTAAATACAAGCACTATTCCAAAAAGTCCCTTAACCCTCGTGGAACAAGGTTTACAGGGATGTTGGGATAGTGAGCCCGTTGGATTTCAAAATAACGGGCGCACTCAAAAGATGCGGAATAGCTATTTCGGGATACTTCTGATACCCTGAAATAGGTTCACAGTGTAAACATAGCCTTAGAGTGTTATACTGCACAGCCTGAGTGTGACTGCATCTGAAATACTATGTAACTGTGACCTAGAGAATTTCAGAAGAACACAGAAAAACTAGAGAAAATACAAACAACAGCAACAAATAAGATATTTGTTACAGCTCACACTCCATCCACGAAGGTTTTAGATTTGATGCACATGACAAACGGTTGTTCAAAGGAGATTTTTAGAAAAATAAGCCCTCTCTTAGTAAACTCAGGTCCAGTGGAGGCACTGATCTAACTTCAGAGTAATATCCCCAACACTTATGCAAAAACTCTTACTTGGCAACCGGTTCTATAATGGTGTAGGATGTTCTCTGTGATGTCTGCCTCCACCCGAGACAGAAGTTGCTCTTTTGGAGCATGCATAGCCACTTTGCTGTATGTCAGCATCAGCGTGCTGCGGGTCTTGGCTCTTTTCCCATGATGGTAGTCCTGGACAATTGGAAATGTCACAAGAGACAATTACTTCTGATTCATTTTGCCTTGAAATTCTGATCTGTTGCTGACTGAGGAATTGCTTTTGGCAGCGATAATAGCTTGTACTTGAAAAATGTATTTAAGCCAAACCATAACTGCGTGAGGCACAGAGGTATTGGTGTCTCAAACATACTGATTGGATAATTCTGACACAGAGAGCCCAAAGTTTTGACCCTACCCCAGTGAAATAAATGGGAGATTTGTCATTGACACTGATAGGCACAGAATTAGGTGCTAAATGATATGCCTAAATCTGCACAGTGAGTAAACAGCAAATCTGGCAATGGTGGCCAAGAGACCTAATATGCTGTTTTATCCTCTGGATAAATGGTTCTCAACCAAAGGTACGCAGAAGTTTTCGAGGAGGACAGATCAGATCATTTCGATATTTGCCTAGTTTTAGAGCAGGCTACCTAAAAAGCATTAGCAAAGTTACAAACTAAAATTTCATACACACAATGACCTTTTTTGTAGTTTTATGCCTGATTTTCTAAGAAAGAAGGTTTAAAATGAGGTGAAACTTGGGGCACACTAGACAACTCAGATTTCTAAAATGGGTATATTAGTGTGGAAAGTTTTAGAACCGCTGCTCTAGAGCACAGGGTCCATAACAGTTGTCCAGAGAGCAGGTTGGTTAGTCACATGTTACTTGCAACACCTCCTCCTTTACAGCTACTAACCTGGATTTAAAAAACAGCTACAAATACATTCAACACTTTTCCATATAATTAACTGGTATAGTTCCTACACACTGTGCATAGGAGAGGCATTCAAGCCATGAAACATCAGATGCTAAAAATCAGTTGAGAGAGCCACGGATCCAGACTGTGCTCCTCTCTGCTTAAATGTAAGCATCACACAGAGCACATCCATTGGGGGACAGGGTTAGCTGACCAATGAGACTCTACCGGGGGCAGGAGATACTGTCTCTAGTTTAGAGGGAGAGGAAGTTTGAGAGAACCCCCTGGCTCCTTTACCTTCAGGTGACCAATAAACCCAGAAATCGTAAGTTTATCCATTGCTGCCCCAAACTCCTGCAGTGTGTTCAAGATGAGGTCCAAGTGGCTCTCGGCAGAGAATGAAAGGATGGAAATGACTCCCTGTTACTCAAGAAAAATATTGGTTAGTGAATCTGACCAGGTGCCCAATAGACCCCACAAGTCAATTCCTTTCACCCAAAGTAGTGTAAAGTGCCAATTAGGCCTGAGACCTATGGGAGGGGGGAGCAAAGGGTGAGTGAAATAGCAACAAAGAGGACATGAAGCAAAATGGCATCTGTCCCAGGACAACTGAGAGCTGAGTTGCCCAGGGGACATTCAGGGGGTACATGATAAGGTAGGGAGAGGGACAGGGTCCTTACCAGTCTATCAGGGGCTTCCATGTAATCTGTTGTCTTCAGAAACTTCTGAATCTGTGATTTAATATGGACCGGGTCCTGACAAACTGCCAAGCAAATTCCTAGTGCCTTATACAGGAAACACTGAAAGAAAGAGGCCAGCATTGAGATATCAAGAACACCACATGCTTGTCAGTATAGAACCAACCCAGCAACACACACTGACACAGGAAAAAACAACCGAGCCAAGACCAAGCACCCCTGCTGCAGACACATCCCATCATCTTCCGCCACCCAGTTAGGGAACAATTCAGTACCAATAGCTGCTCCAAGCAAATGCCAGCAGGGGAAGAGCAGGGAACAAGCAAACACAAATTTTATACACAAAAAAACCAATGAAGCAGAGAGAAGTCTCATGCAGCCCTCCAACAAGAATTCCAAGAGCAATTAACTAGAAACTAAACCTTAACAGAGAACAAACCTTCTCTTTGGAGGGGCTGGCATAGCCGGCCATCTGCTGGCTCAACTCAGAGCTTAGCTGGCTGCTCCAGGCATTGTCATTTATCTGCTCCAGAGATGTTCTGAGGAACTGTGTGTAAAACAAGAGCTGGTTTATTGAAAGAATTTTTGGTTGGGGCTTGAGAGTTTTTTCCCTTCCTTGTTCTCTGTTGTAACCATTCCAATATTCAGGTGTCATAGAAAGATTATTTCCCTATTGAGAACTATGAGCATTGACAACCCAGACTTCCTCTGCCGGTTGTTCTTTAACCTTTGCCTTATGATTCTGCTCAGTCCCCAAACTCAGATGCACAGCAAATTGGAGAATGAGATCTGACCATTGATTTTATAGCAGACAGAGGATAGGTCTAGTGAACTTTGATCAATGGGCCATCATTAACAAAGAGCCAAGCACCTTCTCTGAAGTGCTACAGACTCTTCATAACACTTTCTGCGGGTATGCAGGGTTGTGAGGTATCTCACTACCACCTGCCCTTGGCATGAGGAAGCATTCTCTATGCCTGCCAGGTGTCAGCTCCTGACTCTGCCAGACACAGGAAATGCAAGCACACCCTTCTCACCCGGACCCAGCTTTGCTGTCCTGCAGATAAGCAATAGGCATGCTTCAATCATCACACCCTCTACATATTCCCAGAAGGTCCAGCCCCTGTTCCACTGGACACTCCCAGAATTCACAGGTTTACTACTTACCACCTTACTATTTTCACCTCAGCATCACTGATCCATTTAACACACCGCTCTTAGGTGCATATACAGTGAAAATAAGTAGAGTTTCATTCACAAAGAATGGAAATTTGAGAAGCAGCAAGCAGAATTAATGTAAACAAAGATTACGTAAAAGTAAAATCACCACACACTTCCTAAAGGTTAAACTTAGATAACCAAACATTCCTCTGTCTCACAAAGGATAGCTCTCCCAGCTTGAAGCACCCAGATCAAATGTCATCCTCCTAAGTCAAGCAAGTTGGCAGCTTATTCCCTAGATGAAGGATAACTGGTACAGGATACCTCTGGACCTCCCAAAATAGTTTCAAGCATCTCACTAGTAAACAGGTATCCCCTATTGTTTGGTTTTCTTGGATAGAGTCGCCTCTGGAGACTTTGCAATCACTTAATTAGAATTTTCTCAGTCAATTAACATCCATTGTGAATAATTACTCAGTCTACATACAGCCAGACAAAGTTGCTTTTCACCTTCTGGTGACCAGCCTCAACTCATAGACCTCAAAAGCATAAATTTTCAGTATACATCCAGAAGTAGTATTCCCTCTAAGGCTACGTCTAGACTGCAAGCCTCTTTCGAAAGAGAACATCTAGACTGCAACCACTTATTTCAAAAAAGCGAGCCGTTTTTTTGAAAGAGAGCACCCAGGCAATCTGGATGCTCTCTTTCGAAAAAGCTCCATTTGCATTCAATAAAGCCTTTTTTCGAAAAAGCCCCATTTGCATTCAATAACACCTCTTTTCAAAAAAAGGCTTTATTCCTTTTAAAATGAGGTTTTCCGCGGTCGAAAAAATGGCTGCATTCTTTCAATTTAATTTCAAAAGAATGCAGTGGCAGTCTATATGCAGAGGAAGTTTTTCAAAAAAAAGGCCACTTTTTTCGAAAAAACCCGGTAGTCTAGACACACCCTGAGATTTCCGATCCATGAACGGAATGAGTTTTGTCTTGTGCGCTGCTGTGGCACCTACCAGTTATTAACATACATATATATACTGTATATATATATGCAGTCTTTTTCTTTCTTCAGACTGCCATCATATTCTCTCAAATCATAACTTTTTAAAAAGTGTGCAGAAAAGAAATGTCTGTTCTTTTTAAAGTTTGCAAAACATTATGGTGATACTTAAAATAGTGTGCATTCTAACCTACTTGAAAAAGCACATTTGTACAATTTAAAAAAAACCTCTTAAAACCCCCAAAGCAGTTGAAATTTTAAAAATTCAGGTTTTTTCAAAGAGCTGTAGTTGTGAAGACTCTTTAAAATGTGAAGCAAGTGCAACTAAGAGACATGGTGATAGCTGCACGTATTTTCAGAAAATCATAAAAAATAGCTCTGCTACACATGAATTGCCTTATTTGGGTCCATCATGAATTAAGTTGGATGCCCAATGATGATATTTAAATGTATTCATTGGTTATTGTGTTGCTCATACAAAGCATGTAATATAGTGAGGACATCAGTCAGTCTATTCTGAAAGGCACTTCACTTTGGTCTTAGGAGTGAGTGGCAGCTGGTTACCGTAATTTATGTCTTCAATTTGACCTGTAAAGCCATCAAACCAGAAAGAAGGAACAGAGCCTGAGGGACTCTTGATCCCTACCAAGAGAAGCCAATCCCTCAGGGCCCAACAGAACTGACGAAACTGGGTTTCTGTGCCCAAAGTATCCAGTACAAGCCAATTCAGGAGCCAAGCTTGAGTAGCTCAGCAGAGCCCATACGTCGCAACATGAGGAAATTAAACCCAAGATGCTTGCCAGATCCCACTGCAGTATCCAAACTCCACTGAAGGGATAGCAGAGGACTGAGGTATTTGTGATGTTACTTGTTTGTGATGAAGGTGATTGGTCCTGCCTCAGCTTATTACTGGAAAGTTAGGAGAAAGCCACCCAAACAGCCGCTGCTGGCAGCCAAAGCCACCCAAACAGCCGCTGCTGGCAGCCACCACTGGCCACGCGGCTCGAGCCCCGGCCGTCCAAGCAGCTACCCCTGGCCACCTGGCCCCACCAACGGGGCCATGGTGGCCTGTCCACTCCAGCTGGAACTGGAGCAGCGAAAGCCTCACCATGCCCTGGCTCCAGCCGGAGCAAACAGGGGCAGGGCAGCCTGCTTGCCATCATGCAGCCCTGCTAAACTGCCTCTGTCACCACTCACCTTCCGATCCAGCAGGACAGTGAGAGGAGAGTGCTGCTGCGTGGCTCTGCAGGCGAGGTGTGTGGGCTTAAAATTTGTTGTGCGTGGCCATGCAGACACGCAGCTTGTAAGGCCTGTCCAGAAGGCCTTATATATTATCCATCCAGACATTTTGCAATGATTATGATGATCAGTGTGGCCAGCAGAGGCTTTACATGATACTCTTTGATGAACTGAAATGTAGAGATCAGCTCTAGAGGATCCTGGCAATTCTATGCACCCCGCTACCTCTGTCAGTTTCCAAAGTCATACCCTCAACTCCCATTGAAGTCAGCAGGAGATCCAAATTTTGAACAGCAGCCAGGTTATACTGGAAACCTCACAAGAGAGCCTTCATGGAGACATATATAGGTCCCTGCTGACCTACCGTCCATCCAGTTCCTTCATGCCAGCCTACTCTGACAGTGGGGAGGGGTGGGATTTGGAAAGGACATGACCACACATCTCGAACAGCAGTTACAAAAAGGTAGGTAACTGGTTTGTTTCTTTTTCGAGGGCTTGCTCATGTCTATTCTGATAGATGACACCCAAGCAGTTCCCATGGAGGAGGGAGCCAGAATTAATTGAAACATCACATCATCCCTTACCTGTTGGGTGATGGTGTGGTGTGACATGACGGTGCAAATAGAGGAACACGTTGCTGCCCTGCAAATATCCTCAATGGGAATCTGTAGGAGGAACGCTGCCAAAGATGCCTGTGCTCTGGTGGAGTGAGCTGATGGCGCTGGAATTTTGGCAAAGTAATAACAGGAAATATCCACAATGAAATATACTGGGATGAGATGAGAAGTCCCTTCATTCCTTCAGCCATGACAATAAAGAGCTGTGGTGATTTACAAAATGGCTTTGTGCATTCAGCGTAGAAGGCTAGGGTAGGGTCTGTCTGACACATGGTTGGCATGATGTTTTGGGAAGAAAACCAAGAGGAAAATGTCCTGGTTTAGATGGAAGAGGGAGACAACCTTGGGTAGGAACACCAGATGCGGACAGAGCTGCACTTTGTCCTTACAAATGACAGTGTATGGAAACTCATAGGTAAAGGCCCGGAGCTCTGAGACCTAACTAGCCAAGGTTATAGCCACCACAAAGACCACCTTCCAAGAGAGGCAAGCTAGAGGGCAGATTGCTAGGAGCTCAGACAGCAGTCCCATAAGTCTAGAGAGGACCAGGTTAAGGTCCCACTGTGAAATGGGGATGTCTGACCTGGGGATACAGCCTCTCCAAACCCTTAAGGAAACATCCCAGCATAGCATTGCTGAACAGAGATCTTTCCCCAGCCCCAGGATGGAAGGCAAATAACCACTACGTGGACGTTAATGGATGACAGTGTCAGTCCCTGGCACTGGTTAAGGTATAAAAAGTAGTCAAGCACAAGGGAGATGGAGGTTTCTTGTAGGGGGATGTACTTTTCGAGGGACCAAACTGAAAATCACATCCAGATTGTTAGGTATGTTGCCCAAGGGGAGGGTTGCCTCCTGCCCAACAGAACCTTTCTAATGGAGTCTGAGCACTGTAGCTCGAGCTGGTTTAACCATGGAGTTTCTGCACCATGAAATGGAGGTGCCCCGGGTGAGGGTGCTGTAACTGGTGATGGTCCTCGGTGATGAAATCAGGATATGGAGCAGAAGGATTATCGGTCTGTCTACAAATTGGTTCACCAGGCTGCTGAGCCTATGCTGCTGCAGCTACACTGCTGCTATGAGAATGAGTTCCGCCTTGTCCTGCCAGATCTTGAGGAGAACCTTGTGTACTAGAGGAAAGAGCAGAGACATGTACACCAGGTGACTGGACCACGATATCTTGATTGCATCTGCTACCGATCCACAACTGTGGGTCTGGAAGGAACAGAACTGGATGCACTTATTGTTGCTCCTTGTGGCAACCAGGCCCATTTAGGGATAACACCAACTTTGGAAGACAGAAAGGACAATATCTGTCCTGAGGAACCATTCACGGGTGTTGACTGAGCAGCTGAAATGGTCTTGTAGGTTGTTTTGCATCCCTGACGGTAAGTGGCGAACAGGTAGATGTGGTGATCTACACCGAAGTCCCACAGGTGAAGGGGTTCCAGGCATAGAAGAGAGAAGCAAGCACCGCCTTGTTGGTTTATGCAGGGCATCACTGTGGTGTTGTCTGTCAGTAATGAGACACACCTGCCCTGCAGTTGGGGAAGGAAGGCGAGGTGAACTGCCCTGAGCCCTCTGACACCAATGTGCAGCAGTAGTTCTGATTGTGACCACAGGCCCTTAGTTCTGAGCTGCCCAGGTATGTCCCCGCAGCCTGTATCCAATGCGTCCAGGACCAGAGAAAGAGAGTTGGGATTGGCAAAGGGCACTCCCTCACAGACCCCTGAGGTTGAAGCCACCAGTTGAGATATTCTAGATTAGAACTAAGGTGAGAAGGGTGACCAAATTATGCAACAAATCCTTGTTGGGCTTGTACACTAACCAGGCCTTTAAAAGGCAAAGCCACAGCGTGGCATGCTATAGGACAAATTTGCAGGCCTCCATGTGCCCAAGAAGCCTCATGTAGCTCCTTTCTGCAGTGGTGGTGAACCACTGGAGGCTGCCAATGAGGTCTATGATGGTGTGAAACTGGGATTTGGGCAGGAAGACTCTTGCCCACGTGGAGTCTAGAACTCTGTCTCTTGTGTCGGGAGGGACCAGTGTGGACTTAGGTACATTCAGAATGAGACCTAGGTCACTAGAAGTGGCTTACATCAACACCCCAGGATCGAGAGCCTGTTTCTAAACTTGGCCATTGATGAGTCAGTCACCCAAGTACGGGAAGATCTGTACCCAATTTTTGTTCAGGAAGGCTGCCACTGCACTCCTATGCACTTTGTGAATAGAGGTGGGGTCATAGAGAGACTGAATGGGAGCAGAATGAATTGGTAATGCAGGGCTGTTGAGTACAAATCTCAGGAATTTGCTGTGTGCAGAGATGATTGAAATATGGAAGTACGTATCCTTCAAATCGAGGGTGGCATTCCAGTCCCCCGGGTCTAGGTAGGGGATAATGGTGGCCAGAGAGGCCATATGAAACTTGAACCTTCTTATGAATGTGTTGATGTTTCGAAGGTCCAGAATGGACCTGAGCCCACTGTTGCCCTTGGGGATAAGGAAATATCAGGAGTAGAAACTCCTGTCCCTGAACTCCTGAGGAACCCCCTCTATCGCCGCCAGTGTAAGGAGCCATTGCACCTCCTCGACAAAGAGTTACTTGTTAAAGAGTCCCTGAAGAGGCATGTGACAGGTGGGTGGGAGGGTAGGCGGGTAACGAACTAGACAGAATATCCCACTTCTACTGTGCTCAGCATCCAGAAATCTGTGGTGATCTGATCCGGTGCCAGCTCCAGAACTGGAGGTAGAAGTGCAGACTCTATAAGCAGGAGTTTCAAGTGCCAGTCTCTTTCTTCCTTTGTTCTGGGCATAAAGCCTTTGCAAATGATGCACTTATTTAGCAGATGGCCTCCACCTAAGCACGTGAAGCAAGCAGCATGCAAGTCCTCTCTGGACCTAGTCTAGCCTCAGGAGTCACAGTGCTTAAATCCCTAGGGTTGCTACATGCCCCATGAATGGGGAGAATGGAAAACAAAAAGAGGAAACCCCCCCCAAGGAAATTTACTATTGACTACTAAAAATGCTAATTATTACACTGAAATGACAATTAAGTCAGAACAACGTACAATAACTACAGCAAGAGATGCCTTGCAAAACATGAAATCAAATTCTCCAAAGACCATCACTGGCGGTAGGAAGGACCTGGACGGCTGATCAGCTCAGGAGGGATCAACATACATTGCTCACCCTGAAAGCGCCACTCCAGAAGTTTCCAAATCTGATCCAACAGTACTGCTAGTAAAAAAGCTACGTCTATATTGGCATGATTTTCCGGAAATGCTTTTAACAGAAAAGTTTTCCGTTAAAAGCATTTTCGGAAAAGAGCTTCTAGATTGGCACGGACGCTTTTCCGCAAAAGCACTTTTTGTGGAAAAGTGTCTGTGGCAAATCTAGACGTGCTTTTCCGCAAAAAAGCCCCAATCGCCATTTTCGCGATCGGGGCTTTTTTGCGGAAAACAAATCTCTGCTGTCTACACTGGCCCTTTTGAGCAAAAGGTTTTCGGAAAAAGACATTTGCCCGAACGGGAGCAGCACAGTATTTCGGCAAAAGACCTGACAATCTTACATGAGATCGTCAGTGCTTTTGCGGCAATTCAAGCGGCCAGTGTAGACAGCTGGCAAGTTTTTCCCCAAAAGCAGATGATTTTGCGGAAAAACCTGCCAGTCTAGACACAGCCCTAGTGATTGTGTGCATGGAACATGCACACACGTATTGGAATGGACAGGAGCAAGCACTTGAAGAAGAATGGAAAATTCTGGTGAGTAATCCAGAATTTCCCCAGACCTTCTCAGGCTTATCTGTCACTAAGTTCTTTCATTTCGTTTTCAGCACTTGCCACAAAAATGTTCCTTGTCTCGATTTACACGAGACTGTAAAGAGCTCTAACTAGAAAAAGATACATGAGAAAGTCACCAAACCTTGTCTTGTCTTTGCTGCTTTTTAGGTTTTCACATCATAGATTTTCTTTTGAATGTAAAAAGTAAGAAAGACTCCTTTACGAGTACCCCAGTGATGCACTACCATCATTAGCATGCTGGTTTTCAGGTTAAGTTCTGTGTCATTCCCAGTGGTACTATGAAGCTATTTATAATTAGAGCAGTCTGAAAAATGGTAAGTCTGTTTCGCAAAACAGGTGGAATTTTTTGTTTGTTTGTTTTCTTGATTTTCAATGCCACAAACAAAAAGTGAAAAACTAAAACCATTTTTCAGTTCTTTGTTTTCTCCTTTTCTTACCCCTCATCACCATCCCTTTTTTCCCTCTTCCATTTTCTGATTGAAAAGAGGATAAAAAAAGAAATAAACAGGAAAACTACTGAAACCCCCTTTCCCCCATCCGTTTAAAAAAAACCTAAATATTTTCTGTTTGGGTTGGGGTTGTTTTGTTTTTGGTCGAAAGATAATACAAAATAAAAAGTTTCCATGAAAATGTTTTTGAAAAAAACCCCCATATTTCATCAAACAAACATTGCAAATAAAATGATTTGTCCCACTCTGCTAATAATGAATAATTTATAATTAATTCTTTCCCAGCTGATACATTTGGGTGCGGGGATGTATGCTAATACATCTGAAAGTCATCCTGTACCTGAAGCAGCATGTGCTCCCACTGTTCGTGGTTCAGAGAATTCTCTGTGTTTCCTATAAAGCAGGAGGCAAAACAACAGTGTAATTTACAACAGCAAGAATAGCTGTCCCCAATATACCCTCTGCAGTCAATCTTCTTAAAACTACCTGAGCTTTCAATGATAAAAGGGACCGATGCCAATGTAACATACCTGGGATTTCAATGATAAAAAGGACCGATGCCAAAGGTCTCTACTGGGCTAAGAACAAGTATCATTTTTATTCAGAGTCAGTCAACCCACGAGGAGCGAGATGCTGGACACTCCATAGGATACTTTGGGGTTGCCACCCCAGCTCCTACTTTGGGAGAGCCCATGGTGGCCACCTCAGTTGTCTTATGGATGGGTCCAAGAGAGACCCAGCAGCCTGCTCTGCCCTGCCCCACCCTGCCACACTGCCCTCTCCCAGCCTGCTGTGTGCATTGTATCTGTGGCAGTAGGAAGCAAGGTGCCCCGGCTCCAAGGCAATGCGCTTCCCATGGCCACGGCGATGCTGGGAGAGGGCTGTGGGGCAAGGCGCAGAAAAGCGGGCTGCCGAGCCATTGTCACTTCTGTTGCTTTGGTGATTGCGAAGGCAGGAGCCCATCCTACTGCCATCCTGCACCAGGACCCCCCAGTAATCCCTCAGCTCAGAAGAGGGGGCTTCAGCAGCAGGAAGGGATAGGGTAGGGCAAAACAGGGGCAGAGTTTGGAGAAAAGGTGAAGCAGAGGCAAGGTAGGGCCTGGGGCTGGTGGGCTGCCCTAAGCCTCGCCCCTGGGGAGTGCCCCAAGCGCCCTACAACCCCTGACAGCCCTGCTCCTAATTACTTTTGACTTCAATGGGAGCTGAGGGCACTGGACGTCTCATCAAACTATTTAGCACTAGGGACATTAAATATCGTTTAATCGACTAATTGACTAGTTGATGAATTTTCCATCGACTAGTTGATTAGTCAATAAGCGGGGGAGCCGCAGCAGGGCTAGCTCTCAGTCCCGGCAGCTAACCCTGCTGCGGCTCTACCTTTAAAGTGTATTAAGAGCTGACAGGCTCTTAATACATATAAAAGGCTGAAGCGCGAGCCGGGATACCTGACTGCTGGCTCACGCTAGCTCTCCCCTGCTGAGCTTCTGATTTTTTAATGTATTAAGAGATGGCAGGCTCTTAATACATTTAAAAAGCAGAGTCGCAGCATCTGGGATGGAGCACAAGTCAGGAATAAGCTGATTTCCGGCTCGCATCCAGTACCCGCTACTACCCTGTCTCCTGCGGAGATGGTGCTTGGGGGAAACCAGCTTTTAAGCCGGCTCTCCCCAGCACTGGCTCCTGCTCCCCCCACTTGCTGTCGCTGCTAGATGCAGCAAGAGGGGGGGAAGCAACTGGTCAAGGAACTAGTCATGTATCCGATAAGCTTTTGCTTATCAGATAGTCAACTAGTTACTTACATTCCTATTTAGAACATCAGAAAACTGGACTTAAATATGCATGCACATTTTTCCTGCATAATACAAGATTCTGACTTGATCCTAAACTTGTGTAGCTTTACTGAAGTCAGTGGAATTATACTGATTTACATCGACTAAGAATCTGGCCCTGTTTCTGAACAGCCGGCTCTAACTTACCCTTCTTTAATGTCTGCAGAACATAGTGCTGTGGACTCTGTACAGAAACAGCAGCCAGGGAAGATACAGCTCTTTTTTTTTTAATAGCAAGCCCACTTGAAAATTGTCGGGTCCAATATATATCAGAAACACATTGGGATTGTGCGTCACTTAGGGTATACCTACACTAACCACTGGATCAACAGGCAGCGATTGATCCAGAAAGGGTCAATTTATTGCCTCTAGTATATATGCGATATATTGACCACCAAGTACTCTCCTATCAACTCCAGAATTCCACCAGAATGAGGACAGTAGGTAGAGTTGACAGGAAAGCATCTGGTAAGTAGATCTAAGTGTATCGATTTCAGATACATTATTCACATAACTGAAGTTGTGCAACTTAGCTTGCTGGCTCACAGTTACATAGTACAGAGACTATATTGTCCTAGCTTTGTCACTATAACCATATTGACATAACCCCATAGTATAGACCCAACCAACGCTAAATTTTTTCCCACTGATGTCAATAGTTTCATATGACTGTAAAATTGGTGAAAGACATCAGGCCTACAATACGTAGATTACACATTATATGTAGGGCACCCACTTGGTCAACGTAGCTTTGTTGTGACAGGCATGGATTCTATCACTAATATATGGATTAAGTTTCCTAACAGAAAGAAAAACTGTGGATTTTTAAATTGAACTAATCTTGACAAGAAACATAGGCTGAGTCTAGACTGGCAAGTTTTTCTGCAAAATCATCTGCTCTTGAGGAAAAACTTGCCAGCTGTCTACACTGGCCGCTTGAATTTCCGCAAGAACACTGATGATCTCATGTAAGATTATCACCTAGCTAAGATCAGGAAGATACTGCTGTAAAATGGTCATTCAACTGAAACCTTCCTGGCCTGATTCCATCCTAAGTGATTGGCCCCCGGTTTGACACTGGAGTTAGCTCACTGGTTCACAATTGTAGAAAAATTTTGTGAGGTGTCTAGAACCCCAGTTTCAATTCCACACTATTCCCACGGACTGCAACATGCATGGCACCACACATGTCAATAGGAATCTGCATTTTCTGCTTTCTCTTCTATCCTCCATGGACCACGTCACTCCCAACTAGCACTTTACCTTCAAGGTGCTGCAGCAGAGCTGGAATCTTTACTCCCCACATCTCACCCACTGCTGCATGGATATTTTGGTGCAAGGCTTTTAGCAGCTGCAAGACAGAATATCCGTGTCCTTCTCTTTCATAAAGAGATGAGGCTACAACCTGTCAATGAGGGAGAAAGCACAGGCTAAGTTCTGCAGCAAGATACCAGCTTGTTCCTGAAGGAGGAAATATTTCAGATTCTCTCACTGTGGAGACTACACACTGTAGAGCTGCTGCTTCTACTGCAGTGACTTCCTAAAGAAGAAAGTATTCTAACTAGCATGAGGGTGTAGAACAGTGTGTCTCTGTCTGATCGGGGAGGGTGGAGAGAGACCCAATCATACACATTCTTCAGCCTAAAGCATTTAGCTGGAAAACTGATTTTTATACTTAACTGTTCCACTTCACATTTCTCAGAAAACCTGTCCTCCATGGTCTACTTACCAGGAGTCGTGCCAGCAATCCCTGAGGTGTAGGGAGTTTCCCTGGGAAAAGAAATAGAAGATCATTAATTATGCCAGACTTTGGAGAATCCCGCTGATGTTGTTCACCTAGCCATTTCCAATGTGCCCACCAAGGTTGCATGCAGCTGATAATATTTGCATTTCCATAGTGTTTTCAGGCAGAGCATCTCAAAAGTGTTTTACAAACATGAGTTAATTCCTCCTCATAGCACCTCTAAGAAACTGGCGTTAATTAGTCCTCAATTTCACAAGTGGGAAAGCTGAGAGAGAGCAAGTGATTTCCCCAATGTTATATCAGAATTTTGGTGGTGATCTGGAACCAGAACCCCCAATTTCTAGCTCCCTCCCATTGCCATGTTTTAATCCCAAGACCATCCTGCATTCCTTTTAGTCTCTTGACTGAAGATGAGAGAATTGGAACAGGCTGAATCTGGTCATTTCATAGTGGCTGGTGAGAATAAATGAAAGAGTTTCTGTTATAAACCTTGTCCACTATAGTCCAGGCAAGCAGCTTCTCCTCCTTCTTGCATCTTTTTCTCAGCCATTTCCTGGAGGCATCTGCAGAGAGGCTTCAAAGTGCCAGTGTACTGAGTTGGCACCACATACGTTAGAAGCCTTGGCCATAACACCTGCACAGAAGAGCAAGACAGTTCAACACTTGGCTATTTTCATTCCCCCACCTCCTACTGGCTGAATCCTTCTGTCATGCACCTTCTCCATTTAGTCATCACTGACCCTTCCCTATCTCGTTACCTTATCTCGATCTCACTTTCTCCTCCCCTCCGCCATCATCTCACTCTACCTGTCCCAGTGATCCCTCTCTCTACATTTTAAGTACACACTGCCTTGTTTGGAGAGCATTAGCAATCTGGTTCTCATCCGGAGATGAATCATCTTTCCCTGCATTATAAAGCTACTTAGACAGCACCATAAATTCATCCTGCACTTTTCAGACATACAGAAGGCACAATCACGGCCCCAATAACTGTTTAAATACAGGATCACCAAGTCTACATTTCCAAGGGATTCATGGGGAATCTAAGGAGACGTTGCACTCAGGCAATCGTGGTAATTAACAGAAGACCACTGCATTATGGTTCCTTCCAGTGAAGTTCCTTTTTATTTTGTCTGTACTGTGAATCGCTTCCTCCATGATACAGAGGTCCCATCATCTCTGACATGAACTTGACATGCTGTACCTCCATTATCCTGACTGGCAAGAAGCTTCCTTATGGAGAGGTACAGTAGATATACGGAAGAATGTCTTTATTTCACGAAGCAGTAGCAACATGTCACTTACTTGGGTCATTCCAGTGACTGATATGTCCAGGCCTTGCAGGATGTGAATGCACATAGTTTGGATAGTGCTTTCTTCCTGAACATCCTGGGAGGGAAGTTTTGTCCCCTGCTATGAGATAGATACATAGAATTTACTAGCTAGTGGGAAAACACTGGCTGTAGAAGCGGTGTCTATTTCTTACAAAGCCTTTCTGAATATTGACCTAGGAGAGCTTTTCCATTGCATTAGGAGTGCACAAATCATAAAATCATGGATTAAGGATGGAAGGGACCTCAGGAGGTCATATAGTCCAACCCCCTGCTCAAAGCAGGGCCAGCCCCAACTAAATTATTCCAGCCATGGCTTTGCCAAGCCTGGCATTAAAAACCTCGAATGATGGAGATTCTTAAGGGAAGAGAATAACAGAAACACCTAACTGGTGGGTCAGAACCCAGGCTTAGGAAAACCCCAGCACAAGAGGACACAAAGAAGATGGAGAGAGGCTGTTCTCAGTAGTGACAGATGACAGAACAAGAAGCAGTGGTCTCAAGTTGTGTGTGTGGGGGGGTGGATCTTAGGAAAAACGATTTCACAAGGAGGGTGGTGAAGCACCGGAATGGGTTACTGAGGGAGGTGGTGAGATCTCCATCCCTAGAGGTTTTTCAGTCCCAGCTTTACAAAGCCCTGGCTGAGATGATTTAGTTGGAATTGGTTCTGCGTTTAGCAGGGGGTTGGACTCGATGACTTCCTGAATTCTCTTTAAGCCCTATCGTTCTATGATTCTATAAAAGAGTTCCCTGAACAGTATTCATTTTTTGAAAAATTTTCAAAAAAGAACATTTCTTCTTTTTATCTCTGAGGAGAGCCACTCAGACTCTGCCCAGTGGAAATAAATATGCAGAACCTAGAGGGAGCCATTCTGTTTGTTCTGATGCCCCAAGCAGCTTGATCATTCTGTGCATAGTGAATGTGAGTCTATCTATAGGCTAAATTCTGTTCTTCCTTACACCAAACTAAATATTGATCAGCTCTACTGATTTCAGTTTAAATAAGAGCAAATGTGGCCTGATGAGAAAGAGTTGCCTCCTACTTTCTTTGAGATGGGTAGCATGAAAAAGAGGCAGTTGGTGAGTACTGCCATAAGCTCCCACTTCGTAGCTAAAGGGCCAGGCAGAGCTAAGATCCTCAACAACTTACTATAAAGTTAATGTATATCATGGATCCCATCATGGAACTCTGTGTCTGGAGTCCATGACTCTGCCCATAGCTGGAAATACCCATTGAAAAGATTTTGAACTAGTACACATAGAACAGAGTATGAAGTGTGCAGCAAACTTTTCCAGGTTCTAGACATCTTGATGTAGGCTGCATAACTTCAGTGTTTTGCTAATAGTTGATGTATGCTTCAGCAGCCACAGGATTGGGCACCAGTGTGTTCTTTGGAGAGTCTATTTATAAAAAAGATGTGCTTCCTTATACAAGAGCATTTCACTGAAAGATTGTGTTGTCAGAATTTTCACTGACTTGCCCAAGGTCTAAGGAATGTAGGTCGCACTGTCAGATGTAAATATCCAGAATCAGATTCTGGTCTCTGTTACACTTGTGTAAATCCAAAATAATGCCACTGAAGTCAGGGGCATTACCCTGGCTTTACACGAATATCACTGATCAGATTCTAGCTCTAATCCTTCAGTCCAGCTGCATCCTTGAGCATCCAAAGCTCCCACTGAAGTCAAGGGGAACAATCAGCATGCCAGAATGGCAGAACTGAGTCCTAAGTGTTAAGAACTCTCCTTACCAGATTTCTGGTGGACACATCGAACTCTCTGAAAACGTATGCAACCATATCCCCTGCTGCACAATTCTCCACACTTCCTGAACTGAGCAGCTTCAGGACAAAATGGAGAGCTGCCATCCTCACCTGCAAGGGTAGAGATTATGCACGAGTTATTATTATCCCTTCTGCATGCAATATGAGACAGGATATGAGAGTCCTTTTGCTTTTGCTTTTATCTCTTTGGAATGGTGGCTGAAGTACAAATGATTAACACATCCGTTATGTAAATTCCTTGCAACACTGGCTACAGAAGTACCATGCAAATGCCAGTTTTCACTTTCAGGTGACACTGTAATTAGGAAAAAGGCAGCATTTTCTCCTATAAATGTAAACAAACTTGTTTGTCTTAGTGTCTGGCTGAACAAGAAGTAGGTCTGAATGGACTTGTAGACTCTAAAGTTTTACATTGTTTTGTTACAGTTAACAAAAAATATCTACATTTGTAAGTTGCATTTTCACGCTAAAGAGATTGCTCTACATCACTTGTATGAGATGAATTGAAAAATAGTATTTCTTTTGTCATTTTTACAATGCAAATGTTTGTTATAAAAATAATATAAAGTGCATAGTACACACTTGTCATTGTGTTGTAATTGAAATCAATATATTTGAAAATGTAAAAAACCACAAAAATATTTCATAAATTTCAATTTTTAATCCCATTAATTTTTAGTTAACTGTGATTAATTGAAACCCTATTAATAATCTCAGCCTAAAAATGTGTCTCATTGCCAGACTCTCCACTGAGTGAAATACTTCCCAGATATTAACAGCAATACCACTATTCCACACACAATCTTACCTTAGCACTCTGATCACTGAGAGCAGATTGCACTGCCTTCACAATCAGAAACTTTCTAACTCTTGTCTCAGGCACTGAAAGATAAGGAGAAGTGTGCAGTATAGTATATCTTTGTTCCAAACACTCATGCTCCACATTAGAATGTGTCCTGGGCCCTATTTAAGAGTACTACCAAGCTT
Source organism: Pelodiscus sinensis (assembly GCF_052426305.1). Taxonomy (NCBI): domain Eukaryota; kingdom Metazoa; phylum Chordata; order Testudines; family Trionychidae; genus Pelodiscus; species Pelodiscus sinensis. Next base: position 314,619,463 of record NC_143052.1, read on the forward strand.
CACTCATATACAGAATCAGCGGGGAAAATATAGGACCAGGCTCTGATCTCAGTTACACCAGTCTAAGTCTGAAGTATTTCCACTTCTGTAAATAGCACCATCATACTATCCTGATGGAAATATTGTAAGAGAGTTAGACAAATGGAGGTCAGTGAAGTTAGTCTGTGTTTACCACCAGTATAGCAGAATTCGGAATCTATTCTAGAGTGTCTAATACTTATTCAGTCAGGAGTACTATTTTGTTTTTATCTCATTATTATTAACATGCATCCGCCACAAGATTACATTTGTATTTGAACCTTGAAAATATCTTAGGCTACATTCAGCACTTAATTAACCCTGTTGATTTCTGTGTGACCACATGGGAGTAACTTAGAGAAGCACTGGGTCCCTTTAGTGAATTTCCAACCCTCTGGTGAGCATGCAGCTAAAAGGGTGTCGCAAGGAGAAGGGAGAAAAATTGTTCTCTTTGGCCTCTGATGATAGGACAAGAAACAATGGGCTTAAATTGCAGCAAGGGAGGTTTAGGTTGGACATTAGGAAAAACGTCCCAACTGTTAGTTTGGTTAAACACTGTGAAAAATTGCCAAGGGAAGTTGTGGAATCTCCACCACTGGAGTATTTAAGAGCAGATTGGATAGACACCTATCAGGGATGATCTAGACAGTGCTTGGTCCTGCCATGAGGGCAGGGGACTGGACTTGATGACCTCTCAAGGTCCCTTCCAGTTCTAATAATCTATGACTATATGACTCTATGTGTTACAGCAGGAGCAGATGACCATTTTGCGGGGCTCCGGGCAGCATAATGCCGCGGGGCCCCCCCTTTGCCACGGCGCATGCACAGTGACGTCATGTGCATGCGCGGTGGCACCACGGCGCGTGCGCGGGGCTTTTTGAAGCGCGGGACCCGGGGCGGCCACCCCGCTCACCCTGCCCTATATCCGCCCCTGTGTTACAGATCCTCTGTGCCCCATTTGCAGAGATCATGAGTATGTTATAGCCCTACCATGCCTGCAAAGCCTTGGTTCTTTAGAGCAACCTATAGCAGCTCATGCTTTTAGCTCTGGATGTCCCCAACTCAACCCCCAGCACGATGGCGATGATCGCAGCAGTCACAGTTTCTCCTGTGTTACTTACAGTCAGCACCAATAATAGCTGTGAGCAGATTCAGGGATGCCACACGAACAGTCTCATTCTTAATCTTCAGCTGCGAGTGCAGAAAAGCTATGAGGTCATCAGGAGAAGAACGGGCTGCAAAGGAAGAAATCACATCCTCACTAACAACTGAAAGCTCATTCTTACCACATCTACAAAAGAAGGAAGTTACAAGGAAACGACTGTGTAATTTGGAGTCTCTTCCCCTACCTAGCAGTAGGATACAATAGCACAGCTCCATTTGATTTTCCATGATGAGCTGCTGAGTTGGAGAACAGATCTGTGGGAAGAAGAGAAGTGATCAAAGGAAAACTAATCAGAACAAGCAACTGAAAAGAAGATGCTCAATTAATTTCTAAGCACTCACTTCCTACCTTTCCAAATAGGGCTCTGAACCCAAAATAAATGGTACTGACTGCACAACAAGAATCAGAAACAATGACCGATGCATTGGATAACAGAAGTTCCTGCTTTCAAAGTGTTTTTAGCAGCAGAGCTAATTGAATCAAGACTTGATCCTTGGTAACTGGTTCAAATGGTTAATTATTCCACCATAAAAATGTAGGCCTTATTTGCAGTCTGAATTTGTCCAGCTTCATTTTCTAGTTATTGGCTCACGTTATGCCTTTCTCTGCTAGATTATTACATATGTTTCCCCACATAGATATTATAGACTGCAATTAAGTCACCCTGTCACAGGCTAGGTCCTCCCCATTTGGATGGGATCAGTTTTTACTATATAACTCTAACTCCCTCTAATAACTGGCTTATGCTAAAATTGCTTTACAAACTGAGCTGGATTTTAGCTAATAAAATGAGACCACTATCTGCTTATTCTTAAGCCAGCAGAAACCAATAAGGCATAAGAAGGTCTCCGGGCTCTTCACTAGCATTCAAAAGATGTTTATTGTTAATATGCTTCAGATCTGCTGTGCTTAAGCTCAAGTGATACAAGAAGAAGTTCCCCTCACCCGGTTGTGCAGAGCACTGCAGATGGCTTGAAATTTCCTTTTAGGTAGAAGGATCTTATATTCACCAGAGACTTCCAAGAGCTGCCTCAGACTCTACAACAGAGGGTGAAAGTTAGAAGGTGGGCATACAAAGGAGCAATATTCAATGACTGAAGCAGGTTCATGGAATTCATAGATTCCAAGGCCAAAAGGGATGATTGTCATCAACTAGTCAGGCCTTCTGTATGACACAGGCCTTAGAAATTGCCAAAATAATTCCTAAAGCAGAACTTTCAGAAAAAAATCCAATCTTGATTTTAAAATGATCACCTTGACTCTTGGAAAATGGTTTGAATGGCTAATATCCCACCACTGAAAAGGTAGACCTTATTTCCCATCTGAATGGATCCTGTTTCAGTTTGTAGCCACTGGATCATGTCATGCCTTTCTCTGCTAGGTCATTACATATATTTCCCCATGCAGATATTATAGACTGTAAGTAAGTCACCTGTCACAGGGTAGGTCCACCCTGTTTGGATGGTATCAGGTTGTGGAGGACTTAAAGAACTAAGGCAGCTCAAGTGGCCTAGCCTCCCCAACCACCATAGCAGGCCTGGTTCTTAGAGCAGCATTGCCTAATAGTCAGGGTCAGTGCAGCAGCCCTTTGATGAGGCTCTTCAGCTCAATGACCCAAGCCCTTCTAGGTACGACCGTTCAACCTAGTGCTCAACTACTCTTTGGGGCAAACCAGTGTTGCCTAGTGGCCAGCCCTTCTCCACCAGGCTCTACCTACTCCACAGGGTCCCAGCCTAGGGCCTTGTCTTGCAGCTCAATGGGGTTTCTTCCAAAACATGCAGAGTCAAAGTCTAATACCTCAACTCAATAATGCTTAGTTCACATAGATTACTTCCCACCATTCTTCTGCAGCAGGTCATCTCAGTAACTCCGTGGTCTCTCCTCCATCTGTGGCATTGGATGGTTGTGGGGAGGGAAGGGGGGTCAACTGGAACCACAGGCTGGCTGGTTTCTGCATCCTAGGGCACTGTCAGTCCCTCCACAAAAGCCTGCAAAGCACCTCTGCTCCCTTCAGCTGTCAGCCTAGACAGAACTGAGCTGCTCCCTTTTATATCCTGGTTTCCTGGTTCCAGTTGGAGCATTCCCAGCAAGTATGAAGGGGCATAGCCCACAGATCATGATTAGCTCCCGCTGAACCATGCATGGTGGGTATCCTCTGTCACAAACACTCCCCCTTAAGAGGGTGTCCATTGGTGGACCTTCCTCTTCATCGTCTCCTTCCACTTGGGAGAAGTCTGTGTTTGCATAAGCCTTCCCTGGCCCAGTGTAACATACAGAAGTCATAGGGTTGGAGCGGGAAGTACTACCTCATGATTGAGGCACTGGTGTCCTTCATGTTATTAATCCATCTGAGGGATGCGTGGTTGGTGACCAGTTGAAAGGGCTTCCCCAGTACATAATATCCCAGACTAAAAAACTAGTTCGAATTAGCGTTTTGCTAATTCGAACTAGCATGTCCACATTAAGTGGACCCTGAACGGGGGTTAAGGATGGCCGGAAGCAGTGCCGGAAGGGCATCAGATGAGGACTTAGAGCATGGAGCTGCTGCCTCAGGCAAGCTGAGGGCTGTGCTTAAAGGGACCCAACCCCCACCCCGGACAGACAGTGCTCAGGGGTGTTCCGCTTGCAAAGCAGTCCTGGCTTGGAGAGCCCTGAGTGCCCACACTGGGCACATCACACCACTCGGCCATCAGCCCGGCTGTACTTGCCGCAGGCTGCCATCTGGGGAGAGGGAGCAATTGGGGGGCTGCAGGAGAGCGTCCACCCCCAGAAGCCCGCAGAGCCAGCCCATCGGGAGCTCGTACCCCATTCCTCCCTCACCTCCTTCCACTTACCCCTCCCTAGCCCCCCTTCCTGATGTACTTGTGGTCAAAAATAGAATCTCTCTTTACTGAACAAAACTCGGGGAGACTGGGAAAAGGGGGTGGGAGAGGGGAAGAGAGAGGGTGGGAGAGGGGAGGGCAACTACAATGATCAGAGGTTTGGAACAAGTGATGGAGGGTGGGTCCATGGAGTGCTATTAGCCAGGGGGTAGGAGTGGTGTCCCTGCCCAAGGTTTGTGGAAGGCTGGAGAGGGATGGCACGAGACAAATGGCTGGGTCACTGTCTTCGGTCCATCCCCTCCAGGGTCCCTAGGGTTGGCCGCTGTTGGCAGACAGGCTACTGGGCTAGATGGACCTTTGGTATGACCCAGTATGGCCATTGTAAGCTCAGGGTCAGGGTCGGGGGTCTCAGTGGACCACCTTCATTTTCATGCACACCTGCTCCTGGGTGGCCAGGCTGGCAGCTCTCGTGCCCTAGACGGCCACTTTCCTGTGCCTAGTGCGGAGGTCGTGGACGAGGTCCACGATGTCCGCACTAAACCAGGCGGGTGCCCGCCTCTTGCGGTCCTGGGCAGGCTCCCGAGAGCCGCCAGCCTGGGAAGAGGGAGAGGGCTGGGTGGCAGCGGGTGGCTGGCTCGAGCCGTGCCAGGTGCAGGGTCTGCTAGCTGGGTGCTGGCAGGCTTGCACCTGGCACGGGCACCGTAGCCAGCCCGTTCCCCTTTCAGGGGTCCGGGGCGGGGAGGGGGGCAGACGAGTTTCCCTGGTGTTGGCCAGAGTGGCCACCAGGGAAAGCTGGGGAGGGCTAGCCTCCCACTAGTTCGAATTAAGGGGCTACACACCCCTTAATTCGAACTAGTAAATTCGAACTAGGCTTAGTCCTCGTACAATGAGGTTTACCTAGTTCGAACTAAGTGCGCCGCTAGTTCGAATTAAGTTCGAACTAGCGGAGCACTAGTGTAGCGCCTATCAAAGTTAATTCGAACTAACATCCGTTAGTTCGAATTAACTTTGTAGTGTAGACATACCCCCAGGGTGTAGATCACCCACTTGATGGCCAGGGCCTCCCTTGCTATAGTAGGGCAGCAGGTCTCTCAGGAGAACAGCTTGCAGCTGAGATAAAGGATCTGGTGCTCCTTCCCACCTACTTCTTGAGATAGTACCACTCCTGGTCCTACCTCCGAGACCTCCATTTGAAGGATAGAAGGCTTTGTGAAGTTGGATGGGATAGGACCAGCTCTTGGTTCAGCTGCTTTCACAGGGCCTGGAAGGCTTCCTCACAGACTTCTGATTACTGGACTTTCTGTGATTGGGTGTTCTTCATCAGGTCCAATAATAGGGTGCCCAGTGTGATGAAGTTGGGTACTAAGCAGCCACTGTGTCTGAAGTATTGTGGCACCTGTTTCTTTGTCATGGAGGTGAGTCAGTCACACAAGCCTTAGACCTTATTTATCAAGGAGCTATAGTTTTCCCCTTCCTACTGTGTTCACTAAGATGGCACTTGGCTGGATTCACAGTGAGTCCTGCATCTATTGGGGCTTACAATACCTTGCTAAGATGTCAGAGGTGTTCCCCCCAGCTGGTGCTGTGGATGACAATATTCTTAATGCACACGGCTGTATATTGCATATATGTTTGCAATATTTGGTTCATGAGCTGCTGAAAAGTGGCTGAGGCTCTGTGCAGCCCAAATGGCATCCTGCTGAATTGCTATAAGTCAAGCAGGGTGTGGAAGGCACTCTTCTCACAGGAAGCCGGTATCAGGGGTATCTACCAATATCTGTTGGTCAGTTCTAGTGTGGAAATGAACTTTGCATTTCCCACTGTATTCCTCCTTGAGATTTCCCCATGTATGCGTCCCAGTATCACTTCAGCTTTTTTGGCCACAGCATCTCATTTGTAGGTCATGTTCAGCTGAGTATTCACCAAGTTTCCCAAAATATTTTTCAGAGTTACTGCTTCTCAGGAAGCATCCCTCAACATGTATGTATCACCTAGATGCATATATTTACATTCAGCCATATTTAAATGCACATTTATTGTTAGCATCCAGTTTACCAAATGATCTATATCACTCTGAATCAGTGAGTTGTCCTTTCCATTATTTACCACTCCCCAATTTTTATTTCATCTGCCAATTTTATCAATGATGATTTTATGTTCTCTTCCAGGCTATTGATAATGAGATGACAGTCTAACTCCTTCCTGTACCTACACACTTTTCTTCTTTGCTGCTTGAAGCTTCCAGGATATCTCTGATGAAATCTGCATATTTTACTACATTTAGGCTCTTGTGTAGTCCTCTGATACTTTTAGTCAAGTCTATGAGGCATTGATTCCCTCAAAGTCATGGGTATTCCAATCCCAAAAGCAACCACATATTCTGGACCAGAAAGCCAACATAGATTGGGAGTAAACCATGGGGGAAGTGGGGAGGGGGGAAGGGCAGCAGGGTTGTGGCCCTGGATTTGCTGCTTGGCTTGTACTGAGCCAGCTCACATAGACTGAGCATGCTAAATCATACTACTGAAGCCAACTCCCCTCACTCCATCCTCTCACTATCAGCAGACAAGAGTTACCTTGGTCATGTGATACTGAGGGTAGATGAAATAAGAGAGACAAGGTGGGTGAAAAAATATCTTTAATTATATTATCTCACCCACCTTGTCTCTCTAATATCCTTGAACCAACACAGCTACAACAGCCCTGTACACAACGGTAGATGAAATAGACAGTGATTTTATATCTATCTAGTTATATAATCTAAAGCAATGCACTTGAGGCCTTCTTAGTATTAATTTTCAGCTACTGGCCATTTACTTAATACTGCCCAGAGACAACACACAGCAGCCCCTGCTCTGAGGAGTTTATTTATAATCTAAAAGAGAGACACAGAGTTGATAGGATGTACCAGTAAATCACAAGGAGGGAGTATCTTATCGGGGGGAGGGGCAGGTGTTTTGTTTCTTACCTCCTTAGCATCTCCAGGAAACAGAAGATACTTTTCATGAGAGGCTTTTACCTACAAAACTTGTCACCTGGGTCACCATGTCTATAAAATCAAGACTTGTGTGTTTATCTATTATCTAACAAGTCACTATGTAGACCAGGAAACGCCACTGGTAGCAGCTAGTGCAGTTCACCTATACGCACACATTGATAGTTATTTTAATAAGTATCTCACCTTGGTGACATGAAAAACATTAACATCCTCTTTATATTGCTCAAGGAGCCATGGGATCTGTTCGAACACCTGATCTTGATACTCTTCTTTATGCAGGAGGAGGCTCATCATGGGACCAAGGGCTTTGATGATGGCCTGCTTGAGCTACAAAGAGACACAGAATTTATGTTCCTACAAATTCATTCAATATCATGCAATGGGCCCATCTTTTCTACGCCTGATGAGTGCAATTTCCCTTTTCCACTGTTGAAACAGCCCTATCTCAATATTTCCTGGTAAAGAATTAAGACTCATGGGCTACGTCTACACTGGCATGATTTTCCGAAAATGCTTTTAACGGAAAAGTTTTCTGTTAAAAGCATTTTCGGAAAAGCACGTCTAGATTGGCAGGATGCTTTTCCGCAAAAGCACTTTTTGCGGAAAAGCGTCCGTGGCCAATCTAGACACGCTTTTCCGCAAAAAAGCCCCAATCGCCATTTTCGCGATCGGGGCTTTTTTTGGGAAAACACTACTGTGCTGTCTACACTGGCCCTTTTGCGCAAAAGTCTTTCGGAAAAGGACTTTTGCCTGAACGGGAGAAGCATAGTCTTTCCGGAAAATCACTGACGATCTTACATGAGATCGTCAGTTCTTTTCCGGAAATTCAAGCAGCCAGTGTACACAGCTGGCAAGTTTTTCCAGTCTAGATACAGCTATGGTGTTGGTTTCAGAATTATATTCTACTGCACCTCACAACTTTCCCAAGTGGGATATTTCCCCAGATTAGTATGCACACTAAACCAACTCATTCCTGCTGTAACTCTCATGGAACTGAATAGACATCTGCCAGGAATGAATTTAGCCCATTCTCCTGTATTCATCTGCATGTCAGGTGACAAAACTGGAATCTATGTACACTATGTACAGACAGAATTTCCATGAGCTTGTGACATTATAATCTTTTTTAAATGTTTTACATCATACTCTGTTCTATCCCAAAGAACCTGCCATTGAACTCCATCATCACAAAGAATGCCATACACAGAGAATTTAACAATACAATTTCTCATAAAGGTTTAGAAAACCTACAATTCTCACCTCCAAATCTTTACATGTGGTCCATTTGCTTGTCACATGACGATAGAGGGGAAGAATTTGATCACAGAATTGAGATTTACCCATTCTGGGAAATGGGCACTTTTCCCAGTTACTAAAATATACATTTACTGCCCTTGACCATTTTTCCAGAACTGCATGGAAGGAAAAAAGACAGGCAGTATGAAAAGGATGCAATAGTAATAAGGATACGTTGCTTCATCAGTGAAGACACCCAGGCTTGTAGTTTATTACAATTCCATGCCCAATTCAGGAACAGCTGATGAAATCCAATAACAGTTTTGAATTATTTCTCTTCCCTCCTTTCCGTTTCTTGTTTCTCAAAAGGCTTTCTTCTCTTTTGCCTCTCTCCATCTCTTTTTAATTCTCATCATTTGAAAACATATTTTTTCTCCCTTGTTACCTCTTAATTAGAGCTGATTGAAAAGGTAGTTTAAATTAAATTAAAAGTGTTTACTCTTGTTTTTTTCAAAATTTCAAATTACAAAGATCATTCACATGTTTCAAAAATCAACAAATTTCAGCCACCTTTTTAGCTGCACAAAAACACTGAACACATCCTGATTAAAACTGTCATTGACATTTTTCAGTTTAATATTCCATCAAATTGGAAACAAATATGAAACATATAATAAAAAAACCAAAATATTTTGACCAGCTGTTTTCTGAATGATTCATGTCCTCTGCAGTTATTGCTTATTTAGCCCTAAAACTGTATGATTTCCTATTGGGTTACAGTTTGTCTGAAAGATGTTCAGTGCCCCTAACTCCTATTAGCTATACTGAGATTTGACAGCATTTTGCCCTAAAATTAGATGCACCCCCTGCCCTTGAAAGGAAAATTAAGGCTCAATCCCATGTTCTATGACGCTGATGGCAAAATTCCCATTTATCTCAAAGGTGCAGGATTAGGCCCTTAGGCCTGATCTACACTAAAGGGGAAAGTTGACTTAAGGTACGCAACTCCAGCTATGTTAATTATGTAGCTGGAGTTGACGTATCTTAAATAGTGTTTTCAGACTGTCCACACAGTGGAAGGTTGACAGGAGTGTTATTCCTCATGAGAAGCAGGACTACCGGTGCCAACGGGAGCACCCACTCAGTTCGAATTAGTGGGTCTTCACTAGACCTGCTTATTTGGACCCTGGTAATCAACTGCAGCAGCATTGATCTTCTGCATAGTGTAGACGTGGCCTTACTTGAGCATCAACTAAAAAGCAAAGGAAGAGAGAAGTGGAGAAGACCAGAGGACAGAGAAAGAGGGTGAAAGGAGATGATAATTAAGAAAATAAAGAGGAGGAATGGGTGGAGGGGTGGAAAACGGGAAATTTTTAAATGTAATTCAATCTGTTGCCTGCACATTCTCCCCCAGGAGTTTCCTGGCACATGGGCAGCATCAGCTTTTGTTTATTTTTAAAATATCCACAAGTCATAAAGTGCCTGAACTTACAAATGCTCAGCACCTCCAGCAAAGTAAGGAGCACTCTCAACTCCACTGAGTGCCACAGGAGCATGAGGACTCAGCCCCTGGTACAATCCAGTTCAGAGCCTGTTTGTAAACGATCAGTCACTTAACTCTGTACCAAGGCCCCTAAATATCCATTTTGGACATCTACAATAAGTGCTGGCACTTACCACCACAAAATGCTTGCCTCAGCCTGCTCTCGTCGACTAACATCCGCATGGAGCTCATGCCGTACAGGGTCATTCCCACAAAAGGAATGCACTTGAGTGCTGAAAAGAAGGACCAGAAGAAAAGGAAGACAGACAATTGACTGTTATCTGCCTTCTTACTATCGCATTTAGAAACACCGCTGGGTCAGATGCTATGGGCTCCTAGGTCATTTTGTGCTGCGTACACAAATGATAAGGCAGCAGTAAAAAATCAGTGGGGGATTTACCCTGAGGAGGAGCATTCTCCACCAAAGTGCAGCTGTGCCGGATGCCCAATCCTCTCCCAGAGTAGGAGAGAGAGCACTGGGGAGGGATGAGAAATGGAATGGAGAAGAGCTCCACTAGACCTGATTTTCCTCAATCCTGTCCTTTAAGAACTTCAAATGGGGCATAAGAGCTTGCACCTTGGTGTGGATAGCTCATGGTCTAGCAACTAGAACCAGCCACAGCAGTTCATCTCATGCCCCCCAAATTGCACTTTGTGTAGCTGTACAGAGCGTGAACCTCTGTCCTTAAATGGAAGACAATAACTTTGAAACAAAAGATGGAAGTTGACATACTATAGGCTGATGATAGGTTGCCCAGTGTAATCAAAGTGAACTCGTCAGACAGCTCCAGTGGTTTCAGATGACATTGAAGCTCATACATCACCTCATTGAAATAGCAGCGTGCCAGAGCCACTAATGTGTTGCTCGCTGCCACTTTTAGTTCATTTGTTGCTTCCTTAAAAAATACAAAAAGAGAGAGACTGAAGTGATTAAAGCCAACTACACCAGCCAATGCTGCTCAAATGAATCAAATTTTTATTTCTGTTTTCCACCCAACTTTCTGTGAACAGAATCATTAGTCATAAATAATCATTGAATCGTTTGGCTAAACACTTGTCAGCCTTTCAGTTGTTTGCAAGCTGCTTAGACTATTCGCTATTAGCTATTTGTGGTGGATGATTGGCTATCATAGTGACATGATATTTTTCCCTCAGAGGAGGTGGGCAGCTTCACGATATTCAGAGAATTTTCCTGAATAAACTATACCCTAAATCCAAATACTGCTTCTTTTGGAAATAGCTCAGATTCTGTTTTAAGGTTTCATCCTGCTGCTTAACACCATAGTATCAGAGCACCTTCCACAGAAAATCAGTATCAATAATGAAATCCCTAGTAGACTTCACAAAAAACTTGCTTGTTAAGAAACGGTAGGCCTCTCTGCATCTGATATATGTCACAATATCCTGACCTTACAAAGCACTTAAGCACATGTGTAACTTGAACAAGATGAAACTAGTCACATGCTGCTTAGGACCTGGGATTTCTGGAGGATGGTGTGGGGATCTATGGGCCCCTAGCAGTCATTAATCCTGGAGTTTCAGTATATAGTTTACAAAAAATGTTTTAATTAGTTTAAACTTTCATTCCTGTCATTAGCATATAGGGAAAACTAACTTACCTGAGTATCAGAGGGGTAGCCGTGTTAGTCTGAATCTGCAAAAGCAGTAAAGTGGGTCTTTGACCACAAAAGCTTATGCTCCAACACTTCCGTTAGTCTAACTTACCTGAGTCTCTCTCATGTGGTTTGAGGCAAGTGTTATTATTTTGCTCAGTAGCCTTCTCTCTAGGACCTGGGCATCCTGCTGTAATACTTTCTCCAGGATACAGTAAATGTCTACTCTGTTTTTCTGGGGACAAAACATAAAAGAACAATTGGGGAAAATGTTTCCTTGATGACAATATAGTAATGCTATAAGCTAATATAGTAACGCAATATAGTAACACTTACGCTAATAAGCTTCTGCCCAAAAGAGTTTACAATCTAAACATGAAACAACTAGCCCAGGCTAAAAGAGCAGATCAATAGCCAGGAAAATAATTCAGGTCTTCTGATTCACTATCTGGAGTCCTCTCCACTAGACCACACTGATTCCACAGCCTGCATACTCACTCAAGTAACCCCTTGTCTTCATTTGTGTAAAACTTGCTATGGCCTCCACAATCACCCCAGCTAGCAGCACTTCAGAAGAAGCTGAGCAATTCACAAATTTTTTAATCAGAATAAGGGCTCTGCACTGCCCCCTTATCTAATTTTGTTTATTATTGTTGTTATTATTATTATTATTGTTATTGTTGTTGTTATTATTATTAGCATCTTGCCCTTTTTTATCCACTCCAGGCAGAATTTGTAAATACAATTATAAAATACCCAACTCCTGCAGTAAATCTTCTGCAGCTTTTAGGGAAAATTAGCTCAGGAGTTACCTCTACATTGACAGTAGCACACTTGAAGGTCTCTTTTATGGGGTCCATCAAAGTTGAAATTCACAGATGATACTAAATATGGAGGAGTTGTAGGTATGAGTTGTGACAGAGAAATAATCAAGAGGGGCACAGAGAAATTAGAAACCTGAGCAGAACAAGACTGATTTCAGAGAACTGCAAACTAGCGCACCTAGAGAGGGGGTCAATATAACTGACATAATGAGAGGGAGAAAAGTGGGAAACAACAAGTGACCTGGAGTGACAGTGAAAAAAAAAGACAGCCATCTGGGCTGGGTTTGTTACATACAGGAATCTTGTCATAAAGCAGGAAGTTTCTCATTGTTCATCTGAGGTGTGACTGCTTCTGGCTTATTTCACTTTTTTGGCACCACATTCCCCAGAAAAGATCAACAGCTTGGAAGTAATTCAGGAGAAAATTTTAAAAAGTGCAGGGAGGCCAGCAGAACTGACTTTTAAATAGAGACCTGCAACCTCTATGGGATCTGACCTCATGCATCAGGGTGAGGTTGGGTGGGTGTAGGGGAGCCTGCCTTGACAGTAAATGGCCATGTCTCCCTTTAACACGTGCGGATCTCTAACAAGCAAAACCCAGGCCTGTCTCAAGTCTGGTGAACATAAACATGCAGGCAAGGTCATGGGAGAAGCTGTGAGAGGAAGGAATGTTTTGCATAACAATGCAGATGAAGCGTGGTACCTGAGACCATGTCAAGAACACATGGCAAGCAATCTTGTACAGGTACTTCTGTTTCTGATAACCACAAATTACAGATGCAGCCATACAACTGTCAACTATGCACATAGCAGCAACATCCTGAGTGACAAGATGTACTCCAGATAGGGTATTGGGCATGTTACATATCCTACACAATACGTAATCAATTGGTAAGTATTATTAGAACAACCAAGTCTCGCTTTGCTATAAAATGGGCTTAGTAAGAACAATCAGTGGGAGGGAATGAGCAGGATTGACCCACAGGTACTGCTCGATGTAACTAGAAGTAAATAGGCCCTTCACACCGGTGATCCAGTGCGTGGTGTTCCAATGCATGGGAAGAAAAGGAACCCTGACCTCCTGCCTGCTACTGTAGGTAGCATACGGGTGAAGTGTAAGTGAACTAGTCTTTATTATTGTATTATAGTAGCTCTTTTATTAATTGCTTTTGCATTGCTTTGCACTATATTATTGCTTTAGAATGTATGGCATTTAAGGTTTAAATTGTGTAGTAATTGTTTTTAAGGCTTGTAAAACTTAAACAACTGTAATAACTGCTTAAAGCTTGCAATAAATAAGAAAGTGGTTAAGTACCCCTGGAGTGTCCCGGTTTCTCTTGGATGTAAAATAAATCGAATCACATCACACTGGGAAAACAACTGGACTCCCGTGGGCTCAGATCAGGTCAGCTCTCCTCCACAGAGTCAGCACAACCATGACTGCCTACTCCAGCCAGCCACCACCTCCTTGCTGCATAGCATGCACTGTGGAGTGAGGATGCTTAGGAGTCAGTGTTTCCTACCCTGCAGCACGTACATTGCACAGCAGAGAGCAGTATCAGAGACATAAAATTTAGACTTTAACATCAGGAAAAATGCCCCAGCTATAAGACATCTATCAGGTTATTACATAGTCTTCATTGGAAAGTGGTGGAAACCCAGTCACTAGGAGCTTTTAAAATTGGTTTGGCCCCAAAAAATGAAAAAGGCACAGCTGGGAAATTGGATGATCCAACAAGCCTTTCACATCTGTCTCCTGTGAGTCTATAACTCTGAATTCAGGCAGCTGAAGGTGTGAACTGCCTGCTAAGGTCATAAAGCACTTTGGAATGTTCAAAGCCAATGGTTGGCTACACATTCCAGTGGTTGTGCTTTTAAAGGATGCTGCTGCAAACTGCTATCACTGCTCTAGTGGGGAGAGGCTCTGCCTCTTTCCATTCATTTTTAAATGTAAGGAGGATTTTCAATTGAAAATCATAATTGATAACTTATGAATATATGAGCCCCACACTATTCAAGCGAGTCAGAAATGAACTGCTTGTCTTGGCTTCCTGGTACTTGAAACTAAAATGCCTTCTGTGTTGACCCTTAATAGAGAAATGGACTTTGCTGGATGCGAGTATTAATAAAGGAAAAAGGGGTTTGGATTATTTAAGAACCCTTCAAAGCTATATCCCAATCATATGTCATTATAATTAAGAAGTGTTGTCTTGGATTTAGAGCAGAGAGTCAGTTCACATGGGTTTTATTCACCATTCTTCTACTAACTCACTATGTGGTGTTGAGCAAGTTATTTAATTCCCCATGACACAGCCCATCAGTAAATGGGGATGTTTATCACTCTCCCAAAGGTGCTGTAAAACCTAATTCATGAGTAAGTAGGTAAATGCTTTGAGGTTTTTGGATGAAGATGCTAAAGGAGGACAAAATACTGCTATAAGAGATTATAGATACCCCTACAGTGCACTTTTATAATATACAGCCCATGTACTCCAGTGTGTACAAAAGGACAGTGCTCCTCTGAGTGTCTCTTTATTATATCATCCTGACCTGTAACAGAATTTTGCATGATGAGTTTTGCATGAAGACAGAAGGGTAAATACTGATTACACTGAAGGTGGGCTGAGCCAAGTTCTGTATTGAATTACTTCCATGAAGTCAAACAGAATTTGGAGTGGAAACATGGAAAACAGATGTGATTTGATGAAACTGCCCTACCTCATCCTGCTGAAGTTTTTCTAGCAGAACAGTCACAACGACAGCCAGTTTGGTCTCAGCAATCTTGACAATCTGAAGGGCAATAGTGGCCTTATCTTGATCGTCCATATGGTCCAGGAGTAAAACAACCTCGCTGTAAACAACTGAAATTAAAGGAAAGGATTCTGCTGGTTATCATTGATATTGGGATTCGGTGCTTGTGTCTTTAATTCACTATCTAGTAAAGACTCTGTAGGAGACCAGACATGGTGATAAGTGGACCTGGGAGTCATGCAAATCCTTTTCTTCCCTCATGGTGACCATGTCTGTTTGCAGAACTATTGTGGGGGGACGGATTATAATAAGGAAAAGCTGCTCCTTTTAAATAAGATCCCCACATAAAATCATCTTTTCCACCTTTACTATTAATTTAGGCATTTTGCTAGCACACAGAATAATTTATAGCCAAGATTTTTAAAACTGGGTGCCTAAACTAAAACTCCTAAATCCATATTAACACGCCTACATCCTGATTCAGCAACTTAATCACATGCCTAACTCTATGCCAACAAATAAATCTAAAGTTAAACACGTGCATGCTGAAGTGTTTTGCTAAGCCAGGGTGTCATTTCCAAAAGTGCTGAGCACCCAGAATTACCTATGGATAGTGCAAAGAACTTCTAGGGGTTCAGTATCTCTTGAAAATCAAGCCACTTTTTAAAGACCCCACTGTATGAATTTAGAAGTCAAACTTTATGCACTCTGTTTTGAAAAAAAGGCTTCAGTTTTATTTTATGGTAATTTAAATACTTGCAGAGAAGACACACGGACTAGGTATTTGTCCAGTTGCCTCTAGAGACCCTAAAAGATTTTCCCCCAATGCACAACATAAGAACATAAGAACGGCCGTACTGGGTCAGACCAAAGGTCCATCTAGCCCAGTATCCTGTCTGCTGTGTTGACATACCCTTCAAGAGTGACAATTTTTAGTTCAAGACAAGTTTTGGTTTCAGCATAGGGTTGCTAGGTGAAACGTAATGGTTTGTGACATACAGAAGATTAAAGTACATGATCTAATGACCTACCACCCTTAAACTCTATGAAACTGTGAAATAGTTGATGTATTAATAAAATCAGGATTTTATCTCCTATGTGTGTCTCAGCAGAAATTCTCCTGGAGACTTAATATTTAACAAGAAATCTGAAATGCCATATTTATCTGTCTCCATTGTAACAGCATTCCAAGGCATGGAGGAGGAATTGATCAGAATTTACCCTTCCCATGAAAGATTGCTCAAGATTAGGCGATTACCCATCCTTACCCTTCGATTCCAACACCCAGATGCAGATGGAATCAGAACTGTAACTTACATTGCCCATACAGTTGCCATAGTAATGGTGTAGGATTAAGAGCACTAGTGTTGCTAAGAAACGCTTGGTTATCCTCCATTTAATATGCTAGCTATCCACTTAATATCTTAAGTAGACAGCAGGTACATCTAGACTGCAGAGTTTGTCCAGGATACCAGAGATATCCCAGAAAAGCTCTGCCACGTCCAAGGAATGCGTCTGCTTTTCCAAAAAAATATTGGAAAAGCAGACATGTTTTTTCAGCATCTTTGTAAACCTCGTTCTACGAGGAAGAAGGGATGTTCTGAAAGAGGCTTTTTTTCTGACATTTGGCCCAGTGTAGATGGGCCAACTGTCAGAAAAGCCTCTTTCAGAAGAAAAGTGATAGAACTTTGTAGTCTAGACACAGTCAGCTAGAAGAGAAGTCCTTCTGTGTTTTCTCTTCTAATTTCTCCCATCTCTGATGCTTTGCACCACTAGATTTTGGCTCCAAGGATGCAGAAGCCATAAAATAAGGACCCATATTAAACATAAAACAACTGGAGAAAGGAAAGAAGACCTTCCCCATAACATCCAAGAGTGACACAGATTGTCAGGAAAGTTTCCAGGTTCAGAGGCTGTAGGCCAGTCCTTCAACTCAAGTCAATTAAAAGGGAAGTCAGCAGAGGCTCACTGGATTTACAGCAGCTAATGATCTGGTCATATAAATGGAGAATATTACACGTTTCTATGCACCCATGCTCTTGAATGTGTATGTGTGGATACAGGTTGGATATAAAAAATACAATAGTGACCCTTACCTCTATCAATTACCTCCTGTTCACTCACAAATGTATTCATGGTTTAGTCTTTCCTCAACACCTTCTCTCAATCCTTTCTCCAACTAGCTCCAGTACTGAGAGATAGATGGCCTCTCAGTCTGTCAACCAGAACTTCCAGTTGAAATTACACAAGCACTATTGTGACATCCTTGTGACCAAAGCAAATTCCATAAACTGTTGATGACCAGGTAGGCACACAGGGACTCTGTCACTGTGCTGGAGAGAACTATGGTTAAGATGACCTGTCACCTGTCCATGACTTTTACTAAAAATGGCCCTAAATAAATTTTAGGTGCTCAGGATAGGCAGCGCTCCAGCAGACTCCACTGCTCTGAGAGCAGGCTGGGGTGCCACTACTACTTCCACTCCAGGTGGGGGAACTGCCCAGGGTACCCTGACTGCTCTCCAACCAATGCTCCAGCACAGCATCTGGCCCCAGGGATGCCCTGAGATGTACCACGCCAACTACTGTGGAAATCACAAAGGTCCCAGAAAGTCCCAGAATCCATGATTTCTGTGACAGAAATGTAGCCGTGTTAGTCTCGTGTAGCTGAAACAAAAACCAGGACTATGTAGAACTTTAAAGACTAACAAGATGGTTTACTAGATGATGAGCTTTCTTGGGCCAGACCCACTTCCTCAGATCAAATAGTGGAAGAAAATTGGCACAACCATATATACCAAAGGATACAATCAAAAAAATGAACACATGAAATTTGATTTGTCCTTTTCATATGTGTACATTTTTTTGATTGTATCCTTTGGTATATATGGTTGTGTCAATTTTCTTCCACTATTTGATCTGAGGAAGTGGGTCTGGCCCACGGAAGCTCATCACCTAATAGACCATCTTGTTAGTCTTTAAAGTGCTACATAGTCCTGGTTTTTGTTTCATGATTTCTGTGACCTCCATGAATGATTCACAGCCTTATTCATAATCACTTTCACCCAAATAGGCCTCTACCTACAGGTTCACAACCATCTCCTCCCTGTTGGTCAGAATCAATTCTTAAATGCCTATGCCCTGGGTTACTTCCTTCAGTTTCTGAAACAAAGCATTGTCCCCATGACATTCCAAGAACTTATTGGATAGTTTGTGTTTTCCCATATTACTTTTCCCACTGATGTCTAGGTAGGTAAAGTCCCTCATTACTATTAGGGCCTGTGTTCTGGATATTTGTTTTATTTGTTCTAGAAATGCCTCATCTCCCTCCTCCTCCTGGTTTGGATGTGTTTTCCCCACTTCGTCTTTACCCAGAGACTTTCAACTGGTCTGCCTCTTGCCTCTTTCTGGAACTCAGAACAAGTGTACAATACACCAACACCGCCCTTTTATTCCTACATGCTCTTCCTGAACAAGATGTACCCCTCTATGCCAATACTGCACTTATGAGATTTATCCCATCAAGTATCTGAGATGCCACTTAAGCTCAGTTATGACTTGTCTATTAGTACTCCCAATTCTGACTGCTTAGTCCTGTTATTCCTTGAATTTGTGAGCAGACGTCTAAAGCAGTGATACTCAAAATGGTCCATGAAACCACTTTGAGAAAACTGCTAACTGGCTACTGGTGTGTTTATTTACTGGTGCCGCAGCCACAAAGCCTCGTGGCTCCCATTGGATCCGATTTGCTGTTTGCAGCCAAAGGGAGCCATGGGAAGCAGCAGCCACAGCTCCTTTTGCTATGACTGGCTAACCAGAGCCAAAGGGACCTGCAAGGCTCCGTGGCCTCACTGCTGGTAAATAAACACACCGGCGCGGCCGGTTAGCAACTTTCTCAAAGTGGTTTCACGGACCACTTTGAGAAACACTGATCTAAGGTATTGATCAAATTCCCCCCAGGGATTTCCCTCTTGTTGCTCCTGTAATTCTACTCTAATTTTCCATATCTGATTCTCCCCAAAGAACTAGTCCTCTATTAAAGATACCTTTTGAACCTAGTTGCCTTTTGTCACCTGCCCCTACTCAACTTAGTTTAAAGCCCTTCTAATAAGATTGGTGAGTCACTGCATTAAGATGTCCTTCCCTTTTGTGGTCAGATCCATCCCATCTCTTCCCAGCAAACCTCCTTCCTGCAACAGTATGCCATGACTGAGGAAGTCAAAACCTCCCATCCATCCATCTTCATCACACTATTGTGTGGACATGCTTACCATTTAGTGTAAAGAGCAGAAAAAACACTCAGTGCAGGAAACAAGGAGACTCAAACTGAAGCTGTCAAGTTCACATGCTTCCATTTTCAGTAACTGATCCATCTGGATCTCTCAAGTTAGTGGGGATGTCCAAGGCAGAAAAATATTTCTGTAGATCAGCATGTGATTATTTGCATTGCGGTACTGCCTCATAGTCCCAGTCATAGGCCAGAATCTCATTGCCTTAGGACCTGTACAAACTCAGAATAAGATGGTCCTTAACTGTCATTAAGTAATATTTATTCACAGCACAACAGAGAAGATAATTAAGCAAGAAGATAAGCCTACTTTGACCAGGTACCAACATGAAACTAGTGTAATACTACTACATATTTAGGAAACTTTCTCCCTGATTCAGGGTCTGTCGTGGCTAAGCCCCAGTTCCATACCATTGTGCAAACTGGGGTCTTATACAACTGCGCTAGATAGAAAGTGTACAGCAGTACAGTTCAAGAGTACTCCATATTTAATACATGCACAGGAGGCCACTTCCTCAAGAAGCTAAGGGCATGGTCAGCACAGAGAGACTTCCTGTCTCTGCTAGTTTTACGCATCCCTCACTGTCTACACCTGCTCCATAAGTTCAGGCCTTTCAAAAACACCGCATCATGTACAGGTAACTGTAACAATGCTTGTTCGTTGTATCTGTTCACATGAGGGCAAGGCATCCAATATCAGTCCACTATGGGTGGATCAGCAATAGGAATAATGTTTGTGCATGTGACAAAGAACCCCAGGACCACAGAACAGATTAAGGACACCAATGTGTGTGGCAAAGTCATCACAAACACCGTGCAGACGTCAGGGAGCTCATAAGTTAGCATATAACCTTAATTCAGATCTTGGTGCAATAGTATATCCTCAAAAGGAAACTTTCCTTATTAATTGGTTGTATTTTACTTATCAGTTGGTTGTATTTTACAAGATAAAAAGCTGAATCGTTGGTTGAATGTTAGTTTATTTGCCCCAGGGCCAGATTTTTACAAAAACAAGTCATGTGCACATACACAACTAAGAGTTCTGCAGCAACGCACACTGTCCTGCAGCAATTAGTAGTGGGATCCTGCCCTTAGCAAGTCCTGGGCTTACAATTCACAGGCTTATCTCACTAATGAGTATCAATTGATCAGCCTGTACTGAATATGGCTTGACAATTTGCCATCACTCAAAACACATGACAATCAGAGAGGATGATAAATATACCATTTATTCACCATTATGTACAAAGTCCAACATGTCCAAGGAGGCAAGAAAACAAAACTGGTGAATACAGAAAAAACATTACAGCCTCTCTCCGAGTTACAGACCAAACACTTGCCTGTAACTCGATCAGTTTGTAACTTGGACCCCATTGAGTTACACGTGACCGCGCTGTTTGTAAGCGTGGGTCACATTCGTAACTCAGGGACCGCCTTTACGACTGCTCCATGGGAGCTTTGGTCGTAAGTGCGAACGGTCGTAACTCGACCATTCGCAACTCGGGGAGCAGCTGTACTGCAAAAAATAGACTGATAGCAAGAAGCTTTTGTACAATGTGCAGTAAGATGCACACCTTAATCCCGCTCAGTGTTTGACTGACTCTAATTCAACCTAAGTTTTGTCAGAGTAGGGTATGAGGCCCAGATCCTCAAAGGTATTTAGACTAATTTCCATTGAAACCAATGGGAGCCAGGAACCTCAATACCTGGGAGGATCTGAGCAAGGATGGCAGAATTTGATGCAACAACAATATGCATTTCTAGAGAGATTTTCTTTTTTAAATAATTTTACTAACTCTCTCCTGATTCAAATATAAGCCATTATTAGCAAATAATTATATTTTTTTCTATCCCTATTAGAGCACAGACAAATAGGAGAGTGGAAATAACATGATTTATTTAAAAGATTTTAACCAGGTTCTTTCATGGAAAAAAATTAAAGATCCAGCACTGTACAGATCACTCTACTGAGATGTGAGCCAAATGACTTAAAGCAGAATTCCAATCTTACTTCTCTTTTTTGAAAGTTTTCTCACAAACTCCTCAAAATATCTGCCTCCACCTAGTGGTGTGGGTTTGCATAACTTTTGTTCTTTATATTCCCTGTTGTAGAAATACATCAAATTATACTCCGCATGATTCTATGATTCTATCTGTAGGGACAGGGACAGGGACAGGGACAGGGACAGGGACAGGGATAATCCTGGGAAGAGGCTCTTTTTTCCTTCACTACTCTATAGAGGTTCTTATACTGCTTGTTGTCAGCAAGACATGAGAAGTCATTCTTCCGCTCTACTCTGCGCTGGTTAGGCCTCAGTTGGAGTATTGTGTCCAGTTCTGGGCACCATATTTCAAGAAAGATGTGGAGAAACTGGAGAGGGTCCAGAGAAGAGCAACAAGAATGATTAAGCAATGGGCTTAAACTGCAGCAAGGGAGATTTAGGTTGGACATTAGGAAAAAGTTCCTAACTATCAGGGTAGTCAAACACTAGGGCTGTGTCTAGAATGCATCCTTTTTCCGTAAAAGGGATGCAAATTAGACACATCACAATTGCAAATGAAGTGGGGATTTAAATCCCCCCCACTTCATTTGCATAAACATGGCTGCCGCTTTTTTCCGGCTCGGAGCTTTGCCGGAAAAAAGTGCCAGTCTAGATGCGGATCTTTCGGAAAATAAAGCCTTTTCCAAAAGATCCGTTATACCTCTTAAAATAAGGAATAAGGGATCTTTCGGAAAAGGCTTTATTTTCCGAAAGATCCCCGTCTAGACTGGCGCTTTTTCCGGCAAAGCTCCGAGCCAGAAAAAAGCGGCAGCCATGTTTATGCAAATGAAGCAGGGGGGATTTAAATCCCCGCTTCATTTGCAATTGCGATGTGTCTAATTTGCATCCCTTTTACGGAAAAAGGATGCAGTCTAGACACAGCCTGGAAGAAATTGCCCAGGGAGGTTGTGGAATCCCCATCTCTGGAGATATTTAAGAGTAGGTTAAATGAATGTCTATCAGGGATGGTCTAGACAGTATTTGGTCTTTCCATGAGGGTAGGGACCTGGATTCGATGACCTCTCGAGGTCCCTTCATCCATAAACATTTTTACAGACAAAGGGAACGTGATGCAATTGACCTGACCTTGGGATCCCCTCCCGGAGGCCCTATGGTCCGACCATACCCTGCCTAGAGAGACAATAGAAAAGTCCTCCAGGCAGACTGGAGTGGCTGTGGGAGAAGCAACCAATCAGGGCCAGGAAAGTCCTATAAAAGCAGCTGAAAGACCAGTATCAGTCAGTGTCTCTGGAGGCCACAAGGTATGCAGAACCAGGAGACAGGCTGCCTGAGAGAGTGGCAGCACTGCAGACAGCTCCTTGTGAAGAGCTATTGGCGAGTGCTGGACTGTGATGGGACTTAGAAAGAAAGCCCTGAGGTAAGGGCAAAAATGCTGTATTTTGGTGGGGTAGCTCTGGGGACACCACTCTCTTTGAGTGGGGAACAAACTTGAAAGGACATAAGAGAGCTACCCAAGATAGGCGCCGATTAGATGTGTACCCTGGAAGGGGTTTTGATGAGCACACACAATGAGTGAGACTCGGCCAGAGACTGTGTCACCGAAGTCAGACAAGAGAGTGCAGGCACATGTGCTTAGCCAGAAGGGGTACTCAAGAGAGGTGAATGCTGCTCTGTTACAGAGAGCAGTCCAATATGCACATAAGGGGTGTGGCGCTCCCTGCCTCCGAGCTACCCAAAGTGTGTGGTGCTCCAGCAGCAATTTATAGGGTCTTGGGCTCTGGCTGCTGCTGCATTAGCAGCAGCCCTTATTGGAAAACTTGAGAGCCCCAAGCCCTCTCTATCCCTTCCCCCAAATCCCACTCCTGCTTCACCCCACTGGGTACTGAGACTAGGGCCAGGACACTCTGCTTCCCGGCCACCACCATAGTGAAGTAGAGCAACCCAGCTGGGAGATGGTGGAGCACAGTAGGCTGTTGGTTGTTCCAGTTCCCACCACTGTGGTGTGTGCTTAGGGGCATGACCCCCTCTGACCGCCCTGTGCTAGATTTCCCCAGATAATTCCCTGGGCACCATGGGTCCCATCCATCAGATGGTTGAGACATCCACTGTGGGGCCTGGACAGCTCGCATGGGCCAATACAAACTGCCCCCTGTGTTGCATCATTTAATGAAGCATCTCTTGTAAACAGGCAAGACTAGGAAGAGCTGACAATTACGCTTACCATTGTTCCCAACTGGATGGACTGGACGCCATTCACAGCGATGGTGTCCCATCCCTCTGCTCAGGAAAGATGATAACCCTAAGCTGACTCAATGCAATGGTAGCCACGTCAGCTGACAGAACAGTAGCACAAACGAGTGGCAGGGGAAACTCAGAACAATATTTTTTTTAAAAAAAAGAGAAAATTGAAAGTTTCAGCAACAAGACAAAAAACAGGAGAAAATGACTCAAGTGGAGAATTAGGTGGGAGTGAGGGAGTGAGGGTCCGTCTACACTACAGCGCTAATTCGAACTAACTTAGTTCGAATTAGTTAATTCGAACTAAGGTAATTCGAACTAACGCATCTAGAACTAAAAACTAGTTCGAATTAGCGTTTTGCTAATTCGAACTAGCATGTCCATATTGAGTGGGCCCTGAACAGGGCTTCAGGATGGCCGGAAGCAGTGCCGGCAGGGCATCAGAGGAGGACTTAGAGCGTGGAGCTGCTGTCTCAGGCTAGCCGATGGCTGCGCTTAAAGGGACCCGACCCCCACCCCGGACAGACAGTTCTCAGGGGAGCCCTGCTTGAAAACCAGTCCTGGCTTGGAGTGCCCGGAGTGCCCACACTGGGCACATCACACCACTCGGCCATCAGACTGGCTGCACTTGCCGCAGGCTGCCATCTGGGGAGAGGGAGCAATTGGGGGGCTGCAGGAGAGCTTCCACCCCCAGAAGTCCGCAGAGCCAGCCCAGTCCTCCCCATCGGGGGCTCGTACCCCATTCCTCCCTCACCTCCTTCCACTTACCCCTCCCTAGCCCCCCTTCCTGATGTACAAAATAAAGATAACGTTTCTTCCAACATGGACTCCGTCTTTATTGAACAAAACTGGGGGAGACTGGGAAAAGGAGGTGGGAGAGGGGAAGAGAAAGGCTGGGAGAGGGGAGGGCAAGTAACATGATCAGGGGTTGGGAACAGGTCCCAGATGAAGAAAGGCTACAGAGACTGGGACTGTTCAGCTTAGAAAAGAGCAGATGGAGCGGGGACAGGATAGAGGTCTCTAAAAGCAGGGGTTGGGTGGAGAGGGTGCATTCAGAAAAGTTCTTCCTGAGTTCCCATAAAGAAGGACTAGAGGACACCAAAGGAAAGGACTGGGTAGCAGGCTTGAAACTAGTAAGAGAAAGTTGTTGTTCTTGAGAAAGCAAAGAGTTAACCTGTGGAACTCCTTGCTGCAGGAGGCTGTGAAGGCTACAACTAGAACAGAGTTTAAAGGGAAGTGAGATCAAGTCATGGAGGTTGGGTCCATGGAGTAGTCTTAGCCAGGGGGTAGGAGTGGTGTCCCTGCCCAAAGTTTGTGGAAGGCTGGAGAGGGATGGCACGAGACAAATGGCTTGGTCACTGTCTTCGGTCCATCCCCTCCAGGGTCCCTAGGGTTGGCCGCTGTCGGCAGACAGGCTACTGGACTAGATGGACCTTTGGTCTGACCCAGGACGGCCATTGTAAGCTCAGAGCTCAGGGTCGGGGGTCTCAGTGGACCCCCTTGATTATCATGCACACCTGCTCCTGAGTGGCCAGGCTGGCAGCTCTCCTGCCCTAGCTGGCCACTTTCCTGTGCCTAGTGGGGAGATCGTGGACGAGATCCACGATGTCCGCACTAGCCCAGGAAGGTGCCCGCCTCTTGCGGTCCCGGGCAAGGTCCCGGGAGCCGCCAGCCTGGTCCTGGGAAGAGGGGGTGGGCTGGGGGACATCGGGTGGGTGGCTCTGTGCCATGCCAGGTGCAGGGTCTTCCAGCTGGGTGCTGGCAGGCTTGCACCTGGCACGGGCACCGTAGCCAGCCTGTGCCCCTTTAAAGGGTCCGGGGCCGGGAGGGGGGCATAGAGTTTCCCTGGTGTTGGCCAGATTGGCCACCAGGGAAAGCTGGGGAGGGCTAGCCTCCCACTAGTTTGAATTAAGGGGCTACACAGCCCTTAATTCGAACTAGTAAGTTCGAACTAGGCTTAATCCTCGTAAAATGAGGTTTTCCTAGTTCGAACTAAGCGCTCCGCTAGTTCGATTCAAATTCGAACTAGCGGAGCGCTAGTGTAGCAGCTATGAATGTTAGTTCGAACTAACATTGTAGTGTAGACATACCCTGAGGGAGTCTTTCTTAGTATACCTGCGGGGCAGGAAACCCTATTCAGACCTAAAGGGCAGACACCAAGTCTAAGGGCCTTATGCCCAGAACCTCAGAGGCATTTAGGCTCTTAGGGTATGTCTGCACTGCAGTGTTTTTCCAGAATAACTGCCGTTAGTCCAGAAAAAAAGACTTGCATCCATACTGCTATTGCATTCTTTTGACAAAAAGTTGAAAGAACGGAGGGGTTCTTTCACGAGGAAGACGTCTTTGTCTGAAAGAGCAGAAGAGGGAGTTCTTTTGAAAGAAGAGGCCTCCAGGAAATAGCACAGGTGCCCTGGTGGCCACTCCGTCCAAACTAATCAGAACTCTATAGTCCCTGTCTCCGGCCAGCTGTTAAAGCTGCAGGCACCTGGGACAACACTTGTGGCAGGGGGCTGGCCCAGAGAGCTCAGCCAGAGACCAAAGAGGTTCATGCCATTGTGGTCCGGGGCAGAGATCCTGGCCTTCCTGTAGGTGTGGGGTGAGCGGGAGACCCTGCAGGATCTCGGCTCCCAGTGGCACAACGCCGACATATACGGTCGGATGGCCGAGGCTCTGGCCACAAGAGGCCACCACTTCCAGAACCTCATACAAGTATGGAGCAAAGTGAAGGAGCTCTGCCAGGGCTATGCGAGGGCAAGGGAGCACAGCTCTCTCTCTAGGGCAGGACCCCACTCCTAGCCCTACTACGCTGAGCTCCACTACATCCTGGGGGGTGGTTCAGCCCCTTCCTCACCCCTGGTGGTGGACTTGAGGCTGGAGACGCTCATCTTTGCCAACCCAGGGCTCCCAGGCCAGGAGGAGGAGGAATCCGACGACGAGCTGGAGGAGGAGGAGGAGACGGCCAGCACAGTCACCCTCACCCTCAAGCCCGTACCCCAGGGCCCGGATGTCTTAAACGCATTCTTTGAGCACGGGGAGGAGTCATCAGGTGAGTGCTCTGTTTTTCACACACACAGGGCAGGGAAGGCGGGCGCAGAGGGGATGGGATGCAATCGTCGCTTGGTCATCTTGGCCTGGATATTGTGCTACGCTCCGTGCACGTGGAACTACATGCAGTGCCAGTCTGCAACATGCAGCCCCAGGAGGCAGCCCCAAAGCACCTCCAGGGAGGGCTGGCCCGAGCCCTTTGGCATCCTGGGCCCAGACATGCGGCACCATCCCCAGGCGCAGGGAGCATGTGTGGGCCCGCCCCCCAGGGCGCTCGGCGCATGCGCGAGCTGGTCACGGCCATTGGCGCGCAGCCCGGGGCCTGCCCCCAGGGTGCACAGCACATGCGCTGCCCAGCCTGGACCGGTCAGCGCTGCTGGCACGCACGCCGGGCCGTGCAGGGCCCCGCAGCCATGGGTGGAAGGGTGCTGTTGGCCAGCGCCGCGGGGCCGGCGCTGCGGGATCCGGGCACGTGGCTCCTAATGGCAGCTGTAAGGGACGCCATGCACCCCTTACAGCTGCCATCAGGCGCCCCTCATCGGTTGGTGCCTTGGGCAGCTGCCCGGCTCACCCATGCCTCCATCCGGCCCTGTCCCCAGGGTCCTGTTCACGGGCTCTGGGGAGGCCACACACACATCTGACCCCTGGGGGAGATGCCCTCCCACCACTAACCACTGCTGGAAGCAGGCTGGGGACAAGGGCACACACATGGCTGCACACAGACTTAGGAGTGCCGCACACGACACACGGGAATGCCTGCATACTTGAGGCACCACCCACTTCCACGGACAGCGCTGGCAGGTGTGCGTGCAGCCCCCATGGAAGAGCAGACTGCTCCAGGCCCCTCTCCTGCCCATGGCATCCCACTGTGGCCGACCACTTCCCTTGCCCTGCCTGTCTGTGGGATGAGGATGGGGGGGAGCAAGAAGCATGGTCCCCTGGGCACCTCAGGGCCTCTGTGAGGCAGGGCCGATGTCCAGGCCACACATAGCCTTGCTCCTGGAACATCCCTGCCCTCTAGCCTGAGGACTCTTGTTCACAGCTCACAGAGGAGGGCACGGACTCAGGGACAGTGTCTGCATGGATGACTGACCGCCTCTTCCTCTTTATTCTCCACAGCCGGACTAGTGTCACTAATGGGCGATCACCGCCAGCTGAGGCAGCCGCCTGACCCTGGGGGAGCCACAAGTGCAGGAGGGTCCAGGGGGACCTGATGAGACAGCACGTGGTCATCCTCCAAGGCATGCAACGGATCCTGGCCCAGAAGGACCAGGAGGACGCTCAGGGGCCGTGTCTACATTTGCGAGATTTTGCGCAAAAACTTGCCGCCTGTCTACACTGGCCGCGAGTTCTTGCGCAAGAACTATGATGCGCCCGCTCAGGAATAAGCCCTCTTGAAGAAGTGTTCTTGCGCAAGAGGCCAGTGTAGACAGGCAACATGAATTTCTTGTGCAAGAAAGCTCGATGGCTAAAACGGCCATCGGAGCTTTCTTGCGCAAGAGAGCGTCTACACCGGCACGGATGCTTTTGCGCAAAAGCACATCTCTTGCACAAAAGTACATGCCAGTGTAGACGCTCTCTTGCACAAATACTTTAACGCAAAAACTCTTGCGTCAAAAGTATTTGTGCAAAATCTTGCCAATGTAGATGTAGCCAGGGTGTGTCTAGACTACAGGGTTTTTTCAAAAAAAGTGGCCTTTTTTTGAAAAAACTTCCCCTGCATCTAAACTGCTGCCATGTTCTTTTGAAAGTAAATCAAAAGACCATGGCTGGTTTTTTAACTATGGAAAACCTCATTTTACGAGGAATAACGCCTTTTTTCAAAAGTGCTCTTTCAGAAAAAGGCACTATGTATTGCAAACTGTGCTTTTTCGAAAGAGAGCATCCAGACTGTCTCGGTGCTCTCTTTTGAAAAAGTGGCTTGCTTTTGCAAAAGTACCGGTTGTAGTCTAGATGCTCTTTCGAAAGAGGCTTGCAGTCTAGATGGGACCCAAATATGGGCTCAGATGGTGCAGCAGAGCCAAAACATGTGTGCTACCATATATGAAATGATGGCACACCCAGCTCCTGTCCCTGTCCCTGTCCCCGCTGCTCCTGCTCCTGCTTCTCCTGTTGTCCCAGGCCCCACTCACCCCCTGAGGTTGCCGAGGTCCTGAGACCTGAGGTGGCACTTCCAGCTGCACCACGCACCACTCCCAGCCCTGAGTCCCCCTCCTCCTTGGCCCTATCCAGGGAAGAAAAGGAGGAGTTGCACTATATGTAAGAGAGCACTATGACTTCTCTGAACTCCAGTATAAAGAGGGAGAAAAACCTGTTGAGAGTCTATGGGTTAAGTTTAAAGGAGCAAACAACAGCAGTGATGTTGTGGTTGGTGTCTGCTACAAGCCACCGAATCAGGTGGATGAGGTAGATGAGGCTTTCTTCGGACACCTGAGAGAAGCTTCCAGATCTCAGGCCCTGGTTCTTGTGGGGGACTTTAATCACCCTGACATCTGTTGGGAAACCAATATGGCAGTACACAGGCAATTCAGGAAGTTTTTGGACAATATTGGGGATAACTTCTTGACACAAGTGCCAAAGGATCCAACCAGGGGCCATGCGCAGCTTGACCGTCTGCTCACAAACAGGGAGGAACTAATAGGGGAAGTAGAGGTGGGTGACAACCTTGGAGGCAGTGCTCATGAGATGGTAGATTTCAGGATCCTGACCAAAGGAAGAAAAGAGAGCAGTAAAATACACACCTTGGACTTCAAAAAAGCAGATTTTGACTCCCTCAGAGACCTGATGGGCAGAATCCCCTGGGATGCTAACATGAAGGGGAAAGGAGTCCAGGACAGCTGGCAGTATTTTAAAGAAGCCTTATTGAAGGCACAGAAAGTAACCATCCCGACACGTAGCAAGAGAGGCAAACATGGTAGGAGACCGGATTGGCTTTGGTGAGGCCACATCTGGAGTATTGTGTCCAATTCTGGGCCCCCCACTACAAAAAGGATGTGGACGCATTGGAGAGAGTCCAGCAGAGGGCAACCAAAATGATTAGGGGGCTGGAGCATATGACTTATGAGAAGAGCCTGAGGGAGTTGGGTCAGTTTAGTCTGCAGAAGCGAAGAGTGAGGGGGGATTTGATAGTAGCCTTCAACTTCCTGAAGGGAGGTTCCAAAGAGGCTGGAGAGAGGCTGTTCTCAGTAGTGACAGATGGCAGAACAAGGAGCAATGGTCTCAAGTTGTGGTGGGAGAGGTCCACGTTGGATATTAGGAAAAACTATTTCACTAGGAGGGCAGTGAAGCACTGGAATGGGCAATCTAGGGAAGTAGTGGAGTCTCCATCCCTAGAGGTGTTTAAGTCTTGGCTTGACAAAGTCCTGGCCGGGTTGATTTAGTTGGGATTGGTCCTGCCTAGAGCAGGGGGCTGGACTTGATGACCTCCTGAGGTCTTTTCCAGCTCTATGGTTCTATGATTCTATGATTCTAGGTTCTGAATCCTGCTCCTCCCTAGTTACTTTTATTATGGACAAAATACAAAGTTCTTGGTTTTCAACACAAAACTGGTATCTGTATTGATACCAAGGAAGGGGGGAAGGGAAAGATTGTTGTGGGAAAGGCAGAGAGGGGCAAGGCACAGTGGGGGGGTCATGGGGAGAGTTGGTGGGGTCTTTCAAAGAAACTCTCCCTCAGAGCTTCCCAGATGTGCACCCTCATTTGATGGGCCTGGTGGATGGCAGCTGTGCACGGCGCATTCCACGTGGATACAGGCCCTGTTTAGGTGGGTATTAAATTGGTCCCTGCTGAAGTCCAGGTGGCAGGTGTATAGCTTCATCCGCCATGGCATGAGGAGTAGGCCACATCCCCCATGATGCACAGTGGCATCTGTGTTATACCAAATAAAAGCAAGCAGGATCTTATGAGGGGGATAAGGCAAAAAGCCACGTTTATTGTAAAGATAATAATAAAAAATAAAGAAAAGATAGAAGCAAACAACGTTGTTTAACTACTTAACCCTTATACATATAAACATTCGTTCATCCATTTATTCAGGTTCTGTGTATTTGTTATAGTTACCAGCCTGGAAGTTGCTTGTGACAGAAAAATGGCCAGGTATTCTGTACACAAGTGATGGTAGTGGGGAGCGAAGTCCTGATCAGATGTGCATCTGAAGCGCCTGGTAGGCTGGCAGCAGAACCTTGGACTCTGATTCCATAGTTTTTTAGTCCAGTTCTTATAGGAATTTTTTCCTATGCCAGTCTATGGAAATTGCTGCATCATGCTGATGTCTCCAGGGTGGCTGCCAGGTGCTTGTCGGTGATCTCATCGGGTGGACCTTCAGTACTTGGTTTTCTCCACTTGACACCTTTTGGTTGCACTGGCACCTGACGCCTTTTTCAGCCCTTTGTTGCTGTATTCTCAGGCTGGCACCTCTCAGAACCATTCACTCATCATCCAAGCACTCTCTCTCTTACATACATTCCTTAATTAATGTTTCCCATACAATATTTTTGTATAAGAATAACTTTACATATCTCAGAGTTGTAGTTACAAAAAGTTTCTGGGTGGTATTGCTTAAAACATTCTCTGAGTGCTGAATAAAGTTACAATGTTTTAAAGAGAACAGGCGTTAAGTAAGTAACAATGCCCTTAGTCAATTACAGGGCTTGGCTCCCATAGCAGAGTTAGTGGATTGACAGTGCATTGTTACAATGTATCTCTGCAATGTCAATTTCAAGCAGCCCCTTGCACAAGCTTGAGCATGCCCTGGAGCACAGAGGGGGGGCTGTTTCTGGCTACATAGGATTATATTCTTAACAGTTCTAAATTACATAACCTAATACATTATATTCTAAAGGGGCAATAATAATGATAAATCTAAACATTTAACAATCTTAACTAATAATAATAATAATAATAATAATAATAATAATAAATCTAAACACTTTAAGTTGTGGGGAACAAATTATGGGGAGTCACTTTCATTTGGGGGAATCATTTTCAATATATGAATATGTTATCCCTACATCTGCACATCCCCAACCTGACAGTCACGCTGGGGGAAGAATGTGCCAACCTCCAGCTAGTGGTAGAGGCTGGAATTCCTGAAAATGTGTGCATCGTGAGCTCTGCCCAACCACCCAACAAAAATGTCCATGAACTGTCCATGGTGGTAGACCAGGTCCTGCAGCACCATGCAGAAATAGCCCTTGCAGTTGATGTATTGGGCGGCTCGATGCTGTGGTGCATGCATGGGAATATGGGTTCCATCTATGGCCCCACCGCAGGTGGGGAAGCCCAGGGTGGCAAATCTGGCCATGATTGGGTCCAGGTCTCCCAAGCAGATGACCCTGTATAGCAGGATGGAGTTAGGCCTTCACCACCTGCAGAAGGAGACAAAGAAATACAGAAAACAGAGAATGAGAGGGGGTGCCTGAGCCCTTGGGAGGTTCCGGAGTCCCTCTTCCTCCTTTCCCCCTCAAACACCACAGGAGCCACCCCCTATGAGTCGTCCCCCACCCCCTGCAGGACTGTGTGAGGGCGGGATGGCACATCCCCCCCAGGGATGGGACTTTCCCTCCACTCCCAGCCCACCCCCCACAGCCTCGCACCCCTTTTCCTAGGGTCCCCTTTTCCAAGACTTCCCCCTCCCCCAGAGATTCTGAGAACACCTTACTTCCATGAGGAGGGCCCGGACAGTGGACTTTCCCATGCCAAACTACTTGCCCATAGACCACTAACTGTCTGGGGTGGCGAGCTTCCAGACAGCGATGGTGACCCACTTGTCCAGGGGGATGGTGGGTCGTATCTGGGTATCCCGTCAATGGAGGGCAGGGGCAAGCCAGGCACACAGCTCCATGAAGGTGGCCTTCTTCATACGAAAGTTATGGAGCCATTGCTGGTTGTCCCACCACTCCATGACCAGCTGGTCGCACCAGTCGGAACTGGTGTCCAGCCTCCAAAACCGTCTCTTCACTGTGGGATGCAGTTGCCAGGGCCTTGCTCCGCACACAGGGAGAGGGTCTCAATGATGAGCTCGGTGTCGAGCTCGTGCAGGGCCAGGAAGCAGCCTGCACAAACAGAAGCTGCAGCAGTGTGGGGCCATCGCATGCCCGCAGGCAGCTTCGGCTCCATGGCAAAGAGTATGCCGTGGTGTCCAAAAGCCAGGCAACCAGAGCACACACTGCAAAAGCTTTGCTGTCCCTCGGAGAGGTAGGCAAGCAAGCAGCGGGGTCCCTTTAAGCACATGTCTCAGCTAGCCTTAGGCAACAGCACCCAGAAGCAACTCCTGGTAAACCTCATTGCAGGAGGAATAACAGCTAATTCAATTTAGGGCTTTAATTTGGAATCCCGTTTCACTGCCGCGTGTAGACGCGGGCAGTTACTTCGGCCTAGTCAATTTCTAAAATGGCGACTGGCCGGGAACATGCTAATGAAACGCGGGATATTTAAATCCTGCGCTTCATTTGAAATTTCGGTCACCCTCATTAGCCTCCCTAGATCGAACTAGGGGGCTAGTGTAGACATACCCTTCCAGAAAAGCTTATTCCAAAAGAAGCTTGCAGTCTAGACGTAGCCCTAAAGTCCATTGCTTTCAATGGATGTTAGAAGGCTAAATACCTTTATGGATCTGGGCCCTACTCCTACAAAATGATCCACACAGATAGATCTGTGTGTCTGCATTCATGTCAATGGTACTCTACACAGACACAATGAAAGATTAAGGAGTAAAGGATATTTATTTGTGATATATCTCTTCAGACACGCACATACATGCCTGCATACACAGTAGCCCAACAGTTAGTTTGTTCTTTTAAAGAAATGATGTGACACACATAAGGCTGACTCAAAGGCAGGGACTCATAAAAACGTGTAGTGATATATGCCTGTCAACTTGTACAACTATAATCATTAGGAAATACAACTTAAACCCGTTTTATTTCCTAACATGCAGAGCACATGTAGGCTAATCCCTCTGCCGATCTGGCTAATCTACATGCCTCCGTCGACGGAGGCATGTAGTTTAGACGTACCCTTAGTGTCATCAACTTCCACAGATGTCAGTGGGAGCTCCAGATACTGAGAGCTTCTCAGCACAATATGATTATCTATGTGTGTGGCCAACTTTAGCAGGATTTTGTTTGGTTAGTTTTGTTTTTCCTCCAAGCCCTAGCTCTTGGATTCATGATTATGTACAACTCAGTTTTTGCCTTCAAAAAGTAAGTTTCTATCCGTCATGATTACAAAGAAGTTTAAAATATGACATGAGTTCACCCAAATGACTCAGAATCCAGAAAACAGTCCAAAAATAATATTTTTTAAAAAAACCCTCATGATTTTTAAGCCAAATGAATGACTTTTTTCAGGCCTGACCTGAGATATTTGTTATGCTTGGGTTTAGAAATATTAATAACATGTTAGAAGCAATTTATATGCTGGGCTCTTGCAGTGCATTAGAAAGCCTGATGAGTGCTATCCCACGAGAAGTACTGTTTTCCAACTGAACAGGGGAGAGGATCTGTGGGATCACGTGAGGATTACTTGTATTCCCTCCCTCTGGGGTATCTGGTGTTGGCCACTGTTGGCAGACAAGATACTGGGTTAGATGCACCTTTGCTCTGACCCAGTCTGGCCATTCTTATGTTCGTATCAAGCTCCCATGCTGAGTGAGAATGTGAATGGAGCAGACAGGGTATGTCTACTAGGGATGTTAAAAGTTGATTAAATAGGTAACTATGTGACCACTGAAAATCTCATGGGCAACATGCTGCATGCTCTTAAATAAGCATTATATTGCTGAGCCCACAGCGATGCCTCCCTGAGAGCAGGCCTGTCAGCCCCTGCTGGCCTGGCTCCCAGGGAAGTGGTTTCCCTGCAACAGTGAAGCTACATCCCTGGGAACTGCCTAAGTTTAACCGACAAGCGTCAACTTATCCGTTAAACGGTTAGCTGGTTACACTCTAACATCCCTAATGTCTTCACCAGTGGCCACCAACCTTTTTATGCACAAGAACATTTTTTAAGTATTAGGGCAACTCGGGATTTACCCACCCTACCCCTGAGGCTCCACAGACTTCATTCCCTGCTCTCTCCATCACTTGCTCTCCCCACACACACACTTTCATTAGGCTGGGACAGGGGGTGCAGGCTCCAGGCTGGAACCAAGAGTTCTGGGAGCAGGAGGGGGTAAGAGATGCAAGCTCTGGGAGGGAAACTGGGTGCAGGAAAGGGGCGCTAGGCTGGAGCACAGTGTTAGGGTGCAGGTGAGGTATAGGGTACTGAGCAAACACCCAGGCCAAGGAGAAAGTCTCGGAGGGTATGTCTACACTAAGCCTAGTTCGAACTTACTAGTTCGAATTAAGGGGTGTGTAGCTCCTTAATTCGAACTAGTGGGAGGTTAGCCCTTCCCAGGTTTCCCTGGTGGCCACTCTGGCCAACACCAGGGAAACTCGTCTGCCCCCCTCCCGGCCCCGCACCCCTTAAAGGGGCATGGGCTGGCTACGGTGCCCGTGCCAGGTGCAAGCCTGCCAGCACCCAGCCAGCAGACCCTGCACCTGGCACGGCTCGAGCCACTCACCCGATGCCCCCCAGCCCTCCGCCTCTTCCCGGGAACAGGCTGGCGGCTCCTGGGAGCTTGCCCGGGACCGCAAGAGGCGGGCACCCACCTGGGCTAGTGCGGACATCGTGGACCTCATCCATGACCTCCACACTGGGCACAGGAAAGTGGCCGTCTAGGGCACGAGAGCTGCCAGCCTGGCCACCCGGGAGCAGGTGTGCATAAAAATCGAGGTGGTCCACAAAGACCCCCGACCCTGAGCCCTGAGCTTACAATGGCCGTACTGGCTCAGACCAAAGGTCCATCTAGCCCAGTAGCCTGTCTGCCGACAGTGGCCAACCCTAGGGACCCTGGAGGGGACGGACCGAAACAATGACCAAGCCATTTGTCTCATGCCATCCCTCTCCAGCCTTCCACAAACTTGGGGCAGGGACACCACTTCTACCCCCTGGCTAAAAGCACTCCATGGACCCAACCTCCATCACTTTATCTCACTTTTCTTTAAACTCTGTTCTAGTTCTAGCCTTCACAGCCTCCTGCAGCAAGGAGTTCCACAGGTTGACTCTTTGCTTTGTGAAGAACAACTTTCTGTTACTAGTTTGAAGCCTGCTACCCATTCCTTTCCTTTGGTGTCGTCTAGTCCTTCTAGTATGGGAACTAATGAAGAACTTTTCTGTATGCACCCTCTCCACCCCACTCCTGCTTTTAGAGACCTCTATCCTGTCCCCTCTCCGTCTCCTCTTTTCTAAGCTGAAAAGTCCCAGTCTCTTTAGCCTCTCTTCATATGGGACCTGTTCCGAACCCCTGATCATTTTAGTTGCCCTCCCCTCTTCCACCCTCTCTCTTTCCCTCTCCCACCTCCTTTTCCCAGTCTCCCCCAGTTTTGTTCAATAAAGACAGATTCCATTTTGGAAGACACTTGTCCTTTATTTTGTACATCAAGAAGAGGGGCTAAGGAGGGATAAGTGGAAGGAGGTGAGGGAGGAATGGGGTACGAGCCCCCGATGGGGAGGACTGGGCTGACTCTGCGGGCTTCTGGGGGTGGAAGCTCTCCTGCAGCCCCCCAATTGCCCCCTCTCCCCAGATGGCAGCCTGCGGCAAGTGCAGCCGGGCTGATGGCCGAGTGGTGTGATGTGCCCAGTGTGGGTACTCCGGGCAATCCAAGCCAGGACTGCTCTGCAAGCGGGGAACCCCTGAGAACTGTCTGTCCGGGGTGGGGGTCGGGACCCTTTAAGCACAGCCCTCGGCTAGCCTGAGAAAGCGTCTCTATGCTCTAAGTTCTTCTCTGATGCCGGCACTGCTTCCGGCCATCCTTAACCCCGGTTTAGGGTCCACTTAATGTGGACATGCTAGTTCGAATTAGCAAGATGCTAATTCGAACTAGATTTTTTGTCTGGATGCGTTAGTTCGAATTAGCTTAGTTCGAATTAACTTTGTAGTGTAGACGTACCCTAAGAGTGTAAAATGGGACAGTTGTAATGGGTTGGATCACAGGGGTCCACTTGGGATTGTAACATGGTGAGCTGAACTAGCCACTGATGCCCACCTCTGGAGTCCCCACCACCTTGTCCCGCAGGATCATCAGCTCTGGTCTCCCCCAGCCAGGCATAGACTTGGAGTTACTGTACCCCTGCAGAGCAACACAGATGCTGAACCAGTTTAGTTCTGAAAGGATTCAGCTATAACACTGTTGACAGCACCTAGGGACTCAACCCACAAGGGACCAAAACCCCAAATAAATCGATCTTACTCTGTAAAACATTTTCATAAAAAAAGGTCATAAAGATATTCCTCCCCTTAATCAATGAAAGAAAGATGAGCGTTGATTGCTCTGCCCAGTTAACAGTTATTTACAGTAGGCTTATTGAGAAACAAAAGTGCTTTTTGCTAAGTATTAAAAGTAGTTGCAAGTGAAAAAGAAAGGTCAAAGTAAGTTACTAAGGTAAAATAAATAAAACATGTCACCTAATTCAAATAGAATAAGAAACTTGTTCCATGCAAATTCTTACCCTATACAGCTGTTCTTATCTCAAGCCAAAGTTGATCTTTTTCTGACCTTGGCCTAGCAGCTTTGTTTTTACCCTTTTGCTACAGTTCTTTGTTTCCAGGTTTCTTCATGTGTATCCTCTTAGGATGGGGAGGCAGTTTTCAAGCCACTGAAGACAAATGCCTGATTGTTTTTCATTCCTTCCATAGACTTTTCCCTGCGGCAGGGACCCTTTATTCAGTCTCCCCATCCCTATTAAAAAGTACCAAATTCAAAATGGATTCTAGTGCCAGGTCTTTCTAGGACCAATCACAGTTTGGGCTTCCATGACAAACATGACCATTCACAAGTCATTGGTTTGAGTTCCTACAGTATCGCTAATGGCGCTCATTAGCACATTTAGAATTAAAAACAGATCCACATACAATAATGATACATACACAAAAATAGGATATACAGACCCAGCAGGTTATGAATTTAAAAATGATATGTTACATGACCTGTTTCACATAAAACATCTGTGAATTATGCATATTCATGTTCATAAGTCCATTTTCATACACCATGGGGTGTGATAGGGGGAATACCAGGAGAGATACTCCTAGAAATAAGGTTCAGATAAATTGGGCAATGTATGCAGCTGCATAAAATTTCATGGCATTTTATTCATAGGACCACTAGGTGGCACAATATACATCATTCTAATCTAAGCAATCCTGAAGAAATCAAAAGAAGTCACTGAAATGGAGATATGCAGTATTCTGCAAACTTGTAAAACAATTAGTGCTATACAATGCAATAGGTGATGGTGAACTCTTCAATGGGGAGTGGAATAACAAAGTTGACTCTGCAATAGAATACACTGTAGCAAAAATTAAATGTGATCCTTTAAATTCTAACGTGAGCTTTATTATAATAGGAATTTTCAAGAGAGGTGCTATTCATTCTTTCGCTTTTGGGCAGAGCCTCAGTTCACAAACTGCGATGTTTTTAGCATGTACTGACAGCTTTTTAAGATTATTCCATGATGTTTGACAATTCTGACATCACTCACCCATGACTTCCAAGTTTTCATGACAATCCTCCAGCTTTCATGACAACCCTATAGCTATTACACACTGGAGCCAGTAGATGCCAGCAACCACACGCTGAAAGAGGTTCCAAAGACAAGGTGATTAAATACAAGTGTTGATTGCAAGTATAGACAGGATAAGCAGTAAGCAGTTAGCAGATGAGTTAGATTTAATACGCAAAAAGTCATGTGGACTCATAAAAGAAAATTTCATACAAATGAAAGTCAAGAATTTATAGTGTGATTGTTTATCTTTTCTGAAAAATTTCACCAACATGATCCATTAACCCATGTAAGCTCTTTGGGTCAAGGACCATCTCTTTTGTTCTATGTTAGTAGAGTATCTAATACAAGACTGTCAAGTCCATGACTAGGGCTCCTTGTCTCTATGCCAATACAAATAATAAAAAAAAATAGATGGATGTTACCCTAAGAAAAGATAAAATACGAGTAAACGCCATTTAAAAGAAATTTAAAAGCTTGAAACCTTGCCTCTTTCCCTAGCAGGTAAATCCAGTAAAAGATATTACGTCCTTCAACTTGTCTCTCATTTAAAAGACATGTAATTTGACCAAATCTGACTCCCTATATTGCCAAACGTGTAAATAATTTTTTTTTTAAACAGGGCAAATAGCCACATACTCTCAGCCTAACATTCACAACAAACAATGTAGAGCTGGGACTGAGTCATAAATATTTTCATAGAATTATAGAATACTAGGACCGTAAGGGACCTCGACAGGTCATCGAGTCTAGTCCCCTGCCCTCATGGCAGGACCAAATACTGTCTAGACCATCCCTGATAGACGTTTATCTAACCTACTCTTAAATATCTCCACAGATGGGAATTCCACAATCTCCCTGGGCAATTTATTCCAGTGTTTGACTACCCTGACATTTTGCTACATTTACATTGAAGTGTTATGGCAAATTAAAAAAAAAATAGTACTAAGAATATGCAATGTCATACAGGGCATCCCCGTTATACATCCATGATATGTTAAAAAAAAAGCGGGCATATAGTGAAAGGACATAACGTAGGGAATTTTTTTCCTATATCTGACTTCTAATTCCTTAAATTGGTCTTTTTTTTTTTGCAATGGAAGAGCGGGAAATGGGGAGACTTAAAACAGAACAGTTCCCACAAGCGTCTACGACACTAGTGCAGAACCAACATACACCAGGGCAATTTGTAGTAGGGGTGCTCTGTACCACTGTTATTATTGTGGAATATTCATATTGGTGTTTCACATCTTTTTATGAGTTTATCTATGCAAACTTGCTGCTGTATGGAAAGATTTTTTAATATAAATATCTTAGTTTAGCAAACAAAATAAGTTGTCCATGCTTAATAATGCTGACATTAGTATGGTACAAAAAGTTTATGGCTTATTGTGGTGATTTGGGTGGGGAAAAATTGAGTTCTCACCAACTCAGGCTATTGTTTGGCTGAAATAAATATATGGTGAGACTGGATAAACAGGGTAGCAGTACACAGATTTACAAAGTGAAGCTGTATCTTTTAAATGGAAAAAGATAGGAGGATAAGAGCTAATTCTCCTCTCATTCCTGTTTTAAACTGGTGTCACTCTAGGGAATATACACAAGAATCAGCGAGAAAAAAAATCGAGCCCATTATTTTTACTAAATGAAATTTTTTTAACTTGAAGATAAATACAAATAGAATGTAGCAAAAATTAATAAAGACCCTAAATTAAAATTTTTTATTTCCACATGTGAAATTTTGTGAAGGTTTTGCTTTATGTGTGAATGTGAATCTCCTTGTGAATTCTGGCACAAGCAGTGTGTATACCTGCCAGGCTAGGCCTCGACAATGCACAGTGTTGTCACAAAAAGGGTGGGATTCATTCGGTTAACATAAGAGCAACTATACTGGGTGAGAAGAAAAGCCCATGTCGCCCAATAGCCTAATTTCTGACTAGCCTCAGAACCAATGAACAGAGCAAGTAATCAAGTGATCCGTCCCATTGTCTAATCCCAGCTTCTGGCAAACAGATGCTAGGTTTGATCAGTTATGGAAAGTTTTATTCTAAATACTAAGGATCACCACCAGACTAATGTCGCACTTAAGTGATAAATTAATCTGCTAATAAATTAATCTGACAAATTAACTTTATGATAATGACAAATAAAATGAGTCCCTTCTTTAAAAGTAATGTTTGCTTTTAAATTCTTGACCTTTTTCTCGGTGAACAGTACAGCCCCACACAGTCATTCCAACTTTATTACTCCTATGATGTAGCAAATTACACATCCAGTCTTAGTCATGCAGACCTCTATCAAGCAGTAAAGATGGGGTTAAAAGCATTGAGTAATGAAGCCCCATTAAAATTCATCAGAACAAGCACAGGGGAAACAGATCTGATCTGAAAGTGGAGATAAATATTCAAATCAGAACCACCATAAATAAGATCAAACATGTCTCTGTAATATTGTTAAAGGATAACACCTCTTACACCTTGAGATAAAATGGGCAAAACTGTGAAAATTAGTTGTTTGCTCAGAAAGTACAAAATATTTTATTTTGCACTAGACCCATAACGTAATCCTATTTTCTGACACCGTTTTAACTCTTATACTGTGTAGTCTAGGTGAACCTGTAGCTATGCATAGTATTGCATTGAAGGGGGGTTGAGAAATGTTCCTAGTCTGGATGAGTTCATTCTCCTACCTGCATGCAGCTAATTCATCCCCATGGACCCACATCACTCCAAGCCTAATCCGGGTCAACATATTTTAAGGACAATGAAGCCATCAAAAGCAGATGGAAGGAGAGATTTGAAGAGTCTCAGAGGGATAGCCATGTTAGTCTGTAACTTTAAAAACAATGAGTAGTCCTGTGGCACCGTAGGCTAAGACTACACTGCAGCACTATTTCGGGATACCTCTGATATCCCAAAATAGCTATTCCACATCTTTTGACCGTGCCTGTTATTTCAAAATATTCTGACAATGCACAGTTACAATGCACAAAACCTCATTCCACAAGGAGTAAGGGATGTGATTTATTTTGAAATAAGCTCTGCCTGGACAGCACTAAATTTGAAAAGAAGCTATTTCAAAATTGACTTGAAATAAGCTACTCAAAAATAGTAGCATCCTGAGCTTTTGTGGGCAAAACCCACTTCTTCAGATGAGTTTGAGTGGAGGAAAAAAGGGGGACCCTCAGACCGAACCTTGAGTCAACTTTTTCTGGTGCCACTATTGAATTGATACTTCAACTATGTGAAAGAATCTCTTGCTGACATCCCCCTGCTTAAAGAAGTAACAAGTCATTATGAAACGAGAGCCACAAGGCATCAGGCCAGATAGCACGCCAGCTGAAGTCTGCAAGAATTGGTTAGGAAGTTCCACACACTTTTTCCTTCATGTCTGGATAATGAGATGATTACAGAAGACCTGAGTAATGTTAACATTGTTATAGTCTTTAAGAAAGAAGATAAGTCTGAGTGCAAAAACTATCAAAGCATTTCTGTGCTATCTATAACAGAAATTTTTTTGCCTATATCCTCTTAAATTGATTATTTTCCCTGCCAGAGGAAATATTGCCAGAAGCCTGTACATGGCCTTCATCGATTTGAGAAAAGCCTTTGATTCTGTCAATAGTGAAGCCCTGTGGAAGGTGCTGGCCAGATTTGTCTACCCTCCAACATTTATTAAGGTCTTAAGTCTTTTCCATGATCATATAACTGCCACACTTCTCTGCAATGGCCTTGAAACAGAACTTTTCGACATCAGAAATTGGGTTAAGCAAAGATGAGTTATTGCCCCAACCCCGTTCTCCTTTTATCACTCTATTTAGTAGTCTTTTTGGTCCTTGTTAATGCTGCTGATCTCTGACATTCAATTCAGAATGGATGGGTCACTCTTTAATCTTCAACATTTTTGCTCAACATCTAAAGTCTTAAGGTTGTCCATTATTGATCTCCAGTATGCCGATGACTGTGTCCTCAGGCACAATAAGCACGACATCCATACTGGATTTTCTTGCACAAGCTTACCAAAGACTAGGACTCTTTCTCAATATTGATAAGACTAAAGTGCACTATTATTGTGCTTCAGGACTTGGACATGACTCATCAAAGAAGCACCTTTGAGGGTCAGACTTGGAGACAATTGAGACTTTTTGCTACCTCAATAGCCAGCTTTCTCAAAATGCAAAAATGGACAGATCACAGTACACAAGTGCTTCCTTTGTGGTGGTCAGAAGAATTGCTACAAAGACACACTTAAGAATACTGACATGGACATCACAAACTGGAAAGAACAAGCTACCAACTGACCCCAATGGCACCACATCCTCCAGCTTCAAGGAAAAGCACTTTGCCCTGAAGCTGAAAAAAGAGAGAAGGAAGAGGTACTTTCTCCCAGAAGGCAGCTGGCCCACCATAAATGTCTGTGCCTACAGCAGGCAGATTTGTGGTTCAAGGTTTGGACTCCCGAGTCATCTCAAATCCATGCTAGAGATCATCCTCTAATAAAGGGATCACCAATTAATGAATTTGTCCCCATTCAAAGATGTCTTTTAGTCCTTGTTCATACATGTACTTGTACAAAGGGACATTCTGTCCTTGAAATGGCCCTTTAGTAGATATAAGATGGGAGATTTGTTTTGAGTTTTCATTTCCCGAGGAAAGGTACCAGCTTACAGTGATTTTCTTTCCTTGTGTGCAATTTTTTTCATTTGGGCAATGGTTATGAGATTTACGTGGACATAGGACTGGGAGGGATCTTCTTCATCACTGAATCCAGTTCCTTGCTATCACAAACAATCCCATCACATAACCCTGTTCATAAATGGATCAACACACACACACACACACACACACACACACTATTTATTTTGGAAGGTTGTTCCACAATATCAGTCCTCTGATAGCTAGAATTCTTCATCCAAAAACCACCTTTAATTTCTTTGTGTCCAGTTTATATCCATTGTTTTTGCGCTGACATTGCCCTTCAGTGTAAGGAACTCTTCTCCTTCCTTGGTGTTTACCCCTCAGGGCTGTGTCTACACTAGCATGAATTTCCGGAAATGCTTAAAACGGAATACTATTCTGTTTTCAGTTTTTCCGGAAAAGGAGCGTCTACATTGGCAGGCTGCAGAATAGCGGAAGCAGAATAGTTTTTCCGGAATAGCGGCTGATTTTGTACAGTAGAGCATCGTTGCTTTT
This sequence comes from Pelodiscus sinensis, assembly GCF_052426305.1. Lineage (NCBI taxonomy): Eukaryota > Metazoa > Chordata > Testudines > Trionychidae > Pelodiscus > Pelodiscus sinensis. The sequence goes on from NC_143052.1 coordinate 314,662,800, forward strand.
CCGGAAATTCAAGGGCCAGCGTAGACAGCTCGCAGCTAATTCCGGAAAAGCGGCTGATTTTCCGGAATAAGTGGCCCAGTGTAGACACAGCCGAAGTGTTTAGAGACAGTGATTATATACCCTTTTGGCCTTAATTCTGATAGGCTAAAGAAACCAAGCTCGTTAATTAGTTTAATGTCTTCTAGTTTCATCTCCTAAGATTTGATCGCCATTCCTCTGTGATTTTCCAAGACTGGATTGGCTGGCTCCACAGTTGATTTGTGCAAAGCCTGTGGAAGTTGGGACGAATACATACTTTTCCTGGCTGAGTTTGAACCTGTTTTGATCACTGAGACTCTGGTGGCATGAGGGGAGCTTTGGGCTCCAAATGTTATCTGAATCCATTCCAAATTTACTATGAGACTGGTAAAATTCAGGTTGATAGAACCCTAACTTTTCCCAGAAGCTCTGAGTTTTATTGTTCTGGGCATCTTGGCTGTGCAAGCTCAGGGCCTGAGTAATTATGCCTGGGACTTACATCCTCCACACCTCTTCTGTGTTGCTCTTAACCCAGACCACTTTGCTTTTCATTTCTTCTTTTCCTAGAATAACTTGCGAAATGCCCAGCCTGACACAAAGCCATTTCTATTTTCAATTACTGTAAATAGCTTGCGAGTCATATGCCTTTTCTGTACCAGGAGATGTTTGAAACATGCCTCACAACTCCTAAGGCTATGTCTACACTACTGAGGGTTTTTTTTGGAAAAATGGCTATTTTTCCAAAAAAACTTCATTTATGTCATCACTGCAATCACATTCTTTTGGGGAAAAAATCAAAAGAACAGAGGGGTTAAAATTGTTAAACCTCTTTCTACAAGGAAGAAGCCTATTCCTGAAAGAGCTCTTTCAGAAAAAGGCATGTGTGGGTGGGGAAGAGGGAGTTCTTTCGAAAGAAAAGGAAAGAGGAAAAAGTACAGGTGCCCTGGTGGTCACTCTGTCCATAGTAATTGTAGTTTCAATGTGAGATAGTATCCATTCAGTGTGGACACTATCTTTCAAAAAAGCAGATCACCTTTTCGATGCATTTTGGCAGTGTGGACGCTCCCTTTCGAAAAAAGTTTTTTGAAAGATCTCTTCTGGAAAAGCATCTTCCGAAGGAAGCCTGCAGTCCTGACATAGCCTAACAAACATCTGCTTGCAGCAAAAAAGGGGGGAAATGTCATGCTCAGGGAAAGCCTAACAATATGTTTTGGGGAGAGCTGTGTTCATGTGACACTCCTAGGGTATGTCTTCACTACAGCACTAGTTCGAACTAACTTAATTCGAATTAGTGAACTCGAACTAAGCTAATTCAAACTAGTGCATGTAGACCTAAAAACTAGTTTGAACTGGCATTTTGCTAATTCAAACTAGCATGTCCACATTGAGTGGACCCTGAACCGAGGTTAAGGATGGCCGGAAGCAGTGCCGGCAGGGCATCAGATTAGGACTTAGAGCATGGAGCTGCTGTCTCTGGCTAGCTGAGGGCTGTGCTTAAAGGGACCCGACCCCTACCCCGGACAGACAGTTCTCAGGGGTTCCCCGCTCGCTTGTCCTACTCGATGAGGGACAGCAAAGCAGTCCTGGCTCGGAGTGCCCTGAATGCCCACACTCGGCACATCACAGCACTCGGCCATCAGCCCGGCTGCACTTGCTGCAGGCTGCCATCCCGGGGGGAGGTCAATCGGGGGGCTGCAGGAGAGCTTGCACCCCGAGGAGCCCGCAGAGCCACCCCAGTCCTCCCCATCGTCGGCTTGTACCCCATTCCTCCCTCACCTCCTTCCACTTACCCTTCCCTAGCCCCCCTTCCTGATGTACAAAATAAAGGACACGTGTGTTCAAAAGTAGAAACTCTCTTTATTGAACAAATCTCGGGGAGATTGGGAAAAGGAGGTGGGAGAGGGGAAGAGAGAGGGTGGGAGAGGGGAGGGCAACTAAAATGATCAGGGGTTTGGAACAGGCCCCATATGAAGAGAGGCTAAAGAGACTGGGACTTTTCAGCTTAGAAAAGAGGAGACTGAGGGGGGATATGATAGAGGTCTATAAAAGCATGAGTGGTGTGGAGAGGGTGCATAAAGAAAATTTCTTCATTAGTTCCCATAATAGAAGGACTAGAGGACACCAAATGAAATGAATAGGTAGCAGTCTTCAAACTAACAACAGAAAGTTCTTCTTCACAAAGCAAATAGTCAACCTGTAGAACTCCTTGCTGCAGGAGGCGGTGAAGGCTAGAACAATAACAGAGTTTAAAGAGAAGTTAGATAAATTCATGGAGGTTGGGTCCATGGAGTGCTATTAGCCAGGGGGTAGAAATGGTGTCCCTGGCCTCTGTTTGTGGAAGGCTGGAGATGGGTGGCACGAGACAAATGGCTTGGTCATTGTCTTCGGTCCATCCCCTCTGGGGTAGCTGGTGTTGGCCGCTGTCGGTAGACAGGCTACTGGGCTAGATGGACCTTTGGTCTGACCCAGTACGGCCGTTCTTATGTTCTTATGTTCTAAGCTCAGGGCTCAGGGTCGGGGGTCTCACTGGACCACCCTGATTTTCATGCAAACCTGCTTCTGGATGGCCAGGCTGGCAGCTATCCTGCCCTAGACGGCCACTTTCCTGTGCCTAGTGCGGAGGTCGTGGATGAGGTCCACGATCTCCGCACTCCACCAGGCGGGCGCCCGCCTCTTGCGGTCCCGGGCAAGCTCCCGGGAGCCGTCAGCCTGGTTCCGGGAAGAGGCGGAGGGCTGGGTGGCAGCGGGTGGCTGGTTCGTGCCGTGCCAGGTGCAGGGTCTGCTGGCTGGGTGCTGGCAGGCTTGCACCTGGCACGGGCACAGTAGCCAGCCCGTGCCCCTTTAAGGGCTCCGGGGCCGGGAGGGGGGCAGAAGAATTTCCCTGGGGGTGCCTAGAGTGGCCACCAGGGAAAGCTGGGGAGGGCTAGCCTCCCTCTACTTCAAATTAAGTGGCTACACAGCCCTTAATTCGAACTACTTAATTCAAACTAGGCGTTAGTCCTCGTAGAATGAGGTTTACCTAGTTCGAATTAAGCGCTCCGCTAGTTCGAACTAAGTTTGAACTAGCAGTTTACCTGTGTAGCACCTATTAAAGTTAATTCGAACTAACGTCTGTTAGTTCAAATTAACTTTGTAGTGTAGACATACCCCTATAGAGGCAAAATCGTCTCTTGACGTCATACCAGACCAAAACCTTACAATAGTATCTGGCTGTTCTGCTGAGGCCCATTGGATTGGGCAGTATTTTTGGCAACCATACAGACTAGGAGAATTAAGCACCCAAATATCAGAATTTGGTGCCTGAGTCTCTTGGGCTCCTTTGCAATCCCTTCCACACGCATGGGTAGGGTAGCATCCTGTTGGAGTGCAGAGGCAGACCACTTTCTCCCCCTTCCTGCCTATCTTCTTCTTTTTAATTCCTTCCTTTGGTTTCATTACCTGCCTTCTTTGGAGGATTTAAGATTTCAAGGAAAAATTGGAACTCCTCTGACAAGGAGGCAAGGAAGGAGCTAGTTTACAAGAAGCCATAAAACTACCAGGAAGAAAAGAGGAACTTAAAATGAAGAAAATCACTTGAATCATAGAATCATAGAATACTAGAACTGGAAGGGACCTCGAGAGCTCATCGAGTCCAGTCCCCGCCCTCATGGCAGGACCAAATACTGTCTAGACCATCCCTGATAGACATTTATCTAACCTACTCTTAAATATCTCCACAGATGGAGATTCCACAACCTCCCTGGGCAATTTATTCCAGTGTTTGGCTACCCTGACAGTTAGGAACTTTTTCCTAATGTCTAACCTAAACCTCTCTTGCTGCAGTTTAAGCCCATTGCTTCTTGTTCTACCCTCAGAGGCCAAGATGAACAAGTTTTCTTCCTCCTCCTTATGACACCCTTTTAGATACCTGAAAACTGCTATCATGTTCCCCCTCAATCTTCTCTTTTCTAAACTAAACAAACCTAATTCCTTCAGCCTTTCCTCATAGGTCATGTTCTCTAAACCTTTAATCATTCTTGTTGCTCTTCTCTGGACCCTCTCCAATTTCTCCACAGCTTTCTTGAAATGCGGTGCCCAGAACTGAACACAATACTCCAATTGAGGCCTAACCAGCACAGAGTAGAGCAGATGAATGACTTCTCGTGTCTTGCTCACAACACGTCTGTTAATGCATCCCAGAATCATGGTTACTTTTTTTGCAACAGCATCACACTGTAGTTGAGCGTGGCGGTTGCCCATTTGAGAAACATGTACAAGACTTAGCTTAGGACTGGGACACCTTTAGCTCTCCCTGACAAAAGAGGTTGATCCAAGCAGCAGTGTGATACACACACACACACACACACACACACACACACACACCCCTCTAATTTCTTATTAAAGATAAAACTTTCATAAGAATAATCCCTACTCATTAGATACATTGCTTCCTCTTCCTATTCTCCCCAGTGTTGCCTGTGGGTGAGGCTAAGACAGAGACTAAAGGATAGAGAATTGGTTGTAGTGAATACAAAGAAGATTTTCCGTTGAAGCCACTGGCCACACACGCAACCTGCAGTTTTCCCTGGCTTTCTATCTGAGAGACTCATGCTGGATCCATCAAAGCACTTCAGTAAGTCCCAATAAAGACACTTGCATGCCTAAAGTTAACCATGAGCTCAAGAAATTTGCTGTATCATGGCCTAACTAAATGCAGCCTGTGATGTCCCCAGTCACCATGCAGGGTTTCCCAAAGTCTTAGCCTGAACATGAAGAGCAGAATCTGTAGCATGGACAGGACACTGGCATGCTCCATTCCCGCTCACAGCATGTTTATATGGGGCTGTGTAAATAATATAAAGAGTCCATATTTTCAACATCTACAAGTCAAACATTTCACTGTGGTATCTGGATATAAGATGATCCTTTTAAGACCTTGAAATACATTTGAGGAGGTGACCCAGGAGAAAGCTGGAACAAGATTTAATTTCTAAGATATATATGATTGTGATTGGAACAGATGTTGACAGGGCCACCAACAGGGAGGAGCAAAGGGGGAAGTTGCACCAGGGCCTGGTAATTTCAAAGGGCCCAGGGATTTGAGCTACTACTGCAGCAGCAACAGCAGCCATAGCCCTGGGCCCTTTAAATCACCACCAGAGCCCTATGTATTGAGATTCAGGTGGCACTGAGGCCTGGCCAAAAAAGGCTAGCCCCAAGTGCCACCCCTTTCACAAAGCCCCACCAGGGCCTGGAGTTGAGCCCCACCCGCATTGCCCAGATCTGGGCAAAGTCTGTGGCCAGTCCTGCATGCAGAAAAGAAAACACAGATGGAAAGATGAGAGGAATTTGTACAAAATGATTGATTTGAATGATGGGTCTTTATTTGGGAGAAGAATCTATGTATTTGATTTGTAGAGCTCAAAGAATATTTTTAAAATGTCTGTATCAAAGGTAATCAACTCCAGTTAGGGTCCATTATATATTTGCTGTGAGGAAGATGCTGTATTGGAGGGCTTGCACGAAAAGGAGAACATACTTGCAGAGGCGATGGTTTTGTCCGGGAAATATTTGTGTCCTGGGGATTCCCAACCTTCTTACTTAATGTTGCAGTAATGAAGCTGCATTTTAAACAGAACAAATTAATTTCTTAGCATCAGGAACTGATATTTCATGTTACAGGAAATATGCAACTTCTCCTATGTTTTTTTGGTACTCTCTAGTCCGGAACTCTTGGGACCTGACCAATTCTGAAGGAGAGAATTTTTTGGACCACAGGATGTCAATATTGTCTAGCAGCATTACCAACACTTCTACAGCTTACTGTGCTGCTAGAGGGCACTTAGGGGTAAATTAGAACTAAATAATAACACAGAACACTAAGAGATAGGACAGGTGGATGTAAACAAACTTTATGGGACCACAGGAAACTTGGCCACACACATGAAATGATGGATGAGAGAGTTCTGGATTAGAGAGGTTCAACCTGTATAGTAAATTATGTGCTGCCCTTGTAATGGAAAAACTTTCACATCAAGTAGGTACAAAGAGAGGTGCCTAAAATAACAAGTATCTACTAATTTGCTCACCTGTTTTAGCATACTCAGAGGTGGGCTCCCCAGCCAGCAAGCCAGTCTTTAGTCAGGTTCTTTGCATATTAGCCTGATCCTCAATAAGTAATGTAGGATGTAGCGTTGTGACTTGTCTCAGTAAAATGTTTTTAAAAACCCACAGTGACTTGCATGGTGACAAATGTCAGAAGGGTAGCCATTTTTGTCTGTCTATACAAAAGCAATGAGAAGTCCTGCGGTACCTTAAAAACTAACAGATTTATTTGGGCATAAGCTTTTGTAGTTGAAAAGCTCCTCGTTGTTTAATAAAAAAAATAGTGCCCCATCAGTGGTAGAGTAGGAGCAGGTTTCTTGACAATTGACAGAACTTTAGAAGCCAGAGCTGGAGAGCGAGCAACCTGTTTATAACAGTCCTGGAAGACCAGACTGAGACAGCAGCCACAACATTTAGGAGAGGGGCTCAATTTTGTTTGAAAATGTTTGTTTCTTAAACTTCTGGAGGATCTTTTCTTCCACGAGAAATTATGAAAATTCTACTTGTCATTCCAAAAATGGATTATTTTTCAGAATTTTGGAATTTTTTATAGAATGGAAACTTCTAATCTCTAATCAACCCCCAGATTCACCAGAACAGAGTTTTAGATTTTGCAGAGCACCATACACTGTACAAGTCCTGTCTTTGGCACCAAACAAGGCCCAAAAGAAAAATCTATAGGCAAGAAAACCCTTGACTGCAAAATTCCCAGGTCAGATAATATAAAGGAAGACACTCAAACTTTATTTAAAGACTTCAAATGTTGGAAAAGTTTCCACGCACACTGATGACGTGTTTTAGTCATTAATTAGCCTCATTTAAAAATGTTAACAGCAAACTAAAAATTATTAATGAGAGCACAGTTTTGTCCCCCTTATTTTTTAGATTTAAATTATGATAAAGGAAGACATGCCAACAGCTCTAGGCACCCTGACACAGCATTATAAATATATACTACCCCATTATTAAAATGAGCATTTCAACAGGCACTCAGCCAGACACATTACCCTAAGCCCAATTAAACAGGTTTCTATTGAAGCTTGGCTGGAAGATCACCATGTTTGGACTGTCTTGGACCATGGAGGTAAGTTTGTCAACCCTCCAAGAATTAAAGATCAATCTTTAATAAAGATGATGTCATAAGAGCTCCAGGAACAAGTCCAACTGAAATTAGCAACCCAACAAGGAGGGGAGCAAGTTCTGAGTTGTCGAGCCCTTTTACACAGAAAAGAGCAGTTCTGGTCCCAGGCCTCTCGGGGCTTTTTTTTGTATTAACCCAGACTTAATACCCCATCTGGAGACCAAAGTGTAGTGAATGCAAAAGCTGGAGTGCTGGTGTCATATGCTCCCAGCAAGACACCCCGCTCAGTGAGTCACTGCATTGTGCACTGGCTTCAGCCTGACTCATGCTGAGAGATCGTCCTGGGATTGTTTCAGACAGTTAGGATGGAAGAACTGGGCCCCCAGTTAGTTTCAGAGAAACCAACAACCCCTGTATAGCATATGTCATGTTTCACAGGGCCACGTTAGAGGGCAACCTGAGGGTTTCAACTGCAGCATCAACTGCAGGGGCTTTTGTGAAAACATGCAGCACACTGATGCAGCTCTTAAAACAAACTCTTCTTTACGGGAGATGAATGTTACAGGTGCATTCATTACTGCCTTTCTTTTTAGGAAATCTTTCCCTAGCTACAATGTTTTATTCTGTAGAATGAAAAAGGAGGTTGCTAAGTAGATTGCGAAGTCTGGGGTAAAGGGAATTCCACTCCCATAGGTTAAAGCCTGGGGAGGATAGCTAAGCAGTATCTGATACTTGAACACAGATACAAATCAGGAAAAGGCCTTTAATACACCTCAGGCCAACATTGCTACTGGTTTGAAAAATCACTAGTTTATAGTTAAAATTAGAACTGGTCAAAAATGTTTTGTCAAAAAAGTGACATCTTTCCATTTTCTCAATTAAAAATGATAACTAAAAAATTGATTTTCAGTCTCTCAGTGTTCCCCTTCCCCTCCTTTCTATATGCATCTTTTCTCATTTGCCACTGAAAAATCATGGGGGAATTAAAAAAAGATTAAGAGTTATTTTTTCCCCTCAAAAATGAATCCGATTTTTTTTAAATCTATGCACATTTTAATTTTCTAAATAAAAAAGGCATTTTGTCAGAATGATTGTTTACCAGATTTCAATCAGACCTACTTTAAAAATAGCAGTCTACACTTGACAAGCATTCTGTAAACTACGATACCCACATGAGGAAATGAGGAGACAGATTAACAGGGCCAAGCGTGTACCCAGAAGCCTCCTGCTACAGGACAAGCCCAAGAAAGAAACCAACAGACCACCACTGGCCATCACCTACAGTCCTCAGCTAAAACCTCTTCAACATATCATTAGTGATCTACAACCCATCCTGGACAATGATCCCTCGATTTCACAGGCCTTGGGAGTCAGGCCAGTCCTCGCCCACAGACAACCCGCCAACCTGAAGCATATTCTCACCAGCAACTATACACCGCACCATAATAACTCTAACTCAGGAACCAATCCATGCAACAAACCTCAGTGCCAACTCTGCCCACATATATACGCCAGCAACACCATCACAGGACCTAACCAGATCAGCCATACTGTCACTGGTTCATTCTCCTGCACATCTACTAACGTAATAAACGTCATCATGTGCCAACAATGCCCCTCTGCTATATACATTGGCCAAACTGGACAGTCCCTACGTAAAAGAATAAATGGACACAAATCAGATATTAGGAATGGCAATATACGAAACCCTGTAGGGTTTTTTCAATCTCCCTGAACACACAATTGCAGATCTAAAGGTAGCCATCCTGCAGCAAAAATAATTCAAGACCAGACTTCAAAGAGAAACTTCTGAGCTACAGTTCATCTTCAAGTTTGACACAATCATCTCAGGATTAAACAAAGACTGTGAATGGCTAGCTAACTACAAAAGCAGCTTCTCCTCTCTTGGTATTCACACCTCCAGATAAGCTACTAGAAGTGGGCCTCATACTCCCTGATTGGATCCACCTCGTCATGTCTAGCCTGATTCTGGCCTGCATATTTATACCTCCCTCTGGAAATTTCCACAACATGCATCTGACGAAGTGGGTCTTTGCCTATGAAAGCTTATGCTCCGACACTTCAGTTAGTCTATAAGGTGCCACAGGATTCCTCACCACTTTTGCAGATTCAGACTAACACGGCTACCCCTCTGATACTCATGCACTTTACTAGCAGACAATATTGGAAGGTGGCAAGATGATAGGGAACAGCCAGCGTGGATTTGTAAAGAACAACTCATGTCAAACCAATTTGAAAGCTTTCTTTGATAGGATGAGTCTTGTGGATAAGAGAGAAGTGGTAGATGTGGTATACCTAGACTTTAGTAAGGCATTTGATACGGTCTCGCATGATATTCTTATCAATAAATTAGGCAAATACAACTTAGATGGGGCTACTATAAGGTGGGTACATAACTGGCTGGATAACCGTACTCAGAGAGTAGTTATTAATGGTTCACAATCCTGCTGGAAAGGCATAACAAGTGGGGTTCCACAGGGATCTGTATTGGTGCCGGCTCTCTTCAATACCTTCATCAACGATTTAGATATTGGCATAGAAAGTACGCTTATTAAGTTTGCAGATGATTCCAAGCTGGGAGGGGTTGCGACTGCTCTAGAGGATAGGGTCATAATTCAAAATGATCTGGACAAATTGGAGAAATGGTCTGAGGTAAACAGGATGAAGTTTAATAAAGACAAATGCAAAGTGCTCCACTTAGGAAGGAACAATCAGTTTCACGCATACAGAATGGGAAGCGACTGTCTAGGAAGGAGTACGGCAGAAGGTTATCTAGGGGTTATAGTGGACCACAAGCTGAACATGAGCCAGCAGTGTGATGCTGTTGCAAAGAAAGGAAACATGATTCTGGGATGCATGAACAGATGTGTTGTGAGCAATACACGAGAAGTCATTCTTCCACTCTACTCTGCACTGTTTAGGCCTCAGTTGGAGTATTGTGTCCAGTTCTCGGCACCGCATTTCAAAAAGGATGTGGAGAAATTAGAGAGGGTCCAGAGAAGAGCAACAAGAATGATGAAAGGTCTAGAGAACATGACCTATGAGGGAAGGCTGAAAGAATTGGGTTTGTTTAGTTTGGAAAAGAGAAGATTGAGGGGGGACATGATAGCAGTTTTCAGGTATCTAAAAGGGTGTCCTAAGGAGGAGGAAGAAAACTTGTTCATCTTGGCCTCTGAGGATAAAACAAGAAGCAATGGGCTTAAACTGCAGCAAGGGAGGTTTAGATTGGACATTAGGAAAAAGTTCCTAACTGTCAGGGTAGTCAAACACTGGAATAAATTGCCCAGGGAGGTTGTGGAATCTCCATCTGTGGAGATATTTAAGAGTAGGTTAGATAAATGTGTATCAGGGATGGTCTAGATAGTATTTGGTCCTGCCATGAGGGCAGGGGACTGGACTCGATGACCTCTCGAGGTCCCTTCCAGTCCTAGTAATCTATGATTCTATATAAAGTATGCTGAATGGATGTAATATTATTACAGTTGCTCAAACCAGTGAGCAAACACATTGCTTCATTCTGAACAAACTGCATGTACCAAAGCTGTTCATCTGAAAGCCACGTGAAGATATTAGACTGTGCAGCCAGAAGTACGTGTCTATTTTGCAAGGTCATGAACCATAGATTAAATAAATGCTGCATTGGAAAATCATGCAAGTGAAAAGCAATGACATATAACTGGTGTTTTGGTTGCCATGGTTGAGAATGGTCAAAATTGACACCAAAAACTTCTAGCCTAACTACCCCTCATTGCTGTGAGACTAAAGTATGGATCTGAAGGACACTGATAGTTGTTCCTGACATATTTTTTCCACCAATCCTAATCAATTTTCAGTTGACCTCAAACACACCTGCTAGCTCAGCAGCAAGGCTGTGTTCCCCTGAATATTTGTTGTCCTTCTCAATTTGTTCTTACTAGAAAGCTTGAGCTAAAGGAAGGTGTAAATTTGACTCTGACCCATAGGAGAAAATGTGGTATTAATCAGTTCCTCCTGAGGAGGTCCTTTTACAGGCCTTCTCAGCCCCTTTTGGTCAAGTAGTTTCTTAGCCCTACTTATTATTTTTTCTAGTGTGCCTTTGTTCAAATGTTTCATATGTATAATTATTCTTCACAGTCCATCTCACAGCACTATATGGAACGTTTTACTGCAATCTACATACTGTGATACATTAGCAGCATTCCAGTTCACCACTCAGGGCAAGATTGTACCTACTCCAACACAGCTGCATAGGGGAAAGGTAAAGATTTCTGCACGCTCACTAAGTGTTAGAACAGGAATGGGCAACCAGGAATGAGGGATGGGTCACAGGAGTGGTCCTCCTTCACCTCAGTGGTCTGCAGCAGCCTATGGCCCACTGGGGCTCCACCTCTGGCCCTGTGGACCCCCTGTATTTGTCCATCGCCCCCCCCCCATGCACCTCTCTCAAACACTGGGGTACCAGAGCCCTGCACTTACCTGCTCCTCACCATCCCTCCCAGCACTTTTGGCCTGTGTCTAGACTGGCATGATTTTGCACAAAATCTTGCCGCCTCTCTACACTGGCCACTAGTATTTGCGCAAGAACACTGACTTTGTAATGTACAAAATCAGTGGTTCTTGTGCAAATACTCTGATGCTCCCACTCAGGGATAAGCCCTCTTGTGGAAGTATTCTTGCACAGGAGGGCCAGTGTAGACAGGTAACATCCATTTCTTGCATAAGAAAGCCCGATGGCTAAAATGGCCATCTGAGCTTTCTTGTGCAAGAGAGCGTCTACACTGGCATAGATGCTTTTGCACAAAAGCAAATCTTTTGCGCAAAGGCACATGCCAGTATAGATGTTTTCTTGCACAAATACTTTTAATGGAAAAACTTTTCTGTTGAAAGTATTGTGCAAAATCATACCAGTCTAGACGCAGCCTTGGAGTATGCAAACTGCCTGATTCGTGCTTCATCCCCTCGCCTACCCCATTTACCAGAACTAGAATGCTGTGAACAGCTGATTCGTGATATTCCATATCTGGGAGAGAGGGGTAGGAGCGGGGATGGAACATGAATCAGATGATTCACATGCTCCAAAAGTGCTGGGAAGGAAGTGCAGGGCTCTGGTGCCCTGGTGCATCAGAGGTGTGTAGAGAAGGGCGGGGGGGGGGGGAAGGGGGAGCCAGGAGGTTTGTGGGCTGCATGTGGAGCCCAGTAGATCCACTGCGTTAGAGTTACTAGGGTCTTAGTCCCAACTGCTGAGGGAAGCTCAAGAATTGCACTCCAGATGTTTTCCAATAGATACTTCAGTTGGAAAATGGCAGGAACTGGGCAAAGTTTTAGCCCCAAATCTTCCCTTAAACTAGTCTCTGGAGTTGGCTAGCTATAGTGTGTGTGTGTTTGGGAGGGCAGTAAGTAACACCTTGAAAAGGGCTGTTAGCAAGCCCCTTTGTCCCCGTGCACCTTGGATGCCCCCATACTCTAGTTTTTGCATAAAATACACCAGCTAGTTTTCAATCAGTAACTACGCTGAAGAATGATTACTGTTCCAAGGATATTTTTATGTTACAAATAGAGACCTTGGCATAGGCCTATTCATGATAATGTCTTTATTAATTATATGATATTCCAAACTGATAGTCTCTTCTCCCAAAGCTATAGTGAGGAAAAAGAAAGATGGAAAAAGACTTTTCAAAGAGCGCTGGGTGAGGAGTCTGCAGGGATTAGAGGCAAAAGAGATGCAGCAACAGAAGTGAGTAGATAGTATTATACACACACATATGTAACAGTCCTAACACTCATGAACATTCGTGGGAGGAAGGCATGTAAGTAATAGACCCATTGTCATTCTCTATAAACAAATGGGTATTTTTTAAATAATACTGGATGATACCTTCAGCTGGTTTGAATTTACTTAGCTCTGTAGAGAGCTACTACAGTAGATGGGTTGCATGGGACTATTATATTGCCATACTAATTTCAACCCCCAATATTTGATATTAATTTTAACTAGCCTTTTTCATATTTACTTCTTAAATGTTCTGAAATCCTCCAATTTTCTGTTGAAAAAAACCTGCAAAATGCAAGAACTGTGTTCCCAGTTAAGAAAAATTCTTAATTTTCATCATTGTTTATGGGAAATGTTAATCCTCCTTGAACACACAGAGAAAAATAAACTATTCTTCTATCCATAAATGAATTGAAGACCTTCTACATATCACATATATAGTAGGGAAGCTCCAACGCCAAAATATCAATTAAGTTCAGCTTAATGTTAGAGTACACGTAATGCAAGCAAGTGACCGGTTCACATTGAGAATAGCCTGATACTGCTCTTAGCCAAAGTACTTGCTCCATCAGCTTAAGTGGTAACGGCCAACATTTTAGAGCAGAAGGTTTTGTGTTTAATAACCATTATAAAGGTCCAATGAATAAGCAACCCCTTGTCAATAGAAGAAACCTAGCCATAAAAGTAACTAAACATTTAAAATGTCTTATCTTCAGAATGTAATTTCCAAATATAAATTTGCTTATGTAAAAATTATGAAACCAAGAGTGCAGAGTTAAAAACATGATAAACAGTATTTATACTAAGACAGATAACAATAACAATGAAAGCGCATCCAATAGGTTTTTACACTTTCAAAATCGGGACTCTCTGGTCCGGCAACATCCATGGTCCGGCAGAGCCGCAGATGTTGCTGGACCAGAGAGTCCCAGAGGCAAAGAGCTGAAGCCAGCCAGGAGAATGCAGGGCTGGGAAGCTCTGGCTGGGCCAGCAGTGGCTGGGCCAGGTGGTGCCTGGGGAGCCCTGGTCCGGCCAGAGAACCCCCGGCCTCAGCAGGACCATGTGGTGAACAGGGAGCCCCCGCCCCGGGCAGGGAACCCCTGGTGTCAGCCAGGCCAAGCAGCAAATAGGGAGTCCCTGCCCCGCCTGGGGAACCCCTTGCAGCAGCAGGGCCAGGCGGCAGCACAGGCAGCCCCAGGGAAGCCAGGTCGGAGCAGGACTGGCCCCCGCAGCGGAGCTGGTGGCAGCCAGGCAGCACCAGCCAGGGAATCCCGGGAAACACCCAGTGGCAGCTGGCTGGGCAGCTGGGTGGCCCCAGCCAGAGAACTCCCCGATGTTGTCAGGGGCAGGTGGCCAGGGAGCCCCAGCCAGGGAACCCCTGGAATTCCCAGTGCAGTGAGGTTGGGGTGGCCAGGTAGCCCTGGCCAGAGAACCCCCAGCAGCAGCGAGGCAGGCAGCAGTAGGTGAGCCTTGGTCAGGGAGCCCTGGGGAATCCCAAACGGTAGCGAGGCTGTGGCATCTGAACAGGCTGGTGGCATCTAGGTGGCCCCGGCAGCAGAACCTGGGGAACTCCGGGTAGCAGCAAGAAGGAGCCCCAGTTTTGGAAGCCTGGGAGTGGGACAGCCAACATGGGAACACTGACCTCCCCTGGTCTGGCAAGCCGCCTGGTTTGGGACTGCTCAGGTCCTGACAGTGCCGGACCAAGAAGGTCCAACCTGTAGTTGCATGTTACATTTTCAGGAGTTGTGCGTGTGTTCCAGTCAACACCAAACAAACAGACTGGCAGACCACTGTTTCCATTGGACCAGAACAAATTGTGGCAGTATCAAGAAAATGCATCTGGGAGTTATGTCTACTGACTACTGTGAAATCCTTCTTCACAACTCAATAAGAAAATGAGCTAGTGGTATTGCCGCTGGGCTTTTTAGCCTGAAGATACCAGGAGAGGCATTCTAGGGGCAGAATTGGCAGAGCTCTACTTCATCACAGCAACCCTCAACTGACCATTAAGGCCCTCGTATCAGAGGAATAAATTAAAGCTTCATGAGACGTTGTCTAAGGGTATGGCTACATTAGCAACCCTAGTTCGAACTAGGGTGGCTAGTGCAGCCATACCCTAAGTTACATCAAGGCCCATGCCTGCCCTTAGTAATTGGCTCCCTGGTGCTTCCCATCACAAGAAGAAGGTGATCAGAGAGGGTGTGCAGTCCCTAATGGATGAAGGAGGTAAGCTAGTGACAGAGGATGTGGGGAAAGCTGAAGTACTCAATTCTTTCTTTGCCTCTGTATTCACGGACAAGGTCGGCTCCTGGACTTCTGTGCTAAGTGACGCAAGATGGGAAGAAGATGGACAGCCCTTGGTGGGTAAAGAACAGGTTAGGAACTATTTAGAAAAGCGAAACGTACACAAATCCATGGGTCCAGACTTAATGCACCCGAGGGTACTGAGGGAGTTGGCAAATGTCATTGAGGAGCCTTTGGCCATTATCTTTGAAAAGTCGTGGAGATCGGGAGAAATCCCAGATGACTGGAAAAAGGCAAATGTAGTGCCCATCTTCAAAAAAGGGAAGAAGGACGATCCAGGGAACTATAGGCCGGTCAGTCTTACCTCAGTTCCCGGAAAAATCATGGAAGGGATCCTAAAGGAATCCATTTTGAGACACTTGGATGAGAGGAAAGTGATCAGGAATAGTCAGCATGGATTCACAAAGGGCAAGTCGTGCCTGACCAATCTGATTAGCTTCTATGATGAGGTAACTGGCTCGGTGGACATGGGAAAGTCAGTGGATGTTATATACCTTGACTTTAGCAAGGCTTTTGATACCGTCTCCCACAATATTCTTGCCAGCAAGTTAAGAGAATGTGGATTGGATAAATGGACGGTAAGATGGATAGAAAGATGGCTAGAAGGCCGGGCCCAGCGGGTAGTGATCAACGGTTCGATGTCAGGATGGCGGTCGGTTTCTAGTGGAGTGCCCCAAGGTTCGGTTCTAGGACCAGTTTTGTTCAATATCTTTATTAATGACCTGGATGAGGGGATAGATTGCACCCTCAGCAAGTTTGCAGATGACACTAAGCTGGGGGGAGAGGTAGATACGCTTAAGGGCAGAGATAGGATCCAGAGTGACTTAGACAAATTGGAGGATTGGGCCACTAGAAATCTCATGAGATTCAAGAAAGACAAATGTAGAGTCCTGCACTTGGGACGGAAGAATCCCAAGCATAGTTACAGGCTGGGGACCAGCCAGTTAAGTTGTAGTTCTGCAGAAAAGGACCTGGGGGTTACAGTGGATGAGAAGCTAGATATGAGTCAACAGTGTGCCCTTGTAGCCAAGAAGGCTAATGGCATATTAGGATGCATTAAGAGGAGCATTGCCAGCAGATCCAGAGATGTCATTATTCCCCTTTATTCGGCTTTGGTGAGGCCACATCTGGAGTATTGTGTCCAGTTCTGGGCCCCCCACTACAAAAAGGATGCGGAAGCATTGGAGAGGGTCCAGCGGAGGGCAACCAAAATGATTAGGGGGCCGGAGCATATGACCTCCGAGGAGATGCTGAGGGACTTGGGTCTGTTTAGTCTGCAGAAGCGAAGAGTGAGGGGGGATTTGATAGCAGCCTTCAACTTCCTGAAGGGAGGTTCCAAAGAGGCTGGAGAGAGGCTGTTCTCAGTAGTGACAGATGGCAGAACAAGGAGCAATGGTCTCAAGTTGTGGTGGGAGAGGTCCAGATTGGATATTAGGAAAAACTATTTTACTAGAAGGGTAGTGAAGCATTGGAATGGGTTACCTAGGGAAGTAGTGGAGTCTCCATCCCTAGAGGTATTTAAGTCTCGGCTTGACAAAGCCCTGGCCGGGTTGATTTAGATGGGATTGGTCCTGCCTACAGCGGGGGGCTGGACTTGACGACCTTCTGGGGTCTCTTCCAGTTCTAGGATTCTATAAGGGGATGGTTGGATGAAATAACATGATCTTGGTAACTAATTGACCATTCATTATCAGTTGGAAATAGGTCAATGGAGGGATGATAGGAGTTGCTCTAGGGAACTTTCTGGGTGTCTGGCTGGTGAGTCTTGCCCACATGCTCAGGGTTTAGCTGATCGCCATATTTGGGGTCGGGAAGGAATTTTCCTCCAGGGTAGATTGGCAGAGGCCCTGGAGGTTTTTCGCCTTCCTCTGTAGCATTGGGCACAGGTTACAGCTGAAGGACTCTCTGCATGTTGGGTCCTTCAAAGTATTTGAATGCTTCAATATCTTTGATATAGGTGAGAGGATTATTCTAAGAGGGGTGGTTGAGATTCTGTGGCCTGCACTGTGCAGGGGGTCAGACTAGATGATCATAATGGTCCCTTCTGACCTTAAAGTCTATGAGTCTATGAGAATCCTCACCCCTTTCTTACTCATTGGCAGAGGAGACAATCACACCCTCTATATTTATATAGCCCTTAGTGCAATGGGGACCAAATCCTAAGTAGGAACTCTGGCACTATTATACAGACAAATGGAATACAGCTTGAACTTGACACTCTAAGCTTAGAGGCAGCAAAGGCCAAAGGAATCAGTAGCTGATGGATCATCATT
Organism: Pelodiscus sinensis; assembly: GCF_052426305.1. NCBI lineage: Eukaryota > Metazoa > Chordata > Testudines > Trionychidae > Pelodiscus > Pelodiscus sinensis. The sequence continues at coordinate 314,680,330 of NC_143052.1, forward strand.
TCATGACTACTGCTATAATTCTTCACTAAAGAAAGAGAAATACTGAATTCAGCTCTAGGGAGATTAAGTCTGCGTAATTTCTTATGCCTATGCTAATATGTAGCTCCAAAATTCTAATGGGCAATAAGAAAGAAAGAAAGACACAGAATATCTATCTGTTTTCAGGAAGCCAAACATTCTGCAAGCTCTCTGCACATGTAAATACAAAATATTGTGATAGAGCCCTTACAAGAAGTTAGTTTCTGCAATCAGCCTTTCCTCTTTTTATTTTAGGAAGCATTTTTTTCTTTCCTGGCCCTAAAAGCCCATACATTTGATAGGGATGAAAGATGTGGTTAGTGCTGTGACATCAGGTCCTTAGGTTGATTGCTAAAATGAAACTTGTATTAGATCATCAAATGCATCTGGTGAGAACTGAAAACTGGAGCACAAGGCCCAGAATACAGAATATCCCCTTTCTGTCATTTTCCCTTTCACTGGTCATTTTGCAAAGTCATTGTTATCACTCAATTCAGAAAACACAAGACTGTTAAAACACAGTCTCTAATCTGTAGTCAGAAAGAGAGGAGGGGAGAGGACAAACCATGGGCCAGAGCAGACAAACAACCGCATACAAAGGAATCCAATGCATCAGGGAAGGGCAGACAAATAAGCAGTGGCAAATTTTTAAAGTGCTTGTACACAAATGCTTGGAGTCTGATTACTAAGATGGGTGAACTAGAGTATCTCGTATTAAATGAGGAGACTGACATAATAGACATCACTGAAACCTGGTGGAATGAGGAAAATCTGTGGGACACAATCATACTGGGATATAAAATAGATAGAAAGGATAGAGCAGGCCGAGTGGGTGGCGGAGTGGTACTGTATGTGAAAGATAATGTAGAATCAAACGAAATAAAAATATTAAGTGAATCAACATGTTCAATAGAATCGCTATGGATAGTAATTCCATGCTCCAATAATAAGAAATTAGCAGTAGGGATATATTACCGACCACCTGACCAGGACAGCGATACTGACATTGAAATGCTAAGGGAGATTAGAGAGGCTACCAAAATAAAGAACTCTATAATAATGGGAGATTTTAATTACCCCCATATTGACTGGATACATGTCACCTCAGGAAGAGAGGTGGAGATAAAATTTCTCAATGGCTTAAATGACTGCTTCTTGGAGCAGCTGGTGCAGGAACACACAAGGGGAGAGGCAATTCTCAGTTTAGTCCTGAGTGGAGTGCAGGATCAGGTCCAGGATATAACCGTTACCGGACCGCTTGGGAATAGTGACCATAATATAATAACATTCAACATTCCTGTGGTGGAAAGAACACCTCAGCAGTCCAGCATCCTGGCATTTAATTTCAAAAAGGGGAATTACACAAAAATGAGGAGGTTAGTGAAACAGAAATTAAAAGGCACAGAGACTAGAGCCAAATCCCTGAAAGCTGCATGGAAACTTTTTAAAGACACCATAATAGAGGTCCAACTTAAATGTATACCCCAAATTAAAAAACATAGCAAGAGACCTAAAAAAGAGTCACTGCGGCTTAACCACCATGTAAAAGAAGCAGTGAGGGACAAAAAGGTATCTTTTAAGAAGTGGAAGTCCAGTCCTAGTGAGATAAATAGAAGAGAACATAAACACTGTCAAATCAAGTGTAAAAATGTAATAAGAAAAGCAAAAAAAGATTTTGAGGAACAGCTAGCCAAAAACTCAAAAAGAAATAAAATGTTTTTTAAGTACATTAGAAGCAGGAAGCCTGTTAAAAAACCTGAGGGTCCCCTACATGATCGAGCTATAAAAGGATCAATCAAGGACGATAAAGTCATTGCGAAGAAACTAAATGATTTCTTTGCTTCAGTCTTTACAGCTGAGGACGTTGGGGAGATTCCTGAATCTGCACTGTCCTTTGTGGGTGATGAATCGGAGGAACTGTCCCGGATTGCAGTGTCTTTAGAGGAGGTTTTGGAACAAATAGAAAAACTTAATGTTAACAAATCTCCGGGACCGGATGCCATTCATCCAAGGGTTCTAAAAGAACTCAAATGGGAAATTGCTGAGCTATTATCTGTGGTTTGTAACCTATCCTTTAAATCGGCTTCCGTACCTAATGTCTGGAAGGTAGCCAACATGACACCAATATTTAAAAAGGGCTCTAGAGGCGATCCTGACAATTACAGACCGGTAAGTCTAACTTCAGTACCGGGCAAATTAGTAGAAACAATAGTAAAGAATAAAATTGAGAAGCATGTAGAAGAACATAATTTGTTGGACAAAAGTCAACATGGCTTCTGTAAAGGGAAATCCTGTCTTACTAATCTGTTAGGGTACGTCTACACTACAACGTTAATTCAAACTAAGCTAATTCGAACTAACGGATCCAGACTAAAAAACTAGTTCAAATTAGCATTTTGCTAATTTGAACTAGCATGTCCACATTAAGTGGACCCTGAACCGGGCTTAAGGATGGCCGGAAGGAGTGCTGGCAGGGCATCAGAGGAGGAATTAGAGTGTGGAGATGCTTTCTCAGGCTAGCCGAGGGCTGTGCTTAAAGGGTCCCTACCCTCACCCCAGACAGACAGTTCTCAGGAGTGCCCCGCTTGCAGAGCAGTCCTGGCTTGGATTGCGTGGACTACCCACACTGGGCACATCACAGCACTCGGCCATCAGACCGGCTGCACTTGCCGCAGGCTGCCATCTGGGGAGAGGGGGCAATTGGGGGGCTGCAGGAGAGCTTCTACCCCCAGAAGCCCGCAGAGCCAGCCCAGTCCTCCCCATCGGGGGCTCGTGCCCCATTCCTCCCTCACCTCCTTCCACTTACCCCTCCCTAGCCCCTCTTCTTGATGTACAAAATAAAGGACACGTGTCTTCCAAAATGGAATCTGTCTTTATTGAACAAAAGTGGGGGAGACCAGGAAAAGGAGGTGGGAGAGGGGAAGAGAGAGGGTGGGAGAGGGGAGGGCAACTACAATGATGAGGGGTTTGGAACAAGTCCCATATGAAAAGAAGCTAAAGAGACTGGGACTTTTCAGCTTAGAAAAGAGGAGAAGGAGGGGGGACAGGATAGAGGTCTCTAAAAGCAGGAGTGGGGTGGAGAGGGTGCATACAGAAAAGTTCTTCATTAGTTCCCATACTAGAAGGACTAGAGGACACCAAAGGAAAGGAATGGGTAGCAGGCTTCAAACTAGTAACACAAAGTTGTTCTTCACAAAGCAGAGTCAACCTGTGGAACTCCTTGCTCCAGGAGGCTGTGAAGGCTAGAACTAGAACAGAGTTTAAAGAGAAGTGAGATAAGTGTCTTTCTGCCTGTTCTCCAAGGCTACAAGTGAGCTCTTGTTTGTATGGATGGATGTTTTTAAGTCAGATGTTTATAACTCAGGGATTGCCTGAACACAGCCTGGTGACATCAGGTAACAGTCTGTCATGGATTACATCCATACACACAGTGATGAAAAATATATTCATTACAAATGTAAAGGAAAATTAATGTATAGGAAAACTTGAGTATTGAAATTTCTCTGGTATTTTGCCATTCATTGATCTTTCTAGTCAAACAGGGCTTGTTCCCTAATAGTTATGGAAGAATGCAAATAATGAAGTCACAGGGAAACAAAATGGGCCATGTTGCAAAGGCTGGGGAAAAGCTGGGGATGATCGGCGAATATCCTGCTTCCTGTATTAAACATTAATGCAGAGATCCAAACATAACTAAAGTGCAGTTGTTCCTGGTTTGTGGTCAGGGAAAAATAATGGTGAATCATCTTCAGAACCAACAGATGACATAAAGATGGCCCATGGTGAGTAGATTACAAGCCAGCACAGCCGCGCAGCGCGGTCTGCACATGCACAGTGTGCCGAACCGCACAGCTGGCGAGCGGGACTCGCTGCCACTTGGTGAGTCCCTGTTTATGGGCCTCACTGTAACATTCATTTTCCTCACAGACACAGTACAGGAGCAGAAGCTCAATAGAATGTGTCATATAGCAACATGCCTTACCTTACCTGGTGCCTTCTATGGGTACGTCTAAACTACATGCCTCCGTCGACGGAGGCATGTAGATTAGCCAGATCGGCAGAGGGAAATGAAGCCGCGATTAAAATAATCGCGGCTTCATTTAAATTTAAATGGCTGCCCCGCTCTGCCGATCAGCTGTTTGTCGGCAGATCGGGGCAGTCTAGACGCGCCGCGCCGACAAAGAAGCCTTTGTTAAGTCCGGTGCGGAGGGTGTCGAATTTTAGCATGAATGCCAGTTCAGAGGATTCCCTTTCAAGTGCAGATTTGAATGTCTTCTGAAGTAGGATGCAGGTTAGCAGGTCATTGAGACTGTGTCCTTTCTGGTTGAAATGACAAGAAACTGTTTTCTCTTTGTGATCTTGTCTGATATCTGTTTTGTGGGCATTAATCCTTTGGCGAAGTGTCTGAGATGTTTGTCCAATGTACATAGCAGACGGACACTTTCGGCACATGATAGCATAGATTATATTTCTGGATGCGCAGGAATATGTGTTCTTGATCTTATAACTCACTTGGTTAGGTCCAATAATGGTATCAGTAGAATGAATATGTGGACAAAGCTGTCAACGGGGTTTGTTGCAAGGGAAGGTACCAGGGTTGGTATTAGTGTGGTATGTCCTGTGGTGGTTGGTAAGAATCATCTTGAGGTTAGGTGGTTGTCTATAGGAGACTATGGGTCTGTCTCCCAGAGCCTCTTTGAGTATGGTATCCTGTTCCAATATAGGCTGTAGTTTATTGATAATGTGTTGGACAGGTTTAAGTTGGCATTCAAATCTGCACTTGAAAGGGAATCCTCTGAACTGGCATTCATGCTAAAATTCGCCACCCTCCGCACCGGACTTAACAAAGACCCCAACTATCTTACACATTACAAAGATAGCTTCCCCAATTATCACCTCTAATACTATTAACTCACAGACATTTCCCCTTCCCCACCTCTAATATCATTAACTCACTGGCATTCACCTTCCTTCCCCCCCCCCCATCCCCCTTCTGTTCTGTAATGTGATTTGTCCTTTTCATGTGTGTTCATTTTCTTAAATTGTATCCTTTGGTATATATGGTTGTGACTGTTTTCTTCCATTATTTGATCTGAGGAAGTGGGTCTGGCCCACGAAAGCTCATCATCTAATAAACCATCTTGTTAGTCTTTAAAGTGCTACATTGTCCTATAAAGACTAAGAAAATGCTTGCAACTTTTAAAATATGCCAGTTACTTGCTGTTTGATGCACAAAGCTATTTTTAAAAAATTCCAGTATGTAATAGGTACTTTCCAGGCAGAAAAGAAAGAATCATCCCTGCTCCAAACAGCTAACAGTCTAAGCTTAGGTTGGTGGACAAATAGACATTGAATTATAGATTCTTTACCATTCCTGCCAATCCTTTTTTGTGTGGCTATTCTTTCTGCTTCCAAATCAAATTTAATACAACAAAAATTGCTTTCCAGAAAAAAAAAATCTTATATAACGCTGGTATGGGTCTGTCACCATGAAATAAAGAGATTAGATGTCCATGTAGATCAGGGTCTTGCCTTGATCTGGCCCCAAGGCTCAGGGTTCCCATCTTCCTTTTTTTTTTTTTTTTTTTTTTTTTTTGCTTCTCTCTTGTGTGTAGTTCCCAGCTGGCTTTTCTGTGGGTCTGGGAATGGAGATTATAACTGAAATATTCGTACTACTGAACAAAACAATATGGTTGTTCTTTCCAAAATGTACAACTGAGCACAGACCAGTGTAACTTTGAAAATTTACTAGACAAAAGAAAAACGCTGCTTTTAATCATCTTAATGCACATGAACAAGCACAGAAACAATTTCCTTGCCTTCTCATTTTCTTAAATTTTCCCCCTTTATTGTTTTAGTCCTAAACATTTTTCATGGCACTAGACTGTATTTTTTTTTAGGGGGGGGGGGGGTTGGGGGGTTTTTTTTGTCCCTTTTGCTGCCTGATTGGTCAGTTTCAGTTCCAAATGAGGTCTGGGGTTTGACTGGTAAGTTTGTAATTCTGGTGTTTGTAACTCTGAGGTTCTACTGTATTTCTAATTGTTAGATAGCTAGAAATGGGCATATCTGCTGAAAGAATGTGAGTTTGAGAAGACAGCTGTCTGAAAGCAGCAGTCCTTTCCCTCCCTGAGAATCCTTTGGTGTACAGTGAAAGTCAATGTTAAGTTAATTTTTCCCCCCAACATTACTATGAGGTGGTTTACACTAGAATATTAGATCAGTTTAACTTCTTCAGACAGAGGTGTGAAGAATCCACACTTCTGAGTGGAGTGAGGTGACAGAACTAGCTACTGCCTCATGGGAGGGCGGATCACCTACTTTGGCACGGTAATCCCTTTGGTTGGCATAAGTAGTATCTACACTTACCTGCTACAACGGGTCTCCTGCAGTGGTGCCACTATAGTTTAAATGTAGACAAACGATTTAAAAGTGCCTCCACACTCATCTGTTCTGTCAATCTGTCCAGTCAAAGCAATATTCACTTCCTTACTTCCCAAAATACATTTTTACCATCTTGAACACCAGTTACCACTGCAAAACCAATGCAGATATGGGAGAGTCTAATGTGGCTGCCCTGGCTCATCCACTTCTAATGGAGCAGTTAATTAAGTTTCCTGTGCATGTGCTTAGCTTTTCCTTCCCAGCTCCAATAAAGACAATGAGCTTCTGTGGGTGTAACTGAACACACATATTGAAAACAATGGTATTGAATAAGTGTAGCAGAGTTATCATCAGACCTGCAAAGTCTTTATTACTGGAGACAATGAGCAAACTAGAAAGAACATAACCTGAGTTCCTATTCCAGGATAGAATTTGTATGGATGGCAATTAGGAAATAATATATGTACTCATAATTGGCATAAAACCGACATGAAAAACTTTTATTATTAACAACAGCATCCCAGTAATGCCTAGAGACCCCAGATAAGATCAGAGACTCATTCAAATAGGAATTGTGCAAGTATGGAAACTACACCTCGCCTGAGGAACTTTCAATCTAAATAGATCAGCGGAAGTGAGGGAGAAAAGAAGCAATCTGATCCCTATTTTACAAATGAGGAACTGAGGCAGAGTCATTTAAGTAACTTAGTCTAGGTCACACAGGAACTTTGTAGCAAACCCAGGCATCAAACCCGGAAGGCCAGGAACAATGATTTAACCACATGCTCAGACTTCTTAGGTAGATTCACCATACTGAAAAAATGACCCCTCCCACGTCATTTCTTTTAAACATAGATTTTGTTCAGTTCCATAAAATCTATGTGGGTTCTTGAAAGTCATGAGCTTCCAAAGGCTACTTCTACACTGTTCGTTTTTTGCAGAAAAGGAAATGCAAGTGAAGTGCTCATTAGCAAATCTTGCACTCTCATTTGCACATTCTCTTCCGATCCTTTTTGTGGAAGAGGTTTTTGAAAAAAAAACAAAAAACCCCACAGTGAATAGGAATAAGGGTTCTTGCGCAAAAGGTTTTTTTTTTTTTCCAAAAAATGGCCCCATTTACACTGCATTTTTTCCATAAAAACCTCTTCCGCATATGCAAATGAGAGCGTAAGATTTGCTAATGCACACTTCATTTGCATTTCCACTTCTGCAAAAAACAAATAGTGTAGACGTAGCCAAAAGGAAGCTTAAAAACCTGTTAAAAAGGGAAGAATCCTACGCACTGGGGTTATAATAGTGGAGATGTTTGCAACAAAGGGAGACAGTTTACATAGAAGCTGAAGTTAACCTATGGAATTCACTCTTGCAAGAAATAAGTCTGATCACAGACTTCTCCCCACTTGCAGCAAGAAATGCAAACTCATTTATTTGACTGAGCTGCTTGTGACAGATGCAATAATCACAAACAACAAAAAACCCATAAGCCAACTAAACATTTTCTCCTAAAAAAAAGAAAGAAACATTTTGCATACTGTGATAAGGATTAGAAAAACAAACAGAGTAATGAATAAGTGGCACCCAGTGTGAAGTTAATGCATGGGAAATCTTGTGGGGGTTGCCTCTGCTGAACTAAACTTGGTTAAGAATAGTTAGAGAGCACAAAAGCAAAAGTGAGTAAAAAAATTAACAGAATAAGTTCTTCATTTCAGCCTATGGAGGAAGTTCTGAAAATGAGTCACTTTAAACAGGACTCTTGAGTTAAACAGTACTTCAGCCTCTGTTTCAAATATTGCCAGCGCCTGCCTTTAAATATGGGACATTTGAGCCTACCGTAGGTGTTCAAGTAAAGTTCCTGCACCAGGGTTTTTCTACCTAACCTGACAGGTGTAAAAGGCGTGGTCAGGTAGAAAGTACTACCACTCCTTTCCTAAACTATCACTACACAAATCCCAACTGCAGGAATCAAATTTTCCCCCTTTAACATGGAAACTCAGGTCATTCAAGTAGCAGACTGGCAACCGTCCTCCACAGCACCTCAGAGCTATTCAGAGCACACAGGCAGGCGTAAGGGCAGGCAGCCCAGAATGAAGCACTAATAGAGCCAATAGCAGCCTCTGTCCTCATCAGGTCTGGGGTACAGGTTGGAGGAAGTGTCTTACAATCACCTGTATGTAACTGCCTCTCTGTCCATGCCTGCGTACTAACCAGACAAGTGGATCTCTCCTGGTGGTGCAGAGGTGAGCCCTTCCTCTTCAGTTTTCACAGCCAGAGAATGCACTCTCCTGGTCAACGAGAGGACCACATGTACTTTGTCCCCGGGGGCTGTGGAGCAAGTTCTTCAGCTGTCACCTAGGACTTTGTGTGGAAATGCTGGGGGAGAAGGACCCACTAGCAGTCCTTCTGGGATTTGGCTTCACATTGTGCCTTTCACAAGGAACCCATTCTGGAAACCATTCAGCATCTAGTTTAAAGCTAGTTTTTGCCCTCCTCTTATGAGGCCGTGCAAGAGACAGTAAGACCCTGTCTACTCTCAAATGGCCATGGAAAGGGCCACACAGAATGGCAGCCTCTATGCTGAGGGAAGTGCAAGGGCTAATGCAAAGATGATTTCCCCACAAACCTCAGGGAAAAATTCAGCAGAGGTGGGATAGGGAGAAAGTGAACTCATGCTTCCCTCCTCCCTGCATGTACCAGCAAATAAAGCCTACAGTACAGGGCAAAGAGGCTGCACCCTTTAAAGGGGTACGGTGCATCAGTGCTGCGTCTGAAGTAGTGCAGCTTCATTTGGCACCTAGTGTGTATAAGACCTGCTCCAAAGCTTACTGAAGACAATGGAAGTTTTTCTGTTTACTTCAGTGAACTTTGGAGCAGGCCTATAAAATGGACGAGCCTCATTTCAGGAAAGATCATAAGCATTCAATGAGTCTACTCTACCATTACTTAATTGTACGGGGTCCTAACTTACCACTTACCAGGCCCAAATATGGAATGAAGACCAAACTGAGGGACACAAAAATATTATTCATGTAGAACACTTACAATGTTGTGAGATTACTGTAATCAGCTCTACATCTAATCTCCCTCTTATGACTCTGCATTTGTAATCTTCGTCATCTCCAGCAATAAAAGTGGAAGGACAGAAAATTTGCCATTTGATGGGTATAAAGGCGAGATTGGAAGGTGAATGACAATTTGGCTCCGTTGAAAACTTCCAGCAGGCTCAGAATGTAGGAGCAGACTCTGAATATAATCTTCATAAATGGTCAATTTTTCATAAATAAAAATGGGAACTGTAGCTTTTCCTGGTGAATTTAATAAATGCAGATATGAAAAATATATTTGTCAGACTGAATACTCAGACAGCATAGCAAAAAGGATTGAACGTCTTAGCTATCAAAAGTCTTGTAATAACAGATGTACAGTATAATAAAGTTCACAAGTGGGCTAACAGAAACGTTTCTCATGATTTCATGACTTTTTATGGTAATTCTTTCTTCTGAGCATCAGCCAATACACTTGAGTCACTCTTGAACTCTTCATTAAGGACAGGGTCAAGTGTTGCCTAAAATACATGTATTCAGAACTTGTCTCAGTTCTCTCATCCAACACAATGACCAGTGAATATTCAACAGTGAATCACTAGATTCTACTTCACTTTTTCACATATCTGAAGAAGATTAAAAACACTGAATGACAAAATATAGAATGTATTGTATCAGAAATTATACATAGTTCCTAGTGCAATGGAGAAATGCTGATAGGCACTTTTGCCTACAGCACTAAAATTCCCTGCTCAGTCAGTGGGACTATTCAACAAGCATTGTTTCTCATAGAATGATTACTTACCAGCATAAAGATCCTAGGTATGAAGCTTTAGATGGCAAGGTCATGAGCTTTTTTTATATAGTATTAAGATGCTTCATTGTGTGGAAAATAAATATTACAAAATAAATATTACAGAACAGCTCTTAGTCTAACATGCTATCGCTTTCAATAACTTTCATCTCCGAGGTTGAAATTTCCCAATTTGGGGCCAGGCTTTCTACTGCCCTCAGTTTCCATTAAGTACAGCAGAGTGCGGGGTGCTAGTGAGCTGGTTGTGGCTCCCTGATTCTCTGGTTCAGCTTTGGCCCTTGCCCCTGTAAGAGAATCCTAGATGCTGCTCTAATTAGTGTGGGCTAGTCATGGGCTTCATTGACCTTGGCATTTTTCTGATTTGTATGAGGAACAAGATCATTTCCCTGAATGACATTTCCTCAGAATGACAGAGCACAACGTGGCTTACATCTGTCTTTTAAGTATCACCCATTTTCAGCTGTGCCAAAGCACAGCTCAGCCACAGGCATCTTTGTATTAGCTTCAGTCAGAATAAAATGGGGCCCTAGGGTCCCTCTTCTGCAGTTAAATACACGCTTAACTTTATGCATGTGAGTAGTTCCATGGTGAAATACAACAGATACCTCTTACGCAGTCACAGTGCCGGATACTGCTGGGAGGAGGGCTATTTCTCCTTGTGCTGCAGCTTAGCTCCATTGTCACTAAGCTGTGCACCCAAAATGCAACAGTACGCTGATATTTGGCTGAAGTACCCTATGAAAGAAATTCATCCATTGCTTGCTGTAGCATTCCATGGAGCGCAAATGAGGCCTGCTGCTCACTGAAATCCACCAGAACTGAGTACGGCTCCTTACTCTTCCGTAGAAGCATCTGGGATTTTTTTCCACATAGGATCATTCTAGCTCCTTTATTTTATACTAAATAATCCTTTTTAAAGACTGATTCATCAGAGCTCATCAGATTTGAGGTCAAAAAACTTTAAGGGACTCCATAATCTTTCCACATATAGAAGTGGCCAGATTCAGAGCTTAGTTAAATCTGGACAAACCTTATTAGCATCACTAAATTTCCTCTGGATTTTCAGAATTTGCACTAGAATGCTTAAATAGAAACTTTCACACGGGCAGGTATTACAAAGCATGTAGTTTTAAGTGATTTCTCTCGCACGGCACTTACACTTATGTAGTCACGTCCTCTGCAGTCAATCAACACATGTAGACTAGATATCAAGCCAGAAGTGTGCTGCAATGTGCATTAATGGCACCAAGGTAATGTTGGAAAGCTGAGATTGGTCAGCAAGCAAATGTGTTGACTGAGGTTAAGAAAACTAACATCCCTCTGCCCCTGTGGTTTTTGCACCTGAATCATATGAAAGGAAGATAAAGAAAGTTGGCTGCTCTTAAATATCTCCAGAGATGGAGATTCCACAACCTCCCTAGGCAATTTATTCCAGTGTTTAACCACCCTGACAGTTAGGAAGTTTTCCTAATGTCTAACCTAAACTTTCCTTGCTGCAGTTTAAGCCCATTGTGTCTTCTCCTAGGCTACGTCTACACTGGCCCCTTTTCCGAAAGGGGCATGGTAATTTCAGAGATCATAATAGGGAAATCCGCGGGGGATTTAACTATCCCCCGCGGCATTTAAATAAAAATGTCCGCCGCTTTTTTCCGGCTTTTTTTGCCTCATTAGAGACAAACACAAATACAACAGAGCTTCTTTCCACTGTAGTCCAACGCAAGGGGGACTATTTTGGATTACAGTTTTATTTTAGGCTTCCAAGAAGTCTGAAAGGGGGAGAATGTGTGTGTATACGCACACATGCACATACTTTAGTTCCTCTCTCACTACAACTACAGGGCACCCTTCTTTCACAAAAGCCTATGCAACTGAAGCACCGATTAGCATATTGTCATGCTTCATTTGCATAATTCATTAGAGGCCATTTTTGCGCAAGAGTCTTTGTGCAAAAAAGAGCCATCTACACAGCTCCTTTTTGCACAAAAACACCCTCTTGCGCAAGAGCTATTCTTTCTGAAAAAGTTGAGAAGAATGGCTCTTGTGAAAGAGGGTGTTTTTGCCCAAAAAGGAGCTGTGTAGAGGGCTACTTTTTGTGCAAAAGCCTCTTGTGCAAAAATGTCCCCTGATTAATTATGCAAATGAAGCAGGGAAATATGCTAATCTGCACTTTGTTTGCATAGGCTTTTGTGCTAAAGAGATGCAGTGTAGACATACAAGTGTTAGTCCTCCTCTTAAGTGCTGTTTACACTAGATTTTTATTTTGCTAAAGCTATGTCCCTCGGTCGGTCGGCTGTGTGAAAAATCCTGACCCTTGAGAGTCATCTATACTAGCCAGTGTAGACTAGTGCTAGGTCAAGAGGAGACTTCTCCCATTGACCTAGCTACCCCTTCTTGGGGAGGTGATGTACCTCCACCAAGGAGAGAACTCCTATTACTGTGGGCACTACTTATGCTGAAGTGCTACAGTGGTGCAGCTGTAGCATTCTGAGTGTAGCCAAACCCTTAAAGATTCATCCCCAAACATCCAATAGTACAATAATGTTGTACTGTCTTCCTGGGTTATGAATTTTTGACAACTGTCCTGCAAATCCTTGAATTCCAGCAAGAAATTGTAGCCCTTCTTATAGGCAGAAGAGGAGAGTCAACCTTTTCCATCCAACCTCCAGCTGAAGATCCAGACACCTCAGCCACTCTTACGGGAGATTCTAACAGAAGACACATTAAATTAGTTTACCAAATGAGAGGCTCAGTTTTTCAAAGCAGTGGTTCCCTAAAATCAATCACTTGAAGTAGTACAGGTAGTGCAGGTAGCATAATCTATCCTTATTATTGCCCAATGCTGTCAATTCTAGGACCTTGCCTTCAGATGCTTATAACTTTGCAAAACTTAAGCCAGACATTTTCTCACTTGGTTTCAGCCTCAGGCTGAAATTTTGGAAAGTTTCAGAGAAGATGATTCAGCCATTACTGAGAAAATGCCCTCCATAAGACAGAAGTCCATGGGAAAAAATAGTTTGCAATCATGGAATTAAAAACTGGACCATAATGTGCACACACATGGGAGCTGAGTTCATTGAACAGGCAATCTTAAGTGTGACATTTCCTACCTTTTGAATGTTTGACTTTGCAACCTTAACATAATTTTAGTCTCATTTTAATATATTATTATCTACAATGAATAAAAGCAAATTCTAAACTTCAAGATATGTAACTGTATTTAAAATGAATCATTGTGTTAATTGATGACATATTAATTTCCTTTCCTATGCAGCACACGGTGACCAATCTCCCTTTGATGGAAGGGGGGGAGTACTGGCTCATGCCTTTGCACCAAGCCCAGGGATAGGAGGAGATGCTCATTTTGATGAAGCTGAGAAATGGTCACAAAATCATATAGGTAAAATATTTCCTGTGCCCTTCACAACAAATTCAGCTCCTTCTACACAAAGCCCTGGCGTTTTCTTCCTATAACTGTTCGTCCCTCTCTCTTATATATAATGTAACATACTTACCTTTGCCTGCCATAGCATATATATAAGGTCTGTATTCTGTGGAGCTTAAATCACTTTACAAAAGTGGGAGAGCAATATTATCCTGGTGTTTTTGTAAGTTAGACACAACTTTAAGTGATTTGCCTATGGTCAAAAGGTGGGCCATTAACAAAAGGAGAGTCAGGAATAGATTGCAGGTTTCCTGACTTCCCATTCATGGCCTCTGAAAAATTCTTACTAAAACATGGGAGAGCAGATAAACTTAAATTAAACCTATAGGATTTCATCACAATGAAAAGATGTGAATTCTCCTGCTTGTGATTCTCTGTTCCATTGTATGTTAACAATTCTTTTCTGCTTTTTTATATATGAAAATTTTAGGAACAAATTTGTTCCTTGTTGCTGCTCATGAATTTGGCCATTCTTTGGGACTGGGTCATTCAAATGTTCAAGGTGCTCTGACGTACCCTATTTATCGCTACTGGGATCCAAACACCTTCGTCCTTCCAGATGACGACAGACAAGGAATTCAGCGATTATATGGTAATTTCAGTGTCAGATGTTAATTTTGATATAAAAAATACCAAAAAGGGACAGTTTTTGTCATACTTTAAGTACCTTACTCAGACAGCCAAACTGATTTGAATGGTCTACTCTCTGAGCAAGGTACTACTCAGTGAGAGTACCTAAATTTAGATCAAGCCAACATGATATACTTTATCCCTTACGCCTATTCTTTCTGGAGTCTAAGAGTAAGCTGTCCATATCGCAAAACCACCTAATGGAGTTATAGACCGGGACTGACAAAGGGTCCCCTACACACCAGTGCTTTGCAGAAATCAATGATGGCATGCTGCTAACCTAACTGCCAGTGAGTAGAACCTTGCTCTACCAAAGAGGATATTGAAAGCAGTATGGCTGCTTGCTGAATGTGAGATTGTGCAATGTGGCTGTGTCTAGACTGGCCAGTTTTTCCGCAAAATCAGCTGCTTTTGCGGAAAAACTTGCTAGCTGTCTACACTGGCTGCTTGAATTTCTGCAAGAACACTGACGATCTCATGTAAGATTGTCATTGTTCTTGCGGAAATACTATGCTGCTCCAGTTTGGGCAAAAGCCCTCTTTCGCAAATCATTTGCGCAAGAGGGCCAGTGTAGACAGCACAGTACTGTTTTGCACAAAAAAGCCCCAATCGCTAAAATGGCGATCAGGGCTTTTTTGCACAAAAGCGCGTCTAGATTGGCACAAATGCTTTTCCGCAAAAAATGCTTTTGCGGAAAAGCGTCCATGCCAATCTAGATGCTCTTTTCTGAAAATGCTTTTAACAGAAAACTTATCCATTAAAAGCATTTCCGGAAATCATGCCAGTCTAGACGTAGCCTGTAAGTATGGCAGAATCTGGCCCTCACATCACTGTTCTCGGGGTCAGGACCTACTCATTCTAAGTTACAGTGGCAAAACTATGCTCTAAAACTATGGCACTTGTGTGTGAACATTTGCTTCCATCAGACACTTCACAAAGGGACAGCAATCATGGTACATATTTCTCTGCATTTTGTCTCAAATAAATACCTTATTGTTTCCGTATTTCTATATCACAGGCAGAAAAAGAGAAAACTTCTAAAGAACCATGGTGTTTTTAAAGAGAATGAAGAAGTCAGCAAGTGTACTTTTCTTTCACACCAGAAATGTTTCATTTTATTTCTTTAAATGGCAAATGTTTGAAGATCAATTTCTGCTCCTATACATTTAGGCTACGTCTAGACAGCAGTTCTATTTTGGGATATCAAAAGTATCCACAAATAGCTATTTCGCATCTTTAAATGCACCCATGACTTCGAAATATATTCCGGTGTCCCTGTAGCCCTCGTTCCATGAAGGTTAAGGGACTTGCTGGAATAGCGCTTTATTCTGAAATTTCAAAATAATCTATTTCAAAATTAGATTGAAATAAGATATGCAATTTGCGTAGCTCAAATTGCGTAGCTTATTTTGACCTACGGGTGCAGTGGAGATGCACCTTTCCTGAGATTTGAAAACCTCTTTAAATGTATTCAGTAGTTTCTATGAAAATAAAAATTCTCCCAGCACTATTCTGCCATCCTACATTCCTGTCTGTCAAACGCTGGTGGTTTGCATTTCACTGGGGGGCTCGGTGACTACTATATGGTCAATGCATGCAGGACAAAAATTGTCAGGTGGGTGCTTGAAGTGCATCTAACATCACGATTTAGGCTCTCTGTTCCCAGCCCATCCCCTTCTCCTCCTTACTGCATATACATACCCAGACTCTGAGTACCCTCCACAAGGCCCAGAGAAAGCATGTAAGGCAGTGAGTGGTTCACAAAGTGTGGGCTGCAACCATCTTGCAGGTAAGCTGCAGGCTCTGGGTTCACACACCCCTATACTGGGGAACCTACACTGGTGCTCCAGCTCTGCAGCTCCCCTCTTGGGGGAGGATCCTCATGGGCCAGATCTAGCTCATGGGGACAGGAAGCAGCTCCATGCACTCCCACTACGCCTCCTTTGAGCTGGGGGATTGGCAGTGCAAGAAACTGTTCACCTGAAAGCTTTCCCTGCTGCTTCCATTGGCCAGATTCACGGTGCCTGAGAGCGACAGGAGGTACAGAGCCAGGTAAGTGTCGTCCCCTCCGCCCCACCTTCATATCCAAACTTCACACTCCCATTCCCGTCAGGCACCATTCCTTTTTACCCTGCAAGGTAAAGTAAGGGCTGGCAGAGCCTTGAGAAGATTGGATGGGTGGCTCACGGACTGGTGGTGTTATCGAGTTAACATCAAGTCAACTCAGGGATGGTCTAGACAGTATTTGGTCCTGCCATGAGGGCAGGAGACTGGACTCGATGACCTCTCAAGGTCCCTTCTAGTGCTAGTATTCTGTGATTCTATGATTCAAGCCTGAGAAATTCTTCCTCTTGCTGAAGGGGTAACAAGATGAGTCAGAGCCCTAGGCACTCCAAGAAAATGACATACATACCCCTGTAAGCTCCTTTTCCTCCTCCGTGTCTTGGCCAAACCCACATACGGCCAGACCTTCAAATATGTTCAAACCATGTTCATATATGTTATGGACTGTTATAAAGAGAATGTGATCAACTGTTCTCCATGTGGACTGAAATCAGCTTAATCTGCAGCAAGGGAGATTTAGGTTCAATATTAGGAGAAACTTTCTAAGTAACTATAAAAACAGTTAAGCTACGGAGTAGGCTTCAAAGGGAGGTTCTGGAATCTCCATCACTGCAGGTTTTTAAGAACCAGTTAGACAAAAGTGTGTAGGAATACTTGGTCCTGCCTCAGCACAGGGAGCTGGACTAGGGGGTCTTTCTAGGTCACTTCCACCCTGCATTTCTATGATTCTCTGTAGAGCTTAACTGGTGATCATCACAGCGAAACTGACCCTCCAGCCTTCACCCAGCTCCCGTCCAATGTGAATTATTAACAAATGAGCTGGTCCCTGATATAGAGAAGTCATAAGACCAGTGAGCCTAGCAGCCCTGTCAGTGATATCTCAGGACAGCCATTCCCTCATAGAACAGTGGGGGAAGCTAGGGGATCCAATCGTTCCTCCCTGATAAAGGTCTGCAAAGCACAAACTTAAAAAAGCAGAGATGCCTTCCCTCAATCACTATTACAGGCACCTATCCTAAGTCTGTAAGTAAACACATGGGCTACGTCTACATTGGCCCCTTTTCTGGAAGGGGCATGTTAATTTCAGAGGTCGTAATAGGGAAATCCGCGGGGGATTTAAATATCCCCCGCGGCATTTAAATAAAAATGTCCGCTGCTTTTTTCCAGCTTTTAGAAAAGACGGAAAAGAGCGTCTACACTGGCCCCGAACCTCCAGAAAAAACACCCTTTTCCGGAGGATCTTATTCCTACTTATTCAAAGTAGCATCTACACAGCCAAACTGCTATTTCGAAATTAATTTGAAATAGCGGAGCACTTATTCCAAATTTGGTAAACCTCATTCCATGAGGAATAAAGCCAAATTCAAAATAGCTATTTCGAAATAAGTGCTGTGTAAACACATCAAAATAGGGGGCCTCCAGCCTCAACCAAGATCACTCCTCTCCTTCCTCCCTCCCCGGAGCCTTTAGGGGTTGACTCTGGCCACAGTGTCTGTGCCAGTTCCAAGCCTGCCAGGCCAGAGCCAGCAGTCACTACCCCTGACCCATTGGCCCCCAAACATGAGCCAGCAAAGACTGGCAGCCAGCCCTCCACCACTCGCCAGGAGCAGTCTGCCAGCTCCCAGGAGCCTGACAGGGGCTGGAGAAGGCGGGCGCCTTCCTGGTCCAGGGTGGAGATCATGGACCTTATTCAGGTTTGGGGGGATTGCCCCCAATGTCCATGATCTCTGCGCTAGAGAGAGGAATGCGGCCATCAATGGCAGGATAGCTGCCAGCGTGGCACTAAAGGCCACATGTGAACCCAGGAGCAAGTTTGCGTGAAAATCAAGTTGGTCTGGAGAGCCCCCCCAACCCTGAGCCTTGACCTTCCCCTTCCCTTTCTTCCCCTTGCTTCCTCCCCCCAAGTTTTCACCCTCCCCTCTCCCCCCCTCTTCTCCCCTCTCCCGCCTCCTTTCCCCAGTCTCACCAGAGTTTCATTCTCCCCCCTCTCCCCCGGGGTTTTGTTAAATAAAGATAGTTTGTGTTCATGAAAATACGTGTATTTTATTTGACATCAGGAAGGGGGGTTAGGGAGAGGTCAGTGGAAGGACGTGAGGGAGGAATGAGGCACAAGCCCCCAGTGGGGCAGACCAGAGAGGCTCTGAGGGCTCCTCAGGATGGAAGCTCGCCCGCAGGGCCTCCTGGATACTGACAGCCCCCTGATGGACCTCTCAGATGGCAGCCTGCAGAAAGTTCAGACAGGTCCGCAGCAACGCGTCCATGAAAAGCACCAGAGTGCCCAGAGGCAGCTCTGGCTTCATGTTGCAGAGTGCTGTGATGTCCCGAGTGAAGGCAACCAGAGCACACAGAGACAAAATGGTTTCCTGTCCCTCATGGAGGTAGGCAAGCAAGCAGGGAAACCTGAGAACTGGCTGTCCAGGGGGGTGCCTTTAAGCACAGGCCTCAGACAGCCTCAGGCAGCAGCCACACGAAGTAACTCCTGACCTGATGCCCTGCCGGACCTGGTTCTGTCCGGCCTTAAATGCGATTCACCGTCCACTCAGTGTGGACGCTCTATTTCAAAATAGCAAAAGGCTATTTCACAATGCATTTCGAAATAAGATATTTTGAAATAATGCTGTAGTGTAGACATACTCTGAAAGAAGAAATCAGGCCCCTGAGTAATTGAAACAGATACTTCAAAGAGTTTAATTGGAAACATGTGCACAGTAAATACAAACACTATATTATTTACAGGGGAGGGTTATTTACAGGTGACTGTTTGTGACACACAGCATGGCCAACACCTGAGAAATAAACTTAAAGAGTCATCAGCATTTGTACAATGCCCCTTAATAAATATAATAACATGGGTTGGGATTAAGCTGCTGGATATGGAATGGAAAACAATCTCCAAAACAGGAAACACCACAAGATTAGGGGAACTCCTATTACCTAATATAGTGAATTATCAGAAAGTGTCAATTCAACAGGGGAAAACACTGATCCCCTTCCCATATTCAGCCATCACAGGAAGATTCTCTCCCCACTGAGAACCACAGACAATGATATCCCAGACCCCCTCAGCCTTTTACCCTCCTTTGCTAACTGTTGTCTGGTGACTCCTCATAGGCCCAGAACCCAGGAGGGCAAGAGTAAAGTGCTGAGAGAGACTAGAAACCTAACTATTCAGGAAACTTTTTCTATGAGGTGGAGGATCATAGCCTCTAAATTTGGAGGACGAATGATATCTGCTGAGTACCTTCTTTGAAGGGCAGAGTGTTCTGAACTCCCAATAACATCAGAGGGAGTTTGAGGACACTCAGCAACTTATGGGACTGGACAATACAAGCACAGTTAAAGGCCCTGGATATCTAAAGGAAATCACCAAAATCCACAGTTAGATGTTTAAATACCAATTAAAGCCACCCTTAGTGAATTCCTCCCGCATGTGTAATCCCCTAAGTAGTATAAGGGCCCTACCATCAATCAAACGTTAGCCCTGCCCCCTGCCCCCAGAAGTCCCGCCCCCTGACCGCCAGAATTCCCTTCTCCCCTGTCACCGGAAGTCCGGCCACTGGATGGTAGTACATCCGGGTCAAGAGGGACAGCTGACCGGGTGTCATGTGACCCCCGTTAGGCCCGTCCCCTGTCACCGGAAGTCCCGCCCTTGGGGGTAATACATCCGGGGTCAAGAGGGGCAGGTGAGCGGAAGTAAGGAGTGTCATGTGACCCCTCTAAGGACTTGCCCCACCTCCCTCTACCAATCAGGAAGGGTTTTTCCCCTGTAGGACCGCCCCGCGAACCGCTTTGACCAATCGGGGGGGCAGTTCTGGGATCCGATGACTCGCCGAGCAGTGGGTCGTGTGACCCCTCTAAGAACTTGCCCTGCCGCCCTCTACCAATCAGGAGGGGGTTTTTCCCTGTAGGACCGCCCCGCGAACTCCTTTGACCAATTGGGGGGCAGTTTTGGGACCGGATGACCCGCCCAGCAGTGGGTTGTGTGACCCCTCTAAGAACTCGCCCCGCCTCCCTCTACCAATCAGGAGGGTTTTTTCCCTGAAGGACCGCCCCACGAATTGCTTTGACCAATCCGGAGAGTGCAGTTCCGGGACCCGTTGACCAGACCGGAGGCGGGTCGTGTGACCCCTCTAAGAGCTTCCCGTGACACCCTTTGCCAATCAGAGCATAGAACTTCCCCGTAAGTTCTAGCACCACACAAAAGAGGCCCTCTTGTTCCAAGAGCGCGTGTTTCAGAGAGCGTGCAAACGCTGAGCGGAAACATGGCTTCTTTCACCAACTTTGTTTTGGTGCCGAGAAGAAAGCGCTACATCAGCGACAGTTCCGAGGAGGAAGGAGAAGTTGAAGGGAGCCCTTTGGCCCAGCCGCTGATGGATACACCAATATCTGACGCCGAAACCCAACCGCTCACGATGCAGCCAGACAAGCTAGATGGCCTGGAGGAAGAAGGTGCCCATGGCTCCCAGGAGTCGGACAAGACGCATGGAAAAGAAGCCAAATAGGTAAATGAAAGATCGAAGTTGGGGCATCATGGGGTTAGGAAACCGGGATTTTGAAAACTTAAAAAAAAAAATGACCAGAGCGTCTTACATTATTTCTTTCTGGCAATCTTTTGACAGCTTGATGATGCCTTTCTAGCTGACCGTCAGACCCGGGACAGCATTGCATCGGACGAGGAAGACGAACCGGGCCCACCTTGTTTTTGCTCAATACTGATACAAAGCATTGAAGAGAACGCCAAGGATGATACTGGTGTATCCAATAGCAGAGGGGGCAAAGGGCCCCTTTTCGCCTCTCCCTTGTCCTCGGAACTGTTGCTGATGTGGCGCTTTCTTCTCATGTGGTGGAAGGCCCTCGTCACCAAAACAAACTCCAAACTTCTGGTGGGGGTGGTGAAGGAGTCCATGTTTCCGCTCAGCGTTTGCACGCTCTCTGAAACACGCGCTCTTGGAACAAGATGGCCTCTTTTGTGTGGCGCTAGAACTTATGGGGAAGTGCTATGCTCTGATTGACAGAGGGTGTCACGGGAAGCTCTTAGAGGGGTCACACGACCAGCTTCCGGTCTGGTCAACGGGTCCCAGAACTGCACCCCCCGAATGGTGAAAGCGATTTGTGGGGCGGTCCTACAGGGAAAAAAACCTTCCTGATTGGTAGAGGGAGGGAGGGTGAGTTCTTAGAGGGGTCACACAACCCACTGCTGGGCGGGTCATCCGGTCCCGGAACTGCCCCCCGATTGGTCAAAGCAGTTCACGAGGCGGTCCTACAGGGAAAAAACCCCTCCTGATTGGTGGAGGGAGGTGGGGCGAGTTCTTAGAGGGGTCACATGACCCACTTCTGGGAGGGTCATCCGGTCCCGGAATTGCCCCCCCATTGGTCAAAGCGGTTCGCGGGGCGGTCCTACGGGGAAAGCCCTTCCTGATTGGTAGAGGAAGGTGGGGCAAGTCCTTAGAGGGGTCACATGACACCCCTTACTTCCGGTCACCTGCCCCTCTTGACCCCGGATGTATTATCCCCAAGGGCGGGACTTCCGGTGACAGGGGACGGGCCTAACGGGGGTCACATGACATCCTTTTTACTTCCGGTCACCTGTCCCTCTCGACCCGGATGTACTACCCTCCAGGGGCGGGACTGCCGGTGACAAGGGAGAAGGGACTTCCGGGGAGTCGGGGGGGGGGGGACTTCCGGATTCAGGGGGCGGAGCTAATGTTTGATTGATGGTAGGGCCCTTATACTACTCCCTTACCCCATAGAGAGCTAGCAGATATATCGTTCAGTCACTAGCTGGCCGCATACCACCAAGCTGAAACAGAAGCTGGCACAGACAGAGCACATTGTTCTCCAGCAATCCCCAGGGAAGCAATGGATGTGACAAGGTAGCAGGAGCTCTTCGTTCTATTTGTCTGTGCTTCATTCCCCGAGCACTCATCCAGGTCAGATGTCTCTTAGGACCTGAGTTGCCACCAGCTGGACAATGGGACTTGGGTCATTCTGTAGGACCTGGAGAGCTGGAATTACAGAGAATATGACTCACTTTTCATATAGTCACCTATGCCTGCAGTAGCTGGAGATTTAGTACCAGTGAGTACCAAGCTACAGCAGCTCTCTGTACAAACAAAGCTTTAGGTTCCTCCATTGGGATCCTTCCAAGCTCCAAACTGAGATGGAGGAGGGGGGAGAGGGGAGACCCTGACCCTACCAGAAACTCATCCAATTGGAAGGTGCTCCATTGACTCAATAGCTTCTGCTTTTAAGTTATTTTACATCTCCTGACAGAAATAAATCTGATGGTGTGGAGTTTGGGGTAGCAAAAAGTGGCTCCCAGGGAGCCGATGGAGCCCAAAGAGTGGATCACACAGGTTGGGAAGAGGCATTGCCAGGATAGCCAGGAGATGCACTGACTTATATCACACTGGCTGCAGTTTCCTCCAGGTACGTCTACACCACAAAGTTAATTCAAAATAACAGCTGTTATTTTGAATTAACTTTAATAGCATCTATACATGCAAACCGCTATTTCGAAATTAATTCGAAATAGCAGAGCGCTTCATTCAAATTTGGTAAACCTCATTCTACAAGGAGTAACACCAAATTTGAAATAGCTATTTCAAATTAAGTGCTGTGTAGACAATTAATTCAAAATAGGGGGCCTCCAGCCCTTCCCAGGGAGCCCTGGTGGCCACTCTGGGCACAACCAGGAAAACTTCCTCTCCTCTCCCCCTGGCCCCAGAGCCATTAAAGGAATAGACCCTGGCCCGTGCCAGATCCAAGCCTACCAGCCAAGAGCCAGCAGTGGCCACCGGGGCCCCTGAGCCAGTAGCCACAAAACGTGAGCCAGCAAGGCACTGGCAGCCAACCCTCCACTGCTCCTCAGGAGCAGTCTGCCAGCACCCAGGAGCCTGACAGGGGCTGGAGAAGGCGGGTGCCTTCCTGGTCCAGGGTGGAGATCATGGACCTTATTCAGGTTTGGGAGGGATGCCCCAGCATCCATGATCTCCGCACTAGACAGAGGAACATGGCCGTCAATGGCAGGATAGCTGCCAGCCTGGCCACCAAAGGCCACATGCGAACCCAGGAGCAGGTTTGCATGACAATCAAGTTGGTGCGGTGAGACCCCCAACCTTGGGCCCTGATCTTCCCTTCTCCTTTCTTCCCTTTGCTTCTCCCTTCCAACTTCCTCCTCCCAGGTTTCACCCTCCCCTCTCCCACCCACTCTATTCCTCTCTCCCACCTCCTTTTCCCAGTCTCCCCAGAGGTTCACCCTGTTGTTCAATAAACCCAGTTTCTATTTTTGAACATACATGTCTTTTATTTGACATCAGGAAGGGAGGCTAGGGAGGAGTAAGTAGATGGACGTGAGGGAGGAATGGGGCACGAGCCCCCGGTGGGGAGGACCGGGATGGCTCTGAGGGCTCCTCGGGGTGGACACTCTCCTGCAGGGCCTCCTGGATCCTGACAGCCCCCCGATGGACTCCCCGGACGGTAGCCTGCAGCAAGTGCAGCTGGGCTGATGGCAACAACCCTACGAGACGCACCGGTGTGCCCAGGGGCAGCTCTGGCTCCATGTGGCCGAGCGCTGTGGTGTCCCGAGTGCAGGCACTCAGGGCACTCCAAGACAGGACTGCTTTGCTGTCCCTCATCGGGGTAGACAAGCGAGCGGGGAACCCAAGAACTGTCTGTTCGGGGTGGGGGTAGGGTCCCGTGAAGCACGGAGCTCAGTTAGCCTGAGGCAGCAGCCCCACACACTATGTCCTAACCTGATGCCCTGCCAGCACTGGTTCCGGCCAGCCTGAACTTCGGTTCAGGGTCCACTCAGTGTGGACGCGCTATTTCAAAATAACAAAATGCTATTTTGAAATAGGTTTTGTGTATAGATGCATAATTCGAATTAGCTTATTTCAAATTAACTATTTCGAATTAAGTTAACTTGAATTAACGCTGTAGTGTAGACGTACCTCTTTCAGAGCAGACTAAAGCTGAATCTGTCCTTTGATGTGTGGCTGATGCACTTCACACCTGTGGTATCAGTTACTGCTTGCTTGTCAGCTAAATTTCTTTATAACTCACTAATGAATAGGATTTCACCTGTATTTGTTACTTACAGGTCAACAGATGTTCCATGTCCAGCCATTTCATATTCTTGGTGTCCGTATGTTCCAGGATGATGCCTAAATAAGCAGTGTAAAATAAACATCAATAAAAAACCTTCTCTTGTTAAGTGCAAGGTGATAACATTGGCCCTTTGGCTTCTATTGTGAGTCTAAGGTGAGCTGTAGGCAAGACAATACTAGAAAAGTTTAGCGTCCACACTGAAGAGAATAAGAGAAAAAAATTAAGAATGTTTACATAAAACCTCATTTGCTTTAAACAATCTATGTTCCTCTTGCCACTGCTGTCAGTTATTGGAGATATACTAGGATAGTGTATTAATCTAGTGGTGTGAACAAAGGGGCTGGGGCCAGGAATAAGTGCGTACTAAGCAAGGATCTCACCTGGATAAATTAATTAGGCCACAATGCTTGCCTGGCTTGCATGGGTGTGCTAAGGAAAGGATGGCACAGGGCCAAAGGGGAGGAATCTAGTGCTTCCTGGGCAAGGCAATCAGGAACCTGCAACAGCAGGCACTGTGTGGCGGTGGGCTGCCTACCTCCCAGTGATGAAGCACCAGTAAGGAACAGTGAACAACACTGAGCTTAGGTCTATAGTTTGAGTCCACACTAACTCTGACTACTAAAAATAGAGTGCAGGTAAGATGACAGAAGCAGTCGGAGGAGCTAGCCACCTTGAGAACAGACTTTTGGGTTTGGATGGGATCATCCTTGGAATAGTTAACCCCTCCTGCTACTCCTGCCACAGCTACTCTATTTTTAGCACACTAGTTTGATCGGAGAATAAACATACCCTACGTGACAGTGTGCCAGCCTCTGCTACTAAATGACTGCGCCATCTCAAAGCATTCTATTGCAAATTACAAATTCCTCCTAACACCACACTGGAGAAGTAGGAGAACATTAACATCTCCATTTATGCATGAGAAGTCACAGCTGGGAGAGATTAATGGTAGCTCAGTGCTGCACACAGGGACTTTTTCTGTCTACCTCAAAGGGAATACCAAAAGGGACACGGCACACTTTCTCTCACCAGCTAACTTGGCTGCAACTGCCCGGATCTCTTCCCAGCTGCTGCGGAAGTATCTGATGGTGCTTTTGTAAAAGTTCTCCAGTAGCTCAGCCTTCTCTTTGGCCTAGAGAAAATCAGGGACACATGAGCTCTCTCTGGCTAGAAATGCCCTTTGACTGCCAACACATGCCTTTACAAACCACAAGTAAACAGTGTGTGTTCCTCTTGCCACTGCTGTCAGTTATTGGATTCACTCAGACTTTTTTTTTAATTTAAACAAGTAAATAAAAGAAAGGACAGGAGGCTGTGTAGAAGTGGGGAAAGTGGGAATCTATGGCAGATTTACATTCCTCTCACCCTCAGTCCTGTATCCCACTCTAATAGGGTACGTCTACACTCCAACGTTAATTCGAACTAACTTAGTTCGAATTACTTAATTCGAACTAAGCTAATTCAAACTAACGGATCTAGACTAAAAAACTAGTTCGAATTAG
Source organism: Pelodiscus sinensis (assembly GCF_052426305.1). NCBI lineage: Eukaryota > Metazoa > Chordata > Testudines > Trionychidae > Pelodiscus > Pelodiscus sinensis. Next base: position 314,706,331 of record NC_143052.1, read on the forward strand.
CATTGTACTAATTCGAACTAGCATGTCCACATTAAGTGGACCCTGAACCGGGCTTAAGGATGGCCGGAAGCAGTGCCGGCAGGGCATCAGAGGAGGACTTAGAGCGTGGAGATGCTGTCTCAGGCTAGCCGAGGGCTGTGCTTAAAGGGTCCCAACCCCCACCCCGGACAGACAGTTCTCAGGGGTGCCCCGCTTGCAAAGCAGTCTTGGCTTGGAGTGCCCGGAGTACCCACACTGGGCACATCACAGCACTTGGCCATCAGACCGGCTGCACTTGCCGCAGCCTGCCATCTGGGGAGATGGGGCAATTGGGGGGCTGCAGGAGAGCTTCCACCCCAAAAGCCCGCAGAGCCAGCCCAGTCCTCCCCATCGGGGGCGCGTACCCCATTACTCCCTCAACTCCTTCCCCTTGCCCTTCCCTAGCCCCTCTTCTTGATGTACAAAATAAAGGACAATTGTGTTCAAAAATGGAATCTGTCTTTATTGAACAAAACTGGGGGAGACTGGGAAAAGCGGGTGGGAGAGGGGAAGAGAGAGGGTGGAAGAGGGGAGGGCAACTAAAATGATCAGGGGTTGGGAACAGGTCTCATATGAAGAGAGGCTAAAGAGACTGGGACTGTTCAGCTTAGAAAAGAGGAGACGGAGGGGGGACAGGATAGAGGTCTCTAAAACCAGGAGTTGGGTGGAGAGGGTGCATACAGAAAAGTTCTTCATTAGTTCCCATAAAGAAGGACTAGAGGACACCAAAGGAAAGGAATGGGTAACAGGCTTCAAACTAGTAACAGAAAGTTGTTCTTCACAAAGCACAGAGTCAACCTGTGGAACTCCTTGCTGCAGGAGGCTGTGAAGGCTACAACTAGAACAGAGTTTAAAGGGAAGTGAGATCAAGCCATGGAGGTTGGGTCCATGGAGTGGTATTAGCCAGGGGGTAGGAGAGGTGTCCCTGCCCAAAGTTTGTGGAAGGCTGGAGAGGGATGGCACGAGACAAATGGCTTGGTCACTGTCTTCGGTCCATCCCCTCCAGGGTCCCTAGGGTTGGCCGCTGTCAGCAGACAGGCTACGGGATAGATGAACCTTTGGTCTGACCCAGGATGGCCATTGTATGCTCAGGGCTCAGGGTCGGGGGGGTCTCAGTGGACCACCTTGATTTTCATGCACTCCTGCTCCTGGGTGGCCAGGCTGGCAGCTCTCCTGCCCTAGCCGGCCACCTTCCTGTGCCTAGTGCGGAGATCGTGGACGAGGTCCACGATGTCCGCACTAGCCCAGGAGGGAGCCCGCCTTTTGCGGTCCCGGGCAAGCTCCCAGGACCCGCCAGCCTGGTCCCGGGAAGAGGGGGAGGGCTGGGGGGCATCGGGTGGGTGGCTCGATCCGCACCAGGTGCAGGGTCTGCTGGCTGGGTGCTGGCAGGCTTGCACCTGGCACGGGCACCGTAGCCATCCCGTGCCCATTTAAGGGGTCCGGGGCCGGGAGGGGGGCATAGAGTTTCCCTGGTGTTGGCCCGAGTGGCCACCAGGGAAACCTGGGGAGGGCTAGCCTCCCACTAGTTCGCATTAAGGGGCTACACAGCCCTTAATTCGAACTAGTAAGTTTGAACTAGGCTTAATCCTCGTGGAATGAGGATTACCTAGTTCGAACTAAGCGCTCCGCTAGTTCGAATTAAATTCAAACTAACGGAGCGCTAGTGTAGCGCCTATGAAAGTTAGTTCGAACTAACGTCCGTTAGTTCAAACTAACTTTGTAGCGTAGACATACCCATAGATACTTACATTGCCCATCACACATTCCCCCTGCTTCTACATCACAAGCCTATGCTGTCAATAATCTCATATAATTCTATAGGTCACTCACAAGGTGTCTGCAGATATCCATCTGGAGCTCCTCAGGGTTCAGCTCGGTTCTCCAACTAAGATGCTCATTAAGTATAGTTTGGAGCCTCTTCAGTCCCAAAAATGGGGCACAGAGATGAAATGTAGCTCTGCACTCCTGAAAAAGAGGGTTGCACCAGTGAATTGTTCCATAACACGTATTGTGCTCATTCAAATGGAACTCATGTCCTTGACTGCTCATCTACCCCAAGAATAAAAGGGATTCCCCTGAAGTAATAGACAGAAAATATGCCAGCATGACTTTAATAGGGGGAAAGGGATTCTACTTCTGGAGTATTGCATCCAATTCTGGGCACCCCATTACTTAAAAAATGTTGATACATTGGAGAAAGTCCAACGGAGGGCAACAAAAATGATGAGGAGGCTGGAACACATGATTTACAAGGAGAGGCTGAGGGATTTGGGATTATTTAGTCTTCAGAAGAGAAGAGTGAGGGGAGCTTTGATAGAAGGCTTTAACTACCTGAAGGGGGATTTCAAAGAGGATGGAGAGAGGCTGTTCTCAGTGGTACTAGATGACTGAATGAGGAGCAATGGTCTCAAGCTACAGTGGGGGAGGTCTAGGTTGGATATTCGGAAAAACTATTTTACTAGGAAGGTGGTGAAGCACTGGAATGGGTTACCTAGGGAACCTATGGTTCTATGATTTTATAATACTGAAAACTGGAGATAGCAGCAATGTTTTTTCAGAACAGATGTAGCTATGAAAGCTGCTTCACTAGGCATAGCTGTGATCTTTCCTCTGTTGTGGGGAGGCAGGAACGTGGGGTGCAGAGATAGGCAGGAATGAACTCTTGGGATCAGACCCATGACCTATCCTGAACTCCAGTGAGACAACCCTGGCTGCTAAGGACCAGCCTGTCTGGGATTGACTCAAAAGGAGGGCAATGAACTGAGGGAAGAATTTAGGTCTCCACTGCAGGAAGGAATAGCAGAGCTCCCCTGGCATCAGGAGGAAGATTCTTTTTGCTTAGTAATTAAGTCACTGTTATTCTTACCATTGAAACTTCAGGGCTTGGATCTTGCAGGTGCAGCAGAAGCGTGACCCAGCTCTGTCTAACCTGCTTGGCAAAATAGTCCTTCCATTTTCTCTTTGCAGAGCCGGCCAGGATACCAAACAGGACAAAGGCCAATGCACGAAGAGTGTTGTCCTTCTATAGCCAAGAAAGCCACACAGGTTGGTAACGAAGAGATAACCACATCATGTATCTAGCACAGCTGTCTCTTCTACATTAGAGTAGAGTGATTCCAACTACAGAAGTTTAGAAGAACTGGAATTAATCAAGTTTGGGCCAAATGTGTTGATTCTTCAAAATACTTTGAAGACAGTTCAATTTTGACAAAATTCTTCCAGAAGCCAAGTAGGGGTACTTGGTCAGCTTCTTGGTGACCCATCTAGCAGGCTAACTGAGATCTTGGGCTTCCTGGCCCTCACCTTCAGAACAGCCTGTCTGGCAGGCTGACAAGGAGCCAGGAAATGTGTACCCTGGCACCTCTAATTCCCAGTGTTTCCAGGTTCCCTGTCTCCAGCATAGTCTGCCAGTAGACTGCCCTCAGGCAAGGCTCCCAGTAGAGCTGGGTTGAGAATAGTATTACTGTTTCACAAAGAGATTTGAAATTTGGGCTGGGGGGGTGTGTCCCCCAAATAGGAACAAAACCAAAATTTGAAATCTCAAACTTCTCTGCAAAATGGAATAATTTCAACCAGGTGACATAAAAATCGTATGGAGCAGGCCCAAAACAGTCTATTACACCCTGTATGCCCATTTTCCTTGTTATGCAGCTACCTAATCTAGTATTCATACTTCCTTTGCCATTCTCATTGGAAATAAAGATGAACAGAAGGGTGAGACTGAAGGAGCAGGGATGGCATCCTCATTTTCTTAATTCTCTGCTCCGCCATAAAACACATCTCTTCCCTAAGGCCTAAAATCACTTCATTCTGACATGAACAATGCCCAGTGAGGACACATCATGCATTGTAAATGGAGCCTCATCAATGTCAGCTGAACTGGGGTTGAAGGCTTCTGTTCACGTACATTATCGAAGTACTTCCGGATCTGTATGGTGAGGTCTCTGAAGGAAGAACCTATGTCCTTCCCTTTCAGCTCTTTCAGGACTTTGGCCAGTGCCTTCATGCATTCGACAGTGATTTCAAAACTGTAAGTGTCTTCTAAAGTCCTGATCAGTGTCTCCAGAAGAAACTTCTTGTACTTTTTCACCTGTTCAGACATATGACATTAAAAAACACTTTCCACTAACCACATTTCTAATATGTTTTTTTAGCAATTATGAAGCAGTGGGAATTTCATCTGCCCCCTAGTGACCTATAGCTATATTTTACATCAGGTACTAGCTACAATAAGCCAAACTCTGTGCCATATTACACCTATGTAATCCTATTAGATTTCTAATTACTTAGATTTGAAGGCCAAAAGGGACCATTGTGACCTCCTTCGCAACACAGAACCTCCCCAAAATAATGTCTGTTTGACTAGAGCACCTCTTTTAGAAAAACAGCCCATCTTGTTTTTAAAGTTGCTACTGATAGAGAACCCACCACAACCCTTGGTAAATGGTTCCAATGATTAAAATTACCATTAAAATGTATGCCTTACTATCAGTCTGAATTAGTTTAGCTTCATTCCTCTCCCCCCTCCCCCCCATTGAATCTAAAGGCACATTTTCTAGCCCTTTGAAAATTCTTGTGACTCTTCTCCAATTTATCAGCATCCTTCTTGAATTGCAGGCATGATCCTGACATAGTATTCTAACAGTTCTCACACCAGTGCCATAAGCAGAGGTAAAATAACTTCTTTATTCTTATTCAGAATTCCTCTGTCTATGCCTCCGAGGATCACCTCAGCTCTTTTGGTCACAGCTTTGTACTGGGCGCTTACGTTCAGCTGATTATCTATCATGATTTGAGTTTTTTAGTGTCTCTGTTTCCTGGAATAGAATCTCTCATCTTGGAAGTATGGCCTACACTCTTCATTCCTAGGAGTATACATTTACATATGATCATATTAAGTACATATTGTTTCCTTATGCCCAGCTTACCAAGGGAACCAACCTGCTGTGTATTGACTGCAAAGAGGTTACAGGGGTATGAGAGAGCAGAAGTTGGCCTAGTGCATTGTGCATGGCCTCTGTAAATCCTGAGCAATTGTTTCCTTTAGTTTCTCTAGTTATGCTGCATTGTATTCAGTATTCTATCTTACCTTCTCAGGTGCCCCATAGACTACATTTCCCAGGCCTCTTACAGCCATTCGACGGACAATCCAGTTATTGTCCTGTAACCTTTCTTCTAAGATGTGTAAGACACACTTAAGCAACTTCTTCTCCCTGAGTATGGGATCAGTCATTAGCTGAAATAAAATCAACATGTCCATTAGCTCTAATATGTTCATTAAGATAGCGACTATAATTTGAGGAGACACGTAATAGACTGTAATTTATTATTCTATATGAATGAGTACTGTGTTAAAAACATGGATTTTTCCTTTTAGGCACTATAATGGGTGATTGCTCATCCCTTGAGAGCCTCTCAGTGACTGCATTTGATACCACAATCCTTTTCTCGCCCAGGTGCATCCTGCCAGTCGATCTTAGTGAGTCTTCTTCCATGGCTCAGCCCTCTGGCCAAGTCCCAAAGTCCAAACAAATGCCTTTTAGGTCCTGTTGCCCTCACTAGGGTCTTCAGCCCCAACTCTGGACCCTTTATATTCTGTTCTTTGTTCAACCTCTCCATAAGCCCTGTCCCCTTCATCGGGTTTATGCCACTGGGGAACCTGGGCCTGCCCACTACTCTTGGTTCCAACCTAGAAATAGCAGCGAGTCATTGCTTCATTTCAGTTCATTGCTACTTTTTCCTTGGGTTCTTCCTATGGGGCCACTTTCAGTTTCTCCCTCTAATTATATGTTTAAGGCTCGTAAGGACTCTCTCTCTGCAAATTCAGCTTCAGAAAATGCTGCCTGAAATAAACCCCTGTGAATTGGTTTGGCCAGAGAATAGCATCCTTTCTTGGCCCTCCACTTCCTGAAAGGAACTGACCTAATAAAGCCCTGTAGCTCCATATATCTGAGCCAGCTGGCAGCTTTCATGAGGCCTCTCTAGGCAGACCTTGAAAACCCACGTTTGTGACTCCTTTCCTAGGTGGGGTGTAGAAAGATTTTGGGGCACAAACAGATTCCTAGAACCACCAGATGAGCCTCTAAAATAGCGACTTAGCGTAAATGTGAAATATGACACAGACGTTATAGCAAGGCTGTAGAGAGGGAGGATGCTCCAGTAGTTAGCAGCCTAGGACTTAGGAGGTTCCAGTTCAATTTCCTGCACCCTCAAAGACTTCCTAGATGATGTTGGGCAAGTCACTTAGGCCTTCTGTGCATCAGTTTCCTGTTTGCAAAATGGGACTAATAGTGTTTCCCTGCCTCACAGGGGTATTGTAGGGATACATACTTTTAAAGAGTTTTGAGGCACTCAGATACTACATTATCATTTTGAAGTACTCAGATAATACAAGTTTCTAAAAGGATGTTTTAAGGAAGATGGAGAAAAATTGTTCTCCTTGGCCTCTAAGGATAGGATAAGAAGCAATGAGCTTAAATTACATCAAGGGAAGTTTAGGTTGGACAGCAGGAAAAACGTCCTGCCTGTCAGGGTGGTTAAACCCTGCAATAAATTGCCTCCGGAGGTTGTGGAATTTGCATCACTAGAAATATTTAAGAGCAGGTTAGACAAACACCTGTCAGGGATGATCTAGACTGTGCTTGGTCCTGCCGTGATGGCTGGGGATTGGACTCGAAGACCTCTCAAGATCCCTTCCAGTTCGAATGTTCTATGAATCTATTATTCTACATTAATGCGAATCTAAGATAGATGTTAATGTATTTGTATGTTGCTTATTTTATAGTATTAGGACACTAGATTCATTTAGAAGATTTGCTGAGCTAGGCCAAAATCAGGAGCTGTTGGTTAGTATTAGCCCTAGGAATTGTCAGAAAAGGTCTAGTAACTCAAATTCTATGGCTACATCTACATTGGCATGATTTTGCGCAAAAGCAGCTGCCTGTCTACACTGGCGGGGAGTTCTTGCGCAAGAACACTGACATTCTAATGTCTAAAATCAGTGCTTCTTGCTCAAAAACTATGATGCTCCCGCTCAGGAAAAAGCCCTCCTGTGCAACTGTTCTTGCGCAAGAGGCCAGTGTAGACAGGCCACATTAATTTCTTGTGCAAGAAAGCCCAATGGCTAAAATGGCCATCGGAGCTTTCTTGCGCAAGAGAGCGTCTACACTGGCACGGATGATTTTGCACAAAAGCGCCTCTTAGCGCAACAGCACATGCCAGTGTAGACTCTCTCTTGCGCAAATATTCTAACGCAAAAACTCTTGCGTTACAAGTATGGGTATGTCTACCCTATAAAGTTAATTCGAACTAACAGCCGTTAGTTCGAATTAACTTTAATAGCGGCTATACATACAAACTGCTAGTTCGAATTTAAATCGAACTAGCGGAGCGCTTAATTCGAACTAGTAAACCTCATTCTACGAGGAGTAACGCCTCGTTCGAATTAAGTAGTTCAAATTAAGGGCTGTGTAGCCACTTAATTCGAACTAGTTGGAGGCTAACTCTAATCATGTTGCCCTGATGGCCACTCTGGGCCAAACCAGGGAAACTTTTCTGCCCCTCTCCCAGCCCCAGAGCCCTTAAAGGGGCATGGTCTGGCTACAGTGCCTGTGCCAGTGGCAAGCCTGCCAGCACCCAGCCAGCAGACCCTGCACCTGGCATGGCATGAGCCAGCCACCCGCTGCCACCCAGCCCTCCGCCTCTTCCCAGGACCAGGCTGGCGGCTCCTAGGAGCCTGCCCAGGGCCACGAGAGGCAGGCGCCCGCCTGGTCTAGTGCGGAGATCATGGACATTATCGAGGTTTGGGGGGGAGGCCTCCAGCGTCCACGACCTCCACACTAGGCACAGGAATGCAGCCGTCTAGGGCAGGATAGCTGCCAGCCTGGCCACCAAAGGCCACATCCAAACCCAGGAGCAGGTTTGCATGAAAATCAAGTTGTTCCAGTGAGACCCCCCGACCCTGAGCCCTGCGCTTAGAACATAAGAACATAAGAATGGCCGTACTGGGTCAGACCAAAGGTCCATCTAGTCCAGTAGCCTGTCTGCCGACAGCGGCCAACACCAGGTACCCCAGAGGGGATGGACCGAAGACAATGACCAAGCCATTTGTCTCGTGCCATCCATCTTCAGCCTTCCACAAACAGAGGCCAGGGACACCATTCCTACCCCCTGGCTAATAGCACTCCACGGACCCAACCTCCATGAATTTATCTAACTTCTCTTTAAACTCTGTTATAGTTCTAGGCTTCACAGCCTCCTGTGGCAAGGAGTTCCACAGGTTGACTATAAGAAGAACTTTGTGTGAAGAAGAACTTTCTTTTATTAGTTTTAAACCTGATGTCCATTCATTTCATTTGGTGTCCTCTAGTCCTTATATTATGGGAACTAATGAAGAACTTTTCTTTATGCACCCTCTCCACACCACTCATGATTTTATAGACCTCTATCATATCCCCCCTCAGTCTCCTCTTTTCTAAGCTGAAAAGTCCCAGTCTCTTTAGCCTCTCTTCATATGGGACCTGTTCCAAACCCCTAATCATTGTACTTGCCCTTTTCTGAACCCTTTCCAAGGCCATATCTTTTTTGAGGTGAGAAGACCACATCTGTACACAGTTCTGAAGATATGGCGTACCATAGGTTTATACTTCCCCTCCTCCTTCTTCCCCTGGCTTCCCCCTTGCAGCTCCCTCCTCCCAGGTTTCCACCTCCCCTCTCCCACCCTCTTTCTTCCCCTCTCCCACCTTCTTTTCCCAGTCCCCCAGAGGTTAATCCCTCCCACCCCCAGTTTTGTTAAATAAAGAGAGTTTCTATTTTTGAACACGTGTCCTTTATTTTTTACATCAGGAAGAAGGGGCTCGGGAAGGGTAAGTGGAAGGAGGTGAGAGAGGAATGGGGCACGAGCCCCCGATGGGGAGGACTGGGGTGGCTCTGCGGGCTCCTCGGGGTGGAAGCTTTCCTGTAGGGCCTCCTGGATCCTGATAGCCCCCTGATTGACCTCCCCTGGATGGCAGCCTGCGGCAAGTGCAGACGGGCTGATGGTCGAGTGCTGAAATGTGCCGAGTGTGGGCATTCAGGGCACTCCAAGACAGGACTGCTTTGATGTCCCCATCGAGTTAGACATGCAAGCGGGGAATCCTGAGAACTGTCTGTCCGGGGTGGGGGTCAGGTCCTTTTAAGCACAGCCCTCGGCTAGCCTGAGGAAGCAGCTCCACACCTTAAGTCCTAACCTGATGCCCTGACGGCACTGGTTCTGGCCAGCCTTAACTTCGGTTCAGGGTCCACTCAATGTGGACATGCTATTTCGAATTAGCAAAATGCTCATTCGAATTAGTTTTTAGGTCTAAATGCACTCATTCGAATTAGCTTATTTCAAATTAACTAATTTGAATTAAGTTAATTCGAATTAGTGCTGTAGTGTAGACATACCCTATTTGCGCAAAATCTTGCCAATGTAGACGTAGCCTATCTATATCTTTCTCACTCTCTCTTAACCACCAACTAGAATAGGCAGCTAGGCTAGGCTGGTATAGGCCCCAAAAATAACAAAGAGAAAATGATTAAGAAAGGTGTAATGAAGTTCCTTATGAGATTTCCTTATAAAGGACACATTCTACTATCTAAAATTAATTCCTATGAACTGAACTGTACAATTCCTCAGAGAAAGGTAAACAACAGATAACAGCCTAATGGTGGAACTGCTCATACCTGAGCAAAGAAAGCTGTGCTGGTGACTCGCTGGTTTTCTGATGGGGAATTTACCCAGGGAAGGAGGCTCTGTATGATCTCCACTGTTATTAGGCCAGATCTTTGCAGAACCCTGGAAGACAAAAGGAACCACTTATGGGGCAGACTGTGCACTTCAATAGCTTAGCTGCTATGACCATACAACTCTAAAACCTACGCATGGAAGCTCTGTGTTTCTCACCCAGGGCACCCCGCACAAAGCTATACCTGAAAGTTCCCTGTCAGTCACTCTATTTGTTGCCGATCCCTGAGGATGAAGTGCTGTCTCCTAGATCTCTTACCTCACCAGCAAACACACCCCCTCGTGGTGAGTCTGCAGATTTTCAAGAAGCATCCAAGTTTTCTGCTTCCAGAGAGTTCTTATCAGCTTCTCATTCATAGCCTTGAGAAGCACAGCCTCTAATGCTTCAATAGAACGCCTGGGGGAAAAGAGGCACAGAACTGTAGTAACCAATAGAAAGGCACAGCCTAAGCAGTCAGGAAACCCCAGTTACTTGTCAGGTCTGTTGTTCATTGACAGTTCATCCATTGACAGTGTCCTGGGGACCACTGTTTTTGGAAGGACTTAATTCCAGGAGGTATTTCAGTCTCATACATCTCATATTACTAGTGTTGCTATGGACAATATTTTGCAGTCACTTTCTCCTATCTGCAAGGTGTATGGGCACTAGCACAGTACAGTAATATGGAAAAAATACACAACCAGACCCCAAAAGCTGGGACACAGAGAGATTAGTGATCACTAATGGATATTTTGGGGCCCTATGTCCAGCGAGATGTGACAGGGTGCTGAGAGCTTGTACTTGGGGTCAGCACTCTGGTAACTACTAGTACTAATTAGCTTCCCCAGAGAAAGCCTAATTGGATAGAAATGTACCTGATTGCCTGGCTAGAGTGGGGCTATAGAATCAACAAACCTATTATCCCATTAATAAGGAATCTGCCTAAAGGGACATCCACAGGACTGTTTGAGGGAAACAGAGAGCAAAAGAGACAAAATGCTAGAGGCATCTAGATAGACTTATGTGTAGTGCTGTGGAGGAGCCGGTGGTCGTGGTACATGTAGGTCTCAATGACATAGGGAAGGGTAGGAGAGATGTCCTGGAGGCCAAATTTAGGTTGCTAGGAAAGAGACTGAAATCCAGGACCTCTATGGTGGCATTCTTGGAAATGCTTCCAGTTCCACGCGCAGGACCAGCTAGGCAGGCAAAGCTTCAGAGTCTCAATGCGTGGATGAGACGATGGTGTGGGGAAGAGGGGTTTGGATTTATCAAGAACTGGGGACACTTTTGGGAGAGGGGGAGCCTATACAGGAAGGATGGGCTCCACCTAAACCAGGGTGGAACCAGACTACTGGCACTAAACATTAAAAAGGCCGTAGAGCAGTTTTTAAACTAAGAGATGGGGGAAAGCCGATTCGTGGAGAGATGCACGTAAATCGCAGGGAGACTTCTCTTAGAGGAGAATCCGTTGATAGAGATTCTCTAAGTTGTAGTCAGAAAGAGAGGACAAAGAGACTGAGGCCTGAGGAGGCCTAGATAGTAGTGTTTGTGTTGCCAGAGCTTGGTGGTTTCAGGGAACTGACCTATAGCAAGCACAAACAAGACTTTCTCATATTAAAAGCAGGTGATGGTAAGGTGCCTCATAACCCTGAGAACTCCTGGGGAGTGTCACACAAATGGACTGGGATTCTCTTTGTTTTGCTCCCTTTCTTCTAATTACCTGCAAGGGTTGCCCTCACGTAGTTGTTGTCCTTTTCTAAATAACCTCTTTCGGCTGCTCATCCTGGGCAAAGGCATCTTTTGTCCTAGGGTTTGGCTGATCTGCTGCAGAAGAACAGTGAACAACTCCGGGAACAGCTCCTGCACAGTTTTGCTCAACTGCAATGCTGACACCACTTCAAAGATGGCACATGTTGCCTGAAAGGAGAGCATGGTAAAAGAAGAGGTCTCTTCCTAACACTATCACACTCTCTCCCCTTCTGATACCTGCTGGACTAAATTCTCACTCCTGTCACTAACTTGATGAATGACCGAGAGCAATTCACTCCATGTGTGCCTTAGCGTCCCATATCTGTAAAAATGTGTACGACCTATCAAGGCATGTTATGAGTTGCACAAAACATTTGCAAAGCACTGTAAGAAATCTGATTCAAAGACTTTCTAATTGCCAGATATTATTAAGTGAATCAGCCACATACTCTAAATCTGCCATCTGTTGTTCCACAGAAAGCACAGCTGGAATCCAGGAAACAGTACTTCAGAAAAGAAGTGCCCATATGACAATATTATACCACTCATCTAGCTTTCCATCAGCATGTTTGTCACAAGGCAGAGAAATACATGTCTGTCGTCTAACTTACTGTGAGAGGTTCAGCAGCTGCTAAATGCAGGTCAGTTTCTGTCTCTGAGGTCATGCTTCCTTCTTGGCTTGTTGGAGTCTTTATTCTTTCTATTAGGACCTTCAGGACTTGAGGGGCGAGCAAGGGATCTTTCCCCAGAGATCTCCACAGCTCAGTGGTGTCACTGCAATTTAACAGAAGTTATATGTGACCCCTGGAGACTTTTGTGGCTCTGACTATATGCATCATATTCAAGTAAAGAACACATTTTCTCCTTGACTATGATCAGGGCTCACCAGCCGCACTGTCCGGCGATCTGCGCATGCACAGATCGCCCGAACCCGGCTCTTCCAGGTTACAATCTACACGCCATGGATGAGTAGATTGTATTATTTGTCAAGCCCTGCCTATGATGAGCAAGTTCAGAGTGCTGTCCTCCTTATATGGTCCTCATGTTTTACATATTGAGTTTCTAGTTACAGAACTAAGTTAAGTTACATTTCAGGTTACATTTCTACAGTGCATGACTATTTTGGGATCCTGGAGGTATCCCGAAATAGCTACCCCACATTTACACAAGCAGCCCGTTATTTTGAAATATTTTTCAAAATAATGGGCACACTATTTTGCCATCCCAAGAAACTTTGTTGCATGAGGGATAAGGGATGGCTTGAAATAGCACATTATTTCGACATTTGGTGCTGTGTAGAAGCGCCACATTTCAAAATAGGCTATGCAAAATATGATACGCAATTTGCGGAGTGCAAATTGTGCATCTTATTTCAAGTTTAGGGTGCTGTATAGACACAACCTTAGCCTTACTGCACCATAACCATTAATGCTAGACTTCAGAAGGAAAGGACACAGAGCTCTAATCACAGTTCCTGTTTTCCTACTTCTCAGTAGATATGGAATCATGAGCATGTGATGCCCAAAGATCTAGGGCCTGGGAGACAAGTTGAAGAAAGAAAAATGATCTTCCTACTAACTGGATGTACAACTATGAGAACAAATATTTGTGGCTAGCCCATGACCTCTTCACAAATGGCATTCCCTGGCCTCTATTTGCCAGAATGGGCATGTTCTGTTCACTCCCTATGGGGCACCTGGCATTGGCCACTGTCTGAAGACAGGATCCTGGGCTAGATGGACATTTGGTCTGACCCACTACAGCCGTTCTTATGTTCTTAGATTCCAGCACAGATGACTGATAATTCAGCTAGGGATGTTTGAATGAAATGATAGATATGCTTACCGCCCTGTCTTTAAGTACCAAGAATGACAACTCCATTCCAGCAGCCATACCCTTCCTGATACCAAAAGCCTGGTGCCCTATCCTTGCTAATCAGCCAGGAATTTGGATTTGAAGCTTTCATGCTACCAGAAAACGAACAGTCACTGGCAATTGCCAGGGTGATGTTAGTTCAGGGGTCTGGAGAGGCAAAAGTCCACTCCAGTGATGCCAGTAAAGGGAAGTCTTTAGGATGCCAAAGCAACTATTAATTAATGGAAACAGAATGAAACTTAATTTCTCCCTGCACCCACCTTGACATGGTCTTGGACCTTTCTGCAGAAAGACCCAAGCTATTAACCTTTAGGAATTATCTCAAACTGTCTGTGGCTTAAATGAAGCCTTACATCTTCCAGTGAAGCCGTGGGATCCATGGTTACCAAAATGAACACTGTAAGGAGCAGTATATACCTGTCCATCGGCAGAGGTTTGATGAGGAGGCTGAAGATCACTGCCTCTAGGTGATGGTGAGCAAGAATGGACACTGCCTCCACCAGGAACTGCCTCAAGCTACCCTGCTTGATGGTAGGCATATAATTATATATTCTACTCAGGATATCTGGCACCTGGACAGAATAAAACCAGAAAAAATGTCCCTTTTCCATTCTCTCCATTCATTCTGCAGAGCCAAAACGTTTATTTAGTCGTTTAGCAATTTGCTGTTCTTGTAGAAAATCCTCCCTTCAAAAAACAAGTATTTAGACATGGCTGCATAGATTTAACCCACAAACATTATGCATATCTCTGCCCATACCTGGCTGCAACACCGGGTTAAGACATGCTGAGGCCCTAAGCTATGTCAAGTTAAAGAGGCCTCATTGCATTTCCAAAAAAACATGTATTATTCTAACAGAAAGGACAATGAAAATAGAAATAATAAAGTTATCTATCTATCTATCTATCTATCTATCTATCTATCTATCTATCTATCTATCTATCTATCTATCTATCTATACATAGGCAAAGAGGCAAGTAAAAACTAGTAATTTGGGGGTATTTTTAGAGACCCCTCATTATCTGAGGCCCTAAGATGTAGTTCACTTAGCTTGTCTCTTGGGGCCAGATATTCTCTTTTTGCATTTTACTCGGAGTCTAATTTTTCCAAGCCTTTCATGGCTGGAAACTGTGACAACAAGATAGACAAATAATCAAGCATCTTCCTTTTCCCTTGGGGTACGGCTACACTAGCTCGTTAGTTCGAGCTAGGTAGGGTAATGAGGGCAAGCAGAGTTGCAAATGAAGCCCAGGATTTAAATATCCCAGGCTTCATTTGCATGTTCCCGGGTGCTGCCATTTTAAAATCCTCCTTAATCTGAACTCCGTGCCCGCGGCTACACGCGGCACGGAGTAGGTAGTTCTAATTAAAGATCCTAATTCCATGAGGAGTAACGGTAGTTCGAATTAGGATCTTTAATTTGAACTACCTAGTCCATGCCGCATGTAGCCGCGGGCACGGAGTTTGGAGTAAGGGGGATTTAAAAATGGTGGCGCCAGGGAACATGCAAATGAAGCCCGGGATATTTAAATCTCGGGCTTCATTTGCAACTCCGCTTGCCCTCATTACACTCCCGAGCTCGAACTAACGAGCTAGTGCAGATGTACCGTTAGATTATCTCTGTCTTCTGCTGTTGATTCCCCCATTGCCTGACTCAGGATAGGAACACAGATGGAATTAACTTCCAATCCCAGGGGGAGAAACAGCAAGACTTGTGTTCACTGCAAATGATGGCAAAGATCTGAAAGCCTGCAGGTTAGCCAGAAAAACCTCTCCAGCTTCTATTTTACCTCATCCAGCATGGCACCTCCACACTCCTTCAGGATGATCTTCATCCACAGACCGGCTGCTGTGGCACAGGAGGGGCTAGCAGACAGCATACCATCCAGTATGGCCTCAATAAAATCTGTGGCTTGTTCAGAGGGAAAGTACTTACTAACCACCTGTGGACAGATCAAAAACAGGAAAGATTGCAATGATAGTCGGCTCCAGTACTTTTAAGAAAGGAGGCCTAAGAGCTGTATTGGAAAATAATGTATTCATCAGCAAATTGCTAATTGGGCTCATATCTGGCAAGGCAGTTGCAATTAAAATTTTCTCTCTAATCTTTCTAGCTACCACATCTCTATTCTACACTAATAATATCAGGTTAGATCTTAGGTTGTACAGTTAGCACAACATTGTATGGGACAAACAGGATGTAAATTTCCAGTTTATATTCTATTATGTACATGACATCTTTTCACAAAATATAAAAATATGCAAAGAGATGCATGCACACAAATATAGGTTCAGGTAAACACACAAGGTGCCAAGACTGGTTTCTCAGCTTGATGTCCCGCTCACATATTTTCCCCCTGGATGGATGGATGGATGGATGGATGGATGGATGGATGTGCGCGCGCACATGCATGGGCATGTTCATGCAACTGTCTGGAATCTGTTTGTTTTTTACATGGCATTCATAGCATATACCTATGAAAAGCATGTTACTGATTACCCATGAATGCCTCACTCCCATAGCTCGCTCCAAGTGTGGAAAGACATCACAAAAGCATAAAACAATCATAGAATCATAGAATACTAGGACTGGAAGGGACCTTGAGAGTTCATCGAGTCCAATCCCCTGCCCTCATGGCAGGATCAAATACTGTCTAGACCATCCCTGATAGACATTTATCTAACCTACTCTTAAATATCTCCAGAAATGGAGATTCCACAACCTCCCTGGGCAATTTATTCCAGTGTTTGACTACCCTGACAATTAGGAACTTTTTCCTAATGTCCAATCTAAATCTCCCTTGCTTCAGTTTAAGCCCATTGCTTCTTGTTCTACCCCCATAGGCCAAGATGAACAAGTTTTCTCCCTCCTCCTTATGGCACCCTTTTAGATATCTGAAAACTGCTATCATGTTCCCCCTCGATCTTCTCTTTTCTAAACTAAACAAACCTAATTCCTTCAGCCTTCTCTCATAGGTCATGTTCTCTAGACCTTTCATCATTCTCGTTGCTCTTCTCTGGACCCTCTCCAATTTCTCCACATCTTTCTTGAAATGCGGTGCTCAGAACTGAACACAATACTCCAATTGAGGCCTAACCAGCGCAGAGTAGAGCGGAAGAATGACTTCTCATGTCTTGCTCACAACACCCCTGTTAATGCATCTCAGAATTATGTTTGCTTTCTTTGCAACGGCATCACACTGCTGACTCATATTCAACTTGTGGTCCACTATAACCCCTAGATCCCTTTCTGCCGTACTCCTTCCCAGACAGTCGCTTCCCATTCTGTATGTATGAAACTGATTGTTCCTTCCTAAGTGGAGAACTTGGCATTTGTCTTAAACTTCATCCTATTTACCTCAGACCATTTCTCCAATTTGTCCAAGTCATTTTGAATTAGTGACCCTATCCTGCAGATTAGTCGCAACCCCTCCCAGCTTGGTATCATCTGCAAACTTAATAAGCGTACTTTCTATATCAATATCTAAATTGTTGATGAAGATATTGAACAAAGCCGGTCCCAAAACAGACCCCTGTGGAACCCCACTTGTTATGCCTTTCCAGCAGGATTGTGAACCATTAATAACTACTCTCTGAGTATGGTTATCCAGCCAGTTATGCACCCACCTTATAGTAGCCCCATCTAAGTTGTATTTACCTAGTTTATTGATAAGAATATCATGCGAGACTGTATCAAATGCCTTACTAAAGTCTAGGTATACCACATCCACCGCTTCTCCCTTATCCACAAGACTCGTTATCCTATCAAAGAAAACTATCAGATTGGTTTGACATGATTTGTTCTTTACAAATCCAGGCTGGCTGTTCCCTATCACCTTGCCACTTTCCAAGTGTTTACAGACGATTTCCTTAATTACTTGCTCCATTATCTTCCCAGGCACAGAAGTTAAACTAACTGGTCTGTAGTTTCCTGGGTTGTTCTTATTTCCCTTTTTATAGATGGGCACTATATTTGCCCTTTTCCAGTCCTCTGGACAAGGGAAAATGAATGGTGCACAGCCACTAGGACAGTCACCTAGTGTTTGTTACCTTAGCCATTTTGGAAGATGCTTGAAACAGAGCCTCAGGGTCTGGAGTTGTTAGTGCCTCACGGAGACAACTCAGCTCCTCCTCTGCTGACCCCAGGTTAGTGCACTGACCTAGGATAGAGAAAAGGAGAAAAAGTATGGCAACATTTAATAAAACTGAACCTCTGATCCATAGATAATCATACAGGAGGATCTATGGGGTATGTTATTACCAGCTGTGTGTGAAATTTTGGCCCCACTAAAGCCAATGACGAAATTCTTATTGACTTTAACGGAGTCAGAATTTTACCGTCAGGCTATGTCTAGACTACATCCCTTTTTCGGAAAAGGGATGTAAATTAGACGTATCGCAATTGCTAATGAAGCGGGGATTTAAATCTCCCCTGCTTCATTAGCATAAAAATGGCTGCAGCTTTTTTCGGCACGGAGCTTTGCCGGAGAAAAGCGCCAGTCTAGATGCTGATCTTGCAGAAAATTAAGCCTTTTCCGAAAGATCCCTTATCCCTCCGAAAAAGGGATGTAGTCTAGACGTAGCCCCTATGTCTGAAAGTTAACAGTAATGGCATGTGATTCATTGTGATTCATACAGGATTAAACAGGCACTGTATTCTGTGTGGAGCATCTTTCTCTGTATATCTGGTTTCAGTAGCCACTCTGCTCTCAGTATTTAAATCTAATCTCATAGTCAAGCACAACTCATGTAGATTGATCTGAGGTTCTGATTTGGAGGAGAATCCCTCCACTGAACTCTCATTGTAAAAGAGATGGGGCTGACCAAAAGCTTAGGTAGGAAACCCAGGATCTTCGCTCACTTCTAAATCATGAACTGTCTCTTTAAGGGAAAGCTGTCCTGCTCTGTCATCTCCCTCTCCCCACCCCACTCTGCAGAGCGGGGGCATATGGGCATATGGCGGGGGAGAGAGTGTGTGTGAGACAATGTGTGTGTGTGTGTGTGTGAGAGAGAGAGAGAGAGAGAGAGGGACATGCTGGCTGCCAGAGAAATCTTAGAAACAGTGCCTCTTTAGATAGGCACTCCGTTACTCACCATACTTCAGACTGGAGCAGCACTATTGTATGTGTCCCTCTCCCCAAACTCTGCTCTGCAGAGATGATGACAGGGGCAAAGGGGTCACCCTGACTTCTGCACGTCTCCCTGCTCACCTCCCCTCCACACACCACTAGCAGCAGATAGGATGGAGCAAGGTCGGAGAGGGGCAGCTGAACACATGCTGCTGGCATGCTTGCTAATCAGCTGAGCGCTCCAGACAGAAATTCTGGGGAGAAGGGCAGATCTGGCCTGTGTGCTGTATTTTGTCCACCCTCTAATATTTGCAGATTATTTATTATTTGTGCAGTTCTCTTCCAGCAATGTACTTACAAGGCCCCAATCGTTCTGTTATATAAGTGTCGCTAACAAGACAGAAAGAATTACAGATGGAAAAAATGGTCATTACAACAATGAAAGAAAGTGAAGAGTTACTTACACCTGCTCATGGTCTCCTCACCTTGTATATTGAGAAGACAGTTGATACAGTCAACCACCCTCTGACGCGATGTCGTAACTGAAGCACAGGTATATGGTGCTAACAGCCCAATCAGAGATCCAATGTGATGAAAAGTTTCCTGAGGCTAATTTTAAAAGAATGAAGAATGAAAGTTCTCCGGCTATTATTTGCCTTCCTTATTGTGAACTCCATTACTGTACCTGGGTACGGCACATTGGAAAACATAATCCTTGTTGTACATGCAAATTGATGGGGTCTAAATTAGCTGTAGCACTCAAGAAAAATCTCAGAGTCATTGTGGATAGTCCTCTAAAAACATCTGTTCAACATGAGCTGCAGTTAAAAATGCTAATGGTATGTTAGGAACCACTAGGAAAAGGGATGAATAATAATATGATAAATATCATCATGCCACTGTTTCAAATCCATGGTACACCCACACCTTGAATATTGCAAGCAATTGTAGTCCTCCAACTTAAATAAAGTTAGGTTATAATTGGAAAAAGTTCAGAGAAAAGCAACAAAAATGATATGGGATATGGGACAAGTCATACAAGGAGAAGTTAAAAGGACTGGGACCATTCATCTTAGAAAAGAGATGCTTACAGGTGGGTATGATAGAGCCATATAAGATGATCAGAGATGCATGATATGGGTGTCCCTATATCTCTGACTGCCTGGGGCTGGGACTGGACAACAGGGGAGAGATCACTCAACAATTGCCTTGTTCTGTTTGTTCCCTCTGATGCATATAACATCCACCACTGTCAGAAGACAGGCTACATGAACCATTTGTCTGGGGGATCCAGAATGGCCATTCATGTTTTATGTTCTTATCTGATTAAATAGAAATAGAAATTCAACTTTAACAGCGATAGAAATGTAGCTGTGTTAGTCTGGGGTAGCTGAAGCAAATGCAGGACAATGTAGCACTTTAAAGACTAACAAGATTTATTTATTTTTATTTTTTTTTAAGATGGTTTATTAGATGATGAGATTTCGTGGGCCAGACCCACTTCCTCAGATCAGGAAGTGGGTCTGGCCCACGAAAGCTCATCATCTAATAAACCATCTTGTTAGTCTTTAAAGTGCTACATTGTCCTGCATTTTGCTTCAACTTTAACAGCCTGAGAGTATAGGAATGCATCTATGACACTGACACAGGCAACCTATGTGTGACCACAATAACTTAACAAGCGGCACTGCAATTGTATCAAGAGTCTATTTATAAAAAAGATGTGCTTCCTTATACAAGAGCATTTCACTGAAAGATTGTGTTGTCAGAATTTTCACTGACTTGCCCGAGGTCTAAGGAATGTAGGTCGCACTGTCAGATGTAAATATCCAGAATCAGATTCTGGTCTCTGTTCCACTTGTGTAAATCCAAAATAATGCCACTGAAGTCAGGGGCATTACCCTGGCTTTACACGAATATCACTGATCAGATTCTAGCTCTAATCCTTCAGTCCAGCTGCATCCTTGAGCATCCAAAGCTCCCACTGAAGTCAAGGGGAACAATCAGCATGCCAGAATGGCAGAACTGAGTCCTAAGTGTTAAGAACTCTCCTTACCAGATTTCTGGTGGACACATCGAGCTCTCTGAATACATAGGCGACCATATCCCCTGCTGCACAATTCTCCACACTTCCTGAACTGAGCAGCTTCAGGACAAAATGGAGAGCTGCCATCCTCACCTGCAAGGGTAGAGATTATGCACGAGTTATTATTATCTCTTCTGCATGCAATATGAGACAGGATATGAGAGTCCTTTTGCTTTTGCTTTTATCTCTTTGGAATAGTGGCTGAAGTACAAATGATTAACACATCTGTTATGTAAATTCCTTGCAACACTGGCTACAGAAGTACCATGCAAATGCCAGTTTTCACTTTCAGGTGACACTGTAATTCGGAAAAAGGCAGCATTTTCTCCTATAAATGTAAACAAACTTGTTTGTCTTAGTGTCTGGCTGAACAAGAAGTAGGTCTGAATGGACTTGTAGACTCTAAAGTTTTACATTGTTTCGTTACGGTTAACAAAAAATATCTACATTTGTAAGTTGCATTTTCACGCTAAAGAGATTGCTCTACATCACTTCTATGAGATGAATTGAAAAATATTATTTCTTTTGTCATTTTTACAATGCAAATGTTTGTTATAAAAATAATATAAAGTGCATAGTACACACTTGTCATTGTGTTGTAATTGAAATCAATCTATTTGAAAATGTAAAAAACCACAAAAATATTTAATAAATTTCCATTTTTAATCGCATTAATTTTTAGTTAACTGTGATTAATTGAAACCCTATTAATAATCTCAGCCTAAAAATGTGTCTCATTGCCAGACTCTCCACTGAGTGAAATACTTCCCAGATATTAACAGCAATACCACTATTCCACACACAATCTTACCTTAGCACTCTGATCACTGAGAGCAGATTGCACTGCCTTCACAATCAGAAACTTTCTAACTCTTGTCTCAGGCACTGAAAGATAAGGAGAAGTGTGCAATATAGTATATCTTTGTTCCAAACACTCATGCTCCACATTAGAATGTGTCCTGTGCCCTATTTAAGAGTGCTACCAAGCTTCACTCATATACAGAATCAGCGGGGAAAATATAGGACCAGACTCTGATCTCAGTTACACCAGTCTAAGTCTGAAGTATTTCCACTTCTGTAAATAGCACCATCATACTATCCTGATGGAAATATTGTAAGAGAGTTAGACAAATGGAGGTCAGTGAAGTTAGTCTGTGTTTACCACCAGTATAGCAGAATTCGGAATCTATTCTAGAGTGTCTAATACTTATTCAGTCAGGAGTACTATTTTGTTTTTATCTCATTATTATTAACATGCATCCGCCACAAGATTACATTTGTATTTGTACCTTGAAAATATTTTAGGCTACATTCAGCACTTAATTAACCCTGTTGATTTCTGCGTGACCACATGGGAGTAACTTAGAGCAGCACTGGGTCCCTTTAGTGAATTTCCAACCCTCTGGTGAGCATGCATCTAAAAGGGTGTCACAAGGAGAAGGGAGAAAAATTGTTCTCTTTGGCCTCTGATGATAGGACAAGAAACAATGGGCTTAAATTGCAGCAAGGGAGGTTTAGGTTGGACATTAGGAAAAACGTCCCAACTGTTAGGTTGGTTAAACACTGTGAAAAATTGCCCAGGGAAGTTTTGGAATCTCCACCACTGGAAATACTTAAGAGCAGATTGGATAGACACCTATCAGGGGTGATCTAGACAGTGCTTGGTCCTGCCATGAGGGCAGGGGACTGGACTTGATAACCTCTCAAGGTCCCTTCCAGTTCTAATAATCTATGACTATATGACTCTATGTGTTGCAGCAGGGGCAGATGACCGTTTTGCGGGGCCCCGGGCAGCATAATTCCGCGGGGCCCCCCCTTTGCCACGGCGCATGCACAGTGACGCCATGCTCATGCACGGTGGCACCACGGCGCGTGCGCGGGGCTTTTTGAAGCGCGGGACCCGGGGCGGCCACCCCGCTCGCCCTGCCCTATATCCGCCCCTGTGTTACAGATCCTCTGTGCCCCGTTTGCAGAGATCATGAGTATGTTATAGCCCTACCATGCCTGCAAAGCCTTGGTTCTTTAGATCAACCTATAGCAGCTCATGCTTTTAGCTCTGGATGTCCCCAACTCAACCCCCAGCACGACGGCGATGATCGCAGCAGTCACAGTTACTCCTGTGTTACTTACAGTCAGCACCAATAATAGCTGTGAGCAGATTCAGGGATGCCACACGAACAGTCTCATTCTCAATCTTCAGCTGCGAGTGCAGATATGCTATGAGGTCATCAGGAGAAGAACGGGCTGCAAAGGAAGAAATCACATCCTCACTAACAACTGAAAGCTCATTCTTACCACACCTACAAAAGAAGGAAGTTACAAGGAAACGACTGTGTAATTTGGAGTCTCTTCCCCTACCTAGCAGTAGGATACAATAGCACAGCTCCATTTGATTTTCCATGATGAGCTGCTGAGTTGGAGAACAGATCTGTGGGAAGAAGAGAAGTGATCAAAGGAAAACTAATCAGAACAAGCAACTGAAAAGAAGATGCTCAATTAATTTCTAAGCACTCACTTCCTACCTTTCCAACCAAATAGAGCTCTGAACCCAAAATAAATGGTACTGACTGCACAACAAGAATCAGAAACAATGACCGATACACTGGATAACAGAAGTTCCTGCTTTCAAAGTGTTTTTAGCAGCAGAGCTAATTGAATCAAGACTTGACCCTTGGTAACTGGTTCAAATGGTTAATTATTCCACCATAAAAATGTAGGCCTTATTTGCAGTCTGAATTTGTCCAGCTTCATTTTCTAGTTATTGGCTCACGTTATGCCTTTCTCTGCTAGATTATTACATATGTTTCCCCACATAGATATTATAGACTGCAATTAAGTCACCCTGTCACAGGATAGGTCCTCCCCATTTGGATGGGATCAGTTTTTACTATATAACTCTAACTCCCTCTAAGAACTGGCTTATGCTAAAATTGCTTTACAAACTGAGCTGGATTTTAGCTAATAAAATGAGACCACTATCTGCTTATTCTTAAGCCAGCAGAAACCAATAAGGCATGAGAAGGTCTCCGGGCTCTTCACTAGCATTCAAAAGATGTTTATTCTTAATATGCTTCAGATCTGCTGTGCTTAAGCTCAAGTGATACAAGAACAAGTTCCCCTCACCCGGTCGTGCAGAGCACTGCAGATGGCTTGAAATTTCCCTTCAGGTAGAAGGATCTTATATTCACCAGAAACTTCCAAGAGCTGCCTCAGACTCTACAACAGAGGGTGAAAGTTAGAAGGTGGGCATACAAAGGAGCAATATGCAATGACTGAAGCAGGTTCATGGAATTCATAGATTCCAAGGCCAAAAGGGATGATTGTCATCAACTAGTCAGGCCTTCTGTATGACACAGGCCTTAGAAATTGCCAAACTAATTCCTAAAGCAGAACTTTCAGAAAAAAATCCCATCTTGATTTTAAAATGATCACCTTGACTCTTGGTAAATGGTTTGAATGGCTAATATCCCACCACTGAAAAGGTAGACCTTATTTCCCATCTGAATGGATCCTGTTTCAGTTTGTAGCCACTGGATCATGTCATGCCTTTCTCTGCTAGGTCATTACATAGATTTCCCCATGCAGATATTATAGACTGTAAGTAAGTCACCTGTCGCAGGGTAGGTCCACCCTGTTTGGATGGTATCAGGTTGTGGAGGAGTTAAAGAACTAAGGCAGCCCAAGTGACCTAGTCTCCCCAACCACCATAGCAGGCCTGGTTCTTAGAGCAGCATTGCCTAATAGTCAGGGTCAGTGCAGCAGCCCTTTAATGAGGCTCTTCAGCTCAATGACCCAAGCCCTTCTAGGTACGACCGTGCAACCTAGTGCTCAACCACCCAGTGTTGCCTAGTGGCCAGCCCTTCTCCACCAGGCTCTACCTACTCCACAGGGTCCCAGCCCAGGGCCTTGTCTTGCAGCTCAATGGGGTTTCTTCCAAAACATGCAGAGTCAAAGCCTAATACCTCAACTCAATAATGCTTAGTTCACATAGATTACTTCCCACCATTCTTCTGCAGCAGGTCATCTCAGTAACTCCGTGGTCTCTCCTCCATCTGTGGCATTGGATGGTTGTGGGGGGGTCAACTGGAACCACAGGCTGGCTGGTTTCTGCATCCTAGGGCACTGGCAGTCCCTCCACAAAAGCCTGCAAAGCACCTCTGCTCCCTTCAGCTGTCAGCCTAGACAGAACTGAGCTGCTCCCTTTTCTATCCTGGTTCCAGTTGGAGTATTCCCAGCAAGTATGAAGGGGCATAGCCCACAGATCATGATTAGCCCCCGCTGAACCATGCATGGTGGGTATCCTCTGTCACAAACACTCCCCCTTAAGAGGGTGTCCATTGGTGGACCTTCCTCTTCATCGTCTCCTTCCACTTGGGAGAAGTCTGTGTTTGCATGAGCCTTCCCTGGCCCAGTGTAACATACAGAAGTCATAGGGCTGGAGCGGGAAGTACTACCTCATGATTCAGGCACTGGTGTCCTTCATGTTATTAATCCATCTGAGGGGTGCATGGTTGGTGACCAGTTGAAAGGGCTTCCCCAGTACAGAATATCCCAGGGTATGTCTACACTACAGCGCTAATTCGAACTAACTTAGTTCGAATTAGTTAATTCGAACTAAGCTAATTCGAACTAATGCATCCAGACTAAAAAAACTAGTTCGAATTAGCGTTTTGCTAATTCGAACTAGCATGTCCACATTAAGTGGACCCTGAACCGGGGTTAAGGATGGCCGGAAGCAGTGCCGGCAGAGCATCAGATGAGGACTTAGAGCGTGGAGCTGCTGCCTCAGGCTAGCCGAGGGCTGTGCTTAAAGGGACCCGACCCTCACCCCGGACAGACAGTTCTCAGGGGTGCCTCTCTTGCAAAGCAGTCCTGACTTGGAGTGCTCTGAGTGCCCACACTGGGCACATCACAGCACTCGGCCATCAGACCGGCTGTACTTGCCGCAGGCTGCCATCTGGGGAGAGGGAGCAATTGGGGGGCTGCAGGAGAGCTTCCACCCCCAGAAGCCCGCAGAGCCAGCCCAGTCCTCCCCATCGGGGGCTCGTACCCCATTCCTCCCTCACCTCCTTCCACTTACCCTTCCCTAGCCCCCCTTCCTGATGTAGAAAATAAAGAAAAAGTGTGGTCAAAAATAGAATCTGTCTTTATTGAACAAAACTGGGGGAGACTGGGAAAAGGAGGTGGGAGAGGGGAAGAGAGAGGGTGGGAGAGGGGAGGGCAACTACAATGATCAGAGGTTTGGAACAGGTCCCATATAAAGAGAGGCTAAAGAGACTGGGACTTCTCAGCTTAGAAAAGAGGAGACTGAGGGGGGATAGGATAGAAGTCCATAAAAGCATGAGTGGGGTGGAGAGGGTGCATTAAGAAAAGTTCTCCATTAGTCCCCATAATAGAAGGACTAGAGGACACCAAAGGAAAAGAATGGGTAGCAGGCTTCAAACTAGTAACAGAAAGTTGTTCTTCACAAAGCAAAGATTCAACCTGTGGAACTCCTTGCTGCAGGAGGTTGCGACGGCTAGAACTAGAACAGAGTTTAAAGAGAAGTGAGATAAAGTGATGGAGGTTGGGTCCATGGAGTGCTATTAGCCAGGGGGTAGGAGTGGTGTCCCTGCCCAAAGTTTGTGGAAGGCTGGAGAGGGATGGCACGAGACAAATGGCTTGATCACTGTCTTCGGTCCATCCCCTCCAGGGTCCCTAGGGTTGGCCACTGTCGGCAGACAGGCTACTGGGCTAGATGGACCTTTGGTATGACCCAATACGCCCATTGTAAGCTCAGGGCTCAGGGTTGGGGGTCTCAGTGGACCACCTTTATTTTCATGCACACCTGCTCCTAGGTGGCCAGGCTGGCAGCTCTCCTGCCCTAGACGGCCACTTTTCTGTGCCTAGTGCGGAGGTCGTGGACGAGGTCCATGATGTCCGCACTAAACCAGGCGGGTGTGGTCCTGGGCAGGCTCCCGAGAGCCGCCAGCCTGGTCCCGGGAAGAGGGGGATGGCTGGGTGGCAGCGGGTGGCTGGCTTGAGCCGTGCCAGGTGCAGGGTCTGCTAGCTGGGTGCTGGCCAGCCTGTGCCCCTTTAAGAGGTCCGGGGCCGGAAGGGGGGCAGACGAGTTTCCCTGGTGTTGGCCAGTGTGGCCACCAGGGAAAGCTGGGGAGGGCTAGCCTCCCACTAATTTGAATTAAGGGGCTACACACCCCTTAATTCGAACTAGTAAGTTCGAACTAGGCTTAGTCCTCGTTCAATGAGGTTTACCTAGTTCGAACTAAGCACGCCGCTAGTTCGAATTAAGTTCGCACTAGCGGAGCGCTAGTGTAGCACCTATCAAAGTTAATTCGAACTAACGTCCGTTAGTTCGAATTAACTTTGTAGTGTAGACATACCCTCAGGGTGTAGATCACCCACTTGATGGCCAGGGCCTCCCTTGCTATAGTAGGGCAGCAGGTCTCTCAGGAGAACAGCTTGCAGCTGAGATAAAGGATCTGGTGCTCCTTCCCACCTATTTCTTGAGATAGTACCACTCCTGGTCCTACCTCCGAGACCTCCATTTGAAGGATAGAAGGCTTTGTGAAGTTGGATGGGATAGGACCAGCTCTTGGTTCAGCTGTTTTCACAGGGCCTGGAAGGCTTCCTCACAGTCTTCTGATTACTGGACTTTCTGTGATTGGGTGTTCTTCATCAGGTCCAATAATAGGGTGCCCAGTGTGATGAAGTTGAGTAGTAAGCAGCCACTGTGTCTGAAGTATTGTGGCACCTGTTTCTTTGTCATGGAGGTGGGGCAGTCACACAAGCCTTAGACCTTATTTATCAAGGAGCTATAGTTTTCCCCTTCCTACTGTGTTCACTAAGATGGCACTTGGCTGGATTCACAGTGAGTCCTGCATCTATTGGGGCTTACAATACCTTGCTAAGATGTCAGAGGTGTTTCCCCCAGCTGGTGCTGTGGATGACAATATTCTTAATGCACACGGCTGTATATTGCATATATGTTTGCAATATTTGGTTCATGAGCTGCTGAAAAGTGGCTGAGGCTCAGTGCAGCCCAAATGGCATCCTGCTGAATTGCTATAAGCCAAGCAGGGTGTGGAAGGCACTCTTCTCACAGGAAGCCGGTATCAGGGGTATCTACCAATATCTGTTGGTCAGTTCTAGTGTGGAAATGAACTTTGCATTTCCCACTATATTCCTCCTTGAGATTTCCCCATGTATGCATCCCAGTATCACTTCAGCTTTTTTGGCCACAGCATCGCATTTGTAGGTCATGTTCAGCTGAGTATTCACCAAGTTTCCCAAAATATTTTTCAGAGTTACTGTTTCTCAGGAAGCATCCCTCAACATGTATGTATCACCTACATTGTTTTGTTCCTAGATGCATCTATTTACATTCAGCAATATTTAAATGCACATTTATTGTTAGCACCCAGTTTACCAAATGATCTATATCACTCTGAATCAGTGAGTTGTCCTTTCCATTATTTACCACTCCCCAATTTTTATTTCATCTGCCAATTTTATCAATGATGATTTTATGTTCTCTTCCAGGCTATTGATAATGAGATGACAGTCTAACTCCTTCCTGTACCTACACACTTTTCTTCTTTGCTGCTTGAAGCTTCCAGGATATCTCTGATGAAATCTACATATTTTACTACATTTAGGCTCTTGTGTAGTCCTCTGATACTTTTAGTCAAGTCCATGAGACATTGATTCCCTCAAAGTCATGGGCATTCCAATCCCAAAAGCAACCACATATTCTGGACCAGAAAGCCAACATAGATTGGGAGTAAACCATGGAGGAAGTGGGGAGGGGGGAAGGGCAGCAGGGTTGTGGCCCTGGATTTGCTGCTTGGCTTGTACTGAGCCAGCTCACATAGACTGAGCATGCTCAATCATACTACTGAAGCCAACTGCCCTCACTCCATCCTCTCACTATCAGCAGACAAGAGTTACCTTGGTCATGTGATACTGAGGGTAGATGAAATAAGAGAGACAAGGTGGGTGAAATAATATCTTTAATTATATTATCTCACCCACCTTGTCTCTCTAATATCCTTGAACCAACACAGCTACAACAGCCCTGTACACAACGGTAGATGAACTAGACAGTGATTTTATATCTATCTAGTTATATCATCTAAAGCAATGCACTTCAGGCCTTCTTAGTATTAATTTTCAGCTACTGGCAGTTTATTTAATACTGCCCAGAGACAACACACAGCAGCCCCTGCTCTGAGGAGTTTATTTATAATCTAAAAGAGAGACACAGAGTTGATAGGATGTACCAGTAAATCACAAGGAGGGAGTATCTTATGGGGGGGGGGGGCGGGGAGGGAACAGGTGTTTTGTTTCTTACCTCCTTATCATCTCCAGAAACAGAAGATACTTTTCATGAGAGGCTTTTACCTACAAAACTTGTCACCTGGGTCACCATGTCTATAAAATCAAGACTTGTGTGTTTATCTATTATCTAACAAGTCACTATGTAGACCAGGAAACGCCACTGGTAGCAGCTAGTGCAGTTCACCTATGCGCACACATTGATAGTTATTTTAATAAGTATCTCACCTTGGTGACATGAAAAACATTAACATCCTCTTTATATTGCTCAAGGAGCCATGGGATCTGTTCGAACACCTTATCTTGATGCTCTTCTTTATGCAGGAGGAGGCTCATCATAGTACCAAGGGCTTTGATAATGGCCTGCTTGCCCTACATAGAGACACAGAATTTATGTTCCTACAAATTCATTCAATATCATGCAATGGGCCCATCTTTTCTACTTCTGACGAGTGCAATTTCCCTTTTCCACTGTTGAAACAGCCCTATCTCAATATTTCCTGGTAAAGAGTTAAGACTCATGGGCTTTGTCTACACTGGCATGATTTTCCAAAAATGCTTTTAACGGAAAAGTTTTCCGTTAAAAGCATTTTCGGAAAAGCACGTCTAGATTGGCAGGATGCTTTTCCGCAAAAGCACTTTTTGCGGAAAAGCGTCCGTGGCCAATCTAGACACGCTTTTCCGCAAAAAAGCCCCAATTGCCATTTTCGCGATCGGGGCTTTTTTGCAGAAAACACTACTGTGCTGTCTACACTGGCCCTTTTGCGCAAAAGTCTTTCGGAAAAGGACTTTTGCCTGAACGGGAGCAGCATAGTATTTCCGGAAAAGCATTGACGATCTTACATGAGATCGTCAGTGCTTTTCCGGAAATTCAAGCAGCCAGTGTAGACAGCTGGCAAGTTTTTCCAGTCTAGACACAGCTATGGTGTTGGTTTCAGAATTATATTCTACTGCACCTCACAACTTTCCCAAGTGGGATATTTCCCCAGATTAGTATGCACACTAAAACAACTCATTCCTGCTGTAACTCTACTGGAACTGAATAGACATCTGCCAGGAATGAATTTAGCCCATTCTCCTATATTCATCTGCATGTCAGGTGACAAAACTGGAATCTATGTACACTATGTACAGACAGAATTTCCATGAGATTGTGACATTATAATCTTTTTTAAATGTTTTACATCATACTCCCTTCTATCCCAAAGAACCTGCCATTGAACTCCATCATCACAAAGAGTGCCATACACAGAGAATTTAACAATACAATTTCTCATCAAGGTTTAGAAAGCCTACAATTCTCACCTCCAAATCTTCACATGTGGTCCATTTGCTTGTCACATGACGATAGAGGGGAAGAATTTCATCACAGAATTGAGATTTACCCATTTTGGGAAATGGCCACCTTTCCCAGTTACTAAAATATACATTTACTGCCCTTGACCATTTTTCCAGAACTGCATGGAAGGAAAAAAGACAGGCAATATGAAAAGGATGCAATAGTAATAAGGATACGTTGTTTTATCAGTGAAGACACCCAGGCTTGTAGTTTATTACAATTCCATGCCCAATTCAGGAACAGCTGATGAAATCCAATAACAGTTTTGAATTATTTCTCTTCCCTCCTTTCCGTTTCTTGTTTCTCAAAAGGCTTTCTTCTCTTTTGTCTCTCTCCATCTCTTTTTAATTCCCATCATTTGAAAACATATTTTTTTCTCCCTTGTTACCTCTTAATTAGAGCTGATTGTAAAGGTAGTTTAAATTAAATTAAAAGTGTTTACTCTTGTTTTTTTCAAAATTTCAAATGACAAAGATCATTCACATGTTTCAAAAATCAACAAATTTCAGCCACCTTTTTAGCTGCACAAAAACACTGAACACATCCTGATTAAAACTGTCATTGACATTTTTTCAGTTTAATATTCCATCAACTTGGAAAAAAATATGAAAAATGTAATAAAAAAACAAAATATTTTGACCAGCTGTTTTCTGAATGATTCATGTCCTCTGCAGTTATTGCTTATTTAGCCCTAAAACTGTATGATTTCCTGTTGGGTTACAGTTTGTCTGAAAGATGTTCAGTGCCCCTAACTCCTATTAGCTATACTGAGATTTGACAGCATTTTGCCCTAAAATTAGATGCACCCGCTGCCCTTGAAAGGAAAATTAAGGCTCAATCCTATGTTCTATGAAGCTGATGGCAAAATTCCCATTTATCTCAAAGGTGCAGGATTAATCCCTTAGGCCTGATCTACACTAAAGGGGAAAGTTGACTTAAGGTACGCAACTCCAGCTATGTTAATTATGTAGCTGGAGTTGACGTATCTTAAATCGTGTTTTCAGACTGTCCACACAGTGGAAGGTTGACAGGAGTGTTATTCCTCATGAGAAGCAGGCCTACCGGTGCCAACGGGAGCACCCACTCAGTTCGAATTAGTGGGTCTTCACTAGACCTGCTAATTTGGACCCTGGTGATCAACTGCAGCAGCATTGATCTTCTGCATAGTGTAGACGTGGCCTTACTTGAGCATCAACTAAAAAGCAAAGGAAGAGAGAAGTGGAGAAGACCAGAGGACAGAGAAAGAGGGTGAAAGGAGATGATAATTAAGAAACTAAAGAGGAGGAATGGGTGGAGGGGTGGAAAACGGGAAATTTTTGAATGTAATTCAGTCTGTTGCCTGCACATTCTCCCCCAGGAGTTTCCTGGCACATGGGTAGCATCAGCTTTTGTTTATTTTTAAAATATCCACAAGTCATAAAGGGCCTGAACTTACAAATGCTCAGCCCCTCCAGCAAAGTAAGGAGCACTCTCAACTCCACTGAGTGCCACAGGAGCATGAGGACTCAGCCCCTGGTACAATCCAGTTCAGAGCCTGTTTGTAAACGATCAGTCACTTAACTCTGTACCAAGGCCCCTAAATATCCATTTTGGACATCTACAATAAGTGCTGGCACTTACCAACACAAAATGGTTGCATCAGCCTGCTCTCGCCGACTAACATCCGCATGGAGCTCATGCCGTACAGGGGCATTCCCACAAAAGGAATGCACTTGAGTGCTGAAAAGAAGGACCAGAAGAAAAGGAAGATAGACAATTGACTGTTATCTGCCTTTTTACTATCGCATTTAGAAACACCGCTGGGTCGGATGCTATGGGCTCCTAGGTCATTTTGTGCTGCGTACACAAATGATAAGGCAGAAGTAAAAAATCAGTGGGGGATTTACCCTGAGGAGGAGCATTCTCCACCAATGTGCAGCTGTGCCAGATGCCCAATCCTCTCCCAGAGTAGGAGAGAGAGCACTGGGGAGGGATGAGAAATGGAATGGAGAAGAGCTCCACTAGACCTGATTTTCCTCAATCCTGTCCTTTAAGAACTTCAAATGGGGCATAAGAGCTTGCCCCTTGGTGTGGATAGCTCATGGTCTAGCAACTGGAACCAGCCACAGCAGTTCATCTCATGCCCCCCAAATAGCACTCTGTGTAGCTGTACAGAGCGTGAACCTCTGTCCTTAAATGGAAGACAATAACTTTGAAACAAAAGATGGAAGTTGACATACGATAGGCTGATGATAGGTTGTCCAGCGTAATCAAAGTGAACACGTCAGACAGCTTCAGTGGATTCAGATGAGATTGAAGCTCATACATCACCTCACTGAAATAGCAGCGTGCCAGAGCCACTAATGTGTTGCTCGCTGCCACTTTTAGTTCATTTGTTGCTTCCTTAAAAAATACAAAAAGAGAGAGACTGAAGTGATTAAAGCCAACTACACCAGCCAATGCTGCTCAAATGAATCAAGTTCTTATTTCTGTTTTCCACCCAACTTTCTGAGAACAGAATCATGAGTCATAAATTATCATTGAATCGTTTGGCTAAACACTTGTCAGCCTTTCAGTTGTCTGCAAGCTGCTTAGACTATTCGCTATTAGCTATTTGTGGTGGATGATTGGCTATCATAGTGACATGATATTTTTCCCTCAGAGGAGGTGGGCAGCTTCAAGATATTCAGAGAATTTTCCTGAATAAACTATCCCCTAAATCCAAATACTGCTTCTTTTGAAAACAGCTCAGATTCTGTTTAAAGGTTTCATCCTGCTGCTTAACACCATAGTATCAGAGCACCTTCCACACAAAATCAGTATCAATAATGAAATCCCTAGTAGACTTCACAAAATACTTGCTTGTTAAGAAACGGTAGGCCTCTCTGCATCTGATATATGTCACAATATCCTGACCTTACAAAGCACTTAAGCACATGTGTAACTTGAACAAGATGAAACTAGTCACATGCTGCTTAGGACCTGGGATTTCTGGAGGACGGTGTGGGGATCTGTGGGCCCCTAGCAGTCATTAATCCTGGAGTTTCAGTATATAGTTTACAAAAAATGTTTTAATTAGTTTAAGCTTTCATTCCTGTCATTAGCATATAGGGAAAACTAACTTACCTGAGTATCAGAGGGGTAGCCGTGTTAGTCTGAATCTGCAAAAGCAGTGAAGTGGGTCTTTGACCACAAAAGCTTATGCTCCAACACTTCCGTTAATCTAACTTACCTGAGTCTCTCTCATGTGGTTTGAGGCAAGTGTTATTATTTTGCTCAGTAGCCTTCTCTCTAGGACCTGGGCATCCTGCTGTAATACTTCCTCCAGGATACAGTAAATGTCTACTCTGTTTTTCTGGGGACAAAACATAAAAGAACAATTGGGGAAAATGTTTCCTTGATGACAATATAGTAATGCTATAAGCTAATATAGTAACGCAATATAGTAACACTTACGCTAATAAGCTTCTGCCCAAAAGAGTTTACAATCTAAACATGAAACAACTAGCCCAGGCTAAAAGAGCAGATCAATAGCCAGGAAAATAATTCAGGTCTTCTGATTCACTATCTGGAGTCCTCTCCACTAGACCACACTGATTCCACAGCCTGCATACTCACTCAAGTAACCCCTAGTCTTCATTTGTATAAAACTTGCTATGCCCTCCACAATCACCCCAGCTAGCAGCATTTCAGAAGAAGCTGAGCAATTTACAAATTTTTTAATCTGAATAAGGGCCCTGCACTGCCCCCTTATCTAATTTCTTTTATTATTATTATTGTTGTTGTTGTTATTATTATTATTATTATTATTATTGTTATTATTGTTATTGTTGTTCTTGTTATTATTAGCATCATGCCTTTTTTTATCCACTCCAGACAGAATTTGTAAATACAATTATAAGATACCCAACTCCTGCAGTAAATCTTCTGCAGCTTTTAGGGAAAATTAGCTCAGGAGTTACCTCTACATTGCCAGTAGCACACTTGAAGGTCTCTTTTATGGGGTCCATCAAAGTTCAAATTCACAGATGATACTAAATATGGAGGAGTTGAAGGTATGAGTTGTGACAGAGAAATAATAAAGAGGGGCACAGAGAAATTAGAAACCTGAGCAGAACAAGACTGATTTCAGAGAACTGCAAACTAGCGCACCTAGAGAGGGGGTCAATATAACTGACATAATGAGAGGGAGAAAAGTGGGAAACAACAAGTGACCTGGAGTGACAGTGAAAAAAAAAGTCAGCCATCTGGGTTGGGTTTGTTACATACAGGAATCCTGTCATAAAGCAGGAAGACAACAGTTTCTCATTGTTCATCTGAGGTGTGAGTGCTTCTGGCTTATTTCACTTTTTTGGCACCACATTCCCCAGAAAAGATCAACAGCTTGGAAGTAATTCAGGAGAAAATTTTAAAAAGTGCAGGGAGGCCAGCAGAACTGACTTTTAAATAGAGACCTGCAACCTCTATGGGATCTGACCTCATGCATCAGGGTGAGGTTGGGTGGGTGTAGGGGAGCCTGCCTTGACAATAAATGGCCACGTCTCCCTTTAACACGTGCGGATCTCTAACAAGCAAAACCCAGGCCTGTCTCAAGTCTGGTGCACATAAGCATGCAGGCAAGGTCATGGGAGAAGCTGTGAGAGGAAGGAATGTTTTGCATAACAATGCAGATGAAGCATGGTACGTGAGACTATGTCAAGAACACATGGCAAGCAATCTTGTACAGGTACTTCTGTTTCTGATAACCACAAATTACAGATGCAGCCATACAACTGTCAACTATGCACATAGCAGCAACATCCTGAGTGACAGGATGTACTCCAGATAGGGTATTGGGCATGTTACATATCCTACACAATACGTAATCAATTGGTAAATATTATTAGAACAACCAAGTCTCGCTTTGCTATCAAATGGGCTTAGTAAGAACAATCAGTGGGAGGGAATGAGCAGGATTGACCCACAGGTACTGCTCGATGTAACTAGAAGTAAATAGGCCCTTCACACCGGTGAGCCAGTGCATGGTGTTCCAATGCATGGGAAGAAAAGGAACCCTGACCTCCTGCCTGCTACTGTAGGTAGCATACGGGTGAAGTGTAAGTGAACTAGTCTTTATTATTGTATTCTAGTAGCTCTTTTATTAATTGCTTTTGCATTGCTTTGCACTATATTATTGCTTTAGAATGTATGGCATTTAAGGTTTCAATTGTATAGTAATTGTTTTTAAGGCTTGTAAAACTTAAACAACTGTAATAACTGCTTAAAGCTTGCAATAAATAAGAAAGTGGTTAAGTATCCCTGGAGTGTCCTGGTTTCTCTTGGATCTAAAATAAATCATATCACATCACAGTGGGAAAACAACTGGACTCCCCTGGGCTCAGATCAGGTCAGCTCTCCTCCACAGAGTCAGCACAACCATGACTGCCTACTCCAGCCAGCCACCACCTCCTTGCTGCATAGCATGCACTGTGGAGTGAGGATGCTTAGGAGTCAGTGTTTCTTACCCTGCAGCACGTACATTGCACAGCAGGGGGCAGTATCAGAGACATAAAATTTAGACTTTAACATCAGGAAAAATGCCCCAGCTATAAGACATCTATCAGGTTATTACATAGTCTTCATTGGAAAGTGGTGGAAACCCAGTCACTAGGAGCTTTTAAAATTGGTTTGGCCCCAAAAAATGAAAAAGGCACTGCTGGGAAATTGGATGATCCAACAAGCCTTTCACATCTGTCTCCTGTGAGTCTATAACTCTGAATTCAGGCAGCTGAAGGTGTGAACTGCCTGCTAAGGTCATAAAGCACTTTGGAATGTTCAAAGCCAATGGTTGGCTACACATTCCAGTGGTTGTGCTTTTAAAGGATGCTGCTGCAAACTGCTATTATTACTGCTCTAGTGGGGAGAGGCTCTGCCTCTTTCCATTCATTTTTAAATGTAAGGAGGATTTTTAATTGAAAATCATAATTGATAACTTATGAATACAAGAGCCCCACACTATTCAAGCGAGCCAGAAATGAACTGCTTGTCTTGGCTTCCTGGTACTTGAAACTAAAATGCCTTCTGTGTTGACCCTTAATAGAGAAATGGACTTTGCTGGATGCGAGTATTAATAAAAGAAAAAGGGGTTTGGATTATTTAAGAACCCTTCAAAGCTATTGCCCAATCATATGTCATTATAATTAAGAAGTGTTGTCTTGGGTTTAGAGCAGAGAGTCAGTTCACATGGGTTTTATTCACCATTCTTCTACTAACTCACTATGTGGTGTTGAGCAAGTTATTTAATTCCCCATGACACAGCCCATCAGTAAATGGGGATGTTTATCACTCTCTCAAAGGTGCTGTAAAACCAAATTCATGAGTAAGTAGGTAAGTGCTTTGAGGTTTTTGGATGAAGATGCTAAAGGAGGACAAAATACTGCTATAAGAGATTATCGATAACCCTACAGTGCCCTTTTATAATATACAGCCCATGTACTCCAGTGTGTACAAAAGGACAGTGCTCCTCTGAGTGTCTCTTTATTATATCATCCTGATCTGTAACAGAATTTTGCATGATGAGTTTTGCATGAAGACAGAAGGGTAAATACTGATTACACTGAAGGTGGGCTGAGCCAAGTTCTGTATTGAATTACTTCCATGAAGTCAAACAGAATTTGGAGTGGAAACATGGAAAACAGATGTGATTTGATGAAACTGCCCTACCTCATCCTGCTGAAGTTTTTCTAGCAGAACAGTCACAACGACAGCCAGTTTGGTCTCAGCTATCTTGACAATCTGAAGGACAATAGAGGCCTTATCTTGATCGTCCATATGGTCCAGGAGTAAAACAACCTCGCTGTAAACAGCTGAAATTAAAGGAAAGGATTCTGCTGGTTATCATTGATGTTGGGATTCAGTGCTTGTGTCTTTAATTCACTATCTAGTAAAGACTCTGTAGGAGACCAGACATGGTGATAAGTGGACCTGGGAATCATGCAAATCCTTTTCTTTCCTCATGGTGACCATGTCTGTTTGCAGAGCTATTGTGGGGGGACGGATTATAATAAGGAAAAGCTGCTCCTTTTAAATAAGATCCCCACATAAAATCATCTTTTCCACCTTTACTATTAATTTAGGCATTTTGATAGCACACAGAATAATTTATAGCCAAGATTTTTAAAACTGGGTGCCTAAACTAAAACTCCTAAATCCCTATTAACACGCCTACATCCTGATTCAACAAATTAATCACATGCCTAACTCAATGCCAACAAATAAATCTAAAGTTAAACACGTGCATGCTGAAGTGTTTTGCTTAGTCAGGGTGTCATTTCCAAAAGTGCTGAGCACCCAGAATTACCTATGGATGGTGCAAAGAACTTCTAGGGGTTCAGTATCTCTTGAAAATCAAGCCACTTTTTAAAGACCCCACTGTATGAATTTAGAAGTCAAACTTTATGCACTCTGTTTTGAAAAAAGGCTTCAGTTTTATTTTATGGTAATTTAAATACTTGCAGAGAAGACACATGGACTAGGTATTTGTCCAGTTGCCTCTAGAGACCCTAAAAGATTTTCCCCCAATGCACAACATAAGAACATAAGAACGGCCGTACTGGGTCAGACCAAAGGTCCATCTAGCCCAGTATCCTGTCTGCCGACAGTGGCCAGCACCAGGTGCCCCAGAGAGGGTGGACAGAAGACAATGATCAAGCGATTTATCTCCTGCCATCCCTCTCCAGCCTCTGACAAACACAGGCCAAGGACACCATTTTATCCCCTGGCTAATAGCCTTTTATGGACCTAACCTCCATGAAATTATCTAGCTAGGTGTTTTCCATGGGTAGGGTGATTGCCCCATACCTTTATGTGAAGCCTCAGAGATTAAGTCTTGGTAAGTCTTGCTCACATAGTCAGGATCAGTGTTACCTGTAAACTGAGCACTTAGGTGGCAGACATGTGTTTCTAATGGTTGTACACATCCGTACATGCCTCAATGCACATAAAATGTATTCTACACGTAGAATTGGAGAGAACATTGGTCAGGATGCAATTGATCTCCAGATTTGAGGGTGGGGAGGAATTTTCCCTGGGTCAGACTAGCAGGGATTATTGTTTGGGAGGTTGGGAATTTGTCTTCTTCGGGAGTATGGGGCACTGATCAACCACCAGGATCATCAGGGCATTTCTGACCTAATCATTTCTCTACCATTGCAAAGGCCTCAGGCATTGGTAGCATTTCAGTTTCTCCTATCCTCTGTCTGCAGCACACAGCATCTTAGTCTCCTAGGCCTTGGGCACATCTACACAGCAGGGCTAAAGCAGAAATAAGCTACACAACTTGAGCTATCAATTGTGCAGCTTAAGTTGAAATAGTTTATTTCGGCTTTTGGTGCTGTCTACACAGCAGGAAGTCGGGGAAAGAGCACTCTTCCTCCTACTTCCCTTACTCCCCATAAAATGCGGGTTATAGGAGTCGGAGAAAGAAGTCCTCCAGCTTGACATTATTTGACATTATGTTGAAATAATGGCTTGCTGTGTAGATGCGGACTATGTTATTTTGCAATAACATCAGTTATTCCAAATTAACACTGCTGTGTTGACATACCCTTCAAGAGTGACAATTTTTAGTCCAAGACAAGTTTTGGTTTCAGCATAGGGTTGCTAGGTGAAACGTAATGGTTTGTGACATACAGAAGATTAAAGTACATGATCTAATGACCTACCAGCCTTAAACTCTATGAAACTGTGAAATAGTTGATGTATTAATAAAATCAGGATTTTATCTCCCATGTGTCTCTCAGCAGAAATTCTCCTGGAGACTTAATATTTAACAAGAAATCTGAAATGCCATATTTATCTGTCTCCATTGTAACAGCATTCCAAGGCATGGAGGAGGAATTGGTCAGAATTTACCCTTCCCATGAAAGATTGCTCAAGATTAGGCGATTACCCATCCTTACCCTTCGATTCCAAGACCCAGATGCAGATGGAATCAGAACTGTAACTTACATTGCCCATACAGTTGCAATAGTAATGGTGAAGGATTAAGAGCACTAGTGTTGCTAAGAAACGCTTTGTTATCCTCCATTTAATATGCTAGCTATCCACTTAATATCTTAAGTAGACAGCAGGTACATCTAGACTGCAGAGTTTTTCCAGGATACCAGAGATATCCCAGAAAAGCTCTGCCACGTCCAAGGAATGCGTCTGCTTTTCCAAAAAAATATTGGAAAAGCAGACATGTTTTTTCAGCATCTCAGTAAACCTCGTTCTACGAAGAAGAAGGGATGTTCTGAAAGAGGCTTTTTTTCTGACATTTGGCCCAGTGTAGACGGGCCAACTGTCAGAAAAGCCTCTTTCAAAAGCAAAGTGATAGAACTTTGTAGTCTAGACACAGTCAGCTAGAAGAGAAGTCCTTCTGTGTTTTCTCTTCTAATTTCTCCCATCTCTGATGCTTTGCACCACTAGATTTTGGCTCCAAGGATGCAGAAGTCATAAAATAAGGACCCATATTAACAACATAAAACAACTGGAGAAAGGAAAGAAGACCTTCCCCATAACATCCAATAGTGACACAGGTTGTCAGGAAAGTTTCCAGGTTCAGAGGCTGTAGGTCAGTCCTTCAACTCAAGTCAATTAAAAGGGAAGTCAGTAGAGGCTCACTGGATTTACAGCAGCTAATGATCTGGTCATATAAATGGAGAATATTACACGTTTCTATGCACCCATGCTCTTGAATGTGTATGTGTGGATACAGGTTGGATATAAAAAATACAATAGTGACCCTTACCTCTATCAATTACCTCCTGTTCACTCACAAATGTATTCATGGTTTAGTCTTTCCTCCACACCTTCTCTCAATCCTTTCTCCAACTAGCTCCAGTACTGAGAGATAGATGGCCTCTCAGTCTGTCAACCAGAACTTCCAGTTAAACTTACACAAGCACTATTGTGACATCCTTGTGACCAAAGCAAATTCCATAAACTGTTGATGACCAGGTAGGCACACAGGGACTCTGTCACTTTGCTGGAGAGAACTATGGTTAAGATGACCTGTCACCTGTCTATGACTTTTACTAAAAATTGCCCTAAATAAATTTTAGGTGCTGGGGAAAGGCAGCACTCCAGCAGACTCCACTGCTCTGAGAGCAGGCTAGGGTGCCACTACTACTTCCACTCCAGGTGGGGGAACTGCCCAGGGTACCCTGACTGCTCTCCAACCAATGCTCCAGCACAGCATCTGGCCCCAGGGATGCCCTGAGATGTACCACGCCAACTACTGTGGAAGTCACAAAGGTCCCAGAAAGTCACAGAATCCATGATTTCTGTGACAGAAATGTAGCCGTGTTAGTCTCGTGTAGCTGAAACAAAAAACAGGACTATGTAGAACTTTAAAGACTAACAAGATGGTTTATTAGGTGATGAGCTTTCGTGGGCCAGACCCACTTCCTCAGATCAAATAGTGGAAGAAAATTGGCACAACCATATATACCAAAGGATACAATAAAAAAAATGAACACATGAAATTTGATTTGTCCTTTTCATATGTGTTCATTTTTTTGATTGATATGGTTGTGTCAATTTTCTTCCACTATTTGATCTGAGGAAGTGGGTCTGGCCCACGGAAGCTCATCACCTAATAAACCATCTTGTTAGTCTTTAAAGTGCTACATAGTCCTGTTTTTTGTTTCATGATTTCTGTGACCTCCATGAATGATTCACAGCCTTATTCATAATCACTTTCTCCCAAATAGGCCTCTACCTACAGGTTCACAACCATCTCCTCCCTGTTGGTCAGAATCAATTCTTAAATGCCTATGCCCTGGGTTACTTCCTTCAGTTTCTGAAACAAAGCATTGTCCCCATGACATTCCAAGAACTTATTGGATATTTTGTGTTTTATCATATTACTTTTCCCACTGATGTCTAGGTAGGTCAAGTCCCTCATTACTATAAGGGTCTGGATATTTGTTTTATTTGTTCTAGAAATGCCTCATCTCCCTCCTCCTCCTGGTTTGGATGTGTTTTCCCCACTTCGTCCTTACCCAGAGACTTTCAGCTGGTCTGCCTCTTGCCTCTTTCTGGAACTCAGAACAAGTGTACAATACAACACCACCTCCCTTTTATTCCTACATGCTCTTCCTGAACAAGATGTACCCCTCTATGCCAATACTGCAGTTATGAGATTTATCCCATCAAGTATCTGAGATGCCACTTAAGCTCAGTTATGACTTGTCTATTAGTACTCCCAATTCTGACTGCTTAGTCCTGTTATTCCTTGAATTTGTGAGTAGACGTCTAAAGCAGTGATACTCAAAATGGTCCATGAAACCACTTTGAGAAAACTGCTAACTGGCTACACTGGTGTGTTTATTTACTGGTGCCGCAGCCACAAAGCCTCGTGGCTCCCATTGGATCCGATTTGCTGTTTGTAGCCAAAGGGAGCCATGGGAAGCAGCAGCCACAGCTCCTTTTGCTATGACTGGCTAACCAGAGCCAAAGGGACCTGCAAGGCTCTGTGGCCTCAGTGCTGGTAAATTGTAGGGTAAACTGAGGCAGCCCTAAATGTGCTAGTAGGCCTCTAAACAGCATAACTCCATTCTAGGATTAAGGCCTGGGAACACCACAGTCAGGATAAGAACTGCAGACAGTAAAAGACCCTGGGCACCATAGCAACCACGTTCTAAAACACTCGAACTGGGTCTCAGTTGGTAACGTAACACATTTTGCTTGAGATAACATTCATAAAATTTGCTTAAACTGTCTTGCTTCACTCCTAGATAATAAGCCTGAGAACCAAGTGCTGCACCAACTCAAGGCCATACCCGCCTCCTATAGCAACATCATCATCTATGGAGACTAAAATGTTATTACTGTTTTGCTGACATGTTTTGGCATTTGAACAATAACCACCTGTATATTAATTAACGAGCTGTTACTTTGCAATGGGCAGAGATATTATGTAATCTTGAGTAGTTCTATTGGCTTATGTGCTCATTTCGTCTTGCTGCTAGACCTATCAAATCATTTTTCCTCCGTCCACCTGCTGACTATATAATCTATTGTATTGTGTTAATTAACCAGTGTTCACCAGGGTAACCCCTGCGTGTCACTCCATCAGCTGATGTATAATAAATCCTCTGCTTGTTTTCACCTGCATCCAGAGTGTCCTGGCTTATTTCCAACATAAATAAACACACCGGCGCGGCCAGTTAGCAACTTTCTCAAAGTGGTTTCACGGATCACTTTGAGAAACACTGATCTAAGGTATTGATCAAATTCCCCCCAGGGATTTCCCTCTTGTTGCTCCTGTAATTCTACTCTAATTTTCCATATCTGATTCTCCCCAAAGAACTAGTCCTCTATTAAAGATACCTTTTGAACCTAGTTGCCTTTTGTCACCTGCCCTTACTCAACTTAGTTTAAAGCCCTTCTAATAAGATTGGTGAGTCACTGCATTAAGATGTCCTTCCCTTTTGTGGTCAGATCCACCCCATCTCTTCCCAGCAAACCACCTTCCTGCAACAGTATGCCATGACTAAGGAAGTCAAAACCTCCCATCCATCCATCTTCATCACACTATTATGTGGACATGCTTACCATTTAGTGTAAAAAGCAGAAAAAACACTCAGTGCAGGAAACAAGGGGACTGAAACTGAAGCTGGCAAGTTCACATGCTTCCATTTTCACTAACTGATACATCTGGATCTCTCAAGCTAGTGGGGATGTCCAAGGCAGAAAAATATTTCTGTAGATCAGCATGTGATTATTTGTATTGCGGTACTGCCTCATAGTCCCAGTCATAGGCCAGAATCTCATTGCCTTACGACCTGTACAAACTCAGAATAAGATGGTCCTTAACTGTCATTAAGTAATATTTATTCACAGCACAACAGAGAAGATAATTAAGCAAGAAGATAAGCCTACTTTGACCAGGTACCAACATGAAACTAGTGTAATAATACTACATATTTAGGAAACTTTCTCCCTGATTCAGGGTCTGTCATGGCTAAGCCCCAGTTCCATACCATTGTGCAAACTGGGGTCTTATACAACTGCGCTAGATAGAAAGTGTACAGCAGTACAGTTCAAGAGTACTCCATATTTAATACGTGCACAGGAGGTCACTTCCACAAGAAGCTAAGGGCATGGTCATCACAGAGAGACTTCCTGTCTCTGCTAGTTTTATGCTTCCCTCACTGTCTACGCCTGCTCCATAAGTTCAGGCCTTTCAAAAACACAGCATCATGTACAGGTAACTGTAACAATGCTTGTTCGTTGTATCTGTTCACATGAGAGCAAGGCATCCAATATCAGTCCACTATGGGTGGATCAGCAATAGGAATAATGTTTGTGCATGTGACAAATAAGCCCAGGACCACAGAACAGATTAAGGACACCAATGTGTGTAGCAAAGTCATCACAAACACCGTGCAGACGTCAGGGAACTCATAAGTTAGCATATAACCTTAATTCAGATCTTGGTGCAATAGTATATCCTCAAAAGGAAACTTTACTTATTAATTGGTTGTATTTTACTTATCAGTTGGTTGTATTTTACAAGATAAAAAGCTGAATCGTTGGTTGAATGTTAGTTTATTTGCCCCAGGGCCAGATTTTTACAAAAACAAGTCATGTGCACATACGCAACTAAGAGTTCTGCAGCAACGCACACTGTCCTGCAGCAATTAGTAGTGGGATCCTGCCCTTAGCAAGTCCTGGGCTTACAATTCACATGCTTATCTCACTAATAGGTATCAATTGATCAGCCTGTACTGACTATGGCTTGACAATTTGCCATCACTCAAAACACATTACAGTCAGAGAGGATGATAAATATACCATTTATTCACCATTATGTACAAAGTCCAACATGTCCAAGGAGGCAAGAAAACAAAACTGGTGAATACAGAAAAAACATTACAGCCTCTCTCCGAGTTACAGACCAAACACTTGGCTGTAACTCGATCAGTTTGTAACTTGGACCCCATTGAGTTACACGTGACCGCGCTGTTTGTAAGCGCGGGTCACATTCGTAACACGGGGACCGCCTTTACGACTGCTCCATGGGAGCTTTGGTCGTAAGTGCGAACGGTCGTAACTCGACCATTTGCAACTCGGGGAGCAGCTGTACTGCAAAAAATAGACTGATAGCAAGAAGCTTTTGTACAATGTGCAGTAAGATGCACACCTTAATCCCGCTCAGTGTTTGACTGACTCTAATTCAACCTAAGTTTTGTCAGAGTAGGGTATGAGGCCCAGATCTTCAAAGGTATTTAGACTAATTTCCATTGAAACCAATGGGAGCCAGGAATCTCAATACCTGGGAGGATCTGAGCAAGGACGGCAGAATTTGATGCAACAACAATATGCATTTCTAGAGAGATTTTCCTTTTTAAATAATTTTACTAACCCTCTGATTCAAATATAAGCCATTATTAGCCAATAATTATATTTTTTCTATCCCTATTAGAGCACAGACAAATAGGAGAGTGGAAATAACATGATTTATTTAAAAGATTTTAACCAGGTTCTTTCATGGAAAAAAATTAAAGATCCAGCATTGTACAGATCACTCTGCTGAGATGTGAGCCAAATGACTTAAAGCAGAATTCCAATATTACTTCTCTTTTTTGAAAGTTTTCTCACAAACTCCTCAAAATATCTGCCTCCACCTAGTGGTGTGGGTTTGTTATTTATATTCCCTGTTGTAGAAATACATCAAATTATACTCCGCATGATTCTATGATTCTATCTGTAGGGACAGGGACAGGGACAGGGATAATCCTGGGAAGAGGCTCTTTTTTCCTTCACT
Source organism: Pelodiscus sinensis (assembly GCF_052426305.1). Lineage (NCBI taxonomy): Eukaryota > Metazoa > Chordata > Testudines > Trionychidae > Pelodiscus > Pelodiscus sinensis. Next base: position 314,751,321 of record NC_143052.1, read on the forward strand.
GCTCTATAGAGGTTCTTATACTGCTTGTTGTCAGCAAGACATGAGAAGTCATTCTTCCACTCTACTCTGCGCTGGTTAGGCCTCAGTTGGAGTATTGTGTCCAGTTCTGGGCACCACATTTCAAGAAAGATGTGGAGAAACTGGAGAGGGTCCAGAGAAGAGCAACAAGAATGATTAAAGGTCTAGAGAACATGACCTATGAAGGAAAGCTGAAAGAATTGGGTTTGTTTAGTTTAGAAAAGAGAAGACTGAGGGGGAACATGATAGCCGTTTTCAGGTATCTAAAAGGGTGTCATAAGGAGGAGGGAGAAAACTTGTTCATCTTGGCCTCTGAGGATAGAACAAGAAGCAATGGGCTTAAACTGCAGCAAGGGAGATTTAGGTTGGACATTAGGAAAAAGTTCCTAACTATCAGGGTAGTCAAACACTAGGGCTGTGTCTAGAATGCATCCTTTTTCCGTAAAAGGGATGCAAATTAGACACATCGCAATTGCAAATGAAGCGAGGATTTAAATCCCCCCTGCTTCATTTGCATAAACATGGCTGCTGCTTTTTTCCGGCTCGGAGCTTTGCCGGGAAAAAGCGCCAGTCTAGACGCGGATCTTTCGGAAAATAAAGCCTTTTCCAAAAGATCCCTTATACCTCTTTAAAAAAGGAATAAGGGATCTTTCGGAAAAGGCTTTATTTTCCGAAAGATCCCCGTCTAGACTGGCGCTTTTTCCGGCAAAGCTCCGAGCCAGAAAAAAGCGGCAGCCATGTTTATGCAAATGAAGCGGGGGTATTTAAATCCTCGCTTCATTTGCAATTGCGATGTGTCTAATTTGCATCCCTTTTACAGAAAAAGGATACAGTCTAGACACAGCCTGGAAGAAATTGCCCAGGGAGGTTGTGGAATCCCCATCTCTGGAGATATTTAAGAGTAGGTTAAATGAATGTCTATCAGGGATGGTCTAGACAGTATTTGGTCTTTCCATGAGGGTAGGGGCCTGGATTCGATGACCTCTCGCGGTCCCTTCCAGTCCTAGTATTCTACGATTCTATGATTCTTTTCATCCATAAACATTTTTACAGACAAAGGGAACGTGATGCAATTGACCTGGCCTTGGGATCCCCTCCTGGAGGCCCTATGGTCTGACCATACCCTAGGGACACAATAGAAAAGTCCTCCAGACAGACTGGAGTGGCTGTGGGAGAAGCAACCAATCAGGGCCAGGAAAGTCCTATAAAAGCAGCTGAAAGACCAGTATCAGTCAGTGTCTCTGGAGGCCACAAGGTATGCAGAGCCTCTTTTGAAAGAGCGCGTCTAGACTACAATACGCGGATCGAAAAATCGATCCGCTTTTTCGAAAAAGAGCATCCAGACTGCTGGACGCTCTTTCGAAATTGAAAGCCACCCGGAACTGCTTCTGCCAGGGCATGGGGGCAGCATTTCCTTCCGGGTGCTGCCTGCCTGCCCTTTGCAGAGACGCGTGGTGAGAGGGACACTCCTGAACACCCGTTGCTCTGCTCCTGCAGCTGCCTTTGCTGTCCCTCGAGGAAGTAAGCAAGGCATTGCAGTGCTGGTTTGGAGTGCTCAGCTTCCTGGGACACCCTAGCAGCTTTTTTCTTTTGAGGTTTTTCACTTTGAGACCCTTTTTTTTGGCATGGAGCCAGAGCTGCCCCTGGGCAGGCGATGGCCCCACACCACCATACTGCAGCTGTTGCTGCATCTGCATGACACTGTCATGAGGCTACTTCCCGAGCTGGACCCAGACCAGAGGTACGAGGGGCTCCTCCGTCAAGCAGCCGCACTGCCCTTGCCTCCAAACTTTTTCGTGGACAGGCGTGTTTGGAGGTTTGACACCAGCTCTGACTGGTGGGACCGGCTCGTGATGGAGATCTGGAATGACCAAGACTGGCTACGCAACTTCCGGATGCGAAAGACCACTTTCCAAGAGCTGTGTACCTGGCTCGCCCCTGCTCTGCAACGGCAAGACACCCACCTGCGGCCCGCCATCCCCCTGGAAAAGAGGATCGCCATTGCCCTCTGGAAGCTGGCAACCCCCGACAGCTACCGCTCCATGGGACACCAATTTGGCGTGGGCAGGTCTACCGTAGGATCCATCCTGATGGAGGTCAGTCATTGTCTGGGGACAGTCACAGTTTGGGGTGGGGGGAAGGGAGACTGTCAGGAAGGGCCAAGTGGAGTGGGAGTGGGAGGGAGCTCCTCCACTCACCCTGAATTGTTGGGGGGGGGGTTCTGAGGAGGGGATTCCCGGGGTGTTTGAGAGGGAAGGTGGGCGGTGGGTTCTCCTCCTAAGAGATAAGGCACCCCTTCTAACATTTTGTTGTCTGTCTCGTTCTGCAGGTGGTGAGGGTCATCAATTCAGAGCTGCTCAACAGGCTCGTCTGTCTACCAGATCTGGACAGCGTCATGGCCGGCTTTGCTGCCCTCGGCTTCCCGAATTGCGGAGGAGCGCTCGATGGGACACACATTGCAATCCGTGCACCGCCCCATCGAGCAGCCCAATTCATCAACAGAAAGGGCTACTTTTCTATGGTCCTCCAGGCCCTGGTCGACCATCGTGGCCAGTTTTCGGACATTTGTGTTGGGTGGTCAGGGCGGGCACACGATGCCCGGATCTTCAGGAACTCGTACCTCTACCGGAGGCTTCAGGCAGGAACATTTTTCCCGCATCGTGAGTTTGCGGTTGGGGATGTGCACATGCCGGTGTGCATAGTGGCTGATGCCGCCTATCCCCTGATGCCGTGGCTGATGAAGCCCTACACCGGCCACCTGGATGCGAGCAAGGAGCAGTTTAATGCTCACCTTAACCGGGTTCGCAACCAGGTGGAATGTGCGTTCGGACGTTTAAAAGGCAGATTCCGGTGCTTGCTCACACGCCTCGACATGGGGGAGAGCAATATCCCCGAGGTGGTGGCCGCGTGTTGCGTTCTCCATAACCTGGTGGAGAGGAAAGGGGATGCCTTCCTACCAGGGTGGGGTAGAGGTGCTGATGGCCAGGAGAGGCACTTTGCCCAGCCCCGGACAGCTGCCATCCGCCAGGCTCACCGGTCTGCTGTTGGCATCCGGGAGGCCCTCCGGGAGCAATTCTCCAGTGGAGGCCACTGACTCTACTGAGGGGCTTCTGCCTGGGGACTGGACCCTGGCCCAATAGAAGCTTCCCTCCACAACCCATCTCCTGACCCTGTTTGGACACATCAGTAACACCAAGGTGTGTTGCAAAATAAAATGTTATGTTTAATTTTTGTACATATTCTCAAACAATAGTATAAATGTAGCAAACATAACAAATTTTTTTTTTCATTTTTGTTGTTGAAAACACCATTTACATTAAAGAAACATTTTGTTGAACCCTTTGTTTGTGCTTTAACTGGGGTGATGGGGGTGCTTGAAACCTGGAGGGGGGAAGGGGACTGGAAACCTGGAGGGGGGAAGGGGATCAGGTTGCACGGTGCTTGCCAGATTTCCCTCTCCTGCCTGGGCCTCGTGTTTGGGGTGCTCCACGGCTACGGGATCGGGTGGTGCACCTGTCGGTTGGCTGGCTGGGGTGCTCTTGGGACGTGGAAGCCTGGGGGAGAGGAGGGCCAGGGGGAGAGAGGGGCTGGGGAACTGGGGGGGCTGGGGGAGAGGAAGGTCCAAGGAGGGAAAGGGATGCTGTTGTGGAAGGGGGGTTTGGTGGGGTGGGGTCATGGGGTGCTGGAGGAGCAGGACCAGGCACAGGAGCAGGCAAGCCACAGACCTCTCTGAGAGTGGCACACAGGGACGTGCGCTGCAGGACCAGCTCGTCCATGAGCCGGTCACGCCAGCGATCCTCTGCCTCCGCCCTCTCTCTGAGGATGGAGTTCAGCTCCTGCACAGCCTCCACGTGCTGCCGGAGGATGTCCGCATAGACACGCCTGTGTCTGCGGCTCCCATGTCCCCGAGATGGAGATGCAGGTGGGGCTGGGGTGCTGCGGCCCTCTTCCACGGCTGGTCCGGCTGTGGAGGAAAAGAAGAACACACAATCAGTCCTAAAAACTGGACTCTGTAGCACTTAAAATACTAACAGGATGGTTTATTAGGGGATGAGCTTTCCTGGGCCAGACCCACTTCCTCAGATCAGAGTAACACGGCTACATTTCTATCACAATCAGTCATGTGTGCAACAGCTGTCCAAAAGGGCATGCCCTCTCCCTTGAGACAGGGGAATCAGACATTCTGAAGGTTACACTGTGTGTGTGTGACCTGGGCATCAGCCTGAGCATGACAGGTTTCCCTTGTGCATCACCCAATGTGCACCCACCTACCTCCTCCCCCCCCCCCCCGGGTGTTACACAACCTCACTGCACTCACCTGCTGCTTCCTCTCCTGCTCCAGATGATGCCTGGAAGGCCTCTGGGGTCTGGGTGACTGGCTCCAGGGTGAGGGTCGCCGTCTCTTCACTGTCCTCCTCCTCTGGGACTATGTCCCCGTCTCCAGACTGCTCTGGGTCCTGCTCGGGAGCGTCCACCATGGGGTCTGCCAATCCAGACTGTACGAACCGCCGTGGTGTGCGTGCTTCTCCACTGCCACCCAGGATCTGGTTCAGCTCGGGGTAGTAGGGGCAGTAGTGGGGGGCTGCCCCAGAACGGGAGCTCTCCTCCCTGGCTTTGACGTACCCCTGGCGCAGCTCTTTTACTTTGGACCGCACCTGGTCCTGGGTGCGGGGGTAGTGGCCCGTCTGGGCCAGGGCTTCAGCCATGCGGCCATAAATATCTGCGTTTCGCCGCCGGCTTTTGAGGGCCTGTAAGGCCTTCTCCTCTCCCCAGAGCTCCAGCAGGCTCTTGATCTCTGCTCCAGACCAGGATGGTGCCCGGCGTTTGGAGCCCTTGGCTGGGTCCCCAGAAGGCTCTCTGGAAGGGCCAGGACGGTCTTGGGGCTGGGAAATGCTGCAGCAAAGTAGCCGTGTGCTCTGGCTCCTTCTCTGCAACAAGTGGCTGTGAGGGTGCCTGTCCCTTTAAGGAATGGCTGCAGCCAGGAACCACAGACATGCAACCCATGGCCCAGATTGTCCACCAGGGCTTCTTCCTGGAGGCCAATACTTTCGAAAAAAAGGGCTCCCCCCGTCCACACTCACTTACTTTCGACGGATCTCCCTCGAAAAAGGCGTTCTTCCTCGTAGAATTAGGTGTACCGCCGTCGAAAGAAAAGCCGCATTCTTTCGATTTACTTTCGAAAGAACACGGCTTGAGTCTGGACGCAGGGGAAGTTCTTTCGAAAAAAGGCTACTTTTTTCGAAAAAACCCCTGAGTCTGGACACAGCTCTTGTGAAGAGCTATTGGCGAGTGCTGGACTGTGATGGGACTTTGAAATAAAGCCCTGAGGTAAGGGCAAAAATGCTGTATTTTGGTGGGGTAGCTCTGGGGACACCACTCTCTTTGAGTGGGGAACAAACTTGAAAGGACATAAGAGAGCTAACCAAGATAGGCTCCAATTAGATGTGTACCCTGGAAGGGGTTTTGATGAGCACACACAATGAGTGAGACTCGGCCAGAGACTGTGTCACCGAAGTCAGACAAGAGAGTGCAGGCACATGTGCTTAGCCAGAAGGGGTACTCAAGAGAGGTGAATGCTGCTCTGTTCCAGAGAGCAGTCCAATATTGTCATTAATTCCTGTTCATGGCTTGTTCCTTCATTAAAACCAGTTGTGTCTCTGCATATGATGTCCTCTGTGGACCCCGGGTGAGGTGAAGGGACATGGCTTCGCGCATAAGGGGTGTGGCACTTCCTCCCTCCGAGCTACCCAAAGTGTGTGGTGCTCCAGCAGCAATTTATAGGGTCTTGGGCTCTGGCTGCTGCTGCATTAGCAGCAGCCCTTATTGGAAAACTTGAGAGCCCCAAGCCCTCTCTATCCCTTCCCCCAAATCCCACTCCTGCTTCACCCCACTGGGTACTGAGACTAGGGCCAGGACACTCTGCTTCCCGGCCACCACCATAGTGAAGTAGAGCAACCCAGCTGGGAGATGGTGGAGCACAGTAGGCTGTTGGTTGTTCCAGGTCCCACCACTGTGGCGTGTGCTTGGGGGCATGACCCCCTCTGACTGCCCTGTGCTAGATTTTCCCAGATAATTACCTGGGCACCATGGGTCCCATCCATCAGATGGTTGAGGCATCCACTGTGGGGCCTGGACAGCTCGGAGAGGCCTATATAACCGTGTCTCTCATGGGCCAATACAAACTGCCTCCTGTGTTGCATCATTTAATGAAGCATCTCTTGTACACAGGCAAGACTAGGAAGAGCCGACAATTAGGCTTACCATTTTTCCCAACTGGATGGACTGGACGCCATTTACAGCAATGGTGTCCCATCCCTCTGGTCAGGAAAGATGATAACCCTAAGCTGACTCAATGCAATGGTAGCCACGTCAGGTGACAGAACAGTAGCACAAAAGAGTGGCAGGGGAAACTCAAAACAATATTTTTTTTTTAAAAAAAGAGAAAATTGAAAGTTTCAGCAACAAGACAAAAAACAGGAGAAAATGACTCAAGTGGAGAATTAGGTGGGAGTGAGGGAGTGTCATGTCTTTCTTAGTATACCTGCGGGGCAGGAAACCCTATTCAGACCTAAAGGGCAGACACCAAGTCTAAGGGCCTTATGCCCAGAACCTCAGAGGTATTTAGGCTCTTAGGGTATGTCTACACTGCAGTGTTTTTCCAGAATAACTGCCATTAGTCCAGAAAAAAAGACTTGCATCCATACTGCTATTGCATTCTTTTGACAAAAAGTTGAAAGAACCAAGGGGTTCTTTCACGAGGAAGACGTCTTTGTCTGAAAGAGCAGAAGAGGGAGTTCTTTTGAAAGAAGAGGCCTCCAGGAAATAGCACAGGTGCCCTGGTGGCCACTCCGTCCAAACTAATCAGAACTCTATAGTCCCTGTCTCCGGCCAGCTCTTAAAGCTGCAGGCACCTGGGACAACACTTGTGGCAGGGGGCTGGCCCAGAGAGCTGCACCTCACTGCGTGGCTGTGACTGCCACACTAATTGGGACCCATGGCCCAGCCACAAGCCTCCTGAGACCTCTCTGGCCCTCACAGGGAGCATGACCAGGGCTCCCAGGACTCAGCCAGAGGCCCGAAGAGGTTTGTGCCATAGTGGTCCGGGGCAGAGATCCTGGCCTTCCTGTAGGTGTGGGGTGAGCAAGAGACCCTGCAGGATCTCGGCTCCCAGTGGCACAACGCCGACATATACGGTCGGATGGCCGAGGCTCGGGCCACAAGAGGCCACCACTTCCAGAACCTCATACAAGTATGGAGCAAAGTGAAGGAGCTCTGCCAGGGCTATGCGAGGGCAAGGGAGCACAGCTCTCTCTCTGGGGCAGGACCCCACTCCTAGCCCTACTACGCTGAGCTCCACCACATCCTGGGGGGTGGTTCAGCCCCTTCCTCACCCCTGGTGGTGGACTTGGGGCTGGAGATGCTCATCTTTGCCAACCCAGGGCTCCCAGGCCAGGAGGAGGAAGAATCCGACGACGAGCTGGAGGAGGAGGAGGAGACGGCCAGCACAGTCACCCTCACCCTCAAGCCCGTACCCCAGGGCCTGGATGTCTTACACGCATTCTCTGAGGACGGGGAGGAATCATCAGGTGAGTGCTCTGTTTTTCACACACACAGGGCAGGGAAGGCGGGCGCAGAGGGGATGGGATGCAATCGTCGCTTGGTCATCTTGGCCTGGATATTGTGCTACGCTCCGTGCACGTGGAACTACATGCAGTGCCAGTCTGCAACATGCAGCCCCAGGAGGCAGCCCCAAAGCACCTCCAGGGAGGGCTGGCCCAAGCCCTTTTGCACCCTGGGCCCAGACATGCGGCGCCACCCCCAGGCGCAGGGTGCATGCGTGGGCCTGCCCCCCAGGGCGCTCGGCGCATGCGCGAGCTGGTCACAGCCACTGGCGCGCAGCCCGGGGCCGCCCCCAGGGTGCACAGCACATGCGCTGCCCAGCCTGGTCCGGCCAGCGCTGCTGGCACGCACGCTGGGCCGTGCAGGGCCCCGCAGCCATGGGTGGAAGGGTGCTGTTGGCCAGCGCCGCGGGGCCGGCGCTGCGGGATCCGGGCACGTGGCTCCTGATGGCAGCTGTAAGGGACGCCATGCACTCCTTACAGCTGCCATTAGGCGCCCCTCATCGGCTGGCGCCTTGGGCAGCTACCCGGCTCACCCATGCCTCCATCCGGCCCTGTCCCCAGGGTCCTGTTCACGGGCTCTGGGGAGGCCACACACACATCTGACCCCTGGGGGAGATGCCCTCCCACCACTAACCACTGCTGGAAGCAGGCTGGGGACAAGGGCACACACATGGCTGCACACAGACTTAGGAGTGCCGCACACGACACACGGGAATGCCTGCACACTTGAGGCACCACCCACTTCCACGGACAGCGCTGGCAGGTGTGCGTGCAGCCCCCATGGAAGAGCAGACTGCTCCAGGCCCCTCTCCTGCCCATGGCATCCCACTGTGGCCGACCACTTCCCTTGCCCTGCCTGTCTGTGGGATGAGGATGGGGGGGAGCAAGAAGCATGGTCCCCTGGGCACCTCAGGGCCTCTGTGAGGCAGGGCCGATGTCCAGGCCACACATAGCCTTGCTCCTGGAACATCCCTGCCCTCTAGCCTGAGGACTCTTGTTCTCAGCTCACAGAGGAGGGCACGGACTCAGGGACAGTGTCTGCATGGATGACTGACCGCCTCTTCCTCTTTATTCTCCACAGCCGGACTAGTGTCACTAATGGGCGATCACCGCCAGCTGAGGCAGCCGCCTGACCCTGGGGGAGCCACAAGTGCAGGAGGGTCCAGGGGGACCTGATGAGACAGCACGTGGTCATCCTCCAAGGCATGCAACGGATCCTGGCCCAGAAGGACCAGGAGGACGCTCAGGGGCCGTGTCTACATTTGCGAGATTTTGCGCAAAAACTTGCCGCCTGTCTACACTGGCCGCGAGTTCTTGCGCAAGAACTATGATGCGCCCGCTCAGGAATAAGCCCTCTTGAAGAAGTGTTCTTGCGCAAGAGGCCAGTGTAGACAGGCAACATGAATTTCTTGTGCAAGAAAGCTCGATGGCTAAAACGGCCATCGGAGCTTTCTTGCGCAAGAGAGCGTCTACACCGGCACGGATGCTTTTGCGCAAAAGCACATCTCTTGCACAAAAGTACATGCCAGTGTAGACGCTCTCTTGCACAAATACTTTAACGCAAAAACTCTTGCGTCAAAAGTATTTGTGCAAAATCTTGCCAATGTAGATGTAGCCAGGGTGTGTCTAGACTACAGGGTTTTTTCAAAAAAAGTGGCCTTTTTTTGAAAAAACTTCCCCTGCATCTAAACTGCTGCCATGTTCTTTTGAAAGTAAATCAAAAGACCATGGCTGGTTTTTTAACTATGGAAAACCTCGTTTTACGAGGAATAACGCCTTTTTTCAAAAGTGCTCTTTCAGAAAAAGGCACTATGTATTGCAAACTGTGCTTTTTCGAAAGAGAGCATCCAGACTGTCTCGGTGCTCTCTTTTGAAAAAGTGGCTTGCTTTTTCAAAAGTACCGGTTGTAGTCTAGATGCTCTTTCGAAAGAGGCTTGCAGTCTAGATGGGACCCAAATATGGGCTCAGATGGTGCAGCAGAGCCAAAACATGTGTGCTACCATATATGAAATGATGGCACACCCAGCTCCTGTCCCTGTCCCTGTCCCCGCTGCTCCTGCTCCTGCTTCTCCTGTTGTCCCAGGCCCCACTCACCCCCTGAGGTTGCCGAGGTCCTGAGACCTGAGGTGGCACTTCCAGCTGCACCACGCACCACTCCCAGCCCTGAGTCCCCCTCCTCCTTGGCCCTATCCAGGGAAGAAAAGGAGGAGTTGCACTATATGTAAGAGAGCACTATGACTTCTCTGAACTCCAGTATAAAGAGGGAGAAAAACCTGTTGAGAGTCTATGGGTTAAGTTTAAAGGAGCAAACAACAGCAGTGATGTTGTGGTTGGTGTCTGCTACAAGCCACCGAATCAGGTGGATGAGGTAGATGAGGCTTTCTTCGGACACCTGAGAGAAGCTTCCAGATCTCAGGCCCTGGTTCTTGTGGGGGACTTTAATCACCCTGACATCTGTTGGGAAACCAATATGGCAGTACACAGGCAATTCAGGAAGTTTTTGGACAATATTGGGGATAACTTCTTGACACAAGTGCCAAAGGATCCAACCAGGGGCCATGCGCAGCTTGACCGTCTGCTCACAAACAGGGAGGAACTAATAGGGGAAGTAGAGGTGGGTGACAACCTTGGAGGCAGTGCTCATGAGATGGTAGATTTCAGGATCCTGACCAAAGGAAGAAAAGAGAGTAGTAAAATACACACCTTGGACTTCAAAAAAGCAGATTTTGACTCCCTCAGAGACCTGATGGGCAGAATCCCCTGGGATGCTAACATGAAGGGGAAAGGAGTCCAGGACAGCTGGCAGTATTTTAAAGAAGCCTTATTGAAGGCACAGAAAGTAACCATCCCGACACGTAGCAAGAGAGGCAAACATGGTAGGAGACCGGATTGGCTTTGGTGAGGCCACATCTGGAGTATTGTGTCCAATTCTGGGCCCCCCACTACAAAAAGGATGTGGACGCATTGGAGAGAGTCCAGCAGAGGGCAACCAAAATGATTAGGGGGCTGGAGCATATGACTTATGAGAAGAGCCTGAGGGAGTTGGGTCAGTTTAGTCTGCAGAAGCGAAGAGTGAGGGGGGATTTGATAGTAGCCTTCAACTTCCTGAAGGGAGGTTCCAAAGAGGCTGGAGAGAGGCTGTTCTCAGTAGTGACAGATGGCAGAACAAGGAGCAATGGTCTCAAGTTGTGGTGGGAGAGGTCCACGTTGGATATTAGGAAAAACTATTTCACTAGGAGGGCAGTGAAGCACTGGAATGGGCAATCTAGGGAAGTAGTGGAGTCTCCATCCCTAGAGGTGTTTAAGTCTTGGCTTGACAAAGTCCTGGCCGGGTTGATTTAGTTGAGATTGGTCCTGCCTAGAGCAGGGGGCTGGACTTGATGACCTCCTGAGGTCTTTTCCAGCTCTATGGTTCTATGATTCTATGATTCTAGGTTCTGAATCCTGCTCCTCCCTAGTTACTTTTATTATGGACAAAATACAAAGTTCTTGGTTTTCAACACAAAACTGGTATCTGTATTGATACCAAGGAAGGGGGGAAGGGAAAGATTGTTGTGGGAAAGGCAGAGAGGGGCAAGGCACAGGCCTCTAGTGGGGGGGTCATGGGGAGAGTTGGTGGGGTCTTTCAAAGAAACTCTCCCTCAGAGCTTCCCAGATGTGCACCCTCATTTGATGGGCCTGGTGGATGGCAGCTGTGCACGGCGCATTCCACGTGGATACAGGCCCTGTTTAGGTGGGTATTAAATTGGTCCCTGCTGAAGTCCAGGTGGCAGGTGTATAGCTTCATCCGCCATGGCATGAGGAGTAGGCCACATCCCCCATGATGCACAGTGGCATCTGTGTTATACCAAATAAAAGCAAGCAGGATCTTATGAGGGGGATAAGGCAAAAAGCCACGTTTATTGTAAAGATAATAATAAAAAATAAAGAAAAGATAGAAGCAAACAACGTTGTTTAACTACTTAACCCTTATACATATAAACATTCGTTCATCCATTTATTCAGGTTCTGTGTATTTGTTATAGTTACCAGCCTGGAAGTTGCTTGTGACAGAAAAATGGCCAGGTATTCTGTACACAAGTGATGGTAGTGGGGAGCGAAGTCCTGATCAGATGTGCATCTGAAGCGCCTGGTAGGCTGGCAGCAGAACCTTGGACTCTGATTCCATAGTTTTTTAGTCCAGTTCTTATAGGAATTTTTTCCTATGCCAGTCTATGGAAATTGCTGCATCATGCTGATGTCTCCAGGGTGGCTGCCAGGTGCTTGTCGGTGATCTCATCGGGTGGACCTTCAGTACTTGGTTTTCTCCACTTGACACCTTTTGGTTGCACTGGCACCTAACGCCTTTTTCAGCCCTTTGTTGCTGTATTCTCAGGCTGGCACCTCTCAGAACCATTCACTCATCATCCAAGCACTCTCTCTCTTACATACATTCCTTAATTAATGTTTCCCATACAATATTTTTGTATAAGAATAACTTTACATATCTCAGAGTTGTAGTTACAAAAAGTTTCTGGGTGGTATTGCTTAAAACATTCTCTGAGTGCTGAATAAAGTTACAATGTTTTAAAGAGAACAGGCGTTAAGTAAGTAACAATGCCCTTAGTCAATTACAGGGCTTGGCTCCCATAGCAGAGTTAGTGGATTGACAGTGCATTGTTACAATGTATCTCTGCAATGTCAATTTCAAGCAGCCCCTTGCACAAGCTTGAGCATGCCCTGGAGCACAGAGGGGGGGGCTGTTTCTGGCTACATAGGATTACATTCTTAACAGTTCTAAATTACATAACCTAATACATTATATTCTAAAGGGGCAATAATAATGATAAATCTAAACATTTAACAATCTTAACAAATAATAATAATAATAATAATAATAATAATAAGAAGAAGAAGAAGAAGAAGAAGAAGAAGAAGAAGAATTAATAATAAATCTAAACACTTTAAGTTGTGGGGAACAAATTATGGGGAGTCACTTTCATTTGGGGGAATCATTTTCAATATATGAATATGTTATCCCTACATCTGCACATCCCCAACCTGACAGTCACGCTGGGGGAAGAATGTGCCAACCTCCAGCTAGTGGTAGAGGCTGGAATTCCTGAAAATGTGTGCATCGTGAGCTCTGCCCAACCACCCAACAAAAATGTCCATGAACTGTCCATGGTGGTAGACCAGGTCCTGCAGCACCATGCAGAAATAGCCCTTGCAGTTGATGTATTGGGCGGCTCGATGCTGTGGTGCATGCATGGGAATATGGGTTCCATCTATGGCCCCACCGCAGGTGGGGAAGCCCAGGGTGGCAAATCTGGCCATGATTGGGTCCAGGTCTCCCAAGCAGATGACCCTGTATAGCAGGATGGAGTTAGGCCTTCACCACCTGCAGAAGGAGACAAAGAAATACAGAAAACAGAGAATGAGAGGGGGTGCCTGAGCCCTTGGGAGGTTCCGGAGTCCCTCTTCCTCCTTTCCCCCTCAAACACCACAGGAGCCACCCCCTATGAGTCGTCCCCCACCCCCTGCAGGACTGTGTGAGGGCGGGATGGCACATCCCCCCCAGGGATGGGACTTTCCCTCCACTCCCAGCCCACCCCCCACAGCCTCGCACCCCTTTTCCTAGGGTCCCCTTTTCCAAGACTTCCCCCTCCCCCAGAGATTCTGAGAACACCTTACTTCCATGAGGAGGGCCCGGACAGTGGACTTTCCCATGCCAAACTACTTGCCCATAGACCACTAACTGTCTGGGGTGGCGAGCTTCCAGACAGCGATGGTGACCCACTTGTCCAGGGGGATGGTGGGTCGTATCTGGGTATCCCGTCAATGGAGGGCAGGGGCAAGCCAGGCACACAGCTCCATGAAGGTGGCCTTCTTCATACGAAAGTTATGGAGCCATTGCTGGTTGTCCCACCACTCCATGACCAGCTGGTCGCACCAGTCGGAACTGGTGTCCAGCCTCCAAAACCGTCTCTTCACTGTGGGATGCAGTTGCCAGGGCCTTGCTCCGCACACAGGGAGAGGGTCTCAATGATGAGCTCGGTGTCGAGCTCGTGCAGGGCCAGGAAGCAGCCTGCACAAACAGAAGCTGCAGCAGTGTGGGGCCATCGCATGCCCACAGGCAGCTTCGGCTCCATGGCAAAGAGTATGCCGTGGTGTCCAAAAGCCGGGCAACCAGAGCACACACTGCAAAAGCTTTGCTGTCCCTCGGAGAGGTAGGCAAGCAAGCAGCGGGGTCCCTTTAAGCACATGTCTCAGCTAGCCTTAGGCAACAGCACCCAGAAGCAACTCCTGGTAAACCTCATTGCAGGAGGAATAACAGCTAATTCAATTTAGGGCTTTAATTTGGAATCCCGTTTCACTGCCGCGTGTAGACGCGGGCAGTTACTTCGGCCTAGTCAATTTCTAAAATGGCGACTGGCCGGGAACATGCTAATGAAACGCGGGATATTTAAATCCTGCGCTTCATTTGAAATTTCGGTCACCCTCATTAGCCTCCCTAGATCGAACTAGGGGGCTAGTGTAGACATACCCTTCCAGAAAAGCTTATTCCAAAAGAAGCTTGCAGTCTAGACGTAGCCCTAAAGTCCATTGCTTTCAATGGATGTTAGAAGGCTAAATACCTTTATGGATCTGGGCCCTACTCCTACAAAATGATCCACACAGATAGATCTGTGTGTCTGCATTCATGTCAATGGTACTCTACACAGACACAATGAAAGATTAAGGAGTAAAGGATATTTATTTGTGATATATCTCTTCAGACACGCACATACATGCCTGCATACACAGTAGCCCAACAGTTAGTTTGTTCTTTTAAAGAAATGATGTGACACACATAAGGCTGACTCAAAGGCAGGGACTCATAAAAACGTGTAGTGATATATGCCTGTCAACTTGTACAACTATAATCATTAGGAAATACAACTTAAACCCGTTTTATTTCCTAACATGCAGAGCACATGTAGGCAGGGAATAGCAAGCACTTTGAAATGTATCCACACACTTGCTGAGCTGTATATGGAGAGCGACAGTCTCCATCCATAAACTCCAAGGCTGGCATGTCGGATCCAAAGCAATGAGCAAAAGTCTTAGGGTGTGTCTAGACTACATGCCTCCGTCGACGGAGGCATGTAGATTAGCCAGATCGGCAGAGGGAAATGAAGCCGTGATTAAAATAATCGCGGCTTCATTTAAATTTAAATGGCTGCCCCGCTCTGCCGATCAGCTGTTTGTCGGGAGATCGGGGCAGTCTGGACGCGACGCGCCGACAAAGAAGCCATTCTTGATGGGCACAGGTAAACCTGGTTTCACGAGGCATACCTGTGCCGATCAAGAAAGGCTTCTTTGTCGGCGCGGCGCGTCCAGACTGCCCCGATCTGCCGACAAACAGCTGATCGGCAGAGGTGGGCAGCCATTTAAATTTAAATGAAGCCGCGATTATTTTAATCACGGCTTCATTTCCCTCTGCCGATCTGGCTAATCTACATGCCTCCGTCGACGGAGGCATGTAGTTTAGACGTACCCTTAGTGTCATCAACTTCCACAGATGTCAGTGGGAGCTCCAGATACTGAGAGCTTCTCAGCACAATATGATTATCTATGTGTGTGGCCAACTTTAGCAGGATTTTGTTTGGTTAGTTTTGTTTTTCCTCCAAGCCCTAGCTCTTGGATTCATGATTATGTACAACTCAGTTTTTGCCTTCAAAAAGTAAGTTTC
The DNA here is from genome assembly GCF_052426305.1 of Pelodiscus sinensis. Taxonomy (NCBI): domain Eukaryota; kingdom Metazoa; phylum Chordata; order Testudines; family Trionychidae; genus Pelodiscus; species Pelodiscus sinensis. Next base: position 314,766,675 of record NC_143052.1, read on the forward strand.
TATCCGTCATGATTACAGAGAAGTTTAAAATATGACATGAGTTCACCCAAATGACTCAGAATCCAGAAAACAGTCCAAAAATAATATTTTTTAAAAAAACCCTCATGATTTTTAAGCCAAATGAATGACTTTTTTCAGGCCTGACCTGAGATATTTGTTATGCTTGGGTTTAGAAATATTAATAACATGTTAGAAGCAATTTATATGCTGGGCTCTTGCAGTGCATTAGAAAGCCTGATGAGTGCTATCCCACGAGAAGTACTGTTTTCCAACTGAACAGGGGAGAGGATCTGTGGGATCACGTGAGGATTACTTGTATTCCCTCCCTCTGGGGTATCTGGTGTTGGCCACTGTTGGCAGACAAGATACTGGGTTAGATGCACCTTTGCTCTGACCCAGTCTGGCCATTCTTATGTTCGTATCAAGCTCCCATGCTGAGTGAGAATGTGAATGGAGCAGACAGGGTATGTCTACTAGGGATGTTAAAAGTTGATTAAATAGGTAACTATGTGACCACTGAAAATCTCATGGGCAACATGCTGCATGCTCTTAAATAAGCATTATATTGCTGAGCCCACAGCGATGCCTCCCTGAGAGCAGGCCTGTCAGCCCCTGCTGGCCTGGCTCCCAGGGAAGTGGTTTCCCTGCAACAGTGAAGCTACATCCCTGGGAACTGCCTAAGTTTAACCGACAAGCGTCAACTTATCCGTTAAACGGTTAGCTGGTTACACTCTAACATCCCTAATGTCTTCACCAGTGGCCACCAACCTTTTTATGCACAAGAACATTTTTTAAGTATTAGGGCAACTCGGGATTTACCCACCCTACCCCTGAGGCTCCACAGACTTCATTCCCTGCTCTCTCCATCACTTGCTCTCCCCACACACACACTTTCATTAGGCTGGGACAGGGGGTGCAGGCTCCAGGCTGGAACCAAGAGTTCTGGGAGCAGGAGGGGGTAAGAGATGCAAGCTCTGGGAGGGAAACTGGGTGCAGGAAAGGGGCGCTAGGCTGGAGCACAGTGTTAGGGTGCAGGTGAGGTATAGGGTACTGAGCAAACACCCAGGCCAAGGAGAAAGTCTCGGAGGGTATGTCTACACTAAGCCTAGTTCGAACTTACTAGTTCGAATTAAGGGGTGTGTAGCTCCTTAATTCGAACTAGTGGGAGGTTAGCCCTTCCCAGGTTTCCCTGGTGGCCACTCTGGCCAACACCAGGGAAACTCGTCTGCCCCCCTCCCGGCCCCGCACCCCTTAAAGGGGCACGGGCTGGCTACGGTGCCCGTGCCAGGTGCAAGCCTGCCAGCACCCAGCCAGCAGACCCTGCACCTGGCACGGCTCGAGCCACTCACCCGATGCCCCCCAGCCCTCCGCCTCTTCCCGGGAACAGGCTGGCGGCTCCTGGGAGCTTGCCCGGGACCGCAAGAGGCGGGCACCCACCTGGGCTAGTGCGGACATCGTGGACCTCATCCATGACCTCCACACTGGGCACAGGAAAGTGGCCGTCTAGGGCACGAGAGCTGCCAGCCTGGCCACCCGGGAGCAGGTGTGCATAAAAATCGAGGTGGTCCACAGAGACCCCTGACCCTGAGCCCTGAGCTTACAATGGCCGTACTGGCTCAGACCAAAGGTCCATCTAGCCCAGTAGCCTGTCTGCCGACAGTGGCCAACCCTAGGGACCCTGGAGGGGACGGACCGAAACAATGACCAAGCCATTTGTCTCATGCCATCCCTCTCCAGCCTTCCACAAACTTGGGGCAGGGACACCACTTCTACCCCCTGGCTAAAAGCACTCCATGGACCCAACCTCCATCACTTTATCTCACTTTTCTTTAAACTCTGTTCTAGTTCTAGCCTTCACAGCCTCCTGCAGCAAGGAGTTCCACAGGTTGACTCTTTGCTTTGTGAAGAACAACTTTCTGTTACTAGTTTGAAGCCTGCTACCCATTCCTTTCCTTTGGTGTCGTCTAGTCCTTCTAGTATGGGAACTAATGAAGAACTTTTCTGTATGCACCCTCTCCACCCCACTCCTGCTTTTAGAGACCTCTATCCTGTCCCCTCTCCGTCTCCTCTTTTCTAAGCTGAAAAGTCCCAGTCTCTTTAGCCTCTCTTCATATGGGACCTGTTCCGAACCCCTGATCATTTTAGTTGCCCTCCCCTCTTCCACCCTCTCTCTTTCCCTCTCCCACCTCCTTTTCCCAGTCTCCCCCAGTTTTGTTCAATAAAGACAGATTCCATTTTGGAAGACACTTGTCCTTTATTTTGTACATCAAGAAGAGGGGCTAAGGAGGGATAAGTGGAAGGAGGTGAGGGAGGAATGGGGTACGAGCCCCCGATGGGGAGGACTGGGCTGACTCTGCGGGCTTCTGGGGGTGGAAGCTCTCCTGCAGCCCCCCAATTGCCCCCTCTCCCCAGATGGCAGCCTGCGGCAAGTGCAGCTGGGCTGATGGCCGAGTGGTGTGATGTGCCCAGTGTGGGTACTCCGGGCAATCCAAGCCAGGACTGCTCTGCAAGCGGGGAACCCCTGAGAACTGTCTGTCCGGGGTGGGGGTCGGGACCCTTTAAGCACAGCCCTCGGCTAGCCTGAGAAAGCGTCTCTACGCTCTAAGTTCTTCTCTGATGCCCTGCCGGCACTGCTTCCGGCCATCCTTAACCCCGGTTTAGGGTCCACTTAATGTGGACATGCTAGTTTGAATTAGCAAAATGCTAATTCGAACTAGTTTTTTTGTCTGGATGCGTTAGTTCGAATTAGCTTAGTTCGAATTAACTTTGTAGTGTAGACGTACCCTAAGAGTGTAAAATGGGACAGTTGTAATGGGTTGGATCACAGGGGTCCACTTGGGATTGTAACATGGTGAGCTGAACTAGCCACTGATGCCCACCTCTGGAGTCCCCACCACCTTGTCCCGCAGGATCATCAGCTCTGGTCTCCCCCAGCCAGGCATAGACTTGGAGTTACTGTACCCCTGCAGAGCAACACAGATGCTGAACCAGTTTAGTTCTGAAAGGATTCAGCTATAACACTGTTGACAGCACCTAGGGACTCAACCCACAAGGGACCAAAACCCCAAATAAATCGATCTTACTCTGTAAAACATTTTCATAAAAAAAGGTCATAAAGATATTCCTCCCCTTAATCAATGAAAGAAAGATGAGCGTTGATTGCTCTGCCCAGTTAACAGTTATTTACAGTAGGCTCATTGAGAAACAAAAGTGCTTTTTGCTAAGTATTAAAAGTAGTTGCAAGTGAAAAAGAAAGGTCAAAGTAAGTTACTAAGGTAAAATAAATAAAACATGTCACCTAATTCAAATAGAATAAGAAACTTGTTCCATGCAAATTCTTACCCTATACAGCTGTTCTTATCTCAAGCCAAAGTTGATCTTTTTCTGACCTTGGCCTAGCAGCTTTGTTTTTACCCTTTTGCTACAGTTCTTTGTTTCCAGGTTTCTTCATGTGTATCCTCTTAGGATGGGGAGGCAGTTTTCAAGCCACTGAAGACAAATGCCTGATTGTTTTTCATTCCTTCCATAGACTTTTCCCTGCGGCAGGGACCCTTTATTCAGTCTCCCCATCCCTATTAAAAAGTACCAAATTCAAAATGGATTCTAGTGCCAGGTCTTTCTAGGACCAATCACAGTTTGGGCTTCCATGACAAACATGACCATTCACAAGTCATTGGTTTGAGTTCCTACAGTATCGCTAATGGCGCTCATTAGCACATTTAGAATTAAAAACAGATCCACATACAATAATGATACATACACAAAAATAGGATATACAGACCCAGCAGGTTATGAATTTAAAAATGATATGTTACATGACCTGTTTCACATAAAACATCTGTGAATTATGCATATTCATGTTCATAAGTCAATTTTCATACACCATGGGGTGTGATAGGGGGAATACCAGGAGAGATACTCCTAGAAATAAGGTTCAGATAAATTGGGCAATGTATGCAGCTGCATAAAATTTCATGGCATTTTATTCATAGGACCACTAGGTGGCACAATATACATCATTCTAATCTAAGCAATCCTGAAGAAATCAAAAGAAGTCACTGAAATGGAGATATGCAGTATTCTGCAAACTTGTAAAACAATTAGTGCTATACAATGCAATAGGTGATGGTGAACTCTTCAATGGGGAGTGGAATAACAAAGTTGACTCTGCAATAGAAGACACTGTAGCAAAAATTAAATGTGATCCTTTAAATTCTAACGTGAGCTTTATTATAATAGGAATTTTCAAGAGAGGTGCTATTCATTCTTTCGCTTTTGGGCAGAGCCTCAGTTCACAAACTGCGATGTTTTTAGCATGTACTGACAGCTTTTTAAGATTATTCCATGATGTTTGACAATTCTGACATCACTCACCCATAACTTCCAAGTTTTCATGACAATCCTCCAGCTTTCATGACAACCCTATAGCTATTACACACTGGAGCCAGTAGATGCCAGCAACCACACGCTGAAAGAGGTTCCAAAGACAAGGTGATTAAATACAAGTGTTGATTGCAAGTATAGACAGGATAAGCAGTAAGCAGTTAGCAGATGAGTTAGATTTAATACGCAAAAAGTCATGTGGACTCATAAAAGAAAATTTCATACAAATGAAAGTCAAGAATTTATAGTGTGATTGTTTATCTTTTCTGAAAAATTTCACCAACATGATCCATTAACCCATGTAAGCTCTTTGGGTCAAGGACCATCTCTTTTGTTCTATGTTAGTAGAGTATCTAATACAAGACTGTTAAGTCCATGACTAGGGCTCCTTGTCTCTATGCCAATACAAATAATAAAAAAAAATAGATGGATGTTACCCTAAGAAAAGATAAAATACGAGTAAACGCCATTTAAAAGAAATTTAAAAGCTTGAAACCTTGCCTCTTTCCCTAGCAGGTAAATCCAGTAAAAGATATTACGTCCTTCAACTTGTCTCTCATTTAAAAGACATGTAATTTGACCAAATCTGACTCCCTATATTGCCAAACGTGTAAATAATTTTTTTTTAAACAGGGCAAATAGCCACATACTCTCAGCCTAACATTCACAACAAACAATGTAGAGCTGGGACTGAGTCATAAATATTTTCATAGAATTATAGAATACTAGGACCGTAAGGGACCTCGACAGGTCATCGAGTCTAGTCCCCTGCCCTCATGGCAGGACCAAATACTGTCTAGACCATCCCTGATAGACGTTTATCTAACCTACTCTTAAATATCTCCACAGATGGGAATTCCACAATCTCCCTGGGCAATTTATTCCAGTGTTTGACTACCCTGACATTTTGCTACATTTACATTGAAGTGTTATGGCAAATTAAAAAAAAAATAGTACTAAGAATATGCAATGTCATACAGGGCATCCCCGTTATACATCCATGATATGTTAAAAAAAAAGCGGGCATATAGTGAAAGGACATAACGTAGGGAATTTTTTTCCTATATCTGACTTCTAATTCCTTAAATTGGTCTTTTTTTTTGCAATGGAAGAGCGGGAAATGGGGAGACTTAAAACAGAACAGTTCCCACAAGCGTCTACGACACTAGTGCAGAACCAACATACACCAGGGCAATTTGTAGTAGGGGTGCTCTGTACCACTGTTATTATTGTGGAATATTCATATTGGTGTTTCACATCTTTTTATGAGTTTATCTATGCAAACTTGCTGCTGTATGGAAAGATTTTTTAATATAAATATCTTAGTTTAGCAAACAAAATAAGTTGTCCATGCTTAATAATGCTGACATTAGTATGGTACAAAAAGTTTATGGCTTATTGTGGGGATTTGGGTGGGGAAAAATTGAGTTCTCACCAACTCAGGCTATTGTTTGGCTGAAATAAATATATGGTGAGACTGGATAAACAGGGTAGCAGTACACAGATTTACAAAGTGAAGCTGTATCTTTTAAATGGAAAAAGATAGGAGGATAAGAGCTAATTCTCCTCTCATTCCTGTTTTAAACTGGTGTCACTCTAGGGAATATACACAAGAATCAGCGAGAAAAAAAATCGAGCCCATTATTTTTACTAAATGAAATTTTTTAACTTGAAGATAAATACAAATAGAATGTAGCAAAAATTAATAAAGACCCTAAATTAAAAAATTTTATTTCCACATGTGAAATTTTGTGAAGGTTTTGCTTTATGTGTGAATGTGAATCTCCTTGTGAATTCTGGCACAAGCAGTGTGTATACCTGCCAGGCTAGGCCTCGACAATGCACAGTGTTGTCACAAAAAGGGTGGGATTCATTCGGTTAACATAAGAGCAACTATACTGGGTGAGAAGAAAAGCCCATGTCGCCCAATAGCCTAATTTCTGACTAGCCTCAGAACCAATGAACAGAGCAAGTAATCAAGTGATCCGTCCCATTGTCTAACCCCAGCTTCTGGCAAACAGATGCTAGGTTTGATCAGTTATGGAAAGTTTTATTCTAAATACTAAGGATCACCACCAGACTAATGTCGCACTTAAGTGATAAATTAATCTGCTAATAAATTAATCTGACAAATTAACTTTATGATAATGACAAATAAAATGAGTCCCTTCTTTAAAAGTAATGTTTGCTTTTAAATTCTTGACCTTTTTCTCGGTGAACAGTACAGCCCCACGCAGTCATTCCAACTTTATTACTCCTATGATGTAGCAAATTACACATCCAGTCTTAGTCATGCAGACCTCTATCAAGCAGTAAAGATGGGGTTAAAAGCATTGAGTAATGAAGCCCCATTAAAATTCATCAGAACAAGCACAGGGGAAACAGATCTGATCTGAAAGTGGAGATAAATATTCAAATCAGAACCACCATAAATAAGATCAAACATGTCTCTGTAATATTGTTAAAGGATAACACCTCTTACACCTTGAGATAAAATGGGCAAAACTGTGAAAATTAGTTGTTTGCTCAGAAAGTACAAAATATTTTATTTTGCACTAGACCCATAACGTAATCCTATTTTCTGACACCGTTTTAACTCTTATACTGTGTAGTCTAGGTGAACCTGTAGCTATGCATAGTATTGCATTGAAGGGGGGTTGAGAAATGTTCCTAGTCTGGATGAGTTCATTCTCCTACCTGCATGCAGCTAATTCATCCCCATGGACCCACATCACTCCAAGCCTAATCCGGGTCAACATATTTTAAGGACAATGAAGCCATCAAAAGCAGATGGAAGGAGAGATTTGAAGAGTCTCAGAGGGATAGCCATGTTAGTCTGTAACTTTAAAAACAATGAGTAGTCCTGTGGCACCGTAGGCTAAGACTACACTGCAGCACTATTTCGGGATACCTCTGATATCCCAAAATAGCTATTCCACATCTTTTGACCGTGCCTGTTATTTCAAAATATCCTGACAATGCACAGTTACAATGCACAAAACCTCATTCCACAAGGAGTAAGGGATGTGATTTATTTTGAAATAAGCTCTGCCTGGACAGCACTAAATTTGAAAATAAGCTATTTCAAAATTGACTTGAAATAAGCTACTCAAAAATAGTAGCATCCTGAGCTTTTGTGGGCAAAACCCACTTCTTCAGATGAGTTTGAGTGGAGGAAAAAAGGGGGACCCTCAGACCGAACCTTGAGTCAACTTTTTCTGGTGCCACTATTGAATTGATACTTCAACTATGTGAAAGAATCTCTTGCTGACATCCCCCTGCTTAAAGAAGTAACAAGTCATTATGAAACGAGAGCCACAAGGCATCAGGCCAGATAGCACGCCAGCTGAAGTCTGCAAGAATTGGTTAGGAAGTTCCACACACTTTTTCCTTCATGTCTGGATAATGAGATGATTACAGAAGACCTGAGTAATGTTAACATTGTTATAGTCTTTAAGAAAGAAGATAAGTCTGAGTGCAAAAACTATCAAAGCATTTCTGTGCTATCTATAACAGAAAATTTTTTGCCTATATCCTCTTAAATTGATTATTTTCCCTGCCAGAGGAAATATTGCCAGAAGCCTGTACATGGCCTTCATCGATTTGAGAAAAGCCTTTGATTCTGTCAATAGTGAAGCCCTGTGGAAGGTGCTGGCCAGATTTGTCTACCCTCCAACATTTATTAAGGTCTTAAGTCTTTTCCATGATCATATAACTGCCACACTTCTCTGCAATGGCCTTGAAACAGAACTTTTCGACATCAGAAATTGGGTTAAGCAAAGATGAGTTATTGCCCCAACCCCGTTCTCCTTTTATCACTCTATTTAGTAGTCTTTTTGGTCCTTGTTAATGCTGCTGATCTCTGACATTCAATTCAGAATGGATGGGTCACTCTTTAATCTTCAACATTTTTGCTCAACATCTAAAGTCTTAAGGTTGTCCATTATTGATCTCCAGTATGCCGATGACTGTGTCCTCAGGCACAATAAGCACGACATCCATACTGGATTTTCTTGCACAAGCTTACCAAAGACTAGGACTCTTTCTCAATATTGATAAGACTAAAGTGCACTATTATTGTGCTTCAGGACTTGGACATGACTCATCAAAGAAGCACCTTTGAGGGTCAGACTTGGAGACAATTGAGACTTTTTGCTACCTCAATAGCCAGCTTTCTCAAAATGCAAAAATGGACAGATCACAGTACACAAGTGCTTCCTTTGTGGTGGTCAAAAGAATTGCTACAAAGACACACTTAAGAATACTGACATGGACATCATAAACTGGAAAGAACAAGCTACCAACTGACCCCAATGGCACCACATCCTCCAGCTTCAAGGAGAAGCACTTTGCCCTGAAGCTGAAAAAAGAGAGAAGGAAGAGGTACTTTCTCCCAGAAGGCAGCTGGCCCACCATAAATGTCTGTGCCTACAGCAGGCAGATTTGTGGTTCAAGGTTTGGACTCCCGAGTCATCTCAAATCCATGCTAGAGATCATCCTCTAATAAAGGGATCACCAATTAATGAATTTGTCCCCATTCAAAGATGTCTTTTAGTCCTTGTTCATACATGTACTTGTACAAAGGGACATTCTGTCCTTGAAATGGCCCTTTAGTAGATATAAGATGGGAGATTTGTTTTGAGTTTTCATTTCCCGAGGAAAGGTACCAGCTTACAGTGATTTTCTTTCCTTGTGTGCAATTTTTTTCATTTGGGCAATGGTTATGAGATTTACGTGGACATAGGACTGGGAGGGATCTTCTTCATCACTGAATCCAGTTCCTTGCTATCACAAACAATCCCATCACATAACCCTGTTCATAAATGGATCAACACACACACACACACACACACACACACACACACTATTTATTTTGGAAGGTTGTTCCACAATATCAGTCCTCTGATAGCTAGAATTCTTCATCCAAAAACCACCTTTAATTTCTTTGTGTCCAGTTTATATCCATTGTTTTTGTGCTGACATTGCCCTTCAGTGTAAGGAACTCTTCTCCTTCCTTGGTGTTTACCCCTCAGGGCTGTGTCTACACTAGCATGAATTTCCGGAAATGCTTAAAACGGAATACTATTCTGTTTTCAGTTTTTCCGGAAAAGGAGCGTCTACATTGGCAGGCTGCAGAATAGCGGGAGCAGAATAGTTTTTCCGGAATAGCGGCTGATTTTGTACAGTGGAGCATCGTTGCTTTTCCGGAAATTCAAGGGCCAGCGTAGACAGCTCGCAGCTAATTCCGGAAAAGCGGCTGATTTTCCGGAATAAGTGGCCCAGTGTAGACACAGCCGAAGTGTTTAGAGACAGTGATTATATACCCTTTTGGCCTTAATTCTGATAGGCTAAAGAAACCAAGCTCGTTAATTAGTTTAATGTCTTCTAGTTTCATCTCCTAAGATTTGATCGCCATTCCTCTGTGATTTTCCAAGACTGGATTGGCTGGCTCCACAGTTGATTTGTGCAAAGCCTGTGGAAGTTGGGACGAATACATACTTTTCCTGGCTGAGTTTGAACCTGTTTTGATCACTGAGACTCTGGTGGCATGAGGGGAGCTTTGGGCTCCAAATGTTATCTGAATCCATTCCAAATTTACTATGAGACTGGTAAAATTCAGGTTGATAGAACCCTAACTTTTCCCAGAAGCTCTGAGTTTTATTGTTCTGGGCATCTTGGCTGTGCAAGCTCAGGGCCTGAGTAATTATGCCTGGGACTTACATCCTCCACACCTCTTCTGTGTTGCTCTTAACCCAGACCACTTTGCTTTTCATTTCTTCTTTTCCTAGAATAACTTGCGAAATGCCCAGCCTGACACAAAGCCATTTCTATTTTCAATTACTGTAAATAGCTTGCGAGTCATATGCCTTTTCTGTACCAGGAGATGTTTGAAACATGCCTCACAACTCCTAAGGCTATATCTACACTACTGAGGGGTTTTTTTGGAAAAATGGCTATTTTTCCAAAAAAACTTCATTTATGTCATCACTGCAATCACATTCTTTTGGGGAAAAAATCAAAAGAACAGAGGGGTTAAAATTGTTAAACCTCTTTCTACAAGGAAGAAGCCTATTCCTGAAAGAGCTCTTTCAGAAAAAGGCATGTGTGGGTGGGGAAGAGGGAGTTCTTTCGAAAGAAAAGGAAAGAGGAAAAAGTACAGGTGCCCTGGTGGTCACTCTGTCCATAGTAATCGTAGTTTCAATGTGAGATAGTATCCATTCAGTGTGGACACTATCTTTCAAAAAAGCAGATCACCTTTTCGATGCATTTTGGCAGTGTGGACGCTCCCTTTCGAAAAAAGTTTTTTGAAAGATCTCTTCTGGAAAAGCATCTTCCGAAGGAAGCCTGCAGTCCTGACATAGCCTAACAAACATCTGCTTGCAGCAAAAAAGAGGGGAAATGTCATGCTCAGGGAAAGCCTAACAATATGTTTTGGGGAGAGCTGTGTTCATGTGACACTCCTAGGGTATGTCTACACTACAGCACTAGTTCGAACTAACTTAATTCGAATTAGTGAACTCGAACTAAGCTAATTCAAACTAGTGCATGTAGACCTAAAAACTAGTTTGAACTGGCATTTTGCTAATTCAAACTAGCATGTCCACATTGAGTGGACCCTGAACCGAGGTTAAGGATGGCCGGAAGCAGTGCCGGCAGGGCATCAGATTAGGACTTAGAGCATGGAGCTGCTGTCTCTGGCTAGCTGAGGGCTGTGCTTAAAGGGACCCGACCCCTACCCCGGACAGACAGTTCTCAGGGGTTCCCCGCTCGCTTGTCCTACTCGATGAGGGACAGCAAAGCAGTCCTGGCTCGGAGTGCCCTGAATGCCCACACTCGGCACATCACAGCACTCGGCCATCAGCCCGGCTGCACTTGCTGCAGGCTGCCATCCCGGGGGGAGGTCAATCGGGGGGCTGCAGGAGAGCTTGCACCCCAAGGAGCCTGCAGAGCCACCCCAGTCCTCCCCATCGTCGGCTTGTACCCCATTCCTCCCTCACCTCCTTCCACTTACCCTTCCCTAGCCCCCCTTCCTGATGTACAAAATAAAGGACACGTGTGTTCAAAAGTAGAAACTCTCTTTATTGAACAAATCTCGGGGAGATTGGGAAAAGGAGGTGGGAGAGGGGAAGAGAGAGGGTGGGAGAGGGGAGGGCAACTAAAATGATCAGGGGTTTGGAACAGGCCCCATATGAAGAGAGGCTAAAGAGACTGGGACTTTTCAGCTTAGAAAAGAGGAGACTGAGGGGGGATATGATAGAGGTCTATAAAAGCATGAGTGGTGTGGAGAGGGTGCATAAAGAAAATTTCTTCATTAGTTCCCTTAATAGAAGGACTAGAGGACACCAAATGAAATGAATAGGTAGCAGTCTTCAAACTAATAACAGAAAGTTCTTCTTCACAAAGCAAAGAGTCAACCTGTAGAACTCCTTGCTGCAGGAGGCGGTGAAGGCTAGAACAATAACAGAGTTTAAAGAGAAGTTAGATAAATTCATGGAGGTTGGGTCCATGGAGTGCTATTAGCCAGGGGGTAGAAATGGTGTCCCTGGCCTCTGTTTGTGGAAGGCTGGAGATGGGTGGCACGAGACAAATGGCTTGGTCATTGTCTTCGGTCCATCCCCTCTGGGGTAGCTGGTGTTGGCCGCTGTCAGTAGACAGGCTACTGGGCTAGATGGACCTTTGGTCTGACCCAGTACGGCCGTTCTTATGTTCTTATGTTCTAAGCTCAGGGCTCAGGGTCTGGGGTCTCACTGGACCACCCTGATTTTCATGCAAACCTGCTTCTGGATGGCCAGGCTGGCAGCTATCCTGCCCTAGACGGCCACTTTCCTGTGCCTAGTGCAGAGGTCGTGGATGAGGTCCACGATCTCCGCACTACACCAGGCGGGCGCCCGCCTCTTGCGGTCCCGGGCAAGCTCCCGGGAGCCGCCAGCCTGGTTCCGGGAAGAGGCGGAGGGCTGGGTGGCAGCGGGTGGCTGGTTCGTGCCGTGCCAGGTGCAGGGTCTGCTGGCTGGGTGCTGGCAGGCTTGCACCTGGCACGGGCACTGTAGCCAGCTCATGCCCCTTTAAGGGCTCCGGGGCCGGGAGGGGGGCAGAAGAATTTCCCTGGGGGTGCCCAGAGTGGCCACCAGGGAAAGCTGGGGAGGGCTAGCCTCCCTCTAGTTCAAATTAAGTGGCTACACAGCCCTTAATTCGAACTACTTAATTCAAACTAGGCGTTAGTCCTCGTAGAATGAGGTTTACCTAGTTCGAATTAAGCGCTCCGCTAGTTCGAACTAAGTTTGAACTAGCAGTTTACCTGTGTAGCACCTATTAAAGTTAATTCGAACTAACGTCTGTTAGTTCATATTAACTTTGTAGTGTAGACATACCCCTATAGAGGCAAAATCGTCTCTTGACGTCATACCAGACCAAAACCTTACAATAGTATCTGGCTGTTCTGCTGAGGCCCATTGGATTGGGCAGTATTTTTGGCAACCATACAGACTAGGAGAATTAAGCACCCAAATATCAGAATTTGGTGCCTGAGTCTCTTGGGCTCCTTTGCAATCCCTTCCACAAGCATGGGTAGGGTAGCATCCTGTTGGAGTGCAGAGGCAGACCACTTTCTCCCCCTTCCTGCCTATCTTCTTCTTTTTAATTCCTTCCTTTGGTTTCATTACCTGCCTTCTTTGGAGGATTTAAGATTTCAAGGAAAAATTGGAACTCCTCTGACAAGGAGGCAAGGAAGGAGCTAGTTTACAAGAAGCCATAAAACTACCAGGAAGAAAAGAGGAACTTAAAATGAAGAAAATCACTTGAATCATAGAATCATAGAATACTAGAACTGGAAGGGACCTCGAGAGCTCATCGAGTCCAGTCCCCGCCCTCATGGCAGGACCAAATACTGTCTAGACCATCCCTGATAGACATTTATCTAACCTACTCTTAAATATCTCCACAGATGGAGATTCCACAACCTCCCTGGGCAATTTATTCCAGTGTTTGGCTACCCTGACAGTTAGGAACTTTTTCCTAATGTCTAACCTAAACCTCTCTTGCTGCAGTTTAAGCCCATTGCTTCTTGTTCTACCCTCAGAGGCCAAGATGAACAAGTTTTCTTCCTCCTCCTTAGGACACCCTTTTAGATACCTGAAAACTGCTATCATGTTCCCCCTCAATCTTCTCTTTTCTAAACTAAACAAACCTAATTCCTTCAGCCTTTCCTCATAGGTCATGTTCTCTAAACCTTTAATCATTCTTGTTGCTCTTCTCTGGACCCTCTCCAATTTCTCCACAGCTTTCTTGAAATGCGGTGCCCAGAACTGAACACAATACTCCAATTGAGGCCTAACCAGCACAGAGTAGAGCAGATGAATGACTTCTCGTGTCTTGCTCACAACACGTCTGTTAATGCATCTGTGACGGGGCAGGCACAGGGTCCGCGCCGCCCCGCACTGAGACGGGGAACCCGGGAGCAGGAGCCCCGGCCGAGACGGCCGTCGGCCCGCCGCTTTCCCCGGCGCCGGGTGATGACGTCACCGGAGGCGACGGGGAGAGCGCGGAGAGGGGCGGGGCCTGGAGTCACGGGACCACGCCGGCCCCGGCGTCCGCAGGGGAGCGGGCCGTCCAAAAGGCGCCTGACCATGGACCGGGGGAGAGGAGCGCTGGAGGCAGGACGGAGGAACCTAGCCCGTTGGGAGGCCCTGGGGAGGAGACGCGTGACCCGCGGCGGCTGAAGCCCCACCCAAGACAGGGGCTCCGGGTGAGTCTGTCCCCTTGCTGGGGGGGGAACGTGCCGAACAACCGGCCGGGAAGAAGTGACCCAGGGCGGGGCCGTGGTCCCCGCGAGTGGAGGGTTTGGGGGAACGTAACCCCCTCCACTGACTAGGGACTAGCGTCCCCGTCTTAGGGCCCTGGGTCGGGGCTCGGAGTGAGGGAGGGCCCGAGCCCCCTTCCCGGCGTCTGCGAGCCAGTGCGGGCTCTGACATCCCACACGGTCGGTCGGGAGCTAGGATCAGACGGAGGGCCAGGAATCCGATCAGCTGGTTAGGACGAGGGTCACCCGAACTCGGGGTGACCACCAGGGCAACGGGTTACACGTGGTGGAGAATGTGGGCATGACCTGAGCCCCGGTTAAGGGGGCACATATACACACACTCAAAAAAAAAAAAAAAAAAAAAGGAGGGGGGGGGGGCCTAGAGTTAAGGGAGTGAAACAGGTCGGTCTTCCCAGGGGCAGGGTCCTTCCTCCGGTTATAACAAGCTAATTTCCCCAGGGATAATGGAGCTGAACAAAGTAGTGGACTGGTTAATAGATAACCAGAAACAGTGGCAGCAGCAGCAGTCGCAGGCGCTGCAACAGGTCCTGGATAAGCTCCAGGAGCATCAAGCGGGAACCAGCATGGCCGGTGGGGGCGCGACACCGGCGGGAAATGACGAAGACGTGGTGGGCCGCCAACTCCCCATCAGGTTGACGAAGCTGGGCCCTGAAGACGACCCAGAGGCCTTCCTGGTAACCTTCGAACGGGTGGCGTTGGCGGCGAAATGGCCACAGGACCAATGGGCAACACTCCTAGCTCCCTACTTGTCGGGGGCGGCCCAACTGGCTTACCGAGGAATGTCCGCAAGAGACGCGTTATGCTACTATAAGGTAAAGGAGGCCATCCTAGATCAACTGGGGATCTCCCCGGAATTCCACCGGCAAAAGTTCCGCGAGGCCCGGTACGGCCCAGGGGAACGCCCGCGGGCTGTGGCTCAGAGGGTACGGGAAGCGGGGATGCGCTGGCTGGAACCCGAAAATAAGTCCGGAACACAAGTGGCCGAGGCGGTGATCTTAGAACAGTATGTGAAGATCCTCCCAGCCGAGGGGCAGCGTTGGGTGAGACGACACCTCCCAGAGACTCTCGAGGAAGCCATCACCTTGATGGAACGCTTCCTTGCCGCCGAAGGAACAGAAACGCCACGTCCCCGCGCCGGGCCACGAGAACCACATTTAGGAGGCCTTGCCCCAGCGAGAAGTGGCACAAAAACACACGGCCCCAGAACACCGGCAGGCCCAACCATGGGACGAGGACTGGCACCCCGGTGGGACCACCCGGAGGGACGAACCCCAGATGCCGGAGGGCCAACCCCAGGGACGGAGAGGAACCCACAACCCGAAGGAGGAACCAAAGGAGCCTGCTACCAGTGCGGACAGGAGGGGCACTTTAAGAAAGACTGCCCCATGATGGATTGCACCTTCGGACAAGGCCCCATGCGAAAGGTAACCCGGGGCGAACAGGGGCGGAGGCAAATGTTGCATGAGATAAGGGTTAATGGACGCCGGGTGCAGGCGGTGCTAGACTCCGGGTGTGGGCAAACGATAATCCGGGCCAACATCCTGGGGTCCCAAGTGCCCCGGGGGCTGAGAGTGTACATGAAATGTGTACATGGGGATATCCACCCCTATGCGACGACAAGGGTGGAAATTGACGATGGGAGGATAAGGGACTCATGTATAGTTGCAGTGGGCCCCAATCTAGCGTACCCCGCGCTGCTAGGCCGGGACTGGCCCGGACTGGGGTACCTACTAAGTAATTGGGGGTTGGAACAACGGAGTAAAAAGGGGGAAAGGGACAAAAACCCCAGGTTTGCAGCTCACGGGGAGGAAGTAGACGACCCAGCCGCCGGAGAGGAGGGGACGAACGGGACAGAGACACCCATGCCCCACCTGGACCTGGACGAAGGCGATTTCCTCGCACTCCAGAGAGAGGACCCGACCTTGCAACACGCGTGGGCTCAGGTAGGAGAAGCCAGAGACACCGGAAGAGGGGGACAGGGTCCTCGGTTCGAGGTGCATCAGGATCGCTTGTTCCGAGTCACTCCACAAGAGGGGGGGACGGAGGAGAAGCACCAGCTGCTCGTGCCAAAGCCCTACCGGGGGGGGGGGTGCTAGAGCTCGCCCACGATCACACCTGGGCTGGACACCTAGGGACAGAAAAAACACAGCACCGGGTGCTCCAGAGGTTCTACTGGCCGGGGGTATATCAGGACATAAAAAATTATTGCGCCTCATGCCCCCAGTGCCAAAAGACGTCGCCTACCAGGGTGCCTCCGGCGCCTCTTATACCTTTACCCATCGTAGGGACGCCTTTCGAGCGTATTGCACTAGACCTGGTGGGGCCACTAGAAAAGTCCAGCAGGGGCTACGTCTACATCCTCGTCATTATAGACTACGCCACGCGATTCCCCGAAGCCGTCCCCTTGAGACGGGCAACCGCGGGGGCGATAGCTGAAGAGCTAATGAAGCTATTCTCGCGGGTAGGCCTACCAAAGGAACTATTGACAGACCAGGGGACGAATCTAACGTCCCGAATAATGACGGAGTTATGCAAGGTTTTACAGGTACGAAAACTACGGACGTCGGTATACCACCCTCAGACAGACGGCCTTGTGGAAAGATTCAATCGTACCCTGAAAGAGATGTTACGAAAATTTGTCAAGGAGGATCCGCGGGACTGGGACCAACTACTACCCGCTCTGATGTTCGCGGTACGTGAAGTCCCCCAGGCATCGCTAGGCTTCTCGCCCTTTGAGTTGCTGTATGGGAGGCAACCCCGAGGGATCCTAGACCTGATAAAGGAGGGATGGGAGGAACAGAGAACACCGGCCCTGGGAGTAGCCCAGTACGTGGGCAAGTTAAAAGGGAACCTCCGCAGGTTGGCAGAATGGGCCCAGGAGAACCTGAGGAAAGCCCAAGAGAAACAGCAGGCCCACTATAACCGAAGGGCCCAGGTAAGGGCGTTCGCACCGGGTGACCTAGTCCTCCTCCTACTCCCGAAGGGAGACTCCAAGCTAATGGCCAAATGGCAAGGGCCCTTTAAGGTAGTGCGACAAGTGGGGCCCGTAGATTACGAGGTATTGATTAACAGCAACCGAAAGGAGACACAAGTCTATCATATAAATTTACTAAAAAGGTGGAACCCGCGGGAAGCGCTCCTAATAGACCCGCGACCCCTAGATATCGAGTTCGGGCCCTGGGGTGAACCGGAGGTAGCGGTCGGCCAGGCCCAAACAGGGGAGGGTCTGTCACCCACCCAACAAGACCAAGTGAGGGCAGTCCTGCGGCAGTTCCAAGAGACCTTGACCAGCCGACCGGGGCAGACACAGGAAGTCTACCATGAGATAGCAACTGAGCCAGGCAAGATAGTTCGAGACCACTTGCGGCCCGTACCCCGGAAAATGTGGGATACAGTGAAGAAAGAACTGCAGAAGATGCTAGAATGGGGGGTGATTCAGGAATCACGCAGTGAGTGGCGGAGCCCCATAGTGTTGGTCCCAAAACCAGATGGGACCACTAGATTTTGTATAGATTTTCGAAAGGTAAACGCCATATCACGATTCGATGCGTACCCCATGCCGCGCGTAGACGAATTACTTAACCGGGTGGGGAAGGCCCAGTACTTGTCAACAATAGACTTAACAAAGGGATACTGGCAGATACCCCTGTCCCCCGAAGCTCAGAAGAAAACGGCGTTCGCTACGCCCTTCGGACTATACCAATTCTTAAACATGCCATTCGGCTTACAGGGAGCGGCCGCTACCTTCCAGAGACTAATGGACCACCTGTTACGGGACCACCACGAATACGCCGCCGCCTACATAGACGATATTGTCATTTTCAGCAGGTCCTGGGAACAACACCTCGAGCACATCGCGGCCGTTCTAGAGACACTCAGACGGGCAAACCTGACGGCTAACCCAAAAAAGTGTCATTTTGGGGAACGAGAGGTCTCTTACCTAGGATATACAGTGGGGCAAGGCAGGCTTAAACCCCTGCTGAGCAAAATCCAGGCAGTTCGGGATTACCCGGCCCCCACCACAAAGAAACAGGTCCGCCAGTTCCTCGGGCTAGCCGGATATTACCGACGGTTCGTAGATAACTTTGCGACGGTAGCCGCACCCCTAACGGACCTCACCCGGAAGGAGCAGCCCCAAAATGTGAAATGGACGGAGCAATGCAATAACGCATTCGAAAGACTGAAATATGAGCTCACTCATGCCCCAGTGTTAATTCAACCCGATTTTAATAAGCCATTTATCTTACAGACGGACGCGTCGGACCTCGGACTGGGAGCAGTACTCGCCCAGGAAGAGGAAGGGGCCGAACACCCCGTGTTGTACTTGAGTCGCAAATTGTTCCCACGGGAAAAAGCCTACGCTACTATTGAAAAGGAAGCCTTGGCCCTTAAATGGGCCGTTGACTCTTTACGATATTTCCTTTTAGGTTCCGAGTTCACGCTGGTAACGGACCACGCCCCCCTCCGATGGATCCAGGGGATGAAGGATACGAACCCCCGTATAATGAGATGGTACCTGAGCCTGCAACCCTACAAATTTGAAGTAAAACATAGGTCAGGTACTACAAACGGAAATGCTGACTGTTTGTCGCGGGTACCAGAAAGGGGGACCGGGGGAGAGGCGGGGGTAGATAGGAGCCTAAGGGGGGAGGGATGTGACGGGGCAGGCACAGGGTCCGCGCCGCCCTGCACTGAGACGGGGAACCCGGGAGCAGGAGCCCCGGCCGAGACGGCCGTCGGCCCGCCGCTTTCCCCGGCGCCGGGCGATGACGTCACCGGAGGCGACGGGGAGAGCGCGGAGAGGGGCGGGGCCTGGAGTCACGGGACCACGCCGGCCCCGGCGTCCGCAGGGGAGCGGGCCGTCCAAAAGGCGCCTGACCATGGACCGGGGGAGAGGAGCGCTGGAGGCAGGACGGAGGAACCGAGCCCGTTGGGAGGCCCTGGGGAGGAGACGCGTGACCCGCGGCGGCTGAAGCCCCACCCAAGACAGGGGCTCCGGGTGAGTCTGTCCCCTTGCTGGGGGGGGAACGTGCCGAACAACCGGCCGGGAAGAAGTGACCCAGGGCGGGGCCGTGGTCCCCGCGAGTGGAGGGTTTGGGGGAACGTAACCCCCTCCACTGACTAGGGACTAGCGTCCCCGTCTTAGGGCCCTGGGTCGGGGCTCGGAGTGAGGGAGGGCCCGAGTCCCCTTCCCGGCGTCTGCGAGCCAGTGCGGGCTCTGACATCCCACACGGTCGGTCGGGAGCTAGGATCGGACGGAGGGCCAGGAATCCGATCAGCTGGTTAGGACGAGGGTCACCCGAACTCGGGGTGACCACCAGGGCAACGGGTTACAGCATCCCAGAATCATGGTTACTTTTTTTGCAACAGCATCACACTGTAGTTGAGCGTGGCGGTTGCCCATTTGAGAAACATGTACAAGACTTAGCTTAGGACTGGGACACCTTTAGCTCTCCCTGACAAAAGAGGTTGATCCAAGCAGCAGTGAGATACACACACACACACACACACACACACACACACACACCCCTCTAATTTCTTATTAAAGATAAAACTTTCATAAGAATAATCCCTACTCATTAGATACATTGCTTCCTCTTCCTATTCTCCCCAGTGTTGCCTGTGGGTGAGGCTAAGACAGAGACTAAAGGATAGAGAATTGGTTGTAGTGAATACAAAGAAGATTTTCCGTTGAATCCACTGGCCACACACGCAACCTGCAGTTTTCCCTGGCTTTCTATCTGAGAGACTCATGCTGGATCCATCAAAGCACTTCAGTAAGTCCCAATAAAGACACTTGCATGCCTAAAGTTAACCATGAGCTCAAGAAATTTGCTGTATCATGGCCTAACTAAATGCAGCCTGTGATGTCCCCAGTCACCATGCAGGGTTTCCCAAAGTCTTAGCCTGAACATGAAGAGCAGAATCTGTAGCATGGACAGGACACTGGCATGCTCCATTCCCGCTCACAGCATGTTTATATGGGGCTGTGTAAATAATATAAAGAGTCCATATTTTCAACATCTACAAGTCAAACATTTCACTGTGGTATCTGGATATAAGATGATCCTTTTAAGACCTTGAAATACATTTGAGGAGGTGACCCAGGAGAAAGCTGGAACAAGATTTAATTTCTAAGATATATATGATTGTGATTGGAACAGATGTTGACAGGGCCACCAACAGGGAGGAGCAAAGGGGGAAGTTGCACCAGGGCCTGGTAATTTCAAAGGGCCCAGGGATTTGAGCTACTACTGCAGCAGCAACAGCAGCCATAGCCCTGGGCCCTTTAAATCATCACCAGAGCCCTATGTATTGAGATTCCGGTGGCACTGAGGCCTGGCCAAAAAAGGCTAGCCCCAAGTGCCACCCCTTTCACAAAGCCCCACCAGGGCCTGGAGTTGAGCCCCACCCGCATTGCCCAGATCTGGGCAAAGTCTGTGGCCAGTCCTGGATGCAGAAAAGAAAACACAGATGGAAAGATGAGAGGAATTTGTACAAAATGATTGATTTGAATGATGGGTCTTTATTTGGGAGAAGAATCTATGTATTTGATTTGTAGAGCTCAAAGAATATTTTTAAAATGTCTGTATCAAAGGTAATCAACTCCAGTTAGGGTCCATTATATATTTGCTGTGAGGAAGATGCTGTATTGGAGGGCTTGCACGAAAAGGAGAACATACTTGCAGAGGCGATGGTTTTGTCCGGGAAATATTTGTGTCCTGGGGATTCCCAACCTTCTTACTTAATGTTGCAGTAATGAAGCTGCATTTTAAACAGAACAAATTAATTTCTTAGCATCAGGAACTGATATTTCATGTTACAGGAAATATGCAACTTCTCCTATGTTTTTTTGGTACTCTCTAGTCCGGAACTCTTGGGACCTGACCAATTCTGAAGGAGAGAATTTTTTGGACCACAGGATGTCAATATTGTCTAGCAGCATTACCAACACTTCTACAGCTTACTGTGCTGCTAGAGGGCACTTAGGGGTAAATTAGAACTAAATAATAACACAGAACACTAAGAGATAGGACAGGTGGATGTAAACAAACTTTATGGGACCACAGGAAACTTGGCCACACACATGAAATGATGGATGAGAGAGTTCTGGATTAGAGAGGTTCAACCTGTATAGTAAATTATGTGCTGCCCTTGTAATGGAAAAACTTTCACATCAAGTAGGTACAAAGAGAGGTGCCTAAAATAACAAGTATCTACTAATTTGCTCACCTGTTTTAGCATACTCAGAGGTGGGCTCCCCAGCCAGCAAGCCAGTCTTTAGTCAGGTTCTTTGCATATTAGCCTGATCCTCAATAAGTAATGTAGGATGTAGCGTTGTGACTTGTCTCAGTAAAATGTTTTTAAAAACCCACAGTGACTTGCATGGTGACAAATGTCAGAAGGGTAGCCATTTTTGTCTGTCTATACAAAAGCAATGAGAAGTCCTGCGGTACCTTAAAAACTAACAGATTTATTTGGGCATAAGCTTTTGTAGTTGAAAAGCTCCTCGTTGTTTAATAAAAAAAATAGTGCCCCATCAGTGGTAGAGTAGGAGCAGGTTTCTTGACAATTGACAGAACTTTAGAAGCCAGAGCTGGAGAGCGAGCAACCTGTTTATAACAGTCCTGGAAGACCAGACTGAGACAGCAGCCACAACATTTAGGAGAGGGGCTCAATTTTGTTTGAAAATGTTTGTTTCTTAAACTTCTGGAGGATCTTTTCTTCCACGAGAAATTATGAAAATTCTACTTGTCATTCCAAAAATGGATTATTTTTCAGAATTTTGGAATTTTTTATAGAATGGAAACTTCTAATCTCTAATCAACCCCCATATTCACCAGAACAGAGTTTTAGATTTTGCAGAGCACCATACACTGTACAAGTCCTGTCTTTGGCACCAAACAAGGCCCAAAAGAAAAATCTATAGGCAAGAAAACCCTTGACTGCAAAATTCCCAGGTCAGATAATATAAAGGAAGACACTCAAACTTTATTTAAAGACTTCAAATGTTGGAAAAGTTTCCACGCACACTGATGACGTGTTTTAGTCATTAATTAGCCTCATTTAAAAATGTTAACAGCAAACTAAAAATTATTAATGAGAGCACAGTTTTGTCCCCCTTATTTTTTAGATTTAAATTATGATAAAGGAAGACATGCCAACAGCTCTAGGCACCCTGACACAGCATTATAAATATATACTACACCATTATTAAAATGAGCATTTCAACAGGCACTCAGCCAGACACATTACCCTAAGCCCAATTAAACAGGTTTCTATTGAAGCTTGGCTGGAAGATCACCATGTTTGGACTGTCTTGGACCATGGAGGTAAGTTTGTCAACCCTCCAAGAATTAAAGATCAATCTTTAATAAAGATGATGTCATAAGAGCTCCAGGAACAAGTCCAACTGAAATTAGCAACCCAACAAGGAGGGGAGCAAGTTCTGAGTTGTCGAGCCCTTTTACACAGAAAAGAGCAGTTCTGGTCCCAGGCCTCTCGGGGCTTTTTTTTGTATTAACCCAGACTTAATACCCCATCTGGAGACCAAAGTGTAGTGAATGCAAAAGCTGGAGTGCTGGTGTCATATGCTCCCAGCAAGACACCCCGCTCAGTGAGTCACTGCATTGTGCACTGGCTTCAGCCTGACTCATGCTGAGAGATCGCCCTGGGATTGTTTCAGACAGTTAGGATGGAAGAACTGGGCCCCCAGTTAGTTTCAGAGAAACCAACAACCCCTGTATAGCATATGTCATGTTTCACAGGGCCACGTTAGAGGGCAACCTGAGGGTTTCAACTGCAGCATCAACTGCAGGGGCTTTTGTGAAAACATGCAGCACACTGATGCAGCTCTTAAAACAAACTCTTCTTTACGGGAGATGAATGTTACAGGTGCATTCATTACTGCCTTTCTTTTTAGGAAATCTTTCCCTAGCTACAATGTTTTATTCTGTAGAATGAAAAAGGAGGTTGCTAAGTAGATTGCGAAGTCTGGGGTAAAGGGAATTCCACTCCCATAGGTTAAAGCCTGGGGAGGATAGCTAAGCAGTATCTGATACTTGAACACAGATACAAATCAGGAAAAGGCCTTTAATACACCTCAGGCCAACATTGCTACTGGTTTGAAAAATCACTAGTTTACAGTTAAAATTAGAACTGGTCAAAAATGTTTTGTCAAAAAAGTGACATCTTTCCATTTTCTCAATTAAAAATGATAACTAAAAAATTGATTTTCAGTCTCTCAGTGTTCCCCTTCCCCTCCTTTCTATATGCATCTTTTCTCATTTGCCACTGAAAAATCATGGGGGAATTAAAAAAAGATTAAGAGTTATTTTTTCCCCTCAAAAATGAATCCGATTTTTTTTAAATCTATGCACATTTTAATTTTCTAAATAAAAAAGGCATTTTGTCAGAATGATTGTTTACCAGATTTCAATCAGACCTACTTTAAAAATAGCAGTCTACACTTGACAAGCATTCTGTAAACTACGATACCCACATGAGGAAATGAGGAGACAGATTAACAGGGCCAAGCGTGTACCCAGAAGCCTCCTGCTACAGGACAAGCCCAAGAAAGAAACCAACAGACCACCACTGGCCATCACCTACAGTCCTCAGCTAAAACCTCTTCAACATATCATTAGTGATCTACAACCCATCCTGGACAATGATCCCTCGCTTTCACAGGCCTTGGGAGTCAGGCCAGTCCTCGCCCACAGACAACCCGCCAACCTGAAGCATATTCTCACCAGCAACTATACACCGCACCATAATAACTCTAACTCAGGAACCAATCCATGCAACAAACCTCAGTGCCAACTCTGCCCACATATATACGCCAGCAACACCATCACAGGACCTAACCAGATCAGCCATACTGTCACTGGTTCATTCTCCTGCACATCTACTAACGTAATAAACGTCATCATGTGCCAACAATGCCCCTCTGCTATATACATTGGCCAAACTGGACAGTCCCTACGTAAAAGAATAAATGGACACAAATCAGATATTAGGAATGGCAATATACGAAACCCTGTAGGGTTTTTTCAATCTCCCTGAACACACAATTGCAGATCTAAAGGTAGCCATCCTGCAGCAAAAATAATTCAAGACCAGACTTCAAAGAGAAACTTCTGAGCTACAGTTCATCTTCAAGTTTGACACAATCATCTCAGGATTAAACAAAGACTGTGAATGGCTAGCTAACTACAAAAGCAGCTTCTCCTCTCTTGGTATTCACACCTCCAGATAAGCTACTAGAAGTGGGCCTCATACTCCCTGATTGGATCCACCTCGTCATGTCTAGCCTGATTCTGGCCTGCATATTTATACCTCCCTCTGGAAATTTCCACAACATGCATCTGACGAAGTGGGTCTTTGCCCATGAAAGCTTATGCTCCGACACTTCAGTTAGTCTATAAGGTGCCACAGGATTCCTCACCACTTTTGCAGATTCAGACTAACACGGCTACCCCTCTGATACTCATGCACTTTACTAGCAGACAATATTGGAAGGTGGCAAGATGATAGGGAACAGCCAGCGTGGATTTGTAAAGAACAACTCATGTCAAACCAATTTGAAAGCTTTCTTTGATAGGATGAGTCTTGTGGATAAGAGAGAAGTGGTAGATGTGGTATACCTAGACTTTAGTAAGGCATTTGATACGGTCTCGCATGATATTCTTATCAATAAATTAGGCAAATACAACTTAGATGGGGCTACTATAAGGTGGGTACATAACTGGCTGGATAACCGTACTCAGAGAGTAGTTATTAATGGTTCACAATCCTGCTGGAAAGGCATAACAAGTGGGGTTCCACAGGGATCTGTATTGGTGCTGGCTCTCTTCAATACCTTCATCAACGATTTAGATATTGGCATAGAAAGTACGCTTATTAAGTTTGCAGATGATTCCAAGCTGGGAGGGGTTGCGACTGCTCTAGAGGATAGGGTCATAATTCAAAATGATCTGGACAAATTGGAGAAATGGTCTGAGGTAAACAGGATGAAGTTTAATAAAGACAAATGCAAAGTGCTCCACTTAGGAAGGAACAATCAGTTTCACGCATACAGAATGGGAAGCGACTGTCTAGGAAGGAGTACGGCAGAAGGGTATCTAGGGGTTATAGTGGACCACAAGCTGAACATGAGCCAGCAGTGTGATGCTGTTGCAAAGAAAGGAAACATGATTCTGGGATGCATGAACAGATGTGTTGTGAGCAATACACGAGAAGTCATTCTTCCACTCTACTCTGCACTGTTTAGGCCTCAGTTGGAGTATTGTGTCCAGTTCTCGGCACCGCATTTCAAAAAGGATGTGGAGAAATTAGAGAGGGTCCAGAGAAGAGCAACAAGAATGATGAAAGGTCTAGAGAACATGACCTATGAGGGAAGGCTGAAAGAATTGGGTTTGTTTAGTTTGGAAAAGAGAAGATTGAGGGGGGACATGATAGCAGTTTTCAGGTATTTAAAAGGGTGTCCTAAGGAGGAGGAAGAAAACTTGTTCATCTTGGCCTCTGAGGATAAAACAAGAAGCAATGGGCTTAAACTGCAGCAAGGGAGGTTTAGATTGGACATTAGGAAAAAGTTCCTAACTGTCAGGGTAGTCAAACACTGGAATAAATTGCCCAGGGAGGTTGTGGAATCTCCATCTGTGGAGATATTTAAGAGTAGGTTAGATAAATGTGTATCAGGGATGGTCTAGATAGTATTTGGTCCTGCCATGAGGGCAGGGGACTGGACTCGATGAGCTCTCGAGGTCCCTTCCAGTCCTAGTAATCTATGATTCTATATAAAGTATGCTGAATGGATGTAATATTATTACAGTTGCTCAAACCAGTGAGCAAACACATTGCTTCATTCTG
Organism: Pelodiscus sinensis; assembly: GCF_052426305.1. Classification (NCBI taxonomy): domain Eukaryota; kingdom Metazoa; phylum Chordata; order Testudines; family Trionychidae; genus Pelodiscus; species Pelodiscus sinensis. The sequence continues at coordinate 314,792,746 of NC_143052.1, forward strand.
AACAAACTGCATGTACCAAAGCTGTTCATCTGAAAGCCACGTGAAGATATTAGACTGTGCAGCCAGAAGTACGTGTCTATTTTGCAAGGTCATGAACCATAGATTAAATAAATGCTGCATTGGAAAATCATGCAAGTGAAAAGCAATGACATATAACTGGTGTTTTGGTTGCCATGGTTGAGAATGGTCAAAATTGACACCAAAAACTTCTAGCCTAACTACCCCTCATTGCTGTGAGACTAAAGTATGGATCTGAAGGACACTGATAGTTGTTCCTGACATATTTTTTCCACCAATCCTAATCAATTTTCAGTTGACCTCAAACACACCTGCTAGCTCAGCAGCAAGGCTGTGTTCCCCTGAATATTTGTTGTCCTTCTCAATTTGTTCTTACTAGAAAGCTTGAGCTAAAGGAAGGTGTAAATTTGACTCTGACCCATAGGAGAAAATGTGGTATTAATCAGTTCCTCCTGAGGAGGTCCTTTTACAGGCCTTCTCAGCCCCTTTTGGTCAAGTAGTTTCTTAGCCCTACTTATTATTTTTTCTAGTGTGCCTTTGTTCAAATGTTTCATATGTATAATTATTCTTCACAGTCCATCTCACAGCACTATATGGAACGTTTTACTGCAATCTACATACTGTGATACATTAGCAGCATTCCAGTTCACCACTCAGGGCAAGATTGTACCTACTCCAACACAGCTGCATAGGGGAAAGGTAAAGATTTCTGCACGCTCACTAAGTGTTAGAACAGGAATGGGCAACCAGGAATGAGGGATGGGTCACAGGAGTGGCCCTCCTTCACCTCAGTGGTCTGCAGCAGCCTATGGCCCACTGGGGCTCCACCTCTGGCCCTGTGGACCCCCTGTATTTGTCCATCGCCCCCCCCCATGCACCTCTCTCAAACACTGGGGTACCAGAGCCCTGCACTTACCTGCTCCTCACCATCCCTCCCAGCACTTTTGGCCTGTGTCTAGACTGGCATGATTTTGCACAAAATCTTGCCGCCTCTCTACACTGGCCACGAGTATTTGCGCAAGAACACTGACTTTGTAATGTACAAAATCAGTGGTTCTTGTGCAAATACTCTGATGCTCCCACTCAGGGATAAGCCCTCTTGTGGAAGTATTCTTGCACAGGAGGGCCAGTGTAGACAGGTAACATCCATTTCTTGCATAAGAAAGCCCGATGGCTAAAATGGCCATCTGAGCTTTCTTGTGCAAGAGAGCGTCTACACTGGCATAGATGCTTTTGCACAAAAGCAAATCTTTTGCGCAAAGGCACATGCCAGTATAGATGTTTTCTTGCACAAATACTTTTAATGGAAAAACTTTTCTGTTGAAAGTATTGTGCAAAATCATACCAGTCTAGACGCAGCCTTGGAGTATGCAAACTGCCTGATTCGTGCTTCATCCCCTCGCCTACTCCCCCCCATTTACCAGAACTAGAATGCTGTGAACAGCTGATTCGTGATATTCCATATCTGGGAGAGAGGGGTAGGAGCGGGGATGGAACATGAATCAGATGATTCACATGCTCCAAAAGTGCTGGGAAGGAAGTGCAGGGCTCTGGTGCCCTGGTGCATCAGAGGTGTGTAGAGAAGGGCGGGGGGGGGGAAGGGGGAGGGGCAGCCAGGAGGTTTGTGGGCTGCATGTGGAGCCCAGTAGATCCACTGCGTTAGAGTTACTAGGGTCTTAGTCCCAACTGCTGAGGGAAGCTCAAGAATTGCACTCCAGATGTTTTCCAATAGATACTTCAGTTGGAAAATGGCAGGAACTGGGCAAAGTTTTAGCCCCAAATCTTCCCTTAAACTAGTCTCTGGAGTTGGCTAGCTATAGTGTGTGTGTGTTTGGGAGGGCAGTAAGTAACACCTTGAAAAGGGCTGTTAGCAAGCCCCTTTGTCCCCGTGCACCTTGGATGCCCCCATACTCTAGTTTTTGCATAAAATACACCAGCTAGTTTTCAATCAGTAACTACGCTGAAGAATGATTACTGTTCCAAGGATATTTTTATGTTACAAATAGAGACCTTGGCATAGGCCTATTCATGATAATGTCTTTATTAATTATATGATATTCCAAACTGATAGTCTCTTCTCCCAAAGCTATAGTGAGGAAAAAGAAAGATGGAAAAAGACTTTTCAAAGAGCGCTGGGTGAGGAGTCTGCAGGGATTAGAGGCAAAAGAGATGCAGCAACAGAAGTGAGTAGATAGTATTATACACACACATATGTAACAGTCCTAACACTCATGAACATTCGTGGGAGGAAGGCATGTAAGTAATAGACCCATTGTCATTCTCTATAAACAAATGGGTATTTTTTAAATAATACTGGATGATACCTTCAGCTGGTTTGAATTTACTTAGCTCTGTAGAGAGCTACTACAGTAGATGGGTTGCATGGGACTATTATATTGCCATACTAATTTCAACCCCCAATATTTGATATTAATTTTAACTAGCCTTTTTCATATTTACTTTTTAAATGTTCTGAAATCCTCCAATTTTCTGTTGAAAAAAACCTGCAAAATGCAAGAACTGAGTTCCCAGTTAAGAAAAATTCTTAATTTTCATCATTGTTTATGGGAAATGTTAATCCTCCTTGAACACACAGAGAAAAATAAACTATTCTTCTATCCATAAATGAATTGAAGACCTTCTACATATCACATATATAGTAGGGAAGCTCCAACGCCAAAATATCAATTAAGTTCAGCTTAATGTTAGAGTACACGTAATGCAAGCAAGTGACCGGTTCACATTGAGAATAGCCTGATACTGCTCTTAGCCAAAGTACTTGCTCCATCAGCTTAAGTGGTAACGGCCAACATTTTAGAGCAGAAGGTTTTGTGTTTAATAACCATTATAAAGGTCCAATGAATAAGCAACCCCTTGTCAATAGAAGAAACCTAGCCATAAAAGTAACTAAACATTTAAAATGTCTTATCTTCAGAATGTAATTTCCAAATATAAATTTGCTTATGTAAAAATTATGAAACCAAGAGTGCAGAGTTAAAAACATGATAAACATTATTTATACTAAGACAGATAACAATAACAATGAAAGCGCATCCAATAGGTTTTTACACTTTCAAAATCGGGACTCTCTGCTCCGGCAACATCCATGGTCCGGCAGAGCCGCAGATGTTGCTGGACCAGAGAGTCCCAGAGGCAAAGAGCTGAAGCCAGCCAGGAGAATGCAGGGCTGGGAAGCTCTGGCTGGGCCAGCAGTGGCTGGGCCAGGTGGTGCCTGGGGAGCCCTGGTCCGGCCAGAGAACCCCCGGCCTCAGCAGGACCATGTGGTGAACAGGGAGCCCCCGCCCCGGGCAGGGAACCCCTGGTGTCAGCCAGGCCAAGCAGCAAATAGGGAGTCCCTGCCCCGCCTGGGGAACCCCTTGCAGCAGCAGGGCCAGGCGGCAGCACAGGCAGCCCCAGGGAAGCCAGGTCGGAGCAGGACTGGCCCCCGCAGCGGAGCTGGTGGCAGCCAGGCAGCACCAGCCAGGGAATCCCGGGAAACACCCAGTGGCAGCTGGCTGGGCAGCTGGGTGGCCCCAGCCAGAGAACTCCCCGATGTTGTCAGGGGCAGGTGGCCAGGGAGCCCCAGCCAGGGAACCCCTGGAATTCCCAGTGCAGTGAGGTTGGGGTGGCCAGGTAGCCCTGGCCAGAGAACCCCCAGCAGCAGCGAGGCAGGCAGCAGTAGGTGAGCCTTGGTCAGGGAGCCCTGGGGAATCCCAAACGGTAGCGAGGCTGTGGCATCTGAACAGGCTGGTGGTGTCTAGGTGGCCCCGGCAGCAGAACCTGGGGAACTCCGGGTAGCAGCAAGAAGGAGCCCCAGTTTTGGAAGCCTGGGAGTGGGACAGCCAACATGGGAACACTGACCTCCCCTGGTCTGGCAAGCCGCCTGGTTTGGGACTGCTCAGGTCCTGACAGTGCCGGACCAAGAAGGTCCAACCTGTAGTTGCATGTTACATTTTCAGGAGTTGTGCGTGTGTTCCAGTCAACACCAAACAAACAGACTGGCAGACCACTGTTTCCATTGGACCAGAACAAATTGTGGCAGTATCAAGAAAATGCATCTGGGAGTTATGTCTACTGACTACTGTGAAATCCTTCTTCACAACTCAATAAGAAAATGAGCTAGTGGTATTGCCGCTGGGCTTTTTAGCCTGAAGATACCAGGAGAGGCATTCTAGGGGCAGAATTGGCAGAGCTCTACTTCATCACAGCAACCCTCAACTGACCATTAAGGCCCTCGTATCAGAGGAATAAATTAAAGCTTCATGAGACGTTGTCTAAGGGTATGGCTACATTAGCAACCCTAGTTCGAACTAGGGTGGCTAGTGCAGCCATACCCTAAGTTACATCAAGGCCCATGCCTGCCCTTAGTAATTGGCTCCCTGGTGCTTCCCATCACAAGAAGAAGGTGATCAGAGAGGGTGTGCAGTCCCTAATGGATGAAGGAGGTAACCTAGTGACAGAGGATGTGGGGAAAGCTGAAGTACTCAATTCTTTCTTTGCCTCTGTATTCACGGACAAGGTCGGCTCCTGGACTTCTGTGCTAAGTGACGCAAGATGGGAAGAAGATGGACAGCCCTTGGTGGGTAAAGAACAGGTTAGGAACTATTTAGAAAAGCTAAACGTACACAAATCCATGCGTCCAGACTTAATGCACCCGAGGGTACTGAGGGAGTTGGCAAATGTCATTGAGGAGCCTTTGGCCATTATCTTTGAAAAGTCGTGGAGATCGGGAGAAATCCCAGATGACTGGAAAAAGGCAAATGTAGTGCCCATCTTCAAAAAAGGGAAGAAGGACGATCCAGGGAACTATAGGCCGGTCAGTCTTACCTCGGTTCCCGGAAAAATCATGGAAGGGATCCTAAAGGAATCCATTTTGAGACACTTGGATGAGAGGAAAGTGATCAGGAATAGTCAGCATGGATTCACAAAGGGCAAGTCGTGCCTGACCAATCTGATTAGCTTCTATGATGAGGTAACTGGCTCGGTGGACATGGGAAAGTCAGTGGATGTTATATACCTTGACTTTAGCAAGGCTTTTGATACCGTCTCCCACAATATTCTTGCCAGCAAGTTAAGAGAATGTGGATTGGATAAATGGACGGTAAGATGGATAGAAAGATGGCTAGAAGGCCGGGCCCAGCGGGTAGTGATCAACGGTTCGATGTCAGGATGGCGGTCGGTTTCTAGTGGAGTGCCCCAAGGTTCGGTTCTAGGACCAGTTTTGTTCAATATCTTTATTAATGACCTGGATGAGGGGATAGATTGCACCCTCAGCAAGTTTGCAGATGACACTAAGCTGGGGGGAGAGGTAGATACGCTTAAGGGCAGAGATAGGATCCAGAGTGACTTAGACAAATTGGAGGATTGGGCCACTAGAAATCTCATGAGATTCAACAAAGACAAATGTAGAGTCCTGCACTTGGGACGGAAGAATCCCAAGCATAGTTACAGGCTGGGGACCAGCCAGTTAAGTTGTAGTTCTGCAGAAAAGGACCTGGGGGTTACAGTGGATGAGAAGCTAGATATGAGTCAACAGTGTGCCCTTGTAGCCAAGAAGGCTAATGGCATATTAGGATGCATTAAGAGGAGCATTGCCAGCAGATCCAGAGATGTCATTATTCCCCTTTATTCGGCTTTGGTGAGGCCACATCTGGAGTATTGTGTCCAGTTCTGGGCCCCCCACTACAAAAAGGATGCGGAAGCATTGGAGAGGGTCCAGCGGAGGGCAACCAAAATGATTAGGGGGCCGGAGCATATGACCTCCGAGGAGATGCTGAGGGACTTGGGTCTGTTTAGTCTGCAGAAGCGAAGAGTGAGGGGGGATTTGATAGCAGCCTTCAACTTCCTGAAGGGAGGTTCCAAAGAGGCTGGAGAGAGGCTGTTCTCAGTAGTGACAGATGGCAGAACAAGGAGCAATGGTCTCAAGTTGTGGTGGGAGAGGTCCAGATTGGATATTAGGAAAAACTATTTTACTAGAAGGGTAGTGAAGCATTGGAATGGGTTACCTAGGGAAGTAGTGGAGTCTCCATCCCTAGAGGTATTTAAGTCTCGGCTTGACAAAGCCCTGGCCGGGTTGATTTAGATGGGATTGGTCCTGCCTACAGCGGGGGGCTGGACTTGACGACCTTCTGGGGTCTCTTCCAGTTCTAGGATTCTATAAGGGGATGGTTGGATGAAATAACATGATCTTGGTAACTAATTGACCATTCATTATCAGTTGGAAATAGGTCAATGGAGGGATGATAGGAGTTGCTCTAGGGAACTTTCTGGGTGTCTGGCTGGTGAGTCTTGCCCACATGCTCAGGGTTTAGCTGATCGCCATATTTGGGGTCGGGAAGGAATTTTCCTCCAGGGTAGATTGGCAGAGGCCCTGGAGGTTTTTCGCCTTACTGTGTAGCATTGGGCACAGATTACAGCTGAAGGACTCTCTGCATGTTGGGTCCTTCAAAGTATTTGAATGCTTCAATATCTTTGATATAGGTGAGAGGATTATTCTAAGAGGGGTGGTTGAGATTCTGTGGCCTGCACTGTGCAGGGGGTCAGACTAGATGATCATAATGGTCCCTTCTGACCTTAAAGTCTATGAGTCTATGAGAATCCTCACCCCTTTCTTACTCATTGGCAGAGGAGACAATCACACCCTCTATATTTATATAGCCCTTAGTGCAATGGGAACCAAATCCTAAGTAGGAACTCTGGCACTATTATACAGACAAATGGAATACAGCTTGAACTTGACACTCTAAGCTTAGAGGCAGCAAAGGCCAAAGGAATCAGTAGCTGATGGATCATCATTTCATGACTACTGCTATAATTCTTCACTAAAGAAAGAGAAATACTGAATTCAGCTCTAGGGAGATTAAGTCTGCGTAATTTCTTATGCCTATGCTAATATGTAGCTCCAAAATTCTAATGGGCAATAAGAAAGAAAGAAAGACACAGAATATCTATCTGTTTTCAGCAAGCCAAACATTCTGCAAGCTCTCTGCACATGTAAATACAAAATATTGTGATAGAGCCCTTACAAGAAGTTAGTTTCTGCAATCAGCCTTTCCTCTTTTTATTTTAGGAAGCATTTTTTTCTTTCCTGGCCCTAAAAGCCCATACATTTGATAGGGATGAAAGATGTGGTTAGTGCTGTGACATCAGGTCCTTAGGTTGATTGCTAAAATGAAACTTGTATTAGATCATCAAATGCATCTGGTGAGAACTGAAAACTGGAGCACAAGGCCCAGAATACAGAATATCCCCTTTCTGTCATTTTCCCTTTCACTGGTCATTTTGCAAAGTCATTGTTATCACTCAATTCAGAAAACACAAGACTGTTAAAACACAGTCTCTAATCTGTAGTCAGAAAGAGAGGAGGGGAGAGGACAAACCATGGGCCAGAGCAGACAAACAACCGCATACAAAGGAATCCAATGCATCAGGGAAGGTCAGACAAATAAGCAGTGGCAAATTTTTAAAGTGCTTGTACACAAATGCTTGGAGTCTGATTACTAAGATGGGTGAACTAGAGTATCTCGTATTAAATGAGGAGACTGACATAATAGACATCACTGAAACCTGGTGGAATGAGGAAAATCTGTGGGACACAATCATACTGGGATATAAAATAGATAGAAAGGATAGAGCAGGCCGAGTGGGTGGCGGAGTGGTACTGTATGTGAAAGATAATGTAGAATCAAACGAAATAAAAATATTAAGTGAATCAACATGTTCAATAGAATCGCTATGGATAGTAATTCCATGCTCCAATAATAAGAAATTAGCAGTAGGGATATATTACCGACCACCTGACCAGGACAGCGATACTGACATTGAAATGCTAAGGGAGATTAGAGAGGCTACCAAAATAAAGAACTCTATAATAATGGGAGATTTTAATTACCCCCATATTGACTGGATACATGTCACCTCAGGAAGAGAGGTGGAGATAAAATTTCTCAATGGCTTAAATGACTGCTTCTTGGAGCAGCTGGTGCAGGAACACACAAGGGGAGAGGCAATTCTCAGTTTAGTCCTGAGTGGAGTGCAGGATCAGGTCCAGGATATAACCGTTACCGGACCGCTTGGGAATAGTGACCATAATATAATAACATTCAACATTCCTGTGGTGGAAAGAACACCTCAGCAGTCCAGCATCCTGGCATTTAATTTCAAAAAGGGGAATTACACAAAAATGAGGAGGTTAGTGAAACAGAAATTAAAAGGCACAGAGACTAGAGCCAAATCCCTGAAAGCTGCATGGAAACTTTTTAAAGACACCATAATAGAGGCCCAACTTAAATGTATACCCCAAATTAAAAAACATAGCAAGAGACCTAAAAAAGAGTCACTGCGGCTTAACCACCATGTAAAAGAAGCAGTGAGGGACAAAAAGGTATCTTTTAAGAAGTGGAAGTCCAGTCCTAGTGAGATAAATAGAAGAGAACATAAACACTGTCAAATCAAGTGTAAAAATGTAATAAGAAAAGCAAAAAAAGATTTTGAGGAACAGCTAGCCAAAAACTCAAAAAGAAATAACAAAATGTTTTTTAAGTACATTAGAAGCAGGAAGCCTGCTAAAAAACCTGAGGGTCCCCTACATGATCGAGCTAGAAAAGGATCAATCAAGGACGATAAAGTCATTGCGAAGAAACTAAATGATTTCTTTGCTTCAGTCTTTACAGCTGAGGACGTTGGGGAGATTCCTGAATCTGCACTGTCCTTTGTGGGTGATGAATCGGAGGAACTGTCCCGGATTGCAGTGTCTTTAGAGGAGGTTTTGGAACAAATAGAAAAACTTAATGTTAACAAATCTCCGGGACCGGATGCCATTCATCCAAGGGTTCTAAAAGAACTCAAATGGGAAATTGCTGAGCTATTATCTGTGGTTTGTAACCTATCCTTTAAATCGGCTTCCGTACCTAATGTCTGGAAGGTAGCCAACATGACACCAATATTTAAAAAGGGCTCTAGAGGCGATCCTGACAATTACAGACCGGTAAGTCTAACTTCAGTACCGGGCAAATTAGTAGAAACAATAGTAAAGAATAAAATTGAGAAGCATGTAGAAGAACATAATTTGTTGGACAAAAGTCAACATGGCTTCTGTAAAGGGAAATCCTGTCTTACTAATCTGTTAGGGTACGTCTACACTACAAGGTTAATTCAAACTAAGCTAATTCGAACTAACGGATCCAGACTAAAAAACTAGTTCGAATTAGCATTTTGCTAATTTGAACTAGCATGTCCACATCCTGAACCGGGCTTAAGGATGGCCGGAAGCAGTGCCGGCAGGGCATCAGAGGAGGAATTAGAGTGTGGAGATGCTTTCTCAGGCTAGCCGAGGGCTGTGCTTAAAGGGTCCCTACCCTCACCCCGGACAGACAGTTCTCAGGAGTGCCCCGCTTGCAGAGCAGTCCTGGCTTGGATTGCGTGGACTACCCACACTGGGCACATCACAGCACTCGGCCATCAGCCCGGCTGCACTTGCCGCAGGCTGCCATCTGGGGAGAGGGGGCAATTGGGGGGCTGCAGGAGAGCTTCTACCCCCAGAAGCCCGCAGAGCCAGCCCAGTCCTCCCCATCGGGGGCTCGTGCCCCATTCCTCCCTCACCTCCTTCCACTTACCCCTCCCTAGCCCCTCTTCTTGATGTACAAAATAAAGGACACGTGTCTTCCAAAATGGAATCTGTCTTTATTGAACAAAAGTGGGGGAGACCAGGAAAAGGAGGTGGGAGAGGGGAAGAGAGAGGGTGGGAGAGGGGAGGGCAACTACAATGATGAGGGGTTTGGAACAAGTCCCATATGAAAAGAAGCTAAAGAGACTGGGACTTTTCAGCTTAGAAAAGAGGAGAAGGAGGGGGGACAGGATAGAGGTCTCTAAAAGCAGGAGTGGGGTGGAGAGGGTGCATACAGAAAAGTTCTTCATTAGTTCCCATACTAGAAGGACTAGAGGACACCAAAGGAAAGGAATGGGTAGCAGGCTTCAAACTAGTAACACAAAGTTGTTCTTCACAAAGCAGAGTCAACCTGTGGAACTCCTTGCTCCAGGAGGCTGTGAAGGCTAGAACTAGAACAGAGTTTAAAGAGAAGTGAGATAAGTGTCTTTCTGCCTGTTCTCCAAGGCTACAAGTGAGCTCTTGTTTGTATGGATGGATGTTTTTAAGTCAGATGTTTATAACTCAGGGATTGCCTGAACACAGCCTGGTGACATCAGGTAACAGTCTGTCATGGATTACATCCATACACACAGTGATGAAAAATATATTCATTACAAATGTAAAGGAAAATTAATGTATAGGAAAACTTGAGTATTGAAATTTCTCTGGTATTTTGCCATTCATTGATCTTTCTAGTCAAACAGGGCTTGTTCCCTAATAGTTATGGAAGAATGCAAATAATGAAGTCACAGGGAAACAAAATGGGCCATGTTGCAAAGGCTGGGGAAAAGCTGGGGATGATCGGCGAATATCCTGCTTCCTGTATTAAACATTAATGCAGAGATCCAAACATAACTAAAGTGCAGTTGTTCCTGGTTTGTGGTCAGGGAAAAATAATGGTGAATCATCTTCAGAACCAACAGATGACATAAAGATGGCCCATGGTGAGTAGATTACAAGCCAGCACAGCCGCGCAGCGCGGTCTGCACATGCGCAGTGTGCCGAACCGCACAGCTGGCGAGCGGGACTCGCTGCCACTTGGTGAGTCCCTGATTATGGGCCTCACTGTAACATTCATTTTCCTCACAGACACAGTACAGGAGCAGAAGCTCAATAGAATGTGTCATATAGCAACATGCCTTACCTTACCTGGTGCCTTCTATGGGTACGTCTAAACTACATGCCTCCGTCGACGGAGGCATGTAGATTAGCCAGATCGGCAGAGGGAAATGAAGCCGCGATTAAAATAATCGCGGCTTCATTTTAATTTAAATGGCTGCCCCGCTCTGCCGATCAGCTGTTTGTCGGCAGATCGGGGCAGTCTAGACGCGCCGCGCCGACAAAGAAGCCTTTGTTAAGTCCGGTGCGGAGGGTGTCGAATTTTAGCATGAATGCCAGTTCAGAGGATTCCCTTTCAAGTGCAGATTTGAATGTCTTCTGAAGTAGGATGCAGGTTAGCAGGTCATTGAGACTGTGTCCTTTCTGGTTGAAATGACAAGAAACTGTTTTCTCTTTGTGATCTTGTCTGATATCTGTTTTGTGGGCATTAATCCTTTGGCGAAGTGTCTGAGATGTTTGTCCAATGTACATAGCAGACGGACACTTTCGGCACATGATAGCATAGATTATATTTCTGGATGCGCAGGAATATGTGTTCTTGATCTTATAACTCACTTGGTTAGGTCCAATAATGGTATCAGCAGAATGAATATGTGGACAAAGCTGGCAACGGGGTTTGTTGCAAGGGAAGGTACCAGGGTTGGTATTAGTGTGGTATGTCCTGTGGTGGTTGGTAAGAATCATCTTGAGGTTAGGTGGTTGTCTATAGGAGACTATGGGTCTGTCTCCCAGAGCCTCTTTGAGTATGGTATCCTGTTCCAATATAGGCTGTAGTTTATTGATAATGTGTTGGACAGGTTTAAGTTGGCATTCAAATCTGCACTTGAAAGGGAATCCTCTGAACTGGCATTCATGCTAAAATTCGCCACCCTCCGCACCGGACTTAACAAAGACCCCAACTATCTTACACATTACAAAGATAGCTTCCCCAATTATCACCTCTAATACTATTAACTCACAGACATTTCCCCTTCCCCACCTCTAATATCATTAACTCACTGGCATTCACCTTCCTTCCCCCCCCCCCCACATCCCCCTTCTGTTCTGTAATGTGATTTGTCCTTTTCATGTGTGTTCATTTTCTTAAATTGTATCCTTTGGTATATATGGTTGTGACTGTTTTCTTCCATTATTTGATCTGAGGAAGTGGGTCTGGCCCACGAAAGCTCATCATCTAATAAACCATCTTGTTAGTCTTTAAAGTGCTACATTGTCCTATAAAGACTAAGAAAATGCTTGCAACTTTTAAAATATGCCAGTTACTTGCTGTTTGATGCACAAAGCTATTTTTAAAAAATTCCAGTATGTAATAGGTACTTTCCAGGCAGAAAAGAAAGAATCATCCCTGCTCCAAACAGCTAACAGTCTAAGCTTAGGTTGGTGGACAAATAGACATTGAATTATAGATTCTTTACCATTCCTGCCAATCCTTTTTTGTGTGGCTATTCTTTCTGCTTCCAAATCAAATTTAATACAACAAAAATTGCTTTCCAGAAAAAAAAAATCTTATATAACGCTGGTATGGGTCTGTCACCATGAAATAAAGAGATTAGATGTCCATGTAGATCAGGGTCTTGCCTTGATCTGGCCCCAAGGCTCAGGGTTCCCATCTTCCTTTTTTTTTTTTTTTTTTTTTTTTTTTTTTGCTTCTCTCTTGTGTGTAGTTCCCAGCTGGCTTTTCTGTGGGTCTGGGAATGGAGATTATAACTGAAATATTCGTACTACTGAACAAAACAATATGGTTGTTCTTTCCAAAATGTACAACTGAGCACAGACCAGTGTAACTGAAAATTTACTAGACAGAAGAAAAATGCTGCTTTTAATCATCTTAATGCACATGAACAAGCACAGAAACAATTTCCTTGCCTTCTCATTTTCTTAAATTTCCCCCTTTACTGTTTTAGTCCTAAACATTTTTCATGGCACTAGACTGTATTTTTTTTGGGGGGGGGGTGGTTTTTTGGGGGTTTTTTTTGTCCCTTTTGCTGCCTGATTGGTCAGTTTCAGTTCCAAATGAGGTCTGGGGTTTGACTGGTAAGTTTGTAATTCTGGTGTTTGTAACTCTGAGGTTCTACTGTATTTCTAATTGTTAGATAGCTAGAAATGGGCATATCTGCTGAAAGAATGTGAGTTTGAGAAGACAGCTGTCTGAAAGCAGCAGTCCTTTCCCTCCCTGAGAATCCTTTGGTGTACAGTGAAAGTCAGTGTTAAGTTAATTTTTTTCCCCCAACATTACTATGAGGTGGTTTACACTAGAATATTAGATCAGTTTAACTTCTTCAGACAGAGGTGTGAAGAATCCACACTTCTGAGTGGAGTGAGGTGACAGAACTAGCTACTGCCTCATGGGAGGGCGGATCACCTACTTTGGCACGGTAATCCCTTTGGTTGGCATAAGTAGTATCTACACTTACCTGCTACAACGGGTCTCCTGCAGTGGTGCCACTATAGTTTAAATGTAGACAAACGATTTAAAAGTGCCTCCACACTCATCTGTTCTGTCAATCTGTCCAGTCAAAGCAATATTCACTTCCTTACTTCCCAAAATACATTTTTACCATCTTTAACACCAGTTACCACTGCAAAACCAATGCAGATATGGGAGAGTCTAATGTGGCTGCCCTGGCTCATCCACTTCTAATGGAGCAGTTAATTAAGTTTCCTGTGCATGTGCTTAGCTTTTCCTTCCCAGCTCCAATAAAGACAATGAGCTTCTGTGGGTGTAACTGAACACACATATTGAAAACAATGGTATTGAATAAGTGTAGCAGAGTTATCATCAGACCTGCAAAGTCTTTATTACTGGAGACAATGAGCAAACTAGAAAGAACATAACCTGAGTTCCTATTCCAGGATAGAATTTGTATGGATGGCAATTAGGAAATAATATATGTACTCATAATTGGCATAAAACCGACATGAAAAACTTTTATTATTAACAACAGCATCCCAGTAATGCCTAGAGACCCCAGATAAGATCAGAGACTCATTCAAATAGGAATTGTGCAAGTATGGAAACTACACCTCGCCTGAGGAACTTTCAATCTAAATAGATCAGCGGAAGTGAGGGAGAAAAGAAGCAATCTGATCCCTATTTTACAAATGAGGAACTGAGGCAGAGTCATTTAAGTAACTTAGTCTAGGTCACACAGGAACTTTGTAGCAAACCCAGGCATCAAACCCGGAAGGCCAGGAACAATGATTTAACCACATGCTCAGACTTCTTAGGTAGATTCACCATACTGAAAAAATGACCCCTCCCACGTCATTTATTTTAAACATAGATTTTGTTCAGTTCCATAAAATCTATGTGGGTTCTTGAAAGTCATGAGCTTCCAAAGGCTACTTCTACACTGTTCGTTTTTTGCAGAAAAGGAAATGCAAGTGAAGTGCTCATTAGTAAATCTTGCACTCTCATTTGCACATTCTCTTCCGATCCTTTTTGTGGAAGAGGTTTTTGAAAAAAAAACAAAAAACCCCACAGTGAATAGGAATACGGGTTCTTGCGCAAAAGGTTTTTTTTTTCCAAAAAATGGCCCCATTTACACTGCATTTTTTCCATAAAAACCTCTTCCGCATATGCAAATGAGAGCGTAAGATTTGCTAATGCACACTTCATTTGCATTTCTACTTCTGCAAAAAACAAATAGTGTAGACGTAGCCAAAAGGAAGCTTAAAAACCTGTTAAAAAGGGAAGAATCCTATGCACTGGGGTTATAATAGTGGAGATGTTTGCAACAAAGGGAGACAGTTTACATAGAAGCTGAAGTTAACCTATGGAATTCACTCTTGCAAGAAATAAGTCTGATCACAGACTTCTCCCCACTTGCAGCAAGAAATGCAAACTCATTTATTTGACTGAGCTGCTTGTGACAGATGCAATAATCACAAACAACAAAAAACCCATAAGCCAACTAAACATTTTCTCCTAAAAAAAAGAAAGAAACATTTTGCATACTGTGATAAGGATTAGAAAAACAAACAGAGTAATGAATAAGTGGCACCCAGTGTGAAGTTAATGCATGGGAAATCTTGTGGGGGTTGCCTCTGCTGAAATAAACTTGGTTAAGAATAGTTAGAGAGCACAAAAGCAAAAGTGAGTAAAAAAATTAACAGAATAAGTTCTTCATTTCAGCCTATGGAGGAAGTTCTGAAAATGAGTCACTTTAAACAGGACTCTTGAGTTAAACAGTACTTCAGCCTCTGTTTCAAATATTGCCAGCGCCTGCCTTTAAATATGGGACATTTGAGCCTACCGTAGGTGTGAAAGTAAAGTTCCTGCACCAGGGTTTTTCTAACTAACCTGACAGGTGTAAAAGGCGTGGTCAGGTAGAAAGTACTACCACTCCTTTCCTAAACTATCACTACACAAATCCCAACTGCAGGAATCAAATTTTCCCCCTTTAACATGGAAACTCAGGTCATTCAAGTAGCAGACTGGCAACCGTCCTCCACAGCACCTCAGAGCTATTCAGAGCACACAGGCAGGCGTAAGGGCAGGCAGCCCAGAATGAAGCACTAATAGAGCCAATAGCAGCCTCTGTCCTCCTCAGGTCTGGGGTACAGGTTGGAGGAAGTGTCTTACAATCACCTGTATGTAACTGCCTCTCTGTCCATGCCTGCGTACTAACCAGACAAGTGGATCTCTCCTGGTGGTGCAGAGGTGAGCCCTTCCTCTTCAGTTTTCACAGCCAGAGAATGCACTCTCCTGGTCAACGAGAGGACCACATGTACTTTGTCCCCGGGGGCTGTGGAGCAAGTTCTTCAGCTGTCACCTAGGACTTTGTGTGGAAATGCTGGGGGAGAAGGACCCACTAGCAGTCCTTCTGGGATTTGGCTTCACATTGTGCCTTTCACAAGGAACCCATTCTGGAAACCATTCAGCATCTAGTTTAAGGCTAGTTTTTGCCCTCCTCTTATGTGGCCGTGCAAGAGACAGTAAGACCCTGTCTACTCTCAAATGGCCATGGAAAGGGCCACACAGAATGGCAGCCTCTATGCTGAGGGAAGTGCAAGGGCTAATGCAAAGATGATTTCCCCACAAACCTCAGGGAAAAATTCAGCAGAGGTGGGATAGGGAGAAAGTGAACTCATGCTTCCCTCCTCCCTGCATGTACCAGCAAATAAAGCCTACAGTACAGGGCAAAGAGGCTGCACCCTTTAAAGGGGTACGGTGCATCAGTGCTGCGTCTGAAGTAGTGCAGCTTCATTTGGCACCTAGTGTGTATAAGACCTGCTCCAAAGCTTACTGAAGACAATGGAAGTTTTTCTGTTTACTTCAGTGAACTTTGGAGCAGGCCTATAAAATGGACGAGCCTCATTTCAGGAAAGATCATAAGCATTCAATGAGTCTACCCTACCATTACTTAATTGTACGGGGTCCTAACTTACCACTTACCAGGCCCAAAGATGGAATGAAGACCAAACTGAGGGACACAAAAATATTATTCATGTAGAACACTTACAATGTTGTGAGATTACTGTAATCAGCTCTACATCTAATCTCCCTCTTATGACTCTGCATTTGTAATCTTCGTCATCTCCAGCAATAAAAGTGGAAGGACAGAAAATTTGCCATTTGATGGGTATAAAGGCGAGATTGGAAGGTGAATGACAATTTGGCTCCGTGTAAAACTTCCAGCAGGCTCAGAATGTAGGAGCAGACTCTGAATATAATCTTCATAAATGGTCAATTTTTCATAAATAAAAATGTGAACTGTAGCTTTTCCTGGTGAATTTAATAAATGCAGATATGAAAAATATATTTGTCAGACTGAATACTCAGACAGCATAGCAAAAAGGATTGAACGTCTTAGCTATCAAAAGTCTTGTAATAACAGATGTACAGTATAATAAAGTTCACAAGTGGGTTAACAGAAATGTTTCTCATGATTTCATGACTTTTTATGGTAATTCTTTCTTCTGAGCATCAGCCAATACACTTGAGTCACTCTTGAACTCTTCATTAAGGACAGGGTCAAGTGTTGCCTAAAATACATGTATTCAGAACTTGTCTCAGTTCTCTCATCCAACACAATGACCAGTGAATATTCAACAGTGAATCACTAGATTCTACTTCACTTTTTCACATATCTGAAGAAGATTAAAAACACTGAATGACAAAATATAGAATGTATTGTATCAGAAATTATACATAGTTCCTAGTGCAATGGGGAAATGCTGATAGGCACTTTTGCCTACAGCACTAAAATTCCCTGCTCAGTCAGTGGGACTATTCAACAAGCATTGTTTCTCATAGAATGATTACTTACCAGCATAAAGATCCTAGGTATGAAGCTTTAGATGGCAAGGTCATGAGCTTTTTTTATATAGTATTAAGATGCTTCATTGTGTGGAAAATAAATATTACAAAATAAATATTACAGAACAGCTCTTAGTCTAACATGCTATCGCTTTCAATAACTTTCATCTCCGAGGTTGAAATTTCCCAATTTGGGGCCAGGCTTTCTACTGCCCTCAGTTTCCATTAAGTACAGCAGAGTGAGGGGTGCTAGTGAGCTGGTTGTGGCTCCCTGATTCTCTGGTTCAGCTTTGGCCCTTGCCCCTGTAAGAGAATCCTAGATGCTGCTCTAATTAGTGTGGGCTAGTCATGGGCTTCATTGACCTTGGAATTTTTCTGATTTGTATGAGGAACAAGATCATTTCCCTGAATGACATTTCCTCAGAATGACAGAGCACAACGTGGCTTACATCTGTCTTTTAAGTATCACCCATTTTCAGCTGTGCCAAAGCACAGCTCAGCCACAGGCATCTTTGTATTAGCTTCAGTCAGAATAAAATGGGGCCCTAGGGTCCCTCTTCTGCAGTTAAATACACGCTTAACTTTATGCATGTGAGTAGTTCCATGGTGAAATACAACAGATACCTCTTACGCAGTCACAGTGCCGGATACTGCTGGGAGGAGGGCTATTTCTCCTTGTGCTGCAGCTTAGCTCCATTGTCACTAAGCTGTGCACCCAAAATGCAACAGTACGCTGATATTTGGCTGAAGTACCCTATGAAAGAAATTCATCCATTGCTTGCTGTAGCATTCCATGGAGCGCAAATGAGGCCTGCTGCTCACTGAAATCCACCAGAACTGAGTACGGCTCCTTACTCTTCCGTAGAAGCATCTGGGATTTTTTTCCACATAGGATCATTCTAGCTCCTTTATTTTATACTAAATAATCCTTTTTAAAGACTGATTCATCAGAGCTCATCAGATTTGAGGTCAAAAAACTTTAAGGGACTCCATAATCTTTCCACATATAGAAGTGGCCAGATTCAGAGCTTAGTTAAATCTGGACAAACCTTATTAGCATCACTAAGGGTGTGTCTAGACTACATGCCTCCTTCGACGGAGGCATGTAGATTAGCCAGATCGGAAGAGGGAAATGAAGCCGCGATTAAAATAATCGCAGCTTCATTTAAATTTAAATGGCTGCCCCGATCTGCCGATCAGCTGTTTGTCGGCAGATCGGGGGAGTCTGGACGCGATGCCCCGACAAAGAAGCCTTTCTTCATCGACACAGGTAAGCCTCGTGAAACCAGGCTTACCTGTGTCGATGAAGAAAGGCTTCTTTGTCGGGGCATCGCGTCCAGACTCCCCCGATCTGCCGACAAACAGCTGATCGGCAGATCGGGGCAGCCATTTAAATTTAAATGAAGCCGCGATTATTTTAATCGCGGCTTCATTTCCCTCTTCCGATCTGGCTAATCTACATGCCTCCGTCGAAGGAGGCATGTAGTCTAGACACACCCTTAATTTCCTCTGGATTTTCAGAATTTGCACTAGAATGCTTAAATAGAAACTTTCACACGGGCAGGTATTACAAAGCATGTAGTTTTAAGTGATTTCTCTCGCACGGCACTTACACTTATGTAGTCACGTCCTCTGCAGTCAATCAACACATGTAGACTAGATATCAAGCCAGAAGGGTGCTGCAATGTGCATTAATGGCACCAAGGTAATGTTGGAAAGCTGAGATTGGTCAGCAAGCAAATGTGTTGACTGAGGTTAAGAAAACTAACATCCCTCTGCCCCTGTGGTTTTTGCACCTGAATCATATGAAAGGAAGATAAAGAAAGTTGGCTGCTCTTAAATATCTCCAGAGATGGAGATTCCACAACCTCCCTAGGCAATTTATTCCAGTGTTTAACCACCCTGACAGTTAGGAAGTTTTCCTAATGTCTAACCTAAACTTTCCTTGCTGCAGTTTAAGCCCATTGTGTCTTCTCCTAGGCTACGTCTACACTGGCCCCTTTTCCGAAAGGGGCATGGTAATTTCAGAGATCATAATAGGGAAATCCGCGGGGGATTTAAATATCCCCCGCGGCATTTAAATAAAAATGTCCGCCGCTTTTTTCCGGCTTTTTTTGCCTCATTAGAGACAAACACAAATACAACAGAGCTTCTTTCCACTGTAGTCCAACGCAAGGGGGACTATTTTGGATTACAGTTTTATTTTAGGCTTCCAAGAAGTCTGAAAGGGGGAGAATGTGTGTGTATACGCACACATGCACATACTTTAGTTCCTCTCTCACTACAACTACAGGGCACCCCTCTTTCACAAAAGCCTATGCAACTGAAGCACCGATTAGCATATTGTCATGCTTCATTTGCATAATTCATTAGAGGCCATTTTTGCGCAAGAGTCTTTGTGCAAAAAAGAGCCATCTACACAGCTCCTTTTTGCACAAAAACACCCTCTTGCGCAAGAGCTATTCTTTCTGAAAAAATTGAGAAGAATGGCTCTTGTGAAAGAGAGTGTTTTTGCCCAAAAAGGAGCTGTGTAGAGGGCTACTTTTTGTGCAAAAGCCTCTTGTGCAAAAATGTCCCCTGATTAATTATGCAAATGAAGCAGGGAAATATGCTAATCTGCACTTTGTTTGCATAGGCTTTTGTGCTAAAGAGATGCAGTGTAGACATACAAGTGTTAGTCCTCCTCTTAAGTGCTGTTTACACTAGATTTTTATTTTGATAAAGCTATGTCCCTCGGTCGGTCGGCTGTGTGAAAAATCCTGACCCTTGAGAGTCATCTATACTAGCCAGTGTAGACTAGTGCTAGGTCAAGAGGAGACTTCTCCCATTGACCTAGCTACCCCTTCTTGGGGAGGTGATGTACCTCCACCAAGGAGAGAACTCCTATTACTGTGGGCACTACTTATGCTGAAGTGCTACAGTGGTGCAGCTGTAGCATTCTGAGTGTAGCCAAACCCTTAAAGATTCATCCCCAAACATCCAATAGTACAATAATGTTGTACTGTCTTCCTGGGTTATGAATTTTTGACAACTGTCCTGCAAATCCTTGAATTCCAGCAAGAAATTGTAGCCCTTCTTATAGGCAGAAGAGGAGAGTCAACCTTTTCCATCCAACCTCCAGCTGAAGATCCAGACACCTCAGCCACTCTTACGGGAGATTCTAACAGAAGACACATTAAATTAGTTTACCAAATGAGAGGCTCAGTTTTTCAAAGCAGTGGTTCCCTAAAATCAATCACTTGAAGTAGTACAGGTAGTGCAGGTAGCATAATCTATCCTTATTATTGCCCAATGCTGTCAATTCTAGGACCTTGCCTTCAGATGCTTATAACTTTGCAAAACTTAAGCCAGACATTTTCTCACTTGGTTTCAGCCTCAGGCTGAAATTTTGGAAAGTTTCAGAGAAGATGATTCAGCCATTACTGAGAAAATGCCCTCCATAAGACAGAAGTCCATGGGAAAAAAAAATAGTTTGCAATCATGGAATTAAAAACTGGACCATAATGTGCACACACATGGGAGCTGAGTTCATTGAACAGGCAATCTTAAGTGTGACATTTCCTACCTTTTGAATGTTTGACTTTGCAACCTTAACATCATTTTAGTCTCATTTTAATATATTATTATCTACAATGAATAAAAGCAAATTCTAAACTTCAAGATATGTAACTGTGTTTAAAATGAATCATTGTGTTAATTGATGACATATTAATTTCCTTTCCTATGCAGCACACGGCGACCAGTCTCCCTTTGATGGAAGGGGGGGAGTACTGGCTCATGCCTTTGCACCAAGCCCAGGGATAGGAGGAGATACTCATTTTGATGAAGCTGAGAAATGGTCACAAAATCATATAGGTAAAGTATTTCCTGTGCCCTTCGCAACAAATTCAGCTCCTTCTACACAAAGCCCTGGCGTTTTCTTCCTATAACTGTTCGTCCCTCTCTCTTATATATAATGTAACATACTTACCTTTGCCTGCCATAGCATATATATAAGGTCTGTATTCTGTGGAGCTTAAATCACTTTACAAAAGTGGGAGAGCAATATTATCCTGGTGTTTTTGTAAGTTAGACACAACTTTAAGTGATTTGCCTATGGTCAAAAGGTGGGCCATTAACAAAAGGAGAGTCAGGAATAGATTGCAGGTTTCCTGACTTCCCATTCATGGCCTCTGAAAAATTCTTACTAAAACATGGGAGAGCAGATAAACTTAAATTAAACCTATAGGATTTCATCACAATGAAAAGATGTGAATTCTCCTGCTTGTGATTCTCTGTTCCATTGTATGTTAACAATTCTTTTCCGCTTTTTTATATATGAAAATTTTAGGAACAAATTTGTTCCTTGTTGCTGCTCATGAATTTGGCCATTCTTTGGGACTGGGTCATTCAAATGTTCAAGGTGCTCTGACGTACCCTATTTATCGCTACTGGGATCCAAACACCTTCGTCCTTCCAGATGACGACAGACAAGGAATTCAGCGATTATATGGTAATTTCAGTGTCAGATGTTAATTTTGATATAAAAAATACCCAAAAGGGATAGATTTTGTCATACTTTAAGTCCCTTACTCAGACAGCCAAACTGGTTTGAATGGTCTACTCTCTGAGCAAGGTACTACTCAGTGAGAGTACCTAAATTTAGACCAAGCCAACATGATATACTTTATCCCTTCCGCCTATTCTTTCTGGAGTCTAAGAGTAAGCTGTCCATATCGCAAAACCACCTAATGGAGTTATAGACCGGGACTGACAAAGGGTCCCCTACACACCAGTGCTTTGCAGAAATCAATGATGGCATGCTGCTAACCTAACTGCCAGTGAGTAGTACCTTGCTCTACCAAAGAGGATATTGAAAGCAGTATGGCTGCTTGCTGAATGTGAGATTGTGTAATGTGGCTGTGTCTAGACTGGCCAGTTTTTCCGCAAAATCAGCTGCTTTTGCGGAAAAACTTGCTAGCTGTCCACACTGGCTGCTTGAATTTCTGCAAGAACACTGACGATCTCATGTAAGATTGTCATTGTTCTTGCGGAAATACTATGCTGCTCCAGTTTGGGCAAAAGCCCTCTTTCGCAAATCATTTGCGCAAGAGGGCCAGTGTAGACAGCACAGTACTGTTTTGCACAAAAAAGCCCTGATGGCTAAAATGGCGATCGGGGCTTTTTTGCGCCAAAGCGCGTCTAGATTGGCACAGATGCTTTTCCGCAAAAAGTGCTTTTGCGGAAAAGCGTCCATGCCAATCTAGATGCTCTTTTCTGAAAATGCTTTTAACAGAAAACTTTTCCATTAAAAGCATTTCCGGAAATCATGCCAGTCTAGACGTAGCCTGTAAGTATGGCAGAATCTGGCCCTCACATCACTGTTCTCGGGGTCAGGACCTACTCATTCTAGGTTACAGTGGCAAAACTGTTCTCTAAAACTATGGCACTTGTGTGTGAACATTTGCTTCCATCAGACACTTCACAAAGGGACAGCAATCATGGTACATATTTCTCTGAATTTTGTCTCAAACAAATACCTTATTGTTTCCGTATTTCTATTCCACAGGCAGAAAAAGAGAAAACTTCTAAAGAACCATGGTGTTTTTAAAGAGAATGAAGAAGTCAGCAAGTGTACTTTTCTTTCACACCAGAAATGTTTCATTTTATTTCTTTAAATGGCAAATGTTTGAAGATCAATTTCTGCTCCTATACATTTAGGCTACATCTAGACAGCAGTGCTATTTTGGGATATCCAAAGTATCCACAAATAGCTATTTCGCATCTTTAAATGCACCCATGACTTCGAAATATATTCCGGTGTCCCTGTAGCCCTCGTTCCATGAAGGTTAAGGGACTTGCTGGAATAGCGCTTTATTTTGAAATTTTAAAATAATCTATTTCAAAATTAGATTGAAATAAGATATGCAATTTGCGTAGCTCAAATTGCGTAGCTTATTTTGACCTACTGGTGCAGTGGAGATGCACCTTTCCTGAGATTTGAAAACCTCTTTAAATGTATTCAGTAGTTTCTATGAAAATAAAAATTCTCCCAGCACTATTCTGCCATCCTACATTCCTGTCTGTCAAACGCTGGTGGTTTGCATTTCACTGGGGGGCTCGGTGACTACTATATGGTCAATGCATGCAGGACAAAAATTGTCAGGTGGGTGCTTGAAGTGCATCTAACATCACGATTTAGGCTCTCTGTTCCCAGCCCATCCCCTTCTCCTCCTTACTGCATATACATACCCAGACTCTGAGTACCCTCCACAAGGCCCAGAGAAAGCATGTAAGGCAGTGAGTGGTTCACAAAGTGTGGGCTGCAACCATCTTGCAGGTAAGCTGCAGGCTCTGGGTTCACACACCCCTATACTGGGGAACCTACACTGGTGCTCCAGCTCTGCAGCTCCCCTCTTGGGGGAGGATCCTCATGGGCCAGATCTAGCTCATGGGGACAGGAAGCAGCTCCATGCACTCCCACTCCTCCTCCTCTGAGCTGGGGGATTGGCAGTCCAAGAAACTGTTCACCTGAAAGCTTTCCCTGCTGCTTCCATTGGCCAGATTCATGGTGCCTGAGAGCGACAGGAGGTACAGAGCCAGGTAAGTGTCGTCCCCTCCGCCCCACCTTCATATCCAAACTTCACACTCCCATTCCCGTCAGGCACCATTACTTTTTACCCTGCAAGGTAAAGTAAGGGCTGGCAGAGCCTTGAGAAGATTGGATGGGTGGCTCACGGACTGGTGGTGTTATCGAGTTAACATCAAGTCAACTCAGGGATGGTCTAGACAGTATTTGGTCCTGCCATGAGGGCAGGGGACTGGACTCGATGACCTCTCAAGGTCCCTTCCAGTGCTAGTATTCTGTGATTCTATGATTCAAGCCTGAGAAATTCTTCCTCTTGCTGAAGGGGTAACAAGATGAGTCAGAGCCCTAGGCACTCCAAGAAAATGACATACATACCCCTGTAAGCTCCTTTTCCTCCTCCGTGTCTTGGCCAAACCCACATACGGCCAGACCTTCAAATATGTTCAAACCATGTTCATATATGTTATGGACTGTTATAAAGAGAATGTGATCAACTGTTCTCCATGTGGACTGAAAGTAGGAGAAGTAGCAATCAGCTTAATCTGCAGCAAGGGAGATTTAGGTTCAATATTAGGAGAAACTTTCTAAGTAACTATAAAAACAGTTAAGCTACGGAGTAGGCTTCAAAGGGAGGTTCTGGAATCTCCATCACTGCAGGTTTTTAAGAACCAGTTAGACAAAAGTGTGTAGGAATACTTGGTCCTGCCTCAGCACAGGGAGCTGGACTAGGGGGTCTTTCTAGGTCACTTCCACCCTGCATTTCTATGATTCTCTGTAGAGCTTAACTGGTGATCATCACAGCGAAACTGACCCTCCAGCCTTCACCCAGCTCCCGTCCAATGTGAATTATTAACAAATGAGCTGGTCCCTGATATAGAGAAGTCATAAGACCAGTGAGCCTAGCAGCCCTGTCAGTGATATCTCAGGACAGCCATTCCCTCATAGAACAGTGGGGGAAGCTAGGGGATCCAATCGTTCCTCCCTGATAAAGGTCTGCAAAGCACAAACAGGGACTTAGCTTAAAAAAGCAGAGATGCCTTCCCTCAATCACTATTACAGGCACCTATCCTAAGTCTGTAAGTAAACACATGGGCTACGTCTACATTGGCCCCTTTTCTGGAAGGGGCATGTTAATTTCAGAGGTCGTAATAGGGAAATCCGCGGGGGATTTAAATATCCCCCGCGGCATTTAAATAAAAATGTCCGCTGCTTTTTTCCAGCTTTTAGAAAAGACGGAAAAGAGCGTCTACACTGGCCCCGAACCTCCAGAAAAAACACCCTTTTCCGGAGGATCTTATTCCTACTTATTCAAAGTAGCATCTACACAGCCAAACTGCTATTTCGAAATTAATTTGAAATAGCGGAGCACTTATTCCAAATTTGGTAAACCTCATTCCATGAGGAATAAAGCCAAATTCAAAATAGCTATTTCGAAATAAGTGCTGTGTAAACACATCAAAATAGGGGGCCCTGGTGGCCACTCCAGCCTCAACCAAGATCACTCCTCTCCTTCCTCCCTCCCCGGAGCCTTTAGGGGTTGACTCTGGCCACAGTGTCTGTGCCAGTTCCAAGCCTGCCAGGCCAGAGCCAGCAGTCACTACCCCTGACCCATTGGCCCCCAAACATGAGCCAGCAAAGACTGGCAGCCAGCCCTCCACCACTCGCCAGGAGCAGTCTGCCAGCTCCCAGGAGCCTGACAGGGGCTGGAGAAGGCGGGCGCCTTCCTGGTCCAGGGTGGAGATCATGGACCTTATTCTGGTTTGGGGGGATTGCCCCCAATGTCCATGATCTCTGCGCTAGAGAGAGGAATGCGGCCATCAATGGCAGGATAGCTGCCAGCGTGGCACTAAAGGCCACATGTGAACCCAGGAGCAAGTTTGCGTGAAAATCAAGTTGGTCTGGAGAGCCCCCCCAACCCTGAGCCTTGACCTTCCCCTTCCCTTTCTTCCCCTTGCTTCCTCCCCCCAAGTTTTCACCCTCCCCTCTCCCCCCCTCTTCTCCCCTCTCCCGCCTCCTTTCCCCAGTCTCACCAGAGTTTCATTCTCCCCCCTCTCCCCCGGGGTTTTGTTAAATAAAGATAGTTTGTGTTCATGAAAATACGTGTATTTTATTTGACATCAGGAAGGGGGGTTAGGGAGAGGTCAGTGGAAGGACGTGAGGGAGGAATGAGGCACAAGCCCCCAGTGGGGCAGACCAGAGAGGCTCTGAGGGCTCCTCAGGATGGAAGCTCGCCCGCAGGGCCTCCTGGATACTGACAGCCCCCTGATGGACCTCTCAGATGGCAGCCTGCAGAAAGTTCAGACAGGTCCGCAGCAACGCGTCCATGAAAAGCACCAGAGTGCCCAGAGGCAGCTCTGGCTTCATGTTGCAGAGTGCTGTGATGTCCCGAGTGAAGGCAACCAGAGCACACAGAGACAAAATGGTTTCCTGTCCCTCATGGAGGTAGGCAAGCAAGCAGGGAAACCTGAGAACTGGCTGTCCAGGGGGGTGCCTTTAAGCACAGGCCTCAGACAGCCTCAGGCAGCAGCCACACGAAGTAACTCCTGACCTGATGCCCTGCCGGACCTGGTTCTGTCCGGCCTTAAATGCGATTCACCGTCCACTCAGTGTGGACGCTCTATTTCAAAATAGCAAAAGGCTATTTTACAATGCATTTCGAAATAAGATATTTTGAAATAATGCTGTAGTGTAGACATACTCTGAAAGAAGAAATCAGGCCCCTGAGTAATTGAAACAGATACTTCAAAGAGTTTAATTGGAAACATGTGCACAGTAAATACAAACACTATATTATTTACAGGGGAGGGTTATTTACAGGTGACTGTTTGTGACACACAGCATGGCCAACACCTGAGAAATAAACTTAAAGAGTCATCAGCATTTGTACAATGCCCCTTAATAAATATAATAACATGGGTTGGGATTAAGCTGCTGGATATGGAATGGAAAACAATCTCCAAAACAGGAAACACCACAAGATTAGGGGAACTCCTATTACCTAATATAGTGAATTATCAGAAAGTGTCAATTCAACAGGGGAAAACACTGATCCCCTTCCCATATTCAGCCATCACAGGAAGATTCTCTCCCCACTGAGAACCACAGACAATGATATCCCAGACCCCCTCAGCCTTTTACCCTCCTTTGCTAACTGTTGTCTGGTGACTCCTCATAGGCCCAGAACCCAGGAGGGCAAGAGTAAAGTGCTGAGAGAGACTAGAAACCTAACTATTGAGGAAACTTTTTCTATAAGGTGGAGGATCATAGCCTCTAAATTTGGAGGACGAATGATATGTGCACAGTAAAAACAAACACTATATTATTTACAGGGGAGGGTTATTTACAGGTGACTGTTTGTGACACACAGCATGGCCAGCACCTGAGAAATAAACTTAAAGAGTCATCAGCATTTGTACAATGCCCCTTAATAAATATAATAACATGGGTTGGGATTAAGCTGTTGGATATGGAATGGAAAACAATCTCCAAAACAGGAAACACCACAAGATTAGGGGAACTCCTATTACCTAATATAGTGAATTATCAGAAAGTGTCAATTCAACAGGGGAAAACACTGATCCCCTTCCCATATTCAGCCATCACAGGAAGATTCTCTCCCCATTGAGAACCACAGACAATGATATCCCAGACCCCCTCAGCCTTTTACCCTCCTTTGCTTACTGTTGTCTGGTGACTCCTCATAGGCCCAGAACCCAGGAGGGCAAGAGTAAAGTGCTGAGAGAGACTAGAAACCTAACTATTCAGGAAACTTTTTCTATGAGGTGGAGGATCATAGCCTCTAAATTTGGAGGACGAATGATATCTGCTGAGTACCTTCTTTGAAGGGCAGAGTGTTCTGAACTCCCAATAACATCAGAGGGAGTTTGAGGACACTCAGCAACTTATGGGACTGGACAATACAAGCACAGTTAAAGGCCCTGGATATCTAAAGGAAATCACCAAAATCCACAGTTAGATGTTTAAATGCCAATTAAAGCCACCCTTAGTGAATTCCTCCCGCATGTGTAATCCCCTAAGTAGTATAAGGGCCCTACCATCAATCAAACGTTAGCCCTGCCCCCTGCCCCCGGAAGTCCCGCCCCCTGACCGCCAGAATTCCCTTCTCCCCTGTCACCGGAAGTCCGGCCACTGGATGGTAGTACATCCGGGTCAAGAGGGACAGCTGACCGGGTGTCATGTGACCCCCGTTAGGCCCGTCCCCTGTCACCGGAAGTCCCGCCCTTGGGGGTAATACATCCGGGGTCAAGAGGGGCAGGTGAGCGGAAGTAAGGAGTGTCATGTGACCCCTCTAAGGACTTGCCCCACCTCCCTCTACCAATCAGGAAGGGTTTTTCCCCTGTAGGACCGCCCCGCGAACCGCTTTGACCAATCGGGGGGGCAGTTCTGGGATCCGATGACTCGCCGAGCAGTGGGTCGTGTGACCCCTCTAAGAACTTGCCCCGCCGCCCTCTACCAATCAGGAGGGGGTTTTTCCCTGTAGGACCGCCCTGCGAACTCCTTTGACCAATTGGGGGGCAGTTTTGGGACCAGATGACCCGCCCAGCAGTGGGTTGTGTGACCCCTCTAAGAACTCGCCCCGCCTCCCTCTACCAATCAGGAGGGTTTTTTCCCTGTAGGACCGCCCCACGAATTGCTTTGACCAATCCGGAGAGTGCAGTTCCGGGACCCGTTGACCAGACCGGAGGCGGGTCGTGTGACCCCTCTAAGAGCTTCCCGTGACACCCTTTGCCAATCAGAGCATAGAACTTCCCCGTAAGTTCTAGCACCACACAAAAGAGGCCCTCTTGTTCCAAGAGCGCGTGTTTCAGAGAGCGTGCAAACGCTGAGCGGAAACATGGCTTCTTTCACCAACTTTGTTTTGGTGCCGAGAAGAAAGCGCTACATCAGCGACAGTTCCGAGGAGGAAGGAGAAGTTGAAGGGAGCCCTTTGGCCCAGCCGCTGATGGATACACCAATATCTGACGCCGAAACCCAACCGCTCACGATGCAGCCAGACAAGCTAGATGGCCTGGAGGAAGAAGGTGCCCATGGCTCCCAGGAGTCGGACAAGACGCATGGAAAAGAAGCCAAATAGGTAAATGAAAGATCGAAGTTGGGGCATCATGGGGTTAGGAAACCGGGATTTTGAAAACTTAAAAAAAAAAATGACCAGAGCGTCTTACATTATTTCTTTCTGGCAATCTTTTGACAGCTTGATGATGCCTTTCTAGCTGACCTTCAGACCCGGGACAGCATTGCATCGGACGAGGAAGACGAACCGGGCCCACCTTGTTTTTGCTCAATACTGATACAAAGCATTGAAGAGAACGCCAAGGATGATACTGGTGTATCCAATAGCAGAGGGGGCAAAGGGCCCCTTTTCGCCTCTCCCTTGTCCTCGGAACTGTTGCTGATGTGGCGCTTTCTTCTCATGTGGTGGAAGGCCCTCGTCACCAAAACAAACTCCAAACTTCTGGTGGGGGTGGTGAAGGAGTCCATGTTTCCGCTCAGCGTTTGCACGCTCTCTGAAACACGCGCTCTTGGAACAAGATGGCCTCTTTTGTGTGGCGCTAGAACTTATGGGGAAGTGCTCTGATTGACAGAGGGTGTCACGGGAAGCTCTTAGAGGGGTCACATGACCAGCTTCCGGTCTGGTCAACGGGTCCCAGAACTGCACCCCCCGAATGGTGAAAGCGATTTGTGGGGCGGTCCTACAGGGAAAAAAACCTTCCTGATTGGTAGAGGGAGGGAGGGTGAGTTCTTAGAGGGGTCACACAACCCACTGCTGGGCGGGTCATCCGGTCCCGGAACTGCCCCCCGATTGGTCAAAGCAGTTCACGAGGCGGTCCTACAGGGAAAAAACCCCTCCTGATTGGTGGAGGGAGGTGGGGCGAGTTCTTAGAGGGGTCACATGACCCACTTCTGGGCGGGTCATCCGGTCCCGGAATTGCCCCCCCATTGGTCAAAGCGGTTCGCGGGGCGGTCCTACGGGGAAAGCCCTTCCTGATTGGTAGAGGGAGGTGGGGCAAGTCCTTAGAGGGGTCACATGACACCCCTTACTTCCGGTCACCTGCCCCTCTTGACCCCGGATGTATTACCCCCAAGGGCGGGACTTCCGGTGACAGGGGACGGGCCTAACGGGGGTCACATGACATCCTTTTTACTTCCGGTCACCTGTCCCTCTCGACCCGGATGTACTACCCTCCAGGGGCGGGACTGCCGGTGACAAGGGAGAAGGGACTTCCGGGGAGTCGGGGGGGGGGGGGGACTTCCGGATTCAGGGGGTGGAGCTAATGTTTGATTGATGGTAGGGCCCTTATACTACTCCCTTACCCCATAGAGAGCTAGCAGATATATCGTTCAGTCACTGTAGCTGGCCGCATACCACCAAGCTGAAACAGAAGCTGGCACAGACAGAGCACATTGTTCTCCAGAAATCCCCACTGAAGCAATGGATGTGACAAGGTAGCAGGAGCTCTTCGTTCTATTTGTCTGTGCTTCATTCCCCGAGCACTCATCCAGGTCAGATGTCTCTTAGGACCTGAGTTGCCACCAGCTGGACAATGGGACTTGGGTCATTCTGTAGGACCTGGAGAGCTGGAATTACAGAGAATATGACTCACTTTTCATATAGTCACCTATGCCTGCAGTAGCTGGAGATTTAGTACCAGTGAGTACCAAGCTACAGCAGCTCTCTGTACAAACAAAGCTTTAGGTTCCTCCATTGGGATCCTTCCAAGCTCCAAACTGAGATGGAGGAGGGGGGAGAGGGGAGACCCTGACCCTACCAGAAACTCATCCAATTGGAAGGTGCTCCATTGACTCAATAGCTTCTGCTTTTAAGTTATTTTACATCTCCTGACAGAAATAAATCTGATGGTGTGGAGTTTGGGGTAGCAAAAAGTGGCTCCCAGGGAGCCGATGGAGCCCAAAGAGTGGATCACACAGGTTGGGAAGAGGCATTGCCAGGATAGCCAGGAGATGCACTGACTTATATCACACTGGCTGCAGTTTCCTCCAGGTACGTCTACACCACAAAGTTAATTCAAAATAACAGCTGTTATTTTGAATTAACTTTAATAGCATCTATACATGCAAACCGCTATTTCGAAATTAATTCGAAATAGCAGAGCGCTTCATTCAAATTTGGTAAACCTCATTCTACGAGGAGTAACACCAAATTTGAAATAGCTATTTCAAATTAAGTGCTGTGTAGACAATTAATTCAAAATAGGGGGCCTCCAGCCCTTCCCAGGGAGCCCTGGTGGCCACTCTGGGCACAACCAGGAAAACTTCCTCTCCTCTCCCCCTGGCCCCAGAGCCATTAAAGGAATAGACCCTGGCCCGTGCCAGATCCAAGCCTACCAGCCAAGAGCCAGCAGTGGCCACCGGGGCCCCTGAGCCAGTAGCCACAAAACGTGAGCCAGCAAGGCACTGGCAGCCAACCCTCCACTGCTCCTCAGGAGCAGTCTGCCAGCACCCAGGAGCCTGACAGGGGCTGGAGAAGGCGGGTGCCTTCCTGGTCCAGGGTGGAGATCATGGACCTTATTCAGGTTTGGGAGGGATGCCCCAGCATCCATGATCTCCGCACTAGACAGAGGAACACGGCCGTCAATGGCAGGATAGCTGCCAGCCTGGCCACCAAAGGCCACATGCGAACCCAGGAGCAGGTTTGCATGACAATCAAGTTGGTGCGGTGAGACCCCCAACCTTGGGCCCTGATCTTCCCTTCTCCTTTCTTCCCTTTGCTTCTCCCTTCCAACTTCCTCCTCCCAGGTTTCACCCTCCCCTCTCCCACCCACTCTATTCCTCTCTCCCACCTCCTTTTCCCAGTCTCCCCAGAGGTTCACCCTGTTGTTCAATAAACCCAGTTTCTATTTTTGAACATACATGTCTTTTATTTGACATCAGGAAGGGAGGCTAGGGAGGAGTAAGTAGATGGACGTGAGGGAGGAATGGGGCACGAGCCCACGGTGGGGAGGACCGGGGTGGCTCTGAGGGCTCCTCGGGGTGGACACTCTCCTGCAGGGCCTCCTGGATCCTGACAGCCCCCCGATGGACTCCCCGGACGGTAGCCTGCAGCAAGTGCAGCTGGGCTGATGGCAACAACCCTACGAGACGCACCGGTGTGCCCAGGGGCAGCTCTGGCTCCATGTGGCCGAGCGCTGTGGTGTCCCGAGTGCAGGCACTCAGGGCACTCCAAGACAGGACTGCTTTGCTGTCCCTCATCGGGGTAGACAAGCGAGCGGGGAACCCAAGAACTGTCTGTTCGGGGTGGGGGTAGGGTCCCGTGAAGCACGGAGCTCAGTTAGCCTGAGGCAGCAGCCCCACACACTATGTCCTAACCTGATGCCCTGCCAGCACTGGTTCCGGCCAGCCTGAACTTCGGTTCAGGGTCCACTCAGTGTGGACGCGCTATTTCAAAATAACAAAATGCTATTTTGAAATAGGTTTTGTGTATAGATGCATAATTCGAATTAGCTTATTTCAAATTAACTATTTCGAATTAAGTTAACTTGAATTAACGCTGTAGTGTAGACGTACCTCTTTCAGAGCAGACTAAAGCTGAATCTGTCCTTTGATGTGTGGCTGATGCACTTCACACCTGTGGTATCAGTTACTGCTTGCTTGTCAGCTAAATTTCTTTATAACTCACTAATGAATAGGATTTCACCTGTATTTGTTACTTACAGGTCAACAGATGTTCCATGTCCAGCCATTTCATATTCTTGGTGTCCGTATGTTCCAGGATGATGCCTAAATAAGCAGTGTAAAATAAACATCAATAAAAAACCTTCTCTTGTTAAGTGCAAGGTGATAACATTGGCCCTTTGGCTTCTATTGTGAGTCTAAGGTGAGCTGTAGGCAAGACAATACTAGAAAAGTTTAGCGTCCACACTGAAGAGAATAAGAGAAAAAAATTAAGAATGTTTACATAAAACCTCATTTGCTTTAAACAATCTATGTTCCTCTTGCCACTGCTGTCAGTTATTGGAGATATACTAGGATAGTGTATTAATCTAGTGGTGTGAACAAAGGGGCTGGGGCCAGGAATAAGTGCGTACTAAGCAAGGATCTCACCTGGATAAATTAATTAGGCCACAATGCTTGCCTGGCTTGCATGGGTGTGCTAAGGAAAGGATGGCACAGGGCCAAAGGGGAGGAATCTAGTGCTTCCTGGGCAAGGCAATCAGGAACCTGCAACAGCAGGCACTGTGTGGCGGTGGGCTGCCTACCTCCCAGTGATGAAGCACCAGTAAGGAACAGTGAACAACACTGAGCTTAGGTCTATAGTTTGAGTCCACACTAACTCTGACTACTAAAAATAGAGTGCAGGTAAGATGACAGAAGCAGTCGGAGGAGCTAGCCACCTTGAGAACAGACTTTTGGGTTTGGATGGGCTCATCCTTGGAATAGTTAACCCCTCCTGCTACTCCTGCCACAGCTACTCTATTTTTAGCACACTAGTTTGATCGGAGAATAAACATACCCTACGTGACAGTGTGCCAGCCTCTGCTACTAAATGACTGCGCCATCTCAAAGCATTCTATTGCAAATTACAAATTCCTCCTAACACCACACTGGAGAAGTAGGAGAACATTAACATCTCCATTTATGCATGAGAAGTCACAGCACGGAGAGATTAATAGTAGCTCAGTGCTGCACACAGGGACTTTTTCTGTCTACCTCAAAGGGAATACCAAAAGGGACACGGCACACTTTCTCTCACCAGCTAACTTGGCTGCAGCTGCCCGGATCTCTTCCCAGCTGCTGCGGAAGTATCTGATGGTGCTTTTGTAAAAGTTCTCCAGTAGCTCAGCCTTCTCTTTGGCCTAGAGAAAATCAGGGACACATGAGCTCTCTCTGGCTAGAAATGCCCTTTGACTGCCAACACATGCCTTTACAAACCACAAGTAAACAGTCTGTGTTCCTCTTGCCACTGCTGTCAGTTATTGGATTCACTCAGACTTTTTTTTTAATTTAAACAAGTAAATAGAAGAAAGGACAGGAGGCTGTGTAGAAGTGGGGAAAGTGGGAATCTATGGCAGATTTACATTCCTCTCACCCTCAGTCCTGTATCCCACTCTAATAGGGTACGTCTACACTACAACGTTAATTCGAACTAACTTAGTTCGAATTACTTAATTCGAACTAAGCTAATTCAAACTAACGGATCTAGACTAAAAAACTAGTTCGAATTAGCATTTTACTAATTCGAACTAGCATGTCCACATTAAGTGGACCCTGAACCGGGCTTAAGGATGGCCGGAAGCACTGCCGGCAGGGCATCAGAGGAGGACTTAGAGCGTGGAGATGCTCTCTCAGGCTAGCCGAGGGCTGTGTTTAAAGGGTCCCAACCCCCACCCCGGACAGACAGTTCTCAGGGGTGCCCCGCTTGCAAAGCAGTCTTGGCTTGGAGTGCCCGGAGTACCCACACTGGGCACATCACAGCACTTGGCCATCAGACCGGCTGCACTTGCCGCAGCCTGCCATCTGGGGAGATGGGGCAATTGGGGGGCTGCAGGAGAGCTTCCACCCCAAAAGCCCGCAGAGCCAGCCCAGTCCTCCCCATCGGGGGCGCGTACCCCATTCCTCCCTCAACTCCTTCCCCTTACCCTTCCCTAGCCCCTCTTCTTGATGTACAAAATAAAGGACAATTGTGTTCAAAAATGGAATCTGTCTTTATTGAACAAAACTGGGGGAGACTGGGAAAAGCGGGTGGGAGAGGGGAAGAGAGAGGGTGGCAGAGGGGAGGGCAACTAAAATGATCAGGGGTTGGGAACAGGTCTCATATGAAGAGAGGCTAAAGAGACTGGGACTGTTCAGCTTAGAAAAGAGGAGACGGAGGGGGGACAGGATAGAGGTCTCTAAAACCAGGAGTTGGGTGGAGAGGGTGCATACAGAAAAGTTCTTCATTAGTTCCCATAAAGAAGGACTAGAGGACACCAAAGGAAAGGAATGGGTAACAGGCTTCAAACTAGTAACAGAAAGTTGTTTTTCACAAAGCACAGAGTCAACCTGTGGAACTCCTTGCTGCAGGAGGCTGTGAAGGCTACAACTAGAACAGAGTTTAAAGGGAAGTGAGATCAATCCATGGAGGTTGGGTCCATGGAGTGGTATTAGCCAGGGGGTAGGAGAGGTGTCCCTGCCCAAAGTTTGTGGAAGGCTGGAGAGGGATGGCACGAGACAAATGGCTTGGTCACTGTCTTCGGTCCATCCCCTCCAGGGTCCCTAGGGTTGGCCGCTGTCGGCAGACAGGCTACGGGATAGATGAACCTTTGGTCTGACCCAGGATGGCCATTGTATGCTCAGGGCTCAGGGTCGTGGGGTCTCAGTGGACCACCTTGATTTTCATGCACTCCTGCTCCTGGGTGGCCAGGCTGGCAGCTCTCCTGCCCTAGCCGGCCACCTTCCTGTGCCTAGTGCGGAGATCGTGGACGAGGTCCACGATGTCCGCACTAGCCCAGGAGGGAGCCCGCCTTTTGCGGTCCCGGGCAAGCTCCCAGGACCCGCCAGCCTGGTCCCGGGAAGAGGGGGAGGGCTGGGGGGCATCGGGTGGGTGGCTCGATCCGCACCAGGTGCAGGGTCTGCTGGCTGGGTGCTGGCAGGCTTGCACCTGGCACGGGCACCGTAGCCATCCCGTGCCCCTTTAAGGGGTCCGGGGCCGGGAGGGGGGCATAGAGTTTCCCTGGTGTTGGCCGGAGTGGCCACCAGGGAAACCTGGGGAGGGCTAGCCTCCCACTAGTTCGCATTAAGGGGCTACACAGCCCTTAATTCGAACTAGTAAGTTTGAATTAGGCTTAATCCTCGTGGAATGAGGATTACCTAGTTCGAACTAAGCGCTCCGCTAGTTCGAATTAAATTCAAACTAACGGAGCGCTAGTGTAGCGCCTATGAAAGTTAGTTCGAACTAACGTCCGTTAGTTCAAACTAACTTTGTAGCGTAGACATACCCATAGATACTTACATTGCCCATCACACATTCCCCCTGCTTCTACATCACAAGCCTATGCTGTCAATAATCTCATATAATTCTATAGGTCACTCACAAGGTGTCTGCAGATATCCATCTGGAGCTCCTCAGGGTTCAGCTCGGTTCTCCAACTAAGATGCTCATTAAGTATAGTTTGGAGCCTCTTCAGTCCCAAAAATGGGGCACAGAGATGAAATGTAGCTCTGCACTCCTGAAAAAGAGGGTTGCACCAGTGAATTGTTCCATAACACGTATTGTGCTCATTCAAATGGAACTCATGTCCTTGACTGCTCATCTACCCCAAGAATAAAAGGGATTCCCCTGAAGTAATAGACAGAAAATATGCCAGCATGACTTTAATAGGGGGAAAGGGATTCTACTTCTGGAGTATTGCATCCAATTCTGGGCACCCCATTACTTAAAAAATGTTGATACATTGGAGAAAGTCCAATGGAGGGCAACAAAAATGATTAGGAGGCTGGAACACATGATTTACAAGGAGAGGCTGAGGGATTTGGGATTATTTAGTCTTCAGAAGAGAAGAGTGAGGGGAGCTTTGATAGAAGGCTTTAACTACCTGAAGGGGGATTTCAAAGAGGATGGAGAGAGGTTGTTCTCAGTGGTACTAGATGACTGAATGAGGAGCAATGGTCTCAAGTTACAGTGGGGGAGGTCTAGGTTGGATATTCGGAAAAACTATTTTACTAGGAAGGTGGTGAAGCACTGGAATGGGTTACCTAGGGAGGCAACGGAACCTCTAAATCTAGAGTTTTCAAGTCCTAGCTTGACAAAGCGCTGGCTGGGATTGTTTAGTTGTGGCTGGTCCTGTTTTGGGCAGGAGGTTGGACTCAGTGACCTCCTGAGGTCTCCTCCAAACCTATGGTTCTATGATTTTATAATACTGAAAACTGGAGATAGCAGCAATGTTTTTTCAGAACAGATGTAGCTGTGAAAGCTGCTTCACTAGGCATAGCTGTGATCTTTCCTCTGTTGTGGGGAGGCAGGAACGTGGGGTGCAGAGATAGGCAGGAATGAACTCTTGGGATCAGACCCATGACCTATCCTGAACTCCAGTGAGACAACCCTGGCTGCTAAGGACCAGCCTGTCTGGGATTGACTCAAAAGGAGGGCAATGAACTGAGGGAAGAATTTAGGTCTCCACTGCAGGAAGGAATAGCAGAGCTCCCCTGGCAACAGGAGGAAGATTCTTTTTGCTTAGTATTTAAGTCACTGTCATTCTTACCATTGAAACTTCAGGGCTTGGATCTTGCAGGTGCAGCAGAAGCGTGACCCAGCTCTGTCTAACCTGCTTGGCAAAATAGTCCTTCCATTTTCTCTTTGCAGAGCCGGCCAGGATACCAAACAGGACAAAGGCCAATGCACGAAGAGTGTTGTCCTTCTATAGCCAAGAAAGCCACACAGGTTGGTAACGAAGAGATAACCACATCATGTATCTAGCACAGCTGTCTCTTCTACATTAGAGTAGAGTGATTCCAACTACAGAAGTTTAGAAGAACTGGAATTAATCAAGTTTGGGCCAAATGTGTTGATTCTTCAAAATACTTTGAAGACAGTTCAATTTTGACAAAATTCTTCCAGAAGCCAAGTAGGGGTACTTGGTCAGCTTCTTGGTGACCCATCTAGCAGGCTAACTGAGATCTTGGGCTTCCTGGCCCTCACCTTCAGAACAGCCTGTTTGGCAGGCTGACAAGGAGCCAGGAAATGTGTACCCTGGCACCTCTAATTCCCAGTGCTTCCAGGTTCCCTGTCTCCAGCATAGTCTGCCAGTAGACTGCCCTCAGGCAAGGCTCCCAGTAGAGCTGGGTTGAGAATAGTATTACTGTTTCACAAAGAGATTTGAAATTTGGGCTGGGGGGTGTGTCCCCCAAATAGGAACAAAACCAAAATTTGAAATCTCAAACTTCTCTGCAAAATGGAATAATTTCAACCAGGTGACATAAAAATCGTATGGAGCAGGCCCAAAACAGTCCATTACACCCTGTATGCCCATTTTCCTTGTTATGCAGCTACCTAATCTAGTATTCATACTTCCTTTGCCATTCTCATTGGAAATAAAGATGAACAGAAGGGTGAGACTGAAGGAGCAGGGATGGCATCCTCATTTTCTTAATTCTCTGCTCCGCCATAAAACACATCTCTTCCCTAAGGCCTAAAATCACTTCATTCTGACATGAACAATGCCCAGTGAGGACACATCATGCATTGTAAATGGAGCCTCATCAATGTCAGCTGAACTGGGGTTGAAGGCTTCTGTTCACGTACATTATCGAAGTACTTCCGGATCTGTATGGTGAGGTCTCTGAAGGAAGAACCTATGTCCTTCCCTTTCAGCTCCTTCAGGACTTTGGCCAGTGCCTTCATGCATTCGATAATGATTTCAAAACTGAAAGTCTCTTCTAAAGTCCTGATCAGTGTCTCCAGAAGAAACTTCTTGTACTTTTTCACCTGTTCAGACATATGACATTAAAAAACACTTTCCACTAACCACATTTCTAATATGTTTTTTTAGCAATTATGAAGCAGTGGGAATTTCATCTGCCCCCTAGTGACCTATAGCTATATTTTACATCAGGTACTAGCTACAATAAGCCAAACTCTGTGCCATATTACACCTATGTAATCCTATTAGATTTCTAATTACTTAGATTTGAAGGCCAAAAGGGACCATTGTGACCTCCTTCACAACACAGAACCTCCCCAAAATAATGTCTGTTTGACTAGAGCACCTCTTTTAGAAAAACAGCCCATCTTGTTTTTAAAGTTGCTACTGATAGAGAACCCACCACAACCCTTGGTAAATGGTTCCAATGATTAAAATTACCATTAAAATGTATGCCTTACTATCAGTCTGAATTAGTTTAGCTTCATTCCTCCCCCCCCCCCCCCCATTGAATCTAAAGGCACATTTTCTAGCCCTTTGAAAATTCTTGTGACTCTTCTCCAATTTATCAGAATCCTTCTTGAATTGCAGGCATGATCCTGACATAGTATTCTAACAGTTCTCACACCAGTGCCATAAGCAGAGGTAAAATAACTTCTTTATTCTTATTCAGAATCCCTCTGTCTATGCCTCCGAGGATCACCTCAGCTCTTTTGGTCACAGCTTTGTACTGGGCGCTTACGTTCAGCTGATTATCTATCATGATTTGAGTTTTTTAGTGTCTCTGTTTCCTGGAATAGAATCTCTCATCTTGGAAGTATGGCCTACACTCTTCATTCCTAGGAGTATACATTTACATATGATCATATTAAGTACATATTGTTTCCTTATGCCCAGCTTACCAAGGGAACCAACCTGCTGTGTATTGACTGCAAAGAGGTTACAGGGGTATGAGAGAGCAGAAGTTGGCCTAGTGCATTGTGCATGGCCTCTGTAAATCCTGAGCAATTGTTTCCTTTAGTTTCTCTAGTTATGCTGCATTGTATTCAGTATTCTATCTTACCTTCTCAGGTGCCCCATAGACTACATTTCCCAGGCCTCTTACAGCCATTCGACGGACAATCCAGTAGTTGTCCTCTAACCTTTCTTCTAAGATGTGTAAGACACACTTAAGCAACTTCTTCTCCCTGAGTATGGGATCAGTCATTAGCTGAAATAAAATCAACATGTCCATTAGCTCTAATATGTTCATTAAGATAGCGAATATAATTTGAGGAGACACGTAATACACTGTAATTTATTATTCTATATGAATGAGTACTGTGTTAAAAACATGGATTTTTCCTTTTAGGCACTATAATGGGTGATTGCTCATCCCTTGAGAGCCTCTCAGTGACTGCATTTGATACCACAGTCCTTTTCTCGCCCAGGTGCATCCTGCCAGTCGATCTTAGTGAGTCTTCCATGGCTCAGCCCTCTGGCCAAGTCCCAAAGTCCAAACAAATGCCTTTTAGGTCCTGTTGCCCTCACTAGGGTCTTCAGCCCCAACTCTGGACCCTTTATATTCTGTTCTTTGTTCAACCTCTCCATAAGCCCTGTCCCCTTCATCGGGTTTATGCCACTGGGGAACCTGGGCCTGCCCACTACTCTTGGTTCCAACCTAGAAATAGCAGCGAGTCATTGCTTCATTTCAGTTCATTGCTACTTTTTCCTTGGGTTCTTCCTATGGGGCCACTTTCAGTTTCTCCCTCAAATTATATGTTTAAGGCTCGTAAGGACTCTCTCTCTGCAAATTCAGCTTCAGAAAATGCTGCCTGAAATAAACCCCTGTGAATTGGTTTGGCCAGAGAATAGCATCCTTTCTTGGCCCTCCACTTCCTGAAAGGAACTGACCTAATAAAGCCCTGTAGCTCCATATATCTGAGCCAGCTGGGCTCTGATTGGCAGCTTTCATGAGGCCTCTCTAGGCAGACCTTGAAAACCCACGTTTGTGACTCCTTTCCTAGGTGGGGTGTAGAAAGATTTTGGGGCACAAACAGATTCCTAGAACCACCAGATGAGCCTCTAAAATAGCGACTTAGCGTAAATGTGAAATATGACACAGACGTTATAGCAAGGCTGTGGAGAGGGAGGATGCTCCAGTAGTTAGCAGCCTAGGACTTAGGAGGTTCCAGTTCAATTTCCTGCACCCTCAAAGACTTCCTAGATGATGTTGGGCAAGTCACTTAGGCCTTCTGTGCATCAGTTTCCTCTTTGCAAAATGGGACTAATAGTGTTTCCCTGCCTCACAGGAGTATTGTAGGGATACATACTTTTAAAGAGTTTTGAGGCACTCAGATACTACATTATCATTTTGAAGTACTCAGATAATACAAGTTTCTAAAAGGATGTTTTAAGGAAGATGGAGAAAAATTGTTCTCCTTGGCCTCTAAGGATAGGATAAGAAGCAATGAGCTTAAATTACATCAAGGGAGGTTTAGGTTGGACAGCAGGAAAAACGTCCTGCCTGTCAGGGTGGTTAAACCCTGCAATAAATTGCCTCAGGAGGTTGTGGAATCTGCATCACTAGAAATATTTAAGAGCAGGTTAGACAAACACCTGTCAGGGATGATCTAGACTGTGCTTGGTCCTGCCGTGATGGCTGGGGATTGGACTCGAAGACCTCTCAAGATCCCTTCCAGTTCGAATGTTCTATGAATCTATTATTCTACATTAATGCGAATCTAAGATAGATGTTAATGTATTTGTATGTTGCTTATTTTATAGTATTAGGACACTAGATTCATTTAGAAGATTTGCTGAGCTAGGCCAAAATCAGGAGCTGTTGGTTAGTATTAGCCCTAGGAATTGTCAGAAAAGGTCTAGTAACTCAAATTCTATGGCTACATCTACATTGGCATGATTTTGCGCAAAAGCAGCTGCCTGTCTACACTGGCGGGGAGTTCTTGCGCAAGAACACTGACATTCTAATGTCTAAAATCAGTGCTTCTTGCGCAAAAACTATGATGCTCCCGCTCAGGAAAAAGCCCTCCTGTGCAACTGTTCTTGCGCAAGAGGCCAGTGTAGACAGGCCACATTAATTTCTTGTGCAAGAAAGCCCAATGGCTAAAATGGCCATCGGAGCTTTCTTGCGCAAGAGAGCGTCTACACTGGCACGGATGATTTTGCACAAAAGCGCCTCTTAGCGCAACAGCACATGCCAGTGTAGACTCTCTCTTGCGCAAATATTCTAACGCAAAAACTCTTGCGTTACAAGTATGGGTATGTCTACCCTATAAAGTTAATTCGAACTAACAGCTGTTAGTTCGAATTAACTTTAATAGCGGCTATACATACA
Organism: Pelodiscus sinensis; assembly: GCF_052426305.1. NCBI lineage: Eukaryota > Metazoa > Chordata > Testudines > Trionychidae > Pelodiscus > Pelodiscus sinensis. The sequence continues at coordinate 314,834,071 of NC_143052.1, forward strand.
AACTGCTAGTTCGAATTTCAATCGAACTAGCGGAGCGCTTAATTCGAACTAGGTAAACCTCATTCTATGAGGAGTAACGCCTCGTTCGAATTAAGTAGTTCAAATTAAGGGCTGTGTAGCCACTAAATTCGAACTAGTTGGAGGCTAACCCTAATCAGGTTGCCCTGATGGCCACTCTGGGCCAAACCAGGGAAACTTTTCTGCCCCTCTCTCAGCCCCAGAGCCCTTAAAGGGGCACGGTTTGGCTACAGTGCCTGTGCCAGTTGCAAGCCTGCCAGCACCCAGCCAGCAGACCCTGCACCTGGCATGGCATGAGCCAGCCACCCGCTGCCACCCAGCCCTCCGCCTCTTCCCAGGACCAGGTTGGCGGCTCCTAGGAGCCTGCCCAGGGCCACAAGAGGCAGGCGCCCGCGTGGTCTAGTGCGGAGATCGTGGACATTATCGAGGTTTGGGGGGGAGGCCTCCAGCGTCCACGACCTCCACACTAGGCACAGGAATGCAGCCGTCTAGGGCAGGATAGCTGCCAGCCTGGCCACCAAAGGCCACATCCAAATCCAGGAGCAGGTTTGCATGAAAATCAAGTTGTTCCAGTGAGACCCCCGACCCTGAGCCCTGCGCTTAGAACATAAGAACATAAGAATGGCCGTACTGAGTCAGACCAAAGGTCCATCTAGTCCAGTAGCCTGTCTGCCGACAGCGGCCAACACCAGGTACCCCAGAGGGGATGGACCGAAGACAATGACCAAGCGATTTGTCTCGTGCCATCCATCTTCAGCCTTCCACAAACAGAGGCCAGGGACACCATTCCTACCCCCTGGCTAATAGCACTCCACGGACCCAACCTCCATGAATTTATCTAACTTCTCTTTAAACTCTGTTATAGTTCTAGGCTTCACAGCCTCCTGTGGCAAGGAGTTCCACAGGTTGACTATAAGAAGAACTTTGTGTGAAGAAGAACTTTCTTTTATTAGTTTTAAACCTGATGTCCATTCATTTCATTTGGTGTCCTCTAGTCCTTATATTATGGGAACTAATGAAGAACTTTTCTTTATGCACCCTCTCCACACCACTCATGATTTTATAGACCTCTATCAGATCCCCCCTCAGTCTCCTCTTTTCTAAGCTGAAAAGTCCCAGTCTCTTTAGCCTCTCTTCATATGGGACCTGTTCCAAACCCCTAATCATTGTACTTGCCCTTTTCTGAACCCTTTCCAAGGCCATATCTTTTTTGAGGTGAGAAGACCACATCTGTACACAGTTCTGAAGATATGGCGTACCATAGTTTTATACTTCCCCTCCTCCTTCTTCCCTGGCTTCCCCCTTCCAGTTCCCTCCTCCCAGGTTTCCACCTCCCCTCTCCCACCCTCTTTCTTCCCCTCTCCCACCTCCTTTTCCCAGTCCCCCAGAGGTTAACTCACCCCCCCCCCCGCCCCCAGTTTTGTTAAATAAAGAGAGTTTCTATTTTTGAACACGTGTCCTTTATTTTTTACATCAGGAAGAGGGGGCTCGGGAAGGGTAAGTGGAAGGAGGTGAGGGAGGAATGGGGCACGAGCCCCCGATGGGGAGGACTGGGGTGGCTCTGCGGGCTCCTCGGGGTGGAAGCTTTCCTGTAGGGCCTCCTGGATCCTGACAGCCCCCTGATTGACCTCCCCCAGATGGCAGCCTGCGGCAAGTGCAGCCGGGCTGATGGTCGAGTGCTGTAATGTGCCGAGGGCATTCAGGGCACTCCAAGACAGGACTGCTTTGCTGTCCCCATCGAGTTAGACAAGCAAGCGGGGAATCCTGAGAACTGTCTGTCCGGGGTGGGGGTCGGGTCCTTTTAAGCACAGCCCTCGGCTAGCCTGAGGAAGCAGCTCCACACCTTAAGTCCTAACCTGATGCCCTGACGGCACTGGTTCTGGCCAGCCTTAACTTCGGTTCAGGGTCCACTCAATGTGGACATGCTATTTCGAATTAGCAAAATGCTAATTCGAATTAGTTTTTAGGTCTAGATGCACTCATTTGAATTAGCTTATTTCGAATTAACTAATTCGAATTAAGTTAAATTGAATTAGTGCTGTAGGTTAGACATACCTTATTTGCGCAAAATCTTGCCAATGTAGAAGTAGCCTATCTATATCTTTCTCACTCTCTCTTAACCACCAACTAGAATAGGCAGCTAGGCCAGGCTAGTATAGACCCCAAAAATAACAAAGAGAAAATGATTAAGAAAGGTGTAATGAAGTTCCTTGTGAGATTTCCTTACAAAGGACACATTCTACTATCTAAAATGAATTCCTATGAAGTGAACTGTACAATTCCTCAGAGAAAGGTAAACAACAGATAACAGCCTAATGGTGGAACTGCTCATACCTGAGCAAAGAAAGCTGTGCTGGTGCCTCGCTGATTTTCTGATGGGGAATTTACCCAGGGGAGGAGGCTCTGTATGATCTCCACTGTTATTAGTCCAGATCTTTGCAGAACACTGGAAGACAAAAGGAACCACTTATGGGGCAGACTGTGCACTTCAAAAGCTTAGCTGCTATGACCATACAACTCTAAAACCTACGCATGGAAGCTCTGTGTTTCTCACCCAGGACACCCCACACAAAGCTATACCTGAAAGTTCCCTGTCAGTCACTCTATTTGTTGCCGATCCCTGAGGATGAAATGCTGTCTCCTAGATCTCTTACCTCACCAGCAAACACACCCCCTCGTGGTGAGTCTGCGGATTTTCAAGAAGCATCCAAGTTCTCTGCTTCCAGAGTGTTCTTATCAGCTTCTCATTCACAGCCTTGAAAAGCACAGCCTCTAATGCTTCAATAGAAAGCCTGGGGGAAAAGAGGCACAGAACTGTAGTAACCAATAGAAAGGCACAGCCTAAGCAGTCAGGAAACCCCAGTTACTTGTCAGGTCTGTTGTTCATTGACAGTTCATCCATTGATAGTATCCTGGGGACCACTGTTTTTGGAAGGACTTAATTCCAGGAGGTATTTCAGTCTCATACATCTCATATTACTAGTGTTGCTATGGACAACATTTTGCAGTCACTTTCTCCTATCTGCAAGGCGTATGGGCACTAGCACAGTACAGTAATATGGAAAAAATTCACAATCAGACCCCAAAAGCTGGGACACAGAGAGATTAGTGATCACTAATGGATATTTTGGGGCCCTATCTCCAGCGAGATGTGACAGGGTGCTGAGAGCTTGTACTTGGGGTCAGCACTCTGGTAACTACTAGTACTAATTAGCTTCCCCAGAGAAAGCCTAATTGGATAGAAATGTACCTGATTGCCTGGCTAGAGTGGGGCTATAGAATCAACAAACCTATTATCCCATTAATAAGGAATCTGCCTAAAGGGACACACAGAGGAGTGTTTGAGGGAAACAGAGAGCAAAAGAGACAAATGCTAGGAGAGCCTTTCAAAGGGAGTTCTCTGAATGGAAACACTTTCCCTCCATCTGGAGGAGGGACTAGAAAGCTGAGATATAATGTAACGGTGCTATGCATGGACAGGCGGATTAAAACACTGCACATAGTCTACACATCGGTATGTACAGACAAGAAAGTCTCAACACGGGCAACGACTCCTCCGAAGTTTGGAGAGTTTTATGACAGGAAATGGAAACCAGCCACAGAAGGTAGCGTTCTGCAAAGTGGGGCCTGAAAATAACCCTGATGTAGTTTTGGCTACCCTTAAAAGAGCAGCAGGTGGACCTGCGAGACACAGAGCAATGTGTGCCCTTCAACTGACACCACACAGCAGTGCGGATGGGAGGAGCTGCTGGTGCAGGACACTGGTTCCCAGGCATGACAGGGCCATGCGCCTCTCTGTTGGTCACAATGGCTCTTGGGAGCAGAGCCCTGTGGATGTGCAGAACCCAATGTCTATCTGCAGATCTCCGTGTCCAGGGGTAGATGTTTGTATTCGCGCAGGGCTCTAACCATTTTTTGCCTGTATTCTAACTCATTATCACTGACATCTCTGTTCTTTGATAATATACCAGTTCTTGTTTTCCCTATAAATACATCTAAGTGTTGTATGTTTTCCAGAGCTGAGTTCTAAAGTATAAGTGTAAGCAGGGGCTGAACTACTGCTTGCAATCAGCCAGCGAAAAGGAGAGACTACACCACATTTTGGGGGTGGGCATGCTCACTCAAATTGTTTAGCCCTGTAAGATAATTAACTGTTGATATGTAAATACAGGCCTGTCTGATAATTAACTGCTTCATGCTGGGATGGGGAAGGAATCTGGGGTGTGGTTATATAAATCCAATTCAGCCAGGGCTCATGGAGGACTGGTTGTCAGAATGGAATGTGATGTATTGTAACTAATTTGGCTGTTGTGGGGTCACAAACCATGCTACCCCTAAATGTAGGAACTGTAAAATATGACACCAGTGCTTGCAGGAGAGACACCATCATTGTAAGGGGTCTCAGATAAACAAGCCTCCCCCTTCCAGAGCTGAGTGAACTGAGTTGGGGACAAAGGGCTTGAGCCAGCCTGCTTCATGCCTGCCAGGTGTCAGCTGTAAGGCTGATTCAACCTGTCTCTCTCCTTCCCCCCCCCCCCCCCGCCTTCTAAGGGTAGACCTAAAGCAGACTCCATTAGGAGTCTTTTTGTTATTCCAGTGGAAGCTGGAATCTTTTTGCCAGCCTAGGTGGTAGCTAAAGAGTTGAAATCACTAAGAGCTGAAGTCACTGGTTTGGCCTGGAGCCAGACCCATTGCAGCCAGCAGAGGGGCTGGTGGGAGAGACCAGAGGGTGGCCAGCAGGGCAGCTGGAGAGGAGCAGTGGCAGGCAGCCAGCAGAGCGGCTGGTGGAGCAGCAGACCACAAGAGCAGCACGAAGGTGGCATGGCCTCAGGCTCAATGGGTGGAGTCATCAGGGTGATGTGTCTGGGACTGTACTGACAGAGCTGTAAGTGGGGCGTTTGAAGTGGGGTATGGAGAAAGTTTGGGTAGGTGAATGGGACCCTTACATTGTTGGACTAGTGAGCCTGAGGGGCAAAGGACATTGCTCAATCCATTTGAGCTGGGATGGTTACTCGTGGGTTGGTTATGAACTCTGGCTGTGGTATTTTCCCAAGCTAATGCCATGTGACCTCTCTCTCTCTCTCTCTTTCATTAAAAGTTTCTTTTCTACACTCAGACTCTGTGCTTGCAAGTGGGGAAGCATTGCCTCTCAGAGGCGTCCAGAGGTGTGTGAATTTCCCAAGCTACTGAGTGGGGGCTCAAGACTGTTGTGTGTGAGATGGATGAAAAGGGAGTGTGTTTGTGTGTGTGGGGGGGGGGGAGGTTATTTGTTGTGTGCTGAGCTTGTGTTTCTCTGTTTGGTTTAGTTTGGTGTTTGTTTGTTTGTTTGTTTGTTTGTTTGTTTGTTTGTTTGAAGGAGCTTCTAAAAGGTTTGAAATCTAGAAGCCTATGTTAATTGGCTGAGCCTCAGTCGGGGGAGGGGCTACCAGAGCTATATAAGCCTGTGAGTCCGCGAACAGGGAGCTTGGAGAGGGACTTTGGAGTGGGAGTTTAGAGGGCACTAGTGACTTCTGATCTTCTTTAAACCTAACTTTTATAATAATCTATATTCCAGAGATTTAATAAGCCCAGTTTTTACTTAAATTTATTCATAAAAAAATGGAGACAGAAGCCCAGCAGCAGAGTGGGGGCTATCCTGTTTATTACGTCGAGTGTAACATGTATGATTACCTGCCCTGTGGGCGAGTGGCGTATGTGTGCACCTGTTGCAAGGAGCTCCTGGCCCTCAGAGACCGAGTTCGGGCTTTGGAGGCCAGGGTGGCTGAACTGGAGGAGCTAACAGAGGTAGAGAGCTATGTTGATGAGACTTTCCAGGACACTGTAGTACTGTCCCACCTCCAGTCTGAGAGTCTCAGTGCTCTTAAGGAGGTTGAAAGTCTCAAGGGAACAGAGAATTCAATGGGAGCAGAGGGAAACCATCCCGTAGTTGGGACCCTCCTTCCCGAGGATGTTGCGGTATCCTCTCGCACCAACGATACCTCTGAGGGGGAGGGAATGCCAGATGTTAGGAAGAGGCAGGTGTTAGTAGTGGGTGATTCGATCGTTAGAAACATAGATAGTTGGGTTTGTGATGACCAGGAGAACTGTATGGTCACTTGACTGCCTGGTGCAAAGGTTGCGGATCTCTCGAGGTATCTAGATAGACTTATGTCTAGTGCTGGGGAGGAGCCGGTGGTCGTGGTACATGTAGGTATCAATGACATAGGGAAGGGTAGGAGAGATGTCCTGGAGGCCAAATTTAGGTTGCTAGGAAAGAGACTGAAATCCAGGACCTCTATGGTGGCATTCTTGGAAATGCTTCCAGTTCCACGCGCAGGACCAGCTAGGCAGGCAAAGCTTCAGAGTCTCAATGCGTGGATGAGACGATGGTGTAGGGAAGAGGGGTTTGGATTTATCAGGAACTGGGGACACTTTTGGGAGAGGGGGAGCCTATACAGGAAGGATGGGCTCCACCTAAACCAGGGTGGAACCAGACTACTGGCACTAAACATTAAAAGGCCGTAGAGCAGTTTTTAAACTAAGAGATGGGGGAACGCTGATTGGTGCGGAGATGCACGTACATCGCAGGGAGACTTCTCTTAGAGGAGAATCCGTTGATAGAGATTCTCTAAGCTGTAGTCAGAAAGAGAGGACAAAGAGACTGAGGCCTGAGGAGGCCTAGATAGTAGTGTTTGTGTTGCCAGAGCTTGGTGGTTTCAGGGAACTGACCTATAGCAAGCACAAACAAGACTTTCTCATATTAAAAGCAGGTGATGGTAAGGTGCCTCATAACCCTGAGAACTCCTGGGGAGTGTCACACAAATGGACTGGGATTCTCTTTGTTTTGCTCCCTTTCTTCTAATTACCTGCAAGGGTTGCCCTCACATAGTTGTTGTCCTTTTCTGAATAACCTCCTTCGGCTGCTCATCCTGGGCAAAGGCATCTTTTGTCCTAGAGTTTGGCTGATCTGCTGCAGGAGAACAGTAAACAACTCCGGGAACAGCTCCTGCACAGTTTTGCTCAGCTGCAATGCTGACACCACTTCAAAGATGGCACATGTTGCCTGAAAGGAGAGCATGGTAAAAGAAGAGGTCTCTTCCTAACACTATCACACTCTCTCCCCTTCTGATACCTGCTGGACTAAATTCTCACTCCTGTCACTAACTTGATGAATGACCGAGAGCAATTCACTCCATGTGTGCCTTAGCGTCCCATAGCTGTAAAAATGTGTACGACCTATCAAAGCATGTTGTGAGTTGTACAAAACATCTGCAAAGCACTGTAAGAAATCTGATTCAAAGACTTTCTAATTGCCAGATAGTATTAAGTGAATCAGCCACATACTCTAAATCTGCCATCTGTTGTTCCACAGAAAGCACAGCTGGAATCCAGGAAACAGTACTTCAGAAAAGAAGTGCCCATATGACAATATTATACCACTCATCTAGCTTTCCATCAGCATGTTTGTCACAAGGCAGAGAAATACATGTCTGTCGTCTAACTTACTGTGAGAGGTTCAGCAGCTGCTAAATGCAGGTCAGTTTTTGTCTCTGAGGTCATCCTTCCTTCTTGGCTTGTTGGAGTCTTTATTTTTTCTATTAGGACCTTTAGGACTTGAGGGGCGAGCAAGGGATCTGTCCCCAGAGATCTCCACAGCTCAGTGGTGTCACTGCAATTTAACATAAGTTATATGTGACCCCCTGGAGACTTTTGTGGCTCTGACTATATGCATCATATTCAAGTAAAGAACACATTTTCTCCTTGACTATGATCAGGGCTCACCAACCGCGCTGTCCGGCGAACTGTGCATGCACAGATCGTTCTGCGCATGCACAGGTCGCCCGAACCCGGCTCTTCCAGGTTACAATCTACACGCCATGGGTGAGTAGATTGTATTATTTGTCAAGCCCTGCCTATGATGAGCAAGTTCAGAGTGCTGTCCTCCTTATATGGTCCTCATGTTTTACATATTGAGTTTCTAGTTACAGAACTAAGTTAAGTTACATTTCAGGTTACATTTCTACAGTGCATGACTATTTTGGGATCCTGGAGGTATCCCGAAATAGCTACCCCACATTTACACAAGCAGCCCGTTATTTTGAAATATTTTTCAAAATAATGGGCACACTATTTTGCCATCCCAAGAAACTTTGTTGCATGAGGGATAAGGGATGGCTTGAAATAGCGCATTATTTCGACATTTGGTGCTGTGTAGAAGCGCCACATTACAAAATAGGCTATGCAAAATATGATACGCAATTTGCGGAGTGCAAATTGTGCATCTTATTTCAAGTTTAGGGTGCTGTATAGACACAACCCTAGTCTTACTGCACCATAACCATTAATGCTAGACTTCAGAAGGAAAGGACACAGAGCTCTAATCACAGTTCCTGTTTTCCTACTTCTCAGTAGATATGGAATCATGAGCATATGATGCCCAAAGATCTGGGGCCTGGGAGACAAGTTGAAGAAAGAAAAATGATCTTCCTACTAACTGGATGTACAACTACGAGAACAAATATTTGTGGCTAGCCCATGACCTCTTCACAAATAGCATTCCCTGGCCTCTATTTGCCAGAATGGGCATGTTCTGTTCACTCCCTATGGGGCACCTGGCATTGGCCACTGTCTGAAGACAGGATCCTGGGCTAGATGGACATTTGGTCTGACCCACTACAGCCGTTCTTATGTTCTTAGATTCCAGCACTGATGACTGATAATTCAGCTAGGGATGTTTGAATGAAATGATAGATATGCTTACCGCCCTGTCTTTAAGTACCAAGAATGACAACTCCATTCCAGCAGCCATACCCTTGCTGATACCAAAAGCCTGGTACCCTATCCTGGCTAATCAGCCAGGAATTTGGATTTGAAGCTTTCATGCTACCAGAAAACGAACAGTCACTGGCAATTTCCAGGGTGATGTTAGTTCAGGGGTCTGGAGAGGCAAAAATCCACTCCAGTGATGCCAGTAAAGGGAAGTCTTTAGGATGCCAAAGCAACTATTAATTAATGGAAACAGAATGACACTTAATTTCTCCCTGCACCCACCTTGACATGGTCTTGGACCTTTCTGCAGAAAGACCCAAGCTATTAACCTTTAGGAATGATCTCAAACTGTCTGTGGCTTAAATGAAGCCTTACATCTTCCAGTGAAGCCGTGGGATCCATGGTTACCAAAATGAACACTGTAAGGAGCAGTATATACCTGTCCATCGGCAGAGGTTTGATGAGGAGGCTGAAGATCACTGCCTCTAGGTGATGGTGAGCAAGAATGGACACTGCCTCCACCAGGAACTGCCTCAAGCTACCCTGCTTGATGGTAGGCATATAATTATATATTCTACTCAGGATATCTGACACCTGGACAGAATAAAACCAGAAAAAATGTCCCTTTTCCATTCTCTCCATTCATTCTGCAGAACCAAAACATTTATTTAGTCGTTTAGCAATTTGCTGTTCTTGTAGAAAATCCTCCCTTCAAAAAACAAGTATTTAGACATGGCTGCATAGATTTAACCCACAAAAATTATACATATCTCTGCCCATACCTGGCTGCAACACCGGGTTAAGACATGCTGAGGCCCGAAGCTATGTCAAGTTAAAGAGGCCTCATTGCATTTCCAAAAAAAACATGTATTATTCTAACAGAAAGGAAAATGAAAATAGAAATAATAAAGTTATCTATCTATCTATCTATCTATCTATCTATCTATCTATCTATCTATCTATCTATCTGTACATAGGCAAAGAGGCAAGTAAAAACTAGCAATTTTGGGGTATTTTTAGAGACCCCTCATTATCTGAGGCCCTAAGATGTAGTTCACTTAGCTTGTCTCTTGGGGCCGGATATTCTCTTTTTGCATTTTACTCGGAGTCTAATTTTTCCAGGCCTTTCATGGCTGGAAACTGTGACAACAAGATAGACAAATAATCAAGCATCTTCCTTTTCACTTGGGGTACGGTTACACTAGCTCGTTAGTTCGAGCTAGGTAGGGTAATGAGGGCAAGCAGAGTTGCAAATGAAGCCCAGGATTTAAATATCCTGGGCTTCATTTGCATGTTCCTGGGTGCTGCCATTTTAAAATCCCCCTTAATCCGAACACCGTGCCCGCGGCTACATGCGGCACGGAGTAGGTAGTTCTAATTAAAGATCCTAATTCCATGAGGAGTAACGGTAGTTCGAATTAGGATCTTTAATTTGAACTACCTAGTCCATGCCGCATGTAGCCGCGGGCACAGAGTTCGGACTAAGGGGGATTTAAAAATGGTGGTGCCAGGGAACATGCAAATGAAGCCCGGGATATTTAAATCTCGGGCTTCATTTGCAACTGCGCTTGCCCTCATTACCCTACCTAGCTCGAACTAACGAGCTAGTGCAGATGTACCGTTAGATTATCTCTGTCTTCTGCTGTTGATTCCCCCATTGCCTGACTCAGGATAGGAACACAGATGGAATTAACTTCCAATCCCAGGGGGAGAAACAGCAAGACTTGTGTTCACTGCAAATGATGGCAAAGACCTGAAAGCCTGCAGGTTAGCCAGAAAAACCTCTCCAGCTTCTATTTTACCTCATCCAGCATGGCACCTCCACACTCCTTCAGGATGATCTTCATCCACAGACCGGCTGCTGTGGCACAGGAGGGACTAGCAGACAGCATACCATCCAGTATGGCCTCAATAAAATCTGTGGCTTGGTCAGAGGGAAAGTACTTACTAACCACCTGTGGACAGATCAAAACCAGGAAAGATTGCAATGATAGTCGGCTCCAGTACTTTTAAGAAAGGAGGCCTAAGAGCTGTATAGGAAAATATGTATTCATCAGCAAATTGCTAATTGGGCTCATATCTGGCAAGGCAGTTGCAATTAAAATTTTCTCTGTAATCTTTCTAGCTACCACATCTCTATTCTACACTAATAATATCAGGTTAGATCTTAGGTTGTACAGTTAGCACAACATTGTATGGGACAAACAGGATGTAAATTTCCAGTTTATATTCTATGATGTACATGACATCTTTTCACAAAATATAAAAATATGCAAAGAGATGCATGCACACAAATATAGGTTCAGGTAAACACACAAGGTGCCAAGACTGGTTTCTCAGCTTGATGTCCCGCTCACATATTTTCCCCCTGGATGGATGGATGGATGGATGGATGGATGGATGTGCGCACGCACATGCATGGGCATGTTCATGCAACTGTCTGGAATCTGTTTTTTACATGGCATTCATAGCATATACCTATGAAAAGCATGTTACTGATTACACATGAATGCCTCACTCCCATAGCTCGCTCCAAGTGTGGAAAGACATCACGAAAGCATAAAACAATCATGGAAACATAGAATACTAGGACTGGAAGGGACCTTGAGAGGTCATCGAGTCCAATCCCCTGCCCTCATGGCAGGACCAAATACTGTCTAGACCATCCCTGATAGACATTTATTTAACCTACTCTTAAATATCTCCAGAGACGGAGATTCCACAACCTCCCTGGGCAATTTATTCCAGTGTTTGACTACCCTGACAGTTAGGAACTTTTTCCTAATGTCTAACCTAAACCTCTCTTGCTGCAGTTTAAGCCCATTGCTTCTTGTTCTATCCCCATAGGCCAAGATGAACAAGTTTTCTCCCTCCTCCTTATGGCACCCTTTTAGATATCTGAAAACTGCTATCATGTTCCCCCTCGATCTTCTCTTTTCTAAACTAAACAAACCTAATTCCTTCAGCCTTCCCTCATAGGTCATGTTCTCTAGACCTTTCATCATTCTCGTTGCTCTTCTCTGGACCCTCTACAATTTCTCCACATCTTTCTTGAAATGCGGTGCTCAGAACTGAACACAATACTCCAATTGAGGCCTAACCAGCGCAGAGTAGAGCAGAAGAATGACTTCTCATGTCTTGCTCACAACACCCCTGTTAATGCATCCCAGAATCATGTTTGCTTTCTTTGCAACGGCATCACACTGCTGACTCATATTCAACTTGTGGTCCACTATAACCCCTAGATCCCTTTCTGCCGTACTCCTTCCCAGACAGTCGCTTCCCATTCTGTATGTATGAATCTGATTGTTCCTTCCTAAGTGGAGAACTTGGCATTTGTCTTAAACTTCATCATATTTACCTCAGACCATTTCTCCAAGTCATTTTGAATTATGACCCTATCCTGCAGATTAGTCGCAACCCCTCCCAGCTTGGTATCATCTGCAAACTTAATAAGCGTACTTTCTATACCAATATCTAAATTGTTGATGAAGATATTGAACAAAGCCGGTCCCAAAACAGACCCCTGTGGAACCCCACTTGTTTGCCTTTCCAGCAGGATTGTGACCCATTAATAACTACTCTCTGAGTATGGTTATCCAGCCAGTTATGCACCCACCTTATAGTAGCCCCATCTAAGTTGTAAATACCTAGTTTATTGATAAGAATATCATGCGAGACTGTATCAAATGCCTTACTAAAGTCTAGGTATACTATATCCACCACTTCTCCCTTATCCACAAGACTCGTTATCCTATCAAAGAAAACTATCAGATTGGTTTGACATGATTTGTTCTTTACAAATCCAGGCTGGCTGTTCCCTAGCACCTTGCCACTTTCCAAGTGTTTACAGACGATTTCCTTAATTACTTGCTCCATTATCTTCCCAGGCACAGAAGTTAAACTAACTGGTCTGTAGTTTCCTGGGTTGTTCTTATTTCCCTTTTTATAGATGGGCACTATATTTGCCCTTTTCCAGTCCTCTGGACAAGGGAAAATGAATGGTGCACAGCCACTAGAACAGTCACTTAGGGTACGTCTAGACTACAGGCTTCTGTCGACAAAGAGCGTCTAGACTACATTGAGTTCTGTCGACAAAGCAAGCTGCTTTGTCGACATGGCAGTGTAGTCTAGACGCAACCCTACAGGCAATAACACCATCTGTCGACAGAACTCTGTCGACAGAAGGTGTTATGCCTCGTAAAATGAGGTTTACCAGCGTCAAGAAAACTGCTGAGTTCTGTCGACGTTATGTTGACAGAACTCAGCGGCAGTGTGGACGCAGGTATAGTTTTGTCGACAAAAGTCCACTTTTGTCGACAAAACCCTGTAGTCTAGACACACCCCTAGTGTCTGTTACCTTAGCCATTTTGCAAGATGCTTGAAACAGAGCCTCAGGGTCTGGAGTTGTTAGTGCCTCACGGAGACATCTCAGCTCCTCCTCTGCTGACCCCAGGTTTCTGCACTGACCTAGGATAGAGAAAAGGAGAAAAAGTATGGCAACATTTAATAAAACTGAACCTCTGATCCATAGATAATCTTTAAGGGAAAGCTGTCCTGCTCTGTCATCTCCCTCTCCCCACCCCACTCTGCAGAGGGGGGGACATATGGGCATATGGCAGGGGAGAGAGTGTGTGTGAGACAATGTGTGTGTGTGTGTGTGTGTGTGTGTGTGTGAGAGAGAGAGAGAGAGAGAGAGAGAGAGTGAGAGAGAGAGAGAGAGAGAGGGAGGGACATGCTGGCTGCCAGAGAAATCTTAGAAACAGTGCACTGCCTCTTTAGATAGGCACTCCGTTACTCACCATACTTCAGACTGGAGCAGCACTATTGTATGTGTCCCTCTTCCCAAACTCTGCTCTGCAGAGATGATGACAGGGGCAAAGGGGTCACCCTGACTTCTGCACGCCTCCCTGCTCACCTCCCCTCCACACACCACTAGCAGCAGATAGGATGGAGCAAGGTCGGAGAGGGGCAGCTGAACACATGCTGCTGGCATGCTTGCTAATCAGCTGAGCGCTCCAGACAGAAATTCTGGGGAGAAGGGCAGATCTGGCCTGTGTGCTATATTTTGCCCACCCTCTAATATTTGCAGATTATTTATTATTTGTGCAGTTCTCTTCCAGCAATGTACTTACAAGGCCCCAATCATTCTGTTATATAAGTATCGCTAACAAGACAGAAAGAATTACAGATGGAAAAAAGGGTCATTACAACAATGAAAGAAAGTGAAGAGTTACTTACACCTGCTCATGGTCTCCTCACCTTGTATATTGAGAAGACAGTTGATACAGTCAACCACCCACTGACGCGATGAGGTAATTGAAGCACAGGTATATGGTGCTAATAGCCCAATCAGATATCCAAAGTGATCAAAAGTTTCCTGAGGCTAATTAAAAAAGAATGAAGAATGAAAGTTCTCCGGCTATACTGGACATTATTTGCCTTCCTTATTGTGAACTCCATTACTGTACCTGGGTACGGCACATTGGAAAACATAATCCTTGTTGTACATGCAAATTGATGGGGTCTAAATTAGCTGTAGCACTCAAGAAAAATCTCAGAGTCATTGTGGATAGTCCTCTAAAAACATCTGTTCAACACGCAGCTGCAGTTAAAAATGCTAATGGTATGTTAGGAACCACTAGGAAAAGGGATGAATAATAATATGATAAATAATAAGAAATTAGCAGTAGGGATATATTACCGACCACCTGACCAGGACAGCGATACTGACATTGAAATGCTGAGGGAGATTAGAGAGGCTACCAAAATAAAGAACTCTATAATAATGGGGGACTTTAAGTACCCCCATATTGACTGGATACATGTCACCTCAGGAAGAGAAGCGGAGATAAAATTTCTCAATGGCTTAAATGACTGCTTCTTGGAGCAGCTGGTGCAGGAACCCACAAGGGGAGAGGCAATTCTCGATTTAGTCCTGAGTGGAGTGCAGGATCAGGTCCAGGATATAACCGTTACCGGACCGCTTGGGAATAGTGACCATAATATAATAACATTCAACATTCCTGTGGTGGGAAGAACACCTCAGCAGTCCAGCACTCTGGCATTTAATTTCAAAAAGGGGAATTACACCAAAAATGAGGAGGTTAGTTAAACAGAAATTAAAAGGCACAGTGACTAGAGCAAAGTCCCTGAAAGCTGCATGGAAACTTTTTAAAGACACCATAACAGGGGCCCAACTTAAATGTATACCCCAAATTAAAAAACATAGCAAGAGACCTAAAAAAGAGTCACCGTGGCTTAACCACCATGTAAAAGAAGCAGTGAGGGACAAAAAGGTATCTTTTCAGAAGTGGAAGTCCAATCCTAGTGAGATAAATAGAAAGGAACATAAACACTGTCAAATCAAGTGTAAAAATGTAATAAGAAAAGCAAAAAAAGATTTTGAGGAACAGCTAGCTAAAAACTCAAAAAGAAATAACAAAATGTTCTTTTAAGTACATTAGAAGCAGGAAGCCTGCTAAAAAACCTGAGGGTCCCTTAGATGATTGAGCTATAAAAGGAGCAATCAAGGACTATAAAGCCATTGCGGAGAAACTAAATGATTTCTTTGCTTCAGTCTTCACGGCTGAGGACATTGGGGAGATTCCTGAATCTGCACCGTCCTTTGTGGGTGATGAATCTGAGGAACTGTCCCGGATTGAAGTGTCATTAGAGGAGGTTTTGGAACAAATAGAAAAACTTAATGTTAACAAATCTCCGGGACCGGATGGCATTCATCCAAGGGTTCTAAAAGAACTCAAATGGGAAATTGGTGAGCTATTATCTGTAGTTTGTAACCTATCCTTTAAATCGGCTTCCGTACCTAATGACTGGAAGGTAGCTAACGTGACACCAATATTTAAAAAGGGCTCTAGAGGCGATCCTGACAATTACAGACCGGTAAGTCTAACTTCAGTACCGGGCAAATTAGTAGAAACAATAGTAAAGAATAAAATTGTGAAGCATGTAGAAGAGCATAATTTATTGGACAAAAGTCAACATGGTTTCTGTAAAAGGAAATCCTGTCTTACTAATCTGTTAGAGTTCTTTGAAGGGGTTAACAAACATGCAGACAAGGGGGATCCAGTAGTTATAGTATACTTGGATTTTCAGAAAGCCTTTGACAAGGTCCCTCACCAAAGGCTCTTGTGTAAATTACATGGCCATGGGATAAGAGGGAAGGTACTTTCTTGGATTGAGAACTGGTTAAAAGACAGGAAACAAAGGGTAGGAATAAATGGTAAATTTTCAGATTGGAGAGGGGTAACTAGTGGTGTACCCCAAGGGTCAGTCCTGGGACCAATCCTTTTCAACTTATTCATAAATTATCTGGAGAAAGGGGTAAGCAGTGAGGTGGTAAAGTTTGCAGATGATACAAAACTGTTTAGGATAGTCAAGACAGAAGCAGACTGTGAGGGACTCCAAAAAGATCTCACCAAACTGAGTGATTGGGCAACAAAATGGCAAATGAAATTTAATGTGGATAAATGTAAAGTAATGCACATCGGGAAAAATAACCCCAACTATACATACAGTATGATGGGGGCTAATTTGGCTACGACAAATCAGGAAAGGGATCTTGGAGTTATCGTGGACAGTTCTCTGAAAACTTCCACGCAGTGTGCAGCGGCGGTCAAAAAGGCAAATAGGATGCTGGGAATTATTAAGAAAGGGATAGAAAATAAGACCCAGAATATCTTACTACCCCTGTATAAAACTATGGTACGCCCACATCTTGAATACTGTGTACAGATGTGGTCTCTTCACCTCAAAAAAGATATTTTGGCCTTTGAAAGGGTTCAGAAAAGGGCAAGTACAATGATTAGGGGTTTGGAACGGGTCCCATATGAGGAGAGGTTAAAGCGACTGGGACTTTTCAGTTTAGAAAAGAGGAGACTGAGGGGGGATATGATAGAGGTCTATAAAATCATGAGTGGTGTGGAGAGGGCTGATAAAGAAAAGTTATTTATTAGTTCCCATAATAGAAGAACTAGAGGACACCAAATGAAATTAATGGGTAGCAGGTTTAAAACTAATAAAAGAAAGTTCTTCTTCACACAGCGTGTAGACAACCTGTGGAACTCCTTGCCAGATCAGGCTGTGAAGGCTAGGACTATAATAGAGTTTAAAGAGAAGCTAGATAATTTCATGGAGGCTAGGTGCATGAAAGGCTATTAGCCAAGGGATAAAATGGTGTCCTTGGCCTCTGTTTGTCAGAGGCTGGAGAGGGATGGCAGGAGACAAATCGCTTGATCATTGTCTTCGGTCCAGCCTCTCTGGGGCACCTGGTGCTGGCCACTGTCGGTAGACAGGATACTGGGTTAGATGGACCTTTGGTCTGACCCAGTACGGCCGTTTTTATGTTCTTATGTTCTTATGTTCTTATCATGCCACTGTTTCAAATCCATGGTACACCCACACCTTGAATATTGCAAGCAATTGTAGTCCTCCAACTTAAATAAAGTTAGGTTATAATTGGAAAAAGTTCAGAGAAAAGCAACAAAAATGATATGGGATATGGGACAACTCATACAAGGAGAAGTTAAAAGGACTGGGACCATTCATCTTAGAAAAGAGATGCTTACAGGGGGGTATGATAGAGCCATATAAGATGATCAGAGATGCATGATATGGGTGTCCCTATATCTCTGACTGCCTGGGGCTGGGACTGGACAACAGGGGAGAGATCACTCAACAATTGCCTTGTTCTGTTTGTTCCCTCTGATGCATATAACACCCACCACTGTCAGAAGACAGGATACATGAACCATTTGTCTGGGGGATCCAGAATGGCCATTCATGTTTTATGTTCTTATCTGATTAAATAGAAATAGAAATTCAACTTTAACAGCCTGAGAGTATAAGAATGCATCTATGACACTGACACAGCCAACCTATGTGTGACCCACAATAACTTAACAAGCGGCACTGCAATTGTATCAAGACAAGTCACTTATATGTTATTTCAAAGGGTGTGTCTAGACTACTGAGTTTTGTCGACAAAAGTGGACTTTTGTCGACACAACTATACCTGCATCTACACTACCGCTGAGTTCTGTCGACATAACGTCGACAGAATTCAGCAGTTTTGTCGACGCTGGTAAACCTCATTTTACGAGGCATAACACCTTCTGTCGACAGATTTCTGTCGACAGAAGGTGTTATTGCATGTAGGGTTGTGTCTAGACTACAGGGTTTTGTTGACAAAGCAGCTTGCTTTGTCAACAGAACTGAATGTGTCCAGACCCTCTTTGTCGACAGAAGTTTTGTCGACAGATACTGTCGACAAAACTTCTGTCGACAAAACCCTGTAGTCTAGACGAACCCAAAGAAAAGTCCTAGACTAGCGATCACCAACATCATGCATTTTGGTAATAGATATGAAAGGTAGATGTTATGTATTATTGTCTGTATTTATATCTTGCTAGAAGTTTAACATAACCAAATTAGCTTGTAGATTCCAATTCCTTTTCATGTCTTAATTGCCTTAATGATATGTAACTGTCTTCAGTTAACCTTAAGATCAAAGATATAAGACAGTACAAGAAAATATTTTTTACATTGCCTTCAGCTTAACTATCTGTGTTGTAATGGAAGACCACGATCGGCTAATTACCTTATGTGAATGACTATCACCCATTTACCAGTGTATGCATAGGAAATAGAAAATTAACTTCAAAACAAAGCACGACAGGAGATCTGCATGACCTATTCTTTCTCAGGGAGAGATCCTGCTTCGACAATTTCTGTGAGGAGGCTTGCCAACCGGCTAGAATAACTATAAAAGACAAGTTATGGGACTGATCTTCTCTCTCCAGTCTGCTTAAACTTTGAACAGGGGACGTGTAAGCCATAGGACATAGATCTTCCAAATAATTATTTGGAATAGTCTGGGAAATGCATGGAAAAACTAACAGCCTTTGCATCTAAACTGACTCTGGATGTTGACCGGTTAGCATGATTCCAGAGAGACTTTTACAAGCCAGCCGTTTATTCCACCATGGTTGTGATCCTGAACTATGAAAAGTGAAAGTCATTTTAACAAATATCTATCACTTAGCCATTTGTAACTCTCTTCTTTTTCCTTTTAACAACAAATCTGATATTCGGTTATTAAGGATTGGCTGATATTTAGGGAAGACCTGTGATTCATATTAACCTAAGGATAAGTGTCTAGTCCTTTGTGATTGGTGATTATATTAGACTTAGTTGTCTAGATGGGAACCAAGGTCTGGAATGCCTAAAGGGTACTATTGTTTGGTATTTTGTTAACCAGAGTAGAAGCTCTTTTCTTACTGGTTTGGTGAATCTAATTATAAAATCACTCGTCTGGGGAACTGCCTGCCCTGTTTCTTACAGTCTGGCCTGAGTGCTGTCACAGCACTCTTATGGAAACCTTTCTCTTATGGAAGCAGAGGGATCTTAGTCACTTTGAGGCCCCAGCTGCAGGCCTAGTAGAATTTCTCATGCATTCACGTTGAATGTCAGATTTGATTTAAGTGGGGAAGTCAGCTCAAGGAAGAGTAGAACTATACTCACTGTGCTATTAACTATCTCCTGATAGGCAGTTAGCAGCCAGACACTGGCCTGCAAGGCCCTTCCTCTCTCCCACTCCTTCTCTGAACTGAGCCAGGTCTCTAGTAGCTGTTGGCAAAGCAGGAGAATGGACAAAGTTAGTACCAGAAAATCCCTCCCAAACGTTTCTTTTAAATAGGTTTGATTGTCACTAAAATCCCTCTCCAAAGCATTTAACTTCCATATAGCAAAAGATTTATATGTCTCCAAAAAGAGACCCTTGTATATACAAGTCCCAGGGACCAGATTCACCTCTGGTGTACGTAACTCCATCAAAGCCAAAGGAGTTACATGAGAGATGAGTCTGGCTCTGTGTATGTGAGGGCTTCTGTAGACTGTCTGATGGCAGCTGTCTAGCACATTGCATGCAGTTTGGGGTCCGGTGCTGTGTTCTCTTTCCTGGACAGCTTCTCCCATGCTGAGTGGCAAATGACAGAGAGGAGCAGAGAAGTCTCCCCAGCCCAGCTCCTTTTATAACTTTATTTTCATACCAACGTTGCACCTAAGTCCCCTCCCCTCAGCTCTTCAAACTATTCTGTTTATGTCTGAAGAGCAGGAAGTCTTTGGTGAATGAGTTTCCATACACAGAGCTTAACTCAATACTAATTCATTCCTTTTACAAGAGGTGATCAGTTCTCACTGGTCCTCTTGAATTTGGTTACTGCACTGATGATTTTCTTTCCTGTCCATGTAGTGTTAACTATACTGGAAAAACTAGATCTCAGTCCACCACTGGCATAAAATGGAACAGCTCCCATGGATTTCAATGGGACACATTCCCACTTACTTCAGGAAAAAATTGATGCTTTCTCCCTAAAATTCACCCGCTGCGGAAAATTCCTCCACAACAGAAGCTTGAGCATCATCCCTGCTATAACACAAGAAACAATTATCACCCTGGTCCTATGGGCTACTCACATGAAACATTTCCTGGAACCAGTCTGGGGTTGGTTCTTCCTCAAGCAGGATCTTCATTAGCTCACTAAGGGCTTCTAAGGAGCACTCATACATCAACTGAAACCAGAAGAGAAGGAGTGAGGCTCAACACCAGATAATTTCTGCAGGAGGTGGAGGTGAAGTTAGCCATGACTTTGCAGGGAGGCCATGTGTGGCTGCTATCACCCAGTGCTTGCTGGACAGAGATCTCAGTGGAGTCTGCCAGAGGGGAATTGGTGTCATATACCTCTATGTGCAGAGTATCCTCTAGTTTCTTGCCTTCCTCTTTCATCTTCTCCAAGGGAGGAAGGGGAAATACACTTTTAAAACACAGATCAAGGATCTCACGGTTTTCCTCCAGGGTCAGAGATGGTTTGAGTTTGCTGTCAGAAGACAGAAAGAGAAGTCACGTGTTAGATTCAATACCATAGCCAAGTAAAAAATGGGTTAAATGAATAAAGATTATCCCAATCTAGAACCCCAAATGCAAACAGCCCTTCACTTTGCAGCTGTGCACCTCTTTGTACCTCTGTTAATTATTTGCTCATCTAGAAGTAAAGCTAAAACTTCAATTCCCTTTTTAGAGGAATCCACCAGCTTCCTTCCCCCTGCCAGCTAGCCAGACACCTCCATCCCCACCTGAACTCTTCTCCGTAGTATGGCATGCCCCACAACCTCCACTCTTGTGCCTTTCAAGCACAAATCTCCAAACAGACATGACGCATTCAAACCCTCAAAACAAAAACACCATGTGAGCATCAGCCTGCTCCCAACCCGACACTCATGAATTAACAAATGAGAAGACATCACAGTGCCAAGAAATATGGCATAGAATATCCTACCACAGCTGTCCAATCGCAAAAATTGCCTCGTAACGAACTGGAGACACCAGGGAATCCAATGGTTCCTTTTTAATGAAGTCCTGAAATGCATGAACAGAGACATAAAAATAGGAAGTGGGTTTGAAAGGCAGAGAAGCCTCCCCCTCACCTTCTGAAACAGGGCTTTATGCCAGACCTGTAAGAAACAGACACTGTTTCAGTGGCTCTCTGCCTCAGAAATGGACCGTAGAGACATCTGCTATACACAGGTCAGCAAGCTGTATCCTGGCAACTCATCAGACACTATCCATTCCTTCCAGTTACAGCCCACAATATGCCAGCATCCCGGCCAAGCACAGTGGACCCAGCATTCTGGGTGCCAGGCAGGTAAATCATGACACTGCAGTAGTATAGCTACAGCCAATGGAAAGAATAACATCTACCCGGACAATCAGTCTCATTACATAATAACAAAATCCCTGGTAGCTCAGGCTTCAAAGTTCCTAATCACTCACCATCATGTAATCAAGGAGCTCCAGTTTGTAAGAGAATTCAAATGCCTGGGAGTCTCCAGTCTTCAAAACTGCACAGCTAATCTCTGTTGCATTCTGGATGAGGGTTGATTTCAGGTCCATGTCCTACATTTCCAGGAAAAACAAGAGGATGTGGGTGAGAAACTGAGAGAATCAGATTCCAGAAGAGTAGAAATTAGATCTAGTCTCAGGAGAAGTGTCTGCAGACCCCAGAAGACAGAGAACCCCAGCTCTACACCCATCTCAGAAAAAGAAAAGGCCCAGGTTGATCAAGTAAACCCAGGTCCATTTACACAGAGTAGTCATGACTCCTGCTTGATGTGGGAGGGAAAACAAATTTTATGCAATTTAAACAAGAAACTTGTGCATAGTAAATGCACAAGATACGAGGGCAGATTATTTAGAATTTAACTTGTTCGCAACATTGATCCCCAACACCTGAAAAACAAAATGTAAAACCGCTACTAGCAATTTCTATTGTGCCACATTATGCACATTCTACAAATATCCTGGTTAATGAATATGAAGTAGAGAGATATCACTATTACTGACTCTTCCAAAAAAGCAGGAAATGTGCCCAGTCTGGGTGTGTTGCAGTGGACAATAGCAGGGGCCATAGTTCTTAATATTTGTATTTGTGAACTACTGGAAAATGTCAACTTGGTTCATTTGTGATCAACTTTTTTTGACAATGAGAGTCTCAGTTAGGCTAAGTCTAGACTGCAAAGTCTGAAAAAGATACGCAAAGTATGAATCTTTCTCTGCTTTTCTTTCAAAAAAGGCTTTTTCGAAATTTGGAAAAACCTGCTCTTTCAAGCCATCCCTTCCTTCCTCATAAATCAAGGTTTACAGGGATGGTGAAAGAACGCATCCACTTTTCCAAAAAGTGGATGCGGTATTGCTTTTCTGGGATACCTCTGGGATCCCAGAAAAGTACTGCAGCCTAGACATAGCCTTAGACAGAGTAGAATGGAATGGCAAAGTGATGTGGAGAGATTAGAACTATGCACTGAGACCAGAATCAGGGCTGGCAAGTGGACAGCCATATATCTAAGGAGCAGAAATAATGAGCAGGCAGACAAATAGGAAGACAGATATGGGGAAAGGGAAGTAGATAGTCCAAGAAACAGTGATAGCAAATAAACTAAATACAAGCACTATTCCAAAAAGTCCCTTAACCCTCGTGGAACAAGGTTCACAGGGATGTTGGGATAGTGAGCCCGTTGGATTTCAAAATAACGGGCGCACTCAAAAGATGCGGAATAGCTATTTCGGGATACTTCTGATACCCTGAAATAGGTTCACAGTGTAAACATAGCCTTAGAGTGTTATACTGCACAGCCTGGTTGTGACTGCATCTGAAATACTATGTAACTGTGACCTAGAGAATTTCAGAAGAACACAGAAAAACTAGAGAAAATACAAACAACAGCAACAAATAAGATATTTGTTACAGCTCACACTCCATCCATGAAGGTTTTAGATTTGATGCACATGACAAACGGTTGTTCAAAGGACATTTTTAGAAAAATAAGCCCTCTGGGTATGTCTACACTACCCCGCTAGTTCGAACTAGCGGGGTAATGTATGCATACCGCACTTGCTAATGAAGCCCGGGATTTGAATTTCCCGGGCTTCATTAGCATAAGCGGGGAGCCGCCATTTTTAAATCCCCGCTGCTTCGAACCCCGTGTAGCGCGGCTACACGGGGCTCGAACTAGGTAGTTCGGACTAGGGTCCTATTCCGAACTACCGGTACTCCTCGTGAAACGAGGTGTACCGGTAGTTCGGAATAGGCACCCTAGTCCGAACTACCTAGTTCGAGCCCCGTGTAGCCGCGCTACACGGGGTTCGAAGCAGCGGGGATTTAAAAATGGCGGCTCCCCGCTTATGCTAATGAAGCCCGGGAAATTCAAATCCCGGGCTTCATTAGCAAGTGCGGTATGCATACATTACCCTCCTAGTTCGAACTAGGAGGGTAGTGTAGACATACCCTCTCTTAGTA
The DNA here is from genome assembly GCF_052426305.1 of Pelodiscus sinensis. NCBI lineage: Eukaryota > Metazoa > Chordata > Testudines > Trionychidae > Pelodiscus > Pelodiscus sinensis. The sequence continues at coordinate 314,857,710 of NC_143052.1, forward strand.
AACTCAGGTCCAGTGGAGGCACTGATCTAACTTCAGAGTAATATCCCCAACACTTATGCAAAAACTCTTACTTGGCAACCGGTTCTATAATGGTGTAGGATGTTCTCTGTGATGTCTGCCTCCACCCGAGACAGAAGTTGCTCTTTTGGAGCATGCATAGCCACTTTGCTGTATGTCAGCATCAGCATGCTGCGGGTCTTGGCTCTTTTCCCATGATGGTAGTCCTGGACAATTGGAAATGTCACAAGAGACAATTACTTCTGATTCATTTTGCCTTGAAATTCTGATCTGTTGCTGACTGAGGAATTGCTTTTGGCAGCGATAATAGCTTGTACTTGAAAAATGTATTTAAGCCAAACCATAACTGCGTGAGGCACAGAGGTATTGGTGTCTCAAACATACTGATTGGATAATTCTGACACAGAGAGCCCAAAGTTTTGACCCTACCCCAGTGACATAAATGGGAGATTTGTCATTGACACTGATAGGCACAGAATTAGGTGCTAAATGATATGCCTAAATCTGCACAGTGAGTAAACAGCAAATCTGGCAAGGGTGGCCAAGAGACCTAATATGCTGTTTTATCCTCTGGATAAATGGTTCTCAACCAAAGGTACGCAGAAGTTTTCGAGGAGGACAGATCAGATCATTTCGATATTTGCCTAGTTTTAGAGCAGGCTACCTAAAAAGCATTAGCAAAGTTACAAACTAAAATTTCATACACACAATGACCTATTTACACTGCTCTATATACTGCACATTGAAATGTAAGGAACATATTTATATTTAAATTAATTTATTTTAATTGGTATGGCATATGAAAATGGGAAATTAAGCAATTTTTCAGTAATAGTGTGTTGTGACACTTTTTTGTAGTTTTATGCCTGATTTTCTAAGAAAGAAGGTTTAAAATGAGGTGAAACTTGGGACACACTAGACAACTCAGATTTCTAAAATGGGTATATTAGTGTGGAAAGTTTTAGAACCGCTGCTCTAGAGCACAGGGTCCATAACAGTTGTCCAGAGAGCAGGTTGGTTAGTCACATGTTGCTTGCAACACCTCCTCCTTTACAGCTACTAACCTGGATTGAAAAAACAGCTACAAATACATTCAACACTTTTCCATATAATTAACTGGTATAGTTCCTACACACTGTGCATAGGAGAGGCATTCAAGCCATGAAACATCAGATGCTAAAAATCAGTTGAGAGAGCCACGGATCCAGACTGTGCTCCTCTCTGCTTAAATGTAAGCATCACACAGAGCACATCCATTGGGGGACAGGGTTAGCTGACCAATGAGACTCTACCGGGGGCAGGAGATACTGTCTCTAGTTTAGAGGGAGAGGAAGTTTGAGAGAACCCCCTGGCTCCTTTACCTTCAGGTGACCAATAAACCCAGAAATCGTAAGTTTATCCATTGCTGCCCCAAACTCCTGAAGTGTGTTCAAGATGAGGTCCAAGTGGCTCTCGGCAGAGAATGAAAGGATGGAAATGACTCCCTGTTACTCAAGAAAAATATTGGTTAGTGAATCTGACCAGGTGCCCAATAGACCCCCCACAAGTCAATTCCTTTCACCCAAAGTAGTGTAAAGTGCCAATTAGGCCTGAGACCTATGGGAGGGGGGAGCAAAGGGTGAGTGAAATAGCAACAAAGAGGACATGAAGCAAAATGGCATCTGTCCCAGGACAACTGAGAGCTGAGTTGCCCAGGGGACATTCAGAGGGTACATGATAAGGTAGGGAGAGGGACAGGGTCCTTACCAGTCTATCAGGGGCTTCCATGTAATCTGTTTTCTTCAGAAACTTCTGAATCTGTGATTTAATATGGACCGGATCCTGACAAACTGCCAAGCAAATTCCTAGTGCCTTATACAGGAAACACTGAAAGAAAGAGGCCAGCATTGAGATATCAAGAACACCACATGCTTGTCAGTATAGAACCAACCCAGCAACACACACTGACACAGGAAAAAACAACCGAGCCAAGACCAAGCACCCCTGCTGCAGACACATCCCATCATCTTCCACCACCCAGTTAGGGAACAATTCAGTACCAATAGCTGCTCCAAGCAAATGCCAGCAGGGGAAGAGCAGGGAACAAGCAAACACAAATTTTATACACAAAAAAACCAATGAAGCAGAGAGAAGTCTCATGCAGCCCTCCAACAAGAATTCCAAGAGCAATTAACTAGAAACTAAACCTTAACAGAGAACAAACCTTCTCTTTGGAGGGGCTGGCATAGCCGGCCATCTGTTGGCTCAACTCAGAGCTTAGCTGGCTGCTCCAGGCATTGTCATTTATCTGCTCCAGAGATGTTCTGAGGAACTGTGTGTAAAACAAGAGCTGGTTTATTGAAAGAATTTTTGGTTGGGGCTTGAGAGTTTTTTCCCTTCCTTGTTCTCTGTTGTAACCATTCCAATATTCAGGTGTCATAGAAAGATTATTTCCCTATTGAGAACTATGAGCATTGACAACCCAGACTTCCTCTGCCGGTTGTTCTTTAACCTTTGCCTTATGATTCTGCTCAGTCCCCAAACTCAGATGCACAGCAAATTGGAGAATGAGATCTGGCCATTGATTTTATAGCAGACAGAGGATAGGTCTAGTGAACTTTGATCAATGGGCCATCATTAACAAAGAGCCAAGCACCTTCTCTGAAGTGCTACAGACTCTTCATAACACTTTCTGCGGGTATGCAGGGTTGTGAGGTATCTCACTACCACCTGCCCTTGGCATGAGGAAGCATTCTCTATGCCTGCCAGGTGTCAGCTCCTGACTCTGCCAGACACAGGAAATGCAAGCACACCCTTCTCACCCGGACCCAGCTTTGCTGTCCTGCAGATAAGCAATAGGCATGCTTCAATCATCACACCCTCTACATATTCCCAGAAGGTCCAGCCCCTGTTCCACTGGACACTCCCAGAATTCACAGGTTTACTACTTACCACCTTACTATTTTCACCTCAGCATCACTGATCCATTTAACACACCGCTCTTAGGTGCATATACAGTGAAAATAAGTAGAGTTTCATTCACAAAGAATGGAAATTTGAGAAGCAGCAAGCAGAATTAATGTAAACAAAGATTACGTAAAAGTAAAATCACCACACACTTCCTAAAGGTTAAACTTAGATAACCAAACATTCCTCTGTCTCACAAAGGATAGCTCTCCCAGCTTGAAGCACCCAGACCAAATGTGATCCTCCTAAGTCAAGCAAGTTGGCAGCTTATTCCCTAGATGAAGGATAACTGGTACAGGATACCTCTGGACCTCCCAAAATAGTTTCAAGCATCTCACTAGTAAACAGGTATCCCCTATTGTTTGGTTTTCTTGGATAGAGTCGCCTCTGGAGACTTTGCAATCACTTAATTAGAATTTTCTCAGTCAATTAACATCCATTGTGAATAATTACTCAGTCTACATACAGCCAGACAAAGTTGCTTTTCACCTTCTGGTGACCAGCCTCAACTCATAGACCTCAAAAGCATAAATTTTCAGTATACATCCAGAAGTAGTATTCCCTCTAAGGCTACGTCTAGACTGCAAGCCTCTTTTGAAAGAGAACATCTAGACTGCAACCACTTATTTCAAAAAAGCGAGCCGTTTTTTTGAAAGAGAGCCCCCAGGCAATCTGGATGCTCTCTTTCGAAAAAGCTCCATTTGCATTCAATAAAGCCTTTTTTCGAAAAAGCCCCATTTGCATTCAATAACACCTCTTTTCAAAAAAAGGCTTTATTCCTTTTAAAATGAGGTTTACCGCGGTCGAAAAAACGGCTGCATTCTTTCAATTTAATTTCAAAAGAATGCAGTGGCAGTCTATATGCAGAGGAAGTTTTTCAAAAAAAAGGCCACTTTTTTCGAAAAAACCCTGTAGTCTAGACACACCCTGAGATTTCCGATCCATGAACGGAATGAGTTTTGTCTTGTGCGCTGCTGTGGCACCTACCAGTTATTAACATACATATATATACTGTATATATATATGCAGTCTTTTTCTTTCTTCAGACTGCCATCATATTCTCTCAAATCATAACTTTTTAAAAAGTGTGCAGAAAAGAAATGTCTGTTCTTTTTAAAATAGTGATAGAAATGTAGCCGTGTTAGTCTGGGGTAGTTGAAGCAAAATGCAGGACAATGTAGCACTTTAAAGACTAACAAGATGGTTTATTAGATGATGAGCTTTCGTGGGCCAGACCCACTTCCTCAGATCAAATAGTGGAAGAAAGTAGTCACAACCATATATACCAAAGGATACAATTTAAAAAAATGAACAAATATGAAAAGGACAAATCACATTGCAGAACAGAAGGAGGATGCGGGGGGGTGGGAAGGGGGAGGAAGGAAGGTAAGTGTCTGTGAATTGCTGATATTAAAGGTAGGGAGAGTGGGATGTTTGTGAGTTAATGGTATTACAGGTGATAATTGGGGAAACTGTCTTGATAATGGGTGAGAAAGTTCAAAGACTTGTTAAGTCCTTGTCCGTAAGTGTCGAATTTTAACATGAATGACAGTTCAGAGGATTCCCTTTCAAGTGCAGATGTAAAAGGTCTTTGTAGCAGAATGCAGGTGGCTAAGTCATTTAGAGAGTGTCCTTTCTGGTTAAAGTGGCAAGAAACTGTTTTCTCTTTGTGATCTTGTCTAATATCTGTTTTGTGGGCATTAATCCTTTGGCGAAGTGTCTGAGATGTTTGTCCAATGTACATAGCAGACGGACACTTTCGGCACATGATAGCGTAGATTATATTTCTGGATGCGCAGGAATATGTGTTCTTGATCTTATAACTCACTTGGTTAGGTCCAATAATGGTATCAGCAGAATGAATATGTGGACAAAGCTGGCAACGGGGTTTGTTGCAAGGGAAGGTACCAGGGTTGGTATTAGTGTGGTATGTCCTGTGGTGGTTGGTAAGAATCATCTTGAGGTTAGGTGGTTGTCTATAGGAGACTATGGGTCTGTCTCCCAGAGCCTCTTTGAGTATGGTATCCTGTTCCAATATAGGCTGTAGTTTCTTGATAATGTGTTGGACAGGTTTAAGTTGGGGGTTGTAGGTGATGACAAGTGGTGTTCTATTGTTGGTTTTCTTGGGTCTGTCTTGAAGTAGATGGTTTCTAGGTATTCGTCTGGCTCTTTCAATTTGCTTTTTTGTTTCTCTGGGTGGGTAGTTGAGATTTATAAATGCTTGGTAGAGATCCTGAAGCTTCTGGTCTCTGTCAGTGGGGTTAGAGCAGATGCGGTTGTATCGAAGGGCTTGGCTATAGACGATGGATCGTGTGGTGTGTTCTGGATGGGAGCTGGATGCATGTAGGTAACTGTATGAGTCAGTGGGTTTTCTGTAGAGAGTGGTGTCTAATTTTCCATTGTTGATTTGTACGGTGGTGTCCAGGAAGTGGATCTCTCGTGTAGAATGGTCCAGGCTGAGGTTGATGGTGGGGTGTAGGTTGTTGAAATCTCTGTGGAATATCTCCAGTGTTTCTTGGCCATGTGTCCAGATCATAAAGATGTCATCGATGTACCGTAGGTAGAGGAGGGGTGAAAGGGGACGGGAGTTGAGGAAACGTTGTTCTAGGTCAGCCATAAAGATGTTAGCATACTGTGGGGCCATGCGTGTACCCATGGCTGTGCCGCTGATCTGGAGGTATAAGTTGTTCTCAAACCGGAAATAATTGTGGGTGAGAACAAAGTTACATATGGGAGACAGACCCATAGTCTCCTATAGACAACCACCTAACCTCAAGATGATTCTTACCAACCACCACAGGACATACCACACTAATACCAACCCTGGTACCTTCCCTTGCAACAAACCCCGTTGCCAGCTTTGTCCACATATTCATTCTGCTGATACCATTATTGGACCTAACCAAGTGAGTTATAAGATCAAGAACACATATTCCTGCGCATCCAGAAATATAATCTACGCTATCATGTGCCGAAAGTGTCCGTCTGCTATGTACATTGGACAAACATCTCAGACACTTCGCCAAAGGATTAATGCCCACAAAACAGATATTAGACAAGATCACAAAGAGAAAACAGTTTCTTGCCACTTTAACCAGAAAGGACACTCTCTAAATGACTTAGCCACCTGCATTCTGCTACAAAGACCTTTTACATCTGCACTTGAAAGGGAATCCTCTGAACTGTCATTCATGTTAAAATTCGACACTTACGGACAAGGACTTAACAAGTCTTTGAACTTTCTCACCCATTATCAAGACAGTTTCCCCAATTATCACCTGTAATACCATTAACTCACAAACATCCCACTCTCCCTACCTTTAATATCAGCAATTCACAGACACTTACCTTCCTTCCTCCCCCTTCCCACCCCCCCGCATCCTCCTTCTGTTCTGCAATGTGATTTGTCCTTTTCATATTTGTTCATTTTTTTAAATTGTATCCTTTGGTATATATGGTTGTGACTACTTTCTTCCACTATTTGATCTGAGGAAGTGGGTCTGGCCCACGAAAGCTCATCATCTAATAAACCATCTTGTTAGTCTTTAAAGTGCTACATTGTTCTTTTTAAAGTTTGCAAAACATTATGGTGATACTTAAAATAGTGTGCATTCTAACCTACTTGAAAAAGCACATTTGTACAATTTAAAAAAAACCTCTTAAAACCCCCAAAGCAGTTGAAATTTTAAAAATTCAGGTTTTTTCAGAGAGCTGTAGTTGTGAAGACTCTTTAAAATGTGAAGCAAGTGCAACTAAGAGACATGGTGATAGCTGCACGTATTTTCAGAAAATCATAAAAAATACCTCTGCTACACATGAATTGCCTTATTTGGGTCAATCATGAATTAAGTTGGATGCCCAATGATGATATTTAAATGTATTCATTGGTTATTGTGTTGCTCATACAAAGCATGTAATATAGTGAGGACATCAGTCAGTCTATTCTGAAAGGCACTTCACTTTGGTCTTAGGAGTGAGTGGCAGCTGGTTACCGTAATTTATGTCTTCAATTTGACCTGTAAAGCCATCAAACCAGAAAGAAGGAACAGAGCCTGAGGGACTCTTGATCCCTACAAAGAGAAGCCAATCCCTCAGGGCCCAACAGAACTGACGAAACTGGGTTTCTGTGCCCAAAGTATCCAGTACAAGCCAATTCAGGAGCCAAGCTTGAGTAGCTCAGCAGAGCCCATACGTCGCAACATGAGGAAATTAAACCCAAGATGCTTGCCAGATCCCACTGCAGTATCCAAACTCCACTGAAGGGATAGCAGAGGACTGAGGTATTTGTGATGTTACTTGTTTGTGATGAAGGTGATTGGTCCTGCCTCAGCTTATTACTGGAAAGTTAGGAGAAAGCCACCCAAACAGCCGCTGCTGGCAGCCAAAGCCACCCAAACAGCCGCTGCTGGCAGCCACCACTGGCCACGCGGCTCGAGCCCCGGCCGTCCAAGCAGCTACCCCTGGCCACCTGGCCCCACCAACGGGGCCATGGTGGCCTGTCCACTCCAGCTGGAACTGGAGCAGCGAAAGCCTCACCATGCCCTGGCTCCAGCCGGAGCAAACAGGGGCAGGGCAGCCTGCTTGCCATCATGCAGCCCTGCTAAACTGCCTCTGTCACCACTCACCTTCCGATCCAGCAGGACAGTGAGAGGAGAGTGCTGCTGCGTGGCTCTGCAGGCGAGGTGTGTGGGCTTAAAATTTGTTGTGCGTGGCCATGCAGACACGCAGCTTGTAAGGCCTGTCCAGAAGGCCTTATATATTATCCATCCAGACATTTTGCAATGATTATGATGATCAGTGTGGCCAGCAGAGGCTTTACATGATACTCTTTGATGAACTGAAATGTAGAGATCAGCTCTAGAGGATCCTGGCAATTCTATGCACCCCGCAACCTCTGTCAGTTCCAAAGTCATACCCTCAACTCCCATTGAAGTCAGCAGGAGATCCAAATTTTGAACAGCAGCCAGGTTATACTGGAAACCTCACAAGAGAGCCTTCATGGAGACATATATAGGTCCCTGCTGACCTACCGTCCATCCAGTTCCTTCATGCCAGCCTACTATGATAGTGGGGAGGGGTGGGATTTGGAAAGGACATGACCACACATCTCGAACAGCAGTTACAAAAAGGTAGGTAACTGGTTTGTTTCTTTTTCGAGGGCTTGCTCATGTCTATTCTGATAGATGACACCCAAGCAGTTCCCATGGAGGAGGGAGCCAGAATTAATTGAAACATCACATCACCCCTTACCTGTTGGGTGATGGTGTGGTGTGACATGACGGTGCAAATAGAGGAACACGTTGCTGCCCTGCAAATATCCTCAATGGGAATCTGTAGGAGGAACGCTGCCAAAGATGCCTGTGCTCTGGTGGAGTGAGCTGATGGCGCTGGAATTTTGGCAAAGTAATAACAGGAAATATCCACAATGAAATATACTGGGATGAGATGAGAAGTCCCTTCATTCCTTCAGCCATGACAATAAAGAGCTGTGGTGATTTACAAAATGGCTTTGTGCATTCAGCGTAGAAGGCTAGGGTAGGGTCTGTCTGACACATGGTTGGCATGATGTTTTGGGAAGAAAACCAAGAGGAAAATGTCCTGGTTTAGATGGAAGAGGGAGACAACCTTGGGTAGGAACACCAGATGCGGACAGAGCTGCACTTTGTCCTTACAAATGACAGTGTATGGAAACTCATAGGTAAAGGCCCGGAGCTCTGAGACCTAACTAGCCAAGGTTATAGCCACCACAAAGACCACCTTCCAAGAGAGGCAAGCTAGAGGGCAGATTGCTAGGAGCTCAGACAGCAGTCCCATAAGTCTAGAGAGGACCAGGTTAAGGTCCCACTGTGAAATGGGGATGTCTGACCTGGGGATACAGCCTCTCCAAACCCTTAAGGAAACATCCCAGCATAGCATTGCTGAACAGAGATCTTTCCCCAGCCCCAGGATGGAAGGCAAATAACCACTACGTGGACGTTAATGGATGACAGTGTCAGTCCCTGGCACTGGTTAAGGTATAAAAAGTAGTCAAGCACAAGGGAGATGGAGGTTTCTTGTAGGGGGATGTACTTTTGGAGGGACCAAACTGAAAATCACTTCCAGATTGTTAGGTATGTTGCCCAAGGGGAGGGTTGCCTCCTGCCCAACAGAACCTTTCTAATGGAGTCTGAGCACTGTAGCTCGAGCTGGTTTAACCATGGAGTTTCTGCACCATGAAATGGAGGTGCCCCGGGTGAGGGTGCTGTAACTGGTGATGGTCCTCGGTGATGAAATCAGGATATGGAGCAGAAGGATTATCGGTCTGTCTACAAATTGGTTCACCAGGCTGCTGAGCCTATGCTGCTGCAGCTACACTGCTGCTATGAGGATGAGTTCCGCCTTGTCCTGCCAGATCTTGAGGAGAACCTTGTGTACTAGAGGAAAGAGCAGAGACATGTACACCAGGTGACTGGACCACGATATCTTGATTGCATCTGCTACCGATCCACAACTGTGGGTCTGGAAGGAACAGAACTGGATGCACTTATTGTTGCTCCTTGTGGCAACCAGGCCCATTTAGGGATAACACCAACTTTGGAAGACAGAAAGGACAATATCTGTCCTGAGGAACCATTCACGGGTGTTGACTGAGCAGCTGAAATGGTCTTGTAGGTTTTTTTGCATCCCTGACGGTAAGTGGCGAACAGGTAGATGTGGTGATCTACACCGAAGTCCCACAGGTGAAGGGGTTCCAGGCATAGAAGAGAGAAGCAAGCACCGCCTTGTTGGTTTATGCAGGGCATCACTGTGGTGTTGTCTGTCAGTAATGAGACACACCTGCCCTGCAGTTGGGGAAGGAAGGCGAGGTGAACTGCCCTGAGCCCTCTGACACCAATGTGCAGCAGTAGTTCTGATTGTGACCACAGGCCCTTAGTTCTGAGCTGCCCAGGTATGTCCCCGCAGCCTGTATCCAATGCGTCCAGGACCAGAGAAAGAGAGTTGGGATTGGCAAAGGGCACTCCCTCACAGACCCCTGAGGTTGAAGCCACCAGTTGAGATATTCTAGATTAGAACTAAGGTGAGAAGGGTGACCAAATTATGCAACAAATCCTTGTTGGGCTTGTACACTAACCAGGCCTTTAAAAGGCAAAGCCACAGCGTGGCATGCTATAGGACAAATTTGCAGGCCTCCATGTGCCCAAGAAGCCTCATGTAGCTCCTTTCTGCAGTGGTGGTGAACCACTGGAGGCTGCCAAGGAGGTCTATGATGGTGTGAAACTGGGATTTGGGCAGGAAGACTCTTGCCCACGTGGAGTCTAGAACTCTGTCTCTTGTGTCGGGAGGGACCAGTGTGGACTTAGGTACATTCAGAATGAGACCTAGGTCACTAGAAGTGGCTTACATCAACACCCCAGGATCGAGAGCCTGTTTCTAAACTTGGCCATTGATGAGTCGGTCACCCAAGTACGGGAAGATCTGTACCCAATTTTTGTTCAGGAAGGCTGCCACTGCACTCCTATGCACTTTGTGAATAGAGGTGGGGTCATGGAGAGACTGAATGGGAGCAGAATGAATTGGTAATGCAGGGCTGTTGAGTACAAATCTCAGGAATTTGCTGTGTGCGGAGATGATTGAAATATGGAAGTACGTATCCTTCAAATCGAGGGTGGCATTCCAGTCCCCCGGGTCTAGGTAGGGGATAATGGTGGCCAGAGAGGCCATATGAAACTTGAACCTTCTTATGAATGTGTTGATGTTTCGAAGGTCCAGAATGGACCTGAGCCCACTGTTGCCCTTGGGGATAAGGAAATATCAGGAGTAGAAACTCCTGTCCCTGAACTCCTGAGGAACCCCCTCTATCGCCGCCAGTGTAAGGAGCCATTGCACCTCCTCGACAAAGAGTTACTTGTTAAAGAGTCCCTGAAGAGGGATGTGACAGGTGGGTGGGAGGGTAGGCGGGTAACGAACTAGACAGAATATCCCACTTCTACTGTGCTCAGCATCCAGAAATCTGTGGTGATCTGATCCGGTGCCAGCTCCAGAACTGGAGGTAGAAGTGCAGACTCTATAAGCAGGAGTTTCAAGTGCCAGTCTCTTTCTTCCTTTGTTCTGGGCATAAAGCCTTTGCAAATGATGCACTTATTTAGCAGATGGCCTCCACCTAAGCACGTGAAGCAAGCAGCATGCAAGTCCTCTCTGGACCTAGTCTAGCCTCAGGAGTCACAGTTCTTAAATCCCTAGGGTTGCTACATGCCCCATGAATGGGGAGAATGGAAAACAAAAAGAGGAACCCCCCCCCCCCAAGGAAATTTACTATTGACTACTAAAAATGCTAATTATTACACTGAAATGACAATTAAGTCAGAACAACATACAATAACTACAGCAAGAGATGCCTTGCAAAACATGAAATCAAATTCTCCAAAGACCATCACTGGCGGTAGGAAGGACCTGGACGGCTGATCAGCTCAGGAGGGATCAACATACATTGCTCACCCTGAAAGCGCCACTCCAGAAGTTTCCAAATCTGATCCAACAGTACTGCTAGTAAAAAAGCTACGTCTATATTGGCATGATTTTCCGGAAATGCTTTTAACAGAAAAGTTTTCAGTTAAAAGCATTTTCGGAAAAGAGCTTCTAGATTGGCACGGACGCTTTTCCGCAAAAGCACTTTTTGTGGAAAAGTGTCTGTGGCAAATCTAGACGTGCTTTTCCGCAAAAAAGCCCCAATCGCCATTTTCGCGATCGGGGCTTTTTTGCGGAAAACAAATCTCTGCTGTCTACACTGGCCCTTTTGAGCAAAAGGTTTTCGGAAAAAGACATTTGCCCGAACGGGAGCAGCACAGTATTTCGGCAAAAGACCTGACAATCTTACATGAGATCGTCAGTGCTTTTGCGGCAATTCAAGCGGCCAGTGTAGACAGCTGGCAAGTTTTTCCCCAAAAGCAGATGATTTTGCGGAAAAACCTGCCAGTCTAGACACAGCCCTAGTGATTGTGTGCATGGAACATGCACACACGTATTGGAATGGACAGGAGCAAGCACTTGAAGAAGAATGGAAAATTCTGGTGAGTAATCCAGAATTTCCCCAGACCTTCTCAGGCTTATCTGTCACTAAGTTCTTTCATTTCGTTTTCAGCACTTGCCACAAAAATGTTCCTTGTCTCGATTTACACGAGACTGTAAAGAGCTCTAACTAGAAAAAGATACATGAGAAAGTCACCAAACCTTGTCTTGTCTTTGCTACTTTTTAGGTTTTCACATCATAGATTTTCTTTTGAATGTAAAAAGTAAGAAAGACTCCTTTACGAGTACCCCAGTGATGCACTACCATCATTAGCATGCTGGTTTTCAGGTTAAGTTCTGTGTCATTCCCAGTGGTACTATGAAGCTATTTATAATTAGAGCAGTCTGAAAAATGGTAAGTCTGTTTCGCAAAACAGGTGGGATTTTTTGTTTGTTTGTTTTCTTGATTTTCAATGCCACAAACAAAAAGTGAAAAACTAAAACCATTTTTCAGTTCTTTGTTTTCTCCTTTTCTTACCCCTCATCACCATCCCTTTTTTCCCTCTTCCATTTTCTGATTGAAAAGAGGATAAAAAAAGAAATAAACAGGAAAACTACTGAAACCCCCTCTCCCCCATCCGTTTAAAAAAAACCTAAATATTTTCTGTTTGGGTTGGGGTTGTTTTGTTTTTGGTCGAAAGATAATACAAAATAAAAAGTTTCCATGAAAATGTTTTTGAAAAAACCCCCATATTTCATCAAACAAACATTGCAAATAAAATGATTTGTCCCACTCTGCTAATAATGAATAATTTATAATTAATTCTTTCCCAGCTGATACATTTGGGTGCGGGGATGTATGCTAATACATCTGAAAGTCATCCTGTACCTGAAGCAGCATGTGCTCCCACTGTTCGTGGTTCAGAGAATTCTCTGTGTTTCCTATAAAGCAGGAGGCAAAACAACAGTGTAATTTACAACAGCAAGAATAGCTGTCCCCAATATACCCTCTGCAGTCAATCTTCTTAAAACTACCTGAGCTTTCAATGATAAAAGGGACCGATGCCAATGTAACATACCTGGGATTTCAATGATAAAAAGGACCGATGCCAAAGTTCTCTACTGGGCTAAGAACAAGTATCATTTTTATTCAGAGTCAGTCAACCCACGAGGAGCGAGATGCTGGACACTCCATAGGATACTTTGGGGTTGCCACCCCAGCTCCTACTTTGGGAGAGCCCATGGTGGCCACCTCAGTTGTCCTATGGATGGGTCCAAGAGAGACCCAGCAGCCTGCTCTGCCCTGCCCCACCCTGCCACGCTGCCCTCTCCCAGCCTGCTGTGTGCATTGTATCTGTGGCAGTAGGAAGCAAGGTGCCCCGGCTCCAAGGCAATGCGCTTCCCATGGCTACGGCGATGCTGGGAGAGGGCTGTGGGGCAAAGAAGCAGGCTGCCGAGCCATTGTCACTCCTGTTGCTTTGGTGATTTTGAAGGCAGGAGCCCATCCTACTGCCATCCTGCACCAGGACCCCCCAGTAATCCCTCAGCTCAGAAGAGGGGGCTTCAGCAGCAGGGCAGAGCAGGGGCAGGAAGGGATAGGGTAGGGCAAAACAGGGGCAGAGTTTGGAGAAAAGGTGAAGCAGAGGCAAGGTGGAGCCTGGGGCTGGTGGGCTGCCCTAAGCCTCGCCCCTGGGGAGTGCCCCAAGCCCTACAACCCCTGACAGCCCTGCTCCTAATTACTTTTGACTTCAATGGGAGCTGAGGGCACTGGACGTCTCATCAAACTATTTAGCACTAGGGACATTAAATATCGTTTAATCGACTAATTGACTAGTTGATGAATTTTCCATCGACTAGTTGATTAGTCAATAAGCGGGGGAGCCGCAGCAGGGTTAGCTCTCAGTCCCGGCAGCTAACCCTGCTGCGGCTCTACCTTTAAAGTGTATTAAGAGCTGACAGGCTCTTAATACATATAAAAGGCTGAAGCGCGAGCCGGGATACCTGACTGCTGGCTCACGCTAGCTCTCCCCTGCTGAGCTTCTGATTTTTTAATGTATTAAGAGATGGCAGGCTCTTAATACATTTAAAAAGCAGAGTCGCAGCATCTGGGATGGAGCACAAGTCAGGAATAAGCTGATTTCCGGCTCGCATCCAGTACCCGCTACTACCCTGTCTCCTGCGGAGATGGTGCTTGGGGGAAACCAGCTTTTAAGCCGGCTCTCCCCAGCACTGGCTCCTGCTCCCCCCACTTGCTGTCGCTGCTAGATGCAGCAAGAGGGGGGGAAGCAACTGGTCAAGGAACTAGTCATGTATCCGATAAGCTTTTGCTTATCAGATAGTCAACTAGTTACTTACATTCCTATTTAGAACATCAGAAAACTGGACTTAAATATGCATGCACATTTTTCCTGCATAATACAAGATTCTGACTTGATCCTAAACTTGTGTAGCTTTACTGAAGTCAGTGGAATTATACTGATTTACATCGACTAAGAATCTGGCCCTGTTTCTGAACAGCCGGCTCTAACTTACCCTTCTTTAATGTCTGCAGAACATAGTGCTGTGGACTCTGTACAGAAACAGCAGCCAGGGAAGATACAGCTCTTTTTTTTTTAATAGCAAGCCCACTTGAAAATTGTAGGGTCCAATATATATCGGAAACACATTGGGATTGTGTGTCACTTAGGGTATACCTACACTAACCACTCGATCAACAGGCAGCGATTGATCCAGAAAGGGTCAATTTATTGCCTCTAGTATATATGCGATATATTGACCACCAAGTACTCTCCTATCAACTCCAGAATTCCACCAGAATGAGGACAGTAGGTAGAGTTGACAGGAAAGCATCTGGTAAGTAGATCTAAGTGTATCGATTTCAGATACATTATTCACATAACTGAAGTTGTGCAACTTAGCTTGCTGGCTCACAGTTACATAGTACAGAGACTATATTGTCCTAGCTTTGTCACTATAACCATATTGACATAACCCCGTAGTATAGACCCAACCAACGCTAAATTTTTTCCCACTGATGTCAATAGTTTCATACGACTGTAAAATTGGTGAAAGACATCAGGCCTACAATACGTAGATTACACATTACATGTAGGGCACCCACTTGGTCAACGTAGCTTTGTTGTGACAGGCATGGATTCTATCGCTAATATATGGATTAAGTTTCCTAACAGAAAGAAAAACTGTGGATATTTAAATTGAACTAATCTTGACAAGAAACATAGGCTGAGTCTAGACTGGCAAGTTTTTCTGCAAAATCATCTGCTCTTGAGGAAAAACTTGCCAGCTGTCTACACTGGCCGCTTGAATTTCCGCAAGAACACTGATGATCTCATGTAAGATTATCACCTAGCTAAGATCAGGAAGATACTGCTGTAAAATGGTCATTCAACTGAAACCTTCCTGGCCTGATTCCATCCTAAGTGGTTGGCCCCCGGTTTGACACTGGAGTTAGCTCACTGGTTCACAATTGTAGAAAAATTTTGTGAGGTGTCTAGAACCCCAGTTTCAATTCCACACTATTCCCACGGACTGCAACATGCATGGCACCACACATGTCAATAGGAATCTGCATTTTCTGCTTTCTCTTCTAGCCTCCATGGACCACATCACTCCCAACTAGCACTTTACCTTCAAGGTGCTGCAGCAGAGCAGGAATCTTTACTCCCCACATCTCACCCACTGCTGCATGGATATTTTGGTGCAAGGCTTTTAGCAGCTGCAAGACAGAATATCCGTGTCCTTCTCTTTCATAAGGAGATGAGGCTACAACCTGTCAATGAGGGAGAAAGCACAGGCTAAGTTCTGCAGCAAGATACCAGCTTGTTCCTGAAGGAGGAAATATTTCAGATTCTCTCACTGTGGAGACTACACACTGTAGAGCTGCTGCTTCTACTGCAGTGACTTCCTAAAGAAGAAAGTATTCTAACTAGCATGAGGGTGTAGAACAGTGTGTCTCTGTCTGATCGGGGAGGGTGGAGAGAGACCCAATCATACACATTCTTCAGCCTAAAGCATTTAGCTGGAAAACTGATTTTTATACTTAACTGTTCCACTTCACATTTCTCAGAAAACCTGTCCTCCATGGTCTACTTACCAGGAGTCGTGCCAGCAATCCCTGAGGTGTAGGGAGTTTCCCTGGGAAAAGAAATAGAAGATCATTAATTATGACAGACTTTGGAGAATCCCGCTGATGTTGTTCACCTAGCCATTTCCAATGTGCCCACCAGCGTTGCATGCAGCTGATAATATTTGCATTTCCATAGTGTTTTCAGGCAGAGCATCTCAAAAGTGTTTTACAAACATGAGTTAATTCCTCCTCATAGCACCTCTAAGAAACTGGCGTTAATTAGTCCTCAATTTCACAAGTGGGAAAGCTGAGAGAGAGCAAGTGATTTCCCCAATGTTAGATCAGAATTTTGGTGGTGATCTGGAACCAGAACCCCCAATTTCTAGCTCCCTCCCATTGCCATGTTTTAATCCCAAGACCATCCTGCATTCCTTTTAGTCTCTTGACTGAAGATGAGAGAATTGGAACAGGCTGAATCTGGTCATTTCATAGTGGCTGGTGAGAATAAATGAAAGAGTTTCTGTTATAAACCTTGTCCACTATAGTCCAGGCAAGCAGCTTCTCCTCCTTCTTGCATCTTTTTCTCAGCCATTTCCTGGAGGCATCTGCAGAGAGGCTTCAAAGTGCCAGTGTACTGAGTTGGCACCACATACGTTAGAAGCCTTGGCCATAACACCTGCACAGAAGAGCAAGACAGTTCAACACTTGGCTATTTTCATTCCCCCACCTCCTACTGGCTGAATCCTTCTGTCATGCACCTTCTCCATTTAGTCATCACTGACCCTTCCCTATCTCGTTACCTTATCTCGATCTCACTTTCTCCTCCCCTCCGCCATCATCTCACTCTACCTGTCCCAGTGATCCCTCTCTCTACATTTTAAGTACACACTGCCTTGTTTGGAGAGCATTAGCAATCTGGTTCTCATCCGGAGATGAATCATCTTTCCCTGCATTATAAAGCTACTTAGACAGCACCATAAATTCATCCTGCACTTTTCAGACATACAGAAGGCACAATCACGGCCCCAATAACTGTTTAAATACAGGATCACCAAGTCTACATTTCCAAGGGATTCATGGGGAATCTAAGGAGACGTTGCACTCAGGCAATCGTGGTAATTAACAGAAGACCACTGCATTATGGTTCCTTCCAGTGAAGTTCCTTTTTATTTTGTCTGTACTGTGAATCGCTTCCTCCATGATACAGAGGTCCCATCATCTCTGACATGAACTTGACATGCTGTACCTCCATTATCCTGACTGGCAAGAAGCTTCCTTATGGAGAGGTACAGTAGATATACGGAAGAATGTCTTTATTTCACGAAGCAGTAGCAACATGTCACTTACTTGGGTCATTCCAGTGACTGATATGTCCAGGCCTTGCAGGATGTGAATGCACATAGTTTGGATAGTGCTTTCTTCCTGAACATCCTGGGAGGGAAGTTTTGTCCCCTGCTATGAGATAGATACATAGAATTTACTAGCTAGTGGGAAAACACTGGCTGTAGAAGCGGTGTCTATTTCTTACAAAGCCTTTCTGAATATTGACCTATGAGAGCTTTTCCATTGCATTAGGAGTGCACAAATCATAAAATCATGGATTAAGGATGGAAGGGACCTCAGGAGGTCATATAGTCCAACCCCCTGCTCAAAGCAGGGCCAGCCCCAACTAAATTATTCCAGCCATGGCTTTGCCAAGCCTGGCATTAAAAACCTCGAATGATGGAGATTCTTAAGGGAAGAGAATAACAGAAACACCTAACTGGTGGGTCAGAACCCAGGCTTAGGAAAACCCCAGCACAAGGGGACACAAAGAAGATGGAGAGAGGCTGTTCTCAGTAGTGACAGATGACAGAACAAGAAGCAGTGGTCTCAAGTTGTGTGTGGGGGGGTGGATCTTAGGAAAAACGATTTCACAAGGAGGGTGGTGAAGCACCGGAATGGGTTACTGAGGGAGGTGGTGAGATCTCCATCCCTAGAGGTTTTTCAGTCCCAGCTTTACAAAGCCCTGGCTGAGATGATTTAGTTGGAATTGGTTCTGCGTTTAGCAGGGGGTTGGACTCGATGACTTCCTGAATTCTCTTTAAGCCCTATCGTTCTATGATTCTATAAAAGAGTTCCCTGAACAGTATTCATTTTTTGAAAAATTTTCAAAAAAGAACATTTCTTCTTTTTATCTCTGAGGAGAGCCACTCAGACTCTGCCCAGTGGAAATAAATATGCAGAACCTAGAGGGAGCCATTCTGTTTGTTCTGATGCCCCAAGCAGCTTGATCATTCTGTGCATAGTGAATGTGAGTCTATCTATAGGCTAAATTCTGTTCTTCCTTACACCAAACTAAATATTGATCAGCTCTACTGATTTCAGTTTAAATAAGAGCAAATGTGGCCTGATGAGAAAGAGTTGCCTCCTACTTTCTTTGAGATGGGTAGCATGAAAAAGAGGCAGTTGGTGAGTACTGCCATAAGCTCCCACTTCGTAGCTAAAGGGCCAGGCAGAGCTAAGATCCTCAACAACTTACTATAAAGTTAATGTATATCATGGATCCCATCATGGAACTCTGTGTCTGGAGTCCATGACTCTGCCCATAGCTGGAAATACCCATTGAAAAGATTTTGAACTAGTACACATAGAACAGAGTATGAAGTGTGCAGCAAACTTTTCCAGGTTCTAGACATCTTGATGTAGGCTGCATAACTTCAGTGTTTTGCTAATAGTTGATGTATGCTTCAGCAGCCACAGGATTGGGCACCAGTGTGTTCTTTGGAGAGTCTATTTATAAAAAAGATGTGCTTCCTTATACAAGAGCATTTCACTGAAAGATTGTGTTGTCAGAATTTTCACTGACTTGCCCAAGGTCTAAGGAATGTAGGTCGCACTGTCAGATGTAAATATCCAGAATCAGATTCTGGTCTCTGTTACACTTGTGTAAATCCAAAATAATGCCACTGAAGTCAGGGGCATTACCCTGGCTTTACACGAATATCACTGATCAGATTCTAGCTCTAATCCTTCAGTCCAGCTGCATCCTTGAGCATCCAAAGCTCCCACTGAAGTCAAGGGGAACAATCAGCATGCCAGAATGGCAGAACTGAGTCCTAAGTGTTAAGAACTCTCCTTACCAGATTTCTGGTGGACACATCGAACTCTCTGAAAACGTATGCAACCATATCCCCTGCTGCACAATTCTCCACACTTCCTGAACTGAGCAGCTTCAGGACAAAATGGAGAGCTGCCATCTTCACCTGCAAGGGTAGAGATTATGCACGAGTTATTATTATCCCTTCTGCATGCAATATGAGACAGGATATGAGAGTCCTTTTGCTTTTGCTTTTATCTCTTTGGAATGGTGGCTGAAGTACAAATGATTAACACATCCGTTATGTAAATTCCTTGCAACACTGGCTACAGAAGTACCATGCAAATGCCAGTTTTCACTTTCAGGTGACACTGTAATTAGGAAAAAGGCAGCATTTTCTCCTATAAATGTAAACAAACTTGTTTGTCTTAGTGTCTGGCTGAACAAGAAGTAGGTCTGAATGGACTTGTAGACTCTAAAGTTTTACATTGTTTTGTTACAGTTAACAAAAAATATCTACATTTGTAAGTTGCATTTTCACGCTAAAGAGATTGCTCTACATCACTTGTATGAGATGAATTGAAAAATAGTATTTCTTTTGTCATTTTTACAATGCAAATGTTTGTTATAAAAATAATATAAAGTGCATAGTACACACTTGTCATTGTGTTGTAATTGAAATCAATATATT
Organism: Pelodiscus sinensis; assembly: GCF_052426305.1. NCBI lineage: Eukaryota > Metazoa > Chordata > Testudines > Trionychidae > Pelodiscus > Pelodiscus sinensis. Next base: position 314,877,516 of record NC_143052.1, read on the forward strand.
TGAAAATGTAAAAAACCACAAAAATATTTCATAAATTTCAATTTTTAATCCCATTAATTTTTAGTTAACTGTGATTAATTGAAACCCTATTAATAATCTCAGCCTAAAAATGTGTCTCATTGCCAGACTCTCCACTGAGTGAAATACTTCCCAGATATTAACAGCAATACCACTATTCCACACACAATCTTACCTTAGCACTCTGATCACTGAGAGCAGATTGCACTGCCTTCACAATCAGAAACTTTCTAACTCTTGTCTCAGGCACTGAAAGATAAGGAGAAGTGTGCAGTATAGTATATCTTTGTTCCAAACACTCATGCTCCACATTAGAATGTGTCCTGGGCCCTATTTAAGAGTACTACCAAGCTTCACTCATATACAGAATCAGCGGGGAAAATATAGGACCAGGCTCTGATCTCAGTTACACCAGTCTAAGTCTGAAGTATTTCCACTTCTGTAAATAGCACCATCATACTATCCTGATGGAAATATTGTAAGAGAGTTAGACAAATGGAGGTCAGTGAAGTTAGTCTGTGTTTACCACCAGTATAGCAGAATTCGGAATCTATTCTAGAGTGTCTAATACTTATTCAGTCAGGAGTACTATTTTGTTTTTATCTCATTATTATTAACATGCATCCGCCACAAGATTACATTTGTATTTGAACCTTGAAAATATCTTAGGCTACATTCAGCACTTAATTAACCCTGTTGATTTCTGTGTGACCACATGGGAGTAACTTAGAGAAGCACTGGGTCCCTTTAGTGAATTTCCAACCCTCTGGTGAGCATGCAGCTAAAAGGGTGTCGCAAGGAGAAGGGAGAAAAATTGTTCTCTTTGGCCTCTGATGATAGGACAAGAAACAATGGGCTTAAATTGCAGCAAGGGAGGTTTAGGTTGGACATTAGGAAAAACGTCCCAACTGTTAGTTTGGTTAAACACTGTGAAAAATTGCCAAGGGAAGTTGTGGAATCTCCACCACTGGAGTATTTAAGAGCAGATTGGATAGACACCTATCAGGGATGATCTAGACAGTGCTTGGTCCTGCCATGAGGGCAGGGGACTGGACTTGATGACCTCTCAAGGTCCCTTCCAGTTCTAATAATCTATGACTATATGACTCTATGTGTTACAGCAGGAGCAGATGACCATTTTGCGGGGCTCCGGGCAGCATAATGCCGCGGGGCCCCCCCTTTGCCACGGCGCATGCACAGTGACGTCATGTGCATGCGCGGTGGCACCACGGCGCGTGCGCGGGGCTTTTTGAAGCGCGGGACCCGGGGCGGCCACCCCGCTCGCCCTGCCCTATATCCGCCCCTGTGTTACAGATCCTCTGTGCCCCATTTGCAGAGATCATGAGTATGTTATAGCCCTACCATGCCTGCAAAGCCTTGGTTCTTTAGAGCAACCTATAGCAGCTCATGCTTTTAGCTCTGGATGTCCCCAACTCAACCCCCAGCACGATGGCGATGATCGCAGCAGTCACAGTTTCTCCTGTGTTACTTACAGTCAGCACCAATAATAGCTGTGAGCAGATTCAGGGATGCCACACGAACAGTCTCATTCTTAATCTTCAGCTGCGAGTGCAGAAAAGCTATGAGGTCATCAGGAGAAGAACGGGCTGCAAAGGAAGAAATCACATCCTCACTAACAACTGAAAGCTCATTCTTACCACATCTACAAAAGAAGGAAGTTACAAGGAAACTACTGTGTAATTTGGAGTCTCTTCCCCTACCTAGCAGTAGGATACAATAGCACAGCTCCATTTGATTTTCCATGATGAGCTGCTGAGTTGGAGAACAGATCTGTGGGAAGAAGAGAAGTGATCAAAGGAAAACTAATCAGAACAAGCAACTGAAAAGAAGATGCTCAATTAATTTCTAAGCACTCACTTCCTACCTTTCCAAATAGGGCTCTGAACCCAAAATAAATGGTACTGACTGCACAACAAGAATCAGAAACAATGACCGATGCATTGGATAACAGAAGTTCCTGCTTTCAAAGTGTTTTTAGCAGCAGAGCTAATTGAATCAAGACTTGATCCTTGGTAACTGGTTCAAATGGTTAATTATTCCACCATAAAAATGTAGGCCTTATTTGCAGTCTGAATTTGTCCAGCTTCATTTTCTAGTTATTGGCTCACGTTATGCCTTTCTCTGCTAGATTATTACATATGTTTCCCCACATAGATATTATAGACTGCAATTAAGTCACCCTGTCACAGGCTAGGTCCTCCCCATTTGGATGGGATCAGTTTTTACTATATAACTCTAACTCCCTCTAATAACTGGCTTATGCTAAAATTGCTTTACAAACTGAGCTGGATTTTAGCTAATAAAATGAGACCACTATCTGCTTATTCTTAAGCCAGCAGAAACCAATAAGGCATAAGAAGGTCTCCGGGCTCTTCACTAGCATTCAAAAGATGTTTATTGTTAATATGCTTCAGATCTGCTGTGCTTAAGCTCAAGTGATACAAGAAGAAGTTCCCCTCACCCGGTTGTGCAGAGCACTGCAGATGGCTTGAAATTTCCTTTTAGGTAGAAGGATCTTATATTCACCAGAGACTTCCAAGAGCTGCCTCAGACTCTACAACAGAGGGTGAAAGTTAGAAGGTGGGCATACAAAGGAGCAATATTCAATGACTGAAGCAGGTTCATGGAATTCATAGATTCCAAGGCCAAAAGGGATGATTGTCATCAACTAGTCAGGCCTTCTGTATGACACAGGCCTTAGAAATTGCCAAAATAATTCCTAAAGCAGAACTTTCAGAAAAAAATCCAATCTTGATTTTAAAATGATCACCTTGACTCTTGGAAAATGGTTTGAATGCCTAATATCCCACCACTGAAAAGGTAGACCTTATTTCCCATCTGAATGTATCCTGTTTCAGTTTGTAGCCACTGGATCATGTCATGCCTTTCTCTGCTAGGTCATTACATAGATTTCCCCATGCAGATATTATAGACTGTAATTAAGTCACCTGTCACAGGGTAGGTCCACCCTGTTTGGATGGTATCAGGTTGTGGAGGACTTAAAGAACTAAGGCAGCCCAAGTGGCCTAGTCTCCCCAACCACCATAGCAGGCCTGGTTCTTAGAGCAGCATTGCCTAATAGTCAGGGTCAGTGCAGCAGCCCTTTGATGAGGCTCTTCAGCTCAACGACCCAAGCCCTTCTAGGTACGACCGTTCAACCTAGTGCTCAACTACTCTTTGGGGCAAACCAGTGTTGCCTAGTGGCCAGCCCTTCTTCACCAGGCTCTACCTACTCCACAGGGTCCCAGCCTAGGGCCTTGTCTTGCAGCTCAATGGGGTTTCTTCCAAAACATGCAGAGTCAAAGTCTAATACCTCAACTCAATAATGCTTAGTTCACATAGATTACTTCCAACCATTCTTCTGCAGCAGGTCATCTCAGTAACTCCGTGGTCTCTCCTCCATCTGTGGCATTGGATGGTTGTGGGGAGGGGAGGGGGGTCAACTGGAACCACAGGCTGGCTGGTTTCTGCATCCTAGGGCACTGTCAGTCCCTCCACAAAAGCCTGCAAAGCACCTCTGCTCCCTTCAGCTGTCAGCCTAGACAGAACTGAGCTGCTCCCTTTTATATCCTGGTTTCCTGGTTCCAGTTGGAGCATTCCCAGCAAGTATGAAGGGGCATAGCCCACAGATCATGATTAGCTCCCGCTGAACCATGCATGGTGGGTATCCTCTGTCACAAACACTCCCCGTTAAAAGGGTGTCCATTGGTGGACCTTCCTCTTCATCGTCTCCTTCCACTTGGGAGAAGTCTGTGTTTGCATAAGCCTTCCCTGGCCCAGTGTAACATACAGAAGTCATAGGGTTGGAGCGGGAAGTACTACCTCATGATTCAGGCACTGGTGTCCTTCATGTTATTAATCCATCTGAGGGGTGCGTGGTTGGTGACCAGTTGAAAGGGCTTCCCCAGTACATAATATCCCAGACTAAAAAACTAGTTCGAATTAGCGTTTTGCTAATTCGAACTAGCATGTCCACATTAAGTGGACCCTGAACGGGGGTTAAGGATGGCCGGAAGCAGTGCCGGAAGGGCATCAGATGACGACTTAGAGCATGGAGCTACTGCCTCAGGCAAGCTGAGGGCTGTGCTTAAAGGGACCCAACCCCCACCCCGGACAGACAGTTCCCCGCTTGCAAAGCAGTCCTGGCTTGGAGAGCCCTGAGTGCCCACACTGGGCACATTACAGCACTCGGCCATCAGCCCGGCTGTACTTGCCGCAGGCTGCCATCTGGGGAGAGGGAGCAATTGGGGGGCTGCAGGAGAGCGTCCACCCCCAGAAGCCCGCAGAGCCAGCCCATCGGGAGCTCGTACCCCATTCCTCCCTCACCTCCTTCCACTTACCCCTCCCTAGCCCCCCTTCCTGATGTACTTGTGGTCAAAAATAGAATCTCTCTTTATTGAACAAAACTCGGGGAGACTGGGAAAAGGGGGTGGGAGAGGGGAAGAGAGAGGGTGGGAGAGGGGAGGGCAACTACAATGATCAGAGGTTTGGAACAAGTGATGGAGGGTGGGTCCATGGAGTGCTATTAGCCAGGGGGTAGGAGTGGTGTCCCTGCCCAAGGTTTGTGGAAGGCTGGAGAGGGATGGCACGAGACAAATGGCTTGGTCACTGTCTTCGGTCCATCCCCTCCAGGGTCCCTAGGGTTGGCTGCTGTTGGCAGACAGGCTACTGGGCTAGATGGACCTTTGGTATGACCCAGTATGGCCATTGTAAGCTCAGGGTCAGGGTCGGGGGTCTCAGTGGACCACCTTGATTTTCATGCACACCTGCTCCTGGGTGGCCAGGCTGGCAGCTCTCGTGCCCTAGACGGCCACTTTCCTGTGCCTAGTGCGGAGGTCGTGGACGAGGTCCACGATATCCGCACTAAACCAGGCGGGTGCCCGCCTCTTGCGGTCCTGGGCAGGCTCCCGAGAGCCGCCAGCCTGGGAAGAGGGAGAGGGCTGGGTGGCAGCGGGTGGCTGGCTCGAGCCGTGCCAGGTGCAGGGTCTGCTAGCTGGGTGCTGGCAGGCTTGCACCTGGCACAGGCACCGTAGCCAGCCCGTTCCCCTTTCAGGGGTCCGGGGCCGGGAGGGGGGCAGACGAGTTTCCCTGGTGTTGGCCAGAGTGGCCACCAGGGAAAGCTGGGGAGGGCTAGCCTCCCACTAGTTCGAATTAAGGGGCTACACACCCCTTAATTCGAACTAGTAAATTCGAACTAGGCTTAGTCCTCGTACAATGAGATTTACCTGGTTCGAACTAAGTGCGCCGCTAGTTCGAATTAAGTTCGAACTAGCGGAGCACTAGTGTAGCGCCTATCAAAGTTAATTCGAACTAACATCCGTTAGTTCGAATTAACTTTGTAGTGTAGACATACCCCCAGGGTGTAGATCACCCACTTGATGGCCAGGGCCTCCCTTGCTATAGTAGGGCAGCAGGTCTCTCAGGAGAACAGCTTGCAGCTGAGAGAAAGGATCTGGTGCTCCTTCCCACCTACTTCTTGAGATAGTACCACTCCTGGTCCTACCTCCGAGACCTCCATTTGAAGGATAGAAGGCTTTGTGAAGTTGGATGGGATAGGACCAGCTCTTGGTTCAGCTGCTTTCACAGGGCCTGGAAGGCTTCCTCACAGTCTTCTGATTACTGGACTTTCTGTGATTGGGTGTTCTTCATCAGGTCCAATAATAGGGTGCCCAGTGTGATGAAGTTGGGTACTAAGCAGCCACTGTGTCTGAAGTATTGTGGCACCTGTTTCTTTGTCATGGAGGTGGGGCAGTCACACAAGCCTTAGACCTTATTTATCAAGGAGCTATAGTTTTCCCCTTCCTACTGTGTTCACTAAGATGGCACTTGGCTGGATTCACAGTGAGTCCTGCATCTATTGGGGCTTATAATACCTTGCTAAGATGTCAGAGGTGTTCCCCCCAGCTGGTGCTGTGGATGACAATATTCTTAATGCACACGGCTGTATATTGCATATATGTTTGCAATATTTGGTTCATGAGCTGCTGAAAAGTGGCTGAGGCTCTGTGCAGCCCAAATGGCATCCTGCTGAATTGCTATAAGCCAGGCAGGGTGTGGAAGGCACTCTTCTCACAGGAAGCCGGTATCAGGGGTATCTACCAATATCTGTTGGTCAGTTCTAGTGTGGAAATGAACTTTGCATTTCCCACTGTATTCCTCCTTGAGATTTCCCCATGTATGCATCCCAGTATCACTTCAGCTTTTTTGGCCACAGCATCGCATTTGTAGGTCATGTTCAGCTGAGTATTCACCAAGTTTCCCAAAATATTTTTCAGAGTTACTGCTTCTCAGGAAGGTCACCATGTCTATAAAATCAAGACTTGTGTGTTTATCTATTATCTAACAAGTCACTATGTAGACCAGGAAACGCCACTGGTAGCAGCTAGTGCAGTTCACCTATGCGCACACATTGATAGTTATTTTAATAAGTATCTCACCTTGGTGGCATGAAAAACATTAACATCCTCTTTATATTGCTCAAGGAGCCATGGGATCTGTTCGAACACCTGATCTTGATACTCTTCTTTATGCAGGAGGAGGCTCATCATGGGACCAAGGGCTTTGATGATGGCCTGCTTGAGCTACAAAGAGACACAATTTCCCTTTTCCACTGTTGAAACAGCCCTATCTCAATATTTCCTGGTAAAGAATTAAGACTCATGGGCTACGTCTACACTGGCATGATTTTCTGAAAATGCTTTTAACGGAAAAGTTTTCTGTTAAAAGCATTTTCGGAAAAGCACGTCTAGATTGGCAGGATGCTTTTCCGCAAAAGCACTTTTTGCGGAAAAGCGTCCGTGGCCAATCTAGACACGCTTTTCCGCAAAAAAGCCCCAATCGCCATTTTCACGATCGGGGCTTTTTTGGGGGAAAACACTACTGTGCTGTCTACCCTGGCCCTTTTGCGCAAAAGTCTTTCGGAAAAGGACTTTTGCCTGAACGGGAGCAGCATAATCTTTCCGGAAAACCACTGACGATCTTACATGAGATCGTCAGTGCTTTTCCGGAAATTCAAGCAGCCAGTGTACACAGCTGGCAAGTTTTTCCAGTCTAGACACAGCTATGATGTTGGTTTCAGAATTATATTCTAGTGCACCTCACAACTTTCCCAAGTGGGATATTTCCCCAGATTAGTATGCACACTAAACCAACTCATTCCTGCTGTAACTCTACTGGAACTGAATAGACATCTGCCAGGAATGAATTTAGCCCATTCTCCTGTATTCATCTGCATGTCAGGTGACAAAACTGGAATCTATGTACACTATGTACAGACAGAATTTCCATGAGCTTGTGACATTATAATCTTTTTTAAATGTTTTACATCATACTCTGTTCTATCCCAAAGAACCTGCCATTGAACTCCATCATCACAAAGAATGCCATACACAGAGAATTTAACAATACAATTTCTCATAAAGGTTTAGAAAACCTACAATTCTCACCTCCAAATCTTTACATGTGGTCCATTTGCTTGTCACATGACGATAGAGGGGAAGAATTTGATCACAGAATTGAGATTTACCCATTCTGGGAAATGGGCACTTTTCCCAGTTACTAAAATATACATTTACTGCCCTTGACCATTTTTCCAGAACTGCATGGAAGGAAAAAAGACAGGCAATATGAAAAGGATGCAATAGTAATAAGGATACGTTGCTTCATCAGTGAAGACACCCAGGCTTGTAGTTTATTACAATTCCATGCCCAATTCAGGAACAGCTGATGAAATCCAATAACAGTTTTGAATTATTTCTCTTCCCTCCTTTCCATTTCTTGTTTCTCAAAAGGCTTTCTTCTCTTTTGCCTCTCTCCATCTCTTTTTAATTCCCATCATTTGAAAACATATTTTTTCTCCCTTGTTACCTCTTAATTAGAGCTGATTGAAAAGGTAGTTTAAATTAAATTAAAAGTGTTTACTCTTGTTTTTTTCAAAATTTCAAATTACAAAGATCATTCACATGTTTCAAAAATCAACAAATTTCAGCCACCTTTTTAGCTGCACAAAAACACTGAACACATCCTGATTAAAACTGTCATTGACATTTTTCAGTTTAATATTCCATCAAATTGGAAACAAATATGAAACATATAATAAAAAAACCAAAATATTTTGACCAGCTGTTTTCTGAATGATTCATGTCCTCTGCAGTTATTGCTTATTTAGCCCTAAAACTGTATGATTTCCTATTGGGTTACAGTTTGTCTGAAAGATGTTCAGTGCCCCTAACTCCTATTAGCTATACTGAGATTTGACAGCATTTTGCCCTAAAATTAGATGCACCCCCTGCCCTTGAAAGGAAAATTAAGGCTCAATCCCATGTTCTATGACGCTGATGGCAAAATTCCCATTTATCTCAAAGGTGCAGGATTAGGCCCTTAGGCCTGATCTACACTAAAGGGGAAAGTTGACTTAAGGTACGCAACTCCAGCTATGTTAATTATGTAGCTGGAGTTGATGTATCTTAAATAGTGTTTTCAGACTGTCCACACAGTGGAAGGTTGACAGGAGTGTTATTCCTCATGAGAAGCAGGACTACCGGTGCCAACGGGAGCACCCACTCAGTTCGAATTAGTGGGTCTTCACTAGACCTGCTAATTTGGACCCTGGTGATCAACTGCAGCAGCATTGATCTTCTGCATAGTGTAGACGTGGCCTTACTTGAGCATCAACTAAAAAGCAAAGGAAGAGAGAAGTGGAGAAGACCAGAGGACAGAGAAAGAGGGTGAAAGGAGATGATAATTAAGAAAATAAAGAGGAGGAATGGGTGGAGGGGTGGAAAACGGGAAATTTTTAAATGTAATTCAATCTGTTGCCTGCACATTCTCCCCCAGGAGTTTCCTGGCACATGGGCAGCATCAGCTTTTGTTTATTTTTAAAATATCCACAAGTCATAAAGTGCCTAAACTTACAAATGCTCAGCACCTCCAGCAAAGTAAGGAGCACTCTCAACTCCACTGAGTGCCACAGGAGCATGAGGACTCAGCCCCTGGTACAATCCAGTTCAGAGCCTGTTTGTAAACGATCAGTCACTTAACTCTGTACCAAGGCCCCTAAATATCCATTTTGGACATCTACAATAAGTGCTGGCACTTACCACCACAAAATGCTTGCCTCAGCCTGCTCTCGTCGACTAACATCCGCATGGAGCTCATGCCGTACAGGGTCATTCCCACAAAAGGAATGCACTTGAGTGCTGAAAAGAAGGACCAGAAGAAAAGGAAGACAGACAATTGACTGTTATCTGCCTTCTTACTATCGCATTTAGAAACACCGCTGGGTCGGATGCTATGGGCTCCTAGGTCATTTTGTGCTGCGTACACAAATGATAAGCAGCAGTAAAAAATCAGTGGGGGATTTACCCTGAGGAGGAGCATTCTCCACCAATGTGCAGCTGTGCTGGATGCCCAATCCTCTCCCAGAGTAGGAGAGAGAGCACTGGGGAGGGATGAGAAATGGAATGGAGAAGAGCTCCACTAGACCTGATTTTCCTCAATCCTGTCCTTTAAGAACTTCAAATGGGGCATAAGAGCTTGCACCTTGGTGTGGATAGCTCATGGTCTAGCAACTAGAACCAGCCACAGCAGTTCATCTCATGCCCCCCAAATAGCACTTTGTGTAGCTGTACAGAGCGTGAACCTCTGTCCTTAAATGGAAGACAATAACTTTGAAACAAAAGATGGAAGTTGACATACGATAGGCTGATGATAGGTTGTCCAGTGTAATCAAAGTGAACTCGTCAGACAGCTCCAGTGGTTTCAGATGACATTGAAGCTCATACATCACCTCATTGAAATAGCAGCGTGCCAGAGCCACTAATGTGTTGCTCGCTGCCACTTTTAGTTCATTTGTTGCTTCCTTAAAAAATACAAAAAGAGAGAGACTGAAGTGATTAAAGCCAACTATACCAGCCAATGCTGCTCAAATGAATCAAGTTTTTATTTCTGTTTTCCACCCAACTTTCTGTGAACAGAATCATTAGTCATAAATAATCATTGAATCGTTTGGCTAAACACTTGTCAGCCTTTCAGTTGTTTGCAAGCTGCTTAGACTATTCGCTATTAGCTATTTGTGGTGGATGATTGGCTGTCATAGTGACATGATATTTTTCCCTCAGAGGAGGTGGGCAGCTTCAAGATATTCAGAGAATTTTCCTGAATAAACTATACCCTAAATCCAAATACTGCTTCTTTTGGAAATAGCTTAGATTCTGTTTTAAGGTTTCATCCTGCTGCTTAACACCATAGTATCAGAGCACCTTCCACAGAAAATCAGTATCAATAATGAAATCCCTAGTAGACTTCACAAAAAACTTGCTTGTTAAGAAACGGTAGGCCTCTCTGCATCTGATATATGTCACAATATCCTGACCTTACAAAGCACTTAAGCACATGTGTAACTTGAACAAGATGAAACTAGTCACATGCTGCTTAGGACCTGGGATTTCTGGAGGATGGTGTGGGGATCTATGGGCCCCTAGCAGTCATTAATCCTGGAGTTTCAGTATATAGTTTACAAAAAATGTTTTAATTAGTTTAAGCTTTCATTCCTGTCATTAGCATATAGGGAAAACTAACTTACCTGAGTATCAGAGGGGTAGCCGTGTTAGTCTGAATCTGCAAAAGCAGTAAAGTGGGTCTTTGACCACAAAAGCTTATGCTCCAACACTTCCGTTAGTCTAACTTACCTGAGTCTCTCTCATGTGGTTTGAGGCAAGTGTTATTATTTTGCTCAGTAGCCTTCTCTCTAGGACCTGGGCATCCTGCTGTAATACTTTCTCCAGGATACAGTAAATGTCTACTCTGTTTTTCTGGGGACAAAACATAAAAGAACAATTGGGGAAAATGTTTCCTTGATGACAATATAGTAATGCTATAAGCTAATATAGTAACGCAATATAGTAACACTTACGCTAATAAGCTTCTGCCCAAAAGAGTTTACAATCTAAACATGAAACAACTAGCCCAGGCTAAAAGAGCAGATCAATAGCCAGGAAAATAATTCAGGTCTTCTGATTCACTATCTGGAGTCCTCTCCACTAGAGCACACTGATTCCACAGCCTGCATACTCACTCAAGTAACCCCTTGTCTTCATTTGTGTAAAACTTGCTATGCCCTCCACAATCACCCCAGCTAGCAGCACTTCAGAAGAAGCTGAGCAATTCACAAATTTTTTAATCAGAATAAGGGCCCTGCACTGCCCCCTTATCTAATTTTGTTTATTATTGTTGTTATTATTATGATGATTATTGTTATTGTTGTTGTTATTATTATTAGCATCTTGCCCTTTTTTATCCACTCCAGGCAGAATTTGTAAATACAATTATAAAATACCCAACTCCTGCAGTAAATCTTCTGCAGCTTTTAGGGAAAATTAGCTCAGGAGTTACCTCTACATTGACAGTAGCACACTTGAAGGTCTCTTTTATGGGGTCCATCAAAGTTGAAATTCACAGATGATACTAAATATGGAGGAGTTGTAGGTATGAGTTGTGACAGAGAAATAATAAAGAGGGGCACAGAGAAATTAGAAACCTGAGCAGAACAAGACTGATTTCAGAGAACTGCAAACTAGCGCACCTAGAGAGGGGGTCAATATAACTGACATAATGAGAGGGAGAAAAGTGGGAAACAACAAGTGACCTGGAGTGACAGTGAAAAAAAAAGACAGCCATCTGGGCTGGGTTTGTTACATACAGGAATCTTGTCATAAAGCAGGAAGTTTCTCATTGTTCATCTGAGGTGTGACTGCTTCTGGCTTATTTCACTTTTTTGGCACCACATTCCCCAGAAAAGATCAAAAAGCTTGGAAGTAATTCAGGAGAAAATTTTAAAAAGTGCAGGGAGGCCAGCAGAACTGACTTTTAAATAGAGACCTGCAACCTCTATGGGATCTGACCTCATGCATCAGGGTGAGGTTGGGTGCGTGTAGGGGAGCCTGCCTTGACAGTAAATGGCCATGTCTCCCTTTAACACGTGCGGATCTCTAACAAGCAAAACCCAGGCCTGTCTCAAGTCTGGTGAACATAAACATGCAGGCAAGGTCATGGGAGAAGCTGTGAGAGGAAGGAATGTTTTGCATAACAATGCAGATGAAGCGTGGTACCTGAGACCATGTCAAGAACACATGGCAAGCAATCTTGTACAGGTACTTCTGTTTCTGATAACCACAAATTACAGATGCAGCCATACAACTGTCAACTATGCACATAGCAGCAACATCCTGAGTGACAAGATGTACTCCAGATAGGGTATTGGGCATGTTACATATCCTACACAATACGTAATCAATTGGTAAATATTATTAGAACAACCAAGTCTCGCTTTGCTATCAAATGGGCTTAGTAAGAACAATCAGTGGGAGGGAATGAGCAGGATTGACCCACAGATACTGCTGGTGGAAACCCAGTCACTAGGAGCTTTTAAAATTGGTTTGGCCCCAAAAAAAGAAAAAGGCACAGCTGGGAAATTGGATGATCCAACAAGCCTTTCACATCTGTCTCCTGTGAGTCTATAACTCTGAATTCAGGCAGCTGAAGGTGTGAACTGCCTGCTAAGGTCATAAAGCACTTTGGAATGTTCAAAGCCAATGGTTGGCTACACATTCCAGTGGTTGTGCTTTTAAAGGATGCAGCTGCAAACTGCTATCACTGCTCTAGTGGGGAGAGGCTCTGCCTCTTTCCATTCATTTTTAAATGTAAGGAGGATTTTCAATTGAAAATCATAATTGATAACTTATGAATACATGAGCCCCACACTATTCAAGCGAGTCAGAAATGAACTGCTTGTCTTGGCTTCCTGGTACTTGAAACTAAAATGCCTTCTGTGTTGACCCTTAATAGAGAAATGGACTTTGCTGGATGCGAGTATTAATAAAGGAAAAAGGGGTTTGGATTATTTAAGAACCCTTCAAAGCTATATCCCAATCATATGTCATTATAATTAAGAAGTGTTGTCTTGGATTTAGAGCAGAGAGTCAGTTCACATGGGTTTTATTCACCATTCTTCTACTAACTCACTATGTGGTGTTGAGCAAGTTATTTAATTCCCCATGACACAGCCCATCAGTAAATAGGGAAGTTTATCACTCTCCCAAAGGTGCTGTAAAACCTAATTCATGAGTAAGTAGGTAAGTGCTTTGAGGTTTTTGGATGAAGATGCTAAAGGAGGACAAAATACTGCTATAAGAGATTATAGATACCCCTACAGTGCACTTTTATAATATACAGCCCATGTACTCCAGTGTGTACAAAAGGACAGTGCTCCTCTGAGTGTCTCTTTATTATATCATCCTGACCTGTAACAGAATTTTGCATGATGAGTTTTGCATGAAGACAGAAGGGTAAATACTGATTACACTGAAGGTGGGCTGAGCCAAGTTCTGTATTGAATTACTTCCATGAAGTCAAACAGAATTTGGAGTGGAAACATGGAAAACAGATGTGATTTGATGAAACTGCCCTACCTCATCCTGCTGAAGTTTTTCTAGCAGAACAGTCACAACGACAGCCAGTTTGGTCTCAGCAATCTTGACAATCTGAAGGGCAATAGTGGCCTTATCTTGATTGTCCATATGGTCCAGGAGTAAAACAACCTCGCTGTAAACAACTGAAATTAAAGGAAAGGATTCTGCTGGTTATCATTGATATTGGGATTCGGTGCTTGTGTCTTTAATTCACTATCTAGTAAAGACTCTGTAGGAGACCAGACATGGTGATAAGTGGACCTGGGAGTCATGCAAATCCTTTTCTTCCCTCATGGTGACCATGTCTGTTTGCAGAACTATTGTGGGGGGACGGATTATAATAAGGAAAAGCTGCTCCTTTTAAATAAGATCCCCACATAAAATCATCTTTTCCACCTTTACTATTAATTTAGGCATTTTGCTAGCACACAGAATAATTTATAGCCAAGATTTTTAAAACTGGGTGCCTAAACTAAAACTCCTAAATCCATATTAACACGCCTACATCCTGATTCAATCACATGCCTAACTCAATGCCAACAAATAAATCTAAAGTTAAACACGTGCATGCTGAAGTGTTTTGCTAAGCCAGGGTGTCATTTCCAAAAGTGCTGAGCACCCAGAATTACCTATGGATAGTGCAAAGAACTTCTAGGGGTTCAGTATCTCTTGAAAATCAAGCCACTTTTTAAAGACCCCACTGTATGAATTTAGAAGTCAAACTTTATGCACTCTGTTTTGAAAAAAAGGCTTCAGTTTTATTTTATGGTAATTTAAATACTTGCAGAGAAGACACACGGACTAGGTATTTGTCCAGTTGCCTCTAGAGACCCTAAAAGATTTTCCCCCAATGCACAACATAAGAACATAAGAACGGCCGTACTGGGTCAGACCAAAGGTCCATCTAGCCCAGTATCCTGTCTGCTGTGTTGACATACCCTTCAAGAGTGACAATTTTTAGTCCAAGACAAGTTTTGGTTTCAGCATAGGGTTGCTAGGTGAAACGTAATGGTTTGTGACATACAGAAGATTAAAGTACATGATCTAATGACCTACCACCCTTAAACTCTATGAAACTGTGAAATAGTTGATGTATTAATAAAATCAGGATTTTATCTCCTATGTGTGTCTCAGCAGAAATTCTCCTGGAGACTTAATATTTAACAAGAAATCTGAAATGCCATATTTATCTGTCTCCATTGTAACAGCATTCCAAGGCATGGAGGAGGAATTGATCAGAATTTACCCTTCCCATGAAAGATTGCTCAAGATTAGGCGATTACCCATCCTTACCCTTCGATTCCAACACCCAGATGCAGATGGAATCAGAACTGTAACTTACATTGCCCATACAGTTGCAATAGTAATGGTGTAGGATTAAGAGCACTAGTGTTGCTAAGAAATGCTTGGTTATCCTCCATTTAATATGCTAGCTATCCACTTAATATCTTAAGTAGACAGCAGGTACATCTAGACTGCAGAGTTTGTCCAGGATACCAGAGATATCCCAGAAAAGCTCTGCCACGTCCAAGGAATGTGTCTGCTTTTCCAAAAAAATATTGGAAAAGCAGACATGTTTTTTCAGCATCTCAGTAAACCTCGTTCTACGAGGAAGAAGGGATGTTCTGAAAGAGGCTTTTTTTCTGACATTTGGCCCAGTGTAGATGGGCCAACTGTCAGAAAAGCCTCTTTCAGAAGAAAAGTGATAGAACTTTGTAGTCTAGACACAGTCAGCTAGAAGAGAAGTCCTTCTGTGTTTTCTCTTCTAATTTCTCCCATCTCTGATGCTTTGCACCACTAGATTTTGGCTCCAAGGATGCAGAAGCCATAAAATAAGGACCCATATTAAACATAAAACAACTGGAGAAAGGAAAGAAGACCTTCCCCATAACATCCAAGAGTGACACAGATTGTCAGGAAAGTTTCCAGGTTCAGAGGCTGTAGGCCAGTCCTTCAACTCAAGTCAATTAAAAGGGAAGTCAGCAGAGGCTCACTGGATTTACAGCAGCTAATGATCTGGTCATATAAATGGAGAATATTACACATTTCTATGCACCCATGCTCTTGAATGTGTATGTGTGGATACAGGTTGGATATAAAAAATACAATAGTGACCCTTACCTCTATCAATTACCTCCTGTTCACTCACAAATGTATTCATGGTTTGGTCTTTCCTCAACACCTTCTCTCAATCCTTTCTCCAACTAGCTCCAGTACTGAGAGATAGATGGCCTCTCAGTCTGTCAACCAGAACTTCCAGTTGAAATTACACAAGCACTATTGTGACATCCTTGTGACCAAAGCAAATTCCATAAACTGTTGATGACCAGGTAGGCACACAGGGACTCTGTCACTGTGCTGGAGAGAACTATGGTTAAGATGACCTGTCACCTGTCCATGACTTTTACTAAAAATGGCCCTAAATAAATTTTAGGTGCTGAGGATAGGCAGCGCTCCAGCAGACTCCACTGCTCTGAGAGCAGGCTGGGGTGCCACTACTACTTCCACTCCAGGTGGGGGAACTGCCCAGGGTACCCTGACTGCTCTCCAACCAATGCTCCAGCACAGCATCTGGCCCCAGGGATGCCCTGAGATGTACCACGCCAACTACTGTGGAAATCACAAAGGTCCCAGAAAGTCCCAGAATCCATGATTTCTGTGACAGAAATGTAGCCGTGTTAGTCTCGTGTAGCTGAAACAAAAACCAGGACTATGTAGAACTTTAAAGACTAACAAGATGGTTTACTAGATGATGAGCTTTCTTGGGCCAGACCCACTTCCTCAGATCAAATAGTGGAAGAAAATTGGCACAACCATATATACCAAAGGATACAATCAAAAAAATGAACACATGAAATTTGATTTGTCCTTTTCATATGTGTACATTTTTTTGATTGTATCCTTTGGTATATATGGTTGTGTCAATTTTCTTCCACTATTTGATCTGAGGAAGTGGGTCTGGCCCACGGAAGCTCATCACCTAATAAACCATCTTGTTAGTCTTTAAAGTGCTACATAGTCCTGTTTTTTGTTTCATGATTTCTGTGACCTCCATGAATGATTCACAGCCTTATTCATAATCACTTTCACCCAAATAGGCCTCTACCTACAGGTTCACAACCATCTCCTCCCTGTTGGTCAGAATCAATTCTTAAATGCCTATGCCCTGGGTTACTTCCTTCAGTTTCTGAAACAAAGCATTGTCCCCATGACATTCCAAGAACTTATTGGATATTTTGTGTTTTCCCATATTACTTTTCCCACTGATGTCTAGGTAGGTAAAGTCCCTCATTACTATTAGGGCCTGTGTTCTGGATATTTGTTTTATTTGTTCTAGAAATGCCTCATCTCCCTCCTCCTCCTGGTTTGGATGTGTTTTCCCCACTTCGTCTTTACCCAGAGACTTTCAACTGGTCTGCCTCTTGCCTCTTTCTGGAACTCAGAACAAGTGTACAATACACCACCACCGCCCTTTTATTCCTACATGCTCTTCCTGAACAAGATGTACCCCTCTATGCCAATACTGCACTTATGAGATTTATCCCATCAAGTATCTGAGATGCCACTTAAGCTCAGTTATGACTTGTCTATTAGTACTCCCAATTCTGACTGCTTAGTCCTGTTATTCCTTGAATTTGTGAGCAGACGTCTAAAGCAGTGATACTCAAAATGGTCCATGAAACCACTTTGAGAAAACTGCTAACTGGCTACTGGTGTGTTTATTTACTGGTGCCGCAGCCACAAAGCCTCGTGGCTCCCATTGGATCCGATTTGCTGTTTGCAGCCAAAGGGAGCCATGGGAAGCAGCAGCCACAGCTCCTTTTGCTATGACTGGCTAACCAGAGCCAAAGGGACCTGCAAGGCTCCGTGGCCTCACTGCTGGTAAATAAACACACCGGCGCGGCCGGTTAGCAACTTTCTCAAAGTGGTTTCACGGACTTTCTCAAAGTGGTTTCAAATTCCCCCCAGGGATTTCCCTCTTGTTGCTCCTGTAATTCTACTCTAATTTTCCATATCTGATTCTCCCCAAAGAACTAGTCCTCTATTAAAGATACCTTTTGAACCTAGTTGCCTTTTGTCACCTGCCCCTACTCAACTTAGTTTAAAGTCCTTCTAATAAGATTGGTGAGTCACTGCATTAAGATGTCCTTCCCTTTTGTGGTCAGATCCACCCCATCTCTTCCCAGCAAACCTCCTTCCTGCAACAGTATGCCATGACTGAGGAAGTCAAAAAAGAGCAGAAAAAACACTCAGTGCAGGAAACAAGGGGACTCAAACTGAAGCTGTCAAGTTCACATGCTTCCATTTTCAGTAACTGATCCATCTGGATCTCTCACGTTAGTGGGGATGTCCAAGGCAGAAAAATATTTCTGTAGATCAGCATGTGATTATTTGTATTGCGGTACTGCCTCATAGTCCCAGTCATAGGCCAGAATCTCATTGCCTTAGGACCTGTACAAACTCAGAATAAGATGGTCCTTAACTGTCATTAAGTAATATTTATTCACAGCACAACAGAGAAGATAATTAAGCAAGAAGATAAGCCTACTTTGACCAGGTACCAACATGAAACTAGTGTAATAATACTACATATTTAGGAAACTTTCTCCCTGATTCAGGGTCTGTCGTGGCTAAGCCCCAGTTCCATACCATTGTGCAAACTGGGGTCTTATACAACTGCGCTAGATAGAAAGTGTACAGCAGTACAGTTCAAGAGTACTCCATATTTAATACATGCACAGGAGGCCACTTCCTCAAGAATCTAAGGGCATGGTCAGCACAGAGAGACTTCCTGTCTCTGCTAGTTTTACGCATCCCTCACTGTCTACACCTGCTCCATAAGTTCAGGCCTTTCAAAAACACCGCATCATGTACAGGTAACTGTAACAATGCTTGTTCGTTGTATCTGTTCACATGAGGGCAAGGCATCCAATATCAGTCCACTATGGGTGGATCAGCAATAGGAATAATGTTTGTGCATGTGACAAAGAACCCCAGGACCACAGAACAGATTAAGGACACCAATGTGTGTGGCAAAGTCATCACAAACACCGTGCAGACGTCAGGGAGCTCATAAGTTAGCATATAACCTTAATTCAGATCTTGGTGCAATAGTATATCCTCAAAAGGAAACTTTCCTTATTAATTGGTTGTATTTTACTTATCAGTTGGTTGTATTTTACAAGATAAAAAGCTGAATCGTTGGTTGAATGTTAGTTTATTTGCCCCAGGGCCAGATTTTTACAAAAACAAGTCATGTGCACATACACAACTAAGAGTTCTGCAGCAACGCACACTGTCCTGCAGCAATTAGTAGTGGGATCCTGCCCTTAGCAAGTCCTGGGCTTACAATTCACAGGCTTATCTCACTAATGAGTATCAATTGATCAGCCTGTACTGAATATGGCTTGACAATTTGCCATCACTCAAAACACATTACAATCAGAGAGGATGATAAATATACCATTTATTCACCATTATGTACAAAGTCCAACATGTCCAAGGAGGCAAGAAAACAAAACTGGTGAATACAGAAAAAACATTACAGCCTCTCTCCGAGTTACAGACCAAACACTTGGCTGTAACTCGATCAGTTTGTAACTTGGACCCCATTGAGTTACACGTGACCGCGCTGTTTGTAAGCGTGGGTCACATTCGTAACTCAGGGACCGCCTTTACGACTGCTCCATGGGAGCTTTGGTCGTAAGTGCGAACGGTCGTAACTCGACCATTCGCAACTCGGGGAGCAGCTGTACTGCAAAAAATAGACTGATAGCAAGAAGCTTTTGTACAATGTGCAGTAAGATGCACACCTTAATCCCGCTCAGTGTTTCACTGACTCTAATTCAACCTAAGTTTTGTCAGAGTAGGGTATGAGGCCCAGATCCTCAAAGGTATTTAGACTAATTTCCATTGAAACCAATGGGAGCCAGGAATCTCAATACCTGGGAGGATCTGAGCAAGGACGGCAGAATTTGATGCAACAACAATATGCATTTCTAGAGAGATTTTCTTTTTTAAATAATTTTACTAACTCTCTCCTGATTCAAATATAAGCCATTATTAGCAAATAATTATATTTTTTTCTATCCCTATTAGAGCACAGACAAATAGGAGAGTGGAAATAACATGATTTATTTAAAAGATTTTAACCAGGTTCTTTCATGGAAAAAAATTAAAGATCCAGCACTGTACAGATCACTCTACTGAGATGTGAGCCAAATGACTTAAAGCAGAATTCCAATATTACTTCTCTTTTTTGAAAGTTTTCTCACAAACTCCTCAAAATATCTGCCTCCACCTAGTGGTGTGGGTTTGTTATTTATATTCCCTGTTGTAGAAATACATCAAATTATACTCCGCATGATTCTATGATTCTATCTGTAGGGACAGGGACAGGGACAGGGACAGGGATAATCCTGGGAAGAGGCTCTTTTTTCCTTCACTACTCTATAGAGGTTCTTATACTGCTTGTTGTCAGCAAGACATGAGAAGTCATTCTTCCGCTCTACTCTGCGCTGGTTAGGCCTCAGTTGGAGTATTGTGTCCAGTTCTGGGCACCATATTTCAAGAAAGATGTGGAGAAACTGGAGAGGGTCCAGAGAAGAGCAACAAGAATGATTAAGCAATGGGCTTAAACTGCAGCAAGGGAGATTTAGGTTGGACATTAGGAAAAAGTTCCTAACTATCAGGGTAGTCAAACACTAGGGCTGTGTCTAGAATGCATCCTTTTTCGGTAAAAGGGATGCAAATTAGACACATCACAATTGCAAATGAAGTGGGGATTTAAATCCCCCCCACTTCATTTGCATAAACATGGCTGCCGCTTTTTTCCGGCTCGGAGCTTTGCTGGAAAAAAGTGCCAGTCTAGATGCGGATCTTTCGGAAAATAAAGCCTTTTCCAAAAGATCCGTTATACCTCTTAAAAAAAGGAATAAGGGATCTTTCGGAAAAGGCTTTATTTTCCGAAAGATCCCCGTCTAGACTGGCGCTTTTTCCGACAAAGCTCCGAGCCAGAAAAAAGCGGCAGCCATGTTTATGCAAATGAAGCAGGGGGGATTTAAATCCCCGCTTCATTTGCAATTGCGATGTGTCTAATTTGCATCCCTTTTACGGAAAAAGGATGCAGTCTAGACACAGCCTGGAAGAAATTGCCCAGGGAGGTTGTGGAATCCCCATCTCTGGAGATATATAAGAGTAGGTTAAATGAATGTCTATCAGGGATGGTCTAGACAGTATTTGGTCTTTCCATGAGGGTAGGGGCCTGGATTCGATGACCTCTCAAGGTCCCTTCATCCATAAACATTTTTACAGACAAAGGGAACGTGATGCAATTGACCTGACCTTGGGATCCCCTCCCGGAGGCCCTATGGTCCGACCATACCCTGCCTAGAGAGACAATAGAAAAGTCCTCCAGGCAGACTGGAGTGGCTGTGGGAGAAGCAACCAATCAGGGCCAGGAAAGTCCTATAAAAGCAGCTGAAAGACCAGTATCAGTCAGTGTCTCTGGAGGCCACAAGGTATGCAGAACCAGGAGACAGGCTGCCTGAGAGAGTGGCAGCACTGCAGACAGCTCCTTGTGAAGAGCTATTGGCGAGTGCTGGACTGTGATGGGACTTTGAAAGAAAGCCCTGAGGTAAGGGCAAAAATGCTGTATTTTGGTGGGGTAGCTCTGGGGACACCACTCTCTTTGAGTGGGGAACAAACTTGAAAGGACATAAGAGAGCTAACCAAGATAGGCACCGATTAGATGTGTACCCTGGAAGGGGTTTTGATGAGCACACACAATGAGTGAGACTCGGCCAGAGACTGTGTCACCGAAGTCAGACAAGAGAGTGCAGGCACATGTGCTTAGCCAGAAGGGGTACTCAAGAGAGGTGAATGCTGCTCTGTTACAGAGAGCAGTCCAATATGCACATAAGGGGTGTGGCGCTCCCTGCCTCCGAGCTACCCAAAGTGTGTGGTGCTCCAGCAGCAATTTATAGGGTCTTGGGCTCTGGCTGCTGCTGCATTAGCAGCAGCCCTTATTGGAAAACTTGAGAGCCCCAAGCCCTCTCTATCCCTTCCCCCAAATCCCACTCCTGCTTCACCCCACTGGGTACTGAGACTAGGGCCAGGACACTCTGCTTCCCGGCCACCACCATAGTGAAGTAGAGCAACCCAGCTGGGAGATGGTGGAGCACAGTAGGCTGTTGGTTGTTCCAGTTCCCACCACTGTGGTGTGTGCTTAGGGGCATGACCCCCTCTGACCGCCCTGTGCTAGATTTCCCCAGATAATTCCCTGGGCACCATGGGTCCCATCCATCAGATGGTTGAGACATCCACTGTGGGGCCTGGACAGCTCGCATGGGCCAATACAAACTGCCTCCTGTGTTGCATCATTTAATGAAGCATCTCTTGTAAACAGGCAAGACTAGGAAGAGCTGACAATTACGCTTACCATTGTTCCCAACTGGATGGACTGGACGCCATTCACAGCGATGGTGTCCCATCCCTCTGCTCAGGAACGATGATAACCCTAAGCTGACTCAATGCAATGGTAGCCACGTCAGCTGACAGAACAGTAGCACAAAAGAGTGGCAGGGGAAACTCAGAACAATATTTTTTTTTTAAAAAAAGAGAAAATTGAAAGTTTCAGCAACAAGACAAAAAACAGGAGAAAATGACTCAAGTGGAGAATTAGGTGGGAGTGAGGGAGTGAGGGTCCGTCTACACTACAGCGCTAATTCGAACTAACGCATCTAGACCTAAAAACTAGTTCGAATTAGCATTTTGCTAATTCGAACTAGCATGTCCATATTGAGTGGACCCTGAACAGGGCTTCAGGATGGCCGGAAGCAGTGCCGGCAGGGCATCAGAGGAGGACTTAGAGCGTGGAGCTGCTGTCTCAGGCTAGCCGAGGGCTGCGCTTAAAGGGACCCGACCCCCACCCCGGACAGACAGTTCTCAGGGGTGCCCTGCTTGAAAACCAGTCCTGGCTTGGAGTGCCCGGAGTGCCCACACTGGGCACATCACACCACTCGGCCATCAGACTGGCTGCACTTGCCGCAGGCTGCCATCTGGGGAGAGGGAGCAATTGGGGGGCTGCAGGAGAGCTTCCACCTCCAGAAGTCCGCAGAGCCAGCCCAGTCCTCCCCATCGGGGGCTCGTACCCCATTCCTCCCTCACCTCCTTCCACTTACCCCTCCCTAGCCCCCCTTCTTATTGATGTACAAAATAAAGATAACGTTTCTTCCAACATGGACTCCGTCTTTATTGAACAAAACTGGGGGAGACTGGGAAAAGGAGGTGGGAGAGGGGAGGGCAACTAACATGATCAGGGGTTGGGAACAGGTCCCAGATGAAGAGAGGCTACAGAGACTGGGACTGTTCAGCTTAGAAAAGAGCAGATGGAGCGGGGACAGGATGGAGGTCTCTAAAAGCAGGGGTTGGGTGGAGAGGGTGCATTCAGAAAAGTTCTTCATGAGTTCCCATAAAGAAGGACTAGAGGACACCAAAGGAAAGGAATGGGTAACAGGCTTGAAATTAGTAAGAGAAAGTTGTTCTTGACAAAGCAAAGAGTTAACCTGTGGAACTCCTTGCTGCAGGAGGCTGTGACGGCTACAATTAGAACAGAGTTTAAAGGGAAGTGAGGTCAAGTCATGGAGGTTGGGTCCATGGAGTAGTCTTAGCCAGGGGGTAGGAGTGGTGTCCCTGCCCAAAGTTTGTGGAAGACTGGAGAGGGATGGCACGAGACAAATGGCTTGGTCACTGTCTTCGGTCCATCCCCTCCAGGGTCCCTAGGGTTGGCCGCTGTTGGCAGACAGGCTACTGGGCTAGATGGACCTTTGGTCTGACCCAGGATGGCCATTGTAAGCTCAGAGCTCAGGGTCGGGGGTCTCAGTGGACCCCCTTGATTATCATGCACACCTGCTCCTGGGTGGCCAGGCTGGCAGCTCTCCTGCCCTAGCTGGCCACTTTCCTGTGCCTAGTGGGGAGATCGTGGACGAGATCCACAATGTCCGCACTAGCCCAGGAAGGTGCCCGCCTCTTGCGGTCCCGGGCAAGGTCCCGGGAGCCGCCAGCCTGGTCCCGGGAAGAGGGGGTGGGCTGGGGGACATCGGGTGGGTGGCTCTGTGCCATGCCAGGTGCAGGGTCTTCCAGCTGGGTGCTGGCAGGCTTGCACCTGGCACGGGCACCGTAGCCAGCCTGTGCCCCTTTAAAGGGGCCGGGGCCGGGAGGGGG
Organism: Pelodiscus sinensis; assembly: GCF_052426305.1. Lineage (NCBI taxonomy): Eukaryota > Metazoa > Chordata > Testudines > Trionychidae > Pelodiscus > Pelodiscus sinensis. Next base: position 314,901,245 of record NC_143052.1, read on the forward strand.
GCAGAAGAGTTTCCCTGGTGGTGCCCAGAGTGGCCACCAGGGAAAGCTGGGGACGGCTAGCCTCCCACTAGTTCGAATTAAGGGGCTACACAGCCCTTAATTCGAACTAGTAAATTCGAACTAGGCTTAATCCTCGTAAAATGAGGTTTTCCTAGTTCGAACTAAGCGCTCCGCTAGTTCGATTCAAATTCGAACTAGCGGAGCGCTAGTGTAGCGGCTATGAATGTTAGTTCGAACTAGCATTGTAGTGTAGACATACCCTGAGGGAGTCTTTCTTAGTATACCTGCGGGGCAGGAAACCCTATTCAGACCTAAAGGGCAGACACCAAGTCTAAGGGCCTTATGCCCAGAACCTCAGAGGTATTTAGGCTCTTAGGGTATGTCTGCACTGCAGTGTTTTTCCAGAATAACTGCCGTTAGTCCAGAAAAAAAGACTTGCAGCCATACTGCTATTGCATTCTTTTGACAAAAAGTTGAAAGAACGGAGGGGTTCTTTCACGAGGAAGACGTCTTTGTCTGAAAGAGCAGAAGAGGGAGTTCTTTTGAAAGAAGAGGCCTCCAGGAAATAGCACAGGTGCCCTGGTGGCCACCCCGTCCAAACTAATCAGAACTCTATAGTCCCTGTCTCCGGCCAGCTCTTAAAGCTGCAGGCACCTGGGACAACACTTGTGGCAGGGGGCTGGCCCAGAGAGCTCAGCCAGAGGCCAAAGAGGTTTGTGCCATCGTGGTCCGGGGCAGAGATCCTGGCCTTCCTGTAGGTGTGGGGTGAGCAGGAGACCCTGCAGGATCTCGGCTCCCAGTGGCACAACGCCGACATATACGGTCGGATGGCCGAGGCTCTGGCCACAAGAGGCCACCACTTCCAGAACCTCATACAAGTATGGAGCAAAGTGAAGGAGCTCTGCCAGGGCTATGCGAGGGCAAGGGAGCACAGCTCTCTCTCTAGGGCAGGACCCCACTCCTAGCCCTACTACGCTGAGCTCCACCACATCCTGGGAGGTGGTTCAGCCCCTTCCTCACCCCTGGTGGTGGACTTGGGGCTGGAGATGCTCATCCTTGCCAACCAAGGGCTCCCAGGCCAGGAGGAGGAGGAATCCAACGACGAGCTGGAGGAGGAGGAGGAGACGGCCAGCACAGTCACCCTCACCCTCAAGCCCGTACCCCAGGGCCTGGATGTCTTAAACGCATTGTCTGAGGAATCATCAGGTGAGTGCTCTGTTTTTCACACACACAGGGCAGGGAAGGCGGGCGCAGAGGGGATGGGATGCAATCGTCGCTTGGTCATCTTGGCCTGGATATTGTGCTACGCTCCGTGCACGTGGAACTACATGCAGTGCCAGTCTGCAACATGCAGCCCCAGGAGGCAGCCCCAAAGCACCTCCAGGCAGGGCTGGCCCGAGCCCTTTGGCACCCTGGGCCCAGGCATGCGGCGCCACCCCCAGGCGCAGGGTGCATGCGTGGGCCTGCCCCCCAGGGTGCTCGGCGCATGCGCGAGCTGGTCACAGCCACTGGCGCGCAGCCCGGGGCCGCCCCCAGGGTGCACAGCACATGCGCTGCCCAGCCTGGTCCGGCCAGCGCTGCTGGCACGCACGCCGGGCCGTGCAGGGCCCCGCAGCCATGGGTGGAAGGGTGCTGTTGGCCAGCGCCGCGGGGCCGGCGCTGCGGGATCCGGGCACGTGGCTCCTAATGGCAGCTGTAAGAACTTGCGCCATGCACCCCTTACAGCTGCCATCAGGCGCCCCTCATCGGTTGGCGCCTTGGGCAGCTGCCCGGCTCACCCATGCCTCCATCCGGCCCTGTCCCCAGGGTCCTGTTCACGGGCTCTGGGGAGGCCACACACACATCTGACCCCTGGGGGAGATGCCCTCCCACCACTAACCACTGCTGGAAGCAGGCTGGGGACAAGTGCATACACATGGCTGCACACAGACTTAGGAGTGCCGCACACGACGCACGGGAATGCCTGCACACTTGAGGCACCACCCACTTCCACGGACAGCGCTGGCAGGTGTGCGTGCAGCCCCCATGGAAGAGCAGACTGCTCCAGGCCCCTCTCCTGCCCATGGCATCCCACTGTGGCCGACCACTTCCCTTGCCCTGCCTGTCTGTGGGATGAGGATGGGGGGGAGCAAGAAGCATGGTCCCCTGGGCACCTCAGGGCCTCTGTGAGGCAGGGCCGATGTCCAGGCCACACATAGCCTTGCTCCTGGAACATCCCTGCCCTCTAGCCTGAGGACTCTTGTTCTCAGCTCACAGAGGAGGGCACGGACTCAGGGACAGTGTCTGCATGGATGACTGACCGCCTCTTCCTCTTTATTCTCCACAGCCGGACTAGTGTCACTAATGGGCGATCACCGCCAGCTGAGGCAGCCGCCTGACCCTGGGGGAGCCACAAGTGCAGGAGGGTCCAGGGGGACCTGATGAGACAGCACGTGGTCATCCTCCAAGGCATGCAACGGATCCTGGCCCAGAAGGACCAGGAGGACGCTCAGGGGCCGTGTCTACATTTGCGAGATTTTGCGCAAAAACTTGCCGCCTGTCTACACTGGCCGCGAGTTCTTGCGCAAGAACTATGATGCGCCTGCTCAGGAATAAGCCCTCTTGAAGAAGTGTTCTTGCGCAAGAGGCCAGTGTAGACAGGCAACATGAATTTCTTGTGCAAGAAATCTCGATGGCTAAAATGGCCATCGGAGCTTTCTTGCGCAAGAGAGCGTCTACACCGGCACGGATGCTTTTGCGCAAAAGCACATCTCTTGCACAAAAGTACATGCCAGTGTAGACGCTCTCTTGCACAAATACTTTAATGCAAAAACTCTTTCGAAAGAGGCTTGCAGTCTAGATGGGACCCAAATATGGGCTCAGATGGTGCAGCAGAGCCAAAACATGTGTGCTACCATATATGAAATGATGGCACACCCAGCTCCTGTCCCTGTCCCTGTCCCCGCTGCTCCCACTGCCCTCCCTGCTCCTGCTTCTCCTGTTGTCCCAGGACCCACCCACCTCCCGAGGTTGCCGAGGTCCTGAGACCTGAGGTGGCACTTCCAGCTGCACCACGCACCACTCCCAGCCCTGAGTCCCCCTCCTCCTTGGCCCTATCCAGGGAAGAAAAGGAGGAGTTGCACTATATGTAAGAGAGCACTATGACTGCTCTGAACTCCAGTATAAAGAGGGAGAAAAACCTGTTGAGAGTCTATGGGTTAAGTTTAGAGGAGCAAACAACAGCAGTGATGTTGTGGTTGGTGTCTGCTACAAGCCACCGAATCAGGTGGATGAGGTAGATGAGGCTTTCTTCGGACACCTGAGAGAAGCTTCCAGATCTCAGGCCCTGGTTCTTGTGGGGGACTTTAATCACCCTGACATCTGTTGGGAAACCAATATGGCAGTACACAGGCAATTCAGGAAGTTTTTGGACAATATTGGGGATAACTTCTTGACACAAGTGCTAAAGGATCCAACCAGGGGCCATGCGCAGCTTGACCGTCTGCTCACAAACAGGGAGGAACTAATAGGGGAAGTAGAGGTGGGTGACAACCTTGGAGGCAGTGATAATGAGATGGTAGATTTCAGGATCCTGACCAAAGGAAGAAAAGAGAGTAGTAAAATACACACCTTGGACTTCAAAAAAGCAGATTTTGACTCCCTCAGAGACCTGATGGGCAGAATCCCCTGGGATGCTAACATGAAGGGGAAAGGAGTCCAGGACAGCTGGCAGTATTTTAAAGAAGCCTTATTGAAGGCACAGAAAGTAACCATCCCGACACGTAGCAAGAGAGGCAAACATGGTAGGAGACCGGATTGGCTTACAGGGGAAATCCTTGGTAAACTTAAGCACAAAAAGGAAGCTTACAAAAAGTGGAAACTTGGACAAATGATCAGGGAGAGCTATAAATGTATAGCTCAAGAATGCCGGGGGGTTATCAGGAAGGCGAAAGCGGAAATGGAATTGCGATTGGCTACGGATGTGAAGGATAACAAGAAAGGTTTCTACAGGCATGTTAATAATAAGAAAGTGATCAGACAGGGTGTGCGGCCCCTACTGGATGAAGGAGGTAACCTAGTGACAGATGATGTGGGGAAAGCAGAAGTACTCAATGCTTTCTTTGCCTCTGTATTCACGGACAAGGTGGGCTCCCGGACTAATGCGCTAAATGACACAAGATGGGATGAAGATGGACAGCCCTTGGTGGGTAAAGAACAGGTTAGGAACTATTTAGAAAAACTAAACGTACACAAATCCATGGGTCCAGACTTAATGCATCCGAGGGTACCGAAGGAGTTGGCAAATGTCATTGAGGAGCCTTTGGCCATTATCTTTGAAAAGTCGTGGAGGTCGGGAGAAATCCCGGATGATTGGAAAAAGGCAAATGTAGTGCCCATCTTCAAAAAAGGGAAGAAGGACGATCCAGGGAACTATAGGCCGGTCAGTCTTACCTCGGTTCCTGGAAAAATCATGGAAGGGATCCTTAAGGAATCCATTTTGAGATACTTGGAAGAGAGGAAACTGATTAGGAATAGTCAGCATGGATTCACAAAGGGCAAGTCATGCCTGACCAATCTGATTAGCTTCTATGATGAGGTAACTGGCTCTGTGGACGTGGGAAAGTCAGTGGATGTGATATACTTGACTTTAGCAAGGCTTTTGATACCTTCTCCCACAATATTCTTGCCAGCAAGTTAAGGGAATGTGGATTGGATAAATGGACGGTAAGATGGATAGAAAGATGGCTAGAAGGCCGGGCCCAGCGGGTAGTGATCAACGGTTCGATGTCAGGATGGCGGTCGGTTTCTAGCGGAGTGCCCCAAGGTTTGGTTCTAGGACCGGTTTTGTTCAATATCTTTATTAATGACCTGGATGAGGGGATGGATTGCACCCTCGGCAAGTTTGCAGATGATATTAAGCTAGGGGGAGAAGTAGATACGCTTGAGGGCAGAGATAGGGTCCAGAGTGACTTAGACAAATTGGAGGATTGGGCCACAAGAAATCTGATGAGGTTCAACAAGACGGAAGAATCCAAAGCATAGTTACAAGCTGGGGACCAACCAGTTAAGTAGTAGTTCTGCAGAAAAGGACCTGGGGGTTACAGTGGATAAGAAGCTGGATATGAGTCAACAGTGTTCCCTTGTAGCCAAAAAGGCTAATGGCATATTAGGTTGCATTAAGAGGAGCATTGCCAGCAGATCCAGAGATGTCATTATTCCCCTTTATTCGGCTTTGGTGAGGCCACATCTGGAGTACTGTGTCCAGTTCTGGGCCCCCCACTACAAAAAGGATGCGGACGCATTGGAGAGGGTCCAGCGGAGGGCAGCCAAAATGATTAGGGGTCTGGAGCATATGACCTACGAGGAGAGGCTGAGGGACTTGGGTCTGTTTAGTCTGCAGAAGCGAAGAGTGAGGGGGGACTTGATAGCAGCCTTCAACTTCCTGAAGGGAGGTTCCAAAGAGGATGGAGAGAGGCTGTTCTCAGTAGTAACAGATGGCAGAACAAGGAGCAATGGTCTCAAGTTGTGGTGGGAGAGGTCCAGATTGGATATTAGGAAAAACTATTTTACTAGGAGGGTAGTGAAGCATTGGAATGGGTTACCTAGGGAAGTAGTGGAGTCTCCATCCCTAGAGGTGTTTAAGTCTCGGCTTGACAAAGCCCTGGCCGGGTTGATTTAGATGGGATTGGTCCTGCCTAGAGCGGAGGGCTTGACTTGACGACCTTCTGAGGTCTCTTCCAGTTCTATGATTCTATGATAAGGGGATGGTTGGATGAAATAACATGATCTTGGTAACTAATTGACCATTCATTATAGGGAACTTTCTGGGTGTCTGGCTGGTGAGTCTTGCCCACATGCTCAGGGTTTAGCTGATCGCCATATTTGGGGTCAGGAAGGAATTTTCCTCCAGGGTAGATTGGCAGAGGCCCTGGAGGTTTTTCGCCTTCCTCTGTAGCATTGGGCACAGATCACAGCTGAAGGACTCTCTGCATGTTGGGGCCTTCAAAGTATTTGAAGGCTTCAATATCTGAGATATAGGTGAGAGGATTATTCTAAGAGGGGTGGGCGAGATTCTGTGGCCTGCACTGTGCAGGGGGTCAGACTAGATGATCATAATGGTCCCTTCTGACCTTAAAGTCTATGAGTCTATGAGTCTATGAGGGGAGGGCAACTAAAATGATCAGGGGTTTGGAACAGGTCCCATATGAAGAGAGGCTAAAGAGACTGGGACTTCTCAGCTTAGAAAAGAGGAGACTGAGGGGGGATATGATAGAGGTCTATAAAAGCATGAGTGGTGTGGAGAGGGTGCATAAAGAAAAGTTCTTCATTAGTTCCCATAATAGAAGGACTAGAGGACACCAAGTCCACGATGTCTGTACTAGACCAGGCGGGCGCCTCTTGCGGACCTGGGCAGGCTCCCGGGAGCCGCCAGCCTGGTCCCGGGAAGAGGCGGAGGGCTGGGTGGCAGCGGGTGGCTGATTCGTGCCGTGCCAAGTGCAGGGTGTGCTGGCTGGGTGCTGGCAGGCTTGCACCTGGCACGGGCACCGTAGCCAGCCCATGTCCCTTTAAGGGCTCCGGGGCCAGGAGGGGGGCAGAAGAGTTTTCCTGGTGGTGCCCAGAGTGGCCACCAGGGAAAGCTGGGGAGGGCTAGCCTCCCACTAGTTCGAATTAAGTGGCTACACAGTCCTTAATTTGAACTACTTAATTTGAACTAGGCGTTAGTCCTCGTGGAATGAGGTTTACCTAGTTCGAATTAAGCGCTCCGCTAGTTCGAATTAAGTTCAAACTAGCGATTTGCTAGTGTAGCGCCTATCAAAGTTAATTCGAACTAACGTCTGTTAGTTCGAATTAACTTTGTAGTGTAGACATACCCTAAGTTAGTTAACTGCTCTCTCTTCTGGCACATCAGTCCCTTGTGGGTGAAATGTGTAATTGCAGCTTCCCTTTGCCTCCCCATGAGAAGCAATTAAGCTGCAAGAGGAAAATTGGGGAGGCATTAATTCTGCACTTGTGTGGTGGTGCACAATTGCCCGAGGAGTATCTAAAATTGCTATAGTAGCATAGCAGGAGTGCTACAACTCTGTTTCAGTGCAGACTTAATACAGTGATGATAGGAATTGTTGCTGTAGATCAGAGGTGAGCAATAATTTTTGAATGGGGGCCACTTCAAATTTTTTTGAAGTGGTCATGGACCGCTTTGGAAGTGGCAGGGCCTCGGATATAAGGGGCAGAACTTTTAAATAGGAGTTGAAAGGGATTGCGAGGCCTTCCTTGCAGCTCTCAGGCATCACATTAGTGGGGGACCGTAGCTGCAAGCCCTTTCAATTCCTACTATTTAGAAGGGCTTACTGCTACCAGCCTCACTGCCAGGGATGGTAGAATGTTCCATGTAAGAGTTTCCATCCTTGGGTGGGTTGAATTTTCTTTTGGACAGGGTGAAATTTCTTGGGTGCAACACCAATATTGAGGTAGTATGTGGATGTGTACCCACCTGTACGTACACAAATCATAGATATAAATATATATTTTAAGTGGTCCATAAGTGTGGAAGAAAATATATTAAAACAAGGGAAAATTAACAAGGAGCAATACTTATGATTATTTAATATGAAATCAAATGAAAAGAAAATTAACACTACCCATGGCTGAAGAAGTGGACTGTGCTCAGGAAAGTTCATGATACTACTTATATATTTTTGTTAGTCTTTAAGGTGTTACAGGACCATTGTTTTTAAGTGTTTTTAGTTACAGACTAGCAGTGCTACCCCTCTAAGACTCTGGAGTACATGTATCATCATCCTTTCTAACACAGAGATGCATGTTTCAAAGAGCTTGCAAAGAAGGTTTTATCCTACAAAACAGTATCACTTGCTACTTCTAACTCATAAGAGCCAGAACTCTATCGCATAGCAAAGATCTGGTCTTAATGCAATACAATTTACCATGTATTAATTAGTAACACAGGATTTAAAAACAAATAATTAAGACCAGAGTTTTAGATATCTGCAACGGTCAAAACAATTCTGTTAAAATAATCTTTTTCTTTCTTATCTTAAGCCGGGGTGGCCCCCGCATGCAACTCTTTGATTAAAAAATTGTGGCTCCTGATGTTACTGCTCAGGCTGGATGCTCTGCACAAGGCTGCCCATGGGTGGGCTGCTCTGAGCCATGTTCCAATGTGTGCTCATAGCCCACCGCTCTGCTCAAAGCCCCCCTCTCCTCCCGCACATGGCGTCCCAGTCAGTGCGTGCTCACATCCAGCCCTCTGCACTCAGCATCCCAGCCAGCCTGTGCTCACAGACCGCCGCTCTGCTCACAGCCCCTCCCCTCTCCTGTGCATGGCATCCCAGCAAGAGCATGCTCAAAGTTGGCCACTCAGTGCATGCACCTCAGGACTTGGAGGGAGACATGTGTGCCGGTAGCAGCGGTGGCTCCGGCTCCAAGCCTTATGTTAGAGCAGGGGGGGAGTGCCTGGCTCTGGGCGAGGGGAAGGGAGGGGGAATTGGGTTGGCGGGGGGGAGTAGAAGTCAGCTCCAACTGCTCAGGAAGTGCGCGGCTGTCATGGGGTATGTCTACACTACCCTCCTATTTCGAAGTAGCAAATGAAGCCCGGCTAGTTCGAACCCCGTGCCGAGGCCCGAGGCCTTCACAAAGAGATGGGTCTGGAATTGCTTTAAGATTGATTCTTCCTGATGGTGACCTGGGACATCTGGGATATCTCCTGAGACTTCTCAGCCTCCCACTTTTCAGAGTTTTACTGCTTATTGGATGAGCAGGAAGCTATTGACAGGATAGAGAAATTTTCCTAATTAACCAACTGTCCCCAGACACAGACAGGCTCCAATACATCTTGGCGGTGAGCATGGTCAGGATCAGTTTTACTTTAGCACTGAACAGTTCTGAAAATGAGAACCTGGAAATACATTTTTCTAATATGTCCTCCTAGCCTGCTTTCCCTATTGGCCATCCTTGGTCAGGGCAGTCAGGGAAGTGCTATGTTGGGCCCTTCCTTCTTCAGGGACAGGGGAAGGAGATGGAACTTCAAGTCAGGGCCCTGGCTAGTTTTGGCAGTGGCAGTCTCAAATCCCCCACTTCTAGCCAATCTTCCCTGTGCTTGCCATGAGATCTAGGAGCTGGTGCTCATAGAAGAGTCACAAACTTCTTCCTAGTGAACCAGAAGGGCCCTAAGGGAATCAGCTCTTCTCAGCTACTGGCACTGAAATTGAGGTGGGAATTCTCCTCACAGTTGACCAAGGGCAAGCCAGTGAGAGGCAAGGGGGTCTGTCTCCATCCTGATGAAAGCTGTTAATGGAACAGAAGTTCAGAAAGGATGGAACCAGCCCAGACACTGAACACTGTCCCAGTCTAGAGAGACAAAGACAAATTGTGACAATCCCTTTCTCAAGCACCATGATCAATTAATCAGACAGATATTCCACCCTGAGCATAATGTCCCAGACCCAGGGATGGGAATGGGCTCATTTGCACAGCATACTCATCTGCCTCCTTCCCCCAGAGTGTCAACTTCTGCATCAGGTCCAGAGTGTTCCAGGAGAAAGCCAAGGCTGTAAGGAGCAGCAGAGCCCATTTTGATTTACCATTCCCCAACCTGAATTTGACATGTGACTTCTGATCCCAGCTTCCTGATGCCAGGCATAGGCAGGATGACTCCAATCGGCTGTAGAACCTGCAGTTGCAGGGGTTTGGGGTTGGGAGCGTTCATGGGCATGAGATATGTAAGGCAGAGGAAAGCTCTGCCTTCCCAAACTGCAGGCATAGTCCCGCCCACACTCTGCCCCCAGAGCGCCTGCAGAAGGCATTCTGGGCAGAGTGTTGCTGCCCCCAGAGCCTGCCCTCCCTATGCTCCAGGGCTGGAGAGGCAGGGATGGGCCAGGTCATGTGGCGCCATCCTCCTCTGGAGCTGGGGAGGCTGGGTCCATGCCACGCGTCCTCTGACCTCTGGGGCTGGGGAGGCTGGGTCCATGCCACGCGTCCTCTGACCTCCTCTGGGGCTGGGGAGGCTGGGGCCATGCCACGTGCCTTCCTCCCTCTCTGGGGCTGGGGAGGCTGGGGCTATGCCAGAGCCATGCCGCGCACCTGCCTGCTCCCCTTCCTCTCCCCATAGTTGGGAGGGGGAGCACACTCATGGAGTGCTGCCCTGACTTCCCATGGGGGCAAAGGAGAGGTGGGGGCCTCAGAAGAAGGGGTGGGGCTGGAGGTGGGGCTGGGGCCTTGCCTTCCCCAGACGTGCATTTCCCAGCCACAAATAGGAGTGTTCCCCTTAAGAAGGCAGAGTCAGAAAAGGGAATGAGACTTGAGGCAAGTTCATCTTCTCATGGTTCAGTGGAGATTCTGAGACTTTAAGGGGACCATGGTCTAACCCCTGCTCCAGTCAGGTTCATGCCTGGCCTTGGGTCCCTTCTTGGATCCCTTGGGTTCCATCCTGGAGCAGCTGGGGATGCAAGTCCTCATGGAAGGCCCTGCTCACATCCCTTTGCTCCAGGATCCCTTGGAGGTAGAAGGAGCTGAGTGTTTAGCTCCAGCTCCTCTCCCCCAATGTCTCCAGCAGAGGGACTTGGGAGAGAAAGATTCCTGGCCCAGGGGAGACTGTCAGCTGACAGTAGAATGCTGATGGAGCTCCTGTCTTTCCCTTCCATTAGAACTCAGCACAGTTCCCCAAAACTAGGGAACTTGGTGTCTTATCTGTGATTGTCCATCCATAAGAACCAAGGAAATCAGCCAGTTGGCCAAGGAGGTTGTGGGGGGTGTTGGGAATTACTGGCTCTTAATAACTGCTGCTATGTAAGAAGTAAGGAAATCCAGCTGGGAAATGGGACCCAATAGAAAAGTGACACTGACAGAAGACAGGCAGTGGGACCCCTGAAGAAATGATACTCCTCCCATCTGAGTCTGGCTCCCAGTGGGTAATGTGAGCCCTGCTGAAACTCACCAAATCCTCTGAGATTGGCCACCAAAACCAGAGAAATCTTACAACGAGAAGCTGCTAAGGAACTGCTGTCATAGGGAGACAGGGGGAATGGAGGTAGGAGCTCCTCCTACAATTGTGTGGGAGGGGTCTGGCACTGGAGGTCACTAGAGAGGAAGATGATTCCCTCCTAGGTTACCAATTGACATGAATCCTCCCTGATTCCTAGGGGCATCCAAGTCAGACATGCCTTTGTTCTCTTGAGACAGGAGGACATCATGTCCCTGGGGATGTGCCAGCTCCAATCCATCTAATCCCATCATCAGGTGCCCAAGGCTTTGCAGGGTTGCACCTATTAGGGTACCTCTGATGGGCTGTAGAACCAACCCCACACTGGGTCAGGAGGGGTTAGAAAGCTGTCCTGACCTGCTGGGATCCAGCCCTACTGCTCCTGAAGAACCTGCTTCAGCTGGAGGAGGAGTTTCAAAGGGAATCTGCCATTGGGTGTATGTTCCTGCACACTAGCTCAGACACCAAAGAATTAATGCAGGCACTAACAGCCACTCCTGATTGGCAAGTTAACAGCAGCTGGGAGGCTCAAAAGCCTGGAAAGCAGACTGGTAGGGCTGCTAAAAAGGAGTGAGCAGGCAGGAGAAAGGAACTCCAGTCAGCAGACTGCTAGAGACACACCAGGGACAGCCCCCCAGAATGAGGCAAAGAGGCTAACAAACCAAACCCTGAAAGTCCTGAGAACAGTATATTTCCAAATTCCTGGACATGAGGAGTGCATCTACACTACAGAGCCTGTGTTGAAATAGCTGTGTCAGCATAGCCCCCTAGCTTATAGGCATCTGACACACCCAAGAGTTTTTCTGTTGGCATAACAATACCACCCTTCCCCAAATAAAGCCCTCTTAGGGTACATCTACACTGCAACATTATTTGGAAACAACAAGCGCTATTCCAAAATAACTTAGTCGGTGTCTCCACAGCAGGCAGTTATTTTGAAATAGTGTCAAAATACTGTCAACCTGGAGGACTTCTTACACCGACTTCTGTAACCCTGCGACTACGTCTAGACTGGCATGATTTTCCGGAAATCCCTTTAACGGAAAAGTTTTCCGTTAAAAGCATTTTTGGAAAAGAGGGTCTAGATTGGCACGGATGCTTTTCTGCAAAAGCACTTTTTGTGGAAAAGCGTCCGTGCCAATCTAGACGCGCTTTTCCGCAAAAAAGCCCCAATCGCCATTTTCACAATCGGGGCTATTTTGTGGAAAACAAAGCTGAGCTGTCTACACTGACCCTTTTGTGCAAAAGTTTTGCGCAAAAGGACTTTTGCCTGAATGGGAGCAGCATAGTATTTCCACAAAAACACTGACAATCTTACATGAGATCGTCAGTGCTTTTGTGGAAATTCAAGCGGCCAGTGTAGACAGCTGGCAAGTTTTTCTGGAAAAGCGGCTGATTTTCCAGAAAAACTGGCCAGTCTAGACACAGCCTCATTGTATGAGGAATAAGGAAAGTTGGAGGAAGAGTGCTTTATTTTAAAATAAGTGCAGTGTAGAAATAAGCTATTTCTAAATAAGATATGCAATTGATGTAGCTCAATTTGTGTAGCTTATTTTGAGCTAAGCCCTGCAGTGTAGCCACGCCCTAGACTCATAGCTTTAGCAGTCATGCATAGGAGTCAAAGCAGTGGCAGTCAGAGACCAGTACTCAGAGTCAGGGGCTAGAGCTGAGATCAGGAGTTCAAGAGGAAGTCAAAAGGAAGTTTCATTGACTCAGACTTTAAGAACATTAGGGACCATCATGATCATCTGGTTTGACTTCCTGGACATTGCAGGCCACAGAACAACATCCATCCAATTCTGTAATGATGATGATGGGTGATCACTCATTGCCGAGTATGATCATCTTCCATGGGAGTTATGGACCCTCAGGTGGCTGATAAGGCTGATCCTTGAACCACAAGTTCTGATAAAATGGTTTCCAGCTGAGAGTAGAAATCTTCCTTTACATCTTCATCGGCGTCCATTGTTGGCACATAAGCACCCACAATAGTTACCTGTTGGTTTTTGGTGAGCCTCATTCGGAGTGTCATAAGCCATTCATTGATGGCAGCTCAGAGAGGCACCTACTGGCAGCTCAGAGAGGCACCTTACGAGCTTGCCCTTAATAGCAAAGTCTACTCCATACAATTGAGGTTAATCTAAAGATTTTCCCTTCCAGAAGTACGTGTATCCTCCTTACTCTACAATAGACCCCCAGTTTCTGGCTGAGTAACTGAAGTCCTCAAATCGTGATTTAAAGATGCCACGTTATGAAGAATCCACCATTTACACAAGTTGAAACCAGCAAGTGACCCATGCCCCATGCCGCAAAGGAAGGCAACCTTGCCCACCCAATCCCCAAGGTCTCTGCAAATCTGGCCCATTGAAAATTCTTTCCCAATCCCAAATATGGGGTTAATCAAACAATGATATTTTGGCAACACTCACTAGTCAAAAACCTGGGAAATAATTATCTGTAGTAACTCAGAGCTAGGGTGACCATATTGCCTATGCTAAGTATGGCACATCTGGTAAAATTACTCATACTCAAGTGACTCCAATGGCAAACAAACAATCAGGACTATGCAATACACATTTCCTTTTTTTTTTTTTTTAGAGTGTGTGTGTGTGTCTCTCTCTCTCTCTCTCTCTCTCTCTCTCTCTCTCTCTCTCTCCCCCTCCCCCTTGTGTAAAAGACCAACACAAACAAAGGAACCTATGTGGAAAAAGCTGTTCAACAAACTGAAAAGAAAGCTAGAAAAATATTCTTTTTAAAATGACTTTTAGTGAGTAGTCATCATTAGGTGTTTATTGTAAAAACTGTATAGTAGATAAAACTTTTTCAAACCAGAGTGTGATTTTTAATATTGTATTGTCTCTCTGAAAAAGCAGATAACCATTGTTTGCATTTGCAGCATTTTCCTCATTATCTAAAATTCAGTTCAATTTAAAACACATTGCAGAAATCCAGCTACAAGATCCCAAAGACAGGTAAAAGTGGCAATGTCTGTGTTAGAAAGAATGTCCAGAAGCAGTTGGGCATCTAATGATTCAGACTGCTGACATGCAAGGGGCCTATGCCCCTAATCCAGGGCCCCATTATGACTTGTGGGCCCTAGGCACTTTTGCCTTCGTGGGCCCCTCCCACCATAATAATATCAATATTAAAAATTATTTTTGATATAACTTTAAATACTTCAACTTTTTTTTTCTGTTTTAGGCAAAATTTAATAGATTTTCGTGGGCCCTAAAAGTTCATTTTTTTCCTTCTGATTTTAAAAGAAATTAAAACATTTTCGTGGGCCCCTAAAAGTATCCTTGGGCCCTGGACACTATGCCTACTGTGCCTAATGGATAAGTCGGCCCTGCCCTAATCATTATCACAGATATGCAGTTACTAGTGGCTGCATTTCAGTGAGATACTCAATTGAACTAATTATCTAACTACCTGAGTGAAAACTCTGAAATGTAATAAACAATGTTTATTTGCTTTTTATTATTCAGTTCCTTACACTTATCAACATCAGTGTATTTAAGTATTTCCTTGCTGAGTAATTCCTCTATTACATTACAGATTTTTACATGTACTGATCCAAAGAATTGGATAAAATTTATAGAGGAAATCAAGTTCATATTAAACATATTGTAAAAGCATTAGTACTACAAAATGGTGAATTTCAATTAAAATTATCATAGAAGCCAGATACTGGAGTTTTAAACAGTGAAGTGTATTGTATGTTTACTCTTACCAAAACACTCTATTTAAATTTAAAATCACACTCTTTCCTTATTGATAATAATATAAAACAAGACCCCACATTTCCACATTTTGGTTAATTTCCTGGATATTAAAACTACTCAGTAGTTATACAGGTACAATATAAAATGAAAATTGCCTCTGTTAATGCAGTGAAATCCCATAATTTGTCTAATAATTGCAAAATGAGTAAAGCAGTTAATGCTTTTCTTAACCTTATGTAAGTCTCCTATGATTAAATATTTGAGGAAAGTTGGTGTTGATTAACTCAATACCCAACAACTTCTTTGTGGCAGAGTCCCAATCCTTCCCAAGTTCAAGTCGATGGCAGATGGCTGGAAATTGTCTGTCAACTCTTCTTACCCATTCCACTGCTTTTTTTACTGAAGCAAAAGCCCAGTGAATAGCACTGTATATAGAAATAAAATGTGATCATATTGAAATATGAGCATAGTGACTTGACCAAGCAGCTATTGCAGCTGTTTTACAAACCAAATACAATCAAATGCACAAAAGGATACTAGAAGAAAATCTTGTCCTTGCCAACGTATCACTTGGTGGAAAAAATATTTTAAAAAATTGCTCCAACCCAATCATTAACAAAAGATCTCTTTATTATAACTTGAGGCAGGGATTTCAAGAAAAAAAACAAAGTCTAGCCTGAGTTGCTTTCTTCATCTTTCCAGGAAGCATTGTCATACAGAAAGAGATAGAAGGTCAAACTCACCACAAATATTTGGGCCTGTCTTCATGGGGGTGTTAGTCCAGAATAAAATAGGGTGTGAATTTTAAGTGCACTATTTTCTTTGCACAAACTCCATGAGTTAACACGCTTAATTCGCACTGGGTGCCTTTGTGCACCTTAGCTTAATTCAAGCATTAGCATTAATACAAATTAAGGTATACAAGTGCCAGAGTCTCTAATGTGCACTAGCTACTCCAGGGACCTTTGTGGCATGAAATCTTACTATATATTTTAGAAATGTTTGTCTGTCTGTCTATCTGTCCATTTGTGAGTCCACTTGTTAACATAAGAACATAAGAATGACCGTACTGGGCCAGACCAAAGGTCCATCTAGCCCAGTAGCCTGTCTGCCGACAATGGCCAGCACCAAGTGCCCCGGAGGGGGTGGACCAAAGACAATGATCAAGAGATTTGTCTCGTGCCATCCATCTCCAGCCTCTGACAAACAGAGGCCAGGGATACCATGTATCCCCTGGCTAATAGCCTTTTATGGACCTAACCTCCATGACTTTATCTAGCTTCTCTTTAAATTCTGTTATAGTTCTAGCCTTCACAGCCTCCTCTGGCAAGGAGTTCCACAAGTTGACTATGCACTGTATGAAGAAGAACTTTCGCTTATTAGTTTTAAACCTGCTACCCATTAATTTCATTTGGTGTCCTCTAGTCCTTATATTATGGGAACTAATGAATAAGTTTTCTTTATCCACTCTCTTCATACCACTCATGATTTTATATACTTCTATCATATCCCCCCTCAGTCTCCTCTTTTCCAAACTGAAAAGTCCCAGTTGCTTTAGCCTCTCTTCAAATGGGACCTTCTCCAAACCTCTAATTATTTTAGTTGCCCTTTTCTGAACCCTTTCCAAGGCCAAAATATCTTTTTTGAGGTGAGGAGACCATATCTGTACACAGTACTCAAGATGTGGGAGTACCATAGTTTTATACAGGGGCAGTAAGATATTCTGTGTCTTATTTTCTATCCCTTTCTTAATAATTCCTAACATTCTATTTGCCTTTTTGACCGCCGCTGCACACTGTATGGACGTTTTCAGAGAACTATCCACGATAACTCCAAGATCTCTTTCCTGATTTGTCATAGGGTATGTCTACACTACCCTCCTCGTTCGAACTAGGAGGGTAATGTAGGCAGACCGCACTTGCAAATGAAGCCCGGGATTTGAATTTCCCGGGCTTCATTTGCATAAGCCGGGCACCGCCATTTTTAAATCCCGGCTCGTTCGAACCCCGTGCCGCGCGGCTACACTAGGCACGGACTAGGTAGTTCGGACTAGGTCCGAACTACCGTTACTCCTCATTCCACGAGGAGTAACGGTAGTTCGGACTAGGAAGCCTAGTCCGAACTACCTAGTCCGTGCCGCGTGTAGCCGCGCGGCACGGGGTTCGAACGAGCTGGGATTTAAAAATGGCGGCGCCCGGCTTATACAAATGAAGCCCGGGAAATTCAAATCCCGGGCTTCATTTGCAAGTGCGGTATGCCTACATTACCCTCCTAGTTCGAACTAGGACGGTAGTGTAGACATACCCATAGCCAAATTAGCCCCCATCATACTATATGTATAGTTTTTTTTTTCCTACATGCATTACTTTACACTTACCCACATTAAACTTCATTTGCCATTTTGTTGCCCAATCACTTAGTTTTGTGAGATGCCCTTCCCTACTGATGGCTGTTTCTCCTGGCCCTAGTGCCCCTGGACTTCGGCTCTGGCCCTGGCCCCACTACCACTGGACTTCAGCACCAGCTCCACTGCCGCTGCCTCAGTGGGGCTTCTTGGGGCCAGAATTTCCCAGCTGCCACCTGCCCTGATTCCACTGGGGATAGAAGTCCCTGCCTGCCAAGATCAGAGCTCCCCAGCCACTGGTAGCCTTGCTGCTATTGAGACCAGAGCTCCCCATCTCCTGCTGGCCCTGCTACTGCCAGGGCCGGAGCTCTACACTGGGACATCTTCCCCCATCACAGGGCTCCCATCCAAGTTGCTGGCCCAGCCCTGCCACCAGACCTCCCTGTTCCTAGGTTCTGTGGTTCAACAACATCCATAGTCCTGCCAAACCACAAATGCTGCTGGACCAGAGCCCAGGTTTAGCACAGCCTGTATTCATTTTGTACATGTTAAAATGTTAAGCAATTAACATTAATAAATTAAGTATTTAATGCATGCATGCACACCTTGAAGTGGGTGAATCGTCCAGTTTCATTAGAGATTTGAAAGTTATCCCTTCCAGTTGCTGTTTATAACGTATGAACTGCAGCACCAAAAGTGTAGCAATCATTTGTAATACTTCTCTTCCTTTAGGACCTAAAAAGGAGAGAAATAGGCATAATTCATAGTAGAATTGTTACTTGTCAAAAAAGAAAGTTAATATTCAATATTTTGTAGTACTTGCCGGCAAAGTGATAGTCATGCACACAAAAATTAGTTATCCTAATGCTGTTTAATTCTGTTTCATCACCCAATGCATGCATGAATCCATGGTTTTTTAAAACTAGTTTCACAGACATATGGTTCACTCCTGAACTGAAGTCAGAACTCAAAGGGCTGGCAGTGTGCTGCTGAACTTGTGCAGTTTGGGCGGGGGGAGGCGGTTCTTCCATCATGTCTCACTTGGTTCTTTTTGCAAGCTCCAAAGGGAATTCTAATTTCTGATGGAGCACTGGAGCAGCAGTCTGGTAAGACTGTGATTAAAGTGCGCACTGCAGCCAAATATTTATTTTTGATCAGTTTGCATCCCCTCCCCGCACCTTTTAAGCACTATCCCCTAGTATTCATGTTCATTTTATGCCTGCCAGCAGCACAGAGCAGCAGCTGAAAAGGAAGAAGGAAATTTGTACACAAAAGATGTAACCAGCATAATGGGAAGGGGTGGGGAAAAGCAGCACATCAGTATAATTTGGAATGTATGTGTGGGATGGAAGATGACACAGAATGCATGTTTATTTATTACTTGTATTACTGTAGTCCCAGGAGCCCCAGCCATGGACCAGGATCCCATTGTGCTAAACCAGGGGTGGGCAAAAGAGCCTCTGCAGGCCACATCCGGCCCTCCAAGAGAGTTGATCCGGCCCACGGAAGCCCTGCTGCTCCCCTACTCTCAGGCCAATTAGGGACTGGGGGAGGGGGAGCACATGAAGCTTCCTCCTTCCC
This sequence comes from Pelodiscus sinensis, assembly GCF_052426305.1. NCBI lineage: Eukaryota > Metazoa > Chordata > Testudines > Trionychidae > Pelodiscus > Pelodiscus sinensis. The sequence continues at coordinate 314,919,867 of NC_143052.1, forward strand.
TGTGAGCAACACACAGCGCTTCAAAGTGCTGCGCACTGCTCACAGGGCAGGAGGAGACGTCCACGCTCCCCCACCCCGAAGTCCTGATTGGCCTGGGGGTAGGGGAGCTGTGTGAAGTTTCCTTGACCCTCCACCCCGCCCTGCAAGGAGCACATGGCACTTCAAAGTGCCCTATGCTTGCACAGGGCAGGAGCAGGGCGAGGGAAGCTTTGCACAGCTTCCCTGCCCCCAGGCCAATCAGGACTTGGGGATGGGGTAGCATGTGACTTCTCCTCCCGCCCTGCAAACTGCACATGGCACTTTGAAGTGCTATGTGCTCCTTGCACGGTGGGGGTAGGATGGGAGGAGGCTTTGCATGCTCCCCCACCACCTGGCCAATCAGTGCCTGGGGGCGGGGGAGTGTATGAAGCCTCTTCCCACCCTGCCAGGGGCATAGGTGCCTAGTGGGAAGGGGGGGGCAAAGGGGGTCCTTCACCCCCAGACCAATTATGATCTGGGGGTGAGGAAGCCAGGAAGCATTCTGGCCCCGCCCCTTCTGGATTATGCCCCACCCTTTCCAGGGTGGCCCAGGACCACTTCAAAAATTTTTGAAGTGGCTCCTGGCCAAAAATTATTGCCCACCCCTGTGCTAAACACTCTACAGATAGAACACAAAAGACAATCCCTGTCTCAAAGAGCTTACAATCTAATAGACAACACAAACAATGATGTGGAGCAAAGGATACATGAACAAACAGAGTGAACAATATGACGGCAGAAAGTGTCAAGCTAGTTCTATTTTCTGCAGGGAAGAGAAAGGGGGAGGTCAGCTAAATGGAAAGAAACACTAAGAGAAGAGGATGAGGGAGATAGGACAGGGAAGAAGAGGGTAAGAGGGGCAACAAGTTTGAAGTAAAACTAAGCTGAAGAGACTGTGACTTAATCAGCCGTTCAGCACAGGTGAGAGAAAAATCTAGTCAAATCTACAGAAAGTTCTACAAGGAACAAAGGTCCCTGCTTTGTATGCTTCTGTCAGTAATAGCTGCAGACCCTGGCTTGCTCCTCTGCTGCTTACTTCCAAGCCCACATATTGGAGAGTGCTGATGGAGGGGAGACATTACCCAGGTCCTACTGCCTCCCGAACACAGGGGAGTCTCCCCTGCATAGTTCTGGGTCCAACAAGATGCCAATGGGAGGGATTGACTCAGTCAGGCACCATTTTACCCTCTTTCCCCTTATGAGGATGCAAAGTGGGAACATTTGAGTCTGATTAACTATTTCAGAATTGCTTCATCTGGCTTGTGTAATAATTGGGACAAAAAGAACCTCCACTGCTGCTCAAAATATGGAGTCTTCATAGGAGAGGCACACAGCAGCCTGAACAGACTGTTGAAAGGGCACTTTAGCAGAAACTTGAATTTTTAAACATTAGTTACTTCAGAAAATGTCAAATTGAGAGTGTCTATTTAACATCTGGGATGAGCCAATCTTAAACCATTGTTAGTAATATGGAAAATATACATTAATATAACTTCACATATATGGTTACTACATTTGGAAAAAAACCTGAACTATAGTCTAGTCACTTTTAACGAATGAGAAAACAACCGATTTACCTAGGGACCAAATGCCTTTTTTTGGAAGGAAATTATTGATTAAATAATCCACATCAAGATCCAAAAGAACCCCAAGTTCTGGGCTGAGATTCCAAAAGCCATCCTGTGAAATAAACCAAAAAAAACCACTGTAATGGTCTTCCTAAAACATTCCAGACATTGCAAATATTTCATTAGAAATAGAAAAGTACAGCGAGGAAAGTAATTACAGTAAAATGTTCAAAGGACTTATCCAAAAAATATAATCAACTGTGTGAATTGTAGTGTTGTTATTGTAGTGAATTAGTCAGTGATCCTCAGACTTTAAGATCTAAAATTCAAATGCATGATGTATTGACATCATAATTTTAGTCAATGTTACTAAAGTGGATTCTTTTTGGAAGCCCATAATTTACCCAATCCACATACCACTTGGCCACAGTTTGCATACTCCCAGTGACATCTGTACCACAGTTCGAGAATCTCTGGAATAAATTCCAGAGAATCTCTGGAATAAATTATTTGACCACTCCTACAGCAATGGAGTACTAAAGAAGCCAATAAGATGAATGCAATTCAAATCTTTAGCTTCTTTCCATTATTTATCCCAGCAACAGTAATGTACGTTATTTGCAATTATATGTGTGGGTTAGAATAATGAATGAGGATCTCTGACTGGGAAGTGAACCTGTTGTGGGATGGCGAGGTTGAGGCAGGGGAGCAGAAAGCACAAGATGGGGGAACACTGTGTTTCAGAGGGAAGTAGGGCAGCAGCGGCAGCACCAGCAGCAAGCTCTTTGTGTACAGATAGGTAGATACAAACTGAACAAAAGAGAAAATATTAAACTGTAAAAAGTTTTAAAATGAATACTTTGAAAATCACCCTAAAAATAATGCTCAAAATTGAATACTTCCCCATCTGAACTCAGCAGAAAAGGATTCACTCCCAGGGAGAAAATGATAGCCTTGGTGAAATTAGTAAATTTGCTGTCTGATTGTGAAATACAATGCTAAATTTATTAAATCTCATTCTGTTTTATCTGGCACAAGACTGGATAATTCCAATAAGTAGGAAAGAGACACATACGAGACAAATTGCAACTCTGAAAACAAGCCAAACACAAAGCTTTGTACTTTCACATTCAAATCAAAATGTGTCCCAGTTGGTAAGTATAATGATCATAAAATAAAATCTGATAAAGAATATGTTCCATTATTTTGAAAATAGTGATTCTCCAATGTTAAATGTTCTATAGGCAAAATGTTTAACCTGGCCTGAACTGAAACTGCATTTTTGTTCTTTCAACTCTATAAGAACAAAAAACTGGAAGTGAAATTTTGTGCCCATAGTTACTTGTGGAAACAATTAAGGTAATTCAGATGAATAAATATCTGATTTAAAGACATAATAAGATAAACACAGAGTAACATTAATAGGGAGGCAAGGTATTAGATTAGCTATCACATTAAATTACATTGTGCTAAACCTTTTTTCTTTAATGAAAACTCAGGTTTAGCAATCCTAAAACAATTTTTATATATAGTATAGTGTTGCAAGAATTTAGAGTGAGTGAGTGTTGCAGCTCTCTCTAAATATAATATTGAAACTCATTGGATTTGATCCCAAAGTGAAGTACAACTGCAAAAGATAATACTGGTGAAGGCTGTTATAACACACAGAGAAGCTAGCAAACAGGAGCAGCAAATGAGAATTTTATGAGGGAGTTTAGAAAAGGAGTGTAAAAGCCAGATACACCTAATAAATGTTCTCTGAGTGTAGTCCAATCAACACTGCTCCCCTCTCTCTGCTTCAAAAAGTCCTACAAGTGTAAAAACAATTCAGCCAGAAGTCCAGCATCAACGTGTGGGCTATGCAGTTTACTGTACTGAATGTAGCATGTATAATTACCTGCCTTGTGAGCAGGTGGCATTTATGTGCATTCAGTGCAAGTAGTTCATGGCCCTCAGTGATCAAGTACAGTCTCTCAAGACTAGAGTGGGATTAAAAGGATGAGCTAAGAAAGTCAGAGAGGCATTTAGAGGAGATTTTCCAGGGCACAGAAGAGCAGTTCCTCTCCCCATCTGACAGCCTCTATGCTGTTGAGGAGGATGAAAATCTTGAGGAAGGAGAACATTAAACCAAAGTGGAGGGAAATGATCCCATAGTTGGAATCCTCCTTTCAGATGATGTCATGTTATCCTCTTGCACTGAGGATAGTCCTCCAGGAGAGGAGACTTCAGTTATTAGGAAGAGACAGTGTGACAGAATGTATCTTTCTGTCTACAAAATTGTAATAATTTTTGTACAAAGCATGTCTTAAAAGGTATAATTTAAAAATTTATAATTTGCTAGTCAATACTGTCCTAGTAAAATATGCGTGGCAACATTATATGTAAAGCTATAAGAGTTCCTTGTATGATGTTATTAACAGATGTTCCAAACCACAGGCCTACTCAAGCAGAAGCTGGCACACAGGTATCTCTCAAACAAAGGAATGTGAGCTGTTCTTTATTGAATTTAAGCAGCAAACAGAGTCATGAAGCAGGAAGGGAAGCAAAAAAGCTCAAACCTGTGAGGAAAAAGAAGCAGGAAACTTCCTTCCCCATAGAAGTTTTGTTTCTTGATACCAGTTGGAAATGTTTTTTAAGAGGGGAACAGATACTATAAAAAGGGGGGATATGCAGCCCACAACTCCCCTCTCCCAGCCCTTCAGACTAATAGCACATGAAGGAACAAAGGAAGCATTCATTGGACTCTGGTAGAAGTGGTCCTGACCTACGAATTCTGGTTAGTAAGACTGCTGAAAGCATATTGTGAGAAAACTTGCCTTTGTATTTAACATAATTAAAATAGGTACCAGTTGGGTTTTATCTCTATTTTTCTTGTATTTCTGACTCTTATGTCTCATTACTTGTACTGGCTTAAAATCTCCTTGCAATTAATAAACTTGGTTTATTTTGCTTTATCTAATCCATTGTGTTTGAATTGAAATATCTGATTTAAAGACATAATAAGATAAACACAAAGTAACATTAATACGGAGGCAAGGTGTTAGATAAGCTATCACATTAAATTACATCGTGCTAAACTTTTTTTCTTTAATGAAAACTCAGGTTTAGCAATCCTGCAGCAAATTATATATATAGTATAGTGTTGCAAGAATTTAGAGAGAGTGAGTATTGCAGCTCAAGTGGGCTTTCTTGCACAAGAAATTAACTTGGCTGTCTACACTGGCCGCGAGTATTTGCGCAAGAACACTGACTTTGTAATGTACAAAATCAGTGGCTCTTGCACAAATACTCCGACACTCCTGCTCAGGGATAAGCCCTCTTGTGCAAGTATTCTTGCGCAAGAGGGCCAGTGTAGACAGACAAGTTAATTTCTTGCGCGAGAAAGCCCGATGGCTAAAATGGCCATCGGAGTTTTCTTGCGCAAGAGAGCGTCTACACTGGCACGGATGCTTTTGCGCAAAAGCAAATCTTTTGCGCAAAGGCACATGCCGGTATAGACGCTCTCTTGCGCAAATACTTTTAATGGAAAAACTTTTCCGTTAAAAGTATTTGTGCAAAATTATGCCAGTCTAGATGCAGCTATTAGAAATATTAATAGTTGGGTTTGTGATGACTGGGAGAACTTCATGGTGACTTGCCTGCCAGGTGCAAAGTGTGTGGATCTCTCAAGACATCAAAACAGACTTATGTGCTGTGCTGAGGATGAGATGGTGGTTGTGGTACAAGTAAGTACCAATGACACAAGCAAAGTTAAGTGAGAAATCTTGGAGGCCAAGTTTAGGCTACTAGGTAAGAGCTTGATGGTAGCATTCTCTGAAATGCTTCCAGTTCTATGTACAGACCCAGTTAGGCAGAATTGCTGGGTCTCAATGCATGGATGAAATTCTGGTGTTTGGAGGAGGGCTTTGGGAAAGGTGAACCTTATACAGGAAAAACGGTTCCATCTAAACCAATAAGGAACCAGTTTGCTGGCATGTAAAAATAAAAAGGGGGGAGGAGTTTTAAAATTAAGGGCTAAGAGAAAAGCAACAGGTGCAAAGGAGCACATGCTAATACCAGGGTATAAATTATATAGGAATGACACAATAGGTCAGGACCAAAAAATGTCACCCTGGCAAAAAACAGAGGCAGTTTAGAAGCAAAAAGATATCCCTTTAAAATCGGAAATAAAATTCTACTGAGGAAACCAAAAAGGAACAGAAACTCTGACAAGTCCACTGTAAAAACATAATTAGGCAGGCCATAAATTAATTTAAAGAGCAATTACCAAAAGACAAGCATTAACCGCAAGATTTTTGTAAGTACATTACAAGTACATCGTTTTTCACTGCAGGAAGGAGATTCTCACACCTAAGCAATTCTCTTATGGTGACAAATCTGACAAAACTGTCCCAGACTGAGGTGCTGATAGAGGGGGTTTGGAACAAATTGCTAAATTAAACAGTAATAAGTAGTGATGTCAAATTATTTTAAAATAGTTGCAGTTAACCATGAGATTAAAAAAAAATTGTGGTTAATTGCAATTTTAATTACACTGCTAAACAATAATAGAATACATTTTAAATTTATTATAAATATTTTGAATGTTTTCTACATTTTCTAATATATTGATTTCAATCACAACAAAGTCTACAAAGTGTACAGTGCTCACTTTACATTATCATCATTACAAATTTTTACACTGTAAAAATAAACCAAAGAAATGGTATTTTTAAATGTATCTACTATAAGTACTATAGTGCAATCCCTTTATCATGAACCTGAAACTTTTAAATTTAGATTTATTAACATAATTGCACTCCAAAACAAAACAATGTAAAACGTTTAGAATCTATAGATCAAAGCATGAGGTTCATACAAATGTTTGGTGTAGCTGACATGTAAATACCTTACACCACCAGCTACAACAGTGTTATGCAAATATCTGTTCTCACATTCAGGTGACATTGTAAATAAGAACCATTATCTCCTGTAAATGTAAACAAAATTGTTTGTCTTAACAATTGGTGGAACAAGAAGTAGAACTGAGTGGACTTGAACATTCTAAAGTTTTATATTGTTGTTTTTAAGCACAGTTATGTTACAAAAATAACTCCACATTTGTAAATTTTACTTGCAAAATAAAGAAATTGCACTATAGAATTTGTGTGTGGTGGATTAAAAATACTATTTCTTTGGTTTATCTTTTTCACAGTGCAAATATTTGTAATAAAAATAATATACAGTGAGCACTGTAAATGTTGTATTCTGTGTTGTGATTGAAATCAATATTTGAAAATGTAGAAAACATCCACAGATATTTATAATAAATTGCAATTGGTATTCTATTATTAACAGTGTGATTAAAACTGATTAATCACAATTTTAAATAATGTGGTTAACTTGTTTTATGTTAATCACTTATGTTAATTGTGGTTAATTGACAGCTCTAGTGATAAGTTCCAGGACCAAATTGTGTTCATCCAAGAGTTCTTAAGGAACGAAAAAAATGACATTGCAAAACTACTAACTGTGGTGTATAAATTATCACCTAAAAGCAGACACTGTACCAGATGATTAGAGGATAGCTATGTAATGCCTTTTTAAAAAAAAGGCTCCATAGGCTGTCTTGTCAATTGCAGGCCAATTGCAGGACTAATTCAGTACCAGGCAATCTGGCTGAAATTATAGTAAAGAACAGAATTACAGACCCACAGATGAACACAATTTGTTGGGGAAGAGTCAGCTTAGCTCAGGGGTGGGCAATAATTTTAGATAGGGGGACACTTCACAAATTTTTGAAGTGGCCCCAGGCCGCCCCAGAAGGGGCGGGGCCTCTGGTGGAAGGGATGAAGGTCAGGATACTTCTGTGCTCCCCATCACAGACCCTGATTGGCCTAGGAGTGGGGAAGTATTTTCAGGCAGAATGGCTCTTGCACAAGAGGGGCATTTTGCACAAAAAGGAACTGTATAGACGGCTCCTTTTTGCCCAAAAGCCCCTTGCACAAAATGGCGGCTCATTAAGTATGCAAATGAGGTGCAGCGATATTCACCACTTTGCCTCATTTGCATATTTTCTTGTGCAAAAGGGGTCAGTCTAGACGTAGCCTGTGGGAAGGAGGTGAGCAGCCTTCAGTGGTGAAAGAAGACATTAAGGTCTATTGAGAAAAGCTGGACAAGCACGAATCCAAGGGGCCTTGATCTAAAGCATCCAAGGGTGCTGAGAGAGTTGGTTTATGTTATTGCAGAGTCCTTGGCCATTATCCTTGAAAACTCATGGTGATTGGGAGAAGTCCCAGATGATTGGCGCAAGGCAAATATAGTGCCCATCTTTAAAAAAGGAAAGAAGGAGTTGGTCCTGGGACCAGTTTTGTTCAACATCTTCATTAATGATCTGAATAATGGGATGGATTACATGTTGAGCAAGTTTGTGGAAGACACTAGGCAGGGATCAGGTCCATAGTGACCTAAACAAACTGGAAGATTGGGCCAAAAGAAATCTGATGAGGTTCAACAAAGACAAGTGCAGAATCCCGAATTTAGGATGAAAGAATCCCATGGATCGCTGCAGGCTGGGACTAACTAGATAAGGGGCAGTTCTTCAGAAAAGGTCTTGGGAACTATAATAGATGAGAAGCTATATATGAGGCAATAGTGTGCCTTTATTGCAAAAAAGGCTAATGGCATATTGGGCTGCACTGTAGGACCTTTGTCAGCAGGCTGAGGGAAGTGATTATTCCTCCATTTGGCACTGGTGAGGCAACATCTAGAGTACTGAGTCCAGTTTTAGGTCCCCCACTACAGAAAGGATATGGACAAACTGGAGAATCCAGTGGAGGACAACAAAAATGATTAGGAGCTGGAGCACATGACTTATGAGGAGAGGCTGAGGGAAATGGGCTTAGTCTGCAGAAGAGAAGAGTGTGTGTGTGTGTGTGTGTATGTGGGGCGGCGGGGGGAGGGGGGGAGATTTCATAGCAGCCTTCAATTGCCTGAAGGGGGTTCCAAAGAGGATGGAGAGAGGCTGTTCTCAGTGGTGTCAGATGACAGAAAGAGAAGCAATGGTCTCAAGTTGCAGTGGGGAAGGTCTAGGTTGGATATTAGGAAAAAGTGTTTCACTAACAGGGTGGTAGAGCACTGGAATGGGTTCCCTAGAGAGGTAATCTCCATCATTAGAGGTTTTTAATGCCAGGCTTGACAAAACCCTGTCTTGGATGACTTAGGGTTGGTCCTGTTTTGAGCAGGTGGTTGGACTAGATGACCTCCTGAGGTCTCATCCAACCCTAATCTTATATGAGTCTATGACAAGTATGCTGTTTGTAATAAAAACAATTTTTTTAAAAGTTATTCTTTATAACTTGCTTTTAAGTAAAGCAATATAGAAAGAAATTCACTGTACCTGATTTTGGAGCTCAAAAATCATCGTCCAGGTTACAGCACTTGGTGGACTTTGTTGAATCTTCATCTGAGGTACTATTTTACTAAGCTGTTTTTTTTTGCATGCTCTTATGCCAAGATCCTTTACAAAATAGAAATATTCACTAAGAACCCAATTCTGCCATATTCATATTAAATAGTATTTAATCACACAAGTAATTCCATTGAAATATATGGGACTACTATTGAAGTAAAGTATAATTAATCAATATGAATAAGGGGTGGGGCAGAAGCAAGATATAAGTTTATATAACTCCATTAAAAGTTAAATTAAATCTCCAAAATATCACTATAAAAGAAGAATTTACCTCTTTTTTTTCAGTATCTGTAGATGCAGAAGTCCAGTGAAATGGAGAGCAACTCCTCCTTGTTTTGGCTGCATTTTCAATAGCAGAGAAATGCAAAGCAGAATTCAGACTTCTAAGTTGTGCTCCACTCTTTGGTGCAGTGTGCAGTATTGGTGATTCTGCTTCACCAGCTAATTTAAGAGCAAGAACTTCAGCAGTACCTTGAGCTTCAAAATTTGCCTTCTTCAGGCTTGAAGGAGTAAATGAGCACAATGAATGTAAACGAAGACCCGGAATTAATTTGGGAGGAAGAGGAGGAGGAAGAGGAAGAGGAGGACGACGATTAGGAGTCAGTAGATGTTGATGAAAATCTCCAAAAACTGGAGACTGGGGAATGCTGATTTTTGAAAGTGATTTTTGACTATGTGGGCTGAATTCTGGTTGTGGCTTAGAGACAGACCCAAACAGTCCAACTTCAGTGGCCCCAGCACTGTATTCAACGTTAGCAGCCCCGTTAAAGCTCATTCTAGTGGAATCTGGTGAGATGCCCGGTTTAACCAAGCGAACTGACACTTCGTCACTTTGACATTGGAGATGTTGCAGTTGTTCTTCAACTCTAGTTAGAAAACGGTCAGATAAACCTGCCTGAGAAGGAAACTGTCAAATAAAATTATAAGAAAACAAAATAGTTCTGGAGTTGAAATCAATTTTTTTTTGTAATTGAACATTTCCACCCCATTAGATATAATATCAATCTAATCACCATGAAACCCAACATAAAGCCTATTCTTCTGGTCAATTAAACAAGTAACTTCTTTCCTTGCACATGAAGCCAGGCAAATTCAGACTAGAAATATGGTGCACATTTTTAATAGTGAGGTATTAGACTAATTTCACAATTTCCATGCAATCCATGAAATCATGAATTCTACAGGATCTTATTCATAGTGGGATTTTGGCTGAGGGTGTGCAGAGCAGGGTAGAAAGGAAGGTATTGCAAGAGTTGGGTGAAACCAGGCTGAGTTAAAATATCTTTGAAATTGGGTGCGAATAGACCCTACAATTAACATGACTGTCAGGATTACGTAGTCCCCCCAACCTATGACAAAAATCCATCCAGGAGATTTGGACCCAGGGGTTAATGGGAGAATTGTTCTGGTATGTATGGTCCCTGAATGGATTCACAATTGCTTTTGTCTTATGTGGAGATGGAAGGGAGGATCATGCTTAATATATTTTTACAATCAAGTTAATTATATCAGAGGGGTAGCCGTGTTAGTCTGAATGCATCTGACGAAGTGGGTCTTTGCCCACGAAAGCTTATGCTCCTACACTTCAGTTACTCTACAAGGTGCCACAGGACTCCTCGAAGTTAATTATAGGTTGTGTTCACACCGAAAGAGGCAAAAAGCAAGAGAGCCAAGAAGTAGCCTATGAAGACCCTGCAAAAAGTGAGAGAGAGAGAGACCTTTAGTCAGTAACAGTCTCCAAAAAGTTTGGGATTATAAACAAACTATTTTTTGTTTTCTGGTTCCTCCTGCTTTGACACACACACAACCTTATACATTCCTTGTTAATAAGCAAGACTGCACCAAAGAACATACCAATCCCTTTCATTAGTTTCTACCCCCTCCAGTGGGAATATCCCCAGAACCTCAAACTTTGACTAGCTGTTTGGGTTAAAAAAGGGGTAACAGTATTTTGTGGGGTGAGGCACAATGGATGTACAAGAGCAGGACTCTGCCAGCAAACTAAGGAGGTTTACTTGCTGAGGCACATATAATATGCCACAATTAAATTGGCTTAAGCAGCCTTTGTATGGATGCAAGGACAAGCCTCAACCTGATTCAAGGTAACTACTCTGGACAGTTACTGGTACTTCAGTCAGCGCAATACAACTGACAGAAGTACCACTATATGAATACTCAAATGAAATCAAGTCCTTGGACTAGACAGACAGGGAAGAATTTATCCAGAGAGTTAAAGAGTGACTAGCATCCTCTTCTCTCTCACAGATCACTGCTGTAATGGGGCCTGGTGCCACAACACCTTTCATGTACCTTGCCTTGCTTTGGGAGAGTCTGCTGATTTATTGCATTTCACACAAACATTTGTGCAATTAATTGTATCCAGAATAATAAGAAATGCAGCAGACTTTATAAACAACTATCAACTGTTACCTTCTATACAAGGGGTTGCCAAACTTATTGGACCTCTGAGTCACATGCAACAATCTTCAGGACTATGAGAGCCAGCGCACACCTGCTGGGAGCTTTGGGGTTTCAGCCCTGTTCCTGTTGAAGCCCTGCGCCCTGGTAGGCATGCCCTGCAGAGCTGAAGCCCGAAGACCACCCACCCACACTCTTGGGAGAATCCCCACTGTATTACCTTGCAGTAAGGTAGTGGTCTTAATCCTCTCCACTGTCTGGTAGGTGAAGAATGGTGTGGCGTTGGGGTGCTCTACAAAGCACACTTCAATGGTTAAAGAGCCACATGTGGCTCATGAGTCAAAGTGTGGCCACACCAGTTATATGCCATCTACTACCACAACCGGGGAAAATGCAAAAAACGTTCACAATAAAAACATGCTAAGCACATTTATCGAGTCACATTTACCAAATCCCGTGGCTCTGTTAGAAGACATGTATTCAAGCCCAGGTGTCTTAGGCTCGCAGTCCATGTGAGATAAAAAGTCTAAGTGTTCTGGCGCCATAGGTTCCATAATGTTTGGAACACCAAGATGCTGAACGTCATTAACATTCTACATTGAAATGCAACAGAATTCCAAACTAGAGACTGGTCTTTAATTTTACTGTGATCTTTAAAAGTGATGCTTGCTATGCCAGAAATTCCTCCTCTGCGGGGATACCACAGAAACTCAAAACAAGGTACGTCACCATCAGTTGCTATGTGATTAATATAGCTGGAGTTGTGTATCTTGATTTGACCTTCCCCTGTAGTGTAGGCCTGGCCTCAGTTGGGGGTCAAGGGCTGAGTCTGCTAGCAGAAGAGGAGTGAGAAGTCCTCCTACTTACATTCCCTCAGTTTCCAGCTCTATACTGCCACCTGTGTTTTGTTAGAAAAAGAATCCAATGAGGGGGCACCAGCTAGTTGAGACGGGGGAGAAAAAATTAAATCAGATTGGTCATCCAGAGCTAAGGATCAGTGAAAATTAATTTGCCTTTTTTTTTTAATTCACAGCAGCACCCATCGTAGATGTTTGAATTTCAGATGTTTGAATCTCACATACCTGCTCATGCTCCAAACAGTGAATCCTGGTCTCAGCTCGCCAGTCAAAGAGATTAAGCACTGCAGTGTCTCTCTTGGGACTGTGGGAGGCTGCTGATGAAAAGAGCGCGACTCTTAATTCCTGTGCATTGTCAGTGCTATCCCCTCCTTCCCCCAGCTGGCCAGACAGGAAAGTCGCAGTGGTGGCCTAGGGAAATATAACATGGAGTTACTATTAGAAGTATAACTGGTTGGAAAACACAAATTTATATAATTAATTGCATCCAGAATAAAAAAAAAAAAACAGGAACACATAAAGCTCATTTACTGATTCACATCTGCTGAATCCCACTGCTCTGGTTAGAGACTGGAGTCCATGCTCAGATGTCTTAGGCTCCCAGTCCATGTAGGGTAAAAAGTCTGTATCTTCCTTAGCTATAAGTTCGGGAATGTTTGGAACACCAGAGTGCTGAACTTCAGTAATATCCTACATTGAAATGTAACAGAATTACAGATTAGAGAGCGGTTTTTAATTGTATTATGATCTTTAAAAGTGATGCTTGTTATGCCAGAGATTCCTTCTCTGTCAAACAATGTAAGGCTGAGAGTTAAATGAGGGGTAAAATCGGTGAGGACTATACAAAGGAGGTGCATTCAGTATATGTAAGGTTGCCAGATACTTTAAAAAAAAATACCAAACATGGCGGGAAAAAAATAGTTGTAAGCAAAAAAAAAAAAAAAGGTCACTGCACCTTTAAATCGCCACACTCCCTGCTCCTTCTATCCTGCCAGACGTGGCAGGAGAAGAATATCCCCACTGGCCTTCTGTCTGAGAAAAACAGAAAATACCAGACATTTTACATGTCCGGTATTTTCTGGGTTTTTTTACCGGACAGAGGCAGCGAAAACTGGACACCTGGCAACCCTAAGTGTATGAAAATTGCTCGGTATATACAAACACAGTAAAAGTAACATTATAATGCCCTGACTGTATTAAGGGTTGTTGTATCATAACACACGATGGTAGTAAATGGACTTCCACACTACATTGGCAATGCACTTTGATGTATTCGGAGAAACATCTTCTGTAACTTAGTTCAGAAATTAGCCTCTATTTTGCTTTCAAGTAAGCAGATCGATCAGACACCTTAAAATTTTTGATGTCAGCTGTTACTCATTTGTCACTTCCCCATCACAACTCCTTTATACAAGCTAATGGTTAAGATCAACCAAGCAAATCAATATGTTGTAGATTACGAAAATAAAACATAAAAAATAAAAAATAATAAAATAATACAATACAACAATAAAATATTTTTTCGATGAGAGTGTAATGTAGAAGTCTGGATTGTGGTAGATGAATGTACAGAATCCTAACATACGAAGATGATGTTTACATTTCTTTTTTTCTGATTTATGTACAAGATACATGATGTGCTTTATTACGTATTTGGTAAAGATTTTTTACAACTTTTTGGAACCAGTATGTAGTTAACATGTTATTTGATTTTTATACTACCTATCTTATACTGTTTAAGTTTAACTATCATTTATGATATTTCACAATAATCAGCGCCTTAGTGGAACGGCACTTTGTTTTTAAAAACTGTATTATATAAAGATCATTACTAGACAGTATCAACAGAGATGATTATATTTTCTGAAAGTCAGTGACTAGAACTGCCAGAAGAGTGAAAGCTCTGACTAGTCTCCTGCTAGGGAAGTAGCGGCCAAGTGCAGAGGAGGTAGTACATAGAGTGCTGCTGTGGTGGGGTCACCAGCTCCACCCCCTTCAACCCTAAGGCCTGGTCCTTTAACTGCTGGCCCCGCGGCCTAGTCCTTTGAATACAGGCCCCGCGGCCTAGTCCTTTGAATACAGGCCCCGCGGCCTAGCCCTTTATGGTATCCCCTTGTCGTCCGGGATCTGGGAGGAAGGGATAGGGGGGCTCGGGCCCTCCCTTCCACCAGGCCCCAACCGAGGGCCCTATCAGTGGTGGGTGGTTCCCACCACTGGCTCAGTGGGGAGTTCTCCCCGAAACTTGCCGAGCCCGCTGGGGCCTTTCCTGATCCCCGCCGTGGGTTGCTTCCTACCCCTTCACCCAGGCCGACAGCGGTCCCACCTGTGGATGCAGGTCTGGCTACAGCAGCACAGTTGGCAGGCATGGCTTGGGAGACAGCAGTGGCTGGGGCAGCGACAGCTTCTAGGGAGGCTGCACAGTGCAGCTGGCATTGCAGTCTAGCTCATCGGGGAGACAACAGCGGCAGGGGGTAACTGGTTTGGCGCCTCTTGTTCCAGTTGCAATGGCTGGGGCTCCTATGTCTGGAGAGGATCTCCTTCTTCTCCAGCGGCCCACCCCAACTGAGCAGCCCTGCTGCCTTTTATACCTGGGCTGCATTGTGAGCATGCTCAGCAGGGCTGCAGGGGAGGGGCGTTTTCTACCCAATAGGTGAGCTCTCCACCCCCTTGTTCAGTGCGGGGCTGGCCAGCCCTGTCACAGCTGCACAGAGCTTAACAGTAAAACTTTGCCTGCTTAAGGAGTGACATTTCTAAGAAAGGGACAACAATTCCACCAGTAACTACTGTATAGCATTGCAGAGATATTATACATGCTATGACATCTACCTAATGTAACATTCTTAAAGAGCACAAACAAAACAGTATTTATTTCTATGAACAAAATCTGCACCAGCCTATTTTTTGTTGTAAATGAAGTAGAAGTGCAATTGTGCAAAACATGGACATATCTTCAATTCCTTAAATTATCCCAGTTTATTCAGTGCTTTCTCCATGACATTCAGATAATTATTCTATAATAGGCAATTGATTATTTTCTTTAGTATTCATATATAATAAATAATAATTATAACAACTATCAGTATTACTTATATTATAAAAATGCCTAATATGTTAGTTGCTGTACAGACTTATGGGAAAACACAGCCCTTGCTCCTCAGGGCCCAAACAGTTTCTTTCAATTACAATTGCAGTACTACTTGGTAAAACCATTCTGCTAGATCAAAAAGCTCATTCTGGACACAAGATGGTGACTTTATAGGAGTTGTGCCTACAGATACAGTCTAAAAGTGAGAATACTTGCATAGTTCTGAATTCTGCCACATGTGTACACAGATACAAAAAGAAATCTGCAGCTTCTAAATCATTAAAAAAGCAAATATCTCCAAAATAAACATAGATTATGTGTTGGTTCAAGGGAGGGTAGTGGGTGGGACAGACACGGATTTTGTTTGGTTGCCTAGGTATTCCAATGACATATGCTATAAAAGAAGCTTCATAAGGAAAGTCAAAAAGCTTAATTCAAAAAGCACCAAACAACATAAGCTTTTGCAAAAATAATAATTTTAGTTCTTCTGAAAAAGAACCAGAATTGTTCACTGTGATAATATTAAGCAATGTATGCTTTAACAGTTCTTACAAGAATTACAGTATTTGTTTTTCTTTTCAGTTATTTTCTAAAGACATTTTAGAGAGACACAAACTGAATGGGATAATTCAATAGAAACACATACCCTTTTCTCTACTGCCACAAAACTTGTAAACTGGGTTATGATGGAGTTCTCCATGCTGAGATTAATAATCAGGACTTTCAAAGTATGTTTCTTCATCTAGAGTGTTATATATTAACAAGATATGTTTAAAAAGAAAGCATTCATGTGAAAACAATGATATTAACTAAAATAAATACTAGTGTCAAAACTGAATATACTCAATATGTTCTGATGCCCTCTGGATACAGGCATATAATTAAGCTCAGCTCACAACTATTTCTACAGAAGGCTTATATGTTTCTGTTTGTATGCCTTATTCCCTGCTTCCTATTTAGAAGTTCTGAAGGGAGAGGGGCTCATTCCATGAGGAGTAACAGTAGTTCCAATTAGGATTTTTAATTCGAACTACCTACTCTGTGGGCTGTGGGCACGGAGTTCAGACTAAGGGGGATTTAAAAATGGTGATGCCCGGAAACATGCAAATGAAGCCCAGGATATTTAAATCCCGGGCTTCATTTGTAACTCCGCTTGCCCTCATTACCCTACCTAGCTCGAACTAACGATCTAGTGTGGACATACCCTGAGCTACTTGCAATTTATTCACTTGTACTGTGGAAGAGGAAACTGGAAATGGTAATTCTTAAAGAAAAATGGCACTGGAATGGCCTAAGTCAGAAGTCAGTCAGGGCTGTATAAACTAGCTACTATGGTCTTGGGCTTCCATCTCCTTCCAGTGCAGGCATATGACTATCAGATCCTAGATCAGTGACAGGCATTACTGAAACCTAAAGGGCAGCAGATCAGCAGCACAACTTTCCCTCTTCCCAATAAAGCACGATGTCTTGAATCTATGGGGCACCATTTGTATCAAGTCAGGAATGGAAATGCTCACGGGCTCAGAAACATCCCGTATCACAGGCAGATTGCAACACGCTGGGACCTCTCTGAAAAAAACAGCCTTGTTTGCCAGAATCTCAACTTTCATTTAATTAAAATAAAGTAAGCCTCTAGCCCCAAACTGCCTCACCTGGCCCTGCCTGTGCTTCATCAGAGCTCCCCCGATCCCCTCCGTCAGCCTGCTGTTGCAGTGCAGAGGCTGGGGTAGGCAGGCTGGGGGCTAAACTGCCTGTCCTCCCAGTGCTGGGGCCACTCTAGTTGCTGGGTATCAGGATTGGTGTCTCAGTGGAGGGATTGGCTTCCTGCTTAGGGGTCTCACTGGCAGACTCACGGCACTCCTCTCTAGTACTCTGGGGCCAAGGGAGGCTGAGGCAGTACTGCCCACCAGAGATCTGGGGTCAGGCTCTCCGGAGCACTGGGGCAGGCTGGAGCCGTGCTGCTTGACAGCTTTCTGGAGCTCCAGGGCTGGGGGAGGTGAGGCTGCACCACCAGCCAGCTCTTTGAAGCTCCAGGGCCAGGGAAGGCTGGGGTGTGCTAACTTGGTTTGGGGGTGCGATCCTGGGGCAGAGGGTAAAGGCCAGCAGCCACATTAGTAGGCAGAGCTGGGCAGGGGCCAGCAGTGGCCACACTGGGGAGGGGCGGGGCTCTGGTGGGCACAGAAGAGGTAGGGCTGGGCAGAGCTTGCCTCCTCAAACCATGGACCTCTACTGTTATGACTATGAAGAAAACCTCAAAAATGTGACCTGGGTGTAATTGGTATGGAGATTTCTGTTGCTATACAGAGCATGGACCTAGCTCTGAAAGGTGAGATTGGCCTGTAAGTTTTCAGAGCTACTGGCCTCTTACCCACTCACTTGAGTGAGGTGTTACCTCAAATGCCCAATGATGATAATTTAAATGCCAATATAGTTAACTATTTGTAAGGAAGTAGTATGGGAGAGTCACAAATGTGCAAAATTTACAATCTGTGAAATAACTGTCTCACTTTGATGCCTCAAGATGATGATATTTGGAAGATACCATCACTTATTTATTCCTCCCAGTCAACTCCAATTTGCCTAGAAGAGCATACGGGCATATTCAAGTCCTAGTGATGGGGAACAGGGGAGACAATCTCAGGAGACCAGTGGAGCTCTAAACAATTTTAAACACCTGCCTGATTTACTGTGATGCAACATTACACAGACTCACATAGGCATTATTTTGTGGGCAGCATGTTGAAAAGTACCACTACAAGTTGCACCTCCCTGGTCCAGCACCCTTGGGACGAGAGCTGTCCCGGACCAGGGAGTTTGCCAGACCAGAGGTGGTCAGTGCTCCCCTGCTGGCTGCCCTGCTCCTGTGCTCCTCTCCCTGTGGCTCACTGCCCTGCCACTGGCCCCACTAAAGCTAGCCCAGCATGGCTCCCCTCCTTGCTGCTCACTTGCTTCCCCAGAGTTTCTTGGGGTTACCAGTGAGGACCACTTGGCTGCTGCCAGTCCCATTGCCACACCAACCCTGCTGCCCTCTGGGTTCCCCAGCCAGGGCCGTCCAGCCACCTTGCCCCACTGCTGGGGCTGCCCCACTGCCGCTGGGGATTCCAGCCTGCTCGCCTCCACCAGATCCACTTCAACCAGGGCTTCCTGGTGGAGGCTGCCTGGTCTTCCCAGCCCTGCTGCCACTGGGGGTTTCCCAGGGTTCCTGGATGAAGCCACCTGGGCACGTGGCACTGCTAATGCTGGGGGTTCCCCAGCTCGAGGAGGAGCTCACAGCCGCCACCTGGCCCCCTGACTCTGGGAATTCCCTGGTTGGGATTAGGGTTCCCCAGCCACCACCTGGATTCATTAATGCCAGGGGTTCCGAGCCAGGGTGGGGGTTCCCCAGATGCTGCCTGGCACAGCGGGGCTCCTCAACCCCGGTGTTGCTTCATGGCTATTTGGTCCAGTAACACCCCCTGGTCCTGCCAGACCACAGAGGTTGCTGGACCACAGAGTCCTGGATCTGGGAGGTTCAACATGTACTATGTTTTTCCACCACTCTGACTCCAGAGCTTGGTACTGACTCTTGCAAACTTTTCTCACATAGGGTATGTCTACACTACCACCCTAGTTCGAACTAGGGTGGTAATGTAGGCAACCGGAGTTGCAAATGAAGCCCGGGATTTGAATTTCCCGGGCTTCATTTGCATATTGCCGGGCGCCGCCATTTTTAAATGTCCGCTAGTGCGGACTCCGTGCCGCGCAGCTACACGCGGCACGGACTAGGTAGTTCGAACTAGGCTTCCTATTCCGAACTACCGTTACTCCTCGTGGAAGCCTAGGAAGCCTAGTCCGAACTACCTAGTGGGACTACTCAGATGAGTACAGTTTGCAGGATCAGGCCTTCACCCATACAAGTAAAGATTTACAGGATCATGTCTTATGTCTATAACCGGATGTTTAACTGAATGTTGAAAAATTGGAAGGTGTTCAGAAAACAGCTCCAAGAATGATCTGAGGTGTAGAAAACATACCTTCCAGTGAGAGACTTAAGAAATTCAGTCTGTTTGGCTTATCCAAGAGAAGGTTAAGAAGTGACTTGATCACTGTCTACAAGTATCTACACAGGTAAAAGATTTCTGACAGTGGACAACTCTTTAACAGACACTAAGTAGAATTCATCTAGGGATGTGATGGGTTATCTATCACTTGAGCATCATATTAAATGCTCATAATAGTCCATTCTGGCCTTAAAACCCATGATATTCATATTGTAACCTTCTAATTTCCATTCCCAAGTCAAAGATTCTCTCCACTTCTTCTCTTCCCATCTCTTCTCACTGAATCCCTTTAACTGTTCTCGTTTTAAACATAAACTGAAATAAAACAGAGATTCCTAGTTCATATTCCTATCTTCAGAATGACAAACCTCATGTTCTGTTTCATTTTCATGAAGTATCCCGTTTTCATAGTCCCTAATGAGGGCTCTTGCTGTGAGTTTGTGGAGCAGCTACATTAAGGAAAAAAAGACAAGTTCAAATGATCACCAATCTAAAAACTTGCATTTAAAAATTTCCATTTGACGTATTAGAACTTCCTCTGAATGAAGAGGGGTAGTGGGGAGGAGGCACTGAAAGCCAGGACTCTCAGCTCTGTACAGCTCCCCATGAGGAACCCAGCTATCCCTCCTAGGCTCTCAGCTCTTTTCCTCCTCACCCGGCTTCTCACATCCCTAAGCAGAGACCCTCGTGGGCACAGCCCAGTGGGGGAACCAGGCTTTAGCTATCCAGCTTTTCTGTCAATTTCACAGTTCTAGCACAGCCTCCTCCCCCCTCCCCCCCCCGGCCTGAAACTGAAAAGACAGCCAACAGCCGATGCTAGTAACACAATGTCTACAGACACTGGAGGTGCGTCACCAGCTTCCCCATTGCTGGAGCTACACTGACGTAAGCCTTATGTCTCTTGTGGAGCGGAACTATGTCATTGTAGTAGGGCACTTATATTGGTGGAACAAGGCTATAGTGCAGGGTAAAAGGGCCTTCTTGGGCCAAATCTGGCCCACCAAGCAGGTTGATCTGGCCTGAGGAGGTCCTGCCACTCTCCTGTGCCCAGGCCAATCAGGGCCTCGGGACTAGGGAGGACATGATGCTTAGAGTCAACCCTAGAGGTTGACTAAGTGCCACGTGCTGGAGGGCAGGGAGCGAGAGACTTTGTGCCCCCCCCCACCCTCAGGCCAATCAGGGCGTGGGAGCAGGGGGAAGAACACAACGTCTTCTCTCACCCTGCCCATGCCCTGCAAAGAGTGCACAGTGCTTAAAAGCACCACATGCTCCTTGCAGGATGGGGGCAGGGTGGGAGGAGATTTTGCGTGCTCCTCTCGCCCGCAAGCTGTGATTGGCATGGAGGCGGGGGAGCGTGCGAAGTCTCCTCCCACCCAGCAAGGGGCTCAGCACTTAGAATCAACTGCCAGTTGCTGCTCAGTTGGCAGGTGACTCTTAGCAAGGCTTTCTCTTGCAGGGCGGGGGCAGACTTCGCATGTTCCCCCTGCCCCCAAGCCATGATTGACCAGGGGGCATGAGAAGAAGCACACAAAGTCTCCTCCCACTGCCAGGGGGGCAGGTGCCCAGAGGGAACCACCAGCTGTTCAGAACAGCTGGCGGGTCTCTCTGGGAGGGGCAGGGGCAGGGGCAAAGATTTCATGCACTTCCCCACCCCTAGACCAATCAGAGTCTGTAGACATGGAAGCATTGAAGTGTTCTGGCCCTGCCCCTTCTGCCTGAGGCCCCTCCCCTTCTGGGGCGGGCCTGGAGCCACTTAAAAAATTTCTGAAGTGATCTCTGGTCAAAAAATTTTGCCCATCCCTTCTTTAGTGTGTACAAACATAATCAGGTTGACTCAAGACAGCTTATATCCACCGAATTGTGTAGTGTAGCCCAAGCCTCGGCTCTTAGAATTTTTCCAAAATGCAAAGCAAATGCTGCTGCATCATCCCCAGTAAACATCACACCAACATCTGAAACTACCGAGGCAGCCCCAACAAATTCCTAAAATGAGAAGAACCACCTCTCGCACAGGTAACTTTATACTTTCTAAGTCAGTCTGGGTCAGCAAGCATGGAGGAAATTGGCTCATTTATCCCACATGGGTCAGTTGCCTTTTTAAAAGCTTCTTTCATATGAGGCTAAGGTTCTTTATTAAAACAGCAGAAGCAAAAATGTTGAAGACAGGGGTATGTGCGGTTTTAAAGCAACATGTAAAACGATCTGTATAAATAACGTTGGCCTGACTCACTGTTCCTGTTGTCTTCTGTAATTCAGTGGTTGAGATCATTGCTTGCAATTCTTGGTCATTTATTAGTGCATTTAAAGTGGCCTGAAAGAAATAAGAAAAATATTCCTCTGATTTTTCCCTACTATTCTTTGCTATCAGCATTTCTGCAGTGATGCTCAAGTTTCCAGAAATGCGAATAAAATTTGAGATGTGAGTGATCAGATGCATATCTTTATAAATATATTCCATGATACACACAAGAATCTAGAGAGAAGAGTCACAAAAATTGAATCCTGAACGTATTTAATCATAATTACATGGATATCACATATGCCATCTTTGCTGAGAAGATTATGTGCCATTACACCCCCTACTCTTCATGAAAATATTATTATATGAATATGGCTTAAATAATATGTTTTATGCAAGATGGGTCATGTGAGATCTCATTGGAAAGATTATTTTACTCAATGTGATTATCCTATTTGTATGCATATATCACTTCTTTAAATGGAATTAGGTATATGGACCCTGTGTCGATTACAAGTGCTTGCACCTTTGGAACATCCACCAGACGGTAGGCATTCAGCCTCGATGGGCCAATAGCAAGGACAATAGGACTGTGATTATACTAATCGCTCTCCTTCCTGAGAATTTTCTTGGGATGCTGCTTTGACATTGCAAGGTCATGTGATCATGTCACCTGATGCAGATATTCTTTCCCTGGAAGGTGGGGGAATCAAACTAGCAAACAAAAGATTTCCATGATATGTACATTCTATTTAAGGCTGGGGAGTGAGTTAATCTTGGTTCTTCTCCATTGCCATCCTGCCCAAGCAGGAAGACTGCTAAAAACACCTAAAGAAACAAAAGAACTAAGCTAGGGGGCAGGGAGAACAGGGCGGAACCCAGCCACGAAAGATCAACCTGCAAAGCAGATACCTGGAGATTTAAGCTGCAAGCCATGCAGTTTACCTTCAAGAAACTCTGCAATCTACATGAAATGACATTTAGGATGAGAAATTAATATTTGTAGCTAATTTCTTTAATGTATACAGCCTCATTTGCATGTTTTGTTTTATTTGCTCAGTAATCTGTTTGGTTGAGTTTACTAGCCCTTTTAACAGGAGTGTGCAATAATTTCTGAGGGGGCACCATTCCAAGAATTTGTAAGTGGTCATGGGCCACACTTTTCTGCAATATTATTGGAGAAGGTTGTGGGGCCTGGGAGGGAGTTTGGATGCAGAAGGGGGTTGTAACCTGGGGCAGGGCAAGAGGGAGTGCAGGGTCTGGGAGAATGTTTAGGTGCAAGGAGGAGGCAGTGTCCTAGGGCCAGCTGCTGGGAAAACATGTCTCTGCATACCCCTTGGCTGGGGGCAAATGGGACAGCGTGTCTTTGCATGCTGCCTGTGTCCACAAGCACTGCCTCTGCAGCTCCCATTGTCCAGAACTGCCTCTCCCCAGCCAAGCAATGCACAGAGACATGCCTTCCCTAGCACACAGCCACTTTGAGCAGCTTGTGGGACCGCAGTAGGCAGGCAGCTTGTTTGAGTGCTCCACTGGGTTGCAGGACATTAGCAGCCTGGAGGCTCATAGTGGGACGAATCCAAATATTTGGTGGGCTGGATCTCACCCACAGGTTGCATTTTGTCCACTTCTGCCTTATAATCACTTAAAATTCACCTTTTGTAGTGAATAAATGTGCTTTTGGGCTATTCTAAACCCAGTTTGTGCAATTCATAATTGGGGGAAAGGGAAGTTGTGCATATCTTCCTTCACATCGAAGGTAGGGGCAAATTTCATGAGGGGGGTATGTTGCATAGATCTCTATACAATGTAGGACAATATAATTTTGAGTTTACATTCCAGAGAGTGTACGCACCTGAGTGCTGGGCAATTCCTTGATCCGAGTCCTCCTAAGCTTATTGCATGATTCGACAGGTGGGAGTGTCCCTACCTGTGTGTGTGCTAGAAGGGGGCTTGAGAGTGTGACACTTCCCATCCCCATGCTTTAGGAAACTGGCTTGTGAATGTAAATATGCAGAATTTGAAGATGCTTTGGACAAAATACCTCATGTAATCTATACATTTTAATGTTATAATCTGCTGGATCTGTATAGCTTATTTTGGTGCATGTATCATTCTTGTATGTACAATTAGAACTATGAAGTATGAGATTGTTTATCATTTTAAATGTGCTAATGGTGATTCGGAAGCCTTAACGATTGAGTGGTCAACTTGATGGCTGTGTCTAGACTGGCCAGTTTTTCTGGAAAATCAGCCACTTTTCCGGAAAAACTTGCCAGCTGTCTACACTGGCTGCTTGAATTTCCGCAAAAGCACTGACTTCTTACTGTAAGAAATCAGTGCTTCTTGCAGAAATACTATGCTGCTCCCGTTCAGGCAAAAGTCCTTTTGTGCAAAACTTTTGTGCAAAAGGGCCAGCATAGACAGCTCAGATTTGTTTTCCGCAAAAAAGCCCTGATTGCGAAAATGGCAATTGGGGCTTTTTTGCAGAAAAGCGCGTCGAGATTGCGCGTCGAGTGCTTTTGCGGAAAAGCATCCATGCCAATCTAGACGCTCTGTTCTGAAAATGCTTTTAACGGAAAACTTTTCCGTTAAAAGCATTTCCGGAAAATCATGCCAGTCTAGACGTAGCCAATGATTTGTGAACAAATTGTCCTATAAGTCCAAGGGTGATTGGACAGGTAAGACTTGTGATCATACCACCTGGTACTAGAATTCCATTTTAACCAGACAATTTTCCATGGAAGGGGGACTGGAGAACAAAGGATAAGTGTCCAGGGGAAAGTCAATTTAAGCAATGAGAAGCTATCATTCCCTTTGTCTTCGGCTGGCTTGGGAACAAAGACAACTGGAGACCCAAGACAGAGTAAAAGATCATCTTTGACTTGAAGGCTTACCTGAAATAAGAACAGCTTTTAGGGTGAGAAACTGTTTGCAGTAAGTTTCAGTATATGAGAATTAGCTATGTGATTTATTTTCATTAAAATTCTGTAATTTACTTTGATCTGTCTGTTTTCACTTGCAACCACTTAAAAGTTCTTGGACTGCATTGGAGACAATTTTTTATTTCAGAATGTTGAGAAAGCTACTGGGAGGAAGCTGTTCTTGATTGATTTTAACAAATAGGGAGGAACTGGTTGAAAATGTGAAAGTGGAAGGCAGCTTGGGTGAAAGTGAAAATGAAATCACAGAGCTCATGATTCTAAGGCATGGTAGAATGGAGAACAGCAAAATAGAGACAATGGATTTTAGGAAGGCAGATTATAGTAAACTCGGAGGCTGATAGGTAAGGTCCCATGAGAAGCAAGACTAAGAAGAAAAACAACTGAAGAGATCTGGCAGTTTTTTAAAGGGACATTATTAAGGGCCCAAAAGCAAGCTATTCCACTGCATAGGAAAGATAGAAAGTATGGCAGGAGACCGCCTTGGATCAACCAGGAGAACTTACATGATCTAAAAATAAAAAGGAGTAATAAAAAGTGGAAACCAGGTTAAATTATAAAGGATGAATATAAGCAAACAACACTGGTATGCAGGGGCAAGATTAGAAAGGCAAAGGCACAAAATGAGCTAAATCTAGCTAGAGACATAAAGGGTAACAAGAAGACATTCTACAAATATATTAGAAGCAATAGGAAGACCAAGGACAGGGTAAGCCCATTCCTCAGTGAAGAGGGAGAAACAATAACAGGAAACTTGGAAATGGCAGAGGTTCTTAATGACGTCTTTGTTTCAGTTTGCTAGTGGAAATGGGGTAGGTTTAGAAGTTAAAATAAAAAAGAAGTTTTACATTACTTTAAAAAGTTAGATGCCTTCAAGTCACCAGGGCCTGATGAAATACCTCCTCTATCAACTCTAGGATGCATCTGAGCCTTGAGCTTACATCTTTGAAAAATCAAGGAAGTTGGGAGAGATTCCAGAGGACTGAAAAAGGGCAAATATGGTACCCATCTATAAAAAGGGAAATCAGAACAACCCAGGATACTACAGTCACATTAACTTCCGTGCCAGTCAGTTTAACTTCTGTGCCAGGGAAGATAATGGAGCAAATAATTAAGGAATTGATCTGCAAATATCTGAAACATAATAAGATGATAGGAAACAGCCAGCATGGATTTGTAAAGAACAAATCATGTCAAACCAATCTGATATCCTATCAAACAAAGCTATCTTTATTTTCTTTGTAACCATTTTTTAAGATCTATATTTGCTAGCAGTTAAGAAATAGAGCAATAGCCATTGTAACCATATGATTTATAAGCTTCTTTAATAAACCTGTAACTGTTTAAGCTTTAACCTGACTCCTTCAGTTGCTGCAACAGAACCAAGCACAATTTAAAAGAACTCCAGCCGGTCATAGGGAGCAGACGCAGGCAGAGCTGGGCATTTGGATCGTGTCGTCTCCAGGGGACAGATCCATAGGGGCATCCGTCAGCCTTCCCTAGGCTGCCCGCTGTGACGGGACCTGGGTCCTAGCAGCTAAAGACATGGGTGTAATAAGCTCTCCCTGCAAACTCTGGGGCGTCTGTCAGCCTGTTGGCTGCCCGCCGCGAAGGGACCCCAGTCCTAGCGGTCAAAGACACAGATGTTAAACTTTCCGGGGTGGCCGTCAGCCTTTCCTAGGCTGCCCGCTGCAACGGGACCTTGCATCCCAGCAGTTGAAGACTCGGGTGTAACATACACACACACACACACACACACACACACACACACACACACACACACACACACACACACACATTGCCCTGACCACTGGCTGACAGTGTGACATTGTTGCAAACAAAGCAAACATGATTCTGGGATGCATTAACAGAAGTGTTGTCAGCAAGACATGAAAAGTCATTCTTCCACTCTACTCTGCACTGATTAGGCCTCAGTTGGTGTATTGTATCCAGTTCTGGGCACCACATTTCAAGAAAGATGTGGAGAAATTGGAGAAAGTCCAGAGAAGAGCAACAAGAATGATTAAAGGTCTAGAAAACATGAGCTATAAGAGAAGACTGAAAAAACTGGGCTTGTTTATTTTAGAAAAGAGAAGACTGAGAGGAGACGTGATAGCAGTTTTCAAGTATCTAAAAGGGTGTTAAAAGGAGGAGGGAGAAAATTTGTTCTCCTTGGCCTCTTATGAGAGGACAAGAAGCAATGGGCTTAAATTGCAGCAAGGGAGGTTTAGGTTGGACATTAGGAAAAAGTTCCTGTCAAGGTGGTTAAATACTGCAATAAATTGCTTAGGAGGGCTGTGGAATCTCCATCACCAGACATATTTAAGAGCAGGTTAAACAGACACCTGTCAGGGATGATCTAGATGGTGCTTGGGACTTGATGATCTCTCGAGATCCCTTCCAGTTCTAGTGTTTTATGATTCTATGAAATCCTACTGTTTGTACTTAATAAAGACACTTTTGTTTACTATCAAGCCCAGTGTAAATAATGTTACCTGAGGGGAACAACCAGCGTACTCATCCTTCTTTCTTTGATAAAGGGGGCTCACCTGAATGAACTTTCACTGTGTAAAACTTTTACACAGAGAAAGACAGATTTATTTGGAATTTTGCTCCCTTTTGGGGGTTGGCTTCCTGGATGCTATGCCCTAGAATGGTGATTTTCAAAGTACGAGTCCAGATCCAGTACTGGGTTGTGGAAAGACAGGCATTGGGTCACCTTTCTGTAAAGTAACAGGGTGACAAGCGGGGGTACTAAGGCCAGCTTCCTGCCTGTCCTGGACCACACTGTGCCATGGAAGGAGTCAGCAGAGGGTCCAGCTCCTAGGTGGAGGTGAGTAGTCAACTCTCACAAGATAAAAAAGCAAAACAAGCCAAGAAACGAAGCCAATCCCCTTTCAAAACAAGCCTAAAATGAGCTCTGTCCATTTTTGCTCAGCAATGCCAGGAGACATACTAGGAATCGGCCAATGGGAGTGTGGAGCCAGAGCCTGGGATGGGGGCAGCCTGTGGAGCTGGTCCTGCTGCTGGCCACTTCCAGGGTGCAGTGCAGTCCGCTGTGGAAGAACAGGCAAGAAGCCTTGCCTTACCATCCCACTGCATCATTGACCGGGAGTTTAAACCCCAACAATCACTGTCCCCAACCTGAGCCCCCCCCAAACCCAGAAACCCTTCCTGAATCCAAAACACCTCATCTCCAGCACCATCCCATAGCCTTCACCCCCAGACAGAGCCCACACCCCTTGCACCCCACCCTTATGCCCCATCCCAGAGTCCCTACCCACATGCAGTACTGAACCCCTCTGCCCTACCCCCTATCCGGCACCCCAATCCCCTCATCTCTGGCCCCACCCCTAGGCAAAGCCTTCATCCCGCTGCACCCTCCGTCAACCCAAAACCATCATCCCTGCAGTCCTGCCATGAAGCTGGAACTCTAGTTAAAAGATATAATTATGCTGGGTAAAAGGCATCAATAATTTTATTCAACTAGGTCATGAGAAAAAAGTTTGAAACCCACTGAGTTATGGTACTAGCTTAAAAATTAAGAGACCTGGGTTCAAATCCCTCCTCCAGAAAAGACTTTCTAGGTCATTTACGTCATAAAATGGTCATAATTTTACTTCTCTGCATTATAGGGGTGTTGTGAAGATAACTATGTTAAAGACTGTGTTGCACTCAGATACTCTGGTAACGGAGGCCATGTAAGTATTTAGGAAGATCATTGTCCGGAATTGGTTATTCTCCTAGTACAGACTGTAGGTAAGATTGTATGTTCCTGGAGGCAGGGACCACCTTTTTTCTCCATATTTCTTACAAGGCCAGGCACAGTGATGGCTTTTAAATAATATTTTTAAGCCAGAAAGTCACACAAAATTTATCTCAGCAATCAAGATTAGGAAGCATTATAATCTATTATGTATTAATTTTTTACTCACCCCCAAAAGACCATGCTTCTTTGTATCATTCCTTACCTGAGTACAATGTGGGATAAATCCATAGACAAGAAGTCTTTCATTGTTAAACAAAGACTGTATTTGAGTAGGAGCTTGCAATGGCTCTGGTGCATTTGAGTCAAACTGTTGCCATTTAATAGAGACAGAACTGCATCCTGGAGAATATATTCTGGATGTTTGGCTTTCTATCTGTGTACAGAGATGTTAATGAGTTAAATATGTTACTCTAATACAGGGGTGGCAAACAACACAGTGACGGTTCACCAGGGTTAGCCCCTGGTAGGTCTCTACCACTGTATTTATCTCCATGGCCAAAGATAAGGGTGATCGGTGATCCATGGCCAATAGGAGCTGCGCTCCTGGTCAATGGGGGTGGAGGGAAGCAGCGCAGACTGGGACACTGTTCCCCCTCTCCCATTGGCTGGGAATGTTGACCTACAGCCAACGGCAGCTGTGATTGCCTGTAACTGTGGCTCTGAAGGTAAATATAGTGGTGGTGGCTCACTAGTGGCTAACCCTTGTGTACTAGATCCAGCCCACGAACTGTATTTGCCCACCCATGTTCTAATAGGGAAAATATCACAAGAAGTGGTGTTCTTGTTTCTGCACTTTCCTGAGTCATAGTAGTTAGGCTGACAGACATTTTTCTGTTGGCCTAGCTATGTCTACACCAGGGATTTAGGATGGCATAGCTGCAGTGCTCAGGGGCATGGATTCTTCATATGCCTGCATGCTGAAGCTATGTCAACCTAATTTTTAAATGTAGACCAAATACTAATCAAGAAGAATACAACAGAATCTGACATTAAAAGCAGAGAAATAAAATAAAATTAATCATTTTTTTCTCTTTATCTTATTCTGTCAATGTTGTAAACAAGGAACAAAACTGAAACTTGGCTCTCATTCCCACCAAATACCATCTCTTCTTCCCTTAAAATGTAAATTATGACAAAAACAAGAAGACTCAGTGGTGAAAACTGACAAGTTTCTGCCTGAAAGAGAACACCGCTGCAGCTTTCCACCAGAGGTCACCCAAGGAGTAGCAGCCAACATTGCCTCATCATCATAAACAGGGCTCGACAAACAATGTCATCTACTCACCTGTGGTGAGTAGAGTACACCCCGGAAGAGCCAGCGCAGAGTGATCCGCGCGTGCACAGAGCGCAGAACTGAGCAGCTGGCGAGCGGGGCTCGCCGCCGCTTGGCGAGCCCTGATCATAAACTACTGAGATAGTTTCAGCAAGTTCCTAAAGGGAGAATGTCATCTGATGTACCTACCCTGCCCCAGGCCCAAAAAAGTTAACTGTGCTTTGCTGGCTGAGGAAGTCCCACCCCCTCAAATCTCTGCAGGGCATGCTCAGCCTGGAGGCAGAGTATAAAAGGAAGTACCCCGCCAACTCAGGCCAGGCAGGTTGCTGAAGCAGGAGGACACAGACTGCAGGCTGTGTTCAGGGAGTTCCTACAGGCCCCGACTACAGAGCCACAGCATGCAAAGCTACAGACTCCACGCTGCCTGATGCGTCCTGAGTAGAGACCGCACTGGCAGGAGCTATGCCCTTTGAGAAACCCATGGGAACTGTGGAGCACTGCTGAGGGAGAAAGAATAGGGAGCAGCCCAGTGGATTTAGACGTTTCTCCAATGAGTAAACCAGGGAACCATTCAGTGTGTTTTGGGAGGATCCCTGCTGACTCAGTGGTGAGCACTTCCCCCACCACCAGGGACTCAGGGAGGCCCCCAGTCAGCCTCTCCTGGGCACCACAGACCCCTAGATAGTACTCCATTTCCCCCAACAAATCAATAGGCCACACGGTACCCCAGAAGTGGGTGCTTTTATTCACTCTGATTATTAGGCAATCCTGCCCTGAATGAAAGGGCTGTTTTATTGACTCCAGACACTAGATCATACTGCCATGTTTTATAGACAAGGTCATAAACACAAGATCCAACTGGCTGCTATACCGTAATTCCTCATTTAACACATGCCAACTTAACACGTTTTCACGAGAGCATGATTTTTTTTTTTTAGGGAATGTTTTTTGAATTACACGACCATCCCCGGAACAACACGATTTCCCTAGCCGGCCCATTGCCGGCGGCTGTGCAGGCTTCCCCCGCCTCCTTGCAAAGTGACGGAGGGTTCGCCACTCGCCACGCCATTCCCCGGCATCCTCCCCTCACCGGATGCAGTGCGGGTCCCAGCAGACCTGTCACAGGGGCATACTCCCAACCCAATCTCCCTCCCCTCTCCTCCTCTTCCCTTCTCCAGAGCCAAACACCTCCCCTCCTTGCTGTAACCCAGTCCCGTTTCTCCTCCAACCTTATGTCCTGATCCCAACAGACACCACCACTTGAAACGCAACCCCCACCTTTTCCATTATTTTCAATGGGAAAATTGACCCCGCATAACACGTTTTCACTTAACACGATCATTTTCTGAAACATATCTATAATGTTAAATGAGGAATTACTGTACTGTCTTTTTCCCATTCTTCTCACCATATGTGACCCAGCACATAGGACCGAGTGTACATAACCTACAATAGAGAAGTACCACTTTTTATCCAGGTGAACTTGTATTTTTCAAATGAGAAGAGGAAGAAAGATGAGAAGATGTTTCAACAACCTGTGTGTGAGGCCCTTGATCTGAAATCAGTGTGTTATCTAAAAGTTAAAGGGAATTGCTTTTCAGGTGGAGCCCAACATTTCTCAGAAGGCGGAACTGATCTTTGAGACACAAAGACCTCATTCCCCACTAAAAAGCAGCTCTCCTTTAGTTAAAACACCAAGGATCCTTCTGTTTGAAATAGCAAGGTCCCACAAGCCCAAGAAGATGCTACTCCCAAATTAAAACATTGAGGGTCTCAAAGCATTCCACCCAAATCAGATGCTAATAGTGTACAATTCAAGAAAAATATATCTAGGATTGATAACACTTACCTTTTTTAGCCAGTTATACTTCGATTTTGGATCAAAATATTCATATGCTCCAGCACCATATTGAGACAAAGTTCTCAGGATGTGATGATTTGCTGTGGAACTAACCACATTTTTAAAAGATTTTTTGGTTTTTAAGTAAAAACTGATAATATGAAATTGATTCCAAATATTTTAATTTTTTAAATAGTGCAGCAAGTTTTGCAATATCTCTAAATTCCCCTCCTTCATTCACACCTACATTAAACAAAGCTCAAAACTGACAAGATGCAACAGAGCCTCCATCTTGCCAAAGGCTCCATCAACTGTTCTAATGATATCAAGAGTAAATGCCAACAAGAGCAGCAAAATTTCCCATGCTCATCCCCAGTGCACAGGTTTAAAGCCCATGTCTTAGCTCTGAAAATTAAGCATTCTTTTAGCACAGATCACACATATGCACACAAAAACCAACTCATTGATTTCCCACAGGAAATAGTGAAGTGAGGGATGAAGTACATGTTCACAGGGTTTTAAGGAAAATGCATTCTTGAGTTTCTGCATAAGAGACATGAGATCTTCGATGCAAGGATTTTCAAAGGGGCTTACATGAGATAGATGCCTTACTTCCATTGAAAGCTACTGGTATTTCGTTTCAGATTGTCGAGCAATTCTATCCGGAAATGGGTTTTGCAACATATTAGTAAGAACATATTAGTTAATATCTTTTAATACATTATTACATCCTA
Organism: Pelodiscus sinensis; assembly: GCF_052426305.1. NCBI lineage: Eukaryota > Metazoa > Chordata > Testudines > Trionychidae > Pelodiscus > Pelodiscus sinensis. Next base: position 314,952,100 of record NC_143052.1, read on the forward strand.
ATCTAGTCAAAGCCTAATTAGAACCTATTAAGTGCTTATTTTAGTAAGCACAATAACTTCTTTTAAAATCTTTATTAAAAAAAAATCAATACAGAAAATTACATTACTGCACTATTAAAATTATGGAGTCAGGAAATTTTTAAAGTTAAGGTTTCAGCAATATTAATTGTTTCCCCATTCTAAGGCATGTTTTTATATTTAACAGGAATATATTTAAAGTACACATTTCAGAAAAATGAGAGGAACAGATAAAACTACATATGTGCAAAGTAAATTACACTGAAGGAATTTCAAATTTGAATTTCCTGGATTTTTTTGTATTTTAACTGTAGAATGTGGCATTCACTTTTTTGCATTCTATCTAGCTGTACATGATAGACTGCACATTCGGCAAACCAGATGATCCTCAATGCATTGATATCTCACTTCAACTAAAATGATCAGCGACTTAAGTCTGAAGCATAACACAGTGCAATTCTTAATTCATTTTGTACTCACCCAACACCACATGTAAATAACCGGCTGTGTATGACATTCTTTTTCACAATTTGAAAGGTCATGCTCTCATTCTGAATGTGCCCATCGGAGATAAGAAGAATATTACGCTCTCCTTGAGAAGGATACAACAAACTTAAATAATGTAAGGTTTTCCATAAATCAGTATTTCCCATTGTAGGTGTAGCAGACTGAAAAGGAAAAAAAAATTCTGAAAATCTGAGTTTTATTTCAAACTTTCCCCAAAATAAACTATAGCAAAGAGTTAAGATTCTCTTCTTATGGTAAATTTCTCCTGGTTTCCAAGTGTAGTCCCCTTACTAAAGGTGCCTCTGCTTATTTTCTGGAAAGACCCTGTGTGCTGCAATCCAGCCTCACAGACTACAATTCCCATGAGCCCTTGGGAAAAACAGGAAGGAAGTGACTCTTGTGTGGGAGATCTGGGTCTCTCCATGTGCATGAGAAGAGAGGCCTAGCAGTCTGGGACTCTGCCCTTGGATTTTGGAAGAGAAGAGGTGCCAGGCTGCTGTGGAGGAGTTTGATCCAGTCCAGGGGCTGTTAGAGTGCAGCTACAGACTGGGACTAGAGGCTTTTGGAACTGGAATCTAGCAGGCTGCTTCTGATAGGCACAGCACGAGGCTGTAAGTAATTGGGCCTTTTTGGGAAAAGTGCTGCCTGGGACAGAGCTGCTGCCTAGCTTAGATCCTCATACACACTTTCTACAGAGGATCTCCACTACAGCTGCAGTTCTTCAAGCGTGCCCACGCAAGCAAGAGTCTGGGACTCTGAGTCCAGGAGTGTGCTCACTGGGGTGGGATAAATATTGACAGCTAGATAAGTTCCTTTTACTTCTGTGTACTTTGTTAATTGATGTTATTCACTGTTAATTTGTTAAATCCTGTTTCTTTAAGTTAAGTAAAGGTAGTTCATTCTAATGTAATCTATTAGATGTATATGATTTGTAGTTGTTGTTCTGGAATTAGATCCAGATTATAGCTGGAATGAGTATATTCCTGGAGGCTCTCAAGGCACACCAGTAAGTGTGTACAAGGCCAGCCAGGTTGAGGCACCACCATTGTATGTTCATTTTGAGCAAGGGACTGTAGCAAAGGGTGGATGGGACTTTCCCCAACTAAACACCATCACCACTGGAGTGCTCAGGATCTTCTTTTGGGTTAAAACCATCAGGCACCCAGGCACACCTGTGAGTGTGACCTGCTCCTAAGTAACCCAGGGAGGAAAAAGGGGGTTACACAAGTATACTTCTTAATTCTGAGTTTGCTTTCTGCCCTTCTCTAATTATTATTATTTGTACTGTGACAGTGCCTAGGAGTCCCAGTCATGGACTAAAACCTCACTGTGCTAGCAACTGTACACACACCGAGCAGAAAGACAATCCCTGCACTCCAGTGTTTACAATCTCATCTTCCTCCTTCCAAGACAGTGTCAATTGAATTTTGTCTTTCATTGGAATGACCAAGTGCACTGGTATCTTCAAGTACTGTCTTCGGTGCTGGAAAGATGGTGCTGTTAGATCAGGGAGGTTCTCATGGATGTCTGTACCATTCCCTGTCCTGCTATAAAGTCATCAGAGGGCAAAGATTTCTGGTAGTCAGATTTATTACATGGCAGAGAAGTTTTCCAAGGGAAAAAGTGGAAGCTCCATCACTTAAGTCATTTAAAATCCAACTGGACAAGATAATAGTGAATAGAGAATAATGCTGCATTAAAGGAGATCAGCTGGATGACCCGGTATTACTCTCCCATCTCCAAATTTCAAAGTCCTATGACTAACACCTACCATGGGCCACCTTAAACTTTCACTGAACTAGAACAGGACATACAACAGAAATTATGCACCTGTTACCAGGGTAAATGAGCTCTTGGATATTACGGAGACTAACCCATGGAAGAAATGTAGAAGGTGGCCTTAATTAAAGTCGCAGAACAGCAACATATGATGGCAAACATTACATGGAATCCCTGAGGGCAAAGAAACTCTCAGTAGCACACAGAAAAACAATTTTACTTACTATAATAAACTCCTTTACTGATGCAAGATCACTTGTGATATTCTTTGAAAATGAAGAAAATTCTGTGAAATCTGTGGAATGAAAACTGATGATAAAAATCTTCCTTTAAACACTGAGTTATATTTCATTAACTAGGAATGGCAACATAGTGGCAGTGAATGGTTACAATTTTGCTATTAGAAATACTATAATAAAATTATTCCATGCTACTACCAATTATAGAGACCATAAGGTTTCTAGTTTAATGTATTACTGCTTGTTTAATAAAAAGATAAGCATAAAGATAAGGATGACAAGAAAGTAATAAAAAAGTATACATCCAACAACAACAACAAAACTTACTTGTGCCAAATCTGATAACATTCACTCTCTGTGTAAAACAAGACATTTGTAGAGCATGGACAGCAATATGCTTTGCTTGTTGCAGTGTTGAACCTTCCATGGAGTTGGAGCAATCTAGACAGATAATAATTTCTTTGGACAACTGGGTTCCGGTAAAGTTTGTTTCAAACTTTGGCTGAAATACAAGCATGCATGCCTAAAGAAAGAAAAGCTTGATCATCAACATAGTGGACCACTATTATTTATATAGCACCTAAAGGGATCTAAACATTTTACGAAGATCACTATATGTATGTAGGTTTTCCTAAGGTCACCCATCATTTTGGCATCTGAATGTAATAAAGCCAGATGTCTAGAGCAGTGGTTTTCAGTGTGAGACTAAGTCTAAAATTTCCAAAGGAATCTGCACCTCCATCTGAAATTTTTAGAGGTACACAAATGAAAAAAGGTTGTAAGCCACTGGTCTAGAGGTTAGCAAGTGTTTTTTGTTTTTTGTTAAATCTTGATGAGATTGGCTCTCCTTGTCCTGTATCCTTAGCTCATCCCTTGTCGGTAAGAAATTTATTGGGAAGTTTCTGTTCCCCTCTATTTTACTTTTCTGCAATCAGAATGGAATTGCTTTTCTGAAATAAGATACAGACTTATTTTTTTTAAATCATCAATACCATCATCACTTCATGAGAAGTCCTGGAATTTTAAAAATAAATGAATTTAGAAGTAAAATGCCTTGAACTTATGATTATTTAAAAAGCTCAAAAACCTGCACTGTCTACTCTTACAGAATAAGAAAAGAAACACGCGAGTTCATTAGTGGTATTAGTAAAATACTTTGTTTTTAAATGCTTTTTGATAAACCAGGATTTCAGATATCATTCTTATGGGTGAATTAATATTTTAATTTCCAAACTTTCTATTGCATAGGTCAACTCCCTTAAAATAGAACCTATGCAATGTGTTGCAGTTATCACCTGTACATTTAGTACACAATGACCCTTTGGTCACTGATTTCTGCTACAGCTTCTGTGCCATGATCCTGAATACTAGCTTTCCTCTGGATGTTGACATTTGTAAAAGGCATATAAGGTGTCATCTGACAGCTCTGGAGATGCATTTTGCCCCATATACCTACTATATCTGTCTAATGATGAAACTAAGAAAGATGCTTTGCTTTAACTGGTACCTATATTTTGTTATTTTTTCCTAAAAATATTTTTCTTTAAGGCTACCCACTCATTGAATCTACATATTTTCAAATTCACCCAACAACTATCACTTCATTTTAACTCCTGCAAAGAATACAGGAGTACTGCTGCAATAGGACTATAGGAGTTTCAGTGCCAATAGTGTAATCACATTTCTCTGAAATATATATAACTACACAACTAGTCAAATTGTCTTCAGACAGAAACAGGGATAATCAGAAATAGTACTAGTAAATTGTCTGTGGTATAATTTGTGCTTAGAACTTTTAGGATTTTTATTACACTAGGCCCCAGTCTAGCAAATACAATCCAAAGGGACCACTCCTTTGAGTACATTAAATCTTGTGTCTGCATGTTTGCACAATTGGGGGTAAGAAAGATTTTGTGGCAAGTTCAACTGACATCAAAGGCAAAATTATGAAAATACCATGTCAATGGAATTACGTCCTGATAGGAGCTATTACTAATTTTTATGCATAAGTCACAAAGATGCAAATACAATATTTGCACATTTTAGTTCCTTCCTCGCTCCTCAAGACATCTGGGGTGAAATCCTGGCCCCACTGAAAGTCAACGGGAGTTTTGACATTGCTTTCAAAGGACTAGGATTTCACCCTTCATCTTGTAGTACTTTTGCACATTGAACTTGGTAAATATGGGTGCCTTTATGTTCTGTGCAATGTGAAATACATAACCTTCTTCAGTTTTAAATCTAAGTAGAAATCTTTTATTTATATATTTCTAAAGACCAACAAGAAAATGTTTCAAATTAACAGCTAAGGAGATAATGTATTGCTGTTAAATAAAGCATATTTAAGCATATTGGGCACGTACTTTAACACTGTACAAAAGAAAACTTAGCTAATGAATTTTTTTTCCAATGCATCTGCTTTCTAATGTTTTAAAGTGTACTTTAAAGTTAAAGAGCAGGAACAGTGTAACACTTGCTAAATACAATGTGAAAGCAAACTTAAAGGAAAGGGTCACATAGCTCAATAAGACTGTACAAAATGAATTTCTTATAAAAAAGATATTACTTCAAGTATGGCACAGAGTGCATATTAATGATAGTAATGCAGAAATGATTTCCCACAAACTTTTTTCTCTCTTTAACATTGATGACTTATATTTCTTTAAATTCTTCCCAAAATTAGCCATATCAAGCCAAATTCTGGTCTATCTTACTCTCCACTAAATTCAATAGGACTCATAGGAGTGGTAAAATCATGGCAGAAATTAGCCAAGCTATTAGTTGATAGTGTATAGTAGAAGTAGCAGTAGTACTTCACTCTCTTTGTCCGGATGCTTCTCTACCCACATTCTGGGTAGATATACTTGAGAAATCCAAATTTCTAGAGAGAAACCGCTGATGTCCAAGGAACTGTTTTCCACTGTCTTGATAACAGCTTTGCAGTCTGTTTTCTAGAGGTAAAAAACAGACATTTACAAGTTTCTGCCAAAATACCTTTTAACAGTGTACAGCTGTATATTCTTAAGAAAAACTCAGGCTTGAAGATGTAATATGAAGTATGATAACATAAGAACAGCCGTACTGGGTCAGACCAAAAGTCCATCTAGCCTAGTAACCTGTCTGCCAACAGTGGCCACTACCAGGTGTCCCAGAAAGGGTGGACCGAAGACAGCGATCAAGCAATTTATCTCCTGCCATCCTTCTCCAGCCTCTGACAAACAGAGGCCAGGGACACCATTTCTATCCCCTGGCTAATAGCCTTTTATGGACCTAACCTCCATGAAATTATCTAGCTTCTCTTTAAACTCTGTTATAGTCCTAGCTTTCACAGCTTCCTCTGGCAAGGAGTTCCACAGGTTGATTACACGCTTGTGAAGAACTTTCTTTTATTAGTTTTAAACCTGGTACCCATTAATTTCATTTGGTACCCTCTAGTTCTTCTATTATGGGAACTAATAAATAACTTTTCTTTAACGGCCTCTCCACACCACTCATGATTTTATATACCTCTATCATATCCCCCCTCAGTCTCCTCTCTTCTAAACTGAAAAGTCCCAGTCACTTTAACCTCTCTTCATATGGGACCTGTTCCAAACCCCTAATAATTTTAGTTGCCCTTTTCTGAACCCTTTCCAAGGCCAAAATATCTTTTTTGAGGTGAGACCACCATATCTGTACACAGTATTCAAGATGTGGGCATACCATAGTTTTATACAGGGGCAGTAAGATATTCTGTGTCTTATTTTAAGCCCTAAAAAAGAAAAATGATTGCAGGAAAATGTCTTACCTTTATTTTAAGTTTGTGTGTCCAACTATGAATGCGTTCAATACTGTATGGCATTTCAATAGACATGACCACACAGAATCCACTAAAAAAAGAAAAAACAATTGACACTCAAAGCACTTCTGGAGCAGATGATATTTGGCATTTATGCCATGTTTCCTCCATCAGGAACATACCAGTCTGTTTCCTAACCTTTTTAGCTCTTAGGGTAAAGGTAATAAGCAGAGTATTACCTAGACTTGAAGGTCAGAAGGGACCATCATGATCATCGATCTAAACCTGTGACATAGCTAGAGCAGGAACAGTGGGCATGCCTAGCTTTCAGGTGGGCAGGCAATAATGGGGGGTTGAGGGTTGGAGGGTTGGAGAGCCTGGGAGAGGGGGACAGGAAGCAGTGGGGCTCAGGAAGGAATTGCCCTAGAAAGTGGGTAGAGGGTAGAAGGGATCTGGTGCCCTGAGGAGGAGGGATGGGACCCGTCTATCTACACCGCACCTTATCACTCAGCAGGCACCTGAGCACATATGCTGTAGGATAAGCTCATGGGGCAGAGGAGGACCCTGCCAGTGCTCAAGTTCTTCCTGCCCCTGCTGACCCCAGCTCAATATCTGTAAGCCTGGCTGTGGCCTCCTCCTGCTGGCACCGTGCACTGCTGTCACAGTTTCGAGTCCTAGCACTAGCCCTGCCCAGACCTCCCCAGTGAGGCACACACCCTGCAGACCTAATGTCACTGATGCCAAATGCACAGGTAACATTGCCATTCTACTCCTGTTTACTAATCCCCTCTTTATAAATCCACAGATTATACTAGCCAAATTGGAAAAATGGTCTGAAAGAAACAGAATGTAATTAAATAAAGAAAAATGCGAAGTACGACACTTGGGAAAGAATAATCAATTGTACAAATACAAAATGGGAAATAACTACCTAGGGGTATGTCTAGACTTGCACCCTCTTTCGAGAGAGGGATGCAAGTGTAGAGATTTGAAATTGCAAATAAAGACGGGATTTAAATATCCCACGCTTCATTTGCATAATTGCATTATGGCGCTATTTCAAAATAAAAAACGCTGTTTAGACGTGGTTATTTTGGGAGAAAACCCTTCTTCCAAAATAACTGGTAAACCTCATTTTATGTCTAAACAGTGTTTTTTATTTCGAAATAGCGCCATAACATGATTATGCAAATGAAGCATGGGATATTTAAATCTCGGCTTCATTTGAAATTTCAAATGTCTTCATTTGCATCCCTCTCTTGAAAGAGGGTGCAAGTGTAGACATACCCCAGGAAGAAGTACTGCAGAAAGAGATCTGGGAGTCACAGTGGGTCACAAACTCTTGAAAATAAGTGAATATCATTCTGGGATGTATTAGCAGGAGTGTGGTAAGCAAGGCACAGAAAGTAATTCTTTCAGTCTTCTCAAGCACTGATAAGGCCTCGCAACTGTAGTATTATGTCAACAAAAATTATTAAAGTTCTAGGAAACATAATCTTTGAGGAAAGATTGAAAAAAATGGGGTTGCTTAGTTTGGGAAGAGACAACTGAGGGGGAGGACTATAATAACTGTCTTATAGTATGTAACAGGTTCTTAAAAAAGAGTAAGGCGGTAAATTATTTCCTTTAACTACTGAGGGCAGAACAGGAAGTAATGGGCTTACATAGTGTAACTGCCAGTGGGCAGATGTGAACCTGGGATCTCTGGAGCTTAGTGTAGGCACCTCTATTGTTTGAGCTAAAAAGCCAGCTGGCTCTCAGCTTAGGCTATAGAACTCCCTTGTTCTTCTCTCTCACTGTAAGTGGTGTAAGTGAGTTACAATAGCAACAAAGGAAATTTAGGTCAGCCAAGTGTTTTTCAAATTTGGGTTGTGGGGCTCCCAGGGTAAGCCACTGGCGGGCCTGCGCCACTTTGTTTACTTCATGTGTCCATAGCCACGGAGCCTCACTCCTTCCCTTGACTGGAAACAGTGAACTGCAGTCAATGGGAGCTGCAACGCTCCATTGCTATGGACACATTAAGTACACAAAGTGGCATGGGCCTGCCAGCAGCTTACCCTGGCAGCCCTGTGATCCAAGTTTGAAAAATGCTGGAACAAGTTTGAAACCCTGGAACAAATTACAAGAGAGTTGTGGAATCTTTGTCACTGGAGGTTTAAAAAACAAAAACACAATAGGCAAACACCCAGTGCGGTGGTCTAGATAATACTTAGTCCTGCCTCAGTGCAGAAGACTGGAATAGATGACCTATCAAGGTACCTTCCAATCGTATGACTCTATGATTAGCTCTTTTTGCCAAAGCACTGTGCGCACATATTCACATGGGTAGGGCCTTATATAGTTTCCAGCACTGAACATTCAGCTTCTTGGGTAATACAAGCACCCCCTAAAGATCTTACTGCTTCTACTGGTACAATAGCTCATGAATAGGGGAGAGTAGCTATAGGTAGAGGCATTACATGAAGAACTATATTTATGAATGTCTCAAGAAGAATTATGTTATCAGAAAAAAATTCACAATCTGAAATATAATTTTAATACATTATTAAAAATGTTAATGAAAATTAAAAAACCCTAAAAATAAGCTTAATTTTAAAAAGTACCCTTTTAGGTAGTGCAGACCCAAAGGATTAGGTTTTGTGATGCAAAGTTTTTATAAAACCTGGTATTAATACAAATGTTATCAGGAAACAAACAATCACAAATATTAAACGAAACGGGGTGGAGGTAGAGTTTACCTAAACATTATTTCCCTGTAGTGCCTGCAACCCAAATAGAGCAGCAATTTTGAATTGAAGGCAAAATGCCTTTTCAACATCCAACCTGGACAAAGTTGCATAAACCTCACATAAATGGTGAAAAATAATTTTTTAAAGCTGCTTCGCCTTTTGTTATTTTTGGTAATAAAAATAAGGAAAAAACTGAATCATAGTCTCTTAAATGTTACTTACCCCTTTTTTGTTCCTATTCGTTTAACACCGACCTTCTTTACTGTATCCTATACAAAATAAAAAAGCTTTAAATGTATCATTGTTACGAAATACAGAGATGTGAGTGCCATTCTTGGTTTTATAAGAAAAGCAGCAACTAGAGCATAGCACACAGCAGGAGTTCTCAGAATCTTTCATTTTCAGTGATCAGCTTTTTCCTCTGAGGCTACATCTAGATTGCATCCCTTTTTCATAAAAGGGATGCAAATTAGACGTATCGCAATTGCTAATCAAGCAGGGATTTAAATCTCCCCCGCTTCATTAGCATAAAAATGGCTGCCGCTTTTTTTTGGCACGGAGCTTTGCCGGAAAAAAGCGCCAGTCTGGACGCGGATCTTTCGGAAAATAAAGCCTTTTCCAAAAGATCCCTCATCCCTCTTAAAATAAGGGATAAGGAATCTTTTGGAAAAGGCTTTATTTTCCGAAAGATCCACGTCTAGACTGGCGCTTTTTTCCGGCAAAGCTCCGTGCCGAAAAAAAGCGGCAGCCATTTTTATGCTAATGAAGCGGGGGAGATTTAAATCCCCGCTTCATTAGCAATTGCGATACATCTAATTTGCATCCCTTTTACGAAAAAGGGATGCAATCTAGACGTAGCCTGAGAGTTTATGGGAATTATATATACATATGAGAAGAAGAATAAGCTTGATGATCTTTAAAAGAGGGGAAATATACTAAGTCATTTGTCCCTTTTTGCAAACTGTTCTCTGGGGACAACATGGAACATCACTGAACTCAATAGAGTACAGAGGGCCACATATATAAAATAGCCAGCCTATAAGACTGAGACCTTAATTACTAACACTGCTGCATTTATTCATGTTCTGAACCAATGGTTCTCAACCTTTTCCATACTGGGACCCTTTCCCCATGCAAAGCCTTCATCCCATGTGGCCAGGTCCACTTTCCATCTAACAATATGGGTAGGCTTGTCATAATACCCAGGTTGCACATCCTGTCAACTTTGGTTATGAGCTTTGGTTATGAGCAGATTCAGGCAGGCATCACTACACTGATTTGGTATTGGTTTGGTTCAGATTTTTGTAGGATCCTGCTGTAACCATAAAGGTTGGACTCAATTCTTTTAAATGAGCAGCCAGGTAAGATTTACATAAGAAGGTAAGAAAGGGAGATTGCAGCTCCCCTCAAACCTCTTGTAGAATCACTCCCCTTTAGGAGCACTTCTGCTCCAAACTGAGAAAATGCTACTGTAAATTGATATTTTAAATACACAAACCTGTGTGTTTTCATTCAATGCTTTGTCTTGTTGCCAAGGTGCCACAGCAGTAGGCATTTGAAAGGTAATACAGCCATTCTGAAAGCTAAGTTCAGTGATGTAGGTGATTTTGATAAGAACCGTACTTTTAGGTGGTAAGTTTCCAACACTCACAGTAAAAACATCCTAGAAAAGAGATGCTCGCTTTAATCTGCATATTACAATTATATATTTTCCAAAGCAATAAATATTTCATTTGTTTGGTCATGTACAGAAAACCCCCCACTAGTTTTCTATGTTTCTTCAGAGAAGCAGTTGAAGAAAGCTAATTAGGACGATAAAGGCCAAGAAGTTATGCTGCTTTAACAAAAAATATTGTCAGGACAACACTCATCAATAGTAACTATTTATAAATTGATATTTTACAGAGACTTCAAACATCTTATTAAAAAGAGGATTTTACTGAGAGTTGGCAAAATCTAGTTTCTGTAGGAGGTACAGCAGATACTTTTATCTCATTTCCTGAAATGACCAAAAGTGCAGACTAAAAGTCATTTCCATCTATTGAATTCTATTATTTAAAAGCAAACAATCAAAACACACACAAAAATCCCTTCCATTAAAGATGCAATTCTGCAAAGATTCCAATAGGACTACTTATGTGCCTAAGGGGAAGTACATATGTATTTGTGGAGTTGGGATCTGTGTCACAAACTTGCTTTGTTTGGGCTCTGACTTCGTTAACCAATTTACAATGTGATCAATTTGGGGTTTCTAAAATGCTTAATAAACTACAACATTCAACATACAGGGGCATCTTTGTCCATCAAATAAGCTCCATCACCTCGACTGACTGCTTCTCTGTATTCTTTATGTGCTTGTTCCTTTTCTTTAACCTGCAAAAGATTGCTCCAAAATCAGTCTATTCATAGTTGATTAACTTGTTTCAGTTAACCAATTTATAAATGGGACACAATCAATTTGAAATATAGTTAAGTGACAATGGTATAAAATCAGAGTGAGAGTATTAATACTTATGAGTGTCTTTACTCATTAATATTTTGACATCTTCGGGTTGAAGGCACTATAGAAGAATGAAATATTAAATCATCTTACCTCTCCAACAATATGTTTCCCATTGATGAAAGCCTCAAATCCACATACAGCCGCTGTGTCATCCAAAGGGAAGACATATTTTGCCTCAATGGGATTATCATTCTGATTGATGTAAGTCTGAAACACTACTATCTGAAACAGGATTTTAAAAGAGATGCATTTCTCTATTAGATAAAAAAAATCACGATAAAAAAGCCCTCATTGTTTGATAGGTAGGTAATGACCTAACCATCCAGTATCTTTGTTTAATCCAGAGGTATGAGAATTGAATATTAAACAAAGATACTGGATGGTTAGGTCATTTCCTACCTATCAAACAATGAGAGTGACAATGGTTCCTTGTCTTTGAAGAATCTCAAGATACCATCTATGTTTCATCAGTTTTTAAGTGTTTCTGACTCTTTATTGTTTGCTAATTAATGGTTCTTATCTGCCCCCTTTGACTATCTAGTCTTTAGGTGCTTATAGACTCGCTTTCCCTTGATATATATTTTACCCACTGCCTTTTCTTATCCCCCCCATCCCCAATTTTCCCTTCTTCCACCCCCTCCCACCTCCCCTATTTATTTTGGTCCTAGACATCCAACACTCCAGTCATCTGAAGAAGTGGGCTGTGCCCACGAAAGCTCATGATACCACATGTTTTGTTAGTCTATAAAGTGCTACCGGACTATTTGTTGTTTTTTCAGTTTACCTGTACAGACTAACTCAGCTACCCCTGAAGCTATTTTCAATTTAACAGAATAAATGTTCTATTATGTTTCACACTAAAAAAGTGTTGCTAGGAGACAGCACAACTTGATTTATCTTTCTGAAGACCTATTTGTACACAAATACACACATATATAGTGATTGTAGCAAATTTTCTGGTGGGTAGAGGAATAAACGGTTCAAGAAACTGGTCATAGAATATAAAGTCTTTCATCTCTAACTCACCAATTCAATCTTCAAGTCAAGAGTAAACAAAAATCATTGCCATTTGATGGCTATTTGTAAATCCTAACTTCACAAATATCACCAATCTAGAATCTACAGTAAGGATGGGCAGTAAAATGGCGGCAGATTGCTGTTATATTTACCTACACCTCTGCAGGTATGGGTGATTGTAGCTCCGATAGGACGGGAATGGCTATCTGCAGCCAATGGGAGCTATGCTTCCCCGTACCTGCGGAGGCCCAGGTAAATATGGTGGTGTGAGGGCTCACCAAGGGCTAACTATGGCAGACCGGATCCAGCTCGTGGGCTGATATTTGCCTACCCCAGTCTACAGGATAGGGGTCCGTACCACAAAAACCACCAATGAAAAACTATTGGCAACTTCAAATGTGACTAAAGTACTGAGTAGGCAGGGAGACAGATGGTCCAACCCGGCTAAAGCTTTACTGACATTGATTCTTTACCTGTGCTGTCTCTTCAGGAACAGTATCTGTTCTGTAAATAGAGAATTTCAGACTTCAGTGCCAGCGATTCCAACTGACTTTCTGTCCACACCTGTTTCTCTTTGCACTCCCTGCCTATGTCTCCATAAGTCCTGAGACTTTCTCACCAACCACTTAGTGGCACATCCAATATCCTGAGGTAGCACCTGGATAGTGAAATCTCTGTGAATATGGGGCCTTTTTCCAGTGCTTTGTCTGTTTATACATCTGGGCAGAGTTCCTCTAGACAGCGTTCACTGACTCCTTAGATTCCTTGGAGCAGTGGATATGATCTATGAGTGGATATGGTCTATGGTTCTCTGCTGGGTGTAGTCTCCTGGATCCATTGTTTTGATCATGGATGTCGTGAAATGAGGAGTAACGGTAGTTCGAACTAGGAAGCCTAGTTCGAACTACCTAGTTCGTGCCCCATGTAGCCGCGCTGCATGGGGTTCGAACCAGCGGGGTTTTAAAAATGGCGGCTCCCTGCTTATGCAAATGAAGCCCGGTAAATTCAAATCCCGGGCTTCATTTGCAAGTGCGGTATGCCTACATTACCCTCCTAGTTCGAACTAGGAGGGTAGTGTAGACATACCCTCAGAGACTAATCAAAATATATAGAATCATGAGTTTTCATGGGTAAAACCCACTTCATCAGATGAATTGGAGTGGAACTATCAGAAACCAAGACATATATATTGAGTTGTCTGTTTTTCTAAAAGCGACTCAAATGGTACATAAAAATTGGAATTACTTCTCCGTAGTCAGTTGCTGAAAAGCTTAGCTTACAATAAGCAGTGCACTGTACCTGTGCTATGAAGTCCATTATTCTCCCCTTGATATGAATATCTTCAAGAGGGACTGGGTTTCCAGATGTGTCCTGAAGACCAGTTTTTATAGGATTCAAAAGATTTAAGCTTGGTAATGCATAGTCTAAATATAAAAAAAAATTAAGAAAGGTTAGTATAGTGATAGAAGTAAAAACATAATCCCACAAACCAATGTCCATTTGGCTCATGTTTACAACGAATTCAGAATATGTGGATTAAAAATAATACCCAGTGTCTGTTAAGAATATACACAATGTTATTGTTCTGTGTGATGGGGTGACGCAACCCCGCATTATGCCAGGCTCCCCCCGGGGGCCGGGAGAGATAAACCAGCTTTCCCCACCGCTGGGGAGTCTGCAGGGGCAGCTGAAGCCCGCTGCGGGGACGGTGGCTTAGCAGGGGAGACTGCGGCAGCAGCTGGAGCGTGCTGCGTAGTCAGCAGCTGGGCTGGCGCTCCAGCTGGTCCGCCGGGGGAGATGCCAGCACAAGTGGACGCCGGCGCTGGAGAAGGCACCGGAGGCAGGGCCCGCAGAGGCGGGGGAGGAGCAGACTCAAAAGACACCAGCGCAGGCGTACTGGGGAAGGGCACGGCCGAGCCCCGAAGAGAAAGGGGCGGTGCCCTTGGCATTATAGGGAGGTCAGCGGAGGGCATGGATGAAAAGTGTCCGGCCCCAGGGGAAAAGACGAGTGGGACGCTCGGGTGAGCGGGGATGAGGAAGCAGCCCAGGGTGGGCGTAAGTAAGGTGCCAGCAGGCTGATGAGTTGTGGCACGTAGCCCCATCAGCCAGGTGGGAGGAAAGCGGATATTTTCCCTCACCTTAGAGCCCTGGTCTGGGGCCTAGAGAGAGGGTGGGCCTGGGCCCCCCTTACACCCTGCTCGGGGTAACCACTGAGCCAACGCGGTTCACAAACACACGCCCGATCAGGAGGGGCAGGTCAAGGGGACGGGAGGAGACAGAGGCAGAGAAGGGGGACTTAAGGGCATGACCGAGTCTCTCCATGACATTCTGCAATAAGGGCTCTCTGAAGGATCATGAGTTGATGATAGGTCTTTCATAAGATATTTGTTTAGCTTTTGGGGAATAAAATGTGAATTCTTTAAGAGCGTCTGATGTCTTATGCTAGGCCTTCTGAAAAACATTTTGTCAGAAGGAGAAAATCAGCATAAATATTTATTCCCAGAGAAAATTTGTTAAACAGATGTTTCCAAGTTACCATACGTTCTTGACTAATATTGGTAAGAGCTGTAAATCAATTAAAAATAATTTTTAATTATATTAAAATATATTTGATCTATATTATTCAAGAATCACTGATTAATATCTAGAACATTCATGATTTAAATATGGTCACAAACAAGAAACATTGTTCACCTTTGAGTTGTAAATGACAATGCGAGGTCACCGGCCGATCTTTCTCTAATTCTGTCTCAATTCCAGGCTGAAACTGCTTTACTTGGTCTCCAACAAGGCAAAACTTAACAATGTATCTCATTTTAACCTGACAGGTTTTGTATACGACAAATTCATCATCCTATTACAAGCAAAGAGAATTATTTTACAAATATAATAAAAGCTACAGGTATTCCTACAAAGTCTGCAAACTGATTTAAGAACAGATCTTATGTGACATCTCAGCTATGATCCATAATATCACCATATGGTGTTAGTACTACTGCTTTACTGTTTTCAAAGCACTACATCTCTGTTCTTTTCTCTTTGCTCAAATTTCACTACTGACAGCTCCTTTTGACTATGTCTACACTGCACTGTTCTTCTGGAAAAATCTATGCAAATTGCGAACCACAATTTGCGTAGCTTTTTCCACTTTTTTTTTCAGAAGAGGCTTTTCTGACATTTGTCCCATTGACACTGGGATAAATGTAGGAAAAAAAACCTCTGTCATAAAACAAGGTTTACAAGGATGCCGAAAAAGTGTGTCTGCTCTTCCGAAAATTTTTTTGGAAGAGCAGACGTGTTCCCTCGATGCGGCAGAGATTTTCCGGGATACCGAAAAACTCTGCAATGTAGACATAGCCTTTGTCTTCTTGGCTCACTCACCAGTTTATGCTTTCTTTCATGGCATCCTCTACTTGGGGAAAAGCCACAGGTGTCCAATCTCTCTTAAAAATTATTTAAAACACAATTGTTCCTCAAAAGAATGCCAAGTAAAATTATCAGTTTTCTTTCTATGGCTGCATAGACAACAATTATGCCTATTAGTTTGCACAGTATTGCACTTATTCCTAACTTTATAGTTTAAACAATATGAAGCAGGGGTTATATTTATTTTATACTTTAATAAGATAGTGGAACACTCTTTCATAGTTGTTTTCTATACTCCATATGTGACAGAATGACAATAGCCCAAACAAACCTTATAGAATTAAAATAAGTTTTACTGAATGAAAATTAAATTTTCATAGCAGACCTATTAAAAAGCAAATGCAATTGTGTATGTGATGTTGTGACATTAAATGTACCTTCTCTAACAATGGAGGATGCTAATGAACTTTCTCTGTTCTCAGCCTTTGAAGTCCCCCAGGGACATATGCATACATTGGTCCAAACTGGATTTTCATGAGACTCACCAAGAAAAAACTTTTAGACAAAAAACCTAAGTTTAAATGCATTCAGAGCCTTCTTTCTGATACACCAATCAAGCAGGATCCTGTACCGACCTAGAAGAATAGAGTGCACTGACCTAGAAGAATTTGGCCTGGTGAGACCTCAAAAGGCTGTATGCTTGTTCTGAGGTGAAATTAATGAATTTGTGACCTCCATAAACCTCTTGGGTGGGGTAAGATTCGGTAAACTCATTAGCATGCATGTACTTTTATTGCTTTAAATGTTTTCTCCAAAATATTTTTTCCTTGAGCATAAAGTAGGCATGGCTGGAAAGAACTGTGTGGTAAGTTATACCTATAACACTATTATTAATGATATGATGTAGTCATGGATTCCATGACTTTACCTGACTTCTGTGACTTCGGCTTCAGTTGTCTATGACAGAGCTGGAGCTGTGCTCCCCAACCTATGGCTTCAGCTGATGCTGGGGCTGTGTGCCCCTCTCACAGCTGTGGCAGGAGCCAAGGCAGTGCACCTACCCTTCTCACAGCTTCAGCTGGGGCCGGAATTGGGAGTGTGTGTGTGTCCCCCAGTTCCCTGAGGCTTTAGGCGGGTCAGAGCTGGGCTGTGCTCCACACATGATTTCATTTGATGCCAAAGCTTGAGCTGTTGCTGTGCGCCCCTTTCCTGTGGTTTTGGTAAGAGATGAGGCCACAACTGCATGCTCTCCCTCACTACCCTATGGCAACAGGAGGGACTGAAGCTGGAGCTGTGATCCCCATGGTGGTGGGGCTGTCACTCCCCATCCATTGGGGTTCAGCTGTTATTCTCCCTCCCTCCTCATGCTCTCTCTCTACCCAGTTATTAAAAGTCACAGACAGGTCACAGCTCCCATTAACTTTTGTTTATTGCCCACAAAAGTCTGTGACTTTTACTAAAAATAACCATGACAAACCTTTAACCATAACTATTATCCATCTACAAAGAGAAGAGAAACAGGTCTGTCTGGGCAGACTATCTGTGCTGTGAGTTACACAGAGAAGGAGGGGAACTGTCTGGCCTGGAAATACCAGAGGTAGAAGATAGTGAGACGTGTCTTCATACAAGAGTAGCAAAAGCTGTGAGCCTGAGGGTCCAGGGTGCTTGCTGAACCATGCGAGGAAATAGAGGTGCAGATGCCCTGAACTGTGACACCAGACACACAAAGTTTCAGTGAGTGAGCATAGCTTCTTGACAAAATAACTTCTGCTCTTAGTGCCAGGAGTCTCAGTGGCCACCAACAGATTGGGGAAGGAAAGCAGCAGGTTGTGGGACTAAGGAATAACAGCATCTTCCATGCCTGCTACAAATGTCATCTGGGGCTGAGACATGAGACCCTGAGTGCAGAGCAGGACATCTTGGCAGGACATCAGGCAGGGCAAATCAGGAATCTCCTGAGTGCAATGGCCAGCAGTAACAGAGCAGCAAAATAGCAGTTGCGGGTATCGGTGTTTGGGGCTAATCCTCTCTGTGCCCCCATGACTGTATAAATAGCCCAGATGGGCTGGAAGAACTGCATACTTGGCAACCATTCTCTACTCTCAGTGCAGAGCACCTGGGAGCCAGGACCCTCCTTGCCCTTTCCTTGCACTATGTGAAAGTGGTTATTATAGGATGCAGGGGAAATAATTTCCTTGGAATGTAGCATTTAGCATCTATTTGATACATAAGAAATATGCAAAGTGGAATGAAATTCACTATAAGTGAAGCAATGCATTACTGAAGGGATTAGTCTAGTAATGCTGCAGCCTTGGTAGAATATGGTTTTCAGCTAGTATAGACAACGCCTAATTATGTTCAACATCCAAAACCTATTGTGCATGTGGTATATGAGACATGAAAGTGCTGAAAGGTAGTGAAGTAGTTCAAGATTTTCACCCCACTTCATTAGAAACAAGTTCAATATAAAAATCTCTCTCTGCTTATTTTTAGGAAAATTCCACTGTAATAGGAAATAACACTAATAGGTTTAATTTAAATAAAGCCCTTCATGCCATAGCTCAAATGGTTTTTTTACACATTTTTAACAACCTGTGATACAGGTATTATATGCACTTTATGCAGATGAGGAAATGGAGATAAAAGTGATTAAATGATTTGACCATTTCCCACATAACCATTCAGTGGTGGAATGGTAAATACTACCTAGGTGCTCAGTCTCCCTCTGTCCTCTTATGTAACATTGGCACAATAAATCCAAGAGTTTTAAAGAATGTCAATGCCCTTTTTTGGGCTGGATCTGATTTCAGTACCTCAAAATCTGAATAGATGTTTTCTGTTTTACGGACTCCATGAACACTGTCATATCCTGATGGCGCACTAGTTAATGTCACATCTTTTTTATACAAGTCCAAACAGGTTCCAAGTGCTACATTACAAACAGCCAATAGTCGTGTTCCATCCATTTCACTTGGTGAAGAATACTTAATACTTGTACTATAGTTAAAGAAAAATCATATATACAGGCACAGACAGTTTGGACAGTTTACATTAATATGCATTTCTTATTTTAAGTTTCAATAGAAATGTCAATAAAAATGGAAAGGAATAACTTTCAACATTAAAATTATCTTAAAATTAAATTAAAACATT
Organism: Pelodiscus sinensis; assembly: GCF_052426305.1. Lineage (NCBI taxonomy): Eukaryota > Metazoa > Chordata > Testudines > Trionychidae > Pelodiscus > Pelodiscus sinensis. The sequence goes on from NC_143052.1 coordinate 314,971,189, forward strand.
ACAAAAAGAAATGTAAATTTCTTTAAGAGTCAAAAAATCACAATATTATAATTAAGTATTTCAGACCTGATGGAGTCACTGAAATAAATGCCACTCCCTAAGTTCCCAATATCAGTTCTTTCCAAGCCATGATTTTCAACCACTATCTTTGGTAAAAGGAGACCTCTAGAAAAGAAATAGCATTACAATTAATGAAGGTAGAAGGATGTTGACATATAGTCCCATGATTAATACATCCTGAGTAACTCATAAACAAGACAAAATACAATTTACAGAAACCAAGAAAAGGGAGTTCTGGAAAATGTTCAGTAAAACAGAGACATTATTGGATTAGTTACAACAGGGGTAAACCATGGGTGAAGTTCATCAAGGGAATATTACAGTATGTATTCCTTACTTTTCTAATTCTAGCACATAAGAACAGCATGTTACAAAGTGAAAAAAAAGAACAATGATCACTGGCAAACATCCACATTAACATGAAACCAGCACATAAGATTTGTCTGGTTTATCTAAAATAGTGCTACTTTTCTATAAACTACTGTGTGTAACCTCATATACATATCACAAACACATACATTACCTAAGCACAACAAGGGTGGGCATAAAAGGTAGAGTATTCAGGAGTAAAAGGGAAATCTGATCCCTAACTTTAGTCTTCTTTTATGGAAAGTAGGTCTTGTCAAACAAACCAAATTTCAGTTTTTGATGAGATTACAAACTTGGTTGATATAGGTAACTGAATAGATGTAATATCATTAGACTTTTGTAAGACATTTGACTTAGTACTGCATGACATTCTTGTGAAAAAAATAGCACTATATAATATCAGCAAAACACGTCTTAAATAGATTAAGAACTGGCTAACTAACAGAACTCAGAGAGCAGTTGTCAATGGAGAATCATCATCAAATGGGAATGTTTCTACTTGAGTTCCTCATGGATTGGCTAGGCTAGGTAGGCCTGATGTTGTTCAATATTTTAATCAGTGATCTGGAAGTAAATATATAATTCCTAATGACATAAAGATTGGCAGAGTAATAAATAGGAATATACAGAGATATCCATACCATAGGAAGGACTAAATCTTGGAACAATAGATATGTGAATAGAACAGAGAATGTTTAGTCAGTCACTATTAGGTTATTTTCAGTTTTGTTGGACTTTTTTGTGATGAGCACATGCAATTCCCACTTTCACTTCACTCTCCAAACTGAATCCCATGGAAGTAATTATCTGTATTTTAATCTTTTTTCTCCAGTTGCTCTGTAACACCTAGCAACCAAATAATGTTTCAGAAAGTATGGTTTGTTTTGTTAATAAAAATTACTTTTTAAGACCATGATCTGATTCCTGTGTCCTAGGAGGCAAGAGGCTCTGTGTGCGCATGCCTAAGACTGCAAGGTCAGCTATTAAGAGAATTGCGGTTTTTGTTTGTTTGTTTTTTAAAGCACTCTCAAGAGCAAGGGTTAAAGAGCTTAAGAGTAACTCACAGAAAGAAATTCCCAAATGTGTCTTCCTGGGTTCTCAAAGGGATGTTTGCAATCCAAGACCAGGGAATCTGCGACCATGGGGAGATTTTAAACAGAAACTTTTAGTGGCAGGGTATGTTAAAGTCTCTTGCAAGCCCCTGTCTTCTGCACTCAAAGAGCCAGAATGGGGAACAACCTTGACACAGTATCATAGATGTGCATGGCCCTCTACATGGAAATAGAGTTAACAGATTCTTGTTATCAAGAGCTGCAATCACAAAGGATAATTACATGAACACTCACTAATTAACTCAGTACTTACTACTGTGAGCAGACCCATAGAATTTGTTAGTACTGCTACTACTTTCGGCTGCAAATGTTTGATGGATCTAATCCTTAATTACATCCAACACACAGGATGAAAATAAACAATGTGCATGGTAAGTAATTGGTTACAGCAGCAGAAGTTTGTTTTGTGTGCTTAATAGTACATACACACATATTTTAAAAAATAACATCTAAAATGGAGGATGGAGGTCAGCAATATAATGCTCACTAGAAGGAGAAATATTTATTCACATTTATTACTCTTTCCACTATTTCTCTACATACTTTGTCAGGGTAATGATTGAACTGAAATAGAACACACTGAAAACAAATTAAGTTATTTTGCTACTCAGGAGTGATGGATATGAGTGGTGTTGTCCAGCACCCAGTGACGAAAGGGTTAAACTTAGGTTTTTCTCTTTGTTTTAATTTGCTCTTTTCTTAGTTGCTTTGTAACACCTAACAAACAAGTATGTTTTATCAAGTATATCTTTTTGTTTTTGTTAATAAAATCACTTTTTTTAAGGTGATGATTTGATTCTTGTGTCTTGGAAGGAAACAGGCGTGTGTCTGCCTAAGACTGAGAGATCATCTACCAGAGACTGCAGTTTGTTTTCTCTTTTTTCCAGCTCTCTTGTGCTAAAAGAGGTCGGGGATACCCCCCTGGAAGGAGTCCAACTGCTTCCTTCCTGGGTTCAAGAAGAAAGGGGTCATTTGGTGGTGGCAGCATGCCTCCTAAGGCCAGGGAATCTGTGGCTTTGGGGAGCTTTTAAGCAGAAGCCTATAGAGGCAAGGTATTTTTAAGGTCTCCTGTGGGCCCCCGCTTTCTGCACTCTGAGTGCGAGAGCGGGGAAGAGCTCTGACACCAGATATTTAAATTATGTTTACTACCACAATATCTGACCACTTCTATCCATACTAGTCCTTTTCCAAAAAAAAGTACAGCTTTCTAATTTATCTCTTAAAAAAAAGATTTTTTCAACTATGATATACCTGTATAAATGACATTGTTGAAAGATTAAACCAAGCATTTGCTTAGTGTCAGAAAAATGAGTCCTTTATAACCTCAAAATATTAAACAAAAAAGTAAAAAGATGATGGAAAACGTTAAGGAAAAAATACTGCAGTTCTTACCGTGAGAGAATTCCAACAAAGTTGCGCACAGATGATGCATGGAATAAGGACTGAATGTTCCCAAGATTGCTCAGAAACTCTGCTGTTTCACTTATTCTGCCAACTCTATATATTTTTAGAACTTTCACTGGACAGTCACTGCAAAAAATTGAAAATTTTAAAGTCATGTGAGTTAGAAAGTTGTTCAAAATTCAATTAATAGATAAAAGGTGAAGAACTAATTTGTACGTCAACAAATGACTAGTCTTCATTTGTTTTTCTTTCATAATTACAAGAACAAGACTCAATACAAAGGAGCATTTATTAAAAACATGCTGCAAATGTTTAAACAGTTAAGACAAACAGGAATACAAATCGTAATTCTATAAGAGCTATCCAACTGGTGATTGCCTATAATCTCATAATAGTTTTCCCTCTTTTCTATAAAATGTATTTATGTTTCATAGAGTTCAAACTGTAGTAGGAATGTGAAAAATGCAGAAGATTTGTTTTCCAAAATATTAACAAAAACAGATTTTGAAGTTTCCACTTATTAGGCCTACTCGTTTATTGTCCTTTTGGAGTCAACCATCCAGGTGACCTATGGGGAAGAGCTTTCTAGCTTGTGGTCTTCACAGACTGTAGCTGCATTACACTACAACTTCCAGCAGCTACTGACATTTATCTTTTGGGACTGTATATAGCACCAATGGCTGCTGAAAGTTGTGGCACACTGAGTAAGGCTTAAAAGGTATCTTTCTGGATCAGGGCCTGCAAGCTCAGTCCCAAGCAGTCCTGCTAGAAGCTCAGCTGCATATAAAATACACATTCACTTACAAAACAATTTTGATGGGATCCTTTCTTAAAGATATTTAAATAACAAATTCAGAGTAGTAGGAATAGGAGCTGAATTCCCTCAGTAACCCAAGCAGAGAGGAATTTAGCAACATTTTTTTTAAAAATTTGCTTCTTTGGGTATCATTTCAGGTCCTGGGAAATCCAGGCTTGGTACAGATGAATGGCTCCTGTTTCACATAATGCTCCAATACACTGTATTAAGTATCAGAGGGGTAGCCGTGTTAGTCTGAATCTGCAAAAGCGACGAGGAGTCCTGTGGCACCTTATAGACTAACTGAAGTGTAGGAGCATAAGCTTTCGTGGGCAAAGACCCACTTCGTCAGATGCATGCATCTGACGAAGTGGGTCTTTGCCCACGAAAGCTTATGCTCCTACACTTCAGTTAGTCTATAAGGTGCCACAGGACTCCTCGTCGCTAATACACTGTATTGTATCTTGGCTATAGCTCCCAGGCTATAGCTCCACAGGAGGCTACCTACGGAGTTAAGATAAGGGGAACTATGCAGCATAGCTACAATGCCACATGTACGCTACTGTAACTCTCTAGTGCAGCTGAAGTTTATAGTGAGAGAAGAGGTTTTTTCACGGTTGTAGGAACTCCATCTTCCTGAGTGACAGTAGCTCAGACAACAGAAACATTTGTCCATCAGCCCAGCTGCATCTACACCAGAGGTTAAGTCAGCATAGTTACAGTGCTCAAGGGGGATTTAAAGCCACAACTACAGACCAGACGTTTGCCCCATTTTCAAAAGTGACATGAAGTTCATTGTAAAAGCAACAGATATGAGGGTAGGTACTGGATTGACTACTGGCCTTCCAGCCTTCTGCAGGTCCTTCATTTTCAGGTGGCACTGCTACTGATCTCTGCCATAACCCTTTGCCTGCATCTCTTGTGCAAACTTTTGGCCGATTTCTTATGTTTCTACAATTGCTCCACAACTGCATCTGCACAGTCTCTTCTCCCCATGGGCCTAGAAGAGCCAATAACTACTGCATGCTCCAAGCATTGGCAAATCTAGTGAGTAGATCCTGAACCAGAATGGTCAGTTGCTTACAAGAAGGGAGGGATGGTAAGTGGTAGGAAAAGACATATTAAAATATGCCATGATTTTAAAGGAGGGGCCTCTGAGACTCGGGGGCAGTGGAGTTCAAAACTGTGTTCATAGCAGTCAGTGCAAGGTACTATGGGACAACTGCTAGAGAATTGTTAGTGTCAACATAAGTCATGCAGTGTCAACTAACATGCTGATATCCTGAGCTTTCAAGCCCTGAATTCAATGCTATACCTGCTTCTTAGCTTGTGTAAATGCCATCCCTGCCTATTCCATAAGCCTGCTGGCTCTAGAGGGTGTGGAATGTTCCAGACACCAAAGATCTCACTGCTGTGACAAAATCTGATGGTCCACCCTCATTTTTGTAATACTACTGAGATCATCTTATCACTATTAATCACCTACCTGTGATTATTTTTCAACACCTGTTGTTGAACATTGCAAAATTCTTCACTGTTTGGATTGATAGCTTGTAGCTGGCACCTCAAAGCCCGGTACTTAGCAAGAGAGGGTGGGCTAGGGCTTGACATACTTGTTTCACACACATTAAGCATGTCTCTGATTAGCTAAAACATAAAGATATAAATGATAACTGATATATGGATAATATATTGTAATGGTTTATGAAGAATATTCTAATTCTGTACATTTTGGTGAGGTTTTTCTGTAATATTATCCTTGTGACATTTAATAAAGAAAATAACCAAAATCTTGAATAAGGAAAGAGAGAAAATTATAGTAAACAGAAATCATGCACACAAATTACAGTGAAATAACATTGGAATGGAACAAAGGCAGAAAATATTTCAACTTATTGATTAGCATGTTTAGCAAGAGTGAGACCAGGTATGGCACCTTATGTAAACAAAATATGGCGGTTAAACTGTTTTAATAAAATTCCAACTCAAGGCATGGATTAGGTCATCTCACAACAGTTTAGCAAGCCAGTGCTTTCTGTTGGCTGGCTGTCATTTTGACTTTGCTCTGGGCTAGTCCCAACCCCCTGGCTGCCACTCAGCAGCTACAATAAACTTCCGATAATCTGGCACCTTTAGGACCCAGGGGGTGCCGGACTATCAGATATGCCGGACTATCAGAAGGGGGGGGACTATGAGCGGTCTGGGGTGGGGTGAGGGGGATCCTTCCGATAGTCCGGCTCTGCCCCAGGCGTCCCGATTCAGCCGCTGCTGGGTCAGTTTCAGCAACGGTTGAATCGGGGATGCCTGTGGCAAAGCAGCTGGGGTGCTGATAGGTTGGTCCGGTAGCGCCGCCCCTCAGCGCTGCGAGACCAACCTGGCAGCACCCTAGCTGCTCTGTCCCAGGCGTCCCCGAGTCAGCCGCTGCTAAAACTGATCCAATTGTCTGGCTGCCCCAAGCACTTCCGGGTTCCTGATGGTGCCAGACCATCAGGAGTGCCGAGCATTGCATACCAGACTAATGGAGTTTTACTGTATATTGTGTTGTCAGAAGAACCACTGGTCAATCAGGAGGACAATGGCTCTAAAAGCAATGCACAAAGCTGGGTTTTGGAGCATAGGGAATGGGAAAAATCTTAGCAAGGAGAAGTGTTGCTCTGAGGATGGAGAGTCCAAGCAATGTAGCACCAGCTTGTGCCTGGAGATGTAGCATATACCCAAATTCTACTGATACCAGTTCATGGATTCCAAGATTAGATGAGGCACTGATCATATAGTACGACCTCCTGTATAACAAGAGATCATGATGGGGAATCTAACACACAAACTAATTATACAACATTAAATTATAAAATATTATATTGTTGCCACATCATCAGTCATGGGCAAGATTTATGGGATGTGAGATTTCTGGTACCACAAATTTTCTGAGGGTCAAAGATAAATATATCTATCTCAGGGTATGTCTATACTACCCCACTAGTTCGAACTAGCGGGGTAATGTAGGCATACCGCACTTGCAAATGAAGCCCAGGATTTGAATTTCCCGGTCTTCATTTGCATAAGCGGGGAGCTGCCATTTTTAAATCCCCGCTGGTTCGAACCCCGTGTAGCGCGGCTACACGGGGTTCGAACTAGGTAGTTCGGACTAGGTTCCTATCCTTGTTCCACGAGGTGTACCGGTAGTTCGGAATAGGAACCTAGTCCAAACTATCTAGTTCGAGCCCCGTGTAGCCGCACTACACGGGGTTCGAACCAGCGGGGATTTAAAATGGCGGCTCCTCGTTTATGCAAATGAAGCCCGGGAAATTCAAATCCCGGGCTTCATTTGCAAGTGCGGTATGCCTACATTACCCTCCTAGTTCGAACTAGGAGGGTAGTGTAGACATACCCATATTTTAAAGATAGTTGTTTTGAACCACTAATAAGCTCCCCATTGCTACTTGGATTCAAAATAGGACTTTATTTTAGTAGCCCTTGCTAGAGTTAAAAATATCCTACTCACTAGTAGTGTGACAGTGTTAAGTGACACTATACAGGGCATATCAGTGCTTACTAGCAGTCTGAAAATGTTACCTGACAGAGGTCCTGTTTGCTAGATAACAGTTTTTTTGTAATATTATAGTCAATTCCACTTTTGTGACGTATAATTCGATAAAACTCCATCATCATCGCCTTCAGTGCCTCTGCTGGTGTTCCCTCATTCATTGCATTCTTCATTTGGAGTAGAATGCCTTCTGCTTTGCTCACCTTCAAGAGAAGAGATTATTAAAAATTAAATTCTAACAAAATAGTTCAACAAGCTTGAAAAAGGTAAACACTAGAAATAGAGAGTAATTTCTTTCTACACTAAGATTATAATTTTTATTTGTTCTTTGTTATTGCAACATGAGATGAGTACAGTGACTTTTTGCAATGGAGTTTGGCAATCAAAACTAAGGACCTGATTTTACCCTCATGCTGAGCTACTCTGTGAGTAATCATACTGATTTCAACAGGACTAATCAGAAAGTAAGGGGAACAGAACCTCCCCAAGTAGATAACAAAAAAGAATATGGATTTGATTAGCTGGTAATGCCTTTTGGTTTATTGTAAATTCACAAGGTCAACCTAATTCTTTATTAAATAATGGAAAACTTATCACAGATGGTTTATGGTTGGAAACCACAGGAAGATTAACTATAAATGTTAATGAAACTTCTAAATCATTAGTTTATCCAAAGTACACAAATCAAACTGCAAAATGTATTTGTAACAACAGCCTGAAGATTGCACTCTAGGGCCATTGTCCATTTGACATTGTGTCCAAATTAGAAATAAAATTGGAAATAGATTTGCTCGCTTAGCTAAAATTAGTTTCAATAGGGCTGTTACTTGTAATACATTTCCATTGGATCTTTTCTGCTGTAGATCACAGAATAGCAGGGAAAAGGCAAACCATAAGCAATATCCTGTAGTTTAATAGCGTTGAGATAGTCCAGGGACTTCATAACCAAGTTCTATTCCATGTCAGTATTGATCCAAGGTTGGTCCTTTCTTCACAATGGCCCTTTGGCAACATTAGAAAATGTATGCTAACCGAATCGCAGCTTTTAAATTCCTATATTTTAGAAACTTACAACTGTTTCTCAGGAAATTGCACATAATGGTGTTTCTGGCAGTGAAGTCAGTCAGAATATATTAGTATTATCAAATTAATTTTTACAGAGGGACACACTGGGATTCAAAACCTTTCACTTCTAGGACTGTGGTTCATATCTTATCTATAGTGGTAATGACTGAATATTTGTTAGAGAAGAAACAGGCGATCCAGAAGCAGATGGGGTAAACAGAACTGTTTTATTGCCCACGCATGTTTACCTTGGACAGTCAACACAATATCTGAGAGGCAACAATTTTGCACCAATTAATCCCTTTTATCTATTTTAGTATGTTAATTGCAAGTCTATCACTACTTTTCCTAAAACTTTATTTAGTAATGTTAACTCCCATAAAATGAATATTAATAACTATACCTGCCCCTGTTTATTGTTAACTGGTTTTTAGTTGAATAAGCATTACATACTGTCTTAATCGGCAGCTTCTAGGGAGGGAGAGAGTGCTTCAACCCTGAAAATGTTTTTATGGACAAGTGTGAAGACAAAATAAGACACTGTTCAGTGCAACCATCTTCCAAGGCTACCAGGACAAAGGGGAAAAACATGTTTAAAGGGCAATGGCATTGCCTATTCTGGCTAGACCCCTTACCCACTGATGTAGGGTCATCACAGACCCTATTAATTTTTACATATCCCAACAAATATCATCTCAGTAGACAGGTTCTGACATCTCCACATCAAATGGTATGTCTAATTTATATATTAACTGATTTATAAAATGCACCTGCTGCAGTCTGTCTCTCTCCGTCTCTCTCTCTTGCACACACACACTATTAATAATGCACAGTACTGATCAGTGTCTGCATATTGGAAAATTTTCACCCCTAAAAGACTTCAAATCTCTTTCCCACCTTACATTGTTCTCCAAAGATCAGCAGCTCTGAGCATTATCTGACCAGCAAGATGCATTCCAGAGCTAAGGGATCCTAGCTAGCAATGCTTTTTCTCCACATTTAAAAAGTGTTAATGTGCGTTCCCTAGTAATCTCAACTCCTGTAGCAAAATATATAAAGCAAACTTGAAATTAAAACAATACTAGTTTTGAAATGGAGGTGTGTTTAAATACAACTATATCCAGTATAGTTCTGATCCTAGGGCACAAAGAGCAAAATACTCTTGCTTGAAGTAAAATACTTACATTAATACTTACATAACATTAATTCTCAAAGAGTAATCATCTCCCAGCAAAATTAACTTACATCATTGAGGCTGAGGTTGTTTACTGGCTCAAGTAGTAAATGGTCCAAATGACCAAGTGCTTCTGCCCAGATCAGTTCTACAAAAGCACTAATTTCTTGGGATAAAGTGCTTGAATTTATAGCTTCCTCTAGAAGTAGCTGTAGTAAACAAATATTAATGAATAAAAGCAAAATACAAAACTTGCATCTGCAGTTCTCACACTGGTAAAATTCTCATTGATTTCCCTGTTCTTATACGCAATATTCTATGATATGCATGTTAACTTTTATGATGACTTCTTTAGGCCCATTGATAAAAGGGGAGACTTGTTTACATAAAGTCTTCTGGATGAGGAGCATGGTAAAAGTGAGGCCATGTTCTTGCTTGAAAGTTGGGTGGGGTGTCTGATAATGAATGGGATGTATTATTAAATATAACACAGCCAGTTTATTTTGCCACCTTTGCTGGAAGAAAGTCCACAAAAATCTCTACTACACTGCGATTCTTTCTCCTTTCCCTTTAAAAAGTCCCCAAACCACTTGAACCACAGCCACAATTCCTGTGACCAAATTTTCTAATCAATCCCCTAAACTCAAATGAAGACTCTGTCGTACACAAATTCTTCAGCTAACTCAGTTGTTCTCTGCTCCCCTTTTCTTTCCTCCATTGTTTGTGGCAGACTACCCCAAAATTGCTTCCATGCCTTCCCCAGTCTTCATGACTGCAGGAGCAATTCAGTTGAGAGTTGATGGATAATGGACAGCAGGTCACTACTATTTTCTTTATTATGCAATTGATTCCTGTAAGTTCAGGATTCAAACTCATAGCATCATAGAATACTAGAACTGGAAGGGACCTTGAGAGATCATCAAGTCCAGCCCCCTGTCCTCACGGCAGGACCAGGCACCATCTAGATCATCTCTGATAGATGTCTATCCAACCTACTCTTAAATATCTCCAGAGATGGAGATTCCACAACCTCCCTAGGCATTTTTTTCCAGTGTTTAACCCCCCGAAAGGAAGTTTTTCCTAAGGTCCAACCTAAACCTCTCTTGCTGCAACTTCAGCCCATTGCTTTTGTCCTAACATCAGAGGCCAAGGAGAATACTCCAGTACTCCAAGGCTAAGTCTACACCACAAGGTTTTTGCGCATAAATGGCCATTTTTGTGCAAAAACCCATGGAGCGTCCACACCTCAAGCACGTTTTTGCAGAATAAAATCTACCGTCAATCGACAGAACTGAGGGCTTTTTGCAGTGAAGGTATAGCTCCTTCTACGAGGCATAACTCTTTTTTGCGCTACAACTCTTGCACAAAAAGGTGCGTGTGGATGCTATGCAGGGGTTTCTTGTGCAAAAAGAGCCTATCTGAAAAAGCACAGGTGCTCTGATGGCCATTCTGTGAATGGCCATCAGAGCTTTCTTGCACAAGAACGTCCATACAGTGTGGAAGCTCTCTTGCACAAAAGCACATCGCTTTTGCGATGCACTTTTGAGGTGTGGACATGCTTTTGAGCAAGAAGTTTTTGCACAAGAACTCTTCCACAAAAGACTTCTTGAGCAAAAACCCTGCAGTGTAGATGTAGCCCAACTGAGGCCTAATCATTGCAGGGTAGAATCATGTTTGCTTTTATTGCAACAGCCTCACACTGTTGCCTCACATTTAGCTTGTGGTCCACTATGACCCCTAGATCCCTGTCTGCAGTACTCCTTCCTAGACAATCACTTCCCATTCTGTATGTGTGAAACTGACTGTTCCTTCCTAAATAGAGCACTTTGTATTTGTCCTTATAAAACTTCATCCTATTTACCTCAGATAATTTCTCTAGGTGGTCCAGATCATTCTGAATTATGACCCTATCCTCCAAGCACTTGCAACCCCTCCCAGCTTGGTATCATCTGCAAATTTAATAAGCGTACTCTCTATGCCAATATCTAAATCGTTGATGAAGATATTGAATAGAACCGGTCCCAAAACAGACCTCCTGCCAAAACCAACTTGTTATGTCCTTCCAGCTTGATTGTGAACCATTAATAACTACTCTCTGGGAACAGTTTTTATGCATCCATCTTATAGTAGCCCCATCTAGGTTGTATTTCCCTAGTTTATCAATAGGAAGGTCATGTGAGACCATACCAAATGCTTTACTAAAGTCTAGGTATACCACATCCACCGCTTCTCCCTTATCCACAAGACTTGTTATCCTATCAAAGAAAGCTAAAAGATTGGATTGACCTGATTTGTTCTTTACAAATCCATGCTGGCTGTTATCTCACCTTATTATCTACCAGCTATTTGCAGATCAATTCCTTAATTACTTGCACCAGAAGTTAAACGGACTGATCTGTAGTTTCCTGGATTGTTCTTATTTCCCTTTTTATAGATGGGCACTGTATTTGCCCTTTTCCAGTCTTCTCGAATCTCTTCCGACTTCCATGACTTTTCAAAGATGATAGCTAAAGGCTCAGATACCTCCTCTATCAGCTCCTTGAGTATTCTAGGATGCATTTCATCAGGCCCTGGTGACTTGAAGACATCTAACTTTTCTAAATAATTTTTAACTTGTTCTTTTTTAAAATTTTGACTCTAAATCTATCCCATTTCCACTAGGAAAGTTATTGTTGTCTTTATTGAGAGTACATACTATTTCTATTGGTTTAAAAAGCTCTGGCAAAAATAGTACAAGCCTATCACCAAGACACTCCTCTAATAAGGTAAAACCTGGAGAAGTAAGGTAGGGCCATACAAACCAGTGCAATCCACACATCCAAAGGTGAGAAAGAAAGTATAGAGAGATTTTCTAATGTATACAGAGGGAGATTATTAAAATATTTGCTTTTTTTGCTCCAGTGATTACCATGAAGTCGGCATTTTCCATTAGTTACTGCATAGCAGTATCAGACAACACAGTGTTTTGCTTAGAATAAGAAAGAATTGTTGGAAGATACTGAAGATATATCATTAAGAACAGAAGAATTCAAACAAATAAACCATACTAACCTCTTGTAATTTCGTGGAGGCTAAATAATCTGCACCTAGGGGAAGGGTTTCTCTTAACAGGAAATCTTGGTTCTTCAGATCTTTAACATAAATCTCATAATTTTCTCTTACTTCTTCAGAAGTCTTAGTTCTTATGAACAGTTTTTTACTCTGTGAATAACATCAAAATACATAAGAAAAAGACTTACAGAAGTTTTGTGGTATGCCACACTATTGTTTGAACCTCTCTAGTCTGGCACCTGCAGGACCTGACAAGTGCCAAACCAGAGAATTATCTGAATCATGAGAGGTCAGTATTATCTAGCACCATTACCAACTTTTCCACTGCTTAGTAGGCTCTTAGGATATGTCTACACTACCCTCCTAGTTCGAACTAGCGGGGTAATGTAGGCATACCGCACTTGCAAATGAAGCCCGGGATTTGAATTTCCCGGGCTTCATTTACATAAGCGGGGAGCCGCCATTTTTAAAACTCCGCTGGTTTGAACCCTGTGCAGCGCGGCTACACGGGGCACGAACTAGGTAGTTCGAACTAGGCTTCCTAGTTCGAACTACCGTTACTCCTCATTTCACGAGGAGTAACGGTAGTTCGAACTAGGAAGCCTAGTTCGAACTACCTAGTTCGTGCCCCGTGTAGCCGCGCTGCACGGGGTTCGAACCAGCAGGGTTTTAAAAATGGCGGCTCCCCGCTTATGCAAATGAAGCCCGGGAAATTCAAATCCTGGGCTTCATTTGCAAGTGCGGTATGCCTACATTACCCTGCTAGTTCGAACTAGCGGGGTAGTGTAGACATACCCTTAGAGACATTTAGGAGTAACTTAGAGCGAAATAACATCACAGAACATGGAGAGCCAGAACTGATGGCTGTAAACAAACTTTATGGGATTACAGGAAACTTGGCCACACCCATGATAAGTAGACATTCAGCTAAGTAAATCATGACAGACCATGGATATTGCTGGATCAGAGAGTGCCTGATTAGAGAGGCTCAGCCTGTACCAGCTGAGACAAACAGGCAAAAGGGTTATTAATTGTGAACAAATTGACCAAAAGATCGCCTTAAAAACTAACTGAAATTTAAACACCTAATTTAAATATGAGCAAAGAATGAATGGCAAGAACTGTGGACAAACTAACAAATGAGAAAAAAAACATTCCAAGAATGCCTAATAGTTGACAATGTTGATATAATCTAAGTACCTGAGAGGTGAAGTGGTTTTTTTCAGAATTCTAATAGGGCATCTAGCACTATGGGATAGGTGTTCTCAGTATTGAAATAAACAACCAAACTTGCAACAATGGCAAAAACCCATGCATACCGTAAATCCATCTGACATGCTGAAGTGTACAGATATTCGAAAGGGAAACTCACACGATTCCTGTGAACACTGCAATTCAATAACTACAAATTCTTTGCCTTTCTCAATATTAATCTGAAAAAAAAAACCATTTTAATTTCAATACATTTCCAGTTCATATTTTCTTTAATGTTTTCTTCAGCTGTTTGTTGTCATACTTTCCAATATCCTCCACAAACTTTTCATTGTTATAGGGAACAATCACGGTTTACTGCTATGAAAGCATTAATGGAATGAATAGCAATTATTTATTATTTTCATTCCTGCAGCATCCAGAAGCTCTAGTCAGTATCAGAGATCTGAAAGTCTTCTGCATTTTTAAATGAAAGCTTACTCTATTTAAATTACATTTAATATATTTATAGCAAACCTTTGTTACCTGTATAAACTGCCCAAAGACTAGATATATTATTGTACTGTATTATTACCTTGTGGGTTTCTATAAAAATTAGTTTGTTTGAAGCAGAGTTAGGCACTGAAAGAGGCACTACTTTATATTGGTATGTCAATATTGTTCTTTGTTTCTGTGACCATGATGGCATAATAATTTGTAAAAGTAAAGAATTAAGTAATGCATACAAAACTGCAAACCATTTTTTGATCCTACTGCATTCTACTAACATAAGAGATGTCACTAAAGATGCTTACTTTTTCAAGGACATCATATTTTGCAACTTCAAAATCTTGTGGAAAATAAGGAGTATCTCGATCATTTTCTGTATAAAATCTGAAATCAGAATAATTGAAATTGTCAAACTTTTAAAAATAAATCATATAAATCGGTATTTTTATAAGGTTGCACCATCACATTAAGTGCCAGCCTCACACTTATACAATGTAAGTCTATTTTTTCAGAGCTCAGGAAAATAAAAAACTTATTCTGAACAAGTAAAAATCACTGTCATAAAAGTTGCACTAAAAGTTGATTTAACTGCCTGGCCCACTATTTTGCTAAATGGCTTCTATGGTTTTGACCACCCAGTTGCATTTTAGCATTCCTCAATATTAGTGGTTCTCAAATTTTTTGGTCCGTGGACCACCTGGCTCCGTATAAACTTTTACATGGGCCACCAGTTGCTAATGGAAACTCACCGTTAATTACATAATTACAGTAGACTTCCGATAATCTGGCACCTTTTGGACCTAGGTGGTGCCGGATTATCAGATTTGCCCGAGAATCAAGAGGTCTGGTACAGCTGCATGGCTTAACAGCTGGCCCGGACACAATCTCCCTCCCTCTCCCCTCCCCTTTCCTCTTTGCAGCTCCTCCCTGCCGTAATCTGATCCTCCTCCTCCTCCCCTCCCCTTTCCCCTTCACTGAAGCAAAATGCTCTTCTCCATACTGTAACACGATCCCACTCCCTTTCTCCCTCCCCCAATCTTATGCTCCCTCTGGTTACAGCCAGCCATGTGCTGAGCAGCAGGCTTTTTAATCAGCTGGTCAGGAGCGCTTGGCATTTTGATGCCAGAGTATCAGGAGTGCCGAACAGTTGGATGCCGGACTATCGGAGTTTTACTGTACATCCAAACCATTTTGCTAGTGCTGCAGCTAGGAAGAACAGTTTAATTTAAATTATTAAACAGATCGATCGTTTTAACTTTCTCATGTTAGTTTATCAAAACTAATTTTAAATAAAGTAAAAATATTAATTTATGTTCAACACAAAAGATTTCAATGTTTTCTTTATGGCAGGGGTGGGGAACCTTTTTTGGGTTGGGGGCCACTAACCCACCAAAAAATCAGTTGGGGACCACACAAGTGAGAAGCAAAAGAACTCCCAAAACCTTCAACCCTCACTGATGTGGCCCCCAATTGAGACACCTCACTCCTCTGGCCAGGGCCGGCTTTAACAAGTGTGGGGCCCGATTCCAGGGGCGGGGTCTGTGCATGCGCCACGCGCCCGGGGCCCTGCGCATGCACCGTGTGCCCCGGGGAGGGGGCACTGCGCATGCATCGCGCAGCCGTAAGCGGGGCCCTCTTAGGCGCGGGGCCCTATTCCAGGGAATCGGCTGAATCGGCCTAAAGCCGGCCCTGCCTCTGGTGCTCCAGTTCCACTGGGCAAGGGGAAGGGACAGGGAGAACTGAGGTTCAGGGCTTCCCATAGGCCAGATTTACTTTTCTGGGGTTCTGGAGTTAGTAGATTTTATGAACCCTCTTAGGCTCTGGGTGAGGACAAAAAGAGAGGTTCAGTGTGTGGGACAGGGCTGCCAGTGAGTGGGATAGTCATGGGGGGGATCTGAGAGGGAGGTGGGGTTCAGAAGGGAGAGGGGTTGTGAGGTCTGGGTGGGAGGTAGGGTGCAGAAGCAGACTGGGAGTAGGATGTCGGGCAGGGGGAGGGAGCAGGAGCAATGGTGGATGCAGGAGTAGGGTGGGGGTAGGTGTCTAGCCAGAGGTGAGGGTGCAGGTGCAAGGAAGAGTGCAGGAGCAGGCTGGGGTAGGGTTTCTGGCCAGGAGGGAGGGTGTCTGGCCAGAAGGCGGGGTGGGTGCAGGAGCAAGGGAGGGTGTTGGAGCAAGCTAGGTCTGTGTGGTCTTGGGAAGAGGGAGGGAGGAGAGTGAGGGGGATTGAGGTGCGCGGGTCTGGGCATGAGGGGGGACACTTACCTGGCTTCATGCCCCCTTGCAGTGGGGAAAGCCTCACGAGTCACTGTGCTGCCATTCCCCCAGCAGGGTGAGGAGGGAGCTTAGCCCCACCCACCCCCACGCAGCAGGGAGCCCTGCAGCACCAGCTTGGCTTCCCACTTGGAGGGTGTGTGGGGGCAGGGGCAGGAGAGGTGAAGAAAGCCCATTGAAAAATCAGAACTGTTTTCAGACAAGAAGTTTGTGTAAAGCCTCCATGCACAAGCCTGCTGCCAGATTTCCAGAGTTAGGGTACGTCTACACTACAGTGCTAATTCGAACTAACTTAGTTCGAATTACTTAATTCGAACTAAGCTAATTCGAACTAGCGCATCTAGACTTAAAAACTAGTTCGAATTAGCGTTTTGCTAATTCGAACTAGCAAGTCCACATTGAGTGGACTCTGAACAGGGCTTAAGGATGGCCGGAAGCAGTGCCGGCAGGGCATCAGAGGAGGACTTAGAGCGTGGAGATGCTGTCTCAGGCTAGCTGAGGGCTGCGCTTAAAGGGACCCGACCCCCACCCCGGACACACAGTTCTAAGGGGTGCCCCGCTTGCAAAGCAGTCCTGGCTTGGATTGCCCGGAGTACCCACACTGGGCACATCACACCACTCGGCCATCAGCCCGGCTGCACTTGCCGCAGGCTGCCATCTGGGGAGAGGGGGCAATCAGGGGGCTGCAGGAGAGCTTCCACCCCCAGAAGCCCGCAGAGCCAGCCCAGTCCTCCCCATCGGGGACTCGTACCCCATTCCTCCCTCACCTCCTTCCACTTACCCTTCCCTAGCCCCCCTTCTTATTGATGTACAAAATAAAGATAACGTTTCTTCCAACATTGACTCTGTCTTTATTGAACAAAACTGGGGGAGACTGGGAAAAGGAGGTGGGAGAGGGGAAGAGAAAGGCTGGGAGAGGGGAGGGCAACTAACATGATCAGGGGTTGGGAACAGGTCCCAGATGAAGAGAGGCTACAGAGACTGGGACTGTTCAGCTTAGAAAAGAGGAGACGGAGGGGGGACAGGATAGAGGTCTCTAAAAGCAGGGGTTGGGTGGAGAGGGTGCATACAGAAAAGTTCTTCATGAGTTCCCCTAAAGAAGGACTAAAAGACACCAAAGGAAAGGAATGGGTAGCAGGCTTGAAACTAGTAAGAGAAAGTTCTTCAGAAAGCAAATAGTTAACCTGCGGAACTCCTTGCTGCAGGAGGCTGTGAAGGCTACAACTAGAACAGAGTTTAAAGAGAAGTGAGATCAATTCATGGAGGTTGGGTCCATGGAGTAGTCTTAGCCAGGGGGTAGGAGTGGTGTCCCTGCCCAAAGTTTGTGGAAGGCTGGAGAGGGATGGCACGAGACAAATGGCTTGGTCACTGTCTTCGGTTCATCCCCTCCAGGGTCCCTAGGGTTGGCCGCTGTCGGCAGACAGGCTACTGGGCTAGATGGACCTTTGGTCTGACCCAGGACGGCCATTGTAAGCTCAGGGCTCAGGGTCGGGGGTCTCAGTGGACCCCCTTGATTTTCATGCACACCTGCTCCTGGGTGGCCAGGCTGGCAGCTCTCCTGCCCTAGACGGCCACTTTCCTGTGCCTAGTGCGGAGATCGTGGACAAGGTCCATGATGTCTGCACTAGCCCAGGAAGGTGCCTGCCTCTTGCGGTCCAGGGAAAGCTCCCGGGAGCCGCCAGCCTGATCCCGGGAAGAGGGGGTGGGCTGGGGGGCATCGGGTGGCTGGCTCGAGCCGTGTCAGGTGCAGGGTCTGCTGGCTGGGTGCTGGCAGGCTTGCACCTAGCACGGGCACCGTAGCCAGCCCATGCCCCTTTAAGGGGTCCGGGGCCGGGAGGGGGGCAGACGAGTTTCCCTGGTGTTGGCCAGAGTGGCCACCAGGGAAACCTGGGGAGGGCTAGCCTCCCACTAGTTCAAATTAAGGGGCTACACACCCCGTAATTCGAACTAGTAAGTTCGAACTAGGCTTAATCCTCGTAAAATGAGGTTTTCCTAGTTCGAACTAAGCGCTCCGCTAGTTCGATTCAAATTCGAACTAGCGGAGCGCTAGTGTAGCGGCTATGAATGTTAGTTCGAACTAACATCCGTTAGTTCGAACTAACATTGTAGTGTAGACATACCCTAAATGTTTTTAAGCTGTCTTGTGGACATGAGGATAAGAGTTCCAGCTTCGGAGATTTCAATAAAAACATGTAACCTCCGTCTAGCCTACGGTTTCCAATTACTCCATTGTCTCCCTCCCTTTTTTCACATGCTGAACTGTATGAGCATCTGAGTCTTCCTCGGCCAGCCCCCAAGAACCGCTGCCTCTCACTGGAACCACCTTTCAGGTTTCATTTAGAACCACTCTCTTCCCACTGAACACTCTCATCTGTGGACAATTTACTAATTGCACCTTTGAATACCATGGATGGGGAGCCACTAGGTTAAACACAGCCACTGCCATGTGTCATGTCTGAACAAGCAGGGACTAGAGGGGAAGGAGGTGACAGCAGGATGCCAAGGTGGCTGCTGGCTCTGTCAGAGAGACATGGACAACCCCCCTGAGAGCCTGCTGTGTCCCACATTCCCCTGAGGGCACGCCCCCACAGTCCAGGCTCTGGCCCTCTCTGGTAGGGTTGCCAGATGGTTTAACGAAAAATACCGAACACCGCTCCTCCTCCCCCAAAAAATAACACCTGGAAAAAATTCTGTTGAGCTGGGGGAAAAAAGCAAAAGTTGCACCACTCCCTCCAGTTTGGGGCCACACACTAACTCCCAATGCACCCACCCCTCCCCCAGAGCCAGGCTCCCTTAGTACTCCTCATCCCAATGCATTCACCCCTGCCTCAGACCCAGGCCACCCACAGCGTCCCCCATCGCAGTGCACTCACCTCTCCCCCTGAGCCAGGCATCCCCAGCACCGAGAGCACCCTGCCCCAATCAAATCCCCGTCCCCCCGCAGAGCCAGGCACCGGAGAAACGGGATGGCTGGGTAAGTTAATCTTACTTTTAAAGTCGTTGCTCCTGCCGCCTGGCCCAGCTGCCTCGGCTCACATTGTGTAGAGGGAGGCACCACATGGCCAGCTCCTGGGTCTCTGCTGGTTACATGGGCCAGAGCAGCGTGCACTTTGCTCCCACTCCAGCCCGGCGCCCCCTTAGAGTGGTGCCCGGCAAGTGCCCTCTCCTGCCCCCCTTCACTACGACTCCCTCACCCCCGCCAGATGTGGCAGGGGAAAATTGTCCCCGCTGGGCTTCCATCCGAGGGAAACAGGAAATACTGTTCATTTCACATGTCCGGTATTTTCTGGATTTCTTTACCAGACGGAGCCTGCAAATACTGGATTGTCCAGGTAAATACCGGGCACCTGGCAACCCTACTCTCCGGGGGCTATGGACGGTACTAAGACAACCCCATACCAAGCCAGGTGGCAGTTCCCACTTCCCCCCTACCCTCATGCAAAGCACGGTGGTGCTGTGTGAGTGCTAAGGTCCCGGGGGGCAGCGCCCCCTCCACAGGCTGGGCTGCACCTTGCCGAAGTGCACAGCCCAATAGATGGGCAGAGGGGGGCGCACTCTGCAGCGCGCGCAGAGGACGGGCAGGTCCCGGTTGCACCAGGTGTGGTGCAGGGGGAAGTGCAGGGTTAGCAGCTCCTTGCTTGAGAATCCCATCTCCGGGCCGATGCCCAGCAACATGGTGACCAGAGGTGTGCAGGAACAACAGGCTCAACTGCACGCTGCGAGCACAAAGAGCGAAGTGAGGTGGAAAGCCTCGCCTGAGGCATGGGGACATAGACAAGCCCCCATGACAGCCTGCCGTTTCCCACATTGCATGGCGGGGGGGACCTGAGCTCGAGTCGCAGACCACTTGGTCCGTGGACCGCACTTTGAGTACCATTGCTCAATATGAATAGGTGATCAGCTCCCACCTTCTCCTTACACTTTAAATATATCTTATTTACTGTATATTTTAGAAATTTGAATCTGTTGTCCATCTGTGAGTCAGTTTGTTCAAGAACTCCTCCTAAATGGTAAGAGCTAGGACTACCAAATTTGGAATGCAGCTTCCTCTTATCATAACTTAAATCAAGATTAGTGTTTGATTTTGCAAGGATAATAGGATGTGCATGGAATGAGATTGTTTCGCATCAAAGAGAAAGGGAGGGGTGTGATAGCAGGGACAGTTATACTCACCAATGACCACAAGGGAGCAGTAATCACCCCTAATGAGCAATCGCTGGCTGGCAGCGTGGCCACTACCACCCAAGCCTGTCCCGGGAAGCAGCTGTCAGCTGCTGCGTGACCCCTGCCACCTTGGGCTGGCCCCAGCGAGTGCCAGCTGGTAGCCTGAGCAGCTCCACCCCACCCCGGACCTAACCAGGATGAAGCTGGAGGGTGGGGTGCATGCCTCTCCCCCTCCCAGCCCTGGGCCAGTCCCAAACCCAGGTAATGCTGGGTAAGTCTTACTTCGTTTGTAAGTCCAACAAATTGGCATAAGAAAGACTGAAAGAAGTTGTTTTAAGCAACTGGTTTTAATTCTGTAAATTTGTCCCTTTTGGACCAATCTAGTCAGAGAGAAGTAATCACACTCTTGAAAAAGCTTTACAAACCTTTGCACTTGGGATAAATGTGCTTGGTACTAAAGGACTGAGAATTGTTGATCCATAAGTAAATGTAATGAGAACTCTAGGTAATTTGCATTGGTCTTTGATATAACTACTGAGCCTCAACTCTGCTCTGTGATAATTGCTTGCATGACCATATTGTGTTGTAATACACACACCTGGTTGTGTCTGCTTTTGAGTGGGCAAGTGTTGATTATTTATATGACTGTGTTTCTGGTGAATTAATACATTGTTGATCAGTTACAAATATGTAAGTGAACAGTACTTCTCAAAACAAGATTAGCGTCAAGTTGACCTGAAAAGAACCCAGTGTTAAACTACAGGTTGAATCTCCCTGGTCCAGCACCCTTGGGACCTGACCTATCCAGAACCAGGGAATTTGCTAGACCTGGGGAAGTCAATGCCAGCCCCTCTGCTGCTGGCCGAGGTTCCTGCTCCCATCTACAGGGCTCTGCTCCTGGCCTTCGGGCTCTGCAGTCACTCCTCGTCTCCCTCCCAAGAATGCTCATCCCTGCTCCTTGCCCTCCCTCCCTGAGCATGAACACTGCCAATCAGCTGTGGCACTCTGGAAGCTCTGGGAGAATGGGGAAGGAGTTGCTAAATACGGGGCCAGCAGTGAGCGGGGGTCAAGGGAGAGGGGGGAGTTTGTCACTGTTTTTTTCCCATGAAGTGCTCCAACTGTGGGGTATCCATTGGGTCACTGACAATGCTGGACCAGGGATGTTGCTGGACGAGGGAATCCCAGATTATAGAGATTCAACCCATAGTAAGATAATGTTCCCTGGACTCAATGAAAAGGGGTTATGTTACTGGATTCTATTCCATATCGGTAAACCTAGTTTGTAGATGTCAGCTTTAAAAATCTATGACATTCTGGCAAATTCATAAGCTGACCCCCTTTCACACTTAATAGTAAAATACATTTTTTTCTTTTATGTTGGTCAGAGGGATTACCTGACACTCTCCATATTGGGCCCAACCGAACTCTCACTGACTTCCAAAGTAGTGAGCTCCAGGCCACTGTTTTCATTCTTCTCAGTGGCATCCTCTTTCTCCTTAATGTCATGCTCAGAAGACAGATGGTTCTTTTCATCTGTTATCAAAATACATTCCTTGGCATTACTCCATCTACCTGGCTTACTTAGGTTTAACATATTAATAGCTCAGAAATCAATAATGCTACTTAGCATCTGCAAAGTGCTTTCCATGTTCAAAGAACTGTATGGATACTAAATAATTAATCATCACATTACTCCTATCAGGTAGTTAAGACAAACGGTAGTAGGTTACAAATAGAGAAACTGAGGCAATGAGGTAAAATGATTTGGCCAAGATCCAACAGTGAGTTGGTGGCAGAGCCAAGATTAGAATTTAGTGGCTCCTGACTCTTAACCCTGTATTTGTTTTTCAAGACCACAGTGATCTGTAACTTTAATTTATCCATGAGATACTAAATTTTGCATTATAAGTTGTTCAGAAAAGTAAAATGACATTTTTACTACAAACTTAAAGAGGGGGTGAACAACACACAAAACTTAGAGATGACAATTAATTAGGAGATACTGCTATCACCAAAAACCAAAAAGAAATAAAAGTTACTTAGAAGGGTTAAAAAATGATTATGAAATAATGAACAAGTCTCAGTCGGAAAAAAATTATGACACTATATGAGGGGATTAATAACCTAAAACAGGTTATTTGGTTTATTTTCAAATTCTTGAGTAATCTCTCTCACAGTCAGAACGGACATCTTGTATTTTTCTTTCTGAGTAGAACTGTAGTCTGTACCTTAATTATAGTATTTTAGTATGTTCAAAACCTTCTTCTATATTCATTACTATTAAGTCCATACTTCTATTATTACAGCATGCCCTGTAGATTTCATTATTTCTCAAAGTGTGTCGTCTTAGAAATGAACATAGTATTCTGATAACTCAATCTATGGTGCTGAACAAAAGTAAGGCTTCTAACTAACTACAAGTGATATTTTTTCAGTGGCATCAAAAAGACTGTCATGGTTGGATTTATTATTTTACCCATACAGATATTCCTATTTCAGGGCCTGATCCAAAGCCCATTAAAATCAGTGGAAAGACTCCAATATGTTGTCGTCCTTTATACCCAGCATCTTTTCTGCAGCTACTATTATACCAATTTTTGGCAAACAACCATTGTTGCTGATCCATTTAAAATTAGTTCTAAATGAAAACTGCCTGTGACAAGTTCCCGTAAGGGAGTCCGGGCCAGACACCAGGCGCGCTGGGTGACATAATGCTCCAGGGTCTCCGTCCGCTTCTCCTCCCCGGCCCTTGCGCTACTCTCCCTCGCTGCCCCCTCCCCCGTGTGATCGCTGGCTGTACACACCGGTGAAGTGGCCAGTCTCGTCTCCGTCGCTTGCTCCCCGCACAGGGATTTGGCACCGTCCCCAGTGCAGGGCGCCGCTGCCCCATCACACTACCCTTCCAAAGTAACCAGCCCATAAAAAATGTCACTAAATATACTTACCACAATGGCTTGGCTTTTGGTCAGAACTACCTTCCAATGATTTACTAGTTTCATATTCATCAGCCTGTAAAAGTTTTCCTTCTTCAGCTGATTTCCATATGAAATCGGCACTTACAATGGGAAGCTGATGCTTCTGGATAGTTTTCAGATGATAAGAGCTGAGTGAAGCAACATTATCCACAATGACATGGGTACACTGAAAACAAGGTTAAAAATCACACTCATTATGCAGATACAAAAATAAGTAGCTACTGCAGATTTAGTTTGTTTACTCAATAGTCATTTCATATTTGTAAATAATATAAGAATAGTGAATTACTTAACTCTAAAAGACAACATATTAAGATAAAATTTCACAAGTTATTTTTTGGTTCTTAAGTAATTGATATGATTAGATGTTGCCATCTGTCCATACTATAGAGGTGTGGTAACGTGCTGGGGGAGATTCTGAGTTGACAATACAAGATGATCTGTCTCATCTGTTGAATACTTTTGCTGCAACTAGACTCAGTACTCTTCACTTTTTGTTCTAAACCCACATGCACTTTTAAACAGTTGCCATCAAACTGATGCATTGCAAGGGAAGGGATTATGTGTGTATGTTGTATTCCTAATATACTTCCCTTTAAACAATTCCTTGTCACCTCTTTCTATTATACATAATTTAAACAATAAGTTCCTGAAAGCTGGGACCTGTTATTTTTTAAATGTTTGTAAAGTGGCACTCATTCCTATGGAGTAGTATAAATAATAGTAAGGTTTAAACAATTTGTTCAACACTCCATACAGTGAAGTCATGTATGAGCTAAGGAAAGCATCCATATCTCTGAAACATCTTTCTTCCCTAATTAGAAACCACATTTGCAGTTTCAATCAGAAAAAAACAAGAAGTAAAACACATAAAGATCAAACCACCTTCTCTCCCAGGAGGTAGGTCAAAATTGATGCACACCAATATGGACTCTTGGCATGGTTCACTACTTCTGTGCATAAAAAATATCTTCATCTTCCAGGTCTTAAATCCATAATGTTCTGTTTATCTTCATTTCCCACTGAATTCAGTGCTAAGCCCATCCTGGGATCAGGTACCTGGCATTATTTCCACTGTACATTTAATGTGCATTTAAATGTGCATTGCAAATAAAAAACTACAATATAATTGCCTTCTTTCTGGCATCCATCTGCTGTCACACCCAAACTTTGCTAAAGAGCCCTACAAAACATGGAAACTAGGTAAAATTACAAAGGATAAATAAAAACAAACTATACAAGTCTGTAGGAACAAAATTAGAAAGGCCAAGGCACAAATACAGATTAAATGGAGCTACTATATGGTGGGTGCATAAGTGGATGGAAAACTATTCCCAGAGAGTATTTATCAGTGGTTCACAGCCAGGCTGGCAGGGCAGAGAGAGTAGGGTCCTGCAAAGATTAGTTCTGGGTCCAGTATTGTTTAGTATTTTCATAAATGATTTAGATAATAGCATAGAAAGTATGCTCATAACGTTTGTGGACGATACCAAGTTAGGGTTCCAACAGCTATGGAGTACAGAATTAAAATTCAAATTGATTTGGACAAACTGGAGAAATGGTCTAAAGTAAATAAGATGAAATTAAGGACAAATGCAAAGCACACGTACAAAATGGGAAATGGCCATATAAAAATGAGTACTGTGGAAAGTATTTGGGGATTATAGTGGATCACAAGCTAAATATGAGTCACCATTTTGCAAGTTAAGTTCACATCATTCTGAGATATATTAACAGGAAGGTGGTAAGCAAGTAATTCTTCCACTCTACTCTGCACTAATGATGCCTCATCTGGAGTACTGTGGCCAGTTGTGGGTGCCACATTTCAAGAAAGATGTGACAAATTGAACAAAAAATTCAGAGGAGATCAACAAAAATGGTCAAAGATCTAGCAAACATGACCCACGAGGAAAGATTAAAAATTGAGTTTGTTTAGTCTGAAGAAGACTGGGGCGAGAAGGTGAGAGAAGTACTAGATAACAGTTTTCAAGTACTTAAAATGTTGTTATGAGGAGGATGAAAAATTGTTCTCCTTAACCTCTGAGGATAGGACAAGAAGCAATGGTCTTTAATTGCAGCAAGGGAGGTTTAGGTTGGACATTAGAAAAAATTTCCTGTCAGAGTGCCTAGGGAGGTTATGAAATCTTCCTCATTGTATGTTTTTAAGAACAGGTTAGATCAATACCTGTCATTAATGATCTAGTTATTACAGAATCCTGCCTTATGTGCAGGAGACTGACTTAGATGACCTCTCAAGATTCATTCCAGTCCTACGCTTCTATGATTTTATAATAACCCAAACAAAAATTCAGCTAATGCCTAATGCAAGACCTGTCACAATGTGCAATACCTTGGTGATAAGAAAAATAATGGCCTGGTAATTTTTTCCTGGAAAAAGACTGCCATAAAAATGATATAGAACAAAGTAAAGACATTCTGGTCCGTTTGTGAACAGGAAGGATATCGTTCTTAATTGTTATGTGACACCTAATGATTATATAATAGATGCATTACAACTGCACTGATAAATAGAATTATTTATATTAAAATGTTTACCTGGAGGCTCTCTCATTCACACACTTTCTACACCATTTAATCTTTTTCAGTGTTCATATTACCTGTTATTTTCCCATTAGAGCACACACACAAAAAAGAAAATAAAAGAAATATACCTCATGATTTAGCATAAAATAAATTAGTCCACCATTTTCTTTAATGCACGTTCTCAATCTGTTCTTTTCCTGAATGGGTAAATGTTTCACTTTAAGAAAGAACACACAGTTTGCAAAGATCGCCACAGTCATCCTATTAAAAAACAAAACAAAGTTTTAATTAAAAACAACTTCCAAAATTTGCTTGCATTCCATAGCCCACCCAAGTGACTTATTACTAAACATTACAGCCTTGTCTACACTAGAAACATTTAAAAAAGATTCCACTGAAAAAAGGCCAACTCTGAATAGACTTTAACTAGGACTGTTGATTAATAGCAGTTAACTCAGGATTAAATAAAAAAATTGTGATTAAAAATAATCACAATTAATTGAAGGCTAAGGAGGTTGGCGAGGTGACAAGTTTTGCCCATGAACAAGAACAAAGGACTGAGGTAGGGTTGCTAAATTTGGGCTGCTAGAAGGAGAAGACACTTCTGGACTGCAACTCAAGGGGGTCAGAGAGGAATCTGGCTTGGTCTGATCAAGATGGACTTTGTTCTGAATTCTATTCTTGGTGATAATTAAGAACGTCTAATAAACCCTTCTGTTTTTACTATGCTGGCTGAGAGTCACTACAGAGTTAGGCAGGTCAGGGTGCACTGCTTCCTTGGGTGTTTAGGTCTTCCTGAGTATCCAGTTCAGGGGGACTTGCTGAGGGGAGCAGATAGCTGCTGAAGGTTCTGAGATTCAATCCCAGGAGGTGATGAAGGCAAGAGGTTTAGCTCAGTGAAAGAATCTGACCCTGAGGGGGTTGACACATGGAAGGGGTCATCCCAGGCGCTGTTCCAGAGCTGCTTGAGAATGCTGTTCCTGTGGCTCTGTGACAAATGCATACAGTTGCTGGAAATGTATATAAGATTATTATAATGGAGATTGCCTATCTCCTAGAACTGGAAGGGACCTTGAAAGGTCATCAAGTCCAGTCCCCTGCCTTCAAAGCAGGACCAAGTACCATCCCTGATGAATTTTTGCCCCAAATGGCTTCTACAAGGATTGAACTCACAACCCTGCATTTAGCAGGCCAATGCTCAAACCACTGAGCTATCCCTTCCCCATGAAATAAAGAATTTTTAGAGCTCTGCAAATCTGCAGATATCGGCTTTATATCCAAGGACCATGTTTGCAGATCACTGATTAGATGCAGATACAAATTTTGTATCCCCAGAGAGCTCTATGAATTTTCATGTAATGCTGTTGTGTCTGTAAGGGTCTGTCTACACTACAGTGTTATTTCAAACTAATTTCAAAATAATTATTTCAAAATATTTCTTATTATGAAAATAACGTGTCTACACACAAAATGCAGTTTAAAATAGCATTTTGCTATTTCGAAATAGTGAGTTCACCTAGACTGAATGGTGAATTGCATTTAAGGTTGCTTGGAACCGGTTCTGGCAGGGCATCAGATTAGAAGTTACCTGGTGTGGCTGCTATTTATGAGAGACTCATGCTGGATCCATCAAAGCACTTCAGTAAGTCCCAATAAAGACACTTGCATGCCTAAAGTTAACCATGAGCTCAAGAAATTTGCTGTATCACGGCCTAACTAAATGCAGCCTATGATGTCCCCAGTCACCATGCAGGGTTTCCCAAAGTCTTAGCCTGAACATGAAGAGCAGAATCTGTAGCATGGACAGGACACTGGCATGCTCCATTCCTGCTCACAGCATGTTTATATGGGGCTGTGTAAATAATATAAAGAGTCCATATTTTCAACATCTACAAGTCAAACATTTCACTGTGGTATCTGGATATAAGATGATCCTTTTAAGACCTTGAAATACATTTGAGGAGGTGACCCAGGAGAAAGCTGGAACAAGATTTAATTTCTAAGATATATATGATTGTGATTGGAACAGATGTTGACAGGGCCACCAACAGGGAGGAGCAAAGGGGGAAGTTGCACCAGGGCCTGGCAATTTCAAAGGGCCCAGGGATTTGAGCTACTACTGCAGCAGCAACAGCAGCCATAGCCCTGGGCCCTTTAAATCACCACCAGAGCCCTATGTATTGAGATTCAGGTGGCACTGAGGCCTGGCCGAAAAAGGCTAGCCCCAAGTGCCACCCCTTTCACAAAGCCCCACCAGGGCCTGGAGTTGAGCCCCACCCGCATTGCCCAGATCTGGGCAAAGTCTGTGGCCAGTCCTGGATGCAGAAAAGAAAACACAGATGGAAAGATGAGAGGAATTTGTACAAAATGATTGATTTGAATGATGGGTCTTTATTTGGGAGAAGAATCTATGTATTTGATTTGTAGAGCTCAAAGAATATTTTTAAAATGTCTGTATCAAAGGTAATCAACTCCAGTTAGGGTCCATTATATATTTGCTGTGAGGAAGATGCTGTATTGGAGGGCTTGCACGAAAAGGAGAACATACTTGCAGAGGCGATGGTTTTGTCCGGGAAATATTTGTGTCCTGGGGATTCCCAACCTTCTTACTTAATGTTGCAGTAATGAAGCTGCATTTTAAACAGAACAAATTAATTTCTTAGCATCAGGAACTGATATTTCATGTTACAGGAAATATGCAACTTCTCCTATGTTTTTTTGGTACTCTCTAGTCCGGAACTCTTGGGACCTGACCAATTCTGAAGGAGAGAATTTTTTGGACCACAGGATGTCAATA
The DNA here is from genome assembly GCF_052426305.1 of Pelodiscus sinensis. Taxonomy (NCBI): domain Eukaryota; kingdom Metazoa; phylum Chordata; order Testudines; family Trionychidae; genus Pelodiscus; species Pelodiscus sinensis. The sequence goes on from NC_143052.1 coordinate 315,000,213, forward strand.
TTGTCTAGCAGCATTACCAACACTTCTACAGCTTACTGTGCTGCTAGAGGGCACTTAGGGGTAAATTAGAACTAAATAATAACACAGAACACTAAGAGATAGGACAGGTGGATGTAAACAAACTTTATGGGACCACAGGAAACTTGGCCACACACATGAAATGATGGATGAGAGAGTTCTGGATTAGAGAGGTTCAACCTGTATAGTAAATTATGTGCTGCCCTTGTAATGGAAAAACTTTCACATCAAGTAGGTACAAAGAGAGGTGCCTACAATAACAAGTATCTACTAATTTGCTCACCTGTTTTAGCATACTCAGAGGTGGGCTCCCCAGCCAGCAAGCCAGTCTTTAGTCAGGTTCTTTGCATATTAGCCTGATCCTCAATAAGTAATGTAGGATGTAGCGTTGTGACTTGTCTCAGTAAAATGTTTTTAAAAACCCACAGTGACTTGCATGGTGACAAATGTCAGAAGGGTAGCCATTTTTGTCTGTCTATACAAAAGCAATGAGAAGTCCTGCGGTACCTTAAAAACTAACAGATTTATTTGGGCATAAGCTTTTGTAGTTGAAAAGCTCCTCGTTGTTTAATAAAAAAAATAGTGCCCCATCAGTGGTAGAGTAGGAGCAGGTTTCTTGACAATTGACAGAACTTTAGAAGCCAGAGCTGGAGAGCGAGCAACCTGTTTATAACAGTCCTGGAAGACCAGACTGAGACAGCAGCCACAACATTTAGGAGAGGGGCTCAATTTTGTTTGAAAATGTTTGTTTCTTAAACTTCTGGAGGATCTTTTCTTCCACGAGAAATTATGAAAATTCTACTTGTCATTCCAAAAATGGATTATTTTTCAGAATTTTGGAATTTTTTATAGAATGGAAACTTCTAATCTCTAATCAACCCCCAGATTCACCAGAACAGAGTTTTAGATTTTGCAGAGCACCATACACTGTACAAGTCCTGTCTTTGGCACCAAACAAGGCCCAAAAGAAAAATCTATAGGCAAGAAAACCCTTGACTGCAAAATTCCCAGGTCAGATAATATAAAGGAAGACACTCAAACTTTATTTAAAGACTTCAAATGTTGGAAAAGTTTCCACGCACACTGATGACGTGTTTTAGTCATTAATTAGCCTCATTTAAAAATGTTAACAGCAAACTAAAAATTATTAATGAGAGCACAGTTTTGTCCCCCTTATTTTTTAGATTTAAATTATGATAAAGGAAGACATGCCAACAGCTCTAGGCACCCTGACACAGCATTATAAATATATACTACACCATTATTAAAATGAGCATTTCAACAGGCACTCAGCCAGACACATTACCCTAAGCCCAATTAAACAGGTTTCTATTGAAGCTTGGCTGGAAGATCACCATGTTTGGACTGTCTTGGACCATGGAGGTAAGTTTGTCAACCCTCCAAGAATTAAAGATCAATCTTTAATAAAGATGATGTCATAAGAGCTCCAGGAACAAGTCCAACTGAAATTAGCAACCCAACAAGGAGGGGAGCAAGTTCTGAGTTGTCGAGCCCTTTTACACAGAAAAGAGCAGTTCTGGTCCCAGGCCTCTCGGGGCTTTTTTTTGTATTAACCCAGACTTAATACCCCATCTGGAGACCAAAGTGTAGTGAATGCAAAAGCTGGAGTGCTGGTGTCATATGCTCCCAGCAAGACACCCCGCTCAGTGAGTCACTGCATTGTGCACTGGCTTCAGCCTGACTCATGCTGAGAGATCGCCCTGGGATTGTTTCAGACAGTTAGGATGGAAGAACTGGGCCCCCAGTTAGTTTCAGAGAAACCAACAACCCCTGTATAGCATATGTCATGTTTCACAGGGCCACGTTAGAGGGCAACCTGAGGGTTTCAACTGCAGCATCAACTGCAGGGGCTTTTGTGAAAACATGCAGCACACTGATGCAGCTCTTAAAACAAACTCTTCTTTACGGGAGATGAATGTTACAGGTGCATTCATTACTGCCTTTCTTTTTAGGAAATCTTTCCCTAGCTACAATGTTTTATTCTGTAGAATGAAAAAGGAGGTTGCTAAGTAGATTGCGAAGTCTGGGGTAAAGGGAATTCCACTCCCATAGGTTAAAGCCTGGGGAGGATAGCTAAGCAGTATCTGATACTTGAACACAGATACAAATCAGGAAAAGGCCTTTAATACACCTCAGGCCAACATTGCTACTGGTTTGAAAAATCACTAGTTTACAGTTAAAATTAGAACTGGTCAAAAATGTTTTGTCAAAAAAGTGACATCTTTCCATTTTCTCAATTAAAAATGATAACTAAAACATTGATTTTCAGTCTCTCAGTGTTCCCCTTCCCCTCCTTTCTATATGCATCCTTTCTCATTTGCCACTGAAAAATCATGGGGGAATTAAAAAAAGATTAAGAGTTATTTTTTCCCCTCAAAAATGAATCCGATTTTTTTTAAATCTATGCACATTTTAATTTTGTAAATAAAAAAGGCATTTTGTCAGAATGATTGTTTACCAGATTTCAATCAGACCTACTTTAAAAATAGCAGTCTACACTTGACAAGCATTCTGTAAACTACGATACCCACATGAGGAAATGAGGAGACAGATTAACAGGGCCAAGCGTGTACCCAGAAGCCTCCTGCTACAGGACAAGCCCAAGAAAGAAACCAACAGACCACCACTGGCCATCACCTACAGTCCTCAGCTAAAACCTCTTCAACATATCATTAGTGATCTACAACCCATCCTGGACAATGATCCCTCACTTTCACAGGCCTTGGGAGTCAGGCCAGTCCTCGCCCACAGACAACCCGCCAACCTGAAGCATATTCTCACCAGCAACTATACACCGCACCATAATAACTCTAACTCAGGAACCAATCCATGCAACAAACCTCAGTGCCAACTCTGCCCACATATATACGCCAGCAACACCATCACAGGACCTAACCAGATCAGCCATACTGTCACTGGTTCATTCTCCTGTACATCTACTAACGTAATAAACGTCATCATGTGCCAACAATGCCCCTCTGCTATATACATTGGCCAAACTGGACAGTCCCTACGTAAAAGAATAAATGGACACAAATCAGATATTAGGAATGGCAATATACGAAACCCTGTAGGGTTTTTTCAATCTCCCTGAACACACAATTGCAGATCTAAAGGTAGCCATCCTGCAGCAAAAATAATTCAAGACCAGACTTCAAAGAGAAACTTCTGAGCTACAGTTCATCTTCAAGTTTGACACAATCATCTCAGGATTAAACAAAGACTGTGAATGGCTAGCTAACTACAAAAGCAGCTTCTCCTCTCTTGGTATTCACACCTCCAGATAAGCTACTAGAAGTGGGCCTCATACTCCCTGATTGGATCCACCTCGTCATGTCTAGCCTGATTCTGGCCTGCATATTTATACCTCCCTCTGGAAATTTCCACAACATGCATCTGACGAAGTGGGTCTTTGCCCATGAAAGCTTATGCTCCGACACTTCAGTTAGTCTATAAGGTGCCACAGGATTCCTCACCACTTTTGCAGATTCAGACTAACACGGCTACCCCTCTGATACTCATGCACTTTACTAGCAGACAATATTGGAAGGTGGCAAGATGATAGGGAACAGCCAGCGTGGATTTGTAAAGAACAACTCATGTCAAACCAATTTGAAAGCTTTCTTTGATAGGATGAGTCTTGTGGATAAGAGAGAAGTGGTAGATGTGGTATACCTAGACTTTAGTAAGGCATTTGATACGGTCTCGCATGATATTCTTATCAATAAATTAGGCAAATACAACTTAGATGGGGCTACTATAAGGTGGGTACATAACTGGCTGGATAACTGTACTCAGAGAGTAGTTATTAATGGTTCACAATCCTGCTGGAAAGGCATAACAAGTGGGGTTCCACAGGGATCTGTATTGGTGCCGGCTCTCTTCAATACCTTCATCAACGATTTAGATATTGGCATAGAAAGTACGCTTATTAAGTTTGCAGATGATTCCAAGCTGGGAGGGGTTGCGACTGCTCTAGAGGATAGGGTCATAATTCAAAATGATCTGGACAAATTGGAGAAATGGTCTGAGGTAAACAGGATGAAGTTTAATAAAGACAAATGCAAAGTGCTCCACTTAGGAAGGAACAATCAGTTTCACGCATACAGAATGGGAAGCGACTGTCTAGGAAGGAGTACGGCAGAAGGGTATCTAGGGGTTATAGTGGACCACAAGCTGAACATGAGCCAGCAGTGTGATGCTGCTGCAAAGAAAGGAAACATGATTCTGGGATGCATGAACAGATGTGTTGTGAGCAATACACGAGAAGTCATTCTTCCACTCTACTCTGCACTGTTTAGGCCTCAGTTGGAGTATTGTGTCCAGTTCTCGGCACCGCATTTCAAAAAGGATGTGGAGAAATTAGAGAGGGTCCAGAGAAGAGCAACAAGAATGATGAAAGGTCTAGAGAACATGACCTATGAGGGAAGGCTGAAAGAATTGGGTTTGTTTAGTTTGGAAAAGAGAAGATTGAGGGGGGACATGATAGCAGTTTTCAGGTATCTAAAAGGGTGTCATAAGGAGGAGGAAGAAAACTTGTTCATCTTGGCCTCTGAGGATAAAACAAGAAGCAATGGGCTTAAACTGCAGCAAGGGAGGTTTAGATTGGACATTAGGAAAAAGTTCCTAACTGTCAGGGTAGTCAAACACTGGAATAAATTGCCCAGGGAGGTTGTGGAATCTCCATCTGTGGAGATATTTAAGAGTAGGTTAGATAAATGTGTATCAGGGATGGTCTAGATAGTATTTGGTCCTGCCATGAGGGCAGGGGACTGGACTCGATGAGCTCTCGAGGTCCCTTCCAGTCCTAGTAATCTATGATTCTATATAAAGTATGCTGAATGGATGTAATATTATTACAGTTGCTCAAACCAGTGAGCAAACACATTGCTTCATTCTGAACAAACTGCATGTACCAAAGCTGTTCATCTGAAAGCCACGTGAAGATATTAGACTGTGCAGCCAGAAGTACGTGTCTATTTTGCAAGGTCATGAACCATAGATTAAATAAATGCTGCATTGGAAAATCATGCAAGTGAAAAGCAATGACATATAACTGGTGTTTTGGTTGCCATGGTTGAGAATGGTCAAAATTGACACCAAAAACTTCTAGCCTAACTACCCCTCATTGCTGTGAGACTAAAGTATGGATCTGAAGGACACTGATAGTTGTTCCTGACATATTTTTTCCACCAATCCTAATCAATTTTCAGTTGACCTCAAACACACCTGCTAGCTCAGCAGCAAGGCTGTGTTCCCCTGAATATTTGTTGTCCTTCTCAATTTGTTCTTACTAGAAAGCTTGAGCTAAAGGAAGGTGTAAATTTGACTCTGACCCATAGGAGAAAATGTGGTATTAATCAGTTCCTCCTGAGGAGGTCCTTTTACAGGCCTTCTCAGCCCCTTTTGGTCAAGTAGTTTCTTAGCCCTACTTATTATTTTTTCTAGTGTGCCTTTGTTCAAATGTTTCATATGTATAATTATTCTTCACAGTCCATCTCACAGCACTATATGGAACGTTTTACTGCAATCTACATACTGTGATACATTAGCAGCATTCCAGTTCACCACTCAGGGCAAGATTGTACCTACTCCATCACAGCTGCATAGGGGAAAGGTAAAGATTTCTGCACGCTCACTAAGTGTTAGAACAGGAATGGGCAACCAGGAATGAGGGATGGGTCACAGGAGTGGCCCTCCTTCACCTCAGTGGTCTGCAGCAGCCTATGGCCCACTGGGGCTCCACCTCTGGCCCTGTGGACCCCCTGTATTTGTCCATCGCCCCCCCCATGCACCTCTCTCAAACACTGGGGTACCAGAGCCCTGCACTTACCTGCTCCTCACCATCCCTCCCAGCACTTTTGGCCTGTGTCTAGACTGGCATGATTTTGCACAAAATCTTGCCGCCTCTCTACACTGGCCACGAGTATTTGCGCAAGAACACTGACTTTGTAATGTACAAAATCAGTGGTTCTTGTGCAAATACTCTGATGCTCCCACTCAGGGATAAGCCCTCTTGTGGAAGTATTCTTGCACAGGAGGGCCAGTGTAGACAGGTAACATCCATTTCTTGCATAAGAAAGCCCGATGGCTAAAATGGCCATCTGAGCTTTCTTGTGCAAGAGAGCGTCTACACTGGCATAGATGCTTTTGCACAAAAGCAAATCTTTTGCGCAAAGGCACATGCCAGTATAGATGTTTTCTTGCACAAATACTTTTAATGGAAAAACTTTTCTGTTGAAAGTATTGTGCAAAATCATACCAGTCTAGACGCAGCCTTGGAGTATGCAAACTGCCTGATTTGTGCTTCATCCCCTCGCCTACTCCCCCCCATTTACCAGAACTAGAATGCTGTGAACAGCTGATTCGTGATATTCCATATCTGGGAGAGAGGGGTAGGAGCGGGGATGGAACATGAATCAGATGATTCACATGCTCCAAAAGTGCTGGGAAGGAAGTGCAGGGCTCTGGTGCCCTGGTGCATCAGAGGTGTGTAGAGAAGGGCGGGGGGGAGGGGGAGGGGGAGGGGCAGCCAGGAGGTTTGTGGGCTGCATGTGGAGCCCAGTAGATCCACTGCGTTAGAGTTACTAGGGTCTTAGTCCCAACTGCTGAGGGAAGCTCAAGAATTGCACTCCAGATGTTTTCCAATAGATACTTCAGTTGGAAAATGGCAGGAACTGGGCAAAGTTTTAGCCCCAAATCTTCCCTTAAACTAGTCTCTGGAGTTGGCTAGCTATAGTGTGTGTGTGTTTGGGAGGGCAGTAAGTAACACCTTGAAAAGGGCTGTTAGCAAGCCCCTTTGTCCCCGTGCACCTTGGATGCCCCCATACTCTAGTTTTTGCATAAAATACACCAGCTAGTTTTCAATCAGTAACTACGCTGAAGAATGATTACTGTTCCAAGGATATTTTTATGTTACAAATAGAGACCTTGGCATAGGCCTATTCATGATAATGTCTTTATTAATTATATGATATTCCAAACTGATAGTCTCTTCTCCCAAAGCTATAGTGAGGAAAAAGAAAGATGGAAAAAGACTTTTCAAAGAGCGCTGGGTGAGGAGTCTGCAGGGATTAGAGGCAAAAGAGATGCAGCAACAGAAGTGAGTAGATAGTATTATACACACACATATGTAACAGTCCTAACACTCATGAACATTCGTGGGAGGAAGGCATGTAAGTAATAGACCCATTGTCATTCTCTATAAACAAATGGGTATTTTTTAAATAATACTGGATGATACCTTCAGCTGGTTTGAATTTACTTAGCTCTGTAGAGAGCTACTACAGTAGATGGGTTGCATGGGACTATTATATTGCCATACTAATTTCAACCCCCAATATTTGATATTAATTTTAACTAGCCTTTTTCATATTTACTTTTTAAATGTTCTGAAATCCTCCAATTTTCTGTTGAAAAAAACCTGCAAAATGCAAGAACTGAGTTCCCAGTTAAGAAAAATTCTTAATTTTCATCATTGTTTATGGTAAATGTTAATCCTCCTTGAACACACAGAGAAAAATAAACTATTCTTCTATCCATAAATGAATTGAAGACCTTCTACATATCACATATATAGTAGGGAAGCTCCAACGCCAAAATATCAATTAAGTTCAGCTTAATGTTAGAGTACACGTAATGCAAGCAAGTGACCGGTTCACATTGAGAATAGCCTGATACTGCTCTTAGGCAAAGTACTTGCTCCATCAGCTTAAGTGGTAACGGCCAACATTTTAGAGCAGAAGGTTTTGTGTTTAATAACCATTATAAAGGTCCAATGAATAAGCAACCCCTTGTCAATAGAAGAAACCTAGCCATAAAAGTAACTAAACATTTAAAATGTCTTATCTTCAGAATGTAATTTCCAAATAAAAATTTGATTATGTAAAAATTATGAAACCAAGAGTGCAGAGTTAAAAACATGATAAACATTATTTATACTAAGACAGATAACAATAACAATGAAAGCGCATCCAATAGGTTTTTACACTTTCAAAATCGGGACTCTCTGGTCCGGCAACATCCATGGTCTGGCAGAGCCGCAGATGTTGCTGGACCAGAGAGTCCCAGAGGCAAAGAGCTGAAGCCAGCCAGGAGAATGCAGGGCTGGGAAGCTCTGGCTGGGCCAGCAGTGGCTGGGCCAGGTGGTGCCTGGGGAGCCCTGGTCCGGCCAGAGAACCCCCGGCCTCAGCAGGACCATGTGGTGAACAGGGAGCCCCCACCCCGGGCAGGGAACCCCTGGTGTCAGCCAGGCCAAGCAGCAAATAGGGAGTCCCTGCCCCGCCTGGGGAACCCCTTGCAGCAGCAGGGCCAGGCGGCAGCACAGGCAGCCCTGGGGAAGCCAGGTCGGAGCAGGACTGGCCCCCGCAGCGGAGCTGGTGGCAGCCAGGCAGCACCAGCCAGGGAATCCCGGGAAACACCCAGTGGCAGCTGGCTGGGCAGCTGGGTGGCCCCAGCCAGAGAACTCCCCGATGTTGTCAGGGGCAGGTGGCCAGGGAGCCCCAGCCAGGGAACCCCTGGAATTCCCAGTGCAGTGAGGTTGGGGTGGCCAGGTAGCCCTGGCCAGAGAACCCCCAGCAGCAGCGAGGCAGGCAGCAGTAGGTGAGCCTTGGTCAGGGAGCCCTGGGGAATCCCAAACGGTAGCGAGGCTGTGGCATCTGAACAGGCTGGTGGTATGTAGGTGGCCCCGGCAGCAGAACCTGGGGAACTCCGGGTAGCAGCAAGAAGGAGCCCCAGTTTTGGAAGCTTGGGAGTGGGACAGCCAACATGGGAACACTGACCTCCCCTGGTCTGGCAAGCCGCCTGGTTTGGGACTGCTCAGGTCCTGACAGTGCCGGACCAAGAAGGTCCAACCTGTAGTTGCATGTTACATTTTCAGGAGCTGTGCGTGTGTTCCAGTCAACACCAAACAAACAGACTGGCAGACCACTGTTTCCATTGGACCAGAACAAATTGTGGCAGTATCAAGAAAATGCATCTGGGAGTTATGTCTACTGACTACTGTGAAATCCTTCTTCACAACTCAATAAGAAAATGAGCTAGTGGTATTGCCGCTGGGCTTTTTAGCCTGAAGATACCAGGAGAGGCATTCTAGGGGCAGAATTGGCAGAGCTCTACTTCATCACAGCAACCCTCAACTGACCATTAAGGCCCTCGTATCAGAGGAATAAATTAAAGCTTCATGAGACGTTGTCTAAGGGTATGGCTACATTAGCAACCCTAGTTCGAACTAGGGTGGCTAGTGCAGCCATACCCTAAGTTACATCAAGGCCCATGCCTGCCCTTAGTAATTGGCTCCCTGGTGCTTCCCATCACAAGAAGAAGGTGATCAGAGAGGGTGTGCAGTCCCTAATGGATGAAGGAGGTAAGCTAGTGACAGAGGATGTGGGGAAAGCTGAAGTACTCAATTCTTTCTTTGCCTCTGTATTCACGGACAAGGTCGGCTCCTGGACTTCTGTGCTAAGTGACGCAAGATGGGAAGAAGATGGACAGCCCTTGGTGGGTAAAGAACAGGTTAGGAACTATTTAGAAAAGCAAAACGTACACAAATCCATGGGTCCAGACTTAATGCACCCGAGGGTACTGAGGGAGTTGGCAAATGTCATTGAGGAGCCTTTGGCCATTATCTTTGAAAAGTCGTGGAGATCGGGAGAAATCCCAGATGACTGGAAAAAGGCAAATGTAGTGCCCATCTTCAAAAAAGGGAAGAAGGACGATCCAGGGAACTATAGGCCGGTCAGTCTTACCTCGGTTCCCGGAAAAATCATGGAAGGGATCCTAAAGGAATCCATTTTGAGACACTTGGATGAGAGGAAAGTGATCAGGAATAGTCAGCATGGATTCACAAAGGGCAAGTCGTGCCTGACCAATCTGATTAGCTTCTATGATGAGGTAACTGGCTCGGTGGACATGGGAAAGTCAGTGGATGTTATATACCTTGACTTTAGCAAGGCTTTTGATACCGTCTCCCACAATATTCTTGCCAGCAAGTTAAGAGAATGTGGATTGGATAAATGGACGGTAAGATGGATAGAAAGATGGCTAGAAGGCCGGGCCCAGCGGGTAGTGATCAACGGTTCGATGTCAGGATGGCGGTCGGTTTCTAGTGGAGTGCCCCAAGGTTCGGTTCTAGGACCAGTTTTGTTCAATATCTTTATTAATGACCTGGATGAGGGGATAGATTGCACCCTCAGCAAGTTTGCAGATGACACTAAGCTGGGGGGAGAGGTAGATACGCTTAAGGGCAGAGATAGGATCCAGAGTGACTTAGACAAATTGGAGGATTGGGCCACTAGAAATCTCATGAGATTCAACAAAGACAAATGTAGAGTCCTGCACTTGGGACGGAAGAATCCCAAGCATAGTTACAGGCTGGGGACCAGCCAGTTAAGTTGTAGTTCTGCAGAAAAGGACCTGGGGGTTACAGTGGATGAGAAGCTAGATATGAGTCAACAGTGTGCCCTTGTAGCCAAGAAGGCTAATGGCATATTAGGATGCATTAAGAGGAGCATTGCCAGCAGATCCAGAGATGTCATTATTCCCCTTTATTCGGCTTTGGTGAGGCCACATCTGGAGTATTGTGTCCAGTTCTGGGCCCCCCACTACAAAAAGGATGCGGAAGCATTGGAGAGGGTCCAGCGGAGGGCAACCAAAATGATTAGGGGGCCGGAGCATATGACCTCCGAGGAGATGCTGAGGGACTTGGGTCTGTTTAGTCTGCAGAAGCGAAGAGTGAGGGGGGATTTGATAGCAGCCTTCAACTTCCTGAAGGGAGGTTCCAAAGAGGCTGGAGAGAGGCTGTTCTCAGTAGTGACAGATGGCAGAACAAGGAGCAATGGTCTCAAGTTGTGGTGGGAGAGGTCCAGATTGGATATTAGGAAAAACTATTTTACTAGAAGGGTAGTGAAGCATTGGAATGGGTTACCTAGGGAAGTAGTGGAGTCTCCATCCCTAGAGGTATTTAAGTCTCGGCTTGACAAAGCCCTGGCCGGGTTGATTTAGATGGGATTGGTCCTGCCTACAGCGGGGGGCTGGACTTGACGACCTTCTGGGGTCTCTTCCAGTTCTAGGATTCTATAAGGGGATGGTTGGATGAAATAACATGATCTTGGTAACTAATTGACCATTCATTATCAGTTGGAAATAGGTCAATGGAGGGATGATAGGAGTTGCTCTAGGGAACTTTCTGGGTGTCTGGCTGGTGAGTCTTGCCCACATGCTCAGGGTTTAGCTGATCGCCATATTTGGGGTCGGGAAGGAATTTTCCTCCAGGGTAGATTGGCAGAGGCCCTGGAGGTTTTTCGCCTTCCTCTGTAGCATTGGGCACAGATTACAGCTGAAGGACTCTCTGCATGTTGGGTCCTTCAAAGTATTTGAATGCTTCAATATCTTTGATATAGGTGAGAGGATTATTCTAAGAGGGGTGGTTGAGATTCTGTGGCCTGCACTGTGCAGGGGGTCAGACTAGATGATCATAATGGTCCCTTCTGACCTTAAAGTCTATGAGTCTATGAGAATCCTCACCCCTTTCTTACTCATTGGCAGAGGAGACAATCACACCCTCTATATTTATATAGCCCTTAGTGCAATGGGGACCAAATCCTAAGTAGGAACTCTGGCACTATTATACAGACAAATGGAATACAGCTTGAACTTGACACTCTAAGCTTAGAGGCAGCAAAGGCCAAAAGAATCAGTAGCTGATGGATCATCATTTCATGACTACTGCTATAATTCTTCACTAAAGAAAGAGAAATACTGAATTCAGCTCTAGGGAGATTAAGTCTGCGTAATTTCTTATGCCTATGCTAATATGTAGCTCCAAAATTCTAATGGGCAATAAGAAAGAAAGAAAGACACAGAATATCTATCTGTTTTCAGCAAGCCAAACATTCTGCAAGCTCTCTGCACATGTAAATACAAAATATTGTGATAGAGCCCTTACAAGAAGTTAGTTTCTGCAATCAGCCTTTCCTCTTTTTATTTTAGGAAGCATTTTTTTCTTTCCTGGCCCTAAAAGCCCATACATTTGATAGGGATGAAAGATTTGGTTAGTGCTGTGACATCCGGTCCTTAGGTTGATTGCTAAAATGAAACTTGTATTAGATCATCAAATGCATCTGGTGAGAACTGAAAACTGGAGCACAAGGCCCAGAATCCAGAATATCCCCTTTCTGTCATTTTCCCTTTCACTGGTCATTTTGCAAAGTCATTGTTATCACTCAGTTCAGAAAACACAAGACTGTTAAAACACAGTCTCTAATCTGTAGTCAGAAAGAGAGGAGGGGAGAGGACAAACCATGGGCCAGAGCAGACAAACAACCGCATACAAAGGAATCCAATGCATCAGGGAAGGGCAGACAAATAAGCAGTGGCAAATTTTTAAAGTGCTTGTACACAAATGCTAGGAGTCTGATTACTAAGATGGGTGAACTAGAGTATCTCGTATTAAATGAGGAGACGGACATAATAGACATCACTGAAACCTGGTGGAATGAGGAAAATCTGTGGGACACAATCATACTGGGATATAAAATAGATAGAAAGGATAGAGCAGGCCGAGTGGGTGGCGGAGTGGTACTGTATGTGAAAGATAATGTAGAATCAAACGAAATAAAAATATTAAGTGAATCAACATGTTCAATAGAATCGCTATGGATAGTAATTCCATGCTCCAATAATAAGAAATTAGCAGTAGGGATATATTACCGACCACCTGACCAGGACAGCGATACTGACATTGAAATGCTAAGGGAGATTAGAGAGGCTACCAAAATAAAGAACTCTATAATAATGGGGGATTTTAATTACCCCCATATTGACTGGATACATGTCACCTCAGGAAGAGAGGTGGAGATAAAATTTCTCAATGGCTTAAATGACTGCTTCTTGGAGCAGCTGGTGCAGGAACACACAAGGGGAGAGGCAATTCTCAGTTTAGTCCTGAGTGGAGTGCAGGATCAGGTCCAGGATATAACCGTTACCGGACCGCTTGGGAATAGTGACCATAATATAATAACATTCAACATTCCTGTGGTGGAAAGAACACCTCAGCAGTCCAGCATCCTGGCATTTAATTTCAAAAAGGGGAATTACACAAAAATGAGGAGGTTAGTGAAACAGAAATTAAAAGGCACAGAGACTAGAGCCAAATCCCTGAAAGCTGCATGGAAACTTTTTAAAGACACCATAATAGAGGCCCAACTTAAATGTATACCCCAAATTAAAAAACATAGCAAGAGACCTAAAAAAGAGTCACTGCGGCTTAACCACCATGTAAAAGAAGCAGTGAGGGACAAAAAGGTATCTTTTAAGAAGTGGAAGTCCAGTCCTAGTGAGATAAATAGAAGAGAACATAAACACTGTCAAATCAAGTGTAAAAATGTAATAAGAAAAGCAAAAAAAGATTTTGAGGAACAGCTAGCCAAAAACTCAAAAAGAAATAACAAAATGTTTTTTAAGTACATTAGAAGCAGGAAGCCTGCTAAAAAACCTGAGGGTCCCCTACATGATCGAGCTAGAAAAGGATCAATCAAGGACGATAAAGTCATTGCGAAGAAACTAAATGATTTCTTTGCTTCAGTCTTTACAGCTGAGGACGTTGGGGAGATTCCTGAATCTGCACTGTCCTTTGTGGGTGATGAATCTGAGGAACTGTCCCGGATTGCAGTGTCTTTAGAGGAGGTTTTGGAACAAATAGAAAAACTTAATGTTAACAAATCTCCGGGACCGGATGCCATTCATCCAAGGGTTCTAAAAGAACTCAAATGGGAAATTGCTGAGCTATTATCTGTGGTTTGTAACCTATCCTTTAAATCGGCTTCCGTACCTAATGACTGGAAGGTAGCCAACATGACACCAATATTTAAAAAGGGCTCTAGAGGCGATCCTGACAATTACAGACCGGTAAGTCTAACTTCAGTACCGGGCAAATTAGTAGAAACAATAGTAAAGAATAAAATTGAGAAGCATGTAGAAGAACATAATTTGTTGGACAAAAGTCAACATGGCTTCTGTAAAGGGAAATCCTGTCTTACTAATCTGTTAGGGTATGTCTACACTACAACGTTAATTCAAACTAAGCTAATTCGAACTAACGGATCCAGACTAAAAAACTAGTTCGAATTAGCATTTTGCTAATTTGAACTAGCATGTCCACATTAAGTGGACCCTGAACCGGGCTTAAGGATGGCCGGAAGCAGTGCTGGCAGGGCATCAGAGGAGGAATTAGAGTGTGGAGATGCTTTCTCAGGCTAGCCGAGGGCTGTGCTTAAAGGGTCCCTACCCTCACCCCGGACAGACAGTTCTCAGGAGTGCCCCGCTTGCAGAGCAGTCCTGGCTTGGATTGCGTGGACTACCCACACTGGGCACATCACAGCACTCGGCCATCAGACCGGCTGCACTTGCCGCAGGCTGCCATCTGGGGAGAGGGGGCAATTGGGGGGCTGCAGGAGAGCTTCTACCCCCAGAAGCCCGCAGAGCCAGCCCAGTCCTCCCCATCGGGGGCTCGTGCCCCATTCCTCCCTCACCTCCTTCCACTTACCCCTCCCTAGCCCCTCTTCTTGATGTACAAAATAAAGGACACGTGTCTTCCAAAATGGAATCTGTCTTTATTGAACAAAAGTGGGGGAGACCAGGAAAAGGAGGTGGGAGAGGGGAAGAGAGAGGGTGGGAGAGGGGAGGGCAACTACAATGATGAGGGGTTTGGAACAAGTCCCATATGAAAAGAAGCTAAAGAGACTGGGACTTTTCAGCTTAGAAAAGAGGAGAAGGAGGGGGGACAGGATAGAGGTCTCTAAAAGCAGGAGTGGGGTGGAGAGGGTGCATACAGAAAAGTTCTTCATTAGTTCCCATACTAGAAGGACTAGAGGACACCAAAGGAAAGGAATGGGTAGCAGGCTTCAAACTAGTAACACAAAGTTGTTCTTCACAAAGCAGAGTCAACCTGTGGAACTCCTTGCTCCAGGAGGCTGTGAAGGCTAGAACTAGAACAGAGTTTAAAGAGAAGTGAGATAAGTGTCTTTCTGCCTGTTCTCCAAGGCTACAAGTGAGCTCTTGTTTGTATGGATGGATGTTTTTAAGTCAGATGTTTATAACTCAGGGATTGCCTGAACACAGCCTGGTGACATCAGGTAACAGTCTGTCATGGATTACATCCATACACACAGTGATGAAAAATATATTCATTACAAATGTAAAGGAAAATTAATGTATAGGAAAACTTGAGTATTGAAATTTCTCTGGTATTTTGCCATTCATTGATCTTTCTAGTCAAACAGGGCTTGTTCCCTAATAGTTATGGAAGAATGCAAATAATGAAGTCACAGGGAAACAAAATGGGCCATGTTGCAAAGGCTGGGGAAAAGCTGGGGATGATCGGCGAATATCCTGCTTCCTGTATTAAACATTAATGCAGAGATCCAAACATAACTAAAGTGCAGTTATTCCTGGTTTGTGGTCAGGGAAAAATAATGGTGAATCATCTTCAGAACCAACAGATGACATAAAGATGGCCCATGGTGAGTAGATTACAAGCCAGCACAGCCGCGCAGCGCGGTCTGCACATGCGCAGTGTGCCGAACCGCACAGCTGGCGAGCGGGACTCGCTGCCACTTGGTGAGTCCCTGATTATGGGCCTCACTGTAACATTCATTTTCCTCACAGACACAGTACAGGAGCAGAAGCTCAATAGAATGTGTCATATAGCAACATGCCTTACCTTACCTGGTGCCTTCTATGGGTACGTCTAAACTACATGCCTCCGTCGACGGAGGCATGTAGATTAGCCAGATCGGCAGAGGGAAATGAAGCCGCGATTAAAATAATCGCGGCTTCATTTAAATTTAAATGGCTGCCCCGCTCTGCCGATCAGCTGTTTGTCGGCAGATCGGGGCAGTCTAGACGCGCCGCGCCGACAAAGAAGCCTTTGTTAAGTCCGGTGCGGAGGGTGTCGAATTTTAGCATGAATGCCAGTTCAGAGGATTCCCTTTCAAGTGCAGATTTGAATGTCTTCTGAAGTAGGATGCAGGTTAGCAGGTCATTGAGACTGTGTCCTTTCTGGTTGAAATGACAAGAAACTGTTTTCTCTTTGTGATCTTGTCTGATATCTGTTTTGTGGGCATTAATCCTTTGGCGAAGTGTCTGAGATGTTTGTCCAATGTACATAGCAGACGGACACTTTCGGCACATGATAGCATAGATTATATTTCTGGATGCGCAGGAATATGTGTTCTTGATCTTATAACTCACTTGGTTAGGTCCAATAATGGTATCAGCAGAATGAATATGTGGACAAAGCTGGCAACGGGGTTTGTTGCAAGGGAAGGTACCAGGGTTGGTATTAGTGTGGTATGTCCTGTGGTGGTTGGTAAGAATCATCTTGAGGTTAGGTGGTTGTCTATAGGAGACTATGGGTCTGTCTCCCAGAGCCTCTTTGAGTATGGTATCCTGTTCCAATATAGGCTGTAGTTTATTGATAATGTGTTGGACAGGTTTAAGTTGGCATTCAAATCTGCACTTGAAAGGGAATCCTCTGAACTGGCATTCATGCTAAAATTCGACACCCTCCGCACCGGACTTAACAAAGACCCCAACTATCTTACACATTACAAAGATAGCTTCCCCAATTATCACCTCTAATACTATTAACTCACAGACATTTCCCCTTCCCCACCTCTAATATCATTAACTCACTGGCATTCACCTTCCTTCTCCCCCCCCTCCCCCCACATCCCCCTTCTGTTCTGTAATGTGATTTGTCCTTTTCATGTGTGTTCATTTTCTTAAATTGTATCCTTTGGTATATATGGTTGTGACTGTTTTCTTCCATTATTTGATCTGAGGAAGTGGGTCTGGCCCACGAAAGCTCATCATCTAATAAACCATCTTGTTAGTCTTTAAAGTGCTACATTGTCCTATAAAGACTAAGAAAATGCTTGCAACTTTTAAAATATGCCAGTTACTTGCTGTTTGATGCACAAAGCTATTTTTAAAAAATTCCAGTATGTAATAGGTACTTTCCAGGCAGAAAAGAAAGAATCATCCCTGCTCCAAACAGCTAACAGTCTAAGCTTAGGTTGGTGGACAAATAGACATTGAATTATAGATTCTTTACCATTCCTGCCAATCCTTTTTTGTGTGGCTATTCTTTCTGCTTCCAAATCAAATTTAATACAACAAAAATTGCTTTCCAGAAAAAAAAATCTTATATAACGCTGGTATGGGTCTGTCACCATGAAATAAAGAGATTAGATGTCCATGTAGATCAGGGTCTTGCCTTGATCTGGCCCCAAGGCTCAGGGTTCCCATCTTCCTTTTTTTTTTTTTTTTTTTTTGCTGCTTCTCTCTTGTGTGTAGTTCCCAGCTGGCTTTTCTGTGGGTCTGGGAATGGAGATTATAACTGAAATATTCGTACTACTGAACAAAACAATATGGTTGTTCTTTCCAAAATGTACAACTGAGCACAGACCAGTGTAACTTTGAAAATTTACTAGACAGAAGAAAAATGCTGCTTTTAATCATCTTAATGCACATGAACAAGCACAGAAACAATTTCCTTGCCTTCTCATTTTCTTAAATTTTCCCCCTTTATTGTTTAGTCCTAAACATTTTTCATGGCACTAGACTGTATTTTTTTTGGGGGGGGGGGGTGGTTTTTTGGGGGAGTTTTTTGTCCCTTTTGCTGCCTGATTGGTCAGTTTCAGTTCCAAATGAGGTCTGGGGTTTGACTGGTAAGTTTGTAATTCTGGTGTTTGTAACTCTGAGGTTCTACTGTATTTCTAATTGTTAGATAGCTAGAAATGGGCATATCTGCTGAAAGAATGTGAGTTTGAGAAGACAGCTGTCTGAAAGCAGCAGTCCTTTCCCTCCCTGAGAATCCTTTGGTGTACAGTGAAAGTCAGCGTTAAGTTAATTTTTTCCCCCCAACATTACTATGAGGTGGTTTACACTAGAATATTAGATCAGTTTAACTTCTTCAGACAGAGGTGTGAAGAATCCACACTTCTGAGTGGAGTGAGGTGACAGAACTAGCTGCTGCCTCATGGGAGGGCGGATCACCTACTTTGGCACGGTAATCCCTTTGGTTGGCATAAGTAGTATCTACACTTACCTGCTACAACGGGTCTCCTGCAGTGGTGCCACTATAGTTTAAATGTAGACAAACGATTTAAAAGTGCCTCCACACTCATCTGTTCTGTCAATCTGTCCAGTCAAAGCAATATTCACTTCCTTACTTCCCAAAATACATTTTTACCATCTTTAACACCAGTTACCACTGCAAAACCAATGCAGATATGGGAGAGTCTAATGTGGCTGCCCTGGCTCATCCACTTCTAATGGAGCAGTTAATTAAGTTTCCTGTGCATGTGCTTAGCTTTTCCTTCCCAGCTCCAATAAAGACAATGAGCTTCTGTGGGTGTAACTGAACACACATATTGAAAACAATGGTATTGAATAAGTGTAGCAGAGTTATCATCAGACCTGCAAAGTCTTTATTACTGGAGACAATGAGCAAACTAGAAAGAACATAACCTGAGTTCCTATTCCAGGATAGAATTTGTATGGATGGCAATTAGGAAATAATATATGTACTCATAATTGGCATAAAACCGACATGAAAAACTTTTATTATTAACAACAGCATCCCAGTAATGCCTAGAGACCCCAGATAAGATCAGAGACTCATTCAAATAGGAATTGTGCAAGTATGGAAACTACACCTCGCCTGAGGAACTTTCAATCTAAATAGATCAGCGGAAGTGAGGGAGAAAAGAAGCAATCTGATCCCTATTTTACAAATGAGGAACTGAGGCAGAGTCATTTAAGTAACTTAGTCTAGGTCACACAGGAACTTTGTAGCAAACCCAGGCATCAAACCCGGAAGGCCAGGAACAATGATTTAACCACATGCTCAGACTTCTTAGGTAGATTCACCATACTGAAAAAATGACCCCTCCCACGTCATTTATTTTAAACATAGATTTTGTTCAGTTCCATAAAATCTATGTGGGTTCTTGAAAGTCATGAGCTTCCAAAGGCTACTTCTACACTGTTCGTTTTTTGCAGAAAAGGAAATGCAAGTGAAGTGCTCATTAGTAAATCTTGCACTCTCATTTGCACATTCTCTTCCGATCCTTTTTGTGGAAGAGGTTTTTGAAAAAAAAACAAAAAACCCCACAGTGAATAGGAATAAGGGTTCTTGCGCAAAAGGTTTTTTTTTTTTCCAAAAAATGGCCCCATTTACACTGCATTTTTTCCATAAAAACCTCTTCCGCATATGCAAATGAGAGCGTAAGATTTGCTAATGCACACTTCATTTGCATTTCCACTTCTGCAAAAAACGAATAGTGTAGACGTAGCCAAAAGGAAGCTTAAAAACCTGTTAAAAAGGGAAGAATCCTATGCACTGGGGTTATAATAGTGGAGATGTTTGCAACAAAGGGAGACAGTTTACATAGAAGCTGAAGTTAACCTATGGAATTCACTCTTGCAAGAAATAAGTCTGATCACAGACTTCTCCCCACTTGCAGCAAGAAATGCAAACTCATTTATTTGACTGAGCTGCTTGTGACAGATGCAATAATCACAAACAACAAAAAACCCATAAGCCAACTAAACATTTTCTCCTAAAAAAAAGAAAGAAACATTTTGCATACTGTGATAAGGATTAGAAAAACAAACAGAGTAATGAATAAGTGGCACCCAGTGTGAAGTTAATGCATGGGAAATCTTGTGGGGGTTGCCTCTGCTGAAATAAACTTGGTTAAGAATAGTTAGAGAGCACAAAAGCAAAAGTGAGTAAAAAAATTAACAGAATAAGTTCTTCATTTCAGCCTATGGAGGAAGTTCTGAAAATGAGTCACTTTAAACAGGACTCTTGAGTTAAACAGTACTTCAGCCTCTGTTTCAAATATTGCCAGCGCCTGCCTTTAAATATGGGACATTTGAGCCTACCGTAGGTGTTAAAGTAAAGTTCCTGCACCAGGGTTTTTCTACCTAACCTGACAGGTGTAAAAGGCGTGGTCAGGTAGAAAGTACTACCACTCCTTTCCTAAACTATCACTACACAAATCCCAACTGCAGGAATCAAATTTTCCCCCTTTAACATGGAAACTCAGGTCATTCAAGTAGCAGACTGGCAACCGTCCTCCACAGCACCTCAGAGCTATTCAGAGCACACAGGCAGGCGTAAGGGCAGGCAGCCCAGAATGAAGCACTAATAGAGCCAATAGCAGCCTCTGTCCTCATCAGGTCTGGGGTACAGGTTGGAGGAAGTGTCTTACAATCACCTGTATGTAACTGCCTCTCTGTCCATGCCTGCGTACTAACCAGACAAGTGGATCTCTCCTGGTGGTGCAGAGGTGAGCCCTTCCTCTTCAGTTTTCACAGCCAGAGAATGCACTCTCCTGGTCAACGAGAGGACCACATGTACTTTGTCCCCGGGGGCTGTGGAGCAAGTTCTTCAGCTGTCACCTAGGACTTTGTGTGGAAATGCTGGGGGAGAAGGACCCACTAGCAGTCCTTCTGGGATTTGGCTTCACATTGTGCCTTTCACAAGGAACCCATTCTGGAAACCATTCAGCATCTAGTTTAAAGCTAGTTTTTGCCCTCCTCTTATGAGGCCGTGCAAGAGACAGTAAGACCCTGTCTACTCTCAAATGGCCATGGAAAGGGCCACACAGAATGGCAGCCTCTATGCTGAGGGAAGTGCAAGGGCTAATGCAAAGATGATTTCCCCACAAACCTCAGGGAAAAATTCAGCAGAGGTGGGATAGGGAGAAAGTGAACTCATGCTTCCCTCCTCCCTGCATGTACCAGCAAATAAAGCCTACAGTACAGGGCAAAGAGGCTGCACCCTTTAAAGGGGTACGGTGCATCAGTGCTGCGTCTGAAGTAGTGCAGCTTCATTTGGCACCTAGTGTGTATAAGACCTGCTCCAAAGCTTACTGAAGACAATGGAAGTTTTTCTGTTTACTTCAGTGAACTTTGGAGCAGGCCTATAAAATGGACGAGCCTCATTTCAGGAAAGATCATAAGCATTCAATGAGTCTACTCTACCATTACTTAATTGTACGGGGTCCTAACTTACCACTTACCAGGCCCAAATATGGAATGAAGACCAAACTGAGGGACACAAAAATATTATTCATGTAGAACACTTACAATGTTGTGAGATTACTGTAATCAGCTCTACATCTAATCTCCCTCTTATGACTCTGCATTTGTAATCTTCGTCATCTCCAGCAATAAAAGTGGAAGGACAGAAAATTTGCCATTTGATGGGTATAAAGGCGAGATTGGAAGGTGAATGACAATTTGGCTCCGTGTAAAACTTCCAGCAGGCTCAGAATGTAGGAGCAGACTCTGAATATAATCTTCATAAATGGTCAATTTTTCATAAATAAAAATGTGAACTGTAGCTTTTCCTGGTGAATTTAATAAATGCAGATATGAAAAATATATTTGTCAGACTGAATACTCAGACAGCATAGCAAAAAGGATTGAACGTCTTAGCTATCAAAAGTCTTGTAATAACAGATGTACAGTATAATAAAGTTCACAAGTGGGCTAACAGAAACGTTTCTCATGATTTCATGACTTTTTATGGTAATTCTTTCTTCTGAGCATCAGCCAATACACTTGAGTCACTCTTGAACTCTTCATTAAGGACAGGGTCAAGTGTTGCCTAAAATACATGTATTCAGAACTTGTCTCAGTTCTCTCATCCAACACAATGACCAGTGAATATTCAACAGTGAATCACTAGATTCTACTTCACTTTTTCACATATCTGAAGAAGATTAAAAACACTGAATGACAAAATATAGAATGTATTGTATCAGAAATTATACATAGTTCCTAGTGCAATGGGGAAATGCTGATAGGCACTTTTGCCTACAGCACTAAAATTCCCTGCTCAGTCAGTGGGACTATTCAACAAGCATTGTTTCTCATAGAATGATTACTTACCAGCATAAAGATCCTAGGTATGAAGCTTTAGATGGCAAGGTCATGAGCTTTTTTTATATAGTATTAAGATGCTTCATTGTGTGGAAAATAAATATTACAAAATAAATATTACAGAACAGCTCTTAGTCTAACATGCTATCGCTTTCAATAACTTTCATCTCCGAGGTTGAAATTTCCCAATTTGGGGCCAGGCTTTCTACTGCCCTCAGTTTCCATTAAGTACAGCAGAGTGAGGGGTGCTAGTGAGCTGGTTGTGGCTCCCTGATTCTCTGGTTCAGCTTTGGCCCTTGCCCCTGTAAGAGAATCCTAGATGCTGCTCTAATTAGTGTGGGCTAGTCATGGGCTTCATTGACCTTGGAATTTTTCTGATTTGTATGAGGAACAAGATCATTTCCCTGAATGACATTTCCTCAGAATGACAGAGCACAACGTGGCTTACATCTGTCTTTTAAGTATCACCCATTTTCAGCTGTGCCAAAGCACAGCTCAGCCACAGGCATCTTTGTATTAGCTTCAGTCAGAATAAAATGGGGCCCTAGGGTCCCTCTTCTGCAGTTAAATACACGCTTAACTTTATGCATGTGAGTAGTTCCATGGTGAAATACAACAGATACCTCTTACGCAGTCACAGTGCCGGATACTGCTGGGAGGAGGGCTATTTCTCCTTGTGCTGCAGCTTAGCTCCATTGTCACTAAGCTGTGCACCCAAAATGCAACAGTACGCTGATATTTGGCTGAAGTACCCTATGAAAGAAATTCATCCATTGCTTGCTGTAGCATTCCATGGAGCGCAAATGAGGCCTGCTGCTCACTGAAATCCACCATAACTGAGTACGGCTCCTTACTCTTCCGTAGAAGCATCTGGGATTTTTTTCCACATAGGATCATTCTAGCTCCTTTATTTTATACTAAATAATCCTTTTTAAAGACTGATTCATCAGAGCTCATCAGATTTGAGGTCAAAAAACTTTAAGGGACTCCATAATCTTTCCACATATAGAAGTGGCCAGATTCAGAGCTTAGTTAAATCTGGACAAACCTTATTAGCATCACTAAATTTCCTCTGGATTTTCAGAATTTGCACTAGAATGCTTAAATAGAAACTTTCACACGGGCAGGTATTACAAAGCATGTAGTTTTAAGTGATTTCTCTCGCACGGCACTTACACTTATGTAGTCACGTCCTCTGCAGTCAATCAACACATGTAGACTAGATATCAAGCCAGAAGTGTGCTGCAATGTGCATTAATGGCACCAAGGTAATGTTGGAAAGCTGAGATTGGTCAGCAAGCAAATGTGTTGACTGAGGTTAAGAAAACTAACATCCCTCTGCCCCTGTGGTTTTTGCACCTGAATCATATGAAAGGAAGATAAAGAAAGTTGGCTGCTCTTAAATATCTCCAGAGATGGAGATTCCACAACCTCCCTAGGCAATTTATTCCAGTGTTTAACCACCCTGACAGTTAGGAAGTTTTCCTAATGTCTAACCTAAACTTTCCTTGCTGCAGTTTAAGCCCATTGTGTCTTCTCCTAGGCTACGTCTACACTGGCCCCTTTTCCGAAAGGGGCATGGTAATTTCAGAGATCATAATAGGGAAATCCGCGGGGGATTTAAATATCCCCCGCGGCATTTAAATAAAAATGTCCGCCGCTTTTTTCCGGCTTTTTTTGCCTCATTAGAGACAAACACAAATACAACAGAGCTTCTTTCCACTGTAGTCCAACGCAAGGGGGACTATTTTGGATTACAGTTTTATTTTAGGCTTCCAAGAAGTCTGAAAGGGGGAGAATGTGTGTGTATACGCACACATGCACATACTTTAGTTCCTCTCTCACTACAACTACAGGGCACCCCTCTTTCACAAAAGCCTATGCAACTGAAGCACCGATTAGCATATTGTCATGCTTCATTTGCATAATTCATTAGAGGCCATTTTTGCGCAAGAGTCTTTGTGCAAAAAAGAGCCATCTACACAGCTCCTTTTTGCACAAAAACACCCTCTTGCGCAAGAGCTATTCTTTCTGAAAAAATTGAGAAGAATGGCTCTTGTGAAAGAGGGTGTTTTTGCCCAAAAAGGAGCTGTGTAGAGGGCTACTTTTTGTGCAAAAGCCTCTTGTGCAAAAATGTCCCCTGATTAATTATGCAAATGAAGCAGGGAAATATGCTAATCTGCACTTTGTTTGCATAGGCTTTTGTGCTAAAGAGATGCAGTGTAGACATACAAGTGTTAGTCCTCCTCTTAAGTGCTGTTTACACTAGATTTTTATTTTGATAAAGCTATGTCCCTCGGTCGGTCGGCTGTGTGAAAAATCCTGACCCTTGAGAGTCATCTATACTAGCCAGTGTAGACTAGTGCTAGGTCAAGAGGAGACTTCTCCCATTGACCTAGCTACCCCTTCTTGGGGAGGTGATGTACCTCCACCAAGGAGAGAACTCCTATTACTGTGGGCACTACTTATGCTGAAGTGCTACAGTGGTGCAGCTGTAGCATTCTGAGTGTAGCCAAACCCTTAAAGATTCATCCCCAAACATCCAATAGTACAATAATGTTGTACTGTCTTCCTGGGTTATGAATTTTTGACAACTGTCCTGCAAATCCTTGAATTCCAGCAAGAAATTGTAGCCCTTCTTATAGGCAGAAGAGGAGAGTCAACCTTTTCCATCCAACCTCCAGCTGAAGATCCAGACACCTCAGCCACTCTTACGGGAGATTCTAACAGAAGACACATTAAATTAGTTTACCAAATGAGAGGCTCAGTTTTTCAAAGCAGTGGTTCCCTAAAATCAATCACTTGAAGTAGTACAGGTAGTGCAGGTAGCATAATCTATCCTTATTATTGCCCAATGCTGTCAATTCTAGGACCTTGCCTTCAGATGCTTATAACTTTGCAAAACTTAAGCCAGACATTTTCTCACTTGGTTTCAGCCTCAGGCTGAAATTTTGGAAAGTTTCAGAGAAGATGATTCAGCCATTACTGAGAAAATGCCGTCCATAAGACAGAAGTCCATGGGAAAAAATAGTTTGCAATCATGGAATTAAAAACTGGACCATAATGTGCACACACATGGGAGCTGAGTTCATTGAACAGGCAATCTTAAGTGTGACATTTCCTACCTTTTGAATGTTTGACTTTGCAACCTTAACATCATTTTAGTCTCATTTTAATATATTATTATCTACAATGAATAAAAGCAAATTCTAAACTTCAAGATATGTAACTGTGTTTAAAATGAATCATTGTGTTAATTGATGACATATTAATTTCCTTTCCTATGCAGCACACGGCGACCAGTCTCCCTTTGATGGAAGGGGGGGAGTACTGGCTCATGCCTTTGCACCAAGCCCAGGGATAGGAGGAGATACTCATTTTGATGAAGCTGAGAAATGGTCACAAAATCATATAGGTAAAGTATTTCCTGTGCCCTTCGCAACAAATTCAGCTCCTTCTACACAAAGCCCTGGCGTTTTCTTCCTATAACTGTTCGTCCCTCTCTCTTATATATAATGTAACATACTTACCTTTGCCTGCCATAGCATATATATAAGGTCTGTATTCTGTGGAGCTTAAATCACTTTACAAAAGTGGGAGAGCAATATTATCCTGGTGTTTTTGTAAGTTAGACACAACTTTAAGTGATTTGCCTATGGTCAAAAGGTGGGCCATTAACAAAAGGAGAGTCAGGAATAGATTGCAGGTTTCCTGACTTCCCATTCATGGCCTCTGAAAAATTCTTACTAAAACATGGGAGAGCAGATAAACTTAAATTAAACCTATAGGATTTCATCACAATGAAAAGATGTGAATTCTCCTGCTTGTGATTCTCTGTTCCATTGTATGTTAACAATTCTTTTCCGCTTTTTTATATATGAAAATTTTAGGAACAAATTTGTTCCTTGTTGCTGCTCATGAATTTGGCCATTCTTTGGGACTGGGTCATTCAAATGTTCAAGGTGCTCTGACGTACCCTATTTATCGCTACTGGGATCCAAACACCTTCGTCCTTCCAGATGACGACAGACAAGGAATTCAGCGATTATATGGTAATTTCAGTGTCAGATGTTAATTTTGATATAAAAAATACCAAAAAGGGATAGATTTTGTCATACTTTAAGTCCCTTACTCAGACAGCCAAACTGGTTTGAATGGTCTACTCTCTGAGCAAGGTACTACTCAGTGAGAGTACCTAAATTTAGACCAAGCCAACATGATATACTTTATCCCTTCCGCCTATTCTTTCTGGAGTCTAAGAGTAAGCTGTCCATATCGCAAAACCACCTAATGGAGTTATAGACCGGGACTGACAAAGGGTCCCCTACACACCAGTGCTTTGCAGAAATCAATGATGGCATGCTGCTAACCTAACTGCCAGTGAGTAGTACCTTGCTCTACCAAAGAGGATATTGAAAGCAGTATGGCTGCTTGCTGAATGTGAGATTGTGTAATGTGGCTGTGTCTAGACTGGCCAGTTTTTCCGCAAAATCAGCTGCTTTTGCGGAAAAACTTGCTAGCTGTCCACACTGGCTGCTTGAATTTCTGCAAGAACACTGACGATCTCATGTAAGATTGTCATTGTTCTTGCGGAAATACTATGCTGCTCCAGTTTGGGCAAAAGCCCTCTTGCGCAAATCATTTGCGCAAGAGGGCCAGTGTAGACAGCACAGTACTGTTTTGCACAAAAAAGCCCTGATGGCTAAAATGGCGATCGGGGCTTTTTTGCGCCAAAGCGCGTCTAGATTGGCACAGATGCTTTTCCGCAAAAAGTGCTTTTGCGGAAAAGCGTCCATGCCAATCTAGATGCTCTTTTCTGAAAATGCTTTTAACAGAAAACTTTTCCATTAAAAGCATTTCCGGAAATCATGCCAGTCTAGACGTAGCCTGTAAGTATGGCAGAATCTGGCCCTCACATCACTGTTCTCGGGGTCAGGACCTACTCATTCTAGGTTACAGTGGCAAAACTGTTCTCTAAAACTATGGCACTTGTGTGTGAACATTTGCTTCCATCAGACACTTCACAAAGGGACAGCAATCATGGTACATATTTCTCTGAATTTTGTCTCAAACAAATACCTTATTGTTTCCGTATTTCTATTCCACAGGCAGAAAAAGAGAAAACTTCTAAAGAACCATGGTGTTTTTAAAGAGAATGAAGAAGTCAGCAAGTGTACTTTTCTTTCACACCAGAAATGTTTCATTTTATTTCTTTAAATGGCAAATGTTTGAAGATCAATTTCTGCTCCTATACATTTAGGCTACATCTAGACAGCAGTGCTATTTTGGGATATCCAAAGTATCCACAAATAGCTATTTCGCATCTTTAAATGCACCCATGACTTCGAAATATATTCCGGTGTCCCTGTAGCCCTCGTTCCATGAAGGTTAAGGGACTTGCTGGAATAGCGCTTTATTTTGAAATTTTAAAATAATCTATTTCAAAATTAGATTGAAATAAGATATGCAATTTGCGTAGCTCAAATTGCGTAGCTTATTTTGACCTACTGGTGCAGTGGAGATGCACCTTTCCTGAGATTTGAAAACCTCTTTAAATGTATTCAGTAGTTTCTATGAAAATAAAAATTCTCCCAGCACTATTCTGCCATCCTACATTCCTGTCTGTCAAACGCTGGTGGTTTGCATTTCACTGGGGGGCTCGGTGACTACTATATGGTCAATGCATGCAGGACAAAAATTGTCAGGTGGGTGCTTGAAGTGCATCTAACATCACGATTTAGGCTCTCTGTTCCCAGCCCATCCCCTTCTCCTCCTTACTGCATATACATACCCAGACTCTGAGTACCCTCCACAAGGCCCAGAGAAAGCATGTAAGGCAGTGAGTGGTTCACAAAGTGTGGGCTGCAACCATCTTGCAGGTAAGCTGCAGGCTCTGGGTTCACACACCCCTATACTGGGGAACCTACACTGGTGCTCCAGCTCTGCAGCTCCCCTCTTGGGGGAGGATCCTCATGGGCCAGATCTAGCTCATGGGGACAGGAAGCAGCTCCATGCACTCCCACTCCTCCTCCTCTGAGCTGGGGGATTGGCAGTCCAAGAAACTGTTCACCTGAAAGCTTTCCCTGCTGCTTCCATTGGCCAGATTCATGGTGCCTGAGAGCGACAGGAGGTACAGAGCCAGGTAAGTGTCGTCCCCTCCGCCCCACCTTCATATCCAAACTTCACACTCCCATTCCCGTCAGGCACCATTACTTTTTACCCTGCAAGGTAAAGTAAGGGCTGGCAGAGCCTTGAGAAGATTGGATGGGTGGCTCACGGACTGGTGGTGTTATCGAGTTAACATCAAGTCAACTCAGGGATGGTCTAGACAGTATTTGGTCCTGCCATGAGGGCAGGGGACTGGACTCGATGACCTCTCAAGGTCCCTTCCAGTGCTAGTATTCTGTGATTCTATGATTCAAGCCTGAGAAATTCTTCCTCTTGCTGAAGGGGTAACAAGATGAGTCAGAGCCCTAGGCACTCCAAGAAAATGACATACATACCCCTGTAAGCTCCTTTTCCTCCTCCGTGTCTTGGCCAAACCCACATACGGCCAGACCTTCAAATATGTTCAAACCATGTTCATATATGTTATGGACTGTTATAAAGAGAATGTGATCAACTGTTCTCCATGTGGACTGAAAGTAGGAGAAGTAGCAATCAGCTTAATCTGCAGCAAGGGAGATTTAGGTTCAATATTAGGAGAAACTTTCTAAGTAACTATAAAAACAGTTAAGCTACGGAGTAGGCTTCAAAGGGAGGTTCTGGAATCTCCATCACTGCAGGTTTTTAAGAACCAGTTAGACAAAAGTGTGTAGGAATACTTGGTCCTGCCTCAGCACAGGGAGCTGGACTAGGGGGTCTTTCTAGGTCACTTCCACCCTGCATTTCTATGATTCTCTGTAGAGCTTAACTGGTGATCATCACAGCGAAACTGACCCTCCAGCCTTCACCCAGCTCCCGTCCAATGTGAATTATTAACAAATGAGCTGGTCCCTGATATAGAGAAGTCATAAGACCAGTGAGCCTAGCAGCCCTGTCAGTGATATCTCAGGACAGCCATTCCCTCATAGAACAGTGGGGGAAGCTAGGGGATCCAATCGTTCCTCCCTGATAAAGGTCTGCAAAGCACAAACAGGGACTTAGCTTAAAAAAGCAGAGATGCCTTCCCTCAATCACTATTACAGGCACCTATCCTAAGTCTGTAAGTAAACACATGGGCTACGTCTACATTGGCCCCTTTTCTGGAAGGGGCATGTTAATTTCAGAGGTCGTAATAAGGAAATCCGCGGGGGATTTAAATATCCCCCGCGGCATTTAAATAAAAATGTCCGCTGCTTTTTTCCAGCTTTTAGAAAAGACGGAAAAGAGCGTCTACACTGGCCCCGAACCTCCAGAAAAAACACCCTTTTCCGGAGGATCTTATTCCTACTTATTCAAAGTAGCATCTACACAGCCAAACTGCTATTTCGAAATTAATTTGAAATAGCGGAGCACTTATTCCAAATTTGGTAAACCTCATTCCATGAGGAATAAAGCCAAATTCAAAATAGCTATTTCGAAATAAGTGCTGTGTAAACACATCAAAATAGGGGGCCCTGGTGGCCACTCCAGCCTCAACCAAGATCACTCCTCTCCTTCCTCCCTCCCCGGAGCCTTTAGGGGTTGACTCTGGCCACAGTGTCTGTGCCAGTTCCAAGCCTGCCAGGCCAGAGCCAGCAGTCACTACCCCTGACCCATTGGCCCCCAAACATGAGCCAGCAAAGACTGGCAGCCAGCCCTCCACCACTCGCCAGGAGCAGTCTGCCAGCTCCCAGGAGCCTGACAGGGGCTGGAGAAGGCGGGCGCCTTCCTGGTCCAGGGTGGAGATCATGGACCTTATTCAGGTTTGGGGGGATTGCCCCCAATGTCCATGATCTCTGCGCTAGAGAGAGGAATGCGGCCATCAATGGCAGGATAGCTGCCAGCGTGGCACTAAAGGCCACATGTGAACCCAGGAGCAAGTTTGCGTGAAAATCAAGTTGGTCTGGAGAGCCCCCCCAACCCTGAGCCTTGACCTTCCCCTTCCCTTTCTTCCCCTTGCTTCCTCCCCCCAAGTTTTCACCCTCCCCTCTCCCCTCCTCTTCTCCCCTCTCCCGCCTCCTTTCCCCAGTCTCACCAGAGTTTCATTCTCCCCCCTCTTCCCCGGGGTTTTGTTAAATAAAGATAGTTTGTGTTCATGAAAATACGTGTATTTTATTTGACATCAGGAAGGGGGGTTAGGGAGAGGTCAGTGGAAGGACGTGAGGGAGGAATGAGGCACAAGCCCCCACTGGGGCAGACCAGAGAGGCTCTGAGGGCTCCTCAGGATGGAAGCTCGCCCGCAGGGCCTCCTGGATACTGACAGCCCCCTGATGGACCTCTCAGATGGCAGCCTGCAGAAAGTTCAGACAGGTCCGCAGCAACGCGTCCATGAAAAGCACCAGAGTGCCCAGAGGCAGCTCTGGCTTCATGTTGCAGAGTGCTGTGATGTCCCGAGTGAAGGCAACCAGAGCACACAGAGACAAAATGGTTTCCTGTCCCTCATGGAGGTAGGCAAGCAAGCAGGGAAACCTGAGAACTGGCTGTCCAGGGGGGTGCCTTTAAGCACAGGCCTCAGACAGCCTCAGGCAGCAGCCACACGAAGTAACTCCTGACCTGATGCCCTGCCGGACCTGGTTCTGTCCGGCCTTAAATGCGATTCACCGTCCACTCAGTGTGGACGCTCTATTTCAAAATAGCAAAAGGCTATTTCACAATGCATTTCGAAATAAGATATTTTGAAATAATGCTGTAGTGTAGACATACTCTGAAAGAAGAAATCAGGCCCCTGAGTAATTGAAACAGATACTTCAAAGAGTTTAATTGGAAACATGTGCACAGTAAATACAAACACTATATTATTTACAGGGGAGGGTTATTTACAGGTGACTGTTTGTGACACACAGCATGGCCAAAACCTGAGAAATAAACTTAAAGAGTCATCAGCATTTGTACAATGCCCCTTAATAAATATAATAACATGGGTTGGGATTAAGCTGCTGGATATGGAATGGAAAACAATCTCCAAAACAGGAAACACCACAAGATTAGGGGAACTCCTATTACCTAATATAGTGAATTATCAGAAAGTGTCAATTCAACAGGGGAAAACACTGATCCCCTTCCCATATTCAGCCATCACAGGAAGATTCTCTCCCCACTGAGAACCACAGACAATGATATCCCAGACCCCCTCAGCCTTTTACCCTCCTTTGCTAACTGTTGTCTGGTGACTCCTCATAGGCCCAGAACCCAGGAGGGCAAGAGTAAAGTGCTGAGAGAGACTAGAAACCTAACTATTCAGGAAACTTTTTCTATAAGGTGGAGGATCATAGCCTCTAAATTTGGAGGACGAATGATATGTGCACAGTAAAAACAAACACTCTATTATTTACAGGGGAGGGTTATTTACAGGTGACTGTTTGTGACACACAGCATGGCCAGCACCTGAGAAATAAACTTAAAGAGTCATCAGCATTTGTACAATGCCCCTTAATAAATATAATAACATGGGTTGGGATTAAGCTGCTGGATATGGAATGGAAAACAATCTCCAAAACAGGAAACACCACAAGATTAGGGGAACTCCTATTACCTAATATAGTGAATTATCAGAAAGTGTCAATTCAACAGGGGAAAACACTGATCCCCTTCCCATATTCAGCCATCACAGGAAGATTCTCTCCCCACTGAGAACCACAGACAATGATATCCCAGACCCCCTCAGCCTTTTACCCTTCTTTGCTAACTGTTGTCTGGTGACTCCTCATAGGCCCAGAACCCAGGAGGGCAAGAGTAAAGTGCTGAGAGAGACTAGAAACCTACCTATTCAGGAAACTTTTTCTATGAGGTGGAGGATCATAGCCTCTAAATTTGGAGGACGAATGATATCTGCTGAGTACCTTCTTTGAAGGGCAGAGTGTTCTGAACTCCCAATAACATCAGAGGGAGTTTGAGGACACTCAGCAACTTATGGGACTGGACAATACAAGCACAGTTAAAGGCCCTGGATATCTAAAGGAAATCACCAAAATCCACAGTTAGATGTTTAAATGCCAATTAAAGCCACCCTTAGTGAATTCCTCCCGCATGTGTAATCCCCTAAGTAGTATAAGGGCCCTACCATCAATCAAACGTTAGCCCTGCCCCCTGCCCCCGGAAGTCCCGCCCCTGACCGCCAGAATTCCCTTCTCCCCTGTCACCGGAAGTCCGGCCACTGGATGGTAGTACATCCGGGTCAAGAGGGACAGCTGACCGGGTGTCATGTGACCCCCGTTAGGCCCGTCCCCTGTCACCGGAAGTCCCGCCCTTGGGGGTAATACATCCGGGGTCAAGAGGGGCAGGTGAGCGGAAGTAAGGAGTGTCATGTGACCCCTCTAAGGATTTGCCCCACCTCCCTCTACCAATCAGGAAGGGTTTTTCTCCTGTAGGACCGCCCCGCGAACCGCTTTGACCAATCGGGGGGGCAGTTCTGGGATCCGATGACTCGCCGAGCAGTGGGTCATGTGACCCCTCTAAGAACTTGCCCCGCCGCCCTCTACCAATCAGGAGGGGGTCTTTCCCTGTAGGACCGCCCCGCGAACTCCTTTGACCAATTGGGGGGCAGTTTTGGGACCGGATGACCCGCCCAGCAGTGGGTTGTGTGACCCCTCTAAGAACTCACCCCGCCTCCCTCTACCAATCAGGAGGGTTTTTTCCCTGTAGGACCGCCCCACGAATTGCTTTGACCAATCCGGAGAGTGCAGTTCCGGGACCCGTTGACCAGACCGGAGGCGGGTCGTGTGACCCCTCTAAGAGCTTCCCGTGACACCCTTTGCCAATCAGAGCATAGAACTTCCCCGTAAGTTCTAGCACCACACAAAAGAGGCCCTCTTGTTCCAAGAGCGCGTGTTTCAGAGAGCGTGCAAACGCTGAGCGGAAACATGGCTTCTTTCACCAACTTTGTTTTGGTGCCGAGAAGAAAGCGCTACATCAGCGACAGTTCCGAGGAGGAAGGAGAAGTTGAAGGGAGCCCTTTGGCCCAGCCGCTGATGGATACACCAATATCTGACGCCGAAACCCAACCGCTCACGATGCAGCCAGACAAGCTAGATGGCCTGGAGGAAGAAGGTGCCCATGGCTCCCAGGAGTCGGACAAGACGCATGGAAAAGAAGCCAAATAGGTAAATGAAAGATCGAAGTTGGGGCATCATGGGGTTAGGAAACCGGGATTTTGAAAACTTTAAAAAAAAAATGACCAGAGCGTCTTACATTATTTCTTTCTGGCAATCTTTTGACAGCTTGATGATGCCTTTCTAGCTGACCGTCAGACCCGGGACAGCATTGCATCGGATGAGGAAGACGAACCGGGCCCACCTTGTTTTTGCTCAATACTGATACAAAGCATTGAAGAGAACGCCAAGGATGATACTGGTGTATCCAATAGCAGAGGGGGCAAAGGGCCCCTTTTCGCCTCTCCCTTGTCCTCGGAACTGTTGCTGATGTGGCGCTTTCTTCTCATGTGGTGGAAGGCCCTCGTCACCAAAACAAACTCCAAACTTCTGGTGGGGGTGGTGAAGGAGTCCATGTTTCCGCTCAGCGTTTGCACGCTCTCTGAAATACGCGCTCTTGGAACAAGATGGCCTCTTTTGTGTGGCGCTAGAACTTATGGGGAAGTGCTATGCTCTGATTGACAGAGGGTGTCACGGGAAGCTCTTAGAGGGGTCACACGACCAGCTTCCGGTCTGGTCAACGGGTCCCAGAACTGCACCCCCCGAATGGTGAAAGCGATTTGTGGGGCGGTCCTACAGGGAAAAAAACCTTCCTGATTGGTAGAGGGAGGGAGGGTGAGTTCTTAGAGGGGTCACACAACCCACTGCTGGGCGGGTCATCCGGTCCCGGAACTGCCCCCCGATTGGTCAAAGCAGTTCACGAGGCGGTCCTACAGGGAAAAAACCCCTCCTGATTGGTGGAGGGAGGTGGGGTGAGTTCTTAGAGGGGTCACATGACCCACTTCTGGGCGGGTCATCCGGTCCCGGAATTGCCCCCCCATTGGTCAAAGCGGTTCGCGGGGCGGTCCTACGGGGAAAGCCCTTCCTGATTGGTAGAGGGAGGTGGGGCAAGTCCTTAGAGGGGTCACATGACACCCCTTACTTCCGGTCACCTGCCCCTCTTGACCCCGGATGTATTACCCCCAAGGGCGGGACTTCCGGTGACAGGGGACGGGCCTAACGGGGGTCACATGACATCCTTTTTACTTCCGGTCACCTGTCCCTCTCGACCCGGATGTACTACCCTCCAGGGGCGGGACTGCCGGTGACAAGGGAGAAGGGACTTCCGGGGAGTCGGGGGGGGGGGGGGGACTTCCGGATTCAGGGGGCGGAGCTAATGTTTGATTGATGGTAGGGCCCTTATACTACTCCCTTACCCCATAGAGAGCTAGCAGATATATCGTTCAGTCACTGTAGCTGGCCGCATACCACCAAGCTGAAACAGAAGCTGGCACAGACAGAGCACATTGTTCTCCAGAAATCCCCACTGAAGCAATGGATGTGACAAGGTAGCAGGAGCTCTTCGTTCTATTTGTCTGTGCTTCATTCCCCGAGCACTCATCCAGGTCAGATGTCTCTTAGGACCTGAGTTGCCACCAGCTGGACAATGGGACTTGGGTCATTCTGTAGGACCTGGAGAGCTGGAATTACAGAGAATATGACTCACTTTTCATATAGTCACCTATGCCTGCAGTAGCTGGAGATTTAGTACCAGTGAGTACCAAGCTACAGCAGCTCTCTGTACAAACAAAGCTTTAGGTTCCTCCATTGGGATCCTTCCAAGCTCCAAACTGAGATGGAGGAGGGGGGAGAGGGGAGACCCTGACCCTACCAGAAACTCATCCAATTGGAAGGTGCTCCATTGACTCAATAGCTTCTGCTTTTAAGTTATTTTACATCTCCTGACAGAAATAAATCTGATGGTGTGGAGTTTGGGGTAGCAAAAAGTGGCTCCCAGGGAGCCGATGGAGCCCAAAGAGTGGATCACACAGGTTGGGAAGAGGCATTGCCAGGATAGCCAGGAGATGCACTGACTTATATCACACTGGCTGCAGTTTCCTCCAGGTACGTCTACACCACAAAGTTAATTCAAAATAACAGCTGTTATTTTGAATTAACTTTAATAGCATCTATACATGCAAACCGCTATTTCGAAATTAATTCGAAATAGCAGAGCGCTTAATTCAAATTTGGTAAACCTCATTCTACAAGGAGTAACACCAAATTTGAAATAGCTATTTCAAATTAAGTGCTGTGTAGACAATTAATTCAAAATAGGGGGCCTCCAGCCCTTCCCAGGGAGCCCTGGTGGCCACTCTGGGCACAACCAGGAAAACTTCCTCTCCTCTCCCCCTGGCCCCAGAGCCATTAAAGGAATAGACCCTGGCCCGTGCCAGATCCAAGCCTACCAGCCAAGAGCCAGCAGTGGCCACCGGGGCCCCTGAGCCAGTAGCCACAAAACGTGAGCCAGCAAGGCACTGGCAGCCAACCCTCCACTGCTCCTCAGGAGCAGTCTGCCAGCACCCAGGAGCCTGACAGGGGCTGGAGAAGGCGGGTGCCTTCCTGGTCCAGGGTGGAGATCATGGACCTTATTCAGGTTTGGGAGGGATGCCCCAGCATCCATGATCTCCGCACTAGACAGAGGAACACGGCCGTCAATGGCAGGATAGCTGCCAGCCTGGCCACCAAAGGCCACATGCGAACCCAGGAGCAGGTTTGCATGACAATCAAGTTGGTGCGGTGAGACCCCCAACCTTGGGCCCTGATCTTCCCTTCTCCTTTCTTCCCTTTGCTTCTCCCTTCCAACTTCCTCCTCCCAGGTTTCACCCTCCCCTCTCCCACCCACTCTGTTCCTCTCTCCCACCTCCTTTTCCCAGTCTCCCCAGAGGTTCACCCTGTTGTTCAATAAACCCAGTTTCTATTTTTGAACATACATGTCTTTTATTTGACATCAGGAAGGGAGGCTAGGGAGGAGTAAGTAGATGGACGTGAGGGAGGAATGGGGCACGAGCCCACGGTGGGGAGGACCGGGGTGGCTCTGAGGGCTCCTCGGGGTGGACACTCTCCTGCAGGGCCTCCTGGATCCTGACAGCCCCCCGATGGACTCCCCGGACGGTAGCCTGCAGCAAGTGCAGCTGGGCTGATGGCAACAACCCTACGAGACGCACCGGTGTGCCCAGGGGCAGCTCTGGCTCCATGTGGCCGAGCGCTGTGGTGTCCCGAGTGCAGGCACTCAGGGCACTCCAAGACAGGACTGCTTTGCTGTCCCTCATCGGGGTAGACAAGCGAGCGGGGAACCCAAGAACTGTCTGTTCGGGGTGGGGGTAGGGTCCCGTGAAGCACGGAGCTCAGTTAGCCTGAGGCAGCAGCCCCACACACTATGTCCTAACCTGATGCCCTGCCAGCACTGGTTCCGGCCAGCCTGAACTTCGGTTCAGGGTCCACTCAGTGTGGACGCGCTATTTCAAAATAACAAAATGCTATTTTGAAATAGGTTTTGTGTATAGATGCATAATTCGAATTAGCTTATTTCAAATTAACTATTTCGAATTAAGTTAACTTGAATTAACGCTGTAGTGTAGACGTACCTCTTTCAGAGCAGACTAAAGCTGAATCTGTCCTTTGATGTGTGGCTGATGCACTTCACACCTGTGGTATCAGTTACTGCTTGCTTGTCAGCTAAATTTCTTTATAACTCACTAATGAATAGGATTTCACCTGTATTTGTTACTTACAGGTCAACAGATGTTCCATGTCCAGCCATTTCATATTCTTGGTGTCCGTATGTTCCAGGATGATGCCTAAATAAGCAGTGTAAAATAAACATCAATAAAAAACCTTCTCTTGTTAAGTGCAAGGTGATAACATTGGCCCTTTGGCTTCTATTGTGAGTCTAAGGTGAGCTGTAGGCAAGACAATACTAGAAAAGTTTAGCGTCCACACTGAAGAGAATAAGAGAAAAAAATTAAGAATGTTTACATAAAACCTCATTTGCTTTAAACAATCTATGTTCCTCTTGCCACTGCTGTCAGTTATTGGAGATATACTAGGATAGTGTATTAATCTAGTGGTGTGAACAAAGGGGCTGGGGCCAGGAATAAGTGCGTACTAAGCAAGGATCTCACCTGGATAAATTAATTAGGCCACAATGCTTGCCTGGCTTGCATGGGTGTGCTAAGGAAAGGATGGCACAGGGCCAAAGGGGAGGAATCTAGTGCTTCCTGGGCAAGGCAATCAGGAACCTGCAACAGCAGGCACTGTGTGGCGGTGGGCTGCCTACCTCCCAGTGATGAAGCACCAGTAAGGAACAGTGAACAACACTGAGCTTAGGTCTATAGTTTGAGTCCACACTAACTCTGACTACTAAAAATAGAGTGCAGGTAAGATGACAGAAGCAGTCGGAGGAGCTAGCCACCTTGAGAACAGACTTTTGGGTTTGGATGGGATCATCCTTGGAATAGTTAACCCCTCCTGCTACTCCTGCCACAGCTACTCTATTTTTAGCACACTAGTTTGATCGGAGAATAAACATACCCTACGTGACAGTGTGCCAGCCTCTGCTACTAAATGACTGCGCCATCTCAAAGCATTCTATTGCAAATTACAAATTCCTCCTAACACCACACTGGAGAAGTAGGAGAACATTAACATCTCCATTTATGCATGAGAAGTCACAGCATGGAGAGATTAATAGTAGCTCAGTGCTGCACACAGGGACTTTTTCTGTCTACCTCAAAGGGAATACCAAAAGGGACACGGCACACTTTCTCTCACCAGCTAACTTGGCTGCAGCTGCCCGGATCTCTTCCCAGCTGCTGCGGAAGTATCTGATGGTGCTTTTGTAAAAGTTCTCCAGTAGCTCAGCCTTCTCTTTGGCCTAGAGAAAATCAGGGGCACATGAGCTCTCTCTGGCTAGAAATGCCCTTTGACTGCCAACACATGCCTTTACAAACCACAAGTAAACAGTCTGTGTTCCTCTTGCCACTGCTGTCAGTTATTGGATTCACTCAGACTTTTTTTTTAATTTAAACAAGTAAATAGAAGAAAGGACAGGAGGCTGTGTAGAAGTGGGGAAAGTGGGAATCTATGGCAGATTTACATTCCTCTCACCCTCAGTCCTGTATCCCACTCTAATAGGGTACGTCTACACTACAACGTTAATTCGAACTAACTTAGTTCGAATTACTTAATTCGAACTAAGCTAATTCAAACTAACGGATCTAGACTAAAAAACTAGTTCGAATTAGCATTTTACTAATTCGAACTAGCATGTCCACATTAAGTGGACCCTGAACCGGGCTTAAGGATGGCCGGAAGCACTGCCGGCAGGGCATCAGAGGAGGACTTAGAGCGTGGAGATGCTCTCTCAGGCTAGCCGAGGGCTGTGTTTAAAGGGTCCCAACCCCCACCCCGGACAGACAGTTCTCAGGGGTGCCCCGCTTGCAAAGCAGTCTTGGCTTGGAGTGCCCGGAGTACCCACACTGGGCACATCACAGCACTTGGCCATCAGACCGGCTGCACTTGCCGCAGCCTGCCATCTGGGGAGATGGGGCAATTGGGGGGCTGCAGGAGAGCTTCCACCCCAAAAGCCCGCAGAGCCAGCCCAGTCCTCCCCATCGGGGGCGCGTACCCCATTCCTCCCTCAACTCCTTCCCCTTACCCTTCCCTAGCCCCTCTTCTTGATGTACAAAATAAAGGACAATTGTGTTCAAAAATGGAATCTGTCTTTATTGAACAAAACTGGGGGAGACTGGGAAAAGCGGGTGGGAGAGGGGAAGAGAGAGGGTGGCAGAGGGGAGGGCAACTAAAATGATCAGGGGTTGGGAACAGGTCTCATATGAAGAGAGGCTAAAGAGACTGGGACTGTTCAGCTTAGAAAAGAGGAGACGGAGGGGGGACAGGATAGAGGTCTCTAAAACCAGGAGTTGGGTGGAGAGGGTGCATACAGAAAAGTTCTTCATTAGTTCCCATAAAGAAGGACTAGAGGACACCAAAGGAAAGGAATGGGTAACAGGCTTCAAACTAGTAACAGAAAGTTGTTCTTCACAAAGCACAGAGTCAACCTGTGGAACTCCTTGCTGCAGGAGGCTGTGAAGGCTACAACTAGAACAGAGTTTAAAGGGAAGTGAGATCAAGCCATGGAGGTTGGGTCCATGGAGTGGTATTAGCCAGGGGGTAGGAGAGGTGTCCCTGCCCAAAGTTTGTGGAAGGCTGGAGAGGGATGGCACGAGACAAATGGCTTGGTCACTGTCTTCGGTCCATCCCCTCCAGGGTCCCTAGGGTTGGCCGCTGTCGGCAGACAGGCTACGGGATAGATGAACCTTTGGTCTGACCCAGGATGGCCATTGTATGCTCAGGGCTCAGGGTCGTGGGGTCTCAGTGGACCACCTTGATTTTCATGCACTCCTGCTCCTGGGTGGCCAGGCTGGCAGCTCTCCTGCCCTAGCCGGCCACCTTCCTGTGCCTAGTGCGGAGATCGTGGACGAGGTCCACGATGTCCGCACTAGCCCAGGAGGGAGCCCGCCTTTTGCGGTCCCGGGCAAGCTCCCAGGACCCGCCAGCCTGGTCCCGGGAAGAGGGGGAGGGCTGGGGGGCATCGGGTGGGTGGCTCGATCCGCACCAGGTGCAGGGTCTGCTGGCTGGGTGCTGGCAGGCTTGCACCTGGCACGGGCACCGTAGCCATCCCGTGCCCCTTTAAGGGGTCCGGGGCCGGGAGGGGGGCATAGAGTTTCCCTGGTGTTGGCCGGAGTGGCCACCAGGGAAACCTGGGGAGGGCTAGCCTCCCACTAGTTCGCATTAAGGGGCTACACAGCCCTTAATTCGAACTAGTAAGTTTGAATTAGGCTTAATCCTCGTGGAATGAGGATTACCTAGTTCGAACTAAGCGCTCCGCTAGTTCGAATTAAATTCAAACTAACGGAGCGCTAGTGTAGCGCCTATGAAAGTTAGTTCGAACTAACGTCCGTTAGTTCAAACTAACTTTGTAGCGTAGACATACCCATAGATACTTACATTGCCCATCACACATTCCCCCTGCTTCTACATCACAAGCCTATGCTGTCAATAATCTCATATAATTCTATAGGTCACTCACAAGGTGTCTGCAGATATCCATCTGGAGCTCCTCAGGGTTCAGCTCGGTTCTCCAACTAAGATGCTCATTAAGTATAGTTTGGAGCCTCTTCAGTCCCAAAAATGGGGCACAGAGATGAAATGTAGCTCTGCACTCCTGAAAAAGAGGGTTGCACCAGTGAATTGTTCCATAACACGTATTGTGCTCATTCAAATGGAACTCATGTCCTTGACTGCTCATCTACCCCAAGAATAAAAGGGATTCCCCTGAAGTAATAGACAGAAATTTGCCAGCATGACTTTAATAGGGGGAAAGGGATTCTACTTCTGGAGTATTGCATCCAATTCTGGGCACCCCATTACTTAAAAAATGTTGATACATTGGAGAAAGTCCAACGGAGGGCAACAAAAATGATTAGGAGGCTGGAACACATGATTTACAAGGAGAGGCTGAGGGATTTGGGATTATTTAGTCTTCAGAAGAGAAGAGTGAGGGGAGCTTTGATAGAAGGCTTTAACTACCTGAAGGGGGATTTCAAAGAGGATGGAGAGAGGCTGTTCTCAGTGGTACTAGATGACTGAATGAGGAGCAATGGTCTCAAGTTACAGTGGGGGAGGTCTAGGTTGGATATTCGGAAAAACTATTTTACTAGGAAGGTGGTGAAGCACTGGAATGGGTTACCTAGGGAGGCAACGGAACCTCTAAATCTAGAGTTTTCAAGTCCTAGCTTGACAAAGCGCTGGCTGGGATTGTTTAGTTGTGGCTGGTCCTGTTTTGGGCAGGAGGTTGGACTCAGTGACCTCCTGAGGTCTCCTCCAAACCTATGGTTCTATGATTTTATAATACTGAAAACTGGAGATAGCAGCAATGTTTTTTCAGAACAGATGTAGCTATGAAAGCTGCTTCACTAGGCATAGCTGTGATCTTTCCTCTGTTGTGGGGAGGCAGGAACGTGGGGTGCAGAGATAGGCAGGAATGAACTCTTGGGATCAGACCCATGACCTATCCTGAACTCCAGTGAGACAACCCTGGCTGCTAAGGACCAGCCTGTCTGGGATTGACTCAAAAGGAGGGCAATGAACTGAGGGAAGAATTTAGGTCTCCACTGCAGGAAGGAATAGCAGAGCTCCCCTGGCAACAGGAGGAAGATTCTTTTTGCTTAGTATTTAAGTCACTGTCATTCTTACCATTGAAACTTCAGGGCTTGGATCTTGCAGGTGCAGCAGAAGCGTGACCCAGCTCTGTCTAACCTGCTTGGCAAAATAGTCCTTCCATTTTCTCTTTGCAGAGCCGGCCAGGATACCAAACAGGACAAAGGCCAATGCACGAAGAGTGTTGTCCTTCTATAGCCAAGAAAGCCACACAGGTTGGTAACGAAGAGATAACCACATCATGTATCTAGCACAGCTGTCTCTTCTACATTAGAGTAGAGTGATTCCAACTACAGAAGTTTAGAAGAACTGGAATTAATCAAGTTTGGGCCAAATGTGTTGATTCTTCAAAATACTTTGAAGACAGTTCAATTTTGACAAAATTCTTCCAGAAGCCAAGTAGGGGTACTTGGTCAGCTTCTTGGTGACCCATCTAGCAGGCTAACTGAGATCTTGGGCTTCCTGGCCCTCACCTTCAGAACAGCCTGTC
Source organism: Pelodiscus sinensis (assembly GCF_052426305.1). NCBI lineage: Eukaryota > Metazoa > Chordata > Testudines > Trionychidae > Pelodiscus > Pelodiscus sinensis. Next base: position 315,042,015 of record NC_143052.1, read on the forward strand.
TGGCAGGCTGACAAGGAGCCAGGAAATGTGTACCCTGGCACCTCTAATTCCCAGTGCTTCCAGGTTCCCTGTCTCCAGCATAGTCTGCCAGTAGACTGCCCTCAGGCAAGGCTCCCAGTAGAGCTGGGTTGAGAATAGTATTACTGTTTCACAAAGAGATTTGAAATTTGGGCTGGGGGGGTGTGTCCCCCAAATAGGAACAAAACCAAAATTTGAAATCTCAAACTTCTCTGCAAAATGGAATAATTTCAACCAGGTGACATAAAAATCGTATGGAGCAGGCCCAAAACAGTCTATTACACCCTGTATGCCCATTTTCCTTGTTATGCAGCTACCTAATCTAGTATTCATACTTCCTTTGCCATTCTCATTGGAAATAAAGATGAACAGAAGGGTGAGACTGAAGGAGCAGGGATGGCATCCTCATTTTCTTAATTCTCTGCTCCGCCATAAAACACATCTCTTCCCTAAGGCCTAAAATCACTTCATTCTGACATGAACAATGCCCAGTGAGGACACATCATGCATTGTAAATGGAGCCTCATCAATGTCAGCTGAACTGGGGTTGAAGGCTTCTGTTCACGTACATTATCGAAGTACTTCCGGATCTGTATGGTGAGGTCCTTCCCTTTCAGCTCCTTCAGGACTTTGGCCAGTGCCTTCATGCATTCGATAATGATTTCAAAACTGAAAGTCTCTTCTAAAGTCCTGATCAGTGTCTCCAGAAGAAACTTCTTGTACTTTTTCACCTGTTCAGACATATGACATTAAAAAACACTTTCCACTAACCACATTTCTAATATGTTTTTTTAGCAATTATGAAGCAGTGGGAATTTCATCTGCCCCCTAGTGACCTATAGCTATATTTTACATCAGGTACTAGCTACAATAAGCCAAACTCTGTGCCATATTACACCTATGTAATCCTATTAGATTTCTAATTACTTAGATTTGAAGGCCAAAAGGGACCATTGTGACCTCCTTCACAACACAGAACCTCCCCAAAATAATGTCTGTTTGACTAGAGCACCTCTTTTAGAAAAACAGCCCATCTTGTTTTTAAAGTTGCTACTGATAGAGAACCCACCACAACCCTTGGTAAATGGTTCCAATGATTAAAATTACCATTAAAATGTATGCCTTACTATCAGTCTGAATTAGTTTAGCTTCATTCCTCCCCCCCCCCCCCCATTGAATCTAAAGGCACATTTTCTAGCCCTTTGAAAATTCTTGTGACTCTTCTCCAATTTATCAGCATCCTTCTTGAATTGCAGGCATGATCCTGACATAGTATTCTAACAGTTCTCACACCAGTGCCATAAGCAGAGGTAAAATAACTTCTTTATTCTTATTCAGAATCCCTCTGTCTATGCCTCCGAGGATCACCTCAGCTCTTTTGGTCACAGCTTTGTACTGGGCGCTTACGTTCAGCTGATTATCTATCATGATTTGAGTTTTTTAGTGTCTCTGTTTCCTGGAATAGAATCTCTCATCTTGGAAGTATGGCCTACACTCTTCATTCCTAGGAGTATACATTTACATATGATCATATTAAGTACATATTGTTTCCTTATGCCCAGCTTACCAAGGGAACCAACCTGCTGTGTATTGACTGCAAAGAGGTTACAGGGGTATGAGAGAGCAGAAGTTGGCCTAGTGCATTGTGCATGGCCTCTGTAAATCCTGAGCAATTGTTTCCTTTAGTTTCTCTAGTTATGCTGCATTGTATTCAGTATTCTATCTTACCTTCTCAGGTGCCCCATAGACTACATTTCCCAGGCCTCTTACAGCCATTCGACGGACAATCCAGTAGTTGTCCTCTAACCTTTCTTCTAAGATGTGTAAGACAGACTTAAGCAACTTCTTCTCCCTGAGTATGGGATCAGTCATTAGCTGAAATAAAATCAACATGTCCATTAGCTCTAATATGTTCATTAAGATAGCGAATATAATTTGAGGAGACACGTAATACACTGTAATTTATTATTCTATATGAATGAGTACTGTGTTAAAAACATGGATTTTTCCTTTTAGGCACTATAATGGGTGATTGCTCATCCCTTGAGAGCCTCTCAGTGACTGCATTTGATACCACAGTCCTTTTCTCGCCCAGGTGCATCCTGCCAGTCGATCTTAGTGAGTCTTCCATGGCTCAGCCCTCTGGCCAAGTCCCAAAGTCCAAACAAATGCCTTTTAGGTCCTGTTGCCCTCACTAGGGTCTTCAGCCCCAACTCTGGACCCTTTATATTCTGTTCTTTGTTCAACCTCTCCATAAGCCCTGTCCCCTTCATCGGGTTTATGCCACTGGGGAACCTGGGCCTGCCCACTACTCTTGGTTCCAACCTAGAAATAGCAGCGAGTCATTGCTTCATTTCAGTTCATTGCTACTTTTTCCTTGGGTTCTTCCTATGGGGCCACTTTCAGTTTCTCCCTCAAATTATATGTTTAAGGCTCGTAAGGACTCTCTCTCTGCAAATTCAGCTTCAGAAAATGCTGCCTGAAATAAACCCCTGTGAATTGGTTTGGCCAGAGAATAGCATCCTTTCTTGGCCCTCCACTTCCTGAAAGAAACTGACCTAATAAAGCCCTGTAGCTCCATATATCTGAGCCAGCTGGGCTCTGATTGGCAGCTTTCATGAGGCCTCTCTAGGCAGACCTTGAAAACCCACGTTTGTGACTCCTTTCCTAGGTGGGGTGTAGAAAGATTTTGGGGCACAAACAGATTCCTAGAACCACCAGATGAGCCTCTAAAATAGCGACTTAGCGTAAATGTGAAATATGACACAGACGTTATAGCAAGGCTGTGGAGAGGGAGGATGCTCCAGTAGTTAGCAGCCTAGGACTTAGGAGGTTCCAGTTCAATTTCCTGCACCCTCAAAGACTTCCTAGATGATGTTGGGCAAGTCACTTAGGCCTTCTGTGCATCAGTTTCCTCTTTGCAAAATGGGACTAATAGTGTTTCCCTGCCTCACAGGGGTATTGTAGGGATACATACTTTTAAAGAGTTTTGAGGCACTCAGATACTACATTATCATTTTGAAGTACTCAGATAATACAAGTTTCTAAAAGGATGTTTTAAGGAAGATGGAGAAAAATTGTTCTCCTTGGCCTCTAAGGATAGGATAAGAAGCAATGAGCTTAAATTACATCAAGGGAGGTTTAGGTTGGACAGCAGGAAAAACGTCCTGCCTGTCAGGGTGGTTAAACCCTGCAATAAATTGCCTCAGGAGGTTGTGGAATCTGCATCACTAGAAATATTTAAGAGCAGGTTAGACAAACACCTGTCAGGGATGATCTAGACTGTGCTTGGTCCTGCCGTGATGGCTGGGGATTGGACTCGAAGACCTCTCAAGATCCCTTCCAGTTCGAATGTTCTATGAATCTATTATTCTACATTAATGAGAATCTAAGATAGATGTTAATGTATTTGTATGTTGCTTATTTTATAGTATTAGGACACTAGATTCATTTAGAAGATTTGCTGAGCTAGACCAAAATCAGGAGCTGTTGGTTAGTATTAGCCCTAGGAATTGTCAGAAAAGGTCTAGTAACTCAAATTCTATGGCTACATCTACATTGGCATGATTTTGCGCAAAAGCAGCTGCCTGTCTACACTGGCGGGGAGTTCTTGCGCAAGAACACTGACATTCTAATGTCTAAAATCAGTGCTTCTTGCACAAAAACTATGATGCTCCCGCTCAGGAAAAAGCCCTCCTGTGCAACTGTTCTTGCGCAAGAGGCCAGTGTAGACAGGCCACATTAATTTCTTGTGCAAGAAAGCCCAATGGCTAAAATGGCCATCGGAGCTTTCTTGCGCAAGAGAGCGTCTACACTGGCACGGATGATTTTGCACAAAAGCGCCTCTTAGCGCAACAGCACATGCCAGTGTAGACGCTCTGTTGCGCAAATATTCTAACGCAAAAACTCTCACGTTAAAAGTATGGGTATGTCTACACTACAAAGTTAATTCGAACTAACAGCCGTTAGTTCGAATTAACTTTAATAGCGGCTATACATACAAACTGCTAGTTCGAATTTCAATCGAACTAGCGGAGCGCTTAATTCGAACTAGGTAAACCTCATTCTACGAGGAGTAACGCCTCGTTCGAATTAAGTAGTTCAAATTAAGGGCTGTGTAGCCACTTAATTCGAACTAGTTGGAGGCTAACCCTAATCAGGTTGCCCTGATGGCCACTCTGGGCCAAACCAGGGAAACTTTTCTGCCCCTCTCTCAGCCCCAGAGCCCTTAAAGGGGCACGGTTTGGCTACAGTGCCTGTGCCAGTTGCAAGCCTGCCAGCACCCAGCCAGCAGACCCTGCACCTGGCATGGCATGAGCCAGGCACCCGCTGCCACCCAGCCCTCCGCCTCTTCCCAGGACCAGGTTGGCGGCTCCTAGGAGCCTGCCCAGGGCCACAAGAGGCAGGCGCCCGCGTGGTCTAGTGCGGAGATCGTGGACATTATCGAGGTTTGGGGGGGAGGCCTCCAGCGTCCACGACCTCCACACTAGGCACAGGAATGCAGCCGTCTAGGGCAGGATAGCTGCCAGCCTGGCCACCAAAGGCCACATCCAAATCCAGGAGCAGGTTTGCATGAAAATCAAGATGTTCCAGTGAGACCCCCGACCCTGAGCCCTGCGCTTAGAACATAAGAACATAAGAATGGCCGTACTGAGTCAGACCAAAGGTCCATCTAGTCCAGTAGCCTGTCTGCCGACAGCGGCCAACACCAGGTACCCCAGAGGGGATGGACCGAAGACAATGACCAAGCGATTTGTCTCGTGCCATCCATCTTCAGCCTTCCACAAACAGAGGCCAGGGACACCATTCCTACCCCCTGGCTAATAGCACTCCACGGACCCAACCTCCATGAATTTATCTAACTTCTCTTTAAACTCTGTTATAGTTCTAGGCTTCACAGCCTCCTGTGGCAAGGAGTTCCACAGGTTGACTATAAGAAGAACTTTGTGTGAAGAAGAACTTTCTTTTATTAGTTTTAAACCTGATGTCCATTCATTTCATTTGGTGTCCTCTAGTCCTTATATTATGGGAACTAATGAAGAACTTTTCTTTATGCACCCTCTCCACACCACTCATGATTTTATAGACCTCTATCATATCCCCCCTCAGTCTCCTCTTTTCTAAGCTGAAAAGTCCCAGTCTCTTTAGCCTCTCTTCATATGGGACCTGTTCCAAACCCCTAATCATTGTACTTGCCCTTTTCTGAACCCTTTCCAAGGCCATATCTTTTTTGAGGTGAGAAGACCACATCTGTACACAGTTCTGAAGATATGGCGTACCATAGTTTTATACTTCCCCTCCTCCTTCTTCCCCTGGCTTCCCCCTTCCAGCTCCCTCCTCCCAGGTTTCCACCTCCCCTCTCCCACCCTCTTTCTTCCCCTCTCCCACCTCCTTTTCCCAGTCCCCCAGAGGTTAACTCACCCCCCCCCCCCGCCTCCAGTTTTGTTAAATAAAGAGAGTTTCTATTTTTGAACACGTGTCCTTTATTTTTTACATCAGGAAGAGGGGGCTCGGGAAGGGTAAGTGGAAGGAGGTGAGGGAGGAATGGGGCACGAGCCCCCGATGGGGAGGACTGGGGTGGCTCTGCGGGCTCCTCGGGGTGGAAGCTTTCCTGTAGGGCCTCCTGGATCCTGACAGCCCCCTGATTGACCTCCCCCAGATGGCAGCCTGCGGCAAGTGCAGCCGGGCTGATGGTCGAGTGCTGTAATGTGCCGAGGGCATTCAGGGCACTCCAAGACAGGACTGCTTTGCTGTCCCCATCGAGTTAGACAAGCAAGCGGGGAATCCTGAGAACTGTCTGTCCGGGGTGGGGGTCGGGTCCTTTTAAGCACAGCCCTCGGCTAGCCTGAGGAAGCAGCTCCACACCTTAAGTCCTAACCTGATGCCCTGACGGCACTGGTTCTGGCCAGCCTTAACTTCGGTTCAGGGTCCACTCAATGTGGACATGCTATTTCGAATTAGCAAAATGCTAATTCGAATTAGTTTTTAGGTCTAGATGCACTCATTTGAATTAGCTTATTTCGAATTAACTAATTCGAATTAAGTTAAATTGAATTAGTGCTGTAGGTTAGACATACCTTATTTGCGCAAAATCTTGCCAATGTAGACGTAGCCTATCTATATCTTTCTCACTCTCTCTTAACCAGCAACTAGAATAGGCAGCTAGGCCAGGCTAGTATAGACCCCAAAAATAACAAAGAGAAAATGATTAAGAAAGGTGTAATGAAGTTCCTTGTGAGATTTCCTTACAAAGGACACATTCTACTATCTAAAATGAATTCCTATGAAGTGAACTGTACAACTCCTCAGAGAAAGGTAAACAACAGATAACAGCCTAATGGTGGAACTGCTCATACCTGAGCAAAGAAAGCTGTGCTGGTGCCTCGCTGATTTTCTGATGGGGAATTTACCCAGGGGAGGAGGCTCTGTATGATCTCCACTGTTATTAGCCCAGATCTTTGCAGAACACTGGAAGACAAAAGGAACCACTTATGGGGCAGACTGTGCACTTCAAAAGCTTAGCTGCTATGACCATACAACTCTAAAACCTACGCATGGAAGCTCTGTGTTTCTCACCCAGGACACCCCACACAAAGCTATACCTGAAAGTTCCCTGTCAGTCACTCTATTTGTTGCCGATCCCTGAGGATGAAATGCTGTCTCCTAGATCTCTTACCTCACCAGCAAACACACCCCCTCGTGGTGAGTCTGCGGATTTTCAAGAAGCATCCAAGTTCTCTGCTTCCAGAGTGTTCTTATCAGCTTCTCATTCACAGCCTTGAAAAGCACAGCCTCTAATGCTTCAATAGAAAGCCTGGGGGAAAAGAGGCACAGAACTGTAGTAACCAATAGAAAGGCACAGCCTAAGCAGTCAGGAAACCCCAGTTACTTGTCAGGTCTGTTGTTCATTGACAGTTCATCCATTGACAGTATCCTGGGGACCACTGTTTTTGGAAGGACTTAATTCCAGGAGGTATTTCAGTCTCATACATCTCATATTACTAGTGTTGCTATGGACAACATTTTGCAGTCACTTTCTCCTATCTGCAAGGCGTATGGGCACTAGCACAGTACAGTAATATGGAAAAAATTCACAATCAGACCCCAAAAGCTGGGACACAGAGAGATTAGTGATCACTAATGGATATTTTGGGGCCCTATGTCCAGCGAGATGTGACAGGGTGCTGAGAGCTTGTCCTTGGGGTCAGCACTCTGGTAACTACTAGTACTAATTAGCTTCCCCAGAGAAAGCCTAATTGGATAGAAATGTACCTGATTGCCTGGCTAGAGTGGGGCTATAGAATCAACAAACCTATTATCCCATTAATAAGGAATCTGCCTAAAGGGACACACAGAGGAGTGTTTGAGGGAAACAGAGAGCAAAAGAGACAAATGCTAGGAGAGCCTTTCAAAGGGAGTTCTCTGAATGGAAACACTTTCCCTCCATCTGGAGGAGGGACTAGAAAGCTGAGATATAATGTAACGGTGCTATGCATGGACAGGCGGATTAAAACACTGCACATAGTCTACACATCGGTATGTACAGACAAGAAAGTCTCAACACGGGCAACGACTCCTCCGAAGTTTGGAGAGTTTTATGACAGGAAATGGAAACCAGCCACAGAAGGTAGCGTTCTGCAAAGTGGGGCCTGAAAATAACCCTGATGTAGTTTTGGCTACCCTTAAAAGAGCAGCAGGTGGACCTGCGAGACACAGAGCAATGTGTGCCCTTCAACTGACACCACACAGCAGTGCGGATGGGAGGAGCTGCTGGTGCAGGACACTGGTTCCCAGGCATGACAGGGCCATGCGCCTCTCTGTTGGTCACAATGGCTCTTGGGAGCAGAGCCCTGTGGATGTGCAGAACCCAATGTCTATCTGCAGATCTCCGTGTCCAGGGGTAGATGTTTGTATTCGCGCAGGGCTCTAACCATTTTTTGCCTGTATTCTAACTCATTATCACTGACATCTCTGTTCTTTGATAATATACCAGTTCTTGTTTTCCCTATAAATACATCTAAGTGTTGTATGTTTTCCAGAGCTGAGTTCTAAAGTATAAGTGTAAGCAGGGCAGTGTTGAGCTTGTGAGCTTGTGTTTCTCTGTTTGGTTTAGTTTGGTGTTTGTTTGTTTGTTTGTTTGTTTGAAGGAGCTTCTAAAAGGTTTGAAATCTAGAAGCCTATGTTAATTGGCTGAGCCTCAGTCGGGGGAGGGGCTACCAGAGCTATATAAGCCTGTGAGTCCGCGAACAGGGAGCTTGGAGAGGGACTTTGGAGTGGGAGTTTAGAGGGCACTAGTGACTTCTGATCTTCTTTAAACCTAACTTTTATAATAATCTATATTCCAGAGATTTAATAAGCCCAGTTTTTACTTAAATTTATTCATAAAAAAATGGAGACAGAAGCCCAGCAGCAGAGTGGGGGCTATCCTGTTTATTACGTCGAGTGTAACATGTATGATTACCTGCCCTGTGGGCGAGTGGCGTATGTGTGCACCTGTTGCAAGGAGCTCCTGGCCCTCAGAGACCGAGTTCGGGCTTTGGAGGCCAGGGTGGCTGAACTGGAGGAGCTAACAGAGGTAGAGAGCTATGTTGATGAGACTTTCCAGGGCACTGTAGTACTGTCCCACCTCCAGTCTGAGAGTCCCAGTGCTCTTAAGGAGGATGAAAGTCTCAAGGGAACAGAGAATTCAATGGGAGCAGAGGGAAACCATCCCGTAGTTGGGACCCTCCTTCCCGAGGATGTTGCGGTATCCTCTCGCACCAACGATACCTCTGAGGGGGAGGGAATGCCAGATGTTAGGAAGAGGCAGGTGTTAGTAGTGGGTGATTCGATCGTTAGAAACATAGATAGTTGGGTTTGTGATGACCAGGAGAACTGTATGGTCACTTGACTGCCTGGTGCAAAGGTTGCGGATCTCTCGAGGTATCTAGATAGACTTATGTCTAGTGCTGGGGAGGAGCCGGTGGTCGTGGTACATGTAGGTATCAATGACATAGGGAAGGGTAGGAGAGATGTCTTGGAGGCCAAATTTAGGTTGCTAGGAAAGAGACTGAAATCCAGGACCTCTATGGTGGCATTCTTGGAAATGCTTCCAGTTCCACGCGCAGGACCAGGTAGGCAGGCAAAGCTTCAGAGTCTCAATGCGTGGATGAGACGATGGTGTAGGGAAGAGGGGTTTGGATCTATCAGGAACTGGGGACACTTTTGGGAGAGGGGGAGCCTATACAGGAAGGATGGGCTCCACCTAAACCAGGGTGGAACCAGACTACTGGCACTAAACATTAAAAGGCCGTAGAGCAGTTTTTAAACTAAGAGATGGGGGAACGCTGATTGGTGCGGAGATGCACGTACATCGCAGGGAGACTTCTCTTAGAGGAGAATCCGTTGATAGAGATTCTCTAAGCTGTAGTCAGAAAGAGAGGACAAAGAGACTGAGGCCTGAGGAGGCCTAGATAGTAGTGTTTGTATTGCCAGAGGTTGGTGGTTTCAGGGAACTGACCTATAGCAAGCACAAACAAGACTTTCTCATATTAAAAGCAGGTGATGGTAAGGTGCCTCATAACCCTGAGAACTCCTGGGGAGTGTCACACAAATGGACTGGGATTCTCTTTGTTTTGCTCCCTTTCTTCTAATTACCTGCAAGGGTTGCCCTCACATAGTTGTTGTCCTTTTCTGAATAACCTCCTTCCGCTGCTCATCCTGGGCAAAGGCATCTTTTGTCTTAGGGTTTGGCTGATCTGCTGCAGGAGAACAGTAAACAACTCCGGGAACAGCTCCTGCACAGTTTTGCTCAGCTGCAATGCTGACACCACTTCAAAGATGGCACATGTTGCCTGAAAGGAGAGCATGGTAAAAGAAGAGGTCTCTTCCTAACACTATCACACTCTCTCCCCTTCTGATACCTGCTGGACTAAATTCTCACTCCTGTCACTAACTTGATGAATGACCGAGAGCAATTCACTCCATGTGTGCCTTAGCGTCCCATAGCTGTAAAAATGTGTACGACCTATCAAAGCATGTTGTGAGTTGTACAAAACATCTGCAAAGCACTGTAAGAAATCTGATTCAAAGACTTTCTAATTGCCAGATAGTATTAAGTGAATCAGCCACATACTCTAAATCTGCCATCTGTTGTTCCACAGAAAGCACAGCTGGAATCCAGGAAACAGTACTTCAGAAAAGAAGTGCCCATATGACAATATTATACCACTCATCTAGCTTTCCATCAGCATGTTTGTCACAAGGCAGAGAAATACATGTCTGTCGTCTAACTTACTGTGAGAGGTACAGCAGCTGCTAAATGCAGGTCAGTTTTTGTCTCTGAGGTCATCCTTCCTTCTTGGCTTGTTGGAGTCTTTATTTTTTCTATTAGGACCTTTAGGACTTGAGGGGCGAGCAAGGGATCTGTCCCCAGAGATCTCCACAGCTCAGTGGTGTCACTGCAATTTAACATAAGTTATATGTGACCCCCTGGAGACTTTTGTGGCTCTGACTATATGCATCATATTCAAGTAAAGAACACATTTTCTCCTTGACTATGATCAGGGCTCACCAACCACGCTGTCCGGCGAACTGTGCATGCACAGATCGTTCTGCGCATGCACAGGTCGCCCGAACCCGGCTCTTCCAGGTTACAATCTACACGCCATGGGTGAGTAGATTGTATTATTTAGCAAGCCCTGCCTATGATGAGCAAGTTCAGAGTGCTGTCCTCCTTATATGGTCCTCATGTTTTACATATTGAGTTTCTAGTTACAGAACTAAGTTAAGTTACATTTCAGGTTACATTTCTACAGTGCATGACTATTTTGGGATCCTGGAGGTATCCCGAAATAGCTACCCCACATTTACACAAGCAGCCCGTTATTTTGAAATATTTTTCAAAATAATGGGCACACTATTTTGCCATCCCAAGAAACTTTGTTGCATGAGGGATAAGGGATGGCTTGAAATAGCGCATTATTTCGACATTTGGTGCTGTGTAGAAGCACCACATTACAAAATAGGCTATGCAAAATATGATACGCAATTTGCGGAGTGCAAATTGTGCATCTTATTTCAAGTTTAGGGTGCTGTATAGACACAACCCTAGTCTTACTGCACCATAACCATTAATGCTAGACTTCAGAAGGAAAGGACACAGAGCTCTAATCACAGTTCCTGTTTTCCTACTTCTCAGTAGATATGGAATCATGAGCATATGATGCCCAAAGATCTGGGGCCTGGGAGACAAGTTGAAGAAAGAAAAATGATCTTCCTACTAACTGGATGTACAACTACGAGAACAAATATTTGTGGCTAGCCCATGACCTCTTCACAAATGGCATTCCCTGGCCTCTATTTGCCAGAATGGGCATGTTCTGTTCACTCCCTATGGGGCACCTGGCATTGGCCACTGTCTGAAGACAGGATCCTGGGCTAGATGGACATTTGGTCTGACCCACTACAGCCGTTCTTATGTTCTTAGATTCCAGCACTGATGACTGATAATTCAGCTAGGGATGTTTGAATGAAATGATAGATATGCTTACCGCCCTGTCTTTAAGTACCAAGAATGACAACTCCATTCCAGCAGCCATACCCTTGCTGATACCAAAAGCCTGGTACCCTATCCTGGCTAATCAGCCAGGAATTTGGATTTGAAGCTTTCATGCTACCAGAAAACGAACAGTCACTGGCAATTTCCAGGGTGATGTTAGTTCAGGGGTCTGGAGAGGCAAAAATCCACTCCAGTGATGCCAGTAAAGGGAAGTCTTTAGGATGCCAAAGCAACTATTAATTAATGGAAACAGAATGACACTTAATTTCTCCCTGCACCCACCTTGACATGGTCTTGGACCTTTCTGCAGAAAGACCCAAGCTATTAACCTTTAGGAATTATCTCAAACTGTCTGTGGCTTAAATGAAGCCTTACATCTTCCAGTGAAGCCGTGGGATCCATGGTTACCAAAATGAACACTGTAAGGAGCAGTATATACCTGTCCATCGGCAGATGTTTGATGAGGAGGCTGAAGATCACTGCCTCTAGGTGATGGTGAGCAAGAATGGACACTGACTCCACCAGGAACTGCCTCAAGCTACCCTGCTTGATGGTAGGCATATAAATATATATTCTACTCAGGATATCTGACACCTGGACAGAATAAAACCAGAAAAAATGTCCCTTTTCCATTCTCTCCATTCATTCTGCAGAACCAAAACGTTTATTTAGTCGTTTAGCAATTTGCTGTTCTTGTAGAAAATCCTCCCTTCAAAAAACAAGTATTTAGACATGGCTGCATAGATTTAACCCACAAAAATTATACATATCTCTGCGCATACCTGGCTGCAACACCGGGTTAAGACATGCTGAGGCCCGAAGCTATGTCAAGTTAAAGAGGCCTCATTGCATTTCCAAAAAAAACATGTATTATTCTAACAGAAAGGAAAATGAAAATAGAAATAATAAAGTTATCTATCTATCTATCTATCTATCTATCTATCTATCTATCTATCTATCTATCTGTACATAGGCAAAGAGGCAAGTAAAAACTAGCAATTTTGGGGTATTTTTAGAGACCCCTCATTATCTGAGGCCCTAAGATGTAGTTCACTTAGCTTGTCTCTTGGGGCCGGATATTCTCTTTTTGCATTTTACTCGGAGTCTAATTTTTCCAAGCCTTTCATGGCTGGAAACTGTGACAACAAGATAGACAAATAATCAAGCATCTTCCTTTTCACTTGGGGTACGGTTACACTAGCTCGTTAGTTCGAGCTAGGTAGGGTAATGAGGGCAAGCAGAGTTGCAAATGAAGCCCAGGATTTAAATATCCCAGGCTTCATTTGCATGTTCCTGGGTGCTGCCATTTTAAAATCCCCCTTAATCCGAACACCGTGCCCGCGGCTACATGCGGCACGGAGTAGGTAGTTCTAATTAAAGATCCTAATTCCATGAGGAGTAACGGTAGTTCGAATTAGGATCTTTAATTTGAACTACCTAGTCCATGCCGCATGTAGCCGCGGGCACAGAGTTCGGACTAAGGGGGATTTAAAAATGGTGGTGCCAGGGAACATGCAAATGAAGCCCGGGATATTTAAATCTCGGGCTTCATTTGCAACTGCGCTTGCCCTCATTACCCTACCTAGCTCGAACTAACGAGCTAGTGCAGATGTACCGTTAGATTATCTCTGTCTTCTGCTGTTGATTCCCCCATTGCCTGACTCAGGATAGGAACACAGATGGAATTAACTTCCAATCCCAGGGGGAGAAACAGCAAGACTTGTGTTCACTGCAAATGATGGCAAAGACCTGAAAGCCTGCAGGTTAGCCAGAAAAAACTCTCCAGCTTCTATTTTACCTCATCCAGCATGGCACCTCCACACTCCTTCAGGATGATCTTCATCCACAGACCGGCTGCTGTGGCACAGGAGGGACTAGCAGACAGCATACCATCCAGTATGGCCTCAATAAAATCTGTGGCTTGGTCAGAGGGAAAGTACTTACTAACCACCTGTGGACAGATCAAAACCAGGAAAGATTGCAATGATAGTCGGCTCCAGTACTTTTAAGAAAGGAGGCCTAAGAGCTGTATAGGAAAATATGTATTCATCAGCAAATTGCTAATTGGGCTCATATCTGGCAAGGCAGTTGCAATTAAAATTTTCTCTGTAATCTTTCTAGCTACCACATCTCTATTCTACACTAATAATATCAGGTTAGATCTTAGGTTGTACAGTTAGCACAACATTGTATGGGACAAACAGGATGTAAATTTCCAGTTTATATTCTATGATGTACATGACATCTTTTCACAAAATATAAAAATATGCAAAGAGATGCATGCACACAAATATAGGTTCAGGTAAACACACAAGGTGCCAAGACTGGTTTCTCAGCTTGATGTCCCGCTCACATATTTCCCCCCTGGATGGATGGATGGATGGATGGATGGATGTGAGCACGCACATGCATGGGCATGTTCATGCAACTGTCTGGAATCTGTTTTTTACATGGCATTCATAGCATATACCTATGAAAAGCATGTTACTGATTACACATGAATGCCTCACTCCCATAGCTCGCTCCAAGTGTGGAAAGACATCACAAAAGCATAAAACAATCATGGAAACATAGAATACTAGGACTGGAAGGGACCTTGAGAGGTCATCGAGTCCAATCCCCTGCCCTCATGGCAGGACCAAATACTGTCTAGACCATCCCTGATAGACATTTATTTAACCTACTCTTAAATATCTCCAGAGACAGAGATTCCACAACCTCCCTGGGCAATTTATTCCAGTGTTTGACTACCCTGACAATTAGGAACTTTTTCCTAATGTCCAATCTAAATCTCCCTTGCTGCAGTTTAAGCCCATTGCTTCTTGTTCTATCCCCATAGGCCAAGATGAACAAGTTTTCTCCCTCCTCCTTATGGCACCCTTTTAGATATCTGAAAACTGCTATCATGTTCCCCCTCGATCTTCTCTTTTCTAAACTAAACAAACCTAATTCCTTCAGCCTTCCCTCATAGGTCATGTTCTCTAGACCTTTCATCATTCTCGTTGCTCTTCTCTGGACCCTCTCCAATTTCTCCACATCTTTCTTGAAATGCGGTGCTCAGAACTGAACACAATACTCCAATTGAGGCCTAACCAGCGCAGAGTAGAGCAGAAGAATGACTTCTCATGTCTTGCTCACAACACCCCTGTTAATGCATCCCAGAATCATGTTTGCTTTCTTTGCAACGGCATCACACTGCTGACTCATATTCAACTTGTGGTCCACTATAACCCCTAGATCCCTTTCTGCCGTACTCCTTCCCAGACAGTCGCTTCCCATTCTGTATGTATGAATCTGATTGTTCCTTCCTAAGTGGAGAACTTGGCATTTGTCTTAAACTTCATCATATTTACCTCAGACCATTTCTCCAAGTCATTTTGAATTATGACCCTATCCTGCAGATTAGTCGCAACCCCTCCCAGCTTGGTATCATCTGCAAACTTAATAAGCGTACTTTCTATACCAATATCTAAATTGTTGATGAAGATATTGAACAAAGCCGGTCCCAAAACAGACCCCTGTGGAACCCCACTTGTTTGCCTTTCCAGCAGGATTGTGACCCATTAATAACTACTCTCTGAGTATGGTTATCCAGCCAGTTATGCACCCACCTTATAGTAGCCCCATCTAAGTTGTAAATACCTAGTTTATTGATAAGAATATCATGCGAGACTGTATCAAATGCCTTACTAAAGTCTAGGTATACTATATCCACCACTTCTCCCTTATCCACAAGACTCGTTATCCTATCAAAGAAAACTATCAGATTGGTTTGACATGATTTGTTCTTTACAAATCCAGGCTGGCTGTTCCCTAGCACCTTGCCACTTTCCAAGTGTTTACAGACGATTTCCTTAATTACTTGCTCCATTATCTTCCCAGGCACAGAAGTTAAACTAACTGGTCTGTAGTTTCCTGGGTTGTTCTTATTTCCCTTTTTATAGATGGGCACTATATTTGCCCTTTTCCAGTCCTCTGGACAAGGGAAAATGAATGGTGCACAGCCACTAGAACAGTCACTTAGGGTACGTCTAGACTACAGGCTTCTGTCGACAAAGAGCGTCTAGACTACATTGAGTTCTGTCGACAAAGCAAGCTGCTTTGTCGACATGGCAGTGTAGTCTAGACGCAACCCTACAGGCAATAACACCATCTGTCGACAGAACTCTGTCGACAGAAGGTGTTATGCCTCGTAAAATGAGGTTTACCAGCGTCAACAAAACTGAGTTCTGTCGACGTTATGTTGACAGAACTCAGCGGCAGTGTGGACGCAGGTATAGTTTTGTCGACAAAAGTCCACTTTTGTCGACAAAACCCTGTAGTCTAGACACACCCCTAGTGTCTGTTACCTTAGCCATTTTGCAAGATGCTTGAAACAGAGCCTCAGGGTCTGGAGTTGTTAGTGCCTCACGGAGACATCTCAGCTCCTCCTCTGCTGACCCCAGGTTTCTGCACTGACCTAGGATAGAGAAAAGGAGAAAAAGTATGGCAACATTTAATAAAACTGAACCTCTGATCCATAGATAATCTTTAAGGGAAAGCTGTCCTGCTCTGTCATCTCCCTCTCCCCACCCCACTCTGCAGAGGGGGGGACATATGGGCATATGGCAGGGGAGAGAGTGTGTGTGAGACAATGTGTGTGTGTGTGTGTGTGTGTGTGTGTGTGAGAGAGAGAGAGAGAGAGAGAGAGAGAGAGAGAGAGAGAGAGAGAGAGAGGGACATGCTGGCTGCCAGAGAAATCTTAGAAACAGTGCACTGCCTCTTTAGATAGGCACTCCGTTACTCACCATACTTCAGACTGGAGCAGCACTATTGTATGTGTCCCTCTCCCCAAACTCTGCTCTGCAGAGATGATGACAGGGGCAAAGGGGTCACCCTGACTTCTGCACACCTCCCTGCTCACCTCCCCTCCACACACCACTAGCAGCAGATAGGATGGAGCAAGGTCGGAGAGGGGCAGCTGAACACATGCTGCTGGCATGCTTGCTAATCAGCTGAGCGCTCCAGACAGAAATTCTGGGGAGAAGGGCAGATCTGGCCTGTGTGCTATATTTTGCCCACCCTCTAATATTTGCAGATTATTTATTATTTGTGCAGTTCTCTTCCAGCAATGTACTTACAAGGCCCCAATCATTCTGTTATATAAGTGTCGCTAACAAGACAGAAAGAATTACAGATGGAAAAAAGGGTCATTACAACAATGAAAGAAAGTGAAGAGTTACTTACACCTGCTCATGGTCTCCTCACCTTGTATATTGAGAATACAGTTGATACAGTCAACCACCCACTGACGCGATGAGGTAATTGAAGCACAGGTATATGGTGCTAATAGCCCAATCAGATATCCAAAGTGATCAAAAGTTTCCTGAGGCTAATTAAAAAAGAATGAAGAATGAAAGTTCTCCGGCTATACTGGACATTATTTGCCTTCCTTATTGTGAACTCCATTACTGTACCTGGGTACGGCACATTGGAAAACATAATCCTTGTTGTACATGCAAATTGATGGGGTCTAAATTAGCTGTAGCACTCAAGAAAAATCTCAGAGTCATTGTGGATAGTCCTCTAAAAACATCTGTTCAACACGCAGCTGCAGTTAAAAATGCTAATGGTATGTTAGGAACCACTAGGAAAAGGGATGAATAATAATATGATAAATAATAATAAATTAGCAATAGGGATATATTACCGACCACCTGACCAGGACAGCGATACTGACATTGAAATGCTGAGGGAGATTAGAGAGGCTACCAAAATAAAGAACTCTATAATAATGGGGGACTTTAATTACCCCCATATTGACTGGATACATGTCACCTCAGGAAGAGAAGCGGAGATAAAATTTCTCAATGGCTTAAATGACTGCTTCTTGGAGCAGCTGGTGCAGGAACCCACAAGGGGAGAGGCAATTCTCGATTTAGTCCTGAGTGGAGTGCAGGATCAGGTCCAGGATATAACCGTTACCGGACCGCTTGGGAATAGTGACCATAATATAATAACATTCAACATTCCTGTGGTGGAAAGAACACCTCAGCAGTCCAGCACTCTGGCATTTAATTTCAAAAAGGGGAATTACACCAAAAATGAGGAGGTTAGTTAAACAGAAATTAAAAGGCACAGTGACTAGAGCAAAGTCCCTGAAAGCTGCATGGAAACTTTTTAAAGACACCATAACAGGGGCCCAACTTAAATGTATACCCCAAATTAAAAAACATAGCAAGAGACCTAAAAAAGAGTCACCGTGGCTTAACCACCATGTAAAAGAAGCAGTGAGGGACAAAAAGGTATCTTTTCAGAAGTGGAAGTCCAATCCTAGTGAGATAAATAGAAAGGAACATAAACACTGTCAAATCAAGTGTAAAAATGTAATAAGAAAAGCAAAAAAAGATTTTGAGGAACAGCTAGCTAAAAACTCAAAAAGAAATAACAAAATGTTCTTTTAAGTACATTAGAAGCAGGAAGCCTGCTAAAAAACCTGAGGGTCCCTTAGATGATTGAGCTATAAAAGGAGCAATCAAGGACTATAAAGCCATTGCGGAGAAACTAAATGATTTCTTTGCTTCAGTCTTCACGGCTGAGGACGTTGGGGAGATTCCTGAATCTGCACCGTCCTTTGTGGGTGATGAATCTGAGGAACTGTCCCGGATTGAAGTGTCATTAGAGGAGGTTTTGGAACAAATAGAAAAACTTAATGTTAACAAATCTCCGGGACCGGATGGCATTCATCCAAGGGTTCTAAAAGAACTCAAATGGGAAATTGGTGAGCTATTATCTGTAGTTTGTAACCTATCCTTTAAATCGGCTTCCGTACCTAATGACTGGAAGGTAGCTAACGTGACACCAATATTTAAAAAGGGCTCTAGAGGCGATCCTGACAATTACAGACCGGTAAGTCTAACTTCAGTACCGGGCAAATTAGTAGAAACAATAGTAAAGAATAAAATTGTGAAGCATGTAGAAGAGCATAATTTATTGGACAAAAGTCAACATGGTTTCTGTAAAAGGAAATCCTGTCTTACTAATCTGTTAGAGTTCTTTGAAGGGGTTAACAAACATGCAGACAAGGGGGATCCAGTAGTTATAGTATACTTGGATTTTCAGAAAGCCTTTGACAAGGTCCCTCACCAAAGGCTCTTGTGTAAATTACATGGCCATGGGATAAGAGGGAAGGTCCTTTCTTGGATTGAGAACTGGTTAAAAGACAGGAAACAAAGGGTAGGAATAAATGGTAAATTTTCAGATTGGAGAGGGGTAACTAGTGGTGTACCCCAAGGGTCAGTCCTGGGACCAATCCTTTTCAACTTATTCATAAATTATCTGGAGAAAGGGGTAAGCAGTGAGGTGGTAAAGTTTGCAGATGATACAAAACTGTTTAGGATAGTCAAGACAGAAGCAGACTGTGAGGGACTCCAAAAAGATCTCACCAAACTGAGTGATTGGGCAACAAAATGGCAAATGAAATTTAATGTGGATAAATGTAAAGTAATGCACATCGGGAAAAATAACCCCAACTATACATACAGTATGATGGGGGCTAATTTGCCTACGACAAATCAGGAAAGGGATCTTGGAGTTATCGTGGACAGTTCTCTGAAAACTTCCACGCAGTGTGCAGCGGCGGTCAAAAAGGCAAATAGGATGCTGGGAATTATTAAGAAAGGGATAGAAAATAAGACCCAGAATATCTTACTACCCCTGTATAAAACTATGGTACGCCCACATCTTGAATACTGTGTACAGATGTGGTCTCTTCACCTCAAAAAATATATTTTGGCCTTTGAAAGGGTTCAGAAAAGGGCAAGTACAATGATTAGGGGTTTGGAACGGGTCCCATATGAGGAGAGGTTAAAGCGACTGGGACTTTTCAGTTTAGAAAAGAGGAGACTGAGGGGGGATATGATAGAGGTCTATAAAATCATGAGTGGTGTGGAGAGGGCTGATAAAGAAAAGTTATTTATTAGTTCCCATAATAGAAGAACTAGAGGACACCAAATGAAATTAATGGGTAGCAGGTTTAAAACTAATAAAAGAAAGTTCTTCTTCACACAGCGTGTAGACAACCTGTGGAACTCCTTGCCAGATCAGGCTGTGAAGGCTAGGACTATAATAGAGTTTAAAGAGAAGCTAGATAATTTCATGGAGGCTAGGTGCATGAAAGGCTATTAGCCAAGGGATAAAATGGTGTCCTTGGCCTCTGTTTGTCAGAGGCTGGAGAGGGATGGCAGGAGACAAATCGCTTGATCATTGTCTTCGGTCCAGCCTCTCTGGGGCACCTGGTGCTGGCCACTGTCGGTAGACAGGATACTGGGTTAGATGGACATTTGGTCTGACCCAGTACGGCCGTTTTTATGTTCTTATGTTCTTATGTTCTTATCATGCCACTGTTTCAAATCCATGGTACACCCACACCTTGAATATTGCAAGCAATTGTAGTCCTCCAACTTAAATAAAGTTAGGTTATAATTGGAAAAAGTTCAGAGAAAAGCAACAAAAATGATATGGGATATGGGACAACTCATACAAGGAGAAGTTAAAAGGACTGGGACCATTCATCTTAGAAAAGAGATGCTTACAGGGGGGTATGATAGAGCCATATAAGATGATCAGAGATGCATGATATGGGTGTCCCTATATCTCTGACTGCCTGGGGCTGGGACTGGACAACAGGGGAGAGATCACTCAACAATTGCCTTGTTCTGTTTGTTCCCTCTGATGCATATAACACCCACCACTGTCAGAAGACAGGATACATGAACCATTTGTCTGGGGGATCCAGAATGGCCATTCATGTTTTATGTTCTTATCTGATTAAATAGAAATAGAAATTCAACTTTAACAGCCTGAGAGTATAAGAATGCATCTATGACACTGACACAGCCAACCTATGTGTGACCCACAATAACTTAACAAGCGGCACTGCAATTGTATCAAGACAAGTCACTTATATGTTATTTCAAAGGGTGTGTCTAGACTACTGAGTTTTGTCGACAAAAGTGGACTTTTGTCGACACAACTATACCTGCATCTACACTACCGCTGAGTTCTGTCGACATAACGTCGACAGAACTCAGCAGTTTTGTCGACGCTGGTAAACCTCATTTTACGAGGCATAACACCTTCTGTCGACAGATTTCTGTCGACAGAAGGTGTTATTGCATGTAGGGTTGTGTCTAGACTACAGGGTTTTGTTGACAAAGCAGCTTGCTTTGTCAACAGAACTGAATGTGTCCAGACCCTCTTTGTCGACAGAAGTTTTGTCGACAGATACTGTCGACAAAACTTCTGTCGACAAAACCCTGTAGTCTAGACGAACCCAAAGAAAAGTCCTAGACTAGCGATCACCAACATCATGCATTTTGGTAATAGATATGAAAGGTAGATGTTATGTATTATTGTCTGTATTTATATCTTGCTAGAAGTTTAACATAACCAAATTAGCTTGTAGATTCCAATTCCTTTTCATGTCTTAATTGCCTTAATGATATGTAACTGTCTTCAGTTAACCTTAAGATCAAAGATATAAGACAGTACAAGAAAATATTTTTTACATTGCCTTCAGCTTAACTATCTGTGTTGTAATGGAAGACCACGATCGGCTAATTACCTTATGTGAATGACTATCACCCATTTACCAGTGTATGCATAGGAAATAGAAAATTAACTTCAAAACAAAGCACGACAGGAGATCTGCATGACCTATTCTTTCTCAGGGAGAGATCCTGCTTCGACAATTTCTGTGAGGAGGCTTGCCAACCGGCTAGAATAACTATAAAAGACAAGTTATGGGACTGATCTTCTCTCTCCAGTCTGCTTAAACTTTGAACAGGGGACGTGTAAGCCATAGGACATAGATCTTCCAAATAATTATTTGGAATAGTCTGGGAAATGCATGGAAAAACTAACAGCCTTTGCATCTAAACTGATTCTGGATGTTGACCGGTTAGCATGATTCCAGAGAGACTTTTACAAGCCAGCCGTTTATTCCACCATGGTTGTGATCCTGAACTATGAAAAGTGAAAGTCATTTTAACAAATATCTATCACTTAACCATTTGTAACTCTCTTCTTTTTCTTTTTAACAACAAATCTGATATTCGGTTATTAAGGATTGGCTGATATTTAGGGAAGACCTGTGATTCATATTAACCTAAGGATAAGTGTCTAGTCCTTTGTGATTGGTGATTATATTAGACTTAGTTGTCTAGATGGGAACCAAGATCTGGAATGCCTAAAGGGTACTATTGTTTGGTATTTTGTTAACCAGAGTAGAAGCTCTTTTCTTACTGGTTTGGTGAATCTAATTATAAAATCACTCGTCTGGGGAACTGCCTGCCCTGTTTCTTATAGTCTGGCCTGAGTGCTGTCACAGCACTCTTATGGAAACCTTTCTCTTATGGAAGCAGAGGGATCTTAGTCACTTTGAGGCCCCAGCTGCAGGCCTAGTAGAATTTCTCATGCATTCACGTTGAATGTCAGATTTGATTTAAGTGGGGAAGTCAGCTCAAGGAAGAGTAGAACTATACTCACTGTGCTATTAACTATCTCCTGATAGGCAGTTAGCAGCCAGACACTGGCCTGCAAGGCCCTTCCTCTCTCCCACTCCTTCTCTGAACTGAGCCAGGTCTCTAGTAGCTGTTGGCAAAGCAGGAGAATGGACAAAGTTAGTACCAGAAAATCCCTCCCAAACGTTTCTTTTAAATAGGTTTGATTGTCACTAAAATCCCTCTCCAAAGCATTTAACTTCCATATAGCAAAAGATTTATATGTCTCCAAAAAGAGACCCTTGTATATACAAGTCCCAGGGACCAGATTCACCTCTGGTGTACATAACTCCATCAAAGCCAAAGGAGTTACATGAGAGATGAGTCTGGCTCTGTGTATGTGAGGGCTTCTGTAGACTGTCTGATGGCAGCTGTCTAGCACATTGCATGCAGTTTGGGGTCCGGTGCTGTGTTCTCTTTCCTGGACAGCTTCTCCCATGCTGAGTGGCAAATGACAGAGAGGAGCAGAGAAGTCTCCCCAGCCCAGCTCCTTTTATAACTTTATTTTCATACCAACGTTGCACCTAACTCCCCTCCCCTCAGCTCTTCAAACTATTCTGTTTATGTCTGAAGAGCAGGAAGTCTTTGGTGAATGAGTTTCCATACACAGAGCTTAACTCAATACTAATTCATTCCTTTTACAAGAGGTGATCAGTTCTCACTGGTCCTCTTGAATTTGGTTACTGCACTGATGATTTTCTTTCCTGTCCATGTAGTGTTAACTATACTGGAAAAACTAGATCTCAGTCCACCACTGGCATAAAATGGAACAGCTCCCATGGATTTCAATGGGACACATTCCCACTTACTTCAGGAAAAAATTGATGCTTTCTCCCTAAAATTCACCTGCTGCGGAAAATTCCTCCACAACAGAAGCTTGAGCATCATCCCTGCTATAACACAAGAAACAATTATCACCCTGGTCCTATGGGCTACTCACATGAAACATTTCCTGGAACCAGTCTGGGGTTGGTTCTTCCTCAAGCAGGATCTTCATTAGCTCACTAAGGGCTTCTAAGGAGCACTCATACATCAACTGAAACCAGAAGAGAAGGAGTGAGGCTCAACACCAGATAATTTCTGCAGGAGGTGGAGGTGAAGTTAGCCATGACTTTGCAGGGAGGCCATGTGTGGCTGCTATCACCCAGTGCTTGCTGGGCAGAGATCTCAGTGGAGTCTGCCAGAGGGGAATTGGTGTCATATACCTCTATGTGCAGAGTATCCTCTAGTTTCTTGCCTTCCTCTTTCATCTTCTCCAAGGGAGGAAGGGGAAATACACTTTTAAAACACAGATCAAGGATCTCACGGTTTTCCTCCAGGGTCAGAGATGGTTTGAGTTTGCTGTCAGAAGACAGAAAGAGAAGTCACGTGTTAGATTCAATACCATAGCCAAGTAAAACATGGGTTAAATGAATAAAGATTATCCCAATCTAGAACCCCAAATGCAAACAGCCCTTCACTTTGCAGCTGTGCACCTCTTTGTACCTCTGTTAATTATTTGCTCATCTAGAAGTAAAGCTAAAACTTCAATTCCCTTTTTAGAGGAATCCACCAGCTTCCTTCCCCCTGCCAGCTAGCCAGACACCTCCATCCCCACCTGAACTCTTCTCCGTAGCATGGCATGCCCCACAACCTCCACTCTTGTGCCTTTCAAGCACAAATCTCCAAACAGACATGACGCATTCAAACCCTCAAAACAAAAACACCATGTGAGCATCAGCCTGCTCCCAACCTGACACTCATGAATTAACAAATGAGAAGACATCACAGTGCCAAGAAATATGGCATAGAATATCCTACCACAGTTGTCCAATCGCAAACATTGCCTCGTAACGAACTGGAGACACCAGGGAATCCAATGGTTCCTTTTTAATGAAGTCCTGAAATGCATGAACAGAGACATAAAAATAGGAAGTGGGTTTGAAAGGCAGAGAAGCCTCCCCCTCACCTTCTGAAACAGGCCTTTATACCAGACCTGTAAGAAACAGACACTGTTTCAGTGGCTCTCTGCCTCAGAAATGGACCGTAGAGACATCTGCTATACACAGGTCAGCAAGCTGTATCCTGGTAACTCATCAGACACTATCCATTCCTTCCAGTTACAGCCCACAATATGCCAGCATCCCGGCCAAGCACAGTGGACCCAGCATTCTGGGTGCCAGGCAGGTAAATCATGACACTGCAGTAGTATAGCTACAGCCAATGGAAAGAATAACATCTACCCGGACAATCAGTCTCATTACATAATAACAAAATCCCTGGTAGCTCAGGCTTCAAAGTTCCTAATCACTCACCATCATGTAATCAAGGAGCTCCAGTTTGTAAGAGAATTCAAATGCCTGGGAGTCTCCAGTCTTCAAAACTGCACAGCTAATCTCTGTTGCATTCTGGATGAGGGTTGATTTCAGGTCCATGTCCTACATTTCCAGGAAAAACAAGAGGATGTGGGTGAGAAACTGAGAGAATCAGATTCCAGAAGAGTAGAAATTAGATCTAGTCTCAGGAGAAGTGTCTGCAGACCCCAGAAGACAGAGAACCCCAGCTCTACACCCATCTGAGAAAAAGAAAAGGCCCAGGTTGATCAAGTAAACCCAGGTCCATTTACACAGAGTAGTCATGACTCCTGCTTGATGTGGGAGGGAAAACAAATTTTATGCAATTTAAACAAGAAACTTGTGCATAGTAAATGCACAAGATACGAGGGCAGATTATTTAGAATTTAACTTGTTCGCAACATTGATCCCCAACACCTGAAAAACAAAATGTAAAACCGCTACTAGCAATTTCTATTGTGCCACATTATGCACATTCTACAAATATCCTGGTTAATGAACATGAAGTAGAGAGAAATCACTATTACTGACTCTTCCAAAAAAGCAGGAAATGTGCCCAGTCTGGGTGTGTTGCAGTGGACAATATCAGGGGCCATAGTTCTTAATATTTGTATTTGTGAACTACTGGAAAATGTCAACTTGGTTCATTTGTGATCAACTTTTTTTGACAATGAGAGTCTCAGTTAGGCTAAGTCTAGACTGCAAAGTCTGAAAAAGATACGCAAAGTATGAATCTTTCTCTGCTTTTCTTTCAAAAAAGGCTTTTTCGAAATTTGGAAAAACCTGCTCTTTCAAGCCATCCCTTCCTTCCTCATAAATCAAGGTTTACAGGGATGGTGAAAGAACGCATCCACTTTTCCAAAAAGTGGATGCGGTATTGCTTTTCTGGGATACCTCTGGGATCCCGGAAAAGTACTGCAGCCTAGACATAGCCTTAGACAGAGTAGAATGGAATGGCAAAGTGATGTGGAGAGATTAGAACTATGCACTGAGACCAGAATCAGGGCTGGCAAGTGGACAGCCATATATCTAAGGAGCAGAAATAATGAGCAGGCAGACAAATAGGAAGACAGATATGGGGAAAGGGAAGTAGATAGTCCAAGAAACAGTGATAGCAAATAAACTAAATACAAGCACTATTCCAAAAAGTCCCTTAACCCTCGTGGAACAAGGTTTACAGGGATGTTGGGATAGTGAGCCCGTTAGATTTCAAAATAACGGGCGCACTCAAAAGATGCGGAATAGCTATTTCAGGATACTTCTGATACCCTGAAATAGGTTCACAGTGTAAACATAGCCTTAGAGTGTTATACTGCACAGCCTGAGTGTGACTGCATCTGAAATACTATGTAACTGTGACCTAGAGAATTTCAGAAGAACACAGAAAAACTAGAGAAAATACAAACAACAGCAACAAATAAGATATTTGTTACAGCTCACACTCCATCCATGAAGGTTTTAGATTTGATGCACATGACAAACGGTTGTTCAAAGGACATTTTTAGAAAAATAAGCCCTCTCTTAGTAAACTCAGGTCCAGTGGAGGCACTGATCTAACTTCAGAGTAATATCCCCAACACTTATGCAAAAACTCTTACTTGGCAACCGGTTCTATAATGGTGTAGGATGTTCTCTGTGATGTCTGCCTCCACCCGAGACAGAAGTTGCTCTTTTGGAGCATGCATAGCCACTTTGCTGTATGTCAGCATCAGCGTGCTGCGGGTCTTGGCTCTTTTCCCATGATGGTAGTCCTGGACAATTGGAAATGTCACAAGAGACAATTACTTCTGATTCATTTTGCCTTGAAATTCTGATCTGTTGCTGACTGAGGAATTGCTTTTGGCAGCGATAATAGCTTGTACTTGAAAAATGTATTTAAGCCAAACCATAACTGCGTGAGGCACAGAGGTATTGGTGTCTCAAACATACTGATTGGATAATTCTGACACAGAGAGCCCAAAGTTTTGACCCTACCCCAGTGAAATAAATGGGAGATTTGTCATTGACACTGATAGGCACAGAATTAGGTGCTAAATGATATGCCTAGATCTGCACAGTGAGTAAACAGCAAATCTGGCAATGGTGGCCAAGAGACCTAATATGCTGTTTTATCCTCTGGATAAATGGTTCTCAACCAAAGGTACGCAGAAGTTTTCGAGGAGGACAGATCAGATCATTTCGATATTTGCCTAGTTTTAGAGCAGGCTACCTAAAAAGCACTAGCAAAGTTACAAACTAAAATTTCATACACACAATGACCTATTTACACTGCTCTATATACTGCACATTGAAATGTAAGGAACATATTTATATTTAAATTAATTTATTTATGAAATGGCGTATGGCATATGAAAATGGGAAATTAAGCAATTTTTCAGTAATAGTGTGTTGTGACACTTTTTTGTATTTTTATGCCTGATTTTCTAAGAAAGAAGGTTTAAAATGAGGTGAAACTTGGGGCACACTAGACAACTCAGATTTCTAAAATGGGTATATTAGTGTGGAAAGTTTTAGAACCGCTGCTCTAGAGCACAGGGTCAATAACAGTTGTCCAGAGAGCAGGTTGGTTAGTCACATGTTGCTTGCAACACCTCCTCCTTTACAGCTACTAACCTGGATTTAAAAAACAGCTACAAATACATTCAACACTTTTCCATATAATTAACTGGTATAGTTCCTACACACTGTGCATAGGAGAGGCATTCAAGCCATGAAACATCACATGCTAAAAATCAGTTGAGAGAGCCACGGATCCAGACTGTGCTCCTCTCTGCTTAAATGTAAGCATCACACAGAGCACATCCATTGGGGGACAGGGTTAGCTGACCAATGAGACTCTACCGGGGGCAGGAGATACTGTCTCTAGTTTAGAGGGAGAGGAAGTTTGAGAGAACCCCCTGGCTCCTTTACCTTCAGGTGACCAATAAACCCAGAAATCGTAAGTTTATCCATTGCTGCCCCAAACTCCTGCAGTGTGTTCAAGATGAGGTCCAAGTGGCTCTCGGCAGAGAATGAAAGGATGGAAATGACTCCCTGTTACTCAAGAAAAATATTGGTTAGTGAATCTGACCAGGTGCCCAATAGACCCCCACAAGTCAATTCCTTTCACCCAAAGTAGTGTAAAGTGCCAATTAGGCCTGAGACCTATGGGAGGGGGGAGCAAAGGGTGAGTGAAATAGCAACAAAGAGGACATGAAGCAAAATGGCATCTGTCCCAGGACAACTGAGAGCTGAGTTGCCCAGGGGACATTCAGAGGGTACATGATAAGGTAGGGAGAGGGACAGGGTCCTTACCAGTCTATCAGGGGCTTCCATGTAATCTGTTTTCTTCAGAAACTTCTGAATCTGTGATTTAATATGGACCGGGTCCTGACAAACTGCCAAGCAAATTCCTAGTGCCTTATACAGGAAACACTGAAAGAAAGAGGCCAGCATTGAGATATCAAGAACACCACATGCTTGTCAGTATAGAACCAACCCAGCAACACACACTGACACAGGAAAAAACAACCGAGCCAAGACCAAGCACCCCTGCTGCAGACACATCCCATCATCTTCCACCACCCAGTTAGGGAACAATTCAGTACCAATAGCTGCTCCAAGCAAATGCCAGCAGGGGAAGAGCAGGGAACAAGCAAACACAAATTTTATACACAAAAAAACCAATGAAGCAGAGAGAAGTCTCATGCAGCCCTCCAACAAGAATTCCAAGAGCAATTAACTAGAAACTAAACCTTAACAGAGAACAAACCTTCTCTTTGGAGGGGCTGGCATAGCCGGCCATCTGTTGGCTCAACTCAGAGCTTAGCTGGCTGCTCCAGGCATTGTCATTTATCTGCTCCAGAGATGTTCTGAGGAACTGTGTGTAAAACAAGAGCTGGTTTATTGAAAGAATTTTTGGTTGGGGCTTGAGAGTTTTTTCCCTTCCTTGTTCTCTGTTGTAACCATTCCAATATTCAGGTGTCATAGAAAGATTATTTCCCTATTGAGAACTATGAGCATTGACAACCCAGACTTCCTCTGCCGGTTGTTCTTTAACCTTTGCCTTATGATTCTGCTCAGTCCCCAAACTCAGATGCACAGCAAATTGGAGAATGAGATCTGACCATTGATTTTATAGCAGACAGAGGATAGGTCTAGTGAACTTTGATCAATGGGCCATCATTAACAAAGAGCCAAGCACCTTCTCTGAAGTGCTACAGACTCTTCATAACACTTTCTGCGGGTATGCAGGGTTGTGAGGTATCTCACTACCACCTGCCCTTGGCATGAGGAAGCATTCTCTATGCCTGCCAGGTGTCAGCTCCTGACTCTGCCAGACACAGGAAATGCAAGCACACCCTTCTCACCCGGACCCAGCTTTGCTGTCCTGCAGATAAGCAATAGGCATGCTTCAATCATCACACCCTCTACATATTCCCAGAAGGTCCAGCCCCTGTTCCACTGGACACTCCCAGAATTCACAGGTTTACTACTTACCACCTTACTATTTTCACCTCAGCATCACTGTTCCATTTAACACACCGCTCTTAGGTGCATATACAGTGAAAATAAGTAGAGTTTCATTCACAAAGAATGGAAATTTGAGAAGCAGCAAGCAGAATTAATGTAAACAAAGATTACGTAAAAGTAAAATCACCACACACTTCCTAAAGGTTAAACTTAGATAACCAAACATTCCTCTGTCTCACAAAGGATAGCTCTCCCAGCTTGAAGCACCCAGACCAAATGTGATCCTCCTAAGTCAAGCAAGTTGGCAGCTTATTCCCTAGATGAAGGATAACTGGTACAGGATACCTCTGGACCTCCCAAAATAGTTTCAAGCATCTCACTAGTAAACAGGTATCCCCTATTGTTTGGTTTTCTTGGATAGAGTCGCCTCTGGAGACTTTGCAATCACTTAATTAGAATTTTCTCAGTCAATTAACATCCATTGTGAATAATTACTCAGTCTACATACAGCCAGACAAAGTTGCTTTTCACCTTCTGGTGACCAGCCTCAACTCATAGACCTCAAAAGCATAAATTTTCAGTATACATCCAGAAGTAGTATTCCCTCTAAGGCTACGTCTAGACTGCAAGCCTCTTTCGAAAGAGAACATCTAGACTGCAACCACTTATTTCAAAAAAGCGAGCCGTTTTTTTGAAAGAGAGCACCCAGGCAATCTGGATGCTCTCTTTCGAAAAAGCTCCATTTGCATTCAATAAAGCCTTTTTTCGAAAAAGCCCCATTTGCATTCAATAACACCTCTTTTCAAAAAAAGGCTTTATTCCTTTTAAAATGAGGTTTTCCGCGGTCGAAAAAATGGCTGCATTCTTTCAATTTAATTTCAAAAGAATGCAGTGGCAGTCTATATGCAGAGGAAGTTTTTCAAAAAAAAGGCCACTTTTTTCGAAAAAACCCGGTAGTCTAGACACACCCTGAGATTTCCGATCCATGAACGGAATGAGTTTTGTCTTGTGCGCTGCTGTGGCACCTACCAGTTATTAACATACATATATATACTGTATATATATATGCAGTCTTTTTCTTTCTTCAGACTGCCATCATATTCTCTCAAATCATAACTTTTTAAAAAGTGTGCAGAAAAGAAATGTCTGTTCTTTTTAAAGTTTGCAAAACATTATGGTGATACTTAAAATAGTGTGCATTCTAACCTACTTGAAAAAGCACATTTGTACAATTTAAAAAAAACCTCTTAAAACCCCCAAAGCAGTTGAAATTTTAAAAATTCAGGTTTTTTCAGAGAGCTGTAGTTGTGAAGACTCTTTAAAATGTGAAGCAAGTGCAACTAAGAGACATGGTGATAGCTGCACGTATTTTCAGAAAATCATAAAAAATAGCTCTGCTACACATGAATTGCCTTATTTGGGTCAATCATGAATTAAGTTGGATGCCCAATGATGATATTTAAATGTATTCATTGGTTATTGTGTTGCTCATACAAAGCATGTAATATAGTAGGACATCAGTCAGTCTATTCTGAAAGGCACTTCACTTTGGTCTTAGGAGTGAGTGGCAGCTGGTTACCGTAATTTATGTCTTCAATTTGACCTGTAAAGCCATCAAACCAGAAAGAAGGAACAGAGCCTGAGGGACTCTTGATCCCTACCAAGAGAAGCCAATCCCTCAGGGCCCAACAGAACTGACGAAACTGGGTTTCTGTGCCCAAAGTATCCAGTACAAGCCAATTCAGGAGCCAAGCTTGAGTAGCTCAGCAGAGCCCATACGTCGCAACACGAGGAAATTAAACCCAAGATGCTTGCCAGATCCCACTGCAGTATCCAAACTCCACTGAAGGGATAGCAGAGGACTGAGGTATTTGTGATGTTACTTGTTTGTGATGAAGGTGATTGGTCCTGCCTCAGCTTATTACTGGAAAGTTAGGAGAAAGCCACCCAAACAGCCGCTGCTGGCAGCCAAAGCCACCCAAACAGCCGCTGCTGGCAGCCACCACTGGCCACGCGGCTCGAGCCCCGGCCGTCCAAGCAGCTACCCCTGGCCACCTGGCCCCACCAACGGGGCCATGGTGGCCTGTCCACTCCAGCTGGAACTGGAGCAGCGAAAGCCTCACCATGCCCTGGCTCCAGCCGGAGCAAACAGGGGCAGGGCAGCCTGCTTGCCATCATGCAGCCCTGCTAAACTGCCTCTGTCACCACTCACCTTCCGATCCAGCAGGACAGTGAGAGGAGAGTGCTGCTGCGTGGCTCTGCAGGCGAGGTGTGTGGGCTTAAAATTTGTTGTGCGTGGCCATGCAGACACGCAGCTTGTAAGGCCTGTCCAGAAGGCCTTATATATTATCCATCCAGACATTTTGCAATGATTATGATGATCAGTGTGGCCAGCAGAGGCTTTACATGATACTCTTTGATGAACTGAAATGTAGAGATCAGCTCTAGAGGATCCTGGCAATTCTATGCACCCCGCAACCTCTGTCAGTTTCCAAAGTCATACCCTCAACTCCCATTGAAGTCAGCAGGAGATCCAAATTTTGAACAGCAGCCAGGTTATACTGGAAACCTCACAAGAGAGCCTTCATGGAGACATATATAGGTCCCTGCTGACCTACCGTCCATCCAGTTCCTTCATGCCAGCCTACTCTGACAGTGGGGAGGGGTGGGATTTGGAAAGGACATGGCCACACATCTCGAACAGCAGTTACAAAAAGGTAGGTAACTGGTTTGTTTCTTTTTCGAGGGCTTGCTCATGTCTATTCTGATAGATGACACCCAAGCAGTTCCCATGGAGGAGGGAGCCAGAATTAATTGAAACATCACATCACCCCTTACCTGTTGGGTGATGGTGTGGTGTGACATGACGGTGCAAATAGAGGAACACGTTGCTGCCCTGCAAATATCCTCAATGGGAATCTGTAGGAGGAACGCTGCCAAAGATGCCTGTGCTCTGGTGGAGTGAGCTGATGGCGCTGGAATTTTGGCAAAGTAATAACAGGAAATATCCACAATGAAATATACTGGGATGAGATGAGAAGTCCCTTCATTCCTTCAGCCATGACAATAAAGAGCTGTGGTGATTTACAAAATGGCTTTGTGCATTCAGCGTAGAAGGCTAGGGTAGGGTCTGTCTGACACATGGTTGGCATGATGTTTTGGGAAGAAAACCAAGAGGAAAATGTCCTGGTTTAGATGGAAGAGGGAGACAACCTTGGGTAGGAACACCAGATGCGGACAGAGCTGCACTTTGTCCTTACAAATGACAGTGTATGGAAACTCATAGGTAAAGGCCCGGAGCTCTGAGACCTAACTAGCCAAGGTTATAGCCACCACAAAGACCACCTTCCAAGAGAGGCAAGCTAGAGGGCAGATTGCTAGGAGCTCAGACAGCAGTCCCATAAGTCTAGAGAGGACCAGGTTAAGGTCCCACTGTGAAATGGGGATGTCTGACCTGGGGATACAGCCTCTCCAAACCCTTAAGGAAACATCCCAGCATAGCATTGCTGAACAGAGATCTTTCCCCAGCCCCAGGATGGAAGGCAAATAACCACTACGTGGACGTTAATGGATGACAGTGTCAGTCCCTGGCACTGGTTAAGGTATAAAAAGTAGTCAAGCACAAGGGAGATGGAGGTTTCTTGTAGGGGGATGTACTTTTGGAGGGACCAAACTGAAAATCACTTCCAGATTGTTAGGTATGTTGCCCAAGGGGAGGGTTGCCTCCTGCCCAACAGAACCTTTCTAATGGAGTCTGAGCACTGTAGCTCGAGCTGGTTTAACCATGGAGTTTCTGCACCATGAAATGGAGGTGCCCCGGGTGAGGGTGCTGTAACTGGTGATGGTCCTCGGTGATGAAATCAGGATATGGAGCAGAAGGATTATCGGTCTGTCTACAAATTGGTTCACCAGGCTGCTGAGCCTATGCTGCTGCAGCTACACTGCTGCTATGAGGATGAGTTCCGCCTTGTCCTGCCAGATCTTGAGGAGAACCTTGTGTACTAGAGGAAAGAGCAGAGACATGTACACCAGGTGACTGGACCACGATATCTTGATTGCATCTGCTACCGATCCACAACTGTGGGTCTGGAAGGAACAGAACTGGATGCACTTATTGTTGCTCCTTGTGGCAACCAGGCCCATTTAGGGATAACACCAACTTTGGAAGACAGAAAGGACAATATCTGTCCTGAGGAACCATTCACGGGTGTTGACTGAGCAGCTGAAATGGTCTTGTAGGTTTTTTTGCATCCCTGACGGTAAGTGGCGAACAGGTAGATGTGGTGATCTACACCGAAGTCCCACAGGTGAAGGGGTTCCAGGCATAGAAGAGAGAAGCAAGCACCGCCTTGTTGGTTTATGCAGGGCATCACTGTGGTGTTGTCTGTCAGTAATGAGACACACCTGCCCTGCAGTTGGGGAAGGAAGGCGAGGTGAACTGCCCTGAGCCCTCTGACACCAATGTGCAGCAGTAGTTCTGATTGTGACCACAGGCCCTTAGTTCTGAGCTGCCCAGGTATGTCCCCGCAGCCTGTATCCAATGCGTCCAGGACCAGAGAAAGAGAGTTGGGATTGGCAAAGGGCACTCCCTCACAGACCCCTGAGGTTGAAGCCACCAGTTGAGATATTCTAGATTAGAACTAAGGTGAGAAGGGTGACCAAATTATGCAACAAATCCTTGTTGGGCTTGTACACTAACCAGGCCTTTAAAAGGCAAAGCCACAGCGTGGCATGCTATAGGACAAATTTGCAGGCCTCCATGTGCCCAAGAAGCCTCATGTAGCTCCTTTCTGCAGTGGTGGTGAACCACTGGAGGCTGCCAATGAGGTCTATGATGGTGTGAAACTGGGATTTGGGCAGGAAGACTCTTGCCCACGTGGAGTCTAGAACTCTGTCTCTTGTGTCGGGAGGGACCAGTGTGGACTTAGGTACATTCAGAATGAGACCTAGGTCACTAGAAGTGGCTTACATCAACACCCCAGGATCGAGAGCCTGTTTCTAAACTTGGCCATTGATGAGTCGGTCACCCAAGTACGGGAAGATCTGTACCCAATTTTTGTTCAGGAAGGCTGCCACTGCACTCCTATGCACTTTGTGAATAGAGGTGGGGTCATGGAGAGACTGAATGGGAGCAGAATGAATTGGTAATGCAGGGCTGTTGAGTACAAATCTCAGGAATTTGCTGTGTGCGGAGATGATTGAAATATGGAAGTACGTATCCTTCAAATCGAGGGTGGCATTCCAGTCCCCCGGGTCTAGGTAGGGGATAATGGTGGCCAGAGAGGCCATATGAAACTTGAACCTTCTTATGAATGTGTTGATGTTTCGAAGGTCCAGAATGGACCTGAGCCCACTGTTGCCCTTGGGGATAAGGAAATATCAGGAGTAGAAACTCCTGTCCCTGAACTCCTGAGGAACCCCCTCTATCGCCGCCAGTGTAAGGAGCCATTGCACCTCCTCGACAAAGAGTTACTTGTTAAAGAGTCCCTGAAGAGGGATGTGACAGGTGGGTGGGAGGGTAGGCGGGTAACGAACTAGACAGAATATCCCACTTCTACTGTGCTCAGCATCCAGAAATCTGTGGTGATCTGATCCGGTGCCAGCTCCAGAACTGGAGGTAGAAGTGCAGACTCTATAAGCAGGAGTTTCAAGTGCCAGTCTCTTTCTTCCTTTGTTCTGGGCATAAAGCCTTTGCAAATGATGCACTTATTTAGCAGATGGCCTCCACCTAAGCACGTGAAGCAAGCAGCATGCAAGTCCTCTCTGGACCTAGTCTAGCCTCAGGAGTCACAGTGCTTAAATCCCTAGGGTTGCTACATGCCCCATGAATGGGGAGAATGGAAAACAAAAAGAGGAAACCCCCCCCCCCAAGGAAATTTACTATTGACTACTAAAAATGCTAATTATTACACTGAAATGACAATTAAGTCAGAACAACATACAATAACTACAGCAAGAGATGCCTTGCAAAACATGAAATCAAATTCTCCAAAGACCATCACTGGCGGTAGGAAGGACCTGGACGGCTGATCAGCTCAGGAGGGATCAACATACATTGCTCACCCTGAAAGCGCCACTCCAGAAGTTTCCAAATCTGATCCAACAGTACTGCTAGTAAAAAAGCTACGTCTATATTGGCATGATTTTCCGGAAATGCTTTTAACAGAAAAGTTTTCAGTTAAAAGCATTTTCGGAAAAGAGCTTCTAGATTGGCATGGACGCTTTTCCGCAAAAGCACTTTTTGTGGAAAAGTGTCTGTGGCAAATCTAGACGTGCTTTTCCGCAAAAAAGCCCCAATCGCCATTTTCGCGATCGGGGCTTTTTTGCGGAAAACAAATCTCTGCTGTCTACACTGGCCCTTTTGAGCAAAAGGTTTTCGGAAAAAGACATTTGCCCGAACGGGAGCAGCACAGTATTTCGGCAAAAGACCTGACAATCTTACATGAGATCGTCAGTGCTTTTGCGGCAATTCAAGCGGCCAGTGTAGACAGCTGGCAAGTTTTTCCCCAAAAGCAGATGATTTTGCGGAAAAACCTGCCAGTCTAGACACAGCCCTAGTGATTGTGTGCATGGAACATGCACACACGTATTGGAATGGACAGGAGCAAGCACTTGAAGAAGAATGGAAAATTCTGGTGAGTAATCCAGAATTTCCCCAGACCTTCTCAGGCTTATCTGTCACTAAGTTCTTTCATTTCGTTTTCAGCACTTGCCACAAAAATGTTCCTTGTCTCGATTTACACGAGACTGTAAAGAGCTCTAACTAGAAAAAGATACATGAGAAAGTCACCAAACCTTGTCTTGTCTTTGCTACTTTTTAGGTTTTCACATCATAGATTTTCTTTTGAATGTAAAAAGTAAGAAAGACTCCTTTACGAGTACCCCAGTGATGCACTACCATCATTAGCATGCTGGTTTTCAGGTTAAGTTCTGTGTCATTCCCAGTGGTACTATGAAGCTATTTATAATTAGAGCAGTCTGAAAAATGGTAAGTCTGTTTCGCAAAACAGGTGGGATTTTTTGTTTGTTTGTTTTCTTGATTTTCAATGCCACAAACAAAAAGTGAAAAACTAAAACCATTTTTCAGTTCTTTGTTTTCTCCTTTTCTTACCCCTCATCACCATCCCTTTTTTCCCTCTTCCATTTTCTGATTGAAAAGAGGATAAAAAAAGAAATAAACAGGAAAACTACTGAAACCCCCTCTCCCCCATCCGTTTAAAAAAAACCTAAATATTTTCTGTTTGGGTTGGGGTTGTTTTGTTTTTGGTCGAAAGATAATACAAAATAAAAAGTTTCCATGAAAATGTTTTTGAAAAAACCCCCATATTTCATCAAACAAACATTGCAAATAAAATGATTTGTCCCACTCTGCTAATAATGAATAATTTATAATTAATTCTTTCCCAGCTGATACATTTGGGTGCGGGGATGTATGCTAATACATCTGAAAGTCATCCTGTACCTGAAGCAGCATGTGCTCCCACTGTTCGTGGTTCAGAGAATTCTCTGTGTTTCCTATAAAGCAGGAGGCAAAACAACAGTGTAATTTACAACAGCAAGAATAGCTGTCCCCAATATACCCTCTGCAGTCAATCTTCTTAAAACTACCTGAGCTTTCAATGATAAAAGGGACCGATGCCAATGTAACATACCTGGGATTTCAATGATAAAAAGGACCGATGCCAAAGTTCTCTACTGGGCTAAGAACAAGTATCATTTTTATTCAGAGTCAGTCAACCCACGAGGAGCGAGATGCTGGACACTCCATAGGATACTTTGGGGTTGCCACCCCAGCTCCTACTTTGGGAGAGCCCATGGTGGCCACCTCAGTTGTCCTATGGATGGGTCCAAGAGAGACCCAGCAGCCTGCTCTGCCCTGCCCCACCCTGCCACGCTGCCCTCTCCCAGCCTGCTGTGTGCATTGTATCTGTGGCAGTAGGAAGCAAGGTGCCCCGGCTCCAAGGCAATGCGCTTCCCATGGCTACGGCGATGCTGGGAGAGGGCTGTGGGGCAAAGAAGCAGGCTGCCGAGCCATTGTCACTCCTGTTGCTTTGGTGATTTTGAAGGCAGGAGCCCATCCTACTGCCATCCTGCACCAGGACCCCCCAGTAATCCCTCAGCTCAGAAGAGGGGGCTTCAGCAGCAGGGCAGAGCAGGGGCAGGAAGGGATAGGGTAGGGCAAAACAGGGGCAGAGTTTGGAGAAAAGGTGAAGCAGAGGCAAGGTGGAGCCTGGGGCTGGTGGGCTGCCCTAAGCCTCGCCCCTGGGGAGTGCCCCAAGCCCTACAACCCCTGACAGCCCTGCTCCTAATTACTTTTGACTTCAATGGGAGCTGAGGGCACTGGACGTCTCATCAAACTATTTAGCACTAGGGACATTAAATATCGTTTAATCGACTAATTGACTAGTTGATGAATTTTCCATCGACTAGTTGATTAGTCAATAAGCGGGGGAGCCGCAGCAGGGTTAGCTCTCAGTCCCGGCAGCTAACCCTGCTGCGGCTCTACCTTTAAAGTGTATTAAGAGCTGACAGGCTCTTAATACATATAAAAGGCTGAAGCGCGAGCCGGGATACCTGACTGCTGGCTCACGCTAGCTCTCCCCTGCTGAGCTTCTGATTTTTTAATGTATTAAGAGATGGCAGGCTCTTAATACATTTAAAAAGCAGAGTCGCAGCATCTGGGATGGAGCACAAGTCAGGAATAAGCTGATTTCCGGCTCGCATCCAGTACCCGCTACTACCCTGTCTCCTGCGGAGATGGTGCTTGGGGGAAACCAGCTTTTAAGCCGGCTCTCCCCAGCACTGGCTCCTGCTCCCCCCACTTGCTGTCGCTGCTAGATGCAGCAAGAGGGGGGGAAGCAACTGGTCAAGGAACTAGTCATGTATCCGATAAGCTTTTGCTTATCAGATAGTCAACTAGTTACTTACATTCCTATTTAGAACATCAGAAAACTGGACTTAAATATGCATGCACATTTTTCCTGCATAATACAAGATTCTGACTTGATCCTAAACTTGTGTAGCTTTACTGAAGTCAGTGGAATTATACTGATTTACATCGACTAAGAATCTGGCCCTGTTTCTGAACAGCCGGCTCTAACTTACCCTTCTTTAATGTCTGCAGAACATAGTGCTGTGGACTCTGTACAGAAACAGCAGCCAGGGAAGATACAGCTCTTTTTTTTTTAATAGCAAGCCCACTTGAAAATTGTAGGGTCCAATATATATCGGAAACACATTGGGATTGTGTGTCACTTAGGGTATACCTACACTAACCACTCGATCAACAGGCAGCGATTGATCCAGAAAGGGTCAATTTATTGCCTCTAGTATATATGCGATATATTGACCACCAAGTACTCTCCTATCAACTCCAGAATTCCACCAGAATGAGGACAGTAGGTAGAGTTGACAGGAAAGCATCTGGTAAGTAGATCTAAGTGTATCGATTTCAGATACATTATTCACATAACTGAAGTTGTGCAACTTAGCTTGCTGGCTCACAGTTACATAGTACAGAGACTATATTGTCCTAGCTTTGTCACTATAACCATATTGACATAACCCCGTAGTATAGACCCAACCAACGCTAAATTTTTTCCCACTGATGTCAATAGTTTCATACGACTGTAAAATTGGTGAAAGACATCAGGCCTACAATACGTAGATTACACATTACATGTAGGGCACCCACTTGGTCAACGTAGCTTTGTTGTGACAGGCATGGATTCTATCGCTAATATATGGATTAAGTTTCCTAACAGAAAGAAAAACTGTGGATATTTAAATTGAACTAATCTTGACAAGAAACATAGGCTGAGTCTAGACTGGCAAGTTTTTCTGCAAAATCATCTGCTCTTGAGGAAAAACTTGCCAGCTGTCTACACTGGCCGCTTGAATTTCCGCAAGAACACTGATGATCTCATGTAAGATTATCACCTAGCTAAGATCAGGAAGATACTGCTGTAAAATGGTCATTCAACTGAAACCTTCCTGGCCTGATTCCATCCTAAGTGGTTGGCCCCCGGTTTGACACTGGAGTTAGCTCACTGGTTCACAATTGTAGAAAAATTTTGTGAGGTGTCTAGAACCCCAGTTTCAATTCCACACTATTCCCACGGACTGCAACATGCATGGCACCACACATGTCAATAGGAATCTGCATTTTCTGCTTTCTCTTCTAGCCTCCATGGACCACATCACTCCCAACTAGCACTTTACCTTCAAGGTGCTGCAGCAGAGCAGGAATCTTTACTCCCCACATCTCACCCACTGCTGCATGGATATTTTGGTGCAAGGCTTTTAGCAGCTGCAAGACAGAATATCCGTGTCCTTCTCTTTCATAAGGAGATGAGGCTACAACCTGTCAATGAGGGAGAAAGCACAGGCTAAGTTCTGCAGCAAGATACCAGCTTGTTCCTGAAGGAGGAAATATTTCAGATTCTCTCACTGTGGAGACTACACACTGTAGAGCTGCTGCTTCTACTGCAGTGACTTCCTAAAGAAGAAAGTATTCTAACTAGCATGAGGGTGTAGAACAGTGTGTCTCTGTCTGATCGGGGAGGGTGGAGAGAGACCCAATCATACACATTCTTCAGCCTAAAGCATTTAGCTGGAAAACTGATTTTTATACTTAACTGTTCCACTTCACATTTCTCAGAAAACCTGTCCTCCATGGTCTACTTACCAGGAGTCGTGCCAGCAATCCCTGAGGTGTAGGGAGTTTCCCTGGGAAAAGAAATAGAAGATCATTAATTATGCCAGACTTTGGAGAATCCCGCTGATGTTGTTCACCTAGCCATTTCCAATGTGCCCACCAGCGTTGCATGCAGCTGATAATATTTGCATTTCCATAGTGTTTTCAGGCAGAGCATCTCAAAAGTGTTTTACAAACATGAGTTAATTCCTCCTCATAGCACCTCTAAGAAACTGGCGTTAATTAGTCCTCAATTTCACAAGTGGGAAAGCTGAGAGAGAGCAAGTGATTTCCCCAATGTTAGATCAGAATTTTGGTGGTGATCTGGAACCAGAACCCCCAATTTCTAGCTCCCTCCCATTGCCATGTTTTAATCCCAAGACCATCCTGCATTCCTTTTAGTCTCTTGACTGAAGATGAGAGAATTGGAACAGGCTGAATCTGGTCATTTCATAGTGGCTGGTGAGAATAAATGAAAGAGTTTCTGTTATAAACCTTGTCCACTATAGTCCAGGCAAGCAGCTTCTCCTCCTTCTTGCATCTTTTTCTCAACCATTTCCTGGAGGCATCTGCAGAGAGGCTTCAAAGTGCCAGTGTACTGAGTTGGCACCACATACGTTAGAAGCCTTGGCCATAACACCTGCACAGAAGAGCAAGACAGTTCAACACTTGGCTATTTTCATTCCCCCACCTCCTACTGGCTGAATCCTTCTGTCATGCACCTTCTCCATTTAGTCATCACTGACCCTTCCCTATCTCGTTACCTTATCTCGATCTCACTTTCTCCTCCCCTCCGCCATCATCTCACTCTACCTGTCCCAGTGATCCCTCTCTCTACATTTTAAGTACACACTGCCTTGTTTGGAGAGCATTAGCAATCTGGTTCTCATCCGGAGATGAATCATCTTTCCCTGCATTATAAAGCTACTTAGACAGCACCATAAATTCATCCTGCACTTTTCAGACATACAGAAGGCACAATCACGGCCCCAATAACTGTTTAAATACAGGATCACCAAGTCTACATTTCCAAGGGATTCATGGGGAATCTAAGGAGACGTTGCACTCAGGCAATCGTGGTAATTAACAGAAGACCACTGCATTATGGTTCCTTCCAGTGAAGTTCCTTTTTATTTTGTCTGTACTGTGAATCGCTTCCTCCATGATACAGAGGTCCCATCATCTCTGACATGAACTTGACATGCTGTACCTCCATTATCCTGACTGGCAAGAAGCTTCCTTATGGAGAGGTACAGTAGATATACGGAAGAATGTCTTTATTTCACGAAGCAGTAGCAACATGTCACTTACTTGGGTCATTCCAGTGACTGATATGTCCAGGCCTTGCAGGATGTGAATGCACATAGTTTGGATAGTGCTTTCTTCCTGAACATCCTGGGAGGGAAGTTTTGTCCCCTGCTATGAGATAGATACATAGAATTTACTAGCTAGTGGGAAAACACTGGCTGTAGAAGCGGTGTCTATTTCTTACAAAGCCTTTCTGAATATTGACCTATGAGAGCTTTTCCATTGCATTAGGAGTGCACAAATCATAAAATCATGGATTAAGGATGGAAGGGACCTCAGGAGGTCATATAGTCCAACCCCCTGCTCAAAGCAGGGCCAGCCCCAACTAAATTATTCCAGCCATGGCTTTGCCAAGCCTGGCATTAAAAACCTCGAATGATGGAGATTCTTAAGGGAAGAGAATAACAGAAACACCTAACTGGTGGGTCAGAACCCAGGCTTAGGAAAACCCCAGCACAAGGGGACACAAAGAAGATGGAGAGAGGCTGTTCTCAGTAGTGACAGATGACAGAACAAGAAGCAGTGGTCTCAAGTTGTGTGTGGGGGGGTGGATCTTAGGAAAAACGATTTCACAAGGAGGGTGGTGAAGCACCGGAATGGGTTACTGAGGGAGGTGGTGAGATCTCCATCCCTAGAGGTTTTTCAGTCCCAGCTTTACAAAGCCCTGGCTGAGATGATTTAGTTGGAATTGGTTCTGCGTTTAGCAGGGGGTTGGACTCGATGACTTCCTGAATTCTCTTTAAGCCCTATCGTTCTATGATTCTATAAAAGAGTTCCCTGAACAGTATTCATTTTTTGAAAAATTTTCAAAAAAGAACATTTCTTCTTTTTATCTCTGAGGAGAGCCACTCAGACTCTGCCCAGTGGAAATAAATATGCAGAACCTAGAGGGAGCCATTCTGTTTGTTCTGATGCCCCAAGCAGCTTGATCATTCTGTGCATAGTGAATGTGAGTCTATCTATAGGCTAAATTCTGTTCTTCCTTACACCAAACTAAATATTGATCAGCTCTACTGATTTCAGTTTAAATAAGAGCAAATGTGGCCTGATGAGAAAGAGTTGCCTCCTACTTTCTTTGAGATGGGTAGCATGAAAAAGAGGCAGTTGGTGAGTACTGCCATAAGCTCCCACTTCGTAGCTAAAGGGCCAGGCAGAGCTAAGATCCTCAACAACTTACTATAAAGTTAATGTATATCATGGATCCCATCATGGAACTCTGTGTCTGGAGTCCATGACTCTGCCCATAGCTGGAAATACCCATTGAAAAGATTTTGAACTAGTACACATAGAACAGAGTATGAAGTGTGCAGCAAACTTTTCCAGGTTCTAGACATCTTGATGTAGGCTGCATAACTTCAGTGTTTTGCTAATAGTTGATGTATGCTTCAGCAGCCACAGGATTGGGCACCAGTGTGTTCTTTGGAGAGTCTATTTATAAAAAAGATGTGCTTCCTTATACAAGAGCATTTCACTGAAAGATTGTGTTGTCAGAATTTTCACTGACTTGCCCAAGGTCTAAGGAATGTAGGTCGCACTGTCAGATGTAAATATCCAGAATCAGATTCTGGTCTCTGTTACACTTGTGTAAATCCAAAATAATGCCACTGAAGTCAGGGGCATTACCCTGGCTTTACACGAATATCACTGATCAGATTCTAGCTCTAATCCTTCAGTCCAGCTGCATCCTTGAGCATCCAAAGCTCCCACTGAAGTCAAGGGGAACAATCAGCATGCCAGAATGGCAGAACTGAGTCCTAAGTGTTAAGAACTCTCCTTACCAGATTTCTGGTGGACACATCGAACTCTCTGAAAACGTATGCAACCATATCCCCTGCTGCACAATTCTCCACACTTCCTGAACTGAGCAGCTTCAGGACAAAATGGAGAGCTGCCATCTTCACCTGCAAGGGTAGAGATTATGCACGAGTTATTATTATCCCTTCTGCATGCAATATGAGACAGGATATGAGAGTCCTTTTGCTTTTGCTTTTATCTCTTTGGAATGGTGGCTGAAGTACAAATGATTAACACATCCGTTATGTAAATTCCTTGCAACACTGGCTACAGAAGTACCATGCAAATGCCAGTTTTCACTTTCAGGTGACACTGTAATTAGGAAAAAGGCAGCATTTTCTCCTATAAATGTAAACAAACTTGTTTGTCTTAGTGTCTGGCTGAACAAGAAGTAGGTCTGAATGGACTTGTAGACTCTAAAGTTTTACATTGTTTTGTTACAGTTAACAAAAAATATCTACATTTGTAAGTTGCATTTTCACGCTAAAGAGATTGCTCTACATCACTTGTATGAGATGAATTGAAAAATAGTATTTCTTTTGTCATTTTTACAATGCAAATGTTTGTTATAAAAATAATATAAAGTGCATAGTACACACTTGTCATTGTGTTGTAATTGAAATCAATATATTTGAAAATGTAAAAAACCACAAAAATATTTCATAAATTTCAATTTTTAATCCCATTAATTTTTAGTTAACTGTGATTAATTGAAACCCTATTAATAATCTCAGCCTAAAAATGTGTCTCATTGCCAGACTCTCCACTGAGTGAAATACTTCCCAGATATTAACAGCAATACCACTATTCCACACACAATCTTACCTTAGCACTCTGATCACTGAGAGCAGATTGCACTGCCTTCACAATCAGAAACTTTCTAACTCTTGTCTCAGGCACTGAAAGATAAGGAGAAGTGTGCAGTATAGTATATCTTTGTTCCAAACACTCATGCTCCACATTAG
Source organism: Pelodiscus sinensis (assembly GCF_052426305.1). NCBI lineage: Eukaryota > Metazoa > Chordata > Testudines > Trionychidae > Pelodiscus > Pelodiscus sinensis. The sequence goes on from NC_143052.1 coordinate 315,085,661, forward strand.
AATGTGTCCTGGGCCCTATTTAAGAGTACTACCAAGCTTCACTCATATACAGAATCAGCGGGGAAAATATAGGACCAGGCTCTGATCTCAGTTACACCAGTCTAAGTCTGAAGTATTTCCACTTCTGTAAATAGCACCATCATACTATCCTGATGGAAATATTGTAAGAGAGTTAGACAAATGGAGGTCAGTGAAGTTAGTCTGTGTTTACCACCAGTATAGCAGAATTCGGAATCTATTCTAGAGTGTCTAATACTTATTCAGTCAGGAGTACTATTTTGTTTTTATCTCATTATTATTAACATGCATCCGCCACAAGATTACATTTGTATTTGAACCTTGAAAATATCTTAGGCTACATTCAGCACTTAATTAACCCTGTTGATTTCTGTGTGACCACATGGGAGTAACTTAGAGAAGCACTGGGTCCCTTTAGTGAATTTCCAACCCTCTGGTGAGCATGCAGCTAAAAGGGTGTCGCAAGGAGAAGGGAGAAAAATTGTTCTCTTTGGCCTCTGATGATAGGACAAGAAACAATGGGCTTAAATTGCAGCAAGGGAGGTTTAGGTTGGACATTAGGAAAAACGTCCCAACTGTTAGTTTGGTTAAACACTGTGAAAAATTGCCAAGGGAAGTTGTGGAATCTCCACCACTGGAGTATTTAAGAGCAGATTGGATAGACACCTATCAGGGATGATCTAGACAGTGCTTGGTCCTGCCATGAGGGCAGGGGACTGGACTTGATGACCTCTCAAGGTCCCTTCCAGTTCTAATAATCTATGACTATATGACTCTATGTGTTACAGCAGGAGCAGATGACCATTTTGCGGGGCTCCGGGCAGCATAATGCCGCGGGGCCCCCCCTTTGCCACGGCGCATGCACAGTGACGTCATGTGCATGCGCGGTGGCACCACGGCGCGTGCGCGGGGCTTTTTGAAGCGCGGGACCCGGGGCGGCCACCCCGCTCGCCCTGCCCTATATCCGCCCCTGTGTTACAGATCCTCTGTGCCCCATTTGCAGAGATCATGAGTATGTTATAGCCCTACCATGCCTGCAAAGCCTTGGTTCTTTAGAGCAACCTATAGCAGCTCATGCTTTTAGCTCTGGATGTCCCCAACTCAACCCCCAGCACGATGGCGATGATCGCAGCAGTCACAGTTTCTCCTGTGTTACTTACAGTCAGCACCAATAATAGCTGTGAGCAGATTCAGGGATGCCACACGAACAGTCTCATTCTTAATCTTCAGCTGCGAGTGCAGAAAAGCTATGAGGTCATCAGGAGAAGAACGGGCTGCAAAGGAAGAAATCACATCCTCACTAACAACTGAAAGCTCATTCTTACCACATCTACAAAAGAAGGAAGTTACAAGGAAACTACTGTGTAATTTGGAGTCTCTTCCCCTACCTAGCAGTAGGATACAATAGCACAGCTCCATTTGATTTTCCATGATGAGCTGCTGAGTTGGAGAACAGATCTGTGGGAAGAAGAGAAGTGATCAAAGGAAAACTAATCAGAACAAGCAACTGAAAAGAAGATGCTCAATTAATTTCTAAGCACTCACTTCCTACCTTTCCAAATAGGGCTCTGAACCCAAAATAAATGGTACTGACTGCACAACAAGAATCAGAAACAATGACCGATGCATTGGATAACAGAAGTTCCTGCTTTCAAAGTGTTTTTAGCAGCAGAGCTAATTGAATCAAGACTTGATCCTTGGTAACTGGTTCAAATGGTTAATTATTCCACCATAAAAATGTAGGCCTTATTTGCAGTCTGAATTTGTCCAGCTTCATTTTCTAGTTATTGGCTCACGTTATGCCTTTCTCTGCTAGATTATTACATATGTTTCCCCACATAGATATTATAGACTGCAATTAAGTCACCCTGTCACAGGCTAGGTCCTCCCCATTTGGATGGGATCAGTTTTTACTATATAACTCTAACTCCCTCTAATAACTGGCTTATGCTAAAATTGCTTTACAAACTGAGCTGGATTTTAGCTAATAAAATGAGACCACTATCTGCTTATTCTTAAGCCAGCAGAAACCAATAAGGCATAAGAAGGTCTCCGGGCTCTTCACTAGCATTCAAAAGATGTTTATTGTTAATATGCTTCAGATCTGCTGTGCTTAAGCTCAAGTGATACAAGAAGAAGTTCCCCTCACCCGGTTGTGCAGAGCACTGCAGATGGCTTGAAATTTCCTTTTAGGTAGAAGGATCTTATATTCACCAGAGACTTCCAAGAGCTGCCTCAGACTCTACAACAGAGGGTGAAAGTTAGAAGGTGGGCATACAAAGGAGCAATATTCAATGACTGAAGCAGGTTCATGGAATTCATAGATTCCAAGGCCAAAAGGGATGATTGTCATCAACTAGTCAGGCCTTCTGTATGACACAGGCCTTAGAAATTGCCAAAATAATTCCTAAAGCAGAACTTTCAGAAAAAAATCCAATCTTGATTTTAAAATGATCACCTTGACTCTTGGAAAATGGTTTGAATGGCTAATATCCCACCACTGAAAAGGTAGACCTTATTTCCCATCTGAATGTATCCTGTTTCAGTTTGTAGCCACTGGATCATGTCATGCCTTTCTCTGCTAGGTCATTACATAGATTTCCCCATGCAGATATTATAGACTGTAATTAAGTCACCTGTCACAGGGTAGGTCCACCCTGTTTGGATGGTATCAGGTTGTGGAGGACTTAAAGAACTAAGGCAGCCCAAGTGGCCTAGTCTCCCCAACCACCATAGCAGGCCTGGTTCTTAGAGCAGCATTGCCTAATAGTCAGGGTCAGTGCAGCAGCCCTTTGATGAGGCTCTTCAGCTCAACGACCCAAGCCCTTCTAGGTACGACCGTTCAACCTAGTGCTCAACTACTCTTTGGGGCAAACCAGTGTTGCCTAGTGGCCAGCCCTTCTTCACCAGGCTCTACCTACTCCACAGGGTCCCAGCCTAGGGCCTTGTCTTGCAGCTCAATGGGGTTTCTTCCAAAACATGCAGAGTCAAAGTCTAATACCTCAACTCAATAATGCTTAGTTCACATAGATTACTTCCAACCATTCTTCTGCAGCAGGTCATCTCAGTAACTCCGTGGTCTCTCCTCCATCTGTGGCATTGGATGGTTGTGGGGAGGGGAGGGGGGTCAACTGGAACCACAGGCTGGCTGGTTTCTGCATCCTAGGGCACTGTCAGTCCCTCCACAAAAGCCTGCAAAGCACCTCTGCTCCCTTCAGCTGTCAGCCTAGACAGAACTGAGCTGCTCCCTTTTATATCCTGGTTTCCTGGTTCCAGTTGGAGCATTCCCAGCAAGTATGAAGGGGCATAGCCCACAGATCATGATTAGCTCCCGCTGAACCATGCATGGTGGGTATCCTCTGTCACAAACACTCCCCGTTAAAAGGGTGTCCATTGGTGGACCTTCCTCTTCATCGTCTCCTTCCACTTGGGAGAAGTCTGTGTTTGCATAAGCCTTCCCTGGCCCAGTGTAACATACAGAAGTCATAGGGTTGGAGCGGGAAGTACTACCTCATGATTCAGGCACTGGTGTCCTTCATGTTATTAATCCATCTGAGGGGTGCGTGGTTGGTGACCAGTTGAAAGGGCTTCCCCAGTACATAATATCCCAGACTAAAAAACTAGTTCGAATTAGCGTTTTGCTAATTCGAACTAGCATGTCCACATTAAGTGGACCCTGAACGGGGGTTAAGGATGGCCGGAAGCAGTGCCGGAAGGGCATCAGATGACGACTTAGAGCATGGAGCTACTGCCTCAGGCAAGCTGAGGGCTGTGCTTAAAGGGACCCAACCCCCACCCCGGACAGACAGTTCCCCGCTTGCAAAGCAGTCCTGGCTTGGAGAGCCCTGAGTGCCCACACTGGGCACATTACAGCACTCGGCCATCAGCCCGGCTGTACTTGCCGCAGGCTGCCATCTGGGGAGAGGGAGCAATTGGGGGGCTGCAGGAGAGCGTCCACCCCCAGAAGCCCGCAGAGCCAGCCCATCGGGAGCTCGTACCCCATTCCTCCCTCACCTCCTTCCACTTACCCCTCCCTAGCCCCCCTTCCTGATGTACTTGTGGTCAAAAATAGAATCTCTCTTTATTGAACAAAACTCGGGGAGACTGGGAAAAGGGGGTGGGAGAGGGGAAGAGAGAGGGTGGGAGAGGGGAGGGCAACTACAATGATCAGAGGTTTGGAACAAGTGATGGAGGGTGGGTCCATGGAGTGCTATTAGCCAGGGGGTAGGAGTGGTGTCCCTGCCCAAGGTTTGTGGAAGGCTGGAGAGGGATGGCACGAGACAAATGGCTTGGTCACTGTCTTCGGTCCATCCCCTCCAGGGTCCCTAGGGTTGGCTGCTGTTGGCAGACAGGCTACTGGGCTAGATGGACCTTTGGTATGACCCAGTATGGCCATTGTAAGCTCAGGGTCAGGGTCGGGGGTCTCAGTGGACCACCTTGATTTTCATGCACACCTGCTCCTGGGTGGCCAGGCTGGCAGCTCTCGTGCCCTAGACGGCCACTTTCCTGTGCCTAGTGCGGAGGTCGTGGACGAGGTCCACGATATCCGCACTAAACCAGGCGGGTGCCCGCCTCTTGCGGTCCTGGGCAGGCTCCCGAGAGCCGCCAGCCTGGGAAGAGGGAGAGGGCTGGGTGGCAGCGGGTGGCTGGCTCGAGCCGTGCCAGGTGCAGGGTCTGCTAGCTGGGTGCTGGCAGGCTTGCACCTGGCACAGGCACCGTAGCCAGCCCGTTCCCCTTTCAGGGGTCCGGGGCCGGGAGGGGGGCAGACGAGTTTCCCTGGTGTTGGCCAGAGTGGCCACCAGGGAAAGCTGGGGAGGGCTAGCCTCCCACTAGTTCGAATTAAGGGGCTACACACCCCTTAATTCGAACTAGTAAATTCGAACTAGGCTTAGTCCTCGTACAATGAGATTTACCTGGTTCGAACTAAGTGCGCCGCTAGTTCGAATTAAGTTCGAACTAGCGGAGCACTAGTGTAGCGCCTATCAAAGTTAATTCGAACTAACATCCGTTAGTTCGAATTAACTTTGTAGTGTAGACATACCCCCAGGGTGTAGATCACCCACTTGATGGCCAGGGCCTCCCTTGCTATAGTAGGGCAGCAGGTCTCTCAGGAGAACAGCTTGCAGCTGAGAGAAAGGATCTGGTGCTCCTTCCCACCTACTTCTTGAGATAGTACCACTCCTGGTCCTACCTCCGAGACCTCCATTTGAAGGATAGAAGGCTTTGTGAAGTTGGATGGGATAGGACCAGCTCTTGGTTCAGCTGCTTTCACAGGGCCTGGAAGGCTTCCTCACAGTCTTCTGATTACTGGACTTTCTGTGATTGGGTGTTCTTCATCAGGTCCAATAATAGGGTGCCCAGTGTGATGAAGTTGGGTACTAAGCAGCCACTGTGTCTGAAGTATTGTGGCACCTGTTTCTTTGTCATGGAGGTGGGGCAGTCACACAAGCCTTAGACCTTATTTATCAAGGAGCTATAGTTTTCCCCTTCCTACTGTGTTCACTACGATGGCACTTGGCTGGATTCACAGTGAGTCCTGCATCTATTGGGGCTTACAATACCTTGCTAAGATGTCAGAGGTGTTCCCCCCAGCTGGTGCTGTGGATGACAATATTCTTAATGCACACGGCTGTATATTGCATATATGTTTGCAATATTTGGTTCATGAGCTGCTGAAAAGTGGCTGAGGCTCTGTGCAGCCCAAATGGCATCCTGCTGAATTGCTATAAGCCAGGCAGGGTGTGGAAGGCACTCTTCTCACAGGAAGCCGGTATCAGGGGTATCTACCAATATCTGTTGGTCAGTTCTAGTGTGGAAATGAACTTTGCATTTCCCACTGTATTCCTCCTTGAGATTTCCCCATGTATGCATCCCAGTATCACTTCAGCTTTTTTGGCCACAGCATCGCATTTGTAGGTCATGTTCAGCTGAGTATTCACCAAGTTTCCCAAAATATTTTTCAGAGTTACTGCTTCTCAGGAAGGTCACCATGTCTATAAAATCAAGACTTGTGTGTTTATCTATTATCTAACAAGTCACTATGTAGACCAGGAAACGCCACTGGTAGCAGCTAGTGCAGTTCACCTATGCGCACACATTGATAGTTATTTTAATAAGTATCTCACCTTGGTGGCATGAAAAACATTAACATCCTCTTTATATTGCTCAAGGAGCCATGGGATCTGTTCGAACACCTGATCTTGATACTCTTCTTTATGCAGGAGGAGGCTCATCATGGGACCAAGGGCTTTGATGATGGCCTGCTTGAGCTACAAAGAGACACAATTTCCCTTTTCCACTGTTGAAACAGCCCTATCTCAATATTTCCTGGTAAAGAATTAAGACTCATGGGCTACGTCTACACTGGCATGATTTTCTGAAAATGCTTTTAACGGAAAAGTTTTCTGTTAAAAGCATTTTCGGAAAAGCACGTCTAGATTGGCAGGATGCTTTTCCGCAAAAGCACTTTTTGCGGAAAAGCGTCCGTGGCCAATCTAGACACGCTTTTCCGCAAAAAAGCCCCAATCGCCATTTTCACGATCGGGGCTTTTTTGGGGGAAAACACTACTGTGCTGTCTACCCTGGCCCTTTTGCGCAAAAGTCTTTCGGAAAAGGACTTTTGCCTGAACGGGAGCAGCATAATCTTTCCGGAAAACCACTGACGATCTTACATGAGATCGTCAGTGCTTTTCCGGAAATTCAAGCAGCCAGTGTACACAGCTGGCAAGTTTTTCCAGTCTAGACACAGCTATGATGTTGGTTTCAGAATTATATTCTAGTGCACCTCACAACTTTCCCAAGTGGGATATTTCCCCAGATTAGTATGCACACTAAACCAACTCATTCCTGCTGTAACTCTACTGGAACTGAATAGACATCTGCCAGGAATGAATTTAGCCCATTCTCCTGTATTCATCTGCATGTCAGGTGACAAAACTGGAATCTATGTACACTATGTACAGACAGAATTTCCATGAGCTTGTGACATTATAATCTTTTTTAAATGTTTTACATCATACTCTGTTCTATCCCAAAGAACCTGCCATTGAACTCCATCATCACAAAGAATGCCATACACAGAGAATTTAACAATACAATTTCTCATAAAGGTTTAGAAAACCTACAATTCTCACCTCCAAATCTTTACATGTGGTCCATTTGCTTGTCACATGACGATAGAGGGGAAGAATTTGATCACAGAATTGAGATTTACCCATTCTGGGAAATGGGCACTTTTCCCAGTTACTAAAATATACATTTACTGCCCTTGACCATTTTTCCAGAACTGCATGGAAGGAAAAAAGACAGGCAATATGAAAAGGATGCAATAGTAATAAGGATACGTTGCTTCATCAGTGAAGACACCCAGGCTTGTAGTTTATTACAATTCCATGCCCAATTCAGGAACAGCTGATGAAATCCAATAACAGTTTTGAATTATTTCTCTTCCCTCCTTTCCATTTCTTGTTTCTCAAAAGGCTTTCTTCTCTTTTGCCTCTCTCCATCTCTTTTTAATTCCCATCATTTGAAAACATATTTTTTCTCCCTTGTTACCTCTTAATTAGAGCTGATTGAAAAGGTAGTTTAAATTAAATTAAAAGTGTTTACTCTTGTTTTTTTCAAAATTTCAAATTACAAAGATCATTCACATGTTTCAAAAATCAACAAATTTCAGCCACCTTTTTAGCTGCACAAAAACACTGAACACATCCTGATTAAAACTGTCATTGACATTTTTCAGTTTAATATTCCATCAAATTGGAAACAAATATGAAACATATAATAAAAAAACCAAAATATTTTGACCAGCTGTTTTCTGAATGATTCATGTCCTCTGCAGTTATTGCTTATTTAGCCCTAAAACTGTATGATTTCCTATTGGGTTACAGTTTGTCTGAAAGATGTTCAGTGCCCCTAACTCCTATTAGCTATACTGAGATTTGACAGCATTTTGCCCTAAAATTAGATGCACCCCCTGCCCTTGAAAGGAAAATTAAGGCTCAATCCCATGTTCTATGACGCTGATGGCAAAATTCCCATTTATCTCAAAGGTGCAGGATTAGGCCCTTAGGCCTGATCTACACTAAAGGGGAAAGTTGACTTAAGGTACGCAACTCCAGCTATGTTAATTATGTAGCTGGAGTTGATGTATCTTAAATAGTGTTTTCAGACTGTCCACACAGTGGAAGGTTGACAGGAGTGTTATTCCTCATGAGAAGCAGGACTACCGGTGCCAACGGGAGCACCCACTCAGTTCGAATTAGTGGGTCTTCACTAGACCTGCTAATTTGGACCCTGGTGATCAACTGCAGCAGCATTGATCTTCTGCATAGTGTAGACGTGGCCTTACTTGAGCATCAACTAAAAAGCAAAGGAAGAGAGAAGTGGAGAAGACCAGAGGACAGAGAAAGAGGGTGAAAGGAGATGATAATTAAGAAAATAAAGAGGAGGAATGGGTGGAGGGGTGGAAAACGGGAAATTTTTAAATGTAATTCAATCTGTTGCCTGCACATTCTCCCCCAGGAGTTTCCTGGCACATGGGCAGCATCAGCTTTTGTTTATTTTTAAAATATCCACAAGTCATAAAGTGCCTGAACTTACAAATGCTCAGCACCTCCAGCAAAGTAAGGAGCACTCTCAACTCCACTGAGTGCCACAGGAGCATGAGGACTCAGCCCCTGGTACAATCCAGTTCAGAGCCTGTTTGTAAACGATCAGTCACTTAACTCTGTACCAAGGCCCCTAAATATCCATTTTGGACATCTACAATAAGTGCTGGCACTTACCACCACAAAATGCTTGCCTCAGCCTGCTCTCGTCGACTAACATCCGCATGGAGCTCATGCCGTACAGGGTCATTCCCACAAAAGGAATGCACTTGAGTGCTGAAAAGAAGGACCAGAAGAAAAGGAAGACAGACAATTGACTGTTATCTGCCTTCTTACTATCGCATTTAGAAACACCGCTGGGTCGGATGCTATGGGCTCCTAGGTCATTTTGTGCTGCGTACACAAATGATAAGCAGCAGTAAAAAATCAGTGGGGGATTTACCCTGAGGAGGAGCATTCTCCACCAATGTGCAGCTGTGCCGGATGCCCAATCCTCTCCCAGAGTAGGAGAGAGAGCACTGGGGAGGGATGAGAAATGGAATGGAGAAGAGCTCCACTAGACCTGATTTTCCTCAATCCTGTCCTTTAAGAACTTCAAATGGGGCATAAGAGCTTGCACCTTGGTGTGGATAGCTCATGGTCTAGCAACTAGAACCAGCCACAGCAGTTCATCTCATGCCCCCCAAATAGCACTTTGTGTAGCTGTACAGAGCGTGAACCTCTGTCCTTAAATGGAAGACAATAACTTTGAAACAAAAGATGGAAGTTGACATACGATAGGCTGATGATAGGTTGTCCAGTGTAATCAAAGTGAACTCGTCAGACAGCTCCAGTGGTTTCAGATGACATTGAAGCTCATACATCACCTCATTGAAATAGCAGCGTGCCAGAGCCACTAATGTGTTGCTCGCTGCCACTTTTAGTTCATTTGTTGCTTCCTTAAAAAATACAAAAAGAGAGAGACTGAAGTGATTAAAGCCAACTATACCAGCCAATGCTGCTCAAATGAATCAAGTTTTTATTTCTGTTTTCCACCCAACTTTCTGTGAACAGAATCATTAGTCATAAATAATCATTGAATCGTTTGGCTAAACACTTGTCAGCCTTTCAGTTGTTTGCAAGCTGCTTAGACTATTCGCTATTAGCTATTTGTGGTGGATGATTGGCTGTCATAGTGACATGATATTTTTCCCTCAGAGGAGGTGGGCAGCTTCAAGATATTCAGAGAATTTTCCTGAATAAACTATACCCTAAATCCAAATACTGCTTCTTTTGGAAATAGCTTAGATTCTGTTTTAAGGTTTCATCCTGCTGCTTAACACCATAGTATCAGAGCACCTTCCACAGAAAATCAGTATCAATAATGAAATCCCTAGTAGACTTCACAAAAAACTTGCTTGTTAAGAAACGGTAGGCCTCTCTGCATCTGATATATGTCACAATATCCTGACCTTACAAAGCACTTAAGCACATGTGTAACTTGAACAAGATGAAACTAGTCACATGCTGCTTAGGACCTGGGATTTCTGGAGGATGGTGTGGGGATCTATGGGCCCCTAGCAGTCATTAATCCTGGAGTTTCAGTATATAGTTTACAAAAAATGTTTTAATTAGTTTAAGCTTTCATTCCTGTCATTAGCATATAGGGAAAACTAACTTACCTGAGTATCAGAGGGGTAGCCGTGTTAGTCTGAATCTGCAAAAGCAGTAAAGTGGGTCTTTGACCACAAAAGCTTATGCTCCAACACTTCCGTTAGTCTAACTTACCTGAGTCTCTCTCATGTGGTTTGAGGCAAGTGTTATTATTTTGCTCAGTAGCCTTCTCTCTAGGACCTGGGCATCCTGCTGTAATACTTTCTCCAGGATACAGTAAATGTCTACTCTGTTTTTCTGGGGACAAAACATAAAAGAACAATTGGGGAAAATGTTTCCTTGATGACAATATAGTAATGCTATAAGCTAATATAGTAACGCAATATAGTAACACTTACGCTAATAAGCTTCTGCCCAAAAGAGTTTACAATCTAAACATGAAACAACTAGCCCAGGCTAAAAGAGCAGATCAATAGCCAGGAAAATAATTCAGGTCTTCTGATTCACTATCTGGAGTCCTCTCCACTAGAGCACACTGATTCCACAGCCTGCATACTCACTCAAGTAACCCCTTGTCTTCATTTGTGTAAAACTTGCTACGCCCTCCACAATCACCCCAGCTAGCAGCACTTCAGAAGAAGCTGAGCAATTCACAAATTTTTTAATCAGAATAAGGGCCCTGCACTGCCCCCTTATCTAATTTTGTTTATTATTGTTGTTATTATTATGATGATTATTGTTATTGTTGTTGTTATTATTATTAGCATCTTGCCCTTTTTTATCCACTCCAGGCAGAATTTGTAAATACAATTATAAAATACCCAACTCCTGCAGTAAATCTTCTGCAGCTTTTAGGGAAAATTAGCTCAGGAGTTACCTCTACATTGACAGTAGCACACTTGAAGGTCTCTTTTATGGGGTCCATCAAAGTTGAAATTCACAGATGATACTAAATATGGAGGAGTTGTAGGTATGAGTTGTGACAGAGAAATAATAAAGAGGGGCACAGAGAAATTAGAAACCTGAGCAGAACAAGACTGATTTCAGAGAACTGCAAACTAGCGCACCTAGAGAGGGGGTCAATATAACTGACATAATGAGAGGGAGAAAAGTGGGAAACAACAAGTGACCTGGAGTGACAGTGAAAAAAAAAGACAGCCATCTGGGCTGGGTTTGTTACATACAGGAATCTTGTCATAAAGCAGGAAGTTTCTCATTGTTCATCTGAGGTGTGACTGCTTCTGGCTTATTTCACTTTTTTGGCACCACATTCCCCAGAAAAGATCAAAAAGCTTGGAAGTAATTCAGGAGAAAATTTTAAAAAGTGCAGGGAGGCCAGCAGAACTGACTTTTAAATAGAGACCTGCAACCTCTATGGGATCTGACCTCATGCATCAGGGTGAGGTTGGGTGGGTGTAGGGGAGCCTGCCTTGACAGTAAATGGCCATGTCTCCCTTTAACACGTGCGGATCTCTAACAAGCAAAACCCAGGCCTGTCTCAAGTCTGGTGAACATAAACATGCAGGCAAGGTCATGGGAGAAGCTGTGAGAGGAAGGAATGTTTTGCATAACAATGCAGATGAAGCGTGGTACCTGAGACCATGTCAAGAACACATGGCAAGCAATCTTGTACAGGTACTTCTGTTTCTGATAACCACAAATTACAGATGCAGCCATACAACTGTCAACTATGCACATAGCAGCAACATCCTGAGTGACAAGATGTACTCCAGATAGGGTATTGGGCATGTTACATATCCTACACAATACGTAATCAATTGGTAAATATTATTAGAACAACCAAGTCTCGCTTTGCTATCAAATGGGCTTAGTAAGAACAATCAGTGGGAGGGAATGAGCAGGATTGACCCACAGATACTGCTGGTGGAAACCCAGTCACTAGGAGCTTTTAAAATTGGTTTGGCCCCAAAAAAAGAAAAAGGCACAGCTGGGAAATTGGATGATCCAACAAGCCTTTCACATCTGTCTCCTGTGAGTCTATAACTCTGAATTCAGGCAGCTGAAGGTGTGAACTGCCTGCTAAGGTCATAAAGCACTTTGGAATGTTCAAAGCCAATGGTTGGCTACACATTCCAGTGGTTGTGCTTTTAAAGGATGCAGCTGCAAACTGCTATCACTGCTCTAGTGGGGAGAGGCTCTGCCTCTTTCCATTCATTTTTAAATGTAAGGAGGATTTTCAATTGAAAATCATAATTGATAACTTATGAATACATGAGCCCCACACTATTCAAGCGAGTCAGAAATGAACTGCTTGTCTTGGCTTCCTGGTACTTGAAACTAAAATGCCTTCTGTGTTGACCCTTAATAGAGAAATGGACTTTGCTGGATGCGAGTATTAATAAAGGAAAAAGGGGTTTGGATTATTTAAGAACCCTTCAAAGCTATATCCCAATCATATGTCATTATAATTAAGAAGTGTTGTCTTGGATTTAGAGCAGAGAGTCAGTTCACATGGGTTTTATTCACCATTCTTCTACTAACTCACTATGTGGTGTTGAGCAAGTTATTTAATTCCCCATGACACAGCCCATCAGTAAATAGGGAAGTTTATCACTCTCCCAAAGGTGCTGTAAAACCTAATTCATGAGTAAGTAGGTAAGTGCTTTGAGGTTTTTGGATGAAGATGCTAAAGGAGGACAAAATACTGCTATAAGAGATTATAGATACCCCTACAGTGCACTTTTATAATATACAGCCCATGTACTCCAGTGTGTACAAAAGGACAGTGCTCCTCTGAGTGTCTCTTTATTATATCATCCTGACCTGTAACAGAATTTTGCATGATGAGTTTTGCATGAAGACAGAAGGGTAAATACTGATTACACTGAAGGTGGGCTGAGCCAAGTTCTGTATTTGAATTACTTCCATGAAGTCAAACAGAATTTGGAGTGGAAACATGGAAAACAGATGTGATTTGATGAAACTGCCCTACCTCATCCTGCTGAAGTTTTTCTAGCAGAACAGTCACAACGACAGCCAGTTTGGTCTCAGCAATCTTGACAATCTGAAGGGCAATAGTGGCCTTATCTTGATTGTCCATATGGTCCAGGAGTAAAACAACCTCGCTGTAAACAACTGAAATTAAAGGAAAGGATTCTGCTGGTTATCATTGATATTGGGATTCGGTGCTTGTGTCTTTAATTCACTATCTAGTAAAGACTCTGTAGGAGACCAGACATGGTGATAAGTGGACCTGGGAGTCATGCAAATCCTTTTCTTCCCTCATGGTGACCATGTCTGTTTGCAGAACTATTGTGGGGGGACGGATTATAATAAGGAAAAGCTGCTCCTTTTAAATAAGATCCCCACATAAAATCATCTTTTCCACCTTTACTATTAATTTAGGCATTTTGCTAGCACACAGAATAATTTATAGCCAAGATTTTTAAAACTGGGTGCCTAAACTAAAACTCCTAAATCCATATTAACACGCCTACATCCTGATTCAATCACATGCCTAACTCAATGCCAACAAATAAATCTAAAGTTAAACACGTGCATGCTGAAGTGTTTTGCTAAGCCAGGGTGTCATTTCCAAAAGTGCTGAGCACCCAGAATTACCTATGGATAGTGCAAAGAACTTCTAGGGGTTCAGTATCTCTTGAAAATCAAGCCACTTTTTAAAGACCCCACTGTATGAATTTAGAAGTCAAACTTTATGCACTCTGTTTTGAAAAAAAGGCTTCAGTTTTATTTTATGGTAATTTAAATACTTGCAGAGAAGACACACGGACTAGGTATTTGTCCAGTTGCCTCTAGAGACCCTAAAAGATTTTCCCCCAATGCACAACATAAGAACATAAGAACGGCCGTACTGGGTCAGACCAAAGGTCCATCTAGCCCAGTATCCTGTCTGCTGTGTTGACATACCCTTCAAGAGTGACAATTTTTAGTCCAAGACAAGTTTTGGTTTCAGCATAGGGTTGCTAGGTGAAACGTAATGGTTTGTGACATACAGAAGATTAAAGTACATGATCTAATGACCTACCACCCTTAAACTCTATGAAACTGTGAAATAGTTGATGTATTAATAAAATCAGGATTTTATCTCCTATGTGTGTCTCAGCAGAAATTCTCCTGGAGACTTAATATTTAACAAGAAATCTGAAATGCCATATTTATCTGTCTCCATTGTAACAGCATTCCAAGGCATGGAGGAGGAATTGATCAGAATTTACCCTTCCCATGAAAGATTGCTCAAGATTAGGCGATTACCCATCCTTACCCTTCGATTCCAACACCCAGATGCAGATGGAATCAGAACTGTAACTTACATTGCCCATACAGTTGCAATAGTAATGGTGTAGGATTAAGAGCACTAGTGTTGCTAAGAAATGCTTGGTTATCCTCCATTTAATATGCTAGCTATCCACTTAATATCTTAAGTAGACAGCAGGTACATCTAGACTGCAGAGTTTGTCCAGGATACCAGAGATATCCCAGAAAAGCTCTGCCACGTCCAAGGAATGTGTCTGCTTTTCCAAAAAAATATTGGAAAAGCAGACATGTTTTTTCAGCATCTCAGTAAACCTCGTTCTACGAGGAAGAAGGGATGTTCTGAAAGAGGCTTTTTTTCTGACATTTGGCCCAGTGTAGACGGGCCAACTGTCAGAAAAGCCTCTTTCAAAAGAAAAGTGATAGAACTTTGTAGTCTAGACACAGTCAGCTAGAAGAGAAGTCCTTCTGTGTTTTCTCTTCTAATTTCTCCCATCTCTGATGCTTTGCACCACTAGATTTTGGCTCCAAGGATGCAGAAGCCATAAAATAAGGACCCATATTAAACATAAAACAACTGGAGAAAGGAAAGAAGACCTTCCCCATAACATCCAAGAGTGACACAGATTGTCAGGAAAGTTTCCAGGTTCAGAGGCTGTAGGCCAGTCCTTCAACTCAAGTCAATTAAAAGGGAAGTCAGCAGAGGCTCACTGGATTTACAGCAGCTAATGATCTGGTCATATAAATGGAGAATATTACACATTTCTATGCACCCATGCTCTTGAATGTGTATGTGTGGATACAGGTTGGATATAAAAAATACAATAGTGACCCTTACCTCTATCAATTACCTCCTGTTCACTCACAAATGTATTCATGGTTTGGTCTTTCCTCAACACCTTCTCTCAATCCTTTCTCCAACTAGCTCCAGTACTGAGAGATAGATGGCCTCTCAGTCTGTCAACCAGAACTTCCAGTTGAAATTACACAAGCACTATTGTGACATCCTTGTGACCAAAGCAAATTCCATAAACTGTTGATGACCAGGTAGGCACACAGGGACTCTGTCACTGTGCTGGAGAGAACTATGGTTAAGATGACCTGTCACCTGTCCATGACTTTTACTAAAAATGGCCCTAAATAAATTTTAGGTGCTGAGGATAGGCAGCGCTCCAGCAGACTCCACTGCTCTGAGAGCAGGCTGGGGTGCCACTACTACTTCCACTCCAGGTGGGGGAACTGCCCAGGGTACCCTGACTGCTCTCCAACCAATGCTCCAGCACAGCATCTGGCCCCAGGGATGCCCTGAGATGTACCACGCCAACTACTGTGGAAATCACAAAGGTCCCAGAAAGTCCCAGAATCCATGATTTCTGTGACAGAAATGTAGCCGTGTTAGTCTCGTGTAGCTGAAACAAAAACCAGGACTATGTAGAACTTTAAAGACTAACAAGATGGTTTACTAGATGATGAGCTTTCTTGGGCCAGACCCACTTCCTCAGATCAAATAGTGGAAGAAAATTGGCACAACCATATATACCAAAGGATACAATCAAAAAAATGAACACATGAAATTTGATTTGTCCTTTTCATATGTGTACATTTTTTTGATTGTATCCTTTGGTATATATGGTTGTGTCAATTTTCTTCCACTATTTGATCTGAGGAAGTGGGTCTGGCCCACGGAAGCTCATCACCTAATAAACCATCTTGTTAGTCTTTAAAGTGCTACATAGTCCTGTTTTTTGTTTCATGATTTCTGTGACCTCCATGAATGATTCACAGCCTTATTCATAATCACTTTCACCCAAATAGGCCTCTACCTACAGGTTCACAACCATCTCCTCCCTGTTGGTCAGAATCAATTCTTAAATGCCTATGCCCTGGGTTACTTCCTTCAGTTTCTGAAACAAAGCATTGTCCCCATGACATTCCAAGAACTTATTGGATATTTTGTGTTTTCCCATATTACTTTTCCCACTGATGTCTAGGTAGGTAAAGTCCCTCATTACTATTAGGGCCTGTGTTCTGGATATTTGTTTTATTTGTTCTAGAAATGCCTCATCTCCCTCCTCCTCCTGGTTTGGATGTGTTTTCCCCACTTCGTCTTTACCCAGAGACTTTCAACTGGTCTGCCTCTTGCCTCTTTCTGGAACTCAGAACAAGTGTACAATACACCACCACCGCCCTTTTATTCCTACATGCTCTTCCTGAACAAGATGTACCCCTCTATGCCAATACTGCACTTATGAGATTTATCCCATCAAGTATCTGAGATGCCACTTAAGCTCAGTTATGACTTGTCTATTAGTACTCCCAATTCTGACTGCTTAGTCCTGTTATTCCTTGAATTTGTGAGCAGACGTCTAAAGCAGTGATACTCAAAATGGTCCATGAAACCACTTTGAGAAAACTGCTAACTGGCTACTGGTGTGTTTATTTACTGGTGCCGCAGCCACAAAGCCTCGTGGCTCCCATTGGATCCGATTTGCTGTTTGCAGCCAAAGGGAGCCATGGGAAGCAGCAGCCACAGCTCCTTTTGCTATGACTGGCTAACCAGAGCCAAAGGGACCTGCAAGGCTCCGTGGCCTCACTGCTGGTAAATAAACACACCGGCGCGGCCGGTTAGCAACTTTCTCAAAGTGGTTTCACGGACTTTCTCAAAGTGGTTTCAAATTCCCCCCAGGGATTTCCCTCTTGTTGCTCCTGTAATTCTACTCTAATTTTCCATATCTGATTCTCCCCAAAGAACTAGTCCTCTATTAAAGATACCTTTTGAACCTAGTTGCCTTTTGTCACCTGCCCCTACTCAACTTAGTTTAAAGTCCTTCTAATAAGATTGGTGAGTCACTGCATTAAGATGTCCTTCCCTTTTGTGGTCAGATCCACCCCATCTCTTCCCAGCAAACCTCCTTCCTGCAACAGTATGCCATGACTGAGGAAGTCAAAAAAGAGCAGAAAAAACACTCAGTGCAGGAAACAAGGGGACTCAAACTGAAGCTGTCAAGTTCACATGCTTCCATTTTCAGTAACTGATCCATCTGGATCTCTCACGTTAGTGGGGATGTCCAAGGCAGAAAAATATTTCTGTAGATCAGCATGTGATTATTTGCATTGCGGTACTGCCTCATAGTCCCAGTCATAGGCCAGAATCTCATTGCCTTAGGACCTGTACAAACTCAGAATAAGATGGTCCTTAACTGTCATTAAGTAATATTTATTCACAGCACAACAGAGAAGATAATTAAGCAAGAAGATAAGCCTACTTTGACCAGGTACCAACATGAAACTAGTGTAATAATACTACATATTTAGGAAACTTTCTCCCTGATTCAGGGTCTGTCGTGGCTAAGCCCCAGTTCCATACCATTGTGCAAACTGGGGTCTTATACAACTGCGCTAGATAGAAAGTGTACAGCAGTACAGTTCAAGAGTACTCCATATTTAATACATGCACAGGAGGCCACTTCCTCAAGAATCTAAGGGCATGGTCAGCACAGAGAGACTTCCTGTCTCTGCTAGTTTTACGCATCCCTCACTGTCTACACCTGCTCCATAAGTTCAGGCCTTTCAAAAACACCGCATCATGTACAGGTAACTGTAACAATGCTTGTTCGTTGTATCTGTTCACATGAGGGCAAGGCATCCAATATCAGTCCACTATGGGTGGATCAGCAATAGGAATAATGTTTGTGCATGTGACAAAGAACCCCAGGACCACAGAACAGATTAAGGACACCAATGTGTGTGGCAAAGTCATCACAAACACCGTGCAGATGTCAGGGAGCTCATAAGTTAGCATATAACCTTAATTCAGATCTTGGTGCAATAGTATATCCTCAAAAGGAAACTTTCCTTATTAATTGGTTGTATTTTACTTATCAGTTGGTTGTATTTTACAAGATAAAAAGCTGAATCGTTGGTTGAATGTTAGTTTATTTGCCCCAGGGCCAGATTTTTACAAAAACAAGTCATGTGCACATACACAACTAAGAGTTCTGCAGCAACGCACACTGTCCTGCAGCAATTAGTAGTGGGATCCTGCCCTTAGCAAGTCCTGGGCTTACAATTCACAGGCTTATCTCACTAATGAGTATCAATTGATCAGCCTGTACTGAATATGGCTTGACAATTTGCCATCACTCAAAACACATTACAATCAGAGAGGATGATAAATATACCATTTATTCACCATTATGTACAAAGTCCAACATGTCCAAGGAGGCAAGAAAACAAAACTGGTGAATACAGAAAAAACATTACAGCCTCTCTCCGAGTTACAGACCAAACACTTGGCTGTAACTCGATCAGTTTGTAACTTGGACCCCATTGAGTTACACGTGACCGCGCTGTTTGTAAGCGTGGGTCACATTCGTAACTCAGGGACCGCCTTTACGACTGCTCCATGGGAGCTTTGGTCGTAAGTGCGAACGGTCGTAACTCGACCATTCGCAACTCGGGGAGCAGCTGTACTGCAAAAAATAGACTGATAGCAAGAAGCTTTTGTACAATGTGCAGTAAGATGCACACCTTAATCCCGCTCAGTGTTTCACTGACTCTAATTCAACCTAAGTTTTGTCAGAGTAGGGTATGAGGCCCAGATCCTCAAAGGTATTTAGACTAATTTCCATTGAAACCAATGGGAGCCAGGAATCTCAATACCTGGGAGGATCTGAGCAAGGACGGCAGAATTTGATGCAACAACAATATGCATTTCTAGAGAGATTTTCTTTTTTAAATAATTTTACTAACTCTCTCCTGATTCAAATATAAGCCATTATTAGCAAATAATTATATTTTTTTCTATCCCTATTAGAGCACAGACAAATAGGAGAGTGGAAATAACATGATTTATTTAAAAGATTTTAACCAGGTTCTTTCATGGAAAAAAATTAAAGATCCAGCACTGTACAGATCACTCTACTGAGATGTGAGCCAAATGACTTAAAGCAGAATTCCAATATTACTTCTCTTTTTTGAAAGTTTTCTCACAAACTCCTCAAAATATCTGCCTCCACCTAGTGGTGTGGGTTTGTTATTTATATTCCCTGTTGTAGAAATACATCAAATTATACTCCGCATGATTCTATGATTCTATCTGTAGGGACAGGGACAGGGACAGGGACAGGGATAATCCTGGGAAGAGGCTCTTTTTTCCTTCACTACTCTATAGAGGTTCTTATACTGCTTGTTGTCAGCAAGACATGAGAAGTCATTCTTCCGCTCTACTCTGCGCTGGTTAGGCCTCAGTTGGAGTATTGTGTCCAGTTCTGGGCACCATATTTCAAGAAAGATGTGGAGAAACTGGAGAGGGTCCAGAGAAGAGCAACAAGAATGATTAAGCAATGGGCTTAAACTGCAGCAAGGGAGATTTAGGTTGGACATTAGGAAAAAGTTCCTAACTATCAGGGTAGTCAAACACTAGGGCTGTGTCTAGAATGCATCCTTTTTCCGTAAAAGGGATGCAAATTAGACACATCACAATTGCAAATGAAGTGGGGATTTAAATCCCCCCCACTTCATTTGCATAAACATGGCTGCCGCTTTTTTCCGGCTCGGAGCTTTGCTGGAAAAAAGTGCCAGTCTAGATGCGGATCTTTCGGAAAATAAAGCCTTTTCCAAAAGATCCGTTATACCTCTTAAAAAAAGGAATAAGGGATCTTTCGGAAAAGGCTTTATTTTCCGAAAGATCCCCGTCTAGACTGGCGCTTTTTCCGACAAAGCTCCGAGCCAGAAAAAAGCGGCAGCCATGTTTATGCAAATGAAGCAGGGGGGATTTAAATCCCCGCTTCATTTGCAATTGCGATGTGTCTAATTTGCATCCCTTTTACGGAAAAAGGATGCAGTCTAGACACAGCCTGGAAGAAATTGCCCAGGGAGGTTGTGGAATCCCCATCTCTGGAGATATATAAGAGTAGGTTAAATGAATGTCTATCAGGGATGGTCTAGACAGTATTTGGTCTTTCCATGAGGGTAGGGGCCTGGATTCGATGACCTCTCAAGGTCCCTTCATCCATAAACATTTTTACAGACAAAGGGAACGTGATGCAATTGACCTGACCTTGGGATCCCCTCCCGGAGGCCCTATGGTCCGACCATACCCTGCCTAGAGAGACAATAGAAAAGTCCTCCAGGCAGACTGGAGTGGCTGTGGGAGAAGCAACCAATCAGGGCCAGGAAAGTCCTATAAAAGCAGCTGAAAGACCAGTATCAGTCAGTGTC
Source organism: Pelodiscus sinensis (assembly GCF_052426305.1). Taxonomy (NCBI): domain Eukaryota; kingdom Metazoa; phylum Chordata; order Testudines; family Trionychidae; genus Pelodiscus; species Pelodiscus sinensis. The sequence continues at coordinate 315,106,339 of NC_143052.1, forward strand.
TCTGGAGGCCACAAGGTATGCAGAACCAGGAGACAGGCTGCCTGAGAGAGTGGCAGCACTGCAGACAGCTCCTTGTGAAGAGCTATTGGCGAGTGCTGGACTGTGATGGGACTTTGAAAGAAAGCCCTGAGGTAAGGGCAAAAATGCTGTATTTTGGTGGGGTAGCTCTGGGGACACCACTCTCTTTGAGTGGGGAACAAACTTGAAAGGACATAAGAGAGCTAACCAAGATAGGCGCCGATTAGATGTGTACCCTGGAAGGGGTTTTGATGAGCACACACAATGAGTGAGACTCGGCCAGAGACTGTGTCACCGAAGTCAGACAAGAGAGTGCAGGCACATGTGCTTAGCCAGAAGGGGTACTCAAGAGAGGTGAATGCTGCTCTGTTACATAGAGCAGTCCAATATGCACATAAGGGGTGTGGCGCTCCCTGCCTCCGAGCTACCCAAAGTGTGTGGTGCTCCAGCAGCAATTTATAGGGTCTTGGGCTCTGGCTGCTGCTGCATTAGCAGCAGCCCTTATTGGAAAACTTGAGAGCCCCAAGCCCTCTCTATCCCTTCCCCCAAATCCCACTCCTGCTTCACCCCACTGGGTACTGAGACTAGGGCCAGGACACTCTGCTTCCCGGCCACCACCATAGTGAAGTAGAGCAACCCAGCTGGGAGATGGTGGAGCACAGTAGGCTGTTGGTTGTTCCAGTTCCCACCACTGTGGTGTGTGCTTAGGGGCATGACCCCCTCTGACCGCCCTGTGCTAGATTTCCCCAGATAATTCCCTGGGCACCATGGGTCCCATCCATCAGATGGTTGAGACATCCACTGTGGGGCCTGGACAGCTCGCATGGGCCAATACAAACTGCCTCCTGTGTTGCATCATTTAATGAAGCATCTCTTGTAAACAGGCAAGACTAGGAAGAGCTGACAATTACGCTTACCATTGTTCCCAACTGGATGGACTGGACGCCATTCACAGCGATGGTGTCCCATCCCTCTGGTCAGGAAAGATGATAACCCTAAGCTGACTCAATGCAATGGTAGCCACGTCAGCTGACAGAACAGTAGCACAAACGAGTGGCAGGGGAAACTCAGAACAATATTTTTTTTTTTAAAAAAGAGAAAATTGAAAGTTTCAGCAACAAGACAAAAAACAGGAGAAAATGACTCAAGTGGAGAATTAGGTGGGAGTGAGGGAGTGAGGGTCCGTCTACACTACAGCGCTAATTCGAACTAACTTAGTTCGAATTAGTTAATTCGAACTAAGCTAATTCGAACTAACGCATCTAGACCTAAAAACTAGTTCGAATTAGCATTTTGCTAATTCGAACTAGCATGTCCATATTGAGTGGACCCTGAACAGGGCTTCAGGATGGCCGGAAGCAGTGCCGGCAAGGCATCAGAGGAGGACTTAGAGCATGGAGCTGCTGTCTCAGGCTAGCCGAGGGCTGCGCTTAAAGGGACCCGACCCCCACCCCGGACAGACAGTTCTCAGGGGTGCCCTGCTTGAAAACCAGTCCTGGCTTGGAGTGCCCGGAGTGCCCACACTGGGCACATCACACCACTCGGCCATCAGACTGGCTGCACTTGCCGCAGGCTGCCATCTGGGGAGAGGGAGTAATTGGGGGGCTGCAGGAGAGCTTCCACCTCCAGAAGTCCGCAGAGCCAGCCCAGTCCTCCCCATCGGGGGCTCGTACCCCATTCCTCCCTCACCTCCTTCCACTTACCCCTCCCTAGCCCCCCTTCTTATTGATGTACAAAATAAAGATAACGTTTCTTCCAACATGGACTCCGTCTTTATTGAACAAAACTGGGGGAGACTGGGAAAAGGAGGTGGGAGAGGGGAAGAGAAAGGCTGGGAGAGGGGAGGGCAACTAACATGATCAGGGGTTGGGAACAGGTCCCAGATGAAGAGAGGCTACAGAGACTGGGACTGTTCAGCTTAGAAAAGAGCAGATGGAGCGGGGACAGGATGGAGGTCTCTAAAAGCAGGGGTTGGGTGGAGAGGGTGCATTCAGAAAAGTTCTTCATGAGTTCCCATAAAGAAGGACTAGAGGACACCAAAGGAAAGGAATGGGTAACAGGCTTGAAATTAGTAAGAGAAAGTTGTTCTTGACAAAGCAAAGAGTTAACCTGTGGAACTCCTTGCTGCAGGAGGCTGTGACGGCTACAATTAGAACAGAGTTTAAAGGGAAGTGAGGTCAAGTCATGGAGGTTGGGTCCATGGAGTAGTCTTAGCCAGGGGGTAGGAGTGGTGTCCCTGCCCAAAGTTTGTGGAAGACTGGAGAGGGATGGCACGAGACAAATGGCTTGGTCACTGTCTTCGGTCCATCCCCTCCAGGGTCCCTAGGGTTGGCCGCTGTTGGCAGACAGGCTACTGGGCTAGATGGACCTTTGGTCTGACCCAGGATGGCCATTGTAAGCTCAGAGCTCAGGGTCGGGGGTCTCAGTGGACCCCCTTGATTATCATGCACACCTGCTCCTGGGTGGCCAGGCTGGCAGCTCTCCTGCCCTAGCTGGCCACTTTCCTGTGCCTAGTGGGGAGATCGTGGACGAGATCCACAATGTCCGCACTAGCCCAGGAAGGTGCCCGCCTCTTGCGGTCCCGGGCAAGGTCCCGGGAGCCGCCAGCCTGGTCCCGGGAAGAGGGGGTGGGCTGGGGGACATCGGGTGGGTGGCTCTGTGCCATGCCAGGTGCAGGGTCTTCCAGCTGGGTGTGGCAGGCTTGCACCTGGCACGGGCACCGTAGCCAGCCTGTGCCCCTTTAAAGGGTCCGGGGCCGGGAGGGGGGCAGAAGAGTTTCCCTGGTGGTGCCCAGAGTGGCCACCAGGGAAAGCTGGGGACGGCTAGCCTCCCACTAGTTCGAATTAAGGGGCTACACAGCCCTTAATTCGAACTAGTAAATTCGAACTAGGCTTAATCCTCGTAAAATGAGGTTTTCCTAGTTCGAACTAAGCGCTCCGCTAGTTCGATTCAAATTCGAACTAGCGGAGCGCTAGTGTAGCGGCTATGAATGTTAGTTCGAACTAGCATTGTAGTGTAGACATACCCTGAGGGAGTCTTTCTTAGTATACCTGCGGGGCAGGAAACCCTATTCAGACCTAAAGGGCAGACACCAAGTCTAAGGGCCTTATGCCCAGAACCTCAGAGGTATTTAGGCTCTTAGGGTATGTCTGCACTGCAGTGTTTTTCCAGAATAACTGCCGTTAGTCCAGAAAAAAAGACTTGCAGCCATACTGCTATTGCATTCTTTTGACAAAAAGTTGAAAGAACGGAGGGGTTCTTTCACGAGGAAGACGTCTTTGTCTGAAAGAGCAGAAGAGGGAGTTCTTTTGAAAGAAGAGGCCTCCAGGAAATAGCACAGGTGCCCTGGTGGCCACCCCGTCCAAACTAATCAGAACTCTATAGTCCCTGTCTCCGGCCAGCTCTTAAAGCTGCAGGCACCTGGGACAACACTTGTGGCAGGGGGCTGGCCCAGAGAGCTCAGCCAGAGGCCAAAGAGGTTTGTGCCATCGTGGTCCGGGGCAGAGATCCTGGCCTTCCTGTAGGTGTGGGGTGAGCAGGAGACCCTGCAGGATCTCGGCTCCCAGTGGCACAACGCCGACATATACGGTCGGATGGCCGAGGCTCTGGCCACAAGAGGCCACCACTTCCAGAACCTCATACAAGTATGGAGCAAAGTGAAGGAGCTCTGCCAGGGCTATGCGAGGGCAAGGGAGCACAGCTCTCTCTCTAGGGCAGGACCCCACTCCTAGCCCTACTACGCTGAGCTCCACCACATCCTGGGGGGTGGTTCAGCCCCTTCCTCACCCCTGGTGGTGGACTTGGGGCTGGAGATGCTCATCTTTGCCAACCAAGGGCTCCCAGGCCAGGAGGAGGAGGAATCCAACGACGAGCTGGAGGAGGAGGAGGAGACGGCCAGCACAGTCACCCTCACCCTCAAGCCCGTACCCCAGGGCCTGGATGTCTTAAACGCATTGTCTGAGGAATCATCAGGTGAGTGCTCTGTTTTTCACACACACAGGGCAGGGAAGGCGGGCGCAGAGGGGATGGGATGCAATCGTCGCTTGGTCATCTTGGCCTGGATATTGTGCTACGCTCCGTGCACGTGGAACTACATGCAGTGCCAGTCTGCAACATGCAGCCCCAGGAGGCAGCCCCAAAGCACCTCCAGGCAGGGCTGGCCCGAGCCCTTTGGCACCCTGGGCCCAGGCATGCGGCGCCACCCCCAGGCGCAGGGTGCATGCGTGGGCCTGCCCCCCAGGGTGCTCGGCGCATGCGCGAGCTGGTCACAGCCACTGGCGCGCAGCCCGGGGCCGCCCCCAGGGTGCACAGCACATGCGCTGCCCAGCCTGGTCCGGCCAGCGCTGCTGGCACACACGCCGGGCCGTGCAGGGCCCCGCAGCCATGGGTGGAAGGGTGCTGTTGGCCAGCGCCGCGGGGCCGGCGCTGCGGGATCCGGGCACGTGGCTCCTAATGGCAGCTGTAAGAACTTGCGCCATGCACCCCTTACAGCTGCCATCAGGCGCCCCTCATCGGTTGGCGCCTTGGGCAGCTGCCCGGCTCACCCATGCCTCCATCCGGCCCTGTCCCCAGGGTCCTGTTCACGGGCTCTGGGGAGGCCACACACACATCTGACCCCTGGGGGAGATGCCCTCCCACCACTAACCACTGCTGGAAGCAGGCTGGGGACAAGGGCACACACATGGCTGCACACAGACTTAGGAGTGCCGCACACGACGCACGGGAATGCCTGCACACTTGAGGCACCACCCACTTCCACGGACAGCGCTGGCAGGTGTGCGTGCAGCCCCCATGGAAGAGCAGACTGCTCCAGGCCCCTCTCCTGCCCATGGCATCCCACTGTGGCCGACCACTTCCCTTGCCCTGCCTGTCTGTGGGATGAGGATGGGGGGGAGCAAGAAGCATGGTCCCCTGGGCACCTCAGGGCCTCTGTGAGGCAGGGCCGATGTCCAGGCCACACATAGCCTTGCTCCTGGAACATCCCTGCCCTCTAGCCTGAGGACTCTTGTTCTCAGCTCACAGAGGAGGGCACGGACTCAGGGACAGTGTCTGCATGGATGACTGACCGCCTCTTCCTCTTTATTCTCCACAGCCGGACTAGTGTCACTAATGGGCGATCACCGCCAGCTGAGGCAGCCGCCTGACCCTGGGGGAGCCACAAGTGCAGGAGGGTCCAGGGGGACCTGATGAGACAGCACGTGGTCATCCTCCAAGGCATGCAACGGATCCTGGCCCAGAAGGACCAGGAGGACGCTCAGGGGCCGTGTCTACATTTGCGAGATTTTGCGCAAAAACTTGCCGCCTGTCTACACTGGCCGCGAGTTCTTGCGCAAGAACTATGATGCGCCTGCTCAGGAATAAGCCCTCTTGAAGAAGTGTTCTTGCGCAAGAGGCCAGTGTAGACAGGCAACATGAATTTCTTGTGCAAGAAATCTCGATGGCTAAAATGGCCATCGGAGCTTTCTTGCGCAAGAGAGCGTCTACACCGGCACGGATGCTTTTGCGCAAAAGCACATCTCTTGCACAAAAGTACATGCCAGTGTAGACGCTCTCTTGCACAAATACTTTAATGCAAAAACTCTTTCGAAAGAGGCTTGCAGTCTAGATGGGACCCAAATATGGGCTCAGATGGTGCAGCAGAGCCAAAACATGTGTGCTACCATATATGAAATGATGGCACACCCAGCTCCTGTCCCTGTCCCTGTCCCCGCTGCTCCCACTGCCCTCCCTGCTCCTGCTTCTCCTGTTGTCCCAGGACCCACCCACCTCCCGAGGTTGCCGAGGTCCTGAGACCTGAGGTGGCACTTCCAGCTGCACCACGCACCACTCCCAGCCCTGAGTCCCCCTCCTCCTTGGCCCTATCCAGGGAAGAAAAGGAGGAGTTGCACTATATGTAAGAGAGCACTATGACTGCTCTGAACTCCAGTATAAAGAGGGAGAAAAACCTGTTGAGAGTCTATGGGTTAAGTTTAGAGGAGCAAACAACAGCAGTGATGTTGTGGTTGGTGTCTGCTACAAGCCACCGAATCAGGTGGATGAGGTAGATGAGGCTTTCTTCGGACACCTGAGAGAAGCTTCCAGATCTCAGGCCCTGGTTCTTGTGGGGGACTTTAATCACCCTGACATCTGTTGGGAAACCAATATGGCAGTACACAGGCAATTCAGGAAGTTTTTGGACAATATTGGGGATAACTTCTTGACACAAGTGCTAAAGGATCCAACCAGGGGCCATGCGCAGCTTGACCGTCTGCTCACAAACAGGGAGGAACTAATAGGGGAAGTAGAGGTGGGTGACAACCTTGGAGGCAGTGATAATGAGATGGTAGATTTCAGGATCCTGACCAAAGGAAGAAAAGAGAGTAGTAAAATACACACCTTGGACTTCAAAAAAGCAGATTTTGACTCCCTCAGAGACCTGATGGGCAGAATCCCCTGGGATGCTAACATGAAGGGGAAAGGAGTCCAGGACAGCTGGCAGTATTTTAAAGAAGCCTTATTGAAGGCACAGAAAGTAACCATCCCGACACGTAGCAAGAGAGGCAAACATGGTAGGAGACCGGATTGGCTTACAGGGGAAATCCTTGGTAAACTTAAGCACAAAAAGGAAGCTTACAAAAAGTGGAAACTTGGACAAATGATCAGGGAGAGCTATAAATGTATAGCTCAAGAATGCCGGGGGGTTATCAGGAAGGCGAAAGCGGAAATGGAATTGCGATTGGCTACGGATGTGAAGGATAACAAGAAAGGTTTCTACAGGCATGTTAATAATAAGAAAGTGATCAGACAGGGTGTGCGGCCCCTACTGGATGAAGGAGGTAACCTAGTGACAGATGATGTGGGGAAAGCAGAAGTACTCAATGCTTTCTTTGCCTCTGTATTCACGGACAAGGTGGGCTCCCGGACTAATGCGCTAAATGACACAAGATGGGATGAAGATGGACAGCCCTTGGTGGGTAAAGAACAGGTTAGGAACTATTTAGAAAAACTAAACGTACACAAATCCATGGGTCCAGACTTAATGCATCCGAGGGTACCGAAGGAGTTGGCAAATGTCATTGAGGAGCCTTTGGCCATTATCTTTGAAAAGTCGTGGAGGTCGGGAGAAATCCCGGATGATTGGAAAAAGGCAAATGTAGTGCCCATCTTCAAAAAAGGGAAGAAGGACGATCCAGGGAACTATAGGCCGGTCAGTCTTACCTCGGTTCCTGGAAAAATCATGGAAGGGATCCTTAAGGAATCCATTTTGAGATACTTGGAAGAGAGGAAACTGATTAGGAATAGTCAGCATGGATTCACAAAGGGCAAGTCATGCCTGACCAATCTGATTAGCTTCTATGATGAGGTAACTGGCTCTGTGGACGTGGGAAAGTCAGTGGATGTGATATACTTGACTTTAGCAAGGCTTTTGATACCGTCTCCCACAATATTCTTGCCAGCAAGTTAAGGGAATGTGGATTGGATAAATGGACGGTAAGATGGATAGAAAGATGGCTAGAAGGCCGGGCCCAGCGGGTAGTGATCAACGGTTCGATGTCAGGATGGCGGTCGGTTTCTAGCGGAGTGCCCCAAGGTTTGGTTCTAGGACCGGTTTTGTTCAATATCTTTATTAATGACCTGGATGAGGGGATGGATTGCACCCTCGGCAAGTTTGCAGATGATATTAAGCTAGGGGGAGAAGTAGATACGCTTGAGGGCAGAGATAGGGTCCAGAGTGACTTAGACAAATTGGAGGATTGGGCCACAAGAAATCTGATGAGGTTCAACAAGACGGAAGAATCCAAAGCATAGTTACAAGCTGGGGACCAACCAGTTAAGTAGTAGTTCTGCAGAAAAGGACCTGGGGGTTACAGTGGATAAGAAGCTGGATATGAGTCAACAGTGTTCCCTTGTAGCCAAAAAGGCTAATGGCATATTAGGTTGCATTAAGAGGAGCATTGCCAGCAGATCCAGAGATGTCATTATTCCCCTTTATTCGGCTTTGGTGAGGCCACATCTGGAGTACTGTGTCCAGTTCTGGGCCCCCCACTACAAAAAGGATGCGGACGCATTGGAGAGGGTCCAGCGGAGGGCAGCCAAAATGATTAGGGGTCTGGAGCATATGACCTACGAGGAGAGGCTGAGGGACTTGGGTCTGTTTAGTCTGCAGAAGCGAAGAGTGAGGGGGGACTTGATAGCAGCCTTCAACTTCCTGAAGGGAGGTTCCAAAGAGGATGGAGAGAGGCTGTTCTCAGTAGTAACAGATGGCAGAACAAGGAGCAATGGTCTCAAGTTGTGGTGGGAGAGGTCCAGATTGGATATTAGGAAAAACTATTTTACTAGGAGGGTAGTGAAGCATTGGAATGGGTTACCTAGGGAAGTAGTGGAGTCTCCATCCCTAGAGGTGTTTAAGTCTCGGCTTGACAAAGCCCTGGCCGGGTTGATTTAGATGGGATTGGTCCTGCCTAGAGCGGAGGGCTTGACTTGACGACCTTCTGAGTTCTCTTCCAGTTCTATGATTCTATGATAAGGGGATGGTTGGATGAAATAACATGATCTTGGTAACTAATTGACCATTCATTATAGGGAACTTTCTGGGTGTCTGGCTGGTGAGTCTTGCCCACATGCTCAGGGTTTAGCTGATCGCCATATTTGGGGTCAGGAAGGAATTTTCCTCCAGGGTAGATTGGCAGAGGCCCTGGAGGTTTTTCGCCTTCCTCTGTAGCATTGGGCACAGATCACAGCTGAAGGACTCTCTGCATGTTGGGGCCTTCAAAGTATTTGAAGGCTTCAATATCTGAGATATAGGTGAGAGGATTATTCTAAGAGGGGTGGGCGAGATTCTGTGGCCTGCACTGTGCAGGGGGTCAGACTAGATGATCATAATGGTCCCTTCTGACCTTAAAGTCTATGAGTCTATGAGTCTATGAGGGGAGGGCAACTAAAATGATCAGGGGTTTGGAACAGGTCCCATATGAAGAGAGGCTAAAGAGACTGGGACTTCTCAGCTTAGAAAAGAGGAGACTGAGGGGGGATATGATAGAGGTCTATAAAAGCATGAGTGGTGTGGAGAGGGTGCATAAAGAAAAGTTCTTCATTAGTTCCCATAATAGAAGGACTAGAGGACACCAAGTCCACGATGTCTGTACTAGACCAGGCGGGCGCCTCTTGCGGACCTGGGCAGGCTCCCGGGAGCCGCCAGCCTGGTCCCGGGAAGAGGCGGAGAGCTGGGTGGCAGCGGGTGGCTGATTCGTGCCGTGCCAAGTGCAGGGTGTGCTGGCTGGGTGCTGGCAGGCTTGCACCTGGCACGGGCACCGTAGCCAGCCCATGCCCCTTTAAGGGCTCCGGGGCCGGGAGGGGGGCAGAAGAGTTTCCCTGGTGGTGCCCAGAGTGGCCACCAGGGAAAGCTGGGGAGGGCTAGCCTCCCACTAGTTCGAATTAAGTGGCTACACAGTCCTTAATTTGAACTACTTAATTTGAACTAGGCGTTAGTCCTCGTGGAATGAGGTTTACCTAGTTCGAATTAAGCGCTCCGCTAGTTCGAATTAAGTTCAAACTAGCGATTTGCTAGTGTAGCGCCTATCAAAGTTAATTCGAACTAACGTCTGTTAGTTCGAATTAACTTTGTAGTGTAGACATACCCTAAGTTAGTTAACTGCTCTCTCTTCTGGCACATCAGTCCCTTGTGGGTGAAATGTGTAATTGCAGCTTCCCTTTGCCTCCCCATGAGAAGCAATTAAGCTGCAAGAGGAAAATTGGGGAGGCATTAATTCTGCACTTGTGTGGTGGTGCACAATTCCCCGAGGAGTATCTAAAATTGCTATAGTAGCATAGCAGGAGTGCTACAACTCTGTTTCAGTGCAGACTTAATACAGTGATGATAGGAATTGTTGCTGTAGATCAGAGGTGAGCAATAATTTTTGAATGGGGGCCACTTCAAATTTTTTTGAAGTGGTCATGGACCGCTTTGGAAGTGGCAGGGCCTCGGATATAAGGGGCAGAACTTTTAAATAGGAGTTGAAAGGGATTGCGAGGCCTTCCTTGCAGCTCTCAGGCATCACATTAGTGGGGGACAGTAGCTGCAAGCCCTTTCAATTCCTACTATTTAGAAGGGCTTACTGCTACCAGCCTCACTGCCAGGGATGGTAGAATGTTCCATGTAAGAGTTTCCATCCTTGGGTGGGTTGAATTTTCTTTTGGACAGGGTGAAATTTCTTGGGTGCAACACCAATATTGAGGTAGTATGTGGATGTGTACCCACCTGTACGTACACAAATCATAGATATAAATATATATTTTAAGTGGTCCATAAGTGTGGAAGAAAATATATTAAAACAAGGGAAAATTAACAAGGAGCAATACTTATGATTATTTAATATGAAATCAAATGAAAAGAAAATTAACACTACCCATGGCTGAAGAAGTGGACTGTGCTCAGGAAAGTTCATGATACTACTTATATATTTTTGTTAGTCTTTAAGGTGTTACAGGACCATTGTTTTTAAGTGTTTTTAGTTACAGACTAACAGTGCTACCCCTCTAAGACTCTGGAGTACATGTATCATCATCCTTTCTAACACAGAGATGCATGTTTCAAAGAGCTTGCAAAGAAGGTTTTATCCTACAAAACAGTATCACTTGCTACTTCTAACTCATAAGAGCCAGAACTCTATCGCATAGCAAAGATCTGGTCTTAATGCAATACAATTTACCATGTATTAATTAGTAACACAGGATTTAAAAACAAATAATTAAGACCAGAGTTTTAGATATCTGCAACGGTCAAAACAATTCTGTTAAAATAATCTTTTTCTTTCTTATCTTAAGCCGGGGTGGCCCCCGCATGCAACTCTTTGATTAAAAAATTGTGGCTCCTGATGTTACTGCTCAGGCTGGATGCTCTGCACAAGGCTGCCCATGGGTGGGCTGCTCTGAGCCATGTTCCAATGTGTGCTCATAGCCCACCGCTCTGCTCAAAGCCCCCCTCTCCTCCCGCACATGGCGTCCCAGTCAGTGCGTGCTCACATCCAGCCCTCTGCACTCAGCATCCCAGCCAGCCTGTGCTCACAGACCGCCGCTCTGCTCACAGCCCCTCCCCTCTCCTGTGCATGGCATCCCAGCAAGAGCATGCTCAAAGTTGGCCACTCAGTGCATGCACCTCAGGACTT